>NC_092718.1:168408644-170808644 GCF_047496885.1 Scyliorhinus torazame
GAGAGAGGGGAAAGAGAGAGAGAGAGAGAGGGGAAAGAGAGAGAGAGAGAGAGGGGAAAGAGAGAGAGAGAGGGGAAGAGAGAGAGAGGGGAAAGAGACCGGAGAGAGAGAGAGGGGAGAAAGAGAGAGGGTAAAGAGAGAGAGGGGAAGAGAGGAAAGGGAGCAACAGGAAAGAGAGAGAGGGGGAAAGAGAGTGTGTGAGAGAGAGGGAAAGAGAGGGGGGGGAGAGAGAGGGGGAAGAGAGGGGGGGAGAGAGAGGGGGAGAGAGAGGGGGAGAGAGAGGGGGAGAGAGAGGGGGAGAGAGAGGGGGGGGAAGAGAGGGGGGGAAGAGAGGGGGGGGGAGAGAGAGGGGGGGAGAGAGGGGGGGGGGAGAGAGAGAGGGGGGGAAGAGAGAGAGAGGGGGGGAGAGAGGGGGGGGGAGAGAGAGAGGGGGGGAGAGAGAGAGAGGGGGGAAGAGAGAGAGAGGGGGGAAGAGAGAGAGAGGGGGGGAAGAGAGAGAGAGGGGGGGGAGAGAGAGGGGGGGAGAGAGAGGGGGGAGAGAGGGGGGAGAGAGAGGGGGGTGAGAGGGGAGGGAGAGAGGGGAGGGAGAGAGGGGAGGGAGAGAGGGGAGGGAGAGAGGGGAGGGAGAGAGGGGGAGAGAGAGAGGGGAAGAGAGAGGAAAGGGAGCAACGGGAAAGAGAGAGGGGAAAGAGAGAGAGAGAGAGAGGGGAAAGAGAGAGAGAGAGAGAGGGGAAAGAGAGAGAGAGGGGAAAGAGAGAGAGAGGGGAAGAGACCGGAGAGAGAGAGAGGGGAGAAAGAGAGAGGGTAAAGAGAGAGAGGGGAAGAGAGGAAAAGGGAGCAACGGGAAAAGAGAGAGGGGGGAAAGAGAGTGTGTGAGAGAGAGGGGAAAGAGAGGGGGGGGAGAGAGAGGGGAAAAGAGAGGGGGGGGAGAGAGAGGGGGAAGAGAGGGGGGAAGAGAGGGGGGGAAGAGAGGGGGGGAAGAGAGGGGGGGGAGAAGAGAGGGGGGGGAGAAGAGAGGGGGGGGAGAAGAGAGGGGGGGGAGAAGAGAGGGGGGGGGGAGAAGAGAGGGGGGGGGGAGAAGAGAGGGGGGGGGGGGGAGAAGAGTGGGGGGGGGAGAGAGAGGGGGGGGAGAAGAGAGGGGGGGAGAAGAGAGGGGGGGGAGAAGAGAGGGGGGGGAGAAGAGAGGGGGGGGGAGAAGAGAGGGGGGGGGGGAGAAGAGAGGGGGGGGGAGAAGAGAGGGGGGGGGAGAAGAGAGGGGGGGGGGAGAAGAGGGGGGGGAGAAGAGAGGGGGGGGGGAAAGAGAGGGGGGGGGGAAAGAGAGGGGGGGGGAAAGAGAGGGGGGGGGAAAGAGAGGGGGGGGGAAAGAGGGGGGGGGGAAAGAGAGAGGGGGAAGAGAGGGGGGGAAAGAGAGGGGGGGAAAAGAGGGGGGGAAAGAGAGAGGGGGAAAAGAGAGGGGGGAAAAGAGAGAAGGGGAACAGGAGAGAGAGGGGGGAAAGAGAGAGAGGGGGAAGAGAGAGAGGGGGAAAGAGAGAGAGGGGGAAAAGAGAGAGAGGGGGAAAGAGAGAGAGGGGGAAAGAGAGAGGGGGGAAGGAGAGGGGGGAAAGGAGAGGAGGGGGGAAAGAGAGAGAGAGGGGAAAGAGGAGAGAGGGGGAAAGAGAGAGAGGGGAAAGAGAGAGAGGGAAGAGAAAGAGGGGAGAAAGAGAGAGAGAGGGAAAGAGAGAGAGAGGGGAAGAGAGAGAGAGGGGAAAGAGAGAGAGAGGGGAAAGAGAGAGAGAGGGGAAAGAGAGAGAGAGAGGGGAAAGAGAGAGAGAGGGGAAAGAGAGAGAGAGGGGAAAGAGAGAGAGAGGGGAAAGAGAGAGAGAGGGGAAAGAGAGAGAGAGGGGAAAGAGAGAGAGAGGGGAAAGAGAGAGGGGAAAGAGAGAGGGGGAGAGAGAGGGGGAGAGAGAGGGGGAGACGAGGGGGAGAGAGAGGGGGAGAGAGAGGGGGAGAGAGAGGGGGAGAGAGAGGGGGAGAGAGAGGGGGAGAGAGAGGGGGAGAGAGAGGGGGAGAGAGAGGGGGAGAGAGAGGGGGAGAGAGGGGGAGAGAGAGGGGGAGAGAGGGGGGGAGAGAGAGGGGGAGAGAGGGGGGAGAGAGGGGGAGAGAGAGGGGGAAAGAGAGGGGGGGAGAGAGGGGGGGGAGAGAGGGGGGGAGAGAGGGGGGGAGAGAGAGGGGGAGAGAGAGGGGGAGAGAGAGGGGGAGAGAGAGGGGGAGAGAGAGGGGGAGAGAGAGGGGGAGAGAGAGGGGGAGAGAGAGGGGGAGAGAGAGGGGGAGAGAGAGGGGGAGAAAGAGGGGGAGAAAGAGGGGGAGAGAGAGGGGGAGAGAGAGGGGGAGAGAGAGGGGGTGAGAGGGGGGGGGGAGAGGGGGGGGGAGAGAGGGGGGGGAGAGAGGGGGGGGAGAGAGGTGGAGAGAGGGGGGGGGAGACAGGGGAGGGAGAGAGGGGGGGTGAGAGGGGGGAGAGAGAGAGAGGGGGGGATGAGTGAGAGAGGGGGGAAGAGTGTGAGAGGGGGGGAAGAGAGTGAGAGGGGGGGAAGAGAGAGAGAGAGGGGGGAGAGAGAGAGAGGGGGGGTGTGAGAGAGAGGGGGGAGTGAGAGGGGGGGAGAGAGAGGGGGGAGGTGAGGGGGGGGAGAGAGGGGAGGGAGAGAGGGGGGGGAGAGAGAGGGGAGGGAGAGGGGGGGAGGGAGAGAGGGGGAGAGAGAGAGGGGAAGAGAGAGGAAAGGGAGCAACGGGAAAGAGGAGAGGGGAAAGAGAGAGAGAGAGGGGAAAGAGAGAGAGAGGGGAAAGAGAGAGAGAGGGGAAAGAGAGAGAGAGGGGAAAGAGACCGGAGAGAGAGAGAGGGGAGAAAGAGAGAGGGTAAAGAGAGAGAGGGGAAGAGAGGAAAGGGAGCAACGGGAAAGAGAGAGAGGGGGGAAAGAGAGTGTGTGAGAGAGAGGGGAAAGAGAGAGGGGGGAGAGAGAGGGGGGAGAGAGGGGGGGAGAGAGGGGGGGGAAGAGAGAGGGGGGAGAGAGGGGGAGAGAGAGGGGGGGAGAGAGAGGGGAGGGAGAAGAGAGGGGGGAGAAGAGAGGGGAGGGAAGAGAGGGGAGGGAAGAGAGGGGGGGGAAGAGAGGGGGGGGAAGAGAGGGGGGGGAAGAGAGGGGGGGAAGAGAGGGGGGGAAGAGAGGGGGGGAAGAGAGGGGGGGAAGAGAGGGGGGGAAGAGTGGGGGGAAGAGAGGGGGGAAGAGAGGGGGAAGAGAGGGGGGAAGAGAGGGGGGAAGAGAGGGGGGAAGAGAGGGGGGAAGAGAGGGGGAAGAGAGGGGGGAAGAGAGGGGGGGAAGAGAGGGGGGAAGAGAGGGGGGAAGAGAGGGGGGAAGAGAGGGGGAAGAGAGGGGGGAAGAGAGGGGGGAAGAGAGGGGGGAAGAGAGGGGGGAAGAGTGGGGGGAAGAGAGGGGGAGAGAGGGGGGAAGGAGGGGGGGAAGGTTGTGTGGGGGAGAGGGGGGGATGTGAGGGGGGGAAGTGTGGGGGTTGAGGGGGGGTTGAGAGGGGGGATGAGAGGGGGGAAGAGAGGGGGGAAGAGAGGGGGGAAGAGTGGGGGGAGAGAGGGGGGAAGAGAGGGGGGGAAGTCGTGGGGGGAAGAGAGGGGGGAAGAGAGGGGGGATGAGAGGGGGGAAGTGGGGGTTGTGTGGGGGGTTGTGAGGGGGGAGGTGAGGGGGGATGGAGAGGGGGGAAGTGAGGGGGGAAGAGAGGGGGAGAGGGGGGAGTGTGGGGGAAGTGTGGGGGGAGTTGAGGGGGGAAGAGTGGGGGGGAAGAGAGGGGGTAGAGAGGGGGATGAGGGGGGAAGAGAGGGGGGGAAGAGAGGGGGGAAGAGAGGGAGGGGAGAGAGGGGGAGAGAGGGGGGAGAAGAGAGGGGGGGAGAGAGGGGGGGGAGAGAGGGGGGGGAGAGGGGGGGGAGAGAGGGGGGGGAGAGAGGGGGGGGAGAGGGGGGGGAGAGAGGGGGGGGAGAGAGGGGGGGGTGAGAGGGGGGGAGAGGGGGGGGGGAGAGAGGGGGGGAGAGGTGGGGGGGGAGAGAGGGGGGGGGAGGAGGGGGGGAGAGAGGGGGGGGAGTGAGGGGGGGGGAGAGAGGGGGGGGGAGAGGGGGGGGGGTGAGAGGGGGGGAGAGGGGGGGGGGAGAGAGGGGGGGGAGAGGGGGGGGGTGAGGGGGGGGGAGAGTGGGGGGAAGAGAGGGGGGAAGAGAGAGGGGGGGAAAGAGAGAGGGGGGAAAGAGAGAGGGGGGGAAGAGAGAGGGGGGGAAGAGAGAGGGGGGGAAAGAGAGAGGGGGAAAGAGAGAGGGGGGAAAGAGAGAGGGGGGAAAGAGAGAGGGGGGAAAGAGAGAGGGGGAAAGAGAGAGGGGGAAGAGAGAGGGGGAAAGAGAGAGGGGGGAAAGAGAGAGGGGGGAAAGAGAGAGGGGGGAAAGAGAGAGGGGGAAAGAGAGAGGGGGAAGAGAGAGGGAAGAGAGAGGGAAGAGAGAGGGAAGAGAGGGGAAGAGAGAGGGGAAGAGAGAGGGGAAGAGAGAGGGGAAGAGAGAGGAAAGGGAGAGCAATGGGAAAGAGAGGAGGGGAAAGAAGAGAGAGAGGGGGGAAAGAGATAGAGGGAAAGAGAGACGAGAGTGTGAGAGAGAGGGGAAGAGAGAGAGAGAGAGAGAGAGAGAGAGAGAGAGAGAGGGGAAGAGAGAGAGGGGAAAGAGAGAGAGGGGAAAGAGAGAGAGGGAAAGAGAGAGAGGGGAAAGAGAGAGGGGAAAGAGAGAGAGGGGATAGAGAGAGAGGGGATAGAGAGAGAGGGGATAGAGAGAGAGGGGATAGAGAGAGGGGATAGAGAGAGAGGGGATAGAGAGAGAGGGGATAGAGGAGAGGGGATAGAGAGAGAGGGGATAGAGAGAGAGGGGATAGAGAGAGAGGGGATAGAGAGGGGAAAGGGAGCGAGGGGAAAGAGTGAGGGGAAAGAGGGAGAGGGGAAAGAGAGAGAGGGGAAAGAGGGAGAGGGGAAAGAGAGAGAGGGGAAAGAGAGAGAGGGGAAAGAGAGAGTGAGAGAGAGGGGAAGCGAGAGAGAGGGGAAAGAGAGAGAGAGGGGGGAAAGAGAGAGAGGGGAAAAAGAGAGAGGGGAAAAAGAGAGAGGGGAAGCAGTCACAACATCATCCAACTGGGAGCATACAGCTAGATGCACTGCAGGCAGCAAGTTAAAAATGATTTACACACTAAATGCAATTAAACTCCGATAGGAGATCCCAATTGTCTTTTTCTGTAAACATTACCTATGTGACAGAGCTCAATGAAGAGCTTTTTAACCGATTTAAACTTTGTAGTATTCAGTACATCAGTGCCTCAGTCTTCAGTGTGCCATGATGTGAATTGTCCTTCAAACGTAACTGCAGCGTTACCAAAATGCCGATCAGCCAATCCTGCATGTTATTTTTTTTCCTCTCCTTTGACTTTGTCAAAGCTTCCCTCAATACCAAATTCTAACAAATATAAAGCTACGAATTCTACAGCATGCAGATAACAGTGTCAGGAAGCAGAGGGGGTTTTAATGATCTATGGTTGTATTGTTGAATATTAGAAATAAGTTATAGATTTGAGTTTAATTTAGTATGTGTCGGAGTAAACCTTTAAGACCATAAGACATTGGAACAGAAATAGGCCATACGGCTCCACCATTCAATCACGGCTGATATTTTTCTCATCCCCAGTCTCCTGCCTTTTCCCTATACCCCCTGACCCCCTTATTAATCAAGAATGTATCTATCTCTGTCTTAAAGACACTCAATGATTTGGGCTCCACAGCCTTCTACAGCAATGAGTTCCAGATTCACCACTCTCTGGTTGAAGAAATTCCTCATCTCAGTTTTAAAGGACTGTCCCTCGGGTTTGTCTTTCCTACTAGTGGAAACATCCTCTCTGCGCCCACTCTATCAAGGCCTCTCAGTATCGTGCAATTCCACCCCCCCCCAACTCATTCTTCTAAACTCCAACAATACAGACCCAGAGTCCTCAACCGTTCCTCATACGACAAGCTCTTCATTCCAGGAATCATTCTTGTGAACCTCCTCTGGACCCTTTCCAAGGCCTGAACATCCTTCCTTAGATACGGGGCCGAAAACGGCTCACAATACTCCAAATGGGGCCTTATGGAGCCTCAGAAGTACATCCCTGCTCTTGTATTCTAGTCCTCTCGACATGAGCTTCATGTTAAACCAAGGCATTTCCATGCACATCTGCACTGTGCTTAGGGAGCTTACAATACGAAAGGTAAACACGAGCATCGGAGAAAGAATGAGCTGGTGCTTAGCAACCAGGGGTACCTTTAGTGTAGGAAGGCTTTTTGAGTTTAATTTCAGCTGAATGTCGAGCAGTTGGAGCTTTGCATTGTGTAGGTAACTTTCACAGCCATGCTAGAAACAGGAAAATCTATGATGGAGTATTGGGCAAGAAAACTAATTTGAGAAACTAGGAAATGAAAAGAGAGGTTTCTTTGATGATTTGAGGAAAACAGGAACTGGAATTTGAGCAGGATACTGTTCACTGAAGTTAAAGACAGGTCTGGGAAGAGCAGAGCTGATAAGGTTGGCTAGAGAAAAGCCAGATCTCCAAGCAATCGTAAAGTTTGGTGTCCTTATTTCCAGTTTTAGAAATAATAGGAATCTGTTGGAGACTGAGTACCTTAAGAGGTTGTATGAAAGCTTGAAAGTTTCTGCCTATTCAAGACAAAGGAATACTGAAAGGAGTTGGAAACCCTGGAGGTGGATCCTTGCTGTAAACATCTGAGGGGAAACATAATTTGTGAGGAGATTCTAAAGTGTGTTTTTTTGAGAGTGGAGTTTGGAATCACATGCATGACAATCATCTGGGGTGAAATTGATGAAAAATCCACAGAAGTTCAATTGAGTGACATCTACTACTTGGTTTCAGAGTAGGGTGTTGTCTGACCACAGCTAGCCTGTTGTGATACAGGGACTGTGTTTACTGAAAACCTTATAGCACAAGCTATATTTTGAGACCTATGTTATCCTTTACATTTGTGTACATTTGTGAAGATAAATGGGAGTGTAGGAGTACTGTATTGTCATCAATTTTTTTTTTGTTGCTAAAAGCAAATTGGCATTCCTGTGACTGTTCATCCACGTTTTCTAAAAAAAAGTAAAAGTTGCGGTCCCATTCTGGGATCTTCCTGTTCAGTAGGAACTGGGACCGTAACAGCAGAGATGGCAAAAGAGCAAGTGTGCTCAAGGCAAGAGCAGGTTTCACATACACATCTGGAAAAATGGAACTCTGATATTATTAGCACTTACTCCAGTTAGGTCCAATCACTGAAAAGAAAAACCTTTTTATGTACTATCCAGTAATCTGAATTTTGATGCTGGGAACATAGATCTAGCCATTTACCTCACATATGCAAGGAGGAGTGCCCTCCACAAGTTGGGGAAAATACCACAAAATTTAGACTGAAAGTGTTCAATATCAAACACCTAGTACTAAATAGGATTACCTAACTCTTATGAGATACAGTGAAATTGCATGAATCAAACTCAGAAGATATGAAACTCCAGTTATCGTGAAGTTGTCAACCAATCCTGCCGGGACACGTCCTTTCACAGGGACATCTCTAGGTCAAAGGATGGCTTGCCCAGCGCTCCATGATTTAATGTTCCTTGTGTGGTGTAACTCTGCTCTGATTGGTTCAGTCATATATCAAGCTTAGACAAGTTTGGCTAATCCAGGGTCTTAAGTGAGTAATTTTGATTTACCATAGGCATTGCTCTACGGGATTTGATATTCCGTGCAAATCCTGAGAGTATGGCTAAACTTGCGGGGAAACTTAGTGGTTTGTTGAGGCAGCGAATTTGATTCAGCAAGGCAGGCATCAGGAAGGAGTTGAAGATTCTAACATTACACTTGCCCACCATTATGAAACACAAGACGAGCATCGTGGAACAGTCCGATTGTCTGTGCTTCAAAAAACCCCACAGCTTTCTGTCATGGACAAAATATATCATGCAGTAGCTGCTCAGGTCTCAAATCGGTCAATGGCTGAAACATGGAGAAACTGTGTGCTGAATGATTATCGCACTCTTGTGCAACACCAGCCCACACAAGAGCTAGCTTTCAAAGCAACAGCTTAGCTGGATAATGTATTTTAAAACCTGACAATTCTGAAAGATTGGTAAGTATTAGATCCAAGTGTAAGTTTTAGGAATTCACTTGCGATTGGCTAGTGACGAGCATGTGCTTATGATTGGCCAAAGATAGGGCAGCATGGTGGCGCAGTGGGTTAGCACTATGGCCTCACGGCGCCGAGGTCCCAGGTTCGATCCCGGCTCTGGGTCACTGTCCGTGTGGAGTTTGCACGTTCTCCCTGTGTTTGCGTGGGTCTTGCCCCACAACCCAAAAATGTGCAAGCTAGATGGATTGAACACGCTAAACTGCCACTTAATTGGAAAAAATTAATTGGGTACTCTAAATTTATTTTTAAAAAATGATTGGCCAAAGAAACGGGAGATTGAGTATCTGCTGGCGACTTCCTCACCCCACAACCTAGCAAATCACTCTGTGGCTCATCAACTCCAGATGGAGGTCTGGGTCCATTCATTCCCATAGCCTAACAGCAGATAAGACTTCTCCACATGCACTGTTCTAGGCCAGCTTCATAGATTCTCGCTCATCCTCATACACTGCGATGAGAAAACAAGACATGACAAATTGAACTTGTTTTTATCCTGTTTGGTACATGTTTTCTCAGCATCGCTAATGCTGGATTGAAGGCTGGGATTCTTACAGTTAGTAGCTCTTCTCCTTCACAATGGACAGTGGCCTCCCAAGTTTCCAAGAAAATATTCCAGGCAAATGGTGTGAGAATAAATCAGGAAATGTCACCAAGGAAAGGTCATGGGATCCAGCTTCTGATCTACAAGTTCACCAAGTACTTCTGTGTTGGTGTTTAATAAAAACTACAGCAATTCATCCTTTTAAAATATTTTCTTCAATGTTCTTGTTTGTATATTCTCTTCCCCAGTGAAACTATTTGACTTTTAATTCACAGCCACTCCAAGTGTGTCGCTAAGGTAGCATGGCGTGTAGGTGTGTATAATTCATTAAAGTGGGCAGATAGTTTCAGTGGTTAATAAAGCATACAGCATCTGAAACACTATTTGTCGAGGATTAAGAGTACAAAAGCAAGTAAGTTATGATAAATTTATCTAAAATGCTGGTTTGACCTCAACTGGAATGTTTCCAATTCTGAGCATCACATTTTAGAGAGGATGTGAAGGCATTAGAGTGGTACAGAAAAGATACAAGGGAATGGTTCAAGGGATGAGGAACTTCAGTGTGGATAGATTGGAGAAGCTATTCTCCATAGGGGTGAGAAGGTTGAGGGGAGATTTAGTAGACTCTTAAAAATCATGAGGGGTAGAGGATTGAGAGCCGGAAGACGTCAATTTAAGGTGACTGGTGACATGAGGAAAAACGTTTTTAAAAATGAAGCGAGCAGTTAGGATTTGGAATGCACTGCGAGAAGGTGGTGGAGGCAGATTCAATCATGGTTTTTGAGAGAATTGAATCATGATCTGAAGAGGAAAACAATTTGTAGGGCTACAAGGAAAAGGTGAGATAGTGACAATAGGTGAATTTCTCACGTGGAGAGCCAGCACAGGACACAAACAGACTCCTTCTGTGATGTAACCATTCTATGATTCTATGGAGACATTAGTACTTTTTAGAATAAGGACAATTAAATGCCATTATCCCCACTCCCACTTTACATAGATTAGTTTCCCCTATATCCACCCTCTCAATACACCATTCCCTCCAGAAATGAATCTAATTGTCTCTCTATTACCATCTGCTGCAATGGCAGGATTTTCTACAAAAACGACCTGCATAAATTCCAGAGTTTAGAGTAAATGCAAACTTCTGGGCATACCTAAAAGATAAGTTAACTGTCCTACTAATTACTCATTCCACAATTGTATTGCCCTATGAAAAAAAACACACACTAAGAAAGGAGCAGGAGTTGGACATTTGGCCCTGCCAGCCTGTTCCACTATTCAATGAGATCACGGCTTATCGGATTGTGGCCTGAACTCCACTTTCCTGCCTGCCCCACAGAAAGCTCAAGACTCTCTTGTAGATCAAAAATCTGTCTAATTCAGCTTCGAATATATTCAATGGCACAGCCTCCACTGCTCTTCCTGGTGGAGAATTCCAGATTAATGACGCTCTGAGAAATTCGTCTTCATCTCCATCTTAAATGGGAGGTCCCCTGTTTTGAAACTGTGCCCCCAGATCTAGATTTCCCCACGAGAGAAAACATCCTCTCAGCATCTATCCTGTCAAGCCCCCTCAGAATCTGATGGATAGGTTTCAACAATCTCACATTCTTCTTAACTCCATTCAGTTTAGGCTCAACCTGCTCAACCTTTCCTCGTACGTTAACCTCTTCCATCCCAAGAATTAACCTAGTAAATCTTTTCTGAACAGCCACCGATGCAAATATATAACTCCTAAGGAGATCAAAACTGTACAAACTACTCTAGGTACAGTCGCACCAATGCCCTGTACAGTTTGGCAAAACCTCTCTACCGTTATACTCCATCCCCATTGCAAAAAAGTTCCCCTTTCTCAAATTCCAACAAATGAACATACATTCCTTAATCTTTGTTCATAACTTGTATTTCTGATACCAGGAATTACCTTTGAATCTGTATACCATCTCAGGAGATGAGAAACCCAGGCAGAGTTCTGAATAATCCTGACTGAGAACAATCAAGATATTCTAAAGCGACAGACTAATTGCCTCTCTATTTCAGGATTGTATTTGAAAGTTCAGGCCACAGGAATTTAGCAAAAAAATGGAGGTGAGATATAAAGGGGTACTTCCGCAAACGCTGGGCTATGCAGAACATTTTTCAGCCCTTATTTTTACACCATCCATATCACTTAGCACTAGGAATGTACTTTTTTTGCATCTTAACAAACACCAAAGCAAACAAGTACATCTCTTTTCCATTACACTAGACATGGAAAATGCTGATGTTAAAACTGGCTGTTAATACCACTTGCTAAACAGTACACTACTCAACTTTTCAATTTTAATTTCACTAACAAAGCATTCTCCAGCCAGGTGTCATTCTTCTGGTCTTAACACAAAGATAAAAGATTGTCAAAGTAACTAAGTTTGCAAGTAAGTTGTGCCACTACCTCTTCTGAAAGCACATTTCTAATTGTTAAGATACAGTGCACACAATGGAGTCAAAGTTGAAACATAAGCAACCAGACTGAGGAGGAAAGGGAGCAAAATGTACATGACTGTGATAGAATTGAATGGTACAAGATGAAAATTTTATGAATACAACTTCTGGATAGGGCTGTGGGCAATTGGCAAAGCTGCATTTACAGCTGACCCCTAGTTCCCGAAAAGGTAATGAGCCTTCTCCTTAAACTACTGCAGTACTGACAGTGTTCCCACAAAGATGTTAGGTCAGGAATTCCAGCATACTGAACCAATGGTGGCAAAGGAATTGTAGTTTATGCCCAAGTTTGGATGCTGTGTGAATGAGAGGGGAACAAGGACAAAAAAAAAGCATAAAGATACAGCTGGCATATGTGGCCACGTCAAAGTGTATTCAACAGAACCAAATAATACATTACACATGACTGGGCAATACAGGGCTGTGGAAAAGTTTTTTTTTTTTAAATTTAGAGTACCCAATTCATTTTTTCCAATTAAGGGACAATTTAGCGTGGCCAATCCACCTACGCTGCACATCTTTGGGTTGTCGGGGCGAAACCCACGCAAACACGGGGAGAATGTGCAAACTTCACACGGACAGTGACCCAGAGCCAGGATCGAACCTGGGACCTCGGCGCCGTGAGGCAACAGTGCTGCCCAAGGGCTGTGAAAAAGTTAATCAGCCTCTGAAAATAACTTTTAAGTAGTGCTTGTTACTGGAAGTTGCAGAAAACTTCACCTCTGATAACAAGTATCTTTCAACTACCTCAAACAATTTAGAGCACAGAATACAAGATGATGGTTTTTTTTTCCTGAATAAAAATGATCAAATTGGAAAATACAGAGAAGAATTAAATACACAAATATATTTAGCCGACATATGGATTTTCTTGGGAGTGGGGATTTCAGTTGGTTTAAAAGAAAGCATTATTTTGCCAACAGACTTTAAAAGCAACACTGGCTTGAAAGAATATCCTTGGCACATGTCATCGGAATCTTGAAGGGTTGGGGCAAGGATAAGCATCTATGAGAGGACATCAAATTAAACAAACAAACACTTAAAGGTGACATTCTCTGAACAGACACACAGCCACCACGAACAGCACAATGACTCATGCAAATCAAGCTCACGAAGCAGCTTACCTCATCATCTTCTGTCCATTTAGGAGGCTGCATTAATTATCAAGAAACTCACATTAACATCCCAACCACTACTGTGCTGGGATCAGTCTGAGAGATTGGCAATTGTAATTAACAACACCACAGTCCAAGTAAAGAAAAACAAAACCTCCCTTCCACCCACCATAACCAGCATAACTAGCACGTATCTGAAATTGTACAGACCAGAGGCCTTTTGCTCAGAGTCTATGCAGTGGATTTTAGCCACAGAAGGCAAGGGCCCCAGGTTAATTAACAGGGACCAAAGGTTCCTGTTCCTGATTGCAATCTAATGTCCCCTGCTGAATACACTTGCTAATACATCACTGCCAGGATGAAGTTGATCGCAAAAGTTTGTCCATCAAATATCAGTCAATAATCACAGTCTATATACAGATAAGGAGTACTTGGGAATGGTACTGGTGGATACCCATTGTAAATGGTACTCCAGCATCTTCAAAAGGGCAAATTAAAATGGAGTAGAGTAGACCAAACATTTTAAGATAGTTGCATGCACGTTTGACTACAAAGTAATACTTGGCATTCAGGTCTAAGAAACAACACTGCTGCCCCAAATCCCTACAATAATCTCTAACACATTATACAAAAGCTAGATTATATTCAAGTCATATGTGGCATTTTGAACTTAAAATCGCTGCCTTCTACTCTAGGCAGTTGATCAAGAGGACTGTTAAGTTGGAACGTGTAGTTGTGCAAAGGAATTTCAGGTTTGCAATTGAAATGTATTAGGACTCAAGACATGAATATATATATATGACAAATTTCACTGTGAAGCCACTTATGGATACTTGGATGTTATTCAGTTTGCTTTTCATTCCATTGTTAGCTCTGCTGCCTTACGGCACCTAGGACCCGGGTTCAATCCCGGCCCCTGGTCACTGTCCGTGTGGAGTTTGCACATTCTCCCCGTGTCTTACCCCTACAGTCCAAAAGATTTGCAGGGTAGGTGGATTGGTGATGCTAAATTGCCCCTTAATTGGAAAAAAAAATAATTGGATACTCTAAACTTATATTAAAAAAAACAAGGATGAAGACATTGCTTTGACCAGGAGTCAGTGTAGGTCAGCATGCACAGAGTTCCAGCAGATGAGCTGAGACAACAGCACAAATACGGGCGCATAAATAGGTGGTCTTAGTGATGATGTGGATTATTGGTCACAAGCTCACCTTAGGGTCAAATATCACAACGTTAAAAGATTTAGTTTCAGGCTGTTGTAGGGAGTAGGATGGAATAGATAGTTAGGGACTACTGTTTAGAGTGGGGAACGCAAACAATGGCTTTAGTCTTCCCGATATTGAATTGGCAATATAATTTCATTTACACAATGACAATACGTAGTTTGATCACTTAACAACAGTCAAGAGAGTTGTTGGTGGGGCTTCCGGTGGCAGCTATGAGGGAGTGAGTCGCACATTCGGTGGCTCTCATTCCGGCTGGCTTTTTGGACCTAGTTTCCCGACTTTTCGGAACTTTTGAGTGCTAGAAAAGACGGCCACAAAGTTGCTGATTGAAGTGTGCGGAGCTGTATGGAAACAAAGAAGAGCAGAAAGCAGCGACAGCAGGAAAAGAAGGGGCAGAGACAAAGTGGTGTGGGAGCTGACCTGGGACCAAAGATGGCTGACCGGACCGCGGACCAGACGATCCAAGCAGCGCTGGACAATATGCTGCAGGTCATAAAGAGAAGTTTTGAAGACATGAAGCCGGATAACTTAGAACCGCTGCAGAAAGCGGTGGAGCAAGTGAACCAAAGGCTAGAGGCCCAGGACAAAAAGGTCAAGGAGCTAGAGCAAGCGGTGGAGGAAGAGGCAGACACACACGATCGCTGCAATAGAGATAGCTGGGTTGACGGAGCGACAGAGAAGGCTGCTTGACAGAATTGAAGACCTGAAAAACAGAGCCCGCAGACAAAATTTGAGAATTATTGGCCTCCCAGAGGGGGCCGAAGGAGCGGACGCCACGGCGTTTGTGGCAGACCTGTTGCAGCAGCTGATGGGGGAATAACTCCTTTCCGCGACCTCTGGAGCTGGACGGGGCACACAGGGTGCAGGTGAGGCAGCTGCGACTGCCCCCCCCCCCCCCCCCCCACCCCTCGACCAGTGGTGGTCAGGTTCCACAGGTTCAAAGACAAGGAGCGGGTCCTTCACTGGGCAAAGAGTACGAAGAGCTGTACATAGAACAACAATGTCCTGCGCATTTACCAAGACCTAAGTCAGGAGGTGGCAAGACAGCGAGCAGCCTTTAAAAGAATTAAAGCGATTTTGTTCAAAAAGCACGTGAAGTTTGGTCTGCTTTTCCCGGCGCGGCTTTGGGTCACGCACCAGAGCCAGCATTACTACTTTATGGACCCCGATGAGGCAATGGAGTTCGCAAAGGATCAGGGACTGGTGCCGAACTGAGGGCCCACGGACCAAAGTCAGAGTCTGAGTATTATTATCTGTGAGACTCCTAGTTTTCTTGGGCTGACTTTATAATTTTTGTTGCTTCACAGGTGCTTTGTAGTTGCTTTTTTCCGTTTTTGCTGCCTATGGGTACAATGGGCGAGGACGGGTGCCCACTCCCTCTTTTGGGTTGTCTTTTTGCTTTTTCTTTGTGTTTTTATCATTTTTGAGCTTCCAACGTAACAGAAATGTGGCCAGGAAGCAATGGGGGTTAATGGTATTGGATGTAGGGGGGTGACGCGGGTACTGTGTTGCTGTGTGTTTTTATTATTAATGCGCAGAAAGGGGTGATCGGTATCACTCATCTGTTTACACAACGGGAACGGTGCCCTCCAACCAGGCTGATCACCTGGAATGTCAGAGGACTAAACGAGCCAGTCAAGAGGGCACGTGTGTTCGCGCATTTGCGGGCTCTAAAGGCGGACGTAATCATGCTGCAGGAGACACATCTGAAAGTGACTGACCGGAACAGACTAAGGAAGGGCTGGATTAGCCAGGTCTTCCACTCGGGCTTGGACTCTAAGTCCAGGGAGGTGGCAATCATGATCAATAAACGGGTTCAATTTGAGGTGGAGGGGACAATTGCAGACGGAGGTGGTAGATTTCTTATGGTCCGGGGTACGCTTGAGGAGGCGAGGGTAGTCCTGGTTAACGTATATGCTCCAAATTTGGACGACGCTGACTTCATTAAAAGGGTGCTGGGGAAAATCCCAGACTTAGATTCACGCAAGCTGATCATGGGTGGGGACTTCAACACGGTCCTCGACCCCGGACTAGACAGGTCATGCTCCAGAACGGGTAGGCTCCCAGCGATGGCAAGGGAACTGAGGGGGTTCATGGAGCAGATGGGAGGGGGGGTAGACCCATGGAGAGCCAGACGGCCGACGGGAAGGGAATATTCATTCTACTTGCACGTTCGTAAAGTATACTCTAGAATCGATTTTTTCATCATGAGCAGAGATGTGTAGGCGGGGTAAAAAATACGGAGTACTTAGCAATCACCATCTCAGATCATGCCCCACACTGGGTTCATCTGCTGGTCTGCAAAGGGAGCTACCAGCTCCCGCAATGGAGGTCGGATGTAGGATTGCTAGTGGACGAGGGGTTGTGCGAGAGACTGCGGAACTACCTGCAGGTTAATGACACAGAGGAAGTCTCAGCAGCGACTCTGTGGGAGGCGCTGAAGGCAGTAGTAAGGGAGGAGCTGATTTCAATTCGGGCACACATAGATAGAACGGACAGAGCAGAGATGGACAGACTGGTCAAGGAGATCCAGCGGGCAGATAGGGAATACGCAGAGGCCCCAAGGGAGGACCTACTTAGAGATGGACGGAGACTGCAGGCCAAGCTGGGAGTGTTGTCCACGAGCAGGGCAGTGGAACAACTCAGGAAGGCAAAGGGTGTGGTCTATGAGCATGGGGAAATGAAATGAAAAATGAAAATCGCTTACTGTCACAAGTAGGCTTCAAATGAAGTTACTGTGAAAAGCCCCTAGTCGCCACATTCCGGCGCCTGTTCAGGGAGGCTGGTACGGGAATTGAACCGTGCTGCTAGCCTGCCTTGGTTGCTTTAAAAGCCAGCGATTTAGCCCAGTGTGCTAAACCAGCAACTAGTAGAATGCTTGCGCAACTCAGGAGGAAGGAGGCGGCCAGAGAAATAGGCAGGGTAGTGGACAGTATGGGGAACAGAGTGGATGACCCGTCAGGACTGAACAGGGTGTTTCAGGAGTTTTACAGCAAGCTCTACACCTCGGAACCCTCTGGGGAGCCAGAGGAGATTAAGTGTTTCTTAGACGGGTTGACCTTCCCAAAAGTGGGTAGGGGGCTGGTAGATGGACTGGGGGCCCCTATCAGAGCTGAGGAAGTACTGGGGGGCTTGAAGGCCATGCAGTCGGGTAAATCCCCGGGGCCGGATGGATACCCAGTGGAGTTCTACAAAAAGTTCTCGGAGATAGTGGGGCCGGTGCTGACTAGGGTATTTAACGAGGTGAGGGACAGAGGGACGCTACCCCCGACGATGTCACAGGCTACCATTTTGCTGATATTAAAACGGGATAAAGACCCGGAAGCGTGTGGGTTATATAGACCAATCTCCCTGATCAACGTCGATGCCAAGCTCCTGGCTAAGGTCTTGGTGCTTAGAATTGAGGACTGTGTCCCGGAGGTGATCGGGGAAGACCAAACAGGGTTTGTGAAAGGCAAACAGCTGGTTGCCAACTTGAGAAGACTACTCAATGTGATCATGATGCCCCCGGAGAGCGGAGAGGTAGAAGCAATGGTGGCAATGGATGCAGAGAAGGCCTTTGACTGGGGAGTGGGACTATTTGTGGGAGGTACTCGGACGGTTTGGGTTCGGGGAGGGCTTTGTTGACTGGGTTAGACTATTGTACCAGGCCCCAAAAGCGAGCGTGAGGACGAATAGGACAACATCAGAGTACTTCAGGCTACACCGGGGTACCCGACAGGGATGCCCACTCTCCCCGTCGCTGTTTGCACTGGCCATAGAGCCACTGGCGATTGCACTGAGAGCTGCGAGGGGGCGGAAGGGAATGATTAGGGAGGGGTGGAACACAGGGTATCGCTGTACGCAGACGACCTGCTCCTGTACGTATCGGACCCGCTGGCTGGGATGGACAGTATACTAGGAATATTGAGAGAATTTGGCAGGTTTTCAGGGTACAAACTGAACATGGCTAAGAGTGAGATGTTTGTAGTGCAGACGAGGGGCCAGGAGAACAAGTTGAAGGGGCAGCCATTTAGGATGGTCGGAGAAAGTTTCCGATACTTAGGGATACAGGTGGCACGAGACTGGGGCAGGCTGCATAAGCTAAATTTGACTAGAGTGATGGAACATATGAAGAGCGAGTACAGGAAATGGGATGCACTCCCGCTATCACTTGCAGGGAGAGTGCAGACTGTAAAGATGACAATCCTCCCTAGATTCCTGTTTATTTTTCAGTTATTCCCGATTTTCATCCCGCGGTCCTTCTTCAAAAGGGTCAACAAGATTATTAAGGGTCTTGTCTGTGCAGGGAAGTACCCGCGGGTGAAGAAAGCGATGCACGAGAGGAACCGTAGCGAGTGGGGGGGGGGGGGGGCCTGGCGCTGCCGAACCTCAGCAACTACTACTGGGCGGCCAACATAGCCATGGTAAGGAGTTGGATGGTGGGTACGGGGTCTATTTGGGGGCGGGTGGAGGTGGCACCAGTTTGGCAGCCCTGGTCACGGCTCCCCTACCGCTCCCACCGGCCAGGTACTCCACCAGCCCAGTAGTGGTGGCCGCCCTGCGGATCTGGGGCCAGTGGAGGAAGCATGTAGGGGAGGTGGGAGCATCGGTCTGGTCTCCAATATGCGACAACCACCAATTTGCCCCTGGGAGTATGGACGGTGGATTCCAAGCGTGGTGGTGGGCGAGGGTGGGGAGGATGGGCGATATGTTCTTTGTGGGGGGGGGGGGGGCTTCTCGAGCATGAGGGCCTTGGAGGAGAAATTCGGACTAGTCAGAGGGAATGACTTTCGGTACATGCAAGCGCGTGGCTTCATACGTAGACAGGTCCCATCCTTCCCACGCCTCCCGCCAAAAAGGATCGAGGGCAGAGTAGTGTCTAGGGCAGAGGTAGGAGAGGGGAAAGTCTTGGATATTTACCGTGAACTTATGAAAGGAGTCCCAGACAGAGGAACTGAAGCTCAAGTGGGAGGAGGAACTCGGCGAGGAGATGGAGGAGGGGTATGGGCGGAAGCCCTGAGTCGGGTAAATCCAACTGCAACATGTGCTAGGCTCAGGTTGATTCAGTTAAAGGTTGTCCACCGGGTCCACATGACGGTGGCCCGGATGAGTAAACTTTTTGGGGTGGAGGATAAATGCACTAGGTGTGCGGGAGGGCCAGCGAATCACGTCCACATGTTCTGGGCATGCCCAAAACTTAGGAGATACTGGGAGGGATTTGCGGACGTCATGTCCCAGGTACTGAAAACTAGGATGGTGATGAGTCCAGTGGTGGCAATGTTTGGGGTCTCGGAAGACCCGGGGGTCCAGGAGGAGAAGGAGGCCGACGTCTTGGCCTTTGCTTCCCTGGTAACCTGGCGGCGTATACTGCTGGCTTGGAGGGACTCAAAGCCCCCAAAGACCGAAGCATGGCTCTCGGACATGTCGAGCTTTTTAGGGCTGGAAAAAATTAAGTTTGCCTTAAGAGGATCTATATTAGGGTTCGCCCGAAGGTGGCAACCATTCATCGACTTCTTCGCGGGGAATTAAATGTCAGCCGGGGGGGGGGGGGGTTTACATTAGAGTAGAATAGGAAGGGGGAGGGTAGATTAGAGTAGAATAGGGGGGATAAATAGGCGGGTACTGTTTAAGAGAGAGGAGTGGTCTTTTGCACTATGTTTCTGCTTTGTGTTGATATTTGCACATTACTGTACTCTGAAACTGTTTACAATGCCAAAAATACCTCAATAAAATTGTTTATTATAAAAAAAGAGTTGTTGGTGAGAAGAGCTGGGCGTCTTCAGCGTATATGTGCAAACTGACAGCTTACCATAAATTCCACTGCTCCACATAAAAAGCTGAGAGCAATTGTGTTCTCATTTAATTTCTAAATCTGCCTATTCAGAAGGATATCACTGGAGCACAATCCGAAAGGGGAACACTTGGTCCATCTTTCCCTCCCTAATCCAGGAGTAAGGCCAACTGTGGCACTCCAACTGAAATCAGAAAATACAGCACAAATTGTGGATCCTACCACAAATCTTTAACATTTGCACAGCTCACTCACTAGACAAATGCGAACACATTTTAGGTTCTTCAAATAGGACTGCATAACAATGGGTCTTTATAACGTGGATTCAAGTCCTGCTCAGACTAGGCGATGGAATCTTATTTCTCTGCTGACTGTAAAATTGACTGACCTAATGCAGCTCCTGGTATACAAGAGCTAACAGCACACAACATCCACTAACTGGACTCTAAATCTTACTCAAAGCTACAAGGGCAAAACTTGCAGCAGAAACCAGCACACTGTTGCTGTGAGAATTGCCCCAGTGAATGGCCTTCAGTGAAGCTGAAGCTAGGGTACTTTATTGGGAAAACCGTAAAAAGAAATGTACTCTGTATTTAGCTGTTGCGTCCGAATTAGGAATGTACAAAATGAACCCTTCTCATAACGACTCCTTTTTTATCCAAGCACAAAATTTATGCAAATTGAGAAATGCAATGTAGTTAGTTACCTTGTACGGAGAGAGCAGGAAATCACTGAATTTACTGGGTAGCGAATATTTCTGTACAAGCGAGTCTTCCACCACCCAGGGCGCATTTTCTCCCATCCCCATTCGCATCGAGTTGTGCCTGATAAAATAGCGCAGGATTTCCTTGTTTGGCGGCCGCTCCGAGCGGATGAGACTTTCGACTGGTACGTTACTAATTATCTAAATTAGCAAGAACAGGGCTCCTTTTAGTAACACAAAATTTTATCCGAGTAGAAGACTGCAGAGGATTTGCACCAGGTCAATCCTGAAAATAGCAAGCTGAACTAACTAAACAAATCAAGCTATTTTATCAAATCAGGCTGGTGTAGTGTTGAACTGTATAATAACAATCTGCATTTATATAGTATCTTTAAGGTTGTAAAATATCCCAAGGCACATCACAAGAATGTACCAAGCAAAATTTGAGACTATAGCATACAAGGAGATTTCGGACAGGCGACCAAAAACAGTCAAACGGTAGACTTTGAGAAGTGACTTGAGGAATGAGTGTGGAGTAGGGAGGCCAAGAGGTTAGGGAAAGAATTCCAGAACTTTGAACCCAGGCAGCTAAAGGCATGGCCTTCACTGATGGAGCAATTAAAATCAAAAACACACGAGACATCAGAATTGGAGGAGCGCAGAGATTTCAAGAGGGCTGAAGGACTTGCGAGGTTCTGAAAAAATTGACAAACAAGGATGAGGGAACCAATGTAGATCAGCAACTTGAGGTCGATAGGTGAACAGGACTTTGCGCAAGTTGGGATACAGGCTGAGTTTTGACTGAGTTCAAGTTATGGAGGATGCAAGTTGGCAGTCTGACCAAAAGAGTGCTAGGTTAGTCAAGCTTTGACCATGCAAATACGGAATTCAGCTTGGGCCAGGGCTAAACTTGATCTCATCCAATACAGCAGTCGGAATGCTACAGCACCCCAATATTCTCCAGATAGATTGGGGCAATGGTGGGAAGAGGTGGTGTGTGAAGCAGTTAGCAATGGGCCAACTTCTGAAAGCAGCCCATTAACTTCTACAAAAAAAACTAGTCTGTCTAAGTGTCACGGTCATGGCTAGCTTGAAACCTACATTTTCAATTCCTAACTCACGCATGGCCATTGTGTAAATTCACCCTCTGACACAGTCTTTTCAATGAGAAGGAAAATGCCCATTTTGCTTTGAAACAGCAAGCAATCCCATGGGCGGTTATTTAGCATTTCACCTGTTCATTAATAACATGACCACAAAGATTCAAATCTATGAAAATTACTATTGAGTATAGTCTCATAGAATGTACCTAGCAAAGGACATGCCCAGCCATCCAATAGTTTTTTATTGGACAAGGTGTCAAGAACTGGCAACTAGCAAATGCTATACTAATAGTCACAAAGAAAATGGCATAAACAGATCAGAGAAGTCACACCCAGCATGGAGTGAATTTGGAAGGGGTGGAGGTTGTGAGTGAAAAAGGGGCAGCACTGCTGCCTCACGACACCAAGGTCCCAAGTTTGATCCCGGCTCAGAGTCACTATCGTGTGGAGTTTGCACATTGAAAATGAAAATCGCTTATTGTCACAAGTAGGCTTCAAGTGAAGTTACTGTGAAAAGCCCCTTTCATTCTCCCAGTGTTTGCGTGGGCCTCGCCCCCACAATGCAAAGATGTGCAAGGTAGGTTAATAGGCCATGCTAAATTGCCCCTTAATTGGAAAAAATAAATTGGCTACTCTAAATTTATTTAAAAAAAAGAGAATGGTGAAAAAGCAAAGGAACTGTACAAATTTTAAATGGTCACAATCAAAAAAACGTATGAACGAATGACAGTTGAAGGCGGTGTCTGCCCCAAATCACATTATCATACGGATTAGCCGGTGAAGTACCCCACCATGTGCACAAAGTGCAGAGGGGTGTCTCAACTTTGCTGTCTCGGAACAATTTTCTAGCAATCTCCATCCGTGCAGCCAATATCACACGCATATACATTTTGGATGTTTCTTTGCACTGTTCCCCCACCCAACCCTTCACTGTTTCATTGTGTACAGTCTATTTTAAAAAAAACTAGAATCAAGTGGTTGAAAATGAAATAAGGCAGTGTCAATTGATTTCTTAGCAGGCATAGACCTACAGAATTCAAAACTACCTCTAACTGTAAAATCTCACGCTGAACATGACAAAACATTGTGCACTTCTGCAATAGGAGGAGATGCTCTTCTGAGGCTAGAATTAAAATCCACATTCAAACAGTAGGAGAGGCAGTGGCCTAGTCACTGAATGAGTAATCCAGAGACCCAGGGTAATGCTTTCGGGATCCAGGTTCAAATTTTCAATTATAAAAAATCTAGAATTAAAAGTCTAATGATGACCATGAAACCATTGCTAATTGTTGTAAAACCCATCTGTCCTTTAGGGAAAGAAATGGGCCATCCTTACCTGATCTGGCCTACATGTGACTCCAGATCCACAGCAATGTGGTTGACTCTTAAATGTTCCCTCAAGAGGAATTGAGGATGGGGAATAATTGCTAACCCAGCCAGCGATACCCACACCCCATGAAGAATTAAAGAAAATGTTTACTTTGCAGCTAACTCTATAATTGATTTGGGATTGTTCAATGCTGCTGCAAAGATGCTGAACTGGAAACTATTCCATTCACTGTTTGAACACCTCAGACCGTGAGCATAAAATTCCACTTATTTCCTCATCCCATTCCTCCTAAAAAGGTCAAAACTACCACATTAACAGTAATTCCATTAGTACAGTTATAATACTGACACCAATATCCTTTAAAGTGATCATCACGGACTACAAGCTGCTAACAAAAGTAAACTGATTTCAACAATGTATGAAAGCATCAAGACCGGGAAAGACCAGTTAGTCCATCAACGTCTCATACAGTTATGCCACCCAATAAAATAATAATAATCGTTTGTCACAAGTAGGCTTCAATGAAGTTACTGTGAAAAGCCTGTAGTCGCCACATTCTGGCGCCTGTTCGGGGAAGCCGGTACAGGAATTGAACCCGCGCTGCTGGCACTGTTCTGCATTGCAAGCCAGCTATTTAGCCCACTGTGCTAAACCAGCCTCCAATACACCAGGTCAGGAAATTGCCCAACTGCTAGATGACATTTCATCTGCTGAAACCACCTGTAATCACTGTCGGGTATAAACTAGTCAACTTATGTGCAGAAAAAAAACCTCTTTACAGATTGACCAATGGTGCGTGGCCAAAGAAACCAAATTGAAAAGTCAGTTTATTTCTCACTTTGTCCTCTTCTTGCAACTTCACATCATATTTGTAGGGCAAAAATTTTGGATGAACCCATTTCTTCTCTTCTTTCTTGAGGCTTGTAGGTAGCTTGCGTGGTGATCGACGAGCTCGGTCACCTGATAAGCATAACATAGCTGTTATTTATTTTGCAATGCTGACGGTTCAACTGTCTCATTGCAGTCAGCATTTTGGTGATAACGCAGCCACTTGCATTGCTGTATATAACAAGCCAAACCAAATTGGATAGAAAGGGAAGCGGATCTAAAAGGCATGACATAGTCCCATTTGTAGGGTCCTACCATGGTGTCTGGAATAGAATGTGAACAGCCACTTTTATCTGCATGTACCTTTTATCAACTTATTGCCTGCAAGTGAGCAGCTCCACTGATTTGATACGGCAAATATGTATTGTAAAGCAGAAACATAAAGCACCACCATTCTCACTGGATGCTAATCCCAAAGCACCAAATTTTAAAACTCAAGAAGGTTCATATTTTGTTAGGTGATAGTGGCCAGGCTATAATGTCACTGTAAGCACGAGGCCTAGGCTAATCCCCTGGGGACATAGGTTCAAATCTCACCATGGCAGCTGGTGGAATTTAAATTCAATTAATCAATTCAATTGGGTGTTTTTAAAATCAAAGCTATTGCCATTAATAGTGACCATGAAACTACCACAACTGCTCTCTGAAGCAAGCTACTCAGTTCAAGAGTGATTAAGGATAGGTAGAAAATACTGGCCTCATCAGTCACGCCCACATCCCATGAAAGAATAAAAAAGCATTCTCTGCCATTCACTATTCAGTAGGATTCAGGTTGCTCTTTAGTGATGTGTTATAGGGATCAGTGCTAAGACCGCAACAGTTTACAATTTATATAAATAACGTGGATGAAGGCATTGTAGGGATGGTTGTTAAATTTGCTGATGACACGAAGATAGGTAGGAAACTTAGTTGTGAAGAGGATAAAAGGAGGATACAAAAGGGTACAGATAGGTTATGAGTGGGCAAGGATCTGGCAAATGGAGAACAATGTGGGAAAATGTGAAATTGTTCACTTTAGCAGGAAGAATAAAAAAGGATATTATCTAAATGTTGAGAGATTGCAGAGCTGAGGTGCAGAGATATCTGGGAGTCTTAGTTCACAAATCACAAACGGCTAGTGGGCAGGTACAGCACGTAATTCGGAAAGCTAATAGAATGTTATCATGTATGGCGAGGGGAAGTCAGGCAGCACGGTGACACAGTGATTAGCACTGCTGCCACACAGTGCCAGGGACCTGGGTTCAATTCCAGACTTGGGTGACTGTGGAGATTGCACTTTCTCCCCGTGTCTGTGTGGATTTCATCCGGGTGCTCCAGTTTCCTGCCACAAGTGCAAAAAAATGCAGGTTAGATGGATTGGACATGCTAAATTGCCTCTTAGTGTCCAAAGATGTGCAGGTTAGATGCCGGGATACGGTGGGGGAGTGGGCTTAGGTAGCGTGCTCTTTCAGAGTCGATGCAGACTCCTTCTGTACTGTAGGCATTCTATGTTAAAAGTAAAGAGGTTATACTTTAGGACATTGGCGAGACCGCATCTGGAATACGGCATACAGTATTGATCACCTTACTTAAAGGAGGATGTAAATGTGTAGAAAACAGCTCAGAGAAGTTTTACCAGACCAATGCCTGGAATGGGTGGGTTGTCTAATGAGAAGAGTTGGACAGGCTAGGCTTGTGCCCGCTGGAGTTTAGCAGAATAAGAGGTGACTTGATTGAAACATACAAGATCCTGAGGGGTTTTGACAGGGTGGATGTGGAAAGGATGTTTCCTCTTGCGGGAGAATCTAGAACGAAGGGTCACTATTTAAAAACGAGGAGCCGCCCATTTAAGACAGAGATGAGGGAACATTTTTTCCAGTTGAGAGGCTCGCGGGTCTTTGGAATTCTTCCTGAAGAGGTGGTGGGAGCAAAGTCTTTGAATATATTTACAGCATTGGTGGATAGATTCTTGATAAACAAGGGATGGTAAGTTATCTGGGGTAGGTGGGATGCAGATTTAAGGCTACTATCAGATCAGCAATGATCTTAATAAATAGTAGAGCAGGCTTGAGGGGCTGAAAGGCCTAATCCTCACTTGTATGTTCATTTATTTTAGCCCTAAGTTGTGAAACACAAAATCTTGTCAATGAGTGAAAATTAAATTTTAAATTTAGCACAGACTTTAGCAGAACCAGAAAATTTTCTATCTCACTGGGCCAACTGGTTTTATATTCAGATCATGAACCCATAACATAGAAAAACATTATTACAATAGCAAACAGTTCTCGGGTCAGGGATTACTACACTAAAACACCTAAAATTAACAATTTAACAAAAAGTAACTGAATACTTCAGTGTTTACCCTATTAGGCCCATGTCCAATCCCATCCCCTGTTCTCTGTAGCTTTCTGTTTTTTGCAGTACCAGAGTCAAATTTTGTTTCTCTGAAAGATTACTCCAACTTAATTCCAGCCGCCTCCCCTTCCCCTGACCACCACCCTGCCCCCAACTCTTCTGCAAATATTTATCCCCTTCCTTTTAAAAAGGGTTATTTTCACTACCATGTATCCCAGTAAGGATTCTAAGTGCCAGCACAATCAGCACAAATTCTCCCAATATCACCCTTTCGATTTTACAGGTCACCGAATTCTTTGCCAGTAGAAAAACCTTTCACAATTTACTTCAAAGCCCATAGATTTGTGGCCTTGCATTCGTCTTTACTCAAATTAGAATCCCAGTTTCTCGACTCTTCCCTCATAGAAAAGGCTCCTCTTTTCCCGTCTAATTGCTTCTGCCCTCTCTTCAGGGAGTTCTTCCCAAAAGCAACCAAAACTGGAAACAATATTTTAACTAAGGGCTAACTTACAATTAATACCAGGTCAGCACTACCCCTGCTTTAAAACTCCATACACTGTTTAGAAAATCTGATGTCTTTTTAAATAAATACAATTTGCTCCATTGCTCTTCACACTTTTATAGCTATGAATTCCTAAATTTCAATGCCCTACCAGCTTCTAGGATCTGGGTTGTTGAGGAAATGAATGCAGTGATTAAGCCTCGGGCAGAAGACTGCAGGTTTGACCTGGCTTTGTAATTTGAAGGAAATTCATGAATATAAAATGGAATCAATGATAAAACAGGACAGGATTTACTGAAGATCATTTATATAAAGAACCGCAATGGGAGAGGTGGGACAGAGAGTCCTTGGGACTCCAGAGTTACCAAGTCTCCCCCGACCACATCTGCATGCTAGTTCTCTCTAATATATGCATGATGTGAATGAACACATACTAGTATTGCTGTCCCTCTTGCTCTCCTCAATTTTGTTGCAGGGTTCTATACCCAGGCTCTCGTGCGCCACCTGACTGGAATTCTCCTTGTCACTGGAAGGTGAGTCACAGGTTCCATCAGTTTTCTTCTCGGAGGATAATTCTTCCTTCGGTTCCAGAGGATGGACTTTCACCACCACCACTTGAAGAATTTTGTTTTCCCCAACCTAGAAGGAAGTTATTCATTAATTTGGGTTTACCTTCAAATTTACAATTTGTACACACATCGATGTCATCAAAGAAAAATACTCCCATTTGCTGCAGAGAGTAGAATTACTAATATTAACAAACTTGTTTTAGCAAAGGGAGATCCATGGCATTTGAACCCAACTTCCAAAGATGAAAGTGCAATAATCACCTCTGCCAGAGTTAATTTCCTTCACCAACTTATTGCTGTACAATTAATATTAGTTATCCTCTAATCCAAACATTGTTTCACAGTGGGATTTGTTGAATGCCAGCATTTCCCGTCACACACAAAAGCAGGCAGTGACTCATGACAAGGTACAGCGACACAATGTCAAAATGACTGCAATTCAGAGGTATTTATACAATGAGTGAATTATCCTGCGTGTGTCCATGAACCAACTCTGGTGTCCATGAAGTGCCATTTTCCATGAGGTCGTAAACAGCAGCCAGGACCTTTGCCCCTCGAGCCTGCTCCACCATTTAATGAGATCATGGCTGATCTTTTGTGGACTCAGCTCCACTTTCCGTCCCGAACACCATAACCCTTAATCCCTTTATTCTTCAAAAAACTATCTATCTTTATCGTAAAAACATTTAATGAAGGAGCCTCTACTGCTTCACTGGGCAAGGAATTCCATAGATTCACAACCGTTTGGGTGAAGAAGTTCCTCGTAAACTCAGTCCTAAATCTACTTCCCCTTATTTTGAGGCTATGCCCCCTAGTTCTGCTTTCATCCGCCAGTGGAAACAACCTGCCCGCATCTATCTTATTTATTCCCTTCATAATCTTATATGTTTCTATAAGATCCCCCCTCATCCTTCTAAATTCCAACGAGTACAGTCCCAGTCTACTCAACCTCTCCTCGTAATCCAACCCCTTCAGCTCTGGGATTAACCTAGTGAATCTCCTCTGCACACCCTCCAGTGCCAGTACGTCCTTTCTCAAGTAAGGAGACCAAAACTAAACACAATACTCCAGGTGTGGCCACACTAACACCTTATACAATTGCAGCAGAACCTCCCTAGTCTTAAACTCCATCCCTCTAGCAATGAAGGACAAAATTCTATTTGCCTTCTTAATCACCTGTTGCACCTGAAAACCAACTTTTTGCGACTCATGCACTAGCACACCCAGGTCTCTCTGCACAGCAGCATGTTTTAATATTTTATCATTTAAATAATAATCCCTTTTGCTGTTATTCCTACCAAAATGGATAACCTCACATTTGTCAACATTGTATTCCATCTGCCAGACCCTAGCCCATTCACTTAGCCTATCCAAATCCCTCTGCAGACTTCCAGTATCCTCTGCACTTTTTGCTTTACCACTTATCCTAGTGTCGTCTGCAAACTTGGACACATTGCCGTTGGTCCCCAACTCCAAATCATCTCTGCAAATTGTGAACAGTTGTGGGCCCAACACTGATCCCTGAGGGACACCACTAGCTACTGATTGGCAACCAGAGAAACACCCATTAATCGCCACTCTTTGCTTTCTATTAATTAACCAATCCTCTATCCATGCTACTACTTTCCCCTTAATGCCATGCATCTTTATCTTGTGCAACAACCTTTTGTGTGGCACCTTGTCAAAGGCTTTCTGGAAATCCAGATATACCACATCCATTGGCTCCCCATTATCTACCGCGCTGTTAATGTCCTCAAACAATTCCACTAAATTAGTTAGGCACGACCTGCCCTTTATGAACCCATGCTACGTCTGCCCAATGGGACAATTTCCATCCAGGTGCCTCGCCATTTCTTCCTTGATGATAGATTCCAGCATCTTCCCTACTACCGAAGTTAAGCTCACTGGCCTATAATTACCTGCTTTCTGCCTACCTCCTTTTTAAGCAGTGGTGTCACGTTTGCTAATTTCCAATCCGCCGGGACCACCCCAGAGTCTAGTGAATTTGGTAAATTATCACTAGTGCATTTACAATTTCCCTAGCCATCTCTTTTAGCACTCTGGGATGCATTCCATCAGGTCCAGGAGACTTGGCTACCTTTAGCCCCATTAGCTTGCCCATCACGACCTCCTTGGTGAAAACAATCCTCTCAAGGTCCACACCTGTCATAACCTCATTTCCATCAGTCACTGGCATGTTATTTGTGTCTTCCACTGTGAAGACCGACCCAAAAAACCTGTTCAGTTCCTCAGCCATTTCCTCATCTCCCATTATTAAATCTCCCTTCTCATCCTCTAAAGGACCAATATTTACCTTAGCCACTCTTTTTTTGTTTTATATATTTGCAGAAACTTTTACTATCTGTTTTTATATTCTGAGCAAGTTTACGCTCATAATCTATCTTACTCTTCTTTGTGGCTTTCTGTTGCCCCCTAAAGATTTCCCAGTCCTCTAGTCTCCCACTGATCTTTGCTACTTTGTATGTTTTTTCCTTCAATTTGATACTCTCCCTTATTTCCTTAGATATCCACGGTCAATTTTCCCTCTTTTTACCGTCCTTCCTTTTTGTTGGTATAAACCTTTGCTGAGCACTGAAAAATCACTTGGAAGGTTCTCCACTGGTCCTCAACTGTTTCACCATAAAGTTGTTGCTCCCAGTCTACCTTAGCTAGTTCTTCTCTCATCCCACTGTAATCTCCTTTGTTTAAGCACAAAACACTAGTGCTTGATTTTGCCTTCTCACCCTCCATCTGTATTTTAAATTCCACCATATTGTGATCGCTCCTTCCGAGAGGATCCCTAACTACGAGATCCTGAATCAATCCTGTCTCATTACACAGGACCAGATCTAGGACCGCCTGTTCCCTCGTAGGTTCCATTACATACTGTTCTAGGAAACTATCGCGGATACATTCTATAAACTCCTCCTCAAGGCTGCCTTGACCGACCTGGTCAAACCAATCGACATGTAGATTAAAATCCCCCATGATAACTGCTGTACCATTTCTACATGCATCAGTTATTTCTTTGTTTATTGCCTGCCCCACCATAATGTTATTATTTGGTGGCCTATAGACTACTCCTATCAGTGACTTTTTCGCCTTACTATTCCTGATTTCCACCCAATGGATTCAACCTTATCCTCCATAGCACCGATGTCATCCCTTACTGTTGCCCGGATGTCATCCTTAAATAACAGAGCTACACCACCTCCCTTACCATCCACTCTGTCCTTCCGAATAGTTTGAGACCCTCGGATATTTAACTCCCAGTCGTGACCATCCTTTAACCATGTTTCAGTAATGGCCACTAAATCATAGTCATTCACGATGATTTGCGCCATCAACTCATTTACCTTATTCCGAATACTACGAGCATTCAGATAAAGTACACTTATGTTGGCTTTTTTACCTCTGTTCTGAATCTTAACACCTCGATCAGTAACCTCTCCTAAGTTATATTTCCTCTTAACCTTTCTCCTAATTTTCCTTGTCGTTGAACCCATATCTTCATGTGACAACCTGCTGCGTCGCTTCCCATTGATGTTTTCACTTCCCGTTTTATTCCTTTTAGTATTCCTGGTCCTAGTCACTGAGCTCCCCTCAGTCACTGCACCTTGTACAGTCGCCCTTTTTGATTTTTGACTATGGCTTCGCTGCCTTAAACTTTCCCCTTACTGCCTTTTGTTTCTGTCGCTGTTTTACTACCTTCCAACTTCCTGCATCGGTTCCCATCCCCCTGGGAATGGGAAAAAAAAAGATACATGGCTGAACCCAGGATAAAGATGGCTGGATATGACTATCCTCCTTATTTTCTGAAAGGGAATCGTACGACCAATGGAGAAGTGCAGTAGTTATGTGGACTAAAGTAACTGCTTTGGGAAAGAGAAAACAAGGTATGGCATTGGCTCTTTCTCTACCATATGGCAGTAAAATCCGAAACAAAGTGCTTTCTGAGCTGGAATTGGAAGAGTTAGACTCAGAAGGAGGTCTGGAGACTTTATTACATTATATGGATAAGATTTATTAGAAAGATTACTTGTTAAGTGCGTATGAAGCATGGTCGGATTTTGATAAATTCTGGAAAATGGAGGATATCTCCATGGAAGACTATATAATGGAATTTGGCAGACTATATAAAAGGCTGCAGAAACACAATCTGGAATTTCCAGTCTGTGTTGGCCTTTAAATTACTTGACTGTGCTAGAGTGTGCAACATGGATAGGCTCCTGGTTTTGACAGGAGTTCAGTTTACTGATAAGGATACCGTATTCGAACAGATGACAAAAGCTTTACAAAACTTTCTGGGGAAACATTCGATTCCGATGGCTCTGATGACACAAATAGGTCAGCCTGCAATAAAGCAGAATATGGAAGATACACTAGTAACAGGATGGCGAAATCGTATGGCCACGAACAGGGCTCAAGGCTATAGAAGGAGACCGAGACAAGGAAATTATGAAGACAGAAACCCAGTGAGAACCTACAATAGGAAGATGAACCCCAGAAATGCACGGGGCATGATAAATCGATGTTTTCAATGTGACTCTCAATACCATTATGCTTTCAACTGTCCAACTCGTTATGATAGAGTGAAGTGACACATGACACGGTAAGAGTCAGAAGAGGAAAACGATAGTGACCAGAAAGAAGGCATTGTCCTATTGACAGGCAGTTTTACGCTGGTAATGAGGGTGTTGGTTGCAGAATCCTTCAACTGTGCTGTATTGGACAGTGGCTGTACATCTACTGTGTGTGGAATTGACTGGTTAAAATGTTACCTGGACTCTTTGAATGCTGAAAATCGTAACAAGGTTAAGGAATTTGAAAGTTCCATAAGTTTCAGGTTTGGGGATGATAATACTCTCAAGTCGCTGAAAAGAGTGGTGATCCCTTGCAATATTGCCGGAGTGAATCATTTCATTAGCACGGGTGTTGTATCAAGTGAGATACCTTTGCTTCTGAGCAGACCGTCGATGAAGAATGCACACATGAAACTGGATGTGGAACAGGATAAAGCAACAGTTTTTGGAAAGACGGTGGACTTACAATTTACACAGTCGGGACACTATTGTATTCCATTACTGACAAATAATATTTCAAGTAGAGTGGTTAAGGATGTGTTAATGGCAGTTGAAAATGGGACTTTAGCTGATAAAAAGCTTGTGGTATTAAAACTGCATAGGCAATTTGCACATCCGTCTCCTCGGAGGCCGAAAAATGTATTAAAGGTTGCAGGGGTAAGGGATGACGACTATACTAAACTGATAGAACAGGTTAGTGACCGCTGTGAAGTTTGTATGAGGTACAGAAGGACACCAGCACGACAGATAGTAACCCTACCTTTGGCCAGGGATTTTAACGACATTGTGGCCATGGACCTTAAGATCTGGGATAAAGCAAATAATATATTTATTTTGCATTTTGTAGATTTAGCAACCAGATTTAGTCAATCAACGAATGTACGAAGTAAAGAAAAGAGAGTAATTATGGACCAAATCATGAAAAAATGGATAGGGACAGGAATGAGTCCACCGGCAAACTTCCTTACGGACAATGGGGGAGAATTTGCTAATGATGAGATATGGGATGTGTGTGAAAACATGACTATCAGAGTTATGAATACGGCTGCAGAAAGCCCATTTAGTAATGGTGTCTGTGAAAGATATCATGCTGTCATCGATGACATGCTTCGGAAAATTTTGGCAGATCGACCAAATTGCAGGCTAAATTCAGCTTTAGCATGTGCAGTACATGCAAAGAATTGATAGTCCTTATCAATTAGTGTTTGGTAGAAATCCTAAAATTCTGTCCATTTTGGATGACCAGCCTCCAGCTTGGGAGGGGACTACAATTAGCTCTGGTTTTGCTTAACATTTAAATGCATTACATAGCAGTAGAAAAGCTTTTTTGGAAGCAGAAGTCTCTGAAAGAATTTGCAGAGCTTTAAGACATAACGTATGGCCATCAGATGCAGTTTTTCAGCAAGGAGACATGGTATACTATAAGAGAGACAATTCTAATGAATGGAAAGGCCCAGGGACGATCATAGGCATAGATAGTAAAACAATTATTTTGCAACATGGTAATCAAACTGTTAGGGCCCATTCATCAAGGATAATGGGTACAGATTACAAATTTTCAAATTTAGACAGAGCAGACAGACATGACGAGGAACCAGAGTCATTTGCTACGCATGTGTTACAGAACTATGAGGACCAATTACCTGATATAGACAGGGTTTCTGTGGAGGAACACAACACTTCTGGTGAATTAAAACAGGCCATTTTTCCGTAAGGGCAACTGCCAAAAGTTGGTACAAAAGTGACATACTTGCCTGAAGGGTCTAGTCAATGGAAGGATGCAACTGTTATTAGTAGAGCAGGGAAGGCCACTGGAAAGTATAAACATTGGTTGAATGTACAGCATTCAGGGGAAGGAGTCAAGACAATGGATTGGGAAAACGAAGTTCAAAAATGGAGGGCACAAAAACGCAGCGCCAGTTCAGATAGTACATTGGATAGTGAACAGGTCCGCAGGAAAAGGTCGAGAACTATTGAAAGGACATCCCACAGCAGAAGGGAAAGATCAAGCAGTACAGAACGGCGGGAGATGGGACGTAGTTTATCAAGATCTCGGAACATGAGTAAGACTACGAATACTAATAGGAGTAGAAGCCCACATGCACGTGAGATTTTGGTGGCTTCAAATAAATTAGATGAAAAAGTTATTAAAGAAGCTAAACATCAAGAATTGCATAGTTGGAGTGAATTTGGGGTATACACGGAAGTACCGGATAGGGGACAAAGAGCTCTATCCCACAGATGGACTTGCACGGAAAAGGTTCTTCCGGATGGAACTTATAAGGCAAAGGCCAGGCTCGTGGCAAGGGGATTTGAAGAAAACTTAGAAGATCAGGATTTAAGGGTAGATTCACCTACAGCAGGAAAGGTTATTTTAAAGATCTTCTTGGCTCTATTAGCCACTAAGGCATGGGAATGCAAATCTATAGATATAAAAGCTGCCTTTTTGCAGGGGCATCAGCTCCAGAGAGACATTTTTCTCTGTCCTCCTAAAGAAGCAGCTAACACAGAAGGGGTACTCTGGAAGTTGAACAAATGTGTATATGGATTAAATGATGAATCTAGAGTCTGGTATTTTTCAGTAAGGTCAGTTTTGTTAAAGTTAGGCTGTTGCCAGTTGAAAGCAGATCCTGCAATGTTTTACTGGCACTATAAAGGAAATCTTTCTGGCATTTCTATGATGCATGTCAATGATTTTTTGTGGGGAGGGATCCGTGATTTTGAAGTTATTGTAATCTCTGGTTTGAGGAAAGAATTCAGGGTTGGAAGTCAGGCTTCCAGTGCATTTAAATATATTGGACTGGAAATTGGACAGACTAAGTTAGGGGCAACTTTACGCAGCAATCTTCTTTGGAAAGCATCAGCCCAATAGCAATTAGTCGTGGCCGAGTTTCACAAAAAGACGCAATGGTTTCAAAGATAAAAAAAGAGCAACTGCGAAGTTTAATTGGGCAACTGAACTGGTTAGGTAGACAGACTAGACCGGACGTGACTTTTGATGTCTTAGAGATGAGTACAAAAATGAATGATCCCAAAGTGGAAGACATAATAAGAGCAAATAAAGCGTTGGCCAAACTAAAAATGCACGTGTGTGTTTTGAAGTTCCCGGTTTTAGGTGACCTTAAGCACCCATAGTTTATAGTGATGCGTCCTACGCAAATTTATGTGATGGGGTTTCAAGCGCAGGAGGTTTTATAATTTTCCTTTTGGGGAACAATGGTAAATGGTGCCCACTTGTGTGGGAAACAAAGAAAATAAGGAGTGTGGTAAAAAGCACTTTGGCTGCTGAGACGTTAAGCCTTGTAGAGGCGGTGGATATGGCTTTTTATATAAGTATGATATTGACAGAAATTTTGGGATTAGGGGATTTGGGTAATATACCTATTGACTGTCACATTGACACTAAATCCGTGGGAAAATGTGCACTCTACAAAAAGTGTCAATGTAAAGAGGTTACGGATAGGCATCACAAGTCTGAAGCAGATGTTGGACAGAGGGGAAATAACAAAAATTAAATGGGTCGACAGGAGCTATCAACTGTCAGACTGTTTTATGAAGAGGGGCAGACTGTTAAATAATGGGTTAAGAGACATTGCAATTAGTTGTCTCATTTATGTTAAGTATCCATTAATTGACACTGATATGTAAAGGGGCTTCAGGTGGCCTCTGTCAGGTGGTGGTTGTTAAGAGTTTTGTGCAGAGGCTGAGGAAGTGAAATAAATGGTGTTTGGTGAAAAGGAACAAGAACTTTAGACTCTTCATTTCACAGCAACTAAAACGTCTAACACCAAGGACTACCCAGGATATCAGCAAAAGCACCACAGCCTAGGGAATAAACTTGGAATTTGTGGCTTGGATTGGGGATTTTAGTCATACATTAGGCCATCACGGAAACATTTTTGAAGCTTTATGAAAACATCTTCTAAGGGCAGCATGGTGGCGCAATGGTTATCACTGCTGCCTCACGGCATCAAGGTCCTAGGTTCGATCCTGGTTCTGGGTCACTGTCCGTGTGGAGTTTACACATTCTCCCAGTGTTCGCATGGATTTCATCCCCACAACCCAAAGATGTGCAGGGTAGGTGGATTGGCCACGCTAAATTGCCCCTTAATTGGAATAAATGAATTGGGTACTCTAAATTTATTTTAAAAATAAAAACATCTTCCAAGTCTGACCTGGAATTCACAACGTTCTCCAATTGCAAACTTAGTCATGATCTCCATCCACGTTTTGTCAACAAGTTTGTCCAGAGACAACGTATTGTGATGAACATGTTCTAACACAGGCTTTTCAAACCACACCGGATACTCCTCCTTTAGCCTGCAAAGAGCAACAAAGCAGAATAAGGTAAAAGTGCTACATCACATATTAACAAGTAACAGCAGTTTAGACAGGATTCAAAGGAACATAGCCAAAGAAAGTAGTGATTAAGTGGTGCCAAGCTTTGGTTTTAAAAGCCTGTCAGTTGTAGAAAAAAGTGATACGGGTTTGAGGAGTTGGGGATGAGTTGGACAAAGTGAAGACTCAGTTCAATATGTGGAAGGGGGACTAGGGGTGAAAACGTGGCAGGTAGCTGCAGTTTATGGCTGCTCAACATCTCCAAGGCCAGTTACACATGCATACTCTACAACAGAACAACAAATTCCCAAATAGAGTCGCATCTAATTTCGCAGCTACAAGAAAAGCAATCCTCCTTTTCTCAAAGCACATTAAAGAACAATAAATTTTCTCTTCCCTAAACTCCAATCACATTATGCTCAAGTGTTCCCCTTTCTATATTAACATTTAGTTATTTTATGCAAGAAGTCCCCGTAACTCCAAAGCTGATGCTGCACTGAGCCAGTAGATGGTGCCAAATTGCAGTATTCAGTAAACTGCAAGTAGAAATTGTGATCAGAGTCACACCACCAGTCTCCCTCTGAAACAGAGCTTTCACATCCTTTTTTAAAACTTAAGCAAACGCCTCGTCCGCCATCCCCCTTCTTCCTTGGGCATCTCAGTCAGCTACCTATTCTTCACTTATGTTTCCAATAAAAACTCTGACCATGGAAGGCATCCTAAGAAAAAAAGAAGCCTGATCTGAGCATTATCCATCATTCTCAGCCATCCAGTTAATCACATCTCTGAGAGAAGTCAGTGAACAGCAATCAGAAGCAGGAACCCTGGCTGATTCTTCCCAGCTAGTTAAAGGGCACGGCTGCCAAGTGGCTACCATATTCCAGTGCATTTCATCAGAATTCCAGTATTCCAGCAGCAACAGTGGTAACCAGTGCTGCCTCATAGTGCCACACACACACTCCAAACTGTAAGTGACTTTCACAACTTGACAGCACCAAACACTTCTCCAGTACTTATGAACCACCATTAGAGAGGATCATTTTGATGGTTCTGCTCAGTGTTGTAATTAGGGATTAGGAGTAACAGTGGACATATGAAGCAACAATGTTATGATCACAGACCAGATCCCAACGGTGGTTAGGATACTGGACCAAAACCCCAATATTTTAGTTTATTTTAAAACTGTGCTGAAAGAATGATTGATTTGTTCCAGAAGTGATTGCATGAAAGATAGGGCTTTGGTATTTCTAAAACAAAAATGAATACAACATTAAACTTCACACCCAAAAAGAACAGTTTACAATTACCTCTCAACACAACCATAGAATTTCCCATTAAACATCAAGAAAAGAACATACAGCTCTCAATCCAGCTCAAAATTAGCAGGACATAGAGTAATACTTGCTTTATAAAACAGATTTAGCTCCAATGGAACTCCTTCAGACTCTGGCTGAATATCTTCAAACATTACTTCAACTCGGTTGTTTCAACCTTTTCCATGGCTTCAGACAAGACTGCTCTGCTTTAAAATGATTACTCTTTTATTTGAAACTATCCTACTGGAAAAGAATTGTGGGCTCAGTCAGGCAGATCAGAACTCGGCTCTTCTCTCTCTCTCTCTCAATTGCCTTTCTGAGCTCCACCCAGCAATGATCTCATCTCCCATCTCAAGAGGCTGCATAAACACATGAACGTCTCAAGGGCCTCCTCAGCCAAACCACTATGCATTAGCCCAGACCGATATCTTCTGGCCACCAAAAATACCCAGGCTCTACAAACAGAATTCTTTTTTTTTTTAATTTTAAACATGGCAACGGCAGTCAAACAGACACTAACCCCAGGCTTCGAACCCTTAAATTGCCCACGACATTTATAATCCAAATTTTCCTAAAATCTTCCAATCGTCACATCTTACACTTGTACAGCACCTTTACCATAATGAATCATCTTAAGGGAATTACAAAACAAAGTATGACACCAAGCCACATCAGGAGATATAAGGTAAGATGACCAAAATTCTGGTCAAGTGACTAGGTAAAACGTAGGAGATCAGTCAGCAGCATGTTTGAATAGTCGATTCCAGAGGTCACAAAGGTATGGGTGAGGGTTTCAGCAGCAGATGAACCAAACAAGAAAAGTCGAATGATGTTACAGAAGGTGGAAACTGGTGGTCTTACAGATGGCACAAACACAAGGTTGGAAGATTGTCTTCGGATCAAATGTGATACTATGGCTGCAAACAGGCCGGATTAATCTCAAATTGTTGCCAGGGAGTGGAGTTGGTAGCTAGGCAAAGGAGGGGACTGAAATCAATGGCTTTGGTCTCCCCAATATGTAACTGGAGAAAATGTCTGCTCATCCGTGCTGGATATCGGCTAAGCAGTATGGTAATTTAACAACAGTGGATAAGTCGAGAGAAGTGGTGGTGATGTACAGCCGGGTGTGACCAAGCATACATGTGAAAATTAATGCCATCATTTGGATGTTACCAAGGAACAACATGTAGATGAGAAATGGGAGTGGCCAAGGAGTGATTCTTGGGAGTCAGCGGAGATAATAGTGCAGGAATGGAGAAAGAATCCATTGTTAGCGGTTCGTTGGCTATGATCAGGGGTATAAGAATGAAACCAGGAGAGAGCAGTTCCACCTGTTTGGATAAGAGTGGAGAGGCAATGGAGGAAGATGACGTGGTCAACTGTGCAAAGGCTGCAGTGAAGTTAAGAAGGAAAAGTTTGCCTTTGTCAGTCACAGGTGTCATTTGCGACTTTGATAAGAGCTGTTTGGGCAGTGGTCGGGACAGAAGGCTGATTGGAGGAATTCAAAGGAGTTGCTGAAAAGTTGGGAACAAATTTGGAAGGCAACAACACAATGATTTAAAGGAGAAAGGGAAAACACTTGAGCGAGAGAATCATTTACAGTATCACTTAACATGGGGTCAGAAGTGAAGTTGGGTGATCAGCAGTTTAATGGAAATAAAGTGGAGGGAAAAGGAAGTGGGCCTTATGGGCCTCAGGTCAGAGAAGGCATGAGGGAAGATACACGAGAAACTGGAGAAAGGTGCAAGTTCAGGCCAAGGAAGAGCATTAAAGAAGGTTTGGCGAGGCGGGGTGGCAGAAGGGAGGAACCTGACAGAGGCAAAGGGTTTAAGATGGTTTTCAGCACAGAAAAGTTAGTATCTTTGTATTCCAGGATTATTGAACAGTTGTAGCAGACAAGAGCAGAATCTGTTTCAAGTCGTCCAGTCAGATCTGCTAGTGGACAGCCAAGACCATTGTGCACCATATTGTTTCAAGTCTGCACCCCTTGGTCTGAAGTGTGACGAGTTCTGAAGTGTGACGAGATAAGGGTGGTTCCAGGGGGAACCGTTAGGGCAAGAGAAATTAATGGTTTTATGGGGGATAAGGACATCAAAAGTGGAGGCGAGGTTGAAGTTGAGTACATCAGTAGTGGCACAAATGTTGCGGCGAATGGAGGGTCGAAGGCTAGACAGCTGGAAAATCTCAAAAACAACTGGATCAGAAAGGCCATCGTTCTGAACTGGTTTTATGTTGGAGGAGAATATTTGAAGTTACATGATAGGATGAACAAAGAACAAACAGTACAGGATCAGGCCCTTCGGCCCTCCACGCCTGCGCTGATCATGTGTCCTATCTAGACCAACCGCCTGCATCCTTCTATACCCCGTCTGTTCATGTGCCTATGCAGATAAGTCTAAAAAGTAGCTAATGTATCTGCCTCAACCACCTCACTTGGCAGTGCATTCCAGGCCACCACCACCCTCTGCGTAAAAAACGTTCCCCGCACATCTCCACTGAACTATCCCCTTCACCTTGAACTTGTACCCCCTTGTAATTGTCATTTCCGCACAGGGAAAAAGCCTCCCAATCTATACCCCTCAATTTTATAAAAACTTCTATCAGGTCACCCCTAGGCCTCCGTCTTTCTAATGAGAACAATCCCAGTTTATTTAATCTCTCCACATAGCTAATACCCTCCATGGCAGGCAACATCCTGGTAAACGTTTTTGGTACTCTCTCCAAAGCCTCCACACCCTTCTGGTAGTGTGAAGTACTGGTCAACAGCAAAAGCAATTTGAAGTGATGAATTTTGAGATATTAAGATGCAGTGGTTAACAGCATTGATAATATCATGCTAAATAAGTATTAATCTCCCCCCAACCATGCACTATGAAATCTAATCTCAAACTAGCATTGACTAATAAATGGCATAATAGTAAGCAGACATTATTTCCTGGAGATAATTCCTCTCAAATTAAAATGTGAACAACATTTCTCAACAATTACGGCTGCTTTACAGCACCATACGCTCCCTCCATCTCTCAATATAAAGAATTTAAAATATTAACCATAAATTTTCCCTCTGCTGAAGATAGGAGTGGAAATTGGGCCCTAGCAGATTAGCTCCCAGATTTTCTAGCCCTTTAATTTCAATGAAAACAAAATTGATCTTTAATAATAATAGTCTTTATTAGTGTCACAAGTAGGCTTACATTAACACTGCAATGAAGTTACTGTGAAAATCCCCTAGTCGCTACACCTGTTCGGGTACACGGAGGGAGAATTCAGAATGTCCAATTCACCTAACAAGCACGTCTTTCGGGACTTGTGGGAGGAAACCCACGCAGACATGGGGAGACCGTGTAAACTTCGCACAGACAGTGACCCAAGCAGGGAATGAAACCTCGGTCCCTGGCCGTGTGAATCTACGGAACTAAGCATTGTGCTACCATGCCGCCCATCTGGGTGTAGAATAGACAGCTGATCCACACTGCCTGCTTTACTTCCAAAAGTTAAAATCAGCCACAATGAATCATGCTGATGTTTCACTTTAAATGGTCATGAGCAGCTTTCCAAGACCATACCCAAATGCCACTCCGTCCCATCTGACAGCCTTGACCAGCAAACCACTACCCATGGGTGCGTGACAGAAGCTAATCTGTTCAAATACATATTTACCACAAAACAGTCACTTGGTGGCAGTCAGGACCTTGGGTGATTTTCATCTCTTTAGACTCTTTTACCCCTCCCCCTCTATTCCATGGCCTGAGGCCAATCAATGAATCCTTAATGATAATCTTCATTAGTGTCACAAGTAGGCTTACATTAACAATGCAATGAAGTTACTGTGAAAATCCTAATATCAATCCGGTCTTAAATTAGGTTATTTAGCCAAACTAGAAATCAAAGATAGCACTTTAGGCTGCATATCGCGGAGTATTAGCCAACCAGTCATTGGAATAGCAAGTAATCATTAAAACTAACTCCCAGTTTATTCCTCTTTAAGGAATATTAACATCTCCAGTTTATGCTGGTGCAGTTTTAAAGCTACCAATGGACTAGGGTTGCCAGCTGTTCTGTTTTGCCAAACTTGCCTGTAACTAAAATCACTGGACTTTAAATAAATGCTGGGATAGGAAAATCAGAAATCCTGGACTCATTCTCCCAGGCAGTCAACTCGGCTATTCCACAGAAAACTGAGATAACTTTTATCCTCTAATATTTATGGCCACACGGTGGTGCAGTATACTGCTGCCTCACGGCACCAAGGATCCGGGTCGCTGTCTGTGTGGAGTTTGCACTCTCCCCGTGTCTGCGTGGGCCTCACCCCACAATCCAAAGATGTGCAGGGTAGGTGGAGTGGCCATGCTAAGTTACCCCTAAATTAGAAACAGATAATTGGGTACTCAATTTTTTTATTTTTAAATCTCTAATATTTGTACCAGTTGCAATCTAATATCCAACTAATGAATTCTGTTAGGGGACATTGCACCATTTTTCTCAAATTTAAGAAACTGCGGTGATGGTTGAAGGATATATGAAGCTTGAAAAGAGTCTCAAAGAGGATGAGATGAATTGCAAATTAGCTATACAGTGATACCAAGTCTTGGTTTAAAATGGTTGTTTGGGAATGGTTGTTTTTAAAAAGGTCGTTTGGGAAAGACAGAGGAAATAATTCCTAATTATTTTGGGTACTAAGAATGAGATCGAGAAGAAACAGCCTCAGCATGAACCGCACTTAAAAGTTGTCAGATACAAAAACTTTAAGTAACAGTGTAATGAAGTTGACCTCAAAAGGCGTGACAGGAGCATATCTCTAGCCACGTAGGTGTGTGTATGTGTTTACATTCAGTCTTTCCCTCCTTGATCAGGTAGGAAGTAGGTTTTACATATCTTACTGCAGCTCCAATATAGTGGAGTGCAAAATACCCTAGTATTTATATTTTCGTATAAAACCCACAAATGAATACCATTTCTAAACTTTCAGGGAAGCTCAGCAATACAGCATTTCAGAATTTGTCACCCTTCACCCAACCTCAACAATTTCCCAACTGATGTAACAACTGGGATGCATTTGAACCTCTCCATCCTCCCTGGCACTACCCATTTTATAAGGGAAGCAGGATTTAAAAGCCCATAATAAAAACTGAAAATGCTGGGAAAACTCAGCAGGCCTCAGCATCTGTGGAGAAAGAAAGATTGTTAACTCTTCGAGTCCAAGAGAAGGGTCCAAAGAAGAGTCACACTGGCCTCAAAATGTTTCTTTCTCCACAGATGCTGCCAGACCGGAATTTTTTCAGCATGATTTGTTTTTATTGCATATTGCTACCATCTGCAATATTGTGCTTTTAGTTTTTTTTTAAAAACCTGTGTTAGTACAGTCTGGAAAACTAATGCTTCCATCATTCAACTAATAATATCTATTCGGGATAAATCTTATGAAGTTAAAACTGGTTCACAAGGCTTGGTATGGTGTGTTGTACCAAATTGGCCAGTTATTAGGAGAAGGGTATTACATCAGGCAGATACCCACCTACAGGTTTATGGAATTCACCCCAGCACCAAAGTGCTGTCAACTTATTAAATGTACTTTGTAATTAACAATGTCATATACTTACAGTTCAGTTACTTCTTGCTCCTCTTCCCAGGCTTCCTTGTGAGTGAGTTGGTTGCTGCCCGTGCTTTTGCATGTCCAGATTCGCTCTGCATATCTGGACAATCGAGATTCATATTCACTGAAAAGCGGCTCAGGAAAATAAAGGAAGAAATTGAGCTTATACACAGAAACCGTAAAAAGACAAAAAGCCATTTCACCATATTTGTACCGTTTCATACATTTGACCTTCTGTTCCCTCTTTTGCAGACCATTCAACTGTGGGTGTACATAGCAGTGCTCGATTCTGTTCTCACCGGTCACCTACATATTCCAATGGCAATGACAAGCAAAAAGTCTGCAAGTGCTTGGGGGAATAAAACAATCATAAAACCTGATCAGAGGGTCCATTAATATTTCAAAGCAAAGAGGAGTTATTATTTTGGATGTAAACGCTGCCTCAGAACTGGATGATAAGCAATTCCCTTCACAGTACGGAGCAACAAGTCAAGTTCAGTATACCAACTATTACAAAGAACCAGTACATTGGTTTATTAGTCTGCAGCCTACATTTCTAAAAGGGCTAGACAGAGGCTTAAGAGCAGATTTTACCCTATTTTGTCATTTGAATGCCTTTGCAATGCCTGACGGAGCTGCTTGTGAACGTTTGCAAGCACAGACACACACCTCCTTTAACACTGATCTCATTGCAACTTAGTGTCAGTACTACATCAGGCACCGGAAATACTGGTCAGCCGGTAGTTATTGTGTAACTGCAGTCCCGGAGGATTCCCCTCAATGCTCAACACAATATTTCTGATAACAATGATCATGGACTCTGACCATAAATTCCCAAAAGGAAAAGTAGGTGGTACATGCTGACAGTAGTTATAGCCCAATAGTTGCAATTGCTGCTGGCGTCCTCTGCAATAATATTAAAATCAAATCTTTTATGTTACAGAATTATGTCAGGGCTACAGTCAATATGCTGCAACTGTTCAGAGCTGCCACTATCTCCAGTAATTATCAGACAATAATGTATCTGTAACTGGAGTGGAATTATTGAGAAACCAACGTGCCTATGGGAGCTTGTATATAACCCCAATGTTTCATTAGCCTGGCATCACCAACAAGGAACATTCAAGCATTCTTTCTTGAGAATTCCCAAGCTATGCATCGTGGCGCTTTGGAGGTCACATCTAATGTTTAATCAATGCTCACGTTACCCTGCAATTATCTCAATCAGTTGTTAATTGCAGATTTTTGGAGAGTGATTTAGAATTTATCCACCAATGTATTACTAATTCCTTTAGAAACCTCCAAGCCCATAAGACGGAATCATGAGACAGGGTGTAGTTGCCTTGGCTTTGTAGGCCAGAGTGCCGTATTGGCCCACAAGTTGTAGTTTTGACATTCCTGATCACCTTTGCTATTGCAGCACACATAAGTTGGAATTGCAAGGATTGGCTGGTATAGCCAAGTAAAGTATCGCTCTTTCTCATTACATTTTGCCAGGTCTCAATAGGATTCTCTTGATCTTTAAAACAAAAATTACAACCAATAACTCAAGTTACTGTGCTCACTTCCTGCTCAGTGTCTTCCAAATTCCTGTCAAGCACCTTGGTTTGCTTGTATTAGCATGTGAAAGTTGCAAGTTTCTCCAGGGTACAACAGGGCCGTTTATTTTCACTACTTTTACAAATCAAAGTGCCATTAGTCTCATTGGAACTGTGGAGTTGCCCGAGACAAGACACACTCAAAACCAGAATACAGCAGATTCTAGAAACCCAAAAGAGAAAAAATAATAAAGCAAATCAAGCACCAAATGTGCAGAGAGAGAAAGAGTTAATTCTCCAGGTCAATAGCCTTGAGTCAGAACTGGAGGTTAGAGAAAACATTCAGAGGCAGGGAAATATCGGTGAGAGCCAGGGGCAAATGACTAGAGATGATGGGCGGTAATGGCAAGAGAATAAATGATGGGGTCCAGAAGTGCTATAAATGGCAACAGCAGAACCATTACCATTGTCTGCAAAATGGGAGCATTGATTAGGATCTGAACTTGTTGAATTTAATGCAGAGTCTGAAAGGTTAAAAAGTGCCTAATGAAATATGAGATACTGCCCTTGAGCTTAGGTTGAACTTCATTGTAACAAATTCAGGTTGAAACTATATATCTAAAAGTGGTTGCCTGAAGTGCATCTCCCACCCCTCAAACCCCTGGATGATGGTTGTGGCACCAGCACCTCACTCAATTATGGTAGTAATTCTGTATATACAACGTCAAGCCCAGCAACATAAAGAAGCAACATGGTTATTTTTATACTTCTCTAAGCCACACACACGGATTTCCAAGAACATGTTATGCCATTCCCACCTACAGAATAACACTACAAAACAGGTATAGAAAGGCAGACAGAAAATCTCAAAAGTTAATACTTCAAAAAGATTCATGGTTATAACTGTTATAACAATCTGCAGAGCTGCCATTAGGGTTTTAATAAAAGTGCAATATGAAAAACTAATTTTGCACAAGAGATTCATGAGGATGTTCCCAGGACTGGAAAATTGCAGCAGAGGAAAGATTGGACAGGGTGGGTTTGTTTGCCGTGGAACGGAGGATATAACTGAGGTGCACAAAGTTGTGGGGGGCCTGGACAGAGTGGATGTGAAGGGTCTATTTACTTTAGCAGAGAGGTTTATGACCAGGGGGCATAGATTTAAAATGATTGGTAAAAAGATTAGAGGGGAGATGAGGAAAACCTTGTCTCACCCAGAGGGTTGCGGGGATATGGAACATGCTGCCTGAATGGGTAGTAGAGGCAGAAACCTAACTAATTAAGTTTTAATCACTAAAGTGTGCTGTCACAATGGTTTTAAACAGATAAAATTTTGTACTATGAAAAACATCCAGCAGGGCAACTACAGATTACAGGCTTCGATTGCATGAAAAGAACATTCCTGGACAGAACAGGTCATGCTAAGAGCAGAAGCAACCTGATGGAACTACCCAAGATAGGAATATCACAGTATTGTTTCAAATACAATTACTTTCATATCGTTGTCAGTTTCCTGTTGCTGATCATTATCCAGCAACCCCAAACAAAATGTTTGGGCTGAGTTCTGATGCTCTTGCACTATCCCCACGATCACTTCAGTATGCTACCAGGGAGCAAATGATGCCCAAATCATACCACAATAAAGAGTTGACATCTTTAGAAAAGATGGGGGAAAGATAATAAAAAAAAGTATCATGCAAGATGATATCCCACATTTGTTTTCATACAATTGTTACTGCAGCCTACAGGTACTGATATACGAAATAGGTGTTTTGACAACAATGCAACATTAGCCAGACCGGGAGACAGGCGACAAGGGCTTTACAGATAAATATAGTATTTTCAAAAGACACAAACAGAATTTCCATGCAGACATCAATTTCCAATTATCCGAAATATAACACTGGATTCAAGTCATAGAATCCCTGCTATGTAGGAGGCCATTCTGCCTATTGCGTCTGCACCGATCCATTCTGCCCTATACTCGTAACCTAACCGCAAGAGATTTCTTGGTAGGAGAGTTACATTTATTTCAAAAATCACGAATCACATTTAGAGTAAGCTATAAAATCTATGGAATCCCTTCTTACTGTACCCAACTGGAAGTTTACAAGACTTGATTGAACATTACATGGAACGTGTTTATTGAAAAGTTGCTCGCTCAAATCATCTCTAAACTCAAATGTCATTAAAGAGACATTCCCTTGCTGCTTAGCCTTCTCTGCATTACCTGAAAAATACACGATTATGCATTACTTGTTCGTAATAATGCGAATCGGCAGCAGCATCGACATCCACTTACGACTATGGACAGTCAAGATCAGTCTTGTGCTCACCTACACTTTTCACTTGCTCATAATCAGTATTGGAAACTCTGACTCATATTCTCAAGAGCTCAGGGACACCAAGGCTGGCAATAACCAACTGCTGCTCAAACTTCCACATTTTTAAAGTTCGGACTAATTCTTGAGACTTAAAGAAAGTTACAAGGATTTGATTTTTGAATTTGGTTCAATAAATCTCAGCTAGTCTGTACACCGATTCAGAAGCCAACACTTCAATAACTCCTTTTTCAGTGGTGTCAAATTTGGATGGAGGACAGCAGGCAAGAGAGAACTCATGACCAAAATTAGTGAATCCTTTCTAAATATATGAAATTCTCACTCCTGCAGCACCACTCAATGTGCTGCAAGTAAATATTCGTAGACAGGCAATGACCGATCATAGCTCTTCTCCCAGGTATGACAAACTCATTAGTCAAAGCACCAATAAAATACTGTTCATCGAAAAGAACAGACAATGACCAAAATTCTGCACTCCAGTCACCCAGCCCCTACTTTAAAGAGTTCATTCAAATACACACATACCAGCACTACGTCTAAACAAGCACGAACAAAATAAAGCAGTTTTAAAAATCTTTTTTTGAAGGCTCTCAAACATTAAATATTACACCTAAAGCATCTTGATGGCCAGGAAGCTATGGCAGGTCATAGTTCAAAGCGTTACCCAAGTTAACCAATTGAACTAGAAGACATATTAGGAAGACTGCTGTCTTATTCTTACAGATCTCAATGAAAGCAGTACGTGATTGATCAAAGTAGAGTGCATTCTAAAGTCCACGGATTCCAAACAAAGACAATAAACAAATTGGATGTTCTACAAACTCCTGGAATAATTCTTTAAACTGAAAAGTTTTTCCACTCACATAAATCCTTACCAAAACATTTAAACAGCCACGCTAGTGACAAATAAGTTATTTTATTACAATAGTCCACATAAATAGCCAAACTTGAATGCAATCATAGCACTTCCCACAAGACATGTTGTTCAAACCTATATGTGAGACTGAGCGCTAGAAGGGTTGAGCAGGCATAGCAACTAGCTAGAGTGAAAAACAAACTTATTTTTGCTGCAATTGAAGTATACATTACTTTCAGAAGGATTTAATGTCCTCTCTACCTACACTCTCATTACACCCTTCATGCAAAAACCAGCATTGTTTTAAAGTGTTTAGAATCAATTGCCAGACTGTGCCTTCAGCATGCCAAGTATAAAATGGCCCATGAATTAAAAGATAGTACTCCTGTAGCTTAAAATATATCAGAAGTAAAAGCAAAACATTCATGAATATACCAAACACCAGTTCAGAAGACAAGAAACTGAACAAACCAAAGAAAAGGTCTGAACGATTTTTAAATCTCCTACATCTTTCCAACTCCTCCATGCTATCCTTGCCTCATTCCCAAGTCACTTTACTAAATGAAAAAGTAATCTTAAAATATTGTTCCTAAAAGCTCCACAGTAGGACATTGAGCCTTTTTCCTCAGATGGTGATGTCTAGCACAAGGGGACATAGCTTTAAATTGAGGGGCGATAGATATAGGACAGATGTCAGAGGTAGGTTCTTTACTCAAGAGAGTAATAAGAGCGTGGAATGCCCTGCCTGCAACAGTAGTGGACTCGCCAACACTAAGGGCATTCAAATGGTCATTGGATAGACGTATGGACGATAAGGGAACAGTGTAGACGGGCTTTAGAGTGGTTTCACAGGTCGGCGCAACATCGAGGGCCGAAGTGCCTGTACTGCGCTGTAATGTTCTATGTTCTAATCAAATAACACAACGGGTCCATTGACATCTTGTGAAGGGAATAATAGGTCAGTTAACCCTTCGACCGGAGATCCGCTATCTTGTATCCCTCTGGTTCCAGATTCCTATCTGGCCTCTGCTGTGAACTTCCAGACGAGGGCTCAGACCTCCAGCATTTGCAAATTTGGTTTCTGCACGCACTGATTCAGCACAAATCCAGGGTGATTTTCTTTTAAATTTGGGCGACAAATTGCTTGGACGGTTCACTCCCTGAACGAGGTGGCTGCAGCAGCATCAGCAAGAGGCACGGGAAAGCTGGGCCAGTCAGTCCTTTGACAGCTATATACAGTTGGGTCCAGCAGAGGAAAGGAGTGAAGCGTGGAACCTCGCGCCGGCTCGCACAGTTCGAGTTTGAGAGCGGGCTCCCCGGACGGATAGACTTTACTCATTCTCCCTTCAGGCTCGCACTGGAAAGCTGTCCAAGAGTAGGCCCAACCTGGCAACGAGCAGGGCCTCCCGACAATGACTAACTTGTGGAGTTGGAAACATTGACTGGATTCACTCGGAAGGTCATCCCAACGCTGACAAGACAGTTTGACAATAAGGCTCTTCCCCCCCCCACATCATCCCTCCCCACAGAATCTGCTCCTGCCCCAAACCTAGGCCCCCGTCCCTGGGGAGACGCCGTCGCTCGTCCCGGCTCCGCGGAAGAGTCTCCCCACACCCCGCGGCTGGGCTCCAAAGGATACTCGTTGCTCCTGAATCCCTCGCCGCTGTGCTCGATCACATAGATGGTCTCCTCCGCCGACAGGTCGGTAAGCGGCTTCGCCAGCGGGAACGGCTTCCTGCCCAGCAGCGGCGCCATGGCCCGTCCGTCCAGCCGGCTTCGGGGAAAGGGGAGGGCGATGCCGGTCGAGGACTGTCCACAGCCCCGGCTGCCCCCCCGGCCAGAGTGAGGACGAGGAGGAGGAAGGCCGCGAGCCTCGCACTCTGCCGCCAACTGGAGAGTTCAAAAATGGCGGGATTAGGCCGCGGCTCCGCTTCTCACCGGCGGCTCGACAGCTCCCGCCACCGCGCAACCCCAGTGGCCAGCCCGGAAGCACCCGCCCAGCCCACACCACACCCCCATTGGCCGCGGCCCGGAGCGCGCCATCCGGTTCAAACCCGTCCCGCCCTGCGATTGGACGGCAGCCGCTGTCAATCAGCGGCTTGGGGGGGGGGGGCGAGGGCCGGTTGTGATTTCGGAGGTGAAAGGTGACGACCGTCGGTTAAACGGTGACGGGGTGAGAGAGAGGAAGAGAGGTTTTTAAATTCGGTCGATCTGCACATTGGGGCAGGACCGGCACAGCGCGTATCAAGTTTTCGCATTTTAAATTTTAAAAATCTTCTTTTGATGAAAGCCTACGCACAAAGTGACGCGACGAAATCTAACTTGCTGGCTGAGCGATTGGAGCAAAGGGGCGCCGGGAGGCGGGGGCCTGACCTGATTGACGTCTGCATCCGAAAGCCGATTGGTTCCCCTGGCTGTCAATCAACGCCCCGAGGACGTCAGCAAGTGTGGTTGCAGGCTGTGGGTTAAGTGGTAATAAGAGAGAGAGGGGTTCTGGCAGCCTCGAGAACACCTAGGCCCCTTTGAATCGAGCCTAATCCGGACTCCAGCAGCTCTCGATAGATTGCACCATAAACGTTCACTCAACCTGCAACTCCTGCGGTGGAGGTGGGGGCATAATTTCTCCATAGATGCGGGGGGACGGGACGGACATGATTGAGCTATACAAAACTATGATGGGTAGATATAGGCCTTGGCAGAGAGTTCAAAAACCAGGGGCCATAGACTCGAGCTAAGCGGGAGAAGGACTAGAGGGGACGACATGAGGAAAAAAAATTTAAGCAGAGGGTGGTGGGTGTCTGGAATTCGCTGCGTAAACTCTTTAAAAGAACCTGGATCTGCACCTTAAGTGCTGTAAACTGGGGCTATGGACCCTGTGAAGGATGGTGGGATTAGAAAGGGCACCTGGGTGTATTTGGGTCAGCATGGTCAAGATGGGCCGAATGACCGTCCCCTCCTGTGCTGTATCATTTCTATTTTTCACAGGTGGCTTTAATGAGGTTGTACAAGTAAACGCCACTGGGAGGACCGCACCCTCCTGACAAAATATTGGAATCATGAACTGCGTCTGTTCATTTTTTGACCTGGGGGGGCGGGGCAAAAAATTTAAAGAAATAATTCCTGTTAGCATCAGGCTCATTTAGGAAAATTGCTTGTAACTCAAGGGTGGCACAGAGGTTAGCACTGCTGCCTCACAGCTCCAGGGTCCCAGGTTCAATTCCGACCTCTGGTGACTGTGTGGAGTTTGCACTTTCTCCCCGTGTCTGTGTGGGTTTCTCCGGGTGCTCCGGTTTCCTCCCACAGTCCAAAGATGTATTTCCCCTTACTGTCCAAAGGTAAGGTGGAGTTGCTGGGTTACGGGGATAGGGTGGACTTAAGTAGGGTGCTGTTTCTGAGGGCTGGTGCAGACTCGATGGGCCGAATGGCCTGCACTGTAAATTTTATGTTTCTATGCTTAACGTATCAAGAGTTTGAACTTTTGTCAGCTCGAGTTTCATTCATTAAAAACTTGTGCTCATGTGTGAAGAGGGCAGAGCACCCCTTAATATAATCTCATGGCTTGACTTTGCCAATTGCTTCAAAATGCTGTTCTCTCAGCAAATGTGGCAGGCACTTCGAGATACAGCAGGATCCCACAGGCAACAATGTGGCCTCTGGCTAATGGATTTGATGGGTGTTGGCTGAGGGAAGAATGAATGTCGGCTGACAGAGCACCCTGTTTGGAATGGGATCTTCAATGTTGCTCTGAACTACGTGGGGTAGATAAGGGCCAGCATGCAAAGACATCACAAACATTAGATATATCCCAAAATGTAGAGAGAAATATCCCATTAATGTTGCACAAAGCATTAGTTATTGCCAAAAGAATCCCTACAGTGCAGGATGCCATTCAGCCCAAGAAGATCATGGGTTATCAGGAGAATTGGGATGAGAAAAATATCAACCATGATTGAATGGCGGAGCAGACTTGATGGATAGTCCCCAGGGGCTTCCAGCCTAATTCTGCTCCTATGTCTTATGGTCTGCACTGAAAGAACACTCTATATTGGCCCACTCCCCTGCCCTATTGCTGTAACCCCACACATTGATCATGGCCAACCCACCTAACCTGCACATTTTTGCACTGGGAGGAAACCGGAGCATCCGGAGGAAACCCACACAGACACGGGACGGGGACAGTGAACAAACTCCACACAGTCACCCGAGGCCAGAATTGAACCCGGGTCCCTGACGCGGCGAGATAGCAGTGCTAACCACCGTACCACCATGTCAGAGAAGAAATAAGAAATGTCTTTACATTGTGGCTTGTTGAGATGTGGAATGCAAGAGTGATGAAATCAGATTCTGTAGTAACTTTAAAAAGGCAATTGGACATGAACCAGAAGAGAACAAATTTCAAGGTATGGGGAGTGCAACTAAAATGAACCAAATCTTTAAATGGCCTCGATTCTGTAGTAAGGTCCTGCAAACATGTGAATGGGCCATATGGAAGATTATCATTAATTCACTTAAATAGATACATACATAGAAGATAGGAGCAGTAGGACGCCTTCGGGCCTGCTCCGCCATTTATCACGATCATGGCTGATCATCCAACTCAATAGCCTAATCCTGCTTTCTCCCCATAACCTTTGATCCCATTCGCTCCAAATGTTATATCTAACCGCCTCTTGAATATATCAATGTTTCAGCATCAACTACTTCCTGCGGTAATGAATTATACAGACTCACTACTCTTTGGATGAAGAAATAGCTCCTCATCTCTGTCCGAAATGGTTTACTCTGAATCCTCAGACTGTGACCCCTGGTTCTGGACACACCCACCATCAGGAACATCTTCCCTGCATCTACCCTGTCTAGTCCTGTTGGAATTTTATAGGTCCACCTTACAGCCCCCAATGGGGGAGTCCGGGATGAAACGGTTCCTTGATGGACTGGACATACCAGTCGTGGGGGAGGGCAGAAAACGGGACCTGGAAGCACCACTAGTACTGGGAGAGATCATGGACAGCATTAAATCCATGCAGGCGGGGAAGGCGCCGGTGACCAGACGGGTTCCCGGCGGACTCATTGTTGCTAACTTTCTCCTTGGTTCAATTGCTCTGTTTTATTACCTTTGCTCTCGAGTCGCCAGGTATCCTTATGATACCGCCACGAGGTTCAAGTCCGAGTAATGATCAATAACCCAGTACACTGATTAGTAAGATTCAAATCAAAGCACATTTATTATACACAGTAATCGCTACTCATGCACAAATTCTACGTCTAAGCTACTTCTATAACTAACAGGCCTATACTTAACTTCGGACTGGCCCACCAGGTATGGGGAACAAATGGCCTTTAGTTCGGGTTCTGAGTCTGCGGGATTCGAAGTTGGTACGGATTGGTAGCTCGGAGCGCCTATCCCGTAGCGAGCGTTGATTTAAGACTTACTTCTGTCGGTGATCACTGCACCTGTCACGGTCAATGTTGGTTCGTGTTGCTGGGTGACCCGGGCAGGACGCAGAGGTGAAGAGAGGGATTTGAACTTGGGGCTTAACTCTTATAGTCCCCAGGGGCTTCCCGCCTTTCGGGGCAGACCCTGTACCTGGTCCCAAGTGATTGGACTTTGTCCCAATACTGGAGCGGTTCCCTGATCGATGGGCGGGCTTGAGGTGCTCGTTCACCTCCTTTGCGTTGGCTCCTGCTGGCGCCGAGGAGTCTGGCTTTGCTTTGTGTGTCCAAAATGTTACTTATTGTTCCCGGGGATTGCTCATCAGTATGCAGATGGCTGCTACTTTGTTATGCTGATGGTCGCTGGTATCAATGTTGTCTGGCCTTTGCAGAGGTAAATACACAGCAAACCTGCAGCTGCTGGTTTCTGTCTATGTTGGCTGACTTTCCCATCAGCCTTTGCCGTTCACCATTTTAAATCGGGAGTTGGCCAATTTAGGTGGCTACACCATACAAAAGATTTGCAACGTCACTGGCCCCGCACCTGCGGGAGATGTTCACAGACTCGCCAGCAAGGGACACACTGCCACCCATGCCAGCACAGGCCTCAATCTCGCTGATACCTAAGAAAGGCAAAGACCCAACGGAATGTGGGTCATACAGACCCATCTCACTGCTGAACGCAGATGCCAAAATACTGGCCAAGGTTCTAGCTAAAAGGCTAGAAGACTGCGTGCCAGAGGTGGTCGCAGAGGACCAGGCGAGCTTTGTCAAAGGTAGACAGCTTACCTCCAACATTAGGTGCCTGCTGATCGTGATAATGACCCCATCCGGCGAGAGAACACCAGAGGTGATCGTCTCCCTAGACGCAGAAAAGGCCTTCGACAGAATCAAATGGAAATAGCTCATAGAGGTACTGGAGCGGTTTGGGCTTAGACAGGATTCACCTCCTGGGTAAAACTCCTATACAACGCTCCCATGGCGAGCGTACAGACAAACAACACCAACTCCCGAGACTTCCAGCTGCACAGGGGCACCAGACAAGGATGCCCACTGTCCCCGCTGCTGTTCGCCCTAGCGATCAAGCCACTAGCAATTGCGCTCAGAGCGGCAAAAAGCTAGAGGGGGATCCAAAGGGGCAGCAGAGAGCACAGAGTCTCACTCTATGCAGATGACCTGCTCCTCTACATTTCGGACCCACAAAGCAGCATGGACGGAACCATCGCGCTGCTGAAAGAGTTTGGCACCTTCTCGGGCTACAAACTCAACATGAGCAAAAGCGAGATCTTCCCGGTACACCCATAAGTAGGTGGGGCAGCACTAACTGGGCTGCCGTTTAAACAAGCCCGACATAAATTCCGCTATCTGGGGATCCAAATAGCCCATGACTGGAAAGGGATCCACAAATGGAACCTCACCAATCTGACAGGAAGTAAAAAAGGACCTGCAAAGATGGAACACACTTCCACTCTCCCTCGCGGGGAGAGTCCAGGCGATCAAAGTGAACGTGCTGCCCAGGTACCTCTTCCTATTCAGATCCATCCCGATCTACATCCCCAAGGTCTTTTTCAAATCATTAGACAAACTAATCATGGCGTTTGTATGCTAGGATCCCAAAGAATCTTATAAAAAACAAAATCAAGGGGAGGGCTAGCCCTCCCAAACCTACAATTCTACCACTGGACGGTGACGGCCGAGCGAATAAGGGGATGGATCAAGGAGCCAGAAGCTGAGTGGGTGCGCGTGGAAGAGGCCTCCTGTTAGGGGACCCCTCTGGGCCATCACCACGACGGCACTCCCATCCCCACCCAAAAAACACTCCAGCAGCCCAGTGGTGATATCCACCCTCCAGTCCTGGAACCAACTACGGCAACAATTTGGCCTGACCAAAATGTCGGACAAAGCTCCCATCTGCAACAACCATAGGTTCACACCAGCACTGACTGACGCCACCTTCAAAAGGTGGAGACAGGACGGGGGGGGGGGACACTGACGGTCAGGGACCTATATACCGACAGCAGGGTCACAACACTGGACGAACTGAAAAGAGAAATTCCAGCTAGCCAGGGGGAATGAGCTAAGGTACCTGCAACTCAAGAACTTCCTACGAAAGGAGACATGGACTTACCCACAACCGCCACGACAGACATTACTGGAAGAGCTACTGGACGCAAGCATATTAGAGAAAGGAAACTATAGCGACTGAAGGGGCCGACACCGTACTGGACGCAACAAAAATGAAATGGGAGGAAGACCTGGGGACTCTGGAGCGATGCACTGCATAAGGTCAACTCCACCTCCACGTGCGCAAGGCTCAGCCTGACGCAACTAAAAGTGGTACATGGAGCCCACTTAACAAGAACTAATGTGAGTAGGTTCACTCTTTCTGGAGGTGGAGGATAGATGTGAACGGTGCCAAGGAGACCCGGCCAACCACGCCCACATATTCTGGTCTTGCCCCAGACTTGTGGAGTACTGGACTGCCTTCTTCGAGGCAATTTCCAAAGTGCTGGGGGTGAGGGTAGAGCCATGCCCGAAAGTGGTGGTCTTCGGGATTTTAGACCAGCCAGATCAATTCCTGGGGAGGAGGGCAGACGCCCTTGCCTTTGCATCCCTGATCGCTCGCTATAGAATCCTGTTCGGCTGGCGGTCAGCAGCACCACCCAAAGCTGCAGACTGGCTGTCCGACCTCTCAGAATCTCTCCAAATGGAGAAAATCAAATTTGCCATCCGAGGGTCAGACGACGGCTTCCACAGAACGTGGGAACCATTCACCCAATTGTTCTGGGATTTGTTTGTGGCCAACAAACAAGCAGAAGAATAGCCAGGTAGCCAAGAACCAGGGGAAAGCAGCCAAAGCATGAAAGGGAGAGATAGACCGGGAAAGGGGGGGAGGGGAGACGATCACAGCTCAATCTAAGAGGAAGTAAAGGTGAACCACAGGGTGGAGGCGGGGGGGGGGGGGGGAGGAGACAGGGAACAATAGAAGGGGGATGGGGGGTGGCAGGGAAACGTTAACTAACTTGACATCCACAGGAACAGAGAAAAAGGAGAATACAGGCGGAAGACGGGAGGGCTGGCTGAAGTGGTAGTGAGCACGAGAAGACAATGGCGGCGAAATCCATCCGGGAGAAGCGAGGGGCAACACCAGCACCAGACCCATTCGAGGATTGCCCTCAAACAGATGCCTACTTATATATATATATATATATATACATATATATATCATATCCTGTGTACATAAAGGCAAATATACTTTGTTCAAAAATCCAAAAAAAACATTTATAAAAAGAAAAGAATTTTATAGGTCACAATGAGATCCCCCTCATTCTTCCAGCGAGAATAATCCTAACCTAGTCAATCTCTCCTCATATGACAGTCCCGCCATCACTGGAATCATTCTAGTAAACCTTCGCTGCATTCCCTCGAGAGCAAGAACATCCTCAGAAAAGGGGACCAAAACTGCACACAATATTCTAGGTGTGGTCTCACCAAGACCCTGTATAATTGTAACAACACATCCCTGCTCCTGTACTCGAAACCTCTCGCAATGAAGGCCAACATACCACTAGCCTTCTTTATCGCCTGCTGCACCTGCATGCTTACCTTCAGTGACTGGTGCACAAGGACACCCAGGTCCCGCTGCACACTCCCTTCTAATTTACAACCGTTCAGGTAGTAATCTGCTTTCCTGTTTTTGCTTCCAAAATGAATAACCTCACACTTATCCACATTATACTGCATGTGACATTGATTTGGCCACTCGCTCAACTTGTCCATATCATGCTGTAGGATCTCTGCATCCTCGTCACAGTTCACCCTCCCACCCAACTTGGTATCATCTGCACACTTTGAGATGTTACATTTTGTTCCCTCATCTAAATCATTAATATATTTTGCGAATAGTTGGGGTCCCAGCACTGGTCCCTGTAGCACCCCACTAGTTACTGCCTACCAATTTGAAAAGGACCCATTAATTCCTACTCTTTGTTTCCTCTGCCAACCAGTTTTCTATCCATCTCAATACACTTCCTCCAATCCCATGCACTTTAATCTTGCACAATAATCTTTTATGCGGGACATTGTCAAACACCTTCTGACAGTCCAAATATACCACATCGACTGGCTCCCCTTTGTCAACTGTGCTAGTTACATCTTCAAAGAATTCCAACAGATTTGTCAAGCATGATTTCCCCTTCATAAATCCATGCTGACTCTGACTGATCCTCCACTGCTTTCTAAATGTTCCGCTATAAAGTTCTTGATAATGGATTCAAGAATTTTCCCCACTATCGATGTTAGGTTTACTGGTCTACAATTCCCTGTTTCCAGTTTAAAATTGCCCAGTAAAGTGAAGAGAAGCGAGTTGATCCAGTTGATGGGAGAACATTTGGATCTCATGTTACCAGTGGAACAGTTATATATAGAGCCCAACCAAGACTCTGAATCCCACACCAGCAAAATTACAGCAGGAAAAGTTCAGAATACAGCTAGAATTTAAGGAGAGTGAAAGAGCGAGTTCTGGAGGGGGAAACAGGAAAGGGAAGAGAATACCAGCTCCGGAAATTGGAAATGGAGCTAGCAGCTCAAAGGGATAAAGAGATCAGACAGCTGGAAGCTGCGAGGGGAAATCGGTCTACCCTGTAGTACCCACCTATCTCTCTCCCCTGAAACCACTCTGAGGCCCTCAGATACATGAGATTCATTCCCAAGAGAGTGATTTGGACTCATTTTTGCACTTTTTGAGAATATAGCACGACAGCTAAAATGGCCATCGGAGATTTGGAGATTTTTAATTCAAGGCCAGCTGTCGGGGAGAGCTCAAGAGGTCTACTCCATGCTGCCTCTTGATGTGTCTGCGAATTATGAGCAGTGTCTACTGTAAGTCCATCTTGCTTGTTCCTGTTTATTCCCTTATTTCCCCTTTCTGTTATTTCATCTGTTACATTTTTGATCCATGGATGTATAATGGACCTGTGACTTTAAGGCAAAGCAACCCGTTAGCAGCCTTTAGTTGAAACAGGAAGATCCAGAGGGCTGTGCTGCTTTAGACTGACATCAGTGATGACCCAGATTGATTCATGTGGCTGGTGGTCAATGTATTGGCTGCGCTCTGCCCGGTAAGGTTGGGTGGAGGTTTCCATCTGTTTCTCTCTCCAGTAGGTCTGGGTGCTATTCTCTTGGAACTGCAAAGGCTTGAGGTTAAACCATGAGCTGAAGGCAAGGTTATGATAGGAGATAAAGTGTCTCAAGAAAGAAAGAGGCTTGGGAATAAAGCACAAACTAAAAGTTGAGTCTGAAGTGAAGCCAGAGGCCCCTCCTGGAAAAGCTGTGGGTAGGATATTGCTAGCTGCCGGGAAGATCATTATGGGTTGTAAACCAGAGACTTTAAACCACGCTCATACTGTGAAGAGAGTGCACTGAAGATCTGATCATCTGAATCAAGGACTCTTTAACTTTTGACCTTAATCCTTATATTTTTTACCACTTTCTCCCCTCTGTGTTTTTCTGTCATGTGTGTGTGGGTAGAGGGTGGGGCAGTTAAAAGGGGGAGTCAGGTGTGAGCTTGAATTAAGCAGCTGTATTCACCGCACTGTAAATTTTATATTTTTCTAGTTATAAATAAACAGTAATTGTGTTTAAACTAACAAACCTGATGACTAATTATTGGAGAGTCATGGGCCAAAGATTTTGTGTATTTTTATACAAATTATTGGTTAATTCACTTGTGTTGTGACTTCAGGGCCTGTGGAGCTGGAATTGAATGCGTACTAGCCCAGGGTGTGGCAACACCAAGTGTTAGTTCCAGAGGTATATTGTTCGCAATTCTGAAATGCTCGTAAGAAACCCACCCAGACCTACATCAAGTTCGACCGGCTGAAGCAAATTGACTTTGACGAATGGGCGAGAGCTCTAAGAATCGCACACACCTATGAAGGCCTGTGCGAGTTAGGATTATCAGAATAATTTAAAAATTACTTACCCTTCAACCTGTGGATATACTTTGAGGAGCAGTGAATATTTGCAGCCAGGGAAACAGCCATCACAGAACACAGCTATGATTTCACCCATAGGCCTGCAAACCCGGGCCGACTTTTCCAAATCATTCTCATGAATATTGGAAAGAGAAGCAGGGTGACCTAGATAGGAAAGCCTCCCCTGCCCTACCCAGTAAAAAAGGATGTGAACAGCCCTCCCGAAGCTGGAAAGGAGAGCCCCGAGAGACTGGAGTGTTCCCATTGCAATAAAATAGGTCATGCCAGACCCAGGTACTGGAGACTGAAGGAAGACTATAGGTCTATTTGGGTCCCCAATGGGTTATTCAACAGAGACTCCCACTACAGAAACCTACCCTTTGGAGGGCATGTCACTGTGTGTACCAGAGCTGGACCAATTCCCTGAGAGCTTCCAGAGTTTTGTCATCTCAGAAGGATCCCCATTGTTAGGATCCCGGATGAGACCCAACAATTTGAAATTCGAAAACAGTAAGGAAAGTATACTTCACCACAGGAGTGATAACACTGACCAACATCTTTTATGTGAAAACAACCTTTAATTTGAATACAGAATCAATCATATTAGCAACAAAGTAACAACTTTAGTTACAGTTAGATCAGTTCTTAAATAAATGGAAAAAAAACTTTCAACTTTCTACCTACACCTATATTCCAAGTAAGCAAACCAATAGAGTTTCAAAGACCACTTGTAAATAAAGTTAGCAATCAGGTTTACTTGCTTTCTCTGAAGAATCCTTAAAGAGAACCTTTCCAGAGCCAGCAAAGAGCTGTGTTGTCAGACTCTTCCGTTCAACTTAAAATCCTACGGGAGACTGCAAAACTACAGACAGACCTGGCTCCATCCATTAATCTGGCTCCATCGGCGCGGGGACCAGAATGGGACCTCAGACCCGTGATTGGGTCCAACGCCGGGACGCGAACCTCCGGCGACTGGAGAGTCGCCGCCAGCAGCGGTCGATGCGGTGCCGGTCAGGGGCCATTGAAAGAGGCCCCCGCGGCGATTCTCCGCGGTCGACTGGCCGAGTTCCCGCTGAGGTGATTCTAACATGGTTCCACCCGGTGGGAGCTTGGACCCACAGCCGTGGTTGCCGTCCTGGTGGGGGGCAGGGGGAATCTGACTCCGGGGGGGGCTCCTCCACGACGGACAGGCCCGCGATCAGGGGCTACCAATTGGCGGGTGCGTGCATTCCGGGGGGCCCTACTTCCGCGCCGGCCCGCTGTGTGGCTCCACCATGTTGCGTGGTGCTGGCGCGGAAACACCCGCTGCGTGCATGCGCGGAGCCGCGCCCGGCAGTGCAGGGCCACATATCGGCGCCGGAGCTGCGTGGAGCACTCCAGCGCCGTGCTGCCTCCCTGTGGGCCACTGAACCACTGGGCCAAGAGGCCCATTGACGCTGGCGTGAAACACTCCGGTGTTTACGCCGGCGTCACCACTTAGCCGCGTTTTAGGTGAATCCCGGCCATGGACCTACTACTCAAATGACCAACAGGGGGATTCCAATCAGATTGGTCCCATACCCACCTTAATGTAGAATCACAAGGCAACCTGACAGGGTTTCCTAATGCATTTAAAATGATCCATATGAGCCCCTTAGGCTACATCACTCTAGCCCTTCCCAGTATGGATATGTGAGTGATCCCTTTCAAAAGACAGTCTTCCTATCATCCATGTCCAGAAAGACTGTCCCAAAGTCAGAAGTAGATTGTCTGCATGTTGCCGTGCCAACCTAAAACACCTAAATGGCAGGACCTGGAACACCCCAACTGTGCCTCCACCAAAGCTAAACACTGAACTGGAATTCCTGAAAGAGGCCAGAGTCCCATTAAAACACCCCGGTCTCCTGACTATCAGCTTAACCACCATCCCTGGGTTGAGTAGCTGGCCAGGGAGGAGCTAAGCTGGCCCAGAGCAGCGCAGCCCTACGATCAAAGGGACCAGGCATCACGGTGACATGCCCAGAATTCCCCTGCTCTGGATACCCCAGAGCAGCCAGACAATCACTCTTTCCCAGCCCCCTCCCCCCCGCCCCGCCCGTGCCACCCCCCCCCCCCCCCACACCCCCGCAACCCCACAACCACTGCCCACCCTTTAAAACCCCCAGACACTTAATCAGCAGTTGGACAGGAGAGTTCTGAAACCAATGGCTTTGCTTAGGTCTGACCCCCCAAGAAGAAATTTAGAACTCTAGCCCCAAATAGATATCCCCCTTCGGACAGATTTGAATCTTCCCCAAGTCACTTAAACCTCCCACATCCCAAGACTGGGTAATGTGTTTGCTGATGCCCCAACCTAGATTTAAACCTCAAAAGGAAAATGTGGCAGGGAGCTACAATTGCCCCGGTGAGCTGTTGGTCTGATATAACAATGTGAACGAGAGAATGAATGCATACATCTTTACTTCTTATTCTTCCTTCTTATGACCACGTTTTTTTTTCTCTGGGGCCGCGAGGAATGTGAGGGGACCAAATCCTCACACTTATAGGTGCAATTCATCGGAAAAATTTCTAAGTTCATTTGTGGCGGGTGTTTCAGGCATTTTCCCACCGGCTGTGCGGTGAGTTCCCGGCCGTGCCAGCGAGTTCCTGGCCACTATCTAATGATACTTAGTCACTTTTCTTGGGCCCTGTGGAGTTTCTCAGCGGTTTAGCCCACACTTGGAATTTTTTTTGAGCACTGGGGAGGTGAACTCAGAGATCGGGCTGCCATTTTGAAAAGGTGCCCCAATCTCAAAGAGAGCTTGTGGATCCACCTGACTCCCCACCCATGGGTAATGTCACCCCCCGCCCCCGCACAAGTGAGGACACCCTGCTATCGGGTACCCCCCCCTTCGGCCCCCCCACACCCCCTAACATGCCACCCTTCCAGGACCCCCACCCATCACCCCCCGACCTCCCAGAGGCCCCTACACCCCCCACCCTTCATAACCCCCCTCCACCCTCCATTCAGGGGCATGGCCCCCCTCGATGCCTGAGTCTTGGTAGTGCCACCCTGGCACTCTTGCACTGCCACACGGGCAATGCTCCTGCCAGCTTGGCAGTGCCACCCGGGCACCTTGTTACTGCCAGGTTGGCAGTGCCAAGGTGTCAGCTGGGCAGTGCCAAGGGGCCTGCATTCCAGGGGGGGGGGGGGCAGGGGACCACCCTGCATCATTCCTGATCACCCAGGCATCTCAGAGGGGCCGGGAAACTCCCCAGATGCCGTTCCACCTGGTCCATGTTTCTGTGGGCCAGTGCTAAATGGTTTCCAGCTGCGGCCTCGCTGGGGAGGTCAGTGAATCCCAGGTAAGTTCGCCTTTAAAACCGGCTTCAGCGTACGCTATTTGGTCCCGCCCCTTTTGGGTGGAATCCTAGCTCCGACGCCTCGTGAGGCTTGGGTGGATCCCGTGAAGCATGAAGGCTGCTGGGAAACCCACGAGAGGACTCTCTTGGCATCCACCGACCACACCGGGCTCGAGCGAGAGCGGAACATGGCTGGTACACCGCGCTCTACATGTTCTCATGACTTCAAAAAAAATGTAAAAACTGGACAAATATCTTTTGAAATGTCTGTGATCCCCAAAGAAAAAGATCCATCTGGTGGATTGTGCTCAGACTTTCAAAACCAAACACATTGACATTTCATTGTTTAATGTCTGTAATGACAGAACATGATGGCAGTTTGTCTTGCTGGATGTATTTCTACAAACATAGATCTTTAACTTAATAATTTCAGCAGGGAAAATATGAGCAGATGGCCTGTCTTTCTCGTGTCAAATCAGTGTTAAATGGGGTGTTCTTCTGAGATGAAAATCTGTACTGTTTGGAAGGAAAGAGCATTGTGATCCCCATGGAGATTGATAACTTTTAAAAAGAAATTTGAACTCTGTGACTCAAGATTTCTTGGTGACACTTTACTGTAACAAATTAAAATTAACATTAACTAAACACTATTTTGGGGCAGCATGGCGGCACAGTGGTTAGCACTGCTGCTTCACGCCGCTGTTGTGCCAGGTTTGATCCCAGCTCTGGGTCACTGTCCATGTGGAGTTTGCACATTCTCCCCTTGTTTGCGTGGGTTTCTCCCCACAACCCAAAGATGTGCAGTGTAGGTGGATTGGCCACGCTAAATTGCCCCTTAATTGGAAGAAATTAATTGGGTACTCTAAATTTATTAAAAAAGCTAAACATTATTTTTGTAGGCAACTTATACTTTAAACCAAAGAAAAGAACTTCCTCCTTTTAACTGTTCACACATCTGAAAATTCCACATTATGGTTATAATTTACACTGTATCTTATGTTGACAATTCTCCAGGAACCAGTCCATCAATTGTTTAAATTTATCTTTTTACGGGGTATGGGCTTCGCGGGCCAGGCCAGCATTTGTTACCCATCCCTAATTGCCCTTGAAAAGTTTGTGGTGAGCTGCCTTCTTGAACCGCTGTAGTCTATGTGGTGTAGGTACACCAACTATGCTATTAGGGAGGGAGTTCCAGGATTTTGACCAGCGACAGTGAAGGAATGGCGATATATTTCCAAGTCAGGATGGTGATTGACTTGGAGGCGAACCTTCTGTTGGTGGTATTCCAATATATTTGCTGTCCTTATCCTTCTGGATGCCACTGGGTTTGAAAGATGCTGCCTAAGGAGCCTTGGTGAGTTGCTACAGTGCATCTTGTAGATGATACACAGTGCTGTTACTGTGTGTTGGTGGTGGAGGGAATGAATGCTTGTGGAAGGGGTGCCAATCAAATGGGCTGCTTTGTCCTGAATGGTGTCGAGCTTCTTGAATGTTGTTGGAACTGCACTCATCTAGGCAAGGGGAGAGTGATCCATTACGCTCCTGACTTGTGCCTTATAGGTGGTGTCAGCTTTAGGGAGTCAGCAGGTGAGTTACACATCACAGGATTCCTAGTCTCTGACCCGCTCTTGTAGCCACAGTATTTATATGGCTAGTCCAGTTCAGTTTGAAGTCAATGGTAACCCCCAGGATGATGATAGTGGGGGATTCAGTGATGCTAACCCCATTGAACGTCAAGGGGTGATGATTTGATTCACTCTTTTAAAAAAAAAAAAAAATTATTCTCCATTGTCACATTTTCCTTCAAAGATTTACACCCCACCCACAAACGGTAACAAATACAAAATCAATCCCCTTAACAATACACCAATGATCCCATCCTCCCACCACCCCAAATAACGGCCCACCTGTCAATATATGCATCCAATAAACCAAATCCTCCCACGGTGGAAACAAAAAACAAAGGAGAAAAAGAAAAAGGAGTCCGGGACCGCCCATGGTCACCATTGACCTATCGAGTCCACTCCCCCCTCCCCCACTATACTCAACGCCATCCAGCCTCTGAAAGAGTACCGTACATGATACCCAAGAGTTGTACACCCCCCCCCCCCCCCCCCCCTCCCACAAGTCTCCAGCTCCTCTCATCCACTGCCTCTTGTAAAACTCCTCCTCCCAACCTCGGTTCCTTCCCCCCAACTTTCCACCCCAGCTAGACCACTCGGACCCTGTTCTGCCAGGCTCCGATGGCCGCAGCCCCTCCCCCCACCTCACTCCCGTTCACCGGCCAGCTTAAACCAGCCAGCGTCGAGGCCCCCGCCCGGGTCCCTTTCCCCCTTGCCCGGCCTTAGGAAAGCCCAGAGATCCCCTTTTAGCACACAAAACCCGCATATCCACCTACACCCCAAAGAGCCCTCATTTCGAGTGAAAGTCCCATCCCTTCCCTTGTCCAAATATATACAACATTGGCTCCTTTAGCCCCTACACCCGCACGCAGTGAAACAAAAAAGAAGAAAATAGAGTCATGAGGTTACGTTGGCACATGGCCATTTCTCAATTTGTCAGTTCTGCCACATTCCTTCTGCCTTCGCAAACTCCTCCGCTGCTTCCGCCGTTCCAAAATAAAAGTCCCTGAGCTTATAAGTCACCCTCAGCTTCGCTGGATATACAATGCCGCACCGCACCTTGCTAATGTACAGTGCCCTCTTCACCCGGTTGAAGGCAGCCCGCCTCCTCGCCAGCTCCACTGTAAAGTCCTGGTATACACGTACACCAGCTCCAGCCCACTGCACCACCCGCTTCTGCTTGGCCCAGCTCAGGACCTTCTCCTTCACACTGTACCTACGGAAGCACAGAGTCACTGCCCTTGGCGGCTCACTCGCCTTTGGTACAGGCCTCCACGACCGATGAGCACGATCCAGTTCATATCGGGAGGGATCCTCCCCCTCCCCCAATAGTTTTGCCAGCATCGCGGCAAAATACTCAGTCGGCTTCGGTCATTCAACTCCTTCGGGCAAACCCACAATCCTCAAATTCTGTCGCCTGGATCTGTTTTCCAGGTCTTCCATTTTTCCTCGCAGATCCTTGTTTTTTTTAAAAATATATTTTATTGAAAATTTTTCGATCACAATTTTTTCCCCTTACACATCAAACATAAGAAAAAGAAAATTTAACAGTACATGTAACATAGTAACCACAGTCTAATAACAAGTAACTAACCAACATGGTAAACTAATCATTTAACATAAAATAAAACTCCCCCCCCCTCCCCCCCCGCCATCCCTCCTGGGTTGCTGCTGCTGGTCAACTATCTTCCCTCTAACGTTCCCCTAGGTAGTCGAGGAACGGCTGCCACCGCCTGGTGAACCCTTGAGCCGATCCTCTCAGCGCAAACTTCATCTGCTCCAGTTTTATGAACCCCGCCATATCGTTTATCCAGGCCTCCAGTCCGGGGGGTTTCGCTTCCTTCCGAGTAAAATCCTACGCCGGGCTACTAGGGACGCAAAGGCCACAACGTCGGCCTCTTTCGCCTCCTGCACTCCCGGCTCATCCGCAACTCCAAATAAAGCTAACCCCCAGCCTGGTTTGACCCGGATCTTCACCACCTTCGAGATCACTCCCGTCACTTCCCTCCAATACCCCTCCAGTGCCGGGCACGACCAAAACATATGTGTGTGGTTTGCCGGGCGTCCGCCGCACCTCCCACACTTGTCCTCCACTCTGAAGAACCTGCTCAACCTTTCTCCCGTTATGTGTGCTCTATGTAGCACCTTAAATTGAATCAGGCTAAGCCTGGCGCACGATGAAGAGGACTTTACCCTGCTTAGGGCATCAGCCCACATACCCTCCTCTATCTCCTCCCCTAGTTCTTCTTCCCACTTTCCTTTTAGTTCGCCCACCAGCTCCTCCCCCTCTTCTCTCATCTCTCGGTATATCTCTGACACCTTGCCCTCTCCGACCCACACCCCCGAGAGCATTCTATCCTGGATCCCCTGTGTCGAGAGCAATGGAAATTCCCTCACCTGTTGTCTTGTGAACGCCCTCACCTGCATATACCTAAAAAAGTTTCCCCGGGGCAGCTTATACTTTTCCTCCAACGCTCCCAAGCTCGCAAACGTCCCGTCTATAAATAAATCTCCCACCCTCCTAATTCCCAACTGGTGCCAGCTCTGGAATCCTCCATCCATCTTCCCTGGGGCAAACCTATGGTTGTTCCTGATTGGGGACCCCACCAGGGCTCCCAGCACACCTCTCTGTCGCCTCCATTGATATTTAATGTTGCCGCCACCACTGGGTTCGTGGTAAATCTTTTTGGTGAGAGCGGTCGTGGCGCCATCACCAACGCCTCTAGACTCGTCCCTTTACAGGACTTTCTCTCCAGTCTTTTCCACGCCGCTCCCTCTCCCTCCATCATCCACTTACGGATCATCGTCACATTGGCGGCCCAATAGTAGTCGCCCAAATTCAGCAGCGCCAGTCCCCCTCTGTCTCTGCTACGTTGTAGGAACCCCCTCCTTACCCTCGGGACTTTCCCTGCCCACACGAAGCTTGTGATGCTCCTGTCTATTTTTTTAAAAAAGGCCTTAGTAATTAGTATAGGGAGACATTGGAACACAAATAGGAACCTCGGGAAGACCGTCATCTTAATTGCCTGCACTCTGCCCGCCAGTGACAGCGGCTGCATGTCCCACCTCTTGAAGTCCTCTTCCATTTGTTCTACCAATCGTGTCAGATTAAGTCTGTGCAAGGTTCCCCAGCTCCTGGCGATCTGAATCCCCAGGTATCGGAAGTTTCTTTCCACTTTCCTTAGAGGCAGGCCTTCTATCCCTCTACTCTGGTCCCCAGGGTGTATCACGAAAAGTTCACTCTTCCCCATGTTAAGCCTATATCCCGAGAAATCTCCGAACTCCCTCAATATCTGCATGACCTCTGTCATCCCCCCCACTGGGTCCATCACATACAACAGTAGGTCATCCGCGTAGAGCGAGACTCAGTGTTCTTCTCCCCCTCTAATCACCCCTCTCCATTTCCTGGAGTCTCTCAGCGCCATGGCCAGTGGTTCAATTGCCAACGCGAACAGTATTGGAGATAGCAGGCATCCCTGCCTTGTTCCCCTGTATAGTCGGAAATACTCCGATCTTTGCCGACCCGTGACCACACTTGCCGTTGGGGCCCCATAAAGAAGTTTGACCCAGCTAATAAACCCGTTCCCGAACCCGAACCTCCTTAGCACCTCCCATAAGTACTCCCACTCCACCCTGTCAAATGCCTTCTCTGCATCCATTGCCGCCACTATCTCTGCCTCCCCCTCTACTGGGGGCATCATTATCACCCCTAATAGCCGTCGCACGTTGACATTTAGTTGTCGCCCCTTTATGAACCCTGTCTGGTCTTCGTGCACCACCCCCGGGACACAGTCCTCTATCCTCGATGCCAGCACCTTTGCCAGCAATTTGGCGTCCACATTCAATAGTGAGATAGGTCTATAGGACCCGCACTGCAGCGGATCTTTATCCCGCTTCAAAATTAGCGATATCGTCGCCTCCGACATTGTCGGGGGTAGAGTCCCTCCTTCCCTGGCCTCGTTAAAAGTCCTCACCAACAGCGGGGCCAGCAGGTCCACATATTTGCTATAAAATTCCACCGGGAACCCATCTGGTCCCGGAGCCTTCCCTGCCTGCATATTCCCCAGCCCCTTAATAACCTCGTCCACCCCAATTGGTGCCCCCAGGCCTTCCATCTCCTGCTCCTCCACCCTCGGGAACCTCAATTGATCCAGGAACTGCCGCATCTCCTCTTTTTCATCCGGGGGTTGGGACCTATACAGTCCTTCGTAGAAGGTCTTAAACACCTCGTTTATCTTCCCTGCTCTCCTCACCGTAGCTCCCTTTTCGTCTCCAATTCCCCCTATCTCCCTCGCCGCTGTCCTCTTTCGCAGCTGATGGGCCAACAGGCGACTAGCTTTTTCCCCATACTCATACCTCACCCCCTGTGCCTTCCTCCACAGCACCTCCGCCCTCCTGGTGGTCAGAAGGTCGAACTCCGTCTGGAGTCGTCGTCTCTCCCTGTACAGTCCCTCCTCCGGGGTCTCCACAAATTCCCTGTCCACCCTTAAGATCTCCCCCAGTAGTCTTTCCCTTTCCTTGGCCTCTGTTTTCCCTTTGTGGGCCCTGATGTGTAAGGTTTTCGGGCAATTCGGCCCTTTTTGGACTGCCCAAGAATAAAACCCAGAGACTGTAAACTGGACACTTTTCAGCCAAGGGAACGTAACCAAATTTCCCAGCAGGCTTGGTCCGCTGAGCCGAGTAGGGGCATAGGTATTTACAACCCACCCCCCTAGGAGCTACAAGGAAGAAGGAGCCAGACAACTAGATAAGATTAAAACACAGACAAAGGGGCACGGGAATACACAGGGGGCCTGTCTGCAAGCAGGACAATGGGATGGTCATAGCCCCATGCAGATGTAAATGACTTTGCCTCCACCAGAGCAGAATCCAATCAACACCCCATCAACATAGCAGCGATCTCCGGAGCAGATGGAAGACTTTGAAAATCTTCACAAGGGAGCTCAACCTCGTTATCTCAAAAAGCAGACTGGAGGCGGACCTAGGGGAGGTACTCCCATCTTGACAGGTCTGACCGGCTCAAAGGGGGCAGGACCAGCGGGAACTTTAAACCTTATGGATTCAATGCAAAAGGGGCTGGCCGAACACAGGAAAAAGCCAGGTAAAACGGATATAAAAGGGGCTGTTTTTCGATTGAGGGTCTCTTGGCTTGACCTCTCCACCTTTGACTTGACCTCCTGCAGCCTGTGACTGTAAGTACCCTGCAGCAGCTTGCAAAACTCCCTTGACTTTGATAGTGGTTGAGGCTTTGGGGAAGGGGACTTGATTTGTGTTTTGTGTCATTGCTAAAATTGCGTAACAATAAGATTTTACGTTGTGTCCGTTATAGTACTTTCTGAATAGACTTAGTTTGTGTTAGAGTTTAAGATTTTATTATAATTTCTTCTGTTTGATGATTTTGACCTGGGTTTTGCAATAAACCTCGATTTGCTGATAATTGGAGTCGTTTAAATTCTTCAATCTCTCACCAGCGATCTCTGACCAAGTCATTGTTAAGATATTCCTCACCTTAATTCCGGGGTCGAGAATCTAGGGTCATCTTGAACGATTCGAACCCGTTCACTCAGGACAGGCTGCTGGTTAGGTAATAAACAGCAGTGTCCTATTCTCTCTCTTGGGAAAGCTACTCCAGCGAAGTAGGAACCGGGTGGGTGTTGCACCACCGGCAAGAGAGAGAATCACCTGGGCATTGGTGGGGGTCTGGATATCTGTGTGATATAAGCCTCAGGCTTCCGGCTAGGGATAAACGGCAGGCTTGATTCAGTGCTCTCTTCCGTGGAGGTGTCCCAGTGCGGCATCCCCTGGCCTCTGAAGTTTCAGTGCCAGCTGGAGAGAGACACACACAGATACTCAAACCCCAGATATCGGCCCAGTAGTGGAGTAGCAGAGATGGAACCCTGGTGGGGGTCTGGATATCTGTGTGATATAAGCCTCAGGCTTCCGGTTAGGGATAAACGGCAGGCTTGATTCAGTGCTCTCTTCCGTGGAGGTGTCCCAGTGCGGCATCCCCTGGCCTCTGAAGTTTCAGTGCCAGCTGGAGAGAGACACACACAGATACTCAAACCCCAGATATCGGCCCAGTAGTGGAGTAGCAGAGATGGAACCCTCTACAGATGGAAATCAGCTCTCCTCTGACCACCGCTTTTAGTGCTTCCCATACCACTCCCACTCGGACCTCCCCGTCGTCATTGGCCTCCAGGTACCTCTCGATACATCCCCGCACTCTTCCACAAACTCCCTCATCCGCCAACAACCCCACATCTAATCGCCAGAGTGCTCGCTGTTCCCTCTCCTCTCCTAGTTCCAGGTCCACCCAATGTGGGGCATGATCCGAAATAACTATGGCTGAATACTCAGCTTCTTCCACCCTCGAGATCAACGACCTTCCCAAAACAAAAAAATCTATCCGGGAGTACACTTTATGAACATGGGAGAAGAAGGAGAACTCCCTGGCCCTCGGTCTAAGAAATTGCCATGGATCCACTCCCCCCATTTGGTCCATAAACCCCTTAAGCACCTTGGCCGCTGCCGGCCTTCTTCCGGTCTTAGATCTGGATCTATCTAACCCTGGGTCCAGCACTGTGTTGAAGTCTCCTCCCAATATCAAGTTTCCTACCTCCAGGTCCGGTATACGTCCCAACATCCGCCTCATAAATCCCGCATCGTCCCAATTCGGGGCATATACGTTAACCAACACAACCTCCATTCCCTCCAGCCTGCCACTCACCATTACATATCTGCCTCCACTATCTTCTACAATGCTCCTTGCTTCGAATGCTACCCGTTTCCCCACCAGTATGGCCACCCCTCTATTCTTTGCATCTAGCCCTGAATGGAACACCTGTCCCACCCATCCTTTCCTTAACCTAACTTGGTCCGCCACCTTCAGGTGCGTCTCCTGGAGCATAACCACGTCTGCCCTTAGTCCTTTCAAGTGCGCGAGCACTCGGGCTCTTTTAATCGGTCCATTTAGGCCTCTCACGTTCCACGTGATCAGCCTCACTAGGGGGCTACCTGCCCCCTTCCCGTGTCGACTAGCCATCACCTTCTCTAGGCCAGTCCCACGTCCCGCTTCCGCGCTCCCACTCGATCCCCAGGTGTCGCATTCCAGCCCCGACCACCCATTCTTTAGCCAGTTCCTCTTTGATTTCCGCAGCAGCAACCCAGTTATTCCCCCCCCCCCTCCCCCTCCCCCTCCCCCCCCTCCCCGCTAGATCCCCCTCTAGCGTGATTGCTCCCCCCATATTACTTCCGCAAGTCAGCTGACTTCAACTGACCCCGGCTACTCCTGCTCACTCCTTGACCCCCCCCGTGTGGGGAACTCCCATCTACCTTGCGCCTATCTTCCCGCCATTATCTTTCTGGCGCGGGAACATCTCTATAGCTGACCCGCCTCTTGTGGCGCAGCTCCCTTTCCCATCCCACTCCCATTCCTCATCATCCGCCTATGTCCCTTCTTTCCCCCCCCCCCACCGGCGCCCACATTTCTTAGTGTCTCCCCCCTTCCCAATTTACTTCTCTATTTACATCGACAGTAACATTTCCCTGCAATATCAGTCCCTCAGTTCCGATCCAATTTCTCATCTTTAATAAAGGTCCATGCTTCTTCCGCCGTTTCGAAGTAGTGATGTCTCTCCTGGTACGTGACCCATAGTCGTGCCGGCTGCAGCATCCCGAACTTCACCTTCTTCTTGTGTAACACCTCCTTGGCTCGGTTAAAACTCGCCCTCCTTCTCGCCACCTCCGCACTCCAATCCTGGTACACCCGTACCACTGCATTCTCCCATCTGCTACTCCGTACCTTTTTGGCCCATCTCAGAACCACTTCTCTATCTTTAAAGCGGTGAAATCGCACGATTGTCGCCCTAGGTGGTTCTCCCGCTTTTGGTCTCCTCGCCGGGATCCGATGAGCCCCCTCCATTTCTAAGGGGCCCGAAGGGGCCGCAGCTCCCATCAGCGAGCTTAGCATCGTGCTCACATAAGCCCGGCAGTCCGCTCCTTCCACTCCCTCAGGGAGACCCAGAATCCGAAGGTTCTTCTTCGTGCTCTGTTTTCTAGGGCCTCAATCCTTTCAATGCACTTTTTGTGGAGCGCCTCGTGCGTCTGTGTTTTGACCGCCAGGCCCAGGATCTCGTCCTCATTATCCGTCACCTTCTGCTCCACCACGCGGAGCTCTGTCTCCTGGGTCCTTTGTGCCTCCTTAAGCCCCTCAATTGCCTGTAGCATCGGGGTCAGCACCTCCTTCTTTAATAGCTCCACACACCGTCTTAGGAATTCATCTTGATCGGGCCCCCATGTCGCCTGGGCTTTCTCCGCTGCCATCTTGTTTCTTTTTCCTTTCTGTCCCTATCGTCGAGGATACCTCGCGCTGCAGCCGCCGCCGCCGATATTTTCCTCTTTCGTTGGGGGGGGACTCCCTATTCACTCACCCCACACCGGGTTTCGTTGCGCGAAAATTTCCCGTTGGGGCTCTTAAAAGAGCCCGAAGGTCCGTTGGAGCTGGAGCCGCCGAAACGTGCGGCTTAGCTGGTCATTGCCGCAACCGGAAGTCCTCGCAGATCCTTGTTAGTATCCATCACCTTCCGCATCTCCTTCCCCATCGAGGCAAGTTGATCACCGTGCTGCACAAGGTCTCCTCCACTTCCTTCAGCGCCTCCCCTTGCTCTCGCACCTCCGCCATTGCGCTCGCCACCGCCGTCATCACCGGGGAAATCGCCTCCTCCACCAGCGCACTCAAAACCTCCCTCATCTCCTTCCTCACCGTCTCCATGCATTTTGCAAACTGCCTTTCGAATTCCGCAGCCATCACCATAGTTATTTCTTCAGCCGTAAGCAATGCGGCCTCCCCTGGTGCTCCATCCTCCATTTTCTTTACTGACCCGGCGGTGACCTTTCCACTCCCCGACAGACTTTCAGCCGCTTTTTTCACGGCCGTTTTTTTTTCCGGTCTTCGACATTCCCCTCCTCTGTGCTGTCTCCCGACTTTTACTGCCTTCGCTGGCCCTAGGACCGGGCTTAAACCCCCGACAATGCCGTTCCCGAACAGGAGCCCTCCAACGCGCGGCTGCCTCCCGCCCGCCGTCACCGGAAGTCCCTCAATTTGATTCACTCTTATTGGAGATGGTCATTGCCTGGCACGTGTGAGGCGTGAATGTCACTTGTCAGTCCAAGCCTGGATATTATCCAGGTCTTGCTGCATTTGCACGTGGACTCTTTCAGTGTCTAAGCAGTCACGAATGGTGCTGAACATTGTGCAATCATCTGCAAATATCCCCACCCCACATCTGACCTTATATTGGACGGAAGGTCATTGATAAAGCAGCTTAAGATGGTTAGGCCTAGGGCACTCCACTGAGGAACTCCTGCAATAATGTCTCGTGACTGAGATGACTGACCTCAAGCCACCACAACCATCTTCCTTTGTATTAGGTATGACTCCAACTAGTGGAGAGTTTTCCCCCGAGTCCCTTGATGAATTTTGTCAGGACTCATTGGTGCCATACTCAATCAAATGCTGCCTTGATGTCAAGGGCAATCCCTCTCCCTTCACCTCTGGAGTTCAGCTCTTTTTAAAAAATAAATTTAGAGTACCCAATTAATTTTTTTAATTAAGGGGGAATTTAGTGAGGCCAATCCACCTACCCTACGCGTCTTTGGGTTGTGGGGGCGATGCCCACGCAAACACGGGGAGAATGTACAAACTCCATATGGACAGTGACCCAGGGCCGGAATCGAAACTGGGACCTCGGCGCTGTGAGGCGGCAGTGCTAACCACTGTGCCACCGTGCTGCCGAGTTCAGCTCTTTTGTCCATGTTTGAACCAAGGCTGTAATGAGGCCAGGAGCTGAGTGATCCTGGCGGAACTCAAAATGAGCGACAGTAAGCAGGTTATTGCTAAGTAAGTGCTGTTTGATAGCACCGTTGATGACCCCTTACATCACTTTACTGATGATTTGAGAGCAGACTGATGGGGTGGTAATTGGCCGGGTTGAAATTTTCTTGCTTTTTGAGTACAGGACGTGCCTGGGCAAATTTCCACATTGCCAGGTAGATGTCAGTGTTGTAGCCGTATTGGAATGACTTGGCTACGGGCGCAGCAAATTCTGGAGCAAAAGTCTTTAGTACGACAATCAACAATGGTTTTATATGGTCATCATTAGACATTCAATTCCACATGTTTATTGGATTCAGTCTCAACCATCTGCCATAGCGGGATTCAAGTCCGGGTCCCCGGAATATTACCCTGAGTCTCTTGATCACCAGCCCAGTGACAATACCACTACGTCGCATCCTCCCCCTAAATTATTAGCACCTGCAGGCTTGCTATTTTTATTTGCCTTTCTCAGCCCGGAATCTCCTAATCCCAGAACAGACTTTCACAGTGAGAAATGCTTCCCTTTAGTCATACGAGGCACATTTTCCAGTCCCATTTAAACCCTCATAAAGGTATCTTTAACCTGAGCCTGAGCTTCCACCTGCATTTGATGTGGTGACAGGGTTGGCAATTTTTCAGTTTAATGTGCAGGACTAACTGCCTCTATCTTTCTGCCTGTTGTCCACCCCCCCCCCCCCCCCCCCCCCCCCATCTCCAATCTCCTCACCCCCCATTCACTTACCTAAGAAACTTACCATCTCCCTTCCAATGGGACCTTTAAACTCACGTGAACTCCTTCACTTCGCCCCTTTTACACTTTTCCATTGGAGCCGGGGACCGGCTACGTTGTCTGAATCTCACCCAGACTGAGTTAGGAAGGTCAGGCGAGGCAGGCGCTTCAGAATTTAAGCACAGGTAAGTCAGTACGAAGTGGCAATCCGCCGCTAATTGATGGTCCGAGGAAGTTACAGCCCAATGTGTTTAATTTAACAATGCCTGTATCCAAGATCAGCATGGATTGTTTTAAGAATTTGCTTTTACCAGTTTCTCTTTTGAAACAGGAACCTTTTCTTTAAAAAAAAAATATATTTATTAAAGTTTTTAACACAATTTTTCTCCCTTACAAACAATAACCACCCCCCCGCCCCGTAACAAAAAAAAAGAAACGAGAAATTGCGCGGAGCAAGATATATACATGGCAAAATAGTATATTTACATAGCTTTGTACACTGGCTCTCTCCCGTACGTGCCAGTTTCCCCGACTCTTCATGTTATCTCTTGCTCATCCAACCCCTCAGGCAGCTCCCACGCCCCCCCCCTCCCCCCAGGAAGCTCCCCCCCCCCCCCCCAGGACATCCCCCCCCCCCCCCCCCCCCAGGACGTCCCCCCCCCAGGTTGCTGCTGCTGCTGCTGACCGACCTTCCTCTAACGCTCCGCGAGATAGTCTAGGAACGGTTGCCACCGCCTGCAGAACCCCTGTGCAGACCCTCTCAAGGCGAACTTAATCCTCTCCAACTTTATGAACCCAGCCATATCGTTTATCCAGGCCTCCACGCTGGGGGGCTTCGCCTGCTTCCACATTAGCAAGATCCTTCGGCGGGCTACTAGGGCCGCAAAGGCTTGAATACCGGCCTCTTTTGCCTCCTGCACTCCTAGTTCGTCCACTACTCCAAATATTGCTAGCCCCCAGCTTGGCTTGACCCGGACTTTCACCACCTGAGATATTGCTCCCGCCACTCCTCTCCAGAACCCCTCCAGTGCCGGGCATGACCAAAACATATGGACATGGTTCGCCGGGCTCCCTGAGCACCTTCCACATCTGTCCTCTACCCCAAAGTACCTGCTCAACCTTGCCCCCGTCAGGTGAGCTCTGTGAACCACCTTAAATTGTATCAGGCTGAGCCTGGCACACGAGGAGGAGGAATTAACCCTACCCAGGGCATCAGCCCACAGACCTTCCTCGATCTCCTCCCCCAGCTCCTCCTCCTATTTACCCTTCAACTCTTCTACCAGCGTTTCCCCCTCTTCTTTCATCGCCTGGTGTATTGCCGACACCTTGCCCTCCCCGACCCATGCACCCGAGATCACTCTGTCTTGAATTTCTTGTGCCAGGAGCAACAGGAATTTCCTCACCTGTCTCCTCACAAAAGTCCTCACCTGCATATATCTAAAGGCATTTCCCGGGGGTAACTCCAACTTCTCCTCCAGTGCCCTTAAGCTCGCAAACGTCCCGTCAATGAACAGGTCCCCCATTCTTCTAATCCCCGCCCGATGCCAGCTCTGGAACCCCCCATCCATCTTCCCCGGAACAAACCGGTGGTTACCTCTGATCGGGGACCATACCGATGCTCCCATTGCGCCCCGGTGGCGTCTCCACTGGCCCCAGATCCTTAACGTTCCCGCCACCACCGGGCTCGAGGTATACGTTGTCATCGAGAGCGGCAGCGGTGCCGTCACCAACGCCCCCAGGCTTGTTCCTTTACAGGCCGCCATCTCCATCCTCTTCCATGCCACCCCCTCTCCCTCCATAACCCACTTGCGGATCGTCGCCACATTTGCTGCCCAGTAGTAGCTCCCTAGATTTGGCAGCGCCAACCCTCCTCGGTACCTACTGCGTTCCAGGAACCCTCTCCTTACCCTCGGGGTCTTATTCGCCCACACAAACCCCATAATACTCCTACCTACTCTCTTAAAAAAGGCCTTGGTGATCACGATGGGGAGGCACTGAAACACAAACAGAAACCTCGGGAGGACCACCATTTTGACCGACTGCACTCTACCCGCTAGCGAGAGCGGTAACATGTCCCATCTTTTGAAGTCCCCCTCCATTTGCTCCACCAATCTCGTCAGATTCAGTTTATGTAGAGCCCCCAACTCCTGGCTATCTGGATCCCCAGATACCGAAAGCTCCCCTCCGCCCTCCTCAGTGGTAGGTCCCCTATCCCTCTTTCCTGGTCCCCTGCCTGTAATACGAAGAGCTCACTCTTCCCTACATTGAGCTTATAGCCCGAAAACTCCCCAAACTCCCTTAGAGTCTGCATGACCTCCACCATCCCCTCCATTGGGTCCGCCACGTACAGCAACAGGTCATCCGCATATAGCGACACCCGATGCTCTTCTCCCCCTCGGACCACCCCCCTCCATTTATTAGACTCCCTCAATGACATGGCCAATGGTTTGATCGCCAATGTGAACAGGGGGGACAGGGGGCACCCCGTCTCGTCCCTCGGTACAGTCGAAAGTACTCCGACCTCCGCCGGTTCGTCACTATACTCGCCACCGGGGCTCTGTAAAGGAGCTTAACCCAACTAATAAACCCTCCCCCGAACCCAAACCTACGCAGCGCCTCCCAGAGGTACTCCCACTCTACTCGGTCAAAGGCCTTCTCCGCGTCCATAGCTGCCACTATCTCCGCCTCTCCCTCCTCCGATGGCATCATCATCACGTTTAAAAGCCGCCGCATGTTTGTGTTTAATTGCCTGCCCTTTACAAATCCCGTCTGGTCTTCATGGATCACCCCCGGGACACAGTCCTCGATCCTCGTAGCCAGCACTTTTGCCAGCAACTTTGCATCCACATTGAGGAGCGAGATCAGCCTGTACGATCCACATTGCAGTGGGTCCTTGTCCCGCTTTAAGATCAAAGAAATTGTCGCTTCCGACATTCCGACATTGCCTCGTTAAAGGTCCTCAGTAGTAACGGGGCCAACAGGTCTACATACTTCCTGTAGAACTCCACCGGGAACCCATCCAGTCCCGGGGCCTTCCCCGCCTGCATACTCCCCAAACCCTTGCTCAGCTCCTCCAACCCAATTGGTGCCCCCAAGCCAGCCACCTCCTGCTCTTCCACCCTCGGGAATCTCAGTTGGTCTAGGAATCGTCTCATCCCCTCTTCCCCCGCTGGGGGCTGGGATCTGTACAGCTCTTCATAGAAGGCCTTAAATACCTTGTTTATTTTCATCGCACTCCGAACCGTGGCTCCCCTTCCATCCTTGACTCCTCCTATTTCCCTCGCTGCCATCCTCTTACGGAGCTGGTGTGCCAGCATCCGACTAGCCTTTTCCCCATACTCGTAGATCGCCCCCTGCGCTTTCCTCCACTGTGCCTCCGCCTTCCCTGTGATCAACAGGTCAAACTCCGCCTGGAGCCGTCGTCTTTCCCCAAGTAATCTTTCCTCCGGGGCCTCTGCGTATCTCCTGTCCACTCGCAAAATCTCCCCCACTAACCTCTCCCTTTCCATACCCTCTGCCTTCTCCCTATGAGCCCTAATGGAGATTAGCTCTCCCCTGATCACCGCCTTCAACGCCTCCCATACCACCCCCACCCGCACCTCCCCGTTGTCATTGGCCTCCAAGTATCTTTCGATACACCCCCTCACCTTCCCACACACCACCTCGTCCGCCAGCAGTCCCACATCCAGCCGCCACAGCGGGCGTTGGTCCCTCTCCTCTCCCAGCGCCAGTTCCACCCAGTGCGGGGCATGGTCTGAAACGGCTATGGCCGAATACTCCGTCCCCTCCACCCTCGGGATGAGCGTCCTGCCCAGAACAAAAAAATCGATCCGGGATTAGGCTTTGTGTACATGGGAGAAGAAAGAAAATTCCTTGGCCTGCGGCCTTGCAAACCGCCATGGGTCCACTCCCCCCATCTGATCCATAAACCCCCTGAGCACCTTGGCCGCCGCCGGCCTCTTTCCAGTCCTTGATTTGGAGCGGTCCAGTGCTGGATCCAACACTGTATTGAAGTCCCCTCCCATTATCAGCCCTCCTATCTCCAGGTCCGGAATGCGCCCCAACATGCGCTTCATGAATCCTGCATCATCCCAGTTCGGGGCGGATACGTTTACCAACAACCACCCACGTCCCTTGCAGCCTACCGCTCACCATTACATATCGCCCTCCATTGTCCACTACAATAGTCTTGGCTTCAAATGACACCCGCTTTGACTAGCCATCTCCTTTTCTGGGCCAGTCCCGTGTCCACGCCTCCCTCACCCTCCAGTCCCCCAGACGGGGGACCCGCGCCCTGACCACCTCTTCTGTATCCCATTCCCTTTCGGCCAGTGCAGCAGCAACCCTTTTCCCCCCCCCCTTCCCTCCCCCCCGCTAGACCCCTGTCTAGCTTTTTTTCTCCCCTCATGTCACTCCCGTAAGTCAGCTGACACCTGCTGACCCCGGCTACCCCCGCTATCCCATTGACCTCCCTGTGTGGGAGTTCCCCCTCCCACCTTTCTTCCCGCACGCGGGAAAAACAAAAAAACCCGCGCTTTCCAAAGCCCGCTCCGCCCCCTCTGGTGCAGCTCCTGTCTCTCTCCCCCAGCCCTTGTAACATTTCCTGCGCGTGATTGTGATTGACCCCCTATATACAACCATCACACATCAATCCTCAAATATCCCCCCCACCCTCACAAACCCTCAGTTAGAGTCCAACGTTTTGGTTTGTATAAATGTCCACGCCTCTTCAGGCGTTTCGAAGTAATAGTGTTGGCCCTTGTATGTGACCCACAGTCGCGCTGGCTGCAGCATTCCGAATTTCACTTCTTTCCGGTGCAACACCGCTTTGGCCCGGTTGAAACCCGCTCTCCGCTTTGCAACCTCCGTGCTCCAGTCCAGGTATATACGGATCTCTGCATTGTCCCACTTACTGCTCCGCTCCTTCTTGGCCCATTTCAGGACCCACTCTCTGTCCGTGAACTGGTGGAACCTCACCACCATCGCCCTTGGCGGCTCATTTGCCCGGGGCCTCCTCGCCAGCACCCGGTGTGCCCCGTCCAACTCCAGCGGCCTCGAAGTGGCCTCCTTGCCCATCATCGCCCCGGGCATCGTGCTCGCGTATGCCCCGGCATCGGCCCCCTCCGCTCCTTCAGGGAGACCCAGGATCCGCAGATTCTTTCTCCTCGACCTGTTCTCCAGGTCTTCGAGTCTTCCCGCCCACCTCCTGTGTAGCGCCTCGTTCTGCTCCACTCTCACCACCAGGCCCGAGATCTCTCCCTCGTTCTGACCAACTCTTTTTTGTACCTCCTGGATCTGAACCTCGTGGGCCTTCTGGGTGATCCCTAGTCCTTCGATTGCCGAAAGCATAGGGGCCAGCATTTCCTTACGCATCTCCTCGCGCTGCTCCTCGAGGCAGTGCTTGATAAACTCCTGCAGCTCCACTTTGTCTCTGGCCACCGCCATTTTGTCTTTTTTCCCCGGTTTTTCCCGTTGCTCCAGTGCCACTTTTGTGGTCGTTACACTTCGAGTCCGTTTCATAAAAGTTGGAGGGGGACCTCCCTCTTACCTTCCCCATGGATTGGTATCACATAAAAGTTCCGTTGGGGCTCTTCTAACGAGCCCGAAAGTCCGTGGTAGCGGGAGCTGCCGAATCATGCGGCTCAGCTCTGCATAGCCACAACCGGAAGTCAACAGGAACCTTTTCAATCATTCAAAACATATTTGGTGAATTTTGCCTCTGATGGTTTTGAAGCCTGAATTTAACCAACCTTTAATGGTATTCAAAGTTCCAGTTATTAGCTGGAAGAATTACATAACAAGATTTCATGATCTAAACTTTTACTGTAAAAAAATGACGTAGAAAAACATAATTGACTAAACACTTATTTTCTTTCAAGAGGTAACTTATATTTCAAACTATAGAAAGGAACTTTCCCATTAAATTCATCACCCATCATACTATCCAAGGGATTACAGTCCCTTTCGCAAACAGACCTCAGTGCGCCTGGCTTCCAACAGGTTCCCATATCCCCATTTTATCAGGTAGGAACTTCGAGTGCCAGTCCCCAGATGCTCTCCACAGTTTTCTTAGAGTTTCTTACATCCCCCACCAGCAATAAAGCCTGTCGAATGATTCTTCTTCCCCGGTCATGCCAGAACAAATCTCCCTGAATCCATTGAAGGCTGCACCTCTTCAACGAGAGACCATGGCTGGGATTCGCCGACCCGACGCTGGGTCGGAGAATCCCCGAGGGGAGGCGCGAATCCCGCGCTGCCGCCGACTGCCCAATTCTTCGCCGCCGGTTTCCGGGGGCCGGCGGGATTCCCGCCACGCGATCGGGGGCCGTTGACAGCGCCCCCTCCCCTCCCCGGCGATTCTCCAAGCCCTGATGGGCCGAGTGGCCGTCCAGATTGGCCAGTCCCGCCCACGCGAATTACTCACCTCACGCACGGAGGGACCTGTCAGGTAAGTGTGCGGAGGCAGTCCTGGGGGTGGGGGGGGGGGGCGCAGGAGGATCCGACCCCAGGGGGGTCCCCACGGTGGCCTAGCCCGCGATCGGTGCCTGCAGATTCTGCGGGCGGGCTGTTTCCGTTGGTGCCTTCTTTCCTCCGCGCTGGGCCCCTATAGGGCTTCACCATATTGCCCGGGGACCGGCGCGGAGAAGAGAAACCCCAAGCATGCGCGGAAATACGCCGGCCGGTCCGCGCATGCGCGGGTTCACGCCGGCCGTTCTGCGCATGCACGAACTCGAGCCGGCCCATCGGCACCAGATGGAGCGGCGTCAACCTAGCCCCCAGAAATTTGGAGAATTCCTCACTTTCGGGGGCTGTTGATGCCGGAGTGCTTGCCACCGGGTTTCCCGCCGGCGTGGGGAGAATCCCGCCCCATGGCCCTCCCGCATCAGGCTGTGATAGCTCACAAAGCCAAAAGCAGTCTGATGCATGATCAATGACCACTAAAGTGAGGTTGTAGTCCAACTGAAGGCTTTAATAAGCTAGATGTTTCCCCCAGCAGCTCAGGTACAGAATGAAGTCTGCTGGGGCGGCACGGGTTCTTATACCCCGCCTAGCAGGGCGGAGCTATCATACATTCTAACCAATGGAAAGCATACAGTTTCCACCAATGGTGCTTTAGCCTATCAGGTACCGTAATACCACATTCACCCAGTGTTAAAAAAAGAGTCCGGCGGGGTTGGTGGCCTGAAACTACAAAACATGATAACGTAGTATAATTAGTTATGGAGGTACCGTAATACCTCCGTACAGTGTTTAGTAACTATTTACAATTCTGATAGCTATGTATATTTGATGGTTTATATTTACAGTTTATAATTAAAATGAAGCAATCGGTCGATCGGGGGCCCTGGTCGTCCTCTGTGATCGTCGGAGCTTCGGTGGTGACTCCGGTGGAGGCTCGGGTGTCTGTGACTCTGGGAGGGTGGCTTCGATCTCCATGGCAGCTTCGGCACCCCTAGACGGCGCTGGTGGGGAAAACGGTTGACCCGGGAAGGGAGCGCCTGCGGGGGTCGTCAGTGGGTGGGGGGGCCTAGACGGGGCGGGCGGAAAGACCGATCCTCCTGTAAGGTGCTGCGGTGGAGGGGAGGGTGGGACTGGCAGCTGGGATGTGTGTGGGGTTCCGGCGGGCGCCACGTCCCGTAGGGAGACCATATCTTGTCGGCCGTCGGGGTACGCCACGTAGGCATACTGGGGGTTAGCATGGAGCAGATGGACCCTCTCGACCAGCAGGTCCAACTTGTGCGCCCGCACATGTTTTTGGAGCAGGATGGGTCCGGGAGCTGCCAGCCAGGTCGAGAGCGAGGTCCCAGAGGAGGTCTTCCTAGGGAAGACAAGGAGACGTTTGTGGGGTGTCTGGTTGGTGGTCATACAAAGCAGTGACCAGATGGAGTGGAGGGCATCCGGGAGGACTTCTTGCCAGCGGAACTCTGGGAGGTTCCTGGACCGTAGGGCCAGTAGAACGGTCTTCCAGACCGTTCCGTTCTCCCTCTCTACCTGTCCGTTGCCCCGGGGGTTGTAACTGGTCGTCCTGCTCGAGGCGATCCCCTTGTTGAGCAGGAATTGACGCAGTTCGTCGCTCATAAAGGAGGACCCCATATCACTGTGTATGTAAGCGGGGAACCCGAACAGTGCAAAGATGCTATGGAGGGCTTTGATGACGGTGGTTGCGGTCATGTCGGGGCAGGAGATGGCGAATGGGAACCGGGAGTACTCGTCAATCACGTTCAGGAAGTACATGTTGCGGTCGGTGGAGGGGGCCTTTGAAGTCCATGCTGAGGCGTTCAAAGGGACGGGAAGCCTTTATCAGGTGTGCTTTCTCTGGTCGGTAGAAGTGCGGTTTGCACTCCGCGCAGATTTGGCAGTCCCTGGTGGCTGTCCTGACCTCCTCGATGGAGTAGGGCAGGTTGCGAGTCTTGACAAAATGGAAAAAGCGAGTGACCCCCGGGTGGCAGAGGTCCTCGTGGAGGGCTTGGAGGCGGTCCACTTGTGCGGTGGCACATGTGTCGCGGACAGGGCGTCAGGAGGCTCATTTAGCTTCCCGGGACGATACAAGATCTCGTAGTTGTAGGTGGAGAGTTCGATCCTCCACAGCAAGATCTTGTTGTTTTTTTATCTTGCCCCGCTGTGCATTATCGAACATGAAAGCAACCGACCGTTGGTCAGTGAGGAGAGTGAATCTCCTGCCGGCCAGGAAATGCCTCCAATGTCACACAGCTTCTACTATGGCCTGGGCCTCCTTTTCGACTGAGGAGTGGCGGATTTCGGAAGCATGGAGGGTACGGGAGAAGAAGGCCACGGGTCTGCCCGCTTGGTTGAGGGTGGCCGCCAGAGCTACGTCGGACGCATCGCTCTCGACCTGGAAGGGGAGGGACTCGTTGATGGCGTGCATCGTGACCTTTGCAATGTCTGCTTTGATGCGGCTGAAAGCCTGGCAGGCCTTTATCGACAGGGGAAAAGCTGTAAATTGGATCAGGGGACGGGCCTTGTATGTGTAGTTCGGGACCCACTGGGCGTAGTAGCTAAAAAACCGTAGGCAACGTTTCAGGGCCTTGGAGCAGTGAGGGAGGGGGAACTCCATAAGGGGGCGCATGCATTCAGGGTCAGGGCCTATAACTCCATTTCGCACTACGTAGCCGAGGATGGCTAGACGTTCGGTGCTAAACACGCATTTATCCTTGTTGTATGTAAGGTTAAGGATTTTAGCGGTCTGGAGAAATTTTCGGAGGTTGGTGTTGTGGTCATGGCCGCAGATGGTGACATTATCGAGATACGGAAATGTTGCCCGTAAACCGTACCGGTCAACCATTCGGTCCATCTTATGCTGGAAGACCGAGACCCCCTTGATGACACCGAAGGGAACCCTTAAGAAGTGATAGAGCCGCCCATCTGCCTCGAAGGCAGTGTATTTGCGGTCACTAGTACGGATGGGGAGCTGGTGGTAGGCGGACTTGAAATCCACTGTGGAGAAGACCTTATAATGCGCGATCCTGTTTACCAGGTCGGATATGCAGGGGAGAGGGTACGCGTCCAGCTGCGTAAACCTGTTGATGGTCTTACTGTAGTCGATGACCATCCTATGCTTCTCCCCGGTCTTTACCACCACTACTTGAGCTCTCCAGGGGCTGTTACTGGCTTCAATGACCCCTTCTCTCAGTAGTCTTTGGACCTTTGACCTAATAAAGGTCTGGTCCTGGGCACTGTAGCGTCTGCTCCTGGTGGCGACGGGTTTGCAACCCGGGGTGAGGTTCGCAAACAGGGAAGGTCGACCTTAAGGGTTGCGAGACCGCAGAGAGTAAGGGGGGATATGGAAGTGCCATAGTTCTGCATGGGAAAATTAATGTTATGCATGTGAGATTTCTGTAAACAGACTCAGCAGTAAACATATAGAGCACACTTCTGGATTTCCTAGTTCCTTTTTGGTATCGATTTATAGAAATTTTGAAGTTTTAATCAACTTTATAGCTTTTGTTTCCTTTAGGAATATTAGAGCATCACTTCTTCCCCATCATAAAATTAATATCCTTTCAACAACTTGCTTTCATAAATAACTTGAACATAGTAAAACATCCCAAGACACTTCAAACAGGAGGGATTATAGAGATCAGGGACGAGACTATTACTCCAGTGTAGTAATCTCAGGATTACTCCCTGTGCCATGTGCTTGCGAGGCTAGCAACAGGGATACAGTGCAGCTGAACACGTGGCCAAAGAACTAGTGCAGGAGGAAGGGCTTCAGTTTTTTTGATCACTGGGATGTCTTCCAGGGAAGGTGGGCCAGTACAAGGGTTACACCTGAACTGGAGGGGCACCAATATCCTGACTGGGAGGTTTGCTACTATGGTTCGGGTGGGTTTAAACTAACTTTGGCAGGGAGGTGGGAATCAGGATAGTAAGCCAGCAAATGTAGAGTCTGGGGATGAGCATGATACCAGGGTCAGGCTGGCTAAGGGGAAGGGTAGGTTGGGGGAGGTCAAACTCAGTGAGACTGGAGGTCTGGAGTGTATCTGCTTCAATGCACGGAGTATAACAGGTAAGACAGATGAACTTAAAGCCTTGAACGCGCAGAACTTGGATGTGGTTTCTGTAACAGAGACTTAAAAAAGGGACAGGACTGGCAGCTTCATATTCCAGGATATAGGTGTTTTAGGCGAGACATGGAGGAAGGTAAAAGAGGTGGGGGAGTTGCAATACTGGTTAGGGAACATATTACAGCTGTACATAGGGAGGACACCATGGAAAAAATCAAGTAACGAGGCACTAAGGGTAGAGTTCAGAATAGGAAGGGACAGTCACTATGATGGGGGTGTACTCCAGGCCTCCCAACATCCCACTGGAAGTTGAGGAACAGATATGAAGCAGATTCTGGATAGATGTAGAAGTAATAAGATTGTTGTAGTGGGAGACTTTAATTTTCCTCAGATTGACTGGAAATCCCTTAGGGTTAGGGGTCTGGATGGTAAGGAATTTGTTAAGTGTGTCCAAGAATAGGGCAGCACGGTGGCACAGTGGTTAGCATTGTTGCCTCACTGCACCGAGGTCCCAGGTTCGATCCCGGCTCTGGATCACTGTCGGTGTGGAGTTTGCACGTTCTCCGTGTCTGCGTGGGTTTCACCCACACAACCCAAAGCTGTGCAGGGTAGGTTAATTGGCCACTTTAAATTGCCCCTTAATTGGAACAAAAGAACTGGGTACTCTAAATTTATTTTAAAAAACTGTGTCCAAGAACAATACGTGGATAGTCTGACTAGAGAAGGGGCTATATTGGACCTAGTACGAAGGAACGAGCCCGGCCAGTTCATCAACGTTGTAGTGGGAGAACGTGGTGAACAGTGACCACAATTCCATAAGCTTTAGGATACTCATGGAAAAGGACGCGTGTTATCCTAGGGTTTTAAAAACAAAAAATTTAGAGTACCCAATTCAGTTTTTCCAATTAAGGGGCAATTTAACGTGGCCAATTCACCTACCCTGCACATCTTTGGGTTGTGGGGGCAAGACCCACGCAAACACGGGGCGAATGTGCAAACTCCACACAGACAGTGACCCAGTGCCGGGATCGAACCTGGGACCTCGGCGCCGTGAGGCAACAGGCCTAACCCACTGCACCACCGTGCTGCCCCGTGTTGTCCTAGGGTTAAGGTGCTAAATTGGGGAAAGGCTAACTACAACCAGATTAGGCAGGATTTGGAGGCTGTTGTTTGGGAGTGGCTGTTTGAGGGTAAATCCACATTTTAAGGAGCAGTCGATGGGAGTGCAAGACAGGCCTGTGCCGGTAAAAAGGAAGGACAGCAAAGGCAGGATTCGGGAACCATGAATGACCAGGAAAATTGAGAATCTTTTCAAAAAGAAAAAAGAATGCATGTGTGAGGTACAGGCAACTAAAAACAGATAAAGCACTTGAGGAATACAAGGAAAGTAGAAAAGAGCTCAAGCAGGGAGTTAGGAGTGCAAAAAGGGGTCACAATGTCCTGGGCAGACAGGATTAAGGAGAATCCCAAGGCACTTTATATGTACATTAGGAACAAGAGGGTAACTAAGAAAGAGTTGGTCCACTCAAGGGCAAAGGAGGGAAATTATGTATTGAACCAGAGGAAGTTGGTGAGGTATGAGTATTTTGCATCGGTATTCACAAAGAAGAGGGACATGTTGGTTGGTGGTGTCTCACAGGGATGTGTAAACACTTTAGAACAGGTCGTTATTATGAGGGAGGAAATGTTAGGTATGTTAAAAAGCATTAAGGTAGACAAATCCCCAGGGCTAGATGGCATCTATCCCAAATTACTGAGGGAGGTAAGAGATGAAACTGCTGGGCCTCTGACAGAAATCTTTGTGTCCTCATTGGCCACAGCTGAGATCCCAGAGGATCGGAGGACAGACAATGTTGTACAGTTATTTAAGAAGGGTTGCAAGGATAATCCAGGTAATTATAGGCCAGTGAGCTTGACGTCAGTGACAGTGAAATTGTTGGAAAAGATTCTCAGAGATAGTGGGCATGATTCTCTGCCGGAGTGATTCTATGTTTTGCCGGCGCCCGGGGGTTTCCCGACGGTGTGGCGCTGCCCACAATGGGAAACCCCACTGACCGGTTGGCGGAACGGAGAATACCGCCGGCGGGTCAGGGCAGAAATGTGGCAGAATGGGGTGGGGAATCCAGCCCAGGATCTGTGCACATTTGGAAGTGAATGGTCTTATTAGCTCCAGACAACATGGTTTTGTACGAGGGAGGTCATGTCTCACTAATTTGATTGAACATTTTGAGGAGGTGACAAAAATGATTGATGAGGGAAGGGCTGTGGATGTTGTCTACATGGACTTTAGGAAAACATTTGATAAGGTCCCTCATGGCAGGCTGGTGCAAAAGATTAGATCACATTGGATCAAGGTGAACTAGTTGGATGGATCCAGAGCTGGCTTGGCCATAGAAGACAGAGGGTAGCAGTGGAAGGGTGTTTTTTCCAAATGGAGGTCTGTAATTAGTGCTAATCCGCAGGGATCAGTTCTGGGACCTCTGCTCTTTGTAATATATATATAAATGACTTGGAAGAAAACATAGCGGGTCTGATTAGCAAGTTTGCGGACGATACTAAGATTGCTGGAGTTGCGGATGGTGATGAAGATTGTCAGGGAATACAACAGGATATAGATAGGCTGCAAAATTGGGCAGAGAAATAGCAAATGGAATTTAACCTGGACAAATGCGAGGTGATGCATTTTGGTCGATCCAATTCAGGTGGGAGCTATAAAATAAATGGCAGAACCATCAGGAGCACAGACACACAGAGAGATCTGGGCGTGCAGGTCCACAGATCCTTAAAAGTGGCAGCACAGTTGGAAATGGTGGTAAAGAAAGCATATGGCATGCTTGCCTTCATAGGATGGGGTATCAAGTATAAAAGCTCGAAAATTATGTTACAATTATAAAGAACGTTGGTTAGGCCTCATTTGGAATATTATGTCCAATTCTGGTCACCGCACCACCAGAAGGACGTGGAGGCTTTGGAGAGAGTACAGAAAAGGTTTACCAAGATGTTGCTTGGTATGGAGGGCATTAGCTATGAGGAGAGATTGAATAAACTGGGAATGTTCTCCTTAGAGAGAGGGAGGCTGTGGGCGATGATGGACGTTTATAAAATTATTAGCGGTATCGATAGGGTGAACAGTTGGAGGCTTTTTCCCAGGGCGGAAATGACAATTACAAGGGGGCACAAGTTCAAGGTGAGGGGGTAAAGGTTCAGCGGAGATGTGCGGGGGAAGTTTTTTTTAACCCACACGGTGCTGGTGGCCTGGAATGCACTACCAAGTGAGGTAGTTGAAGCAGATACATTAGCGACCTTTAAGACTTATCTGGGATAGGCACATGAACAGACGGGGTATAGGTTACACGCGATTGGTTGAGATAGGACACGTGATCGGCGCAGGCTTGGGCACCGAAGGGCCTGTTCCTGTGCTGTACTGTTCTTTGTCGACCAATACTTCTCATACTTCTTTATTTAAATCGTAGGTCCTCTTTTCAAATGGATCAGCAATCAGGCTCCTTATCAAAACTATACGATTTACTACTCCTAATCTGAAAGTTGCATGTGAAGTGTTTTAACAATTTTTTTAAGGAAACAGGTATTTAAAGCTTTCAGTGAGTTGTGAGTGACTGCTTCTCATTGCAGTCTGTCTTATCCGTGGCAGATGCATGGAGAGAGCAGCAGAAACCGGAAGAAAGAAGCAGGGGAGGATAGAAGCAATGGGAAACACACTATTGTGAGAGAAGGTCAGGGACAGAGCGGAGTCCATTTCTGGCAACCACTCTCTTCACTTACTCTTGACCATGATGTCTTGGACGATCACTCACTTGTGGGCCCGCCCAGCCCCTTAGTCACCTGATAAGATCTCTCTGGACTCCTACTGGCCTAGACAGCTAAAGATATGGCCACCAATGGAGAAGCAAATGTCAGGGGTGCACAGACTAGAAATTGAGGAGCATGGTTCTCAGAGATTGTAAGAGGATACCGAGATAAGAAGGATAAATTGTTGACCAAGACACTGGAAGAACTCCCCTGCTCCTATTCAACAAATGGTTTGTTATCTTTTACATCCACTTTAGGAGGCAGATGGTCTCAATTTAACATCTTGTGCAAAATAGATTAATGTAGCACTCTATTGAATTGGTGTCAGCCTAGATTGTGGGGCTTGAACCCACAACCTCCTGGAGGAAAAATATTACCAATGACAAAACATTAAGAGGCAAATGCGTAAACATATAATCAATTACTGATCACATGTGACCAAAATAAATGGTTTGGCCGATTATTTCTTTCAAGTGCGTATTATAATCACAGAATCCAAAAAGATTCACTCATTACACTTTTAAAAAATATATATATTTTATTCAAGTTTTTTGGCCAAACATAACAATACGTAGTGTTTCTTTTACATAACAATAAAGCAATATAAATAACCGTGGCCAGTTTTAAACAAATAAATAAGTAATATATAAACAAAAACAAAAAAACAAAACTAAATGGCAACTGCCTTGTCCAAAGTAAATACTCTCCAAAAATGCAATCCAACAATCCAATATACAATTACATATACCAAATACCTATACATATACAATAACATCCCTGAGAGTCCGTCCGATTCCTCCCCCCCCCCCCCCCCCCTCCCCCCTGGGTTGCTGCTGTTATCTACTTCTTTTCCATTCCCTCTATCTTTCTGTGAGGTAGTCGACGAACGGTTGCCACCGCCTGGTGAACCCCTGGGCCGAACCCCTTAACACGAACTTAATCCGTTCTAACTTTATGAACCCTGCCATATTGTTTATCCAGGTCTCCATCCCCGGGGGTTTGGCTTCCTTCCACATTAACAATATCCTGCGCCGGGCTACAAGGGACGCAAAGGCCAACACGTCAGCCTCTCTCGCCTCCTGCACTCCCGGCTCTTCTGCAACCCCAAATATAGCCAACCCCCAGCTTGGTTCGACCCGGACCCCCACCACTTTCAAAAGCACCTTTGCCACCCCCACCCAGAACCCCTGTAGTGCCGGGCATGACCAGAACATGTGGGCGTGATTCGCTGGGCCTCTCGAGCATCTCGCACACCTATCCTCTACCCCCCAAAATTTACTAAGCCGTGCACCAGTCATATGCGCCCTGTGTAGCACCTTAAATTGTATCAGGCCTAGCCTGGCACACGAGGACGATGAGTTTACCCGACGTAGGGCATCAGCCCACAGCCCCTCCTCAATCTCCTCCCCCAGTTCTTCTTCCCATTTCCCTTTCAGCTCATCTACCATGATCTCCCCCTCGTCCCTCATCTCCCTGTATATGTCCGCCACCTTACCATCCCCCACCCATGTCTCTGAGATCACTCTATCCTGCACTTCCTGCGTCGGGAGCTGCGGGAATTCCCTCACCTGTTGCCTCGCAAAAGCCCTCAATTGCATATACCGAAATGCATTCCCTTGGGGCAACCCATATTTCTCCGTCAGCGCTCCCAGACTCGCAAACGTCCCATCTACAAATAGATCTCTTAATTGTACTACCCCAGCTCTTTGCCATGCTCCAAATCCCCCATCCATTCTCCCCGGAACGAACCTATGATTGTTTCTTATCGGGGACCACACCGAAGCTCCCGTCCCTCCCCTTTACCGTCTCCACTGCCCCCAAATTCTCAATGTAGCCACCACCACCGGGCTTGTGGTGTGTTTCTTTGGTGAGAACGGCAGCGGCGCCGTCACCATTGCTTGCAGGCTAGTCCCCCTGCAGGACGCCCTCTCCAATCTCTTCCACGCCGCTCCCTCCCCTTCTCCGATCCACTTACACACCATTGAAATATTGGCGGCCCAGTAGTACTCACTTAGGCTCGGTAGTGCCAGCCCCCCCTGTCCCTACTACGCTGCAAGAATCCCCGCCTCACTCTCGGGGTCTTCCCAGCCCACACAAAACTCATAATGCTCTTCTCAATTCTTTTGAAAAAAGCCTTCGTGATCACCACCAGGAGGCACTGGAACACAAAAAGGAATCTCGGGAGGACCACCATTTTAACCACCTGCACCCTACCTGCCAATGACAGGGACACCATATCCCATCTCTTGAAATCCTCCTCCATCTGTTCCACCAACCGTGTTAAATTAAGCCTATGTAATGTACCCCAATTCTTGGCTATCTGGATCCCCAGGTACCGGAAGTTCCTCGTTACCTTCCTCAATGGTAAATCCTCTATCTCTCTGCTCTGTTCCCCCGGATGCACCACAAATAGCTCACTTTTCCCCATGTTCAGTTTATACCCTGAAAAATCCCCAAACTCCCCAAGTATCCGCATTATCTCTGGCATTCCCTCCGCCGGGTCCGCCACATATAGCAACAAATCATCCGCATACAGAGATACCCGGTGTTCTTCTCCCCCCCTAAGTACTCCCCTCCACTTCCTGGAACCACTCAGTGCCATGGCCAGGGGTTCAATCGCCAATGCAAACAATAACGGGGATAGAGGACCATCCCTGCCTCGTCCCTCTATGGAGCCGAAAATAGTCAAACTCCCGTCCATTCGTGACCACGCTCGCCATCGGGGCCCTATACAGCAACTGTACCCACCTGATATACCCGTCCCCAAAGCCAAATCTCCTCAACACCTCCCACAAATAATCCCACTCCACTCTATCAAATGCTTTCTCGGCATCCATCGCCACCACTATCTCCGCTTCCCCCTCTGGTGGGGGCATCATCATTACCCCTAGCAGCCTCCGTATATTTGTATTTAGCTGTCTCCCCTTCACAAACCCAGTTTGGTCCTCATGGACCACCCCCGGGACACAATCCTCTATCCTCATTGCCATTACCTTGGCCAGAATCTTAGCATCCACATTCAGGAGGGAAATGGGCCTGTATGACCCGCATTGCAGCGGGTCTTTTTCCTTCTTTCGGAGGAGCGATATCGTTGCCTCTGACATAGTCGGGGGCAGCTGCCACCTTTCCCTCGCCTCATTAAAGGTTCTCATCAGTAGCGGGGCCAGCAAGTCCAAATATTTCTTATAGAATTCAACTGGGATTCCATCTGGTCCCGGGGCCTTCCCCGCCTGCATGCTTCCAATCCCTTTCACTACTTCCTCCGTCTCAATCTGTGCTCCCAGCCCCACTCTCTCCTGTTCCTCCACCTTAGGAAATTCCAGCTGATCCAGAAAGCACATCATTCTCTCCTTCCCGTCCAGGGGCTGCGCTTCATATAATCTTTCATAAAATGCCTTGAACACTCCATTCACTCTCTCCACTCCCCGCTCCATCTCTCCCTCCTCATCTCTCACCCCCCCTATTTCCCTCGCTGCTCACCTTTTCCTCAGTTGGTGGGCCAACAACCTACTCGCCTTCTCCCCATATTCGTACTGTACACCCTGTGCCTTCCTCCATTGTTCCTCTTCCTTACCCGTAGTCAACAAGTCAAACTCTATATGTAGCCTTTGCCTTTCCCTGTATAGTCCCTCCTCCGGTGCCTCCGCGTATTGTCTGTCCACCCTCAGCAGTTCTTTCAGCAACCGCTCCCTTTCCCTACCCTCCTGCTTTCCTTTATGTGCCCTAATAGATATCAGCTCCCCTCTAACCACTGCCTTCAGTGCCTCCCAGACCACTCCCACCTGTACCTCCCCATTATCATTAATTTCCAAGTACCTTTCAATACACCCCCTCACCCTTAAACACACCCCCTCATCTGCCAATAATCCCATGTCCATTCTCCAGGGTGGAAGCTGTTGTTTTTCTTCCCCTATCTCCAGGTCCACCCAGTGTGGAGCATGATCCGAGATGGCTATAGCCGTGTACTCCGTCCCCGTCACCTTTGGGATCAGTGCCCTTCCCAAAACAAAAAAATCTATTCGTGAAAATACTTTATGTACATAGGAGAAAAACGTAAACTCCTTACTCCTAGGTCTACTAAATCTCCAGGAATCTACTCCTCCCATCTGCACCATAAAATCCTTAAGCACCCTAGCTGCAGCCGGCCTCCTTCCGGTCCTGGACCTCGATCTGTCCAGCCCTGGGTCCAGCACCGTATTAAAGTCTCCACCCATTACCAACTTCCCCACTTCTAGGTCCGGGATTCGTCCTAACATACGCCTCATAAAATTGGCATCATCCCAGTTCGGGGCATACACGTTCACTAATACCACCGCCTCGCCTTGCAGTTTGCCACTCACCATCACGTATCTGCCCCCACTATCCGCCCACTATAGTCTTTGCCTCAAACATTACCCGCTTCCCCACTAGTATGGCCACCCCCCTGTTTTTTGCATCTAGCCCCGAATGAAACACCTGCCTGGTGTGTCAGCTTCAGATGCGTCTCCTGAAGCATAACCACATCTGCCTTAAGTTTCTTTAGGTGTGCGAGTACCCGTGCCCTCTTAATCGGCCCGTTCAGCCCTCTCACATTCCACGTGATCAACCGGGTTGGGGGGCTCTTTACCAACCCCCCCCCCCCCTTGACGACTAGCCATTTCCTTTTTCAATCCAGCTCCTCACCCGGTTCCCACGTAGCTGTATCCCCCCCAGGCGGCGCCCCCCCGCCCCGACCCCCCCCCTCCCATACCAGCTCCCCAACAGCAGCAACCCAGTTAACCCCCCCCCCCCCCCGCTAGATCCCAAGCTAGCGTAATTGCACCCCCCATGTTGCTCCCAGAAGTCAGCAAACTCTGGCCGACCTCGGCTTCCCCCCGTGACCTTGGCTCACACTGTGCGAGGTCCCCTCGTTCCTGCTTCCCTGTTCCCACCATGATTATCATAGCGCGGGAACAAAGCCCGCGCTTCCCCTTTTGGCCCCGCCCCCAATGGCCGGCGCCCACAGCTCCTCATCCTCCCTCACCCCCTCCCCCATGACATGGGAAAGAGAGAGAAGTTACAGGGTCGCAGGTTTAACAATCTGGGAAGTCCTCTCTTCCCCCTTTTCCCCACTTCATCCCACAAATTCCCCCCCCCCCCCAACTTTTGTCCCAAACGTTCTTTTTCTGGCCCGCTCACTCCAGCTTCTCCTCGACAATAAATGTCCACGCCTCGTCTGCCGTTTCGAAATAGTGGTGTTTCCCTAGATGTGTGACCCACAGTCTTGCCGGTTGCAACATTCCGAATTTGACCTTCCTTTTATGCAACACCGCCTTGGCCCGATTAAAGCTTGCCCTCCTTCTCGCCACCTCCGCACTCCAATCTTGATACACGCAGATCACCGCATTCTCCCACCTACTGCTCCGAGTTTTCTTTGCCCATCTGAGGACCATCTCTCTGTCCTTGTATCGGAGAAATCTCACAACTATTGCTCGAGGAATTTCTCCAGCCCTCGGTCTTCGCGCCATAACCTGATAGGCTCCCTCCACCTCCAGTGGACCCGTCGGGGCCTCCGATCCCATTAATGAATGCAGCATCGTTCTCACATATGCCCCGATGTCCGCCCCTTCGGGAAGACCAAGGATCCTTAAGTTCTTCCTCCTCGCATTGTTCTCCAGCACCTCCAGCCTTTCCACGCATCTTTTGTGTTGTGCCTCGTGGATCTCCGTTTTCACCACCAGGCCCTGTATGTCGTCCTCATTCTCAGCAGCCTTTGCCTTCACGACCCGAAGCTCCTGTTCCTGGGTCTTTTGCTCCTCCTTTAGCCCCTCAATCGCTTGTAATATCGGGGCCAACAGCTCCTTCTTCATCTCCTTTTTGAGTTCATCTACGCAACGCCGCAGGAACTCTTGTTGGTCAGGACCCCATATTAAACTGCCTCCTTCCGACGCCATCTTGCTTTGTGCCTGCCTTCCTGGCCGCTGCTCTTGAGGATCCACCGCAATCTGGCTACTTTCCTCTCTTTTTTCCATCCGTGTCCAGGGGGGATTCCCTTCTGGATTACCGCACAGTGTTATTTGCCGTTAAAATTGCCGTTGGGGCTCCTATTAAGAGCCCAAAAGTCCGTTCCACCGGGAGCTGCCGAAACGTGCGACTTAGCTGGTCATCACCGCACCCGGAAGTCTACACTCATTACACTTTGATGTACATTGCTAACAGCAACATCATTAACCTGGAATCTGTAATCTGTGCTAATTGTGTGTCCATTGTGAACATCTGGTTATATTCTTGCAGATAATATGATTGCGATTGAACCTTTGAATCAGTACACTAGCTACCGGAATATGCCAAATGTCACCACATGCTACTTATATTTCCAGAAATTCATGAATTGAGGTGATCTTTGTAGTTTAATGTTACTTCTGTATTGGTGAGACGTTTGGATTTAGCTATTTATAGAAATAATATGGTCAATTTCTTTAATTAATGTGATACTAAGTTCATTTCCAAATTTGAAAACTATGGAATTAACATGTTAAAAACTGTCCCAATCCTTCCTTTTGCTGCCCATTAGTTAAACACAACACTAACTTTTCACAGCATAGTTAAGAAGTTGATACACGGCCAGAAATTCACTGCATATTTGCACCAAAAAAGTGTAACAACTTAGGACATGAAAAAGTTGAGAAATTATTTCACGTCCACAATTTCTTGTTCACCTATGATGATTTGGAGAAACATTCACCAAAGCCTATTGTTGCTCCTTAACATAGATCTATTCGCACACAAGTGCAATCCAAGCACCTTTCTTCAATTCATACTTGTTTTAGTTTTGTCTGAAATTGGACTGGTCATATTTTTGGTGTTTTATGGCAATTGTTTTTTTTTATTATTCCAATATATCTCCTCATTGAAACATCAAATATATTTTCTGTACCTTTGAATGCATCTTCATGACATCAGAATGATTGTATGAAAAATTCAAAGCATCGAAGCATTAATGGTTTCAAACTTCATTTTCATCTATAGAGGGACTTGAAAATATGGCATAAGTTTGGTATTTAACATAAGGCCTATTTGTTTAAGGTAATCTCCATTTGTTTTACACATTATTACTACCTGCTGTATTTTAAGTAGATTCCCAGAAAATTTTGGCATAATTTGCCAATGGGAAGCTTTGGCTAAATTTTTGTGTACCTTGCCTGCTACATCAATTCAGAACGTGTTGGGCCATATTAATCTGCAATGGGAGGTTGGGCAATAAGATAAACCAACTGAATTCATCTTGGACTTTTGAGTCGGATTTTGGAGGTGGGAATTGGGAGACGGGAATAATTCCACCATCATGATCTCCCTTAGTCTCGAGATTGCCAGCTGTTGGATCTTCCAGGATTCCACTAAATGGCCTGGAGGCAGATCTGCCGCCAAGAGCCGGAAATGGAGGCAGGTCTAGTCCAGAGTAAGCAGGTTAAAAAGCCCGCTTGTTCCCAAAAACCTTTGACCCTGTGGTTCCCATGCAAGCAGTGGCTCATCTATTTACAGTTGATCCATCTGATCACTTTAAATACCCACTGCCTCACCTTACCCCTTAATCCTAACCCCTCACCCCCATTACCCATTTTTGAACTTAACTCACGAGCCTTAATATACACAGCTGGAAACTGTTGAATGGCTCAGAGAACCAGACTCTGCAAATGAACTGTGTCAAACACTTGTAAGCCAATTAGGCAGTTGAATTGCAAACAACCAGACAACAGCCCCATAAAATGCTTGAGTCAACAGACTTCAGAACTGCTATCTCAACAGATGTGTTGACTGAACACAAAAAAGGGGGAAAAATTAAACATTTACACTTGATTATCATACTAGACTACCCTTTCAGTAATGTGAAATGTACTCTACCAATTTATCCATCAGATAAACTTTCTTAAAAAACTCATCTGAAGATTTTTCTACATTCAGAATGTTGATATTTTACTTGACAGCTTGCCATTTGGCATAGGTTTTTTATCTAAGTAGGTTACAGCAAATAAACACCCCAGGAAACATTCTTCCCAACAATCAACTATACAGTTTTTCTCCTTTTTCACTCCCCTCCCCCCGCCCCCCCCCTCCCCTCCCCTCCCCTCCCTGCGACGAACAACTCCTCAAACACGGTCACAAACATCCCCCCCTTTTCTCAAACTCCCCTTAACTCATACTTTGTCTTCTCTAACCGCAGGAAGTCATACAGGTCACCCAACCATGCTGCTACCCCCGGTGGCAAAAGAACAAAGAACAAAGAAATGTACAGCACAGGAACAGGCCCTTCGGCCCTCCAAGCCCGTGCCGACCATGCTGCCCGACTAAACTACAATCTTCTACACTTCCTGGGTCCGTATCCTTCTATTCCCATCCTATTCATATATTTGTCAAGATGCCCCTTAAATGTCCCTATCGTCCCTGCTTCCACTACCTCCTCCGGTAGCGAGTTCCAGGCACCCACTACCCTCTGTGTAAAAAACTTGCCTCGTACATCTACTCGAAACCTTGCCCCTCTCACCTTAAACCTATGCCCCCTAGTAATTGACCCCTCTACCCTGGGGAAAAGCCTCTGACTATCCACTCTGTCTATGCCCCTCATAATTTTGTATACCTCTATCAGGTCTCCCCTCAACCTCCTTCGTTCCAGTGAGAACAAACCGAGTTTATTCAATCGCTCCTCATAGCTAATGCCCTCCATACCAGGCAACATTCTGGTAAATCTCTTCTGCACCCTCTCTAAAGCCTCCACATCCTTCTGGTAGTGTGGCGACCAGAATTGAACACTATACTCCAAGTGTGGCCTAACTAAGGTTCTATACAGCTGCAACATGACTTGCCAATTCTTATACTCAATGCCCCGGCCAATGAAGGCAAGCATGCCGTATGCCTTCTTGACTACCTTCTCCACCTGTGTTGCCCCTTTCAATGACCTGTGGACCTGTACTCCTAGATCTCTTTGACTTTCAATACTCTTGAGGGTTCTACCATTCACTGTATATTCCCTACCTGCATTAGACCTTCCAAAATGCATTACCTCACATTTGTCCGGATTAAACTCCATCTGCCACCTCTCCGCCCAAGTCTCCAGACAATCTAAATCCTGCTGTATCCTCCGACAGTCCTCATCGCTATCCGCAATTCCACCAACCTCTGTGTCGTCTGCAAACTTACTAATCAGACCAGTTACATTTTCCTCCAAATCATTTATATATACTACAAAGAGCAAAGGTCCCAGCACTGATCCCTGTGGAACACCACTGGTCACAGCCCTCCAATTAGAAAAGCATCCCTCCATTGCTACTCTCTGCCTTCTATGGCCTAGCCAGTTCTGTATCCACCTTGCCAGCTCACCCCTGATCCCGTGTGACTTCACCTTTTGTACTAGTCTACCATGAGGGACCTTGTCAAAGGCCTTGCTGAAGTCCATATAGACAACATCTACTGCCCTACCTGCATCAATCATCTTAGTGACCTCCTCGAAAAACTCTATCAAGTTAGTGAGACACGACCTCCCCTTCACAAAACCGTGCTGCCTCTCACTAATACGTCCATTTGCTTCCAAATGGGAGTAGATCCTGTCTCGAAGAATTCTCTCCAGTAATTTCCCTACCGCTGAAGTAAGGCTCACCGGCCTGTAGTTCCCGGGATTATCCTTGCTACCCTTCTTAAACAGAGGAACAACATTGGCTATTCTCCAGTCCTCCGGGACATCCCCTGAAGACAGCGAGGATCCAAAGATTTCTCTCAAGGCCTCAGCAATTTCCTCTCCAGCCTCCTTCAGTATTCTGGGGTAGATCCCATCAGGCCCTGGGGACTTATCTACCTTAATATTTTTTAAGACACCCAACACCTCGTCTTTTTGGATCACAATGTGACCCAGGCTATCTACACCCCCTTCTCCAGACTCAACATCTACCAATTCCTTCTCTTTGGTGAATACTGATGCAAAGTATTCATTTAGTACCTCGCCCATTTCCTCTGGCTCCACACATAGATTCCCTTGCCTATCCTTCAGTGGGCCAACCCTTTCCCTGGCTACCCTCTTGCTTTTTATGTACGTGTAAAAAGCCTTGGGATTTTCCTTAACCCTATTTGCCAATGACTTTTCGTGACCCCTTCTAGCCCTCCTGACTCCTTGCTTAAGTTCCTTCCTACTTTCCTTATATTCCACGCAGGCTTCGTCTGTTCCCAGCCTTTTAGCCCTGACAAATGCCTCCTTTTTCTTTTTGACGAGGCCTACAATATCACTCGTCATCCAAGGTTCCCGAAAATTGCCGTATTTATCCTTCTTCCTCACAGGAACATGCCGGTCCTGTATTCCTTTCAACTGCCACTTGAAAGCCTCCCACATGTCAGATGTTGATTTGCCCTCAAACATCCGCCCCCAATCTATGTTCTTCAGTTCCCGCCTAATATTGTTATAATTAGCCTTCCCCCAATTTAGCACATTCATCCTCGGACCACTCTTATCCTTGTCCACCAGTACTTTAAAACTTACTGAATTGTGGTCACTGTTACCGAAATGCTCCCCTACTGAAACATCTACCACCTGGCCGGGCTCATTCCCCAATACCAGGTCCAGTACCGCCCCTTCCCTAGTTGGACTGTCTACATATTGTTTTAAGAAGCCCTCCTGGATGCTCCTTACAAACTCCGCCCCGTCTAAGCCCCTGGCACTAAGTGAGTCCCAGTCAATATTGGGGAAGTTGAAGTCTCCCATCACCACAACCCTGTTGTTTTTACTCTTTTCCAAAATCTGTCTACCTATCTGCTCCTCTATCTCCCGCTGGCTGTTGGGAGGCCTGTAGTATACCCCCAACATTGTGACTGCACCCTTCTTATTCCTGATCTCTACCCATATAGCCTCACTGCCCTCTGAGGTGTCCTCTCGCAGTACAGCTGTGATATTCTCCCGAACAAATAGCGCAACTCCGCCTCCCCTTTTACATCCCCCTCTATCCCGCCTGAAACATCTAAATCCTGGAACGTTTAGCTGCCAATCCTGCCCTTCCCTCAACCAGGTCTCTGTAATGGCAACAACATCATAGTTCCAAGTACTAATCCAAGCTCTAAGTTCATCTGCCTTACCCGTAATGCTCCTTGCATTAAAACATATGCACTTCAGGCCACCAGACCCGCTGTGTTCAGCAGCTTCTCCCCGTCTGCTCTGCCTCAGAGGCACACTGTCCCTATTCCCTAGTTCTCCCTCAATGCTCTCACCTTCTGACCTATTGCTCCCGTGCCCACCCCCCTGCCATACTAGTTTAAACACTCCCGTGTGACACTAGCAAACCTCGCAGCCAGGATATTTATGCCTCTCCGGTTTAGATGCAACCCGTCCTTCTTATACAGGTCACACCTGCCCCGGAAGAGCTCCCAGTGGTCCAGATAATGGCGATGCCGACCACCACTCCAGCAAAATTTGTCACCGTGTAATCTGAGAGGCGAAGGCCAAGACATCGGCCTTCCTCCTCTCCATGAGCTCCGGCTTCTCTGAAACCCCTAATATCACCACCAAATGGTCCGGGTCCACTTCCTCCTCCACTATCCTGGCTAAGACCGCGAACACTCCCGCCAGAATCTTCCCAATTTTTCACAACCCCAAAACATGTGCGCATGATTCGCTGGCCCCCACCCACACCTCACTCATCTGCTACCCCTTGAAAGAACCGACTCATTCTCTTCCGAGTCATGTGTACGCTGTGCACCACCTTAAACTGTATCAGGCTCATCCTTGCACAAGAGGTGGTCCCGTTTACCCTTCGCAGTGCCTCACTCCATACTCCACCCTCTGCACCTTCCCTGCTGATATCCGCAGAGGACAGTGGTCCCTCGATAATATCAAGAGGGCATGGGGAAAATACACACGATTGCACAGTGAAGAACGTGCAAAATGGTCCCTTGCAATAATGGGACAGCTACGCAGACAGCAATAAGTAACTATTAAAAATAAAAGTGATCATGAACTTAAGTCCACTAAAGATCAACTAACTGCAGTTGTTGAGGAATTACGAGATGCAAAATCCAAACTTGAGCATTATTTTTGAGTTTGCACTGATAATTGCAACTCATTATTGAGTTTGCACTGAGTGCTGAATTTGGTGCTTTTTGAGTGCTATAGTAAGAGTTTGGTGACCGAGGGAGTGCTGAATTTGGTGCTTTTTGAGTGCTATAGTAAGAGTTTGGTGACCGAGGGAGTGCTGAATTTGGTGCTTTTTGAGTGCTATAGTAAGAGTTTGGTGACCGAGGGAGTTAGGTGAGGAGGGAGTAAGGTGCTCCTTTCATTTTGTTTCCGACATTTCCACAAAGAGTGCGAAGAGAGCCAGGAGTTTACAGAAAGTGTAGCTGACTGGGAGCAGGGTCGGAGGGCGGAGATCTAGTTAGTCCACAGGGCAGCTATATTCTGTCAGGTAAGAGGGGATGGAGGCTAGGCCAGTTACATGCTCCTCCTGTAGGATGTGGGTGGTGAGGGATACCACCGGTGTCCCCACTGACTATACCTGCGGGAAGTGCACCCAACTTCAGCTCCTCAAAGACCGTGTTAGGGAACTGGAGCTGAAGCTGGATGAACTTCGGATCATCCGGGAGGCAGAGGGGGTGATTGAGAAGAGTTACAAGGAGGTAACCACACCCAAGGTACAGGACAAGAATAGCTGGGTTACAGTCAGGGGGAAAAAACAAACAGGCAGAAAGTGCAGGGATCCCTCGTGGCCGTTCCCTTTCAAAACAAGTATACCGTTTTGGATGCTGTTGGGGGGGATGACCTACCGGGGGAAGGCCCTAGCGGCCAGGTCTCTGGCACTGAGTCTGGCTCTGGGGCTCAGAAGGGAAGGGGGGAGAATAGAAAAGCAATAGTTGTAGGAGATTCAATGGTTAGGGGAATAGATAGGAGATTCTGTGGTCGCGAGCGAGACTCCCGGAAGGTATGTTGCCTCCCGGGTGCCAGGGCCAGGGATGTCTCGGATCGTGTCTTCAGGATCCTTAAGGGGGAGGGTGAGCAGCCAGAAGTCGTGGTGCACATTGGTACCAACGACATAGGTAGGAAAAGGGGTGTGGAGGTAATAAACAAGTTTAGGGAGTTAGGCTGGAAGTTAAAAGCCAGGACAGACAGAGTTGTCATCTCTGGTTTGTTGCCGGTGCCACATGATAGCGAGGCTAGGAATAGGGAGAGAGTGCAGTTGAACACGTGGCTGCAGGAATGGTGTAGGAGGGAGGGCTTCAGGTATTTGGATAATTGGGGCGCATTCTGGGGAAGGTGGGACCTGTACAAGCAGGACGGGTTGCATCTGAACCAGAGGGGCACCAATATCCTGGGAGGGAGGTTTTCTAGTACTCTTCGGGAGGGTTTAAACTAATTTGGCAGGGGAATGGGAACCGGATTTGTAGTCCAGCAACTAAGGTAGCCGATATTCAGGACGCCAAAGCGTGTAATGAGGCAGTGGGGAAGGGAACACTGACAAAGGAGAGGACTTGCAGGCACGGAGATGGGTTGAAGTGTGTATACTTCAACGCAAGAAGCATCAAGAAGAAGGTGGGTGAACTTAAGGCATGGATTGGTACTTGGGACTACGATGTGGTGGCCATCACGGAAACTTGGATAGAAGAGGGGCAGAAATGGTTGTTGGAGGTCCCTGGTTATAGATGTTTCAATAAGATTAGGGAGGGTGGTAAAAGAGGTGGGGGGGGTGGCATTATTAATTAGAGATAGTATAACAGCTGCAGAAAGGCAGTTCGAGGAGTATCACCCTATTGAGGTAGTATGGGTTGAAGTCAGAAATAGGAAAGGAGCAGTCACCTTGTTAGGAGTTTTCTATAGGCCCCCCAATAGTAGCAGAGATGTGGAGGAACAGATTGGGAAACAGATTTTGGAAAGGTGCAGGAGTCATAGGGTAGTAGTCATGGGCGACTTTAACTTCCCAAATATTGAGTGGAAACTCTTTAGATCAAATAGTTTGGATGGGGTGGTGTTTGTGCAGTGTGTCCAGGAAGCTTTTCTAACACAGTATGTAGATTGTCCGACCAGAGGAGGGGCAATATTGGATTTAGTACTGGGTAATGAGCCAGGGCAAGTGATAGATTTGTTAGTGGGGGAGCATTTTGGAGATAATGACCACAATTCTGTGACTTTCACTTGAGTAATGGAGAGGGATAGGTACGTGCAACAGGGCAAGGTTTACAATTGGGGGAAGGGTAAATACGATGTTGTCAGACAAGAATTGAAGTGCATAAGTTGGGAACATAGGCTGGCAGGGAAGGACACAAGTGAAATGTGGAACTTGTTCAAGGAACAGGTGCTACGTGTCCTTGATATGTATGTCCCTGTCAGGCAGGGAAGAGATGGTTGAGTGAGGGAACCATGGTTGACAAGAGAGGTTGAATGTCTTGCTAAGAGGAAAAAGGTGACTTATGTAAGGCTGAGGAAACAAGGTTCAGACAGGGCATTGGAGGGATACAAGATAGCCAGGAGGGAACTGAAGAAAGGGATTAGGAGAGCTAAGAGAGGGCATGAACAATCTTTGGCGGGTAGGATCAAGGAAAACCCCAAGGCCTTTTACACATATGTGAGAAATATGAGAATGACTAGAGCGAGGGTAGGTCCGATCAAGGACAGTAGCGGGAGATTGTGTATTGAGTCTGAAGAGATAGGAGAGGTCTTGAACGAGTACTTTTCTTCTGTATTTACAAATGAGAGGGGCGATATTGTTGGAGAGGACAGTGTGAAACAGATTGGTAAGCTCGAGGAAATACTTGTTAGGAAGGAAGATGTATTGGGCATTTTGAAAAACTTGAGGATAGACAAGTCCCCCGGGCCTGACGGGATATATCCAAGGATTCTAAGGGAAGCAAGAGATGAAATTGCAGAGCCGTTGGCAATGATCTTTTCGTCCTCACTGTCAACAGGGGTGGTACCAGGGGATTGGAGAGTGGCGAATGTCGTGCCCCTGTTCAAAAAAGGGACTAGGGATAACCCTGGGAATTACAGGCCAGTTAGTCTTACTTCGGTGGTAGGTAAAGTAATGGAAAGGGTACTGAAGGATAGGATTTCTGAGCATCTGGAAAGACACTGCTTGATTAGGGATAGTCAGCACGGATTTGTGAGGGGTAGGTCTTGCCTTACAAATCTTATTGAATTCTTTGAGGAGGTGACCAAGCATGTGGATGAAGGTAAAGCAGTGGATGTAGTGTACATGGATTTTAGTAAGGCATTTGATAAAGTTCCCCATGGTAGGCTTATGCAGAAATTAAGGAGTCATGGGATAATGGGAAATTTGGCCAGTTGGATAACGAACTGGCTAACCGATAGAAGTCAGAGAGTGGTGGTGGATGGCAAATATTCAGCCTGGATCCCAGTTACCAGTGGCGTACCGCAGGGATCAGTTCTGGGTCCTCTGCTGTTTGTGATTTTCATTAATGACTTGGATGAGGGAGTTGAAGGGTGGGTCAGTACATTTGCAGACGATACGAAGATTGGTGGAGTTGTGGATAGTAAGGAGGGCTGTTGTCGGCTGCAAAGAGACATAGATAGGATGCAGAGCTGGGCTGAGAAGTGGCAGATGGAGTTTAACCCTGAAAAGTGTGAGGTTGTCCATTTTGGAAGGACAAATATGAATGCGGAATACAGGGTTAACGGTAGAGTTCTTGGCAATGTGGAGGAGCAGAGAGATCTTGGGGTCTATGTTCATACATCTTTGAAAGTTGCCACTCAAGTGGATAGAGCTGTGAAGAAGGCCTATGGTGTGCTCGCGTTCATTAACAGAGGGATTGAATTTAAGAGCCGTGAGGTGATGATGCAGCTGTACAAAACTTTGGTAAGGCCACATTTGGAGTACTGTGTACAGTTCTGGTCGCCTCATTTTAGGAAGGATGTGGAAGCTTTGGAAAAGGTGCAAAGAAGATTTACCAGGATGTTGCCTGGAATGGAGAGTAGGTCTTACGAGGAAAGGTTGAGGGTGCTAGGCCTTTTCTCATTAGAACGGAGAAGGATGAGGGGCGACTTGATAGAGGTTTATAAGATGATATGGGGAATAGATAGACAGTCAGAGACTTTTTCCCCGGGTGGAACAAACCATTACAAGGGGACATAAATTTAAGGTGAAAGGTGGAAGATATAGGAGGGATATCAGAGGTAGGTTCTTTACCCAGAGAGTAGTGGGGGCATGGAATGCACTGCCTGTGGAAGTAGTTGAGTCGGAAACATTAGGGACCTTCAAGCAGCTATTGGATAGGTACATGGATTTCGGTAAAATGATATAGTGTAGATTTATTTGTTCTCAAGGGCAGCACGGTAGCATTGTGGCTAGCACAATTGCTTCGCAGCTCCAGGGTCCCAGGTTCGATTCCGGCTTGGGTCACTGTCTGTGCGGAGTCTGCACGTCCTCCCCGTGTCTGCGTGGGTTTCCTCCGGGTGCTCCGGTTTCCTCCCACAATCCAAAGATGTGCGGGTTAGGTGAATTGGCCAATGATAAATTGCCCTTAATGTCCAAATTGCCCTTGGTGTTGGGTGGAGGTGTTGAGTTTGGGTAGGGTGCTCTTTCCAAGAGCCGGTGCAGACTCAAAGGGCCGAAATACTGAAAATCATCCTGAAATACAAAGATAACCCCAGATTTCTTTTCTCTATTACAAACCATCTTCTGCACTGTAAATTCAATGATAATCTATGATTAATCTAGGACAAAGGTTCGGCACAACATCGTGGGCCGAAGGGCCTATTCTGTGCTGTATTTTCTATGTTCTATTATGATGAAATTAGAACAGGATTGGAAAACAAATCATTTAAAGTCCCGCTTGGTAGAAGAAGAGCCACTACAACCGCCCATACAAAGTCAGAGATGATTGTGTATACTTTCTGAAAAAAGGCCTTTGGTATAAAGATCGGGCGAGCCTGAAAGATAAACAAGAACCTCGGCAGAATATTCATTTTCACCACTTAGACCCTCCCCGCCAACGTTAAGTGCAGTGTATCCCACCTCTTAAGATCCTCCCTGGCCTCCTCCACCAGCTTCGTTAAGTTCCACTTATGGAGTCCCGTCCATTCCCTCGCTACCTGAATCCCCAAGTACCTAAAGCTATCCCTCGCTACCGTAAATGGCATCCCCCCTAAATTAGCCCGCAGTGCCAGCTCATTCACCGGGAATACCTCACTTTTCCCTACATTGAGCTTTTTTCCCCGAGAACCCTCCAAACCTCCCAACAGGCCCATAATCCTTCCCATACTCTCCAACGGATCTGAAACATACAGCAAGAGGTCATTGGCATAGAGCGACACCGGATGCTTCCTCTGTCCCCTCATTATCCCCTGCCACTCTGCCGACCCCCTGAGAGCCATCGCCAATGGCTCTATGGCCAGCGCAAACAGCAGCGGTGACAGCGGGCACCCCTGCCTCATAGCCCTGTGCAAGTCAAAGCTTCGTGAGCTCATATCATTCGTCCCCACATACAACAACCGCACCCATGCCACAAATCGCGGCCCAAACCCAAACCTTCCCAAAACTTCAAACAAGTACCACCACTCCACCTTATCAAATGCTTTCTCCACATCCATGGACACCACCACCTCCGGTACCAGAGCTCTCGACGGATTCATCACCACATTCAACAGCCACCTTATATTATTCACAAGCTGCCTGCCCTTCACGAAGCCTGTTTGATCTTCTGCAACCACCCCCGGGACACAATCCTCCATCCTCCCCGCCAACAACTTAGCCAATACTTTCACATCCGTGTTCAATAGTTATATGGGTCTATACGACCCACATTCCACCGGATCCTTCCCTTTTTTGGGATTAGTGTGATTACTGCCTGCTTCATCGTCTCCGGCAACTCCCCCTTCTTCAGTGTTTCATTAAACGCCCCCAACAGATGTGGTGCCAGGTCCGCCACAAGTTCCTTATAAAATTCTGCCGGGTACCCATCCGCCCAAGGGCCTTCCCCGACTTCATACCCCTGATACTATCCAGCACCTCCCTCAGCCCCAGGGGCTCCTCCAACACCTGCCTCTTTGCTTCCTTCACCTGGGAAAATTCTAGCTCATCCAGAAACCACCCCATGTCCCCTTCCTCTCCTCCTGGATCTGTCTCATAAAGTCCCTGGTAATACTCTCTAAATGCCTCATTTATCTTCCCTGGCTCTGACACCATATCCCCAGCCCCAGTCCGGATCTTCAATATTTCCCTGGACGCAGCCTGCCTCCACAGCTGGTGTGCCAGCATGCGGCTCGCCTTCTCCCCATACTCATATTGCACCCCTCTTGCCCTACCGCCCTCCCCGTTGTCAGCCTGTCAATTGCCCCTGCAACTTTTTCCTCCTCGCCAATCTCTCCACGATGGGCACCCTCGAATATTCCCTGTCCACCTCCACTTTCTCGCTCACTACCCTATCAGTAATGTGAAATATACTCTACCAATTTATCCATCAGATAAACTTCCTTAAAAAACACATCTGAAGACTTTTCTACATTCAGAATGTTGATATTTTACGCCCTCCTTTCCTTATTCGCACGAACCGTAAATGAGATAATTTCTCCCCGGACTGCCTTCAGTGCTTCCCAAAAAATGCCCGCCGACACCTCCCCATTCTGATTGAACTCCACATAATCCCTAATCGCCAACCACACCTTATCACAAAAACCTCCATCCGCCAACAACCCCGAGTCAAACATCCACACCGGCCTCTGCTCTCGTCCCGTACTGAACCGAATATCCAGCCAGTGGGGTGCATGGTCCAAGATAACTATCCCCGCATACTCTGCCCCCTCCACCCCAACCAAAATCTCCCAACTGACTACAAAGTTATCAATCCTCGAATACACCTTATGGACGTGTGAAAAGAAGGAATACTCCCTTCCTCCTAGGTTCTGAAAACGCCATGGATCCACCATACTCATCCTCTCCATAAACCACTGCCCCCCCAGCTCCCTTGCCATTCGTACCCGACCCATCGACCTGGGACTCGATCTATCCACCCTCGGCTCCAGGACACAGTTAAAATCTCCTCCCATGATCAACTGGTACGTGGCCAAATCCGGGATTGCTGCCAGCAACCCCCTCATAAAACCCACATCATCCCAATTTGGGGCATACACATTTTCCAACACTTCCGGTGCCCCTTCCAAAACCCCACTCACAATCACATATCACCCACCTGGATCCCTCACCTCCTTCGCACTCACGAATCCCATTTTTTAACTCATTAAAATCGCCACACCACTCGGTTTCAAATCAAACCTCGAGTGAAAAACCTGCCAGACCCACTCCTTCCTTAACCTAAGCTGGTCCTTTGTTAGACATTTTAGTTGTTGTGATATGAAGAGTCAAAAGTTCTGTTCCTTTTTCACAAACACACATTTATTTCCTTCCAAACAGCCTTTGCACAAATCTCTCACTATACATCACCTGACAGAGGCCACCTGACAGAGGCTACCTGAAGCCCCTTTACATATGTGTCAATTAATGGATACTTAACATAAATGAGACAATGAATTGCAATGTCTCTTAACCCATTACTTAACAGTCTCCCCTTCCTTTGAGAAAAAAATAATTAGGTGAAAACAAAATTTCAAGAAACTCAAAAACACACACAATTTCCTCCCCTTTTTTCTGGACAAGAAAGGAACAAAAAGTCACAGAAACAAGTGCCCTTCATTAACAATATTCAAAAGTTTCTGTGAACTCGCCCCTCTTTTCGGAAAACAGTCTGACAGTTGATAGCTCCTGTCGACCCATTTAATTTTTGTTATTTCCCCTCTGTCCAACATCTGCTTCAGACTTGTGATGGCTATCCGTAACCTCTTTACATTGACACTTTTTGTAGAGTGCACATTTTCCCACAGGGATTTATTGTCAATGTGACAGTCAATAGGTATATTACCCAAATCCCCTAATCCCAAAATTTCTGTCAATATCATACTTATATAAAAGGCCATATCCACCGCCTCTACAAGGCTTAACGTCTCAGCAGCCAAAGTGCTTTTTACCACTCTCCTTATTTTCTTTGTTTCCCACACAAGCGGGCAACATTTACCATTGTTCCCCAAAAGGAAAATTATAAAACCTCCTGCGCTTGAAACCCCATCACATAAATTGCATAGGACGCATCACTATAAACTATGAGTTTCAAGTGCCTAAGGTCACCTAAAACTGGGAACTTCAAAACACACGCCTGCATTTTTAGTTTGGCCAACGCTTTATTTGCTCTTATTATGTCTTCCACTTTGGGATCATTCATTTTTGTACTCAACTCCAAGACATCAAAACTCATTTCCGGTCTAGTCTGTTCACCTAACCAGTTCAGTTGCCCAATTAAACTTCGCAGTTGCTCTACTTCTATCTTTGAAACCATTGCGTCTTTTTGTGAAACTCGGCCATGACTAATTGCTATTGGGCTGATGCTTTCCAAATAAGATTGCTGACATAAAGTTGCCCCTAACTTAGTCTGTCCAATTTCCAGTCCAATATATTTAAATGCACCGGAAGCCTGACTTCCAACGCTGAATTCTTTCCTCAAACCAGAGATTACAATAGCTTCAAAATCACTAGTCCCACCCCACAAAAAATAATCGACATGCATCATAAAAATGCCAGAAAGATTTCCCTTATAGTGCCAGTAAAACATTGCAGGATCTGCTTTCAACTGGCAACAGCCTATCTTTAACAAAACTGACCTTACCGAAAAATACCAGACTCTAGATGCCCCTGCAAAAAGGCAGCTTTTATATCTAGATTTGCATTCCCATGCCTTTGTGGCTAATAGAGCCAAGAAGATCTTTAAAATAACCTTTCCTGCTGTAGGTGAATCTACCCTTAAATCCTGATCTTCTAAGTTTTCTTCAAATCCCCTTGCCACAACCCTGGCCTTTGCCTTCTAAGGTCCATCCGGAAGAACCTTTTCCGTGCAAATCCATCTGTGGGATAGAGCTCTTTGTGCCCTATCCGGTACTTCCGTGTATACCCCAAATTCACTCCAACTATGCAATTCTTGCTGTTTAGCTTCTTTAATAACTTTTTCATCTAATATATTTGAAGCCACCAAAATCTCACATGCATGTGGGCTTCTACTCCTATTAGTATTCGTAGTCTTACTCATGTTCCGAGATCTTGATAAACTACGTCCCCTCCCCCGCCTGGTATCTCGTTCTGTACTGCTACTGCTTGATCTTTCCCTTCTGCTGTGGGATGTCCTTTCAATAGTTCACGACCTTTTCCTGCGGACCTGTTCACTATCCGATGTACTATCTGAATTGGCACTGCGTTTCTGTGCCTTCCATTTTTGACCTTCGTTTTCCCAATCCATTGTCTTGACTACTTCCCCTGAATGCTGTACATTCAACAAATGTTTATACTTTCCAGTGGCCTTCCCTGCTCTACTAATAACAGTTGCATCCTTCCATTGACTAGGCCCTTCAGGCAAGTATGTCACTTTTGTACCAACTTTTGGCAGTTGCCCTTTCGGAAAAATGGGCTGTTCTAATTCATCAGAAGTGTTGTGTTCCTCCACAGAAACCCGGTCTATATCAGGTAATTGGTCCTCATAGTTCTGTAACACATGCGTAGCAGATGACTCTGGTTCCTCGTCAGGTCTGTCTAAGTTTGAAAATTTGTAATCTGTACCCATTATCCTTGATGAATGTACCCTAACAGTTTGATTACCATGTTGCAAAATAATTGTTTTGCCATCTATGCCTATGATCGTCCCTGGGCCTTTCCATTCATTAGAATTGTCTCTCTTATAGTATACCATGTCTCCTTGCTGATAAACGGCATCTGATGGCCATACGTTATGTCTTAAAGCTCTGCGAATTCTTTCAGAGACTTCTGCTTCCAAAAAAGCTTTTCTACTGCGATGTAATGCATTTAAATGTTAAGCAAAACCAGAGCTAATTGTAGTCCCCTCCCAAGCTGGAGGCTGGTCATCCAAAATGGGCGGAATTTTAGGATTTCTACCAAACACTAATTGATAAGGACTATAACCCCCAACCATCTGCAATGAATTCTTTGCATGTACTGCACATGCTAAAGCTGAATTTAGCCTGCAATTTGGTCGATCTGCCAAAATTTTCCGAAGCATGTCATCGATGACAGCATGGTTTCTTTCACAGACACCATTACTAAATGTGCTTTCTTCCGCCGTACACATAACTCTGATATTCATGTTTTCCCACATATCCCTAAACTTATCATTAGCAAATTCTCCCCCATTGTCCGTGAGGAATTTTGCCGGTGGACCCATTCCTGTCCCTATCCATTTTTCCATGATTTGATCCAGAATTACTCTCTTTTCTTTACTTCGTACAATCGTTGATTGACTAAATCTGGTTGCTAAATCTACAAAATGCAAAATAAATATATTATTTGCTTTATCCCAGATCTTAAGGTGCATGGCCACAATGTCGTTAAAATCTCTGGCCAAAGGTAGGGTTACTATCGGTCGTGCTGGTGTCCTTCTGTACTTCCTACAAACTTCACAGCGGTCACTAACCTGTTCTATCAGTTTAGTATAGTCGTCATCCCTTACCCCTGCATCCTTTAATAATTTTTTCAGCCTCCGAGGAGACGGATGTGCAAATTGCCTATGCAGTTTTAATACCACAAGCATTTTATCAGCTAAAGTCCCATTTTCAACTGCCATTAACACATCCTTAACCACTCTACTTGAAATATTATTTGTCAGTAATGGAATACAATAGTGTCTCGACTGTGTAAATTGTAAGTCCACTGTCTTTCCAAAAACTGTTGCCTTATCCTGTTCCATATCCAGTTTCATGTGTGCTTTCTTCATCGACGGTCTGCTCAGAAGCAAAGGTATCTCACTTGATACAACATCCGTGCTAATGAAATGATTCACTCCGGCAATATTGCAAGGGATCACCACTCTTTTCAGCGACTTCAGAGTATTATCATCCCCAAACCTGAAAGTTGTGGAACTTTCAAATTCCTTAACCTTGTTACGATCTTCAGCATTCAAAGAGTCCAGGTAACATTTTAACCAGTCAATTCCACACACAGTAGATGTGCAGCCACTGTCCAATACAGCACAGTTGAAGGATTCTGCAACCAACACCCTCATTACCGGCGTAAAACTGCTTGTCAATAGGACAATGCCTTCTTTCTGGTCACTATCGTTTTCCTCTTCTGACTCTTCCGTGTCATGTGTCACTTCACTCTATCATAACGAGTTGGACAGTTGAAAGCATAATGGTATTGAGAGTCACATTGAAAACATCGATTTATCATGCCATGTGCATTTCTGGGGTTAATCTTCCTATTGTAGGTTCTAACTGGGTTTCTGTCTTCATAATTTCCTTGTCTCGGTCTCCTTCTATAGTCTTGAGCCCTATTCGTAGCCATACGAGTTCGCCATCCTGTTAGTAGTGTATCTTCCATATTCTGCCTTATTGCAGGCTGACTTATTTGGGTCATCAGAGCCATCGGAATCGAATGTTTCCCCAGAAAGGTTTGTAAAGCTTTTGTCATCTGTTCGAATAAGGTATCCTTATCAGTAAACTGAACTCCTGTCAAAACCAGGAGCCTATCCATGTTGCTCACTCTAGCACAGTCAAGTAATTTAAAGGCCAACACAGACTGTGGAAATTAATTCCAGGTTGTGTTTCTGTCACCTTTTATATAGTCTGCCAAATTCCATTATATAGTCTTCCATGGAGATATCCTCCTTTTTCCGGAACTTATCAAAATCCGACCATGCTTCACACGCACTTAACAAGTCATCTTTCTTATAAATCTTATCCATATAATGTAATAAAGTCTCCAGACCTTCTTCTGAGTCTAACTCTTCCAATTCCAGCTCAGAAAGCACTTTGTTTCGGATTTTACTGCCATATGATAGAGAAAGAGCCAATGCCATACCTTGTTTTCTCTTTCCCAAAGCAGTTACCTTAGTCCACATAACTACTGCACTTCTCCATTGGTCGTACGATTCCCTTTCAGAAAATAAGGGAGGATAGTCATATCCAGCCATATATCCCTTTTTTCTTTTCTTTTCTCACTCACTCCTTGGTTTGATCAGGAAAAGTTGTATCTTTCAACCCTTCACATTTACACAGCAACCATCCTCTGCTACCAATTGTTAGTCGTTTTAGTTGCTGTGATATGAAGAGTCTAAAGTTCTGTTCCTTTTTCACAAACACACATTTATTTCCTTCCAACAGCCTTTGCACAAATCTCTCACTATACATCACCTGACAGAGGCCACCTGAAGTCCCTTTACATATCAGTGTCAATTAATGGACACTTAACATAAATGAGACAACTAATTGCAATGTCTCTTAACCCATTATTTAACATCCTTCACACGGAAGTGTGTCTCCTCCAAAAAGACAACCCCCGCTTTTAAGCTCCTGAGGTGCGTGAACACCCGCGGCCTTTTAACCGGCCCATTCAGTCCCCGGACGTTCCACGTTACCAACCTTACCGGAGGCTTGCGCCTCCAATCCCCTCTACCGTCCGTCATCTTCCCCACTTAACTCCTGCCCCTTTAATTCCACTCTGTACCTAGCCCATCCGAGGTGGCCCCTTTCTTCGCCCTTGACCATGTCATCTCTCACCCCCTGCTGCGTCGCAGAAATCCCCCCCCCAGCTTTTCCCCTTCTTCCCCCCCCCCACTTCCCCTCCCCCCTCACCCCCCACCACCTCACTTCCGTTCACCAGCATAACCTGCTAGCGTGGCTGCCCCTGCCCAAAGGCACATCCTAATGACCTCCCCCTTCCTCTACCCCCCCACTCCTCAGCTCAAAGAAGGCGGCCTCCTGTTGGCCTTACCCACCCCCACCTAAACAGGGACTTCTCCTGAACTCCAGGTAGCCTTCTCCAAAAGCAAACAAACAGAGGTTAAACACAAACTGTCCCATAAAACAGGAGGGGGAGGATAGGAACATCCATCCCACATAAACCTTTCACCCCTACAACTCCTTACAATCTCAACATTGAACAGAAACCCCCCCCAATAAAAAAGGAGAAAATCCCCCAATCCCTACACCCACTTCAAACATGCTCCCGACCATTACATAGTGCCAGCACCCCGGTTCCCAAGCATTGTCCACTCAGTTGTCCCCAGTTTATGCTCCTTAATGAAGTCTTCGGCCGCTTCTGGGATCTCGAAATAATACTCCTGGCCTCCGAACGTCACCCATAACTTCGCAGGGTAGAGCACCCCAAAGCTGATCTGCCGCCGGTACAGCACCGCCTTGGCCTTGTTGAAACCTGCCCGCCATTTTGCCAACTTGGCTCCGATGTCCTGATAAATCCGGACATTATTTCCCTCCCAGTCGCAGCTACGCTTCTCGCTGGCCCACCTTAGAATTTTCTCTTTCTCCACAAATTTATGGAGTCTCACGATCACTGCCCGCGGCGGCTCCCCAGCTCTAGGCTTTTGCCTCAGAGACCTATGCGCTCGGTCCACTTCAAGTGCCTTATCTAGCACCCCTTCTGCCACCAGTCCCGCTAGCATCCTCGAGACGTACCTCATGGCATTCACACCTTCCACTCCTTCAGGCAGGCCCACTATTCGTAGGTTCTATCTTCTCGAGGTATTCTCCTGCTCCTCAAACTTTGCCCTCAGCGTTTTACAAAGGTCTCCTAGGAGCCCCACCATCGCCTCCAGACGATCGCTGTGGTCCGTGATCACTCGTTCAATCTCCCGAATCTGTGACCCCTGCACCTCAAACACCTCTCCATCTGCTCCAAAATATTCAGGGGTGCCACAGCTTCTGCAATGGCCTTTGCATGATCCTCATGCATTTCTTTCCTCTGTTTATTGAATTCCTCCTTGATAAAAGTCATCAGTTCCTGTATCTGGGGCCTTACAGCTTGCCCCTCCCCCACCTTCATGCTGGAAGAAACTCTCTGTGAAGCACAAGACTGTTTCAACTTTCCAGCCAAACCTCTCACTGTTTTCTGCCGGTTCCGGTGATCAGAAGACATACCATTCCAGGGGTAAACTACTCCTTTAACATTCACCTATGCCTTTTCATCAAAATTCCATCTGGATCTATGTAAAAGTGCCCTTTTTTTACAGGAACAGCCCTTTATGTGACCAATCACTCCTTGGTCACAAGCGGAAGTGCCATTTGGCATAGGTAACAAGCAAACCTGTTGCTTAATGCAGTGTTTTTCAAAATGCGGGTCATGAGGGATGAGTCGCAGGCGGGTATAGAGCGATCGGTCGCGACATTCCCAGTGGTCCTGATCACGGGAGAAGTGAGCAATGGCCGCTACCGTCATTTTTATTGCGAAAAGCGGCTGCTGTCGCCTTTTAAATGAAAAGAAATGAGGCTGTGTGCAGTCGTCCAACCAGAAGCAGCAGCAGTGAGCAGGTCATGCATCCTGTACGTACACTTGACTTCAAGTGTCCTCTATGTACATGCTTTTGGTGCCAAATTGTGGGGGAGAACTTCTTCCATTTTCTAACTGCTAGCAAGTAAGGTAAGAGGGTTGTGAAGATGAATTGTTTTCTTACAAGTAAGATACTGCCAGAGACAGAAATAGGAAGTGTACCTACTGGACTGGATCTCACAACTGAATCTACGGGAGAAAGCTGCTCAGAAGAGTCCAGGGCAGACTGAGCAGTACTAGTGTTAGCTCTGTACAGAGTTCCAGGGCCTCTGGTTAACAGCCTACAAAGAAACTAAACTTGGGAACAAAGCGGTACAAAGACGATTTCTGAAGTTATGATTTTGTCAATTGTGCCAATGCAAATAAGGATGCAAAGCCCATGTGTTATATGTAGGGTTGTACTGGCAAATGAGACGTTTCAGGTTTTGAAAGAGAAGTGGTGAGTGAAAAATTCCTTTTCAGTTGAACCCCAGTCACTTATTAAGTTACAGCGGACTCCAAATGCTGTATCCAAACTGTGATACCACATTAGAAACACACCTAAATCTAATGAGGCCGTCAGCATTCTGGAGTAGCATCTACCAGGAGTGTTCAGTGCTGATTAAACAGGAATTCTGTTGCTATTGCCCTTCATGACAACCTACATGTGCGACGTTGGATTTTCCTTTTTCACAAAGATGAAGACGGCACAAAGGAACTGGCTGAAGTCTGCACCTGCCCTCTCCTCGTGTAAAGCTGATTGGAGTGAGATCGTGAGGGCCAAGCAGACTCCCCTCTCGCATTAAAGGTGTTGCAAAGGTTAGTTGGCATGGGTCGCAAAGGTCAGCTGGTGTAAGTCCTGGGAAAAAAGTTTGAAAAACGCCGGTTTAATGAGTAGTTACAGCTTCTAATCGCAGCAATCATAGCTCACCTAAATGAACAGATGCAACTCATGCCACAGCATTTCATGACGACTGGAGATTTATGAACTGACGTTGAGGTAGGAGATTTCACTTACCTTTTAAACTTCTCCCACCTCCAATCCATGGTTCACACCTCCACACAGCTATTAAACTCTGACCACCGCAATGAAAATGAAAACAATTACCTGGGGCGGTCCCACGATGTGCCCACAACACTGTCAGTTACCTGCTTCATTGGAGTAGGGAGGTTGATAGGCCCACTCTCTCCCCTACCACTTGTGAAAATGGCCATGGCTGAGGGGAGTGGAGGCCACCCTTTCAGCAGCCAGTATCTTTCTCGTGTCGCTTCTATTTGGTCCTGGTCGGGACCATGAAAATTAAACCCTGTCATTTAAACTTAAAAGGATATATATTTCCTGCAAAAATTTAGAAAGAATAATTAACCCACTACAGGTTATGTTTCATAGATTATCTCTGCCAAATGTGGATGCGCCAGAGGTTGCAGTCTCCTCCAATCCAACGGTTCCACAATTATCGTAGCTAACCCCAAAGCAAGCCCCAGAAGAGATCACATTCTGCTAAAAACAGCAAAATATAGAGCAGAGAACCCTTTTAAAGAAGAGATAGCAAGTGACATTTGATTCATGTGAAGATTAACCTTATTCAGAAAAATTGAGGGAGGGAATGGAGGGAGAGATTTGGGCAGGATATGTCTAGATTGAAGCATTTAGATGTTGGATATTTCTTATTATGGTACATGCTTCATTTATATAAATGACAATTTGCCAAATCTACAGCAGTTGAGGAACAGTGACAAAGGTTTGCAGCAATGCAATAAAAAAGATGCTCTTGGTATTATTTCTTTTGCAGCAGTGGATTTTATACTTGACCATATTCAGAAGGTGGCCGGTGTAGTTACATTAACAATTGCATTATTTGAGCAATTTTTAAGCTCATATTTCCCAGGCTTTTTAGGCATATTTATATAATTGCTTTTACGCATATTACTTAATTTGTACAACTTCCCAAGTTATCACCACTTTCTGGAAAGTTGTCATTATTTAACATCCTACAAGTGTCTACCTGAGATATAAATAAGAAACATATTCTCTTGTGGATAGGTTATAGAGGGGAGCTTGTAGACATACTATACTTTGTAAGGGTGCTCCCTGTTCTTTTTTGTTTATTCCCTATCCATTCCCTTGTTTTCCCCATTTATTTTGCTGTTACATTTGTGATCCGTGGATGAGTTATGGACATATCTTTAAGGCAGCCTGCCATTTTAATTCAAGCAGAAGGAAGCCGTAGCCTTACCTTTGATCCAAACAGGAAGATCCAGGCGGTTTAGACAAACATCAGTGATGACTAAGATTGATTGATGTGGCTGGTGGCCAATGAATGGGCCAAAAGGGCAGTGCTCTGCTCAGCAACAAGTAGTGATTAGATATTACCTCACTGGAATGTTCCTCAGAACCACAAAGTTCCATTTTAGTTTCAGTTTGATTCTGAAGTCTGGTGGAGGTTTCCACCTAATATTCTCTTAAGATCCAGCTAAACTCTCTTCATAAGGCCACTGTGAGGGTTGATTTTCTCTCCAGTAAGTCTGGGTGCTATTCTCTTGGAACTGCAAAGGCTTGAAGCAGGATTTGAAGTGGAACAAAGGGCGTGATTCTCCGTAACGGAGACAGAGTGTTCGCGCCAAAACAGGCGTGGGGATTACCGATTCTGGCTCCCACAGGGGGCCAGCACGGCGCTGAAGCGGTTCATGCCGCTCCACCCTCCCTTCCCGGCACCAAATGGGCGCCGCGGCAACCTGCGCATGCGCGGGGAACTTCTTCAGCGCGCCGGACCCAACGCAACATGGCGTGGGGGTTCAGGGCCAGCCGCGCAACAAAGGAGGCCCGGGGGGGGGGGGGGGGGGGGGGAAAGAGGTCAGCCCGCCAATCGGTGGGCCCCGATCACGGGCCAGACTCCATTGGAGCCCCTCTTCCCCCCCCCCCCCCCCACACAGGCCGCCCCCTGACCCTTCGCGCAGAGCACCGGCCGGCAGCGACCAGGGGTGAACGGCGCTGGCGGGACTCTACTTTTTCCGCTCAGCCCATTCGGGCCGTAGAATCGGCGGCCCCGCCGCCTACAGCGGCCCGTGCCGGCGCAAATGCCGCCGATTCTTCGCACCTCGGAGAATCGCGGGGCGGCGTGGCGCGGTTGCGGCGATTCTCCGGCCCAGTGCGAGGCTCGGAGAATCGTGCCCAAGGTGTCTCAGGAAAGATATAGGCCTGAGTCTGAATCTTTTGAGTTGAAGGCCCAGTTTGATAAGAACTAAAGTGAGCATCCAGAAGCCCTGCTGCCTCTCAGTATCGTACTGAATGAATGACTGACAAGAAGACCATCACCAGAGGTTTTGACCAACTAGCGTGCTGTGAGGAAAGCCTGCGACACAACCACCATTGGAAGCAAGACTCATCTTTTGACTGTCATCCTTATTGTTTTTACCTTCCCCCCGCCCCCCTCTGTGTTTGTCTGTCTTGTATGTGTGGGACAGTTAAAGGGGGTAGTACGTTAGTTTGCTGTTATTCAGTTGTATCTACTGAATATTTTACCATTAATCTTGTTATAAATAAAATAATTGTGTTTCAACATACAAACACGGCGACTGTAATTATTGGGCAGCCAAGGACCAAAGATCTCGAGAATTTTTATCAGAATTATTGATTCACTTGTGTTGTGACTATGGGGCACGTGGGGCTGGAATTGCCCGTGCACTAACCCAAGGTGACGTAACAACACGGATTTCTGGAGAGCATTTGATAAGCATTGGAAAACAAAATCTGTGTTGGGGTAACATCGCTCTCATCTCTTCCGCGCACGCACACTCGCTCTCATCTCATTCAACATAAACAGATCAGCCATGATTCTGTTGAATGGTGATGGAGGATTGAGGGGCCGAATAGCCTACTTTTGCTCCTATTTAATATGTAGAAGATTGAAAGGTCATTAAAGGGCTGCTTTAATTCAGTAGTCATTGTATTAGAGGCAGTGGTTCACCTGAAGGCTAACAGCAACCCCTACGTAAGGTAATAGGAGGAGTTAAAAACAGAAAATGCTGAAAATACATTTTACATTTTCTGTTGCAATTTCAGATTTCCAGCATCTCAGCACTTCACTCTTGTAGTAGTTAAGGATTTTCTTTCAGTTCCACATTTATATTAAGTTTAAATACAGGAGATGCAATTAGTTTCTATGCTCAAAGGAGCAAAATATAGCTTGTGTGGAAATTTATGTTAAGAGTAAAACTCTAAATATGTTCGTGACACAGTTGCTTTGCTCTAAAATGACTTTACATTAACACATCCCCTTTGTTGCATTTCCAAAGCTTCTTGTCATGAACAGGTTGGAGGAAATCCTTCTCACCCAACCCAGGACTGTATTCACATGAATGGCAAAATATACACATATAAGTGAAGGCTGCAGCAGCTTCGCCTGGTGGAGTGCCTTTTGCAAGTCAAGACAAACCTTTTTGAACCTTAGGTAGATCTAGAAACCAATTTGTTTGTGTTTGCAATTTCCTTCCCATCCAACCCTGGGGAAAAGTGTGCATAGACAGCCTTCAAATACTTTGCCCAAGTGTCATTCTTCATCCGGGAGGCTGGATGGATTAGGCACAGGCTACTCAAATTTACCTCGCCATCAGTAGCAGCCCTTTACCGGCTACTATTCCATCCCGATGTTACACAGCCAATAATCCTCCCTCTTGACCGAACCTAAATACTGAAGCATAAAATGTGTAAAGCAAATAAGTTCAGCAGCACAATCACTGATTTATCAATAACATTTAAAAAAAAGAATTTGATTTATTCAACGAGACTGAGATTTTTACTGGTATTCTGTGGATCTCATTTTGCCTTGGCTTTGACTATATATAGATCATGTCAGAAAATTCAAGAGGTATTTGACAAATTAATAGGTTGAGCAATACACAAAAGTCATAATAATAATAATATTAGTGTCATAAGTAGACTTACATTAACACTGCAATGAAGTTAGAGTGAAAATCCCCTAGTCGCCACATTCCGGCACCTGTTCGGGTACATTGAGGGAGAATTCAGAATGTCCAATTCACCTAACAAGCACATCTTCCGGGACTTGTGGGCGGAAACCGGAGCAGCCGGAGGAAACCCACGCAGACACAGGGAGAACGTGCAGACTTCGCACAGACAGTGACCCAAGCCGGGAATCGAACCTGGGATCCTGGCGCTGTGAAGCAAGTGCTAACCACTGTGCTAATGTGCCGTCCATACACTGAAGGGAGTATTCTGAATTTCTAACATGTCTGATGCTGCAAGTCTATTGTGGTTTTCTACACTGCCCAATTGTTAATTGTGCAGATGACTACATTGCGGGACAAGTGTTCGACAATTCCAATTATTAAGACGGTCAGCAGTCTGAGTGAGTGTACAACAAGAAATGAACCAGCATGGTAGATGTGTGTTCTGATCAGATTCCTCACGCTACAGCCCATTGTAAATTATACCCCCCCAAACCTCCTGTCGGCCCTCTATCACCTTCCCCAACTCGGCATTCTTCAGCTGTGAGCGCAGAATGCAAATGTTGGCAGGCCTTTAAACCACAGAGGATTGAGACAAATAATGTGTTTACCCAACCTTCAAAAGTGCATCCATTTTCAGAAAGGGTTCTTGGACCACAATCAGAAGGGGGAACCATCTGAATCGCCCTCTTCCCCCAAGTCGATTTCCTTTGTAGTTAGTGCCCCTCATGCTACTAATGAGATCACCTGGTTCAGCACCAACTGGGAATCAAAACTAATACCTTTGGTGTGTGCAGATATATACTATACAGGGTGGGGTCTATAACCCAGGGTCACGGGTAAAGGATTTTCTGAAGCAGAGTTGTCAAGGGTTAACGAATACCCTGCAGGATAACTTATTTGAGCTTGGACTTGTTTTGTTTTTCCTTATCACGATTTACATGTGACCATGAATACCGGTCCAGCTGAGAAACTCTTGACTTAATGATTCTGTAGCTGTCTCAGTGAAGCATTACTTCATTCGCGGTATTGTTTAAAATATATGCAGACTTGATCGTGGAAAAGCCAAGAAGCGGTATAATGTTCTGGCTCAAATTAAGATTGAATGCAAGCTCCTGAGGTGGTTCCTCCAATGATGCTGCGTATTGGATTTGAGTCCGTTTAATTTCTCAGCCCACATCACAGGCCAGTATAACTGAGGTTGACTCATGACGCTGCTCACTCTGGATCCAGAGACGTAGACGTGTGCAGCAGGTCTTTTGAAAGATTTTCTCGTGCTTCATGCATACGTTGCTGAGCGTGCTCAAATGCCGCTGAGTGGAGAAAAGACAAACATTCAATGCGGAAACCTTCAAAGAACCTTTTCAAACTGCTGCCTTATCAGGGGATGATCCTATTTACACAGTGGAAGGAAAAAGTGCCTCATCCCAACCCGAGGAGAACACTTCCCACTACATGAGTCAGGCCTTTAGCATCTCCCACACCAGCCCTGAGGTTTCAGAGCAAGATTATCAATTTAGTGTAAATCTAGGACCTGCTTGTGCTGAGCCATTGGCCACAATAAACTGAACTGTGATTGCCCAAACTCATCTCACCTAGGACCAGTGCTTCCTTTTAAATGTTGTTGCGCATGGCAATTTATCAGTGTGTGGTCTCTTTGAATTTTATTATGCAACAATGAACACATGTTATTTCTCACAGAATAAGGCCTGTGTGGTACCTTGCCCACAACTTAGCAGCACCAATGCCTTGGAACCTCACCGCCAGCAAGCAGAAAAGACTTTAATCCCCAGCCAATCTAGCTAGAATTTAACCCTAGGTTTCCAGACAAATGGGATATTGCCCAATACAATGCTCTATCCAGGCCACAGAATACTCAAGTGTCTTCCACCAACAGGGCATTGCCACAGTATAACGCACAGTGGTGTGCTAACATATAAAAAAAAAAATGTAAAGTGCCCAATTCTTTTTTTTTTCCAATTAAGGGGCAATTTAGTGTGGCCAATCCACCTACCCTGCTCATCTTTGGGTTGTGGGGGTGAGACCCACGCAGACACGGGGAGAATGCGGAAACTCCACACAGACAGTGACCCGGGACTGGGATCAAATCCGGGTCCTCAGCATCGTGAGGCAGCAGTGCTGACCACACACCTTGCGGTGTGCTAACATGACAGACTACTCACACAATGCAAAGATCAAAAAGAAACCAGATATTTAAGCAGCAATTTCCCATGTCACGAATTTATGACACAAACGTCCAGTCGAGCCCACACGCAGTTTTGTTATATGGCCGTATTTCAATGATCACATACCTAGCACAGAGTGGAGGGAGGCCTGATGAGTAAGTCCTCCCATGCGCTCCAGAACATTCTGCGATCTCTTCCTTGCCATGCTTGAATCAAGAAAAGTCCTATCAAGACACCACAACACAAACAAATAGATTCACACAGAGCACAAACTTCAATTTAAACAAACATGGCATTTACTAGATTACCATCAGTGATAGTTATCCAAGTGACACCATCAAATTAATTTGCGGCACTGGTTATTATTCCTTTGCTGCATTTTCCACTGAATTTTCTCTCCCACTTCATCATTCTACTCCCAGACACTGTTGAGGTGAGAATCAGACGGAGGGCAGCCCACAGACTCTGTGGGGTAAGTGCCGGGTATCGGCACTGCATTTTGATTCACAGCGCAGCAGAAATTAGGATTTGGCCATGTGAGAAAAGGACTACAAATTACACGCTTCTACACCATCACAGTGTGTATGGTGCATGAATGCAAGAAGGAAACAGCCCAGTGGGAGAGCTTCTTTCCCAGAGGAGTCACTTTCTGGGTGGCAATTCTACAGCAATGGTTTGTTGAAATGTCTGATCTCCATGTGCGATTCAATGCATAAGTGCCAGCAGGATTTTTGATCATGAGTGACCATCCCAGCAGAATCTTGTGCTGCTCCAACCTGATGGCTCCGTACATTCTTTTTTTTAAATAAAATATATTTATTTAAGTTTTTTAACACAATTTTTCACCCTTACAAACAAAAACCCCACCCCGCCTCGTAACAAAATAGAAAGAAAACGCACATAGCAAGATATAAACATGGTAAAACGATATGTTACAGAGCTTTGTACACTGAATTCCTCCCGTCCATGCCAGTTTTCCAGATCTTTCATGTGTTCTCTTGCTCAAATAACCCCCAGGCAGACCCCCCTTCCCCACTCCCTCCCTCCACCCACCCCCCCCCCCCTTCCCAAGACATCCCCCCCCTGGATTGCTGCTGCTGCTGACCGACCTTCATCTAACGCTCCGCGAGATAGTCTAGGAACGGTTGCCACGGCCTGTAGAACCCTTGCGCAGACCCTCTCAAGGCAAACTTTATCCTCTCCAGCTTAATGAACCCAGCCATGTCATTTATCCAGGCCTCCACGCTGGGGGGCTTCGCCTCCTTCCACATTAGCAAGATCCTTCACCGGGCTACCAGGGACACACAGGCCAGAATGCCGGCCTCTTTCGCCTCCTGCACGCCCGGCTCGTCCACTACTCCAAATAGTACTAACCCCCAGCTTGGCTTGACCCGGGCTTTCATCACCTTAGATATTGTTCCCGCCACTCCCCTCCAGAACCCCTCCAGTGCCGGGCATGACCAAAACATATGGACATGATTCGCCGGACTTCCTGAGCACCTCCCACATCTGTCCTCTACCCCAAAGAACCTACTCAGCCTCGCCCCCGTCATTTGCGCTCTGTGAACTACCTTAAATTGTATCAGGCACACGAGGAGGAGGAATTAACCCTCCCTAGGGCATCAGCCCATAGTCCCTCCTCAATCTCCTCCCCCAGCTCCTCCTCCCATTGACCTTTCAGCTCCTCTACCAACGCCTCCCCCTCTTCTTTCATCTCCTGGTATATTGCCGACACCTTGCCCTCTCCCACCCATACGCCCGAGATCACCCTGTCTTGAATTTCCTGTGCCAGGAGCAACGGGAATTCCCTCACCTGCCGCCTCACAAACGCACTTATCTGCATGTATCTGAAAGCATTTCCCAGGGGTATCCCAAACTTCTCCTCTAGTGCCCCTAGGCTCGCAAACGTCCCATCAATGAACAGGTCCCCCATTCTTCTAATCCCCGCCCGATGCCAGCTCTGAAACCCCCCGTCCATCCTCCCCGGGACAAACCGGTGGTTACCCCTGATCGGGGACCACACCGAGGCTCCCATTGCACCCCTGTGCCGTCTCCACTGGCCCCAGATCTTTAGCGTTGCCGCCACCACCGGACTCGTGGTGTACTTTGACGGCGAGAGCGGCAGCGGTGCCATCACCAGCACCCCCAGACTCGTTCCTTTGCAGGATGCCCCCTCTCCCTCCATCACCCACTTACGGATCATCGCCACATTTGCTGCCCAGTAGTAGCTCCCCAAATTCGGTAGCGCCAACCCTCCTCGGTCCCTACTGCGCTCCAAAAACCCTCTCCTTACCCTCGGGGTCTTATTTGCCCACACAAACCCCATAATGCTCCTGCCTACCCTCTTAAAAAAGGCCTTGGTGATCACGATGGGAAGGCACTGAAACACAAAGAGAAACCTCGGAAGGACCACCATTTTGACCGACTGCACGCTACCCACTAGCGAGAGCGGTAACATGCCCCATCTTTTAAAGTCCTCCTCCATCTGCTCCACCAGTCTCGTCAGATTCAATTTATGTAGGGCCCCCCAACTCCTGGCTATCTGGATCCCCAGGTACCGAACGCTCCCCTCCACCCTCCTCAGCGGTAGATCGCCTATCCCCCTTTCTTGGTCCCCTGCCTGTACTACAAAAAGCTCACTCTTCCCTACATTAAGCTTATAGCCCGAAAAATTCCCAAACTCCCTTAGAGTCTGCATGACCTCCACCATCCCCTCCACTGGATCCGCCACATAAAGCAACAGGTCATCTGCATAAAGCGACACTCGATGTTCCTCTCCCCCTCGGACCACCCCCCTCCATTTCCTAGACTCCCTTAATGATATGGCCAAGGGTTCAATTGCTAATGCAAACAACAGGGGGGACAGGGGGCCCCCCTGTCTCGTCCCACGGTTTAGACGAAAACACTCCGACCTCCGCCGATTCGTAACCACACTCGCCATCGGGGCTCTGTAAAGGAGCTTAACCCAGCTAATAAACCCTCCCCCGAACCCAAACCTACGCAGCACTTCCCAGAGGTACTTCCACTCTACTCGGTCCAAGGCCTTCTCCGCGTCCATAGCTGCCACTATCTCCGCCTCTCCCTCCACCGATGGCATCATTATCACGTTTAAGAGCCGCGGCTCCGTACATTCAAGCATACAATAGCACAGTGGTTGTTACTGGACTAGTCATCCAGAGGCCTGGACCACTGATCCAGTGACAGAAACATGATCCCACCATGGAAGTTGGGACATTTATATTGAGTCCATTCAATAAATTTGGAATGAAGTATTAATATTTATAATAATGACCAAGCAACCACTGGCTTGTTGTAAAATTCCAACCGATTCACTAATGTCCTTCATGGAAGGAAATCTGCTGCCCTTCCATGGTCTCATCTATATGTGACTCCAGACCCAAAGCAATTTGGTTGACTTTTAACTGCTTCTAAACTGGGCTAGTAGGTCACTATGCATTCAAGAAGGCAGCTCACTACCACCATCATTGAGGTAATTAGCTGTGAGCAATAAACGCGAGGGAGGTCTGGTGGCGCAGTGGGTAGCGCCCCTGACTCTGAGCCAGAAACTCTGGGTTCGAGTCCCATCCCAGGACATGATGGCCAAGGAAGATGTGGTCGTAATGCAGCCAAACAAGTTGAGTGTGTCAACCTGTAAATTCTTCCAAACATGATAATGGCTGGCTGTACGAGTGGGATAGATTCCTGGTCAGCCACACTTGATGTGGGGTGGCGCCCCGCAAGCTACAAGCCCCTGGCGAGAGACTAGTGACCCGCTCCGGGAATTACCAGCTATGGAAACAGATGGAAGTTTGCCTTACGGCAGCACCAGGTGTGGGAATTGGAATAAATGAATGCTGGCATTACCTCCGACACATATCCCACGAATAAAAATAAAATAAACCCACTTTTCAGAACTCTGTGATTAGCCTTAGGCCAAGATGTTATTATAATCATCAAATTACTTCTCTGGTTGACATTTTGAGCCGAATAATACATACCACGATTGGGAGCGCTTCCCGCTTCATGGAGTGTATTATGGGGCGTGGTGACGTTGGGCGCGCCATTTCCAACTTCATCACACCGGATTCCGAAAATACAGTATGGATAGGTCAAAAAGTTGGGAATCCGCCTGTGTTATTTCAATATCAATTTAAAAGGCATTTCAGTTAATTAAGTACCCATCTCAATGCAGTAATATGGTCAGAAGGCAATAATACGCCTTCAATATGAGAATCCTTTAAAAAAAAATGGCAAGTTTGATGGGGGGGGGTTGAAACTGCAGCTGAGACCAGAGTCTTGACTTTGCAGTTTAAACTCATTCAGAGGGGTCTTTTGCTTGTTTATTCAATATTCTCCTGTCTATAACCCAGGGAGAGATGGGACTGTGGTCTCAACTGGAGGCACAACCTCCAGTGAAATGGAGAGAACGATGAGGTGGAGAGAACGACGAGGTGGAGAGAACGATGAGGTGGAGAGAACGATGAGGTGGAGAGAACGACGAGGTGGAGAGAACGATGAGGAACAGAGAATGATGAGGTGGAGAGAACAATGAGGTGGAGAGAACGATGAGGAGCAGAGAACGATGAGGTGGAGAGAACGATGAGGAGCAGAGAACGATGAGGTGGAGAGAACGATGAGGTGGAGAGAACGATGAGGAACAGAGAATGATGAGGTGGAGAGAACGATGAGGTGGAGAGAACGATGAGGAGCAGAGAACGATGAGGTGGAGAGAACGATGAGATGGAGAGAACGATGAGGAACAGAGAATGATGAGGTGGAGAGAACGACGAGGTGAGAACAATGAGGAGGAGAGAACAATGAGGAGGAGAGAACAATGAGGTGGAGAGAACGATGAGGTGGAGAGAACGATGAGGAGGAGAGAACAATGAGGAGGAGAGAACAATGAGGAGGAGAGAACAATGAGGAGCAGAGAACGATGAGGAGCAGAGAACGATGAGGTGGAGAGAACGATGAGGTGGAGAGAAGGATGAGGTGGAGAGAACAATGAGGTGGAGAGAACGATGAGGTGAGAACAATGAGGAGGAGAGAACGATGAGGAGGAGAGAACAATGAGGAGGAGAGAACAATGAGGAGGAGAGAACAATGAGGTGGAGAGAACGATGAGGTGAGAACAATGAGGAGGAGAGAACGATGAGGAGCAGAGAACAATGAGGAGGAGAGAACGATGAGGAGGAGAGAACGATGAGGTGGAGAGAACGATGAGGTGGAGAGAAGGATGAGGTGGAGAGAACAATGAGGTGGAGAGAACGATTAGGAGGAGAGAACAATGAGGTGGAGAGAACGATGAGTTGGAGAGAACGATGAGGTGGAGAGAAGGATGAGGTGGAGAGAAGGATGAGGTGGAGAGAAGGATGAGGTGGAGAGAACGATGAGGAGAGAACAATGAGGAGGAGAGAACAATGAGGAGGAGAGAACAATGAGGTGGAGAGAAGGATGAGGTGGAGAGAAGGATGAGGTGGAGAGAAGGATGAGGTGGAGAGAACGATGAGGAGAGAACAATGAGGAGGAGAGAACAATGAGGAGGAGAGAACAATGAGGTGGAGAGAAGGATGAGGTGGAGAGAAGGATGAGGTGAGAACAATGAGGAGGAGAGAACGATGAGGAGGAGAGAACAATGAGGAGGAGAGAACAATGAGGAGGAGAGAACAATGAGGAGGAGAGAACAATGAGGAGGAGAGAACAATGAGGAGGAGAGAACGATGAGGTGGAGAGAAGGATGAGGTGAGAACGATGAGGAGGAGAGAACAATGAGGTGGAGAGAACAATGAGGTGGAGAGAACAATGAGGTGGAGAGAACAATGAGGTGGAGAGAACGACGAGGTGGAGAGAACGACGAGGTGGAGAGAACAATGAGGTGGAGAGAACAATGAGGTGGAGAGAATGATGAGGTGGAGAGAAGGATGAGGTGGAGAGAAGGATGAGGTGGAGAGGAGGATGAGGTGGAGAGGAGGATGAGGTGGAGAGAACAATGAGGTGGAGAGAACAATGAGGTGGAGAGAACGATGAGGAGGAGAGAACGATGAGGTGGATAGAACGATGAGGAGGAGAGAACGATGAGGAGGAGAGAACGATGAGATGGAGAGAAGGATGAGGTGGAGAGAACGATGAGGTGGAGAGAACGATGAGGAGGAGAGAACGAAGAGGAGGAGGGAACGATGAGGTGGAGAGAACGATGAGATGGAGAGAACGACGAGGAGGAGAGAACGATGAGGAGGAGAGAACGATGAGGAGGAGAGAACAATGAGGAGGAGAGAACGATCAGGAGGAGAGAACGATGAGGAGGAGAGAACAATGAGGAGGAGAGAACAATGAGGAGGAGAGAACAATGAGGAGGAGAGAACAATGAGGAGGAGAGAACAATGAGGAGGAGAGAACAATGAGGAGGAGAGAACAATGAGGAGGAGAGAACGATGAGGTGGAGAGAAGGATGAGATGAGAACAATGAGGAGGAGAGAACGATGAGGAGGAGAGAACAATGAGGAGGAGAGAACAATGAGGAGGAGAGAACGATGAGGTGGAGAGAAGGATGAGATGAGAACAATGAGGAGGAGAGAACAATGAGGAGGAGAGAACAATGAGGAGGAGAGAACAATGAGGAGGAGAGAACAATGAGGAGGAGAGAAGGATGAGGTGGAGAGAAGGATGAGGTCGAGCAATGAGGTGGAGAGAACGATGAGGAGGAGAGAACAATGAGGAGGAGAGAACAATAGAGGTGGAGAGAACGATGAGGTGGAGAGAACGATGAGGAGAGAACAATGAGGAGCAGAGAACGATGAGGAGGAGAGAACGATGAGGTGGAGAGAACGATGAGGAGGAGAGAACGATGAGGAGGAGAGAAGGATGAGATGGAGAGAAGGATGAGGTGGAGAGAACAATGAGGAGGAGAGAACGAAGAGGAGGAGGGAACGATGAGGTGGAGAGAACGATGAGATGGAGAGAACGACGAGGAGGAGAGAACGATGAGGAGGAGAGAACGATGAGGTGGAGAGAACGATGAGGTGGAGAGAACGATGAGGTGGAGAGAACGATGAGGTGGAGAGAAGGATGAGGTGGAGAGAAGGATGAGATGGAGAGAACAATGAGGAGGAGCGAATGATGAGGAGGAGAGAACGATGAGGAGGAGAGAACGACGAGGTGGAGAGAACGACGAGGTGGAGAGAACGATGAGGAGGAGAGAACGATGAGGAGCAGAGAACGATGAGCTGGAGAGAAGATGAGGTGGAGAGAACAATGAGGAGGAGAGAACGATGAGGAGGAGAGAACGATGAGGTGGAGAGAAGGATGGGGTGAGAACAATGAGGAGGAGAGAACAATGAGGAGGAGAGAACAATGAGGAGAGAACAATGAGGAGGAGAGAACGATGAGGTGGAGAGAAGGATGAGGTGGCGAGAACGATGAGGTGGAGAGAACGATGAGGTGGAGAGAACGATGAGGAGAGAACAATGAGGAGAGAACAATGAGGAGAGAACAATGAGGAGGAGAGAACGATGAGGTGGAGAGAACGATGAGGTGGAGAGAACGATGAGGTGGAGAGAACGATGAGGTGGAGAGAACGATGAGGAGAGAACAATGAGGAGAGAACAATGAGGAGGAGAGAACGATGAGGTGGAGAGAAGGATGAGGTGGAGAGAAGGATGAGGTGGAGAGAACAATGAGGAGGAGAGAACGATCAGGAGGAGAGAACGATGAGGAGGAGAGAACGATGAGGAGGAGAGAACGATGAGGAGGAGAGAACAATGAGGAGGAGAGAACGATGAGGTGGAGAGAACGATGAGGTGGAGAGAACGATGAGGTGGAGAGAAGGACGAGGTGGAGAGAAGGATGAGGTGAGAACAATGAGGAGAGAACGATGAGGAGGAGAGAACGATGAGGAGGAGAGAACAATGAGGAGGAGAGAACGATCAGGAGGAGAGAACGATGAGGAGGAGAGAACAATGAGGTGGAGAGAACAATGAGGAGGAGAGAACAATGAGGAGGAGAGAACGATGAGGTGGAGAGAAGGATGAGATGAGAACAATGAGGAGGAGAGAACGATGAGGAGGAGAGAACAATGAGGAGGAGAGAACAATGAGGAGGAGAGAACGATGAGGTGGAGAGAAGGATGAGGTGGAGAGAAGGATGAGGTGGAGCAATGAGGTGGAGAGAACGATGAGGTGGAGAGAACGATGAGGAGGAGAGAACAATGAGGAGGAGAGAACAATGAGGTGGAGAGAACGATGAGGTGGAGAGAACGATGAGCAGAGAACAATGAGGAGGAGAGAACAATGAGGAGGAGAGAACAATGAGGAGGAGAGAACGATGAGGTGGAGAGAAGGATGAGGTGGAGAGAACGATGAGGTGGAGAGAACGATGAGGTGGAGAGAACAATGAGGAGGAGAGAACAATGAGGTGGAGAGAACGATGAGGTGGAGAGAAGGATGAGGTGGAGAGAAGGATGAGGTGAGAACAATGAGGAGGAGAGAACGATGAGGAGGAGAGAACAATGAGGTGGAGAGAACGATGAGGTGGAGAGAACGATGAGGAGAGAACAATGAGGAGGAGAGAACAATGAGGAGGAGAGAACAATGAGGAGGAGAGAACAATGAGGTGGAGAGAAGGATGAGGTGGAGAGAACGATGAGGTGGAGAGAACAATGAGGAGGAGAGAACGATGAGGTGGAGAGAAGGATGAGGTGGAGAGAAGGATGAGGTGAGAACAATGAGGAGAGAACGATGAGGAGGAGAGAACAATGAGGAGGAGAGAACGATGAGGAGGAGAGAACGATGAGGTGGAGAGAAGGATGAGGTGGAGAGAAGGACGAGGTGGAGAGAACGATGAGGTGGAGAGAACGACGAGGTGGAGAGAACGACGAGGTGGAGAGAACGACGAGGTGAGAACAATGAGGAGGAGAGAACGATGAGGAGGAGAGAACGATGAGGAGGAGAGAACGATGAGGAGGAGAGAACAATGAGGAGGAGAGAACGATGAGGTGAGAACAATGAGGAGGAGAGAACGATGAGGAGGCGAGAACAATGAGGAGGAGAGAACAATGAGGTGGAGAGAACGATGAGGTGAGAACAATGAGGAAGAGAGAACGATGAGGAGCAGAGAACAATGAGGAGGAGAGAACAATGAGGAGGAGAGAACGATGAGGTGGAGAGAACGATGAGGTGGAGAGAAGGATGAGGTGGAGAGAACAATGAGGTGGAGAGAACGATTAGGAGGAGAGAACAATGAGGTGGAGAGAACGATGAGTTGGAGAGAAGGATGAGGTGGAGAGAAGGATGAGGTGGAGAGAACGATGAGGTGGGGAGAAGGATGAGGTGGAGAGAACGATGAGGAGAGAACAATGAGGGGGAGAGAACAATGAGGAGGAGAGAACAATGAGGAGGAGAGAACGATGAGGTGGAGAGAACGATGAGGTGGAGAGAAGGATGAGGTGGAGAGAACGATGAGGAGAGAACAATGAGGAGGAGAGAACAATGAGGAGGAGAGAACAATGAGGTGGAGAGAAGGATGAGGTGAGAACAATGAGGAGGAGAGAACAATGAGGAGGAGAGAACAATGAGGAGGAGAGAACGATGAGGAGGAGAGAACGATGAGGTGGAGAGAACGATGAGGAGGAGAGAACGATGAGGAGGAGAGAACGATGAGGTGGAGAGAACGATGAGGAGGAGAGAACGATGAGGTGGAGAGAACGACGAGGTGGAGAGAACGACGAGGTGGAGAGAACGACGAGGTGGAGAGAAGGATGAGGTGGAGCGAAGGATGAGGTGGAGAGAACGAAGAGGTGGAGAGAAGGATGAGGTGGAGAGAACAATGAGGAGGAGAGAACGATGAGGAAGAGAGAACGATGAGGAGGAGAGAACGATGAGGAGGAGAGAACGATGAGGTGGAGAGAATGATGAGGAGGAGAGAACGATGAGGAGGAGAGAACAATGAGGAGGAGAGAACGATGAGGTGGAGAGAACGATGAGGTGGAGAGAACGATGAGGAGGTGAGAACGATGAGGAGGTGAGAACGATGAGGAGGAGAGAACGATGAGGAGGAGAGAACGATGAGGTGGAGAGAACGATGAGGTGGAGAGAAAGATGAGGTGGAGAGAAAGATGAGGTGGAGAGAAGGATGAGGTGGAGAGAACAATGAGGAGGAGAGAACGATCAGGAGGAGAGAACGATGAGGAGGAGAGAACAATGAGGAGGAGAGAACAATGAGGAGGAGAGAACAATGAGGAGGAGAGAACGATGAGGTGGAGAGAACGATGAGGTGGAGAGAACGATGAGGAGGAGAGAACGATGAGGTGGAGAGAATGACGAGGTGGAGAGAACGATGAGATGGAGAAGGCTGAGAGGAAGAAGGGAACAGAGGGAGACTCGGGATGGTGTGGTTCCACAAGAAGGGGTCAGAGCCGCGCTAGATTCCAATCGTCAGAAAACCAGAAACCCTCAGTGAAGGCGGAGAATAGCTAATGTTACCCCAAGGGTATGCAGGCAGTGACCTGAAACCGAGTGAGACTCTGTGCAGATGACTCAGGCTTTTGAAGATGACTGTGGAATCATCATGTGAGATGCTCGCAAGGGAGATCATATCCAACTGCGTTGGGTGCCACCTGATGCCCATTGCTTTGAAGGTCATGATGGCCTTTTACCTCTTCGCAACAGGCTCATTCCAGACAGCCTGTGGAGTTCTCACTGGGATAACACAGCTTGCTGCACACCATTGCATCAAGATCCTCACAGCTACAATGTTCCAATGGGGTGCAAATTACATCTCCTTCACACAAGGTGTCCAAAGTCAAATGGATAGAGCCTGAGGATTTTCACTGGTTGTAGGTTGCCCCAGGGTGCAGGGAGCCATCGACTGCATGCACGTAACTATTAAGGCTTCTGCTGGATAGCCATACACCTTCACAAAGACAAAGAGCTTCCACTCAGTCACAACCCATACATCCTTATGAACTCACTGATGGCAGACCTGGCCTCTAGCCCAGATTCCTCGAGGGTTATAGGTGATCAGGGTTATCCACTGAAAAGATAGCTAAAGATGCCTGTGAAGGTATCCAGACCTGACGCAGAGATGAGGTACAATGAGAGCCACGCCAGTGCTAGGGCCATAGCTGGAGCAGACCATTATTCTCCAACAGGTGAGATTCTTTTGTAAAAATTAATTTGGAATACCCAATTCTTTTTCTTTCTAATTAAGGGGCAATTTAGCGTGGCCAATCCGCCTAACCTGTACTTCTTTTTGAGTTGTGGGGGTAAGACCCACGCAGACACGGGGAGAATGTGCAAACTCCACACGTACAGTGACCCGGGGCCAGGATCGAACCGGGGTCCTTGGCGCTGTGCTAATACAGGTGTGATTCTTTTTTAAAAAAAATAAATTTTTATTCAAATTTTCACAAAATATCAACAACAAAATACAGACCCCCCCCCCCCCCCCCATATACATAAATAATAAATTAACAACCTTCATCAACACAAAGGCAAAAATACACGCCCACTCAAGAAAAACAAAAAACTAACGAACCCCCCTCCCCCGGGTTGCTGCCGCTGCTAACCATCTTCTAACGTTCTGCCAGGAAGTCTAGGAACGGTTGCCACCGCCTGAAAAACCCTTGTACCGATCCCCTTAAGGCGAATTTCACCCTCTCCAATTTAATGAACCCTGCCATATCGCTGATCCAGGATTCCACGCTTGGGGGCCTCGCATCCTTCCACTGAAGAAGAATCCTTCGCCGGGATACCAGGGACGCAAAGGCCAGAATACAGGCCTCTTTCGCCTCCTGCACTCCCGGTTCCTCTGCCACCCCAAATATTGCGAGCCCCCAGCCCGGCTTGACCCTGGAACCTACCACCCTCGACACCGTCCTCGCTACACCCTTCCAAAAGTCCTCCAGCGCTGGGCAGGCCCAGAACATGTGGGTGTGATTGCTGGGCTCCCTGAGCACCTAACACACCTGTCCTCGCCCCCAAAGAACCGGCTTATCCTTACCCCGGTCATGTGAGCCCTATGCAGCACCTTAAATTGTATGAGGCTGAGTCTCGCGCAAGAGTTCACCCTCCCCAGGGCACCCGCCCACATTTCCTCATCAATCTCCTCACCCAACTCCTCCTCCCACTTACCCTTTAGCTCCTCCACTGAGGCCTCCTCCTCCTTCTGCGTCACCTGATATGTTGCCGAAATCCTTCTCTCTCCAACCCACACCCCCGACAGCACCCTGTCCTGGGCCCTGCGTGGCGGCAGCAGTGTGAACTCCACCACCTGCCGCCGAACAAACGCCCTGACCTGCATATATCTGAAGCTGTTTCCTGGGGGGAGCCCAGATTTCTCCTCCAGCTCACCCAGGCTCGCGAACTTCCCGTCCACAAACAACTCAGAAACCCTCCATCCATCCTCCCCGGGACAAACCGGTGGTTCCCCCGAATCGGGGACCACACCAAGGCCCCCACCTCCCCCCTGTGACGTCTCCATTGCCCCCAAATTTTGAGGGTAGCCGCCACCACCGGGCTCATGGTATACCTCGTTGGAAGAAGCGGCAGCGGCGCCGTCACCAGCGCCTCCAGGCTCGTGCCATCTCCAGCCTCTTCCATGCCGCCTCATCCCCCTCCATCACCCACTTACGCATCATTGCCACGTTGGCGGCCCAATAATACCCACAGAGGTTAGGCAGCCTCAACCCCCCCCCATTCCTGCACCGCTCCAGGAACACCCTTCTCACCCTCGGGGTCTTCTGCGCCCATACAAACCCCATAACGCTCCTGTTAACCCGCCTGAAGAAGGCCCTAGGGATCAGGATAGGGAGGCATTGGAACAGGAACAAAAACCTCGGGAGCACCGTCATTTTAACTGACTGCACTCTATCCGCCAGGGAGAGTGGCAGCACGTCCCACCTCTTAAACTCCTCCTCCATGTGTTCCACCAGCCTCGTCAAGTTAAGCTTATGCAGGGCCCCCCAGCTCCTAGCCACCGGAACCCAGGTACCTGAAACTCCTCTCCGACCTTTTTAGCGGGAGCTCACCAATCCCCCTCTCCTGGTCCCCCGGGTGCATTACGAATAACTCGCTCATCCCCATATTAAGCTTGTACCCGGAGAAATCTCCAAACTCCGTAAGGATCCTCATCACCTCCTGCATTCCCCCCACCGGGTCCACCACATATAGCAGCAAATCATCCGCGACACCCGATGCTCCTCCCCACCCCGCACCAGCACCCTCCAGTTCCTCGACTCCCTCAACGCCATGGCCAGGGGTTCAATCGCCAGTGCAAAGAGCAGGGGGGACAGGGGACACCCCTGCTTCGTCCCCCGGTGTAGCCGGAAATACTCTGACCTCCTTCTGTTCGTGGCCACACTCGCCACCGGGGCCTCATACAGCAGCCTCACCCACCTGACGAACCCCTCCCCGAACCCGAATCTTTACAACACCTCCCACAGGTACCCCCATTCCACCCTATCAAAGGCCTTTTCCGCATCCATCGCCGTCACTGTCTCCGCCTCCCCTTTCATCGCCGGCATCATTATAACATTCAAGAGCCTCCGTACATTGGTATTCAACTGCCTCCCTTTCACAAACCCCGTCTGATCCTCGTGTATGACCTGCGGCACACAGTCCTCTATCCTCATGGCCAAAATCTTTGCCAGCAACTTTGCATCTACATTTAAGAGTGAGATCGGCCTGTATGACTCACACTGTAGGGGATCCTTGGCCCGCTTCAGGATCAGGGAAATCAGCGCTCTAGACATTGCGGGGGCATTGCCCCCCCCTTTCCTTACCTCGTTAAAGGTCCTTACCAACAGCGGGCCAGGCAGGTCCGCATACTTCTCATAAAATTCAACCGGGAACCTATCCGGCCCCGGTGCCTTCCCCACCTGCATGTTCCCTATCCCTTTGACCAACTCCTCCAACCTAACTGGCGTCCCCAACCCCGCCACCTGCCCCTCCTCCACCCCCGGAAACCCCAGCCGGTCCAGGAAGCGACCCATCCCTCCCTCTTCCAGTGGGGGCTCAGACCGGCACAGTTCCTCGTAGAAGTCCCTGAAGACCCCATTGATACCCACCGCACTTCGCACTGTGTTCCCTCCTCCATCCCTAACTCCCCCGATCTCCCTAGCTGCCTCTCGCTTCCGAAGCTGGTGCGCCAGCATACGGCTCGCCTTTTCTCCGTATTCATATACCGTCCCCTGCACCTTCCTCCACTGCGCCTCCGCCTTCCTAGTGGTCAACAAATCAAACTCAGCCTGGAGGCTACGCTGCTCCCCAAGCAATCCCTCCTCCGGGGCCTCCGCATACCTCCTATCCACCCTCACCATACCCCCCACCAACCTCTCCCCCCTCTCCTTGTGTGCTCTAATGGAGATCAGCTCTCCTCTGACCACCGCCTTCAGCGCCTCCCAGACCACCCCGACTTGCACCTCCCCATTGTCATTAGCCTCCAGGTACCTCTCTAAACACTTCCGGACCCGCCCGCTCACCTCCTCCTCCGCCAGCATTCACACCTCTAGGCGCCACAGGGGGCGCTGGTCCCTCTCCTCCCCCAACTCGAGGTCCACCCAGTGCTGTGCATGATCAGAAATGGCTATTGCCGAGTACTCCGTATGCTCCACCCTCGGAATCAGCGCCCTGCTCATGACAAAAAAGTCAATCCGGGAGTAGGCCTTGTGAACATGGGAGAAGAATGAAAATTCCCTGGCCGCCGGCCTCGCAAACCTCCATGGACCACCCCTCCCATTTGGTCCATGAACCCCCTCAGCACCTTGGCCGCCGCCGGCCTCCTGCCCGTCCTAGACCTAGAGCGATCCAATGTCGGATCCAGCACCATGTTGAAATCCCCCCTCATTATCAGGCCCCCTGTCTCCAGGTCCGGAATCTGGCCCAGCTACGCCGCATGAACCCCGCATCATCCCAATTCGGGGCATATACATTTACCAACGCCACCCGCTCCCCCTGCAGCTTGCCACTTACCATCACATACCTACCGCCATTGTCTGCCACAATGCTCGGCGCCTTGAACTACACTCTCTTACCCACCAAGATCGCCACTCCCCCGATTTTTTGCATCCAAACCCGAATGAAACACCTGCCTACACACCCCTTCCTCAACCTTACCTGATCCGCCACCCTCAGGTGCGTCTCCTGAAGCATGGCCACATCCGCCTTCAGCCCCTTCAGGTGCGCGAACACGCAGGCCCGCTTGACCGACCCATTCAGTCTCCTTACATTCCAGGTTATCAGCCGGATCGGGGGCTACCCGCCCCCCTCCCCCGCCGACTAGGCCAGCCACGTGCCCGCGCCCCCCACACGGCCTGTTCCCCACAGCGGCAGACCCCCGCCCCGACCTCCTCTACCAACTCCAGCTCCCCCTTGGACATTCCAGCAGCAACCCGGTCCACCCTCCCCACTGCCCCAGCTAGGTCCCCCCCTAGCTGCATTGCTCCCCCCATTGCACTCCCGTAAGTCAGCTGACTCCTGCTGACCCCGGCCACTCCCGCCGTTCCATCAACCCCCCCAGTGTGGAACTTCCACTCCCCCCCCTGTCCACCAGCAGGATCTCGTCCATTCCACTCCCAGCGCGGGAGAAAAAGCCAGAGCTTCCCAGCTCCAGCCCCGCCCCTTCAGCCCTAAACGCGGGGAAAAAAAGCCCGCGCTTTCCACTCGCCCGTCCCCGCCTCCCCTGGCGCAGAACCCTTTCCAGGCCCGGCCCCACTACCCCCAACTCAGGCCTCTTCCACCCCGCGGGGCCCCATCTCCCCCACCGACCATCGACCCCCCAAGCAGTCCACCCACCCCCCCACCCCACGAGCCCGGCTGGTGGACCTAATTTAAAAAATGCCCAACCAACCCCCAAAAAACAAAGAAATAAAGAACCCCCCTCCCTCAAAACACAACCCAACAATCCCCAACCATCCCTCCACCGCGGCCCCTCATCCCCGCCCCTTAGTCTGAGTCCAGTTTCTCGGCCTGAACAAAGGCCCACGCCTCCTCCGGGGACTCGAAATAGTGGTGTCGATCCTTATATGTGACCCACAGACGCGCCGACTGCAGCATACCGAACTTCACCCCCTTCCTGTGCTGCACTGCCTTCGCCCGGTTGCAACCGGCCCTCTTCTTCGCCACCTCCGCACTCCAATCCTGGTAGATCCGAACCTCCGTGTTCTCCCACCAGCTGCTCCGCTCCTTCTTGGCCCACCTTAACACACACTCTCTATCAGCATACCGGTGGAACCGCATCAGCACCGCCCCCTGCGGCTCGCTGGGCTTGGGCCTCCTCGCCAGCACTCGGTGGGCCCCCTCCAGCTCCAAGGGACCCTGAAAGGCCCCCGCTCCCATCAGCGAATTCAGCATGGTGACTACGTAGGCCCCCACGGCCGATCACCCCAGCCCCTCCGGGAGACCCAGGATCCGCAGGTTTTTCCGCCTCGACCGGTTCTCCATCTCCTCGAACCTTGCCTGCCATTTCTTGTGGAGCGCCTCGTGCGCCTCCACTTTCACCGCCAGGCCCAGGATCTCGCCCTCATTCTCCGAGACCTTCTGACGGATCGCCGTCCCTTGGGCCGTCTGGGTCTCCAGCAGCTTATCGATTGGAGCCTTCATTGGCTCCAGCAGCTCTGCTTTCAGTTCCTTAAAACAGCGCTGGAGAAGCTCCTGCTGCTCTTGCGCCCACTGCCTCCACGCTGCCTGGTCTCCGCCCGCCGCCATCTTGGTCCCCCTCCCTCGCACCTTTCTTTGCTTCAATGCCACATTTTTTAAAATCGCCCCACTCCTGGTCCACTCCAGACACTATCGGGGGAATGTTGCTGTCCCCTTCCCACACCGGGAAACGTCGAAGAAGCGCTCTTGCGGGCCCTAAAAAGAGCCCAAAAGTCAATTTTTAGCGGGAGCTGCCGAACGTACGACTTAGCTCCGCATAGCCGCAACCAGAAGTCTACAGGTGTGATTCTGATGCCCAGACAGGTATGGAGGTGCATTACTTGCTCTTAATTTTGCAGACTTCACTCATTTCGAACATCTCCACCCATCCCCGCCCAATGATCGAACACACTCTTTGAAATGCTGACTGTTCCGGTTGCTCAGTTTGACTGATGACTGGATACCCCAAGTGCACACGCTCCGCACTTGTGTCAATAACTCACCAGGTCATGGCTGGGGAGGTTACCAGGGGTACCAACGCCCAGTTGGTAAACATCACTCACCTGGTCCAGCGACTCAAGTCACCCACTTTGTCTGGTGTCAGATTCACCCACCTGCACTGTTGCATGCAATGAAACTTGATGGTAACAGTCCCTGTAGTTTCCGTTCTGAAACCAAATCGACTCAGTCTCTCTCCCTGAAATGCAAGTATGAGAAATGAATTTCATCTCTCATCCTTTGGTCACGTTCCATATCCTTCCACCACACAATTATATCATCCTTCATATTTCATATCCTCCCCTTATGGTGATATTAATTGTTCATCCTGCTGCTTCCTTTTTAACAACTTGCATTTATAGAGCATCATTAATGTAGAAAAACATCCGAAAGGCACTTCATTGATGTGTGAAATGAATATTTGAGCCAGAAAATGTGATATTAGAAGGGACAAATAAAACATGTCAATCAAAAGGTTGCCCCGTGTGTTAGGTCTCAATCAGAGAAATGAACAGTTTGGTGGGGTGCATGGCTGTAGAACAGGAGGAGGTTACAGAGATGGGGAGAACTGAGGGCACAAAGGGATTTAAACACAAGGATGAGAATTTTAAACTTGAGAGCTAATTCTCAGTCAGGTTCGGGGTGATGGGTGAGGAGGATTTGGTGCAGGACAGGATATGGCCAGAATTTGAAATGAGCCAAAGTTTACCAAAAGTGGAGGCGGGGGGGAAATATTTTGCCACCTGCAGAAGGGCCTGTGAATTGTGCCTTTTAGAGTGGGTAACCTGTAACACAGCAGGCCCCACATTATTTTGGCAGGGCATTACCTGATTGCAATGATCAGCCAAGCCTGTATAATTAAGGGCAAGACCTTCTGCAATCATCCGGCTGTCTTCACAGCCATCAACTGATTCACCGTTGAAGAGTTTTGTTGTGGTGGGGCATATTGAACAAATCCCCCTGCCTGTCATGTCACAGGTACTGTAAAGTGGGTGTTATGGGTGTTTTGAATGATGCAGAGTCGCTACCCTCCACCCTAGACACCCTAGATGTAATTAGGCTGCCTTTGCGATATGGAACTCAGTTTGGAATAGTATATAATAGGCTGCACACAGACTGGTTTAGCTTGAGACAGTGGTTGAGGAGGGAGATGAAGTTATTGCAAGAAGAGATTTGCTTTGGTCTTCCGAATGGTTGGCTGGGGGAAAATGGTGCCTCCTACAGCTCAAATTTCCTTTCCAGGCTAGCAGTCGGACAATACAGAGGTGCAGGGGGAAGAAAAGTGAAGGCGCAGGAAGTAGTTTAGGGAAGGCAGTGAATGAAAGGAGACAGGGCAAGGAAATATGACACCAAGGATGAGCAGTTGCACAGTCCAAAGGTTGAGGTAGGGAAGGTAGGGAGGATATCTCGGGAGAAACACAGGGTGGTGCTGGGGAGGGTAGACATTGGAGATTCTACAAGAGTCGAGGGGGTGGCACAAGGTGAGGTGATTGAAAAAAAGGAAGTACTCAAGATGGGGTTAAGGTAAAGATAGGGTGACACTGCCATCACGGTGCTTTGCACAAGTGGAACATATAGCCAAGCAGGGAAAGTTCCAGAAGGGGCATGGTTTTGCCACCTGCAAATCAACTTTCAGTCAAAATGAGTCAATGTCAAAGGAAACAACCACAATAAGGTCCTTATACAATTACATTAATACTTTGCATGGTATACCATTTCCTATTTCTCCTCGTCCTTACCATCCCACCATATCAATTCATCAGGATATATCTTTGTTTGTTTGAAGTGCTTTTATTATTAAGAGCCAGATGGAAGGGAACAAATAACACCATCTGTCAGTGAATGAGGAGTAGAATTTACGTCCCAAATATTTTCAGAATGCAGATCCCAGCATCTGGGTGTGTGTGGGTATGAGAGTGTGTGTATGTGTGTGCAGGATGGTGGGGGGGGCACCTTTTTTTTGCTGATAGAGAACTATACACCGTTCCAGTAATTCTCACACCTACCTTGAATGTGCTTGGGGTCCGGATGTAAGTCATATCTTCAAGCTCAAGCAAGCCACCAACAAAAAATCTGTACATTTCTGATGTTCCAGGGAGGATTGGTCTCCAGGTCTGGCACGTCAGTGTGTAGCTACCTGAAAATAACAAGAGGTTACACTATTCGGGCCTATATTAAACAAAAAGCAAAAGCGTGTGGGGTACCAAGTAATTTTAGTCACAAATCTTTCACTTCTAATATCTGGCTTCAATTCCAGCACCGATAGATGGGATGATAGAGTCCCTCATAAAATTGGACAACAGACTGAAAATCTAGAGTAAAAATTCTGGAACAATACTGGGACTGCAGAGGTCTTGGTTAATATTCTGGACTCTCCCAGCATTGAGGGTGGGGAAATTTGTGGAGCTCCTCCTCCTGTTCGTTGTTTAACTGCCCACCACCATTCATAATTGAATGTGGCAGGACTGCAGAGCATGGATCTGATGCATTGGTTGTGGGATCCAGTGGCTCTGTCTATTGCATGCTGCTTCCACTGTTTGACTTGCAAGTAATTGCAATAACGGTGGGTTAACACATGCCAGAGGTGTGCATTCTATTGAGTGCCCTCTTCACCTGATGCTGCAATCAATGCACTAGGTTTGTTGTCATGACTGTGATGGGGCTCATGCATATTTACAGGACGGAGCAACTGGATAGGTCTTGGCCCCTGCAGTTTGACTGGTAGGGATGTGAACAACAAAAACAGAAAACGCTGGACAATTTCAGCAGGTCTGACAGCATCTGTGGTGAGAGAACAGAGCTAACGTTTCGAGTCTCGAAGACTCTTTACCAGCGGGTAGCTCTCAAGTTGTGGGAAGTCACAGAGCAGAGGTACATCTTGTGGAGATGTAAACAACAGAAGTGCAAAGGAAGTTGCGCTGGCTGTAGACTGGCACTGGACAGACACTAATACAATATTTCAGGTGGGGATGGTGCTTACGGGCGGCACGGTGCTTCACAGCTCCAGGGTCCCAGATCCAATTCCCACTTGGGTCACTGTCTGTGCGGAGTCTGCACTTTCTCCCCGTGTCTGCATGGGTTTCCTCCCACAAGTCCCGAAAAGCATGCTGCTAGGTCAATTGGACATTCTGAATTCACCCTCAGTGTACCTAAACAGGCGCTGGAGCGTGGCGACCAGGGGATTTTCACAGTAACTTCATTGTAGTGTTAATATAAGCCTACTTGTGACAATAATAAATAATAATTATTAGAAAGTTCAGAGACCAGAGGTGAAGGAGATCAAAGACATTGAGCTGAATTCTCCATTCTGGAGTCCAAGTGTTGGCGCCATCGTGAAAACGGTGGAATTGCACGATGGCATGATCGGGTCCCCAGCTGCAGCGATTCAACCGCTCCCAAGGGGCTAGCACGGGCGTATCGTGGAACTCCACACTCTGTTAACGGGCCGGCAGCCGATTCGCCGGTTCCGTGATTGACGCGACGCCGCGGCTGCACATAATGCATTCTCCACCCCCCACACACAGGCATCGCAGCCAACATGGCCGGCAAGAGAGCAGCGCCGCAATTCCGGGACGCCGAACTCGAGACCCTCCTGAACTCCATGGAGGAGAGGAGGCTGGTGCTATACCCCTGGCCGGGACGGAGGTCATCAGGCGCCATTGTTCGATGTGCCTGGGTGTAGGTGGGAGCCGCTGTCAGCGCCGTCGGGGTGGTGGCCCGGAGGCCAGTGCAGGAAGAAACTGCACAACGTCCTCAGGGTGAGTATCCAGCGCTGTGCTCTGGCACCAAGCACACTACTCTCATACACGTGACCTGCCCCCCCCCACAACGGGGGACGGCCGGACCCCCACCTTGACCCACATGCCAGCCCCAATGGCCGTATGCCGCGGCCACTGATGCCACCATCTACCCAACCCCTGGGCTGCATGCATCGAACCATCAAACACTATTGCTGTTTGTGTTTGCCACCCACCCAGACAACCTCCGTGAGCGGAAGAATACTGGACGGGGACCAACATACCTGCGGCCCCTCACCGTGCCCGAGCAGAGGGCACTAGACGTTATCGGCGGCCTGGAGGAGAGGGAGGTCGCCAAAGAGGAGGTCGGCGTCGATACCACGAAGTGAGACTCCCTGCCTGGTTGCGGGTCCCCACGACAAATGTGTGCCCAACCCCCCACACCCCGACCCCCCTCACCCCAGCACTTACCACCCTCACCGCAGCCCCCCTCACGATAGCCCTTACCACCTCACGCCTCACCCCCGCCCCGCTGTCTAACCAGACATGCCGTCTTGTATCTTACAGGACCAGCAGGGGATGGGCCCGGCCCATCCGGTGCCCGTAGCCAGTGCCAGGGCCCCCCAGACAGCCGAGCACCGACGGGGAGAGCAGTGGTAACACCAGCCTCTGTCCGAGACCCAGGATACCCAGGAGTTCGGGTCAGAGGAGAACACTGACTTTCCGTCACTGCCACTACCCAGGACAGGAGTCAGCTGGAGATTGCAGCGGCGCACCTCAGGGTGGCCGGGTCACAGCAAGCCGTTGCTGGGACCATCGGCGGCATTGCCCAGGTGATGGCCCAGTCACAGCAGGCCATTGCTGAGAGCATCTGTGGCACTGACCAGGTGCCAGACGGTGTCACACAGACACAGAGGGTGGTGACAAAGTCCCAGATGGAGATGGCCCACTCCCTGTGCTCCACAGCCGCTAACGTTCAGACCCTTGTCGATACCAGAGCGGGCATCCAGGACTGGCAGCACCAGGTGGTGGAGGGCCTCGGGGGAAGGCCCCGCTCGCACCCCCGTCCCATGGAGAAGCCTGGGGGCCATCGGGCACCCGGAGGGAGGAGGTGGTGCTGGGGCCCATGCCGGTGGCTACTGCAGGGGAGGTCCCGGGACACCGTAGCACCTCGGACTCAGCCCCTCCTGTCCCTGGTGCATCTGGTGGGCAGCAGGTAGAACAGGGCAGCACCACGCCACCCAGGACGTCCAGGGATCAGCCGGGCCCATCCAGGTCGGGCCGCTTCAGGATACATGCGCCAACAGGGACCCTCGTCGCAGGGCAGGAGTCACAGCAGACAGCCTCCACTCCTGCTGTAGCGTCTGGGGAACCACAAAGATATAGCGGTAGGACCCGTAAGGCCAGAAAGTTAGACACCAGTTAAATTGGCACGGGTGCAGGGCACAGTTGAGTTATAGGGGCTAGGGCACAGACTGTATATAATTAATTGTTCGGAATAAACACTGTGCACACTGTTGAGGCCAACCTTGGTGCTCTGTCTGATGGTTGTGGGGTGGGGCAGTCAGTGCTGGCCAGTGGGAGTGAGGGGTGGTGGGCGAGTGAGGCGCAGTGGGTGGACCGTGCAGCCCCCCCCCCGACCGTCCCTATCACTCCGTTCCCAGCTATTCGGCAGGGCTATGTGATGGACTGGCCAGGTCGCATGCAGTGATCACCCAGGTGGAAGGTCCGACTGTGGGCATGAGTCAGACATTGTCTAACGATGTTGAGCACGGAGCTCATCGCAGAGCGGGCTGTCATCATCCTCCATCCCATGGATCAGACCCGCTGTCATTGTCCCCCTCCCTCTCCTCGTCTGACGAGGCCTGCCCTTGCTCTTCATCCTCCTCCAGCACATTGCCCCTCTGCTGAGCAGAATTGTGGAGGATGCAGCAGACCACAAAGATGACCCCCCCCCCCCCCGGGCCCCTCCAGAGCGATCCAGGCACCTGAAGCGCATCTTCAGGACCCCGAAGCACCTCTCGACAACACCCCTGGTCGCACAATGGGCATCATTGTAGCAGTGCTCCGTGTTGGTCTGTGGCCTCCGTATAGGTGTCATCAGCCACGGCCGTAATGGGTAACCCCTGTCGCCGAGCAATCAGCCCCGCAGCTGCTGCCACAGGGCTGCATGCAGGGCAGCGGCCGCCAGCACGGCAGCCAACATCGCTGGTTGATGACCGAATGACATAATTATCTGCAGGGGGAGAGGGGAAAACATGTTATCATGGCACATACACCTGTGCACAACTAGGTACCATGGGCTACATGGTGACCCCAGTGGTCCCCCACCCCGCAGACAGCACGGCCGGTGTCCGATCGGGGACCCGCAGTCCCCCCACGCCACCTCCTACCTCCTCTCACAGCCGCCTCAGCCAGCACTACAGCTTCATGATTTTTATAGGACATTAGAAACACGGCGTCGGGAAATTGGGCCATCCGAGGCGCAGAGTCGCTGAGGCCCCGGGGAATCGGTCGTCATGGCAGATAATGAGATGCGTACTGTACATTTGGGCCGCACGGCAGGCGCCGCGATTTTGTCGCATTGGGGGGACCGGAGAACGCCGATTCAGCACGAAACCGGCGTCAGGCCCGATTCCGGAGTCGGAGCCGATTCTCTGGCCCATCGCGTTTCGCCGTCACCGCACGGAGATTTCAGCCTATCAAGTGCAAGTCCAGCACAGACTCAGCCATGCATACCAATTCAATTTGTAGTCTGTGTTGATCTCAAGTGGGGCAAGAATAAGTCTAGTTTTACTTCTTCACATACAGCTCATTCAGGCCACAAGACAACCAGATCAACTTGGCTCTGATGCTCTTAAATATCCCCTCAACTCCGTGTCCAGGGCGGATTAAGAATGACCACAGCAGCATGGCCGAGGAGCAATTGTGGAACTGTTCCCCGCTGGGGTTCAACAGCAAGGAGAAAAAGTGAGGGGCAAACTCACAAGTAAATAAAGAAAACATACAGGAAAGAGCAAATACTAATAATCAGACAAGAGGAGAAAATGTTGGAAACATTCAGCATCTGCAGAGAGACAGACCAATCACTGCTTCCAGTTTAGAACAGTCAGTGATTAATTTGCCAAGTGCTGCATGCAGCATTCTCTGATTTTGGTTCAGGTTAGAAATATTTCCTTACCAGGACTGTCAGGGATTCTGATGTAGCCGTAACCCTCAATGCGGTATCTCTGCCAGAAATCACAAGACTGCACCCCAAAGTAAAGCACAGGCCATTGCGGCAGGAAACCTGCAAAATCCAAAGAATATTGGACTCAGAGCAATATGGTGTTGCTGAGGTGCTGAGATACACAAGGAACTGGATGCAACACAATACGCGAGATCCTTCCACAAGAGACTGGGAAGCACGGAGATACAGACGAGTTTCACATAAGGAAGTGGGGGAACAAAATTAAAAATACAACAGTTTCTTTTAATTGTATCATGAATGGGTGAGTAAGGGGCAGCATGGTGGAGCAGTCTAGCACTGTACCTCACGATGCTGAGGTGTTCAATCCCGGCCCTGGGTCACTGCCCATGTGGTGGTTGCACATTCTCCACAAACCAAAAAGATGTACAGGGTAGGTGAATTGGGCACGCTAAATTGCCCCTTAATTGGAAATAAAAAGAATTGGGTACCCTGAATTTAAAACAAAAAAAATGAATGGGCGAGTATGTGCTTATTGGATTTGTAGAAGATCTGATGAAAATGAGGCATCACTATGTCAAGAGTTATTTTGACACAATCAATAGCATGGTATTAATAGATTCTTGATAAGCAATGGGGTGAAAGGTTATCAGGAATAAACAGGAATCTGGAGTTGAGGTAAAAAATATGAGGTACATAAGATAGGGTAGATAGGAAGAAACCTTTCCCCAAGGCAGAGGGTCAATAACCAGGTGGCAAAGATTTAAGGTAATGGGCGGGAGATTTAGAAGGGATTTTTCACCGAGAGGGTGCTGGGAATCTGGAACTCACTGCCTAAAAGGGTGGTAAAGACACAAACCCTCACAACATTTAAGAATGATTAGGTGAGCACTTGAAATGCCATAGCATACAAAGCTACACACCAAGTGCTGGAAAATAGGATTAGAATAGATAGGTGCTTGATGGCCGGTACAAATACAATGGGCCGAAGGGCCTCTTTCCATGCTCTAAAACTCTATGGGCTGGATTCTTCACACCCCGACACCGAAATCGTGGCCGCGCCGGGGCAGAGAATCCAGTTTGACGCCGAAAAGTGGCGTCACCGGGGAGTATGCCGAGCCGCTGGAGGCCATTGCCAGAGGCCCGCTCCAACAATCTCCGCCCCTGACTGGCCAAGTTCCCAATGGCGTGGAACTAACCTGCTCCAGCTGGTCGGGATACTCGAGTGGCGGCTGCGGACTCAGTCGGGGGCGGGCCGATCAGAGGCCAGGGGGGGCCTTATAGGCAGCCGGGGAGTGCTTGTGCGGGGTCTGAGAGTCGGGCGTGCGGCCGATCGGGGGGTCTCTTTCTTGGGTCTGGCTCCATGGTCCGTGTCCACCATGGAGCACAGCGCGGCCGCTGGAGGCCGCTACCGTGCGCATGCGCGGCCTCCGACCCGGAAATGATGGGCCCGTATCTGCAGCAAAAACTGCAAAATTTACTCCGGGTCCCTGCTAGTCCCCTGCAGGGCTATGAATTTGTGTGCCTTTGTTCCAGGATTTTCAGGAGTAAAACTCCACGGTTTGGACGCTGGGGTGGGGACATAGTCCCAATAATGGAGAATCCAGCCCGAAGACTCTAGAACCAGATTCCAATTTGGATGTTCATGTTGCTAAGGGGAAAGGTTTCTTCCTATCCTCTTTATGTACCTCATAATTTTAACCTCAACTCCAGATTCCTGTTTATTCCTGATAACCTTTCACTCCATTGCTTATCAAGAATCTATTAATACCACGCTCTTGATTGTGTTTATTATTGGTGCGGTAAACAATAATGTATTCACCATTCTACAAAGACAAGGTTAATCCTGAGCACCGTTTCAAATAGAACCCCAGGAGAAGGTCTGCTGCCTCACATCGCCAGGGACCAAGGTTCAATTCCAGCCTTGGGTCACTGCCTGTGTAGAGTTTGCACTTTCTCCCCGTGTATGCGTGGGTTTCCTCTGCGTGCTCCGGTTTCCTCCCACAGTCCAAAGATCTGCAGCTTAAGTGGATTGGCCATGCTAAATTGCCCCTTTGTGTCCAAAGATGTGTAGGTTAGATGGGGTTACGGGCATAGGATGGGGGAGTGAGTCGAGATATGGTGCTCGTTCAAAGGGTTGGTGCAGACTCGATGTGCTGAATGACCTCCTTCTGCATTGTAGGGATTCTATGGTGGGTGGCAAATAAAGAAAAGGCAAGTTAGGACGGGCATTAGGAGGTGATACACAAAAAGTGTACCTCGATTGGGAACAGTTAGGGTAAAGCTTGAAAGTTATTCAAGAGGCCATAACTGTGGTGAAAGGAAATCATAGAGTTTTCAATGAAGGATCAGCCAGAAGAACTGATTGATTCCCCCAGCAATACTTATCTCAGAAATATTTGGGAACCAGGTAACAGTTTTTTCATTGAAAAGAAAATCACTAAGGGGAGTTATGACTGTGGCAGGGACAGCACAACTGGCTTTGTCATTCAGGATCAGGAGGGGAGGGGTGCAGCTGTTGTTCCCTCGTCTACTTACTAGTTAGCAACCCCTGCAGGAAGGCACAATGAGTGGATCCCAAATGGGCACGATCTGGCTTTGATATTTCCTGTGGTTAAACAGCTTACCAGCACATCCTGTCTAGCGCACACACAAAGAATGGGCACTGCACTAGAAGGCGGCAGGCATCAGTGAGCCGACCAGCGGTCAGCACCTTCCGAAAGATGGTGAAGCAAATTACACTAATCAGCGCATTTAGGGGGGAGGAAATTACACGAGTCAGCGCATTTAGGAGGGAGGAAATTACACTGGTCAGCGCATTTAGGAGGGAGGAAATTACATGAGTCAGCGCATTTAGGAGGGAGGAAATTATACGAGTCAGCACATTTAGGAGGGAAAGAAATTACACGAGTTAGCGCATTTACGGGGAGGAAATTACATGAGTCAGTGCATTTAGGAGGGAGGAAATTACATTGGTCAGTGCATTTAGGAGGGAAGGAAGTTACAAGAGTCAGTGTATTTAGGAGGGAGGAAATGACATGAGTCAGCACATTTAGGAGGGAGGAAATTACACTGGTCAGCGCATTTAGGAGGGAAGGAAGTTACAAGAGTCAGTGCATTTAGGAGGGAGAAAATTACGTTGGTCAATGCATTTAGCAGGGAAGTAAATTACACTTGTCAGTGCATTTCGGAGGGAGGAAATTACAGGACTCAGCACACTTGGGAGAAGAGGAAATTGTAACAACCAACGCCTTTAGTGGAACTGGGAGTAAATTGAAAAAAGGCAACTTTTAGTTTCAAATTTGCCCTTGGCTCTAATTGCAGGAAAATATTTACCCACAGTTTAACCTTATAATCACAGTCACATCAACAGCAGAGGTCTGCATCAGATGCTGACACTGGGTGTAAAATGTTACACTGCTATTCTATTCATACACAATGATTCCCATTCATGGGTTGGGGGAAATTGGAGTGCGTGTGGAAAGCTCTCATTGGAGTCAAGGCACTTCTGCAATCAATGGATCTAAGAAAACCTTCTGTGGCAGACTTGGTAAACAATGCCTGGCTGTAGGCAGGAAAGCAATACTCTAAGGCACCATTAATGATTGGCCACCAATTCTGGCTCACTATTAGGAACTGAAGACACGGGTTCTTGCCATTTAGCTTCCTGCAAACCAATGTCCCAATAGGTAGGGTAGACAAGTAGCAGAACATTTCCTGATTATGGTATGCGGTTCAGTTTTAGCCAACTAAACATCAGCAGTTATCCTCCGAGGTACTCAGGCTGAATTATTTGAGATGATGTAAGTGAGTTATCCCTTTTACAAAGAGAGTGTGCACTCCAAATCTGATATCTAATAAAACAATCAACCCCTGTGGATCATCAGTGGCTTGGTTTGAACATTTAGGTTGGGTTTGCACATGTCTGACATGTGGCTAATTCACAAAGAATCCAGAGTTCAGCATTTTATCTTTCCTTTAACATTCAGTCTTCCAAAAGACATTTAAAGATATTGATAGTTTATCTGAAAATTCAAGCAATTGGGCCTCAAGGGTACCAAGAGACATAACACTAGAGATAAAGTAAGCAGTCTGAAATACTTTGCACTTTTGAGTTCAATGGCACATTCAACTCATAATATTAAACCCTTTGGTTTTAAACATTGACAAGCTCCAGGGAACAACTATCTAAGCATCTTGTATGTATTTGACTGGGCCCCATTGCAGTTGACCCATTTAGAAACAAGTGACATGATGTGAAAGATGATTTACCAGTTATGAACAGTAAATATTCATATGGTCATCTCTGCAGGAATCTCATGAGTGCAAAGATTGTGAAATGATCATGGTGACTTAGCTGTTCCTTCCAGTTTGATAGATAGGACCTACGAACAGTTATGTAGAGCTGTAGAACATCTGATCCACAGCAGAAAGCTGATCATTATACCCTAGGCTATGGGGTCAAGTTTCACTGGAAAATCTTCTACCCTTCCCCTCTTTAATTTCAATACACCAAGCTCAAAAAGAATCTCTGATCCATCCGGGGTGGCAGTACATTTCCCATTATATGGGTATATTGGAAAATAATAAATTGAAAAGTCAGTCAGAATTGCTACTTCCAGTTATTATATAATTACAACTCATCGGTTTAGCTCACTTGGCTGGACAGCTGGTTCGTGATGCTGAGCAAGGCCAGAAGCATGGGTTCAATTTCCATATTGGTTGAGATTATTCATGAAGGCCCGCCTTCTCAACCTTGTCTGAGGTGTTGTGCTCCTGGGGTTAAATCACCACTAGTCAGCTTTCACCCCTCAAAGGGGAAAGCAGCCTATGGACATCTGGAACTATGGCGACTTTACCTTCCATATCATCCAAGTGACATCTATTTGGATAAGGTACAGTATTAAAGCACAGAAAGTCCCAATATGAGTTACTGTCCTGACAGCAGCCCAGGACAACTGCTGCTCTCTTTCTCCCGCCACCACTGCCCCGCCTGCTTGATGATGTTAGCCCTGCTGATGTGAAATGCATAGAACTGGAACACAATGTAATAAAAAAAATTGTAGGATGTGGACATCGCTGGCAAGGCCAGCATTTACTGCCCATCCCTAACTGCCCTTTGAGAGAAGGTGGTGGTGAGCTGCCTCTTCTGTAGTTCATCCAATGGGGTACTCCCACAATGCTGTTAGAAAGGGAGTTCAAAGATTTTGATCCAGCGACCAAACATCCTTTCAGAGGAGAAATTGGTAGCAGTAATAGAAGCTCAGAGGTCACCATATCAGGCATGCAGATTGAGGGGAGACTGAATTGGGGATTGGGAAAGAACTAGATGCACTGGAACCGTCACAGAAAAGGAAGCAAGCCGAGAATTGCTGTGTCTGTCTGTGTACGAAACAGATTTGGCAACATTCTACAATTGTACAGATAGAGAAAAACACTTAAAATTACTAAAGCAAAATTGAGATGGGCACCTCAGCACGTTGGTATAGGTGGAATTTCTGAGATCAAAATAGATGTCAGAGGAGCCTATTGCTTCAAAGGAAAAATGGGAAACTCACCCTCGGGTTGATTATCACTTCTTAAGGTCATTTCAAAGTTGAATGGATATGAAAAATAGGCCACATTCTCCTATTTAAAATAATAACAGTAATTACAACGAGACACAGCACTCTGCATTGATGTTTAACCTTAAGCACTGTCTTACAAAAATTGGGCACTCTACATTTTTTAAAAACTTAAATAATAAAAAAACATGCACGTGTGGGTTTCATGTTATTTAGGATCAGAGTGAGAACCCAACTATTTGCAATTTGTAAAACTGAGAGGAAATCTTACTGCACCACAGGAGTGATAATGCTGGCCCATGGGTGTCTTTTATGTTAAAACAAACATTTAAAAAATAACTTTAAGAGTACCCAATTCATTTTTTTCAATTAAGGGGTAATTTAACGTGGCCAATCCACCTACCCTGCACATCTTTGGGTTGTGGGGGCAAAAGCCACGCAAACACAGGGAGAATATGCAAACTCTCCATGGACAGTGACCCAGAGCCGGGATCGAACCCGGGCCCTCGGCTCCGGGAGGCAGCAGTGCTAACCACTGTGCTACCGTGCCGCCCCTTCTCATGAATAAAGTTAATAACCAGGTTTCTGCTTGCTTTTCTTTGTGCAGTATCTTTGGAGAAAACACTTTTCAGGACCAAACTGAAACAACCTCGGTTCAGATGAGAGTTCTAAGACCAACTGCCTTTTCAGACAGACCTGGCTCCTCCCAGTATCGACATCATCTGTAACCAGTGCGTAAGACACTCCTTTGTCTCTTTTTAAAGGATGTCCCTTGACTTGTTTAGCCAGGACCAAACACAATACTCCTCATAAATTATCTACATGCCAGAGGTCCTTCAAACATAAACAATATTCCATTAGCTATCTATCTGGAAACAAGTAAATGATTCTCAAGATCTAATAGAACACTTCACCTGCAAATCAATGATTATCTAACTTTTACGACACCTTAATCACAACTCCAGCATCTTAACCCAGGTTTTAATAACATTACGGCAAAAAACATACAAAATGACAATATCTTACATTCATCACATTCTATAATATTTTAACTACACAAAAGAATAGCAAATGTTGTAAACACACTGCAGATCTGAAGAGAATAACAAGCTATTTGACTTCAGAGAAATATTTATCCAAAATATGAATTGGTATTTCAAATGCTGACAGAGCTGCAGTATATTAAAGATGTTTGGATTTTTAATAGGCAGAATTATAATATTTTTCAGTACAGTAACAACACTGCCATCCACCTGACAATGTGGAAAATTATCCAGGTATGCCTTATGCACAAAAAACAGGACACATCCATGGGGCCAATTAATGCTGCATTAGCCTACTCTCAATCATCCAAATAACGGAAGGTGTCGTCAACATGCCATCAGGCATCACTTACTCCCAATAACCTGCTCACCGATGCATTGCACAAGGATCACTCAGCTTCAGGTCTCATTACAGCCTGAATCCAAACAGGAACAAAATAACTGAATTCCAGAAATGAGGTGAGACAGACTGTCCTTGACATCAAGACAGTATTTGACTGAGTTTGGCATCAAGAAGTTGGTTGGATGACTAGAATATGATGTAGAAGTATGCTAACGGTGCAAGTTCATACTGACTGTGGTAGTATATGGAGTGTTCAATTCCATTCAGAACTTCTCAGATAATTAAACAGACCATGTCTGCATGAAGCAAGGCCTGGGTAATATTCAGGTTTCAACTTTTAAGTGGCAAGGCACAGGCACACCATACAGTTCCAGGCAATAGACATCTCGAACAAGATTGGTATTCTAACCACCTCCTGGACATTCAATGGCCATATCATCACTGAATCCCCCACCATTAACATCCTGGGAATTACCATTGATCAGAGACTTAACTGGACCAGCCAACATAATGGGCGGGATTTAATTAAATGGGCACAAAGTCCCATAGTCAGCGCGTTTAGCCACATGTTTCCTGGCGCTCGCAGCGCAGAGAAGTTCCGCCTGCCGGAACTCCTCAGTGTAGCGATAGATCGGGCCGCCATTTTTAAATGGCGTCCCGATCTCTGGAGCTGCCGAAGCGATCCCTGACAACCCCCCAAACACCAATGGGAGGGCCCCCGCATCCGCCCCACCACCCGCGCATGCATCCCCGGCTCAATCGCCACCAAACAAAGAATGCTAGCTTGGCACCTTGGCAGTGCCAACCTGGCACCCTGACAGTGTCACCTGGCACCTGGGCAGTGCTAGGCTGGCACCTGGGTGGCATTGCCAGGTTGGCACTGCCAGGGTGCCAGGCTGGCAGTGCCAGGGTGCCCGGGTTGCACCAGCAGTGCCAAGGTACCACCCAAAAGGGCATGCACCTAGGGTCCTCCAATCCCCTGGGAGACCCAACGAGTGCCTTTCCGTCTGGTCCCCGTTTGTGGAGACCAGTACTGAAGGGCACTTGCCCAAGGTCGCCAAGGCGAAGGGGATAAATCCCAATGCCTTGTGTACCTCGAGAAATTGCATATTAAAGTGAGCCGAGCAATCTCACTTTAATATGCAGTTTTGCCAGTGATCCCACCCATTTACATCGCAACAACTCGCAAGTTGGTGTTAGATCTCGAGAGGCTGTGCAAGCCGGGTAGATCCCGGGAGCAGGGTCTCCTGGCTTCAATCGGCCACACTGTGCCGCAGCGAGCTGCTTTTCAGGCGCAGCATGGCCATTCGATCATGCCCAAAACTGTGGAAATAAAAGTAGTTCAGAGATTGCAGTGATTGACTCACCTCTTGACTCACCAAAGCCTTTTGACCATCTAAACATCAGCAGTGTAATGGAATTAATACTCCTCAGTTGTTTGAACGAGTGCAGTTCCATCAACACTTAAGCATGACACCAGGGAGGACAACACAACATTCTTGATCAGCACCCTAAAGACCACTTCCTCCACTGCCAATGCACTACAGCAGCAGTGGTGTACCATATTCAAGATGCACTGCAGAAACTTGCTAAACCTCCTACAACACAACTTCCAAGCCTGCAATTTCTGCAAGGCAACAGGCACATGGGAACACCACCATGTGCAAGTTTGCCCTCAGGTCACACAATCACTGTTACTTCAAATTTTGTTGGGTAAAATCCTGAACTCCATTCCTAACAGCACTGTGGGGTACCAAAACCCGACAGGTTGAGGCTGTTCAAGGAGGATCACCATCATCTTCTCAAGGGCAATACATGCTGCCTCGTCAGCGATGCCCACATCCCATGAATGAAAACAAACAAAAATTAACTTCTAATCGCTATTTCCAGTTTGCCGATGATCACAATTCAAACATTGTTTCGAAATTTCCTTACCCGGCCCTCGACCTTGGTTGAGCAAGTCTGTGTCACTCCAGACAACTGCTGCTGTGAAGGACAGAACCAATCTAGACATTAAGAAATGAAATCATTATTTAGGCTTTGTAGGCATCTCACACATCAGTGTGGGTAAGCAGTACTTGATCACTGAACCAAATCTGCAATCACAAAAGGAAGGAAGCAAATAATAATATAAAGACTCTGCTCAAGTAAGGCTTTCCCACTCACTATTTCAACATTTTCTGATATTCCAGATTGTTCTTAAAACTGTATGGTTGCACACTACATTGCATAAACTATATTGAAATCACTTAAATATCTATAGTTGCACATAATATATTACTTTATGTAATTATGCTTTAAATAACTAACACACATTTGTGAGAAACAACATGAACTTGCATTTATATCGTGCCTGTCATGTAACAAAACATCACAAGTAATTTCACAGGACTCTTATCAAACAAACTTTTATTGTCACAGTGGGCTAAACAGCTGGTTTGTAATGCAGAACAATGCCAGCAGCATGGGTTCAATTCCCGTACTGGCCTCCAAGAACAGGCGCTGGAATGTGGCGACTCGGGGCTTTTCACAGTAACTTCATTGAAGCCTACTTGTGACAATAAGCGATTATTTTTTTAAAAGTAAGTTACAGGGGAAGGTGGCCAAAAATTTGATCAATGTAGGCTTTAAGAAGCATTTAAGGAAGATGGAGAGATTGAGGGAGGGAATTCCAGAACCTAGTGCATAGTTGGCTGGAGGTGTCGTCATCTGTAATGGAATAATTAAAATTGGTGACGCTCAAGGGACTGGAATCAGGGGAGTGCAAATATCTCAGGGGGTTATGGGGCTGGAGGTTAAAGGCCTTGTAGGGATTTGAAAAGAAGTGAGAGAATTTTAAAATGCAGGTGTTGCTTGACCTGGAGCCAATGTAGGTCATAGGTATGATGGGTGACTGGAACCTGGTGCAGGCTAGGACATGTGCAACAGTGTTTTAGATGACCTCAAGTTTACAGAAGGCCGAAAGATGCCTTGGAATATGAGGAAGTATAGGAGGAAGTACAAGCTTTACAGTCTAATTACACTAAAAGCTTTCAATAACTAAAATAAGCTTCCCAGAGTTAGGGTATCAGTCCTATAAAAACATGAAAGAAAGTTCAAGAATATGATGACGGCTTACACTGCTTTCAGATTCTTCCTCACAATATTCCCAGATACCTTTCCTCTCAATACTTCCACACCACAATCCTTGACTGCCCCTATGTTCTTCCACACTGCCAAAACCACATTTAACCGGTCTCATTAATACTTATACTTGTCTCCCATTATCTTAATAGAGATGTGTAAGATTAGGTATATTATAGCATTCCAACTACATAGTACACAGAAATGACCCGCTAAAAAAAGTAATTTCCGGTTGATATGTTCTGATCTTGGAGGGATGCCAGATATTTACACGTAATTGATAATCTCAGACCCTCCATAACAACCAACTTCTAAACTACAGGATCATCCTTGGCTTGGTCACAGCACGCAGTAAGGAAGTAATGGGTTCAAGTCCCACCCCTGGACTTTAGCACATAATTAAACTTGATAGTTTGGAGCAGTACTTTACTTTTGCAGATACCAATTTTCAGCTGACATGTTAAATTGAAACCCAGATCTGTGGTGCACTATTCAAAGAGGAGATGTGGAGCACTCCTGGTGTACTGGCCAATATTTATCCTTCATCCAGCATCACCAAAATTAGATTGTTTGTCATTATTTTCATTGCTATTGGTGGAAGTTTCCTGTGCATAAATTGGCTGTGCCAATTGCCGTTTTCTCCTCCTCCAAGTACCGTGCCCAAAGAGGGCATTGGCGACCATTGACTTCCATTGATTATGTTTAGCAAAGAACTGCAGTGGTTTGCCATTACTTTCTGCAGTACAGCTGACCAACAAACTCTCCTCTTACCGTACTGGTGGGATTTACAGGCTGATAGTCAACCTGTTTGGCCACATTATGAACCTGCCGTGCCATTCGAGTCTGCACCAACCTCGGAAAGAACGCCCCACTTAAGCCCACCTCCACCCTATCCCCATAGCCCAGTAACCCCACCCAACTTTATTTGGACACTAAGGGCAATTTAGCATGGCCAATCCACCTAACCTGCACATGTTTGGACCGTGGGAGGAAACCGGAGCATGCGGAGGAAACCCACACAGACATGGGGAGAACATACAGAGTCCGCAGAGATAGTGACCCAAGCCGGGAATCGAATCAGGGACCCTGGAGCTGTGAAGCAATAGTGCTAACCACTGTGCTACCATGCCGCCCACAGAGTAATGGTGGATACCAGTGGTACATCTTACAAGGCACTTGGTCGTATGTCAGAAATATTGAAAAATACTTCATTGGCTGTGAGGCACTTTGAGATTAACTGAATTGATAGAAATGCAAGCAAATTATTTTCTTTTTTTAGGATGTGCTTATTTACACCAATCAGACTTCACAATCTTAAAGGGACAGGTCAGTCTACACAACAACCCCACCTCAATGGCAAAATCACATTGAATTGATCTTCTGAATGCTTCTGTCCTTATCAAACAAAGTGCTTCTTCAAATATACTGTGAGAAATGCCCCAGACGTTTTGCCAATATAAACAGACCATGCGATATATCAGACTGAAATAAATCAAGATAAAGCTTTGACAAAAACAGATTCTGTAAAACAGACTAAAATTGTTGCAAGAATAATTCAAAGTTTATCAGCCGGATTCAAGTTCTGTACTACTAAACTATAATTCAAGATGTCAGAAATGCAAGTCACGAGGAAAAGTTATGAATGGCAAGCTTTATTTCTTTGGGAAAATCAAGAGTTTTAAATTCAGGAATTTAAGAAGCTGATTAAGCAGCAGTGAGATTGCCTGTATCTGAACTGCTCCACTACCCTTGATACTGGTCCAAGCAGGGGAGGAGAAAGCCTGTACAAAGCATCCTTCACTAATGCTGCCAGACTAGCAAGACAGTGATAGCCAGTAGAAATCTTTCTTTACTCATGGAGATAGGCCTGCAGGGCAGCAATATCCAGTAGGCATTTCCCTTCACTTGTGATGCTGAGAAGTATCAACAATTGTCCCAATAGAGAGCAAGGTAGTAAGGGAAATGTAGAAATCACAACCATCGAGAGACTGTGAGATGTACATGGAAGAGAGCAGATGTTAAAGCTACACATACTATCACGTGTACACACGAACACTTTAATAAATGGTAGCATACTTACTGTCTGGGAGTTCAAGGAAGAATTGTACATACAGATTGTCATATTCGTAACCCTCAGCTGACACTGAAAGATCAAAATTAAATTCAGCAACATCAACATGAAGGACAATCTCTAGAAACCATCCATTTCCTTCATGGAGCATACCCAGATTTATCACACACACAACAAAGTCCTTAGTAAATGGGTTACATACAAGGCAAAGCCCTTAATAAATGAGTTAGTTATCACTTGGTTCTGGACGTCCACAAACAAGGCTCTCCCTCTGTCATTTTTGACTGCCTAATCTCCAGTCCCCAAGGCCGCAGCCAGACTTTTCACCATTCTCACCTGGATCCAAAGCTAATGAAAATCCCTAAATCCCTTTAAAAAAACATTGAACCTGCATTTATTGCATGGTGGTGATGCAGACGGACCAGTTGTTTAGTAGTTAGAAAGTTTGTAGATCTTTAAGAACTTTTCTTTTGTAAGATATGCAGAGTCACCATAGTCCCAGATGACCACAAGCTGCTTTCTCCTTTGAGGGGGAGAGCTGACACGTGGTGATTTAACCTGAGGATCACCATACCCCAGTCAAGGGGCATGATTGAGAAGACCATGGAAAACCTCAGTCGGCATGGGAATTGAACACGCACTATTGCAGGTTACATTATTAAAGATTTTATAGCTGAGCACTTAGAAAATAGGGCAGAGGCAGAATAGATTTATAAAGGGGAAATCATGCTTGACAAATCTACTGGAATTCTTAAAGGATGTAACTAGTAGATGTGGCAGCCAGTGGATGTGGTATATTTGAACTTTCAGAAGGCTTTTTTTTGACAAAGTCCCGCATAAGAGATTAGCGTGTAAAACTGAAGCGCATGGGATTAGGGGTAGTGCATTGAGATGGATAGAAAACTGATTGGCAGACAGGAAGTAAACAGTAGGAATTAATGGGTCTTTTTCAAATTGGCAGGCAGTGGCTAGAGGGGTATCGCAGGGATCAGTGCTATGTCCCCAGCTATTCACAATATATATATTAATGATTTAGATAAGGGAACAAAATGAAGTATCTCCAAATTTGCAGATGACACCAAGTTGGGTGGGAGGGTGAGCTGTGAGGAGGATGCAGAGATCCTTCAGTGTAATTTGGACAAGTTGAGCGAGTAGGCAAATGAATGGCAGATGCAGTATAATTTGGATAAATGCGAGGTTATCCACTTTGGTAGCAAAAACGAGAACGCAGACAATTATCTGAATGGAGAGGGGAATAACATAAGAACTAGGAGCAGGAGTAGGCCATCTGGCCCCTCGAGCCTGCTCCACCATTCAATAAGATCATGGCTGATCTTTTGTGGACTCGGCTCCACTTTCCGGCCCGAACACCATAACCCTTAATCCCTTTATTCTTCAAAAAACTATCTATCTTTATCTTAAAAACATTTAATGAAGGAGCCTCTATTGCTTCACTGGGCAAGGAATTCCATAGATTCACAACCCTTTGGGTGAAGAAGTTCCTCCTAAACTCAGTCCTAAATCTACTTCCCCTTATTTTGAGGCTATGCCCCCTAGTTCTGCTTTCACCCGCCAGTGGAAACAACCTGCCCGCATTTATCCTATCTATTCCCTTCATAATCTTATATGTTTCTATAAGATCCCCCCTCATGGTTTACCAGACGGATTCCTGGGATGGCGGGACTGTCGTATGAGGAGAGATTTAATTGGTTAGGATTGTATTCGTTGGAGTTCAGAAGAATGAGGGGGGAATCTCAGAAACCTATAAAATTCTAACAGGACTGGATAGGATAGATGCAGGAAGGATGTTCCCAATGGTGGGTGTGTCCAGAACCCCAGTCTGAAGATATGGGGTAGACCATTTAGAACAGAGATGAGGAGAAATTTCTTCACCCAGAGAGTGGTGAGCCTGTGGAATTTATTACCACAGAAAGTAGTTGAGGCCAAAACATTGGACGTTTTCAAGAAGCAGTTAGATATAGCACTGCTGAGGGCGAAGGGGATCAAAGGATTTGGGGAGAAAGTGGGATATAGACTATTGAGTTTGATGATCAGCCATGATCATAATGAATGGCGGAGCAGGCTCAAAGGGCCAAAGGTCTCCTCCTGCGTCTATTCTTTATGTTTCCATATTAGCCTCACTCTGCATCACAAATCAGTCGCCCAGCCAACTAAGTTAAACCAGCAAAGTTATGTCTTGTAATAGGGACCATATAAGAGGGTGGGCTGTAAAGACCTGGGGCGTCATTCTCCGCTGGCGGGAATCTCCGTTTTGCCGGCACCCGGGGGTTTCCCGACGGCGTGGGGCTGCCCCACAATGGGAAACCCCATTGACCGGCCGGTGTTACGGAGACTCCCGCCGGCCGGTCGGGGCAGAAATGTGGCGGGGCGGGTAGGAGAATTTCGCCCCTGGTTTGTAATTCTCTCTCCTTCCCTTTGGGGAGGAATTGTAGTCTGCCTAAACTGTTTATAATCAGGAATCGACTAATACATCAAAAACGTGGATATATTGGATGAGTACCTTCATAAATCTAATGACATTCCTACCGAATAAAATAAAGATATAGATTTTGGTCTTTCATTCCTTAATGAACCACAATTTATGAACTGGTTGTGGCAACATGCTGTTGGACACTATGCTAAACCCTTAGGGACAGCAAGAATGATACCAATGAGTCCTTCAGCATATCTGGACAGTAATGGTCAGGGCTTCTCAGAGGGAGAGTTATCCTGCTCTCATTCTCAAGGAATTTACAAGCTGCAGTGATGGCCCATTTTTGTCAATCTTATATAAAAAAGTATTTTAACTAGGCCTGTTGCACACTCGAAGAACCATGTGCAGCCCCCTAAGCTCTGAGTAACAACCCAAAGTACTCCATTTTACTGTGCCAGTGCAAGTGCCTTTATTTTATACATGGGCTCAATGAATTTTCCAGCCTATTTAGCAGGTGGCCACCACAATTTGAATACATACCCACCCTGGTATTATTGATCAGGAGCATGAATCCTGGCTGGCTTTGCTCCTCCATTGCCAGACACAATAATGTTTTGTGGTGTTCTTACTAATGCCCCAGTCGTAACCAGGATGTAGATGCTGAGGCAGAATGAGGACTGTAGATGGAAATAAACTGCTCGAATTGAATCTGGAAGTAATAGAGAACTGAACCCTACTTGCCAAATGGCATTTACGTTAAATAAATGTAGCGTTATGCAGGTTGACAGGACAAGCACAAAATATATTTATACCTACAGGGTAAAGAACTAAAGTCTGTTGAGAATACAAAGAGATCTTGATATAATTGTACATAATTTCCTCAAGGTTCATGATCTGTACCATAAAAGTATACCCAAAGCAAAGGAGTATTAGGTTGCATTGTTAGGGTGATTCAGCGTAAATACAATACAGTATATACCGTCCTTATATAACTCTTTTGCTAGAATACAGTATCCAAGACTTCCGGTGGTGATGTGTAGGTGGAGGTTGCACGTTGGGTGGCTCCCACTAGAGATCTCCTTTTTTGGCCCTTTTCACCCCCTTTTCACCCAGTTTTGGGTCGAACTATTAGATGACCTGTCTTCAGTAAAGTTGTGGGAATTGGAGAGTGTCAAAATCCCAATGAAAGATTACGGCACAAAGAGGAATGAGCGCTAGTCCGCCTGCAGGTCTGAGTTCGGGATGGAGTTCTGTGGGAGGAAAGATGGTGGGAGCAAGCTCGCTGGGTGGATCTGATCCCATTATGGTGGACACGCTACCTGAGGTGACGGCGGTGGAGTTTGAACGGCAGTTTGCCACGCATTTTGAAAGCCATGGGAAGGAGATTTTGGGAACGCTCAAAGAGCTGGTGGAGGATATGCTGGCTCTGGTAAAGGAGGCTCTTGGAAAGACGTCGGAGACGGTGTGGGAGCTTGGCGAGGTGTTGAAGGGGGTGGAGGAGGCATTATCTTTTTTTTTAAAATATATATTTATTTAAGTTTTTTAACACAATTTTTCTCCCTTACAAACAATAACCCCCCCCCCCCGTAACAAAAAAAAACGAGAAATCGTGCAGAGCTAGATATATACATGGCAAAATGATATATTTACACAGCTTTGTACACTGGCCCTCACCCGTACGTGCCAGTTTCCCCAACCCTTCATGTTATCTCTTGCTCATCCACCCTCCCAGGCAGTCCCCCCTCCCCCCCCCCCCCCCCCACTACCCCCCACCTCCCAGGACGTCCCTCCACCCCCCCCACCCCCAAGGTTGCTGCTGCTGCTGACCGACCTTCCTCTAACGCTCCGCGAGATAGTCGAGGAACGGTTGCCACCGCCTGTAGAACCCCTGCGCAGACCCTCTCAAGGCAAACTAAATCCTCTCCAACTTTATGAACCCAGCCATATCATTTGTCCAGGCCTCCAGGCTGGGGGGCTTCGCCTCCTTCCACATTAGCAAGATCCTTCGCCAGGCTACAAGGGACGCAAAGGCCAGAATTCCGGCCTCTTTCGCCTCCTGCACTCCCGGTTCGTCCACTACTCCAAATATTGCTAGCCCCCTGCTTGGCTTGACCCGGACTTTCACCACCTGAGATATTGCTCTCGCCACTCCTCTCCAGAACCCCTCCAGTGCCGGGCATGACCAAAACATATGGACATGGTTCGCCGGGCTCCCTGAGCACCTTCCACATCTGTCCTCTACCCCAAAGAACCTACTTAACCTCGCCCCCGTCAAGTGCGCTCTGTGGACCACCTTAAATTGTATCAGGCTGAGCCTGGCACACGAGGAGGAGGAATTAACCCTCCCTAGGGCATCAGCCCATAGTCCCTCCTCAATCTCCTCCCCCAGCTCCTCCTCCCATTTACCCTTCAACTCTTCTACCAGCGCTTCCCCCTCTTCTTTCAACTCCTGGTGTATTTCCGACACCTTGCCCTCCCCGACCCATACACCCGAGATCACCCTATCTTGAACTTCTTGTGCCGGGAGCAACGGGAATTCCCTCACCTGTCGCCTCACAAAAGCCCTCACCTGCATATATCTAAAGGCATTTCCCGGGGGTAGCTCGCAAACGTCCCGTCGATGAACAGGTCCCCCATTCTTCCAATCCCCGCCCGATGCCAGCTCTGGAAACCCCCGTCCATTTTCCCCGGGGCAAACCAGTGGTTACCCTTGATCGGGGACCACACCGATGCTCCCATTGCACCCCGGTGCCGTCTCCACTGGCCCCAGATCCTTAGCGTTGCCGCCACCACCGGACTCGTGGTGTACTTTGTCGGCGAGAGCGGCAGCGGTGCCGTCACCAACGCCCCCAGGCTCGTTCCTTTACAGGACGCCATCTCCATCCTCTTCCATGCCACCCCCTCTCCCTCCATAACCCACTTGCGGATCATCGCCACATTTGCTGCACAGTAGTAGCTCCCCAGGTTTGGCAGCGCCAACCCTCCTCGGTCCCTACTGCGTTCCAGGAACCCTCTCCTTACTCTCGGGGTCTTATTCGCCCACACAAACCCCATAATACTCCTGCCTACTCTCTTAAAAAAGGCCTTCGTGATCACGATGGGACGGCACTGAAACACAAACAGAAACCTCGGAAGGACCACCATTTTGACCGACTGCACTCTACCCGCCAGCGAGAGTGGTAACATGTCCCATCTTTTGAAATCCTCCTCCATTTGCTCCACCAACCTCGTCAGATTCAGTTTATGTAGGGTCCCCCAACTCCTGGCTATCTGGATCCCCAGATACCAAAAGCTCCCCTCCGCCCTCCTCAGCGGTAGGTCCCCTATCCCTCTTTCTTGGTCCCCCGCCTGTAATACAAAGAGCTCACTCTTCCCTACATTGAGCTTATAGCCCGAAAACTCCCCAAACTCCCTTAGAGTCTGCATGACCTCCACCATCCCCTCCATTGGATCCGCCACGGACAGCACCAGGTCATCCGCATATAGCGACACCCGGTGCTCTTCTCCCCCTCGGACCACCCCCTCCATTTATTAGACTCCCTCAATGACATGGCCAATGGTTCGATCGCCAATGCGAACAACAGGGGGGACAGGGGGCACCCCTGCCTCGTCCCTCTGTACAGTCGAAAGTACTCCGACCTCCGCCGGTTCGTCACTACACTCGCCATCGGGGCTCTGTAAAGGAGCTTAACCCAATTAATAAACCCTACCCCGAACCCAAACCTACGCAGCACCTCCCAGAGGTACTCCCACTCTACTCGGTCAAAGGCCTTCTCCGCGTCCATAGCTGCCACTATCTCAGCCTCTCCCTCCTCCGATGGCATCATTATCACGTTTAAGAGCCGCCGCACATTGGTGTTTAGTTGCCTGCCCTTTACAAATCCCGTCTGGTCCTCGTGGATTACCCCCGGGACACAGTCCTCGATCCTCGTGGCCAGCACGTTTGCCAGCAACTTTGCATCCACATTGAGGAGCGAGATCGGCCTGTACGATCCACATTGCAGTGGGTCCTTGTCCCGCTTTAGGATCAAAGAAATTGTCGCTTCCGACATTGTCGGGGGCAGGGTCCCCTCCTCTCTTGCCTCATTAAAGGTCCTCACCAGTAGCGGGGCCAACAGGTCTGCGTACTTCCTGTCGAACTCCACCGGGAATCCGTCCGGTCCCGGGGCCTTCCCCGCCTGCATGCTCCCCAAACCCTTGCTCAGCTCCCCCAACCCAATTGGTGCCCCCAAACCAGCCACCTCTTGCTCCTCCACCCTCGGGAATCTCAGCTGATCTAGGAATCGTCTCATCCCCTCTTCCCCCGCTGGGGGCTGGGATCTGTACAGCTCTTCATAAAAGGCCTGGAATACCTTGTTTATTTTCGTTGCACTCCGAACCGTGGCTCCCCTTCCATCTTTGACTCCCCCTATTTCCCTCGCTGCCATCCTCTTACGGAGCTGGTGTGCCAGCATCCGACTAGCCTTTTCCCCATACTCGTAGGTCGCCCCCTGCGCTTTCCTCCACTGTGCCTCCGCCTTCCCTGTGGTCAACAGGTCAAACTCCGTCTGGAGCCGTCGTCTTTCCCCAAGTAATCTTTCCTCCGGGGCCTCTGCGTATCTCCTGTCCACTCTCAAAATCTCCCCCACTAACCTCTCCCTTTCCATACCCTCTGTCTTCTCCCTATGAGCCCTAATGGAAATTAGCTCTCCCCTGATCGCCGCCTTCAACGCCTCCCATACCACCCCCACCTCCCCGTTGTCGTTGGCCTCCAAGTACCTTTCGATACACCCCCTCACCTTCCCACACACCACCTCGTCCGCCAGCAGTCCCACATCCAGCCGCCACAACGGGCGTTGGTCCCTCTCCTCTCCCAGCTCCAGTTCCATCCAGTGCGGGGCATGGTCCGAAACGGCTATGGCCGAATACTCCGTCCCCTCCACTGTCGGGATGAGCGCCCTACCCAGAACAAAGAAATCTATCCGGGAGTAGGCTTTGTGTACATGGGAGAAGAAAGAAAATTCCCTGGCCTGCGGCCTTGCAAACCGCCATGGGTCCACTCCCCCCATCTGATCCATAAACCCCCTAAGTACCTTGGCTGCCGCCGGCCTCTTTCCAGTCCTTGATTTGGAGCGGTCCAGTGCTGGATCCAACACTGTACTGAAGTCCCCTCCCATTATCAGGCCTCCTATCTCCAGGTCCGGAATGCCATCTCCTTTTCTGGGCCAGTCCCGTGTCCACGCCTCCCTTACCCTCCAGTCCCCCAGAGGGGGGAACCCCGTCCCGACCACCTCTTCTGTGTCCCATTCCCTTTCGGCCAGTGCAGCAGCAACCCTTTTCCCCCCCCTTCCACCCCTCCCCTCCCCCCCGCTAGACCCCCGTCTAGCTTTTTTGCTCCCTCCATGTCACTCCCGTAAGTCAGCTGACGCCTGCTGACCCCGGCTTTCCCCGCCGTCCCATTGACCTTCCCGCGTGGGAGTCTCCCAATCCATATGCATCCCTTCGTTCCCCTTCCCGCCTTTCTTCCCGCACGTGAGAAAAAACCCCGCGCTTTCCAAAGCCCGCTCCGCCCCCTCTGGCGCAGCTCCTGTCGCGGCCTTGTCTCTCTCCCCCAGCCCATGTAACATTTCCTGCGCGTGATTGACCCCCTATATACAACAACCATCACACATCAAACCCCAAAACATCCCCCCCACCCTCACAAACCCTCAGTTAGAGTCCAACTTTTCGGCTTGTACAAAGGACCACGCCTCTTCAGGTGTTTCGAAGTAATAGTGTTGGCCCTTGTATGTGACCCACAGTCGTGCTGGCTGCAGCATTCCGAATTTCACTTCTTTCCAGTACAACGCCGCTTTGGCCCGGTTGAAACCCGCTCTCCGCTTTGCAACCTCCGTGCTCCAGTCCGGGTATATTCGGATCTCTGCATTGTCCCACTTACTGCTCCGCTCCTTCTTGGCCCATCTCAGGACCCACTCTCTGTCCGTGAACCGGTGGAACCTCACCACCATCGCCCTTGCCGGCTCATTTGCCCGGGGCCTCCTCGCCAGCACCCGATGTGCCCCGTCCAACTCCAGCGGCCTCGAAGGGGCCTTCGTGCCCATCATTGCCTCGAGCATCGTGCTCGCGTATGCCCCGGCATCAGCCCCCTCCACTCCCTCAGGGAGACCCAGGATTCGCAGATTGTTTCTCCTCGACCTGTTCTCCAGGTCTTCGAGTCTTCCCGCCCACCTCTTGTGTAGCGCCTCGTTCTGCTCCACTCTCACGGCCAGGCCCACGAGCTCGTCCTCGTTCTGACAGACTCTTTTCTGTACCTCCTGGATCTTAGCTTCGTGGGCCTTCTGCGTGATCCCGAGTCCTTCAATTGCCGAAAGCATAGGCACCAACATCTCTTTGCGCATCTCCTCGCGCTGCTCCTCGAAGCAGCGCTTGATGAACCCCCTTTGTCCCTGGCCGCCGCCATTTTGTTTTCTTTCCCTCGCTTCTCCCGTTGCTCCAGTGCCGCTCCTTTGGCCGTTACACTTCTGGTCCGTTTCATAGAAGTTGGCAGTGTTTGCTTCACCAGTCTGCCCCAAAAAGTCTATGGAAACTCCTGAAAAAGGTCTGAGAGTCGGCTCCAGACGGGAGCTGCCGAATGCGCGACCTACTCCTCCATGGCCGCCACCAGAAGCCTTGTCCCTGCTTCTTCAATGGCCTTGGTAGATCTTTTCACAGTTGTTCCCTCTGCTGCTAGAATTCACCTTTGATAGAGTAAAGCCAGATTGCAGCTTTAAGCTTGCCCTTCCCCCGCCTCATGCTGGAAGAGGCCCTCGTCTACTGCTGCAGCTCAAGCCAAATCTTTCACTGTTTCTGCCGGGTCTGGTAGCCAAAAGACATAACACTCCTGGGGGACACTGTCAGGGGAATGCTGCAGCCTTCTTCCCAGACCGGGAAATGTCAAACAAATGCCGTGGGGGCCCTGTAAAAGAGCCCAAAAGTCCGTTCCAAGCGGGAGCTGCCGAATATGCGACCTAGCTCTGCATAGCCACACCCGGAAGTCAGGAGGCATTATCAAGGAACAGCAGCCAGTTCTTCTTGATGGGAGAGGAGCTGCGGAAGGTGGAAAAGAGTAATAAAGGGCTGAGAGCCAAAGTGGAGGACCGTCACAACGGTAGAATCTTGATATCGGGACTGCCTGAGGGGCTTGAGGGCCGGAAGCCGGCGGAGTACTTTTCAGGGATGTTCGCCAAGTTCTTGGGGGAGGAGGAGAACTCCTCCCTCTTTGGATTGGATAGGGATCATGGGTCACTCCGTCCGAAGCCAAAGGCGAATGATCCACCTGAAGCTGTGATAGTCTGTTTTCCCAGCTATCAGATGAAAGACAGGGTCTTGCGATGGGCCAAGCAGAATCTGGAGGCGAGGTGGGAAGGCAGTGGTATTCATGTATACCAGGAGCTGGCAAGATGGGCTGACTTTAGTAGGGCGAAGGCAACGCTGTACAAGAGTGAAATGGGGTTAGGGGTGGTACCTAGCAAAGCTGAGAGTTACATATAACACCAAGGATCATTTATTTGAGACAGCGGAGGAGGCGGAGGTATTCGTGAGGGCTGAAAGACTGAGGTGAACTGAGTTTGGACTTTGATTTATTTTGTTGTGGTTGGGAGAGGATGGTGAGGACGGTAGGATAATGGGTCGGGAGCTTTTCCCCTTGGTTTGGTGTTTAGCATGTTTGGTTGTTTAGGAGGGCTGGGTGTGGGGGTGGGTGGATGGTTTCTTTGTTGGTCTTGGTGATAGGTATGTGGGAGGAGGATGCTCTGTTGGGGTCCACCTCACTAGCAAATTTAAATTGGCTAGGTTGGGGGAGCCTGTATGGATAGGTTTCGAATGGCCTAGGAGGCGTGAATGGAGGGGTTTCGAGAGGAAGTGGCTTTTGGAATGGCAGGGGGGGGGGGGGGGGGGTTTGACTATGACTAGGGCTTGGTATCATTCATGGGGGGGGGGCAGGTATGCCCCATGGGGCTGTCATGACTGAAGGAAGGGAGGGGGAGGGGGGATGAGAGACTCCCAGTCCCAATGGTTACGTGGAACGTTGGGGGCTGGGTCGACCAGTGAAGCGGGCAAGAGTAAGAGTCTTTTATAATAATAATCTTTATTATTGTCACAAGTAGGCTGCAATGAAGTTACTGTGAAAATCTCCTAGGTGCCATTGTTCGGGTACACTGAGGGAGAATTCAGAATGTCCAATTCACCTATCAAGCACATCCTTCAAACCTGTAGGAGGAAACCAGAGCACCCGGAGGAAATTTATGCAGACACGGGGAGAACGTGCAGACTCCGCACAGACAGTGACCCAAGCCGGGTCATCAACGCTGTGAAGCAACAGTGCTAACCAATGTGGTGGTGCTGCAGGAGACCCATCTGAGGGTGAAGGACCAGGGTCCGGCTTCGGAAGGGTTGGATGAGTCAGGTGTTTCACTCGGGCTTTGATAGCAGGACTGGGGGATGGGTAGCGGTACTTGTGGGTTAGGTTTCAGATAGAGTGGCAGTTCAAGGAGGTAGATATGTTTTTGTAATGGATGTTTTGGAGGGGAGGTTGGTGGTGTTGGTTAGCGTGTACGCTCCCAATTGGGACGATGTTGTGTTTATGAAGAGGATGCTGGCGGCCATTCCGAGCCTAGCTTAGACACGCATCAGTTAATTTTAGGGGGTGGATTTAAACATCATGTTAGAATCATAGAATTTACAGTGCAGAAGGAGGCCATTCGGCCCATCGAGTCTGCACCGGCTCTTGGAAAGAGCACCCAACCCAAGTCCACACCTCCACCCTAACCCCATAACCCAGTAACCCCATCCAGCACTAAGGGCAATTTTGGGCACTAAGGGCCATTTAGCTTGGCCAATCCACCTAACCTGCACATCTTTGGACTGTGGGAGGAAACCGGAGCACCCGGAGGAAACCCACGCACACACGGGGAGAACGTGCAGACTCCGCACAGACAGTGACCCAAGCTGGGAATCGAACTTGGGACCCTGGCGCTGTGAAGCAATTGTGCTAACCACTATGCTACCGTGTTGTATCTGGAGATGGATCGATCTAAACCGCGCTCACTGACCCTTCAGCATTTATGAAGGAGATGGGAGGAACGGATCCCTGGTGGTTCTTGCATCCGGGGCAGAGAATTCCTTTTACTTGCCGGTATATAACGTATATTCGAGGATTGATTTCTTTATTATGGGGAGGTCATTGTTGTCGGGGGTGAGGAAGGTGGAATACTTGCCGATTGTTATTTCAGGTCATGCTCCGCACTTGGTGGATCTTGGTGGATGTGGTCTTGGAGAAGGGGCCTGCACAGAGGCTGGAGTGGAGGTTGGATGTGGGGCTGCTCGCGGATCTGAGTTTTTAATGTGAGGGTGGCAAAGGTGATTGATGATTATGTGGATTCAATAAAAATGGGGAGGTCTCACCATCGGTGGTCTGGGAGGCGTTGAACGCGGTGGTAAGGGGCAAGATCATCTCATTTAAGGCACAGGTGGCTAGGGAGGCAAGAGAGAAGCAGCAGCAGCTGGTATTCAAAATTTTGGAAGTGCATGGAAAGTATGCGGAAGATCGCACTCTGGAACGTTTTGCTAGTAGAAAGGAATTGCAGACACAATTTGACCTTCGTTTCTTTGGGGTTGGTTTATTTTATGTATAAAATGTGAAAGTGTAGAAAAAGTTTTGAGGACCAGAGCTTTTTCCTTCCCCCCCACCCCCAAGGACAGCTGACCTATGGAATGAGTTGCTGCTCACAGGTGAGCACAGATTCACTCACATGCAAAGAGACCAGGTCCTGGTCAGAGTGGACATCACAGAATATAAAGGGAAGAAGAAATAATTGGTCGAGATAGTGACCAATGAGTTAAATGAAACTTGTAGTGATTACATCCGGGATTCAGAGAGGAACCTTTCAAATTTGGTTCTCCTAGGTTTGATTATATGGCTGCTGGCAGGTTTGTCAATCGTGATGTTCACGGCAATATGGCTGTGTAGGGCAGGTTTGATGGGCCGACTGATTCGCTCCTGTCCATTATTTTTCATATGTTCACGTACTGTGGGTCAGCCCAAGAACTTGCTGATTCGCAGAGCTGAGGACTGGCACCAGGTGGTGTATTTATATGGTGTCACCAATGCTCAGTGTTCCTTATGGGGCTGAAGGTATTCTGCTAATGAGCACATACAGGCTATAAATAGGCGTATCATAATAAACTTACCAATTTCACCATTCACAAACAGCTTAAGAGCACCGAGAGGAGGCTGCAAAAATAAGGATGGAATGCATTTAAAAACTGAAGTCAATCATGACACAAATATATCCATTGCACACACCAACCATCTTTTATAATTTTTAAACAGTTGCCAATGTGACTAACAGAAAAAAAAACATGCAATGTATTGAAAAACTGCCGTGCTCCAAGTTGGTACTCGGTGGTGCATTAGGATGTTAATCTGTGGCTGTAATCTCCTGGTTGCCTACCACAACACAACTGAAGAAGAGAATGTGATAAACAAGTATAGATATTTCATCACTGGAGTGGAGGAGGAGACAAAGGCACGAGAAGTCACCACTGCTGACTCTAGACTGTAGAACATTGAGGAATGATCTGGATCAGGTGTTTAAAATGTGAAAAGTATTTGATAAAAGTAGACAATGTTTCTCTCTGAAGGGGAAATCGAGGACATATTCTTAAAATTAGAGCATACGGCATTCAGGAGTGAAATCAGAAAACGCTCTTCCTCACAAGAGGGAGAAACCTGGAACTGACTCCCTAAAAGGCAGTAGATGCTGGGAGATTTGCAGCTTTCAAAACAGAGAAATACATTTTTGTTAGCTAAAAGCATCAAAGGGTAAGTCGACCAAGAATAACAGTAGGCCATAGTTACAAAACAGATCAGCTAAGGTCTAATAAATGCTGAGGAAGCCTAACAGGCTGAATGGCCTACTATTATTCTTAGGAAGAGCAGCAATAGCAAAGATTTTTCACGCTCAGCTAACTGTGTGTGGTAACGACAAATTTAAAAGGACAACATACAACTTCAAGAGAGGGAAAACATGCTTCAAATTGTGTTCCACAACTGATGCACAATTAGAGTTTCGATATTCTCCTCCACTTCCTTTTTCACAAAATTTTTTTGCATTCCTCACCAAGATAGGACTCTCTTCTAATTTAGCAAGAATGTTCTGTGTCATCCACTTAGGTGAGCAGAGGAAGCGTCCCCCACTCGAGTTTCCATCAACAACACAGAATCCAGGCTGTGGGCTGCATCCACTGGCAGGATCTTGGTATCAGAGAGAAATGTCCAGCCTCAGCTCTCTCCTGGAGACCACAGGAGTGGAATCTCCTTGGGGTAAGGGACTCTGCATGTGAAATCACACCCACCACTAGGTGTCACCAGAGATAACTGCTCAAATTCCTCCATCGCCAGCACAAGATTTAAATCAGAATGTTACTTCCAATCAATTCAACATAAAAGATTATGGGGGTAGGTGAAAAGATCCATATCTAGTGCAAGAGGCCGTGCAGATGAATGTATTCTGCTGTTTTGTGCTGCGATCACAATGGGGCCATTCCAAGTTTTATATTAGCATCAATATCCAAAGCAACAAGCTCTGCCTTTCACTCCCCCCAACCAGACCCTTATTACCAGAAAGGTTCTGAAAACAATCTGGTAATTTTTAAATTCCAGATTTACTAACTAATTGAATGCAATTCCCCTCCAGCTGCCCTGTTGGGATTTGAACTCATGTTCCGAAAGCATTAGTCCAGGCTGCTGGATTACTAATCTAGTAACATTACCAATATGCTCCCATTCCTTTATGCTAAATGGAGCAATAAACTCCATCAAGTTTTCAAGGCTCCATGTACAAATCTAAGTGGCACACAGCAAGTTTGGACTTAATTCTTTTATTTTATTTTGTTTTTATAAATTTAGTGTAGCCAATTCATTTTTTCCAATTAAGGGGCAATTAGCGTGGCCAATCCACCTACCCTGCACATCATAAATTATCATAGAATTTACAGTGCAGAAGGAGGCCATTCGGCCCATTGAGTCTGCACCGGCTCTTGGAAAGAGCACCCCACCCAAGGTCAACACCTCCACCCAACACTAAGGGCAATTTTGCACACTAAGGGCAATTTATCATGGCCAATCCACCTAACCTGCACATCATTGGACTGTGGGAGGAAACTGGAGCACCCGGAGGAAACCCACGCACACACGGGGAGGATGTGCAGACCCCGCACAGACAGTGACCCAAGCCGGAATCGAACCTAGGACCCTGGAGCTGTGAAGCAATTGTGCTATCCACAATGCTACCGCATCTTTGGGTTGTGGGGGCGAAACCCACGCAAACACAGGGAGAATGTGCAAACTCCACACGGACAGTGACCCAGAGCCAGGATCGAATCTGGGACCTCGGCGCTGTGAGGCAGCAATGCTAACCACTGGGGGCTGTTTAGCACAGGGTTAAATTGCTGGCTTTGAAAGCAGACCAAGGCAGGCCAGCAGCACGGTTCAATTCCCGTAACAGCCTCCCCGAATAGGCGCCGGAATGTGGCGACTAGGGGCTTTTCACAGTAACTTCATTTGAAGCCTACTTGTGACAATAAGCGATTTTCAATTTTCATGCTGCCCTAAGTTTGGACTTAAAATGAAGTACAGAGCGACAAGTGTCAAGGGGTACCAAGTAGTCTCCATTTGTCTGTTTATGGGAGAAAAGTTTTCATTTTGATTGATTCAGTACTGAAGATTGTAGTCTGATTCAATTATCATGAAACGGCTATGCAGTCCTCCTTGATGATTCAATGGGTAATTGCGATGTGGGACTGACCGATGCAGACTTTTAAAATAATCTTTATTGTCACAAGTAGGCTTACATTAACACTGCAAAGAAGTTGCTGTGAAAAGCCCCTCGTCGCCACATTCCGGCACCTGTTCGGGTACACAGAGGGAGAATTCAGAATGTCCAAATTACCTAACAGCATGTCTTCCGGAACTTGTGGGAGGAAACCGGAACACCCGGTGGAAACCCATGCAGACACGAGGAGAACTTGCAGACTCCGCACAGACAGTGACCCAAGCCGGGAAATCAAGCCTGGGGCCCTGGCGCTGTGAAGCAACGGTGCTAACCACTGTGCTACCGTGACTTAAAAGAACCCATGCCACAGTCTCTGTGCTGAGTTAGTTGATCTCAACTGGGGGCAGGTGCTGCAGTCAGCCTCACCCGAGGGAGACCATTGTTCTCAGTCCTAGTTGCCATCTCGCGATATCTGCTAGAAAACATGTGGGTAGGATTGCTGGATAAAAATAGGAATGGGCAAAGGCTCAGCTGTCATACAATCCACAATAGACTGGCTTACAAGCAATGAAGAGGATGGGATTCTGCAAGGCACTGAAAAGATGTTGGTCTTTGGGGAGCTCTGCGCCAGCAGGCGTTTCAAGGTCGGAAATGGTGGGGAGGGGAAGCATTAGTTAGAAAAATATACTTAAAATCCATTTTTCTTTTTATCAAGTTGAAATCTCTTGCTTCATGAGTTTTCTGAATATCCAGCCGTTTTTAGCAATGGGACAAAGCAGGGAATGTGGGATTGTCATGACAGGTTAGTGCTTAACTTTGAAACATTACTTATGTGTTGTAAATAATTTTGCCAGTTGTACAGAGTTGCTGCTGTTGAGCTGGTGCACAATACCCTACCAGTTATCCTATTTTTTTTTTATTGTACTTTTTAATTTTTTTAAACTATTTACTATTTTCTTCTCTTTGGTATGTTTGGGTGTGCCCTTCTTTTCTATATATGTGCGTATATATATATATATATATGTTTCTTATCCTGTGTACATAATGGTAAATATACTTTGTTCAAAAACCCAATAAAAAACATTTATTAAAAAAAACTTTGAAACATTAAAAGGCCTGTAACTTCCTGGCTCTGCTTTGGATTTGGAGAGTGCCCAAAGATGGGCTGGAAAATCCCTCTCCGAAGTTCCCAGGTAAGGGTTTACGTGGCAACTGTCCAGAAGAGCCCCTGAATTTATTTCAAACACTTGCAAGAGAGAGAGCCTCAGCCAGTTAATGAGTCTCTCATTGATACAGGGGGCGAAATTCTGCGGTATCGGCACGATGTCCGCCGACTGGCGCCCAAAACGGCACAAATCAGTCGGGCATCGCGCCGCCCCAAAGGTGCGGAATGCTCAACATCTTTGGGGGCCGAGCCCCAACCTTAAGGGGCTAGACCCGCGCCGGACGAATTTCCGCCCCGCCAGCTGGCGGAAAAGGACTTTGGTGCCCCGCCAGCTGGCGCGGAAATGACATCTCCGGGCGGCGCATGCGCGGGAGCGTTAGCGGCCGCTGACGGCATTCCCACGCATGCGCAGTGGAGGGAGTCTCTTCCGCCTCCGCCATGGTGGAGACCGTGGCGAAGGCGGAAGGAAAAGAGTGCCCCCACGGCACAGGCCCGCCCGCGGATCGGTGGGCCCCGATCGCGGGCCAGGCCACCGTGGGGGCACCCCCCGGGGCCAGATCGCCCCCCCCCCCCCCCCCCCAGGACCCCGGAGTCCGCCCGCGCCGCCTTGTCCCGCCGGTAAGGTAGGTGGTTTAATCTACGCCGGCAGGACAGGCATTTTAGCAGCGGGACTTCGGCCCATCCGGGCCGGAGAATCGCGCGGGAAAGCCCGCCAACCGGCGCGGCGCGATTCCCGCCCCCGCCGAATATCCGGTGCCGGAGAATTCAGCAACCGGCGGGGGCGGGATTCACGCCAGCCCCCGGCGATTCTCCGACCCGGCGGGGGGTCGGAGAATCTCGCCCAGGGTTTGTAGCACATTATTTATAGTTCTTAACTCCCTGTTTTCTCAGCTTCACGTCTCGGAGCTTCATAACTGCCATGGTGACTCAACCATTTTAACTGGCCTCCATTTCAAGTTCTCTTCTTTCATTCTATTTTCTTATGCAGAAGGAGGTCATTCAGCCCACTGATTCTGCACCAACGCTCTGAAATCAGGCTCTATTCCCATAACCTGATCATGGCCAATCCACCTAACCTGCACATCTTTGGACAGTGGGAGGAAAACCGCACAAATAGGGGGAGAACATGCAAACTAGGCAAGAATCTAACCAGGGTCTCTGGCATTGTGAGACAGCAGTGCTAACCACTGTGCCACCATGCCGTCCTGTTCAGCAATGAATGTGTGAAAGCTGTTACTGTTACAACTGCTGAGCTAGCTGCCTCTAGAAGCTCCAGAATTCCGTAACCACCGAGATGGTGCCAGGTGTCGATGCTGCCAGCAGAAATCACAAAGATGGTGCTGGAACCATCAGACAAAGTGGTTTAAATCGCTGAGGCCGAATAGTTTTGCCAGTGATCTCCTAACAGTTACTCTGAAAAAGTTAGAATAAATAAACCACTTACACCTTCAGCGTAACTATTATAAATACCCAGCACGGACTCCCCCCCCACATTCCCCACCCAATGGGGACCGTCCCCCACCCAACTATGCATCCTTCCCCTCACTTCCACAGAACTCCTCACCACCAAACCCCCACCACACAGAGTTCCACACCAACCCTGCCTCCCCGACCCCCACATCCAATTTCCCACTCCCCTCGATGTCCTGCTGTTTTCAATCGGATCTTTAAACTTACCCGCTTTATGGCAGCTAGTGTCGTAAAGACATGTCCTCTTTCACTTCAACTCTTTCAGACTTCAGCACTGAAGTCGGGGCCCTGCTGCACTGCCTGAATCAAGGAGGTCAGCTAAGACAGACACTGAAGAAATTTAGCGCAGGTAGTGGGTATGGAGTGACAATCTGACACGGACTGCCACTCTGAGCAAGTTATGGCCCAATGTGTTAATGTGATGCCGGACCAGTCTTGCAGAACCAGATTATACATCTAAGAGGCAAAAGAGACAGCCAGGGGCAGCAAGAAATGTAACAGAACAAAAAAAGCATCCAGATGCAAAAATGAGCATTGATCCTGGGAAATATACAAAGTGTAATAAAACAGCAAGGGCTATAAAAAAGGCAGTATAAAAAAAAGCCTGCAAGGGATAACAAATCAATTAGAGCTAGATCCTTCTTAAGAAACATTTTCACACAAAAGGATGGTAGAAGTTTTGAACTCTCTTCTGCAAACAACAAATGATGCTGGATCAACTATCAATTTTAAAACTGGGATTGATAGATTTTTAAAAATTTAAGATAATTTGGAATTTGGGGCAGACGCAAGTATATGGAATTAGGTCACAGATCAGCCACGATCCCACTGAATGCTAGAACAAGCTAAATGGCTTACTCTTGTTTCTAACTACGACTGAACTACTGGTAAAGTAACTTAAAAGAGCAGTGGTATCATCTGCTGGAGTCAGCAGCAGTGAAGCAAATTTGATAGCAAAAAGTGAGAATTCTAGTCCGCACAAACAACATGCCTGAACAGTGACTTCAAAAAATGACACACACTGTTCTAAGTCTAATGGTCAGTGTGCTGTCAATTCTGGTCAAACCATATGTAATTTTATGCTGCAGACCTGTCCTCACTAGGTAGCTGGCACACACCAATTTTCAAAGGATGCTTGCAGTCAACACATCATTTAAAAAAAATTAATTTATGGGATGTGGGTGCCTCTGGCTAGTCCAGCATTTATTGCCCAACCGTAATTGCCCTTCAGATTGTGGTGGTGAGCTGCCTTCATGAATCTCTACAGTCCATGTAATGTAGGTATACCCATAATGCTGTCAGAAGGAGCTCCGGGATTTTGACCCAGCGACAGTGAAGGAACATCGAAATATTACCAAGTCAGGATGGTGAGCTGCTTGGAGGGAAACCTCAAGGGGGTGGTGTTTCCATGTGTCTGCTGCTCTTGTCCTGCTAGATGGTAGCGGTTATGGGGTTGGAAGGTGTTGTCGAGGGAAGCCTTGGTGAATTCCTGCAGTGCATCTTGTAGATGGTACACACTGCTGCCATTGTGCGTGGTGGTTGAGGGAGTGAATAGGGTGGTCAATCAAGTGGGGTCCTGAATGGTGTCAGCTTTTTGAGTGTTGTTGGAGCTGCACTCATCCAGGCAAGTGAGGCGCATTCCATCACACTCCTGACTTATTCCTTGTAGATTGTGGACAGGCTTGGGGAATCAGGTGGTGAGTTACTCGTCCCAGGATTCCGAGCCCCTCACCTGCTCTCGTAGCTACAGTATTTATATGGCTAGTTCAGTTTCTATTAAAATATATATACAATTGTTGCTCCTTGACAGAAAAGGCTGGAAGGAAAAAATGTACTTACAATTTCAAATTCTTCTCCAACCAGAGTGTTAAGGTACTCCTTGTGCCTGTTATACAGCTGTTAGCAAAAAGGGCAAGAACTGAATTACCAGATTTTACTTAAAATTGAATAAAAAGCAATATAGTTTGGACACAGTTACCAATGCAAGTCTACATACTTTCTATTGCTTGATCATCATAATGGCAATTCGTATTGTGTATATTAAACAAATCCTTACACTCAGTCAAGCTCCTTCTATTTATTGTAGACTGGCGAGGGATGGAGCAATTATTTGTCACTGGGAAATATGGTGGAGGGTAAAAATACTTGTCAGACGTCTTCCGGGTGCGGCGATGACCAGCTGAGTCGCACGTTTCGGCAGCTCCCGGTGGAACGGACTTTTGGGCTCTTAATAAGAGCCCCAACGGCAATTTTAACGGCTAAAAGTACTGTGCGGTGAACCAGAAGGGAATCCCCCCTGGATACGGATGGAAAAAGGAGAGGAAGGTGGCCGGATTGCGGTGGATCCTTTAGAGCAGCGGCAAGGAAGGCAAGCAAAAACCAAGATGGCGTCGGAAGGTGGCAGTTTAATATGGGGCCCTGAACAACACGAGTTTTTGAAACGCTGCGTGGAAGAACTCAAAAAGGAAATGAAGAAGGAGCTGTTGGCCCCGATATTACAGGCGATCGAAGGGCTAAAGGAGGAGCAAAAGACCCAGGAGCGGGAGCTTCGGGTCTTGAAGGCAAAGGCTGCCGAGAATGAGGACGACATACAGGGCCTGGTGGTGAAGACGGAGATGCATGAGGCACACCATAAACGATGTGTGGAAAGGCTGGAGGCGCTGGAGAACAACGCAAGGAGGAACAACCTAAGGATTCTTGGTCTTCCTGAAGGTGCGGAGGGAGCGGACGTCGGGGCATATGTGAGCACGATGCTGCACTCGTTAATGGGAGCGGAGGCCCCGGCGGGTCCGCTGAAGGTGGAGGGAGCATACCGAGTGATGGCGTGAAGACCGAGAGCAGGAGAAATTCCTAGAGCTATAGTGGTGAGATTCCTCCATTTTAAGGATAGAGAGATGGTCCTTAGATGGGCAAAGAAAACCCGGAGCAGTAAGTGGGAGAACGCGGTGATCCGCGTATACCAAGACTGGAGTGCGGAGGTGGCGAGAAGGAGAGCGAGCTTTAATCGGGCCAAGGCGGTGCTTCACAAAAAGAAGATAAAATTCGGAATGCTGCAACCGGCAAGACTGTGGGTCACATATCAAGGGAGGCACCACGACTTGGAGACGGCGGATGAGGCGTGGACTTTTATCGTGGAAGAAAAATTGGAATGAGCGGGTTATTTAAAAAAAAAGAACGTTTGAAACAAGGTGGTGGGGCGAGTATGGGGGGCGAAGAGGGGGGTAAAAAGGGGGGAAAGAGGAGTTTTATGTTATTAATCCTGCGATGTGGTAACTTTTCTTTCTTCCACAGGAAGTGGTGGGGGGAGGAAAGGAGGTGGAGGAGATGGGGCGTTGGCCATTGGGGGCGGGGCCAAGGGGGAAGCGCGGGCTCGGTTCCCGCGCTATGATAATCATAGCGGGAATAGGGAAGCAGGAAGGAGGGAGCGTCGCACGGTGCGAGCCGAGGTCACGGGGGGAAGCCGAGGTCGGCCAGAGTTTGCTGACTTCTGGGAGCAACATGGGGGGTGTAACTACATTAGTGGGGGATCTAGCGGGGGGGGGGGGGGTGGTGGGAGGGGGGAATTATTGGGCTGCTGCTGCTGGGGAGAGGGTGGAGCTGGCATGGGGTGGGATGGGCGGGGGGGCACCGCCTGGGGGGGACACAGCTGCGTGGGAACCGGGTGAGGAGCTGGAAAAAGGGGATGGCTAATCGACAAGGTAAAAAGCCCCCCAACCCGGCTGATCACGTGGAATGTGAGAGGGCTGAACGGGCCGATAAAGAGGGCACGGGTACTCGCACGCCTTAAGAAACTTAAGGCAGACGTGGTTATGTTACACGAAACGCACTTGAAACTGATAGACCAGGTGAGACTACGCAAAGGTTGGGTGGGGCAGGTGTTCCATTCGGGGCTAGATGCAAAAAACAGGGGGGTGGCTATATTAGTGGAGAAGCGGGTAAGGTTTGAGGCAAAGACTATAGTGGCGGATAGCGGGGGCAGATACGTGATGGTGAGTGGCAAACTACAGGGGGAGATGGTGGTTTTGGTAAACGTATATGCCCCGAACTGGGATGATGCCAATTTTATGAGGCGTATGCTAGGATGCATCCCGGACCTAGAGGTGGGAAAGTTGGTAATGGGGGGAGATTTCAATACGGTGTTGGAACCAGGGCTGGACAGGTCGAGGTCCAGGACTGGAAGGAGGCCGGCAGCAGCCAAGGTGCTTAAAGATTTTATGGAGCAGATGGGAGGAGTAGACCCGTGGAGATTTAGCAGACCTAGGAGTAAGGAGTTTTCGTTTTTCTCCTATGTCCACAAAGTCTATTCGCGAATAGACTTTTTTGTTTTGGGAAGGGCGTTGATCCCGAAGGTGAGGGGAACGGAGTATACGGCTATAGCCATTTCGGATCACGCTCCACATTGGGTGGACTTGGAGATAGGGGAGGAAACAGAAGGGCGTCCACCCTGGAGAATGGACATGGGGCTAATGGCAGATGAGGGGGTGTGTCTAAGGGTGAGGGGGTGCATTGAAAAGTACTTGGAACTCAATGATAATGGGGAGGTCCAGGTGGGAGTGGTCTGGGAGGCGCTGAAGGCAGTGGTTAGCGGGGAGCTGATATCAATAAGGGCACATAAAGGAAAGCAGGAGAGTAGGGAACGGGAGCGGTTGCTGCAAGAACTTCTGAGGGTGGACAGGCAATATGCGGAGGCACCGGAGGAGGGACTGTACAGGGAAAGGCAAAGGCTACACGTAGAATTTAACTTGCTGACAACGGGTACTGCAGAGGCACAGTGGAGGAAGGCACAGGGTGAACAGTACGAATATGGGGAGAAGGCGAGCAGGTTGCTGGCCCATCAATTGAGGAAAAGGGGAGCAGCGAGGGAAATAGGGGGAGTGAGGGATGAGGAAGGAGAGATGAAGCGGGGAGCGGAGAGAGTGAATGGAGTGTTCAAGGCATTTTATAAAAAATTATACGAAGCTCAACCCCCGGATGGGAGGGAGAGAATGATGGGCTTTCTGGACCGGCTGGAATTTCCCAGGGTGGAGGAGAAGGAGCAGGAAAGGGTGGGACTGGGAGCACAGATTGAAATAGAGGAAGTAGTGAAAGGAATTAGGAGCATGCAGGCGGGGAAGGCTCCGGGACCGGATGGATTCCCAGTTGAATTTTACAGGAAATATGTGGACTTGCTCGCCCCGCTATTGACGAGGCAAAGGAAAGGGGACAGCTGCCCCCGACTATGTCAGAGGCAACGATATCGCTTCTCCTAAAGAAGGAAAAGGACCCGCTGCAATGCGGGTCCTATAGACCTATTTCCCTCCTAAATGTAGACGCTAAGATTCTGGCTAAGGTAATGGCAATGAGGATAGAGGATTGTGTCCCGAGGGTGGTCCATGAGGACCAAACTGGGTTTGTGAAGGGGAGACAGCTGAATACGAATATACGGAGGCTGCTAGGGGTAATGATGATGCCCCCACCAGAGGGGGAAGCGGAGATAGTGGTGGCGATGGATGCCGAGAAAGCATTTGATAGAGTGGAGTGGGATTATTTGTGGGAGGTGTTGAGGAGATTTGGTTTTGGAGATGAGTATGTTGGATGGGTGCAGCTGTATAGGGCCCCAGTGGCGAGTGTGGTCACGAATGGACGGGGATCGGCATACTTTCGGCTCCATAGAGGGACAAGGCAGGGATGCCCTCTGTCCCCATTATTGTTTGCACTGGCGATTGAGCCCCTGGCAATAGCATTGAGGGGTTCCAAGAAGTGGAGGGGAGTACTTAGAGGAGGAGAAGAACACCGGGTATCTCTACATGCGGATGATTTGTTGTTATATGTAGCGGACCCGGCGGAGGGGATGCCAGAGATAATGCGGACACTTCGGGAGTTTAGAGAATTCTCAGGATATAAACTGAACATGGGGAAAAGTGAGTTGTTTGTGGTGCATCCAGGGGAGCAGAGCAGAGAAATAGAGGACTTTCCGCTGAGGAAGGTAACAAGGAACTTTCGTTACTTGGGGATCCAGATAGCCAAGAATTGGGGTTCATTGCATAGGTTAAATTTAACGCGATTGGTGGAACAAATGGAGGAGGACTTCAAGAGATGGGACATAGTATCCCTGTCACTGGCAGGGAGGGTGCAGGCGGTTAAAATGGTAGTCCTCCCGAGATTCCTCTTTGTGTTTCAGTGCCTCCCGGTGGTGATCACGAAGGCTTTTTTCAAAAGGATCGAAAAGAGTATCATGAGTTTTGTGTGGGCCGGGAAGACCCCGAGAGTGAGGAAGGGATTCTTACAGCGTAGTAGGGATAGGGGGGGCTGGCACTACCGAGCCTAAGTGAGTACTACTGGGCCGCCAATATCTCAATGGTGAGTAAGTGGATGGGAGAAGAGGAGGGAGCGGCATGGAAGAGATTGGAGAGGGCGTCCTGCAGGGGGACTAGCCTACAAGCTATGGTGACGGCCCCATTGCCGTTCTCACCGAAGAAATACACCACAAGCCCGGTGGTGGTGGCGACTTTGAAAATTTGGGGACAGTGGAGACGGCATAGGGGAAAGACGGGAGCCTTGGTGGGGTACCCGATAAGAAATAACCATAGGTTTGCCCCGGGGAGAATGGAAGGGGGATTTTGAATATGGCAAAGAGCAGGAGTAACGCAACTGAAAGATCTGTTTGTGGATGGGAAGTTCGCAAGTCTGGGAGCGCTGACCGAGAAATATGGGTTGCCCCAAGGGAATGCATCCCGGTATGTGCAACTGAGGGCTTTTGCGAGGCAACAGGTGAGGGAATTCCCGCAGCTCCCGACGCATGAGGTGCAGGACAGAGTGATCTCAAAGACATGGGTGGGGGACGGTAAGGTGTCAGATATATATAGGGAAATGAGGGACGAGGGGGAGATTATGGTAGATGAGCTGAAAGGAAAATGGGAAGAAGAGCTGGGGGAGGAGATTGAGGAGGGGCTGTGGGCGGATGCCCTAAGTAGGGTAAACTCATCGTCCTCGTGTGCCAGGCTAAGCCTGATTCAATTTAAGGTGTTACACAGGGCGCATATGACTGGAGCACGGCTCAGTAAATTTTTGGGGGTAGAGGATAGGTGTGCGAGATGCTCGAGAAGCCCAGCGAATCACACCCACATGTTCTGGTCATGTCCGGCACTACAGGGGTTCTGGATGGGGGTGACAAAGGTGCTTTCGAAAGTAGTGGGGGTCCAGGTCGAACCAAGCTGGGGGTTGGCTATATTTGGGGTTGCACAAGAGCCGGGAGTACAGGAGGCGAGAGAGGCCGATGTTTTGGCCTTTGCGTCCCTAGTAGCCCGGCGCAGGATACTGTTGATGTGGAAGGAAGCCAAGCCCCCGGGGGTGGAGACCTGGATAAATGACATGGCAGGGTTCATAAAGCTGGAACGGATTAAGTTCGTCCTAAGGGGATCGGCTCAAGGGTTCACCAGGCGGTGGCAACCGTTCGTCGAATACCTTACAGAAAGATAGAGGGAATGGAAAAGAAGAAGGTAGCAGCAGCAGCCCGGGGCGGGGGGGGGGGGGGGGGGGGGGGGGGAACCAGAAGGACTCTCAGGGTTGTTAATATATATGTATAATATGTATAGGTCGTTGCTATAAATAATTGTATATTGGACTGTTAAATCATATTTTTGGAGAGTGTTTATCTGAAACAAGGCAGTTGCCATTTAGTTTTAGTTTTTGTTAAATATTATTTATTCTTTGTTTATAAAACAGGTCATTGTTATTTATACTGTTATATTATTGTGTAAAGGATACACAATGTACTGTGATGGTTGACCAAAAAATTTTCAATAAAATATAAAAAAAAAAAAAAAAACTTGTCAGACATCACTAAGGTGGAAAGAGAAAACGGGTAGATGGACAGGGGTAGACTGGATGGTGCTCAGCTGTGTTTTAAAGATTACAGATGGGAGAGAGGATGAAGCAAGTAAGAAATACTCAGGCCTTGATTGAATGAGTTGGAGGGCACTCTTAACTGATTCTTGGTTTCAAATTTTCAGGGAAGATGACAACTGCACAAACTGACCTGTTTGGAGAAACAAAATACCAGGGAAAGTTCAGAGGAACAGCAAACAAAATAAAATCAAACATAGAGAGGGGTAGGAAGGATGCAGCAGAAAGTAGGAGAGCAAGTTAGGCATTTTTCCTGATCTATTTAGGAGTGTGATATCCTCCCTTGATATGTAAAGTTTTCAAGAACTTGGACTTCATACAGAGCAGTAGTTTGACAGGGCCCAAAAGCAAAAACCTCACAGAAGTAACATTAGAAAAAGTGTAAGTGCTCCTTTGGAAACCATGGCAAGAATGAGGTCAAAAAATGGGCGGCACGGTGGTGCAGTGGTTAGCACTGCTGCCTCACAGCGCTGATAACCCGGGTTCAATCCTGGCCCCGGTTCACTGTCCCGTGTGGAGTTTGCACATTCTCCCCGTGTCTGCGTGGGTCTCACCCCCACAACCCAAAGGTGTTCAGGGTAGGTGGATTGGCCGGGCTAAATTGCAACTTAATTGGAAAAAAAATGAATTGGGTACTTTAAATTAAAAAAAAGAATGAGGTCAATAATATGCACAGGAATGAGAGAAACAAAAGCAGAAAATTCTGGAAAAACTTAGTCCATCTGACAGCATTTTGAAGAGTCATACGGACTTGAAACATTGGGCATGATTCTCTTGCCGCATTGCGCTCAAGTGAGAGCCCAACATGGCCGGAGAACCTCGGAAAAGGCCTCCAGCAGACCTCCTGACAGCCTTTGCGCCTCGTGGATTTCACCGAAGTCCTGCGAGACATCGGAATCGGAACTCCGCCCAAAATGGGCAGGGCCAAATGATACTCGCGGAAGTAGGCCTACTTAGACCTACCTGCCTGGGATCCACCGGCCTCCGTCAATTCTCCAGCCTCCCCAGGGAGGCTGCTGCCGGGAGCCGATCAGTGCTGGTCCACACAAACGTCCACCGAGAAGAATTACACCGGGGGTGGGCTGGGATGGTCTCCTGGGGAATTGGAGACCCCTGGGTTGTCAGGGTGAGTGCAGGGGCTCCCTGGCCCTCCCTCTGGAACATGGGCACCTTGGTATTGCGCAGCTGGCACCTTGGCACTGTCACGCTGACACTGCCAAGGTGCTCAGAAAACACTGCAAGCTGGCAGGAGCACTGCCTGGGTGCCAGGGTGGCAGTGCAAGGGTGCCCGAGTGCCAGGGTGGCACTGCATGGGTCAGGGGACGAGGGGGGCATGTTCATGAAATGAGGGTTGGGGTGGGGGATGGTTTGAAGGATGGGGGAGTGCAGGGCAGGTAAGTAGGGGCCTCCAGGAAGTTTGGGGGGCTCCAGGTGGGGGTCCTGGAAAGGAAGGGGTGCTGAAGGGGGCTTGGGGGGGGGCCTGAAGAGGGGGGACCCCATAGCGGGATTTCCTCACTTAGGGTGTGTGAAGTAGTGTCCATATGTGTGGGAGGTGACAGTGCCCAGAGGTGGGCGGTGTGGGGGGCCCATAAGCTCACCTAGAGATCGGGGCACCCTTTCAAAATGGCGGCCCGATTTCTGAGTTCAGCTCCTCAGTGCTAAAAAAAATTAAACGGGTGAGAAACTCACCCGGGCTCAAAAAATTGACTAAGTGTCATTGGATAGCGGTGGGGAACTCGCTGAAAAACCTGCCACAAATTTTGGGGAGAATCGTGCCCATTAATTCGGTTTCTCTTTTCACAGATTCTACCAGATCTGCTGAGTTTAGCCAGCATTTTCTGTTTTTAGCTCAGGTTTCCAGCATCTGCAGCATTTGCTTTTATCATAGAGGTGAGAGGTTAGGTCTGAACTTGTAGAAAAATACAAAGTGATTTGTTGGAAGTGACAGAAACAGAATGACTTGTCAAGGTGAAAGGAATCAATAGGAACTGAGGCAACCATTGTAGAGTGAGATTATTGAATAGTCACTGCAAATGAGGGAAGGCACGAGGTGGTGCTATTTATTCTGCTCCTGTGAGGAGTCTGCAGGTTCAAAAATAAAACATTGTTGGCTTGGGGTCACCACACAGGAGTAGAATACACAGCATCTCCTCCCGAGCACACATTACACAGCAGCCGAATAGATTAATACTTGTTTTTTTCTTCACTGTCCAAGAATTCCTCTGTGTACCCGAACAGGTGCCGGAATGTGGCAACTAGGAGATTTTCACAGTAACTTCATTGCAGTGTTAATGTAAGCCTACTTGTGACAATAATAATAATTATTGTGACTTTCTGTCCATTTTGTACATGTATTAGTTAAACCCATTGTGAACCTGCTACTGTAACACCGACATTAATCTAACACACTGTGTGGTGACTGTTCTTTGGGTGAACCTTATACGAGATATCTAATTTGGTTGTCCATTTGATGGCCTTCTGAGGTGCAAATTGGAGAAAGGAGGTGCCTGTTGCAACAGATCTTAGTGGGAAGGTTAATGTGATGTGTTCCATGATCAGTTCGTATCGCCTCTCATCTTTAATTTATGGGGCAGATGGTCATGTCGTCCGTACCCTGTGCTGATTTGGATGAGTGCTGTCCACTCTCTTCAAGAGAAGTCGAATCCAGGGACTTCTGCTGTTGGGTCAGTGATGAGGTGTTGGTTCTTTATTGCCACAAGTAGGCTTACATTAACACTGCAATGAAGTTACTGTGAAAATGCATTCTATAATTCAACTATCTGGATCGTGGGTTGATCCAAGCTGCAGGAATATTAGCTATTGTTGTCCATATTGTCCGGCCCAATGTCAAATGCTTTCTTGGTGTTTTTTTCAAGTCTAATCGAACAAGTAGGTCAACGTTGTTCATGACTTCCTCCATCTCACACAGCACAAAGCAACAAGGTCCCAGGTTTAATCCTGGTATGCGCAGAGTTAGCTGGTGCAACACATTGACAGTCCTTCGGTACAAAAGGTTGCATCCTGGTGTTCCTCTCCTGGGCGCTACTGGGTTTGGTCAATCACTGTGGAGCAGTTACAGATATTTGTTGCTTCGGCTCAAAGTAGGAGGGTCACTCATGTAAAGTACACAAGGATGGCCATGTCATAGTATCATGCTCCATCACCAGGGTAACACGCCTCATCGTCACGGTATCATGCCCCATCCCATCGTGCCATGGCACATTCAAAGAAAAGAGGAGTGTGTAGCAATGTTTTCTTGCTGCTGCCCCAGCACATTTTAAACCTTTGTGCGGCGAGGGAGAAGTTTCAACTCTCCCCAGAACTTGAATCCGATAGCTACACATGACCCCGGTGGATGTTCGATATCCGAAAATCAGCATCAAATCTCTAAGAAAAGCAACATTTTCTTACGTCTTTGAAGAGATTTTTCTCCCTATCCTGATCTTCCTTCTGGACTGTGATGGATACATCATTAATTGTGTACAGCCACAGCTCCTTCTTCTCTCCTTCAGTCTCAATCCTATTGCCCAAAAATAGAGAATGTCACAAATAGGAAATTAAGGTTTCAAAAGGAAATTCTGACACAAGCCTATCAGATAAACATGCTGATCCAGTTCTGGACTGGAGGTTGAGGAGAAAATCTGACAAAAATCTTACGACTTCAGTAATAAAAATGATGGCTATGCACAGCTGGACAATAAGTATCGGAATAAGAAAGATTAAAGAATGAATCAGAAATGCAGTGGTTAGACATCCGGTGACCATGTAGGGGGGTAGTGCGCACATGGAGGTTCTCCGTAAACATACCTTTTTTAAAGCACAATGGACAGAAACAACTTCAAAACTTAGCAACTCTGCAAAGGAAGACGCATTTCTTGTAACAATGACAAAAAGGGAGAAAAGAAAGATTTGGTCTGTAATCGGACTCCCGGGCGTCGCAGGGATCGGTACAAAGCAAGATGGTGGGGGTGGGCTCTCCTTCTCCCCTGCTGACCACATAGTGGCGATGGAATTAGAAAAACATGCCACTTTGAAAGGCATTACAAACGCGCCGGTGGACGCCCTCCCTGACCAGGATTCACACCCGGTGATTCTTGGAGGCGACCGGAAATGTGTCTTGGACCCTAAATTGGATCGTTTTTCATATCTGACATCGAGATCCCAAATCGCGATTGGATCATACCAACATTTCTGACCCATCTGGGATGGCCAGGGCACTGTCCTCATTTGCAGAACAGATGGGTGGGGTACATTCATGGTGTTTTCTGCATCCATACAATAAGAAAAGTTCATTTTTTTCCCATGTCCACTGTGCTTATTCCCAAATCGACTTTTTTTAATTGTCGATAAGGTTCTTCTCCCTTCAGTGGTGGCAGCTAAATATTTGACGATCGTCATCTCAGATCATGCCCCTCATTTTGTTGATTTACACTTGGACTTTGGCCTTTCCCAGCCCCCACCTTGGAGACTAGACACCACGTTGATGACAAATTCTGTGACCGTTTTTCTGCTGCCATAGCAGACTTTATTAAGCTCAACAAGTCGGGGTCAATCTCTCCTTTGACACTATGGGAGGCCCTAAAGGTCATCATAAGGGAGGAGCTCTCATATAAGCCTCCCGCCATGAAAATGGAGATTGGAGAGACAGAGGCTTGCGAATTCCATTTTGGAAGTGGACCACCAATATTCACTTAGCCCCAACGCCGGAGCTACTGATGCACAGGAAAAAAATTATAGCTCTAATTTGAACTGATATCTACTGGTAAGGCTGTGTGTCAGTTACAGCATTCTAGGAGCATCTTCTACGAACATAGTGAGAAGGCTGTTCGCCTTCTGGCTCATCAACTCAAGCGGCAATCCGTCTCTCGATAGATCCCTATGATTTGGAACAAGGAGGGTAATCTTGTTTCTGCTCTTCTCCAGGTTAATGCGGCTTTAAGTTCGTATTACCATGAACTATGTGAGTCAGAGTCTCCTCCAAACACATCAGGTATGATGAGTTTTCTAGATGGTCTACATATCCTGACCATCAAGGAGGCAGGAGACAGGAATTAGATTCCCTCTTATGCCCAGGAGAAATATCGAAGTGCATTGGATGGCTGCAATTTGGCAAAGCCCCTGATACCTTGCTGGGAGGGTCTTGTCCTTGACGCAACCGGACGGGGGATCTATGTCAGACTTGTATGGCCTTATCATTTCATCGGATCCTATTGGAGGAAATGGGGGAAAGATGTGAGGAAGGACTGGGTCCTGTGCTTACTGATGAGAATTGGAGGGAGGCCCTCCACTTCATCCTCCTCCTGACTTAGTTTGATTTGGTTTAAGGTCTTGCACAGAACACATTGGAACAAGGCAAGGATGAGTGGGTTTTTCCAGGATGTGAAAGACAAGTGTGACTGTTGCTTGCTTGCGGCAGCTAACCACACTCACACGTTTTGGTCTTATCCCAAACTTGCTAGCTACTGGGTTTCCCTTTTTAATACAATATCGAAGATTCTACAGGTAGCCCTAGAACCAAGTCCATTAGTAACCACCAGTTGGGGTCTCAGACTCACCGACATTTCATTCTGGGTTAGGGGTGGATGTTCTCACTTTTGCCTATTTAGAGGCCAGGAGGCGAATGCTGCTTAGCTGGAGGTCGCCCACACCGCCTAGTGCATCCGCCTGGTTGGGCGATTTGATGTTATTTCTACACTTGAAGAAAATTAAGTACATCAGACTTTCAGTGGGGAGATTCTACCAGAGGTAGAAACCATTTAGCTCATTTTTTAAAGACCCAGACGCCGTCAACTGTTTTTGGGTGGGGGGGTTAGTTTATCGTGGGGTTAATTTGTTTGTTACAATTATAAGGAAAGATGTATATATAACTTTTTGACTCTGTATTTATATTTCTTGGTTGTTCGTTTGTTGAATATATGGTTGTTTGTTTTAGGAAATTCAATAAATTTATTTATAAAAAAAGAAATACAGTGGTTAGGCCTCCTTTAAAGGGAAAAAACCTGAAGGCTTACATTTATATAGCATCTTTCACAACCACATGTTTTACTCCCAATTAAGTTTTTGGTTAAATGTGTAGTCATTGACAATGTATGGAAATGCAGAAATCAACTTGCATGCAGCAAATTCCCACAAATAGCAACGTGATGACGAGTAGATACTGTGTATTGTGATATTGATTGACACATAAACATTGATCAGGGCACCTGGATAACTCCCCTTTTCTTCTTCGAAATACTGTCAGGGAATCATTTATGTACACCTGAGGGGGAAGTCGGGACCTCAGTTTAATGTCTCATCAAAAGGCGGCATCTTTGAAATGCAGCGTATTGCATTGGGATGTCAGAGACTGTTATTCCCCAGTACTGACTGAGAAGCAAGGGCATAGGAGCCATAGCTGGGACAAAATGTAGATAGCACAGGATGGTTTAATAGCATAAATGTCCACATGCATATAGTTTAGAGCTCTGTTTCCATTGCATGTATCTCACATTGTTGATATCAACAGTTCATGGCGGGCTATTTCAGGATCTATCCAACAGTAAGGCAAATGTCCCAAGGAGCGAGAAGAACAGGGTAAACCCAGAAAAGTGAAAGAGCCAAATACAACTGAGTGTCCTAGACTTCAAGAGCTGGATTAATGAAGCTCAGGGCCACAGGTAAGATACCCTTGTTATAAAGGGCTAAAACTGTGAAATACCTGGCACTATATCTATTTCTGTATTCTATTTTAATTCCTCATTCCCTATCCATTAAAAGTATCATGGGAGCTTTCTGCTTTACAAGGCACTATATAACTGTAATTGCAGCCAGTGCTTTATTTTGTTGAAGACCCGAGCAATTAATTTTACTACAATAGAAAGAGTTGTGCACTGCATCACACAGAGTATAATATGCAGGCAAAAGCACTAGAGAGCCAGAGGGATAGTCAGATGTGGCTCTAAAGCAGAAGGGGAGCAGGTGAATTAATTCATCCTTGCACAGAATATAGTACTTGTTATAACCTGCCTACTGACGATTGGCTGGGGACTAATGACTATCCCACAATCCTGTGGGAGTATGAGCTTCCCCAATGAGGGGGGCGGAGAAACCACTAGAAAACTCCTAGTATGAATAAAGCTGGCCAGTTCAGGAACCAGCAGGAAGGAGTATGTAGCAAGGGAAGTTACTGCTACTGTTATGTATATATGTTATAGTAAATAAATGTTATTACTTTGTATCCTTAAAACTCATGCTGGATTCTTCGTGGCCCTTACAAAAGTACTTTAACCCCATTCCAATTTTTCAAAGCTGTTATTGAAACATTTCAGATACTTGCAAAAGTAATTCATATCTAGACTCTTCACCTCCATCTATCCTGCCGTCCCTTCCGAGTCAGTCTTGGGTTCGTAGCTTCCTCAGATTCACTGATGAACTGTCCCTACCCAAAGGTAAACTGCCTCTGTTAGATGCTGAATGACCTGTCTATTTCCAATGTTTAGTTTTAAGTTCAGATTTAAATCCATTCACTTTGGTTCTGACAAAGGCAAATAGAGCTGTTTTCTTAAGGGTTAGAGACTGAAAGCTGTAAAGGATTAGAGATTTAGGTGTCCATGTAAACAGTTCACTGAAATCCAGTAAACAAGTACAAAGAGCGATATACAACAAAAAAGCTAATGGAATATTAGCTTTTATCTTGGGAGGCTGGAAAACAACAGTGAAGAAGCGATGCTTCAGCTGTACAGCACCAGAGTCTGAACTCATTCGCATGTTCAGTTCTGGGCACCAAAGAATGGAGATACTAGCTTTGGAAGGGGTTCAGCAGAGATTTACCAGAATATACCAGAGTTAGATTATGTCAAAGGGTTCCAGAAACTTGGCTTATAGTCCCTTGAGTTTAGAAGACTGAGGAATGATCTAAAGGATGTTATAGAATTGCAATAGGATAGATGCAGAAAAATTATTTATGATGAGGGAATCGGGGGTGGCCTGGTCTGAGAATTCATGCACAGGAAATTCAACATTAAGATGGCTTCAAAATGTCTCAAACTCTAATGCAGAGGCATAAATGTTTTTATCCATAAGTTGATTGCTTTCTTTTTTGAAAATCTTTCCAATTAAGGGGCAATTTAATCAACCGACCAGGGCTCTCGCAGGCGAAGGAGGAGACCGAGAGTATACAGGACCTGGATGTCTTCATGGTGCTGTCGAACAACATGTGCCGCAGGAGACTCCATCTCAACAGGGAGACAGTGCAGCACCTGTGCAACATGCTAGCTAACCTGGCGCCACGTGGAAGAGGAGGGCACCCACTCCGTGGCCATGGTGGTGATGGCAACTGTCAACATCTATGCCACGGGATCGTCCCAAGGCTCAATGAGTGACCTGTGTGGCATCTCACAGTCATCCGTCCACAAATGCCTCTGTGAGATCACGGATGCATTCTATGCCAGGGCATCGGACTAAATAAATTTTGACCTGGACCAGACCCATCAGGACGAGAGGGTTGCGGGAATCGGGACCTCATCTTGAGTGCCATAGATACAGGAGGGCCATCAGTGGCCTAATGTCGTTCTCCCCGTGTCTGTGTGGGTTTCCACCGGTAACTCCGGTTTCCTCCCACAAGTCCCGAAAGGCGTGCTGTTCGGTAATTTAGACATTCTGAATTCTCCGTCTGTGTATTCGAACAGGCACTGGAATGTGGCGACGAGGGGCTTTTCACAGAAACTTCATTGCAGTGTTAATGTAAGCCTACTTGTGACAATAAATATTATTATTATTATTATTATTATTAATACAAATAGTGAGAAACACAGACTGGTGCCAAAACACACAGAGGTGTCAGGATACAGTACTTGCCTGTAAGCTGATTTGGAGCCACTGAAGTCTGGTTTTATGGAGAGAACTCCATTGCTGTCCACTTTAATTGTGCACAGTACGTACTCGTCCTCACGCTTCCCCAGCCTGAACACACAGCACAGAATTAACCATTAAAACAGCAGCCAATCTCACACACATCAGTCTGGAATAGCTTTCATTCAGCGTTGGAAAACCTACTTTCCGTAGGGCCCAAGATCTCCCATAATGTACATAGTTTGCATGGGATTGTTCACAACGTGATTGTTCCTCACAAACTCCTCATTTGGCGCCCAGGTAATGATCCGCGAATGTGGAATCTTCCCTTCCCTAAATGCCAATGGAAGGATACAAAATAAATATTACAGTTTGGTTCCCACACCAACCAGTTCACCCCAAGTTCATATTCTGTTTTACATTAAGTAATCTGATCTCAGCAGGAGGGGTTACAATATGGTTCAGAACTGTCACCTTTTGATGAAAGTGAAGGGTCAGTCAACCTTCCCCACCAGTGATTCCCCCTGGAAATGTCAGGGCATTAGGTGAGGATTAGATCACATTTAGGATAATATCCTAAAGGATGTTGGTGCCCCATGATATGGGCAGCACGGTGGCACAGTGGTTAGCACTATGGCTTCACATCGCCAGGGTCCCAGGTTCAATTCCTGGCTTGAGTCTGCACATTCTCCCCATGTCTGCGTGGGTTTCCTCCGGGTGCTCCGGTTTCCTCCCATAAGTCCCGAAAGACAGGGGCAGCAAGGTGGCGCAGTGGTTAGCACTTCTGCCTCACGGCACCGAGAGCCCAAGTTCGATCCTGGCTCTGGGTCACTGTCCGTGTGAAGTTTGCACATTCTCCCGTGTTTGTGTGGGTTTCGCCCCCACAACTCAAAGATGTGCGAGGTAGGTGGATTGGCTTTGCTAAATTGCCCCTTAATTGGAAAAAATGAATTGAGTACTCTAAATTTATTTTTTAAAAGTCCTGAAAGACTTGCTAGTAGGTAATTTGGACATTCTGAATTCTCCCTCAGTGTATCCGAACAGGTGCTGGAATGTGGCGACTAGGGGATTTTCACAGTAACTTCACTGCAGTGTTAATGTAAGTCTACTTGGGACTAAAGATTATTATTATTATAAGGAAGTCTGACTTTATATCCTATTTATCCCCTCATTACCCCACCCTATCATTTGCTGGTTATTTTGCCAACACGTTGCCTGCAGCCAAGAAATCGGGCAGTTACTTGTTCCTCCACCCTCACTCCCAAGATAATGAAACTCTGAGCTTATAGACCAGTGGACAGAAACAAAATAACATTTTGGTTTGGGAATTTGGATAGCACCAATCAGACCACTACTGGCATTTCTGGATTTGAGTCCCACCCAGACAGCAGATTGAGGGAATGAGTTTGGTTCTGGCTTTTCTCCTCTGGAATTGGCTTTAAAAGAGGGGTTTTAGGTCTCAACACCCTTCTGGGTATTGGAGTAAAGTAGAAAATTGGTTTGGGCCCTTTCATTTTTATTCTTAGTGGTCATGGGTTTATAGTATCGCACTGCCACTGATTTGCAATTCACCCAAGAGACTATGGACAAGTAATATCACACTGGTGTCATAGGGGTGATCATCTTTGTTCACGACTGAGGTGCATTGATTGGACACAGTAAAGGAGCTTTGTCTGCATTTAACTTTCAATGCTTTAAGTTGGCTCAGGGGGACTTAACTCCAGCACCAACATCCCCGCCCTTGCTAAGTACGCAGAAAAAGATCTGCTCTTTTTCTTTGCAAATAGAAGAAGCCTTAAATTTGGCCCAGATGATTTGAGATTCAGCCTGCTTCTTCCCAGAGAAGCCAATGGAAATGGAAAAAAAACCTCATGCAATCGAGGTTACTTTTCCGCTTCTGCATTAGGGAGCTTTATTCTGAATTAACCTGGGGTAAACACAGAAATTTGGACATCGGGTTAAAATTTGTGCTCCCCAGCATTCATCCTATATTACAATAAACATTGAATTCTCCAAAAAATACAGGGAATGGGGTACAGGAAATTCATTCAAAGGGACAGAATTCACGCAGTTGAATTAAAGTGGAATCAAGTTAATCTAATTACTAGCTGAGTTGAAAAAATATCCAATTCCTCTACAACCCTTGGTGCGCCACTAAAGTAATTAATGGAAGCAAAATAAGAATGATCATATTTTCCCCCAATACAGATGCAAGGAAGAAGAGGTGCATGGATTCCATCCTTTTTTGATAGACCAATCCTTTTTACATCTTATTTCTTCAAACCTCTACTGATGTTGTCCACTTCAATGAGCTTCTATTCCACAACCTTCGTTCATCATCTGCAGGTGATCTACACAGGCTCAGTTGTAAAATCGCCCACAGTTAAATAGCCTGCCAATGCTCTACATGTAAACTTATACATTAAGGGTATCCACTTGGGCGAGGACACCCAGCAACCATACAACAAGCAAGAGACAAGAGAAAGAGATCGGAAAAATCAAAACAGATTAGTTGTCACGAAAATAGATGGAAGCAATAGTGCAGCAAGAAATATTTTCCTAGTTTGAAGTTACTGGGGGTCATTGTTATAGCTTGGTAAGAGGTGTCCTCAGGATCAAGCACAGGATGCTCATAATTGGAAACTACTCCACTCCCAGCACCAACATAAAGACCTGAATAAAAATTCAAAACAATTTAAACAAAATGCTGAACAGTATACAGAGCTGGCACAGGCTGCTCCATATTTTTAAGAGATATTTAAATCGTATCTTTGTTTATAACAAAAAACTCAACATATTTCCACCGATTTATCAAATGTATACTTGCCACCTCCCCACCACAGCTATCCCTTACGTAATTCTGCGCTCCTGCCTCCTGCACCGAATGTGTGACATCCTTTCTGTCAGGTACGATCGATCCTCTTTTGTCGATGTGGTCATAGTCTGAGAGTACTGGAAAAAAGGAAGTTTGTTGGCTACCAACAACCGACACAGCTCCAATGGTTCGGCAATCACACGCCCCTGTAGCGGGTATCACACTATCATTCAGAGAAGCCTTTAATGGATCACCAGCTTCACTGTCCTTGGTGCGGGGAGATTGCGAGAAAGGCCCATACCAATCTCTCTGGGTCAAGAAACTTCTTGCTCCAGGACTGAAAGGTTGATGGAAGTAGATTCAATAGTAACTTTGGAAGGCAACAAGTTACATACTCAGGGCTTAATTGTATAGCAATTGGGAATTCATTTAACATTCCAGTCTTCTCGATCCTAGATTTGATTCACAATCTTTCCCGGAGTAGCTGATTTTGGCCAGTTACCTCAAGTGCCCTGGAATTAGGTGGGAGGGCTAGAGAAAAATCAGCTAGTATCTCCTGCTGGAAGGTGAGCATGAATGTTGGGCTAGAAAATTATTGATTGTGACTATTTGCACTGAGTGCTGAATTTGGTGCATTTGAGTGCTATAGTGAGAGTTTGGCGACTGAGGGAGTATAAGGGTTCATTTTTATCGAAAGTCTAGTCTTTCTTTTATTTAGTTAATTAACTTAAAAGTTGCTGTTTGGTTTAGAAGAAGGCGAATTTTCAATCAGCTTTAAACAAAGGTTCTACTTGTAGGTACTTGCAGCTGGAGCTTGTCAATTAGTTAATTGGATTAGGCCAGTTTTCAGAGGCTAGATCCACAGTATAGAAGTGATCCCCTACAGTGCAGACTTTGTTTGCACTGAGTGCTGCATTTGAGTGCTATAGTGAGAGTTTGGTGACTGAGGGAGTATTAGGGTTCATTTTTATCTAAAGTCTAGCCTTTCTTTTATTTAGTTAATTAACTTAAAAGTTGCTGTTTGGTTTAGAAGAAGGTGAATTTTCAATCAGCTTTAAACAGACGTTCTACTTGTAGGTACTTGCAGCTGGAGCTTGTTAATTAATTAATTGGATTAGGCCAGTTTTCAGAGGCTAGATTCACAGTATAAAAGTGATCCGCTACAGTGCAGACTTTCTTTGCACTGAGTGCTGAATTTGGTGCATTTGAGTGCTATAGTGAGAGTTTGGTGACTGAGGGAGTGCTGAATTTGGTGCATTTGAGTGCTATAGTGAGAGTTTGGTGACTGAGGGAGTGCTGAATTTGGTGCATTTGAGTGCTATAGTGAGAGTTTGGTGACTGAGGGAGTGCTGAATTTGGTGCATTTGAGTGCTATAGTGAGAGTTTGGTGACTGAGGGAGTGCTGAATTTGGTGCATTTGAGTGCAATAGTGAGAGTTTGGTGACTGAGTGAGTTAGGTGAGGAGGGAGTAAGGTGCTCCTTTCATTTCGTTTCCTACATTTCCGCAAAGAGCGAGAAGGGAGCCAGGGGTTTACAGAGAGTGCAGCTGACTGGGAGCAGAGTCGGAGGGCGGAGGTCCAGTTGGTCCACAGGGCAGTTTATTCTGTAAGGTAAGAGGGGATGGAGGCTAGGCCAGTTGCATGCTCCTCCTGTAGGATGTGGGTGGTGAGGGATACAACCGGTGTCCCCGCTGACTATACCTGCGGGAGGTGCACCCAACACCAGCTCCTCCGAGACCGTGTTAGGGAACTGGAGCTGGAGCTGGATGAACTTCGGATCATCCGGGAGGCAGAGGGGGTGATAGAGAGGAGTTACAGGGAGGTAACCACACCCAAGGTACAGGACAAGAGTAGCTGGGTTACAGTCAGGGGAAAGAAAACAACCAGGCAGACAGTGCAGGGATCCCTCATGGCCGTTCCCCTTCAAAATAAGTATACCCTTTTGGATGCTGTTGGGAGGGATGACCTACCGGGTGAAGGCCCTAGCGGCCAGGTCTCTGACAGAGTCTGGCTCTGGGGCTCAGAAGGGAAGGGGGAGAATAGAAAAGCAATAGTAGTAGGAGATTCAATGGTTAGGGGAATAGATAGGAGATTCTGTGGTCACGAGCGAGACTCCCGGAAGGTATGTTGCCTCCCGGGTGCCAGGGCCAGGGATGTCTCGGATTGTGTCTTCAGGATCCTAAAGGGGCAGGGGGAGCAGCCAGAAGTCGTGGTGCACATTGGTACCAACGATGTAGGTAGGAAAAAGGGTGTGGAGGTAATAAACGAGTTTAGGGAGTTAGGTTGGAAGTTAAAAGCCAGGTCAGACAGAGTAGTCATCTCTGGTTTGTTGCCGGTGCCACGTGATAGCGAGGCTAGGAATAGGGAGAGAGTGCAGTTGAACACGTGGCTGCAGGAATGGTGTAGGAGGGAGGGCATCAGGTATTTGGATAATTGGAGCGCATTCTGGGGAAGGTGGGACCTGTACAAGCAGGATGGGTTGCATCTGAACCAGAGGGGCACCAATATCCTGGGAGGGAGGTTTTCTAGTACTCTTCGGGAGGGTTTAAACTAATTTGGCAGTGGAATGGGAACCGGATTTGTAGTCCAGCAACTAAGGCAGCCGATATTCAGGACGCCAAAATGTGTAGTGAGGCAGTGGGGAAGGGAACACTGACAAAGGAGAGTACTTGCAGGCACGGAGATGGGTTGAAGTGTGTATACTTCAACGCAAGAAGCATCAGGAATAAGGTGGGTGAACCTAAGGCATGGATCGGTACTTGGAACTACGATGTGGTGGCCATCACGGAAACTTGGATAGAAGAGGGGCAGAAATGGTTGTTGGAGGTCCCTGGTTATAGATGTTTCAATAAGATTAGGGAGGGTGGTAAAAGAGGTGAGGGGGGGGGGCATTGTTAATTAGAGATAGTATAACAGCTGCAGAAAGGCAGTTCGAGGAGTATCTGCAGACTGAGGTAGTATGGGTTGAAGTCAGAAATAGGAAAGGAGCAGTCACCTTGTTAGGAGTTTTCTATAGGCCCCCCAATAGTAGCAGAGATGTGGAGGAACAGATTGGGAAACAGATTTTGGAAAGGTGCAGAAGTCACAGGATAGTAGTCATGGGTGACTTCAACTTCCCAAACATTGAGTGGAAACTCTTTAGAACAAATAGTTTGGATGGGGTGGTGTTTGTGCAGTGTGTCCAGGAAGCTTTTCTAACACAGTATGTAGATTGTCCGACCAGAGGGGAGGCCATATTGGATTTGGTACTTGGTAATGAACCAGGGCAAGTGATAGATTTGTTAGTGGGGGAGCATTTTGGAGATAGTGACCACAATTCTGTGACTTTCACTTGCGTGATGGAGAGGGTTAGGTGCGTGCAACAGGGCAAGGTTTACAATTGGGGGAAGGGTAAATATGATGTTGTCAGACAAGAATTGAAGTGCATAAGTTGGGAACATAGGCTGTCAGGGAAGGACACAAGTGAAATGTGGAACTTGTTCAAGGAACAGGTACTACGTGTCCTTGATATGTATGTCCCTGTCAGGCAGGGAAGAGATGGTCGAGTGAGGGAACCATGGTTGACAAGAGAGGTTGAATGTCTTGTTAAGAGGAAGAAGGAGACTTATGTAAGGCTGAGGAAACAAGGTTCAGACAGGTCGCTGGAGGGATACAAGATAGCCAAGAGGGAACTGAAGAAAGGGATTAGGAGAGCTAAGAGAAGGCATGAACAATCTTTGGTGGGTAGGATCAAGGAAACCCCCAAGGCCTTTTACACATATGTGAGAAATATGAGAATGACTAGAGCGAGGGTAGGTCCGATCAAGGACAGTAGCGGGAGATTGTGTATTGAGTCTGAAGAGATAGGAGAGGTCTTGAACGAGTACTTTTCTTCTGTATTTACAAATGAGAGGGGCCATATTGTTGGAGAGGACAGTGTGAAACAGACTGGTAAGCTCGAGGAAATATTTGTTAAGAAGGAAGATGTGTTGGGCATTTTGAAAAACTTGAGGATAGACAAGTCGCCCGGGCCTGACGGGATATATCCAAGGATTCTATGGGAAGCAAGAGATGAAATTGCAGAGACGTTGGCAATGATCTTTTCGTCCTCACTGTCAACAGGGGTGGTACCAGGGGATTGGAGAGTGGCGAATGTCATGCCCCTGTTTAAAAAAGGGACTAGGGATAACCCTGGGAATTACAGGCCAGTTAGTCTTACTTCGGTGGTAGGCAAAGTAATGGAAAGGGTACTGAAGGATAGGATTTCTGAGCATCTGGAAAGACACTGCTTGATTAGGGATACTCAGCACGGATTTGTGAGGGGTAGGTCTTGCCTTACAAGTCTTATTGAATTCTTTGAGGTGACCAAGCATGTGGATGAAGGTAAAGCAGTGGATGTAGTGTACATGGATTTTAGTAAGGCATTTGATAAGGTTGATAAGAAAGTAAGGAGGCATGGGATAGTGAGAAATTTGGCCAGTTGGATAACAAACGATAGAAGTCAGAGAGTGGTGGTGGATGGCAAATATTCAGCCTGGAGCCCAGTTACCAGTGGCATACTGCAGGGATCAGTTCTGGGTCCTCTTCTGTTTGTGATTTTCATTAATGACTTGGATGAGGGAGTTGAAGGGTGGGTCAGTAAATTTGCAGACGATACGAGGATTGGTGGAGTTGTGGATAGTGAGGAGGGCTGTTGTCGGCTGCAAAGAGACATAGAAAGGATGCAGAGCTGGGCTGAGAAGTGGCAGATGGAGTTTAACCCTGAAAAGTGTGAGGTTGTCCATTTTGGAAGGACAAATATGAATGCGGAATACAGGGTTAACGGTAGAGTTCTTGGCAATGTGGAGAAGCAGAGAGATCTTGGGGTCTATGTTCATACATCTTTGAAAGTTGCCACTCAAGTGGATAGAGCTGTGAAGAAGGCCTATGGTGTGCTAGCGTTCATTAACAGAGGGATTGAATTTAAGAGCAGTGAGGTGATGATGCAGCTGTACAAAACTTTGGTAAGGCCACATTTGGAGTACTGTGTACAGTTCTGGTCGCCTTATTTTAGGAGGGGTGTGGAAGCTTTGGAAAAGGTGCAAAGGAGATTTACCAGGATGTTGCCTGGAATGGAGAGTAGGTCTTACGAGGAAAGGTTGAGGGTGCTAGGCCTTTTCTCATTAGAACGGAGAAGGATGAGGGGCAACTTGATAGAGGTTTATAAGATGATCAGGGGAATAGATAGAGTAGACAGTCAGAGACTTTTTACCCGGGTGGAACAAACCATTACAAGGGGACATAAATTTAAGGTGAAATGTGGAAGATATAGGGGGGATGTCAGAGGTAGGTTCTTTACCCAGAGAGTAATGGGGGCATGGAATGCACTGCCTGTGGAAGTAGTTGAGTCGGAAACATTAGGGACCTTCAAGCAGCTATTGGATAGGTACATGGATTACGGTAGAATGCTATAGTGTAGATTAATTTGTTCTTAACAGCAGCTCAGTAGCATTGTGGATAGCACAATTGCTTCACAGCTCCAGGGTCCCAGGTTTGATTCCGGCTTGGGTCACTGTCTGAGCGGAGTCTGCACATCCTCCCCGTGTGTGCGTGGGTTTCCTCCGGGTGCTCCGGTTTCCTCCCACAGTCCAAAGATGTGCAGGTTAGGTGGATTGGCCGTGATAAATTGCCCTTAGTGTCCAAAATTGCCCTTAGTGTTGGGTGGGATTGCTGGGTTGTGGGGATAGGGTGGAGGTGTTGACCTTGGGTAGGGTGCTCTTTCCAAGAGCTGGTGCAGACTCGATGGGCCGGCCTCCTTCTGCACTGTAAATTCTATGATAATCTATGATTAATCTAGGACAAAGGTTCGGCACAACATCGTGGGCCGAAGGGCCTGTTCTGTGCTGTATTTTTCTATGTTCTCTGTTCTATTATGGCCCTTGATAAATAGCCCACACGTTGTAGGCTCACGCATCAAAAATAGACACCTGGATAAGGAAATTGAAAAAAATGAAAAAAAACAGTAACCCATCTTCTCTATGCACAAAGAGATGAAGCAATGTGCTTATCTTCCTGTATATTAAAATCAGAATGTTGTATCATCTTTCCAAACAAAAGACCTAAATTAACCAATCGAGCTGGATTTTTAGTGTCAACTTTGTCATATTTTTTAAAGCGGACCTTTCCATCATTAGGAAACTTGTGGGGTGGGAGGGAAAGAGAGGAGGGATCTGTTGAAAACACAAGTCGAATGACAGAAGAAATAGGAGATGAGAGTAATGGTCAGATATAGATCAGAAACAAGGGTGAAATAAATGGTCCCAGAACAAACACAATTAAGAAGCATCAAAGAACTGTTAAAACAAAAGTTAAAGGAACTACAGATTAGTTAAACTGCCAGTATATCGATGTAGAGTCCAAAATAAAATGGGCCAACTGGAGGCAATGATTTGTAACAAGGTGCATTAGGAATCACAAAAATGGCTACATGAAGAACAGAACTAGCAACTAAATATCGCAAATTATAACATAATTAGAAAAGCTAGGGAAGTAAGAAGTTGAGAGGGCTCGCTAATTGGATAGACGAATGAGATAACATAATGGGAACATAATTAACAGAACGTTAGAAATACAAAATTAAGAAGAGACCAAGGATGTTAAAAGGAGAGCATTATAGGCAACCTAATAGCAGGAAACATAAGGGGCTGGATTCTTCGCCGGCGGGATGCTTCATTTTGCCAGCAGCCCGGGGGTTTCCCGACAGTGTGGGGCTGCCCCACAATGGGAAACCCCATTGACTAGCTGGCGTAACGGAGCATCCCGCTGGTGGGGTGAAACAGAAATGTGGCTCGGCGGGGTGGAGAATCCAGCCCAAGAAATAGGAGCAGGGGTAGGGTATTCAACCCCTCGAGCCGGAGGTAGATTAAAGGAAAGTGGTGGACAAAAGAAATGAATAAAGGGCATATTAATAATCATGCAGAATTCCATCTACACTCAAAACTGGGAAGAGGAGACAGCGAAAGGGGGACAGATAAAGGAGTTTTTAACAATGTGTCAGAACTCTTCTCCGACCCAGTAAAATACCCGACAAGAGGGATGCTGTGCTTGATCCAATAAAGAGAAATAACAGGAAGAGATAATTGAAATATAAGGAAACACCTAAGCTACCTTATACCTTATTGTGTTCTAATCAAAATTGAGCAGATAAGACAAAGACGAAAATGATAAATCAGAAAAACAAAATGATTTAAAGCGGGTAAAATAGAGCTAAGACAGATAAACAGAAAAAATTGCTGACAAAGAAATAGAACAGCAGTGGAGGGAAACATTTTAAAAAGCGATCAATATGCATTCCACTATAAATATAGCCCACTAAAAAGCACAAATAAACGAGCCAGTAATTATACACCATGAATGTAGAAATAAAAGCAAAATTTAAACCACAGAAAAGGGCATATTATCAGTACATAGACAACAAAGCAGAGGGTGACAAAATGAAATAAGAAAAATGTCGAAAAAAAACCATCCGGAAGGTTAAAAAGCTGAAAAATTAAAATAATAGGGAATATTAAAAAGTAATATCCTGCAGATACATAACAAATTAGAACAATCAAGATAGAAGTAAGGCCACTGAGGGATGCACAAGATAAACTTACTGGTAATGACATCAAAATGTCACAAATTTTGGAAGAATTTATTTATGCTATATATATTAGTATCACTGGATTTCCAAAATATTATTTTGACTCGATATTTACAGAAACAAGGTGGACCTTATGGAGGGGTGCAAGCACAGATCCTCCTCCCATTGCCTTCAGGGAGCAGTTGGTGGTGTGGGTAGATTTAAGTTTCCCTCCAACATTCAGGATTGAATGTCCCAGAGTGTCCTGGACGCAGTACAACGGACTTGCCTCACATTTTGGGATGGGTAGAGGGACACTGTTCCTGAAATGACAAAACTCTGGAAGCTCTCGGGGGATTTTCCGGTTCAGACACACAGATCCATGCCCTTCAAGGGATAAGTTTCTGTCAGAAGAGATTTCCCATGCTCTGCCCATATGGAGCCCTATAATACCAACAGGCTTCCTTCGCAATCTCCAGCACTCAGGTCTGGAGTGCCCTATTGTATTGCAATGGGAACACACCGGTCTTGGGGACACTCCTTTCCGGCTGCAGGAAGGGCTTCTTATATCCTTCTTGGTGCTTTCTTTACTGGGTGGGTTGGGCATTCCTATCTAGGTCTCCCTGCTTATCTTCCCAATGGGATTTCCCGGGTTTTCATGTCTATGGGTGAAATCACTGCTATCTGCTGCTTCCCTAGCTTCAAAGATTCACTGCTCCTCGGGTTGAAGGGTGAGCAATTTTTGAACTAATCCAGCAATACCCCTCACAGTTGCCTGGGATTCACAGGAATTTCACCCATTGGTTGAATGCCTCATTGGCTCCAGCCGTTCGAACTCGATGTGGGTCTGGGTGGGTTTCTTGCGAGCATTCCAGAATTGTTAACGATATACCTTTGGGACTAACTCGTAGGCACTTAAGATGGCAGCCTTAGTTTGCTCATATTTCATGGACACATCATGAGGCAGCATGGGGTAGATCTCTTGGGCTCTCCCTGACAAGTGCCCTTGAATTGAAAATCTCCAGATCTCTAACAGCCATTTTAACTGTCCTGGTATTTAATCAAAAGCAGCAAAAATGAGTCCACATTACTCTCTTCGAATTTGGGAATGGATCTCACGTACTTGAGGGCCTCAGGGTAGTTTGGGGTTAGAGAGATAGGGGATGCTACTGGGTGGACATATTTTTAGCTATCAAGCCTCTCTTTCCCTTTCTAAATAGGAAAAAGGAACAGAATCTGGATGTTACAGATACACATATCAATAAGCATGACAACAGAGTTTTATAAGGCCATAAAAATGTAAACCAAGCACTGGGGATAATTTCTACATTGACAGAATTGAAAAGCAAACCACGGTTGGAGCACTGAGAGCAATTCTAGTCTCCAAATTATAAAAATGATATAGAAGCCCCAGAGGGGTCCACCAAAGAAAGGATTCTCTGTCCAGAACCATCTTTTATCACCGACTCCCAGCAAAGCCCTTTGTGCCCTTATTTAGAATGGGAGAGTGCAGCTGCAGGAAAGCAGCTCAGTGCAAACACTAAGGATTCGGTGCTTCTTGTCTCAAAGTCCTACCAGAAGTCCAAAGTTTCTCAATCTGCTACAAAGTGGTTCATGTGCCAGCTCGCACAACCTATGCCTGGGTTGTCCTCAATGCAACTGCAACATGTTCATAGACCCCTCGGGTGGTGAGGACCAAGGTGGATGAGAGGCTGGCACAGCTCCTCTGAATCTATTATGATAACACAGCATAGTCGTGTTCAGCAAAGTGTTGCCCCTGACCCTGACAGCAGCTGAAAGTGGAACTGCAGGAATTGTTACGGATCATAAAGAAAGGATGATTAATCGGCATAAGTAGGAATCTAACCCAGTTGCTGGAAATTAATAATATTGATGTTGGAGTGATAAGCAACTATCAGACTAACCTTGGCTACATTTTATGTGGAAACTTCTGTATTACAACTAGATTCCAATTTAATGACAATTCGAAAGAATTGGAATGAACTGAATAAATACTGAAATATTTCTGCAACTGACTGCAATAGAAGTTGCATTTATTTTACTCTTGCAAAGTTGGCTGCGGTCTTATATCAGCTAGGGGCCTGCTGCATGGTCCTGTTCAACAGTTAGTCACAAATTTTCCGTAATTAAAAAATTAACAATGAAAGGAATTTCAAAACCTTTCCAGAACTTTAAAAATATTATGGTGAGTATTTGATAGTATTTTTTAGAGACATCTCCACTCATGTTGAGTAGGAAACCTATCACGCTTTCTTAGCTTTCTATCCAATAGAAATGTCAAACACCCTTAGATATTCAGGTCCCAATATTGGTCACCTTGCAATCACGTCTCTGTAATGTTTATCAGGTCATACATGTTTATTTCTATTTGTGCTTGACAATTCATCCGGTTTGACACAAATGTTATGTGCATTCAGATACAGAGCCTTAAGTTTTGACTTTTTAACATTTTTGCAAACTCTGGCTTTATCTGCTGGTGCACTCTTAAATTTGTATGCTCTGTACCTTCCTGACACACTCTGATTATTTTTACCTTTACTGCTGCTTTGCTCTATTGACTTGTCATTTCCCTTTAATTTACCATGTGATTTCTCCCACTACCATTCAATTTAAAGCTCTATCTTGCTGCCCTTGTTATACGACTCGCCATAACTCAAAGACCATTAACTACCAGTAAATTGGCCAACCACAATGGAACTTTTTGTTTATTCTGTAGATGCCTCCCACTCCTCTGGGAGCACAGCCTTTATACTTCAGTTAAACAATAGGATAGCACGCCAGATCACAAATAGGATTTTAGCTCGTACTTCTGCTTCAGCCTTCCTCAAACCCTATAAACTCTTTTTATCAATATACAATAGTGAAGAATGGACACTATCAGATGTTAATGATCAGTACTGTAAGCACAATATTATCTGGCCTCATGAGGCTTCTGAAGTACAAAGCTTCAAGTCACTGAAAGACCATTTGCCTGCTTTAATTGATTTTAGTCAATTTGATCACTGTTTTGTTGCATTGTTTTTAATATAAAAAAGGGATCATCGGGCTTGAGTACCTCTTTCATGCTGGTGTATCGATCAAAGTCGGTATAGGTGAAGATTCTGAAGTTCTTCCTCTCTTCGGTTTCCTGCAGAGACAGAATCTCGTTGTGGTATTGAAAGTCGAGCGGACTCTGGCAGGATTGTTGATTCTTGAACAGGTCAATTTCGAACTAGAATAAAAGAAGAAATTCTATCATATTCTTTTCCAATCACCATTCTTCCATAAATCTTCTATAGGCGTATAAATAAATTGTACAGCCAGGATGTAAAGTGAAGTATTTTGCATTTACTCCCTCAAAGAATATCCCTCCTCCTTAATAGACATGCTTCAAAATTCTGGCATTACTGCAGAATGACAGATAGTTACCTGGCTGAATAATTTCTCCTGCCAACCCAATACAACCTCCTCTTGGTCGTGCGTCCGATAACTACCTGAAAGATTTAAGGGAATAAATTACAAATACTTCTGCAGTCTCACAAGGTGAAGAGGAAATTAGGAAACATTTTAGTACAGTTAGGGAGAGAGTAAGGGAGTACCTGAGTATAGATAAGGAAACAATGGGAAATTAACTCAGCACAGATATGAAGAAATATGGAAAACCTCACCATGGTCAAGGAGAAAATGATGAAATGCATCCGCACAGGTCAGGATAAAATGAAATAATATTTCAGCGTGAATGATAGGAACACCACCACAAAGGAAACACTGAGAAAGACTTGCATTAATACAGCATCTTTCACATTCAAAGGGCATGCCAAAGTACTTCAGAGACATTGATAAATGCAAAAAGGCTATAGCACTGATACATAGAAGATAGGAGCAGGAGGAGGCCTTATGGCCCTTCGAGCCTGCTCCGCCATTTATCATGATCATGGCTGATCATCCAACTCAATAGCCTAATCCTGCTTTCTCCCCATAACTTTGATCCCACTCGCTCCAAATGCTATATCTAACCGCCTCTTGTATATATCAATGTTTCAGCATCAACTACTTCCTGCGGTAATGAATTTCAGGCTCACCACTCTTCGGATGAAGAAATATCTCCTCATCTCTGTCCGAAATGGTTTACCCTGATTCCTCAGACCGTGACCCCTGGTTCTGGATACACCCACCATCGGGAACACCTTCCCTGCATTTACCCTGTCTAATCCTGTTAGAATTTTATAGGTCACTATGAGATCCCCCTCATTCTTCTGAACTCCAGCGAGAACAATCCTAACATAGTCAATCTCTCCTCATATGATAGTCCCGCCATCCCTGGAATCAGTCTGGTAAACCTTCGCTGCACTCCCTCGAGAGCAAGAACATCCTTCCTCAGAAAAGGAGACCAAAACTGCACACAATATTCTAGGTGTGGCCTCACCAAGGCCCTGTATAATTGCAATAACACATCCCTGCTTCTGTACTCAAAACCTCTCGCAATGAAGGCCAATATACCATTAGCCTGCTGCGCCTGGATGCTTACCTTCAGCGACTGGTGCACAAGGACACCCAGGTCCCGCTGCACACTCACCTCTCCCAATTTACAACCGTTCATTCATCTCAAGAGGCTTGGAATATAAAAGCAGGGATGTACTTCTGAAGCTTTATAAAGCATTAGTTAGGCCCCATTTAGAATACTGTGAGCAATTTTGGGCCCCACACCTCAGGAAGGACATACTGGCACTGGAGCGGGTCCAGCGGAGATTCACACGGATGATCCCAGGAATGGTAGGCCTAACATACGATGAACGTCTGAGGATCCTGGGGTTATATTCATTGGAGTTTAGGAGGTTGAGGGGAGATCTAATAGAAACTTACAAGATAATGAATGGCTTAGATAGGGTGGATGTAGGGAAGTTGTTTCCATTAGCAGGGGAGACTAGGACCCGGGGGCACAGCCTTAGAATAAAAGGGAGTCACTTTAGAACAGAGATGAGGAGAAATTTCTTCAGCCAGAGAGTGGTGGGTCTGTGGAATTCATTGCCACAGAGGGCAGTGGAGGCCGGGACGTTGAGTGTCTTTAAGACAGAAGTTGATAAATTCTTGATTTCTCGAGGAATTAAGGGCTATGGAGAGAGAGCGGGTAAATGGAGTTGAAATCAGCCATGATTGAATGGTGGAGTGGACTCGATGGGCCGAATGGCCTTACTTCCGCTCCTGTGTCTTATGGTCTTATGGTTCAGGTAGTAATCTGCCGTCCTGTTTTTGCTTCCAAAGTGAATAACCTCACACTTATCCAAATTATGCTGCATTTGCCATTGATTTGCCCACTCGCCCAACCTGTCCAGATCATGCTGTAGGATCTCTGCATCCTCGTCACAGTTCACCCTCCCTCTCAACTTGGTATCATCTGCAAACTTTGTGATGTTATATTTTGTTCCCTCATCCAAATCATTGATATATATTGTGAATAGCTGGGGTCCCAGCACCGATCCCCGTGGCACCCCACTAATTACTGCCTGCCAATTTGAAAAGGACCCATTAATCCCTACTCTATGTTTTCTCTCTGCCAACCAGTTTTCTAACCACCTCAATACACTTCCCCCAATTCCATGCGTTTAATCTTGCACAATAATCTCTTATGCGGGACTTTGTAAAACGCCTTCTGAAATATAGCACATCGACTGGCTCCCCCTTGTCAACTATACTGGTTACATCTTCAAAGAATTCCAACAGATTTGTCAAGCATGGTTTCCCCTTCATAAATCCATGCTGACTCTGACTGATCTTGCCACTGCTTTCTAAATGTTCCGCTGTAAAGTCCTTGATAATGGATTCAAGAATTCTCCCCACTACCGATGTTAGGCTTAATGATCTATAATTGCCTGTTTTCTCTCTACCTCCCTTTTTGAATATTGGAGTGACATTAGGAATAGACTGGGGTAATACTCCAGGAGGCAAGAGCAGAATGGGAAAATACCGTTCTGCAAAGAGAAGTTAATAAAGAATTCAAGGAGCAATTGAGCCAGTGTGTTTGAATTGTGGTGGGATCAGAGATTGCAAATGGGAATGTGATTAAAGAGACTGCTTGTAGAGCCTGATGGTCATTTCTTGCTCCTACATCCTTATGTGAGCTATATTGTCTCCATCATTCAAACTGATCAACACATTAACATGGAACACAAATATCACCCTGATAATTTAAAATCTAAAGATTTACATTATTTTAACACTAATGTGACAGACGTTGCACATAATACTTTCCAGACGATCAGAAGCAGAAGAAGTAGGAGCAGAAGTAGGCAATTTGGCCCATCAAGTCTGCTCTGCCATTTAATGATATCATGACTGATCTGATATGATCCTCAACTTCACATTCCTTTCTTTTTAAGAAAATATTTTGTTCAAGGCATTTTCACATACATACACAAAATAAATCAGAAGAACAGAGCAGCTCAATGAAATACTACACCTAATCTGCCCCCCCCCCCCCGACGCCTCTCTCACCCCTTGGACTCCCGGGTCTTCCGACACCCCAAACAGCGCCACATCTGGACTCGGAACCACCTCCACATCCAGCACTTTGGACATCATGTCTGAGAACCCCTGCTAGACCCCTCTCAGTCTCGGACATGCCCAAAACATGTGACGTGATTCACGGGCCACCGCCCACATTTATCCTCTACCCCAACAAAGAACCTACTAATCCTCGCTACCGTCATATGAGACCTATGCACCACTTTAAACAGGATGAGGCTTAACCTCGCACATGACGAGGATGCGTTCATGTTCCGCAAGGCCCCTGCCCACGTCTCGGCCCCCACCTCCCCTCCCAAATCCTCCTCCCACTTCCGCTTAATATCCCCCACCAGGGCTCCCTCCTACTCATTCAACTCCTTATGGGATTATTAGATATCCGATAACTTCCCCTCCCCTATTTCGTCCTTCCACAGCACCTTGTCCTGCAACCCCAGGGGCGAAAGCCCAGGAAAGGACGGCACCTCCCTCCTTACAAAGTCCCGAACCTGCAGGTACCTACTCCTTACAAAGTCCCGAACCTGCAGGTACCTAAAGTCATTCCCCCTGAGCAACTCATACACTTCCTGCAGTCCTTCCACCTCGCAAATTTGCCCCTTATAAACAAGTCGCCAAAGCACACAATCCCTGCCTGCTGCCATCCCCTAAATATTGCATCCAGCCCCGGTGGCGTAAACCTGTGGTTCTTACAGATTGGCGCCCATACCGAGGCACCCCCCAGCCTCAAATGCTGCCTCCCTGCCCCCCACCCTTAGGGCTGACACCATCACTGGGCTCGCGGAGTACCTGGCCGGCGAAAATGGTAAAGGCTCCAACAACAAAGCCCTCAGACACAAAGCCCTGCCGATGCTGCCTTTCCCACGGCCCATTCTCAACTGCACATTCTTGCCGTAGCCGCATAACCCTTGATTTTCTTACTGATTAAAAATCTGTCTATCTCAGCCATCAACATATTCAATGACCCATCTTCCATATACTCTACGGTAAAGAATTCCACAGATTCACTCTCCTCTGAGAGAAGAAAATTCTCCTCATCTTTCTTAAATAGGCAACCCCTCACTCTGAGATTATGCCTTCTGGTCCTAAATTCTCCCACAAGGGAAAACAACCTCTCAGCATCTACCCTGTCAAGCCCCCTGAGAACTATATGTCTCAACAAGGCCACCTCTCATTCTACTAAACTCCAATGAGTACAGGCCCAACCTGTTCAACGTCTCCTCATAAGAAAATCCCTCCATGCCTGGGATACAACATAGGTGAACCTTCTCTGGACTGCCTCCGATACCACTGTATCTTTTATCAGATAAGGGGACCAAAACTGTTCACAGTGTTCCAGGTGTGGTCTAACTAGTGCCTTGAATTGTTTTAGCAAGACTTCCCTATTTTTATACTCCATTCCTTTTGAAATAAAGGCCAACGTTCCCTTGGCTTCCCTAAACCTGCTGAACTTGGATGCTATCTTTTTGTGATTTATGCACAAAGATCCTTAAATCCCTTGGTGTTGCAGCTTTCTGTAGTCTTTCTCCCTTTCAAGAATATTCAGCTCCTTTATTCTTCTGACCAAAGTGCTTAACTTCCCATTTTCCTACATAAAATTCCACCTGTCCACTCACTTAACTTGTCTAGATCCCTCTGTCAATTTCCCTTTTCCCACATCCCACTCAAATAGTTCCCTGCAAGGATAAATATTTACTCTGTTTCCCTCCTCCCACCTTCCTTCCACCAGTGACAATAAACCCTTACTTCATTTTGTTGTCGATTGAAAGTAGACTGATGGGGCAATATACTTGCCTGGACGTGATTTGTCCTTACTTTTATGAACAGGGCATACCTGTGTGAATTTCCATTTTCAATCCACTTGAAGATGCCTGTATGCAGATGTTCTGGAATAGCTTGGCAAGAGACACAGCTAATCTTCAGCACTACAGCTGTGATGTTGTCAGGGCCCATAGCATTTTCTCTGTCCAAAGTGTTTAGCCATTTCTTCACATCATGCGAGTGAATCAAATTGGCTAAAGACTACCTTTTATGCTGGTGGAGTACACAGGAGGAGGCTGAGTCAGATTATCCATTTGGTTTATCTGGCTAAATACAGTTGCAAATACTTCAGCCTTGTCTTTTTGCACTCATGCTGGGCTCTGCCATCATCAATGAGAGTGTTGGAGCTTCCTTCTCCTTCAATAACTTAATTGTCTCACCATTCACAATTGGACGTGACAGGGCTGCAAACTTTATCTGATGCACTGGTTGTGGGATTGCTTAGCTGTCAATGGCATGCAAATAGTTTTGTGCTGTAGCTTTACCAGTTTGCCGCTATGTTTTCTGGTACACCTGCTGTTGTACTGACAAGCTGTTTTACACTCTTTATTGAACCAGATTTGATCCATTTGTCCAGGATTGGTAATGGTAGAGTGAGGAATATGCCAGACATATGGTGTAGACGCTGTATTAGATAGGGAGATGCAGTCATGGAGTTGATCACACTGCAAGGAGAAGTACTTGTAAGGTTGTGTGGAGTTTACATCTCCTCTCAATTTCGGCCCTTGTTTGATTGGGATAGGGTTTGCATGCAGTGGGACTCATTTCTAGCACTAGACCGCTCCAAATCAAGGACTGGAAAGAGGCGGGGAAGGCCCCGGGACCGGACGGATTCCCGGTGGAGTTCGACAGGAAGTACGCAGACCTGTTGGCCCCGCTACTGGTGAGGACCTTTAATGAGGCAAGAGAGGAGGGGACCCTGCCCCCGACAATGTCGGAAGCGACAATTTCTTTGATCCTAAAGCAGGACAAGGACCCACTGCAATGTGGATCGTAGAGGCCGATCTCGCTCCTCAATGTGGATGCAAAGTTCCTGGCAAAAGTGCTGGCCACGCGGATCGAGGACTGTGTCCCGGGGGTAATCCACGAGGACCAGACGGGATTTGTAAAGGGCAGGCAACTAAACACCAATGTGCGGCGGCTCTTAAACGTGATAATGATGCCATCGGAGGAGGGAGAGGCGGAGATAGTGGCAGCAATGGACGCGGAGAAGGCCTTTGACCGAGTAGAGTGGGAGTACCTCTGGGAGGTGCTGCGCAGGTTTGGGTTCGGGGTAGGGTTTATCAATTGGGTTAAGCTCCTTTACAGAGCCACGATGGCAAGTGTAGTGACGAACCGGCGGAGGTCAGAGTACTTTCGACTGTACCGAGGGACGAGGCAGGGGTGCCCCCTGTCCCCCCTGTTGTTCGCATTGGCGATCGAAGCATTGGCCATGTCATTGAGGGTGTCTAATAAATGGAAGGGGGTGGTCCGAGGGGGAGAAGAGCATCGGGTGTCGCAATATGCGGATGACCTGTTGCTGTACGTGGCGAATCCAATTGAGGGGATGGTGGAGGTCATGCAGACTCTAAGGGAGTTAGGGGAGTTTTCGGGCTATAAGCTCAATGTAGGGAAGAGTGAGCTCTTTGTATTACAGGCGGGGGACCAAGAAAGAGGGATAGGGGATCTACCGCTGAGGAGGGCGGAGGGGAGCTTTCGGTATCTGGGGATCCAGATAGCCAGGAGTTGGGGGACCCTACATAAACTGAATCTGACGAGGTTGGTGGAGCAAATGGAGGAGGATTTCAAAAGATGGGACATGTTACCGCTCTCGCTGGCGGGTAGAGTGCAGTCGGTCAAAATGGTGGTCCTTCCGAGGTTTCTGTTTGTGTTTCAGTGCCTTCCCATCGTGATCACTAAGGCCTTTTTTAAGAGAGTAGGCAGGAGTATTATGGGGTTTGTGTGGGCGAATAAGACCCCGAGAGTAAGGAGAGAATTCCTGGAACGCAGTAGGGACCGAGGAGGGTTGGCGCTGCCAAACCTGGGGAGCTACTACTGGGCAGCAAATGTGGCGATGATCCGCAAGTGGGTTATGGAGGGCGAGGGGGCGGCATGGAAGAGGATGGCGATGGCGTCCTGTAAAGGAACGAGCCTGGGGGCATTGGTGATGGCACCGCTGCCGCTCTCGCCGACAAAGTATACCACGAGCTCGGTGGTGGCCGCAACGCTAAGGATCTGGGGCCAGTGGAGACGGCACGGGGTGCAATGGGAGCATCGGTGTGGTCCCTGATCAGGGGTAACCACCGGTTTGTCCCGGGGAAGATGGACGGGGGGTTCCAGAGCTGGCATCGGGCGGGGTTTGGAAGAATGGGGGACCTGTTCATCGACGGGATGTTTGCGAGCCTAGGGGCACTGGAGGAGAAGTTTGAGTTACCCCCGGGAAATGCCTTTAGATATATGCAGGTGAGGGCTTTTGTGAGGTGACAGGTGAGGGAATTCCCGTTGCTCCCAGCACAAGAAGTTCAAGATAGGGTGATCTCGGGTGTATGGGTCGGGGAGGGCAAGGTGTCGGAAATACACCAGGAGTTGAAAGAAGAGGGGGAAGCGCTGGTAGAAGAGTTGAAGGGTAAATGGGAGGAGGAGCTGGGGGAGGAGATCGAGGAATGTCTGTGGGCTGATGCCCTAGGTAGGGTTAATTCCTCCTCCTCGTGTGCCAGGCTCAGCCTGATACAAATTAAGGTGGTCCATAGAGCGCACTTGACGGGGGCGAGGTTGAGTAGGTTCTTTGGGGTAGAGGACAGATGTGGAAGGTGCTCAGGGAGCCCGGCGAACCATGTCCATATGTTTTGGTTATGCCCGGCACTGGAGGGGTTCTGGAGAGGAGTGGCGGGAGCAATATCTCAGGTGATGAAAGTCCGGGTCAAGCCAAGCGGGGGCTAGCAATATTTGGAGTAGTGGACGAACCGGGAGTGCAGGAGGCGAAAGAGGCCGGCATTCTGGCCTTTGCGTCCCTAGTAGCCCGGCGAAGGATCTTGCTAATGTGGAAGGAGGCGAAGCCCCCCAGCCTGGAGGCCTGGATAAATGATATGGCTGGGTTCATAAAGTTGGAGAGGATTAAGTTCGCCTTGAGAGGGTCTGCGCAGGGGTATTACAGGCGGTGGCAACCGTTCCTAGACTATCTCGCGGAGCGTTAGAGGAAGGTCGGTCAGCAGCAGCAGCAGTAACCTTGGGGGAAACGGGGACGTCCTGGGAGGGGGGGGGGGGGAAGAGGGGGGACTGCCTGGGAGGGTGGATGAGCAAGAGATAACATGAAGGGTTGGGGATACTGGCACGAACGGGTGAGGGCCAGTATACAAAGCTGTGTAAATATATCATTTTGCCATGTATATATCTTGCTCTGTGCGATTTCTCGTTTTTTTTTGTTACGGGGCGGGGGGGGGGGTTTATTGTTTGTAAGGGAGAAAAATTGCGTTAAAAAAACTTTAATAAATATACATTTAAAAAAAAAAAAAGTTTGCTTTCCCTTAGCGAATTGCATTCTGAAATCCAGAACAGTTTTTCCAAATGACACTTTTAAACAAAGCTTCCAACCCACTTTTAACAGCAAACCCAGTCCAGGATTTTATACCAACCCCTTTTAGGATTTCCTTGTCATAGAACATAGAAAACACAGTGCAGAAGGAGGCCATTCGGCCCATCAAGTCTGCACCGACCCACTTAAGCCCTCACTTCCACCCTATCCCTGTAACCCAATAACTCCTTACCTTTTTGGTCACTAAGGGCAATTTACCATGGCCAATCCACCTAACCTGAACGTCTTTGGACTGTGGGAGGAAACTGGAGCATCCGGAGGAAACCCACGCAGACACGGGGAAAACGTGCAGACCCCGCACAGACAGTGACCCAGCGGGGAATCAAACCTGGGACCCTGGCGCTGTGAAGCCACAGTCCTATCCACTTGTGCTACCGTGCTGCTCTCATGACGTGCTACCGTCATGAAGGCTGTACAAGCTTTAACTATTGCTTTAACTCAACTCCCAGAATGCATTACATCGGCATCGGGGGCGGCATGGTGGTGCAGTGGTTAGCACAGCTGCCTACGGCGCTGAGGACCCTGGTTCGAACCCAGCCCTGAGTCACTGTCTGAGTGGAGTTTGCACACCCACAACCCAACGATGTGCAGGTTAGGTGGATTGGCCATGCTAAATTGCCCCTTAATTGGAAAAAAATAATTGGGCACTCTAAATTTATAAAAAAACAGCATCAAACATTTGATCTACCTCTGAAGTCTGTTTTTTACTTAGAACTCTTTTGCTCTTCCCTGAATTCTTCTGAAGTGTCTGAGAAATTTTTGGTCCCAATTCCCTGGTTATCTGGATTGTATCTTGTTCTTTAGGAAGCCTGCATCTTTGCAACTCCCCTGTCCTGTTCAGCTTCTCTTGACAAAGTTGAATGATGTTCACTCTCCAGTGTCCTGTCTCCAACTGTCCACAAATTAAGCTAAAACTATAACTTAAAAGCTTCTCTACCTTACAAGGTCCCAGTTGCTAAGCAACATCGAATACCTCTGTTGGCGGATTAATTTACTCTTCGCACCGTAGCCCCCTCTAACCACAATAGGAACACAGTTGGAAAAACAACCCCTACACATACAGACACCTTTGCCCAGCCTGAATCTAAGGTTTAATCCTTCGAGGCACAGAAACATTAAACAGACTTCGAACAATACTTATTTCTAATGTTTACCAGTGCAGATACAGTGGGCAGCACGGTAGCATAGTAGGTAGCACTGTTGCTTCACAGCTCCAGGGTCCCAGGTTCAATTCCCGGCTTGGGTCACTGTCTGCGTGGAGTCTGCACGTTCTCCCTGTGTCTGCGCGGGTTTCCTCCGGGTGCTCCGGTTTCCTCCCACAAGTCCCGAAAGACTTGGACATTCTGAATTCTCCTCTGTGTACCCGAACAGGCGCCGGAATGTGGCAACTAGGGGCTTTTCACAGTAACTTCATTGTATTGTTAATGTAAGCCTACTTGTGATAATAATGATTATTAAGTATAAATCCTTAAAACTATATTTGTCTTCTTAACAATACAACCATGAATTGTGCTGTCTGCATGGAGTATAGGTTTCAGATCCTCCTGAAACTGGTCGCCTTCATGTAGAGACTTGGATAGAGGCTTTTTGACTGTAACGTTGTCACAGCTGAGCTCAGTCCTGTCATAAAATCACAGTGCAGAAGGAGGCCATTTGGCCCATCAAGTCTGCACTGACCCTTTGAAAGAGTACCCTACCTAGGCCCACGTCCTTACCCTATCCCCATAACCCAGTAACACCACCTGACCTTTTGGACACTACGGAGTAATTTAGCATGGCCAATCCACCTAACCTGCACAGTTTTGGATTGTGGAAGGAAACCGGAGCACCTGGAAGAAACCCATACAGACACGGAGAGAGCATACAAACTCCATACAGTGACCCAAGGCTGGAATGGAACCCTGGTCCCAGGCAGTGAAGCAGCAGTGCTAACCACTGTGCCGCCCTCAGGAGGCATCTGCATACATGTACCTCAAAGGTTAATAGACAGCTGACGTCTTTCTCTTCCTACCCGAGTTATCCTGAATCTAGTTATAATGGCTTGGAAGCATTTTTCACTATTTCCAATATAACTTGGAATGACCTTTTTTAGTTGTATCACGTAGTACAGTACAGTAAACCAAGTACAGTATGGCAGTCATTTTTTGGTGCATCACCAACTTTATCAGGAGGTGCCAAGGTACTTAACCTCAGAGAAAGAGAAGGTTTGCATGCACCACCCAGCACCCAACTACAAAGCAGAGCTGATCAATGTACACCCCAACTGCAAAGCAGAGCTGATCAATGGACACCCCAGTCTGGAGACTGGTCAGACATACAATAAGGAAGTGAAATACAGAAATCCTGAAAAATGTAGAAATCCTGAAAAATCACGACCCTTACTGATGGGACAAAATCCTTCTCTGAAATGCTGTGCAGCAAAACACAGAATTGTTACAGCACTTGAGGGAATCATTCAGCCCCTCATATAGTTAACATTATAACTAGAGGCAGCTCTCTGAACGAGCAATGCACCTTGTGCCCTTCTTCCCATAATCCTGTATATTTGTCCTTTTCAGATCATCATAGAATTTACAGTGCAGAAGGAGGCCATTCGGCCCATCGAGTCTGCACCGGCTCTTGGAAAGAGCACCCTACCCAAGGTCAACACCTCCACCCTATCCCCATAACCCAGTAACCCCACCCAAAACTAAGGGCAATTTTGGACACTAAGGGCAATTTATCATGGCCAATCCACCTAACCTGCACATCTTTGGACTGTGGGAGGAAACCGGAGCACCCGGAGGAAACCCACGCACACACGGGGAGGATGTGCAGACTCCGCACAGACAGTGACCCAAGCCGGAATCGAACCTGGGACCCTGGAGCTGTGAAGCAATTGTGCTATCCACAATGCTACCGTGCTGCCCGTTAATCATAATCCAATTCCCTCTCGAATGCCTCAATTGAACCTGTCTCCACCACACTCTCAGACAGTGCAGCACAGATCTTAGCCACTCTCTGCATGAAAAACTTTCTCCTCTGATCTCCATTGCTTCTTTTGGCTTGTACCTTAAATCTGTGCCGATTCTCAATTCTTCCACCAGTGGGAAGAGGATTTCCCGATCTACTCAGTTCAAACTCCTCATGGTTTTGAACACCTCTATCGAACCTTCTCTCAATCTTCTCTTCTCCAAGGAAAACGGTCCAAACTTCTCCAATCCAACCAAGATTCTCATCACTAGAACCACTCTTATGAATCGTTCAGCACTCTCTCTAATGCTTTCAAATCTTTCCTAAAATGTGGCACCCAGAACGGGACATAATACTCCAGTTGAGGTTGAAACAGTGGTTGGGTCAATTTGTGTACAGACAGATTTATGCATTGTGTTATTTACAGTTGCTTATATTTGAGCAATTCACGTTAAACACACTTTGAAACAAAACTTATACATCAAATAGCAAGCACCGCAAAATTAATGCATGTGATATAAATGTGGAGCTTACTGGTCATTTCCCCTGAAGCTGGGATGTCAAATGTAGTCATTTCAATGAGGTCCTGGCCTTGTTGAAGTGCTGGTTGCAGAATATGTTGAGTGAAGAGTGCCGTCGGCGTTACCCGCTGAAGCGATACCCTTAAAAAAATAAACGCACTCAATTTCTTTCTTGATTCAACCCTGGATTTAAATTACTCTAATTCATTAAACACATCAATAGTGCTAAACCTGCTTGGAGGCTAGAAAGAGTGACTTTGGAATAAACAAATGCCTTTAAAATATCAAGAGACAACTTCAGGAAATAAATAAGATTTCACAGGATAGCTTCAGGGAAGACAGCCCTTTGGGAAAGCAACCTTTCATCTCAGTACCCCAATAATTGCTTAATCAATTGAAAAGCCTGGGCAGCTATTCCTTCAAAGAAACAGTGACATTTGCTGGTCTTCCCAGTATCTCTAAAATGTTAATTTCTCCTGAATCTGAGTACTTGCATTAACCATTCTCTGCTAATAATTTCTGGGCGGCACGGTACCACAGTGGTTAGCACTGTTGCTTCACAGCACCAGGGTCCCAGGTTCGATTCCCGGCTTGGGTCACTGTCTGTGCGGAGTCTGCATGTTCTCCCCATGTCTTATTGGGTTTCCTCCGGGTACTCTGGTTTCCTCCCACAAGTCTCGAAAGACGTGGTTAGGTGAATTGGACATTCTGAAATCTCCCTGCGTACCCAAACAGGTGCCGGAATGTGGCGACTAGGGACTTTTCACAGTAACTTCATTACAGTGTTAATGTAAGCCTACATGGCAAAATAAAAATTATTATTATATGTGACAAAATATTTTTTTAGGTTATGCTCTTCCTTCCATAAAGTGTTGCAGAGAAATGGGCTACCGCACAGTAAGCACACTCCCACCACACCCCCAGATTCTGCATTAACCGCAGATCTCCGCCTGTCCTGCCATAATTACAGACAGGTTCTCCAGACCCTGCACAGATTTAACAGCCCCACACCAGAGCCCACATCAATCCCAGTCCCACCCCCCAGAACCTGCATTAATCCCACTCCCCACCTGACCTTGCATTGATCCCACACCCCCCTGACCCTGCATAGATCCCACTCCCCCCCCCAACCCTGCATAGATCCCACTCCCCCCGACCCTGCATCGATCCCACTCGCAACCCAGACCCTGCATTGATCCCACTCCCCCCCTCCCCCCCCCCCGGACCCGGCATTGATCCCACTCCCTCCCCCCGACCCTGCATAGATCCCACTCAAACCCGGACCCTGCATTGATCCCACTACCCCCCCCAGACCCTGCATTGATCCCACTTCCCCCCCCCCAAACCCGGCATTGATCCCACTCCCCCCGACCCTGCATCGATCCCACTCCCCCCCCCTCCCCCGACCCTGCATCGGTCCTCCTCCACCCCCGACCCTGCATTGATCCCAATACCCCCCGACCCTGCATTGATCCCACTCCCCCCGACCCTGCATCGATCCCACTCCCCTCTCCCCGACCCTGCGTCGGTCCGCCTCCACCCCCCGACCCTGCATTGATCCCACTACCCCCGACCCTGCATTGATCCCACTCCCCTTGACCCTGCATTGATCCCACTCCCCCAGACAATGCATTGATCCCCCTCCCCCCGACCCTACACATCCTATCCCCCGACCCTGCATTGATCCCACTCCCCCCCCGACCCTGCATTGATCCCACTCCCCCCGACCCTGCATTGATTCCCCCTCCCCCGACCCTGCATTGATCCCCCTCCCCCTCCCCTGCATTGATCCCACTCCCCCCCGACCCTACATTGATCCCACTCCCCCCCGACCCTACATTGATCCCACTCCCCCCTGACCCTACATTGATCCCACTCCCCCTCCAAGACCCTACATTGATCCCATTTCACCCGCGACCCTGCATTGATCCCATTTCCCCCCCAACCCTGCATTGATCTCATTCCCCCCGACCCTGCATTGATCCCATTCCCCACAAAACCCTACATTGATCCCATTTCCCCCCCGACCCTACATTGATCCCATCCCCCCTGACACTGCATTGATCCCACTCCCCCCCCGACCCTGCATTGATCTCATTCCCCCCGACCCTGCATTGATCCCATTCCCCACAAAACCCTACATTGATCCCATTTCCCCCCGACCCTACATTGATCCCATCCCCCCTGACCCTGCATTGATCCCACTCCCCCCCCGACCCTGCATTGATTCCACTCCCCCCCCCAACTCTGCATTGCTCCCACTCCCACTGACCCTGCATTAATCCCACTCCCCCCCCCTCCCCTGCATTGATCCCACTCCCCCCCGACCCTACATTGATCCCACTCCCCCCCGACCCTACATTGATCCCACTCCCCCTCCAAGACCCTACATTGATCCCATTTCACCCGCGACCCTGCATTGATCCCATCTCCCCCCCAACCCTGCATTGATCTCATTCCCCCCGACCCTGCATTGATCCCATTCCCCACAAAACCCTACATTGATCCCATTTCCCCCCCGACCCTACATTGATCCCATCCCCCCTGACACTGCATTGATCCCACTCCCCCCCGACCCTGCATTGATCTCATTCCCCCCGACCCTGCATTGATCCCATTCCCCACAAAACCCTACATTGATCCCATTTCCCCCCGACCCTACATTGATCCCATCCCCCCTGACCCTGCATTGATCCCACTCCCCCCCCGACCCTGCATTGATTCCACTCCCCCCCCCAACTCTGCATTGCTCCCACTCCCACTGACCCTGCATTAATCCCACTCCCCCCCCCGACCCTGCATTGACCCCATTCCCCCCAGACCATACATTAATCCCAGTCCCCCCCGACCCTGCATTGATCCCACTCCCCCCCGACCCTGCATTGATCCCACTCCCCCCCGACCCTGCATTGATTCCACTCCCCCCCCAACTCTGAATTGCTCCCACTCCCACTGACCCTGCATTAATCCCACTCCCCCCCCCCGACCCTGCATTGATCCCACTCCCCCCCCCCCAACCCTGCATTGCTCCCACTCCCACTGACCCTGCATTAATCCCACTCCCCCCCCGACCCTGCATTGACCCCATTCCCCCCCAGACCATACATTAATCCCAGTCCCCCCCGACCCTGCATTGATCCCACTCCCCCCCGACCCTGCATTGATCCTACTCCCCCCACCCCAACCCTGCATGGATCCCACTGCCCCCCGACCCTGCATTGCTCCCATTCCCCCCCACCCCAACCCTGCATTGATCCCACTCCCACTGACCCTGCATTGATGAAAAATGAAATGAAAATCGCTTATTGTCACAAGTAGGCTTCAATGAAGTTACTGTGAAAAGCCCCTAGTCGACACATTCAGGCACCTGTTTGGGAAGGCTGGTACGGGAATCGAACTGTGCTGCTGGCCTGCCTTGGTCTGCTTTCAAAGCCAGCGATTTAGCCCAGTGTGCTAAACCAACCCTGCATTGATCCCACTCCCCCCCCCCCACCGACCCTGCATGGATCCCACTCCCCCCCCGACCCTGCATTGATCCCATTCCCCCCACCCCAACCCTGCATTGATCCCCTCCCCCCCGACCCTGCATTGATCCCACTCCCTCCCACCCCGACCCTGCATTGATCCCACACCCCCCCGACCCTGCATTGTTCCCACTCCCCCCCGACCCTGCATTGATCCCACTCCCCCCCCGACCCTGCATTGATCCCACTCCCCCCCGACCCTGCATTGATCTCATTCCCCACAAAACCCTACATTAATCCCATTTCCCCCCGACATTACATTGATCCCATCCCCCCTGACCCTGCATTGATCCCACTCCCCCCCTGACCCTGCATTGATTCCACTCCCCCCAACTCTGCATTGCTCCCACTCCCACTGACCCTGCATTAATCCCACTCCCCCCCCGCCCCAACCCTGCATTGCTCCCACTCCCACTGACCCTGCATTAATCCCACTCCCCCCCCCGACCCTGCATTGACCCCATTCCCCCCAGACCATACATTAATCCGACTCCCCCCCGACCCTGCATTTATCCCACTCCCCCCCGACCCTGCATTGATCCTACTCCCCCCACCCCAACCCTGCATGGATTCCACTCCCCCCCCCGACCCTGCATTGCTCCCATTCCCCCCACCCCAACCCTGCATTGATCCCACTCCCACTGACCCTGCATTGATGAAAAATGAAATGAAAATCGCTTATTGTCACAAGTAGGCTTCAATGAAGTTACTGTGAAAAGCCCCTAGTCGACACATTCAGGCACCTGTTCGGGAAGGCTGGTACGGGAATCGAACTGTGCTGCTGGCCTGCCTTGGTCTGCTTTCAAAGCCAGCGATTTAGCCCAGTATGCTAAACCAACCCTGCATTGATCCCACTCCCCCCCAACTCTGCATGGATCCCACTCCCCCTCCCCCACCCTGCATTGATCCCATTCCCCCCACCCAAACTCTGCATTGATCCCCTCCCTCCCGACCCTGCATTGATCCCACTCCCCCCCCACCCCGACCCTGCATTGATCCCACTCCCCCCGACCCTGCATTGATCTCACTCCCCGCCGACCCTGCATTGATCCCACCCCCCCCCCCGACCCTGCAATGATCCCACTCCCTCCCCAGACCCTGCATTGATCCCATTCCCCCCACCCCAACCCTGCATTGATCCCACTCCCCCGACCCTGCATTGATCCTACTCCCCCAGACCCTGCATTGATCCCACTCCCCCCCCGATCCTGCATTGATCCCACTCCCCCCGACCCTGCATTGATCTCATTCCCCCCACCCCAACCCTGCATTGATCCCAGTCCCCCCCCGACCCTGCATTGATCCCATTCCCCCCACCCCAACCCTGCATTGATCCCACTCCCCCCCGACCGTGCATTGATCCCATTACCCCCACCCCAACCCTGCATGGATCCCACTCCCCCCCGACCCTGCATTGCTCCCATTCCCCCCACCACAACCCTGCATTGATCCCATTCCCCCCACCACAACCCTGCATTGATCCCACTCCCCCCCCGACCCTGCATTGATCCCACTCCCACTGACCCTGCATTAATCCCACTCCCCCCCCGACCCTGCATTGATCCCACTCCCCCCCGACCCTGCATTGATCCCACTCCCCCCCGACCCTGCATTGATCCCACTCCTCCCCACCCCAACCCTGCATTGACCCCACTCCCCCCCCCCCCCCAACCCTGCATTGCTCCCAATCCCACTGACCCTGCATTAATCCCACTCCCCCCCCCCGACCCTGCATTGCTCCCACTCCCACTGACCCTGCATTAATCCCACTTCCCCCCCCCGACCCTGCATTGATCCCATTCTCCCCCAGACCATACATTAATCCCACTACCCCCCGACCCTGCATTGATCCCACTCCCCCCCGACCCTGCATTGATCCCACTCCCCCCGACCCTTCATTGATCCTTCTCCCCCAGACCCTGCATTGATCCCACTCCCCCCCGATCCTGCATTGATCCCACTTCCCCCGACCCTGCATTGATCCCATTCCCCCCACCCCAACACTACATTGATCCCACTCCCCCCCCGACCCTGCATTGATCCCATTCCCCCCACCCCAACCCTGCATTGATCCCACTCCCCCCCGACCCTGCGTTGATCCCATTCCCCCCACCCCAACCCTGCATGGATCCCATTCCCCCCATCCCAACCCTGCATGGATCCCACTCCCCCCCCGACCCTGCATTGCTCCCATTCCCCCCACCCCAACCCTGCATTGATCCCACTCCCACTGACCCTGCATTGATGAAAAATGAAATGAAAATCGCTTGTCACAAGTAGGCTTCAATGAAGTTACTGTGAAAAGCCCCTAGTCACCACATTCAGGCACCTGTTCGGGAAGACTGGTACGGGAATCGAACCGTGCTGCTGGCCTGCCTTGGTCTGCTTTCAAAGCCTGCGATTTAGCCCACTATGCTAAACCAACCCTGCATTGATCCCACTCCCCCCCAACCCTGCATGGATCCCACTCCCCCTCCCCCACCCTGCATTGATCCCATTCCCCCCACCCAAACTCTGCATTGATCCCCTCCCTCCCGACCTTGCATTGATCCCACTTCCCCCCCACCCCGACACTGCATTGATCCCACTCCCCCGACCCTGCATTGATCTCACTCCCCGCCGACCCTGCATTGATCCCACACCCCCCCCCCGACCCTGCAATGATCCCACTCCCTCCCCAGACCCTGCATTGATCCCATTCCCCCCACCCCAACCCTGCATTGATCCCACTCCCCCCCGACCCTGCATTGATCCCACTCCCCCCCGACCCTGCATTGATCCTACTCCCCCAGACCCTGCATTGATCCCACTCCCCCCCCAATCCTGCATTGATCCCATTCCCCCCACCCCAACCCTGCATTGATCCCAGTCCCCCCCCCCGACCCTGCATTGATCCCATTCCCCCCACCCCAACCCTGCATTGATCCCACTCCCCCCCGACCGTGCATTGATCCCATTACCCCCACCCCAACCCTGCATGGATCCCACTCCCCCCCGACCCTGCATTGCTCCCATTCCCCCCACCACAACCCTGCATTGATCCCATTCCCCCCACCACAACCCTGCATTGATCCCACTCCCACTGACCCTGCATTGATGAAAAATGAAATGAAAATCGCTTATTGTCACAAGTAGGCTTCAATGAAGTTACTGTGAAAAGCCCCTAGTCGCCACATTCAGGCACCTGTTCAGGAAGTCTGGTATGGGAATTGAACCGGGCTGCTGGCCTGCCTTGGTCTGCTTTCAAAGCCAGCGATTTAGCCCAGTGTGCTAAACCAACCCTGCATTGATCCCACTCCCCCCCGACCCTGCATGGATCCCACTCCCCCCCGACCCTGCATTGATCCCATTCCCCCCACCCAAACTCTGCTTTGATCCCCTCCCCCCGACCCTGCATTGATCCCACTCCCCCACGACCCTGCATTGATCCCACTCCCCCCCCGGCCCTGCATTGATCCCACTCCCCCCCACCCCAACCCTGCATTGACCCCACTCCCCCCCCGGACCCTGCATTGATCCCACTCCCTCCCGACCCTGCATTGATCCCACTCCCCCCACCCCGACCCTGCATTGATCCCACTCCCCCCGACCCTGCATTGATCCCACTCCCCCCGACCCTGCATTGATCCCACTCCCCCCCGACCCTGCATTGATCCCACTCCCCCCCGACCCTGCATTGATCCCACTCCTCCCCACCCCAACCCTGCATTGACCCCACTCCCCCCCCCCCCCAACCCTGCATTGCTCCCAATCCCACTGACCCTGCATTAATCCCACTCCCCCCCCCCGACCCTGCATTGCTCCCACTCCCACTGACCCTGCATTAATCCCACTTCCCCCCCCGACCCTGCATTGATCCCATTCTCCCCCAGACCATACATTAATCCCACTACCCCCCGACCCTGCATTGATCCCACTCCCCCCCGACCCTGCATTGATCCCACTCCCCCCGACCCTTCATTGATCCTTCTCCCCCAGACCCTGCATTGATCCCACTCCCCCCCGATCCTGCATTGATCCCACTTCCCCCGACCCTGCATTGATCCCATTCCCCCCACCCCAACACTACATTGATCCCACTCCCCCCCCGACCCTGCATTGATCCCATTCCCCCCACCCCAACCCTGCATTGATCCCACTCCCCCCCGACCCTGCGTTGATCCCATTCCCCCCACCCCAACCCTGCATGGATCCCATTCCCCCCATCCCAACCCTGCATGGATCCCACTCCCCCCCCGACCCTGCATTGCTCCCATTCCCCCCACCCCAACCCTGCATTGATCCCACTCCCACTGACCCTGCATTGATGAAAAATGAAATGAAAATCGCTTGTCACAAGTAGGCTTCAATGAAGTTACTGTGAAAAGCCCCTAGTCACCACATTCAGGCACCTGTTCGGGAAGACTGGTACGGGAATCGAACCGTGCTGCTGGCCTGCCTTGGTCTGCTTTCAAAGCCTGCGATTTAGCCCACTATGCTAAACCAACCCTGCATTGATCCCACTCCCCCCCAACCCTGCATGGATCCCACTCCCCCTCCCCCACCCTGCATTGATCCCATTCCCCCCACCCAAACTCTGCATTGATCCCCTCCCTCCCGACCTTGCATTGATCCCACTTCCCCCCCACCCCGACACTGCATTGATCCCACTCCCCCGACCCTGCATTGATCTCACTCCCCGCCGACCCTGCATTGATCCCACACCCCCCCCCGACCCTGCAATGATCCCACTCCCTCCCCAGACCCTGCATTGATCCCATTCCCCCCACCCCAACCCTGCATTGATCCCACTCCCCCCCGACCCTGCATTGATCCCACTCCCCCCCGACCCTGCATTGATCCTACTCCCCCAGACCCTGCATTGATCCCACTCCCCCCCCAATCCTGCATTGATCCCATTCCCCCCACCCCAACCCTGCATTGATCCCAGTCCCCCCCCCCGACCCTGCATTGATCCCATTCCCCCCACCCCAACCCTGCATTGATCCCACTCCCCCCCGACCGTGCATTGATCCCATTACCCCCACCCCAACCCTGCATGGATCCCACTCCCCCCCGACCCTGCATTGCTCCCATTCCCCCCACCACAACCCTGCATTGATCCCATTCCCCCCACCACAACCCTGCATTGATCCCACTCCCACTGACCCTGCATTGATGAAAAATGAAATGAAAATCGCTTATTGTCACAAGTAGGCTTCAATGAAGTTACTGTGAAAAGCCCCTAGTCGCCACATTCAGGCACCTGTTCAGGAAGTCTGGTATGGGAATTGAACCGGGCTGCTGGCCTGCCTTGGTCTGCTTTCAAAGCCAGCGATTTAGCCCAGTGTGCTAAACCAACCCTGCATTGATCCCACTCCCCCCCGACCCTGCATGGATCCCACTCCCCCCCGACCCTGCATTGATCCCATTCCCCCCACCCAAACTCTGCTTTGATCCCCTCCCCCCGACCCTGCATTGATCCCACTCCCCCACGACCCTGCATTGATCCCACTCCCCCCCCGGCCCTGCATTGATCCCACTCCCCCCCACCCCAACCCTGCATTGACCCCACTCCCCCCCCGGACCCTGCATTGATCCCACTCCCTCCCGACCCTGCATTGATCCCACTCCCCCCACCCCGACCCTGCATTGATCCCACTCCCCCCGACCCTGCATTGATCCCACTCCCCCCGACCCTGCATTGATCCCACTCCCCCCCGACCCTGCATTGATTCCACTCCCCCCCCGACCCTGCATTGATCCCATTCCCCCCATCCCAAACCTGCATTGATCCCCTCCCCCCCGACCCTGCATTGATCCCCTCCCCCCGACCCTGCATTGATCCCATTCCCCCCCACTCCAACCCTGCATTGACCACATTCCCCCCCGACCCTGCATTGATCCCACTCCCCCCCGACCCTGCATTGATCCAACTCCCCCCCGACCCTGCATTGATCCCACTCCCCCCGACCCTGCATTGATCCCACTCCCCCACGACCCTGCATTGATCCCACTCCCCCCACCCCGACCCTACATTGATCCCATTCCCCCCACCCCAACCGTGCATTGATCCCCTCCCCCCCGACCCTGCATTGTTCCCACTCCCCCCCACCCCAATCCTGCATTGACCCCACTCCCCCCCGACCCTGCATTGATCCCACTCCCCCCCGACCCTGCATTGATCCCACTCCCCCCCGACCCTGCATTGATCCCACTCCCCCCCCCCGAGACTGCATTGATCCCAACCCTGCATTGATCCCACTCCCCCCCGACCCTGCATTGATCCCACTCCCCCCCCCAGACCCTGCATTGATCCCACTCCCCCCACCCCGACCCTGCACTGATCCCATTCCCCCCACCCCAACCCTGCATTGATCCCACTCCCCCCCGACCCTGCATTGACCCCATTCCCCCCACCCCAACCCTGCATGGATCCCACTCCCCCCCGACCCTGCATTGATCCCATTCCCCCCCACCCCAACCCTGCATTGATCCCACTCCCACTGACCCTGCATTGATGAAAAATGAAATGAAAATCGCTTATTGTCACAAGTAGGCTTCAATGAAGTTACTGTGAAAAGCCCCTAGTCGCCACATTCAGGTGCCTGTTCGGGGAGGCTGGTACGGGAATCGAACTGTGCTGCTGGCCTGCCTTGGTCTGCTTTCAAAGCCAGCGATTTAGCCCAGTGTGCTAAACCAACCCTGCATTGATCCAACTCCCCCCCCCCGACCCTGCATGGATCCCACCTCCCCCCCCCCGACCCTGCACTGATCCCATTCCCCCCACCCCAACCCTGCATTGATCCCACTCCCCCCACCCCAACCCTGCATTGACCCCACTCCCCATCCCCCCCGACCCTGCACTGATCCCATTCCCCCCACCCTGGCCCTGCATTGATCCCCTCCCCCCCGACCCTGCATTGATCCCACTCCCCCTCACCCCGACCCTGCATTGATCCCACTCCCCCCCCACCGTCCATCGATCCTATTCCTCCCCCTCGACCTTCCATCGATCCCCCTCCCCTCCCCTCCCCTCCCCCATCCAGCATTGATCCCCCTCCCATCCCCCCGCCCGCAACAATCTCTGTTACCGGATGCGGAGGTTTTTCACGGGGTCCCGCGTTCGGTAAATCGTTTCCACCCTCCTGCTGCTGCACTCCGCCATTTCCCCGGTTACCGGGGGCCGGGCGGGGCCGCCGTTCCCTTGGCGACGGGGCCTGCAGCGCCTGACGCTGTGAGCAGTCTCTCTCTCTCAGCCCGGGAGGAGGGAATGTCCACACAGCAGCCGGCAGTGCCCACCGTCCACACAGCAGCCGGCAGTGCCCACCGTCCACACAGCAGCCGGCAGTGCCCACCGTCCACACAGCAGCCGGCAGTGCCCACCGTCCACACAGCAGCCGGCAGTGCCCACCGTCCACACAGCAGCCGGCAGTGCCCACCGTCCACACAGCAGCCGGCAGTGCCCACTTTCCACACAGCAGCCGGCAGTGCCCACCGTCCACACAGCAGCCGGCAGTGCCCACCGTCCACACAGCAGCCGGCAGTGCCCACCGTCCACACAGCAGCCGGCAGTGCCCACCGTCCACACAGCAGCCGGCAGTGCCCACCGTCCACACAGCAGCCGGCAGTGCCCACCGTCCACACAGCAGCCGGCAGTGCCCACCGTCCACACAGCAGCCGGCAGTGCCCACCGTCCACACAGCAGCCGGCAGTGCCCACCGTCCACACAGCAGCCGGCAGTGCCCACCGTCCACACAGCAGCCGGCAGTGCCCACCGTCCACACAGCAGCCGGCAGTGCCCACCGTCCACACAGCAGCCGGCAGTGCCCACCGTCCACACAGCAGCCGGCAGTGCCCACCGTCCACACAGCAGCCGGCAGTGCCCACCGTCCACACAGCAGCCGGCAGTGCCCACCGTCCACACAGCAGCCGGCAGTGCCCACCGTCCACACAGCAGCCGGCAGTGCCCACCGTCCACACAGCAGCCGGCAGTGCCCACCGTCCACACAGCAGCCGGCAGTGCCCACTGTCCACACCGCAGCCGGCAGGGTTCACCGTCCACACAGCAGCTGGCAGTGCCCACCGTCCACACAGCAGCCGGCAGTGCCCACCGTCCACACAGCACCTGGCAGTGCCCACCGTTCACACAGCAGCTGGCAGTGCCCACTGTCCACACAGCAGCTGGAAGGGTTAACCGTCCACACAGCAGCTGGCAGGGTTCACTGTCCACACAGCAGCCAGCAGTGCCCACCGTCCACACAGCAGCTGGCAGTGCCCACTGTCCACACAGCAGCTGGCAGTGCCCACTGTCCACACAGCAGCTGGCAGGGTTCACCGTCCACACAGCAGCTGGCAGGGTTCACCGTCCACACAGCAGCTGGCAGGGTTCACCGTCCACACAGCAGCTGGCAGGGTTCATCGTCCACCCAGCAGCCACAGTGCCCACTGTCCACACAGCAGCTGGCAGGGTTCACCGTCCACAGAGCAGCCGGCAGTGCCCACTGTCCACACAGCAGCCGGCAGTGCCCACTGTCCACACAGCAGCTGGCAGTGCCCACTTTCCACACAGCAGCTGGCAGGGTTCACTGTCCACACTGCAGCCGGCAGTGCCCACTGTCCACACAGCAGCCGGCAGTGCCCACTGTCCACACAGCAGCCGGCAGTGCCCACTGTCCACACAGCAGCCGGCAGTGCCCACTGTCCACACAGCAGCTGGCAGGGTTCACTGTCTACACAGCAGCTGGCAGGGTTCACTGTCCACACTGCAGCCAGCAGTGCCCACCGTCCACACAGCAGCTGGCAGGGTTCACTGTCCACACAGCAGCCGGCAGTGCCCACTGTCCACACAGCAGTTGGCAGGGTTCACTGTCCACACAGCAGCTGGCAGGGTTCACTGTCCACACAGCAGCTGGCAGGGTTCACTGTCCACACAGCAGCTGGCAGGGTTCACTGTCCACACAGCAGCCGGCAGTGCCCACTGTCCACACAGCAGCCGGCAGGGTTCACTGTCCACACAGCAGCTGGCAGGGTTCACTGTCCACACTGCAGCCGGCAGTGCCCACTGTCCACACAGCAGCCGGCAGTGCCCACTGTCCACACAGCAGCCGGCAGTGCCCACTGTCCACACAGCAGCCGGCAGTGCTCACTGTCCACAGCAGCTGGCAGTGCCCACTGTCCACAGCAGCTGGCAGGGTTCACTGTCCACACTGCAGCCAGCAGTGCCCACCGTCCACACAGCAGCCGGTAGGGTTCACCGTCCACACAGCAGCTGGCAGGGTTCACTGTCCACACAGCAGCCGGTAGGGTTCACCGTCCACACAGCAGCTGGCAGGGTTCACTGTCCACACAGCAGCTGGCAGGGTTCACCGTCCACATAGCAGCTGGCAGTGCCCACTGTCCACACAGCAGCTGGCAGGGTTCACTGTCCACACAGCAGCTGGCAGGGTTCACCGTCCACACAGCAGCCTGCAGTGCCCACCGTCCACACAGCAGCTGGCAGTGCCCACTGTCCACACAGCAGCTAGCAGTGCCCTTCGTCCACACAGCAGCGAGCAGTGCCCACCATCCACATAGCAACTAGCAGTGTCCACCATCCTCACAGTAGCTGGCAGTGCCAACCATCCACACAGCAGCTGGCAGTGCCCACTTTCCACATAGCAGCTAGCAATGCCCACCGCCCACACAACTGGCAGTGCCCACCGTCCACACAGCAGCTGGCAGGGTTCACTGTCCACACAGCAGCTGGTAGGGTTCACTGTCCACACAGCAGCTGGCAGTGCCAACCAAGAACACAGCAGCTGGCAGTGCCCACTGTCCACACAGCAGCTGGCAATGCCCACCGTCCACACCGCAGCTGGCAGTGCCCACCGTCCACACAGCAGCTGGCAGTGCCCACAATCGGCACAGCAGCTGGCAGTCTTCACCGTCCACATGTGGCTGCTCTCTTGCCTCCGAGCTCCATGGAAATGCTGCGGACCCTGCCACACAGACCTGGGCAACAAACATCCAGCCACTCAGGCTGATCCTCCATCTCCCAATCCCTCCTGTAAACTACCAACTGCAAATGGGGGCTTTGTTCACATTGCTTTGCTGATGGATTCCGGCTACAGAATTGTTCAGCCATCTCCTCTTTGGGTTAGCCTTGTGCAGATCCTCATTAATTAATCTAAAAGAGCCCACTTCATGGAGGGGCTCAAGCAGTAAACAACCCAAGGACAAAAGAAGGAAATTAGGGGCAGAATGGTGTTACGGTGGTTAGCACTGCTGCCTCACAGTGCCAGTGTTCATATTCTGACCTTGGGTGACTGTGTGGAGTTTGCACGTTCTCCCCTTATCTGCGTATTTCAGAGGATCGGTGCAGACTTGATGGGCCGAATGGCCTCCTGCACTGTAGTGATTCTATGATTCTCAGCGGGTTATTTTCTGTATTGTCCAAGAGGTGCCCAACATTTTTGGATGACCTTGAATACCAGTGCACACTGCATGCCGTTTGGTTGGCGATCTCATCACAGCATTTTGTACAATATTTGCAGCCCAACTGTTTTCAGTACTGCTCAAAAGTGTCCAAAGTGCATCTAACCCGATCTACATAACATCCTATACCTTTCTCCCTCATGCTATTACCAAGCTACCTCTAAAAAGCACCTTTGCTATAGTCATCTTAACTACATCATGTGGTAGCAAGCTCAACATTGTTATTATACTCTGATAAAAGAGCTTCTCCTGAATTCCTTATTGATTTCTTACTCTTGTCAGCCGTCTGTCTTGTGAGACGATAGTTTGCGCCTTGGTGCATGGTTAACTCCGTGTTAAACATTGCCTGATGTGGTTAAGGAGTCCTAGTCCGGTATGGCAATTTCTGCTGCGTGCTACAGATAAAAGCAGTGGACAGGGAAGGTGCAGGGCTCACTGACCTCTGTTTTCTCTGGGCCCTCTTCTCAGCCAGCTAATCTTTCAGTTTTTTTCTCACCTCTTCTAATACACCTTCCAAGAAATCTGCCACCAGAGGTTCTGGGCATTGGTGGCTGTCTGCGAATTGTCTGTGTCAATGTATGCCATCTTCCTATCTCACTTGCAGGTTTCCTTGTCTTGGAGGTGTGAACATCCAGCAGGTTGTGGTCCAGCAGCCAATTTACCTCACAGAAGATCTATGGGATACCCAAGAATGTGACTAGGGCACCATTGTGGATCTTCAATAATGTGTATGCTGACAGAACAAATGTGCTCCAGGACCTCTGAGTTAGTGACCCTGACTGAAAAGGGTTCCCCTTCTCTTAAACTCTGCAGGTTTTTTCATTTTTCTTTATGTGCTCTGCAGGTTTCTCTCTTTACTCTGCCGACCGATTTTAATGCAACTTTTAAAAGATTTCAGTGCAGCATGACCACCACTGCTGCAATCTGCTGAAACACTGGAACCTATTCTATAATGTAAGCATACCTTGTTTTTTGTAATTATTGCTCACTGTCTTGCGAACTGACCAGTTTCTTTGACTCTGCACCGGTCAGGGTCAGGAAATGTTTTTTATTTTTGCGTCTTGTGAACTTACCAAGTTTCTTCACGCTGCATCACTAAGATGCAATTTTCTGTCGTTTTGCTTACCCGTCTTTGTGATCTGAACAGGTTTTGCTTGTACACTGCGTCACTCGGGTCTTTCAGTGAACTTTCACCCACTCGGGTGGATTCCTCAACTTCTACGTCCATAGTGAAGCTGCTTCAATTTTCTCTTCAATTTTTCTTCTTAGCTGCACATCTCTCTGGTCCGGCTTCAGCTGCTTTTAGTCATATCTTAGCATTCTGTTTTGGGTTCATCTTTTAAAATGCCACCTTTCATAGCGCTGCTGCTCACCATGCTGTTTTATGGTGTCACCCTGCTGAGCACCATGTTGTGTTATGAGTTCATTTGGTGCCTCAATGATGAGATCTTGAGTTTTGTATGTTTTAACATGAATCGTTTATTGTTATCTTTAATTATTTACAGTTCTCAGATATTGTCATGAATGGTGGTGTCTCCATGCAGGCTGCTTCCAGAGTGTTCTCTGTGAGTCTATTACAATGTGACTATATATCATACCATGGGTGCTGCTATTCTCCAATCCCATAGAACATATAGAACATTACAGCGCAGTACAGGCCCTTCGGCCCTCGATGTTGCGCCGACCTGTGAAACCACTCTAAAGCCCATCTACACTATTCCCTTATCGTCCATATGTCTATCCAATGACCATTTCAATGCCCTTAATGTTGGCAAGTCCACTACTGTTGCAGGCAGGGCATTCCACTCCCTTACTACTCTCTGGGTAAAGAACCTACCTGTGACATCTGTCTTATATCTATCTCCCCTCAATTTAAAGCTATGTCCCCTCGTGCTAGACATCACCATCCGAGGAAAAAGGCTCTCACTGCCCACCCTATCTAATCCTCTGATCATCTTGTATGTTAACCCTTGCTCTGCCGAGCACATGTACATTACAATGACATGCAGGCACATACGTCATCATAGAATAGACCCAATACCTGCTCCCCCTCCCATTATCCCCAATGTCTCATCCCCTTCCAACAGTGCCTCTCTATGCAATTGCAGGCGATGTAACACCTACTCTCTCCTCACTGTCCAAGGTCCAAAACACTACTCCCAGATGAGAATTTACCTGTACTTTTTTCAATTTAGTACTGTTGCTTCACAGCTCCAGGGTCCCAGGTTTGATTCCCGGCTTAGGTCACTGTGTGGAGTCTGCATGTTCTCCCCGTGTCTGCGTGGGTTTCCTCCAGGTGCTCCAGTTTCCTCTCACAAGTCCCGAAAGACGTGCTGTTAGGTGATTTGGACATTCTGAATTCTCCCTCTGTACCCGAACAGGCGCCGGAATGGGCTTTTCACAGTAACATCATTGCAGTGTTAATGTAAGCCTACTTGTGACAATAAAGATTCTATTATTATGATGATCAGTAGGTTCACATGCCACAAAAGTTAGTGGTATAGTATATTGCGAGGAGAAAAGCCTTAAATTACATGTAGACAGACTGGTCAGATGGGCAGAACAGTGGCAAATAGAATTTAACCCTGAAAGGTGTGAGGTGATGCATTATGGGAGGACGAACAAGGCAAGGGAATACACAATGAACAGTATGACGCTCGGAAGTACAGAGGGACCTTGGGTTGCATGTCCATAGATCCCTAAAGGCAGTAGGACAGATCGAGAAACTGGTTCAGAAGGCATATGGGATACTTGCCTTTATTAGCCAAGGTTAAGAATATAAGAGTTGGGAGGTTATGATGGAGCTGTATAAATTACTCGTTAGGCCTCCGTTAGAGTAATCTGCAGTTCTGGTTGCCACACTAAGAAGGATGTGATTGCACTAGAGAGGGTGCAGAGGAGATTCACCAAGATGTTGCCTGGGCTGGAGTGTTAGCTATGAAGAGGAGGAGGTGGAGATTAGACTGCGTTTGCTTTCCTTAGAGCAGAGAGGCTTTGGGAGAGGGCGGAGACCTGATTGAGGTGTACAAAATTATGAGGGCTGTAGATAGGAAGAAACGTTTCCCCTTGGTAGTGGGGTGAATAACCAGGGGGCAGATTTAAGGTAAGGAGCAGGAGATTTAGAGGTGTTTGAAGAAAAACGTTTTCACTCAGATGGTGGTAGAGGTGTGAACCCTCCCATTTAAGAAGCACTTGAAACACCACAGCATATAAGGCTACGGACAAAGTGCTGGAAAATGGGATTTGAATTAGGTAGGTGTTTGATGGCTGGCACCGACATGATGGGCCAAAGGTCTTCTTTCTGTGCTGTAAAACTCTGATTATGAAATGACAAAGATGTCATGGAACAAAAGACAAATTGAGTGGTAATGGTAGTTGTAAATGTTTAAAGCAATGGCTCAGAGTAGGTGTTAATTGCAGAATAAAGATCAGTCCTGTCTGAACGCAAAATGAGAAACAGTTACTGACTGGAGCCATGTGAAATAAATGCAAAGAGGAGGACATGGTCTACCATTGTTGAACTCACCATTGAATCCAGAAAAATGCCTAATCAGAAGATGAAGTGCTATTTCTCAAGCTTGTCTTGGGCTTCACTGGAACACTGTAGCAGGACAAAATTGTGAGCGCGAGAGAGGGTGGTGAATTGAAATGGCAAGCGACCGGAAAGTCGGTGTCATGCATGCGAACTGAATGGAGGTATTCCACAATGTTCAGGTGACCGCATTGTGAGCATCGAATATAGCACTGCTAACCACTGTTCTACCATGCTGTCCTTACCACCCACATTCCTGTCTAGATCATTAATGTTCACTACGAACAGCAAGGGACCCAGTACCGACCCCTACGGTACATCACTGGACACAGGCTTCCAATCACAAAAACAACCTTCGCCTATTATCCTCTGCCTCCTGCCACTATGCCAATTTTGGATTTAATTTGCCAAATTGTCCTGAATCCCATTGGCTCTTAACTTCTTGATCAGACTCCCATCCGGGCTCTTGCCAAAAACCTTACTGAAGTCAATGTCGACTACATCAACTGCACTGCCCTCATCTACAAACCTGATCACCGCCTCAAAAAATTAAATCACAATTTGTTAGACAGGACCTCCCCGATAAAACAATGCTGACTACCCTTCATTAATCCTCGTCTCTCCATGTGGAAATTAATTGTCTCTCAGGATTTGTTCCATTTCCCTACCACTGAAGTTAAACTCACTGGCATGTAATTACCTATTTCCCCCTACTTCTCTTCTTGAAGAACGGCACCACATTAGCTGTCCTCCAGTCCTCTGGCACCTCTTCTGTGGCCAGAGAGAATTTGAAAATTCAGATCAGAGCCCCTGCAATCTCCTCCCTTGCCTTACACAGCAGCCTAGGATACATCTCATCTGGACCTGGGTATTTATCTTCTTTTAACCTCGCTAGAACCACTAATACCTCCTCTTCTTTTAACCTCGCTAGAACCACTAATACCTCCTCCCTCTCAATGCTAACCTGTTCAATTATATCACAGTCCCCCTTCCTTTCTATACCTATATTGTCCTTCCCCAGAGTGAACACAAGATGCAAAATACCTCACTTACATCTTTTGACTCCACACACAGGTTGTCACTTTGGTCCCTACTCTATCCCTGGTTACCATTTTGCCCATTTATCTTCTTTTAACCTCGCTAGAACCACTAATACCTCCTCTTCTTTTAACCTCGCTAGAACCACTAATACCTCCTCCCTCTCAATGCTAACCTGTTCAATTATATCACAGTCCCCCTTCCTTTCTATACCTATATTGTCCTTCCCCAGAGTGAACACAAGATGCAAAATACCTCACTTACATCTTTTGACTCCACACACAGGTTGTCACTTTGGTCCCTACTCTATCCCTGGTTACCATTTTGCCCTTAATATATTTATAAAACACCTTGTGATTTTCAGGTCTAGAAGCATTTGCGGAGAAAGTAACAGAGGTAACTTTATTGCCCTATTATTTTTTATACTTCTCTGAGATTCGTCAACATATCTGCTCTTCTATCTCTCTGTTTGGGGACTTATTGTACACTCCCAGCAATGTGATTGCCCACTTTTGTTTTTTAAGTTCCACCCATATGGCCTCAATTGACAAGCCTGCTGATAGATCATCCCTCCTCATTGCAATAATTGACTCCCACCCTCTAATGTAATCTCCCTCACCTTCTAGCCTGTCTCTGACCATCCCTTTTGCTTCACCTGACTGACCCGCTCTCCTTTTTCAACAGCATAAAAGCCATCACATTTCTATCCCTCTTCAGTTTCAAAGATATATCGAATTCAAAATGTTACCTCTGTACCTCTCTCCACAAATGCTTCTAGACTTAATGAGTTCATCTAGAACTTTTGATTTTATTTTACTGGTAGATTTGCAGTTTGGTATTCTCAGGTAGGTTGTCGTAGTTTCACATTGTGGTGTTATTAGTGACTATTCATAGCCCCTTGTTTAGGATTCCTCCACAAATGAAAATATCTTCTCTACTATCAAGTTCCTTTTTAATCTTAGACCGTTAACATATGAAGTTTTATTTTGCAAGGGGTAGATGACCGTATTCCTCCGATCTTACAGCTATCATTTGCCATTTACATGCCCATTCTGGAAGTTTAAAAAAAAAGTACCCAATTCATTTTTTCCAATTAAGGGGCAATTTAGCGTGGCCAATCCACCTACCCTGCACATCTTTGGATTGTGGGGGCGTAACCCACGCAAACACGGGGAGAATGTAACCATTCTGGAAGTTAATATTTTCTTGTACTTTGTCAGTCTTCATTAGCATAAACTAAACTCTCAATATGGTGAAAAGCATTTCTCTAAATAATAAACAAGTTCAAGTTCTGGTCCCAGTGGAGCACCAACTCCAGTTTGAAACATTAAGTCTCTAACTCCACTTTAGTCATGAGTCCACTCTAGCCATTTGAAAACCCAAGTATAGTATACCTACTGCATTAACTTTGTCTACTCATTCTGTGGGAGAGGAGGTGATGAGTGGCCTTTATTGAACTGTAAATCACTCTCTTAATATGCCTGGTATGTTACAGACAGTTGCAATATAAAAAGTCAAAATAAAAACCTGTTCTTTTTAATCCATTGCAATACTTTATTTTCACAAGCATTTTTAATAACAATCTGAATAGTCATTCAGGTTTTACAATATGAAAGGCAATACTTAACCTCTTTGAGGTAAAAAAAAGTATTTTTTGACATTATGGTTTGCATCTTCAGCAATTTATTTATCACTGAGGCACATACCAGTGATTTACAGGTTGTTTGCCTCGGTCTCAGTATTCATGAACAGGAGGCAGATTTTACAGTCAATAACACAGTGAAGGCAATAGAAAAGTATCAGCACCCATTCTAAGGTGCTTCAGTAAATATCAGAAAATAACTTTCACTAAGTGCTTTATCTCAATTGGAGCAGAATGACCATAATACACAAATACTTAAAAAATACACACACATGTGCTTATACCGATTGCCAAGTCTGGTGTTTACCTTTTCAAATTTTTAAAAGGAAATATAACATGAAAAACATTTAAACCCAAGACATAAAACTCAAAATCCATTGTTTAGAACTCGGGCTGTGCAATGGAATCAAACTAGTCATGTTGTAAAATTGAGTGCTCGATAATTGGTGTTGATGCAAAGTCTGCTACTGTAACTAGAACACAGTCTAGGCAACATACCGCATCTAATGGTCGACATACACCTTCAAATCATGTTTCTTTGGAATATACAATTTATTAACATTTCTCTTCACTGCCTGGACAAATCCATTTGAGGCATTAAAAGCCAGGAACAATATTTGCAATAGTTTTATTTAATTATGAGAGGAACTTATTTACATTTTGGAACCATTTAAAACACCAAGTTCTAGTGACCCATGTTGAATGAATTCTCAATATTGGCTGCTATGCACAGATATGTAATACACTGTGCGCACAGACCTTTTTTCAGCACTTTATTGCTTCATTGGTCTAATAATGATCAAGGCTTTTCATACCGACAACTCACATTTGGAATCACTCGAGATCAGTATATTCTGAGATTGATTGAACGAAAATTGAGTTACAAATCAGAACTATCAGTATAAAACATATAGTCCATTACAACACCAAAAATGAACTGCCCATTACATTCTAGGAAAATTCAATTAACTACCATTCAAACCTTAAGAGTGAAAAGTGTGAGCCTGTTCAAATGTCGCAGAACACTCTGGCTAGTTTCCATTCCATTGCACAGCACTCCATGCATACAAAGCAAACTTTCAATGGGATGTCCTGGACCAAAAACAAACAGTAGCAAAAAGAGCAGGCTAAATGGAATTACAAAGAAAAATATTCAACGTACAAATCGATTAGTCTATTTAGCTCTTTGTATTCAAAAATATATCTTTTATGCATTTTACTTCAGAAATTACAATCTTTAATAGTTTTCACATTGTCCTGGCTTCACTTCCATGAAAAGCAAAATCTGTATCAGCAAGGTGGGGGTTCATACTGTAATTAGGAAATCTCCGCTCTTCAAAGACTCAGAAAAAGAACCCAGTGGATTAAAGATCCGCTGTGTACAGCAGCAAGGTACATCGAATCTCCTCGGCGCTGGGAGTCAGTGGGTGAGATTGGGGCAGGGTGTATTGCGCACACCATAATTGGTACTAAAGAGATCCAAAGGACAAGATATTGAATCTCAAAATACAAAAGCTGTACAAAATGCAATTTGATCCATTTCTGGAAGGAGGAAAATGGGGGTACTTTTAACTTACACTGCTCGGTGAAAAACAGACGACAGCAGATATTACATTTTACATCTTACCCGATTTTCTTTTCGATCAACGTCAATAGAAATGAAGATCGGGCAAGTTTAAAATGGGCTGCCGATTTACTATTGCCTGCTTTTCATTTGGTGATAAAAGTTATAATGACCTAATTGGAGACTGAGAAGATTTGTAGTTGGATTGGTCTATAAAAGAGAGGAGAGTCATGTTCACCAAATAGAAAAGTTGAAAACAGCAGGTGGGGATCAGAAATTAAGTACCAAACTCAAACAAATAACACTGATACTCACACCTAGGGCAGGCAGCAAGCATTGATCATGGGCAAGTATTTGACTGGGGGACACCACAAAAACCCGGGTTTTGGGTCATTTATGAAGGGCTGAAAGGGGATGCTTAGGTAGGAGCACTATGTCCAAGGAGGCATTCCATTAGGATGAGCAGGGTCCAAGGATAACATGGATAAGAAGAAAAATATTACACATTACCATGAACTGTCTTTTTATTGTCCAATTAAGAAATTATTTTTCTGCCTAAAGAGACAATGAGAAAACTGTACAGAAATACATTTTACAAAGTTGGGGGTAGGGAATATATAATAGGTTTAAAGTAAAGTCTGTATGATGAATGTCTAAGGTTTTATTTTTGAAAAATGTCTCCTTTCCTGAAAGTGTTGGTTCTTCATATAAGCCGAATGCGTTTTCACAAAATACTCATCCGTTGGCAACATCTCGGCTAATCATTAAGATAGTTAATCAGTTATGTTTTCAATAAGAACTGAAATATTGTCCTATGATAACCAGTGTAATACACTGGGACCATGACAATGTTTAAGGATCTTCATACACAAACTGTCAGATTATATTTTTATTGTTAAACTTCTTCATTGATCAGTACTACTGGTCATATTCCCAACTGGCATTTAATCTAGTATCATCTCCAGTTAGGAAGCAGTCTGCTTTCAGCAAAATCAGCTGCAGAAGACAGCTGGCAGTTTGATTTAGAATCTGACTTGTTTTGGTAGCTGGGAGAAATTTTTCTTTCATCTTCCTCTCAACATGCCAGCTCCTTCTTGCTGGGATTCTATTCCGGGGTGCCATCAGCTTTCCATTATGTTGCAAAAGCGGTCAATTTTCTTGTATAAGCCTATGCAGTCAGTACCAACAGACAATTCAAACGTGGCGGGAATTACAATTAAATCTAACCCAAGTCAAGTCATCTATACATGCACTTCAATGGCATAGTCATAAAGGAGCAAGAACCCTGGCTGGTTTTACACTGAAGGCAAAGGTATCCAAGACCAAAATTGGTTTACTTTCTTAGCAAATCTCTAAATCATCTATGAGCCACTATAGGGTTCTCCCAAAGGGAAAAATGTAAGTCCTGGTTTAGAAGGTACAGAAAATTGGTTCAGTATCACTGAAAAAAGTGCATAATTTCCTGTATCTGCAAAAGGTACAGCAAAGACCAACAATATCTTAAAGATGCAACATGCTCCTCCACAAGATTTTCCAATTTATTTTGCTCAAGCAAATTTATTAAAATAATTAGCTCCCATTAATTTATGAAAATAATTAGCTCCAGAAAATGGGATTTTCAAATATACATGCTTTGTATACTAGTCTTACAGGGTTGTTTTATAAGGAAAAGTTCCAAAAATTACAGTTTAGAAAAAGCGATGATCATCCTACATGAAAATTTGAGGGGGCTTGACAGGGTGGATGCTGATGGGGTGTTTCCTCTCATTGTGGAATCCAGAACTAGGGGGCATGGCTTTGAAATAAAGGGTCACCCATTTAAGACAGCGATGAGGAAGAATTTCTGTTTTTAGAGGGTCATAAATCTTTGGAATTCTTTACCCTAGAGCATTGTGGAAGCCAAGTCATTGAATATATTCAAGGTTGAGACAGATAGAATTTTGAAGTATTGGGAGGCATGTTTATGGGGAACAGATGGGAAAGTGGAGCTGAAGCCACAATCTGACCAGCCATGATCTTATTAAATGGCAGAGCAAGCTCAAAGGGCCAAATGGCCTCGTGCTCCAGTTCTTATGTACTTATACAACTTCAACAGTATTGGCTTTACAGCCTTTGTGCCTTCCTTGGCATCAGGTGACAAATTCCAACTTACATCATGGAGAGAATTTCAGGGTGAAGATTGTGCATGTAGGGATTAGTCAAGAATCAACATCAATCTGTCCTCATTCAGCGCGGTTAACCTTCATTAGGACTTGGAGGCACTTCAGTGTCAAGGCACTTTCATATTGATGCTCAGGCTCCATATTAGCAGCCCTCAAGTCTCCACTCCACCATCTGTATTGTAGCAGTGTGCAGCTGATCCCAGTGGAGGGTCAATAAGAAGGTGGCCAACGTTTTCTTGCTTCCAATAGATATTCTTAAGACCCATCAAACCCAAATGCTGGATACAATTAAGAGGCGAGCAGGGCATTTCCTTTCTATGAGAATACTGCTTTTGACACTATCAATATAAAAGTGTCTTCGACGAGGAAGACCCAGTGGAGCCATGGACCACATCCCACAAAAGGGACATCATCCTGCAATGCAGAAACATTTTAAATTCACACCCAAAAGTCACAACCATCACAATTCATTAAAAGTGAAAAATAAATACAATTCTTCAAAGTCAGTTGTGTGATGGTTAAGTCAGAGTGTACCATGGAATACAGCCAAGTTGAGATTCTGGGTTAGCTCTCAGTTACTGGCTGGCTCACAGCATTCTGTCCAGTGCAAACCCTCTTCAGTGGTGGTGCCCCTGAATCTTCATCGTCCTCCTCTTCCGCGACCTGTTAACAAATTACAGAAAGAGTTGATCTGAAGAATCAGAAAGTCTGTCCTGTCATAGTGTTAGGAAAACAAAGGTAGTTTTAAGGGATTTATATTTTTATTGGTAAACATTAGAAATAAGGTATAGGGTCATGTGATGAGAATGCAGGAGTGGCTGCGTTTTCCTAAGCTCTGGCTCTACTTGTCCTTTAATCCTTTATTTTATCTAATGCACATCCCATAATTGCTTATTTTTGGGATATATGTCTTGTACCATGTCCCTGGAAGAACCTGGCTAGATTTTAGCAATGAGGAGTCGAGTCAAATCAAAAAATCCTTGTTTGATTGAGGTGGTCAGAGACGGATGGGGGTGGGGCCCAGCTTGCAGTGGCTGTTTTGCTGGTGAGTGGGTCCTAAGCCTAGGCAGTGCTTTCAAAATCAAGATGATGCCAGCCATTGTGAATGATGTTGTGGACAATGATCTCAGCTCCTTGGTGCAGGTTTTTGGTGCTCACTTTTATGAACTATGAAATATCCATGAGAGAATAGTGGAAGCAGGGAAGAGAATCCTGCTTTTGATAGAGCAATTTCCCTAGTGAGGGCTCGCCTTTAGTCGTTGGAAATCCTGTTGCATGGTGTATCGTTTATCCTGATCGACTCGGAGTAGGGGCCAACCATGGGAGTGTTCGTGCCCGGTCTCTTGCGAGGAGTTGGGGGTAGAATTCCTGAATGATTTTGAGAGTTGGCTGCCATGCTTTCGCAATCTCTATTTGAAAGCTGGGCATTTCAGGTTCGACAGAGCACATTATATCGGTCCTTTCAAGTCTGGGGTCAGTCAGACTCCAACCACTGCTCTTGTCCTGGATGCTCTTTGTGAGGGGCTGGAGGCGGCTGGACATGCAGACTCATCCCCTCGTGCCGGGACCTAGGTTCCTTGCTGCCTGGGCTTTGGGGTGATGGTGAAGGCGCTTCATTCAATGGAACTTTGGAGGGATCCTGAAGGTCGCTTTACAATCCTCTCATGGCTTTGACATTTCCAAGCACCATGGATGGTGCCATTATCCTGAATTTCATCAATAATCCTAGACTTTAATCCTTTGTGATTTTGCAGTTGATTCCATATTATTGTCTTTTTTCCTGACAAGAGTATACAATATATGAGTGCAGAGGTAAGGGTCACCTATTATCCTGTTCTGGCAAAAGCCATACTGAGTCAGTAATGTGACATGTGGTTTGTGCACAGACTTGTTCTTTTTAATGTGCTGCAATCCTTGCATTTATAGGGAAGGAGTGCATTTTATACACCTCTCACCTCATTTATAGAGAAGATGAGTAGAGCCACAGAAAGGTGGTGGGTGGCAAGGTTAGGCAAGTCCTCACTTGGATTGAGGAAAGTTTCCAGTCAGAGCTATCGGTATTGGGTTTTAATTTTGTATTTTTGCTTCATTTAGTTTAAGAATCTGTAGGGCGTCAGTGATTAGCACTGCTGCCTCACGGCGCCGAGGACCCGGGTTCGATCCCGGCCCCAGGTTACTGTCCATGTGGAGTTTGCACATTCTCCCAGTGTTTGCGTGGGTCTCACCCCCACAATGCAAACATGTGCAGGCTAGGTAGATTGGCCACACTAAATTGCCCCTTAATTGGAAAAGAAATAATTGGGTACTCTAAATTAAAAAAAAAAAAGAGAGTGTGAGAATCTGTGCTTTATCTTTTTCATCATCTTTATTAGTGTCATAAGTAGGCTCACATTAACACTGCAATGAAGTATCCTGCCGGGCCCTACATAATGTTCATTTCACAGCAGAGACCACAGCAAAATTGATCAGTAGCTGGAGTCGATTTTCCCTCCAATAAAGGCAACTGTAGCTTCCCAACTGTCATCATTTTTACTCACTCGGTCACCAGGAAACCCAAATATTAGGTTTGCAATCACAAAATGCGAATGTTTTTACTGTGTGTTAAATCATCCTCAACAAATATCTGAACAACTGCATTACTCCCTTGAGCATTAAAAATGTTGGCACCTGTCATTTTAATTTATAAACCAACGGTCCTCAGAACAATCAAAATTTCTTAAACCACATTCACCCATGTGTTTCTCAGGAATTAATCATTCCCCTTCCACTGTGGCTGCATGATATTTGAATTGGCACCAAAACAGGGATATTTACAGAAAAATAAAAATAGCAGTATGCACTCACAGCCTAAGGTCATGGTCGGTGTGGTTTTCTAAAATAAAATTCTGCGATCTGCAAATTTGACTCACCCATGTCCAAACCAAGCTAAATAACCCAAGTAAGAGGAGCGCTAGGAGTTCAAAGTTGGTTTTGGAGCTCAATGCAAATGTGTGTTCTGCTCCAACTACTTAAAAATATACATACAAGCTCAGTCTTTCCTGAATGTAGATGTACACAAAATATGTTCCTGGCTTACCTGAGGCTGCAAGGGAACCAGCTCCTCCTTTGTGAGCATTGGAGGGTCATCTCCTACTTCTGAGGAAGGAAGGGAAGGTTCTGTGAGAGAGAATTGAGAAATTACAACTGCTATAACCATAATGTCCACGTACTGAATAACAGACACAGAAATGGCAGATTCTAGCAGCAGGAGAAAAAAAACAGTGAAAGCTAACCAGAAATAAACTGGAAATTGCAATATTAGTTTGCACTTTCTTCAAAGCAGCTAGTTCATACACCATCAAGAAATTTGTGTCTAGACAGGAGGACTGCTCTACAGAGCTTGCTGGTTTTAAAACTGAAGCAATAGGTAGTGTAAGGGTCCTTCCTATGCTTCCCTTATTTCCCCTTTCTTTATTTTTCCGTTATTATTTTTGATCCATGGATGCTTAATGGACATGTTTCTTTAAGTCAAACAGCAGAGAGAAGGAGGAATTCAAGAAGTTGCAACATAGTATTCGGTGCTGCTAGCTTTGGATAACAAGACCCAGACTTTTTTGGCAACCGAGAGATGAGACTCGGTTCGATTGATTGGATGGTGGCCAATTAATTGGCCAAAAGGCCGTATTCTGCATGGTGATCAGGTACTACTAGAGTGCAATGATTTTCAGAGACCCAAGAAGCTCAGTTTGAATCCTGGAAAATCAGGGAAAGGAACTTCTCTCACTCTCTCCAGAAAGGCTCTTGAGTGCTGTATTTCTAAAACTGGAAAGACCTGAATGAGTTTACAGTGAAAATCATGACAGGCTGCAAACAGAAACGTGGATCTGAAAGCTTTCTTTGAAGGAAGATCTGTTTAAAGACAACCATCTGAAGAACCCAGTTTCAATCCCGACCCCGGGTCACTGTCCGTGTGGAGTTTGCACATTCTCCCCGTGTCTGAGGGTCTCACCTCCACAACTCAGAGATTTGCAGGGTAGGTGGTTTGGCCACGTTAAATTGCGCCTTAATCAGAAAAAAGAATTGGGTACTCTAAATTTAAAGAAAAAGACAACCAGCTGACACAAAGACCTTTCCTACTTTTACTTAATTTTTACACCCTCTCCTCACCCGTTGTCTGTTTTGTGTATATAATATATATATATATATATATATATATATATGAAACATGTCATTATAGTTCTTGTTATAAATAATAAGTAATTGTGTTTAAATTTACAAACCTGGTGACTGCAATTATTGACCAACCAAGGGCCAAAGGCTTTGGGTATTTTCCTAGGAATTATTGGTTAATTCAACTGTGTGGTAACTCCGGGTCAAGTAGGGCTGGAATTGACCGCGCACTAGCCCAGGGTGTTGCAACGGTAGAACACTATAAACTGGCTTCAGTGGCCCTGAAAGTGGAGTGGGGTAAGCAGCTCCCACTCCTAATTACTATCCAGACAATAGAAAAACCTTCTGACACTCATAGTCCAGGCTCAATTAGTGGATCTCTATTGGAGCAATTGGTATTAGTGGTCAAAGTGGTTGTTATTGCAAGCTACTCGAAAGAAAGAACTGATGGAATTGTGCCCTAGTGAGAATAAGTGTTGTCAGGAGACAGGATAAGAAAGCTGGGCACTAATTGTGAGTTCTACAGCATCACTTTCTGTGTACATAAAAATAATGGGATTCTTGTTCTCCCTTTCTCTAAGAAAAGTGTATGATACAATTCTACATACATCAAATACCCTCCAGTACCTCTCTCAAACCACTATTGTTCATACAAGGCTCTGGACATTCTTCAATAATGTTAGCAAGCTATTCATCTTGAATGGTACCACAGGAGTGTGTGAGGTGTGTGCATGTCTTGTGGACAATTGTAGAGAAGTTATTTCTGCACATTCTGGCAGTTTAAATGGCAAGCTTCTGCACTGTATTCATGTTGGTAGTAAGAATAGGAAAACAGAAAATTTTTAAGATGATTGAAACAGCTAAATGTTATGTTTAGAGAGACTGATGCATGTGAAACACAAAGTTAGCAATTAGAAAGACAAATGGCATGTTAGTTTTTATTGCAAGAGGATTGGAGTACAAGACCAAAATCGACTTGGGACGTTCTGCCTACCACACAACTGAGCAATGTAATGGATGAATTTCAGTGTCGGTATAATGCCAGGTGCATGGGACATATGGCCTAATGATTGGCTGATTGAACCAAACATCCTGGGCGCGATTCTCCGCTCCCGCAACTAAGTGCCCACGCCGTCGTGAACGCCGCCGAGGTTCACGACGGCGCGAAACGGCCCTGATCTCGACCGATTCAGGGCCCGAAAATGGGCTCGGATCGGGGCTGCGAGAAACTCAAGGGGCGTATCGCGAAAGCAGCGTAGTCAGTGCGCGCCGGGCATTGGCGCCACGTAAAAGCGGCGCCACTTAAATGACGCGGCGCCACTGCCGTCACCCGCGCATGCGTGGTTGCCGTCCTCCCAGAGGCCGCCCCGCAAGAAGATGTCGGATGGATCTTGCGGGGCGTGGAGGAAAGGAGGTCCTCCTTCAGAGAGGCCGGCCCGCCGATCGGTGGGCACCGATCGCGGGCCAGACCCCTTTTGAGTCCTACCCCGGTGAAAGAACCCCCCTGCCCACAGGCCGCCCTCCCAGCGTTCCCGCGCTGTTCCCGTCGGCAGCGACCAAGTGTGGATGGTGCCGGCGGGAAGCCGTCGTTTTGGGCAGGCCGCTCGGCCTATCCAGGCCGGAGAATAGCGGGTGTAGCGGAGAATCGCCATTTTGAGTGTCCCGGGCGATTCTCCGGCCTGCACCGCGCAGAACTCGACGGGGCCGCTCTTGCCGCTTGGGTGAATCGCGGGAGGGCGTTGGACCGGCGTCGCGGGGAAAAATGGCGCGCCTGGGGATTCTCCCAACCGGCGCCGGAGCGGAGAACCGCGCCCCATATACCTTTGATTGTTCACAATCGGCAAACTACAGGCCAGACTGAAGATCCCACACTTGCAAACCCCAAAACAAACTGCGTATTGTTCAATGTAATTCTGCAATTAGGCAACACATTGTGCTAATAGCTACACTACAAACAATTTTAAGATAATCAGTTGAGTTTGTAATGTGGTTCACTCACACTTACTGAAAACACATACAGTTATACACAAGGACCCATTCTCTGCAAACAAGAGGAATATGTATTCTTGTGAAGCCTACTGCTTTCTCCATGACAATACCGCAGAGTTAATTTTCCAACCAATCAGCACTCCTTTTCTCCTGTAGTATATTGCTGTGACTGCTGGTGAAATTTGGCATTCTCGCTTTTGTCCTGATGAGTGTAAGATGAAAAGCTTTGGCAACTTGTCTTTTTTAAGCAATAATTCTTTGGTGATTTTTTGGAGATATTTGTTGGGGAAACAAATCAGGACACCAGGAGAACTCTCTGCTCTTGTTCACAATTACCTGAGCAGCCAGGCAGAACCACATGTTAACGAAAATGACATCTGTGACAATTCAGCACTCTCTGCATACTGCTTTGAACAGTCATCCTAGAACCTGTACAAGAAAAGTTCTGTATGTCCACACTGATTACACAGAAATAGTAAAGATAATTTCTATTGCTCTCCATACCTTCCATGATTTCCTGCCCAAGCATGGGAGGTTGAGAATCATCTGCTTTAAAATCAGACAGAAGGGTTGGGCTGACAGGTTCACTTTGCTCCGGGCTGGGGCTCGAGTTTGTACTGCTGTCCACTTTTACCTGGTAGGCATCTGACAGGGAGCTCTGATTACTAGTCTCATCTGAAAGATTAGGAAGGAAAGATATACTTAAATCAATCTGAAATTATCATAAGGAAGGAGGAAAATATTCCAATAGTTAGGTCCAATGTGTCACTATTAGTATCTGCAGTAAGCATTTTAAAGCTCTTTCCCTTGTTTCTGTCCCTGCTCCCCTGAAGGCCGGTACTCCAGCTTGGATATGGGTTCAAGGTAACTTTCCTAGTGATCATTCTCCATGCACAAGTTGAGACAGTAAATACTGTCAAGCTTCTCCGACATCTGGCATCAGAGCCAAGCCCAACTCTCTTCTCACCCAATACAACAGTTTCTCCATCCCTGGCCCAGGGATGTTAAGACCAATCATAGAGCTCCACCATGATGCTCAATCAGATCAAGTCACTGGAATTAAGAATCAAGCTGAGAATCAAACATGGCACTTGCTAGTTTGTGTTGCTCAGTTGAATGTTGCTGTTACCAATGGTACCATTGGAGGAATCTACTCATCTCTCCATTAAAGGAAGAACTCAAGTCTGGAGATGGTTCCGCAAGTACAGCCAGTGTTGGGACTTTAACAACCAACCCAAACCCTGCCCTTATGTGATGCCCCCATCTGCACTTTTTTCAGTCAAGGCGGTGCAGTGGTGAGCTTGTGAGGTTGGGAAGGGGGGGGGGGGGGGTGAAGGGGCTTGAAGAGAGTAGAGGGGTTCATGGTCAGCAATCAGTAAGAAAACGTCTACCCAATTTTCCTTCCTCCTTAGCCCAAGGACTTTGACCAAATACAGTAGCCTATCCTGACACCACTGATATCACTTAATTTGGTAAAGAACAAGAATTACATCTGGGACTTTTGAGTTCTGTACATGGTCAACAGCATTCAAAACATTTACTCACTGTGCTTGGTTGAGGCCTCTGGGTCTGTACTCGTTGGAGTTTAGAAGGATGAGGAGGGATTTTATTGAAACTTACAGGATACTGAGAGGCCTAGATAGAGTGGACACGGAGAAGATGTTTCCACTAGTAGGAAAAACCAGAACCCGAGGCCACAGCCTTAAACTGAAGGGTCAATGCTTTAAAACTCAGATGAGGAGGAATTTCTTCAGCCAGGAGGTGGCGAATCTGTGGAACTGATTGCCGCAGAAGGCTGTGGAGGCCAAATCACTGAGTGTCTTCAAGACAGAGATAGATAGGTTCTTGATTAATAAGGGGATTCGGGGTTATGGGGAAAAGGCACGGGAATGGGGATGAGAAACATATCAGCCATGATTGAATGGCGACGCAGACTCGATAGGCCGAATGGCCTAATTCTTCTCCTATGTCTTATGGTCTTAATAGTGTGTTGCATTTTTTAAAAATTACAGTAAGTTAATTAGTATTTAGCTGGTGGTTGACATGATAAAGGTTACCGTACCAGGTATATTAGCGGTACCAGATATATTGGAGCTCAGCCATTTCGTATTTTCAATTATTTCTTCATTCATGCAATTATTCCTCAGCTCCTCTACCCATGATAATGGAGTGTTACAGTTCAGTCGGGGAATCCGAATTGCAATGCCAGCATGCACTTTTACATGTTATACTCTGGCGTGATGGAAAGTGATGGGAAAGGCTCCAATGTTCTTTACATCACATGGCCAACCAGGAATCTCTCCAGCTCTTACTGCCTGGCACATGTTAGAAGGCATTGCAGGATGATATTCAACCTGTTTGGCCATGTTATGAATCCATCTTCCTTGGCCATCTGGTCTGGGGGTGTAGTGCGAACCAGAGCTTCCGACCCAGGCAGAGACTCTATCCATGGGGCCACTGTAGCCACTTAAAATGGCCAACATCCGATTCAAAATGGCGAACGGCAAAGGCTGATGGGAAAGTCAGCCAAAATGACAAAAACCAGCAGCTGCAGGTTGGCTGTGTATTTACCTCTGGAAAGGCCAGGCAATATCGATACCAGCAACCATCAGCATAACAAAACAACAGCCATCTGCATACTAATGAGCAATCCCCGGGAACAATAAGCAACATTTAGACACACAAAGCAAAACCAGACTCTTCGGCGCCAGCAGGAGCCTACACAAAAGGAGGTGACCGCCCATCGATCAGGGAACCACTCCAGCATTGGAGAAAATCAAACCAAGCGATTGGGACAAAGTCCAATCACTTGGGACCAGGTACAGGGTCCACCCCGAAAGGCGGGAAGCCCCTGGGGACTATTGGAATTGAGCCCCAAGTTCAAATTGCTCTCTTCTTCTCCACCTCTTCGCTCTCTTCTTCCTGCCCGGGTCACCCAGCAACAACGAACCAACATTGACCGTGACCGGAGCAGTGAAGATCGAAATTGTAAGTCTTAATTCAACGCTCGCTACGAGATAGGCGCTCCTAGCTACCAATCCGTATCAACTTTGAATCCTGCAGGCTCAGAACCCGAACGAAAGGCCATTTGTTTCTCTGACCTGGTGGGCCAGTCCAAAGTTAAGTATAGGCCTGTTAGTTGTAGAAGTAGCTTAGACGTAGAATTTGTGTATGACTAGCGATTACGGTGTATAATAAATGTGCTTTGATTTAAATCTTACTAATCGGTGTATTGGATTATTGATCATTACTCGGACTTGAACCTCGTGGCGGTATCATAAAGATACCTGGCGACTCGAGAGCAAAGGTAATAAAACAGAGCAATTGAACTAAGGCAAAGTTAGCAACACCACAAGAATTCCTACCTTCTACTGTACTGCTCTACAATCAGCGACCTAAAATGTTTTACGCAATCCCAAAGTGGCTTGTATTCCGATCTTTCTTTACAATGGCATTGACTCTCCTTCCTCAAAGAGTGAGATGAAGTTCAGGAATTCACATTCGTGCTGACAATAGGTTTCAGTGAAGTTTCATGCCACTTTCACTGTGCAAGAAGTTTGAGAAAAAACTACTTATTTACTCTGTTCTTCCAAACCTGAGTAATGTATTTTGAGCTAGGGTGACATTCTGGTGGTTACAGGTTAATCACTGCTCGGGACCAATGATGGAGCCATTTTGAGGTGATGAACTAAGACTGTGGCAAGAAGCATTCCAGACAGAAATGTCACAGTTCCAGTAGTGTTCTGGTGGTGTTATGCTGAACAAGCTTGGGGTACAATCAAGTTATTGTGTGTAGGTATAAGAAAATCACCTATTGCAAAGTAAGATTATACATGAAAATATCAAATGATAAGATTTTGCTTTACATAGTTCCTTACCAGTTAGCACTTGTAGCAGAGCGAGTATGGTAATGGACTGGACTAGCAACTCCAATCCTAATATGGCAAAATCTGGTCATTTGTCAAATAACATTGGAAAAAGTAGACATGAAAAACTCAACTGATTTCCATAATATCTTTCAGGGAAGGCAACCTAACATTTATATCAAGTCTGGCCGACATATACATGTTAGCCCAGTCCCATACTGCACGATTAGTTCTCAAAACCCTCAGAAATGATTTTGCAAGTCACCCAATTGTAAAGAAAAATGAATAAATCTCTCAAGGGAACAGCCCCACCTCAAGGCAATGATAATATGCAACCTCTCCAAAAGTTACCCCAAAAGATACAATACAAATCAAGGAAAACTAGCAGTAAATGTACTGGGTCATGTCAGAGCACCATGCAATAGAGTTTAAGCACACTCACCATTCAGCTCCAGAAGAATGGGGGAGGAACTGTTATCAGACACAGGCAGCAGCGGGAAGCCTTTGTCTCCCTTTGTATCTTTTGTTTCATGACTGTTCTTCGATTTTGACTTGTCCTACGGACAGAAAAAATATAAGAATTAGGAGTAGTAAGATAATCTGCCCCTCAGGCCTGCTTCATCAGTCAATAAGATAATGGCTGATCAGATTGTGATCTTAACTCGGCTTTCTTGCCTGTCCTCCATAACCCTTGACTCTTTTGTCAATAAAAGTTCCTCTAGGGCAGACTTACCTATATTCAATGACCCAGCCTCCACTGCACGCTGGGTAAGAGATTTCCAAGCACTAAACACTCACCTCAGGCAGTTAAAATTCCTTTTAATCTCAAGCCTAATTTTGAAACTGTGCCCCCAGTTCGAGGGGAAACATCCTCTCTGAATCTTCCCTGTCAAGCCCCCTCAGAATCTTATACATTTCAATAAGATCACCTCTCATTCTTTTCAACTCCAAATGAGCATAGGCCCCACCTGCTCAACCTCTCCTCAAAAGGTAAACCCTTCATCCCAGGAATCAGTCTAGTGAACTGTGCATTAACTGCTTCCCTCCTTAAGGTGGCCAAAACTGCACACTAGATGTTATATCACCAATGTACAGTTATAACAAGACTTCCATACTTTTATACTCCACGCCCCCCTTCCAGTTAAAGCCAACATCATAACTGCCTTCCTAATACTTGCTGTACCTGCATGTTAACTTTTGAGATTCATGTACAAGCATATTCAGATCCCTCTGTATCGCAGCATTCTGCAGTCTCTCGTCATTTAACTAATATTCTGCTTTTCCATTCTTCTTGCCAAAATGGGCAACCTCCCATTTTCCCACATTCTACTCCATCTGCCAAATTATACCCTTTCTGGTACACACCTCAGTAGATGTCACTGCGTAGTGATCACAGTGAGAACCTGGGATGTTTTTTATTTATTTATAAATTTAGTGTACCCAATTCATTTTTTCCAATTAAGGGGCAATTTTTAACTCTATTGCTAACACAGGGCCACTGAGGTCAATTATAGCATTTCTGAAAGAAGCAAAGTTGAGATCAGTTAATTCAGCACAGAATGGTAAATGAACCTGGGACCTTCTTGGTTTTACACTGGTCAATACACTTACCAATTGAGCCATTCGAGGAGCTCGGATGTCCTTTAGAAAAAAAAAGAAAAATAGAGTGTCAAGAATTATCAATTTTAGCAATTATTTTAGTGACTGCTGATATCACTATGGGTGACTGATTTTGAGAAATTACTGAGACAGTCATTTAGTAGTACAGAACTTGAATATTGTTGAAAAGAGAGACATGTTACCAAAGCTTTTGTCTTGCACTCAATTGGACATTCAATTGCAAGAATGCCAAATTTCAAACGATCATAACAATCTATACTACAGGAGAAAAGGAGTGCTAATTGATTGACAAGTCAACTCTGACTGGCCGAGGCTTTGCCGTGTAGAAAATAGTGGGAAACCCTAGGCTCTTGAAACCTCTAGGTAATTCTAAAAAGGTGCAAGGCTTGAACATATTCCTTTTGTTTGCAGAGAGCAGGTCACTTCCCGCAAGCGTAAATGAGTTACGTTAATAACACGTTAAAAGCATCAGCTCTCTTTTCAGCAATTACTGAGACCAACAGTGTGAGGAACTGGGGTAACTTGTATCAATATAGTACCGTTAATGTTTAAAATGTTTTCTAAGGGTAATGGCAATGAGAATAGAGGAATGTGTCCCGGGGGTGGTCCACGAGGACCAAACTGGGTTTGTGAAGGGGAGACAGCTGAACACGAATATACGGAGGTTGTTAGGGGTAATGATGATGGCCCCACCAGAGGGAGAAACGGAGATAGTAGTGGCGATGGATGCCGAGAAAGCATTTGATAGAGTGGAGTGGGATTATTTGTGGGAGGTGTTGAGGAGATTTGGTTTTGGAGAGGGGTATGTTAGATGGGTGCAGCTGTTGTATAGGGCCCCAGTGGCGAGCGTGGTCACGAATGGACGGGGATCTGCATATTTTCGGCTCCATAGAGGGACAAGGCAGGGATGCCCTCTGTCCCCATTATTGTTTGCACTGGCGATTGAGCCCCTGGCGATAGCGTTGAGGGGTTCCAAGAAGTGGAGGGGAGTACTTAGGGGAGGAGAAGAGCACCAGGTATCTTTGTATGCGGACGATTTGCTACTATACGTGGCGGACCCGGCAGAGGGGATGCCAGAAATAATGCGGATACTTGGGGAGTTTGGGGATTTTTCAGGGTATAAATTGAACATGGGGAAAAGTGAGTTGTTTGTGGTGCATCCAGGGGAGCAGAGTAGAGAAATAGAGGACCTACCGCTGAGGAAGGTAACAAGGGACTTTCGTTACCTGGGGATCCAGATAGCTAAGAATTGGGGCACATTGCACAGGTTAAATTTAACGCGGTTGGTGGAACAGATGGAGGAGGATTTCAAGAGATGGGATATGGTATCCCTGTCAATGGCAGGGAGGGTGCAGGCGGTTAAGATGGTGGTCCTCCCGAGATTCCTCTTTGTGTTTCAGTGCCTCCCGGTGGTGATCACGAAGGCTTTTTTTCAAAGGATTGAAAAGAGCATCATGGGTTTTGTGTGGGCCGGGAAGACCCCGAGAGTGAGGAAGGGATTCTTACAGCGTAGCAGGGATAGGGGGGGGCTGGCACTACCGAGCCTAAGTGAGTATTATTGGGCCGCTAATATTTCAATGGTGAGTAAGTGGATGGGAGAGGAGGAGGGAGCGGCGTGGAAGAGATTAGAGAGGGCGTCCTGTAGGGGGACTAGCCTACAGGCTATGGTGACAGCCCCATTGCCGTTCTCACCGAGGAACTACACCACAAGCCCGGTGGTGGTGGCTACACTGAAGATTTGGGGACAGTGGAGACGGCATAGGGGAAAGACTGGAGCCTTGGGGGGGTCCCCGATAAGAAACAACCATAGGTTTGCCCCGGGGGGAATGGATGGGGGATATGGAATGTGGCAAAGAGCAGGAATAACGCAACTGAAAGATCTGTTTGTGGATGGGAAGTTTGCGAGTCTGGGAGCGCTGACCGAGAAATATGGGTTGCCCCAAGGGAATGCATTCAGGTATATGCAACTGAGGGCTTTTGCGAGGCAACAGGTGAGGGAATTCCCGCAGCTCCCGACACAAGAGGTGCAGGACAGAGTGATCTCAAAGACATGGGTGGGGGATGGTAAGGTGTCAGATATATATGGGGAAATGAGGGACGAAGGGGAGATTATGGTAGATGAACTAAAAGGGAAATGGGAAGAAGAGCTGGGGGAGGAGATCGAGGAGGGGCTGTGGGCAGATGCCCTAAGCAGGGTAAACTCGTTGTCCTCGTGTGCCAGGCTAAGCCTGATTCAGTTTAAGGTATTACGCAGGGCACATATGACTGGAGCACGGCTCAGTAAATTTTTTGGGGTGGAGGATAGGTGTGCGAGGTGCTCGAGAAGCCCAGCGAATCATACCCATATGTTTTGGTCATGCCCGGCACTACAGGGGTTTTGGATGGGGGTGACAAAGGTGCTTTCAAAAGTAGTAGGAGTCCGGGTCGAACCAAGCTGGGGGTTGGCTATATTTGGGGTTGCACAAGAGCCGGGAGTGCAGGAGGCGAGAGAGGCCGATGTTTTGGCCTTTGCGTCCCTAGTAGCCCGGCGCAGGATATTGCTAATGTGGAAAGAAGCCAAGCCCCCGGGGGTGGAGACCTGGATAAATGACATGGCGGGGTTTATAAAGCTAGAGCGGATTAAGTTCGTCCTAAGGGGGTCGGCTCAACGGTTCACCAGGCGGTGGCAACCGTTCGTCGAATACCTCGCAGAAAGATAGACGGAATGGGAAAAAGAAGGCAGCAGCAGCAGCCCAGGATCGGGGGGGGGGGGGGGGGGAAAGGAGGAACCAGAAGGACTCTCAGGGTTGTTAATATATACTGTATAGTATGTATAGGTCGTTGCTACAGATAATTATATATTGGACTGTTAAATTATATTTTTGGAGAGTGTTACTTGTGACAAGGCAGTTGCCAATTAGGGCTAGTTTTCATTTTTGTTATTTATTATTTAGTCATTTTTTGTTTATAAAATAGGTCATTGTTATTTGTGTTGTTATAATATTGTGTAAAGGATGCACAATGTACTGTGTTGGTTGACCAAAGATTTTCAATAAAATATTTAATAAAAAAAAAAATGTTTTCTAAGGTACTTCACAAATGTGTCAGGGAAAAGGCTGAAGGGGCAAGCATTACTAATAGAACAATTTAAAGAGAGGAATAGGGCAGAGAGACACAATGCTGGAGTCAAGGAAGGGGTAATTTGAAGATGGTTATAGAGCTGGAGAAGATTGGAACATGAAAGGATTTAAGCACAAAGGTGAAAATATTTCATTTGAGCTGTTAAAAGACCAAGAACCAAAAGAGATTAATTAGCAACAACAGATGTGAAGGGCAGGTAGGATTGGGCATATTAGATTAAAAGGCAGCAGAGATTTAGACAAACTGGCATTTATGAACAATGGAGGACGATGACCAGCCAGCAGAACGTTGAAATAATCGAGTCTGGACAGTGTCTCATTGTCAGAAGGGTTGAAGTAGGGATGAAAGCTGGTGATGTTACAGAGTGGGAAGAAGCAGAGTTTGTGATGGAGAGAATATGAAATTGGAAGATCAGCTTAAGGTTAAATAAAACAGGGTTGCTAAGAGTCTGATTCAGATGGGGACAGGGCCAGGGAATGGTGTCTTTGTGATGGGAGCCAAAGACTCCCATGGGGGAAATTATAACTCATCCAAGGCTGGATATTGGACGAGCACTAGAAGAGTTGAATGATGTGGTAGAAAGATGGAGCTGGCTGTCATCAGTATTTATGTGCAAGTCTTCCAGCATCCACAGAACACAAAAGAAATCCAGAAAAACAATTCAAAAAGAAAATTGGCAATCTCAATGATATATCCATAATGATAGGCATCTTCCTCTTCCACTCCACCAGTGGCTACAATAATACACAGTGCACCTTAAGTTTTGCTTTGTGATAAATGTTCACGTTTTAGGTGGAAGGCAGTGGACGCAGCCTTTGAATATTTTTAAGGCAGAGCCAGATAGATTCTTGATAAGCAAGGAGGTGAAAGGTTGTCTGGGGTAGGTGGGAATGTGGAGTTGAGGTTACAATCAGATTAGCCATGATCTTATTGAATTGCAGAACAGGCTCGAGGGGCCTACTCCTGCTCCTAATTTGTTATGTTGGTTTGTATGTTTTGCGCACCAGTGTCATTTAAAGCCACTCACAGGTGAGCACACTTGGTTGAAAGCTCCGCATCCCAATAATGTGAAGTAGCTCCAACATCAATACTCTGGTATTTGTGGTGTGTACAGTTTTACTGTTGGGGCAGTTTTGTGTTGTGGATCCAAATCCATGGTAACTGGATCAAGATTGCCTAAATTGATTTTTCACATGGCCTGATCATATGTCTTCAATTTTTATGTTAATTTAAGTGAACGATCATGAAATACCCACCTCTTTGGGGTCAGTCACTGGCACCCATTTAAAGATCCGCAACGATGTATCACCCACCGTCACCCACTTCTTCTCCCTGTGGTAGTTCAGAGTTCACTGTCAATGAGCTGAATGTGAGGAACTGAGAGCTTCAAGTTTAAATAAAGGAAGCGCTAATCCACACAGACTAATAGAGTCTCAGTCTTCAAAGCTGACTGGTAGGAAATTTGTACACAGCACACAACGGTTGCAGCAAGGCAGGCTGCACAACAGACATTTAAAAATTGCAACTTCTAAGGAACACAACTACATATTTCTCTGTACAAATAGTCAGAATCTGTCGTATTGGGTAAAACATCAACAAATTGCAACTGAACAAAGAACATCACAGTACAGGAACAGGCCCTTCGGCCCACCAAGCCTGTGTTGATCCACATTCCTTACTTAGACATATTAAAAATATTTACAAACAAAAAAATAAATCCTAGCCAGGTCATGCTCATGCCAATCACAGTTGCTAAAGGATGTTTACAGGTTGGTCAGGAATCAGAAATTTACACTAGTGCCAATCTGTCAACTTGCTGCGAGAAGATTAATGTAATTCTTACTGACTTTCATCACTGCTTATTTACAGAGATTATACCTAGGTGCCTTAAAGGGACAGGCAAGAGCAAACATGGCTTCACTGTAATAGTTAAATAATATATTGGTGTTATTCTGCTCCTCCCTCACATCCAGTTTACCGTGGGAAAAGCTAAAGGAGATTGGCTAGTTTAAACAAAAGACACAAAAATAGCAGTACCTAAGTTGCTTCAATATTATGAACACGGAGGAACCTTTGTAAAGCATTTAAAAATACCTGTGATATGTATTGATAAATTGAAGACAGCTATTATACCACATTGGAATTAAATAAATCAGTGTAATTAATAACACCGGTGAGCTACAGACACAAATTGCGACAAGGGACTACAATATAGTCGCATTAACGGAGACTTTTTCCAATCGCCCAGTTCGAGGGATCACTCTCACTGAAAATAACTATGAACATTTTTACATTCAATGTCTTCTGGTCAGTTTCCATAATTACTTCAAAGGAATTATGTCGTGCCCACTGTTAGCTAGATCATCGCTTACACCACTGACTCCACTTCATTTCCCATAACCAGATCTAACACTGCTTTCTTCCTTGTTGGACTCTAGACATTATCAAAAGAATTCTCCTCTGCACATATCAGAAATTCTCCCCCATGATTATATTCAACGCTGTGGGAGGTATTTTCAGCCAGCGGTTTCAGAGGTGAAAATGGCGACGCCAGCGGAAAATGCCATGAAATCGCAGGAACGAGAACCGTGGCGGTGGGATCTCTCGTTCTTGGATTTTCCCTGCCCCCTGTCGGTCCCCCAGATAGGAACATCAAGTCAGCGAGGTTTACAATAGCTTTAGCAAAACGGGAAGCTGTTGAGAGGAACCCGTCGGGGACACAAAGGTAGGTACAGCCTCTTGGGCAAAGTGGGACATGCCCTCCTTGCATCGACCCCTGGCAGTGCGAGGGGTGGGTTCCCCTTAGGAGTGTGGAAGAAGTCTCCTCATATGTGGTGGGGGAGGAGTGTAGTGTGTGTGTATGTGGAGGGGGGGGGGGGGGGTTGCCCCCGATGCTTGTGGGCACCGGGGGATCCTTTCCAATGCAGGTCAATGATCCCTTTAAAGACGACACCCCGATCTCTGTTGCTTTGCGCCAGCTCTATCAGGCTACACTCCACCAGAGTGACCTTGGAAACCACAATCTCAGATTCTCTGTGCACAGAGTCTGGAGCGAAAACCTGATTCGGAGCTGGATAGCCACACGCCGGTTATCTTGCTGAAACTGATACGCTTGACAAATTATCGGAATGTTCCGTCCTATGTTTTTCTCTGTTCATTTTAGGATAAATACAGCCTTCTAATATTTCTACTCTATTTTTGTTAGACACCTCTGAAATGGCCGGAGTGATGGGGCATTCAGTAAAGTTTAGGAGTAAAAAATGCATATTCCTTTGAAGAGAAAAAAGATCGAGCATCTACAACTAAGCCCTTCTGAATACAAAGGAAACAAAAGGTAAAATAACATTGAAAAAGGAACTCGATTCAATTAATGACCCAGAAGGTTATGAAATGAACAAGAAATAATTGAAAAGGTTAATATGAGAGGCAGAGAGGTTATGAGAGAAGTTTAGCAGGCAACATTAAATTGAACTATGAAACATTTTATAAACATATAAGTATAAGTAGTTAGCTGGGGAAAAGGCTAGTCATATTAGAGACCAAAGAAAAATCTTCTTATAGAGACAGGGAACAGGGTAAAAGTACTTTGCATCAGTGTTCACAAAGGATGTGGATGATTTGAAGTTTACGATCAAAAAGGAGAGGGAAGTAATGGATCGGATAATAATCGAGAAGATATAATAAAATGATTAGAATGCTGAAAGTTGGTTAGTCACCTGATCCAGATGGAATGCATCCTAGGTTGCTAAAAGAAGCAAAGATAGAAACAGGAAAGAGGAATTGGTCACAGTTTTTCAACAAGTGGGATTGCTAATTTTATGTCACTGTTCAAGGAAGGGAGAGGGATAAACCAAGAAAACTACAGACTAGGCAGTCAGAAATCGGTGGTGGGAAAGTATTGGAAACCATTATTTGGGACAAAATAAACTTTCATTTGGGAAGGCATGGGTTAATCTAGGACAGCCAGTCTGAATATATTCGACACAAATCACGTCTGACAACTTGACTAATCTTTTGGTGAAATAGAGGAAGTTGATCAAGTTTGTGAAGTAGATGTATACATAGACAGTCCTTCACTTTACGACTTTCGATTAACAGTGCTTACGCCATTTATAAATTTATACCCTGTTCTGACTTTAATGGCGTTCATACATGCGCATCAACATTCAGTTGCTGTTCTGGCGCATTTTTACGGTGCTTGCTGCCTTTGTTTTTCTTAAAATTTAGAGTTTCTTTGCCCATAATAATGGCATAAAAGCATAACTCTGGTACAAGAAACATTGAACAATTACAATGAAACAAAATGTAAAAATTAAGTGCATTTTATTGTATGTAGAGGAGTGGTTTATCCATTTTAAAGCCAGGGCTAATTTGCTCGGCAGGTTTTTAATGTTGTCAAAACTGGGCTCTTGAGGGGGAAAAAAAATGCTGTCCAGAACCTCCATTGCCAAAGAGGAGAAATCCATGCCAGGGTACAAAGCTGCTAAAGATAGGCTCACTCTTTTGCTCGGTGCAAATTCTGCAGGTGACTTTAAACTTAAACCCCTGCTTGTGTACCATTCGGAAAAACCTCAGGGCTTTCGAGGGATAGTCCAAGGCATTTCTCCCAGTGATCTGGGAATCCAATGGCAAGGCATGAGTCAATAGGGACATCTTTAAGGAGTGGTTTAAGCATCATTTTGTGCCAAGTGTCAGGAATTATTACAGCAAAAACATCTTGCATCTAAAGCATTGTTAACCCCCAACAATGCTCCGAGTCATCCATCCATCCTTGTTGACATGCATCCTGACATCAAAGTGGTGTTTCTGTCCCCCAGCACCATCACACTGTTGCAGCCCATGGGCCACTAAGGCCTACTATCTTAGCAGCACATCTGCTCAGGCCATAACAGTACCAAAGAAGGAAGATGGACCAACTCTGAAAGACTCCAACATTTACCATGTAGTTAAGAACACAGGTGAAACGTGGAATGATGTCACACATTCAAAATTGCATGGTGCTTGGAGAAAATTTTGTCCTGAGGAGAGCACCTCAAATTTCCTTGGACACTTTCTCTAAGAAAGCAGACAAGTCCCCAGAAATCACCTGCAACAAAGAATCCCAAGACTCCAGTCAGGCACCCTTCAAAATGTAAAACCAAGAGCTTTTCAAAAAGTCCAGGTCACCTCATAAAGGTCCTTCCAAATCACCTCAAAAAGCTCGGAAACCTTCACCCATCAGACCCACCCAGGAGCCCAGGAATGATGAAGAAACATTCAGGCTTTAAATGTGTCTAAGCTTTTTAGATCATGTGTAGGTACTGGGGTAATATACAGTATTATACAGGACATGCATTTCTATGATTTTTGTCAATAAATACATTAACGTTGCTATATTACTCATCTATAATTGATTGGGTACAAAATGCTGGATCATTTTGCTGAAAATCAGTGTCAGATCTTGGTTCAGGAATCAATCCCCATTAATAACATTGCTCTTATGACATTTTGACTCAAGAGGCGGTTTTCAGGAACCAATCAAGTCCGAGGACTGCCTGTGGGGACTTTCGGAAGGCATTCACCGAAGTTACACATGGAGGCTTATGTAGATTGAAGACCAGGAATTAAGGGGAAAGTGGTTACTTGGATACAAAATTGGTTTTGGTGACAAAGAAAAGTGGATGTTTTTCAGGATGGAAGGTGGTTTGCAGAGGTGTTCTCCAAGGGGTCAGTTTTGGGTTCATTACCTAGACTCTGGTGTAGGGAGAAATATTATAAAGTTTACAGATGATCTGGTAAGGCAGATCATGATGAGGGTAGTTTATAGTATTCGGAATGATTTGGGATAGTGGCATGGAGTTCAATACGAATAAGTTATGAAGTTTTGCACTGAGAACTGGGCAGCACAAGTGATTAGCACTGTGGCTTCACAGCGCTAGGGTTCCAGGTTCGATTCCCTGCTGGGTCACTGTCTGTGCAGTCTGCACGTTTTCCCCGTGTGTGTGTGGGTTTCCTCCGGGTGCTCTGGTTTCCTCCCACAGTCCAAAGACGTGCAGGTTAGGTGGATTGGCCATGACAAATTGCCCTTAAGTGACCAAAAAAGGTTAGGAGGGGTTATTGGGTTACGGGGATAGGATGGAAGTGAGGGCGTAAGTGGATCGGTGCAGACTCAATGGGCCGAATGGCCTCCTTCTGCACTGTATGTTCTATGTCTAAAGAACTAATAGGGAAAGGAAGTATAATACAAGGCATGATGGTGAAAAGTGAAGATGAGCAGAGAGAGACCTTGTTTTTTAAAGACATAAATCCTTAAAGGTGACAGGGCAAGTCGATAAGGTAAAGCATACAAGGAGGAATAGAACATAAAAGCAAAGATCATACTAAATTGTTATGAAACACCACTCAAGCATCAGCTAAATAATTGTGGCCGCTTCAGAGAAGATGTAAAAATATTAGTAAGAGTACAAATTAAGTTTACCAGGATGTTACCGGTGTTGAGCAACTTCCGTCCTGAGGAGAGGCTGAAAGAACTTGGACATGAAACAGTTCTTGGGCAGCTTGGATTTCCCAATAGTAGAGGAGGGGAAACTGCAGGTGAGAGAGGCCCCACTTGGGTTAGAGGAGGTGATGAGATGCATTGGGTCAATGCAGTTTGGGAAAGCTCCATGCCCAGACAGATTCCCAGTGGAATTTTATAGAAAGTTTGCAACGGAGTTGAGGCCTCATCTAATGGAAATGTTCAATGATTTGTTAGCCCGCATTGGCACAAGCTTCGATTTCACTCATTTTGGAAATGAATAAGGATTCTGAGGATTGAAAAATTTTTTTTTAAGCATACCCAATTCATTTTTTCCAATTAAGGGGCAATCGAGCGTGGCCAATCCACCGACCCTGCACATCTTTGGGTTGTGGGGGCGAAACCCACGCAGACTTAGGGAGAATGTGCAAACTCCACAAGGACAGTGACTCAGAGCTGGGATCGAACCTGGGATCTCGGCGTCGTGAGGCAGCAATGCTAACCACTGCGCCACCGCGCTGCCCTACGTTTCTGAGGAGTGTGGTTCTTATCGACCTATATCATTCCTAAATGCGGATGTGAAGGTGCTGGCAACACGCTTGGAGGATTGTTTGCCGGGGGTGATAGTGGAGTGCCAGATAGGGTTTGTGAAGGGGGACAATTGTCGACCAATACAAGGAGGATGATGACACCCCAGACTGGTCAGGAAACAGAGATAATGATTTCCATGAATGCGGAGAAGGCGTTCGACCGGGTTGATTGGGAGTATCTTTGAAGTATTGAGACAGTTTGGCTTTGGACCGGAGTTCATTGCCTGGATTAGTCCCCACAGCTCGTGTTCGCACTAACACAGACGTTTGGGGTATTTTTGTTTGCACAGGGGTATAAGGCAGGGATGTCCACTCTGCCCATTACGTTTTGTGTTGGTGATTGAGCCGATGGTGATTGTGCTTGGGCATCAACGGAGTGGAGGGGAATAGAAAGGGGGTGGGGGGGGGGGGGGGGGGTAAGGTATGGAACCCGAGTGTCCCTATATGCGGATGACTTGTTATATGTGACAAACCCGATCTCCAGTATGAACAGGATTATGGAGATGCTGAGTAAATTTGGCACTTTTTTGGGGTACAAGCTAAACGTGGAAAGAGGGAGGTCTTTCTGGTGAGTTCCCATGGACAAGGCAGGGGCTGGGAGAAGTTGCTGTTAGTCAGGTTGAGTTTCCGGTATCTGGGAATACAGGTTGCACATAGCTGGGCTCTGTTACACAACTTGCATGTGACCAACCTGGTAGAAGGGGTGAAGGAGGATTTAAAGAGGTGGGAAGTTCTCCCGTTATTGCTGGCAGGGCAGGTCCAAATTGTAAAAATGACGATCCTACCGAAATGTTTATTTATTTTCCAGAATCTTCCGATTTTCCTGGCCAAATTCTTTTGGGAGAAGGGTAAACAAGTAAAGTGCCTTGGATCTGGAGGGCCCTTTTGCAGAGGGCCAGGCAGTCGGGGGGGGGGGGGGGGGGTTTGGTTTGGGAGTAGATGGAGGAAGTCCGAGGGCGTTTGTGATGGCTCCGTTTCCGGTCTTGCTGGACAAATACTCTATGAGCCATCGGTGGTTGCTCCGTTAAGAGTTTGGAATCAGTTTAAGCAATATTTTAAGCTGGAGAGAATGCTGTTGTGGGCACTGGTTTGTGGAAATCATAGATTTATTCCAGTGGGGTTGGCTTCGATATGCAGAGTTGGGGAATGGTGGGGACAGTGAGGTTAAGGGACTTGTTTGTGGAGGGTAGACTTGCAGAGCTGGGGGAACGCGTAGAAAGGTTTCAGCTCCCGAGGTGGAACGGATTCCGCGACTTGCACGTTAGGAATTTTGTGGAGAAGGAGCTGACCACGTTTCCGGCCCCTCTGTTGCTGGAAAATATAGTGTCAGGGTGAGATAGGGGAGGGTAAGATCACCGATATTTAGAGGGAGTTAATGGAGTGGGAGAGGGCCTCGCTGGAGGAGATAAAAAGCAAGGTGGGAGGAGCTGGGTGGTGCATTTGAGGGGGGGTTGTGGAGTGAGGCCTTGCGTAGGATAAACTCAATCTCATCATTTGCGAGATTGAGCTTAATTCAATTTAAGGTGGTGTACAGAACACACATGACAAAGATGCGTTTGAATAGGTTCTTTCTGTAGGTGGAAAACAGATGAGTGGTGTTTTAAAAAAAAAAATTTAGCGTACCCAATTCATTTTTTTCCATTGGGCAATTTAGCATGGCAAATCCACCTACCCTGCATATCTTTGGGTTGTGGGGGCGAACCCCACGCAAACACGGAGCGAATGTGCAAACTCCACACCAACAGTGACCCAGAGCCGGGATCGAACCTGGGACCACGGTGCGTGAGGCAGCAGAGTTAACCACTGCGCCACTGTGCTGCCCGCGAGTGGTGTTTAAGGGGACCAGTGAACCACACACACATGTTCTGGTCCAGTCTGAAATTGGCTGGATTTTGGGAGTCCTTTTCGAGGACAACGTCAAAGACTTTAGGGGTAAAGGTGGCCCCAAGCCCATGGGTTGCGATATTTGGGGTACTGGAAGATCTAGGGGGCTGGCACCAAGGTAGCACTTCCAAGATGCCAGGTTGGCACTGCCAGGGTACCCTAGTGGCAGGGCACCACTCTGCCCAAAGGCTATGCAGCTAGGGGCCTCCAAACTCCTTGGAGACCCCGAATGCCATTCCGTCTAGTCCCAGTTTGTAGGGACCAGTTTTTTTCTTTTCAAACAATATACTTTATTCATAAAATCTCTAATAAACATTACAGAACATTTCGAATTGTTATGACTGTACATTTCCTCCAAAGTTACATACTCACTAGACTTTCTTGCATTCAATTGGGATGGCATTCCACACATTTCCCTGTTTACTTTACAATTCTTTCTTAAATATTTACATCGTCATGTTTCTTTCAATACGTTTGTACATTGGAGTGTTAATGACCCAGACCGAGGGATTTTACACGGTTACCAGCCCCTCGGTGTACATTTGCTGGAAGACCTTACAGAGTGGCCTTTCCCCATTGCGCCTTGGCGGCAGCTTCCCCAAGCTTGAGTGCGTCCCTCAGCACGTAGTCCTGGACCTTGGAATGTGCCAGTCTGCAACACTCGGTCGAGGACAGTTCTTTGTACTGGAAGATCAGCAAGTTTCGGGCAGACCAAAGAGCGTCTTTCACCGAGTTGATGACCCTCCAGCAGCAGTTGATGTTTGTCTCGGTGTCTGTCCCTGGAAACAGTCCGTAGAGCACAGAATCCTGTGTCACAGAGCTGCTCGTGATGAACCTTGACAAATACCACGTCATCTCTCTCCAGACCTTCTTTGCAAAGGCACATTCCACAAGGAGGTGGGTGACCGTCTCATCTCCCCCGCAGCCACTCCGAGGGCAGCTTGCGATGGCGCTGAGACTTCGGGTGTACATGAAGAATCTGACAGGGAGGGCCCTTCTCACCACCAGCCAAGCTAGGTCTTTGTGGTTGTTTGACAGTTCTGGTGATGAGACGTTCTGCCAGATGACTCTGATAGTCTGCTCAGGGAACCATTCCACATCCTCCACAGTCTCCTTTTCCATAAGGGCCTCGAGGACATTATGTGCAGACCATTGCTTCATTGCCTTGTGGTCAAAGATGTTTTTCTAAAAAAAAAAAATTCCACGAGGGACAGGAGATACGGCACGGTCCAACTACTTGGAGCGTTCCGCGGCAACGAGGCCAGGCCCATCCTTCGTAACACCGGGGACAGGTAGAACCTCAGTATGTAGTGACACTTGGTGTTTGCATACCGGGGTCCACGCACAGCTTGACGCAGCTGCACACAAAGGTGGCCATCAGAATGAGGGCTACGTTTCTCCCTCCCTTATCCAGAGATTTGTACATGGTGTCCCTTCGGACACGGTCCATCTTGGATCTCCAGATGAACTTAAAGATGGCTCGGGTGACTGCTGCGGCGTAGGGTCGGGTAATGGGCCAGACCTGCGCCACGTACAGCAACACCGAGAGTACTTCACACCCGATGACCATGGTTTTGCCCGCAATGGAGAGCAATTGCTCCCACATGCCCAGTTTCTGTCTTGCCGTGGCGATGCGCTCCTCACAGTTTTTGGTGCACGCCCCAGCCGCTCTGAACCATATCCCCAGCACCTTCAGGTAATCTGACCTGACGGTGAAGGGGACAAAGGACCGGTCGGCCCAGTTACCAAGTTTGTAGGGACCAGTGCTGAATGGCACTTGCCCGAGATTTCTGAGGCAAAGGGGTTGAATCCCAAAGCTTCAGGTACCTTGGGAATCTGCACATTAGGGTGAAGCTAGCTGCCTCGCTTTAATATGCAGATTTTCTAAAAAGTGATCCCACCCATTGTGGACGAGATTCACATCGCAATGTTCTCACAAGATCGTGTTGAACCTCGCGAGGCGTTGCGAGTCATGTAAATCCCGGGAGTGGGGTCTTCTGGCTTTCCCTGGCTTAAAATACTAGTCTTAGACCCACTCTTTTCTCCCTCAAACTGAATGTAAAATTGAATATTATAGAATAGATTATGATCACATCAGAAACTGTTAGCCAAAGTTAAAGCTCATGGATTTGAAGGCAAATTGTTGACTTGGTCAGGAAATTGGCCGTGTCACAGCAGACAGAGAAGACAATGATCTGGTAGGTAGTACAGTTGGCAGGCTGTGACTAGTGCAGTATTCCCTGTAAAATGCACAGGTATGCAGCAACCCGAAAGTCCCTGCCCAGGCTGCACCTAAGTTGGCCTATTTAAGTTGCCAGGCAAAAACGTTTAAAATAACTTAAGGAAACCTTCACACTCCAAAAAAAGATTTGAGGGAACGTTGGACTATGTCCTGCAAGGCCCAAACTTTTCACTATACATTTGCAACTTAGTTGACAAGCTAGAAAGCAATATATCAATATTTGTTATTGACAGAAAGGTAGTTGGTATTGTAAACAATATGGATGGAAATGTAAAATTTTAACAAGATATTAATAGATTTAGTGAATGGATAAAACTGTGGCAAAGAGATTTCAATGTATGGTAATCTACCTTGGACTTAAAAAGAAATTGAACAGGATACTTTCGAAATATGTAAAGCTACATACAGTAGAGGCCTAAAGATACTTGACGGTCCAGGCATACAGACGATTACGACGTCATGGACAGGTATCGAAAATAATCAAAAAAGCTCATGAAATGCTGGCCTTTATACCTAGAGGACTATTAGTAGGGGCAAGAATATGTTGAACTTGTACAAGGCACTAGTTCAATGTCAGCTGGAGCATTGCATAGAGTTGTGGACACCATACTTTAAGAAGGATGCGAAGGCAGTGCAGAAAACAAGAATGGTTCCAGGGTTGGGGAACTTCAGTTATAATCTTTATTATTGTCACAAGTAGGCTTACATTATCACTGCAATGAAGTTACTGATTGGAGAAGTTGGAACTGTTTTGCTTGGAAAAATGGCTGAAAGTAGATATGATAGATTCATTCAAAATCATGAGGGGTAAGGACAGAGTAGAAAGGTAACAGAGGAGATAGACAAGAATTATTCCAGGGATAAATGACAGTAGATATGAGGATAGATTGGAAAGGTTGGATCGGTTTTCCTTCTGGAAAATAAAGTTGAGAGGAGACTTGATAGAGGTATTCAAGATGTTGAGGGGTATTGATAAGAGTATAGGTTTATTTCTAGTTTTATTCATATAGGGGCTAGTTGAATGCATATAGTTAATATGCAAAAATATTATAAGCGCCTTGACTGTGGGAACCCAATCATTTTCTCATATAATGAATTAATCATTGCATTCTATTGCATTCAGTATTGTTCTCGGTCCAATCAACTAATCAATTTTAGCTAGGTCTCTGCCAAGCTGTGGAACATGGCAGATGTGAGAAAACATATCCGCCTTCAACACCATAATCCCAGCCAAGCTCATATCAAAGCTCCAAAACCTAGGACTTGGCTCCCCACTCTGCAACTGGATCCTCGATTTTCTGACCAACAGACCAAAATCAGTAAGAATGAACAACAACACCTCCTCCACAATAGTCCTCAACACCGGCACCCCGCAAGGCTGCGTATTTAGCCCCCTACTCTACTCCCTGTACACACACGACTGCGTGACAAAACTTGGTTCCAACTCCATCTACAAATTTGCTGACGATACGACCATAGTGGGCCGGATCTCGAATAATGATGAATCCAAATACAGGAGGGAGATAGAGAACCTAGTGGAGTGGTGTAGCGACAACAATCTCTCCCTCAATGCCAGCAAAATTAAAGAGCTGGTAATTGACTTCAGGAAGCAAAGTACTGTACACACCCCTGTCAGCATCAACGGGGCCGAGGTGGAGATGGTTAGCAGTTTCAAATTCCATGGGGTGCACATCTCCAAAAATCTGTCCTGGTCCACCCACGTCGACGCTACCACCAAGAAAGCACAACAGCGCCTATACTTCCTCAGGAAACTAAGGAAATTCGGCATGTCCACATTGACTCTTACCAACTTTTACAGATGCACCATAGAAAGCATCCCATCAGGCTGCATCACAGCCTGGTATGGCAACTGCTCGGCCCAGGACCACAAGAAACTTTGGAGAGTCGTGAACACCGCCCAGTCCATCACAGGAACCTGCCTCCCATCCATTGACTCCATCTACACCTCCCGCTGCCTGGGGAAAGCAGGCAGTATAATCAAAGATCCCTCCCACCCGGCTTACTCACTCTTCCAACTTCTTCCATCGGGCAGGAGATACAGAAGTCTGAAAACACGCACGAACAGACTCAAAAACAGCTTCCTCCCCACTGTCACCAGACTCCTAAATGACCCTCTTATGGGCTGATTTCATTAACACTACACCCTGTATGCTTCCTCCGATGCCAGTGCTTATGTAGTTACATTGTATATGTTGTGTTGCCCTATTATGTATTTTCTTTTATTCCCTTTTCTTCTCATGTACTTAATGATTCTGTTGAGCTGCTCGCAGAAAAATACTTTTCACTGTACCTCGATACACGTGACAATAAACAAATCCAATCCAGTACATTTCCTAAGACTATGCATGCAAGCACTATGCTAGTTTTGAAAGGCACCAGTCAATCTTAAGTAATGTCCAATGTTTGATTAGCAAGTTATCCTCTAAGTAACAGACATTAATTTGAACAAAATACAGGGTCTCCGCTGAGACTTAGAAGCCAATGAACGTAAATGAGGGGTTAAACCAGAGATACAAATTCCATAGAACCTCATGGTCAAGGTCCTTAGTTCCTGAATTCTTGAATCATCTATCTGTTTTTGTGTTCAAGTGATTTTCTTTTGTGCTTAATGCTTTTGCCCTGTGCTTGACTTTTTATGTACTGTTTGATATTCTGTTTCTAAGTTTTTATTCAGTCCTCATTCAAGTGTATACCAGTGAGTAATTAACAATAAAGTAGTATTATTGACACCTCCCACCAACTGAATCACCGATTCTTATTGGAAGATAAAATAAGAGTCTCAACAGGTATGGACAGTGTTAACACTGTTCCCTCTCAAGATGTACATCAAAACTAAATGACACAGAGTCCAAATAATAGGCAGAAAGATGCGAGGAACTTCCTGAAAGGGTGGCAGAGGCAGGTTTGATCAATGTAATCAAAAGGGAACTGGATTGCTTTATGAAAATAATGTGTCAGGTTACCAGGAATAAGGCAGGGAGTGAGAGGATGTAGAATATTCTTTCAACGAGCCAGTGCAGACTCATTGGGTCGAATGGCCTCCTTCTGTATTGTAAAGGTTCTGAGATAGGGTACCACTGTTCCCACTTGTCAAAAGATCAAGAACGGTAAAAGGTAGATTTAAAATAATTGGTAAAAGAAGCAAAAATGAAATGAGAAAAAACTTGTCCACACAAGTAGTTAAGGGCAGCACGGTAGCATAGTGGTTAGCACAATTGCTTCACAGCTCCAGAGTCCCAGGTTCGATTCCCGGCTTGGGTCACTGTCTGTGCAGAGTCTGCCCTTTCTCCCTGTGTGTGCGTGGGTTTCCTCCGGGTGCTCCGGTTTCCTCCCACAGTCCAAAGATGTGCAGTTTAGGTGGATTGGCCATGCTGAATTGCCCTTAAGTGTCCAAAATTTCCCTTAGTGTTGGGTGAGGTTACTGGGTTATGGGATAGGGTGGGGGGTGTGGGCTTGGGTAGGGTGCTCTTTCCAAGAGCCGGTGGAGACATGATGGGCTGAATGGCCTCCTTCTGAACTGTAAATTCTCTGAACGGAGGTCTGGAATGCATTGTCTGGGAGTGTGGTAGAAGCAGGTTAAAACAAAGCAATTTAAAGCAAATTTGACTGTAATCGGAAAAGAAAGACTGTGCAGGGTTATGGGGACAATGAATGGCACCAGGCGAATTGCTCATTCAGAGAGCCGATGCAGACACTAAGCCAAAAAGCATCCTCCTGCGCTGTAACAATTCTGAAATTGTTTTCACAGAATCCGTACAGTGCAGGGGCCCATCACATCCACCCTTGAAAGAGCAGGCTAACCTAGGACCACTATCTCACAATATCCCCTTAACCCCACATAAACTTTGGACACAAAGGCAATTTAGCATGGTCAATCCACCTAACCTGCACATCTTTGGACTGTGGGAGCGTCCGGAGGAAATCCATGCAGACATGGGGGGGGGGGGGGGGGGGGAAAGAGGGGGCTCCAGATCGGTGGCCTGACCTATTTGAGGAATGAGATGTGGAGAGAATCCGGCTTCTATCTGGGACCCTCAGCAAATGAATCAAAATGTTGTTGTCCAGCCAGCTCCTGCAAGGCAAGAGGAAACCCCCCCACCCACGCTCATTCGTTCGTCCTGCGTCGCGGTTACCATAGAGACCGAGAACCGCCGGGATCTCTGATTGGTCGACCGAAATGTCAATCTGAAAGCCGTCGCGTCATTTCCGCTGTCAGGTTCGGTTGCCCCCGCCCCGCGCGCCGTCTCCCTCCCCTCCCCCTCCTGTGAATAAAAGTATTGACCGGAGAGCGGCTCACCATTTTCGGACCTTCTCGATCGCTGCCATCACCTTTTTGATGTCATCTTTGGCCCGGCTGCGCGTCTCCGCCCTCACTGACCGGCCCGACATCTTTTCATCCGCGATTTCGCTCCAAATTAAAACTTTATCTTCTTGGCCGACCAGCACAGCTCTCGGATTCCCCTCCCCCCGCCCCCACCGAGCCCGACTCTGCACCTGCGCCGTGCGTCAGCCTGACGTCGATCTGAGCACGTGCCTGGCGACGTCATCAGGAACTTCCTGCAGGGTGAATGGAGGAAGGCTGGGCTTAATAAGGTCAGCAAATGTGTCAGGGAGCTTCAGGGGAGGGGGAGGGGGAGTAGAAAAATTGAACGTAGGACTTGAGGAGGCCACTCAGCTCCATGCCATTCAATAAGCATGGTGGTTAGTGCTGCTGCCTCAGAGCGCCAGGGACCCGGGGTTGAGTCCGGCGTTGGATGTGTGTGTGTGGAGTTTGCACGATCTCCCCGTGTCTGTGGGTTTCCTCCAGGTGCTCCAGTTTCCTCCCACAGACAAAGATGTGCAGGTCAGGTGGGGTTACAGGGACAGGACAGGGGAGTGGACCTAGGTAGAGTGCGCTTTCAGCGGGTCGGTGCAGACCTGATGGGCCAAATGGCCTCCTACTGCACTGTAGGGATTCTATAAAGATCATGTCTGAATTGATCTGGCTCAATTCCATATTTTTGTCTGGTCTGCTCCCCCCCCCCCCCCCCCCCCCCAATAGCTCTTCACTCTCTTGTCTATCAAAAACCTAACTCAACCTTGAATAAATTCAACGACTCAGCCCCTTCCCAGCCTCCCTGAACAGGTGCCGGAATGTGGTGACTATGGGCTTTTCACAGTAACTTCATTTGAAGCCTACTTGTGACAATAAGCAATTTTCATTTCATTACTGTTTTCCAGAGAAGGGAATTAACACAGACTAACCACCCTTTAAGAGTAAAAATGTATCCTCATTACACCAATACGAAAGCAAAGTACCGCAGATGCTGGAAATCTGCAAAGAAACCAGAAAATGCTAGAAATATTCAGCACATAGACAGCATCTGCAGAGAGAAACAGACGTCCTTTTCAGATCTCTGAACTTTTAACAGAACTGCTCAAATGCTCGTGTGAAAGCAAATAATGTTTTCTTTGGGGTAAACAATGTTTTTGACCTGCTATGTTAAGTCTGTTTGTCTCTCTGCAGACCTGCTGCGGGTCCCCAGCGTTTTGTGTTACATGGGGAGGCAGTGGCATAGAGGTATTTTCTCTTGACTCATCATCCAGAGACCCAGGGTAAAGCTCTAGGGATCTGGATTTGATTCCCACCATAGCAGATGGTGAAATCTGAATTGAAAAAAACATTGATATTTAAAGTCTAATGATTACCAATGATTGTTGTTCAAAAACCCATCTGGCTAATGTCCTTGAGGAAAGGACATCTGGCTCTTACCTGGTCTGGCCTACACGTGACTCCAGATCCCTGGCAATTGGTTGACTCTTAAATGCTATCGGAGATGGGCAATAAATGTCGGCCCAGCCAGCAACGCCCACATCCGAATAAAAAAAAAAGTTAATGTTTTTCCATTGAAACAGTTATTGATGAATACTTCAAATCAATCGCCATTAAGTACATAAGAACTAGGAGCAAGAGTAGGCAATTCAGCCCTGGAGCCCAATATGATTGGGGCTGATCTCCTCCGCCTCAACTCCAGCTTTCCTGCCAGTTCTCCATAACCCTTAACCCATTACTAATTAAACAATCTGTCATATCTCCTCCTTAACTTTACTCAATGTGCAGTCATCCACTACATATTCCCCCACCCCCACGCGAAGGAAATTCAGTTTACCGATCAGTTGAGCAATAAAGCTTTAAACTTACAGAAGAATCCAACTTGGCCATTGTCCTTTTCCCAGGACATTTGGTGACAGCTTGAGCTGTCAATCAAGGGACATGGGCGGGTCCTCCAGGAAACGGCCGCTGTCGTAGGCTGAAAGCACAAGGATGTGAATGGCTGGAAGTCATGTTCATCATATGCCCTTGACGTCTGATTGGTGCAGGCCCCTGCCCCGCCCCTCTGGCGGCCTCGGGAAGATGGCGCTGGTGTTTGCAGCTCGATGCGTGAGGACCGGTCGGCACTGGGAGACGGGGGACTGGGCGAGGAGGTCGGTGGTGGTTGGCGACGGCCGGAGAGACGACGGGAATCCGGGGGACGAAGCGGCGGCGGCTGGTGCTGAGACGGAAACCAAGTGGCGGCCGCCGCCGCCGCCCCCGGCCGGGCAGCTGGAGCTGCGGCTGTCTCCCGGCAGAGGAGAGGAGGGGGAGATCGGCCTGCTCTGGCCGGGCCCCGCCACGCCGCAGTTGTGCCGCGGACCCGTTTCTCCGGGCGGGCCGCCGGTGGCTGGAAGCAGAGCACCGTCGCCGCCGGGGAGGGAGTCCCGCCCCTGGCCCACAGCACTCGCTGACCTTCTGCCGCACCAGGCGCACGTCGAGGGAGGAGGGCCAGCGAGTCACTCATCCATGCAGGGGAGGGAGGACAACTGCCGCCCGCGCCTCGGGAGTTCCCGGCCTTGCAAATGGCTGAGGCCGGCACCGCTCCGGGGCGGCGGGTCAGCCTGGCCGCCTGTCCGCCAGGCCCGGAGCTACGGCCACTTTCGGGGCGGCGGATTCCGGGGCAAGAATGGCACTCTCCCCCTGCTGCCCAGCAACATCGTGTACTATGACATTTTGAAAATCTCGCCCAGTGCCACCCAGAGCCAGATCAAGTCGGCCTACTACAAGCAGTCCCTCCTGTACCACCCCGACAAGAACGCGGGCAGCGAGGAGGCCGCGCTGCGCTTCACCCAGATCAATGAGGCCTACTCGGTGCTGGGCAGCGTTAACCTGCGCAAGAAGTACGACCGAGGCATCCTGACCCCCGCCGACCTGCAAAGCGGCAAGAGGCCCGCGGAGAAAGCCCACGCCGCGCGGACGCAGCCCCCGCAGGCGTGGAGCTCATCGGAGAATTCGGAAACTGGCAAGTCGAGGTTCAACTTCGACGAGTTCTTCAAGGCTCACTACGGGGAGCAGTTAGCCAGAGAGCAGACCCAGCGCTGGAGACGGATGCAGGAGCGCAGGAGCAGGGAGAGTCTGGAGAAAAAGTGGCATTTCCACAAACTGGTCGAGGTGGCTGTGACTGTTATGCTTGTGGCAGGGTTTTGCTTGCTGTTCAGTATCAAAAGCAAATAAATGAATACGAGGTTTCCCTCGGGAGCTGAAACTTTGAATGTCATTCTGAATTCGTGGTGCTGTTTTGACACTCCGGATAACGTGGGCGCGTTCTCGGAGCCGGACTTTACAGAATATTTGCAGTAATTCTTGCAAATGCAGCATTGTAGTCAGCCACAAGGAAGCTTTTACTGCTGCAGTCATGTCACTGTAACATAATAAAAAGGTAAAACAAAACTGGCACTTTTGGAAATTTGAAGTAAAAATAGAAAATGCTGGAAATATGGAAACGGTCAATCAGCATCTGTTTAACATCTGTACTCTGAACAGACACTGACCTGCTGTGTATTTCCAGCATTCCCCAATCTTCATGAAACTTTACCTTTTGTTTCTGATTCTATGGTTGATCACACATTATAGAGTTAATTTTAGTCTGTTTGGCATGCTTGCTGAATCTTCGGATCTGTAGTTTGTGCTGAGGTAGCAGATAATATTGGTCCCTAAAATGATTTTAAATGCTAGAAAATATTCATATCAGATGGCGAAGGCTTATGCTGCATTTATACTGCAAGTGTAGCATCTGCAAAGCAGCTTACACTAGGTTCTGGTGACAATTCCGAGTCTTGCCGAGAGTAAGATTCCATTCACTTCTCTCAGGATTCAGATCTGGCCATGATTTAACAACATTGCAGTTGTAGTGTATATGCAGTTTGTTATCGTCTAGCCTATAGTCTGCCTGCATCCTAATTCTCAGCAATCTTGTTCACCCATCACCTCTATGCACATTAGCTCCTACTCCAGCAATGCAACTCCATTACCCCCCCCCCCCTTGCACTTTTCTATCTTTAACCCACTTCATCGCTGCACAATTTTTTTTACTTCCAATTTTAGTCTCTTGCATATCCCTGATTTCATTGCATCACCAGTAGTGCCTTCTGCTGAGTAGGCCCTGAACTTTGGAATTCCCTCATCTCCAACTATACTCTTTTTAAAACGCTCCTTAAATCTCTGATCAACCTTTGCCTAAACTGTCCTAATATCTTGAGGTTTGAGGTCAAATATTGTACCTGTAGGATAAGACTTGATTCAATGATTCCTCCTTGCCTGCCTCTACTACATTCTCCCTATCTTGCAATCAGTAACACACTCCTGATTCTACACTTGTATTTCTACATGGTATGACTGTGTGCCTGGAGTAAACTAGCCAGACATTAGCCTTCCCTTATGTGCTGTGATGTCTCTAACTTGTGTCCCAGCTAAATGACTCTGTGCTCGAGTGACACAAAGCATTAGGACAGTCTGTCGACAAATTCTCACATTCAATGTCCCAACACACTGCACTCTTGCACCCAGTGACTGCCATCATGTGCTGTAAGAGTAAGGTGCTGAATTGCCCTTTCTTAGGTGCTAGTATTGGTGTATTCTGAAATGGACTTCAACCTTTTGACTCGAGTATAAAGTTCATCTGAATACTTAACACTATATTGTTATCCAATAAGCCCCAATACAACATTCCGATACATCCCACAGCAACATTATCTGGCATCAGGCTTTTGTTAGAGAATGAGATAATACATTGCTTGTGGTTTTTGTGATGGGTGATGAACTGATGGTAGCAATGGATAGCTTTATAATAATTCAAATTCAGTATATTCCTAAACTGATCCAAATTGTGCCCTATGTTGAGGACAGAATTTGATGAATAACTAGAATTAATGATCCGTTTCACAATTGAACAGCATCCACAAACTCCCAGTTTGGTCTTCAATACGAAAGGGGACTGTAGTCCTCGTGGAATCATATCTCAGTAAGACTTAGCAAATTAAGGAGTGCAAAAAAGCAGATTGGATTGGGTGGGTGGTGGAAAGTAAATCTCAGCCATTATTGTCAGGTCACACAGTAGCATTAACAATACAGCAAATCAAACTGGGAAGGGAAGAGGGAGTGGTGACTGAGGGGGAAGATCCTTTTGAGGTAGGAAATTGTCACCCTGGACCTTTCATTGGATTCTAGCTCTGCATTCCACCTTGGCCTAGTCACTAAATTGATGTATTGCAGTAAATTTAACCTTGATTTATTGAGCCATTTTATCTGAACTGGATTTAATTTTCAAGGTTGCTGTTGTGTATTGAGTGTGATTACTGTGTCCACAGACAGTGCCCTTTTAACCTTGATATGTATTGGGAAAACCAAAGTGAACCTGCAAAGGAATATGGTGTCTTTTATTGTAATAAAAATGTTATCAGGAATTCCAAACTGGACTTTATGTAACATATATAGTCACCTCTTGCCAAAACCATCACCATCCAATGTACTGTAAGATTAGTTTTAGTTGCTTGTTTTCCTTTTCTGGTTTGTCTGTTTGAATTTTGTAGGCTGCCTGTTCATAATGCTGTTCCTTGGTCGGTGGATAAATCCTAAATCAGCGCTAAAACCCATTGTCAGCAATACGGAATACATGAGAAACAATGGAAACGTGGGTTTTTACCCTTTTACATGTGGTTTTTGACTCCTCCCCTTTACCCGTTACAAATTTAAATTGTCGTGGTACTTTGATAAAAAATATTGCCTTCCTACAGGAATCAAATTATTGTATACAATAGGTGGGATCCAAGGTAAAATGTGTTTCCAATAGGGAAATCATTGGCATTTTTTCAGTGATCGTTTCACATGCTGTGCAATGCATTTTGGAAACAGCTAACAACTAATTCATTGTGAACAAGAAACATGTCATCACTGTTTATGTCCCACTAAAATTAAATACTGGTCTTTCAGAAACGAACAAGGGACATAAAGTCTACTAAATGCAATTAAGTATTGATTATGCCGGGGAGGCATGGTGGTGCAGTGGTTAGCATTGCTGTCCCATGGCGCCGATGACCGGGTTCGATCCCGGCCCTGGGTCATTGTCCATGTGGAGTTTACACATTCTCCCCATGTCTGCGTGGGTCTCACCCCCACAACCCAAAAATGTGCAGTCGGTGGATTGGCTATGCTGAATTGCCCCTTAATTGGAAAAACAATAATTGGGTACTCAATCAATATTTTTTTAAAATAAATTTAATGTCAGTGAACAATGGTCCGCAGTAACTGACTTAATTAGTTATGTGGTAAGCACCACTCTATTTTTTTGCAAGCTGGTCCAAATGAATATATTTCCTCTAAGTAATTACTAATTCACTAGTTAAAATGTATAATGTCAGGTGGGATAAATAGAGCTGCTATTGTACAGTGGGTCAAGGAACACCTGTCATGTCTCTGGAACAAACTATATCTCTGGTTAAGTAACACTCCTAATACAAATAAATTAAATTGTGTTCTGGTGAACAATGTATATTGAATTAAATTATCTGGAATGTTGTACATAACTTGATTCTGATCCCCTTGTACGGTTGTGCCTTGAGCAGTGTAAAGACCAGTTGTTGAGATTTTATATTTAATACCTGTATAGATACATGATGGGATTATTAAAATATGAGAATGTAAAATAAATCTTTCTTGCCGTACCAGGTTGTTGGTTCACCCATCTATTGGGTGCTATTTATATCTATAGCCATTTATATTGTGCAGTATGCATCCTCGGCCATTACTTTGCAGCCAGTCAATGCACCTACTTCTCATTGAATGTGTTATTTGACTGAGAGTCTGACTTTAAGCCAATGATTGTTCGCCTACCTCTGTGAGCAAGCTTTCGTCTCAACATCTCAGAATCACAGTGTGGAAGAGGCCCATTGAGTCTGCGCCAACGTGAAAAATACCTGACCTACCTACCTAATCACATTTACCAGAACTTGGCTCATAGATTGTTCATAGTGTGCCAGAAATTGGGAGGGAATTTGTATGCTGCTGAACACGTGTGCACTAGCCACCTCCAAATTTGTTTCAAGTCCAGAGCAACATGCTTACTCGTTTCAGGGGAAGGGGTGATCTTCCCAGCCCCATAGATGCAGAAAGATCTACTGTCATGAAGCTGGGACAAACTGTTGGAATGTGGTTATAAGGCTAGCTACAATGCTGGGACCATTAGACTATAAGAGCTGGGAGGTTATACTGGAACTATATGAAGCACTAGTAAAGCCACAGCTGAAGTACTGCCTGCAGTTTTGATCACCCAATATAGGATAATGTGATTGGACGAAGAGAGTATAGGAGAGATTCAGAGGACCATGCTTTTAGTGGAGGGTACAGAAAAGAAAAATTGAATGCTTTGGGTTATTTTCTTTGGAACAGAGGAGGCTGAGGGGTGATTACATTGCAGTATATAAAATTGAGGGGTTTAGAGAGTGGATAGAAAAATTCTTCTTGGATGAGGGACTCGAATCAGGGACCATAGTTTCAGTAGGAGGTTTGAGGGGATTTTCTCAATGAAGCAGCTTAACGATTTTTAATTCTCATGTGTTCAAATTCCTCCATATCTTCATCCTTCCCTTTCTCATTAACTCGTCTAGCCCAAACCCTTCCAAGACCTCCGATCACACTCCAATTATGACCTTTGCGCATCCCAATTTTAATAGTTCTGCCATTGGAAGCCATGCTTTCAGCTGCCAGGCCTGAGAGTCTGGAATTCTCTCTCTAAACCATTCTGTCTACACCTGTCTTAAAAACCTACCTCTGTGAGCAAGCTTTCTGTCTCAGTATCTCAGAATCAGTGTGGAAGAGGCCATTGAGTCTGTGCCGACATGAAAAACAGCTGACGTACCTACCTAATCACATTTACCAGAACCTGACTCCTAGCTTAAATGTTATAACGTGCCAAGTGCTCATCCACATACTTTTTAAACAATGTGAGTAAACCTGGTTCTATCACCCTCCCAAGGCAGTGCATTCCAGACCATCACCCTCTGGGTAAACCTCCTGCCACTCACCTTGAACTAGTGTCCCCTTGTGACTGACCCTTCAACTCCGGGTACAGCTGCCCCCAATCTACCCTGTCCATACCTCATAATCTTGCACACCTTGTACAGGTTGCCCCTCAGTCTTCCCTGCTCCAATGAAAATAGATCAAGCCCATCAAACCTCTCTTCATAACTGAAATGTTCCACCCATGGAAACATTCTGGTGAATCTACTCTGCACCCCTCAGTGCAATTACATTCTTCCTATAATATGGCAACCAGAACTGCGCACTTTACTCCAGCTGTGGCCTCACCAAAGTTCTATACTCCAACATGACCTCCCTGCTTTTGTATTCTGTGCCCCAATTGATAAAAGGCACATGCCTTTTTCACCACCCTATTAACCTACTTTTCTGCCTTGAGATCGATGGACAAACATGCCAAAGGTCCCTTTGTTCCTCAGAACCTCCTAATGTCGGCCATTCATTGAATACTTGTCCACCTACTCGGTGTCTCACCCCTTACCTTTCAGGGTTAAATTCCATCTGCCTATTTGACCATCCCATCCATATCTTCCTGGAACCCAAGACACTCCACCTTGCTGTTAGCCACCGGCCAATCTTGGTGTCATTGTTGCTAACTTTTGATTGGCTCTTAAATGTTGCCCGTTGTCTCTTTACTTAATTTGCTCTAGAGTCGCCAGGTATCTTTATGATACCGCCACGAGGTTCAAGTTCAAGTACTGATCAATAACTCAACACACCAATTAGTAAGATTCAAATCAAAACACATTTATTATACACAGTAAATCACTACTCATGCATAAACTCTACTTAGACTATTCCTATCACTGAAAGGTCTATACGTAGCTTCGGAATTGGCCCACCAGGTCAGGGGAACAAATGGCCTTTCGTTCGATCCGAGTCTGCAGGATTCAAAAGCTGATATGGACTGGTAGCTAGGAGCGCCTATCTCGTAGCGTGCGTTGACTGGAGACTTACTTGGTTGATGCGGCAGCTTGGGCAGTTCACTCTCAAGGGTTGATTCGAGTTGCTGAGTGACCCTGCCAAGAAGGACGATTTGAACTTGGGGACTCTATACTCCCCAGGGGCTTCCCGCCGTTCGGGGCGGACCCCGTACCTGGTTCCAAGTGATTGGACTACGTTCCTATCATTTGGATCGATTTCTCCAATACTGGAGTCGTTCCCTAATCGCTGGGCGGTCCCTAGGTGTCCGTTGGCCTTCCTTTGTCTTGGCTCCTGTTGGCGCCGAGGAGTCTGGCTTGGCCTTATTCACCTTAAATGTTTCGATTGTTCCCGGGCATCGCTCATTAGTATGCAGATGGCTGTGAGTTTCAGTACTGTCTGGGCTTTTGCAAGTTCTAATACACAGGATTTCTGCACTTGCTAGTTTTTGCCTGTGTTGGCTGAATTTCCCTGCAGCCTTTGCGGACCTCCATTTTAAGTCAGGAAGTGGCCAACCCAGGTGGCTACATCATCTCCAAACTTACTGATCCTAGCCCCACATAGTTATTTATGTTGTTTATATAAATTACAAATAATAGGGGACCCAGCACAGATCCCTCTGTATGTCACTGCACTGGCTTCTGGTCACTAAAGCAGCCTTCTGTCATCACCCTCCTACAACTAAACCAATTTTGAATCCGCCTTTTCAAATTACCCTGTATCCCATGTGCTTTTGCTGTCTGTATAAGTCTCCCATGTGGGACCTTGTCGAAGGCTTTGCTGAAATCCATATAAACTAAATTGCAATACCCTCATCCACACCTGGTCACCTCAAAAAATGCAATCAAATTTGTTAGGTATAACCTTCCTCTGACAAAGCCACGCTGACAATCAGATTTGTTAGGCAATGTCTCACTCTGACAAGGCCATGTTGACTATTCCTGATCAAACCTTTCCTCGCCAAGTGGAGACATTTTCTCCTTCAGAATTTTTTCCAATAGTTTCCCTGCCACTGACATGAGACTCGCTGGTCTGTAGTTCCTTGGCTTATCGCTACAACCTTCTTTAAATAATGGAACCACGTTAGCTGATCTCCAGTCCTTTGGCACCTCCTCCGTAGCCAGAGAGGAATTTAAAATTTGTGTCGGAACCCTAGCAATCTCTTTCCTCACCTCCCATAGCAGCCTGGAACACAATTCATCTGAACTGGAGATTTGTCCACTTTTAAGCCTGCCAGCACCTGCAATACCTTGTTACTCTCTGTCAATTTGCTCAAGAACCTCACAAGAACCCTGAGTTCCATACATACACCCTCATTCTCTTGGGTGAAAATGGATGTATTTTTTCAACACCCTACCGATGCCCTCTAACTCCAGCCACAGATTTCCCCCTTGGTCCCGAGTGGGCACTACTCTTTCCCTCATAACCCTCTTCCCATTGATATACTTTTAGAATATCTTGGGATTTGCCCTACTTTTACCAACCACAGTTTTCTCATAACCCCTCTTTGCTCTCCTAATTGCTTTCTTCAGCTCCACTCTGCACTTTCTGTACTCCGCTAATGCCTCCGGTGATTTGCTGCCCTTGTGCTTGCTAAAATGTACATCTCTTTTCCTTCTCATCGTATCCTGAATATCCCTGGTCATCCATCATTTTCTGGGCTTGTTACTCCTTGCTATCATCCTGGAGAGAACATGTTGGGCCTGTACCCTCACCATTTCCTTTTTGAATGCTCCCACTGCTCTTCTGTAAATTTCCCCACAAGTAGCTGCTCCCATTCTACCAAAGAACAAATAGAAGTACAGCACAGGAATAGGCCCTTCGACTCTCCAAGCCTGTGCCGACCATGCTGACCGTCTAAACTAAAATCTTCTACACTTCCTGGGTCCGTATCCCTCTATTCCCATCCTATTCATGTATTTGTCAAGATGCCCCTTAAATGTCACTATCGTCTCTGCTTCCACCACCACCTCCGGCAGTGAGTTCCAGGCACCCACTAACCTCTGTGTAAAAAAAAAAAAAAAAAAAACTTGCCTCGTACATCTCCAAACCTCGCACCTTAAACCTATGTCCCCATGTAATTGACCCCTCTACCCTGGGAAAAAGTCTCTGACTATCCACTCTGTCTATGCCCCTCATAATTTTGTGGACCTCTATCAGGTCGCCCCTCAATCTCCGTCGTTCCAGTGAGAACAAACCGAGTTTATTCAACCGCTCCTCATAGCTAATGCCCTCCATACCAGGCAACATTCTGGTAAATCTCTTCTGCACCCTCTCTAAAGCATCCACATCCTTCTGGTAGTTTGGTAACCAGAATTGAACACTATACTCCCAAGTTGGCCTAACTAAGGTTCTATACAGCTGCGACATGACTTGCCAATTCTTGTACTCAATGCCCCAGCCAATGAAGGCAAGCATGCCGTATGCCTTCTTGACTACCTTCTCCACCTGTGTTGCCCCTTTCAGTGACCTGTGGACCTGTACACCTAGATCTCTCTGACTTTCAATACTCTTGAGGGTTCTACCATGGAGGTATATTCCCCGCATTAGAGCTTCCAAAATGCATTACCTCACATTTGTCCGGATTAAACTCCATCTCCCATCTCTCCGTCCAAGTCTCCAAATGATCTAAATCCTGCTGTATCTTCTGACAGTCCTCATCGCTATCTGCAATTCCACCAACCTTTGTGTCGTCTGCAAACTTACTAATCAGACCAGTTACATTTTCCTCCAAATCATTTATATATACTGCAGAACACCACGGGTCACAGCCCTCCAATCAGAAAAGCACCCTTCCATTGCTATTCACTGCCTTCTATGACCTAGGTAGTTCTGCATCCATCTTGCTAGCTCACCCCTGATCCCATGTGACTTCACCTTTTGTACTAGTCTGCCATGAGGGACCTTGTCAAAGGCCTTACTGAAGTCCATTTTCGTGACCCCTTTTAGCCCTCCTGACTCCTTGCTTAAGTTCCTTCCTACTTTCCTTTTATGCCACACAGGCTTTCTCTGTTCCCAGCCTTCTAGCCCTGACAAATGCCTCCTTTTTCTTTTTGACGCGGCCTACAATATCTCTCGTTATCCAAGGTTCCCGAAAATTGCCGTATTTATCCTTCCTCACAGGAACATGCCGGTCCTGAATTCCTTTCAACTGACATTTGAAAGCCTCCCACATGTCAGATGTTGATTTGCCCTCAAACATCCGCTCCAAATCTAGGTTCTTCAGTTCCTGCCTAATGTTATAATTAGCCTTCCCCCAATTTAGCACATTCACCCTAGGACCAGTCTTATCCTTGTCCACCAGCACTTTAAAATCTACTGAATTGTGGTCACTGTTCCCGAAATGCTCCCCTCCTGATACATCTACCACCTGGCTGGGCTCATTCCCCAATACCAGGTCCAGTACAGCCCCTTCCCTAGTTGGACTATCTACATTCTGTTTTAAGAAGCCTTCCTGGATGCTCCTTACAAAATTTACCCCATCCAAGCCCCAAGCACTAACTGAGTCCCAGTCAATATTGGGGAAGTTGAAGCCTCCCATCACAACAACCCTGTTGCTTTTACTTCTTTCCAAAATCTGTCTACCTATCTGCTCCTCTATCTCCCGTTGGCTGTTGGGAGGCCTGTAGTAAACCCCCAACATTGTGACTGCACCCTTCTTATTCCTGATCTCTACCCATATAGCCTCGCTGTCCTCTGAGGTGTCCTACCATAGTACAGATATGATATTCTCCCTAACCAGTAGCGCAACTCCGCCACCCCTTTTGCATCCCCCTCTATCCCGCCTGAAACATCTAAATGCTCTAAGCTGGTTTAGCACACTAGGCTAAATCGCTGGCTTTTAAAGCAGACCAAGGCAGGCCAGCAGCATGGTTCGATTCCTGTACCAGGTGCCGGAATGTGGCGACTAGGGGCTTTTCACAGTAACTTCATTGAAGCCTACTCGTGACAAGAAGCGATTTTCATTTCATGTGCTCCTGTTTAAAGTTTTGGGCAGCACGGTAGCACAAGTGATTAGCACTGTGGCTTCACAGCGCCAGGGTCCCAGGTTCGATTCCCCGCTGGGTCACTGTCTGTGCGGAGTTTGCACGTTCTCCCCGTGTGTGCGTGGGTTTCCTCCGGGTGCTCCGGTTTCCTCCCACAGTCCAAAGACGTGCAGGTTAGGTGGATTGGCCATGCTAAATTACCCGTAGTGTCCATAAGGGTTGGGAGGGGTTATTGGGTTGCGGGGATAAGGTGGAAGTGAGGGATTAATGTGGGTCGGTGCAGACTCGATGGGCCGAATGGCCTCCTTCTGCACTGTATGTTCTATGTAATCTATGTAAATCCTGGAACGTTTAGCTGCCAATCCTGTCCTTCCCTCAACCAGGTCTCTGTAATGGCAACAATACCTTGGCCAATTCCTGACTTATTTGACTAAAATCCGCTCTTGTCAATCCAAAACTTTTTTTTTTTTTTTTGTTGCAACTTATCTGTTTCTTTGTCCGTAATAAGCTTAAATTGTACTATGTTGTGGTCGTTATCACTAAAATGACCCCCCCCCACCATCACACTTCAATACCTGTCCAGCTTCATTCCCCAGAATTAGGTTCAGCACTGTGTCATCCCTTGTTGGGCCCTCTACATATTGACCCCAAAAGTTCTGTATATATTTTAAGAAATCTATTCCATCTGGGCCCTTGATGCTATGACTGTCCCAATTAATGTTGGAAGAGTTGAAATCACCAAATATAATTACCCTATTATTATTTTTACACTCCTCAGCAAAGCTTAAATTTTTTTTTTTAAGAGTATCCAATTCTTTTTATTTTCCAATGAAGGGGCAATTTAGCGTGATCAATTCACCTGCCCTGCACATCTTTTTGGGTTGTGGGGGTGAGATCCACACAGACAAGGGGAGAATGTGCAACACCTCCGCAAGTGCGTATATTTGCGCCTCAATTTCCCACTGACTATCTGGGAGTCTATAATAAATGCCTGGCAATGTGGCTGTCCCCTTTTTATTCCTAAACTCTACTCACAAAGCTACATTTGATGTCCCTTCCAAGATATCATCTCTTCTTACTGCAGTAACTGATTCCTTAACTAGCAATGTGATGCCTCTACCCCTTTTATCCCCTCCCTTGTCTCGGCTGAAGATGCTATATCCCGGAATGTTGAGTTGCCAATCCTTCCTTTAACTCAACCAAGTCTCTGTGATAGCCACTGTATCACAATTCCACGTGTCAATCCTCACCCTTAACTCATCAGTTTTACCTGTAATACTCCTAGAATTAAAGCAGAGGCCATTCAGCCTTGCCTTGCTCCCTTGAAACTTAACACAGTACTTCCTCTGACATGATTGCTTCACTGTTTTATGGTGTGTCCCCATCCCCTACCAAATTAGTTTAAACTCCTCCCAACAGCACTAGCCAGCCCACCTGCAAGGATATTAGTCCTGCCCTGGGTCATATGTAGACCTTCCCCAGAAATGGTCCCAGTGATCTAGGAATCGAAAACTTTCCCCCATTTTGCACCAACTCTTAAGCCACATGTTCATCTGCGCTATTCTCCTATTTCTGTGCTCGCTAGCACATGGCACTAGGAGTAATATAGAGATCACAACCTGCAAGGTCCTGCTTTTTAGTCTACTTCCTAGCTCCCTGAATTCCTGATGCAAGACCTGACCCCTCTTTCTACCTATATCACTGGTAGCACCATGTACCATGACCTCTGCCTTATCACCCTCCCCCTTGAGGATGCCCTGCAGCTGTTCAGTGAAATCCCGGACCCTAGAACCTGGGATCAACACAGCATATTGACAGTCATGTTGATGGTCACAACAGCATCTATCTGTTTCCCTGACTATTGAATCCCCTATTACTATTGTTCTTCCTCTCCCCTCCCCTAAGATACCTGAACTATCTGCCTGTTTCCCTTGGACTGCTGCCTGGTGGTCACCCATTCCCTTTTTTCTTCACGTCCCTTTAGCTGCGGTGTGACCACCTCTCTTAAACGTGCTAGCCATGATGCTCTCAGACTCACGGATGCTCCACATTGTCTCCAACCACCATTCCAGCTATGAAACCCAAGCTTCCAAGAGTTGCAGCTGGACACACATGCTGGCTCCGTGCACTGGACATGTGCCCGGCTTCCCACATAGAGCAGGAAGAGCAAACCATGGCTTTGAGCTCTCCTGCCATGATTCAACCCTTTAAATTTAAAACCTTAGAAGACTTCTTTAAAAATAAAATAAATCAAATAAGGCCTGTCTCCGAGTCGTAGATTCTATGATTCTATTTAGCTTAAGTGAGCTTTTTGGTTGGCATGAAACAGTTTGGGCTGAAGGACCTGTCTACGTGCCTTAGATTCTATGATTCTATGAAGTAAGTCCCTACCCTTGCTAAAACAATGACTTGCAATTTAATATAGTTTGAAAATACCCATCAGGACTTGTGTACCAATCAGCTGATTTCATTGGTTCCACATAACGTTCTGAACTGAGTCGTCACCTTGGAACGCCACCGCCTGCCCCCGTATTATTGCCGATACACCCGCTGCCGCTGCTGCAGAAAAGGTAAGTCGATTAGGCCTTACTGCTCCTTTTTACTCCCCTAAGCATCGGGTATTCATCCAGGTCCAAGCTCCGGCCTCGCCATTGAAAAAGTAAGTGGTTCGGAGCCATAGTCCTATGAAGGACCTTGAGATTGCCAATTGTGTTAAAGATACTATAACAATACAAATTGTTGGTACCAAGCTGTCTTGCATGTATCTGCCTGGTATCTGCTCTGTTCCATGTCCCGTGTGACTCTGACTGGTACCTGCACTGCTCTGTCTGGTTCCTGCACTGCTCCGTGTCCTGTGTGACTTTGTCTGGTGCCTGCACTGCTCCATGTTCTTGTGACTCTGCCTTGTATCTGCACTGCTCCATGTCATGTGTGACTGACTGGTATCTGCACTGCTCCTTGTCCTGTGACTCTGTCTGGTACCTGCACTGCTCCATGTCCTGTTTGACTCTGTCTGGTTCCTACACTGCTCCGTGTCCTGTGTTATTCTGTTGCCTGCACTGCTCCGTGTCCTGTGTAACTGTCTGGTATCTGCACTGCTCCGTGTCTTGTGTGATTCTTTACCTGCACTGTTCCGTGTCTTGTGTGACTGTCTGGTATCTGCACTGCTTTGTGTCCTGTCTGACTGGTATCTGCACTGTTCCATGTCTTGTGTGATTCTGGTATCTGCACTGCTTCGTGTCCTGTGTGATTCTGGTATCTGCACTGCTTTGTGTCCTGTGTGATTCTGGTATCTGCACTGCTTCGTGTCCTGTGTGATTCTTGTATCTGCACTGTTCCATGCCTTGTGTGATTCTTTATCTGCACTGTTCCGTGTCTTGTGTGACTGTCTGGTATCTGCACTGCTTTGTGTCCTGTGTGACTGGTATCTGCACTGTTCCATGTCTTGTGTGATTCTGGTATCTGCACTGCTTCGTGTCCTGTGTGATTCTGGTATCTGCACTGCTTTGTGTCCTGTGTGATTCTGGTATCTGCACTGCTTCGTGTCCTGTGTGACTGGTATCTGCACTGCTCCGTGTCTTGTGTGATTCTGGTATCTGCACTGCTTCGTGTCCTGTGTGATTCTGGTATCTGCACTGCTTCGTGTCCTGTGTGACTGGTATCTGCACTGTTCCATGTCTTGTGTGATTCTGGTATCTGCACTGCTTTGTGTCCTGTGCGACTGGTATCTGCACTGTTCCATGTCTTGTGTGATCCTGGTATCTGTACTGCTCCGTGTCAGAGGGAGATCATGCCTAACAGAATTGATTGAATTTTTTGAGGAAGTGTCAAGGTGCATTGATGAAGACCGTGCGGTTGATGTAGTTTATATGGATTTCAGCAAAGCCTTTGACAAGGTCCTACATGTGAAACCAATAAAGAAGGTCTAAAGCAAAGTTTGGCAAGGTTTTTATTATATAAATATTTTTATTCTCCTTTTTCACATTTTCTCCCAAATTTATACTCTCCAACAATAAACAATAATCAGTAACGAATGCCCATATCAATAACAATAATCCCATCCTCCCACCAAACCCTCAAAGAGCAGCCCACATGTTAACATAAACAAATAACAAAAAGCAATCAGGAATCACCCTTAGTGCATGGGACACAGGTTAACGTGGCAAGTTGGATCCAAAATTGGCTTAGTGATAGGAGGCAGAGGATGGTGGTTGAAGGTTGTGTGATTGGAGATTGGTGTCCAGTGGCATACCACAAGGATCACTGCTGGGTCCCTTATTGTTTGTGATATCTATAAAAATGTAGAAGAAAATGTGGGGGGTGCATGATAATTAAGTTTGCAAATGACATGAATATTGGCCAAGTGGTTGACAGTGAAGAAGGTCTTGGGTTACATGAGGATATAGACAGATTGGTCAGATAACAGATCAATGGCAGATAGAATTTAATCCTGAAAAATGCAAGGTGATGCACTTTGGAAGGTGTAACACAACAAGGGAGTGCTCAATGAATAGCATGACACTAGGAAGCTGAGGAACAGAGGGATCTTGGGGTGTTTATCAGTCATAGCATAGATTATAAGAGCAGGGAGGTTATGTTGGAGCTGTACAGGACTTTGGTTAGGCCACAGCTGGAGTGCTGTGTGCAGTTCTGGTCATTGCACTATAGGAAGGATGCGATTGGACTAGAGAGGGTGCAGAGGAAATTCACCAGGATGTTGACTGGGATGAAACATTTTAGTTATGAAGAGAGGCTGGATAAGCTAGTGTTGTTTTCTTTGGAGTATAAAAGGCTGAGAGGGGACCTGATTAAGGTGTATAAAATTGAGGGACATGAACAGAGTCGATAGAATGCAGCTGTTCCCTTAATTTAAAAATAAATTAATTTAGAGTACACAATTATATTTTCCAATTTAGCGTGGCCAATCCACCTACCTTGCACATTTTGGGTTGTGGGGGTGAGATCCATGCAGAAAAGGGGAGAATGTGCAAACTCCACATGGATAGTGACCCGGGGGTGGGTTTGAACCCGGGTCCTCAGCACCGTGAGGCAACAGTGCTAACCACTGCACCACCGTGTCGCCCTTCTGTTACCCTTAGTTGAAGGGTCAAAAGCAAGGGGACATAATTTTACAGTGAAAGGTTTGGAGGGGATTTGAGGAAAAAAAATTTTACTCAGAGGGTGGTGGAAATCTGGAATGCACTGCCTGGGAGGGTATTTGAGGCTGGAAACATCACAATCTTTAAAAAGTACTTGGATTTTTTTTTTTGTCAGTGCAGGCTTGATGGGCCGAAGGCTCTCTTCTGTACTGTAAGATTCTATGAGGGGTGTTGCAATTTTGAGAAGGGTATCAATTAAGCAGTAAGGAGGATCAACATCTTAGCAGGCTCTTCAAATGAAACCTAATAGGTAGAACTTAAAAACCAAAAAGGAATAATCACATTGCTAGGAATGTTCTTTAGGTCCCCCAACAGACCAAGAGAAATAGAAGATATGTAGTCAAATTTCAGGAAATGTAAAATAAGGTAGTGATAGTGGCGGATTTCAACTTCCCCAACTTAACTGGTGTTGTCATAGTGTGAAAGGTTTAGAGGAAGAGGGATGGAATTTTTAAAATGCGTGCAGGTGAACTTTTTAAGCCTGTACGTAGAAGGTCCTATGAGAGACCTTCTTGTGGGGCAGCACGGTAGCATAGTGGTTAGCACTATGGCTTCACAGCGCCAGGGTCCCAGGTTCGATTCCCGGCTTAGGTCACTGTCTGCGCGGAGTCTGCATGTTCTCCCCGTGTCTGCATGGGTTTCCTCCGGGTGCTCTGGGTTTCTCCCACAGTCCAAAGATGTGCAGGTTTGGTGGATTGGCCATGTTAAATTGCCCTTAGTGTCCAAAAAGGTTAGGTGGGGTTACTGGATTACGGGGATAGGTTGGGAGTGGAGGTTTAAATGGGGTGCTCTTTCTAAGGGCCGGTGCAGACTCGATGGGCCGAATGGCCTCCTGCACTGTAAATTCTATGAGAGAGAACAGTGGGATGCATTCCAGAAGGGAATGGGGAGAGTACAGGGCCAACATGTTCCAGTAAAGAAAACGGATGGGACCAACAAATCCAGTGAACCCTGGATATCGAGGTATATACTGTATTGGCTGAAAAAAAGGGAGGCTTATGGCAGGTATTGAGGGTTCAAAACAGCAGGTGCCCGAGAGACATATAGAATGTGCAAGAGGGATCCAGAATTGGCTGAGTGACAGGAAGCAGAGGGTGATGGTCGAGGGGTGTTTTTCTGACTGGAAACCTGTGTCCAGTGGGGTCCCGCAGGGATCAGTGCTGGGGCCCTTGCTATTTGTGGATTATATGAATGATTTAGACATGAATGTAGGAGGGTTGATCAGCAAGTTCATGGATGATACGAAAATTGGTGGGGTGGTAAATAGTGGGAAGGATAGCCTTAGATTACAGGAGGCCATAGATGGGCTGGTTAGATGTGTTGATCAGTGGGACAAGGAATTCAATCCAGATAAGTGAGAGGTGATGCACTTAGGCAGGACAAATAAGGCAAGGGAATACACGATGAATGGCAGGATCCTGAGAAGCCCCAGGAATTAGAGGGACCTTGGTCTGCATGTACACCGGTCCCTTAAGGTAGCAGGCAGATGGATACAGTGGTTATGAAGACATATGGTATACTTGCCTTCATTAGTGGGCGAATAAAGTTTAAGAGCAGGGAGGTTATGCTGGAACTGTATAAAACGTTGCTTAGGCCACAGCCAGAGTATTATGTGCAGTTCTGGAACCCACATAATAAGAGGGATGTGATAGCTCTGGAAATGGTGCAGAGGAGATTTACCAGGGTTTTTCCTGGGCTGGTGAGTTTTAGCGAGGAAGAGAAATTGAATAGACTGGGGTTGTTTTCCTTAGCACAGAGGAGACTGAGGGGGGACATAATGAGATATATAAAATTATGAGGGGCATAGATAGAATTGACGGGAATAAACTTTTCCCTTGGTGGAAGGATCAATGACCAAGGGGGAATTAATTTAAGGGGAGTGGCAGGAAGGTTAGAGGGGACATGAGGAAAAACCTTTTCACCCAGAGGTTGGTGGGAGTCTGGAACTCGCTGCCTGAAAGGGTGGTGGATGCAGAGACCCTCATAACAGTTAAGAAGTATTTAGATGTGCACTTGCGATGCCAAGGCGTACAAGGCTATGGTCCCAAGTGCTGGAAAATGGGATTAGGTGGTTGTTTTTGACCAGAATAGATGTGTTGGGCCGAAAGGCCTTTTCTGTGCTGTAGACCTATGTCCCGTGTACGACTTTACAAAAAAAAATATATTTTTTTAAAAATTGATTTCCAAAAGAGGAAAGGAGCAGGTAAACAAAGTGAAATACAGTATTATAATGCAACTCCCCTCCTATAAACAGACAAACAAAAACTATATCGAAAAATGGTCAAATGAACAATGAACAGTAATTAACTCTTTAAAGAGAGATAGATGGTTGTCGTCTGTAAAAAATACATTCTCAGTGGATCTTCTCATAGCATTCTTAATCCTTTCCATATACAGAAAAGACATTAAGTCTTCCAACTAGGATGAAGCACTGGGTGCCTTGGGGGAATTCCAGGTTATTAAAATCCACCTGCAGGCTATTTCTGAAGCTAATGCAATGATGTCTGCCTTAATCTCAGTGAAAGTGACCAGTGCAGATGAGACTCCAAATATGACTTTCAAAGGACAAGGCTGGAGGCAATATCTAAAAGTTTGGAAAAGAGTGTCAAAGAACGATGATCATATTCCACGCAGCTTCGGACTTGACCAGAACATGTGGGGCGAGTGAGCACCTGTTGCATGTGTTGGAGAAAAACTTATTCATTCTGGCTTTGGTAAAGTGAATTCTGTGCAGAACTTTAAACTGAATTAAGCTTAACCCGAGGGCAGGAGGATGTGGAGTTGAGCCGAAAAAGGGTCTCCTCCACCAGTTATCCGTAAGGTCGAGCCCAAACTCTGCTTCCCAATCATTTCTTACCTTACGGAGAGGGGAGGGTCCAGAGGATAGCGTGAGATCGTACAAACTGAAGGATGGCACTGTAGCACAGTGGTTAGCACTGTTGCTTCACAGCACCAGGGTCCCAGTTTCGATTCCTGGCTTGCATCACTGTCTGTGCGGAGTCTGCATGTTCTTACCATGTCTGCGTGGGTTTCTTCCAGGTGCTCCAATTTCCTCCCACAAATTCCGAAAGATGTGCTTGTTAGGTGAATGGGACATTCGGAATTCTCCCTCTGTACCCGAACAGGCACCGTAGTGTGGTGACTAGGGGATTTTCACAGTAACTTCATTGCAGTGTTAATGTAAGCCTACTAGTGACACAAATAAAGATGATTATTATTAGAGCCACTGCTGGTTTGAGGCAATGACAGAATACTTTCCAACAATGTACTTGGAGGTAGTTGAGGAAAGGATGGACAGTGCGATGAACAAAACCACGGGCTTGAAAATGGCTTATTGTCACAAGTAGGCTTCAAATGAAGTTACTGTGAAAAGCCCCTAGTCGCCACATTCCGGCACCTGTTCAGGGAGGCTGGTACAGGAATTGAACCGTGCTGCTGGCCTGCCTTGGTCTGCTTTCAAAGCCAGCGATTTAGCCCTGTGCTAAGCAGCCCTTTATAGCAGTAAAGACTAGATCCAGATAAATTTAAATTTGGCTGCAAGCTGGCTAAAGCTGGCAAAGTTCCCATCGACAAACATGTCAGTAAAACGTTTGAGCCCCTTCTTCCTCCACAAGGCCAACACCAAGTCAACTAGGAGCAGGAGTTGGCCATCTGGCCCCTCGGGTCTGCTCTGCCATTCAATAAGATCATGGCTGATCTTTTTGTGGATTCAGCTCCACTTACCCGCCTATCCTTTTATTTCTTTACTGTTCAAAACTCTATCTACCTTTGCCTTACAAACATTTAGCGAGGTAGCCTCAACTGATTCACTGGGCAGAGAATTCAACAGATTCACAATCCTTTGTGTGAAGACGTTCCTCCTCAACTCAGTCCTAAATCTGCTCCCTCTTATTTTGAGCCTGTGCCTCCTAGGTCTAGTTTCACCCGCCAGTGGAAACAACCTCCCTGCTTCTATCCCATCTATTCCCTTAATAATTTTATATGTTTCTGTAAGATCCCCCTGTAGCGCACAATGACTTACGAGAGACGAATAGAGATGAAGTCGATGAGGCTTTATTAAGCGTGACTTGTTCCCTGCAGTTCAGCAACAGACTGGAGCTGCGGGGAGAACTCCTGGTTCTTATACTCCGCCTTCAGGGCGGAGCTAGAGATCAACAGCCAACCAGGACCCGGGATCTGTCAGCCAATGGCATCACGGCTTCACAGTCCCACATGACCCCTAATGCATACTACCACATTCACCCCTTGTTAAAAATGAACCCGGCGGGGTGGTGCTTCGCATGGTGGTAGGGGTTTACAAGGCTGGTCCGGGGAGGAAAAAAAACTTTTTGCATGTCATTACAGTGCCCTACACTTTGCCCTACACTGGCTATGTACAGGGTTTGTGAACTATTTACAATATTCGTAAGAAGAAAAAAGAACATTCTTATTAAAGTCCACAACATTCTTGTGTTACACCGATGCCACGAGTCGCGTGGGCGGTCTGGTCTTCCTTGTCGATCGCCTCAGCCCCGGTGGTGGTGCAGGTGCTTGTTCCAGCGTTGTCGTCTCCGGGAGCTTTACGGTTTCTGCTTCTGCTTCACTCCTGGTCGGACATGGGAGGAGGACCGATCCTCCCGGGAAGGGGGCGGTCGCGGGGTGCGCCGGTGGCAGGGAGGGGGTGATTGGTGCCGAGGGGGTGTGTGTGTTGCCGGCGGGCGCCAGGTCTCGCAGGGAGACTGTGTCCTGTCGGCCGTCGGGGTACGCCACGTAGGCGTACTGCGGGTTCGCGTGGAGGAGGTGAACCCTCTCGACCAACGGGTCCGACTTGTGCGCCCGCACATGTTTCCGGAGCAAGATGGGTCCTGGGGCCGCCAGCCAGGTCGGCAGCGACGTTCCGGAGGAGGACTTCCTGGGGAAGACAAGGAGGCGCTCATGGGGCGTTTGATTAGTGGTGGTACACAGCAGCGACCGGATGGAGTGGAGAGCATCCGGGAGGACCTCCTGCCACCGTGAAACTGGGAGATCCCTGGACCGTAGGGCCAGTAGGACGGTCTTCCAGACCGTGCCGTTCTCCCTCTCTACTTGCCCGTTCCCCCGGGGGTTGTAGCTGGTCGTCCTGCTCAAGGCTATACCCTTGCTGAGCAGGAACTGGCGCAGCTCGTCACTCATGAAGGAGGACCCCCTGTCGCTATGGATATATGCGGGGCAACCGAACAGTGTGAATATGGTGCTAAGGGCTTTAATAACTGTGGCCGCTGTCATGTCGGGGCAGGGGATGGCGAAAGGGAAACAAGAGTACTCGTCCACCACGTTCAGGAAGTATGTGTTGCGGTCGGTGGAGGGGAGGGGCCCTTTGAAATCCAGACTGAGGCGTTCAAAGGGACGGGAAGCCTTGATCAGGTGCGCTCCATCCGGCCTGAAAAAGTGCGGTTTGCACTCTGCGCAGATGTGGCAGTTCCTGGTGACTGTACGGACCTCCTCCACGGAGTAGGGGAGGTTGCGGGACTTTATAAAATGGTAGAACCGAGTGACCCCCGGGTGGCAGAGGTCCTCGTGGAGGGTTTGGAGACGGTTTATTTGTGCGTTGGCACATGTGCCACGGGATAGGGCATCGGACGGCTCGTTCAGCTTTCCGGGACGGTACAAGATCTCGTAGTTGAAGGTGGAGAGCTCGATCCTCCACCTTAAGATCTTGTCATTTTTAATTTTGCCCTGCTGTGCATTATCGTACATGAAAGCTACCGACCGTTGGTCCGTGAGGAGAGTGAATCTCCTGCCGGCCAGGTAATGCCTCCAATGTCGCACAGCTTCCACTATGGCTTGGGCTTCCTTTTCCACTGAGGAGTGGCGGATTTCTGAGGCGTGGAGGGTTCGGGAGAAAAAGGCCACGGGTCTGCCCGCTTGGTTAAGGGTGGCCGCTAGAGCTACAGCGGAGGCGTCGCTCTCGACCTGGAAGGGGAGGGACTCGTCGATGGCGCGCATCGTGGCCTTTGCGATATCCGCTTTGATGCGGCTGAAGGCCTGGCGAGCCTCTGTCGACAGGGGGAAGGTAGTGGTCTGTATTAGGGGGCGGGCCTTGTCTGCGTACTGGGGGATCCACTGGGCGTAATATGAAAAGAACCCCAGGCAGCGTTTCAGGGCTTTGGAGCAGTGGGGGAGGGGAAATTCCATGAGGGGGCACATGCGTTCGGGGTCGGGGCCTATTATCCCATTGCGCACTACATATCCCAAGATGGCTAGCCGGTTTGTGCTAAACACGCACTTGTCCTCGTTGTATGTGAGGTTCAAGGCGTTTGCGGTCTGGAGGAATTTTTGGAGGTTGGCGTCGTGGTCCTGCTGATCGTGGCCGCAGATGGTTACGTTGTCGAGATACGGGAACGTGGCCTGCAACCCGTGTTGATCAACCATTCGGTCCATCTCCCGTTGGAAGACCGAGACCCCGTTTGCGACGCCAAATGGGACCCTTAGGAAGTGGTATAGTCGCCCGTCTGCCTCGAAGGCTGTGTACTTGCGGTCACTTGGGCGGATGGGGAGCTGATGGTAGGCGGACTTGAGGTCCACGGTGGAGAAGACCTTATATTGGGCAATCCGATTGACCATGTCGGATATGCGGGGGAGAGGGTACGCATCTAGCTGTGTGTACCTGTTGATGGTCTGGCTATAGTCTATGACCATCCTTTGCTTCTCCCCTGTCTTTACTACTACCACCTGTGCTCTCCAGGGACTATTGCTGTCCTGGATTATGCCTTCCTTCAGCAGCCGCTGGACTTCGGACCGAATAAATGTCCGGTCCTGGGTGCTGTACCTCTGCTCCTAGTGGTGACGGGTTTGCAATCCGGGGTGAGGTTTGCAAACAAGGATGGGGGTTTAACTTTGAGGGTTGCGAGGCCGCAGATAGTGAGTGGGGGTATTGGGCCGCCGAATTGGAATGTTAGGCTCTGCAGGTTGCACTGGAAGTCTAATCCCAGTAATGTGGGCGCGCAGAGTTGGGGAAGGACGTAGAGCCTGTAGTTTTTAAACTCCCTCCCTTGCACCGTTAGGGTCACTATGTAGAACCCTTTGATCTGTACGGAGTGGGATCCTGCAGCTAGGGAAATCTTTTGCGTACTGGGACGGATGGTCAAAGAACAGCGTCTTACCGTGTCGGGGTGGATGAAGCTTTCTGTGCTCCCGGAGTCGATCAGGCATGGTGTCTCGTGTCCGTTGATCAGCACCGTTGTTGTCGTCGTCTGGAGCATCCGGGGCCGTGCTTGGTCCAGCGTCACCGAGGCCAGACGTGGTCGCAGTGTCTCAGCGTCTTCTTCGAACCCCGTGGAGCCGTCGATGCTGGGGTCCATTGTTGTCGTCCAAGATGGCGGCGGGGGTGAACAAAATGGCCGCCCCCATGCATCGCACATGGCTGGGGGGTCCCAAGATGGCGGCGGGGGTGGACAAAATGGCCACCCCCATGCATCGCACATGGCTGGGGGGTCACAAGATGGCGGCACCCATCCTCCCCTCGTGGTGGCCGGGACCCAAAATGTGCCTGCGGGTCGCACATGGGGCGCTGGGGGGGGTTGGGGAGCGTTTGGGATGCGCTGGACTCTTTCTTCTCCGGGGACAGCGGCGACCCCCCGGGACCGGCACACAGCCGCAAAATGGCCCTTTTTGCCGCAGCTCTTGCAAATCGCTGCGCGGGCCGGGCAGCGCTGCCGGGGGTGTTTCGCCTGGCCACAGAAATAGCAGCGGGCCCCCCTGGGATGACCTGGCGTCTGAACCGCGCAAGCCTGTGGGGGGGGTTTGTCGCGACGGGGATCCACGGAGCCCAAGGGGCTGCCGCGCGGTTGGGGCCGTACGCGCGGGCGTTTTGCGCGGCCACATCTAGGGAAGCTGCAAGGGCCCATGCCTCTGAGAGTCCTAGCGACTCTTTTTCTAACAGTCTTTGGCGGATTTGGGGAGAGTTCATACCTGCCACAAACGCATCGCGAATTAACATGTCCGTGTGTTCAGCCGTGTTTACCGGCGGGCAGCTGCAGGCCCGTCCCAAAATTAGCAGCGCGGCGTAGAATTCGTCTAGCGATTCTCCGGGACTTTGCCGTCTCATTGCAAGCTGGTAGCGTGCGTAGACCTGGTTCACTGGGCGAACGTAGATGCTCTTTAGTGCTGCGAACGCCGTCTGGAAATCCTCTGCGTCTTCTATGAGAGGGTAAATTTCCGGGCTTACCCTCGAATGCAGGACCTGCAGTTACTGGTCTTCTGTGATCTGGCCGGGGGCCGTTCGGAGGCAGCCTTCGAAAAAAGTCTGTCAGTGTTTAAAAATTGCTGCTGAGTTCACTGCGTGGGGGCTGATCCTCAGGCATTCCGGGACGATCCTGAGCTCCATAGTCCTTTAAGCACGCTTAAAAAATTGTAGCGCACAATGACTTACGAGAGACGAATAGAGATGAAGTCGATGAGGCTTTATTAAGCGTGACTTGTTCCCCGCAGTTCAGCAACAGACTGGAGCTGCGGGGAGAACTCCTGGTTCTTATACTCCGCCTTCAGGGCGGAGCTAGAGATCAACAGCCAACCAGGACCCGGGATCTGTCAGCCAATGGCATCACGGCTTCACAGTCCCACATGACCCCTAATGCATACTACCACCCCCCCCTCATTCTTCTAAATTCAAATGAGTATAGTCCCAGTCTACTTAGTCTCTCCTCATAAGCCAATCCTCTCAACTCCGCAATCAACCTCGTGAATCTCCTCTGCACCCCCTCCAGTGCCAATACATCCTTTTTCAACTAAGGAGACCAAAACTATACACAGTACTGCAGGTGTGGCCTCACCAGCACCCTATAAAGCTGCAACATAACCTCCCTGCTTTTAAACTCTATCCCTCTAGCAATGAAGGACAGAATTCCATTTACCTTCTTAATATCTTGCTGCACCTGCAAATCAACTTTTTGAGATTCATGTACAAGGACACCCAAGTCCCTCTGCACAGAAGCATGCTGCAATTTTTTACCATTTAAGTAACAGTCCATTTTGCTATTATTCCCACCAAAATGGATGACCTCACAATTATCAACATTGAACTCCATCTGCCAGACCCTTGCCCACTCACTTAAACTATCTATATCTCTCTGCAGCCTTTCAGTGTCCTCTGCACACTTGGCTCGATCACTCACCTTAGTGTCACCTGCGAACTTTGACACATTACACTTGGTCCCCAACTCCAGATTATCTATGTAAATTATGAACAATTGCTGACCCAACACTGATCCCTGAGGTGCACCACTAGCTACTGATCGCCAACCAGAAAAACAACCATTTATCCACACTTTTTGCGTTCTGTCAGAGGATAGCATGGGACCGTACAACCGGAGGGCAACATGGAGGGCAAGAATAAATGATTCTTACAAATAGGACCCAATAGTGAAGGAATGAAAAGTTTAAAATGCTGATGAAACCGTTTCCATATTTTAAAAAGTAGAAATCACATTGCCGTGTATTTAGCGGGGGGGGGGGGGGGGGGGAGGTAACAGGGCACAAATTAAGGCAGAAAGAGAGCAGGAGTGCGCTTCCATAAGACACCAGTTTAAACTTGGACCATGACACCAAGTTAAAATCTTTCGAATATTGGCTGCTCAATTATTGTAGCCCATCAACCTCTCCCCATCTGAAATATAGCTCTTTTGATGCTAGGAATCCTGCCTGTCCAGATAAATGTTGATCTCAGCTTGTTAACCCAGAACAAAAAATAATTTTGGTAGAAAAATAGGGACACATTGGAAAAGAAACAATCTGGGCAGAATGTCATCAACACAGGCAGCAGTGTCAGTGATGTATAATAAGAGATCACAGCATAGAAGGACACATGGTGCTCCATTCCAGCTTGAAAGATGGTCTTTAGTAGTGTGGACAATATTAAGGCTTTGACAGGGGTTCTATCACCAGGTCAAAGAACAGCGGGGACAGAGGACACCATTGATGGGTTCCCCTGGATAAGGAGAAGTACTCTGAGTGTAGCACGTTGGTGTGCACATTTGTGGTAGGGCAGGTATAAAGGAGGCAAATCCATAAAGTAAATTTACCCAAGATTGCAAACAGATAATTGCACTCCACCGGTCAAAGACCTTCTTCACACCCAGAGAGACAGCAACGTCGGGGACGGTTGAGACAGTTGGGAAAAGATACGTACTTTTGAGAATAATTGGCGTCCCTTTACAACGCCAGTTTGGTCATCAGACATTATGGACGTGATCAAACGGAAACGTTTCCAAGTTTAAGGCGGGTTTGGCTGGGGATTCCTCCCCAGCTCTGTTGGGGAGTTCCCCATCGTTTTCTAACCACACTTAGTCCCTTTTCCGGGTTTCTCTCCGGGCTAAGCCACACTTCAAATTATTTCCATCACTGGGGAGCTGAACTCGCTGGTCAGACCGCCACCATTTTGAAAGAGTGCCCCGATCTTTAAGTGAGCTTCAGGGTCCTCGACACCCTCCACCCAAGGGCAATCCCCTTTTCAGGCCTTCCCATGCACATTTTGGGCGCCCCCTTCCAAGACCCCTACTCTTCACCCACCCCAACTTTCTGGAGGCCCTTTACCCCCCTCACCCTTCATACCCCCCATCCCTCCTTTTATGGGCATGGCCCCCCCTCAGGCCCTGACCTTGGTATTGCCACCTGGGTACCCTGGCACTGACACCCTGGCAGTGCTCCTGCCAGCCTGGCAGTGCCAAGTACCTGGGTGCCAGAGGGAGATCCAGGGTGCCATCCTGCCCTGCTCCTGATCACCCAGGAGATTTCAATGGCCTTTTAGACTCTCCAGGTGCCACATGGACCAGCATTAATCAGCGCCCACATGACCTCTCACTGGGGAGCTGGTTAGATCACGAGAGGCTGTTAGATCAGGCTTCCATCTCACTAATGAGATGGAGGTTGCCCTTAGTTAACCTCAATAGCTTTGCGCTGTGTCTAGGAGGGATGCGGATCCCGCCAACGGGAGAGGGCTGGTTAGATCACAAATCGCTCGGTGTGGTTCCCGATTTGGGCTTCTCCCGCAATCTAACCAGCCGACATGGATCCTCTCCAGGTGCAACGCGGCTGTTCGTTTGTGCCCTTATATCAGGGAGACATGGCTCTAAGTGATGCAGCAGTACCTTAGCCAACAGATTTACGTTTGCGTTTCAAAGAGAGATGGGCCAATATGAGCCATATTTTAAGTGCCCCTGTCTCTTTTGAGTATAAGCGAAATGGAAGCTTGTGACAATGTCGGGGGCAGAGAGCCATGAGATAGTGAGTTGTTAAACATGTCGAGCAGTAAGGATACAAGTTGAGTGGAGAAGCTTTTATAAAAATCAATAGAGAAGCCTTCAGGGCCTGGGGACTGGCCACTTTGCATCACCTGAATGCAGTTTGATATCTCATCCAGGCACTTAGGGTCATTTAAGACTCTGCTCCTGTTCACACCTGCAGATGGGATGTCCAAATTATTCAGGAAGTCAGCCATTGCCATGCTATTCAAAGGAGATCCAATTATAGAGGTTGCAATAAAAGGAAGCAAAGGTCATATATCTGGGAGATAAACCAATAAACAGACTGGCACCTGAGCTGGTGGGCTAGTAGGTGGCCAGCTTTGTCCCCGTATTCATAAAAAGTCCCCTTGAACGCTGTAACGGGCACAGCTTTATTTATGGAAAGTAAGTCAAATTGAGTCTGGAGCTTTAGCCTGTCTGCATATAACTCAGGGGTGGGGGGTAATAGAATATTGACCCGTCCATTTCTAAAATTGAATCCACCAATTCTTGTTGCTTTAATTTTCTTTATTTGATAATATATGGATTATAAGAAATTGTTTCTCCGAAGAATCACTTTGAGGGCCTCCCATAATAAACAGATGGGGTGGCGGAATCAGATTTGTTTGTTTTAATAAAACATCCATACTGGTGTGTATAGATTTTGAAAAATCTTTGTCAGATGACAGGATTGTCTCACATTTCCATCGCGGCCAATCATTAGTTTTGGGTGTAAGAGCCAGGTTGAGGGAGTGGGGCGGGTGGTCTGATATAACCATTGCTGAATGCTCAGCAATTTTAACTGGGGAGAAGAACTCTGTCCAAAAAAGAGTCGATGCGTGAGTAAGAATGGTGGACATGAGAAAAGTAGAAAAAATGCCCTGTGACGGGTTGGAAATTTGAAGGATCCACACAACCCATTTGTGTCATGAAGGTGGAAAGAGCCCTGGAAACGCTGGAGAGGGTTAACGTCTTTGTACTTCAGCAATACAGATTTGTATTCTAACACAGTTTAGGTCCCCTTGAAAAATAAGGTGGTTGGTGTCTAGATCAGGAAGGGAAAATAGAAGCTATGTGATGTATTTTGTATCATCCCAGTTAGGGGCATAGACATCCCCCCAAACTACAAGGGTTTGAAAAAGTGTGCCACTAAATATTGTGTAATGTCCACCAGGGTCTGAGATTACATTTAAGGGGGGAGGGGGGAATTGTATTCTTTTGTTAATTGCCATCCCCATAGCTCTGCCATCAAAGCTGGCCAACGCATGCTTATGCAATCTGGTGTGATCTCTAACACGAAGATGCGTTTCTTGAAAGAATGCAACATCTGTGTGTAGTGATATTATGGTTGTGTTGTAATTAACCGACTGACCACGAGGAGTCTCACTAGCATATAGAACATAGAACATAGAACAATACAGCGCAGTACAGGCCCTTCGGCCCACGATGTTGCACCGAAACAAAAGCCATCTAACCTACACTATGCCATTATCATCCATATGTTTATCCAATAAACTTTTATAGAACATGTTAGTCAGGTGACAGCAGGCTGGCTGGAGGGTGCTAGAGAGAGAGGTTGCTTGTGCATGTTAATACTTTTATCCATCTGTTGTTTGGTATAGTTTACCCACAGTTAATGTTAACAAATCGTTTATAGCTTTAGCTGATTTATATTACAAGTGTTTTTGGACTTTTGTCACGAACTACCCACGTATAATTTAAGAAACTAGGCAAGTTTCAGTAGGATTTATGCTCTACAACTGCGGGTTTGCGCTGAGAAATTTCTGATGAATGCAGAATGGAGAAATGATAATCATGTGGCACAGTTAGGTGAAACATTCTTTAACCCTGTGCATACTCTCATACCTTCAATACAACATGCACTCTTACACATGCATGTACATGTGGTCTCACCTCGCTTGTATAATCAGACACAGCTTGTACTCTCATGCTACCTAGTTATTTCAAGTGCCTTTACACTGCCAATGTACAATATAACATTCTGACACCACCCACACACATACCCTTAGATTGAGTGTGTGCTACTTTTAGTCTCACAATACATGTACAACCTAGTTCTGAAAACAACAAAGAAGGAAGACGTGTAATAATTATAATACATTTTAAAATCCCTGAAGATGCAGAATTAACTTGACAGACATGCTATGAATTTTCAGCATTTGTGGTTACTATTTAATGCTCCACATAACTTGTAATTTGGAGCTGAAGACTTTAAATGTACTGTTCCATTAACAGCCAGAAGGTGGCACCACAATACCCTTTATGATGACCCAAAGAGTCACAGTTCCAAATTGTGTCGGATTAACCTTTGTTCAATGTTAAGAGATTCTGTATAATCTAAATTTTTGTCCAATTTTCTTTCTTTTTTCACTTATCCTGAAGATAATACTCCCCTTTTGTAGGTTTAATTTCCACAGGTGCTGGCAGTCATCCATTCCCTCATTCAAGTAACTTTTCTGCTATTATGAGCTTGAACTGTGAGCTATGTGACCACAAAGGGCATCGCTGTCAAGTCTATTCTTACCCTCTTCCCACATCCACATTTTTCAGCTAGAGTTATTGGAGTGATAATCTCGTCTAGTTTTCAGAATCGGTATCTTAATGTACCGTTCTATCTCTCATCTCGATTCACCCAGTCCGAGGCACTGGACAAAGCTTATGCCTCTTTCTACTTAGAGTCATAGAGTCATACAACACAGAAAAGGCCAATCGCCTCTGCACCAGTCAAAAACAACCACCTAACCATTCTAATTCCATTTTCCAGCACTTGGCCCATAGCCTTGTATACCCTGGCATCGCAAGTGCACATCTAAATACTTGGGAAATATTATCAGAGTCTCTGCCTCCAGCACCCTTTCAGGCAGTGAGTTCCAAACTCCCACCACCCACTGGGTAAAACGTTTTTCCTCACATCCCCTCTAAACCTTCTGCCCCTTACCTTAAATCTAACCCTCTGATCATTGACTCCTCTATCAAGGGGAAACGTTTGTACCTGTCTACTCTATGCCCCTCATAATTTTATACATCTCAATCATATTTCCCCCCCTCAGCCTCCTCTGCTCCAAGGAAAACAATCAAAGTCTATCCAGTCTCTCTTCATAACTAAAAGTCTCCAGCCCAGGCAACACTGGGCTAAATCTCCTCAGCTCCCTTTCCAGTGTTATCGCATCCGTCCTCTACTTCTGTCTGATCGACCGAGCTCCCAATGCCTCACAGCCATTGAAGCTACTGTGGAATATTGCTTTATCTTTGTGCACTGGGTGCTACGGCTGGGATTTGCTTTGTGCCCTTTCATGCTCAAGAGTGTTGTGATGCTGGGGCTCGTCCTGAGCTCAACAGTAGGCCTATGCTAATAACGGTGGTGGAGGAGGTGAAATTGTGTGCTAATCTTCAGAGGTCATTCTGAAACCAAATCCTATTCAACTGCCTGTTTCGCCCTGAATAATTCCTTGCATTTCAAATTATCCTAGGTTTCATTTCTTGCCCATTTATTAATCATTTGAAAAAAGACTAACATCATGTGGGCAGTTTCTGTCATTTCGGTTTCATCAAGGAAGAATGACCTTTGGCTCATGCCGAACATTGGATATCCTGAAGTGAGGCGAGAGAAACCGTGAGCAATATTCTTGCCTTAAAGTGGGACATGGCCTGGAGCAACTGAGAAGAGGGTGGCTTGGGAACTGGTAACAGTTGATTGTGGTGACAGGCACAGTTATTGGGTTATTGTTCCTGTGCACATGCAGACATCCTGTTAGCAACGGGGCCGTCTCAAACAAATGCCAGGGTGTGGGTGGGATCTCTCCACGGGGGCAGGGCAGACAAGCCTTGTTCTTTCCTTCTGAATAGTGCTTTGAAATTAATTTAGAAAACTGATTTAATAAACAAGAATGAGTATATGCTAACATGCGCGCAATAGGTCCCGCCAGTACCCTGACCGTTTCCTCAATAAAACATAACAATTTCTTCTGTCTCAACCACTTCCTGAGCAAGCCATTCCATGTTCCAACACCGCTCTGTGATAAGAAACCTCCAACTTACCTCCTCACTCTCTTCGTGGAAATTGTAAATTTTTGGACTTTTCATAGATTATCATAGAATTTACAATGCAGAAGGAGGCCATTCGGCCCATCGAGTCTGCACCAGCTCTTGGAAAGAGCACCCTATCCAAGGTCAACACCTTCACTTGTCCCCATAACCCAGTAACCCCACCCAACACTAAGGGCAATCTTGGACACTAAGGGTCCATCCATATCATGGCCAATCCACCTAACCTGCACATCTTTGGACTGTGGGAGGAAACCGGAGCACCCGGAGGAAACCCACGCACACACGGGGAGGATGTGCAGACTCCGCACAGACAGTGACCCAAGCCGGAATCGAACCTGGGACCCTGGAGCTGTGAAGCAATTGTTGCTATCCACAATGCTACCGTGCTGCCCCAAACTAACTACCCACGTATAATTTAAGAACAAAAACATTGCAAATCTCCTCAGACTTGTCCACTCCAATGAAAGTAGTCCCAATATTTCACATCTCTCCTCATAACTATAATTTCCCACCACTAGCATCAACCTGGTTAATCTATATTATAAATATTCGATAACCCGAGTATTGTTTCTGCAGGGTGTAACTGCACACAATACTCTAACTTACAGGGAATTATGTATTTGAACCCGAGGTCTCACTGTTCATCTGCACCTTTCAACCTCTTTCTACTGACTGCGTGTTCCCAGCCCATTTTCTTCTCCTGAAGTGGATTACCCAAGACCTCTTTGAATTAAATAACAATCTTCACCTATCCACAAACCTGTGAGTCTTTGAAAATAAGGTAAATAATGTATTGTGGTTCCTCTTTATTTGCCAAACACTTTATTTCAAGGGATCAGTAAATGTTGATAGCCTGCTCCCTATGCCCATGGTTAAATGATGTATATGCTGAAAATTTAAAAAAATGGACCTAATATTGACCACTGGGTATATCACTTCCAACTTACCTCCAATCTATATGACCTCTGTTAGATCGAAATTTGTGCACCTTTCTATCTGCGCCGCTACATTTCCTAACAACTGAATTTTAACAACATATCATTTTGTACTGACATGCTAATTTTTGTTCCCCATGGGATGTGGACATTGCTGGTAAAGTCTACATTTGTTTTACATCCTTAATTGCCCTTGGGAAGGTGGTGGTGAGCCATCTCCTTGAACCGCTGCAGTCTATCTGGTGCCAGTAGACCCAAAGTGCTGTTAGAAAGGGAATTGCAGGGTATTGACTCAATGGCAGTGAAGGAATGCTGATATAATTCCAAGGCAGGATGGTGTATGGTTGGAGGGAACTTGCAGGCAGTGGTGTTCCCAGGGATCTACTGCCCTTGTATTTCCAGTGGTAGAGGTCACGGGTTTGGAAGGTGCTGTCAAAGGAGCTTGGTGAGTTGGTGCGGTGCATCTTGCAGATGGTACACACTGCTGCCACTCTGCATCGGTGGCGGGACAAGATAAATGATTAAGTAGTATGATGGGGCGCTGATCAAGCAGACTGCTTTGTCCTGAATGGTGTTGAGCTCCTTGAGCTGCACTCATCCAGGCAAGTGAAAAGTATTCGATCACACTCCTGACTTGTGCCTTGCAGATGGTGGACAGACTTTGGGGAGACGAGGCGAGTTACTTGCCACAGAATTCCCAGCCTTTGAACATAGGAACATAGGAATTAGGAGCAGAATTAGGCAATTCAGCCCTTCGAGCCTTTTCCGCCATTCAATCAGATCATGGCTGATCTCTTCTTGGTCTCAAATCCACCTCCCCACCTCTTCCCATATCCCTTTAACCCATTTTTAAAATCAGAAATGTATCTACTATCTTCTTGAAAACATTTGGTGACTCCGATTCCACCGCACTGTGGGGCAGCGAGTTCCACAAATTCACCAGCCACTGCGAGAAATAGTTCCTCTTCAACTCAGTTCTAAATCTACCACCTCTCAACCTATATCTGTGACCTCTCATGCTAGATTTCCCTACATGGGGAAACATTTGGTCTATGTTTACTTTATCAATCTCTTTTAGTATCTTATATACCTCAATCAGATACCCTCTCATCCTTTTTTAAAAAATTTAGTGTACCTAATTCATTTTATTTTACCAATTAAGGGGCAAATTCGCATGGCCAATCCACCTACCCTGCACATCTTTGGGTTGTGGGGGCGAAACCCACGCAAACACGGGCAGAATGTGCAAACTCCACACTCCCCTCTCATCCTTCTAAACTCCAGTGAGTATAAGCACAAACTGTTTAATCTCTCCTCTTACCTCAACCCTTTCATCCCCGGAATCAATCTGGCGAATCTCCTCTGAACTGCCTCCACTGCCACCACATCCTTCCTCAAATAAGGAGACCAAGACTGGACACAATAATCCAGATGTGGTCTCACCAACACCCTACACAATTGCAACAACACTTCTCTACTTTTATACTCCAGTCCTTTTGCAGTAAATGCTAACATTTCATTTACCTTTTTTATTACAGTCTGTACCTCCATACCAACTTTCTGCGACTCATGAACATAGACATCCAGATCCCTCTACCCAGGTGCATCTTGAATGTGCTTCCCATTTAGATAATTTGCCTTTCCATTTCTTCGGTCAAAATGGATAACCTCACACTTATCCACATTAAACTCCATCTGCCAAATTTTGGCTTATTATCCTAGCCTATCTATATCCGTCTGTAAACTCTTTATCTTCTCTTCACTGCCTGCTTTCCTACCTACTTTACTATCACTTGCAAATTTTGCTATGTTGTACTCTGTCCCTGCTTGCAGATCATTTATGTAGATTGTAAACAGGTGAGGTCCGAGGACTGACCCCTGGGGCACCCCACTAGTTACAGTTCACCAGCCAGAGAAGGGCTCATTTATCTCGACCCTCTGCTTTCTATCCGTCAGCCAATCCTCAACTCAAATGTAGCACTCTAGCCCCAATCCCCTGTGATCTCACATTCTGGATTAGTCTTTTATGTGGCACCTTGTCAAATGCCTTCTGGAAGTCTAGATATACCACATCCACAGGTTCCCCATTATCCACCTTGCTGGTTAAGCCCTCAAAGAACTCAAGCAAGTTTGTCAAGCATGACTTACCCTTCATGAAACCATGCTGATTGTGGTGGACTGAGCTTTGTCTTTCCAAATGTTCAGTCATCTCCTCCTTAATGATTGATTCCAGCATCACATTAGCACGTTTCCAATCCACCGGGACCCTTCCAGAATCCAGGGAATTCTGAAATATCATAATCAATACATCCACTATCTCTGCTGCCATCTCCCTTAATACCCGAGGGTGCAGGTCATCGGAGACCTATCTGTCTTTAATCCCATTAGTTCATTCAATACCATCTCCCTAGTGATGGTTATTGCACCAAGTTCCTCTGCATAACTGGAGTTTTTAAAAAAAGTATTATCTTCTACCGTGAAGACAGAGGTAAAATATTAGTTCAGTGCCTCTGCCATCTCTGTGATCCCCATTATTATCTCACCAATATCGTCCTCTAAAGGGACAACATTTACTTTAGCTATCCTCTTTCTCTTTGAGGAAACAAGGTTCAGACAGGGCATTGGAGGGATACAAGATAGCCAGGAGGGAACTGAAGAAAGGGATTAGGAGAGCTAAGAGGGGGCATGAACAATCTTTGGCGGGTAGGATCAAGGAAAACACCAAGGCCTTTTACACATATGTGAGAAATATGAGAATGACTAGAGCGAGGGTAGGTCCGATCAAGGACAGTAGCGGGAGATTGTGTATTGAGTCTGAAGAGATAGGAGAGGTCTTGAACGAGTACTTTTCTTCTGTATTTACAAATGAGAGGGGCGATATTGTTGGAGAGGACAGTGTGAAACAGACTGGTAAGCTCGAGGAAATACTTGTTAGGAAGGAAGATGTGTTGGGCATTTTGAAAAACTTGAGGATAGACAAGTCCCCCGGGCCTGACGGGATATATCCAAGGATTCTATGGGAAACAAGAGATGAAATTGCAGAGCCGTTGGGAATGATCTTTTCGTCCTCACTGTCAACAGGGGTGGTACCAGGGGATTGGAGAGTGGCGAATGTCGTGCCCCTGTTCAAAAAAGGGACTAGGGATAACCCTGGGAATTACAGGCCAGTTAGTCTTACTTCGGTGGTAGGCAAAGTAATGGAAAGGGTACTGAAGGATAGGATTTCTGAGCATCTGGAAAGACACTGCTTGATTAGGGATAGTCAGCACAGATTTGTGAGGGGTAGGTCTTGCCTTACAAATCTTATTGAATTCTTTGAGGAGGTGACCAAGCATGTGGATGAAGGTAAAGCAGTGGATGTAGTGTACATGGATTTTAGTAAGGCATTTGATGAGGTTCCCCATGGTAGGCTTCTGCAGAAAGTAAGGAGGCATGGGATAGTGGGAAATTTGGCCAGTTGGATAACAAACTGGCTAACCGATAGAAGTCAGAGAGTGGTGGTGGATGGCAAATATTCAGCCTGGATCCCAGTTACCAGTGGCGTACCGCAGGGATCAGTTCTGGGTCCTCTGCTGTTTGTGATTTTCATTAATGACTTGGATGAGGGAGTTGAAGGGTGGGTCAGTAAATTTGCAGACGATACAAAGATTGGTGGAGTTGTGGATAGTAAGGAGGGCTGTTGTCGGCTGCAAAGAGACATAGATAGGATGCAGAGCTGGTCTGAGAAGTGGCAGATGGAGTTTAACCCTGAAAAGTGTGAGGTTGTCCATTTTGGAAGGACAAATATGAATGCGGAATACAGGGTTAACGGTAGAGTTCTTGGCAATGTGGAGGAGCAGAGAGATCTTGGGGTCTATGTTCATACATCTTTGAAAGTTGTCACTCAAGTGGATAGAGCGATGAGCTCGCGTTCATTAACAGAGGGATTGAATTTAAGAGCCGTGAGGTGATGATGCAGCTGTACAAAACTTTGGTAACGCCACATTTGGAGTACTGTGTACAGTTCTGGTCACCTCATTTTAGGAAGGATGTGGAAGCTTTGGAAAGGTGCAAAGAAGATTTACCAGGATGTTACCTGGAATGGAGAGTAGGTCTTACGAGGAAAGGTTGAGGGTGCTAGGCCTTTTCTCATTAGAACGGAGAAGGACGAGGGGCGACTTGATAGAGGTTTATAAGATGATCAGGGGAATAGATAGAGTAGACAGTCAGAGACTTTTTCCCCGGGTGGAACAAACCATTACAAGGGGACATAAATTTAAGGTGAAAGGTGGAAGATATAGGAGGGATATCAGAGGTAGGTTCTTTACCCAGAGAGTAGTGGGGGCATGGAATGCACTGCCTGTGGAAGTAGTTGAATCGGAAACATTAGGGACCTTCAAGCAGCTATTGGATAGGCACATGGATTTCGGTAAAATGATATAGTGTAGATTTATTTGTTTTTAAGGGCAGCACGGTAGCATTGTGGATAGCACAATTGCTTCACAGCTCCAGGGTCCCAGGTTCGATTCCGGCTTGGGTCACTGTCTGTGCGGAGTCTGCACGTCCTCCCCGTGTCTGCGTGGGTTTCCTCCGGGTGCTCTGGTTTCCTCCCACAGTCCAAAGATGTGCAGGGTAGGTGGATTGGCCATGATAAATTGCCCTTAGTGTCCAAAATTGCCCTTGGTGTTGGGTGGAGGTGTTGAGTTTGGGTGGGGTGCTCTTTCCAAGAGCCGGTGCAGACTCAGGGGGCCGAATGGCCTCCTTCTGCACTGTAAATTCAATGATAATCTATGATTAATCTAGGACAAAGGTTCGGCACAACATCGTGTTGTATGTTCTATATACTTATAGAAGCTTTTTGTTTGTGTTTTATGTTAGTTTCCTTTTGTAGTTCACCTTCTCTCTTTTGATTTGATTTTTAGTAGCCTTTTGCTGAATGAACCTTAAAGTTCTCCCAATCCTCCAGCTTACCACTAGCTTTTGCAGTATGGCATGCCATGTTTTTTGCCTTTATGTCTTCCTTGACTTCCTTGTTTAGCCATGGAATGTTTTTCTCCCTTTTACCATTCATTTTGCTCTCAGGAATGTACTTTAATTGAGAGGTATTTAATATCTCCCTGAACATTCGCCATTGTTCCTCAATTGTCCTACCCTCACTTATTTGTGCCCAATCTACTTGGGCCAACTCTTTCCTCAGGCCTGTATAATTACCTCTGCCCACTGCTAAAACTCTTGTATGGCACTCTGTCTTCTCTCGCTCAATCTGAATTTGTAATTCTAGCATGTTGTGATCATTCCTTCCAAGAGGATCCTTAATGACAAGACTGTTTATCAACCATTCTTCCTGACATAATATTAAATCTAAAATAGCCTGCTCTCTGGTTGGCTCCAGAACATATTACTCTAAGAAACAATCCCTCAATCACTTTATGAAATCTCCCTCGAGGCTACCCGTGCCAATTTGATTAGTCCAGTCAATATGCGTATTAAAACAACATGCAGCTTTCTGAAATAATACAAAGAACCTTATACTGTAATATCATAGAATCCCTACAAGGGGACTTCCGGTGGCGGCCATGGATGAGTAGGTTGCACATTTGATAGCTCCCGCCTGTGACGGACTTTTGGACCTTTTTCTCCCGTTTTTTCCTGGATTTTATGGGATCAATCGGTGAAGAGTGAGACAGTGAGGAGAAATCCCACTCCGGTGTATGGAGAATTGGACCAGAAGTTGCCGTGTGAGAAGACAAAGTCCTATAAGGAAGACACGAGCAGAGCTGGTAACGCGGGAAAGCATGGCGGAGAGCAAGGGCCGCGGGGAGACGGCACAGTGGTCGACGGAGCAGCTGGTGAAGTTTTTCGAAGATTGCTTCGCCAAGCTGAAGAAGGACACACTGGACCCGATTAAGGCTTCGATTGATCAAGTTGTGCAGAATCAAGAGACCCACTGAAGAGCGATCCAGGAGGTAGAGAAAAAGGTGTCCGAGCATGAGGAGTACATAACCATGCTGGAGACCAAGGTGATGATGATGAACGACCACCAGAAAAGAATGTAGGAGAAGCTGGAGGACCTGGCGAACAGGTCTAGGAGGTAGAATCTTAGAATTGTCGGCCTCCCTGAAGGCAGTCACGGATCGGATGCGAGGGCTTATGTGACGGACATGTTGAAGAAGCTGATTGGGGCTGAGGCGGTCCCTCAGCCCTGGAAGTGGATAGAGCGCACAGAGCCCTCACGAAGAAGCCCCGAGCGAACAAGCCGCCGAGGGCGATGGTGGTAACCTTTCACCGATTCCTGGACAAGGAACACGTTCTGCGGTGGGCCAAGAAGGAATGGAGCAGCAAGTGGGAGAATTATGAGCTGGGCATTTATCAGGACCTGGGCGCAGACTTGGCCAAGAGGCAAGCTGGGTTCAATCGGGCAAAAACAGCCCTCTTTAAGAAGGGGGTGAAGTTCCGGATGTTGTACCCTGCCCGTCTGTGGGTCACACATGAGGAATGGGACTTCCACTTCGAAACATCAGACAAAGTATGGACTTTTATTAAAGAAGAAAGGCTGGAGGTGAACGAAAAGACACTTAAGCCTTGGAGAGCATTGTTGTGGCGATTTGTTGTGCAAGGCTGTATAAGTATAGGTAGTGTTATGTGTAATAAGGGGCTGTTTTGATGGCTAAAGTTAACTTTGTCTTGCAGGGAGCTGGTTAGAGGGGGGATGGTCTTTGGGGCTGGTTCTGTTTTTGGGTGTTTTTTTTTCTAAAGTGGCTGTTTCTTCACTGTTTTTTTCTGATGTTCGTTTACTGGGGAATGTGATGCTTTTAATATGTTTGTCCAAGTGGGAGAGAACAATGGGGAGACAGACTGCTTGGTGTCATGGACGGGGCGATATCAAGTCAGCATGGGTCAGCTGACTCATAGAAGCTCAGTGGGGGGCGAGCAGGTGTAAAGCTGGATTTCTAGTGTTGTTGCTGGGGGGAGGGGAGAGGGGGAAGAGCTGCTTTGCTGACAGGGGAGGAACTGTTACTAGGGGACAAATGGGAGGTCGGGAACAGCGAATGCCCGAGGGGGGGCTCGTGGAGGCTCGAGTTAGAGGCTGGCCTAAAAAGGGTGATGGCTAGTCGGCAGGGGGCAGGGGAGGGGGGGGGCGGTGCGGGATCGCCCCGATCAGGCTGATTACATGTAACGTCAGAAGGTTGAATGGGCTGCTCAAGAGGGCTCACATGCTTGCGCATTTGAGGGGGCTGAAGGCGGACGTGGCAATGCTACAAGAGACACACCTAAAGATTATAGACCAGACGTGATTGAGAAAGGGGTGGGTTGGCCAAGTATTCCATTCGGGTTAGCACTGCGCCTCACGGCGTCGAGGTCCCAGGTTCGATCCCGGCTCTGGGTCACTGTCCTTGTGGAGTTTGCACATTCTCCCTGTGTTTGCATGGGTTTCGCCCCCACAACCCAAAAGATGTGCAGGCTAGGTGGATTGGCCACGCTAAATTGTCCCTTAATTGGAAACAAATTAATTGGGTACTCTAAATTTATTTTTAAAAAGTATTCCACTCAGGGCTGGACTCAAAGACCAGCGGGGTAGCGATCTTGATCAATAAACGAGTGGCATTCAAGGCAGGGAGAATCATGTCAGACAAGGAGGGTAGGTACATAATGGTGAGTGGGAAGCTGGAAGGGTGCGCGTGGTACTCGTGTACATATATGCTCCGAATTGGGACGATGTGGAATTTGTGAGGCGGGTGTTAGGTAAGATCCCAGACTTAGAGTCACATAACCTGATTATGGGAGGAGATTTTAACACAGTCATTGATCCGGAATTGGACCGGTCAAAATCCAGGACAGGGAGGAAGCCAGCCGCGGCAAATAAATTGAAGGGGTTTATGGAACAGATGGGGGGAGTAGACCCAAGGAGGTTTGCACGGCCAAGGGCGAAGGAGTTTTCTTTTTTCTCACATGTCCACAAGGTATACTCTCGCATCGACTTTTTTGTTCTGAGCAGGGCGCTAATACCGGGGGTGGTGGTTACTGAGTACTCGGCAATCGCAGTGTCTCCAGGTGGACAGGAGATACTGGGAGGCCCCGGATGCGGGGCTACTGAGGGAGCGGCGGAGGTTACAGGGAAAGCGGTGGAACAGTTTAGGAAGGCAAAGGGGTGATTTATGAGTACGGGGAAAGCAGAATGTTGGCGCACCAGCTCTGGAAAAGGGAGGCGGACAGGGAGATATGGAAAGTAAAGATGAGAGGCGGGAATACTGTCCTGGACCCAGTGGGGGTGAATGAGGTGTTTAAGGACTTTTATAGTAAATTATATGAGTTGGAACCCCCGGCTGGGGTGGCCGGGGAATGAGGCAGTTTTTGGATCTGTTGAGGTTTCCGAGGGTAGATGAGGATCTAGTGGAAGGGCTGGGAGCCCCAGTTGAGATTGAGGAAATAATCGAGGGGCTAGAGGGCATGGAGTCGGGCAAGGCTCGGGGCCTGACGGCTATCGGGTTGAATTCTATAAGACGTTTTCAGAGATATTGAGCCCACTGCTGGTGAGGACATTTAATGAAGCAAGAGAGAAGGGAGTCCTTCCCCCAACCATGTCGCAGGCCTCGATTTCATTGATCTTTAAACGGGAGAAGGATCCGGAGCAATGCGGGTCATAAAGGCCAATTTCTCTACTGAATGTGGACGCCAAACTGTTGGCTAAGATACTGGCCACAGGATAGAGGATTGTGTCCCGGGGGTGATAGGGGAAGACCAGACGGGATTTGGAAAGGGCAGGCAACTCAAGGCCAAGGTTCGAAGGCTTTTAAATGTTATTATGATGACCTCAGAAGGAGAGGAGGTGTAGGTGGCGTTAGTGATGGATGCGGAGGAGGCTTTTGATTGGGTGGAGTGGAATTACCTGTGGGAGGCGCTGGGAAGGTTTGAGTTTGGTGAGGGCTTTATTGACTGGGTGCGGTTGCTCTATCAGGCACCAGTAGCGAGTGTGCGTACGAACCGGCTGAGGTCGGGGTATTTTAAACTACACCGAGGGACGAGGCAAGGGTGCCCCCTCTCCCCGTTGCTCTGGCCATAGAGCCATTGGCCATGGCGTTAAGAGCCTCTAGGAACTGGAAAGGGCTGGTTCGGGGGGGGGTGGGAACACCGGGTCTCGCTTTACGCAGATGACCTGCTCTTGCACATTTCAGACCCGTTGGAGGGGATGGGGGAAGTAATGCGAATCTTGGGGGAATTTGGCAATTTTTCGGGGTATAAATTGAACATGGGGAAAGGCTAGATGTTCGCGATCCAGGCAAGAGGACAGGAGAAGAGACTGGGAGAGCTGCCGCTTAGAATGGTAGGAAAGAGCTTTTGGTATCTGGGAATCCAGGTGGCCAGGGAATGGGAGGCACTGCACAAGTTAAACCTATCCCGGCTGGCAGAACAAATGAAAGGGGACTTTAAGAGATGGAACATGCTCCCGGTATCACTGGCGGGGAGGGTACAGACCGTGAAAATGATGGTCCTCCCCAGATTTCTGTTTGTCTTTCAGTGCCTCCCCATCCTCATCCCAAAGGCCTTTTTCAATCGGGTGAATAAGATTATTTTGGGCCTTGTGTGAGCGGGTAAAACCCCGCGAGTGAAGAAAGTGTTGCTGGAGCGCAGTCGGGGTGAGGGTGGGTTGGCGCTGCTGAACTTCTGCAATTACTACTGGGCGGCTAATATAGCCATGATTAGGAAGTGGGGGGGGGGGGAATCGAATCGGTGTGGGAGCGGATGGAGGCGGCGTCATGCAAAGACACAAGTTTGGGAGCACTGATAACGGCACCTTTCCGCTCTCACCGGCCCGATACTCCACAAGTCCGGTGGTGGTGGCGGCTCTGAGAATCTGGGGGCAATGGAGGAGATATAAGAGAGTGGAGGGAGCATCGGTTTGGACCCCCATTTATAATAATCATCGGTTTGTACCGGATAGGTTAGATGGGGGATTCCGGAGATGACAAAGGGCAAGAATTAGAAGGATGGGGGATCTATTTGTAGACTGGAGCTTCCCCAGCTTGAAAGCCTTACCTTGGAGGATAAATTTGAATTGCCAGCAGGGAATGGGTTTCGATATCTGCAGGTGCGAGACTTCCTGAGAAAGCAGGTTCTGGCCTTTCCGCTGCTGCCGCCACGTGGGATACAGGATAGAGTAGTCTCCAGTACATGGACGGGAGAGGGAAAGGTATTGGATATTTACCAGGAGCTCTCTGAGGCGGAGGAAACTCCGGTGGAGGAGCTTAAGGGCAAGTGGGAGGAGAAGCAGGGAGGAGAGATAGAGGCTGGTCTGGGGCGGATGCCCTAAGCAGGGTTAATACATCCTCATCATGTGCCAGGCTTAGCCTGATACAATTTAAGGTAGTCCACCGGGCACAGATGACAGCGGCTAGGATGAGCAAGTTTTTCGGGGTAGAGGACAGGTGTGCGGGAACATGTCCACATGTTTTGGGACATGTCCATGTCCACATGTTTCAAATACCTTCATAAAAATATTTTACAAAATAAAAACAACATGCATACAGGTAGCACAGTGGGTAGCACTGTTGCTTCACAGCTCCAGGGTCCCAGGTTCGATTCCCAGCTTGGGTCACTGTGTGTGCGGAGTCTGCACGTTCTCCCCGTGTCTGCGTGGGTTTTCTCCGGGTGCTCTGGTTTCCTCCCCCAAGTCCTGAAAGATGTGCTGTTCGGTAATTTGGACATTCTGAATTCTCCCTCTGTGTACCCGAACAGGCGCCGGAATGTGGCGACGAGGGGCTTTTCACAGTAACTTCATTGCAGTGTTAATGTAAGACTACTTGTGATAATAAAGATTATTATTATTTTATTATTATTAAAATCACCCATGATTACCAATGTGCCTTCTCACAAACCTTCATTATTCTTTGGTTTATACCATACCCCACTTTGGAAGTATTGCTCGGGGGCCTGTAAATTACTCCTACCAAGGAGTTTTTTCCCTCATTTTCTATTTCCACCCAGATCGATTCAACATTTTGGCCCTTAGTGCCAATATCATTTCTTAATACAGCCTTGATGTAATCTTTAACCAATAAAGCAACTCCACCTCCTGTTCCATCCTGTCTATCCTTTCTGCATACTGAGTACTCTTGGACATTTAACTCCCAGTCCTGATCCTCCTGCAATAATGTTTAAGTGATCCCCACCAAATCATACCGTATTGTGCCATCAGTTCATTGACCTTATTCCAAATACTGTGTGCATTTAGGGACAGGTTTTTAAATATGTAGCACTGATTTGTTTTTCCCTTGTAGGATTTTCTTGTGCACTACGCTTTTTACACATTCTGACCTCCTTTATTAATCTCTGACAAAATTCAGTCTCATCCCCGCCTTTCACTCTCACAGCCACCTTACATTTTGATTTTTTACATTTCCTTTCCCCTCCGTAATCGTTAGACTGGCCCTGTTTGTTTCTCCTATTAATCTCTACCTTCTCCTCACATGCTGACCTGCAGCTTTGCTTCCCATTAACCATAATACTTCTTGTAGCGTTACTTTCCCTTCCCCACTTGCCAGTTTAAAGTCCTTGTGACCATCCTATTCATCCTTTCCGCTAGAACACTGGTCGCAGATCAGTTCAGGTGAAAACCTTCCCAACGTTAAAGATCCCTCCTATTCCAATACTAATGCCAGTGCCCCATGAAATGGAACCCCTCTTTCCCACACCACTCCTGTAGATATGTGTTTACTTCCCTAATTTTCTCATTCCTATGTCAATTTTCACATGGCTCGGATGGTAATCCAGAGATTATAACCCTTGAGGGCTTGTTCTTTAATTTTGTTCCTAGTTCCTGATAATCCCCCAAAAGATCCCCTTCCCTCGTCTTGCCTATGCTGTTTGTCCCAATGTGGACCACAACAACTGGATCCTCACCCTCCCTCTCCAATATCCTTTCAAGCCGGTTATAGATGTCCCTCAGCTTGGCACCCGGCAGGCCACATACTATGCGGGACTCTCGGTCCTGCTTGCAAAAGATTCTAACAGATCCTCTAATTATAGAATCCTCTACAACTTCCACTTGCCTTTTTGCTCCCCCCACTTGAATGGCCTCCTGTACAATGGAGCAGTGATCAGCTAGCACATCCTCCATACAGTAATTTCCCTCATCCACACAGTGAACAAGTACCTCGTACCTGTTGGACAAGGTCAAGAGCTGCGGCTCCTTCATTTCAGAATTCATGATCCCTCTACCTGCCTCACACACAGTCCCACACCCTGCTCCCTGACAACTGGACACATTTGAGGTACTTAATCTACAGGGTGTGACTGCCTCCTGAAACAATGTGTGCAGGTAACTCTCCCCCTCCCAGATGTGCCGCAGTGTCTGAAGCTCAGATGTGGTCACTGCAGCTTGCAATGGGATCTATCAGCTCCCATATCATGCTGCTGCAAGCACATCACCTGCCCAGCCATCTCTACTTAGTTAATTAATTAATTTGTTTTCCAGCGTTTTTTCTTTCAAACTTGGCACAGATTCCCTACCAGCCAATCAGGTCACAGCTTTCCTATGTGATGCTTGATCAATAACTCCCGAAGCGAGATTGGAGACAATTGAAGGCTTTATTGTACTAGATGTTTCCCCCAGCAGTGCAGGTACAGAATGCAGCTGCTGGGGAGACATAGGCTCTTATACCCCGCCTTACTGGGCGGAACCAGCAGGCAGGCTTCACCAATGAAATAGCAGTCTCAGGTATCTCCCACACCAATGGTCTTACAGCATTATTCAGGGTACCGTAATACCTCTAATACCAACTACCACACTATGACATCAGGGGCGGGATTCTCCCGTACCCCGCGGGGCGGGGGGTTCCGGCGTAATGGAGTGGCGTGAACCACTCCGGCGTCGGGCCGCCCCAAAGGTGCGGAGACGCCGCACCTTTAGGGGCCAAGCCCTCACCTTGAGGGGCTAGGCCGGCGCCGGTGTGGTTTCCGCTCCACCGGCTGGCAGGAAAGGCCTTTGGCGCCACGCCAGCCGGCGCCGAAAGGTCTTCGCCGGGCAACGCATACGCAGGAGCGTCAGCGGCTGCTGACGTCATCCCCGCACATGCGCAGGGGAGGGGGTCTCTTCCGCCTCCGCCAGAGTGAAGACCATAGCGAAGGCTGAAGAAAAAGAGTGCCCACACGGCACAGACCCGCCCGCGGATTAATGGGCCCCAATCGCGGGCCAGGCCACCGTGGGGGCACCCCCCTGGACCAGATCGCCCCACGCCCCCCCCCCCCCCCAGGACCCCGGATCCTGCCCGCGCCGCCTTGTCCCACTGGTAAGGTAGGTGGTTTAATCCATGCCGGCAGGAGAGGGTTGACAGCGGCGGGACTTCGGCCCATCACAGGCCAGAGAATCGGCGGGGGTGGGCCCGCCGAACGGCGAGGCGAAATTCCCGCCCTCGATGAATCTCTGGTGGCGGAGAATTTGGGACACGGCGGGGGCGGGATTCACGCCAGCCCCGGCGATTCTCCGACCCGGTGGGGCGTCGGAGAATCGCGCCCATGCTTCAGTTTTTTCAGCTTCAGTGGAATCCTCGATACTCACCGGCGCCCTCCGGGAATGCTCCCTGGAGACTCGGCCGCAAATCCCTGAGGTAAGTTACCTTATATACTCACTGCTCTGATGCTCCGCCCTCCGAGACTACTCCCTGGAGACTAGGCCACAAGTTACTTTATATACTCACCGCTCCGATGCTCCGCCCTCCGAGACTACTCCCTGGAGACCAGGTCGCAAATCCTTGAGGTAAGTTACTTTATATACTCACTGCTCTGATGCTCCATCCTCCGAGATTACTCCCTGGAGACTAGGCCGCAAATCCCTGAGGTAAGTTACTTTATATACTCGCCGCTCCGATGCTCCGCCCTCCGAGTCTACTTCCTGGAGACGAGGCCGCAAGTTGCTTTATATACTCACCGCTCGGATGCTCCTCCCTCCGGGACAGCTCCCTGGAGACTAGGCCACAAATCCCTGAGGTAAGTTACTTTACATACTCAGCGCTCCGATACTCCGCCCTCCAAGACTACTCCCTGGAGACTAGGCCAGAAGTTACTTAATATACTCACCGCTCCGATGCTCCGTCCTCCGAGACTACTCCCTGGAGACTAGGCCACAAATTCCTGAGGTAAGTTACTTTATATACTCGCCGCTCCGATGATCCACCATCCGAGACTGCTCCCTGCCGACTAGGCTGTAAGTTACTTTATACATTCGCCAATCCGATGCTCCACCCTCTGAGGCTGCTCCCTGGAGACTAGACCTGCTCTTGTATCTACAGTATTTATATGGTTAGTCCAGTTTAAGGGGCATCTTGACAAATACATGAATAGGATGGGAATAGAGGGATACGGACCCTGGAAGTGCAGAAGATTTTAGTTTAGATGGGCAGCATGGTCGGCACAGACTTGGAGGGCCGAAGGGCCTGTTCCTGTGCTGTACTTTTCTTTGTTCTTTGTTGTTCAGTTTAGTTTCTGATCAATGATAACACTATGGGATGTTGTTAGTTTGGATTCAACAATGGTAATGCCATTGAATGTCAAGGGAAGATGGCTAGCTTCTCTTTCATTGGATACAGAAATTGTTTGTCACTTGTGTGGCGTGAATGTCACTTACCACTTAACAAATCAAGCCTAAACGTTGTCCAGGTCTTCCTACATATGGACATTTACTGCATCAGTATGTGAAGAGCTCCGAATGGTACTGAACATTGTTCATTCATCGGCAAACATCTCCAATTCTGAGCTTACGATAAAGGGAAGATCAAATAACTGAAGATGTTTGGGCAAAGGACACCTGAGGAACCCCTGCTTCAGTGTGACTGAGTAAAGAAAGAAAAAAACGTGGACAGCATTTCTGATCCTGATCGCTACCCAGCAGCTATCCTCGAAATTTGCATGCTTGGCGAATCGGTCTGACAAGTGCAAAATGCAGGCCTCATCTGTCTTCTCAAGTGGATGTTAAAGATCCCCAAACACGATTTCAAAGAAGAGCATGGGAGTTTTTCCAATTGTCCTGACCCATTTATATCCCTGTACACAAATTTCCTGATGTATTTCCTCCAGCACTAAAGGGCCCCCCCCCCCCCCCCCCCCCCAAATAATGTACTTCAAAAGTCACCAAGACATCCTGAGGTTATGAAAGAAATTATATAAATGCAAGTATTTCTTTCTGATAGGACAAAGAGTCATCCAGACTCAAAATGTTAGCTATGTTCTCTCTCCACAGATGCTATCAGATCTGCTGAGATTGTCCAGCATTTTCTGTTTTTGTTTCCGATTCCAGCATCCACAGTAATTTGCTTTTATCTTAGGTTAGGATTAGCCTTGCCTGTGCAATCGAATAATCTACTAACACTCATTGTCTGGGCTTGTGCCGGCAGAATCTGTGGTTGGCAGAGATACTGGAAGGTGGACAATATCTGTGGGGTGGCACAAAAACAATGGTTTTAATTCCCATAATAAGGCTAAATTAAAATATTCAATGTTTGCAAAGTTTACTGGGTCAGTATTAAAATGACTGCCCTTTGCTGGAAATTTGTTTTGATCTTCATTCATGATGCACAATGCATTTATTCCTTTGGTACTTAAACCATGTCTAAAAGACTGCAGTGAACCACACGTTGAGACACATGCGAACAGTGGGGGATATGGCTGAAATCCGCAGTGCTGAAATGGTTAACGCCTGTTGTGATGAGGGAAAGGCAGCATAGCCCAGCTGCTCACGTGAAAGCACAGCCAGTCATTAAACTGCCATCTCTGTGATGAGATGGAATCAATGACCCATGGCATGCACCACAGGCTCAGGGGTAAAGATACACATCACTTCCCCATCAGCATACAATATCCCGACTGCAGGCACACCATGGTCGGTCTGTTAGCCATTACTTTGATCTGTTTACTTGGTGAAAGGTGCTTTTCCGTCTGTTAACGGTGGGATTCTCCTTCACTCTATACACACTGTGACAATATTAAAAAACATATTTTCCCCGAAGAATACAAAGCCATTTCCACTTGATATCTTTAGCTGCAGTGCACTGATAATAAAGCATTACTGTGGTAGTCACCACTGTTATATTATATTGTATATACTGCACTGCATACGAGGGTATTATGGTAAGGCCCCTGTACTACAGGTACGGGGGTAGATCCCTGCCTGCAGGCTCCGCCCAGTAGGCAGAGTATAAATGTGTGTGCTCTCTGAACTGCAGCCATTTCGGCAGCAGCTGTAGGAGGCCACACATCTCTGTGTAATAAAGCCTTGATTACTCTCTACTCTTGTCTCGTCATAATTGATAGTGCATCAATTTATTACACAGAGATTTTGCAAAGATGGATCTCCGCATCAAGCCCGATCGCCTGCAGCTGCATCCTCAAGCAGACAACGCTAAAAAGGACTTCGCACATTGGCTAGCTAGCTTTGAAGCATACATCGGATCTGCAACAGACCCAATCCCAGAAGCACAGAAGCTCCAGATTCTGTACACGCGGCTGAGCCCCGATGTCTTCCCCCTCATCCAGGATGCGCCTACCTACGCAGAGGCCATGGGCGCTACTGAAGGAGAACTACGCTCAGCAGAGAAACAGGATCTACGCCTGGCACCTACTGTCCACGCGGCACCAACTTCCCGGTGAGTCTGTGGAAGATTTCTGGCGTGCCCTGCTCGCCCTGGTGAGAGACTGTGATTGCCAGGCCGTTTCGGCCGCTGAACATTCTAACCTGCTAATGAGAGACACGTTCATTACGGGCATAGGGTCGGCCGTCATCCGCCAGCGCCTCTTAGAAGGGGCTACGCTTGACCTCGCGGCGACCAAGAAACTAGCGCTCTCGCTCACAGTCGCCTCACGCAACGTACAGGCGTATGGCTCCGACCGCACGGCCCACCCCTCCTGGGCACGTGGACCCCGCCAGCGGCCACCCCATCGTGGACCCCATCGGCGACCACCCCCAGCAAACCCAGCAAATTCACTATACAGTGAATGGTAGAACCCTCAAGAGTATTGAAAGTCAAAGAGATCTAGGAGTACAGGTCCACAGATCACTGAAAGGGGCTACACAGGTGGAGAAGGTAGTCAAGAAGGCATACGGCATGCTTGCCTTCATTGGCCGGGGCATTGAGTATAAGAATTGGCAAGTCATGTTGCAGCTGTATAGAACCTTAGTTAGGCCACACTTGGAGTATAGTGTTCAATTCTGGTCGCCACACTACCAGAAGGATGTGGAGGCTTTAGAGAGGGTGCAGAAGAGATTTACCAGAATGTTGCCTGGTATGGAGGGCATAAGCTATGAGGAGCTATTGAATAAACTCGGTTTGTTCTCACTGGAACGAAGGAGGTTGAGGGGCGACCTGATAGAGGTATACAAAATTATGAGGGGCATAGACAGAGTGGATAGTCAGAGGCTTTTCCCCAGGGTAGAGGGGTCAATTACTAGGGGGCATAGGTTTAAGGTGAGAGGGGCAAAGTTTAGAGTAGATGTACGAGGCAAGTTTTTTACGCAGAGGGTAGTGGGTGCCTGGAACTCACTACCGGAGGAGGTAGTGGAAGCAGGGACGATAGGGACATTTAAGGGGCATCTTGACAAATATATGAATAGGATGGGAATAGAAGGATACGGACCCAGGAAGTGTAGAAGATTGTAGTTTAGTCGGGCAGTATGGTCGGCACGGGCTTGGAGGGCCGAAGGGCCTGTTCCTGTGCTGTACATTTCTTTGTTCTTTGTTCTTTGTTGTTAAACCCCACGCCTGTGCCGCGCGACAGCCAACCAACCCCGGGGGACCCAAGTGCTACTTCTGCAGACAGACAAAACACCCCCGGCAGCGATGCCCGGCGCGGAGCGCGCTCTGCAAGGCCTGCGGCAAGAAAGGACATTTCGCTGCAGTGTGCCAGGCCCGCTCAATCGCGTGCGGCCAATGGGCACCGCCATCTTCCTTGCCTCAGACCACGAGCGGCCCGTGGGCGCCGCCATCTTGCTCCCCTCACAACACGTGCAGCCCATGGGCGCCGCCATCTTGCTTGCCTCACAACCAATGGGCGGAGCCAACTTGCCTGCCCCAGGACACGTGCGGCCCGAGGGCGCCGCCATCTTCTCCGCCTCAGGACCCACCTCATCAGGCCGCTCATCGCCTGCAACCGCCGACGACCAGCCGCGTCTCGCCTCCGTCACGATCGACCAGTTCCGACTGCAAAACCTCGCGACCACGTCGACAAAGGTGATGGTCGACGGGCATGAGGTAGCCTGCCTTCTGGACTCCGGGAGCACTGAGAGCTTCGTCCATCCCGACACGGTAAGGCAGTGCTCCCTCGCGGTACACTCCATTAACCAAAGAATCTCCCTGGCCTCCGGATACTGCATCGCCACCCTCACCATCCAGGGCGTAGAGTTCAGTGGCTTCGGGCTCTACATCCTCCCCAACCTCTGTGCTGCCTTGCTACTCGGCCTGGACTTCCAGTGCAACCTCCAGAGCCTAACCCTGAAATTTGGCGGACGCCTACCGCTCCTTACTGTATGCGGCCTCACGACTCTTAAGGTTGACCCGCCTTCTCTATTTGCAAACCTCACCCCAGATTGCAAACCCGTCGCCACCAGGAGCAGACGGTACAGCGCCCAGGACAGGACCTTCATCAGGTCTGAGGTCCAGAGGCTGCTGCGTGAAGGTATCATCGAGGCCAGCAACAGCCCCTGGAGAGCCCAAGTGGTAGTGGTGAAAGCGGGGGAGAAAAACAGGATGGTCGTACACCGCGTTTGAAGCGGACGGCCGCCTTTACCATTTCCTTAGGGTTCCCTTCGGCGTCACTAACTGGTCTTCCAACGGGAGATGGACCGAATCGTTGACCGGACTGCTGGCCACTTTCCCGTACCAGGATAACGTCACCATCTGCGGCCACGACCAGCAGGACCACGACGCTAACCTTTCCAAATTTCTCCACACTGCCAAACTCCTCAACCTAACCTACAACAAGAAGTGCGTGTTCAGCACGAACCGATTAGCCATCCTCGGCTATGTGGTTCAGAATGGAGTTCTAGGGCCGACCCCGATCGCACGCGCCCCCTCATGGATCTCCCCCTTCCCCACTGCCCCAAGGCCTTCAAACGATGCCTGGGGTTCTTTTCGTACTACGCCCAGTGGGTCCTTAACTATGCGGACAAGGCCCGCCCACTCATCCACTCCACCGGTTTCCCACTGATGGCCGAGGCTCACCAGGCCTTCAACCGTATCAAGGCCGACATCGCCAAGGCCGCGATACACGCGGTCGATGAGAGGCTCCCCTTCCAAGTCGAGAGCGATGCATCAGATGTCGCTCTGGCCGCCACCCTCAATCAGGCAGGCAGGCCCGTGGCATTCTTTTCCTGCACCCTCCATTCCTCCGAAATTCGGCACTCCTCCGTCGAAAAGGAAGCCCAAGCTATCGTTGAAGCTGTGCGGCACTGGAGGCATTACCTGGCCGGCAGGAGATTCACTTTCCTCACAGACCAACGGTCGGTTGCCTTCATGTTTAACAACACACAGCGGGGTAAGATCAAAAACGATAAGATCTTGCGGTGGAGGATCGAGCTCTCCACCTTTAATTACGAGATTTTGTATCGCCCCGGTAAGCTCAACGAGCCCCCCCGATGCCCTGTCCCGAGGTACATGTGCCAGCGCACAAGTGGACCGACTCCGGTCCCTGCACGACGATCTCTATCACCCAGGGGTCACCCGCTTTTATCACTTCATTAAAGCCCGCAATCTGCCCTACTCCATCGAGGAAGTCAGGGCTATCACCAGAGACTGCCAGGTCTGCGCGGAGTGTAAACCGCACTTCTACCGGCCAGACCGTGCGTGCCTGGTGAAGGCCTCCCGCCCCTTTGAATGCCTCAGCGTGGACTTCAAAGGGCCCCTCCACCGACCGTAACACGTATTTTCTCAATGTGGTCGACGAATATTCCAGATTCCCCTTCGCCATCCCATGCCCCGATATGACGTCTGCCACCATCATCAAAGCCCTCAACACCATCTTCGCTCTGTTCGATTTCCCAGCCTATGTCCACAGCGACCGGGGTCCTCATTTATGAGCGATGAGCTGCGCCAGTACCTGCTCAACAGGGGCATTGCCTCGAGCAGGACGACCAGCTATAACCCCCAGGGAAACGGGCAGGTGGAGCGGGAGAATGGGACAGCCTGGAAGGCGGTCCAGCTGGCCCTACGGTCCAGAAATCTCCCAGCCTCCCGCTGGCAGGATGTCCTCCCCGACGCACTTCACTCCATTTGGTCGCTCCTGTGCACGGTGTCTAACGAAAACCCCCATGAGCGTCTCTTTGCCTTCCCCAGGAAGTCCACCTCCGGGGTTTCGCTCCCAACGTGGTTGGCAGTTCCAGAACCCGTTCTCCTCCGCAAGCACATGCGACTCCACAAGGCGGACCCGTTGGTCGAAAGGGTGCAGCTACTCCACGCAAATCCACAGTACGCCTACATAGCATAACCCGACGGCCGCCAAGACACAGTCTCCCTCAGGGACCAGGCACCAGCTGGGTCCCCCCCCTGCCCCGGCACCACCCTCCCTTCCCCCAGCGCACCCCACCACAGCCCTCGCTCCAGGACAATCCATCCTCCCCTTGGTCCCACCCGGGGATGAAGAGGATGTCGACACGCTCCCGGAGTCACCGACGACCGAGCCGACACCTGACTCGCCACCAGCACTGCGGCGCTCTCAACGACGGATCAAGACACCAGACCGTCTACATTTGTAACCTTCTCTGAAATTTTAATTCCCCCGCTGGACTCATTTTTAACAGGGGGTGAATGTGGTAGTCACCACTGTTGTATTATATTGTATGTACTGCACTGCATACGAGGGTATTACGCTAAGGCCCCTGTACTACAGGTACGGGGGTAGATCCCTGCCTGCTGGCTCCGCCCAGTAGGCGGAGTATAAATGTGTGTGCTCTCCGAACTGCAGCCATTTCGGCAGCAGCTTTAGGAGGCCACACATCTCTGTGCAATAAAGCCTCGATTACTCTCTACTCCATGTCTCGTCGTAATTGATAGTGCGCCAATTACACTGTGGGGCACAACTTCAACAATAACCCAGAAAACCCACTATTCACAAACAGGGACACTTAAATTTAAGGGCTGTTTCTCACCTCAAACACTGAAGTCATGAGGGTACTTTGAGAGAGTTAAGAGTTGAAACTTTAATGTGAGGTTTCCACAGGATCTGTAAATTAATTGCATTGGCCCACTATCAATAAAGTTAGCTGATTTCTGTTGATATGAAAATCGTTGAATGCTTCTCAGTTAAAGTTTCACCACCTTAGTTCTCTTTGTGTTTGGCAACTGGCCTGAACACGTGGGAGTGCTGGTAACAATGCCTTAGATTTTGCCTGTCTGGGCCTGCTTTAAAGCACCCCCAGGCCCAATCCATTAATGCTTCATCACGTCTAGATTTGAGGTAGCTTATTACCAGAGACCCGAGGAATGTCACTGCTTGCAGGAGAGACAATTGGTAATAAGAAGCCCTCTCCCAACCAGCTAGAGCACAAGCACCAATTCCTTTCTAACCTTTCACTACCAGGTCAGACAGTCTCCGTACATTTAAACTTCCATTGCCAATGGACAGACTCCCTTTCTCCAAAAACCTTAACTCATTGCCTACCAGTCAACAGATGCTCACTTCTAAGGTTAACATCGTGTGGCAGTACATGTTGCCTCCATTGCTTTTTCTTCAAATTCTTCCGTGTTCCCTTTGGTAAGGTACAGTTGTAGTCACCTTCTGGCATCTCACTGAAGTTATTCTTCTTGTATTTAGCTTGTCAGTGCATGTCGGAAAGCTATTCAACTGTGGGGTCATCACAGTCAAGTACCATCCTGCCCTCAGTCATGGTGGACCACCTCCCTGCAGGAATCTATGATAGTGATCAGGAGTCTCTGTCTAGGGATCAGGAATCTTTGGGTAGGGATCAGGAATGCCTGGAGAGGGATCATGATTCTCTTGATAGTGATCAGGACTCTAGCTAGGGATCAGGAGTCTCGTGATAGGGATTAGGAATCCCTGGATAGTGACCAGGAACTTCTGGTTAGGAATCAGGAATCCCTGGACAGTGATCAAGAGTTTCTGGTCAGGAATCCCTGAATAGCGATCGGGAATCCCTGGATAGTGATCATGAATCTCGGAATAGTGATAAAGAGTCTCTGGATAGTGATCAGCAATCCATGAAGTGATCCGGAATCACCACAAGTTAGAGAAATCCGGGCTTTTTTATTTCCTCCCTCACTAGTCCATACTCACCATGTGAGCACCCAACAGCCATCCGAGGTGAGTACAGTCCTTAATCTTACTGACACGTGTTGTTCAGTACCACACATGCCACTGCTTATTCCAGTTTATCCATTGTTTCTGTTTTTATTTCAGATTTCCAGCATCCACGGTATTTTGTTTTTATGTCACTGCTTTCACTGTCTAATAGTTTGAAGAGACAAATCTTCACTAAGCAGAAGGTGAGATTGCTCTTTCAGACTGAAACAGAATCCAAAATGCTTAGTTACAATATAAGTACCGAGATAGTCCTCTTATTACAAATTACCTTCCCATCACACACACTAGAAGTCATTACTATTCATTCAGCAATATATCACCATGCATTTTTAACCACTATGTTTCTTCCTTCAATACAAAACCCTGCCAGAACCAGAACTTTAGGCGTTGAGTGAAGAGTTGGACAGAGCAACCCTACACCTAGGAAACAATAGGAGGGCAGAGAGATTGCGGGCAACAGCAAAGAGGTTGAAATTGTAGGAACAAAACCAAACACTTCCTAGTCGATCATTGTGTGTGATTCAGTGGGAGGTCTGAATGGGTCATTAGTCTGATCTGTGTAAATTCTGACCCCGTTGTAACCTTTACAATTCTGTGTTTCTTTGTACTGAGCTTTTTAACAAACTGGACACTAAGCAGACATGTGCCCCCTCAATCATTCTTTCAACACGGGGCTTTGAACATTGTGTGCTGTTTACCGGTCAAATTACATTTTATTCGCTGCCCTGGCACGGTCCTTGGAGTCGCAGATTAACTACTCACATCAAATACCTCTCCATGTTACTTCTAACACAAGCATTAGTTTAGTACTTGCATTGAAAGAGAGAGCAGAGGAAGATCATGCAAATCCACTAAGAATTATCGGCAACAGTATTTTCTGCCCCTCGTGTTTTTCATTTGTATTTAAAGCATCTTCTTTAAACGTGCATTTTGACTGTCATTGAGGTCGATCACATCATTTCTCAGCACTTGGTCTGTAAAGAGTAAATTGAAATTGTCCTTTATGGAACTCACAGTGGAGACTCGGGGAACATTTCTCTTAAATCTGAGTTGGGTCCATGTTGGGGTCAACGAATACAATTATTTTTGTATCTGATGATTTAAAGTTTTAAAAAATAAATGTAAAGTACCCAATTCCTTTTTGTTTCCAATTAAGGGTCAATTTAGTGTGGCCAATCCACCTACCCTGCGCATCTTTGGGTTGTGGGAATGAGACCCACGCAGACATGGAGAGAAAGTGCGAACTTCACATGGACAGTGACCCGGGGCCGGGATCGAACCCGGATCCTTAGTGCAGTGAGGCAACAGTGCTAGCTACTGCGCCACCCTGCCACCCTTCTGATGATTTAAAGTTTATGATATCTGTGGACTTATTTCCTACTTTTATACCGTCCTTCTCCAAACCCGTGAGCTGCATTGTATGAGAGCTGTCGACTACCTTAGTGTTGGTCCCACACAGCTAACTGCCCAGATGAAAAGTAATTCCAGTGGTGAGCGCTTGTCACACTCAGCATGGTACGTGGGCTTATTTGCTTTGTAAACTCAGTGATACTCACACAGCAACACACACTTGGCAGCATCTTCAGAGATGCCGCCCACGCCAACTCAACCAGTGATACAGGAAATATGAAAACGGCATTGGTGTTCCCTGTCACATGACTGCTGAATGAGCACTTATCTGATACAGGGAGCAAATACACCTAATTCAGGTTACAGGCCTCAGTTGCCCCAATAGGACATGAAGATCTTTGGAGCATCTTCAAAGCAAGAGTACGTATGCAAGAGCAACAGTAATATTCAAGCTCTCTTTGGAGAACATTCATTCATTCATTCACCAAATGATGCAGAATGTCCAATATTCTTCACTGAGTCCAACGATGTGCTGAATGCATGGAGGTAAATTCAATTACAAAGTGGAACACATTTTGTTACTATAGACAGGAGGTATGATAAAATGATTTGAATTAGCTGTTTCCAAACTTCCCTGGAAGAAGCCGAAAATATAAGAGCTTGCAAATGTTGGCAAGTGGTTGCAATCCAAGCTGTTGTCATACTGGTTTCAGCCAGGTACAGAATCACCTTCATCAGATGCAAACTGCTGTGGAGAAAGGATTTGGAAACTAAAGGTAGACCAATGGATCTAATAGCAATGATTGCCGAAGGAGTAAAACCTTGGCGACCCCTTTTCCTTATTCATTCAAGGGATGTGGATTTCGCTGGCTGGGCCAGCATTTATTGCCTTTCCCGAAATGCTTTCCCGAAGGTGATGGTGAACCGCTGCAGTCCATGTGGTGTAGGTACACCCACTGTGCTGTTAGGGAGGGAGTTCCAGGATTTTGACCCAGTGGTTGTGGAGGAACGGCGATATATTTCCAAGTCAGAATGGTGAGTGGTTTGGATTAGAACCTGCAGGTGTGTGGTGTTCCCATGTACCTGCTGCCCTTGTCTTTCTGGATGGTAGTGATCATGGGTTCGGAAGGTGCTGCATAAGGAGCCTTGGTGAGTTCCTGCGGTGCATCTTGTAGGTGGTGAACACTGCTACTGCTTTGCATTGGTGGTGGAGGGAGTGAATGTTTGTGGCTGGGGTGTTAATCCTGTTTTGGCCTGAAGGGTATCAAACTTCTTGAGTGTTGTTAGTGCTGCACTCATACAGGCAAGTGGAGAGTATTCCATTATACTCCTGACTTGTGCTTTGTAGATGGTGGACAGGCTTTGGGGAATTACAAGGTGAGTTACTCACCGTATGATCCCTATCCTCTGACCTGCTCTTGTTGCCACAGCATTTATATAGCTAGTCCAATTAAGTTTCTGGTCAATGGCAACCTCCAGGATGTTGATAGTGGGGGATTCAGTGATGGTAATGCCATTGAATGTCATTGAGAGATGGTTAGATTCTCCTTTGTTGGAGATGGTCATTGCCAGGCACTTCTGTGGCGTGAATGTTACTTCTCACATGCCATCCCTGGGCCCTACTATCGAAGCCAGAATGGAACAATTGGTTCACCCAGCCCTTCCTCAGCCTCACCTGGTCCTTTATCCTCAGATGGGTCTCCTGTAATAGCGCCACGTCTGCTTTCAGGCGCTTTAAGTGCGAGAAAACCTGCGCTCTCTTCACCGGTTCCCCCCAACCATTGCACGTTCCACGTCACCACTCTGACCGGGCGGATTGTGGACAACATAACTGAAAATGAAACGGTGTAAGTATTACCATTGAATTGTTTACCAGTAAGAACCGGTAAAGCACCGGTGAATAGCGGAGTGAATCTCGATGCTCTGGCTGTTGAGAAACACCCCACCAAACACCCGAAAGTGGACTTAGGTTTATGTCTGTTGAATCGCGCCCATAATGTATGAACTAAGAACATTAAATCAGCAATTGCTGCATTGACTATTGGATCTCAATCGGCAATAGTGTCACTTGTGAATTAAAAGCACATTCTTTCCATTAAGCAAAACTCAATTCATTTCAATAGTGAGAACAGGCATTGGAACCAAAAAGCACAGCTGCTGCACAAATTTTATCAAAAGAACTTTTATTGGAATCTTGATTGTACAAAAGACTTTGTGTTCCTTTGATTTCAATCTAAAAATATCATCCCAGATCTGGTGTTTCCTCTGTGACCATTTTCCCTCTCAGCAGCACTGCAGGATAATGTACCTGACTGGCACCTTCCATTGGCAGCTCCTTCATCACGGTGGCACAATGGTTAGAACTGCTGCCTCACAGTCACAGGGATCCAGGTTCAATTCCGGCCTTGGCTGACTGTGTGTTGTTTGCACATTCTCCCCGTGTCTGCATGAGTTTCCCTCGGGTGCTCCGGTTTCCTTCCACAGTCCAAAGATGTGCAGGTGAGGTGGATTGGTTATGCTAAGTTGTCCCTTAGTGTCCACGGATGTGCAAGTTAGGTGGGGTTCCAGGGATCGGAGCCTGCTTGGGGGGCTCTTTCAGAGTGTAGGTGCAGACACGATGGGCCGAATGGCCTCCATCTGCACTGTAGCGATTCTATGAGTTCCTTGTCACTGAGGAATTGGTCATTTGCTGTTGCTACAAGTCTGAGCAAGTGGCCCTGTGGACCTTGAATCTCCATTTTGCCTACACTGATTCTGAAATCTGTCACCAGATGATGATCTGCGATATGTCTGCATCAATGCTTAGTTTGAGGGACATTGGAATTCCAGTCAACAGGGGACGTGGCGTGCCGTAAAAATGAGGCAGGCAGACGTGGGTATGTTGAAGGTATAACGAGGTTTTGGGCCAGATGCGGTTGTCAAGGTGTGTGGCAAACAGCGCAGCAAGGGCATAGGACAAAAGTAGCAGGATGAACCTTAAGAAATGGGACTACTGGGCTCACAAAAGGTGAGGCCCATAGCCTTCAAAAAGAGTGAGGGAATTTGCAAGACAGGGTTGCAAAGATGGGGAGCAGTCAGAGAAGCCTAAGAGTGTGAGGCTGGTGGGGTATCCACATGTAAATGAATGTCAGGGGTAGATAGACCAGAAGGAAATGGCACAAAGGGAAGTGAAGCAGTAATGGGAGACTCACCTAAAATACTAGCATTAGGTTAGGAAGAGCTGGGACAAAATCCTCTATTGTTTGTACAGCTGGGGGGTGGGAGGGGGGGTAGTACTTACATCTATTTAGTAACTTTTAGGCAAGCACATTCCAAAACATTTCACAGCCAATGAATTACTTTTGCATCACTGTTGTTTAAGCAAATGTGGTAAACGTGGTGAGGAGGAAAGTCACTTTGAATTTCAGGGAAATCACTTCCACAGTAATTGCAATTCAATCTTAACTGCTGCCACAGATTTCAACAGTTAACATCGCCATAGCAACCCTCGCAATGACACTTGTAAATTTATGTTTGCTCGCTCCCCCAAGGAATGGCAATTATGCCAAGATCATGGAGGTCACATTGAGCTGGCAGGGCCCCAAGGTGAATTTAGAAATCAATAACAGAAAATAAAAAAAGATTTTTTTTCAATCAACATGTCCCAATTGGAGTGCAGGGATTTCAGGAAGTTTTGGGTGTGAACTTCTCCAAGGGCTTCTCTGTTTCACCACTCTAACAGCTTTCACTTATACAGAGATTCTCCCAAACTCACAATGGGACTATGGCAGCAGAGCGAGAGAAGCATTGATTCAGCTACTTAGTCTACCATCCTCCCCAAGCTTGCCTCCCCACTCCCTCTCTCCTCAGTACACCAGCATAATTCCTTTCCTCTTCTTTGAAATAGTGCGATTTTAGTTACATCCACCTGAGATCACCGAAAATGCCTCAGTTCAACATCTCGTCTGGGACAACTCAAATCAAGGCTGCCTCCACTGCAGTACGAAGCAAGATTGCAGGTTCAATTAGATCAAGGCTGGATCTCAATGCTCGGGTGGATGATTTTAAAGGATCCCACGGCACTACTTTGAAGAGCAGTGGGGTTATCCTTGGTGTCCCGTCTAATATCTATCACCCAATCAGCATCACCAAAAAAACCAGATTATCTGATCATTATTACATTGCTCTTTGAGGGAATTTGTCCAGCGCAAATTAGCTGCTGCGTTCCCTATATTACAGCAGTGATGCACAGTTCACAAAGTACTTCGTTGGTTGAAAAGCACTTTGAGATAAATGGTGGTCACGAAAAGTGCAATATAAATATAGTTGGGCTTGCGGAGACATGGCTGCAGGGTGACCAGGGATGAGATTTGAGCATCCAGGGGTATTTAATATTCAGGAAGGACAGACAAAAAGAAAAAGGCGGTGGAGTTGTGTTGCTGTTTAAAGAGGAAAGTAATGCCATCGTGAGGAAGGATATTAGCTCCGGCAATGTGGAATCTATATGGGTAGAGCTGAGAATCACCAAGGGGCAAAAGACGTTAGTGGATGTTGTATCCCGACTCCCAAACTGTAGTGGTGATGTTGGGAATGGCATTAAACAGGGCATTAGAGATCATGAGGTAAAGGAACATCTGTAATTATGGGTGACGTTAATTTGCATAGAGATTGGGCAAATCAGATTTGTAACAATACCGTAGAGGGGGAATTCCTGGAGTGTATACGGGATGGTTTTCTAGACCAATATATTGAGGAACCAACTAGAGAACAGGCCATCCTCGGCTGGGTATTGTGGAATGAGAAAGGAATAATTGGCAATCTAATTATGCGAGGCCCCTTGGGGATGAGCGACCATAATATGATAGAATTCTTCATCAAGTTGGAGAGTGATGTAGCTGATTCTGAAACTAGGGTCCTGAATCTAAATAAAGGAAACTACAATAGTATGAGGCGTGAGTTGGCTATGATGGATTGGGAAACGTTACTTAAAGGGATGACAGTGGATAGGGAACGGCAAACATTCAAAGAATGTATTGGAGAACTACAACAATTGTTCATTCCTGTCTGGTGCAAAAATAAAATTGGAAAGGTGACCAAACCACAGCTTACAAGTGAAATTAGAGATAGTATTACATCCAAGGAAGAGGCATACAAATTGGCCAGAAAAAACAGCAAACCTGAGGATTGGGAGCAGTTTAGAATTCAGCAAAGGAGGACAAAGGGATTGATTAAGAAGGACAAAATGGAGTACGAGAGTAAGCTTGCAGAGAATATAAAACCTGACTGTAAAAGCATCTATAGGTACGTGAAGAGAAAAAGATTGGTAAAGACAAAAACAGGGGTGTTTATAATGGGAACAAAGAAGTGGCTGACCAACTAAATACATACTTTGATTCTGTCTTCACAAAGGAGGACACAAATAATGTACCAGAAATGTTGGGGAACACAGGGTTTGGTGAGAGGAAGGAAATAAAGGAAATCAATATTAGTAGGGAAATGGTGTTGAGAAAATTGATAGGATTAAAGGCTGATAAATATCCAGGACCTGATACTCTACATCCTAGAGTAGTTAAGGAAGTGGCTCTAGAAATACTGGATGCATTGGTGATCATCTTCCAGGATTCTATATGGATTCTATGCGGAATCCTATGGATTGGAGGGTAGCTAATTTAACCCCACTATTTAAAAAGAGAGGTAGAGAAAAAACAGTGAATTATAGACCAGTCAGCCTCAATAGTGGGGAAAGTGCTAGAGTCCATGAGGAAAGATTTAACAGTAGGGCACTTGGGAAACAGTGACAAGATCAGAGTGAGTCAGCATAGATTTACAAAAGGGAAATAATGCTTGGCAAATGTACTGGAATTCTTCAAGGATGGAACAAGTAGAGTTGATGAGGGGGAGCCAGTTGATGTGGTTTATTTAAACTTTCAGAAGGTTTTCGACAAAGTCCCACAGAAAAAATTAGCATGTAAAATTAAAGAGCATGGGTTCGGGGATAGTGTATTGAGATGGAGTGAAAACTGTTTGGCAGACAGGAAATAAAGACTAAGAATAAATGAATCTTTGTCCAAATGGTAGGCAGTGACTCATGGGTACCACAGGGCTCAGTGCTAGGACCCCAGCTATTCACAATATATATTAATGATTTAGACGAGGGAACTTCATGTAATATCTCCAGATTTGCAGATTACACAAAGCTGGGTGGGAGGGTGAGCTGTGAGGAGGATGAAGAATGCTTCAGTGTGAATTGGACAAGTTGAATGAGTGAGCAAATGAATGGCAGATGCAATTTAACGTGGATAAATGTGAGGTTATCCACTTTGGTAGCAAAAGCAAAAAGGCAAATTATTATCTGAATGGCTATGGATTAAGAGAGGGGAATGTGCAATGAGACCTGGGAGTTCTTGTATACCAGTCGCTGAAAGTAAGCTTGCAGATTCAGCAAATGGTATGTTGGTCTTCAGAGCAAGAGAATTTGAGTACAGGATCAGGGAGGTCTTGCTGCAATGTACAGGACGTTGGTGAGGCCACACCTGGAATATTGTGTGCAGGTTTGGTCTCCTTATCTGGGGAAGGATATTCTGCCACGGCGGTAAAGCAGCAATGGTTTACCAGACTGATTCCTGGGATGGCAGGGCTGACGTATGAGGAGAGATTGAGTTGGTTATGATTGTATTCACTGGAGTTCAGAAGAATGAGGGGTGTCTCATAGAAACCTTGAAAATTCTAACAGGGCTAGACAGGGTAGATGCAGGAAGGATGTTCCCGCTGGTGGGGGAATATAGACCCAAGGGTCACAGTTTGAGGAAACGGGATAGACCATTTAGGACAGAGATGAGGAGAAATTTCTTCACCCAGAGAGTGGTGAGCCTGTGTTGGAAGTCAAAACATGTATGTTTTCAAGAAGGAGTTTGATATAGCTCTTGGGGTTAAAGAATCAAAGGATATTTGGGGGGTGGACTGGTTACTGAGTTGGATGATCAGCCATGATCATGATGAATGGTGGAGCAGGCTCAAAGGGCTGAATGGCCTTCTCCTGCTCCTATTTTGTACCTTTCTATAAATGCAAGTCTGTTTTTACAGGATATACTCTTCGATAACCTCTAGAATACAGCTTTACAATCAAATGCAGCACAAACTGTCACAGGACTCTTCTACACCCAGGCTAACAACACCCCCCTCCCCCCCCAACCTCGTCATTTCTCATTACCTTTGCTTTCTTACTGCCAATCCGTTTCTCAATTTAGACATTTATTTTGCGTTCATGCCATGAGTCGTAACTTCTTTTAACATTTTCCTGCTGCCAACAACTTCCGAAAATCCGAATCTATTAGGTTCCCCCTTAGCTCAATCCAATAGTTACCTCCTCAAAGAATTCCAGAGGATTAGTGAGCCATGGCCCATTGCTTTTACATTCATGCTGATTGCTCCCTTTAGCCTTGTGCTCTTTAGTTTAGCACTGAAAGCATCCCATGTAGTATTCTTAAGCATTTGCGCACAATATGTTGAGACGAGCTGGCCAGGAACCTTCAAGTTCATTACTTTTAAATGCCAACTTGGCTCAGTTTTAAGCGCCCAGGTTCAAGCCTTCTCCTCCTCCCAGGATCTCAGCACATAATCTAGTTTAATACTTCCAGTGCAGCATTAAGGGAAGACTGCATTGCCAGAGGTGCGGTCTTTTGGAAACTGCCATCCTGTCTGTCTGCTCAGGTGGGCATTCAAATATTTCATGAGGGAGTTCCCACAAGACTGTGGCCAGTGTTTCTTTAAAAATCAAACAACAGCCAAAATATATTGTCTGACTTACTCTTTGAGGAAGTTTGCTGTGTAGAAATTAGCTGCAGCAATTTAGTAATGTCAGGCGGGGATACGGCACAGGAGGAGTTTGCAGAGACAGGATTGAGTGAGGTTATGAAGGAATTCATAGAAAGAGATCTTAAAAACAATATCTGGTCTATGGGTGACAGCAGCCCTTCAGTAACTCACTCAACACACCAGTCTTCCAGCGTGTATCTAGTGAGTGTTAGCACCATAAATGCTGATAGGGAGGTGTTACTGACATTTAAATACGTTCACTTTCCAGCAGGACTCACCGCACAGGTTCCTTGGTTGATTTGCCCTTCCCCGTGCTCGGTGTACAGAGGCCAGTAGCAGAAATGTTACTGTTTAACAGGCCAAGATTAACTCAATGCGCAGTATGAGACTGAACTGAGGCACCTTCCTTGTCTATATGCTCTAAAGCTCCACAAGGTGCCACAGAACAATGGGCACATAATTTCTCCAAACGTTTAAAAATAAACATCTCTGTACAGAAACTGCTGTAAAAGCAATGCAGGTTTGAAAGGGGCAGTGAGCTTTAATTATGACTTTAATGCCTTCATTTTATTCCAATTAGTGTGATCCAGATAATGCTCTGTAACTATACTCTCGAGTATTCACAGGTCTGAACAAAGAACAAAGAACAAAGAAAAGTACAGCACAGGAACAGGCCCTTCGGCCCTCCAAGCCCATGCCGACCATGCTGCCCGACTAAACTACAATCTTCTACACTTCCTGGGTCCGTATCCCTCTATTCCCATCCTATTCATGTATTTGTCAAGATGCCCCTTAAATGTCACTATCGTCCCTGCTTCCACCACCTCCTCCGGTAGCGAGTTCCAGGCACCCACTACCCTCTGCGTAAAAAACTTGCCTCGTACATCTACTCTAAACCTTGCCCCTCGCACCTTAAACCTATGCCCCCTAGTGATTGACCCCTCTACCCTGGGGAAAAGCCTCTGACTATCCACTCTGTCTATGCCCCTCATAATTATGTAGACCTCTATCAGGTCGCCCCTCAACCTCCATCGTTCCAGTGAGAACAAACCGAGTTTATTCAACCGCTCCTCATAGCTAATGCCCTCCATACCAGGCAACATTCTGGTAAATCTCTTCTGCATACTCTCAAAAGCCTCCACATCCTTCTGGTAGTGTGGCGACCAGAATTGAACACTATACTCCAAGTGTGGCCTAACTAAGTTTCTATACAGCTGCAACATGACTTGCCAATTCTTATACTCAATGCCCCGGCCAATGAAGGCAAGCATGCTGTATGTCTTCTTGACTACCTTCTCCACCTGTGTTGCCCCTTTCAGTGACCTGTGGACCTGTACACCTAGATCTCTCTGACTTTCAATACTCTTGAGGGTTCTACCATTCACTGTATATTCCCTACCTGCATTAGACCTTCCAAAATGCATTACCTCACATTTGTCCGGATTACACTCCATCTGCCATCTCTCCGCCCAAGTTTCCAAACAATCTAAATCCTGCTGTATCCTCTGACAGTCCTCATCGCTATCTGCAATTCCACCAACCTTTGTGTCATCTGCAAACTTACTAATCAGGCCAGTTACATTTTCCTCCAAATCATTTATATATACTACAAGCAGCAAAGGTCCCAGCACTGATCCCTGCAGAACACCACTAGTCACAGCCCTCCAATTAGAAAAGCATCCTTCCATTGTAACACTCTGCCTTCTATGACCTAGCCAGTTCTGTATCCACCTTGCCAGCTCAGCCCTGATCCCGTGTGACTTCACCTTTTGTACTAGTCTACCATGAGGGACTTTGTCAAAGGCCTTACTGAAGTCCATATAGACAACATCCACTGCCCTACCTGCATCATTCATCTCTGTGACCTCTTCGAAAAACTCTATTAAGTTAGTGAGACACGACGTCCTCTTCACAAAACCATGCTGCCTCTAACTAATATGTTCATTTGCTTCCAAATGGGAGTAGATCCTGTCTCGAAGAATTCTCTCCAGTAATTTCCCTACCACTGACGTAAGGCTCACCGGCCTGTAGTTCCCTGGATTATCCTTGCTACTCTTCTTAAACAGAGGAACAACATTGGTTATTCTCCAGTCCTCCGGGACATCACCTGAAGACAGTGAGGATCCAAAGATTTCTGTCAAGGCCTCAGCAATTTCCTCTCTAGCCTCCTTCAGTATTCTGGGGTAGATTCTATCAGGCCCTGGGGACTTATCTACCTTAATATTTTTCAAGACGCCCAACACCTCGTCTTTTTGGATCTCAATGTGACCCAGGCTATCTACACACCCTTCTCCAGACTCAACACCCACCAATTCCTTCTCTTTGGTGAATACTGATGCAATGTATTCATTTAGTACCTCACCCATTTCCTCTGGCTCCTCACATAGATTCCCTTGCCTATCCTTCAGTGGGCCAACCCTTTCCCTGGCTACCCTCTTGCTTTTTATGTACGTGTAAAAAGCCTTGGAATTTTCCTTAATTTGCCAATGACTTTTCGTGACCCCTTCTAGCCCTCCTGACTCCTTGCTTAAGTTCCGTCCTACTTTCCTTATATTCCACGCAGGCTTCGTCTGTTCCCAGCTTTTTAGCCCTGACAAATGCCTCCTTTTTCTTTTTGACGAGGCCTACAATATCTCTCGTTATCCAAGGTTCCCGAAAATTGCCGTATTTATCCTTCTTCCTCACAGGAACATGCCGGTCCTGAATTACTTTCAACTGACACTTGAAAGCCTCCCACATGTCAGATGTTGATTTACCCTCAAACATCCGCCCCCAATCTAGGTTCTTCAGTTGCCGCCTAATATTGTTACAATTAGCCTTTCCCCAATTTAGCACATTCACCCTAGGACCACTCTTATCCCTATCCACCAGCACTTTAAAACTTACTGAATTGTGGTCACTGTTCCCGAAATGCTCCCCTACTGAAACTTCTACCATCTGGCCAGGCTCATTCCCCAATACCAGGTCCAGTACAGCCCCTTCCCTAGTTGGACTGTCTACATATTGTTTTAAGAAGCCCTCCTGGATGCTCCTTACAACTCTGCCCCGTCTAAGCCCCTGGCACTAAGTGAGTCCCAGTCAATATTGGGGAAGTTGAAGTCTCCCATCATAACAACCCTGATGTTTTTACTCTTTTCCAAAATCTGTCTACCTATCTGCTCCTCTATCTCCCGCTGGCTGTTGGGAGGCCTTTAGTAAACCCCCAACATTGTGACTGCACCCTTCTTATTCCTGATCTCTACCCATATAGCCTCACTGCCCTCTGAGGTGTCCTCCCATAGTACAGCTGTGATATTCTCCCTAACCAGTAGCGCATCTCCGCTACCCCTTTTACATCCCCCTCTATCCTGCCTGAAACATCTAAATCCTGGAACGTTTAGCTGCCAATCCTGCCCTTCCCTCAACCAGGTCCCTGTAATGGCAACAACATCATAGTTCCAAGGACTAATCCAAGCTCTAAGTTCATCTGCCTTACCCGTAATACTTCTTGCATTAAAACATGCGCACTTCAGGCCACCAGATCCGCTGTGTTCAGTAACTTCACCCTGTCTGCTCTGCCTCAGAGCCATACTGGCCCTATTCCCTAGTTCTTCCTCAATGCTCTCACCTTCTGACCTATTGCTTCCCGTGCCCACCCCCCTGCCATACTAGTTTAAACCCTCCCGTGTGACACTAGCAAACCTCGTGGCCAGGATATTTATGCCTCTCCAGTTTAGATGCAACCCGTCCTTATATATGTCACACCTGCCCCGGAAGAGCTCCCAGTGGTCCAGATAACGGAAACCCTCCCTCCTACACCAGCTGTTTAGCCACATGTTTAGCTGCTCTATCTTCCTATTTCTAGCCTCACTGGCACGTGGCACAGGGAATAATCCTGAGATTACAACCCTAGAGGTTCTGTCTTTTAACTTTCTGCCTAGCTCCCTGAACTCCTGCTGCAGGACCTCATGCCCCTTCCTGCCTATGTCGTTAGTACCAATATGTATAACGACCTCTGCCTGTTTGCCCTCCCCCTTCGGGATGCCCTCTACCCGTTCAGAGACATCCTGGAGGCAACATACCATCCTGGAGTCTCTTTCACATCCACAGAAGCGCCTATCTGTGCCCCTGACTATAGAGTCCCCTACGACTATTGGTCTGGAGCACAGCTTTAAGGTTTAGCTGCTAAACTGGCCTCTGATTTTAAGGTTGCAGATTTAAATATGTAAATCAAAAGTAGCTGCTTATAAACTGCTGAATTAATTCACAATTATAATCAATGTTCCCTCAATTTCCCTTTTTTGCTGTGCCTGATCTGTTCATTTCAACCCCCAATTACTTCAAATTGTTTTGCACAGCCGAGCATCGACATTATCAAGCCGTATCAATTTGTGAGTGGGGCCCGCCATGGTAACTTCTGGGTTGCTGTCCATTTCTGCATTAGAAGAAACATTCTAAGCACTTGCAAAATTTCAGGCTGCAGATCAAGGATTTTCTTTCCTTTTCCATAAAGGAATCTCAAATCAGTAACAAAGTGGCTTTGAAATGTGACAACTTCAAGACCTCATACACCTTGGATCAGGAGGAAGTTTGCTGCTCAAATAAGAAGCTGCAGACTTTCTGGTCTCAGTATTAACTGTGTCACAAGGATTTGCAAAAGCAGCTGGAATGCATCGATTTTTCAAAGACGTATGGAACAGGAACTGCCTATGTTATGTGCACACCGGGAGACAGGCTTGCTTGTGTGTGCAGGTAAGACAGGTCCACTTGCGTATGCACAAATGTTTTTTATAATCAATTTAAAGTACCCACTTATTTTTTTCCAATTAAGGGGCAATTTAGCATGGCCAATCTACCTACCCTGCACATCTTTGGGTTGTGGGGGTGAAACCCACGCAGACAAAGGGAGAATGTGCAAACTCCACATGGACAGTGACCGGGGCCGGTATCAAACCCGGGTCCTCGGCGCCGTGAGGCAGCAGTGCTAACCACTGTGCCACCGTGCAGCCCCTGCAAATTCACCAATGTCACCTGAGCCCACTCATGAATGTGTTCCTTTCGTGTGCACACACCCTTTTATTAATACAGTAATTATAAAATTAACATTTACTTTCTCGCTTTCATTTCTGAGAAATTCAGGCGGCCACCCCAAAAGCAGAGGGGCCAGTTCACTGACAAGTAACCCGGGGATTTTCAAAGATTACAGAAGATTGGATGGAAGGGCTGGGCCCGTCTATCCTGGTGTTCTAAAACAGAGATTACTGGACAATCTCAGCAGGTCTGACAGCGTCTGAGGCGAGAGGACGGAGCTACCTTTTTGAGTCTGAATGACTCTTTGTCAAAGTCATCTGGCTTCATCCAGACTCAAAACCTTAGCTCCGTCCTCTCTCCTCAGATGCTGTCAGACCTGCTGAGATTGTCCAGTAATTTCTGTTTATGTTTCAGATTCCAGCATCCGCAGTAATTTGCTTTTATATCCTTGTGTTCTGACCATCAGCAGCAGATCTTTAAATAGATACTGCATAGTTGCATTGTCTGGATGGCTTTGAGAGTCCACATGAGCTCCACAAACTATTTTCTGGACGTGCTGGACCCAACCAGAACCAAGGCAATAGCAAGCTGAACTGAAGCAAAACAATACTGATACAATGAGATCTGAGGAAAAGTGCCTAGATCCTTTGCACAAATACATGCCCCACTGTCACCTGTAGGGTCCCATAACATTAGCCAAGCTTAGGTCAGTTGGACTTCCTTTTAAGGTTACACATCCCCAGCTCATTGGCTATGTCAAAAGCTGATGGATAACAAATTAAAAAGACAAGTCTCTCAAATAACCATTCGCTTTCATAGTTTATATAATCAAGACCGTTAGATGTGGTCTTCATGGAGAATGAACAGATTCGTGGAGTCAGATCCACCTTCCTCAGAAAAGGTGGAAAATCCCATGTAGCAAAAATGTAGTCGGGAATTTGTCTTAATCAGCCATGGCAAATTTTGCTTATATTCAATAACATTAGCTGAGGTGAGAAGTGTTGTTCCTGCAACCAGAGAGTTGGTGGCAATTGTTTAAGCTCATATTGCCGAATCAGGCATGAAATCTTCACCTCCTGCTTTGAGTTGGCCACTGAGAAACTGGAGAGTTCAACTTGAAAATCCATTTTTATCCCGAATATCTTCCATTTAAGCGCTCATTTCATTTTCTCTCTCCTTTCCCGCTAAGTTGTTTGGATGTGGTTTTGCCTTACAATGTTTCGTTCCATCCTTCTCCATCATGTGTTTGATCTGCACAGAGTAATTTTCTGGAAAGATTGTCCGTATTCCTATCGATAGGGTGGTTGTTTCTGCATTGGGTGTGCTCGTTGAACCTTAAATGGCCTTGGAGTCCATATTGGGAGCTGTCCCAGCATACGCAGGCCTGAACGAAGGCCGTGGGGTGTGAATGGAGTGTTAGGCCGTGATATCACAGGCTGGCGTGAACTGAGAGGAGGCAGGTTCTTGCTCAGAGGAGGAGGTGAAGGCATGGAGAATGGACTCGGGCCGTGGGAGGTTACCTCAATGGCAGGCGTAAAGCTATAGCGCTGGTGCAGCCCGTGACCCGTGGGTCCGTTTTGTGGGCCGGGAGGGATGCTGTGTGAAGCCACTCGATGTTCTGGTCTCTGCTGCATCACCTGTTGCTGGTTCTTCTTCCTGTCCTTTTTCATTAAGTCCTGGAGCTTCTCCACCTGTGTCTTTCTCACGTGACAAAGTTTTCTCGTCATTTGGAACCTCTCCAGGAAACTCTCCAGTGTCACCTTACCAGCCAGGAATGTGTCAGTGATTTCCTAAAAAAGAAAAAAGTCTTATTATACACTTTGATCCTGTTGCAGAGAGTACAATAAGGGGGACAAAAAAAAAAAACTTCTCTGCTGGTGGAAGTGAGGCAGAACTAGCTATTCTTGAACCTATGGCAGTATCTAGGGCGCAGGGAGAGGAGGTCAACTCATATTAATGTACACTAGTTCCTTAGTACAATGGGGTGTAACTGGATATAATGGCCGGGATTCTCTGGCTGTTGGGCAGTGCCCCCTCGCCCACGGGTATCCCAGCAGCATAGGGTGGCTTCAATGAGAAATCCCATTGACAAGCGATAGGAGTAGAGAATCCCACCACCAGAGAACGGCGCCCCCCCGAGAAATACTCAGCTGGGGGACTCGAGAATCCAGCCCAGTATGGCAAATGTCGCAGAAAACCTATCCTGAAAACGTAGAACTAAAAGCTCAGTGGTCCTGACAAATGCAGTATGCGTGACTCCAGGTTACGAAATGTGGCAGCTGAGTTGTGTAGTAGCGGAAGTGCTAATCCTTCTGTTGTTGTGGTTTCTCACGCTGCTGTTCATAGCAGTTATGTTGCCTCCGACATAATGTCACCTTCATGCAACCAGGATGTAACATTTTTGCAGATGTAAATACAACTGGGGAGAACTAAAAGAAACAAGCTGAGAGCTGCAGGTAGTCTCATCATTCAGTTCTGAGTTGTACTGACTGAATTATGGAAATTAATCACCTGTACATCTTTCAGAACTACAGCGCGCGGTTCTCCCAGAAAATTTCTACGTTCATTTGTGGCGGGTTTTTCAAGCACTTTCCCCACCGCTATTCAATGGCACTTAGGCACTTATGTTCGTAGGATCCGTCTGGTCTTACGGCCAGAAAGTCAGCGCCGTCGCTGCACAGATCCTCCGTCCGGTGGGGGGCTAGTAGCCGTGCAGTGTAACTTTACCTGCACATACGGCTGCAGAATGGGTGAGTCCACCCCCCCCCCCCCCCCCCCCCTGACACAACAACTGGACTCAGTCCGCAGCCGCCACGCAAGGTCCCCGAACGGTTGAGCATACGCGAGCTATGCCATCAGGGACTTGGCCCATCGGGGGCAGAGCATCGGGGGAGGGCCTCAGGTGACGCCCTGAGGCCGTCCATACGATGTGGGCGTACTCCCTGAGTCCGTCATTTTTTAGGGAGCGGAGCATCGCAAAAACGGCGCCACACCCGATTCCGGTGTAAACGGAGATTCTCTGGCCGATCGACAGATGCGATTTCGGAGTCGGCGATCGGAGAATCCAGCCCAGAATGTTTTTTAAGCATTGGAGAGCTGAACTCAGAGATCAGGCTGCCATTTTGAAAGGATGCCTGATCTCTAAGTGAGCTTTGTGGGTTCATCCATGGGCAGTGCACCCCCCCCCCCCCACACACATGGGTACTACCCCACCCCCCACAAGTGAGGACACCCTGCTATGGGTTCCCTTGGGGTCCCCCCCTCCTCAGGCCTCCCAAGCCCCCTTACAGCACTCCCTTCTACGATTCCCACCCATGACTCACCCCCAACCTCCCGGAGGCCCCTGCTTACCTGCCCTGCACTCCCCCACACTTCAACTCCCCCTCTCCACCCTCATTTCATGGGCATGGCCCCCCTTGCCCCTTGGCAGTGCCACCCTGGCATTCAGGCACCCTTGCACTGCCACCTTGACACCCAGGCAGTGCTCCTGCTGTTTTGGCAGTACCATCCGGGCACCTTGGCAATGCCAGGGACATAATAATCGCTTATTGTCACAGGTAGGCTTCAGTGAAGTTACTGTGAAAAGCCCCTAGTCGCCACATTCCGGCGCCTGTTCGGGGAGGCCGGTACGGGATTGACCCCATGCTGCTGCCTTGTTCTGCATTACAAACCAGCTGTTTAGGCCACTGTGCTAAACCAGCCCCAGATCAATTACGGATCACCTTCGCAGAATCCCGGGAGGCACGGAGACTGTCGGGAGGCTCAGCATTCTCCGGCCACGTTGCGCTCAAGTGCCGGAGAATCGTGCCCACAGATAATTTAACACAAAGATTACAAAAAAAGGCCCAGACACTACCAATGAAGAAACTCAAGAGAAGTTCCTGGCTTGCCTTAGCAGTGTCCACTTTTCCCAGTGAGGCAGCCGAGCCTCTGTCACCAGCCCACTGATTGGCCAGCAGCATCGAAAACCCGCTCAACGTTCTTAGTTGTTCAACAAGCTTGTCGGCAGCCAATTGGTATCCTCCCAAAAGATCACTGAGCTGGTCTTGTGCTTGGGATCCCCATTTGGGCGCACAGTCCTGAACCCTTTGGCTAATCCAGCCCAAAGTGTACCTGCTATGCCAAGTTTAGAATGAGCACCAACATACATCCCAAGGAGCTTGCAAGTCTCTGCAATATATGAAGGACACTGTACATTTTTGTTGTCTTAGTCAGATATATACAAGTGATAAATGTTGGGTATATCTGAACATCAAATGTTGACAAGGCTGCATCGCACTATACTCAGTTTGATTAGATATCATGGAACTAGGTTCAGGGCTGGTTGTGAGGTGTAGGTTTGCTGAGAAGCTGTTATTCAGCTTTTGCTGGTTTTCCAAGTTCACCTGTATGGCGGCGCCTCGAGTCAGATTTCCTGCCCAACCATTTACACAATGAATGGTGGAAGCCCAAAAAGAAATACCATTCTTTAATCACAAAGAAAATATAACCAAAGGGAGGTGCAATTCAAATCCGAAAAAATTGTTTCAGACCAATTTCAAAAGCTCAACACAAGCTTATAATTCGGTGTGGCAAATAGTGGGGGGGGAGGGGAATCACTTCCTGTTTGAAATATTGTGCTGGTGACAAATTGAGAAATGTATCAGTGCAGGGCCTTCCTGTACATGAACGCTCTGCAGTCTGGGATGGCAACCACGTGAACCACAGTTTCCTGAGGTAGCAAAATACCATCTGAAACCTGCCTAACTGTGTTCAAGTTATTAGAAGCACTAGTTTATGCAATGAGACTGAAATATTACTGCTCCTTTGCAAATACTAATTTTACAAAACAGTATCCAAAATATTGTAGATTCCATCTGACCCATGGGAAAGTGCATATCATGGGCATTTACTTATTCCATTCTTCTATTCATCAGTCCTCAATATTCATCTTTGGTGTGGATCTCCATCAACCACAATTTACAATAGCCACTCTCAGCAAATGATGCTCCAGGTGGAGATGCTGAAAATAAACGTCAAAATCTAGGTTACCTCATGTATCAGGAAACTACAATCCTACACAGACATTTACTCTCCGAGTTGGCTGTGGAATGGGCTCTTGTTTACAGCTTGATCTATTGAAAAGGCATTTGTCAATCAGGAGAGAGCACCACTCAACACAAGCTAATCTGGGTTGATCTTGCAGGAGTTCTGTGCTGTACTGATAAGTAAAAATAATAACAAGGATTGTCATCTTGACATGTAGTAACTCCATTGGCTTTAGTGTTCATTCATTTCCACTATGTTTGAAAAAAACTAATTTAAAAAAAAACTAAGTTACGGGATGTGGGTGTTCCTGGTTAGGCCAGCATTTATTGCCCATCCCTAATTGCCCTTTAGAAGGTGGTGGTGAGTTGCCTTCTTGAACTGCTGCAGTCCTTCTAGTGTAGGTACACCCACTGTGCTGTTAGGGAGGGAGTTCCAGGATTTTGTCCCAACGACAGCGAAGGAACGGCGATATATTTCCAAGTCAGAGTCGTGAGTGACTTGGAGGGGAACCTCCAGGTGGTGGGATTCCCAGGTATCTGCTGCTCCTGTCCTTCTAGATGGTAGTCGTCGTGGCTTTGGAAGGTGCTGCCAAATGAACCTTGGTGAGTTACTGCAGTGCATCTTGCAGATGGTACATGGCTGCCACTGTTCGTCGGTGGTGGAGGGTTTGAATGTTTGTGGAAGGAGGAGCTATCAAGCGGGCTGCTTTGTCCTGGATGGTATTGAGCTTCTTGAGTGTTGCTGAAGCTGCACTCATACAGGCAAGTTGAGAGTATTCCATTACACTCCTGACTTGTGCCTTGTAGATGGTCGGCAGGCTTTGGGGGGGTCAGGAGGTGAGTTACTCGCCATAGGATTCCTAACCTTTGACCTAACCTGATAGCCACAGTATTAATGTGGCTAGTCCAGTTCAGTTTCTGATCAATGGTAACCCCCAGGATGTTGACTGTGGAGGGTTCAGTGATGATAATGCTATTGAATGTCAAGGGGTGATATTAAATCCTCCCTTGTAGGAGATGGTCATTGCCTGACACTTATGTGGCGCAAATGCAACTTGCCATTTGTCAGCCCAAGCCTGGATATTATCCATGTCTTGCTGCATTTGGGCTTGGACTGCTTTGTTATCTGAGGAGTCGTGAATGGTGCTGACCATTGTGCAGTCATCCGCAAACATCCCCATGTCTGACCTTATAATGGAAGTGAGGTCATTGATGAAGCAGCTGAAGATGGTTGGACCTAGGACACTACCTTGAGGAACTCCTGCAGTGATGTCCTGGAGTTGAGATGATTGTCCTCCAACCACCATAACCACCTTCCTTTGTGCCGGGTATGACTCAAACCAGCAAAGAGTTTCCCACCTGATTCCCATTGACTCCAGTTTAGCTAGGGCTCCTTGATGCCACTCAGTCAAATTTTGTTACAAGGGCAATGAAAGTGTCAATCATTCAGACCCTATTAAATTATCAATGACAAAAGTCACAAGCCCTTGAAACCACGTAGCCTTGTGTAAATAAACATTGTGAAGTGGACTGTTAAGATAAGAGAACCAGAGCTTTCAATCGAGTAACGGTTTCTCAGGTGCGCAGCTCTTTCAACAAGAATAATGGATCATAGATCATAGAATTTACAGTGCAGAAGGAGGCCATTCAGCCCATCGAGTCTGCACCGGCTCTTGGAAAGAGCACCCTACCCAAGATCAACACCTCCACCCTATCCCCATGACCCAGTAACCCCACCCAACACTAAGGGCAATTTTGGACACTAAGGGCAATTTATCAAGGCCAATCCACCAAACCTGCACATCTTTGGACTGTGGGAGGAAACCGGAGCACCCGGAGGAAACCCACGCACACACGGGGAGGATGTGCAGACTCCGCACAGACAGTGACCCAAGTCGGAATCGAACCTGGGACCCTGGAGCTGTGAAGCAATTGTGCTATCCACAATGCTACCGTGCTGCCGTTTGGGTTCTCGGGGGCATTGGGGGTGGGTGGATTGCCATAGTTTGGCACAGGGGGTATGAGGGGCCATAGAGAATGGTAGTGTGCTGTAGCTTGGCATAGTCGGCTTAAGGAGCCATGGGGGGTATGGCCGCAGCTTCATAGCTGGTAGGGAGAATTGGGGTTGGGTGGGAAGCCTGAACTCGGCACAGAGTCATGAGGGAGACCTTTGAATTCGCCTTTAATAAGGTGTTTTAAAAATTGAGGAGGAGGAAGACATGCCTCCCTCTGCAATGGAGTGCCAGGTACGGGCCTTTGACATGAATCAGTCTGCACTCTTGTACAGGCACCCTCGGGAATCAGTCAGCCCCAGAATGGGGTCAGGAATCCTGCAACAGGACGAGCCCACCATTTTTAAATGGCCCTCGAGTCATCCCAACTCAAAGAAAATTCAGCCTATTAACCTGGTTTCTCTCCCCACAGATACTACCAAACCTGCCGAACCATTTCAGCATTTTCGGTTTTTAAAATAAAGTAGGCATGAGGCAGGAACATGAATTGGAAAACAAATATAAACCCAGGAGGAGAAGAGGACATTAACTGTGTGTTCAGAAGTTAGTTTTTTATGTTTCTACTGCCCAATCTTCTCAAAATATGAGAGCACAGAAGCAGACCATTCCATTTATTACACCTGTGTCATTTTTACGCCTGTACGAACACAGGAGGTTTTGGGAAGGGCTTCTGCACTACCCAAAAATGTGAGTCATCATGACACATAAATGCCACTTAACATGGTCCCGAGGCCTCTGTTGGGGTTGAGGTTGTGGGGGTTTGGGTTGGGGTGGGGTAAGTATAACAGGCTCAGTGGTTATTGGGCGCTAATCATTGTGCAGCCTGTGGCGTTCTCATTGGCCACATGTATGAAGGAATGAATGTACAGGAGATCAGAGACTGATTTACAATGTAACACACCTTGCTGAGGCACAGGGTCCCAACCAATGGGGGGCCTCCACGCCAGCCGGTGTCTGTAGGCACCAATCAGAGCCCGTTAACTCTGCATTTGCTGAAGATTGAATTCAGAGTCCAAACAGCCTCACTGCTGCTGGCCTGCCCTCAGTCCTGTTTTCCCGCTCAAAGACTCAACACAAGTCCCCTTAGAGCGGGAAGACAGACTGGTCCGAACATTGAGGTGCGCATGCATGAGGAATGAGAGGTGACTAGCCTAGTAGGGAGAGAGAGGTAGAGGCAGAAGATCCTGTGTTTTATTTTACGAATAAAAAGCAGCCAGCAGGTTTCTCAATCGAGGGTTGAGGACAGGACACCAGCAGTGAGGCGCAAGGCGCCAAATCAAGCCTTACCAGCACAAGGAGACGACGAGTGGGGCAAGTGGCTGCCTTGAAGACAGGTGAGCAAGGTTAGTGAGACTGTGAGAATGGGAGAGTGTGAGGGTTGGGGGGACTGGCAGGAGGCGAGTGTGTGAGCTGATGTCAGCCAGGGTTGCAGCCTTGCAGGGACAGAGTGTGTGAGGGCCAGGTTGCATTTTGGAGGGAGGGAGAGAGATGGGGGGCAGAAATGAAGGTGAACATGGGGCCCACAAAGTGTAAATCCACCTCAGCAAAAGATTCAAAACCATTGCAGTGTTTTTTTATTATTGTTTCACAGGATGTGAGCAGCCATAAAGTGTTGCATGTGAGAAGTTGGATCTACGCCCCTCACTAGGGTGGAAGTTTCCACCCTTGGGAGCTGCCAGCCGATCTGATTGGCCAGCTCCAATGGTTTTTGCAACACCAAGAGCACGTTAGTGGCCGCTGCCGGAACTGCAACAAGTAGGAACAGGCCTAATGAATCCTCGGAACAGGTAAGTCCGGGGTCATGGGCAGGGACAGTTTGGACAGGTTAGGAGGGCGGGGGATACGGGTGGTGGGTTTAAGGCAGCAGGCAGATAGGAAGAAAGGTTTCTACTTTAGGGAGGAACAGCCCCACCCCTCCACCGATGCACAAAGGTCACCCCCCCCCCACCCCCCCAAAGGTTAGTAACCCCCTCCCTTCCCATCCTTTTAAGAATTAAAAAATAATTGGGCTGCCCACTCCCAGCTGACTGCCCATGACGTGGCATTGGCAGCATACCATCGGGGTCAATTGGTATAAATTTAAATATGGTAGGTGGGCTCCTGATTTTGGCTCCAGCTGGTTTGTTTCAAGTGCTGGCCTGGGGATGTATTATTGGAGTTAATTAGACTGCTCATGGCGACTCTCTGCGAGCTTTCCCTAACAGATCCATTTTTTACTTAACTTACAATCGTTCCTATTATGTATTTTCTTTTATTTCCTTTTCTTTTTATGTACTTAATGATCTGTTGAGCTGCTTGCAGAAAAATACTTTTCACTGTACCTCGGTACACATGACAATAAACAAATCCAATCCAATCATGAGTTTCAATGATAGTTAATCACTTTTTTCCAAATGGCAGACTGGCTTCAGATTTCAGTGCTGACCTGCGTGATAATGTCAGGTTCGCGACCCAACGTCATCACACCCGATATTACCATCACTGCGGGACTAAAACAGTCCAGTTTTCAACACACAAAATTCAGCTCAATAAACCGGGGAAATTCCATCCACTTTGGGGTGATTTTGCAGTATAATTTTCAGCCGAGACCATGGGCCTAAAAGAAATATTCAAAGCATAATAATAAAAAGATGGGCAGCACGGTGGCGCAGTGGGACCTCACGGCGCCGAGGTCCCAGGTTCGATCCCGGCTCTGGGTCACTGTCTATGTGGAGTTTGCACATTCTCCCCCTGTTTGCGTGGGTTTCACCCCCACAACCCACAGATGTGCAGGGTAGGTGGATTGGCCACGCTAAATTGCCCCTTAATTGGAAAAAATTAATTGGGTACATTAAATTTATTTTTTAAAAAGTAATAAAAAGATAGAATTATCCGGAGTAGCTACATTAATGATACCCAGAGATATTTGAACTCAATTTACCCGAGTATAAAAAGCCTCTCTGTCTCTGTCTTCCATTCAGATAGTTCAGCTGTATCTTCACTGGGTTTCATTTCAGTTTAACTTGACCAACCTATTCCAATCACTTTTCCTTGGAAGAGCGAGTTTTCCTCTCAATCCCGATTCACTCTCCTCATTGTAAGAGCATGTGTAAAATATAATCAAATCAACTCTATTTGATTGAGAACCAACAGCAAAGGAAGGTTTTTCAGCCAATCGGGTTTTCAAAGTATAGTTAACACTGTAGAGTAATGGGTTAGTGATATTTGTAAAATTTATAGGATCCCTACAGTGCAGAAGGAGGCCATTTGGCCCATCGAGCCTGCACTGACCCTCCAAAAGAGCACCCTACCTAGTCCCGCTCCTCTGCCCTATCCCCGTAACTCCACCTAACCTGCACATCTTTGGACTGTGGGAGGAAACGGGAGCACCCGGAGGAAACACACACAGGCACGGAGAGAACGTGCAAACTCCACAGTCACCCAAGGCTGGAATTGAACCCAGGTCCCTGGAGCCGTGAGGCAGCAATGCTAACCACCGATGAGGAACAAATTAGCTGGTCATTTGTATGGGACACTGCTATGTGCAAAATAGCAGGCACAGTTACTAACGTCATCACTGCATAAGGAGCGCACTATGAGTTAGAATAAGGCTTGACATGGTGCAAATTCTTCATAACATAGTTAAATATACATTGGTGTGCATTAGGTGAGGGCAGGATCAAGGGACAAAACTTTCAGCATAACCTCCTCGCCCTTCATTCTTTCTCACATCCACTCAGCTCATTTAATTATTTTCAAGGTGATTCAGATATCTCTCCTTTTGTTCTGCTCGGATCATAAATATTCAACATGCTTTCTCACCCAGAGCAGGTGAGACTCAAGACTCCTCCATGAACCAGCTGTCCTGAATACTCCCGGGATTCCCATATCATTTCTCACCAAGTTGCCAACGTCCAGCTTTTGTTCAGATATTTCTTTTTGAGGAGAGATTGCCGCTGTTCATTTTAACATTTAAAGCGCACATCTAGTTTTGCAGATTTTATAAACTCCCTTTGATGTGATTTTTTTTTGTTGCAGTCAGGTTTGTAGGACCCGCAGTAAAATATTAAAACCAGACTGGCGGGAGCTGTCAACATAATAGAAAGCTTATCAAAGCCTCAAAATGGAATTGGAAGCCACTGGGATGGAGTGGGGGCAGGCTCAGCGAGAAAAATGATGAGTTTGTGAAAGTAAAGACATGCAGCTGTTTACTGACAGAAGGAAATCTGGAATGGATGATGGATATGACCAAACGGCCAGTATAGAGTCAGGGCCTATAGTCTCGGAGACACAGAAAACTCACGCTGTTCTTTTCTGACAATTATTTCATCAGAGACACTCAAACAAATAGAAACCAAGAAATAATCCATATAAATTTCATGAGAACTAAGGGATGTATCAAAATGTAGTACATTGTAATATACTGCAACATGTAATGTTGGCACCATCGTCTGAAAGCACGACGTTAGTTTTCACAGGTACACTACCAGCTCCACCTCATCACCACCTCTCTCGGTGACTCCACTCTGGCAAATTGTTACACTGCTTGTCCGACACCCAGTACTAGATGAACAGGAATTTCCTCCAATTAAATATTGGGAAGGGTTCAACCACTGCTCCTAACAGTCCTGGCATGTAGGGAGCGCAGAGCTGTGCCTCTGAATACTGTGAGTGGAATTCTGAGCCTGCATTAGCCGTCAGCGTGAATGGCGAACTGGCGGAAAATATGTGATTCTCGTCGGCGAGATTGCGTTTTCCATTTTTCCCAGGCCTCTCACCGGTGGCGTATCGCGAAATCCACCACACGAGGTCGGGAATCTCATTTAAATGCATCAGCAAGCCCTCCTGTCTGTATTCCCCCTCCTTGAATATTCATAGGTCGCTGGGGCGATTTACAACACCTCTTCCCTCTTCCTTGAGGCATGTTGCTAACTTTTGGTTGGTTCAATTGGCTCTGTTTTATAACCTTTGTTCTAGAGTCGCCAGGTACCTTTATGATGCTGCCACGAGGTTCAAGTTCTGATCAATAACTCAACACACCAATTAGTAAGATTCAAATCAATACACATTTATTATACACAGTAAATCGCTACTCATGCATAAACTCTCCTTTCTAGGCTATTTCTATCACTAACAGGCCTATACTTAGCTTTGGACTGGCCCACCAGGTCAGGGGAACAAATTGCCTTTCGTTTGGCTTCTGAAACTGCGGGATTCAAAAGCTGGTAAGGACTGGTAGCTAGGAGCGCTTATCTCGTAGCGAGCGTTGACTTGAGACTTACTTCTTTGGAGGCAACTGGACAGGTCACTTTCAAGGGTTGCTTCGCGTTGCTGAGTGACCCTGTCAAGAAGTACGATTTGAACTTGGGGGCTTTACGTTATAGTCCCCAGGGGCTTCCCGCCTTTCGGGGCGGACCCCATACCTGGTTTCAAGTGATTGGACTTCGTTCCAATCGCTTGGTTCGATTTCTCCAATACTGGAGCTGTTCCCTGATCGTTGGGTGGTCTTTGAAGTGTCCGTTAACCTCTTTTGTGTTGGCTCCTGCTGGCGCCGAGGAGTCTGGCTTGGCTTTGTTTACCATAAATGTTTCGATTGTACCCAGGGATCGCTCATTACTATGTAGATGGCTGCTTGTAGCGATGCTGTCTGGGTTTTTGCAGAGTCTAATACACAGTAACTTGCGCCTGCTAGTTTTTGCTGTGTTGGCTGAATTTCCCTTCAGCCTTTGCGGTTCTTAATTTTAAGTTGGGAAGTGGCCAACTCAGGTGGCTGCAGGTGTCAATTGTGCCAGTTTAGTCATGAGTGTGCCACTGTTTGGCATCCACTTTTTTACCCTTTTGGTGTGATGTTTTAAATCTCATTTGTGATTTGCTTTTTGTTTAAGGCAATTTCCCTTAAAGGCACTGTCCCTTTAATTTTGTCCCTCAGTTTATTTGATTTAGATTATTTGGTTATTATGTTGATCAAAATAGTTGGAAGCATTGCCCACAAGTATTGATCTCCAAGACTCATAATCACATCTATATAACAGAGAGGTAACACAGATATTGCCCCCAATGCAAGGCATTATGGTGAAGTCTCTTATTACTCACCTGGTTCAAGGTGATGACGGTTGGTGGGGGGTGGGGGGGTGGGGGGTGGGGTCAGCGTCTTGTTCCCCTATGAGGTTAGAACACAGATCCATTGAATGCACTGAATCGTCCTCACTCCTCACACATGGGGGGGGGGGGGGGGGGGGGGACATGCGGACCACAGGGACTCTCAAGAGTCGAAGCTGTTCATTCAGGTGGAGTTGAGAGAAACAGTGGTGGAGAAGTGGCTATTGTGTGACAGCGGAGGGAGTGAGACTCAGTGGAAAAGTGCTCGTATAGGGGGATGCGAATGGGTGGATGTCACAGATGCTGAGAGGGCTGAGGGTGAGGGCATTGTCAGCATTCCTCAACGCCTACTTTCATGTTCCCTTTCTTTCAGTTTTTGATTCTGGAGAATCATGGAGCTAGCATAACTGGCAATTCTTTTGACTGCGGTCAAACAGCAGCATCGACATTGATGTGCTGCTGAACGCGGCCAGGAACAGTCCACTGCAGAGGAGGGGGAGGAAGGGCCCATTGATCTTCCTGGAGTGTAGCCACAGGTGGCAGAACCTCGGAGAAGACACTACCGGCCATGAGTCTACCGCCATAGAACTTCCTACCTCCAGATGTCAGAGGTCCAGTGCCGATGAAAACTGCGCCTGTCCTGGGGGATAGTGGACCACCTGTGCCAGGTGATACAGGAGTCGGCACCACATGGACTGGGAGGTCACCCATTGCCTGTGGCCCTGAAAGTTGCTGCTGCTCTGAACGTTTATGCCAGCTGCTCATTTCAGGGGACATGTGCAACATGTCCCAGCCAGCTGCACGTAAGTGCATATGGGAGGTGACAGATGCACTATATGCAAGGGTCAACATGTACATCAACTTGGACCAAAACCAAGTGAGACAGGATGCCAGGGTCATGGGCTTCGCCCCAGATGCAGGGTGTCATTGACTGAATCCATGTGGCTCTGCGTTCCCCATCGCAACATGGGGCGGGTCATTTTTGAACTGCAACGGGTGTCCATCTATGATCACGTGATGCACATCATGCAGGTGTGTGCCCGTTTCCCAGGGAACATCCATGATAGTTACATCTTGGGCACTCGCAGATTCCAGCTGTCTTTGAGGGAGAGCAGCGCTGGAGGGTTGGCTCCTCGGGGACAACAGGTATCCCCTCAGGAGGTGGCTGATGACACCAGAGAAGAGGCCACAAACCCAGGCTCACATTTCAACCTGTGCACTGATCAAGCAGGCGACTGGACTGCTCCAGATGCGGTCCTGGTGCCTGGACTGGCCGGGGGAAGGCTCCAATACCCAGAGGGTGTCTAGCATCATAGTGGTTTGTTGCACTCTGCACAACCTGGCACTTCAGTGAGGCGAGCAGCTGGACCAGGAGAAGATGGAGGTGCGTCACACCTCCTTAGATGAGGAGGAAGAGGAAGGACCTCGGGCGATGACCAGGGCCCGCATGGGGCGCAGGGCTAGGGACGCTCACCTTAACTCTCGGTTTGGTGACGACCAGGACTAGGATGTGAAGTGCTCTCCCAGCATGGGGTCTCACATCTTCTCACTACGTGAGGCCTGCGGGAGTCCATCGACATGTTCGCTTCATTCATGGGCAGGGTGCTAAAGCGACTGACCGGACGCTGCAGGAGAATGATGATGACTTGCAGTGAGGACAGAGTGATCGATGCTTACCTTAAACTCTGCGAAATATCTGACTCCTATCTGACAGAGCTGAATGTGATCTGACACTAAATAGGGCTGTCTAGGGGCCAATAGAGGCAGAATAACACATCTCAGTTTCTACTGCCTCCTCCGAGGTCAGAGGTCCCGGTATGTTTCATCACTCATTGACAAGGTGAATGGACTCGCACATGTTTTCAGCCATTGACATCCTCATAACTAGAGAACACATGAGAGGCCTGAGCATCGGTGAATGCAGAGGGATCCCTCCATGGGATAGGGGGGCAGCTGGAGTGAGATACAGAAGCCCCGCCGTTCTCAGGTGCTGGACTCCCACTAGTGCCTACACCATGAAGCTCATGCCCTCAGCCATGGAGGTCATGAGCTGAACCATGGATTGGACACTCCTGCTATGGAGCGCACGCCCTGCGCCAAGGTCTCCATTGCAGATGCCACCCTTACAGTGTTGGCCTCACTATGTCAGACTGATGGCACCATCTCCTCAGATAGAAGGCAGTGGGACTCCTCCAGTTGGCTTTGCAGTCCAAGGAGATTTGCTGACATCTCTTCCTGATTCCCGTGACTCTGCCTTTGCTGTTCCAGCAGCTCTGGGATGACCAGACTCAGGGCATGTAATTGGCCTGAAGCTCAGCAAAGTCTTGGGCTCTGGCATCCCTCCGAGTTCTGGATCCCTAGGCCTGCTGATTGACCTGCAATTGGAGGGGGTAATGGCATTAGTGAGGGACAGGGGAACACTGAAAGGAGAAAGATCATTCACCTGAGACTTGCGCCATTGCTGGATGTATCTTGCGTCTTTGGCCCTGACCTTGCCCTCTGCACAGGAGCGGTCCTGTTCCCCGCGGCAAGCTCAGGGGCTCTCTCCTCAAATGGGGTTAGGGTCTGGAGCTCCAGCATAATTCCGTGCTGTGCCCGCTGACACCTGTTGTGTTTGAGGTTATCCTCCAATGAGATAAATGGGAAGAGTGTAGGCGGGACTCATGTCATGTCAGTTAGGGATGGAGTCTGGCATGTTTGGGAGGTGAGTAGGTGCGGGCATTTGAGGGGCACCAGATCTACTGGGGGGATTATAGGGAGAGGGTGACGCACAGCAAATGGTGTGACCCTGCGAGGTGGGTGGGAATGAGATCACTGTGAAGGTGTGAGGGGTGTGTTAAGGAATGCTGTGGGAGACATTAGGAAGGAAACGTACCCTGGCTACATGAAGAAGTTCATTCATCTTTTTACGACACTGCAGCCCCTTTCTCTTTTGGAGTGAGCTGTCGCTGACAATCGTGGCCACAGCATTCCAGGTGGGGTTGGTCACTTTGCTGGCTGGAGTTCTGCCCGTTCACGGGCCCGCCTCTGCTCAACCCCAGTTTGCTGAGGGCTCCCCCTGTAAAACGTGGTGCAGCACCCCCCCCCCCCCCATTAGACTTGGAACAAGTGCTGGGGAGACGTTTAAAAGGAGCGCCTCACTGATGACAGAGATTCGGTTTCCCGAGGATGAGTGTATCAGAGGCAAGCCACCACAAACGCGGCTTGAATCACATGGAAAAAAAATTGTTCAAGAGGTTGAATATTCAATGAGTACCACCAGAACTGACACTTTGAAAAATTATGGTATCATCCATTGGAATGTATGGGGATGTCCCCCACCCCATTCCCTCCACCACACCCCCCCCTACCACCAAATAAGTTGTGGGTACACATAAAACCTTTCTGCTGTAATGATCCTATTAGCGGCATGAGTATAGTTACCACCATGAAAGGATGATGTGTTCACATTGTACCCTGTCAGACTGTTGATCAGCTTTCAAATTCTCCCGTTATTTCACATTATTCTTCAAGGGAAGAGTGTACTATCAAGAAAACTCCAATTTTGAACTGACGTAGAGAAGGAAATTGGCTGTTTCTTGCCCACCGGAATACAAAGAATGACCAGTCAATCTGGCAGCCAGGACACCAGAAAATATCCCTCTCTTCTATGAATGACATCAGAGGTGGTTAACGTGTAACTGAAAGAGCAGTCAGGACCTCAGCTCAATATCTCACAAAGCCTGAACCTTCAGTCTCGATTACTGCTCAGATCCCAGCTTGGCTGTAACCTCAGATGTACAGAGCCGCAGAAAAATCAAAATAACATAAAAAGTGCAAACTCATTTGATTAAGAGGTGTGAAAATCAAATTAAACCTATTTCGGTCAAATCACTTAACCTCAGGATTTTGGTCTCAGGTGTGTTTACATTATTTCCTTCACATCTCTCAGTCAGACAGTCTAATATGAAAGCAGTGTTACATTTGTAATTATTTCAGAGGGTCTGTACCCTGACAGATTATTCGGTCTTCCTTCACTCTAGTTTAAGATATTCTTTACACAACCTAAATTGTACCCCTTTTCTTCCATATTAAAGAATCTCTACAGGCCATTCGGCCCATTGAGTCTGGACCGATCATCTGAATGAGCACCCCACCTAGGCCCCCTCCCCTGCCAAATTATAACATTTGCACCTGTGTACACTATAACAATAAACTCATTGAGAGCACATAAATGAAAGTACAAATTAAGTAAACAGAGGGATATTTGAATATTCATTTCACTGCACATCATTAAATAAAGTGTCCACTTTTCAAGTTGGCAGTTTGTGACGAGGGTTAACAAATGGGCCCGCGGGGATTTTGTCAAACCCTCACCTCGGATTCCTCTTCGGTTTTGACTGCCTCTCTCTGCAGGAGCTCCAACGCAGTCCTGGGGTTCTGTCTTTCCAGATAGGCAGCTGTGGAGACAGAAACCAGAGCCGGCCACATCAGCAGATTGTAGCGTCAAGCAATTACAGCAGCATATGCTGGTAACCTATTGTCCCTACCAAACGTATTCCCGGAGGTTTCACCACATATCTTTCCCCCAAGCTCCAGCCATTAATTGACCAACACATCAATCATTGTGACGCACCGACTTACTATGCCAATTGGAAAGCAAAAAGATTAATTACCCAATCGGATGATGACTAGCATCAACCAAACAGCCTTTTATTTCTCATTTTCAATATTTTTTATATCTGGCAAGAGAGATATTCAAAGAAAATCCAAAAAACCCACAATCTTTCTTCATGTCCCGGTCATTTTTCTCCAGGTTTGCACACAACAGTGTCCTGGAGATTGATCTTCAATACCTAGAAACCCCAGGCCAATCATGGAGGGTTGGCAACGCTAATTGTCCCCTGGACAGAATCCACCAAATTGCTGCCAACTTCCGGTGATAGACTTGGGGGGGTTTCTGTGAAAATTTACAATTTTTGCCCCTCTTGCAACCAGCAGTTGAAATGTTGGGAGTCAACACACTGTGCCACAGCATCCAGCATCCTCACACATCATCCACCATTCAGTCAATCCTCAACCTTATAGTCACATGGGGCCATTTAACAGTCACCAATAAGAAAGAGGTTGCATGAGTGGAGACAGGCAACTATCCCGAGACGGCTGAGTGATAACCTGGCAGGAAGATTGCTTCAGTTTATTTTGGTACATTGGTAGCTTCACAACCGCATCAATGGAGGCTTGAGCCATCCACTCACTGTTTACCCACCTGGAAGAGAGGATGTTAGTCCATTAATCCCATGCCGGCAATAGGCCATGCACACGCTTCTCTATCGTATATTCCATCTAACGTAATCGATCGCTGGAGGAAACATTATGCAGCACTTCTTTCTCAACCTTTTAATCTTATGTCAGTCGTCCTTAAGTGTTATACCATGAGCCCAACTGAACGCGATGATAGATTGTATCATTCTGTCTCTCTTCCCCAATTTTCAGAACATCAGTACAATAAAAATTATTCTAACTTCTACTTTCTTCCATTCATTGACCTTAAACAAAACCCCTGACTCCACCACTCAGGTGTTTGAAGTGCTGGTGAATGCAGTGCACTCACTGAGTCATCCTCAGAGACTATCACAGTGAACCTAGTTAAGGACAATGATCAACCCCATCTGTATTGCTGTTACCCATTCATATGGTAAATGGGGCAGGTTAACAATATCACAAATGCGGCAATTGCTGTAACACTGAAAAAAATCAGCACAATCAAACTGCCCTGATCATGATAAATAGTTATAATAGCAATTATAATAGTGTGAGATTTCAAACATTAAAAAAACTTGTATTTATATAACACCCTTCATATCCTTAAAGCGAATGCATTGCTTTTGAAATACACTGGGTGAGATTTTAACTCACTCAAAATCCATCCACCTATAATGTTAAAATTAGTCCACAATCATTGTTGTTACATAGGCAAATGATGCAGTCAATGTATACATAGCAACAGTCCACATATACATTAGCATACTGAAATTATTATAAGTAGATTGGGTTACATTAGCAGCGAAAAAGAGCTAAAGATGGATTATGATGAGTAGGTGAGAATTAGGTGGGTCAGAGATCAGGGGCGTCATTCTCCGCCGGTGGGAGTCTCCATTTTGCCGGCGCCCGGGGGTTTCCCGACGGCGTGGGCTGCCCCACAATGGGAAACCCCATTGACCGGCCGGTGTTACGGAGACTCCCGCCGGCCGATCGGGGCAGAAATGTGGCGGGACGGGTAGGAGAATTTCGCCCCAGGTAACTGTGTAAGTGAGTAGGTTAGATGATGGGTAGGTGGATTAGTGAGAAGGTGGGTGGGAAGACAGTACATATGTCAGATAGTTGAGTCAGGTAAGTAGATAAGTGGTCAGGGGGTTGATTATAAAAAAGGGAATGGGTTTCTTGGGGTTGGTTATTTTCTATTGTTATGCATCTAGAAGTGGGTTCTGTGTTTCCATTTCTCTGGCTCCTCGCTCACTGAGAAGGCAGGTCACTCAATCTCCTGCCAAGTTCTGTCAGGTTTTGGTCAAGAGAACATGTGTGAACCTTGATCAAGTGGTAGTACTTTCGCACCCGACTCAGAAGATCCTTGCTTCAAGGATTTGAGGACATCACCTCAGCTGAAACCTCTGTGTCGAGGCAGCTGTGATAAGATGTTAAACCAAGGCTCCTGCACCTCATCAGGAGGATGAAAAAGATCCCTTCGACCACCATAACAAAGTCTCAGGTCATTTGTCTCCTTGCTGTTTGTGGGACCTTTCCTGTGCATAAATTGTCAGCCGGGTTTGTTGACATTGCAACGGCGACTGGGATTCGAAAGTATTTCATTGGCTATAACTTCCTTTGAGACATTTCAAGATTTTGAACAATGCTTTGTAAATATGTAGGTTTTTAGAACGGTCGCTCAGCCTCTGGTGGAAGTACCACAACCATTTGAACTGAATTTTAAATAGCGTGCTCTCATCAGACTATTAGAGCAGTTAAATTGTTTGATTTATTTATAAACCGGCATAGGTTCTGAGAACAGCTGTGTGCGCCTGCTTACCTATACTTGTGGAGAGGCCCCACAGCTACAGGATAAAAGCAGATGGGAGTAGCCACCGAGCTGAGCTTCTGTAATGAGGAGATAATGAGGATGCACTTCTGCACACAAACAATGCACAGGGGAAATCCTACCAAGTGACCATGAAATAAGCTCCACCGCGACTACCATCTGCTTCTGTGACTTCATCCATCTGCTTCATGGGCACCATCTGTGAACCTCACAGAAACCTCGACGGTGGCGTGTGTCTGTTGCCAGGAGCTGGCAGCCTCTGGCAAGTGCCAAACAATCAAATCAGTGTGGGTTTGTTGCCAGTGTCAGCATTTCCCCCTTAGCTCCAAGTCAGCCACCCGAGGTGAGTCAATCCCCTCCCGGGCGATTTGATTGGTTACTTGACAGTCAACCGCTGATATGTCTCAGGCAACAAGTGGGGATTAATAACCAGCAAGCACTGATCAGAAACCATGGAACACATCACGCAAGTGGAGTGGTCGAGTTATTGGAGAGGCAGAGCAATGCTTATGCTGCTACACCAGTAATTTCGAGACCTAGATTAATAATTCCACCCTTTGGCAATTTGAGAACTTAAATTCTGTTTTAAAAATCTGCAAATAAAAAGCTGATATCAGTAAAGTGACCATGAAGTTGTGAGATTGTTGTTCACGGCTCCAGGGTCCCATGTTCGATTCTTGGCTTGGGTCAATGTCTGTGGAACTGTACGTTCTCCCCGTGTCTGCGTGGATTTCCTCCGGGTGCTCTGGATTCCACCCTCAAGTACTGAAAGACGTGCTGTTAGGTAATTTGGACATTTTGAATTCTCCCTCTGTGTACCCGAACAGGCGCTGGAGTGTGGCGACTAGGGGCTTTTCACAGCAACTTCATTGCAGTGTTAATGTAAGCCTACTTGTGATAATAAAGATTATTATTATAAATCCAATTTGTTCACTAATGTCATTTAAGGACATCTGCCTGGCTGTTCTTGTCTGCTTGGCTGTATCCACTCTGTTGACTCTTACTGGCCTAGCTCAGCTGGATCAAAACCACCATCCAGCGATTCAAATCTTTCACCACCTTCTTCAGGGTAATTACTAACTATCATTAAGTGCTGACCTTTTCAACAAAGTCCACATCCCAAGAATTATTTCTTAAAATGGATCAGTGGAAAAGACTGAGCTAATCCAGATTAAACTGTGGTTTAATTTAGGTCCTGCTTGTGGTGGGCATGTTCCCTTTATGGTTTCAAATGTTGTCACCGTGTGGATTGAACAGTGTGATGTGACACATTGCAAAGATGTTCAAGCACAATGCCTATCTGTATGTTAATTCCAGTCTGCATATTGCATTGATCCATGTGATACTCGGGTGGAATCTTCCTCAGCCGCTGATGCTGGGAGTGGGAAGGAAGTTCTTTGACAAACAGTCATCCAGACTCAAAACGTTAGCTCCCTTCTCTCTCCACAGATGCTGTCAGACCTGCTGAGGTTGTCCAGCAGTTTTTGTTTTTATCTCCTTCTGTGGTTTGGTGTCAAATTTTGCTCGATAGTGCTCCTGATGTTTTACCACTGAAATGTACTAGATAAATGCAAAATGTTCGATCACATTTGTCAAGAGTTTTTGCTGAGTCACAGCTCGATTAGTGCAGCAGTGCCTGAAAGGTGTCACACGAGGAGTCTTGTGGTAACAAGTGTCTGACCTTCACTCACTCTTCCGTGAGGTTAATAAAAGCAAGCAAATGATTTTGATCAGCCTCCCACACAGCAATTGGAGGCAGCGTGAGATTACGGCAGCAATGTGGCGGAGCATGGTTCAAACATTCACGCAAGTGATGGTATTTACTCCGTCATTTCTGGAGATCCTATTATTGTTGACAACTATTTTAAACTGTCAACGCTCATGAAAACATCTCCTCCCTCCTCTCCCCCCCCCCCCCCCCCCACACACACACACACACACACCCTGGCTATTTTCCTGCCCTCTTCCCCTGAAGGTGCTGAATGTCAGTGGAGCACTCAGGAACAGGAGTCTGTCCCATCACTGGTTGTCTTGATTCACCTTCGAAACATGTGATCTGATCCGTTGAAATTTCAATTAGCCCAGCATCCCTTTTGGGGGATGCTAAGTCCACATTTCCACTGTCCTTGTCTGGAAGAACTGCTTCTTGATTTCGCTCTTAAACAGTATCACTCTACTTTTAAGATGATGCCACCAACTCTTTCTGGATTGCCCACAAGACAAGCAGCCTCTCTGTGTCAACCCTATCAAATGTTTTCATCATGTTCAACACATTAATTAGATGGGAACTCAAGGGAATGCAAGCTAAATTGACATAACCTATCCTAATAATTTAACCTTTTTTATTCCCATGTTGTATTCTCTCTCCATTGGTCACATTTCATGCTTGTGTTTTAACTGTGATAACTTGATTTTTCCATTAGCTGGTGGCAACTTGTATTATAAATAGGCTGATGTTAAAATAATGCAAATTGGAAAATTTAGACTGCGATATAAACCAGCTTGGAGGCTGAACTTAATTTTTATTGCTACCTAGTGATACAGCCCATTGGGGGTTGTAACCACTGCTGTCCAACTGTTCCTTTCATCTGTGTGTGTGTGTGTGTGTGTATTTTTTTTGTGTGGTGTTTGATTCTTGTGTGTATATTTTGAGTGTTTTGTGTGTACATTTGAGTGCGGATGCATTTTATATGTGTGGTGTGCGTATTGTGTCAAGTGTGTTTGTGTGAGGTGTGTGTTTGTGTGTGCGTGCTTGTGTGTGTGCAGGTATACAGGAAAAGGCTGACTATAATCAATATTCGGGGGAGGTGATGGCAAGGCAGCACGTTTCAGAAGGAGAGTTGCTTACCCAGTTTTCTCTGCTTGTACTCATAAATTACAGTCACCTCCTGCAACTCCTGGTATTTCTTGGCCAAATGCAGTTTCTTGTCATCTAGCCGAGGCTGCAAACTGAGATTATCTTCAGCCATCCTACGGTTACCGGCTAGAATCATCTCTCGCTCCAACTGCAGTGTCTGTAACTGGAAATAGAAACACACACACTTTAACCCCAGAAATTCACCAACACCACATGTACCGGATGATGGTTTGGACCAAAGTTTTCCCTGTGCATTCTGAATAATGTGTATGCTTTGATGTATTTTGGGTTGTGCATTCCACTTGCACAATTACATTCCATTGGCATTGATGGACATCAGGATGCTTTTCAATGCATTTTGAGGCGAACGTTCCTGCCCAGTTAATGGGTTTAAAGTTGCCAATCTGCATGCTCTTTCTGCAATGATGGATTTTGTAACAATTATAACAATGCAGCACGACAAATACAATAAGAGTGATCATGGCGCACCTCCTCTGGCAGTGGGATTCTCCGTTCCCGCAGCCCACCAATGGGGATCCCCATTGTGGCCACACCACGTCGCCAGGAAACCCGCGGGTGAGGGTGTGCTGCTGGCGGACCGGAGGATCCCACCGATGGAGAATTCCGCTGGTTGTGTTTGAGCTTGGTAAAATCATGTCATTAATGGGAGGAGCGAGTGTACCAGGCATCTTGCAGAAAAGCAGTTGAATTGAGTTTTAGAGAGGGATGTGAGCGCTATCGTGTCTCACTGCCCTGCCGAGTCTCACTGCCCTGTCGAGGCTCACTGCTCTGTCGAGTCTCACTGCCCTGCCGGGTCTCACTGCCCTGTCGAGGGTCACTGCTCTGCCGAGTCTCACTGCCCTGTCGAGGCTCACTGCCCTGCCGAGTCTCACTGCCCTGCCGAGTCTCACTGCCCTGCCGAGTCTCACTGCCCTGCCGGGTCTCACTGCCCTGTCGAGTCTCACTGCCCTGTCGAGTCTCACTGCCCTGCCGGGTCTCACTGCCCTGCCGGGTCTCACTGCCCTGCCGGGTCTCACTGCCCTGCCGGGTCTCACTGCCCTGCCGGGTCTCACTGCCCTGTCGAGTCTCACTGCCCTGCCGGGTCTCACTGCCCTGCCGGGTCTCACTGCCCTGTCGAGGGTCACTGCCCTGTCGAGTCTCACTGCCCTGCCGGGTCTCACTGCCCTGTCGAGTCTCACTGCCCTGTCGAGTCTCACTGCTCTGCCGAGTCTCACTGCCCTGTCGAGTCTCACTGCCCTGTCGAGTCTCACTGCCCTGTCGAGTCTCACTGCCCTGCCGGGTCTCACTGCCCTGCCGGGTCTCACTGCCCTGTCGAGGGTCACTGCCCTGCCGAGTCTCACTGCCCTGTCGAGTCTCACTGCCCTGCCGGGTCTCACTGCCCTGCCGGGTCTCACTGCCCTGCCGGGTCTCACTGCCCTGTCGAGGGTCACTGCCCTGCCGAGTCTCACTGCCCTGTCGAGTCTCACTGCCCTGTCGAGTCTCACTGCCCTGCCGAGTCTCACTGCCCTCTCGAGTCTCACTGCCCTGCCGAGTCTCACTGCCTTGTCGAGTCTCACTGCCCTGTCGAGTCTCACTGCTCTGCCGAGTCTCACTGCCCTGTCGAGTCTCACTGCCCTGCCGGGTCTCACGGCTCTGTCGAGTCTCACTGCCCTGCCGGGTCTCACTGCCCTGCCGGGTCTCACTGCCCTGCCGGGTCTCACTGCCCTGTCGAGTCTCACTGCTCTGCCGAGTCTCACTGCCCTGCCGGGTCTCACTGCCCTGTCGAGTCTCACTGCCCTGTCGAGTCTCACTGCTCTGTCGAGTCTCACTGCCCTGCCGAGTCTCACTGCCCTGCCGAGTCTCACTGCCCTGTCGAGGGTCACTGCCCTGCCGAGTCTCACTGCCCTGCCGAGTCTCACTGCCCTGCCGAGTCTCACTGCCCTGTCGAGTCTCACTGCCCTGCCGAGTCTCACTGCCCTGTCGAGGCTCACTGCCCTGTCGGGTCTCACTGCCCTGCCGAGTCTCACCGCCCTGCCGAGTCTCACTGCTCTGCCGGGTCTCACTGCCCTGTCGAGTCTCACTGCCCTGTCGAGTCTCACTGCCCTGTCGAGTCTCACTGCCCTGCCGGGTCTCACTGCCCTGTCGTGTCTCACTGCCCTGCCGAGTCTCACTGCCCTGTCGAGTCTCACTGCCCTGCCGAGTCTCACTGCCCTGCCGAGTCTCACTGCCCTGCCGAGTCTCACTGCCCTGCCGAGTCTCACTGCCCTGCCGAGTCTCACTGCCCTGCCGGGTCTCACTGCCCTGCCGGGTCTCACTGCCCTGCCGAGGGTCACTGCCCTGTCGGGTCTCACTGCCCTGCCGAGTCTCACTGCCCTGCCGAGTCTCACTGCCCTGCCGAGTCTCACTGCCCTGCCGAGTCTCACTGCCCTGCCGAGTCTCACTGCCCTGCCGAGTCTCACTGCCCTGCCGGGTCTCACTGCCCTGCCGAGGGTCACTGCCCTGTCCAGATGATAACAGTGAGAAATTTCATAAAATAATTTGTGAGGGGCCGCACGTGGGGCAGTGGTTAGCACTGTGACTGCGGCGCTGAGGACCCGGGTTCGAATCCCGGCCCTGGGTCTCTGTCCATGTGGAGTTTGCAAATTTTCCCCGTGTCTACGTGGGTTTCACCCCCACAACCCAAAGATGTGCTGGTTAGGTGGATTGGCCACGCTAAATTGCCCCTTAATTGGAAAAAAGATAATTGGCTACTCTAAATTTATTTTTAAAAAAGAAAATAATTTGCGAGGATATCGGTCCTAAAAAGGATATTTTACACCAGACGCAACAAATAACCCAACTCCAGCACAGTTCAGAACGCTCATCAGTCCACACGATTACACGGAGAAGACCAACAAACATTCATACAATTGGTTTGGATTATAATCGTGCAGTCAGCGCCTCCCAAGACATTAACAATGGAGGATAAAAAAGCAATACCAAAAGCAGAGGATCTCAGGATAACAGGGACCAGGATATGGCCATGAGCACCTGGTCTACCTGCGCACTCCCTTCACCACAAGACAAAAAGGGACAAAAGCTGCTCATTCAAAACCTCACTCGGTCTCGAAGGATATTCCAGCCAAGAAGGAATATCCCAGCATAAGAGGGCAACCGGATACTGACCACACTACAAGACCTGGCCCGCCCCGGAAACACTTTCACACACAGGAGTCAGTAAACCAAGGGCGCCCACACCATGCCCAGACTCACTACACACTGACCTCACTCCTCTCTTAACTACATCCAAGGCAGTGCACCAGCTCCATCGACACTGGAAGATTAATGTCCTCCATCGAGGAGACCCCACTACCAAGGAGAAGTAGAATCGTCAAAACACCTATCAAGTGAACACCTGGGGATGGGTACAGTCCTCCCCCCACCCCGACATGATAAGGGAAACCCCGCTGAGACAATATGAAACTGGAGCCTGCATCAGCATTCTACCTACCCAAGTAAGGAAAATAAACCCCCAAAGGAAAGGATTGGTCAAAGAAAGCCAGATAAGGACCAGCACCATACGCCAACACAAAATGGATGCCAGAGGAGACCCGGCTTCAAAAGGAGGGCATTCAGGAAGTCACTGTATAAGACCACTTGGAAGCCACGGTGCGGAGTGCGACGAAAATAAACGAGGTATTCAAGGCCTTCTGTGAGGAGCTGTACAGATCCCAGCCCCCAGCGGGGGAAGAGGGGATGAGACGATTCCTAGACCAGCTGAGATTCCCGAGGGTGGAGGAGCAAGAGGTGGCTGGTTTGGGGGCACCAATTGGGTTGGAGGAGCTGAGCAAGGGTTTGGGGAGCATGCAGGCGGGGAAGGCCCCGGGACCGGACGGGTTCCCGGTGGAGTTCTACACGAAGTACGTAGACCTGTTGGCCCCGCTACTAGTGAGGACCTTTAATGAGGCAAGAGAGGAGGGGACCCTGCCCCCGACAATGTCGGAGGCGACGATTTCTTTGATCCTAAAGCGGGACAAGGACCCACTGCAATGTGGATCGTACAGGCCGATCTCGCTCCTCAACGTGGATGCTAAGTTGGTAGCAAAAGTGCTGGCCACGAGGATCGAGGACTGTGTCCCAGGGGTGATCCACGAGGACCAGACGGGATTTGTAAAGGGCAGGCAACTAAACATCAATGTGCGGCGGCTCTTAAACGTGATAATGATGCCATCGGAGGAGGGAGAGGCGGAGATAGTGGCAGCTATGGACGCGGAGAAGGCCTTTGACCGAGTAGAGTGGGAGTACCTCTGGGAGGTGCTGCGTAGGTTTGGGATCGGGGGAGGGTTTATCAGTTAGGTTAAGCTCCTTTACAGGGCCCCGGTGGCGAGTGTAGTGACGAACTGGCGGAGGTCGGAGTACTTTCGGCCGTACCGAGGGACGAGGCAGGGGTGCCCCCTGTCCCCCCTGTTGTTTGCATTGGCGATCGAACCCTTGGCCATGTCATTGAGGGAGTCTAGGAAATGGAGGGGGGTGATCCGAGGGGGAAAAGAGCATCGGGTGTCGCTTTATGCGGATGACCTGTTGCTATATATGGCGGATCCAATGGAGGGGATGGTGGAGGTCATGCAGACTCTAAGGGAGTTTGGGGAGTTTTCGGGCTATAAGCTCAATGTAGGGAAGAGTGAGCTTTTTGTAGAACAGGCAGGGGACAAAGAAAGGGGGATAGGGGATCTACCGCTGAGGAGGGCAGAGGGGAGCTTTCGGTACCTGGGGATCCAGATAGCCAGGAGTTGGGGGGCCCTACATAAACTGAATCGGACGAGGCTGGTGGAGCAAAATGGAGGAGGACTTCAAAAGATGGGACTTGTTACTGCTCTCGCTAGCGGGTAGAGTGCATTCGTTCAAAATGGTGGTCCTTCCGAGGTTTCTGTTTGTGTTTCAGTGCCTTCCCATCGTGATCATCAAGGCCTTTTTAAGAGAGTAGGTAGGAGTATTATGGGGTTTGTGTGGGCGAATAGGACCCCGAGAGTAAGGAGAGGATTCCTGGAACGCAGTAGGGTCCGAGGAGGGTTGGCGCTGCCAAACCTAGGGAGCTACTACTGGGCAGCAAATGTGGCGATGATCCACAAGTGGGTGATGGAGGGAGAGGGGGCGGCATGGAAGAGGGTGGAGATGGCGTCCTGTAAAGGAACGAGCCTAGGGGCATTGGTGACGGCACCGCTGCTGCTTTCGCCGTCAAAGTATACCACGAGCCCGGTGGTGGAGGCAACGGTAAGGATCTGGGGCCAGTGGAGACGGCACAGAGGTGCAATGGGAGCCTCGGTGTGGTCCCCGATCAGGGGTAACCACCGGTTTGTCCCGGGGAGGATGGACGGGGGGTTTTAGAGCTGGCATCGGGCGGGTATTAGAAGAATGGGGGACCTGTTCATTGACGGGACGTTTGCGAGCCTAGGGGCACTGGAGGAGAAGTTCGAGATACCCCCGGGAAGTGCCTTTAGATATATGCAGGTGAGGGCGTTTGTGAGGCGACAGGTGAGGGAATTCCTGTTGCTCCGGCACAAGAAATTCAAGACAGGGTGATCTCGGGTGTATGGGTCGGGGACGGCAAGGTGTCGGCAATATACCAGGAGATGAAAGAAGAGGGGGAAGCGCTGGTAGAGGAGCTGAAGGGTAAATGCGAGGAGGAGCTGGGGGAGGAGATTGAGGAGGGGCAATGGGCTGATGCCCTAGGGAGGGTTAATTCCTCCTCCTCCTCATGTGCCAGGCGTAGCCTGATACAATTTAAGGTGGTTCACAGAGCGCACTTGACGGGGGCGAGGTTGAGTAGGTTCTTTGGGGTAGAGGACAGATGTGGAAGGTGCTCAGGGAGCCCGGCGAACCATGTCCATATGTTTTGGTCATGCCTGGCACTGGAGGGATTCTGGAGAGGATTGGCGGGAGCAATATCTCAGGTGGTGAAAGTCCGGGTCAAGCCAAGCTGGAGGCTAGCAATATTTGGAGTAGTGGACGAGCCGGGAGCGCAGGAGGCGAAAGAGGCCGGCATTCTGGTAGCCCGGCGAAGGATCTTGCTAATGTGGAAGGAGGCGAAGCCCCCCAGCGCGGAGGCCTGGATAAACAACATGGCGGGGTTCATAAAGCTGGAGAGGATTAAGTTTGCCTTGAGAGGGTCTGCGCAGGGGTTCTACAGGCGGTGGCAACCATTCCTAGACCATCTCGCGGAGCGTTAGAGGAAGGTCGGTCAGCTGCAGCAGCAACCTGGGGGGGGGACGGGGACGTCCTGTGAGGGGGAGGGGGGAGGGAGGGGGGAATGGGGGCTTGCCAGGGAGGGTGGATGAGCAAGAGAAAACATGAAGGATTTGGGAAACTGGCACGTCCGGGAGAGGGCCAGTATACAAAGCTGTGTAACATATCGTTTTTACCATGTATATATCTTGCTCTGTGCGATTTCTTGTTATTTTGCTACGAGGGGGGGGGTTATTGTTTGTAAGGGGGAAAAATTGTGTTAAAAAACTTTAATAAATATTTTTTTTTTTTAAAAAGACCACTTGGAAGAGGGTGCCTATCCTCCCCACTCCGTCTACCCTCGAACCGACGAAGGGCTTCAACATGCTGATCCACAGCACTCAAGACTCTCACTCAAACCCTGCAACCCACGGGCTACTTCATTTCCAGTGCAACCCTTTCTCAAGAGGGGGAGTAGACCAGGAACCTCCAAAAGGGGACAACTTGGGGAAGGGAAACTCACTCCACCACCCAGTAAATCCCCCGCCTGCCCCAGGTAAACACAATTACTCCTGCCCTACCCAACTCGATCAAGCAACCACTGCCACTACCCACGTGGCCAAGAGAGTATTGAAAAAGACAAACTAGGATTAGCTGACCACCCCAGGCGTACGCCGTGCCACATTTCATCCACTGCAACAACTCCAAAGACACCAACCACAAAGGAAGAATCACAAGGAAGCCAGTCCTCTCTGGGATACATGCTCTGTCCAGACGTTCGTAGGAAATGAGCACGGATTCCATAAACCCAAAGTAACAAAACAAAATGACACAGATAGTTCTAACTGGGGGCTTTCCTCATCCACAGTGAGCACTTACATAAACATATCACCCACTACCACACCAACCATCCACCCACCACCCTGCCATGGATCTACCCATCCGCTCCATAAACGAGGTGAGGGGTGTCTAAAATGTACTCCCTCTTTGTAAATGCAAGGATTACAGCACAATTAAAAGAAGGCAAGACTATACACAAACCTCAACTCACATTGCCAGGCAACCACCGTCTTGGTGCTCAGAGATTTTACAACCTTGTCAGGAAATAAGACAATGACATAAAATCAGCAGCACAGTCACAAAGGAAGAAAGTTCAGGATTATTGATGAACTGAAGGATAATCGCACAATCCACTAGTCTGGAAAGACCAAAGCCATGACAGGCTGGTCGAGCAGCATTCAGGATCCCTCCAAAGCTCAATTGAATGAACTGCCTACACCTCCACCTCGCCGTTGCCCAGACGCCCAGACAGCAAGAAACCTAGGCCTCAGCTGGAGACCCGACACATCCAGCCACCTCCAACTCCCCTCAACGAGCATCGGTGACAAGACAACGCAAGACCAGTGGTCGGGGTTTCCGACCAACCTCAGACCTCAAAGACCAGATATAATGGGCGGGATTCTCCTTTCCAGAGACTAAGTCCCTACGTCGGCGGGAAAACCAGTGCGAACTACTCCGGCGTCAACAGCCCCCGAATTTGCAGAATTCTCCGCACTTCCAGGGGCTAGGTGGACACCGGAAGGGTAGGCGCTGTGCCAGCCAGTGGCGAAGGGACTGCGCAAGTCTGCGCATGCGCCAAGGGGCCGGCGTGATTCCCGCGCATTGCAGGAGCCCGACGGGGGCCGGCGAGGAAGGAAGGAGTGCCCCCACGGCACAGGCCCGCCCACAGATCGGTGGACCCCGATCGCGTGCCAGGCCACCGTGGGGGCCCCCCCCGGGTCGGATCCCCCAGCGCCCACCACCCCCCCCCCCCTCCCGAGGACCACCCCCGCCGACTTACCTGCCAGGTCCCACCATGTGGGACCATGTCTAATCCACGCCGGCGGGACTGGCCAATAATGGGCGGCCGCTCGGCCCATCGGGGCCTGGAGAATTGCCAGGGGGGCCGCTGTCAACGGACCACGACTGGCGTGGCTTGAAAACCTATCCCGCCCGAAAACCGGCGCCGGAGAATACGGCAGCCGGCGTCGGGGTGGGTTTCACGCCGCCCCCCGGGGATTCTCCGACCCGGCGGGGGGGGTCGGAGATTCCCGCTGATAATGTCTATCAAACTCAAAACGCCCAACTTTCAAGTCAAGATTACGAAAGCATGGCAGCTAATTCTCATAATGGGCCGGGAACTCATTGCCTGCCCCTCTCAAGAGACTGGGGACACGAACACTCCCTGTCTGGCCCCAACTCCCTGAATCAGTCAGGATAAACAATATACCACGCAACAGGATTTCCAAGGACTGAAGGCAAGCCCTCACCAGGGAGACTGCCCCATCAAGCAATAGGATTCTTTTCTCCACTTCCGCTATTCTCTCAAGGATATTTCACAGTTCCTCAAAGTGAGCACCAACAACTAGCGCCACAGAGCCCAGACCATCGTCCACAACATCATTCGAAATGGCAGCACCGCCAAGGAGTGGGCCCGCTCATCAGCAAAACCGCCACTGCAAGATTGTCCCCCAGCCGCGTCTGACCGCCTCAATCAGTAGAGGAATTTTTGACTTAACTCAGCTCCTCCTCACTAAAATCGAGCCAGGATCTTCCAGGGACAGCACAAGACATATAGCCCAAAAGCTAGAAATTATGAGATGTGCATCAGAATTTAAAAAAGGATTAAAAGATAAGTAGCGTCAGAGCTGATGGAAACACTGCCACCGCCTCACTCACATCATGTGACCCTCTCATCCCCGTTTTGATTGGTTTAGGTAAATCTAAATACCCAGAATGCCCTGCAGCAGCGCACGTTTGTAACGATAACCCATCCTGCTTTTTGCTCAGGAAAGTTGGGAGACTGGAAAATAATTCCAGCAACCCCTTGTCGCCCCTGCATCTGGTTTCTCACCAGCAGGAGGTAGACGGAACAAGCCTCGCACACTTTTAAATGCCGGAAAGGTGAAATCATTTAACATGTAACAACAGGAATCATGCATTCGGAGTGTGAACTTTTACCTCATCCCACACAGCAAGTGCATTTCATCCACACCTGCTCTGTTAGGAAATGTCTAAAAGGATCGAGTGCTTAATCGTATTTTTAAATGTGTTAATTTTGCACCTTTCATCCTGAGGAATATTTTATGAAGGTGAAGATTCAGCTCAGAATTGAAGGTGTAAGTGAACTGAAGGAAATTTGTTTCAGTTGTCACTAAGCCTTCATTCGTTTTGTTTGATGATAAATTGTATCACTAAACGATTGAATGAGATGAGTGTATATTAATGAGCGAATGGGGTCGATTGCGCAGGGAGTCAAATGAATACAGGTTGGAAATTATGTGTAAAGTAATGAGGAAATAATGAAGTAATCTTGAGCTCAAATAGTAGCTGTCCATAAAGAATAAGTTAGATCCATTAACCATCAGAGAGATACTTGTTGGTCCCACTAACTCAAAGACACTACTGTGGAAAGACACTAAAAATTCCCTCTCTAAACCCTGTTTCTTTAACATGCTCCATAAATGCCACCTCTTTGGTCAAGCCTTTGGTCACCCCTCCAAGTATCTCCTTCTTTGGCTCTGTGTCATTTTTTGTTGCTTGGCTTACGCTGTTGTTAAGATCCATGGCGTGTTTACCTTGTTGATGGCACTATATCAACATAAGTTGTTGGAAATAAGGCACGTTCCTTCATGTCATGTCAATACCAGGTTGAACGTCCGTAGGTTAACATTATTGAGCAGTCCTCTTAATAACCTGCTTACCCTGTTCACATAATCAGTACATTGCATGGAATTTGTATGAAATTGTAAATTACTATTTTTAGCTAAGCAATTGTAAATTTCAAAACTGAGATTGATCAGATTTTTGTTGGTCATGGACATTGATGAAGGCATATTGATGTGCCATGATTTAATTGAATGATGGACCAGGCTGAAGGAGCTGAATAGCCTACTCCTGTCCTATGCCTTCTTGTGTGCAGAATCACAACTGGTGGGTTCGATCTCAATGGTAAGATATAGTTCAGGTATGTGCAATTGCTGCTTAACAAAGGAAAAGTATGAATGCTGCGTGGTCAAGGCTAACATAGCTGCTCACAGTCTGGAAGATCTGTGAAAATGTGGGGAAACACTCCTACCCTCTTTCCTCTAGCCTCACGTTTCAGGACTCTACTTCTAAATCTATGATTCAAAATATGACCAAATTGTTGTTTGACTTCTCACAAGGACACTGAAAAAACAAGACAATGGAAACATAAAGAAAGCATCCATTTAATTTTCCAATGTATATTCCAAATGCCCTGGATTGCAGGCTCGATCCATGCCAGATTAGTCCTTAATCTCTTTTCTGTAAGTAATAGACAAATTTAATTTTACCTTTCAAAAAAAAGTAACTCTGTTATGGTCCTGATTTGAGTGGGTGCTGCTGGATTCGTTGATTTCAGTGGGTGCTGCTGGATTCGTTGATTTCAGAGGGTGCTGCTGGATTTCAGTGGGTGCTGCTGGATTCGCTGATTGCAGTGGGTGCTCCTGGATTCGCTGATTTCAGTGGGTGCTGCTGGATTCGCTGATTTCAGTGGTTGCTGCTGGGTTCATGATTTCACTGGGTGCTGCTGGATTTGCTGATTTCAGTGGGTACTGCTGGATTCGCTGATTTCAGTGGTTGCTGCTGGATTCGCTGATTTAAGTGGGTGCTGCTGGATTTGAGATTTCATGGGTGCTGCTGGATACGATGATTTCTGTGCTTGTTGCTGGATTCGCTGATTTCAGTGCGCGCGTTTGGGTTTGTGATTTCAGTGGGTACTGTTGGGTTTGTGATTTCACTGGGTGCTGTTGGGTTTGTGATTTCACTGGGTGCTGTTGGGTTTGTGATTTCACTGGGTGCTGCTGGCTTTGTGATTTCACTGGGTGCTGCTGGGTTTGTGATTTCAGTAGGTGCTGCTGGATTTGTGAACTCAGTGCTGCTGGGTTTATCATTTCACTGACTGCTGCTGGGTTTGTGATTTCACTGGGTGCTGCTGTGTTTGTGTTTCACTGAGTGCTGCTTGGTTTGTGATTGCAGTGGGGCTGCTGGGTTCGTGATTTCACTGAGTGCTGCTGGGTTCGTGATTTCAGTGGTTGCTGCTGGGTTTGTGATTTCAGTGGGTACTTCTGGGTTCATGATTTCAGTGGGTGCTGCTGGGTTTGTGATTTCACTGGGTGCTGCTGGATTCGTGGTTTCACTAGGTGCTGCTGGGTTCGTGATTTCACTGGGTGCTGCTGTGTTCGTGATTTCAGTGGATGCTGCAGGGTTTGTGATTTCAGTGGGGCTGCTGGCTTCGTGATTTCACTGAGTGCTGCTGGATTCGTTGATTTCAGTGGGTGCTGCTGGATTTGCTTGATTTCAGTGGGTGCGTTTGGGTTTGTGATTTCAGTGGGTACCGTTGGGTTTGTGATTTCACTGGGTGCTGCTGGGTTTGTGATTTCACTGGGTGCTGCTGGGTTTGTGATTTCAGTAGGTGCTGCTGGATTTGTGAACTCACAGTGCTGCTGGGTTTATCATTTCACTGGCTGCTGCTGGGTTCGTGATTTCACTGGGTGCTGCTGTGTTTGTGATTTCACTGAGTGCTGCTTGGTTTGTGATTGCAGTGGGGCTGCTGGGTTCGTGATATCACTGGGTGCTGCTCGGTTTGTGGTTTCACTAGGTGCTGCTGGGTTCGTGATTTCACTGGGTGCAGCTGGGTTCGTGATTTCAGTAGATGCTGCTAGGTTTGTGATTTCAGTGGCTGCTGCTGGGTTTGTGATTTCAGTGGGTGCTGCAGGGTTCGTGATTTGACTGAGTGCTGCTGGGTTTGTGATTTCACTGGGTGCTGCTGGGTTTGTGATTTCACTGGGTGCTGCTGGGTTTGTGATTTCACTGGGTGCTGCTGGGTTCGTGATTTCACTGGGTACTTCTGGGTTCATGATTTCACTGAGTGCTGCTGGGTTTGTGATTTCACTGGGTGCTGCTGGGTTTGTGATTTCACTGAGTGCTGCTTGGTTCGTGATTTCACTGAGTGCTGCTGGGTTCGTGCTTTCAGTGGTTGCTGCTGGGTTTGTGATATCACTGGGTGCTGCTCGGTTTGTGGTTTCACTGGGTGCAGCTGGGTTCGTGATTTCAGTGGATGCTGCTAGGTTTCTGATTTCAGTGGCTGCTGCTGGGTTTGTGATTTCAGTGGGTGCTGCAGGGTTCGTGATTTGACTGTGCGCTGCTGGGTTTGTGATTTCACTGGGTGCTGCTGGGTTTGTGATTTCACTGGGAGCTGCTGGGTTTGTGATTTCACTGGGTGCTGCTGGGTTTGTGATTTCACTGGGTACTTCTGGGTTCATGATTTCACTGAGTGCTGCTAGGTTTGTGATTTCAGTGGGAGCTGCTGGGTTTGTGATTTCAGTGGGTGCTGCTGGGTTTGTGATTTCACTGAGTGCTGCTGGGTTCGTGATTTCACTGAGTGCTGCTGGGTTCGTGACTTCAGTGGGTGCTGCTGGGTTTGTGATTTCACTGGGTGCTGCTGGATTCGTGGTTTCACTAGGTGCTGCTGGGTTAGTGATTTCACTGGGTGCTGCTGTGTTCGTGATTTCAGTGGATGCTGCTGGGTTCATGATTTCACTGAGTGCTGCTGGGCTTGTGATTTCACTGGGTGCTGCTGGGTTTGTGATTTCAGTGGGAGCTGCTGGGTTTGTGATTTCAGTGGGTGCGGCTGGGTTTGTGATTTGACTGAGTGCTGCTGGGTTCGTGATTTCAGTGGTTGCTGCTGGGTTTGTGATTTCACTGGATGCTGCTGGATTCGTGGTTTCACTAGGTGCTGCTGGGTTCGTGATTTCAGTGGTTGCTGCTGGGTTCGTGATTTCAGTGGTTGCTGCTGGGTTTGTGATTTCACTGGGTGCTGCTGGATTCGTGGTTTCACTAGGTGCTGCTGGGTTCGTGATTTCACTGGGTGCTGCTGTGTTCGTGATTTCAGTGGATGCTGCAGGGTTTGTGATTTCAGTGGGGCTGCTGGCTTCGTGATTTCACTGAGTGCTGCTGGATTCGTTGATTTCAGTGGGTGCTGCTGGATTTGCTTGATTTCAGTGGGTGTGTTTGGGTTTGTGATTTCACTGGGTGCTGTTGGGTTTGTGATTTCACTGGGTGCTGCTGGGTTTGTGATTTCAGTAGGTGCTGCTGGATTGTGAACTCACAGTGCTGCTGGGTTTATCATTTCACTGGCTGCTGCTGGGTTTATGATTTCACTGGGTGCTACTGTGTTTGTGATTTCACTGAGTGCTGCTTGGTTTGTGATTGCAGTGGGGCTGCTGGGTTCGTGATTTCACTGAGTGCTGCTGGGTTCGTGATTTCAGTGGTTGCTGCTGGGTTTGTGATATCACTGGGTGCTGCTCGGTTTGTGGTTTCACTAGGTGCTGCTGGGTTCGTGATTTCACTGGGTGCAGCTGGGTTCGTGATTTCAGTGGATGCTGCTAGGTTTGTGATTTCAGTGGCTGCTGCTGGGTTTGTGATTTCAGTGGGTGCTGCAGGGTTCGTGATTTTACTGAGTGCTGCTGGGTTTGTGATTTCACTGGGTGCTGCTGGGTTTGTGATTTCACTGGGAGCTGCTGGGTTTGTGATTTCACTGGGTGCTGCTGGGTTTGTGATTTCACTGGGTGCTGCTGGGTTTGTGATTTCACTGGGTACTTCTGGGTTCATGATTTCACTGAGTGCTGCTGGGTTTGTGATTTCACTGGGTGCTGCTGGGTTTGTGATTGCAGTGGGGCTGCTAGGTTCGTGATTTCACTGAGTGCTGCTGGGTTCGTGATTTCAGTGGTTGCTGCTGGGTTTGTGATATCACTGGGTGCTGCTCGGTTTGTGGTTTCACTAGGTGCTGCTGGGTTCGTGATTTCAGTGGTTGCTGCTGGGTTTGTGATTTCACTGGGTGCTGCTGGATTCGTGGTTTCACTAGGTGCTGCTGGGTTCGTGATTTCACTGGGTGCTGCTGTGTTCGTGATTTCAGTGGATGCTGCAGGGTTTGTGATTTCAGTGGGGCTGCTGGCTTCGTGATTTCACTGAGTGCTGCTGGATTCGTTGATTTCAGTGGGTGCTGCTGGATTTGCTTGATTTCAGTGGGTGCGTTTGGGTTTGTGATTTCAGTGGGTACTGTTGGGTTTGTGATTTCACTGGGTGCTGTTGGGTTTGTGATTTCACTGGGTGCTGCTGGCTTTGTGATTTCACTGGGTGCTGCTGGGTTTGTGATTTCAGTAGGTGCTGCTGGATTGTGAACTCACAGTGCTGCTGGGTTTATCATTTCACTGGCTGCTGCTGGGTTTATGATTTCAGTGGCTGCTGCTGGGTTTGTGATTTCAGTGGGTGCTGCAGGGTTCATGATTTGACTGAGTGCTGCTGGGTTTGTGATTTCACTGGGTGCTGCTGGGTTTGTGATTTCACTGGGAGCTGCTGGGTTTGTGATTTCACTGGGTGCTGCTGGGTTTGTGATTTCACTGGGTGCTGCTGGGTTTGTGATTTCACTGGGTACTTCTGGGTTCATGATTTCACTGAGTGCTGCTGGGTTTGTGATTTCAGTGGGTGCTGCTGGGTTTGTGATTTCACTGGGTGCTGCTGGGTTCGTGATTTCACTGGGTGCTGCTGTGCTCGTGATTTCAGTGGATGCTGCTGGGTTTGTGATTTCAGTGGGGCTGCTGGCTTCGTGATTTCACTGAGTGCTGCTGGATTCGTTGATTTCAGTGGGTGCTGCTGGATTTGCTTGATTTCAGTGGGTGCTGCTGGATTCGCTGATTGCAATGGATGCTCCTGGATTCACTGATTTCGGTGGGTGCTGCTGGATTCGCTGATTTCAGTGGTTGCTGCTGGGTTTGTGATTTCACTGGGTGCTGCTGGATTCACTGATTTCAGTGGGCACTGCTAGATTCGCGGATTTCAGTGGTTGCTGCTGGATTCGCTGATTTCAGTGGGTGCTACTGGATTTGAGATTTCAGTGGGTGCTGCTGGATGCGATGATTTCTGTGCGCGCGTTTGGGTTTATGATTTCAGTGGGTACTGTTGGGTTTGTGATTTCACTGGTGCTGCTGGGTTTGTGATTTCACTGGGTGCTGCTGGCTTTGTGATTTCACTGGGTGCTGCTGGCTTTGTGATTTCACTGGGTTCTGCTGGATTTGTGATTTCAGTGGGTGCTGCTGGGTTCGTGATTTCACTGGCTGCTGGGTTCGCGATTTCACTGGGCGCTACTGGTTTTGTGATTTCACTGGGTGCTGCTCGGTTTGTGATTTCAGTGGGGCTGCTGGGTTCGTGATTTCACTGAGTGCTGCTGGGTTCGTGATTTCAGTGGGTGCTGCTGGGTTTGTGATTTCACTGGGTGCTGCTGGATTCATGGTTTCACTAAGTGCTGCAGGGTTCGTGATTTCACTGGGTGCTGCTCTGTTTGTGATTTCAGTGGATGCTGCTGGGTTTGTGATTTCAGTGGGTGCTGCTGGGTTTGTGATTTCAGTGGGTGCTGCTGGGTTTGTGATTTCAGTGGGCACTGCTGGGTTTGTGATTTCACTGGGTGCTGCTGGGTTTGTGATTTCACTGGGTGCTGTTGGGTTTGTGATTTCCCTGGGTGCTGTTGGGTTTGTGATTTCACTGGGTGCTGTTGGGTTTGTGATTTCAGTGGGTGCTGCTGGGTTCATAATTTCACTGGGTGCTGCTGGGTTTGTGATTTCAGTGGGTGCTGCTGGGTTTGTGATTTCAGTGGATGCTGCTGGGTTTGTGATTTCAGTGGATGCTGCTGGGTTTGTGATTTCAGTGGGTGCTGCTGGATTCACTGATTTCAGTGGTTGCTGCTGGGTTCGCTGATTTCAGTGGTTGCTGCTGAGTTTGTGATTTCACTGGGTGCTGCTGGATTTGTGATTTCAGTGGGTGCTGTTGGGTTCGTGATTTCAGTGGGTACAGTTGGGTTTGTGATTTCAGTTGGTGCTGCTGGATTCGTGATTTCAGTGGATGCTGTTGCGTTTGTGATTTCAGTGGGTGCTGCTGGGTTTTTGGTATCACTGGGTGCTACTGGGTTTGTGATTTCACTGGGTACTGCTGGGTTCGTGATTTCACTGGGTGCTGCTTGGTTCGCTGATTTCAGTGGGTGCTGCTGGATTTGTTGGTTTTTGGCACAGGGACATTGTATGACACCAAATTTACTGATTTAGTGAAGAGTTCAAACTGCAGGATTATTAGATGAAAGTGGGCAATTTACAATAAAGAGTTTAACTGAAAGGATTTCCTGAATATAGATTACATTAACCGGGAGGCCCATTAAAGGGGCGAATATAAAATGACCAAAGTGGCATATTGGTACATGTTTGGAGAGAGGTTGGTTTGAGTGATATGGTTAGATGATAGATGAGTGTAACCGACCTAGCAGGAAGAGATGGGTTTATTGGCATCATTGTCCTTTTCCAGTTCCAAAAATGATTCCGTTCATAATATGGGTACGTTTATTTTGCTCTCTGTGTGCACTGAAGCTGCAGATTAATGGTGATTAATTGTCTGGTTAATTATTAATTTCTAGTTATTGTCTAGCAGAAAAATCAATCACTTAATTGTTGATCTGCTTGGAGCACTCTAAACGGCTCATTACACACAAACAGGAAGGGACTAACCTCACATCTCAAAAGCATAAACTGAATGCAAGTACAAACTGGGGGGGAGGTAAGCAATGTTCTCTGCCTGAAGACACTGGGTGGAATTTCCCACTTTATGCTGGATTTCTGCTTGCCACAACCCCAGTCTCCTGGGTCAGAGCCACTTTGTGTCCCACATTCGTTTTCTGGGGGGATTTCCTCATTTAATTAAGGGAAATCAGGCAGTAACGCGGCACCAGAGCAACTTTGTACATATCGAGACCCGAGGTCTCCAAAGACAGAAATGACAAAAATGCTTTTGGGCTCGCTGGGGGGTCGTCAGCAATAAATACTGAGGCCTGTTTGGACGGAAAACAAACTTTTCTTTGGTCCTCATGTTCAACAGCAAACTTAAGAGAAATTATGCTGATTATTCTGTTTAGTGGCCACAGAGGAGTCCAAAACGAGAGGCAGAAAGAAGCTTACTTTATTACACAGTAAACTATATACACAGTGCGCTCCAAGTCCCAGCCTGGGCTAATGCTCGGCTCCCATCTGGGCAGGCTTTTATGATTCCGCTGATGGGCCCCATTCGCTCAGCGGTGATGCTTGCATTCTACGAGACTCACGGGAGGCTGTCTCCATAGGTCTCGTGCGGGTTGTAACATCCTGGGCTCCCTGCCACTATCCACCAGGTGGACCCTGGGAGCTAAGGTAAGGGGGCGGTGGGTGGAGGTGCCAGGCCTGACCCTCCTGTCAGAATTTACATGCAGCAGGGAGGGAAAAGGCAGCCAGCAGCTGGGAGGAAGCAGTGCGCCACATACCATTTTTCTCCCACTATTCTAGCCAATGTAGGATGGAATTGTGAAGGAAACTCTGACCTGTTGACTCTGGATTAGGTACAGTTTCATGAGTATCGGTAGCCCTCATCAAATTGACCAGTCATCATGGACAGGGAGCGTCAGCGGGTTACTTCACCCAGACAATGCTACCTGACTAGCATTCAGGTAGTCCATTCCTGTTCTCACCCATTGTCGACACAGAAACTCCATTCAAGTGTGACATGGAGGTGCCTTTTCTCCAACATTAAAAAAATTAAAAACAAATTGAGTTTCCTAGCCGGTTCACCACTTTGGGCAGTTGGGTTGGCAAGGGAGCACTTTGCGGCGGGGGGGGGGGGGGGGTTGCTGCTTGAGTGGATGCAGTAGTATTCAGAAAGATTATTACAGGCTGGGAAGGAGGGCCTCTAGACTTGTCTGGAGCACCTGCCCCTCATCTACCAGTAGAAGGCCACCTCCAGGCAGCAAAGCTTGTCAACTTGAAAATCTCAGTTGGCCTCCTTTAATAATGGCCTGAAGTGGCCCTTAATGAGCCAGATCAGTTACTGGCCGTGAGCAAACAGGGCACCCTGCTGTCCCGCTTCTCTGATTTCTGTAAAAATGGACAAGTGGTGGGTCGGAGCATGGAAAGCATTACGAATACCGGCGGGGCTATTTTTAGTGTCTGCCCACCTCTGATTCACGCCCTGTCCGGGGATAAATGTCAAGCCCCCACTCCTGTAAATTGCCACTCTCGTCCAGTGTGACTGGAAAATCTTCAGTTAGTGATTGTCGCTATTTTATCATGCTGTTTTGGTGTGACTTTTACATTTTAGATTGTGACTTCCTCTCTAACCATTTTGAGACTGTTACGTTGGACAGTGCAGTCTGGCTGCTGAATTTTGCTGACTTCATGAAATTCACACATTATTCACCATGTAACAAGCTTTGAGAAATTTTGATAAGGTGATAACCCTAATACCAACACGATAATTCAACATGCTGCAGAAGGTTTTGGTATCGTGCTTGTGTTATTAACCTCCCAGATAATTTTGTTCATCTAGGATCTCTTGTAATCTATTGGCCTTCAATTCCTTCATCCTGCGATTTTTTTATTTTTGGCCATTCATTTTCTGAGTTGCGATTTTCCTGTTTAGCCAATTTGGAGATTTGTGTGTCATTTGCTTTTATTTTCCTCAGGCCTACAGGCCCAATTTCATAGTTTTAATCATGTTTAACTTGCCTCAGCTCGGGCGGCACTGTGGCCCAGTGGTTAGCACTGCTGCCTCACGGCACCGAGGAGCCGGGTTCAATCCCGGGTCACTGTCCGTATGGAGTTTGCACATTCTCCCCATGTCTGCGTGGGTTTCACCCCCACAACCCAAAGATGTGCAGGGCAGGTCGATTGGCCTTGCTAAATTGCCCTTAATTGGAAAAAAAAAGAACTGGGCACTCTAAATTAATAAAAAAACTTTCCTTAGCTAAAATCTCATACAGCAATATTTCCCAGTCAATTTATTTGACTCTCGTTACTTTGAAGCTTTTAAAAAATATATTTTTATTCTCCTCCTTTTTCACATTTTTTTCCCAATTTACACCCACCAACAATCAATAAGCAGTAACAAATACAATGTCAATCCCCTTATCAACAACAGCGATCCCATCCTCTCACTAACCCCCAAACAACCGCCCACATGTCAACACAAACATCAAATAAAAAATAGGAATCAGGAATCACCCATAGTCACCATCAACATACACAGTCCCCCGCCCCAACCACCAATGTTCAATGTCATCCAGTTCTTGAAAGTGCATAATGAATAACGCCCATGAATTGTAGAACCCCTCCATCCTTCCCCTTCGTTCAAACTTAACCTTCTCAAGAGTTAAGAATTCCAGCAGGTCCCCCCGTCACGCCAGGGCACAGGGTGGAGAGGTTGACCTCCACCCCAACAGGATTCACCTTCGGGCGACCAACGAGGCGAAGGCTACAACCCTGGCTCGAGTTGATTCGACACCCCGAATATGGCCTACCGATGGCCTGGGTCAAGTTTCACATGCACCACCTTAGAGATTACCCTAAAACCCTCCTTCCAGTAATCCTCCATCATTGGACAGGACCAAAACATATGAATGTGGTTTGGATTGGATTGGATTGGATTTGTTTATTGTCACGTGTACCGAGCTACAGTGAAAAGTATTTTTGTGGGGGTTTGCGGGGCCCTCCCCGCAACGTTCACACACATCTTCTACCACCTCAAAGAGCCGGCTCATCCTCGCCCTTGTGAGATGTGCTCTATATACCAGCTTCAGCTGTATCAGCCCCAAGGTGGAGGCATTCACCCTCCGGACCCCCTCACACCAGAACCCCTCCTCCATACCCTCTCCCAACTCTTCCTCCAACTTTGCTTTGATCCCTTCCAGAGGTGCCTTTTCCCCTTCCAAGATAGCCACGTAAATCGCCAACACTACCCCCTTCTCCAGTCCCTCTGTCGTCAGCATCTCGTCCAGCAATGTGGAGGCCGGGTCCACTGGGAAGCTCTGTATCCCCTTCTTGGCAAAGTCTCTAACCTGCATGTATCTAAACATTTCCCCCTGCTCCAGCCCATACTTCGTTCCCAGCTCCTTCAATCCTGCAAACCGACCCCCAAGAAACAAATCCTTTAGTGCCCTAACTCCCTTCTTCTCCCATTTCCGAAAATTCCCATCCCACTTCCCTGGTTCAAATCTGTGATTCCCCTGAATCGGCATTTCGCTCGACCCTGCCCGCAACCTGAAGTGCTGGCGAAACTGCCTCCAAATTCTCAAGGTGGTATTATTACCAACTCCCCGAGTATCGGGAGTGGCGCTGTTGCTAGTGCCTTCAATCCCGACCCCCTACACAAACTCTCTTCCATTCTGACCCACTGGGAATCCACCCCTCTGACCCAGCCCCGCACCTTCTCCACGTTCACCGCCCAGTAAAAAAACATCAGGATCGGAAGACCCAAACCCCCTGCCTGCCTTCCCCTCTATAGCAACACCTTTCTAACTCTAGCCACCTTCCCTCCCCATATGAACAAGGTTCATTCCTTCAATCTTTCTTAAAAAAAGCCTTTGGCAGGAAGATCGGCAGGCATTGGAAAAGGAACAAAAATCACAGCAACACGTTCATTTTAACCGCCTGTACCCGTCCCGCCAGTGACAGAGGGAGACCATCCCACCTTGCCAGATCAGCTTTCACCCTTCCAAACAAGCTGGAAATGTTGTACCTACGGAGCCCCCCCCCCCGCAATCCCGACCAACCTGCACCCCCAGGTATCTAAAATTAGTCCCTGCCCTACGGAATGGCACTCTCCCTCCCCACCCCCCCACCCCTGCCCCCACCCCTGCCCCCACCCGCAGCCAAGACACCACAAAATACTCACTGAATCTTCACTCGATTTAATTTGTACCCTGATAAAGACTCAAACACCCGAAGCAGCTCCAATATTCCCCTTGTTGACACACTCAGTTCCGACACGTATAACAGCAAGTCATCCGCATATAAGGACGCCCTATGGTCTACCCCGCCCTGCACTATCTCCTTCCGTACCCCCAAACTTCTTAACGCAAGGACCAACCACTCAAACGCGAGTGCAAACAGCAGGGGGGACATAGGACATCCCTGCCTAGTCCCACGGTGGAGAGAAAAGTATTCCGAGCTGACGCTATTTGTGCGGACACTCGCCCTCGGCTCATTATACAGTAGCTTTACCCAGTCCACAAATCGTGGTCCAATCCCAAACTGCTCCAGAATTGCCATCAAGTACCCCCATTCTACCCGGTCAAACGTTTTCACGGCGTCCAATGTCACAACCATCTCTGTTTCCTTCCGCTCCACCGGTGCCATAACCACGTTCAATACCCTCCTAACGTTCAAAAAGAGCTGCCTCCCTCTCACAAACCCCATCTGATTCTCACCTATCACCTTCGGGAGTCACTCCTCCAGCCTACCTGCCAGTACCTTCGGCAATATCTTTGCGTCCATGTTTAAAAGTGATATGGGCCTATATGACCCACACTCCGTTGGATCCTTTTCTTTCTTAAGCAACAGGGAAATCGATGCCTGCCCCAAAGTTTGTCGAACCACGCCCTTCCCTATCGCGTCCTCAAACATTCCCACCATCAGCGGTGCCAGGTAATCCTTGAATTTTTAATAATATTCCACCGGAAACCCATCCGGCCCTGCCAACTTCCCCGACTGCATCCTCCCAATCGCAACTTTTATCTCCTGCTCCACTATCGCCCCTTCTCACGTGGCCCTGTCCCCCTCCCCTAACCTCGGGTACTCCAGCTCATCTAGAAATTCCTGCATCTCCCAGTCTCCCCCAGGTGGCTCCGACCTATACAACCTCTCATAAAATTCCTTAAAGACTTTATTAATCAGATCCGGAACCACCACCAACTTCCCTGCCCTGTCCCGCTCTTGAACAATTTCCCTTACCACTGCCTCCCTCCGGGAGAGCTGACCCACTAACATACACCTTCTCTCCATGCTCGTAAACTGCACCCCTTGCTCGCCTCAATTGGCGTACCGCCTTCCTGGTAGATAGTCGGTCAAAGCTCGCCTGTAGTTCCTTCCTCTTATCCAACTTTGCTGGGTCCCCATCTTCTGCATAACTCCTATCTACCTCCAACATTACATCTATTACCCTCTGACTCTCCTACCTCTCTTCTTTGTCCACCCTGGCCTTAAACAAGATCACCTCACCCCTCACCCCCGCCTTTAGAGCCTCCCAGACAACCGCCTTCGATACCTCCCCCTGCAGCTAAAACCTACTTATTCCTCAATTACTTTTTCAATTTTGTCACAGAACCCTCAGCCCCCCCAACAGTCCCACATCTAATTTCCAGCCCGGCCTCTGTACTACCCCCTCTCCAATACCGTATCCACCCAATGCGGAGCATGATCTGATATTGGTTACTTTGAAGCTTGCTTGCCTTTTAAAATCATGTAGATCCCCTGTGGCACTGTTCATGGGTGGTCCAGGGAACGGACGGTGGCACTGGTATGTTAGTTCCTAATGTGACCTTCATCTAGAAACTCAGAGAACATACAAAGGAAACTCGGAATAAACCACTTGGCCCACTGAGCCTGTCCCGTACACACACAGAGCAACTACAAACACCCATCCTCTAACAGCACAATTTTCTGCGAGGGGCGGAAAATCCCCTCCACTTGTGCATACCCTGTGATGAAGGGATACAGATGACAAGTCCAGGTAATTCCAGCTGCTTGTGAATTCCTGAGGTCAACCAGAGGTAATAGCAATTGAAATGACTGATTTTGAACAGATATGGGAACAAAGGGCAGGGGAGACCATTCAGACAGCACCCTCCCTCCCCTGTCGATCCTGCTGTGCCATTTAATAAGATAATGGCTGATCTGATTGTAACCTCAAACCCGCACCCCTCCCACCCCCTCCTTGCTTTCTTTTTCATCTTCTTAAAGAATATCTTACCTCTGTAACACAGTGCGGCAGCTGAGTGCCAAATCGAAATCTTTCCGATGGCAACTGATTAATATCCATTGGTGATGCACATGGGACTCAAAATGAAAGTGATGATACAGAAATTAGTTGCTCCAAACACGGCGCTGCAGAGACAGCTGTTTATGGATGGCATGGTGGCACAGTGGTTAGCACAGCTGCCTCACAGCACCAGGGACCCAGGTTCGATTCCGACCTCGGGTGATTGTGTGGAGTTTGCACTTTCTCCCCATGTCTGTGTGGGTTTCCTCCGGGTGCTCCAGTTTCTTCCCACAGTTCAGAGATGTGCAGGTTAGGTGAATTGGCTTTGCTAAATTGCCCCTTAGTGTCCAAAGATGTACTGGTTAGGTGAATTGGCTATGCTAAATTGCCCCTTAGTGTCCAAAGATGTACTGGTTAGGTGAATTGGCTATGCTAAAAAGCCCCCTAGTGTCCAAAGATGTACAGGTTAGGTGAATTGGCTATGCTAAATTGCCCCTTAGTGTCCAAAGATGTACAGGTTAGGTGAATTGGCTATGCTAAATTGCCCCTTAGTGTCCAAAGATGTACAGGTTAGGTGAATTGGCTATGCTAGATTGCCCCTTAGTGTCCAAAGATAAGCACAGTAAGAAGTCTTACAACATCAGGTTAAAGTCCAACAGGTTTTTTTCAAACACTAGCTTTCGCAGCACTGCTCCTTCCTCAGGTAAATGAAGAGGTATGTTCTAGAAACATATACATAGACAAGTCTGGCATCTTTGACTTTGTCTATATATATGTTTCTGGAACATACCTCTTCATTCACCTGAGGAAGGAGCAGTGCTGCGAAAGCTAGTGATTTGAAACAAACCTGTTGGACTTTAAGCTGGTGTTGTAAGACTTCTTACTGTGCTCACCCCAGTTCAACGCCGGCACCTCCACATCATGTCCAAAGATGTAGAGGTTAGGTGAATTGACCATGCTAAATTGTCCCTTAGTGTCCAAAGATGTGCAGGTTAGGCGGATTGGCCATGATCAATGAGCCGGGTTACAGGGGGAGGGTGGCGGAGTGGCCCTAAGTAGGGTGTTCCTTCGGAGCGTTGGTGTAGACTTGATGGGCCGAATGGCCTCCTTCTGTACTGTTGGGATTCTCTTGTATTCTAGGGAGTGGAGTTGGAGTGGCCACGAGAGAGGGAAGGGGAGTCAGGGAAGCAATCTCCAAACACTTGTTTTAGATTTCTGTCTGGGATGCCTAAGAATTGGGCCTCACCAGTTTAGCAGTGGAACCATGTGCAGGCCATACTACTGCTAAATTGAACTGCTTTGTATTTGTTTTATGCAGGCTAACTTTGCTCCCTCATTTGTAGGTGAAGTGGGATCGGAGGGGCGGGGTAAAGAGTGGGGATAATTGGGCCTGAGCTCACAAATGTAGTTCAATTAGGATTTTAAAACTACATGTAATGGGGATGAAATTAGTCTATGTTGGTAATGTGAAAGAAATGAACAGTGAATTTGTAGCAGGTATGCCTTAATCTTCTTTTCACTGAACTTAACAGGCCTGATGTAAAATCAGCTGCCGAATCACTGAGCTCTTCTCTTGCTACTGGCAAAGACCCATTTCATTCCTTTGATTTAATATCATATTTTGACTTGATATTGAATTTCCCATGGTATTGTGCAGGTGAAGTAAGGTTAGAAGTTGGGACTATTTGGACCATACATATGAACAAGGAGCAGAAGTAGGCCATTCTGCCCCTCAAGTCTGCTCCGCTATTTAATAAGATCACGGCTGACCTGATAAAAACCTCAAATCCGCATCACACCTACCCCCGATAATCTATTCCCAAGAATCTATCCACCGCTGCCTTCGAACTATTCAGACTCTGCTTCCACCACCTGTTTGGAAGAGAGTTCCAAACACTCACCACCCTTTGAGAGAAAACATTTTGCCTTATCTGCACTTTAAATGGGCAACCCCTTATTTTTAAACAGTAACCCTAGTTCTAGATTTTCATTTTGAAAAAATATACTTTTATTTGTAAAATATCTGAAAGATCATTACGATCATTTCAAAATGGTCATCCCACAAACTGCAATAATATTCAGGTTCTCTACATAGATGAAGCTGCACTCTGAGATGCTTCTAAATAATTACGATAGATGTAGTATTAACGGTATACATTCAACGAGAATCATACTGCTCAAGGGGATTCCCTACAATTTCCAGCTCCTCAGCACACAATAGCTGAAAGGTCATAGACAGTGACCTTTCCCCATTGCGTCTCTCTGGAGGCTGGCCCAAGCTTTAAAGTGTGTCCCTCAGCATGTAGCCCTGCGCTTTGGAATGTGCCAGTCTGCAACACTTGACCGGGGACAACTCTTTGCCCTGGGAGTTCAACAGGTTTCAGGCAGACCAAAGAGCGTCTTTTACTAAGTTGATGATCCTCCACAACAGCTGATGTTCTCTTGGTGTGCATCTCTGGGAACAACCCATACAGCACAGAGTCCTGCATCACAGAGCTGGGATCACAGTGCCCTTGGAGCACACAGTCCTGCTTCCCCGGGAACAACCCATAGAGCACAGAGTCCTGCGTCACGGAGCTGGCATTAGCCCATGGAGCACACAGTCCTGCGTCCCCGGGAACAACCCATACAGCATTGAGTCCTGCGTCACAGAGCTGGGATTAGCCCATGGAGCACACAGTCCTGCGTCCCCGGAAACAACCCATTGAGCACAGAGTCCTGCGTCATGGAGCTGGCATTAGCCCATGGAGCACACAGTCCTGCGTCCCCAGAAACAACCCATAGAGCACAGAGTCCTGCGACATGGAGCTGGGATTAGCCCATGGAGCACACAGTCCTGCGTCCCCGGGAACAACCCATACAGCACAGAGTCCTGCGTCACAGAGCTGGGATTAGCCCATAGAGCACACAGTCTGCGTCCCCGGGAACAACCCATAGAGCACAGAATCCTGCGTCACAGAGCTGGGATTAACCCATGGAGCACAGAGTCCTGCGTCCCTGGGAACAACCCATACAGCACAGAGTCCTGCATCACAGAGCCGGGATTAGCCCATGGAGCACACAGTCCTGCTTCCCTGGGAACAACCCATACAGCACAGAGTCCTGCGTCACAGAGCTGGGATTAGCCCATGGAGCACACAGTCCTGCGTCCCCGGGAACAACCCATACAGCACAGAGTCCTGCGTCACGGAGCTGGGATCAGCCCATGGAGCATACAGTCCTGCGTCCCCGGGAACAACCCATACAGCACAGAGTCCTGCGTCACGGAGCTGGGATTAGCCCATGGGGCACAGAGTCCTGCGTCCCCGGGAACAACCCATAGAGCACAGAGTCCTGCGTCACGGTGCTGGGATTAGCCCATGGGGCACACAGTCCTGCGTCCCTGGGAACAACCCATAGAGCACAGAGTCCTGCGTCACAGAGCTGGGATTAGCCCATGGGGCACACAGTCCTGCGTCCCCGGGAAGAACCCATAGAGCACAGAGTCCTGCGTCACAGAGCTGGAATTAGCCCATGGAGCACACAGTCCTGCGTCCCCGGGAACAACCCATACAGCACAGAGTCCTGCGTCACAGAGCTGGGATTATCCCATGGAGCACACAGTCCTGCGTCCCCGGGAACAACCCATACAGCACAGAGTCCTGCGTCACGGAGCTGGGATTAGCCCATGAGGCACACAGTCCTGCGTCCCCGGGAACAACCCATAGAGCACAGAGTCCTGCGTCACGGAGCTGGGATTAGCCCATGGAGCACACAGTCCTGCGTCCCCGGGAACAACCCATAGAGCATAGAGTCCTGCATCACGGAGCTGGGATTAGCCCGTGGAGCACACAGTCCTGCGTCCCCGGGAGCAACACATAGAGCACAGAGTCCTGCGTCACAGAGCTGGAATTAGCCCATGGAGCACACAGTCCTGCGTCCCCGGGAACAACCCATAGAGCACAGAGTCCTGCGTCACAGAGCTGGGATTAGCCCATGGAGCACACAGTCCTGCGTCCCCGGGAACAACCCATACAGCACAGAGTCCTGCGTCACGGAGCTGGGATCAGCCCATGGAGCATACAGTCCTGCGTCCCCGGGAACAACCCATAGAGCACAGAGTCCTGCGTCACGGAGCTGGGATTAGCCCATGGGGCACAGAGTCCTGCGTCCCCGGGAACAACCCATAGAGCACAGAGTCCTGCGTCACGGTGCTGGGATTAGCCCATGGGGCACACAGTCCTGCGTCCCTGGGAACAACCCATAGAGCACAGAGTCCTGCGTCACAGAGCTGGGATCAGCCCATGGGGCACACAGTCCTGCGTCCCCGGGAAGAACCCATAGAGCACAGAGTCCTGCGTCACAGAGCTGGAATTAGCCCATGGAGCACACAGTCCTGCGTCCCCGGGAACAACCCATACAGCACAGAGTCCTGCGTCACAGAGCTGGGATTATCCCATGGAGCACACAGTCCTGCGTCCCCGGGAACAACCCATACAGCACAGAGTCCTGCGTCACGGAGCTGTGATTAGCCCATGAGGCACACAGTCCTGCGTCCCCGGCAACAACCCATAGAGCACAGAGTCCTGCGTCACGGAGCTGGGATTAGCCCATGGAGCACACAGTCCTGCGTCCCCGGGAACAACCCATAGAGCATAGAGTCCTGCATCACGGAGCTGGGATTAGCCCGTGGAGCACACAGTCCTGCGTCCCCGGGAGCAACACATAGAGCACAGAGTCCTGCATCACAGAGTTGGGATTAGCCCGTGGAGCACACAGTCCTGCGTTCCCGGGAACAACCCATACAGCACAGAGTCCTGCGTCACAGAGCTGGAATTAGCCCATGGAGCACACAGTCCTGCGTCCCCGGGAACAACCCATAGAGCACAGAGTCCTGCGTCACAGAGCTGGGATTAGTCCATGGAGCACACAGTCCTGCGTCCCCGGGAACAACCCATAGAGCACAGAGTCCTGCATCACGGAGCTGGGATTAGCCCATGGAGCACACAGTCCTGCGTCCCCGGGAACAACCCATACAGCACAGAGTCCTGCATCACGGAGCTGGGATTAGCCCATGGAGCACACAGTCCTGCGTCCCCGGGAACAACCCATACAGCACAGAGTCCTGCGTCACGGAGCTGGGATTAGCCCATGGAGCACACAGTCCAGCGTCCCCGGGAACAACCCATAGAGCACAGAGTCCTGCGTCACAGAGCTGGGATTAGCCCATGGAGCACACAGTCCAGCGTCCCCGGGAACAACCCATAGAGCACAGAATCCTGCATCACAGAGCTGGGATTAGCCCGTGGAGCACACAGTCCTGCGTCCCCGGGAACAACCCATACAGCACAGAGTCCTGCGTCACGGAGCTGGGATTAGCCCATGGAGCACACAGTCCTGCGTCACGGAGCTGGGATTAGCTCGTGGAGCACACAGTCCTGCGTCCCCGGGAAGAACCCATAGAGCACAGAGTCCTGCGTCACAGAGCTGGGATTAGCCCATGGAGCACACAGTCCTGCGTCCCCGGGAACAACCCATACAGCACAGAGTCCTGCGTCACGGAGCTGGGATTAGCCCATGGGGCACACAGTCCAGCGTCCCCGGGAACAACCCATAGAGCACAGAGTCCTGCGTCACGGAGCTGGGAATAGCCCATGGGGCACACAGTCCTGCGTCCCTGGGAACAACCCATAGAGCACAGAGTCCTGCGTCACAGAGCTGGGATTAGCCCATGGAGCACACAGTCCTGCGTCCCCAGGAACAACCCATACAGCATTGAGTCCTGCGTCAGGAAGCTGGGATTAGCCCATAGAGCACACAGTCCTGCGTCCCCGGGAACAACCCATACAGCACAGAGTCCTGCGTCACGGAGCTGGGATTAGCCCATGGGGCACACAGTCCTGCGTCCCTGGGAACAACCCATACAGCACCGAGTCCTGCATCACAGAGCTGGAATTAGCCCATGGAGCACACAGTCCTGCGTCCCCGGGAACAAGCCATAGAGCACAGAGTCCTGCGTCACAGAGCTGGGATTAGCCCATGGAGCACACAGTCCTGCGTCCCTGGGAACAACCCATAGAGCACAGAGTCCTGCGTCACAGAGCTGGGATTAGCCCATGGAGCACACAGTCCTGCGTCCCCGGGAACAACCCATAGAGCACAGAGTCCTGCATCACAGAGTTGGCATTAGCCCGTGGAGCACATAGTCCTGCGTCCCCGGGAACAACCCATATAGCACGGAGTCCTGCGTCACGGAGCTGGGATTAGCCCATGGAGCACACAGTCCTGCGTCACAGAGCTGGGATTTGCTCGTGGAGCACACAGTCCTGCGTCCCCGGGAACAATCCATACAGCACAGAGTCCTGCGTCACGGAGCTGGGATTAGCCCATGGGGCACACAGTCCTGCATCCCCGGGAACAACCCATAGAGCACAGAGTCCTGCGTCACAGAGCTGGGATTAGCCCATAGAGCACACAGTCCTGCGTCCCCGGGAACAACCCATACAGCACAGTGTCCTGCGTCACGGAGTGGGGATTAGCCCATGGGGCACATAGTCCTGCGTCCCCGGGAACAACCCGTAGAGCAGAGTCCTGCGTCAGGAAGCTGGGATTAGCCCATGGAGCACACAGTCCTGCGTCACGGAGCTGGGATTAGCTCGTGGAGCACACAGTCCTGCGTACCCGGGAAGAACCCATAGAGCACAGAGTCCTGCGTCACAGAGCTGGGATTAGCCCATGGAGCACACAGTCCTGCGTCCCCGGGAACAACCCATACAGCACAGAGTCCTGCATCACGGAGCTGGGATTAGCCCATGGGGCACACAGTCCTGCGTCCCCGGGAACAACCCATAGAGCACAGAGTCCTGCGTCAGGAAGCTGGGATTAGGCCGTGGAGCACACAGTCCTGCATCCCCGGGAACAACCCATAGAGCACAGAGTTCTGCGTCACAGAGCTGGGATTAGCCCATGGAGCACACAGTCCTGCGTCCCCGGGAACAACCCATAGAGCACAGAGTCCTGCGTCACAGAGCTGGGATTAGCCCATGGAGCACACAGTCCTGCGTCCCCAGGAACAACCCATACAGCATCGAGTTCTGCGTCACAGAGCTGGGATTAGCCCATAGAGCACACAGTCCTGCCACCCCGGGAACAACCCATACAGCACAGAGTCCTGCGTCACGGAGCGGGGATTAGCCCATGGGGCACATAGTCCTGCGTCCCCGGGAACAACCCATAGAGCAGAGTCCTGCGTCAGGAAGCTGGGATTAGCCTGTGGAGCACACAGTCCTGCGTCCCCGGGAACAACCCATACAGCACAGAGTACTGCGTCACAGAGCTGGGATTAGCCCGTGGAGCACACAGTCCTGCGTCCCTGGGAACAACCCATACAGCACCGAGTCCTGCATCACAGAGCTGGGAGTAGCCCATGGAGCACACAGTCCTGCGTCCCCGGGAAGAACCCATACAGCATCGAGTCCTGCGTCACGAAGCTGGAATTAGCCCATGGCGCACACAGTCCTGCGTCCCCGGGAACAACCCATAGAGCACAGAGTCCTGCGTCACAGAGTTGGCATTAGCCCGTGGAGCACACAGTCCTGCGTCCCCGGGAAGAACCCATAGAGCACAGAGTCCTGCGTCACAGAGCTGGGATTAGCCCATGGAGCACACAGTCCTGCGTCCCCGGGAACAACCCATACAGCACAGAGTCCTGCGTCACGGAGCTGGGATTAGCCCATGGGGCACACAGTCCTGCGTCCCCGGGAACAACCCATAGAGCACAGAGTCCTGCGTCACGGAGCTGGGATTAGCCCATGGGGCACACAGTCCTGCGTCCCCGGGAACAACCCATAGAGCACAGAGTCCTGCGTCAGGAAACTGGGATTAGCCCGTGGAGCACACAGTCCTGCGTCCCCGGGAACAACCCATAGAGCACAGAGTCCTGCGTCACAGAGCTGGGTTTAGCCCATGGAGCACACAGTCCTGCGTCCCTGGGAACAACCCATAGAGCACAGAGTCCTGCGTCACAGAGCTGGGATTAGCCCATGGAGCACACAGTCCTGCGTCCCCAGGAACAACCCATACAGCATCGAGTCCTGCGTCACAGATCTGGGATTAGCCCATAGAGCACACAGTCCTGCGTCCCCGGGAACAACCCATACAGCACAGAGTCCTGCGTCACGGAGCGGGGATTAGCCCATGGGGCACATAGTCCTGCGTCCCCGGGAACAACCCGTAGAGCAGAGTCCTGCGTCAGGAAGCTGGGATTAGCCCGTGGAGCACACAGTCCTGCGTCCCCGGGAACAACTCATACAGCACAGAGTCCTGTGTCACGGAGCGGGGATTAGCCCATGGGGCACATAGTCCTGCGTCCCCGGGAACAACCCGTAGAGCAGAGTCCTGCGTCAGGAAGCTGGGATTAGCCCGTGGAGCACACAGTCCTGCGTCCCCGGGAACAACTCATACAGCACAGGGTACTGCGTCACAGAGCTGGGATTAGCCCGTGGAGCACACAGTCCTGCGTCCCTGGGAACAACCCATAGAGCACAGAGTCCTGCATCACAGAGCTGGGAGTAGCCCATGGAGCACACAGTCCTGCGTCCCCGGGAAGAACCCATACAGCATCGAGTCCTGCGTCACGAAGCTGGGATTAGCTCTTGGAGCACACAGTCCTGCGTCCCTCGGAACAACCCATAGAGCACAGAGTCCTGCGTCACGGAGCTGGGATTAGCCCATGGAGCACAGAGTCCTGCGCCCCTGGGAACAGCCCATACAGCACAGAATTTTTTTTTTCTTCAAAAAATATACTTTATTCATAAAATCTATACTAAACAGTACAGAACATTTTGAATTGTCTTGACTGTACATTTCCATCACAGTTACACATTTCCTTGACTTTCTTCCATTCAATTTTGATAACATTACACAGATATCGCTCTTTACGTTACAATTCCTTCTTAAACATTTACATTGTCATGTTTCTCTTATACATTGGAGTGTTAATGACCCAGACCGAGGGGGGTTTACACTGTTACCCGCCCCTCGGTGTACATTTGCTGTTAAGACCTTACACAGTGGTCTTTCCCCTTGTGCCATGGATATGGGAACAGCCCAGACAGTACAGAGTCCTGTGTCTCAGAGCTGGAACAGCCCATAGAGGACAGGATCCTGCATCATGCAGCTGGGAACAGCCCAGACAGCAAATGGAGCTGCTCGGGATGAACTTCAACAAATACCATCTCATCTCTCTCTCGACCTTCTTTGAAAAGGCTCATTGCACAAGGAGGCGGACAACCGCCTCTTCCCCACCACAGTCACCTCGAGGGCAACATGCAGATCGGCTGAGAATCTGGGCGAATAGGAAGGCTCTGACCTGGACGGCCTTTCTCACCACCAGCCAATCTACATTTTGGTGCTTCTGGCGACAAGGCAGTTTGACAAATGATCTTGACAGTCTGCTCAGGGAATCATCTGACAGGATCAACCATCTCCTTTTCCCATGGTGCCTCTAGGATGTTATGTGCAGACCACTGCCTGATGGACTTGTGGTTGAAGGTGCACCTCTGTGTAAATTTTCCCACAAGGGACAAGTGGTATGGCACGGCCAACTACTTGGAGTGTTCCTCGGCACCTTGGCCAGACCCATCCTTCACAACACCGGGACAGGTAGAACCTCAGCATGGAGTGCCACTTGGTGTTTGTGTGCCAGGGATCTACACACAGCCTGATGCAGCCACGCAAAGGTGGCCATCAAGATTAGGGCAATGTTGGGCACGCTTCCCCCCCTTTATCTAGAGGTTTGTACCTCGCGTCCCTTCGAACATGGTCAATTTGTGACTACCAGATGAAGTGGAAAATGGCTCGGGGTAATCGCCACAGTGCAGGTGTGAAGAATGGGCCAGGCCTGCACCACGCACAGCAACACATTGTACCTACACTTCTTCTAGTTTCTAATGCATGCCCTGGACCCTCCAAACCAAATCCCCAGCACCTTCAGACAGTCTGATCAGACAGTGAAGTGGACACAGGATCAGTCGGCCCAGTTGCCAAAGAACATGGCTTCGCTCTTGCCAAGATTTACCTTGGCACCCAAGGCCAGTTCGAACTGGCTGCAGGTGTTGATCAGTCTTGCACTGACAGTGTAAATCCTCCCGCAAGAGGAAACATCCTCTCCACACCCACCCTGTCAAACCCCTCAGGATCTTATATGTTTATATCAAGTCACCTCTTACTCTTTGAAACTCCAGTGGCTACAGGCCCAGCCTGTCTAACCTTTTCTCATAAGACAACCCACCCATTCCAGGTTTAGTCTGCTAAACCTTCTCTGAACTGCTTCCAAAACATTGGCATCCAGGGCACCCTAACGTAAATCAGGCCCATTTTTAAATAATAAATTATGTCCTTTAAAAAAAAATCTATTCTAAAATCCAAAGACCGGATTATTTCTTTAAATTTTTTTTTACAGTAAACAATTATTTTTTCCAATTAAGGGGCAATTTAGCATGGCCAATTCACCCGCCCTGCACATCTTTGGGTTGTGGGAGTGAAACCCACGCAGACACGGGGAGAATGTGCAAACTGCACACCGACAGTGACCGGGGACCGGGATCGAACCTGGTCCTCGGCATCGCAGGTAGCAGTGCTAACCACTGCGCCATCGTGCCGCCCTAAAAGACCGCATTTATAATGGGAACTACCTATGTAACCTTGGTATGCTTCATGACTCTGCAGCGCCTCGACTGACAGGAAACTGAAATTACAGTGTGACCAGTTTACATAGGCAGTTCTATTATAAATGTGAACATGGGAATTCCAAGTGGGAAAGGGTGATAAGGAGTGCTTACAGGAGAGCTCTTTAAAATGTGGTTTATTGATAACTGAATAACTATGTTGCCCTCTATTGTGACTCATGAAGTTAATAAGCATGCAGTCAAATGCGCCTGTTAATTGTAAGCACTGATCTGAACGCTTAAGCATGGGGAGGCTCACCCTGTTGTCTGCACAAACCTGATATCCTGTTTGTCGGGGTTGGAGATGTGGAGCAGGTTCTGACTGGGACCCCTGTGAGGGAGCAGGTTCTGACTGGGACCCCTGTGAGGGAGCAGGTTCTGACTGGGACCCCTGTGAGGGAGCAGGTTCTGACTGGGACCCCTGTGAGGGAGCAGAATCTGACTGGGACCCCTGTGAGGGAGCAGAATCTGACTGGGACCCCTGTGAGGGAGCAGAATCTGACTGGGACCCCTGTGAGGGAAGAGGTTCTGACTGGGACCCCTGTGAGGGAGCAGGTTCTGACTGGGACCCCTGTGAGGGAGCAGAATCTGACTGGGACCCCTGTGAGGGAGCAGAATCTGACTGGGACCCCTGTGAGGGAGCAGGTTCTGACTGGGACCCCTGTGAGGGAGCAGAATCTGACTGGGACCCCTGTGAGGGAGCAGAATCTGACTGGGACCCCTGTGAGGGAGCAGAATCTGACTGGGACCCCTGTGAGGGAGCAGGTTCTGACTGGGACCCCTGTGAGGGAGCAGAATCTGACTGGGACCCCTGTGAGGGAGCAGAATCTGACTGGGACCCCTGTGAGGGGGGCGGGGGGGGGGGCAGTACAATGGAGGGGTGTGAACAAGGAATCGATGTGTTCAGCGTACAGATCCCAGCCGGCACACACTGCTGTTCCCTTTCATCTTCAGCGGATTGAATGATTGATGGTCGCTGCCGGCACAGTAACAACAGGAGCTATCCCTCTTCTATTGTTCCAAACAGCTCATCTCATCGACCTCCCACCCACTCTGCACCGTCCTGGCTTCAATAAAGGTCCCATCAGCAACCCCCCGACACATAACAGAAATTCCGTGTTTGTAATCAGGGAGAAGCTTTGTCAATTTCGTGCTTGTTAATTTCACACTACCCCTGTGCCCAGGGGAGGGACTCAGTGTGAAATTCAGGAGTATCTCAGCTCCCGGGGTCCATGCTGTCTGCAGGGGTTTCGATTGCGATTTATTACAATGGGCCTGGTGTCGGTTCTCTCCCCTCCTTCCTCCCCTCCTCTCTCTTACCTGCGGGCTCAGCTGCACCATTCTGCCCAGCTTCTCCTCGTCTTCCAACACATCCCTCAGCTGCCGGGTGCTGAGGATGCCGAAGCGGTCCCGGGACATGCTGCTTGCTGCTGCCGCCTCCGATCAGCCTCCCCCGGGGCAATAGTGGACGAGGTGATGTCAATCGCGGAGCCCCACCATCATTGCCAAAAGGCACAGCATCCGATAGCCGGAGCCGGGGTGGAGTGTGTGTCTGTGTTGCAAGCAGGGCGGATCTGTGTGGACCCAACAGCCGCCAGGCGGAGCTGCAAAGTGAGAGAGAGAGAGAGAGGTACATTTGATCAATAAAGAACAGGTTAGAGTGTGAGACACACTCACAGGGGGACATGCTGGACAGTCAACAACAATGGAAACTTCAACTTACATTGTGCCTCGAACACGGGCCCGGCAAACGAGCAGACTCAGGATAGTATCAAATTGAAAGAAACACAGTACAGGTCTGCAACAGATTAGCAGCGGGTCAGAAAATGGGGTCAGATATTAACAGCCAACAAAGGATGACCCCAAAAAAATGAACAAAGAGGAAATATGAAAAAAAGCTAGCTGATAATATAAAAAATACAAGTAGGAAAAGTTGCTACAAGTGTTTAAATAGGAAACCAGTAACTAAAGCCAGCGCTGGTCCTCTGGAGAGTGAGCCTGGGGAATTGTTAATGGAAAGCAAGGAAATGACAGAAGGTGTTGAACAGGTATTTTGTGTCTGTCTTGACTGTGAAAGACTTAGCAAACTCCCAAAGGTAAATCAAAAGCTCAAGGGGAGGGATGAACTTAAACAATCCTTCGTCATCACCAGGGAAAAGGCACTGGGGAAACTATTGGACTTAAAGACAGACAAGTCACCAAGACCAGATGGCCTACAACCTAGAATCTTAAAAGAACTGGCTGCAGAGATAATAGATGCATTGGTCATAATGTCCCAAAGTTCCTTTGATTCTGGATTGAAAAATAGCTCTATACCTATATTGAAGAAAAGAGGGAAACTAAACGCCAGAAACTACAAGCCAGCTAGCCTTACATCTATCATAGGGAAATTACTAGTATCTATTATAAAGGAGGTTAGAACAGGATACATAGAAAATCATAATGTGATCAGGCAGAGTCAACATGGCTTTGCGAAAGGAATCGTGTTTAATTAATTTATTAAAATCTTTTTGAGGAAGTAACAAGCAAGGTGGATAAAGGGAACCTGTGGGTGTAGTGTACTTGTATTTCCAAAAGGCATTTGATAAGATGCCACATCAAAGGTTACTACACAGGAAAAAAAGCACATGGTGTAGGGGTAACTGACATATTTGCATGATAAAGAACTGTTTAGCTAACAGGATGCAGAGAGTAGGGATACATAAGGTTTTTCTCAGGTTGGCAAGCTGGACTGCCACAGGTATCAATGCTGGGACCTCAACTATTTACAATCTACAATGACTTGGATGAATATAGGCTGCTAAATTTGCTGATGTCACCAAGATAAGTAGGAAAGTAAGTTGTAAAGAGAAGATAGCGAGCTTGCAAAGGGCAGAAAATTGACAGATGGGAATATAATGTGGAAAAATGTGAACTTGTCCATTCTGGCAGGATGAATAAAAAAGCTGCATATTATTTAAAGGCAGCATGATTGCAAAACTGAGAGGTACAGCGGGATCAGGGTATCCTGCTACATGAGTTACAAAAGGTTAGTATGCAGATACAGCATGTGATTGGGAAGACCAGTGGAATGTTTGCATTTATTACAAGGAGAATAGAATGTAGAATCCAAAGAATCCCTAAAGTGCAGAAGGAGTCCATTTGGCCCATCGAGTCTGCACTGATCCTCTGAAAGAGCACACTATCCAGGCTCAGACCTCCATCCATCCCCACAACACCACCTAACCTGCATATTCTTTGACACTAATGGGCTATTTTAGCAAGGCCAATCCACCTAACCAGCATGTCTTTGGATACTAAGGGGTAATTGTAGTATGGCCAATCCACCTAACCTGCACATTTTTGGACAGTGAGAGAATACTGGATCACCTGGAGGAAACCCACACAGACAAGGGGAGAATGTGCAAACGCCACATAGTCACCCAAGGCTGGAATCAAACCTGGGTCCCTGGTGCTGCGAGGCAGCTGTACAGGGCTTTGGTGAGACCACATCTGGAGCACTATGTAGTTTCTGTCCCCTTATTTGAAAATTGGGTTAGAAGCAGTGCAGAAAATGTTCACAACACAATCCTGGGATGAGGGGCTTGTCTTATAAAGAATGGTTGGGTGGCATGGTGGTGCAATGGTTAGCACTGCTGCCTCACAGCACCAGGGACCCAGGTTCGATTCCCACCTTGGGTAACTGTGTGGAGTTAAAGCTGAACCAGATTTTATAGAAGTTCCTCCTAACTTTTGTACTATGCCTCTCTTTATAAAATCCACGATCATTTTTGATCTTGTCCCGCTGTGTGTTGAACATGAACGTTACCGACCGTTGGTCAGTGAGGAGAGTGAATCTCCTGCCGGCCAGGTAACGCCTCCAATGCCGTACAGCTTCAACCCTTTTCGACGGATGAGTGCCGAATTTCGGAGGCATGAAGGGTGCAGGAAAAGAATGCCATGGGCCTGCCTGCCTGATTGAGGGAGGCGGCAAGGGCGACGTCTGATGCGTCGCTGTCTACTTGGAAGGGCAGTGTCTCATCTACAGCGTGCATTGTGGCCTTGGCAATAACAGCTCTGATCCGGGCGAAGGCTTGTTGGGCCTCGGCCGTCAGGGGAAACTGGGTGGACTGTATGAGTGGGCGGGCCTTGTCCGCATAGTTTGAGACCTACTGAGCGTAGTATGAAAAGAACCGCAGGCAGCGTTTGAGGGCCTTGGGGGAGGGGGGGGCTCCATGAGGGGGCGCATGCGGTCGGGATCGGGCCCCAGAACTCCGTTCTGGACCACATAGCCGAGTATGGCTAAGCGGTTTGTGCTGAACACGCACTTCTCCTTGTTGTAAGTGAGGTTTAGGAGAGTGGCGGTGTGGAGAAATTTAGCAAGGTTGGCGTCGTGGTCCTGCTGATCATGGCCGCAGATGGTCACGTTGTCTAGGTATGGAAAGGTGGCCCTCAACCCATACCGGTCAACCATTCGGTCCATCTCCTTTTGGAAGACCAAGACCCCTTTTGTGACGCTGAAGGGGACCCTAAGGAAGTGATATAGCCGGCCGTCTGCCTCGAAGGCAGTGTATGGACAGTCCGATTTACGAATAGGGAGCTGGTGGTAGGCGGATTTCAGGTCTATCGTTGAGAAGACCCGGTACTGTGCAATCTGGTTAACCATGTCAGATATGCGTGGGAGGGGGTACACGTCGAGCTGCGTGTATCGGTTGATGGTCTGGCTGTAGTCCACGACCATGCGGTGTTTCTCCCCAGTTTTAACTACAACCACTTGAGCTCTCCAGGGGCTTTTGGTGGCCTCGATGATGCCTTCCCGAAGCAGCCGCTGGACTTCGGACCTCATGCAGGTCTTGTCCTGGGTGCTGCACCGTCTGCTCCTGGTGGCGATGGGTTTGCGATCTGGAGTTAGATTGGCAAAGAGAGAAGGTGGGTCGACCTTTAGGGTCGCGAGGCCGCACACAGTAAGGGGTGGTAAGGGCCCGCCGAATTTCAGGGTTAGGCTCTGGAGGTTACACTGGAAGTCCAGGCCGAGGATTAGTGCAGCGCAGAGGTTAGGGAGGACGTAGAGGTGGAAGCCGCTGAATTCTACGCCCTGTACCATGAGCGTGACTGTACAGTACCCCCGGATCGCTACGCAATGGGATCCGGAGGCCAGGGAAATTTTTTGATTGGCAGGGTGTATCTTGAGGGAGCAGCGCCTTACCGTATCCGGGTGTATGAAGCTTTCGGTGCTCCCTGAGTCCAGCAGGCAAGAGGTTATATGTCCGTCGACTTTCATGCTGGTGGATGCGTTGGTCAGGTTATGCGGACAAGACTGGTCGATTGACATGGAGGCGAGTCTTAGTTGGTCGTCGGATAATGGGGCGGCTGGTGAGCCCGGGTCCTGGAACGCTGGTGGTGCCCATGTGCTGAAGGGTAGACAAGATGGCAGTGCCCAAAGATCTTGAGGGTTACAAAATGGCGGCACCCATGAAACGCACGTGTTGCACGGAGGGGAAGATGGCGGCGCCCACTGGACGCATGTGACTGATTGGGGGGGGATGGCGGCACCCATTGTCCGTGACCGGGGGGGGAGGGGTGGGGGCGATAGCAGCTACTGAGCAGGCCTGGCACACCGTGGCGAAGTGGCCCTTCTTCCCGCAGGTTTTACAAAGGGCAGTGCGGGCCGGGCAGCGTTGGTGCTTCTGTTGGCCGCAAAAACTTTATCGGGGTCCCCTGGGGTTCACTGGCTGGCGTGCAGCGCAGGCATATTGGGTGGGCAGTGCCCCCACTGGGGCGGCTGTCTGTGGGGTCCACGAAGCCTAGGAGGGGTGGGCCACGCGGTTGGGGGTGTAGGACTGGACGTTGCGCAGGGCGACCGTCATGGAGAGCGCTAGCATTTTAGTCTCTGCAAGGTCGCGCGTGGCCCCTTCTAGGAGCTGCTGGCGTATGAGATCTGACCCAATTCCAGTCACGAAAGCGTCCCGCATAAGGAGGTCTGAGTGTTCCTTGGCCGTAACGGCCTGACAGTCACAGTCCCGGACTAGTGGGATTAGGGCCTGCCAGAAGTCTTCTATGGACTCACCAGGGAATTGAGAGCACGTGGCGAGTGCGTGCCTGGCGAAGAGCATGTTCGTTTTCTGTGCATAGTTGTCCTTGAGTAGAGTTATGGTTTCGGCGTAGTTCAGTTTGTCCTGGATTAACGGAAAGACTTTGGAGCTCAACCTGGAATATAAAATCTGGATCTTCTGAGCCTCCGGAACAGGGGCTGGTGCCGCGTTGATATACGCTTCGAAGCAAGCTAGCCAGTGCTGGAAGTCCTTTCTGGCATCGTTTGAGTGTGGATCCAGCTGCAGGCGATCTGGTTTGATATGGAGGTCCATCCTTAGAAACTGATAGCAATAAATTGAGGCACGATCAATTGGACAAAAGACGATAGTTGAATCCAAACTGAGGCTTTATTGCTATCAGATGTCTGGCCTCCCACAGCAGCTGGCGAAATGGCTGCTAGCTGGAGGCCACGCATATTTATACCCTGCCTCCTGGGCGGAGCCAGCAGGCAGGGACTACCGGTGAACCTGTAGTGCAGGTTCGACCGTACATCCTCTAATACAGGTACAACAGTGGTTTACCACACCCCTTCTGCGCTATCATTCCCTGATGAAACCTGCGGATTTGTCTTCGGTTGGAACACTTCCCATGGACGGGATTCTCCGACCCCCCCGACGGGGGCTGACGTGAATCCCGCCCCCGCCGTGTCCCGAAGTCTCCGCCACCAGAGATCCGGCGGGGGCAGGAATCGCACCGTGCCGGTCGGCGGGGGCGGGAATCGCACCGCGCTGGTCGGCGGGCCCACCCCTGCCGATTCTCCGACCCGCGATGGGCCGAAGTCCCGCTGCTGGAATGTCTGTCCCGCCAGCGTGGATTAAACCACCTTTTGAACGGCGGGACAAGGTGGCGTGGGCGGGCTCCAGGGTCCTTGGGGGGGGGTGGCGCGGGGCGATCTGGCCCCGGGGGGTGCCCCCACGGTTGCCTGGCCCGCTATCGGGGCCCACCGATCCGCGGGCGGGCCTGTGCCGTGGGGGCACTCTTTTTCTTCCGCCTTCGCCATGGACTTCACTATCGCGGAGGCGTAAGAGACCCCCTCCCCTGCGCATACGCGGGGATGACGTCAGCAGCCGCTGACACTCCCGCGCATGCTCGGACCCGCATCGCCCGGCGAAGACCTTTCGGCCCCGGCTGGCGTGGAGCCAAAGGCCTTTCCCGCCAGCCGGTGGAGCAGAAGCCGCTCTGGCGCGGGCCTAGCCCCTCAAGGTGAGGGTTTGGCCGTCTCTGCACCTTTGGGGTGGCCCGACGCCGGAGTGTTTCACGCCACTCCATCTCGCCGGGCCCCCCCGCCCCGCCGGGTAGGGGACAATCCCGCCCCATATGTGAGAAAATGAAAAGAGAATTCTTCCAGAAATATAAATAAACCCAGGTGAGATTTGGGTAAAATCTTTAGATCAGTTCATTGTTTTACAAATTCTCATTCATTTCTCATTTCAACATTTCGGCTGAATTACTTTCCAATAATGATAGCTTATTGTCACAAGTAGGCTTCAATGAAGTTACTGTGAAAAGCCCCTAGTCGCCACATTCCGACACCTGTTCGGGGAGGCTGGAATGGGAATTGAACTCACACTGCTGGTCTTATTCTACATTACAAGCCAGCTGCCTTAGCCCACTCTGCTAAACCTGGTTTAAATAAGTGAACAGCGAATTGTTTCATTTCCAGCACATATACAAAATTATTTTCAGAGCCCGTTTGCAATATTTCTTAAATTCTCTGTGGATTTCAGTTTCATGAACAAAAACTGAAAATGTTCTAATATATTCAAATTTAATATTTTATATGCTCCTGGGATTTATTGTAGATTAATTTTGATTTTTGGAAGAACTCTTAAATATTAAATTTTCCCTTGAATTTTTAAAACTCTTTTTAAAAAGCGAACATTATTTACAGAGTGATTGCACGAGGAATGGTCATTTTGTGTGACAGCTCCCCAGATGTTAGATGAAGGCTCTCTTCTCGCCAGCAGAAATGTCAAGGCCTTGCAAGCATGCCCGATTTTCTCAGCTAGTATTCTATGCTGTCGAGACTGGATGTCAATGCAGTTATACAAAGCTTGCTGAACAGTTTACATCAATAGTGGGAAGGATTTCCCCTGCGGGTTCTGAACCCTGCCAGAAGGCTCAAATGTGGGGGTCAGAAGCCAGCATTGTGTGGGTAAGTCACTCAATGTGAGTTTCCCTGGAGCCGTCAATAAATGGGCAGAGGGTAAGTTTGTCGTCCAAATAAGTGGTCTCCCAGCTTAAAGGTAGCTGTACGATATCGGGGCAGGTCAGTGAGGGCGAATTAAAAAGGCGATCTCTCGCCATCTCACCAATATTTTAAACTTTAAAATTTAAAAAATGGCCTTTGCAACTGGGCCATCATTGCAGGAGAGTTGGGTGAAATGTGAGGGGGAGGTGGAGTGGGTTGGTTGGGAAGCCCTTCTGCAGGACGGCCTGTGGCTTCTGCTGCACCCAAGCATCAAGTAGGAAGGACCTCTAGGCCAGTCCGGTTCCCTGGTTTGCCAGCAGGTGTCAGTCTCCAGGCAGTTTCTGCCCCCTGCAACCTCCAGGAAACTGGGGCGGGATTCTTCGACCCCCCCGGCGGGTCGGAGAATCGCCGGGGGGGCGGCATAAATTCCGCCCGGCCGCCCCGCGATATTCTCTAGTCCCCCCCCCCCAAAATCCCGTTGACGTGAATCGCGCCACGCGTCTCGGAGAATGTCGAGGACCGTCGCGACGCAACGGGCCCCGGGGATGCCCCAATTCTCCGGGCTGGATGGGCCGGGTTACGCCGCCGTAATCCAAACCACCTGTTTAACGGCGTCAACCAGTCGTGCTGGTTGACGCCGGCCAGCGCGGAGGTAGGGGTCGGCATGGGGCGACCGGAGAAGTGACGGCACGGCCGCAGGTGGTGGGAGGGGTCGCTGGAGCCGTTGGAGTGTGCGTGCTGGGGGGTAGGGGCTGGGGGAGGGGCTGGGGAGGGGCTGGGGAGGGGCTGGGTGGAAGGGAGGGGCTGGGGTGGAGGGAGGGAGTGGCTGGGGAGGGAGAGGCTGGGGGGAGGGAGGGACTGGGGCGAGGGAGGGGCTGGGGTGGAGGGATGGAGTGGCTGGGGGAGGGAGAGGCTGGGGCGAGGGAGGGGCTGGGGCGAGGGAGGGGCTGGGGTGGAGGGATGGAGTGGCTGGGGGAGGGAGAGGCTGGGGAGGGGGGGGCTGGTGGGAGGGAGGGGCAGGGGGAGGGAGATGCCTGGGGAGGAGGGAGGGGCTGGGGAGGGAGGGGCTGGGGAGGAGGGAGGGGCTGTGGGGGAGGGAGGGCAGGGGGTGGGTGGGGAGGGAGGGAGGGGCAGGGGAGGGGCTGGAGGGGTCAGAGTGGCTGGAGTGAGGGAGCGGTGGGAGGGGCTGGGTGTGAGGGAGGGCAGGGGGAGGGAGGGGCTGGGGAGGAGGGGCAGCTGGGGGCTGGGGCAGGGAGGGGAGGGTGCATGATGGAGAGGGTGCGTGCCGGGGAGGAGAGGGGAGGATTTGGGGAGGGTGCGTGTTGGGGAGAGAGGGAGGGGTTGGGGAGGGTGCTTGCCGGGGAGGAGGGGGGGGGGGAGTTGGGGACAGTGCGTGCTGGGGGCGGGGTCCGCCTGGCCATGTGCCAGCTGGCAACAGTCGCGACCATGCAGCCCATGGCACTTGGCTGCTGGGGGGGGGGTATGGGCAATGGAGACATGTCGTCTATCCCTCCCCCACCCCCCCCACCCCCACCCCCTGCAGGCCGTTATGTTTGGTCATCACCCGGCGATGTTGGCCGCCGTGGCGGGAGCCGCACTTCTACATGTTGCCCTGGGGGAGCTGGAGCAGGAGCGTGCCAGGGAGGCGGCGGAGGCTGCCGCAGAGGAGCCTGCTGCAGGGAGACAGGTGGCAGCCGCCCAGGCTGGTGGACCGCCCGCCTGACAGGACGAGGAGGAGGAGGTGGTGGTGGTGCCACAGCGATGGAGACACCCAATGTGGCCCCATGTGTACTGGCCATGCTCGTCGTACCAGGACCTCACGGACCGGTCATGCAGGAGGAGACTCCGGATGAGCCGGGAAACCCTGGCACACATCTGCCACCTGATGGCACACCTGGCATCGCGTGGCACTGGGGGAGGACACCCTCTCCATGTGGCTGTTAAGGTTACGGTGGCCCTGAACTTCTATGCCACGGGGTCATTCCAGGCGCCGAGTATGGACCTGTCCGGCATCTCGCAGGCATCGGTGCATCCGACAGTCGCACTATATGCCATTGCGGACCACTACATCCAGTTCCCTGTGCACCGGGCGAGCCATGATGCCCGGGCAGCAGGCTTCACTGCCGTGGCCAGGATGTCCATGGTCCAGGGGGCGATCGATGGGATGCACGTCGCCGTGCAGCCACCTGTGGATAACAGGGCCATGTTCACGAATCGGAAGGGGACCTATTCCATGAACATGCAGGTGGTCTGTGACCACCGCATGAGGATCCTGCACGTCTGCGCCCGGTATCCGGGCAGTGTGCATGACTCTTTCGTATTGGCGCAATCTTTCATCCCCACCATGTTCAAGGGACACACACCGCCCCCCCCCCCCCCCCCCGGCTGAGGGGCTGGTTGCTGGGCGACAGGGGTTACCCGTTGCAGTCGTGGCTGATGGCGCCTATAGAGAGGCCACAGACTGACGTGGAAAACCGCTACAACGATGTCCATGCAGAGACCAGTTCATATACCCCGGATATGGGAGAAGGGGGATATCGGGGAAGGGGGGATGGGAGAGGGGGAGATGGGGCAAGGGGTGTATGGAGGAAGGGGAGATATGGGGGAAGGGGGGATATTGGGGGATATGGGGAAGGGGGGATATGGGGGAAGGGGGATATGGGGATTTGGGGGGAGGGGATATGGGGGAAGGGGATATGTGGGAAGGGGGGATATGGGGAAGGGGGGATTTGGGGGAAAGGGGAAATGGGGAAAGGGGGTATGGGGGGATATGGCTGAAGGGGGAATATGGGGGAAGGGGGATGGGGAAGAGGGAAAGGAGGGCAAGCAGTGGGGGGTCTCACTTGGCGCTGTGCGGCGGGCGGACATTTTGGCAGGTCTTCGGGTGGGGGGGGGGTGCGTCTTTTGTGCAGTGATGCCGCGCGGCGTCACTGACGGCGTGTGCATCCGTGATGGGTGGCTCCATCGCGAATGCCGTTCCGCTGCTACTAGCCCATTCCCGGCCGGAGAATTTGCGACGTTTCGGGGGCCCGACACCAGAGTGATTCGTGCCGTTTTTGGCGCCGGGTTGGGGCCATCGTGCCGATTCACAGAGAATCCAGCCCCTGGAGTCTGATTGAAAAATCCCAGTTGGCCTCCATTGATAGGCCCTCATAAGCCCTTAATTGGTTTAATCTGATGCCCACCATGATTCCCCCCCACATTCTACCTCCTGGAGAATTGCTCAGGAGCAGGATGAATGGAGCTGGTGAACCAACACACAGGATGACAGAAGATTTCACATTTATTGCCCATCCTAGAGGGCATTTAAGAATCAACCACATTGCTGTGGGTCTGGAGTCACAAATCAGCCAGACCGGGCGACAGATTTCCTTCCCTAAAGGGCATGAGTGAACCAGGTAGATTTTTACGGCAATCGACAATGGTTGCATGGTTATCGTTAGACTTTTAATTCCAGATTTATTTTTGTATTCAAATCTCACTATCTGCAATGGTGGGATTCAAACCCAGGTCCCCAGAGTGTTACCCTGAGTTTCTAGTCCAACGACAATACCAGTAGGCCACTGGCCCCATGGATGAACAGGGCCTTGTTTTGGAATTGGACTGCAATAGCTCTGGAGCTGATGCTAAATTGAAAGGAGGGACAGATTGCATAGTAGATCAGAATTGAATGGGCAGAGTCACTGGCACACAGCTGTACATTGAGGCACCTTTAGCAGACCAACCACTGAAGTTAAACTACTCCAGGCTTTGACCTTATTCCAGTGAATATGGTTGGCCTTCATTTCACCAAACCTCTTCCCCAAGTTAATTGAAACCCATTGCGCCTGGAATAAACAACAGCAGCCGTTCTGAGATCCTGGCCCCGTTTAAATGGGAACCGGTATCGCAGTGCAGCTCATTGTTTAGGGCCTGAGGAATTATGATTGAAGGAAAATGGGCGCGTGGCAATTAAAATGGAGCCAGTTAGTTACCTTTGTGGAACTCTACCTTCATCCATAGCCTGTGACCATCAGGCAACCAAAACACATGGAGCTTCATGAAGTTATGCAAATAGAGGTCTCCTTGTGTCAAACAAATTCCGAGAACTTTAAATACAAACAGAGGATGGAATTTTCCACTCCCAGCAGCAATGGGAATCTGGCAGGTAGGGGCAATGTGATGGGCTGAATGGCCTCCTTCTGTACGGTAGGGATTCTATGATTCTACGAAAATGTTGGTGTCTCGCTGTCGGGAAATTAGTTTGGAATAGTGTGGTGATTGCCCCTTTAAGGACAGCACAGCCGAGCAAGGGTCACCTGGCCTGGGTAACCATTTAGGACTCAGGGTGTGGAAGCACCCCATGGCGAGAGAGGCTACTAGACAGAGACATTTTGGGAGCTAGCTACACCCATGCGGCTGCTGTACGATTCTTAATAATAAATACCTTTTGTGTTCACTGGTGAAGTCTGTGGTGATGGTGGGTTAAAGGCAGGCCACTTTTCCCGCTGGAACCACGTTTGCCTCTCATGAATGTTCCTTCAAAAACCAACTCTCCAGAAATGCATTCATCCTGCAAACGAAGTGCCTGCTAGTGGATGATTAGCTCGATCTGTTTCCCGACTGTCCATGAGTAGGTGCACTGAGCGAGCTTCACCGCATCAATGGCTTTAAGGTCAGTAGGCACTGCTTTCATCTTCCTTTAAGAGCGATGCCGCGAGATTCGGGTGCCTGTATTACAAGCTGCGCCAAGGCAGGGCACTGGAGGCACACCAGCAGGGGGCAGAGAAACAGAGGTAGCACTAGGGATGAGGGGGGGGGGGATTGGTGAGGTGGAACATAGGAAGGAAGGGGCAGATCAAGGCAGGGCAAGGGACAGAGTCATAGGTGGAACAGGGAGAGGAGAGGGAAGATGGAGGTAGAACTAGGGCGGGGGCGTAGTTGGGGCACAGGAGGGGAGGGTGGAGACCAAGGCAGGACCTGGGGCTGTGCGGGCCATGTTAGAGGGCTCTGTATGTCACACATGTCTTGGTCCAGGTGTTGGGCAGGGGAATGCCTCTCAGCATTGACTCTTGTGCACACTATGGGGGTGCAGGGCGTGGTCAGATACAAAGGAATTTGGTCCAGAGGGTTGGACGTCTGGTAATGTGAGGTAGATGGCACAGTCACGGTTGGGGAAGCATCTGTTTCCTGTATGTTGGTCAGTGAAAAGTCATGGTGTGGGGGGGGAGGAGGGAGGATATTGGATGGTCTCATGGGGGTGTCCTGGAATGTCAGGGTGCTTGTGATCTCGAGAAGGGGAGGGGTCAAGTTTGTCAATGCATGGGAACATCAACATTAACAAGCTCATGATGGGGGACAGGATTATCCACAGAGACAATGATGGGTTGAAGGGTAACGGAGGATACTGGAAGGTGTTCGGGAATTAAGAGGGCTGCATGTGGAGGAGGATGGGAGGAACTTGGCGGGTGATAGGAGGTTGAAAGCTAGTCTCCAGACAAAGGCCAGTCGTGCAGGTTCAATCGGCAGTTAGGAAGGCAAATGCAATGTTAGCATTCATGTCGAGAGGGCTAGAATGCAAGAGCAGGGATGTACTTCTGGGGTTGTATAGGGCTCTGGTCAGACCACATTTGGAGTATTGTGAGCAGTTTTGGGCCCCGTATCTAAGAAAGCTTGTGCTGGCCTTGGAAAGGGTCCAGAGGAGGTTCACAAGAATGATCCCTGGAATGAAGAGCTTGTCATATGAGCAACGGTTGAGGATTCTGGGTCTGTACCCATTGGAGTTTAGACGGATGAGGGGGGATCTTATTGAAATTTATAGGATATTGGAGACCTGGATACAGTGGATATGGAGAAGATGTTTCCACTTGAAGGAAATACTAGGACCAGCGGGCACAGCCTCAGACTAAAAGAACGATGTTTTAAAACTGAGATGAGGAGGAATTTCTTCAGTCAAAGGGTGGTGAATCTGTGGAACTCTTTGCCGCAGAAGGCTGTGGAGGCCAAATCACTGAGTGTCTTTAAGACAGAGATAGATAAGTTCTTGATTAATAAGGGGATTAGGTGTAATGGGGTGAAGGCAGGAGAATGGGGATGAGAAACATATCAGCCATGATTGAATGGCGGAGCAGACTCGATGGGCTGAGTGGCCTAATTCTGCTCTTATGTCTTATGGTCTTATGGAACCATTTTCCAGCTCACCTTAGAATGACACAGTTCAAAATCAATCTAGAAAAAAATCAATTGGGGACGGGTCTCTGGGTGTGTGGGAGGAGTTCATCTCAGCAGTCCTTGGCTGATTGAAGGGGCACCCGATACCTAACCTGCTCAAATCATGGAGAGCATGGCTCAGCTGAATGCTAGACTCAAGGATCGAATGCACAATGAGTGAGCTTGGCTTCTTTTCACAAAAGAAGCAAAGTCAATTTGATGCCTAATGATGGGCTCATCACTGGACGGCACAGTAGCCGAGGGAGCATGTGGTTGCTGTGGAATAGGATAAGCACTCCAATACCCACATCCTGAAGCAACTACACATAGTGCAGTCCTTTCAAACATGGCACCAACAGGTCAATGGCCATGTCACCCTTCAGGAGGCTGAAAAACTATTGTACACATAGATGCTCTCATACCAGATGCTCTCACGCCAGTGTGACCGCAGCTTAGCAAGGTAGCTCCAAGAGGAAGAAAATGCGTCAATGGTTATTGCTCAATGGTCTGAAGTTGACATTACACACTCATTCCTGTCTAGCAAAAATGTCAAATGTGACTTAGTGGAACCAACTTCCATCGCTTAGCGTCATGCATAGGGAACACTCAACCTTAAACGCAGAGATAAAATAATGTTGCAAGGAGGCATAAAAGGCCATAGTGTTCCACGATGAATAATACTTCAACTAAAATATCCCAGTCATTGAACAAATACCGCTGCAAAGTGCACTTGGGTGAAATGGCTCCACGTTGGCCGCAACAAACACATAACATCCACAAACTGCAGACTTCAGCACGAGAGCATACGCTTAATGGACAATGCTTGTGAGATCATACAATGTGAACCTCAGATGCAAGGATGACGTTTATTGCCCAGCCATTATTTTCAAATAAGAAGTGCTTTTATTCATGCTGCTGATGTGGAACTAAACGAACTGAGGGACAAGATCGAAGGTACTTGTGTGTGCGGGGCGGTGGTGTTCATTTTGGACCCTTTAATGAACCTGGAACTTTGCATCACATCGATTGGCCAATCAATACCTGAGACTTGGAGAGGGATGAATGTAAAATATATTTACAATAGTGCAGATTATATAGAGTAAATGAACATTCGTGCCATCATAGTGCATTCAAAACTTCTTAATTTTCCTAACTCTACTTCTACATCTAGGTGCAGCCCCAGCATCTGCAGCAGAGATGGAGGCAGCCTGCTAAATGGTATGCCCTGTTATCTAGGATAACTTTGGCTTGCATCCTCTGGAGGACCAATGCCAGGATGGCCCCAACTCCAAAGGGTATCTGGGGCAGGTGCACCGCCCTTGGCCTGGCTTGCGGAAGTTAATGGGGGTCATTGCGGGATAGGATTTGGTGCAGCAGGACCCTGGAGTACCCTGGTTGGATGTCCCTAGGGTGTATGGCTGATGCTCGTCCTCCTGTTGAGCACCCCAGGGCTCCTCCTTGACTCCTTGAGGGAAGTGGGAGCCTGAAGAGATATGTCCCACTCTCTCCTAACCACTGCTCAAATACATCCATGACTAGGGTGATGGTGTGTGGGCCTGTGCAAATTCAGCAGTAAATGCTGGACCAGAGTCTCCAAGGTGGTCACCACCCTTTCCTTGGAGATTTCAATGTGTGCACGTACCAGAGTTACAACAGTAGACAGAATGTGGGTGCACTCCTCCATCCTTTGTTCCAGTCTGGTGACAGCCTTTGACAACAATGGTGACACAGTGGTTAGCACTGCTGCCTCACAGCTCCAGGGTCCCAGGTTCCATTCCGGCCTTGAGTGACTGTCTATGTGGAGTTTGCACTTTGTCCCATGTCTGTGTGGGTTTCCTCCGGGTGCTCTGGTTTCCTCCCATAGTCCAAAGATGTGCAGGTTAGGGGAAGTTGGTCATGCTAAATTGCCCCTTAGTATCCAAAGACATGCAGGGTAGGTGGGATTACAGGGATAGGGTGAGGGAGTGGGCCTGGGTGCGGTGCTCTTTCAGAGGGTTGGTGCAGTCTTGACGGGCCGAATGGCCTAATTCTGCTCCTATATTTTATGGTCTTATCAGTTTCCCGCACTGCAGGACGATTCTTTTGTGTGCTCCACTGGCGCTGACCTCCCTGCGATCTCTCCGCAGGCCGGCGCGCTCAGACGGGAAGACCTCCTGCTGCCACCCTGAGGAAAGAGATTTTCTGGGACGGTCAAGAGGAGAATTCCGAGGGAGGGTTCACTGAGCCGAGGATTTGTTTAGTTTGGGCACCATGGTGAAGGAAAGCTTCACAGTACCTGGTCCGCAGTGAGTGAATGGCTGCGTGGGTGGTATTTTAATACGATACCAGGACCTTTGACCCCCATGACGTAATATGGGGCAGCCGAGTCCCTGCCTACCCCACCATTAGATTCAACAAGCCCCTCGATGATGCATGAGGAGTGAGCTAAAAAGCACCATCGGGAATCATGTCTGATTTCCTGCCCACCACCACATTTAGTCTCCACCCTGAACTCGGCAGCTTTGGCAGCATCTATTGAGAGGGAAAAAGTTACTTTTCGAATCCAAAGTGGCTCTTCTTCGGACGTGAAACAATGGGCGGGATTCTCCGGTCGCCGACACCGAAAGCGCGTTCGGTGATTAGCCTTAGACTTAACATTCGCACCGAAATAGGGGATGACGGTGCTTTCGTGATGCTCTGCCCCCGACTGGCTGAGTTCTCGACGGTGTGGGTCTCTCATGCTATTACTTTTCGGGAACTCGGCGTCGCGGCTGCAGACTCAGTCCGCCACAGTCGGGGGAGAGCCGATCCGCGGGCAGGGGGTACTTTGGCAGGGGCTGGGGGGACTCAGGGCAGCACGGTAGCACAAGTGGATGGCACTGTGGCTTCACAGCGCCCGAGTCCCAGGTTAGATTCCCGGCTTGGGTCACTGTCTGTGTGGCGTCTGCACGTTCTCCCCGCGACTGCGTGGGTTTCCTCCGGGTGCTCCGGTTTCCTCCCACAGTCCAAAGACGTGCAGGTTAGGTGGGTTGGCCATGATAAATTGCCTGTAGTGTCCAAAAAGATTAGGAGGGGTTATTGGGTTACGGGGATAGAGTGGAAGTGAGGGCTTAAGTGGGTCGGTGCAGACTCAATGGGCCGAATGGCCTCCTTCAGCACTGTATGTTCTATGTTGGGGTGTGGTCCGGGTTTCCCGAGCCAGCCAAAGGGAGGGGGGGGGGGGTACTATTTGGCAGGCCGGGTCCGCGGGCCGTTGCCGGCCGCCACCGTGCACATACGCGGCCACGGACCCAGCAATTCTCCGGCTGTATCGGCAGCTAGAGCCGGGTGCTCTACGCCGCCTGCCTGCTAGCCCCCCACCAAACGGAGGATCGGTGGCCGTTTTGCGCCGAATCTTGGGTCGTAAAAGGCCACCGTTCCCATGCCGGCGTCAGGACATAGCCTGAAAATTGGAGAATCCAGCCTAATAACTGTGTTTCTCTCTCCTCGGATGCTGTCAGACCTGCTGAGTTTTTTGCAGCACATCCTGTTCATATTTATAATCTCCAGCATCCTGTGTTTTGTTTTAGGCCGAGCCATTGAACTCTGGCCTGGCCAAGAAAGGGCTGAGTGTCTGCCAACAAATGCAGGTTGGGTTTCGGGGGGAGGGCAAGCGGCCTTAATGGCAAGTGGGAAACTTTCCTCTGCTGGGTAGGAATTAGCCTCCTCTGTCCTGGGCACCCTTCCTACACCTTCACCTTTCTCTCTGAAACCATTCCCTGCCTCCTTGCTACTTGTTGGCAAACCTTCCTTTGGGGGAAACTGACTTCCTCCAGTGGCCTGAACCTTCTGTTCTGCCTGCTGGTTAGATGCCAACCTCTACTTGATTTCTACCACTCCCTCTAGATCACTGCCATCTCCCTGCTGGATAGCTGCCTTCTCCCTGCTGGTTAGCTTCCATCTCCCTGCTGGTTAGCTGCCATCTCCCTGCTGGTCAGCTGCCAGCCCCCTACCGGTTAGCTGCCACCTCCTGTAGGTTAGCTTCCATCATCTGCTGGAAAGCTTCCAACCCCTGCTGGTTAACTTCCAACACCTGCTGGTTAACTTCCAACCCCTACAGGTTAGCTTCCACCCCCTGTTGGTTTGGTTGCCACCCACTGCTCATTTAGCTGCCCATCCTCTGCTGGGTTTCTGCCACTTCCTGCTGGATAGCTGCCATACCCTGCTGGTTAATTGCCACACCCTGCTAGTTAGTTTCCACCCCCCGGTGGTTTAGCTGCCACCCTCAGGTGGTTCAGCTGCAACCCTCTGCTGGTTAGCTGCCACTCCCTGCTGGTTAGCAGCTTTCCCCTGCTGGTCAGCTGCCACCCTCTGCTGTTTTAGCTTCCGCCATCTGCTGGTTATCTGCCACCCCTTGCTGGTTAGCTGCCAGCCCCCAGCTGGATAGCTGCCAGCCCTGTTGGTTTAGCTGCCACCCCCTGCTGGTCAGCTGCGACCCTCTGCTGGTTAGCTGCCACCATCTGCTGGTTAGCTGCCATCCCCTGCTGGTTGGCCGCCAGCCCCCAGCTGGATAGCTGCCAGCCCTGCTGGTTTAGCTGTCACCCTCTGCTGGTTAGCTGCCACCATCTGCTGGTTGGCTGCCATCCCCTGCTAGTTAGCTGCCAGACCTGCTGGTTTAGCTGTCACTCCCAGCTGGTTTAGCTGCCACTCTCTGCTAGTTAGCTGTCACCACCCTGCTGGTTAGCTGCCGGCCCCTGCTGGTTAGCTGCCAGCCCTTGCCTCTGTCAGGTGGTCAGTGGACCGTGTGGATGAGGTCCATGAGTTGAAATACCCCAGGTGACAAACATATGTAAGCCAGTTAGTTTTGCATTTCTGTGACTCCCTCCTCCCACCCTGACCAGTCAAACAACACTCGAGAGTTAAAGTTCCCACCCTGTTTCTTACATATTCCCCGTTTTGCTTTAAAGTGGACAGTCTATAGTTACACTTGTACAGTGGATGGATAAGATGTAACAGTAGCAGCTTTGCCTGCTCGTAACGGTCTGCATTCTGTTGCTGGTAAAATGCAGCTGAGAATTCTTTCCAGGTGGGGAATAAATTATTAAAAGCAGAATGTCACTATTGCACTCAGGCACCAGAGAGCAGTGTTGCACTGTATAGAATTGTGAAGTGCTCAGTGCAAACAAGGAAAAAAATATTAATGAACCTTTTTTATCACATAATAATAATCTTTATCGTCACAAGTAGGCTTACATTAACACTGCAATGAAGTTGCTGCGAAAAGCCCCTCGCCACTACATTTTGGCGCCTGTTTGGGTACACAGAGGGAGAATTCAGAGTGTCCAAATTACCGAACAGCGTGTCTTTGGGGACTTGTGGGAGGAAACCGGAGCACCCGGAGGAAACCCACGCAGACACGGGGAGAACGTGCAGACTCCGCACAGACAGTGACCCAAGCTGGGAATCGAACCTAGGACCCTGGAGCTGTGAAGCAACAGTGCGAACTACTGTGCTACCGTGTCGTTCACGTCTTCAGGATGTCCCAGAATATTTCACATCTAATAAACTACATGATGAAGTGAAAATATTGATGTTACCTGTGTATGTCTGTAGCTGTGATGTGTGCTTATGTTCAATTTTTAAGTGTTCTTTCATGGGATGTGGGCGACACTGCATAGGCCAGCATTTGTTGCCCATCCCTAATTACCCCTGAACAGGTGGGTTACTTGGTCCATTTCAGAGGGCAGTTAATGGTCAACCACATTGCTGTGGGTCTGGAGTCCCACATAGGTCAGACCAGGTAAGGATGGCAGATTTCCTTCCCTAAAGGACATTTGTGAATCAAGTGGGTTTTTACAACAATCCATGATAGTTTCATGGTCGCTATTACTGAGGCTAGCTATATTCCAGATTTTATTGTAAAAGCAAAATACTGTGGATGCTGGAAATCTGAAATGAAAAGAGAAAATGCGAAAAACAAATACTCAGAAAGCCTGGTAGTATCTGTGGAGAGAGATGAAGAGTTTGTGGCAGGGGGTGGGGTTCCTCTGGATCCGCTGGCCCGAGGCAGAAATCGGGCTGGCCTGCTGAATTGGAGAGGGCAAAAATGGTATTCCCACTGGGTGTCAAACCCGTTGCGAATCTCCTGATCCGCCCCACTGGCCCCGATGAGATTCTCGCCCAGAGGAGCAGGTGGGAATATACAAACACCAAATTAAACTTCATTTCCATATCATTATCAGCCATGAAGCCCGACTCCCCGCCTTCTGGGATGCTCCAGCTCCCCTAGCCGGGAATCATGCTGGTGTGAATTGGTACAAGTCCTGATAAGTGGAGACCAGGCGCATTGCACTCCGAGGGGGGTGAGGGGGGGGGGGGGGGGCAAAGGGGTGAGTACTCTCTACACACATAATAAGTAAAAAAAAAAAATTTGTGTACCCAATTCATTTTTTCAATTAAGGGGCAATTTAGCGTGGCCAATTGACCTACCCTGCACATCTTTGGGTTGTGGGGGCGAAACCCATGCAAACACGGGGAGAATGTGCAAACTTCAACCCTCTACACATATGCCTCCGGCGTGCTGAGTGGGTTTACTTCAGGGCAGGTGGTATGTTGGGGGGATGGGGCTTTGGCTGTGCTGGAGGGATTCAGGCCCCCCCATCTGCTCTTTCTAGGAGGCTCTTCAGAAGAAAGGGACAGCCTCTTTAAAAAAACTGCAGTTGGAAAGAACACCTGTGAGACCCCTGTAGAGCTACTGAAATAAACAATGGTAATCCATCATTCGAAATTGCCTGTACCTGTCAATCAAGAGGCTTGTAAAAGGCAATGGACTGTGAAATTGAATGTAAAAAATGCAGTTCAAAGCTTTTAGGCTTCTAAGCATGCACAGAGGGCAATAAAATTGATTGTAAACAAGTACCTCAAAGTTTTCCACCACAATAAAGGGAAGACTTTCATTTTCTCCTGACATAGTCGGCACAGTGATTAGCACTGTTGCCTCACAGTGTCAGGGACCCAATTTCGATTCCAGCTTTGGGTGACTGTCTGTATGGAGTTTGCGCATTTTCCCCATGCTACGTGGGTTTTCCCCAGGTGCTCCGATTTCCTCCCACAGTCCAAAGATGTGCAGACTAGGTGGATTGACCATGCTAAATTGCCCCTTAGTGTCCAAAGATGTGCAAGTTAGGTTGGGTTACAGGGATAGGGCGGAGGAGTTGGATCGAGTTTGGATGCTCTTTCAGAGGGTCGGTGAAGATTCGATGGGCCAAATGGCCTTCTTCTGCACTGCAGGGAGTCTATGCAATTTTCCCCTTTCATTTTTCCCTCACCACCATCCCCCCTCCCCCCACCCCACTATTGTTCCTTGTTCGAGCTTATCCTTTGACACACTGCTTACCTTTGTTCTGTCAGTAACACATTCTGATCTCTTCATGTGCCACTATCAGCATCCTTCTGGCCATTGAATCACAAGGCTTGTTTCTGGTATTAGCAAAAAGGAATGAGGAAAGTAGAAGAAGGTGAGTAGGAGGTGATACTATTGAGGTTTATAAGGTTGTAAATAGGTTTCTTGGCACAGTGAATCATGTCACTGCATCTGATCCAGAAGCTCCAGGTTCAATTCCCACTGCAGAACTTGATGATCACGGAAGGTTCATAGCGTGGCCAAACGGGTTGATTATCAATTTGTAAATCCTTCCGACATACGCCAATGGCAGGTGCTGGGAGCAGGAAAGATCCCTGATCAACCATGTGGAAAGCAACTGGAGCTGCTACCATCACCATCCATAGCTCCAGGTTACAATTTGCATGTTAAAGAGTGGGTTGTCCTGGCCACTTGGACTCCTTGAGGGACTGGTTGGCTTCGACAACTGGTGTGAATCGTACCAGGTAATAGCATGGGGTTTGATCCGCATTCTGGCTGGGGTGGATTTGCACCCTACCTCCTTATCTTACCCATGTTGGAGGTTGTGGTCCTATGGGGCAGGCCTGCCTTTGGCAAGAGAATAGAAGAAGATGGGAAGTTGTATTGAGAAGAGCAATTCAGAATGTTGTTGAAACTAAATCCAAAATGTAGGGCAAGGCTCAAGTTAAAAAGAACAAAATCCACATGGGCATCTTTGCACAGCGAGTGACTAACGATTGGAATGGGCTGCTGGATACAATGGTGGAATCAGTCTCGGAAAAGTGGATATTGCAATGGCAGGGAGAGGCCTTCCTCAGCAGCAATTGTCCTGTGTTGTCAACCACTGCCACAGTTTACTTTTTTAATGTAGCTTCTATGGCACTGGGACCTTCCAAACATGACTGTAAGTCCCACACTGGGTGATGCATTTAAGGAGTTAGGAATGTTTCCTTTGTCTCTGTGCCCTTTCGACTCTGCAAAGTCCAACTTGTTAATATTTTGGGGACTGTGTACCAAAGTTGGAAGAGCTGCTTCACAGACTAGCCAAGAAACAGCCTGACATAGCCATACTCACAGAATAATACCTTACAGACAATGGGCGCAATTCTCCGGCCTCATTACGCTCTCACTCAAGCGAAACGATACCAGTGAATAGCCGGAGAGGCAGAAAACGAGAACCGTGCCAGGTGCCAAACAGATTGCGATGTAACCGATCCGCACCCATAGGCAAAATCGAGATCTCATCATTGCGTGGCAAGAAACCAATTATCACCACTTAAACCCCACTTCCATATAATTAACAGGAGCCACCCCTTATCTTACCGCCTCCCATCATTCATCAGCCTCCCCAGCAGGTGGTCACGCTGGCGCCGATTAGTACTCCTCTTTAAAAAGGTGAACCTGGCGGAAGGGCCTCTGTGGGGATCCAAAGAGGTGAGTAGCCATCTTCGCTCACAAGCAAAGTGCCCGGGGGCGCCTCAGCCCTCAGCGGGGCGTGGGGAACCCTCGGCAGGAGGTGGGGATCCTCGGCTGGTGGGCTGCCATGAGGGTGGAGGTGGGCACTGGGGGGGAGCAACCGTGGGGGTGGGGCAACCGCTCACATGCCAACCCCTGGATCGTGTTTACCCATATCAGGGGCAACCCTTGTCCCTGCCCGTCATCCCCACCCATAACCACCACCGACTGCTGAAACCTCTGGCAGTGTGGCTGAAGGCTATTGCTCAGAGGGTATTGCCTTCCAATACCCTCTTATAGGAATCACTCCAGCTGTCGATCCTGGCGCGAACTGGGCGCCGCGGGTCCGCGCATGTGCAGTGGCACCGGCGCCAACGCGCAGTGGCCTCCTTCAACACGCCGGCCCCGTCGCAAAATGACGCAGGGCTACAGGGGCCGACGCGTAAGAAATAAGTCCCCGAGCTTGAGAGGCCGGCCTGCCGATCGGTGCGCCCCGATCGCGGACCAGGCCACATCGGAGACCCCCCCGGGGACAGAGCCCCCCTCCCCCCCACCACAGGCTGCCACCTGACCCTTCCACGCTGAGTTCCCGCCGGCTGAGAACAGGTTAGAACAGCACTGGCGGGACTCAGCGTTTCCACGACGGCCGCTTGGCCCATCCCGGGCCGAGAATCGGTGGGCCGGCCGCGTAGAGCGGCCCGTGACCGGAGCTGCGCCAACCACGCCGGCACCAGTTCTCCGCTCTGCGGAGAATCGGGTGCCAGTGTTGGGGCAGCATGGCCCGGTCGCGGGGATTGCCTGGCCCAGGGCTGGGAGAATCCCACCCCCTGCCTTTAACCCTGTATTCAGCATTCAAATTCGACCTTCCAAAATGGATCATTTCACATTTATTTAGGTTGAACTCCATCTGCCACTTCTCAGCCCAGCTCTGCATCCTGTCAATGTCCTGTTGTAACCTGCAACAGCCTTCGACAGTATCTACAACTCCACCAACCTTTGTGTCATCGGCAAACTTACTAACCCACCCTTCCACTTCCTCATCCAACTCATTTATAAAAACTACAAAGAGCAGAGGTCCCAGAACAGATCCGTGCAGGACACCACAGATCTCCAGGCGGAATACTTCCCATCCACTACCACGCGCTGTCTTCTTTCGGCTGGCCAATTCTGTATCCAGAGAACCAAATTTCCCTGTATCCCATGCCCCCTGACTTTCTGAATGAGCCTACCATGGGGATCTTATCAAATGCCTTACTGAAATCCATATACACCACACCACGTTAGCAGATGCTTGAGACAGAGGCCCATGTGCCGGATCCCGCCCCACACCATGAGGTACCCAGGGTGTACAGGCGTCGCTGGTCGTTTGAACAGATGACGGACAGTGTGTGCTGCAGGTGGCTCCGCCTCAACATGGAGACAGTGTGGCATCTGTGACATGTCCTCGCGGACCTGGCACCGCATGGAGCTGGAGGACACCCGCTCCTGGTGGCCATCAAGGTCACCGCAGCTGTGGACTTTAATGCCTCGGGTTCATTTCCTCCGCAAGCTCCGGTTTCCTCCCAAAGTCCAAAGCTGCGCAGGTCAGGTGGAATAGCCAGACTAAAATTGCTCCTTAGTGACCAAAGGTTGGGTGCGGTTACAGAGATAGGGCGGGGGGGACTGGCCTTGGTCGAGTGCTCCTTTGGAGGGTCCATGCAGACTCGATGGGCCGAATGGCCTCCTTCTGCACTGTAGGGATTCCGTGATTCATACATACAGGATGGTGGGGTGTTAGGCATTTAGTTGAGTTGGTTAGTTGCAGCCCTGTTGGCTGGTTTTGTTTTGTTATTATGTTTGTTGTGTAAATATATAAATGCTTCAACAAAATATTTAAAAAAGAGAAAACTCCTCTTGTATAAGTGTAGCTGACAAACGTGTGGGTGACGTAGCTGTGTCTGACTTATCGAAATAGAAGTTGATGATTGTAAGTCATATTCAACAAAGAACAAATATGAACAATGCACCCTTTTTAATAGCAGCATTTATGCAAATGTTACTGAAGAAGATGAGTTTCATTAGATTGGCATGTGCGCTACCTAATTGCACCCATGGAGCTGAAGCTTGTTTAGTGCTTGGTTAAGAAGCTGCCTACTCCAGACAACCACCTCATTCAGAGAGCCTTTCCCAACTGGAGATTCAATTTTGGAAGTTTTACATCCTCGTGTGTTCTCCTGAAGCTAACCCATAATGTAAAACTCCACAGGTACTGGCTGCTCTCCAATACCAAACCCAAATAGGAATTCCTCACAGGGGTTGGTAGGGCATTTGATAAAGGGTGGGAGCAACACAGCTGACTCTGACATAACCTTTGCCCTCAGCCAGTGTCCAGGAAGAGATGCTAGGGGCCAATGTGAAGGGAAAGCCTTGACTCACTTTGCCATTCCCTAGTCTAATGATACCAAGGACCATTGCAGTATCTCTCTCCAGATGGGTCTCCTCCCACTGCAACAGTTGGGATTATGGATTTAAAAATCTGTTCAGTGACTATTATTCAGTGCATAATCTACAACATTTCATAGAAACACAAAATATCTTTTCAATAGATGCTTCAAACGTTTCTTGGCCTCACTGAATGGCTTTCTACGGTTCCTAATATTAATAGTCTGCTTTCTAATTTCCAGTGCTTTTCCCATTGTCGGCGTGTTTTCAAAATCATTTTCCTGCGTTTTTCTCCATATTCCGGTGTCCTCCCCATTTCTATTTTTAGGGCCTTTTCAGTCTCATTAAATCTGCAGTTTTCTTGGTGCTTCAGGTCTTTGAATAAAAAGATGTGAAGATAAAACTCTCATCTTTACTGGTGTGATGCTACCTCAGGGTTAAGTTGAAATTTGAAAGCAACTTGGAGAAAACTTGTGCCGCCAAAATCTCTTGTCAGGGAATCTGTCAGGTTCCATCAATGTCACCTGACTGGAAAAGTCTTGGCTGGTGTTGTTTACCAGTTCAACCACAACCGGGAAACCCTAGCAATGTGATAGGAGTTGGAGTTTATAATCCAGCAGGATCGATAATAGCTGTATAAATCGGAGGGAAATAAAAGAGGGATTAAGTCTAGTCACAGCAAAGCAAATGGGATTCTTAAAATCCTGTCTAAAATAACTCCAATTTATGGGCAACACCCAACATTGATTGCAGTTATGAATTCTAGGTTTGGTTCCTAATATTGTAAGTGTTTTAAATTAGTGGGACTAATAAAATGGACGCATTTATTCCCAGTGAAAGGTGAGATGTTGAATTCTGAAGTTGATTCAGTGGGGCTGTGCTGCAAGCCCCAGATCTTTGTGCCCAGGAACCATCTCCATGCTCTCAGGCAGGGGAAAAGACTGTAAACATCTCCAATCCCTGAAGAATGCGGTGAGCACCAAGGGTTACAATCCGTCAGAATTCTGGCTGTGCATTTGTTGCTGAATCTTCTGCAGCATTTCTTGCATCCGCCGCAACTAGGGCATAAAACAGGCAACAAGACGGTCAACAATTTCGCACAAAAGAAAAGGCCTCCTCTTGAGGGCTGTTACTGAATCTGCTTTTGGACACGGACAGCCCTCTGCTACTTTAACCAAAGGATAACGCAGGGCATTATGGCCAGGTTTGACCCTATTCTGACCCCTGGTGTCCACATGCCTGCACTTTCCAGTCGGGGTCATTTAACAGAAATCAGTAACAGGACTCTGGGCTGACTTTCGCGACACCCACTCCACCCCCTCACTTGCTCGTCCTGTGACCATTTGTAATAACTCATTAATAAAAGAGAAGAAAGGGTGTCATAATATACACCAGTATATTATGGTGCAGACACACACTGATGGACATGCAGTGGGACCAATCAGCATACACAACACCGCAGCCAATCACCAGTGAGCGCACACACACTATAAAGACAGGGGACAGGAGAGTTCCTGCTCATTCTAGTAGCAGCCAGCTCGGAGCACAGAGCTCACAGCCTGCAACACAGACATTCACCATGTGCTGAGTGCATCACCTGGTTAGGACTAGGCAAGGGTCAACAGTTAAAGCTGGTATTGCATTTACCCACAGTTCAAGTATGTTAATATAGTTAACCTTATAATAAAATAGAGTTGCACCACTTGCAGTGTTGGTGACCTGTTTGTGATCCAGAACACCCAACACATCAAAGGGGACGGCACAGTGTCACAGTGGTTAGCACCTCGGCAGCGTGTCTTAGTTGATGCGGAGCATGTCCCAGTCATAGGTGGGCATTGTCGAGGCAGTCCAAAAGTGTGGCCCAGTCACAGAGGAACACCGCTGAGGGCGTTGACATCATGGTGCAGACCAAATGGAGCCGCCAGGGCTGACAGAGCCAGATGATGCTGAGGCTTCTGGAGCTCACTTCAACTGCCCGTCCATCCAATGGTGACCCCCCAGGGCCATTGGGGCACTGTCCAGGAGGAAGGGGCACCGAAGGCCTACCCGGAGACTTCCAGCAGGGAAACGACCGTCTCCAGCTCTCCCGAGTCCCCCTCTCCTGACAACGGCACATCTCGAGGTCAGTGGGTGGAACAGGGTATCACAGCGAGGCAAGTGCCACCGGCAAGCCAGCCGGGGCTCTCCGGCCCCAAGCTCTCCAAATGATTGGATTGGGTTTGTTTATTGTCACTGAGGTACAGTGAAAAGTATTTTTCTGCGAGCAGCTCAACAGATCATTAAGTACATGAAAAGAAAAGGAAATAAAAGAAAATACATAACAGGGCAACGCAAGGTACACAATGTAACTACATAAACACCGGCATCAGGTGAAGCATACAGGGGCGTAGTGTTAATGAGGTCAGTCCATAAGAGGATCATTTAGGAGTCTGGTAACAGTACACATTAGGGGCATCAAAGGCCACAGTGCGAGGAAAGTATGCATCCTGCATACATACCTAGAAGTAGCGGCAGAGTGCGGAGGCTAAGAAGATCAGGGATCACTGACTGGGTACTATGTGGTGATGGGGAGCACCATTGGTAGTTCGGGACAGCTAGGGACAGTTAGGGTTTTGATTGTTCACAATTAAAACATGTTACACCTCTGTCACGTTATTCTGCATAGTGGGCCGGTCTGTACCCCCCCACCCACTATTGCTCTTTGCTCTCCCCCAGCCCCAGCCCCCTGGGCACAATGGTCCTAGATCTGGGGCCCCTGAGGCATACCACATGCAGGTGATGGGTGTGAGCTAGCAGCAGAAAGTCAAGAAACAGAATATGGCATACATTGAGTGCGGCACAGTAGTTAGCACTACTGCTTCACGGCGGTGAGGACCCGGGTTCAATCCCGGCCCCGGATCACTGTCCGTGTGGAGTTTGCACATTCTCTCCGTCTCTGCGTGGGTCTCACGCCCACAACCGAAAGATGTGCAGGGTAGGTGGATATGCCACGCTAAATTGTCCCTGAATTGGAATTTAAAAAAAAAAAAAGATCTTGCATTTATATAGCACCTTTCCTCCCTCTGCACTGCCAATTGAATAGGAAGGTTAGAAGGAAAGGGGCACGTCTAGGTCAATGGAAGGCAGAATGAATAACTTTTCTGGTGATTTGACCACCTCCTTCTTCCAACTTCTTCAAACTGACTGTTCTTTTCTAACTGGATTCATTTAGAGGCACTTAAAATGGTGAGTCTGACAGTTAAAGTATGGATGGCCCTACAATGTGTTTGTAATTTCCATGTTTAAATATGGCTCAGAAAAAGTGGGTAAGTAAAGAAGTGGATAAAGAAATTGATTCTTGATCATATTGAGCACTATTAAAAGTTAAGCCTCAGGACCCAAACCTCAGAACCATGTCGTAAATCAAACTGTACGGAACGTGTCAAACTGCTTGACTGAATATAACCAACTCCTCTGATCTGGAAACCTTATATTCTACCCTGAATCTGACCCTGCCAAGGCATTTACTACAAAATCACACTTGGAAAGAGGCTGGAGGCAGATTTACAACATGCCGGACTGGCAATATGAAAGAGCTCCTCAATAGCCATTGTAGAGCAGTCTTGCACTGCAATGGATGGGTGAAGGTAGCAGTGGTAAGGTTCCTTTGCGGAAAAACCCCAAGATGATTATGACTTTTGTTTCATTGTGATGGGCTTCCGGTGAGAAATGGCGATTGACCTAGGTATTTGTCCTGTTACTTAACTGATCCTGGTCCAAGAAAATAACATGCAATCACAGTAGGATTGCTGAGCATATGCAACTCCGGCAACAAATGTGACTGCAACTCCACTCTCGAGCAAGACCCCCACTAAATGTCTTTGTGTCATAGTAGGAGATGCATACTCCTGCTGAAGAATCACGTAGAGCCAGCAGTCAGTATGAAGTTACATGGTGCATTTACCTCACTGATACGGATTTAATCCCTGCACTCTTCAAAATACCAAGTACATTTTAAATTTTCCTCACAGTCCTGCAAGTCTTGGGACAGCCACACACAAAGAAAAAAGGGTTCATTAAATTAGATCTTTTTTTTTTTTTACCTCCTCATCCTTCTCCCGGATTATTTTTTCCGCCTCGTTATCCGTCACTCCTGATATAATGGGAATCGGGAAATCTGTGCCACTGTCCCTCGTTAGTTTGCTGAAAAAGAAAATTGGCGGGACATTTAAGCGAATGTCCCTTAGGACGTTGCGGATGTTGTATGTCACAGGAATTGGCAGCGCACAATTGTACAAATTGTCTGAAGACTTCAAGGGCACTTCCACATGGCCATCGAACAATGTCAGACGGTAAAGTTTGAATCCATTCTGGTGAAACCCTGACTTCTCTTTACTTGTCTAATGCACCTTGAAATAATGTTCTCAGTTCACCTATTTTCAGGAATCAAAAATTGGAAGGTAAAACAGCAATTGGAAAATAAGAGTCCCACAATAAGGAGATGGTTTGGGTACATAATAGACATATTTCTACAAGTAGGGACAGGGAGCGCATTGAAATTTATGGATGACAAAAGGCAGATATTAAAATGAGACAGAAAAATAATGGCAGGGAAAATGTGAGGTTGATAACACAGTTGAGAATCAAGTTTGAATATCGAAAGTACAGAGGAGATCGAAAAACCAAAGGGACATAAAGAGGCAAAGGGACTGTATGAGAATAGATTAGCAGGTAACATTAAGGAGAGTCCAAAAGTATTTTTTAAACACATGAATAACAAAGATGCAGTCAAAGGAAGGATGAGGCCAAAAAGGAGGTCATTTGGGGGTTGATTACTTTGCTCCAACTTCACTGAGAAGCGGATTGCTGCCAGCATAGATGCAAGGGAAGAGGCAATAGCGATATTGGATAGGATAAAAATAAAGGAATAAAAATAAATGCATGGCTGCTCTTAAAATGAGACAAGTCACAGGGTTGGGGGTTGGGGTGGATCCAGAGGCCTGGAGGGTTGCAAATGTTACCCTAGTGTTTAAAAAAGGCAAGATACAGACCAATCTACTTTATGCAAGTGTTGGAACATTTTTAGAAAAAGGGAATCGAGACTAAAATTAATTGGCATCAGGAAATGTACAGATTAATAATGAATGTCAGCACAGATTTGTTCACGACAAATCATGCCTGACGAATTGATTAAGTCCTTTGATGAATGGAGAGGGTTGACGAGGAAAGTGAGGATGACATTGTGGATCTGAACTCGCAAAAAGTATTTGATAAAATACCACACAATAATAGATTGTTTGCAAAATTGAAGTCCATGAATATAAACTGGTGAAGGGACAGGAATCAGGGAGTAGGAAATGGATTTATGACCTCCAGCAGCCTGGGCAAAAAAATTCTCCTCAACTCTCCTCTAATTCTTCTGTCAAATACTTTAAATCCATGCCTCCTGGTGATTTGACCTCTCTGGGAAGGAAAATAGGTAATTCCTGTCCACTCGATCAAGACCCCTCATATTTGTATATCTCAATTAAATTTTCCCTCAGCTTCCTCTGATTCAAAAGGTAATAACCCCAGTCTATCCAACTCCTCACAGCTATAACCTCCAGTCTTGGAAATATCTTTATATTATATGTGATCACCAAGGTTCCTTAGGCAACGTCTTCTAAACCCACGTTGACACGGGGAGAAAGTGCAAACTCCACACAGACAGTCACTCGAGGCTAGAATTGAACCCGGGTCCCTGGAGTTGTGAGGCAGCAGTGCTAACCACTGTGCCACCATGCCGCCCATGAGTGCAGCTCCAACAACACTCCAGAAGCTTGACACCATTAAGGACAAAGCAGCCCACTTGATTGACACCCCTTCATCATGTTCAACATTCACTCCCTCCACCACCGAAGCACAGCGACAGCCACATGTACCATCTAAGAGGCACTGGAGCAACTAACCAAGGTTCCTTTTACCAAACCCGTGATCTCTACTGTCTGGAAGGACAAGGGAGCAGATGCATGGAAGCACTGCCACCTGCATGCCCCCCTCCAACACACCATCCTGACTTGGAAATATATCGTCGTTCCTTCACTGTCGCTGGACCAAGTCCTGGAACTCCCTCCATAACAGCACTGTGGGTGTACCTACACCACATGGACTGCAGTGGGCAAGAATACAGCCCACCATCTCCTCTGTTAAGCTCCAATATTAACTCTTATAAGAAGAACTAGGAAACAAGTCTTGACTTCTTTGACTCCAAGCTTATTGTGTTCCGTAATCACTTCAACAACCAAACAGTGCCACCTGTATCCCCTTTATTGTTTAAATGGAATCTATTAAACAATTAGATCCCCAATCCCATCATAAGTACTGGGGAACATCAGCTCTTCCCTAACATCCTTCTCAAAGTAATTAGGGATGGGCAATTAATGCTGGCATAGCCAGCAACACCCACATCCCATGATTGAATATGAAAGCAACAAATAAGAACCTAGAACATTCATAGGGATTGTTGTGTATTATTTTAAGTTCATCCCTGATGCAGATACATTGGGCTGCATTCTCTGCAGCCCCGTGCCAAAATCGCTTTGATACAGGGATGGAGAATCGACGTTTATGCCTGAATCAGGCCCCGCGCTGCTCCCACGATTCTCCGGTCCCCGGAGAATCGCTCGCGCGCGAATTACGTGGCCGGGCTAGGGGGCCATTGCCAGAGGCCCTGCCAGCTATACTCCAGTCCCAAACGGCCGAATTCCTGACGACGTGGTTCCAACCACGCCTGGCCAGTCGGGACTCTCGCGCGGCGGCTGCAGACTCAGTCCACGGGTGCCCTGGCGGGGGTCTTATGGGCGGCCGGGGTGGCGATCAGGCAGGTTGGATGGAGTGGCGCGGGGCAGATCGGTGAACATTGTTTGTTGGCCCAGGTTCGCCGGCTGAGCCCGCCATCCCGTTCGGCGCGGCCGCTGGATGCCACCGCTGTGCGCATGCGCCGACTCGGAACCGGATGTGTGGAGGCCCGTAGCCACAGATAAGGCTGCGAGAATTACTCCGGGTCCCTGCCAGCCCCCTGAAGGTAAGTGAATTGCTCTTTATTTTTTTCAGAAAAGTCTGGCGTGAAATGCTGGCGTTTTTCGCCGGTGTGGGGACATTGCCCCATTTTTGGAGAATCCAGCCCATTATTTCCACTGCCAATGTTCAAAGATGAAAATGATTCAGAGTGGTCTGTGGAGTGTCAGAAAGCATTCGAAGTGTAGAAAGTGCCAACTAGTGATGCTGTTTTGACTCACCATGACCCCAAAAAAGCTTTGGTTTTCATGTGCGATGCCTCACCACAGATGTGATGTTATCTCTCAGACAAGCCTGTAGCATGTGCTTGACATGGTTTAACGCGTCAGAACAAAATTACTCACAAGTGGAGTAAGAAGATAGTGTTATTAAGTTCCACAAATTCTTGTATGGTAGGAAGTTCACTTTGTTAACTGACTACCAAACCGTTACAATTATTTGGTACAAAAAAAGAAGTACCATTGCTAGTGGTGGCAGGGCTGTAGAGATGGGCTTTGATGACCACTCAGTCTGATAATAAATATTGCAAGTCAGCAGATCATGCAAATATAACTTTCTTTCGAGATTTCCCATAAAGACCAATTCATTTCCAGCCACCAAGTTACCTGTGAATTACTTTGCATACAACAAATGATATGCCAGTTCTGCCAGTAAAATTAGTGAAGAATCTTACAAGGATGTGGTGCTCAGTAAAGTGCTCAATTGTATAATGAATGGTAGCCTAAAGAGGTGGAAAATTGCAGGAATAATTTACACATAAATGAACTAAATGTAGATCAAGGCATCTCCTGTGGGGTTTAAGAGTAGTTATTCCAGCAAGGTTTAGATAGGGATTGTTCGAGGATCTTCATCAAGAACACACCGGGAAAGTATGAATGAAAACAGTAGCAAAAAGTGATTTTTGGTATCCTTGGGCGGGTTTGGCAGGGTGTTTCCCGCTGGTTTTTGAGTGAGATCCATTCGGGTATTTGCCCACACTTCGGGCCCGATCTAACAGCAGAAGTACGAAGTGCGGTAGTGAGCGTGACTTGTCAAGTGCTTCCCGACAGCCAACCTGGCGAGGCCACGATCGGTATCTAATGTCAATTAGGGCCGGAATGACCACACATGGACTTCACTGCGGAAATGGCTGTCCCGCCAGCTTTTCACCTGGACCACGCCCGGAAGCTCCCTGCTAACAATGGGGAGCAGCATTCAAACTGACCCTACAGAGCAAACCCCAGACAGCACACAGCCATGACACTATGGAGACCTGCTCCATGTTTCGGAGATGCCACCTTGACCAGAGTGTTGGATGAGGTGGAGTCGAGATGGGACACACTGTTCCCCCGAGGGGGTCGGAGGATCAGCCACAGGTCCACCAGTGCCGCGTGGAAGCCAATGGAAGCGGGCGTCAGTTTGGGTAGCATCACGAGGAGAACCTCTGTGTCGTAAGAAGCCCAATGACCTGCACCAGGCCGCATGGGTGAGTTGACATTGGCCCCCTGGCACCAATCACGCCTTGAGCTCCCCCCCCCCCCCAATGAGTTGGCACCTAACACCACGCACCACAACCCCAGCCCCCACCACAATACCGCACCTGTGCCCCAGCACACGCTGACACCCACCAGCACAACCCACCCATGCCCAGCAGTGGTGACCACACCTGTCGCCTGACATAGACGCTCCCTCCCGATGCATCAAGCATGCGGCTGACAACGCCGTCTCTTTGGCCCCACAGAAGGAAGTTAGCGTATCACGTGAAAGAGCCCAGGCGGGTAGAAGAGTGCTGGACATCAGAGTCCTCACAAACTATGAGGATGGGGCCCTGGAGATCGCAGGGATGACAGAGGACAGAGCGGTCACTGACACATAAATGAGGTTGGGTTGCCCCATAAGGATCCACTGTCCCTCCATCCAGATGACTTGTCTCAAGTGAGTTGATCACGTCAGACAAAATGATCGTTCCCGCTCACTGATCACATGCCCTTTCTTCCGCAGGATCTCCATCAGATGGTGCCGGCCCTTCCAGGGTGCCCCTCCCCTGCCCCCCACCACCCAAGGAAACACCTTGGAGGAGAGCTCCGAGGATGCCACCATCGATGCGTCACGGCTTTCATCCCCACCATCCGCCAGCTTAGAGACACACACCTCGGTGGGCGACGTTAGTGGTCGGGTTCTTGGGCACTATCTGGCAAGCACCACACTGTTGCTGATGCGCATCAGGTGGAGGCAGGAACATCCGAGGGAGTCAGCAGTTCGAGGTCTGCTAGATCCCAGGACTCAGCTGGGTCCCAGCCAGATGCTGAGCCTCTGAACAAGGTTATCCCAGGGCTGATACAGATGCTAGGCTGCAGCCGTGAGATTCAGGAGGAGATGTCAGTGACACTGCAGCCAGTCCATAGCCGAATGGGGGCACTCCAGAACGTGTCCTTGCCTCTGAGAGATGTGTCCCAGGTGCAAATGGACATTGTTAAGGTACTCCAAAGTGAAGCCCAGTCACAGAGGAGCATCACTGAGGGTGCTGACATCATGGTGCAGACAATGTGGAGCCACCAGGGAGGACAGAGCCAGATGACGCAGAGGCCTCTGGAGCTCCAGAATGGGATGTTCCCCTGGGCCATACGGGCACCGTCCAGGAGGAAGGGGCGCCGGAGTCTTACCCGGAGCCTTCCAGCAGGGAATGACGTCTCCAGCTCTCCCGAGTCCTCCTCTCCTGACAATGGCACGTCTCGAGGTCAGCGGGTGGAACAGGGTAGCATAGCCGAGGCAAGTGCCACCGGCAACCCAGATGGCGGCCTCTGGCCCCAGGCCCTCCAGAGATCACATACCTGGGGCATCAAAGGACACAGGGCGAGGAAAGTATGCATCCTGTGTATGCACCTAGAAGTAGCGGCAGAGTGCGGAGGCTAAGAAGATCGCGGATCACTGAGTGGGCTCTGTGGGGTGATGGGGAGCACCACTGGTAGTTCGGGACAGTTAGGGTTTGGATTGTTCACAATTAAGACATGTTACACCTCTGACACGTTATTCCGCAGAGCCAGCCGGTCTGCAGCTCTCACCCAATGTTGCTCTTTACTCTCCCCCAGCTGCAGCCTCAGCCCGCTGTGCACAATGGTCCTCGCTCTAGGGCCCCTGAGGCATACCACGTGCCGTTGATGGGTGTGAGCGCGCCAGCAGCAGAAAGACAGGAGTCAGAATATGGCATACATTGAGGTGGCACGGTGGTGCAGTTCTTAGCACTGCTGCCTCACGGCGCCGAGGACCTGGGTTCGATCCCGGCTCTGGGTCACTGTCCGCGTGGAGTTTGCACATTCTCCCCGTGCCAGCGTGGGTTTCACCCCCACAACCCAAAGATGTGCAGGTTAGGTGGATTGGACAGATAAAATTGCCCCTTAATTGGAAACATTTCAAAAAGTTTATGGCATTGAGGAGCACCAGAGCTTACCTCACAGCAGGTAATCATCACCCCCTGCTTTGTATAATGACCAGCTGACAGTGTCAACACAGGCCCATCACCCTGGAGTGTTGTTACAGAGATCCTGGGAGGATAGAACAGGATGGGCGGGCGGGAATGGTGAGATGACGGACAAAGTCAGGGGGAAGCGGGCAAGGATGAGGGTCTCCCGGTTGTATGAAATGAAATGAAAATTGCTCATTGTCACAAGTAGGCTTCAAATGAAGTTACTGTGAAAAGCCCCTAGTCGCCACATTCCGGCGCCTGTTCGGGGAGGCTGGTACGGGAAGGCACAGAGGGCACAAGAGACCACCACAAAGCAGGTGTCTCTCTGGGGGGGGCGGTGTATTGCAGTGGATTACCAGAGTGATTGAGGCATTGGAATCGCATTTTGAGCAGTCCAATGCACCGCTCAATGACACCACGTTATAGCGGGTCTCCGCATCGGTTTCTGACCTCCACACTGGCGTCATTAGCCAGCCCGTCATCATGGGGTGGTCTTGAAAGATGCCGAGGATCCCCGAGTGTCCCAGGATGTAGCTGCTGTGCACACTCCTGGGGAAGCGTGCACATATGTGCATACCTGGAGATGGTGGTCACACAGGAGTTGAACATTCAGGGAGTGGATCCCATTCTTGTTAATGAAGGGCACTCCCTCTTTGCCCTGATGTGCATGAGGCAAAATGCGTGCCATCCATTACCTCCTGGACCTGGGGCATCCGGCAATGGTGGCGAATCCTGTTGCCCGTGCGTCCTGATCCAGCTCAAACTGCTAAAATAAATTATGTTTTTGTCGTTTTCCAGTGTAACAAAGAAACTCATGTGTATCTGTTATTTACAAACAAAGCTCAAACATTATATAGTCAGAATCCTGGGCATACAGGGCATCCGTGACTTCACCAATGCCCCTGTGGGCTGCAGGTTGACACACAAATCTCTGCATGAGCCCTGGAATGAACCTGAAGCATAAAAGTTCAGGGCTGCGGACTTTCACGGCTACGGGGAGCGGGTATCCTCCTCCTCAATGTGGTGCCAAGTCCGCAAGGACATGGCACAGGTACCGCACCATCCCCTTGTTGAGGTGGAACCTTCTATGGCACATGCTGCCCAACATCTCCTCAAATGACCAACGACGGACCACCTTGGGTCATCACTGACCTCCCTCTCTGGGTCCCTCCCCGGCCTGATGGGTGGCCGGGTCCTCAGGTAGTGGAGTGGACCTCTGAACATGGTCTTCCACCTCGAGCCTGCGTCAACGCTACCTTTTCCAGCGACTGGCCACCTGCACTGTCACCAGCACCCATAGGGCAGCTGCTGCGGAATCCACAATATCATCCAGAATGTGATATTGGTAAGGAATTGGCAAGGGTGAGAGACAGATAATAAGTTATGGCTTCCACCCCGGGATCATTTTCCTTGAATCCCACAGGCCTCCTACACTCTTACATTCCCTGCCTTCTCTCAGGGTGCCATCCAATGAGCCAGTTGAGCTGGGGCCCCTGGACCTCCGTTACCGGTTGGGAACATTACGTGGATCGGGCTTAGGTCCCCTGCCCGATCCACACACACTCACCCTCTGGTTGCAGAGAGGCCTCTCGCGAGATTTAACAGTCTTGTGGTGTCACCGAGTCGAGCGCGTCGAGGCAGTTCGATCGCGTCCCCGATGTGTCTTAGAACGAGAAATAATCATTCCATGGTTAAACACAAGAAAACCGTGGGAACGGGTACATTTGGATTTATTTGAAGTGGAAGTGAGGGAGTATTTTGTTCTGGTTAATAACAATAACAAGTGGAGAAACGTTGAGTTTATGTCCAATACCACAAATGCCAAAACTATTGAGATTTTGCGAATTTGGTTTGAATTTATGGATTGCAGAGGTGTTGGTGTCCGATAATGGCCCACAGTTTGTCAGCGGAGTTTGAAATATTTCAGACACACTCTAATATCACCATATCACCCAGCATTGAATGGTGCTGTAGAAAGAGGTACAGATTGTGAAGAGGTCTTTGCGGAGCTATTTCCCAGGTGAAAGGCCAGGCAGTGATTTCCATGTTTCTCTTCGACACAGGCCAGGCATTTTCCAGTTCTCGGACAGAATAACGGCACCAGTCCACAACAGGTTGCTCACCTTGTGTTAGTGTTTAAATACGTCCCTCGGACAAGGTTTAGGATGCTTAAGCATGACGTCAATAGCAAAGCAAGGGGGAAAAAAACCCAAAGTGAAGATGAGTCAGGATACATCAGACATGAAACAGAGTTCAGTACTCTTAAGAAGGTCATGGTGGAAATCCATTGAGGGGACAAGGAGAAATATGTGATTGGTGTTGTTGTAAAGAAACAAGGTACATTTACATATCCAGTGACGATTGGAGAAAGATTCTGGGCATGATTCTCCCGATTGGGGACAGAGTCCCTTAACGTGCAAGATTAGCTGGGTGTTCCCTGGCGCTCCAAGTGCCAAGAAACACCCCGTTATCCAATGTCCACTCGGGTAGATCGGGGCCTGGGCAGGAACTCCCCGACAAGGCTGCACTTAGCCCCATTTTCTGCACTGAGGAGCTCCCCTTGGCAGCATCCAGAACTCTCAAACACCCAACGCAATCCCCCCCCCCAAAAAAAAGCCCCAACTCACAATAAGGGGGTCCCCGCCACCCCACCCACCTACAGGACACCCAATCACTGCTGCTCGAAAATGCCAGCTTGGCACCCTGGCAGTGGGCACATTAGCAGTGTCAGGCTGGCGGCCAGATGGCACTACCAGGCTGACAATGCCAGGGTTCCCTGGTGACACCAGCAGTACCAGGATATCACCCTGCCTAGAGGACATACACCTGGGCGCCTCCAATCCCCTGGGAGACCCCATGAGTGCTATTCTGTCTGGTCCCCATTTGTAGAAGAGAGTTAGATCCCACACCTTGGTTAGATCTCGGAAACCCATATTAGAGTGAGACTACCTGTCTCACTTTGTTATGCAGATTTGCCAGAAAGTGATCCCGACCTCAATGGCTGGGATTCACATCGCGACATCTCACGAGATTGCATCAGATCTCGTGAGAAATGGTGAGCCGGGTAGCCGACAGCGACCCCACCCGCCTGGAGCTCCTTGGGGGCAAAGGGTGAGAACGGGAAACCCTGTTGACCAGCAGCGGGACCGGAAGATCCCGCTGCTGGCCAATGGGGGAGTCACCTCTGCCGCCAAAATACATGGCGCAGGGATGGGCCCAGGGTCCTTGAGACACAGTGGCGGCCATTAAGTGGATTTGGTCAAGGTCAGAGTTTAGATTTGACCCAGTCAGAGATGTTGAGAGAACAGAGTCAAACTAATGGAAATAGGAGATAGCAGAGAGAAGAAAATTAGTTGATTGAAACAGAATCTCTTAAATTTCAAGTATTGCTGTCAATACTTTGCTATTAACATCAGGCTTAAGCAAACTAAAGCTTGTCCTCGGAGAGTATTTAAACACTAACTCGTAAGGTGGTGCTAGGATACCACACAGAAACCTGTTGCGGATTGGTGCCGTTGTATTCTGGGAAATTATGTGGATGTATCATTTTACATTTTAATGTATCAGTTTTTTAACTGGGGAGGAAGCATGGTAATGCTGCCCTCTATATTGGAGGTCACAAATAAAGTTAGTTCAAGAATAGTTGCCCGCAGTTGAGCATGTGTTAGTCTTGCTCAATGCAGTACACAAGTAACATGGGGGAACATTTTTAAAAATACACAGCGGCTTATTGCGATCTGAAATGCACTGCCTGACAGGGTGATGTAAGCAGATTCAATAGTCACAGTCAAAAAGGAATTGAAAAGTAGTTGAAGGAAAATTTGCAGGATGGGGAAAGAGTTAGGGAGTGGGACTACTGGGAGCGCTTTACAAAGGAGCACAAACAGGGATGACAGATCCAATGACTTCTTCCTGTGCTGTATCATTCTACGATGCCACTAAATACTTTATTAACCTCAAATGAACTTCCCTCCAGTAATAGCTGTAAACATTATATGTAAAACAATCTATGCTCTCAGAGAAATGTTTATAGGAATGTCAGACTAAAGACAAATGTTTTATTTTGTATAATCTGATGATGAAGCAAATCCGCTGCAGGAAACTATTCTATTCTATTATATATAGACTCACCGTTCTGTATCTAATAGGAAAAACTGATTTATAACTGGTGGCTACAAACTGTAAGAGATCCCCAGATTCAAAAATTCTAACATCCTGTGCTAGACTGGAAGTATTGAAGCTGGAAATGTCACTTGCTGGATAGGGAGGTGAATTGCCGGATGAAATGAACCTTACCTGGGAATACTTTATTGGGACAATATCTCTGTGGTGATTTACTTCATCTAACTTGTGCAATACTTGATCATGAGTGTGTTTGAAGGGAAGTGGGTACGCATCGGACCGCCAACCTCCTTAATCTCCACATTTGCTCCAGGCCATGCCTTCAAATCCTCCTTCATGGAACTGGGAGAATTCCATGCTCTGTATTGAGCTAGGCTCTCGACTGCATTATTATAAGCCTCCTTTATTGGTTTTAGTTTAACCCTTATTTCTTCAATCATTTAGGGTGTGGTGATATACATCACTGTAAGTACACAAAGGGTTAATGTAAACACACTACACCAAGCTAGACATTAGAGGGAGCACCATAGACATGACACATAGACAGTCAACCAATAGGTCAGGAAGATAGGACACAACCAATGGGCATTCACGACACACACACAGAGGTGACACTACCACAGGAGGGCATTACACCAACCCATATAAAAGGACACATCACACATGCTCAGTCTCTTTCCAGTGGAGACACTCGGTGAGTACAGACACAGGGTTGATTGAACATCACACCCACCACATGGGTTGTAGCAGACTGGTTTGTCAGTCTGAGTAGCTAAAGCAGGATTAACAGTAGCGTTGAATCCAAGTAGGAGAATTGTTAATAGTTTAATAAACATGTTAAAGCTATCTCCAAGTCTGAACCTTCCTTTGTCAGAGTGCGCATCAAGGAAGCAGCTTATGCTACGTCAAGAGCATAACAAAACATGGTTCCAGGAGTGAACTGTTTCAATCCGTATAGTTAAAACTCAGCAGTGACTACCAGCAACAGCTGCCAGGCAAGATGATGTTCGAGTTTCCGGTTCCACAGCAGCTCAGGTACCAAGGCAATCTTAGTGAAAACTGGCGTTGGTTCAGGCAGAGATTCGAGATCTACCTGGTAGTGTCCGACCAAGATGGCGTGGCGGATGCAGAGAAAATAAAGCTTCTACTTACCATCACGGGTCCAGAAGCAGCTGAAATCTTCCAGACCTTCAAATACTCAAAGGGGCAAAACAAGAGCAATTTCCAGGCAGTCCTGGACAAATTCCAAAAATTCTGCGAGGAATATACAAGAAGAAAAGTTAAAAGAGGCGCCAAAACTCACCGCGAGGTCGGCTTGCAGCAACGAACGGCAGTTTTGAATTGCAGCCATCTTGCAAAAGGTGCTGCACATGCACAGTTGCACGAAGAGTGCACAGAACGGGAAGGTCCATTTGCGCATGCGCGAGAAGCCGCGCACGCGCAATTGCGGAAAAGGCCCCAAGTAAAGGAACAGCGATCTGCGCATGTGCAATCGCTTCCTACGCTCTACGTCACAAGCGTCATGACGTCAGAGGCCTCGGACCACGCCCACTTAAAGGGGAAATATCCCAAAACACGGAAAAAACATTTTAAAGCCGTAAAACCCGATTCTTTCACCTGGAACGACAGTACAATGCCTGAAATTCGACCATTAGCTGAAAGTAACCTCCGCAGCACCCTGCAACAAGCAGTTAGCACCACCCAAAGGGATGATACAGTCCTTGAAGACTATGACTCAGACCTTGAATTCTTCTTTGGACATCGCAAGCCCAATGCCAGCTCCGACACAAAATGTGATGATATGGTCCTAGAAGACAACGACTTGGGTTTCACCTTGGGAGGCTACCCCAGTACCAAATCCGAACCGCAACTAGACGTATTGTACATTGACGACCCTGACGACGAGTTCTTCGGATTGGGGAATCTTCAGCCCAGCATATACGACATCCCGACGCATGAGTGCAGGATGATGCTGCGGCCTGACGCCAAGAGACAGAGAGCGGTACAAGCCCACAGAGAGCGGCCTGCTGCCACACAGAGAGTGGTCCATGCACCGCGAAGAGTCCCCGACTCCACACACAAAGCGATGAAAGACTCCACAGCGAGACAACTGCACGTCTCCACACAAGTGACTCCAGTGACACAAGCCTCCACAGCGAGCTCGTGGACAGACTCCACGATAGAAGCAACGCAAGACTCCAGAGCGCAGTCCTTGCATGAACAAGAAGTGATGACAGTTCCCACAGAGAGACCAATGCACGATTCCACACAGGGAACGCTGCAAGACTCCACAGAGGGAGTGACACAAGCCTCCACAGCGAGCTCATGGACAGCCTCCACGATAGAAGCAATGCAAGACTCCAAAGCGCAGTCCTTGAACAAGACCATGAGGGTCTAGCAACCTCCTCTGAGCAACCAGCAGCCGACAATGCAAGTCTTCCATGCTCAAGTGTACAGCAAGCAGACTATGACAGTCTACCATGCTCCAGTGAACAAGAAGAAGACTCTTGACAGTCTACCACGCTCAAGTGTACAGCAAGCAGACTATGACAGTCCACCCAGATTATTTGAGCCACCAGAAGAAGACTCTGACAGTCTACCCAGCTCAAGTGAACGACAAGAAGACACTGAGGCTCTACCCACTATATGTGAGACAAGTGACGACAGCATCCCACTTCCCATACCAGATGTGCAACATGACAGACCTCAGCTAGACTGTACAGAGGCACCCGACAATCACAGTGAGACTACTGGTGACTCCGGTGACACCACGTTACTTCAAACCTCATTCGCTCGAGCCTCTCCGCAAGCAAATGCATTCCTGAATGTTTTGACTCCGGATGTGGAGCATCAAGAAACCTCAGAAGATGCAAGTGAACCTGCAATGACTCCGGACGGGGAGCGTCAAGAAATCTCAGTTGACTCAAGTGAACCTGCAGTGACTCCGGACGGGGAGCATCAAGAAATCTCAGCTGACTCAAGTGAACCTGCAGTGACTCCGGACGGGGAGCATCAAGAAACCAAAGCTGATTCAGGTGAACCAGAAAGGGCTCCAGACGGGGAGCATCGACAAGCCAAAACTGACTCAGGTGAAACAGACCAGACTCTAGACGGGGAGCATCGACAAGCCAAAGCTGATTCAAGTAAGCCGGACATGACTCCAGACGGGAGCGCCGCGAACTCAGCGACGGCACGCTCAAGGAGACAGCAGATGCCACAAAGCACGCTAACACGAGTAACTGTGTGAAGGACTCGTATTATCCACAGAGTGTGGTCCTTGAGCGCAGCAAACACGGCAACAAAACCAACCACCACCACCACAACATCAATAGCAAGAAGCGTACCAAAGGCAACAACGTCGACAACAAGCACGGCAAAAACGACACCAATGGAACTACGACTGGTACAACATGGTACAACTCTGCAAATGAGGGACACTGTTACTGCTCAGCTCAGTACAATGACATACCATGGCAGGACGATGCATCTTACCAATTCACGTTTGCTGCACTACCAACAGGCAACCTGGCTTTCAGGACAGATGCCATCAAGAATTACCACCACAAGCATCGAAAGAAAAAAAAGAGTCCAAATCCGACAACAAAGCGATTTGACCACTTCTTGGTTCCTTCAGCACAGGGACACTGATGGCATTTACAATGCAATGCCACCATCAACATCACCAAACAAACAAGAAAGCCACTCGACCATAATAATTAATGAACTTTGGACTCATGCATATGATTTGGACTTATTGTTTAATGATCACTGTTATCATAACTTGTACAGACTATCACTCATCTACCTAGTTTGTTCAATTTTCTTTAACACTGTACAGAAAATATGTAACATGAAAAAAGGGGGGATGTGGTGATATACATCACTGTAAGTACACAAAAGGTTAATATACATACACTACACCTAGCTAGACACTAGAGGGAGCACCAGAGACATGACACATAGACAGTCAACCAATAGGTCAGGAAGATAGGACACAACCAATGGGCATTCACGAAACACACACAGAGGTGACACTACCACAGGAGGGCATTACACTAACCCATATAAAAGGACACATCACACATGCTCAATCTCTTTCCAGTGGAGACGCTCAGTGAGTACAGGCACAGGATTGATTGAACATCACACCCACCACGTGGATTGTACCAGACTGGTTAGTCAGTCTGAGTAGCTATAGAAGGATTAACAGTAGTGTCGAATCCAAGTAGGAGAATTGTTAATAGTTTAATAAACGTGTTAAAGCTATCTCCAAGTCTGAACCTTCCTTTGTCAAAGTGCACATCAAGGAAGCAGCTTATGCTGCGTCAAGAGCATAGCAAAACATAGGGTACTCCAGTTTTGAATGCCCAATCCTTTTTGGCCTCTTAGAATGTCCAGTCTGTATCCAAACTATCTGCCCTTTGTTTCCAATCCTCCCAGTACAGGTCCCCTTTCAACTTCACTGAAATTAGCTCTCTTCCAGTTGAGTAATTATTATTGAAATTAGGAAATACAGCAGCCAATCAACAGGTCACAGAAAATAGAACACAAAAGTAAAAAGGAAAGTCAAAGGAAGGATGGGGCCAATTAGGGGCAAGAAAGAAAAACTTTGTAGCTAAATTCATGGTTAATGTGTACTTTGCATTTGCCTTCATGAAATAAGATGTTGTCAAAGGCACAGTAAAAGAGGATTTAGTAGTAAAAACGCACAAATAGCAATGTGATAACGGGAAGGTAATCTTCAAGGCTGTTGGCCGAGGCTACATACTGGCAAGGGCATCTGGATGTGGCAGGATTGCAGAACTCAGATTAGCTCCATTGGTTGTGGCATTGATTAGTTCTGTCTGTCACTTGCTGCTTTCTCTCTTTGGCACAAAAGAAGTCCTGTGTTGTAGCTTCACCAGGTTGACACCTCAGTTTTCCATTATGCCTGATGTTGCTCCTGGCATGCCCTTCTGCACTCTTCATTGAACCAGGACTGATCCCCTGGCTTGGTGGTAATGGTGGTGTGAGGGATATGTCGAACCATAAGGTTGTGATTGAGTTCAATTCTGCTGATGACCCACAGCGCTTCATTGTGCAGCCTTGAGTTCCTAGATCTGTTTGAAGTCTATCCCATTTAGCACAGTGGTAGTGCCACACAACATGATGGAGGGTATCCTTAATGCAAAGACAGGAATTGTCTCCATTACAACCCTGGACCAGACCCCAAGAGGTGCTAGGATACCAGACAGAAGCCACAATATTTTATTTAATTTGTAAGACTGAGGAAATGATACTTCCGGAGTGATTTCAGGCATAAATAGGGACATGGCATGTTAAACCAAACTTTATTACGAAGACAGTATTATTAACTTTAACCTCTTGAAGAAAATAGCTTCCAATTGCCCACTAAACAATGCTTAACAATACCATAGAGTCATAGAATTCCTACAGTTCAGAAGGAGGCAGCGACCCTCTGAAAGAGCACCCTACCGAGACTCTGCCCTATCCCAGTAACCCCACCTAACCTGTACAGCCCTGGACACTTAGGGGCAATTTAGCAAGGCCAATCCACCTAACTCGCACATCTTTGGACTGTGGGAGGAAACCGGAGCACCTGGAGGAAACCCACGCAGACACGGGGAGAAAGTGCAAACTCCACACAGAGTCACCTAAGGCTGGAATTGAATCCAGGTCCCAGGCACTGTAAGGCAGCAGTGCTAAACGTGCTACCCCAATACAATGAAACAACTCCTTACTGCCATCTTTATCTCCACTCAAACAACACCTATCTCAGGTCAAAATCCACTTTTAAATACAATTTGCAGACCCAGGAATACTTGCTTAACAGAGATCCATTTTAAAGAAAGTGATTGGAGAGGGGGAGAATCCAGTTAGGAAACAGCTGCAGATTATTGCCTGTCTCAGAGTACTGTTTCACCTGCCAGCTTTTGAGAAACTGCTCCTATCCTGTTTACAGGAAAATCTTTAACTCACTGTTTTGAGAGAAACTGCTCCTGTTCACAGACATATCAAAATTCACTGTTTTAAGAGCAGCTGCTGGTCTGTCTACAATCAAATCTGAAACTGAACTCAAATCTGGAAACTCAACACCACGCTGCTTTGACACCTCGCTCCTCCCATTAACTATATCATCTTCTGAGGCTGACCAAAATGTCTCTAATTGTCTATTTCCCAGGGAACCTTCTCTATATATACAAAATGCCATTAGCCCAACTTTTACGGTACTTTAATTGCACCTCTGTCTCCAAAATGCCTGCTGCCTTTCAAACCAGAATTTTTAAAAACACTAGCGCAGCAGTCATACACACATTAACCCAGACTTTTAATCATTACTGCACCAACTACATATAATACAATATATCTAAAATTCCTACATTCATCACAAGGGACAGTGCTGACTGAATATGATTGACTCCTACCCATACTGTCATGGACAGATGCATCTGTGGCAAGCAGGTTGGTGAGGCTGAAGTCAAGTATGTTTTTCCATCTTGTTGGTTCCATCGCCACCTGCCGCAGACCCAGTCTAGCAGCTCTGTCCTTTAGGACTCAGCTAGCTTAGTCTGTAGTGATGCTCCTGAACCACTCTTGGTGATCAACATTCAAATCACACATCCAGAGTACATTATGTGCCCTTTTCACCCTCGTGCTCCCTCCAAGTTGGGTCCAACACAGAGGAGTATTGATTCACCAGTTGAGGGGGCACTAAGTGACAATCAGCAGGCGATTTCCTTGCCCATGTTTGCCCTGGTGCCATGAGACTTCATGGGGTCCACAGTCGATGTTGAGGACTCGCAGCGCAACCCGTTCCTGTACCATCACCTCTGCTGGGTCTGTTCTGCCGGTGGGACAGGACAGACCCAGGGATGGTGATAGTGATGTGACAATATCTGTAAGGTATGATTCCGTGAGGATGACTACATCAGGCTGTTGCTTGACTAGTTTGTGAGACAACTCCTCCAATTTTGGCACAAGCTCCCAGATATTAGTAGGAAGGATTTTGCAGGGCCGAGTTTGTCTTTGACACTTTTGGTGTTGAGTTAAAGCCAGGTGGTCAACCAGTTCTATTCCTTTAGACTTTTTAGTGGTTTGATACAACTGAGTGCCTTGCTAAGCCATGTCAGAGGGCACAAATAGACCAATTTCCTTCGCTAAAGGACCTTAGTGAACCAGATGAGTTTTTACAACAATCGACAATGGTTTCATTGTCATCATTACACTTTTAATTCCAAATTTTTATTGAATTCAAAATTCACCATTTTCCATGGTGGGAATCGAACCCGAATCCCCAGAACATTACCTTGGGTCTCTGGATCACCAGCTCCGTGCCAATACCACTAAGCCACCGAGTCCCAGAATGTCAAATTCCTACCCCGCGTTGTAGGGGAATCTTCTTATCCTCGTGCACTGCAGCATCTTCATTCTTCTTTTCATCTACCAAATTCATTTATGTCTTGGGTATTGAATATTTCTTGATTGTCACAGCAGTGGTGAATGACACAACTGTGAGATTCTTCATAGGAGTTGAAAATGCTTCATTTTCTTAAGCCAGTGCTTTCACCTTTTTTCCAATCTGCAATGCAGGAGATGACGATTATAGGGAGAATCTCAGTGTATTCTCTTCCTTTTCAAGGGGTTGTGATCATTCCAGTCTTGAGGCTTTATCTCGTGAATCAGTATTTCTTTGATTGGCTTTCACCGTCTTCACAACAAGGTTATCGTAAGAGTCACAATCCAAGATTCAGCAGTCACGAGAAGCTTTTACTCCACTCCACCAACCTGTCTGCCCTCCAAGGAGATGATCACAGAACACATACCTCCTACACGTCATCCAAGAGAACTGAGAACATTGTTGGGGAGGTAAGAGTGGAACGGAGGTTAACAGGGAATGTGAAGTAAGTAGTTTAACGAAATGAGGCAACAGTTTTGAGATTATACTTGAGTGAAGATGTAGAGTAAAGGGTTACCGGTTATGTTAATCAGGCAATGAGGTTAATGATGATGTAAGCAAGATATCAGGGTCAGGTGGCCAAGAGAGCTAAACACAGAACATGGAACAATGTACTCACCACGAGATCTTTGTAAATGTAAATAAATAATTTCAAGAAAATCTATGTACTGATCATTTCCAACTCACAAGTGAGTGAAATCCCATCAAAATAGTTAGTATGGTTAAGGTTGACAGATGGAACTAACTGATGTATTTGAAATGTTAGAAGTATTCAATACAAAGGATAGAGAGAAGCTTTTAGTGAGGTAGGGGATTCCAGAACAAGGAAGCCCAATCTTAAAATGAGGCCACTAAGGATTGATGTTTCGAAGTGGTTTCTCTGTAAAAGACGGGAGCAAACATTAAACTCACTCTTGGTCAATTAAATTGCCAAGACTGAGATCGGCAGGTTTTTACTGGGTAAGTGTATAGATCAACATTGAATGAATGAAGCTGAGGTACTGATCTGCTCTGGTCTATTCGAATTGGCTTGAGACCTAGCTCCTGATCCGATGGAAAGGCTATCTCAGTTAAAGTTAGGTTTGTTATTCAACAATGATACACTCTCTCTCACTGTCTTTTCTGATTTCAGTATTTTGTTTTAAGTCGTTAACGGGAGGCATCCCAAGACTCTTTCTGGTCCAGCTCCTGCAAAATATCTTGGTCATGTGAAGATATCGATATTTCATCAAACCAAACGGAATTAGTAATTTTCTTGATTGAACTGATGAGCCTTTTCAGGGTCTGTTTTGGCACTGAACAAAATCAGAAGCAATAATCTCATTGTTCAATTCACGTAACCCTGTTTTTCCATGTGATAGAATGGGTGTTAATGTTTAATATAGATCGCGCTAGTATTAATCGAGGAAGTATCTATAAACAAGTAAGGTATGACAAAACTCTAACAGCATTAATTGGACTTATTTACTAGTGGTTTAAGCCAACCAGATTGAGATGGCCATTGGATTATCTCTGAATGACATTTGATTTGATGGGAACTCAAAACTACCTCAACCTGCAACAGAACCAAAAACATTTTCAATTGAATTTAAATTCTTAATACAGATTTCAACATGATTCAATTTGCCAGGTCCCTCGACATTGGTTTGCATCTGGCTCAGTAAAACTCAGAGAAACAGGCTGGCCTCAGTATAACTGGGACACAGGCTGAACTCAAATCCCTCCTCTTCTGGACTGAGGTTGGAGGATTTATTCATCTGCAGGAGCAGGTCTAAGCATGTCAGCGCCTTTACCATTCAGTCAGGTCACGACTGATCTGTATCCCAACCCCATTAACTTACCTTTGCTCCACATCTCTTGATACCCCGATCTAACAAAATATATAATCTGTCTTGGTCTTAATTTTCAATGGATCCAACATCCACAGCCTTCTGAGAGTTTGAGATGTTAACCATTCTCTGTGAGAAAAGAAAATGCTTTCTGACTGGCTTGGCCTAATTTTGAAGATTCTGCCCCTTGTTCGGGTTTTCCCCCACCACAGAAAATGTTTTTTTCTGTATCTGGACTATTAAAACTTTCATTATTTCCGAGATTTCAATTGGATGGCTCCTCAATCAAATTTCTGTAGACGGTCCTTCTCACATATCTCTTTCAGCTCTCGTATCATTCTGAAAAAAACACCCTCGCAACATGGCAGGAACTTCAATATGGACAGCCCCAAGCCCAAACAATGGGCGGGGTTTTGAGGCTCTTCTGGCCGATGGGATCTGCCAAAGGAGACTACAGCCCCCCCTGCCCCCCACAATGCTTGTATCACATTGCAACAGGCAGCTACTTCACCGAAAGCCTTTAAACCCTTCCTGCTGTGACAGTGCACTGCAATCTGACTGAAGTGGATATTCTGGATTGCATTGGGTACAAGTATGACTTTTTACTTTGTGTGTGTTAGACGGCCTTCACTTTGGGCATGGGCCAATCAGTCCAGTGTTTTGTTGTTGTCAAAACCATTCCCCAGTTTAACTGGAGGATATTGCACAAACTCAATGAATTAATTCAGTAATAAACAGACCATTGGATGCACCTTCCTGTCGTTTACACAAAAGTAGATCCCGAATAACCTTTTAGTTTTAAGCAACAGAAGAATCTCCCTCTGAACTACCTATTAAGCACCGTTCAAGGAAGAATCATCTTTATCAAGCACCAAAAGAAGTTACAGTTTGTCAATAATTTGCCCATACTTTCCATTGGCCAGGCATTTCCAACCTTGTTCAATAGATTTGGGATAAGCCACTAATTGGTGTCATTAGGCCATTGAAGTTTGATTGCCAATGTGGTACTACAGATGTTTCCCAGGTGCTTCTGATACTCTTCATTCATAGAACCATAGAATCCCTGCAGTGCAGAAGAAGGCCATTCGACCCATTGAGTCCATACCAAACCTCTGAAAGGGAATTCTACTCCTAGGCCCACGCCTCCACCCTGTTCCTGTAACCCCACCTAAACTGCACATCTTCGGACTGGGAGGAAACTGGAGAACCCGGAGGAAACCCACACAGACATGGGGAGAATGTGCAAACTCCACACACCCAAACAGGAAATTAGGCCCGGGTCCCTGGTGCTGTGAGGTGCCGTGTCGCCCATGTCAAGTCTGTGTCAAATACACTCCGACTGTTTAATCCTCTCACAAAACAGTTGGAATGATTTAAAAGTATATAATTGGCTGTAAAACATTTTGGAAATTCCGGAGGTCATGAAAAGCACCATATAAATGCAGGTCTTTCTTTGCTTCTTTCTGTTGTGAGACTAAATAGAGTTACAGATATCAGGGTATAAGTTTTCAAGAGCTGACGGCCGTCCCCTGGTGTAACTGGAGTGGGCATAGATGGAAACATCTTTATGGATCACTCCTCCATGGCTCCCCATTTTCCCTGTCACTTCCAGAATCTTCATCCAAAAGCAATAAATGATAAACAATAGGACTGGTCACATAGGCACGTGCACTGTAACACTACACAAATAACCATTTGTACTAAAGAAATGCTGACATCCAGTGTTGCTATGACAGCAGGGGAATGCGTAATATTTAGCTTTTAAAATTTGGAAAGCCAGCACCATTGATCAATGATTAATTCTACAAATAAAAGATTTTTTTTTTTTAAATATAAAAATTGGTTAAAATATTTCTTCCTTTTTGCAAAGAGCTGTCGCCAATCCCCACCCTCTCCCATTCTGCCAAAAGATCCTTTTGACAGCTTCTGGGTAGTCTAGCGGACTGATTCAGCATGTCCGACCACTTCAAATTGGGTCAGTGGGCCAAGAGCCAATGATCCTCCTGCAACAGGAGGCTCTTATGTGATAATAACTGATGCCACTAGATGGTGCTGCATTCTTTCGTTCCCCTCTCAGAGAATCCAGGATTAAAAATGTATTTCAAAGCCCATTTGACGTTGTGCTGTTTTAGTATTGTGCACTGACATTCATGTTCTTAATGTGTTCTGTTATGTTGAAGCAAATAATTAACTGAAACATTCAAGCCCACAGCATGATCATTTGACCTTACAGTCATCAAAGAATCCCTACAGTGCAGAAGGAAGCTTTTCGGCCCATCGATTCTGCACCAACCCTCTGAAAGAGCACCCCCTACCCTGGCCCACTCCCCCGTCCTATCCCCGTAACCCCACCTAACCTTTGGACACTAAGTGCCAATTTGACATGGTCAATCCACCTAACCTGCATATCTTTGGACTGTTCGAGGAAACCGGAGCACCCGGAGGAAACCCACGCAGACACGGGGAGAATGCGCAGACTCCGCACAGACACCCAAGGCCGGAATCGAACCCGAGCCCGTCGCTGTGAGGCAGTAGTGCTAACCACTGTGCCACCCACGTTTACCTTTCCCTTCAGACAGCTTCATTTTAAGGACAGCATGGAAATGGAGACTCTCTAAGGCGGTACACTATTGAGAGGAGTGGCTGTGAGATTGTCACTATTGAGCCACGTCTACTTTCCATATTTCAATCCAAATCCTCTGGCTTCACTTTTCAGTCCTGTTGTCTCGGTATTTTCCACACTTATTTCAACTATTCATCTCATTTCCTGTTTAGTGGCAAGCAGACAGATGCCTTGTCGAATGTCCTTATTGTCTACTCAGGTGCTATTTCTCATTGTGTGATACGATATCTGGGATTCTTTGTTCAGATTCGATTTGGAGTGAGGAGTAAATTGCATTTCTTGTAGTCATAACCCTCCTTCTGTCCGTCTGCACCTGATTTACCATTGATCCCCCAGAGCCTGTGCGGATACGTTTCCCCACCCTTCCCAAGGCTTGGTATCATTTTGTGATTCCTGAGTAAGTAGATAGGACAACATTCGAATATCATTTTTTTTCTTTAAAAAAAAACACATTTAGAGTACCCAATTCATTTTTTCCAATTAAGGGGCAATTTAGCGTGGCCAATCCACCTACCCTGCACATCTTTTTGGGTTGTGGGGGCGAAACCCACGCAAACACGGGGAGAATGTGCAAACTCCACACGGACAGTGACCCAGAGCCGGGTTCGAACCTGGGACCTCGGCGCCATGAGGCAGCAGTGCTAACCACTGCACCACCGTGTTGCCCAAACATTCGAATATCATGACCTCATGAAGCAGAAGACAGTTGCCCACAAACTTCAACTGCTGTGTTTTGCTTTTTTTGGTCACATCTCTGACTGCAGTGATTTCTCCATAAATTCATAAAAGTGAGGACAGTAGTGTGTAGTTGTGTCTGCGCTCCACTATCCTGCGCAACTGATGGAATTATGATCAATTGAACTATGTATTGTTAACGGAACAGATTTTGCCGGTATTCCATGTTGCGATATTGACTCATTGCATGGGTCAGAACCCTGGGTGCGATTCTCCTCTCCCGCGCCGGTTGGGAGAATCGCCTGGGTCGCCAAGCTTTCCCGCGATGCCGGTCCGACGCCCTTCCGCGATTCCCCCAAGCGGCGAGAACAGCCCCGTCGAGTTCCGCACGGCGCAGGCCGGAGAATCGCCTGAGACACCCAAAATGGCGATTCTCCGGCACCCCTGCTATTCTCAGGCCCGGATGGGCCGAGCGGCCAGCCCAAAACAGCGGGTTCCCCCCGGCGCCGACCACGCCTGGTCGCTGCCGGCGGGAACACTGGGGGGGGGGGGGGGGGGGCGGCCTGTGGGGGTGGAGGAGGGGGATCCTGCACTGGGAGGGCCTCAAATGGGGTGTGGCCCGCGATCGGTGCCCATCGATCGTCGTGACGTCCTCTCTGAAGGAGGACCTCCTTTCTTCCACAGCCCCGCAAGATCCGTCTGACATCTTCTTGCGGGGCGGACTCGGAGAGGACGGCAACCACGCATGCGGGGGGTGACGGCAGTTATGCGGCGCCGGCCGTGTCATGTATGCGGCGCCGCCAAGTCCTGGCACGTGTAAATGACGTGGCGCCGCTCCTAGCCCATTATCGGGCCCAGAATCGGTCGGGATAGGAGCCGTTTCGCGCTGTCGTGAACCTCGACGGCGTTCACGACGGCGCGAACACTCTGCCTCCATATCGGAGAATCCCGCCCCCTGTTTATTCCATCAGGGAAGTGATCCGTGTCTGTAACCTAGTCTTGTCTGTCCAATGTAAATACATTCACCCGTGTAACTAGGCAGAGATTGTGGTTCAGGCTGCTGCTCAGGTCTGCACAAACTCCGTGATATGCCTGTTCACCCAGTCTGCATTATGTTCTCAGTAGCCTTGACCTGCAATTCGTCACATTGTCAACATATTTTGATTGTAAATATCATCCATGTATCAGCTAATCTCTGAAGGCACTTTATATATGGGCACTATTACTATCTTCCTCTATTGACCTTTTGGATCACTTTGCAGTTGCAGTGGTCACAACACTGAGAATCAAAATGTAATTAGACACTGTAGGCTGCGACTGTGTCATTATTCTTTACCTCTGACTCCTGACTGAATGAGAGTCTGTGAAAGAAAGAACTTGCATTTGCAGCACATATATGCAGAATATCCTCAGGATATTCCAAAGTTCTTTAGAGCCAATTCATTCATTTTGTAATGAATTTACTGTTGTCACTGGGGCAGACAAGGCAGCTAACCTGTTCACAACAAGGTTTTAATAAACGATCAGATTAATCTCTTACGCATTGGCTGAGGGAGGTACCTTACCGGAACATTTGGAAAACACCCCGCTCCCCTTTGGTCAGGGCCAACACATTGTCCACGTCAATCTGGGGAAGGCAGTGTCTCCACTTAACATTTGGCAAAGAGGTCGACTGGACCAATTAAGGAATCAGTTAACCCTGGACCCTAACTGATAAGCAAACATTTGTATTCAATAAATGATGTGTCTGCTTTAAAATCCAATGGAAAGCAGGTTAGGGTCACTCCCATTCTTAGAACACTTCTTCAACAAATGGATCACATTTGAAGACCGTGAACTGTGTTGATTAGGAGAATAGGGGACAGCACGGTGGTGCAGTGGTTAGCGCAGCTGCCTCACGGCGCCGAGGTCCCAGGTTCGATCCCGGCTCTGGGTCACTGTCCATGTGGAGTTTGCACATTCTCCCCGTGTTTGCGTGGGTTTCGCCCCGGCAACCCAAAGATGTGCAGGGTAGGTGGATTGCTAAATTGCCCCTTAATTGGAAAAAAAAATGAATCGGGTACTCTAAATGTATTTTTTTTTAATTAGGAGACTGGGGCAGTTAACTTGTGCATAGCAAGATCACACAAACAGAAGATCATGAAATGATCTGATAATTGTGCTTGTTGGTGTGCACTGCTCCTCAATCCCTTCCTCAGGAAAATTCAGAGTCTCGTTGCCCTTTCGCAAAGTAACAGGTTGCCTTGATTGAAAACTTGTGGCTTCTTTCGTTGTGCAATGTTTCAGCTGCTGTGATGCTTGTTAGAACTGGACCTGATTGATGTCAAGGATGAGGCCCTGCGAAGCAGCCTCGTTTCAAGACATGACACTCACGAGCAGAGGAACGACATTGGCTATCTTAAGAAAGTTGAGATAGAGTTCCACATGCCTTGGGACATTTCCTTTTGGACCAGGGCCAACATGTGGTCAGCAATTCAGTCACTTAATGCGAACCAGCACTGGTCAACATTGAGCTGGAGCTAAATAGGCTGGTTGAACTGATTGGTTATTAGTGAGGGAGCAGGGACAGCAACAGTGGCAATGACAACTTGTATGAGTAGAAGAACCTTTCACCAGGAGAAAGACCCTGAGGCATTTTCCAGAGGTAAAAGGGGAAGGAATGGACTAAAGGGGTGACCAAAGGCTTATACAAAAATATAATTTTCAGAGGAAACAATCAGGTGGAGACAGTGGTATTTAAGGAGGTATTTCCAGAGTTTGGGGTGAGACATGACCATGAACATAGGAGAAAACACATAGGTGAAGCGGTGGGGGAATGTACATGACAATCAAGATCAAAGTTAGAAAACCAGAAGTTACAGCGACAGGGAGGGAGTAGAGGCCATGGCAGGATTTAAGCACAAGGGTAAGATTTTTCAATGAGGCATTAGGGGAATTCAAACACAGCAACAAACAGGCAGCCCAGGTGGGAGGGGATCTCACTGCAGGCTGCAGAGTTTTGAATGAAGTGAAGTTTATGGAGGTTGAGAGAGCATCAGGATTTTAAAAAATTCATTTACAGGATGTGGGCATCACTGGCTAGGCCAATAATTATCGCCCCTCCCTAATTGTGCTTGAGAAGGAGGTGGTGAGCTGCCTTCTTGAACCCCTGCAGTCCCTGAGTTGTAGGTACACCCACAACGCTGTTATAGGGAGGGAATTCCAGGATTTTGACCCAGTGACAATATTTAAATCCAGTGATGATTAAGGCACGGTAGATGCTTTCAACACCTGCTGAGCTGAGCTAGAGGCAGAGGTGAGTAATGTTCTCAAGATGGGCAATCCTTTTTTAAAATGTTTCCAATTGATGGGCAATGTAGCGTGGCCAATCCACCTACCCTGCAAACTCCACACGGACACTGACCCGGGGTCGGGATGCTTGGTGCCGTGAGGCAGCAGTGCTAACCAGTGCATCACCGTGCCACCTTAAATGGAGCAATCTTACATGGAAACTATGAGGCTGGACTTAGCTGGGTTGGGGGACTGGCGGTGGAGGAGTGGGGTAGTGGGGGTCACCGTGGTCCGCAACACTTGTTTCAGCCTTAGACAGTGGTCGGGGGTAGGGGGGGTTGAGGTGGATGTCTGCAGTGAACAATTTATTTCTAAAATCTCAAAGTGAAATGAATGGGGGGAAGGGGAAGTAGGAATGTACAGGAGGTTGTATACAACCCTGATGTTTCTCTGTGGGAAATAAAAACAAGTTGTCACCACCATTGCTGTCTGTTCATCCGCATGGGTCACAAATCAGCTCATCTGGCAGGTTCAGCATCCAACTCAATATTGATCAGTGTTGTCCTCATCAATTCATTTAAGATAACTCATGGCCTTTGTGGACAGACAATCTTCATCTACTCGGCTCTTTATAACCACTGGACCAAGACTTGTATCAGCCATTCCTGACAACAGGTTTATTTCTTGCTTAAGAGAAAGTGTGCTGTTCCTTAAAATGTCTCTTATAAACAGATGCTGTAGTCCTGAGGGTTTGTGGAGAGGTAACAGTTCAGGACCTCTTCAACAATCGGAGCACCTACAGAGAAAAGATCCCCTCAAATTCCTATTGAGATTGACTACATTTATTTTATATTCTCAGGTGACAAAGTTCTATCGTTACTTTTTCATTCTTGTCATCTTGAGGGGGTATCTCACTTTTAGTTATCCTTTGATTCGATCACATTGTTAAACATCGTCTCTGTTGATAAGTGTCATGGATTCTTCCCACTGGCCTCTTTCAGAATGCTTGGGCCATTTTTTCACTGAAAGGATTTGAAAGAAATATATGCATTTAATGGTTTCTTTTGGCAAAATGCATTCTTACAAGTTTAAGTAAGAGCACTTAGGCTAAACAGAAGTAATTTCACCAGTCTAAATACAAATAAGAAACGTTTTTGCTTCCCTCCGCAATCAAAGATATCTCAAACCCAATTGCAGGAAACCTAATCTCTATTCGGCTGTGGACAAGAGATGGTACGATAAATAGAGATAGAGATAGAGATAGATAGATAGACAAACTGATCGATGGACAGTCGGATGGACGGAGTGCCAGAGCGGATGGACGGAGTGCCAGAGAGAGTCAGCACCAGAGAGAGATAGAGAGCATGCCAGAGGGCGAGAGAGAGCCAGATAGAGAGAGAGAGCCACATAGGGAGAGAACAGCTTGTGGACTTTATTGAATGTGAAGTTCCAGCAGCCTCAGGAGACCAGGTGAAGGTGGTGCAGCAGCTTAGGGCGGCTATTGAGAGAGTGGAGAAGAGGATGGAGGTGCAGGGCCTAGTCGGTGGGGGAGCATGAGGATCAGCTGGCCTCGCTGGAGGCAGAGATGGTGCTTGTGCCGGACAGCCATAAGAGATTGAGGAAGAAGGTGGAGGACAATGAGAGCCGTTCCAGGAGGCAGAATCTCCAGATCGTGGGGCTGTCTAAAGGAATCGCGGGATTACAGGCCAGGAACGAAGGCTGCAAAGTATGTGGCGAGTATGTTGGAGAGGTTGGTGGGGAAGGGGGTCTTTGGTCATCCTCCCGACGTGGGTCGAGTGCACACAGCGCTGAGGAGGAGCTCAAAGGCAGGGGAGCCACTGAAGGCCATGGTGGTGTAGCTGCAACATTTTCTCGATAAGGAGATGATACTGAGGTGGGCGAAGCAAATGAAAAAGTGTATCTGGGAAGGAAATGTGCTGAGGATCTATCAGGACCTGGATGCGGAGTTGGCCAAGCAGTGGGCAGTTATAATCGGATCAAGGCTGTCCTCTACAAGGAAGGGGTGAAGTTTTGGGATATTGTATCCTGCTCATCTGTGGGTCACGCACCAGAATCGGGAGTTGTATTTCGACACGCCAGAGAAAGCGAGTGAATTTATGAGAGACCATGAACTGGGAGGTATGTGAGGACTTTGGAGATGCTAAAGTGGGGAATGTGGATTTATGCGACAGGCGGATGGCTCTATTTAATGAATATGGGTGCGGAGTGGGTGAGTGTATTTTTTTTTTTGGTTTTTACTGGTTTTGGGGATTTGCAGGTGAAGGGCGGTTGTGGGGAAGGGGGGTAGAAAGAGGCCTCGAGTGGGGGCTACTATGCTAGCTGATTGGCTAGTTAATGGGAGTGAAATGGGGGGGGGGGTGTTGACCTATAGAGGGAGTGGGGGAGGGGTGGTTGGGTTTTCTTTATCTTTGTTTATGGGGGGAGCGGCTGGGGAGTGGGGAGGAGGGGAGGATGCTGAAGTGGGTGGAGTTGATGTGGCGCAGTTGGTTAGGGGGACATCTCGGGGTGGGCCCGAGGGTGAGCGAGGCTTGGACCTGGGGGAACTGGCTAATGGAGGGGTTATGGCTGACCAGCGAGGGAGCAGGGGGTGGGGAGTCTCCCGACCTGGTTGATTATGTGCAACTTATGGGGTTTAAATGGCCCGGTCAAAAGGTTGCGGGATTTCACACATTTAATGAGTTTGAAGGCAGACATTGGGCGGGATTCTCCGGTCGGCGACACCGAAATCGCGTTGGCCGATCGGCCGGAGAATCCTCGTTTGCGCCGAAATCGGGGCGGCGCCGCTTTTGCGATACTCCACCCCCTCTAAAACGCAAGTCATATGGACGGCCTCGGGCCGTCACCTGAGGCCATTCCGATTCGCCACCCCCGATGGGTCGAGTTCCAACGGCATGGGTCACTCATGCTTGTTTTCGTGAACCCGGCATGGCGGCTGCGGACTGAGTCCAGCGCCGCCACAGTTGGCGGGAGAGTCGTTCTGCGGGCAGGGGGGGCTTTGGCGGGAGCTGGGGTCACTAGTGAAGGGTGGTCTGGGGATGGCGAGGGGGCTTACAGGGGGGGACAGTTTTTGGCAGGCCGGAACGGCGCGCGGCCGGCGCCATGTTGCACGCCGCGGGCACTGCAGGCCGCCGCCATGCGCATGTGGAGCTCCGGACCCAGCAATTCTCCGGCCGTATCCGCAGGTAAAGCTGGGGGCTTTATGCCTCGTGCCTGCTAGCCCCCCACCAGACGGAGGATCGGTGCAGCTTTTGCAGCGCTTCTTCTGGCGTAAAATGCCACTGTTCCTAAGTCGTCAGCACGTAGTTTTCAAATCGTTGAACCCAGCCCATTATGTTTCTTCAGGAGGCGCAGCTGAAGCTGGGGGACCAGACCAGGCTGAGGAAGGGCTGGGTGGACAGGTGTTCCACTCAGGGCTGGATATGAAGCCAAGGGGGGGTTGGCGGTGCTAGTCAACAAGAGGGTGGCCGACTCCCGGGTGCGGCGATGACCAGCTGAGTCGCACGTTTCGGCAGCTCCCGGTGAAACGGACTTTTGGGCTCTTGATAGGAGCCCCAACGGCAATTTTGACGGCTAAAAACACTGTGCGGTAAACCAGAAGGGAATCCCCCCTGGATACGGATGAAAAAAGGAGGAGAAAGTGGCCGGATTGCAGTGGATCCTTTAGAACAGCGGCAAGGAAGGCAAGCAAAAACCAAGATGGCGTCGGAAGGTGGCAGTTTAACATGGGGCCCTGAACAACAAGAGTTCGTGAAATGCTGTGTGGAAGAGCTCAAAAAGGAAATGAAGAAAGAGCTGTTGGCCCCGATACTACAGGCGATCGAAGGGCTAAAGGAGGAACAAAAGACCCAGGAGCGGGAGCTTCGGGTCGTGAAGGCAAAGGCAGCCGAGAATGAGGACGACATACAGGGCCTGGTGGTGAAGACGGAGACGCATGAGGCACATCAGAAACGATGTGTGGAAAGGTTGGAGGCACTGGAGAACAACGCAAGGAGGAACAACCTGAGGATTCTTGGTCTTCCTGAAGGTGCGGAGGGAGCGGACGTCGGGGCATATGTGAGCACGATGCTGCACTCGTTAATGGGAGCGGAGGCCCCGGCGGGTCCGTTGGAGGTGGAGGGAGCATACCGAGTGATGGCGCGAGGACCGAGAGCAGGAGAAATTCCCAGAGCCATAGTGGTGAGATTCCTCCGTTTTAAGGATAGAGAAATGGTCCTTAGATGGGCAAAGAAAACTCGGAGCAGTAAATGGGAGAACGCGGTGATCCGCGTTTATCAAGACTGGAGTGCGGAGGTGGCGAGAAGGAGGGCGAGCTTTAATCGGGCCAAGGCGGTGCTTCATAAAAAGAAGATAAAATTTGGAATGCTGCAACCGGCAAGACTGTGGGTCACATATCGAGGGAGGCACCACTACTTTGAGACGGCGGATGAAGCGTGGACTTTTATTGTGGAAGAAAAACTGGAATGAGCGGGTTATTAAAAAGAACGTTTGAACAAAGTGGTGGGGCGAATGAGGGGGGCGAAGAGGGGGGTTAAAAAGGGGGGAAAGAGGAGTTTTATGTACTAATCCTGCGATGTGGTAACTTTTCTCTCTTCCACAGGTGGTGATGGGGGGAGGAGGGGAGGTGGAGGAGATGGGGCGTTGGCCATTGGGGGCGGGGCCAAGGGAGAAGCGCGGGCTTGGTTCCCGCGCTATGATAATCATGGCGGGAATAGAGAAGCAGGAAGGAGGGGGCGTCGCACGGTGCGAGCCGAGGTCACGGGGGGAAGCCGAGGTCGGCCAGAGTTTGCTGACTTCTGGGAGCAACATGGGGGGAGTAATTACGCTAGCGGGGGATCTAGCGGGGGGGGGTGGGAGGGGGGAATTACTGGGTTGCTGCTGCTGGGGAGAGGGGGGAGCTGGTATGGGAGGGGATGGGCGGGGGGGCACCGCCTGGGGGAGATACAGCTGCGTGGGAACTGGGTGAGGAGCTGGAAAAAGGGGATGGCTAATCGACAAGGGGGGGTAGGAAGCCCCCCAACCCGGCTGATCACGTGGAACGTGAGAGGGCTGAATGGGCCGATAAAGAGGGCACGGGTACTCGCACACCTTAAGAAACTTAAGGCAGATGTGGTTATGTTACAGGAAACGCACCTGAAACTGATAGACCAGGTTAGGCTACGCAAAGGATGGGTGGGGCAGGTGTTCCATTCGGGGCTAGATGCGAAAAACAGGGGGGTGGCTATATTAGTGGGGAAGCGGGTAATGTTCGAGGCAAAGACTATAGTGGCGGATAACGGGGGCAGATACGTGATGGTTAGTGGCAAACTACAGGGGGAGACGGTGGTTTTGGTAAACGTATATGCCCCGAACTGGGATGATGCCAATTTTATGAGGCGGATGCTAGGACGCATTCCGGACCTAGAGATGGGAAAGCTGATAATGGGGGGAGATTTTAATACGGTGTTGGAACCAGGGCTGGATAGGTCGAAGTCCAGGACTGGAAGGAGGCCGGCAGCAGCCAAGGTACTTAAAGATTTTATGGAGCAGATGGGAGGTGTAGACCCGTGGAGATTTAGCAGACCTAGGAGTAAGGAGTTCTCGTTTTTCTCCTATGTCCATAAAGTCTACTCGCGAATAGACTTTTTTGTGCTGGGAAGGGCGTTGATCCCGAAGGTGAGGGGAACGGAGTATACAGCTATAGCCATTTCGGATCACGCTCCACACTGGGTAGACTTGGAGATAGGGGAGGAAACAGGAGGGCGCCCACCCTGGAGAATGGACATGGGACTAATGGCAGATGAGGGGGGGTGTCTAAGGGTGAGGGGGTGCATTGAAAAGTACTTGGAACTCAATGATAATGGGGAGGTCCAGGTGGGAGTGGTCTGGGAGGCGTTGAAAGCGGTGGTTAGAGGGGAGCTGATATCAATAAGGGCACATAAAGGGAAGCAGGAGAGTAAGGAAGGGAGCGGTTGCTGCAAGAACTTTTGAGGGTGGACAGACAATATGCGGAAGCACCGGAGGAGGGACTGTACAGGGAAAGGCAAAGGCTACATGTAGAATTTGACTTGCTGACTACGGGCACTGCAGAGGCACAATGGAGGAAGGCACAGGGGGTACAGTACGAATATGGGGAGAAGGCGAGCAGGTTGCTGGCACACCAATTGAGGAAAAGGGGAGCAGCGAGGGAAATAGGGGGAGTGAGGGATGAGGAAGGAGAGATGGAGCGGGGAGCAGAGAGAGTGAATGGAGTGTTCAAGACATTTTATAAAAAATTATATGAAGCTCAACCCCCGGATGGGAGGGAGAGAATGATGGGCTTCTTGGATCGGCTGGAATTTCCCAAGGTGGAAGAGCAGGAAAGGGTGGGACTGGGAGCACAGATCGAGGTAGAAGAAGTGGTGAAAGGAATTAGGAGCATGCAGGCAGGAAAGGCCCCGGGACCGGATGGATTCCCAGTCGAATTCTATAGAAAATATGTGGACTTGCTCGCCCCGGTATTGACGAGGACCTTTAATGAGGCAAAGGAAAGGGGACAACTGCCCCCGACTATGTCTGAAGCAACGATATCGCTTCTCTTAAAGAAGGAAAAGGACCCGCTACAATGCGGGTCCTATAGACCTATTTCCCTCCTAAATGTAGATGCCAAGATCCTGGCCAAGGTAATGGCAATGAGAATAGAGGAATGTGTCCCGGGGGTGGTCCACGAGGACCAAACTGGGTTTGTGAAGGGGAGACAGCTGAACACGAATATACGGAGGCTGTTAGGGATAATGATGATGGCCCCACCAGAGGGGGAAATGGAGATAGTAGTGGCGATGGATGCCGAGAAAGCATTTGATAGAGTGGAGTGGGATTATTTGTGGGAGGTGTTGAGGAGATTTGGTTTTGGAGAGGGGTATGTTAGATGGGTGCAGCTGTTGTATAGGGCCCCGATGGCGAGCGTGGTCACGAATGGACGGGGATCTGCATATTTTCGGCTCCATAGAGGGACAAGGCAGGGATGCCCTCTGTCCCCATTATTGTTTGCACTGGCGATTGAGCCCCTGGCGATAGCGTTGAGGGGTTCCAAGAAGTGGAGGGGAGTACTTAGAGGAGGAGAAGAGCACCGGGTATCTTTGTATGCGGACGATTTGCTACTATACGTGGCAGACCCGGCGGAGGGGATGCCAGAAATAATGCGGATACTTGGGGAGTTTGGGGATTTTTCAGGGTATAAATTGAACATGGGGAAAAGTGAGTTGTTTGTGGTGCACCCAGGGGAGCAGAGTAGAGAAATAGAGGACCTACCGTTGAGGAAGGTAACAAGGGACTTTCGTTACCTGGGGATCCAGATAGCCAAGAATTGGGGCACATTGCATAGGTTAGATTTAGCGCGGTTGGTGGAACAAATGGAGGAGGATTTCAAGAGATGGGATATGGTATCCCTGTCACTGGCAGGGAGGGTGCAGGCGGTTAAGATGGTGGTCCTCCCGAGATTCCTCTTTGTGTTTCAGTGCCTCCCGGTGGTGATCACGAAGGCTTTTTTTAAAAGGATTGAAAAGAGCATCATGGGTTTTGTGTGGGCCGGGAAGACCCCGAGAGTGAGGAAGGGATTCTTACAGCGTAGCAGGGATAGGGGGGGGCTGGCACTACCGAGCCTAAGTGAGTATTATTGGGCCGCTAATATTTCAATGGTGAGTAAGTGGATGGGAGAGGAGGAGGGAGCGGCGTGGAAGAGATTAGAGAGGGCGTCCTGTAGGGGGACTAGCCTACAGGCTATGGTGACAGCCCCATTGCCGTTCTCACCGAGGAACTACACCACAAGCCCGGTGGTGGTGGCTACACTGAAGATTTGGGGACAGTGGAGAAGGCACAGGGGAAAGACTGGAGCCTTGGGGGGGTCCCCGATAAGAAACAACCATAGATTTGCCCCGGGGGGAATGGATGGGGGATATGGAATGTGGCAAAGAGCAGGAATAACGCAACTGAAAGATCTGTTTGTGGATGGGAAGTTCGCGAGTCTGGGAGCGCTGACCGAGAAATATGGGTTGCCCCAAGGGAATGCATTCAGGTATATGCAACTGAGGGCTTTTGCGAGGCAACAGGTGAGGGAATTCCCGCAGCTCCCGACAGAAGAGGTGCAGGACAGAGTGATCTCAAAGACATGGGTGGGGGATGGTAAGGTGTCAGATATATATAGGGAAATGAGGGACGAAGGGGAGACTATGGTAGATGAACTAAAAGGGAAATGGGAAGAAGAGCTGGGGGAGGAGATCGAGGAGGGGCTGTGGGCAGATGCCCTAAGCAGGGTAAACTCGTCGTCCTCGTGTGCCAGGCTAAGCCTGATTCAGTTTAAGGTATTACACAGGGCGCATATGACTGGAGCACGGCTCAGTAAATTTTTTGGGGTGGAGGATAGGTGTGCGAGGTGCTCGAGAAGCCCAGCGAATCATACCCATATGTTTTGGTCATGCCCGGCACTACAGGGGTTTTGGATGGGGGTGACAAAGGTGCTTTCAAAAGTAGTGGGGGTCCGGGTCGAACCAAGCTGGGGGTTGGCTATATTTGGGGTTGCACAAGAGCCGGGAGTGCAGGAGGCGAGAGAGGCCGATGTTTTGGCCTTTGCGTCCCTAGTAGCCCGGCGCAGGATATTGTTAATGTGGAAAGAAGCCAAGCCCCCGGGGGTGGAGACCTGGATAAATGACATGGCAGGGTTTATAAAGCTAGAGCGGATTAAGTTCGTTCTAAAGGGGTCGGCTCAAGGGTTCACCAGGCGGTGGCAACCGTTCGCCGAATACCTCGCAGAAAGATAGATGGAATGGAAAAAAGAAGGCAGCAGCAGCAGCCCAGGACCCTTTGAGGTCGGCAGTACTGTAACCGATCCTGGGGGTAGGTTTGTGATGGTTAGCGGTAAGCTAAAAGGAATGCCTGTGGCGCTAGTGCTGGTCCAATTTGGAATGATGTGTATTTTATGAGGTGGGTTCTGGGAAAGATTCCGGACCTGGACCTGGATTGTGGGGGAGATTTTAACATGCTTCCGGATCCTAGGTTGGACCGGTCATGCCCTAGGTCCCTGAAGGTTATGGCTATGGCGATGGGGGGTGGGAGGGGTGCGGATCCGTGGCGGTTTGAGAGGCCAATGGCGAAGGGGTTTTCGTACTTCTCCCACATGCACAGCACGTACTCCCGGATTGATATCTTTGTGTTCGACAAGATGTTGTTGGCAGGGGTGGTTGGTTCGGAGTATTCGGCAATTGCGGTGCCTGACAAAGCACCGCACTGATTGGATTTGTGGGTGATGCAGGGAGAGGCTCAGCGGCCACAGTGGAGTTTAGATGTGGTGTTCCTGGCAGACAAGGGGATCTGTGAGAGGGTGAGGGCAGCTGGCCTCCATGAATTATGTGGAGCTGAATAAGATGGGAGAGGTTTCTGCCTCCAAGCTGTGGGAGGACCTGAAAGTGGTGGTGAGGGGGTATTTGTATCGATTCAGGCGCACAGGGAGAGGATGGAGCAGGCGGAGAGGTTGAGGTTGGTGGAGGACATTCTGAGGGTGGACTGGAGATATTCGGTGGCGCCTGAGTGGTCTTACTAAAGGAGAGGCAGGGGCTCCAGATGGAGTTTGGGCCCGGGAGTTTGGGCTGGTGTCTACTGGAAAGGCGGTGGGAGAATCACGTAGAGCCAGAGGGGCAGTTTATGAGTATGGGTAGAAAGCGAGTAGGCTGCTTGCACATCAGTTGAGGAAGCAGGCGGCGGCGAGAGAGATTGGAAGGGTGAGGGATGAGGGGGACTGGATCAAATCGGAGCTGGAGCGGGTGAATGTGGTTTTTAAGACCTGCTATTGGAGGTTGTATGACACGGAGCCTCCAGTGGGGGGTGAAGGATGAGGCGGTTTGTGGACAGGTTGGAGTTCCCGAGGGTTAAGGAGGTGAAGGTGCAGGTGGCCCCGATTGGGCTGAGGGAGGTGATGGATTGCACGGGGTCGATGCGGGATAGGGAAGACTCCGGGGCTGGATGTGTTCCCAGCCGGGGTTTATAAAGAGTGTTGGGTTGGAGCTTGGGCACCTGCTCATTGGGATGCATAATGAGTCGATAGTGAGGGGAGAACTCCCCCTATGCTAAAGCAGGCCTCTATTTCACTCATTTTAGAGGACAAGGACCCGGGGCAGTGTGGATCGGACTGCACGATTTCACTGTTAGATGTGGATGTAAAGTTGTTGGTGAAGGTGCTGGCGTTGCGGATAGAGGATTGTGTGCCGGGGGCGATGGGGGAGGACCAGATTAGGTTCGTGAAGGAGCACGGGTGTCGGCGAATGTACTGAGGCTGCTTATTGTGATACCCAGCGGTGGCAATGGATGTGGAGGAGGCATTCAATTGGGTTGAATAGGCATATCTGTTTGAGGTGATGGGTCAGTTCGGGTTTGGGCAAGGGTTTGTGGATTATGTTCGGCTGCTGTTCAAGGTGCCTTTTTTTTATTCGTTCATGGGACATGGGCATCGCAGGCTGTGTCAGTATTTATTGCTCATCCCTAATTGCCCTTGAGGGACAGTTAAGAGTCCATAACATTGTAGTCACATATAGGCCAGACCAGGTAAGGATGGCAGATTCCCCTGAAGGACATTAGTGAACCAAATATTTTTTACGACAATTAATAATGGTTTCATGATCATCACTTTCATTGAATTCAAATTTCACTATTTGCAGTGGTGGGATTTGAACCTGGGACTGGGTCTCTACATTCCTAGTCCAGTGACAATACCACTACGCCACCGCCTCCCCTAGCCTAAGGCTAGTATTTGGACAAACAAGGTTAGTTCAGATTACTAGGGCTACACCAGGGCACGAGCCCGCTCTCCCTGCAGCCCTTTACCCCAGTGATAGAACCGTTGCCAATGACGCTTCGAGGGTAAGGGGAGATTGAGCGAGGGAGAAACATCCAGCTAATCTCATGCGCTATGGAGATAGATTGCCAGAGAGGGAGAGAGAATGAGAGCGCCAGAGAGAGAGAGAGAGGGAGAGAGAGAGAGTCAGACAGAGATAGAGAGAGCTGGAAAACCATGATTATACAGACTTAAATAGAATATTGCACTAGCTTAAGAAAAGTTCAGGAAGTCAGATATACTAGAGGAACAATTAGAGATTAGGTTAAGTAAGTTGACCGATGCATGTGGCAAGAATATTGTTTGCTTTCCTTTGAATCTGACACACTGTAGATCCTACTGTAACAGTATGACACATAAAATGTTTCGAAAATCGAACACACAGAAAGACAGCCTCAGATCCCTGTCTAGCATTGCCATGCCAGATAGATTATTGTACGATGCATTCTGCTCATTCAAAACAACATTCTTTATCCCAAGCTCTCTGCTGCACAATTGTGATCTTTTTCCGTTTCCCCTGGCAGCTATCCTGTCACTGTCTGAGTGAGCTTGGCAATCTGCTGGATCTCACACATCAGCTTTACAGACAAAGGGTTTATATCCCCCTCACTTAGCCTGATTACAATCCAGGCCCAAGGGGCGAACACTGCGTTTCTAAACTAGCGACCACCCGATCAATCACTCTTTCGTTAGCATTCCAAAAAGATGGTGGCCATTATCTAGTTGTGTCAACGCGGTGTCAAAACAAGATGTTAGGCATCACAAAGGCAGCAAAATAAACACAAAGCATTTATTTTATTGGTTCTCAGAATGTGGCTGGGGCATTGGAAAGTTAGCCTTTATTGGCCCAGTCTATTAAGTGGGATTCACAAATGTGCGGCACCGGAGTTATACGTTGGCCAGACCAGGCAGGTGTGGCAAATTCTCTTCCCTGGCGTTTTTACAGCAGCCCAGCGGCTTTTAAAGTATCTGTTTCTGATATTAGCCCAGAAATGATCCGGGCTGGAATTCTCCGACCGTTGGGATTCTCTGTTCCCGCTGGCAGGGCACCCCTGCCCGAGAGTTTCCCGGCTGTGTGGGGTGGCCTCAATGGGAAATCCCATTGACAAGCGGCGAGAACAGGGAACCCTCCGCCAGCGAACGGCGCGCCCCCGAGAAGCACGTGGCTGGGACACCGGAGAATCCAGCCATTTATTGGAATCAATTTCACATCTTACATGGTGGGATTATGAATTCATCATCTCTAGAGTTACCAGTCCAGTATTATAACCACTATATTATCATACACACATGTGCCATGTATTTTGATGACACTGTATTAACTCATCGCAGCTGGGTAAAAGTGAACACGCTTACTTTCTATTGCGTTCTTTCACCACCATCCTGGTCATGCTCTGGATGCATTGTGCTCGATAATTTTCATAGTGCACATCACGTGTCACATCCTTCAAATCCTGCATGTGTGTCCGGATCAACATGTTTCGTAACCTCACAAAGTCACAGTGAGCTGGATTCTCCACTGCAAAGAGATGGAGGTTAGAAAAAATAAAATCATTCTGGTGATTTATATTATTGGGTAACAGTGGATGCTCCAAAGCGCTATGCATACTTGAGTTGCTTTGTCATGCACTTACCTCCATTACATTGGTGAATGTATTGCTAATTTGCACTCTGCAAGTCCCCATAAACAACAATGAGACAAATGAGCAGTTCATCTGGTTTTGAGTGGTGTTGTTGAGGGAAGAATATTGGTCAGGATATCAGGCGATCTCTCTGCTGTTCTTTGAATTCCCATAGAATGTTTAACAGCCATCCAGACAAGACAGGGACCTTGGTTTTGCATCTCATCCAAAAACCAACAGTTGCAACAAGGCTGCACTCCCCCAGCACTGTATGTAGTGTCAGCCCACAACCTTGTCACTCAGAGTCCAGAACCAAATGTCTTTTCTAAAAATCAGCCATCCGTCAAACCCAAGTGATAAGGAAGGCAAATGGAATTTTGGCATCCATTGTTAATGGAATAGAGTATAAAAGCAGGGAAGTGCTGTTGCAACAACATAGGGCATGGGTGAGATCACATCTGGAGGACTTGCACACAGTTTTGGTCCCCTTATTTGAGGAAGGACATAAATGCATTAGAGGCGGTTCAAAGAAGGTTCACTAGACTGATTCCAGGGATGAAGAGAGATTGAGCATATTAGGCCTATACTCGTGAAATGAAATGAAAATCGCTTATTGTCACGAGTAGGCTTCAATGAAGTTACTGTGAAAAGCCCCTAGTCGCCACATTCCGGCGCCTGTTCGGGGAGGCTGGTACGGGAATCAAACCGTGCTGCTGGCCTGCCTTGGTCTGCATTAAAAGCCAGCGATTTAGCCCAGTGAGCTAAACCAGCCCCTGGAGTTCAGAAGAATGAGAGGAGATCTAATTGAGATATATAAAATGCTAACGGGGATTGACAGGTTGGAGGGGATGTTTCCTCTTGTTGGACATTCTAGAATAAAGGCCAGAGTTTTAGGCTATGGGGTGGGCAGATTTAAAACAGAAATGAGGAGGAATTAAAAGCAAATTACTGCGGATGCTGGAATCTGAAATGAAAGAGAAAATGCTGGAAAATCTCTGGAAAAGCTCAGCTTTGACAAAGAGTCATCGGACTCGAAACGTTAGCTCTTTTCCCACCCTACAGATGCTGCCAGACCTGCTGAGATTTTCCAGCATTTTCTCTTTCGTTTCTGAGGAGGAATTACTTCATCAAATGGTCATGAATCTGTGGAATTCACTATGCCAGAGCGCAGTGGACACCCAAACATTAAACAAATTTAAGGAAGAGATAGATAGGGGGCTGGTTTCTCCGTTCCGGAGGCAATGTGGCGACTTCAACGGAGAATCTGTGGTGTTTCACGACGGGATATCGGCGCGGAACCCTCAGCAATTCCGGTACAGGTGAGGGGCTAGCACCGGTGCCGCGTGGAACACCCACAGAACGTGCGGAAAATGACCGGAGAGTCGCCGGGTCCCGGGCCGCCAACGCGCGGCTGCTGCCTGTCAGCCCTGCGCATGTGCAGCCTGCCAACACACACCCATCGCACCGGAAAACATGGCGCCGGCCTTGCTGGATCGCGTACCCATCCCCCCCGACTCCACAGCCCACCTCCTTGCCACCCCCCAGCCCTAGCAGAAGCCCACCGGCCAGCGGCACAGATTCCGACTGAGCATGGCGGTGCTGGACACGGTCTGCAGCCAGCATGCCGGGTTCCCGACCGCTGTGATCGCACGTGGTCCGGGCCGTCGGGAACAAGGCCCATCGGAGGCGGAGCATCGCGGGTGGGCCGGCTGATGCCGCTCCAACGGGGTTGCGATTGCGTGTGGTGCGCGCCCCGATGACGCCGATTTGGAGGGGGCGGAGCACCGCGAACTGGCATCAATCCGGCATCGGAAGCTATTCTCCGCCTAAACGACATTCTCGATTTCGGTGTCGGGCTGCGGAGAATCTCGCCCAGGGTTTTTAATGAGTAGCGGGTTGAAGGATTATGGTGACTGGGCATGAAGGTGGAGATGGGGCTGAGATGAGATCAGCCGAGATGGTATTAAATGGTACAGCAGACCCAAGCTGGTTAATGGCCTACTCTTGCTCCTCGTTCTTTTTTTCTTACCCAAAATAGGCCACTTTATCATAGTGATAGTTTAGACAAAACATATACACTGGTCTTTGGCCTGGGTTTTGTCTGAAAGTGGTTGAGATGTACCATTTTATACCACATTGGCAGAAAAGTGCTGAGCTTTGCCTCATGGCATTGCTCACCAGTAGCCTCACAGGTAGCATGGTATCTTGAGTATGATGTTTAGCTGGTAAAATGGACGGGAGCTGTATTGAACCTGGTCTCTAAATAAGGTCAATATTTTGTTGGGATGGTGGGGGGGGGGGGGGGGGGGGGGGGGGAAGAGAGTGGGAAAGGGGGGGAAAGAGTGTGTGCATTTTTATTAGGTCATCAGAAACTTTGCAGGTGGGTATAAAATAATAATTTGGTGTTCAAGCATGGTGTATCAGACACCTCACTAACCATGCCAAATAATAGTATCACTAACAGAATCAGAATCAGAGGAGACCATTCAGTCCATAGTGTTTGTGTTACCCTGAAAACAGCTCCCCAGCCTCATTCCACTGTCCAAAGTCAATCACAACACAGCAAGGACATATTTCATTATGTTTAAAAGCGATTAATTCCAGAAACCCACCACCCTGTCGGGTGAAATAGTTTCCCCTCAAATCCCATCCAACCCTTCTCCCAGTTACTTTGGACTCTGCCCCCTGGTTACTGACCTCTCCAATCTGCGGAATAATGTCCTTCCTACCACCCTATCCAGGCTCCTCCTGATTTCATACACAATCTACCCAGTTTATATATTTTATGAAGCCACTAGTTTTACAAAAGGTTGTTTTAACAAGCACAATTGTGAAACTATGAACTTTCAAAATGGTGCTTGGCATTGATGCTTAAAAGACATTGGCCAGGGTAAATCTCTGCTATTTTCATTTAACCCGAGGTAAAAAAATTAAACAACATTTTTTTTTTCAAAAGGTTCGTGCTTGTGTTTTACCTTCTACAATACCCCAGGGATATAGTCGTCCCCGCACCCTCTTTCCTTTGGCTTCAACCACAGTGTTGCTGCCGATCACAGTGAATGGGATGCTATCCTGGAATAGAAGGTAAAAGACGATATAAAAACAAAACAGTTGAGAGGAATTCATCTCTTTGGAAGCAGAATCCACAGCACCTTTTGCATCAGGTATTAAGCAGCACTCGCTAGAACTGAGTCTCAGTCAGTGAATAATGAATATTGTACAAAGAACATTCAGAAGCCATACCTGTTAGGTGGTTCAGTTGTATTTTTTATATTTGTTCAAGGGGCAGGAATATCACTGGCTAGGCCAGCATTTATTGCCCATCTCTAATTGTCCTCGGGTACTGGTGGTGAGCCGTCTTCTTGATCTACAAGAGCCCATGTTGTGTAGGTACATCCATAGTGCTGTTAGGGAGGGAGTCCCAGGGTTGTGACCCAGCGACAGCGAAGGAATGGTGATATGTTTCCAAGTCAGGATGGTGAGTGACTTGGAGGGGAACTTCCAGGTGGTGGTGTCCCCATGTGTCTGCTGCCCTTGTCCTTCTAGATGTTAGTGATCGTGGGTTTGAAAGTTGCTGTCTATAAAGCAGCCTTGGTGAGTTGCTGCAGTGCATCTTGTAGATGGTACACATGGCTGCCACTGTGTTTCGATGGTGCAAGGAGTGAATGTTTGTGGAAGGGTTGCCAATCAAGCGGGCTGCTTTGTCCTGGATGGTGTTGAACATCTTGAGTTTTGTTGGAGCTGCTCTCAACTAGACAAGGGGGCAGTATTCCATAACACTCCTGACCTGTGCCTTATAGATGGTGGACTGACTCTGAGGAGTCAGGAGGTGAGTTATGTGCTGCAGGATTCTCAGCCTCTGAGTGAGCTGTTCAGAAGAATGTGTGGGGTGGTGAGAGGGATCAAATTGCACAGAGGACAGCTGTTTATCTTCTATGCTGTGAGGAAGCATTTCTGCTCCTCCTGGACCAATAGCAGTGCTGAAATAATACTTACCCCATGCTGCAGCAGTCATTGGCTCCCTTTAGCTGCCAGATTATTGGAAGGCTCAGAAACCCAATCGGCCGATGTTAGATTTAAAGGGAGCGAAATCATGAGGCACACAATCTTATTGAAATATTTAAATATGCAATCCGCCTGAAAGGAGTTGCTATGCCGCAATCCGCTGATAGTGATGCAGTGTGCCATGCGTCGCAGCCGCTGCACCATGTTACACCGTCACCCACATGGGTGATTGGCAGGGGAGCGATACGGCTCTCCAGCTGGTCACGTGGAACATGAGGGGGCTGAATGGGCCAGTCACGTGTGTTTGCGCACCTGAGCAGTCTGAAGGCCTTTTTGCGGGTGACGCACTTAAAGATAGGGGACCACACAAGGTTGAGGAAAGGACGGGTGGGCACGTGTTCCATTTGGGACTGGATATGAAGACGGGGGGGGGGGGGTGCGTGTTGGTGAATAAGTGGGTGGCATTCGATATGGTGAACATTATGGCAGATCTGGGGGGTGGGGGGAGTTTGTGATGGTGAGTGGGAAGCTGGAGGGGTTGCTGGTAGTTTTGGTAAATGTTTATGCCCCAAATTGGGATGATGTAGATTTTATGAGACGGGTGTTAGGGAAGATTCCAGACTTGGACACACCGGTTGATTATGGCGACGGATTTTAATACAGTTATGGGGCCAAGCTTGGACCGGTCGAGCCCCAGGTCGGTGAGGGTGTCGGCAGTGGGGAAGGAGTTGAAGGGGTTTATGGAGCACATGGGGGGGGGGGGGCTCTTGGAGATTTGGGAGGCAAAGGGCGAAGGAATTTTCATACTTCTCCCATGTGCACCAGGTGTACTCCCGGATTGACTTTCTTGTGTTAGACAAGACGTTGCAGATGAGGGTGATCGACTCGGAGTACAGGGCGATCATGGTTTCTGACCACGAGCCGCATTGGATGGATTTGCGAGTGGGCCGAGGGGGTGGGGGGGGGAGCCCAGCGCCCAGCGCCCACAGCGGAGGCTGGATAAAAATCTTTATTAGTGTCACAAGTAGGCTGGCTTACATTAACACTGCAATGAAGTTACTGTGAGAATCCCCTAGTTGCCACACTCTGGCACCTGTTCGGGTACACAGGTAGAATTCAGAATGTCCAATTCACCTAAAAAGCACGTCTTTCGGGACTTGTGGGAGGAAACCGGAGCACCCGGAGGAAACCCACACAGACACTGGGAGAACGTGCAGACTCCGCACAGACAGTGAACCTAGCCGGGAATCGAACCTGGGTCTCTGGCACTGTGAAGCAACCGTGCTAACCACTGTGCTACCGTGCCGCCCGAATGTAGGGTTGTTGGAGGAGGAGGAGGTGTGCGAGCAAATGAGGGCTGCCATTCGTGGGTATGTGGAGCTAACCAACACGGGGGGAGGTCACAGCCACCATGCTGTGGGAGGCACTCGAGGAGGTGGTTAGGGGGAGTTTATCTCAATCTGGGTGGGGTGAATGTATTATGCCAATAATCCACCATTGTATTTGTATCTGTGCTGTTGCCCTTGTATTTGTATCTGTGCTATGCTGTTGCCCTTGTGGGCTCCTCCTATGGGCCATTGTATGACATTATCCCTTGGGGGAACATGTTGGGGCCTGTATGGGCTCCGCCCATGGCTCCTCCCCTTGAAGGGAGGTATAAAGAGCAGTCGACCTGTAGGCGGTTCTCAGTATTGGATCAGTCGCAGGCAGGCACTGTTCTAAATTGATTAAAGCCACGGTTTACTTCTACTCTTGTCTCGAGTGAATTGATGGTCGCATCACTGGGCGCACAGGGAGAAAACAGAGCGGACGGAGATGGCATGACTTGTGGATGAGATTTTGAGGGTGGACAGGAGATATTCGGCAGCCTGGAGGCAGGGTTGTTGCAGGAGAGGCAGAGGCTCCAGGTGGAGTTTGGGTTAGTGTCTACAGGGAAGGTGGTGGGGCAGCTACGGAGGGTCAGAGGGGCAGTGTATGAGTACGGAGAGAAGGCAAGCAGGATGCTGGCCCGCAAGTGAAGGAAGCACGAGACAGTAAGGTAAATTGGCAAAGTAAAGGATGATAAGGGTAAGGTGGTGTTGGACCCGGAATGGGAGTAATGTAGGCAGGCAAAGCCCTGAGTCCGGACGGGTTTCCAGTGGAGTTTTAGAAAAAGATTGGGGAGGGACCTGGGGCCACTGCTGGTGAGGGTGTACAATGAGGCGATGGAGAGGGGGGAACTCCCCCCTACATTGTCGCAAGCTTCCATCTCCCTGGTATTAAAAAAGGAAAAGGATCTGGAGCAGTGTGAGTCGTACTACCCAACATCGTTACTGAACATAGGCGGCAAGTTGCTGGCAAAGATGTTGGCCTCGCAAATAGGGGACTGCGTCCCACGGGGTGATAGGCAAGGACCAAATGGGAAATATGAAGGGGAGGCAGTTGACGGCTAAGGCGAGGGGGCTGCTTAACGTAATCTTGATGCCTTCGGAGGGGCAGGAGGAGGAGTTATGGTGGTGATGGACGCAGAGAAGACGTTTGACCGGGTGGAGTGGGAGTATTTGTGAGAGGCGTTGGGACAGTTCGGTTCGGGTTGGGGTTTTTGTAGACTGGGTCCGGTCGCTGCACAAGGCGCCGGTCGCGAGTGTGCGAACTGAGTGAGTTTGGGATATTTTGGGCTGAATGGGGGGACAAGGCCAAGGTGTCCGCTCTCCCCGTTGCTTTGGCGATAGAGCCGCTAGCAATGGTGCTTGGGGTGTCGAGGGACTGGAGAGGGATTGTACAGTGGGGCGCTGAACCCAGGGTCTCACTGTACGTGGACAGCCTGTTATATATCGCAGACCCATTTGGCAGTATCAGGGAGATTATGGGGATTTCGTAAGAATTTGGCCGGTTCTCCGGATACAAGTTTGAATATGGGAAAGAACGAGGGGAAAAATTCTCCGGTATCGGCGCGATGTCCGTCGACTTGCGCCCAAAATGGCGCAAATCAGTTGGGCATCGCGCTGCCCCAAAGGTGCGGAATGCTCCGCATCTTGGGGGGCCGAGCCCCAACCTTAAGGGGCTAGGCCTGCGCCGGACTAATTTCCGCCCCGCCAGCTGGCAGAAAAGGCCTTTGGTGCTCCGCCAGCTGGCGCGGAAATGACATCTCCGGGCGGCGCATGCGCGGGAGCGTTAGCGGCCGCTGATGGCATTCCCGCGCATGCGCAGTGGAGGGAGACTCTTCCGCCTCCGCCATGGTGGAGACCGTGGCGAAGGCGGAAGGAAAAGAGTGCCCCCACGGCACAGGCCCGCCCGCGGATCGGTGGGCCCCGATCGCAGGCCAGGCCACCGTGGGGGCACCCCCCGGGGCCAGATCGCCCCACGCACCCCCCAGGACCCCGGAGCCCGCCCGCGCTGCCTTGTCCCGCCGGTAAGGTAGGTAGTTTAATCTACGCCGGCGGGACAGGCATTTTAGCAGCGGGACTTTGGCCCATCCGGGCTGGAGAATCACGGGGGTGGGTGCCCGCCAACCGGCGTGGCGCGATTCCCGTCCCCGCCGAATATCCGGTGCCGGAGAATTCGGCAACCGGCGGGGGCGGGATTCACGCCAGCCCCCGGCGATTCTCCGACCTGGCGGGGGTCGCAGAATCTCGCCCGAGGTCTTCCTGATTCAGGCTAGAGGGTCGGAAAAGGAGGTTAGGGAAGCTGCCCTTAAAGGTGGTGGGGGTGAGCTTTATATACTTGGGCATCCAGGTGAATTGGGGCTGGGTGCAGCTGCACAAGTTGAACCTGACTCGGCTGGTGGAGCAGATGAAAGTGGATTTTAAGAGGGTAGGTGTGCTGTTGCTGTCGCTGGCGGGGTTCAGATAGTAAAAATGACAGTGCTGCCAAGGTTTCTGTTCGTGTTTCAGAACCTCCCAATCTTTGCCCAAAGTCATTTTTCAAGGTTAATGCGCTGATCTCTGGGTTTGTGTGGGCGGGGAAGACCCCGCGGGTTCAGAGGGTTTTCCTGGAGCAGGGGCGGTGGGGTGCTGGAAGACGCTGCCGAACAGGATGAACTAGCACTGGGCGGCGAACATCGCCATGGTTAGGAAATGGGTCCTGGGGGAGGGGTCGGCATGGGGGCAGATGGAGGCGACATCATCTAGGGGTATGAGTATGAGGGCTTTGTTGTCAATGCCTCTGCCGTTCCCGTCGGCCAGGCACTCTGTGTGCCCAGTGGTGGTGTTGGCCCAAAGGGCGTGGGGGCAGTGGAGGCAGCATTTGGGACTGGAGGGTTCCTTGGTGTGGACACCGATCTGTGACAACCACAGGTTTGAGGGTGGCAGCAAGCAGGGACCGAGAAATTTGGCCAACTGTTCACAGAGGGCAAATTTGCGTAGTTGGAGGACCTGGAGGAAGAGTACGAGCTGTCCAGAGGGAATGGTTTTAGGTACCTGCAGGTCTGGGATTTTGTAATGAGGCGCTGTCCATCTGGGCTGCCGGCCCTATGTTGCAGGATAAGGTACTGTTGAGGGGTGAGATAGGGGAAGGTACCCGAGGTTTACAAGGAGTTGATGGATTGGGAGGGGCCCAGGTGGGGGCGTGGTAAACCACTGTTGCACCTTTATTAGGTGAAGTATGGTAGGACCTGTACTACAGGTTCTCCGGTGGTACCTGCCTGCTGGCCCTCCATTCAGCAGCCATTTCGCCAGCTGCTGTGGGAGGCCACACAGCAATAAAGCCTCAGTTGTATCCAACTCTAGTCTTTGTTCAATTGATCGTGCATCAATTTATTGTTCTAAGATTTTCTAAAAGATGGACCTCCGAATGAAACCAGATCGCCTGCAGCTGGATCCGCAATCAAGCAACGCCAAAAAGGACTTTAATCACTGGCTAGCTTGCTTCGAGGCGTACATCAACTCAGCGACCACCCCTGTTCCGGAGGCTCAGAAGATACAGGTCCTGTACTCAAGGTTGAGCTCCAACGTGTTTCCGCTGATCCAGGACGCTCCGAACTACGCCGATGCCATGGCGCTTCTCAAAGAAAACTACGACAGAAAACGAACACGCTCTTCGCCAGGCACGTACTCGCCACTCGCTCCTAACTCCCTGGTGAGTCCATAGAAGACTTCTGGCAGGCCCTAATCCCACTGTCAGGCCGTTACGGCCACTGAACATTCCAACCTCCTTTTGCGGGACGCGTTCGTAACGGGGATTGGGTCGGACCTCATACACCAAAGACTGTTAGAAGGGGCCACGCTTGATCTAGCTGAGACAAAGAAGCTAGCGCTCTCTATGATGGTCGCCTTGTGCAACATTCAGGCCTACCCCCCCAGCCGCGCGGCCCACCCCTCCTACGCATCGTGGACCCCACAGACGGCCACCCCAGTGGGGGCCTTACCCAGCCAGTACGCCTGTGCCACGTGCCAGCCCGCGCACCCCGGGGGTCCCCGATGTTACTTCTGCGGCCAGCAAAAACACCCTCACCATCGCTGCCTGGCCCGCGCGGCCCTTTGCAAGGCTTGCGGCAAAAAGGGGCACTTTGCCACAGTGTGCCAGGCCCGTGCAGTCGCCGCTCTCGCCCCCACCCCCCTAGTCTACACACAATGGGCGCCGGCATCTTCATTTCCCCGGACCACGCGCGGCCAATGGGTGCCGCCATCTTGTCCAACCCCCGCAATGTGCTGCCCATGGGCGCCGCCATTTTGTCCCCAGCAGGATCTTCAGGCGCCGCCATCTTGTCTCCCCCACGGGGCATGGACACCGACAGCATTCCAGGACCTGGGCCCCCCAGGCTCCCCATCATCCGACGCCAGCGACGACCGACCACGACTCGCCTCAGTGACGATCGACCAGTCTCGTCCGCACAACCTGGCCACCGCATCGACCAGCGTGAAAATCAACGGCCACGTGACCTCTTGCCTGCTGGACTCCAGGAGCACCGAAAGCTCCATACACCCGGATACGGTAAGGCGCTGCTCCCTTGCAGTACACCCCGCCAACCAAAGAATCTCCCTGGCCTGCGGATCCCATTCCGTCGCGATCCGGGGGTACTGTACGGACACACTCACGGTCCAGGTCGTAGAATTCAGCGGCTTCCGTCTCTACGTCCTCCCTAACCTCTGCGCTGCTCTACTACTAGACCTGGACATCCAGTGCAATCTCCAGAGCCTAACCCTCAAATTCGGCGGGCCCCTACACCCCTCACTGTGTGCGGCCTCGCGACCCTAAAGGTCGACCTGCCTTCTCTCTTCGCAAATCTAACCCTGGGTTGCAAATCCGTCGTCACCAGTAGCAGACGGTACAGTACCCAGGACAGGACTTTCATCAGGACTGAGGTCCAGCGGCTGCTTTGGGAAGGCATCATCGAGGCCAGCATCAGCCCCTGGAGAGCCCAAGTGGTAGTAGTTAAAACTGGGGAGAAACACCGCATGGTTGTGGACTACAGCCAGACCATCAATCGGTACACGCAGCTTGACACGTACCCCCTCCCACGCATATCTGATATGGTCAATCAGATTGCACAGTACCGGGTCTTCTCAACGGTAGACCTCAAATCCGCCGACCACCAGCTCCCCATTTGTAAATCGGACCGTCCATACACTGCTTTTGAGGCGGACGGTCGTCTCTATCACTTCCTCAGGGTTCCCTTCGGCGTCACTAACGGGGTCTCGGTCTTCCAAAGGGAGATGGACCGAATGGTCGACCGGTAAGGTTTGCGGGCCTCCTTTCCGTACCTAGACAATGTCACCATCTGTGGCCATGACCATCAGGACCACGATGCTAACCTTGCCAAATTTCTCCACACCACCACTCTCCTCAACCTCACCTACAACAAGGAGAAGTGCGTGATTAGCACGACCCGCTTAGCCATACTTGGCTATGTGGTCCAGAACGGAGTTCTGAGGCCCGATCCCGACCGCATGCGCTCCCTCAAGGAGCTCCCCCTTCCCCAAGGCCCTCAAATGCTGCCTGGGGTTCTTCTCATACTATGCCCAGTGGGTCCCAAACTACGTGGACAAGGCCCGCTCACTCATACAGTCCACACACTTTCCCCTGGCGGCCGAGGCACAACAGGCCTTTGGCCGTATCAGAGCCGATATCAGCAAGGCCGGGATGCACGCAGTAGACGAGACACTGCCCTTTCAAGTAGAGAGCGATGCATCGGACATCGCCCTAGCCGCCACCCTCAATCAGGCAGGCAGACCCGTGGCATTCTTCTCCCGCACAGTTCGTGCCTCAGAAATCCGGCACTCATCCATCAAAAAAGAGGCCCAAGCTCTTGTTGAGGCTGTGCGGCATTGGAGGCATTACCTGGCCGGCAGGAGATTCACTCTCCTCACTGCCCAATGGGTGGTAGCCTTCATGTTCAATAACACACAGCGGGGCAAGATCAAAAACGCTAAAATCTTGAGGTGGAAGATCGAGCTCTCCACCTATAATTACGAGATTTTGTATAGCCCCGGCAAACTCAACGAACCCCCAGACGCCCTATCCCGAGGTACATGTGCCAACGCACAAGTAGACTGACTCCGGGCCCTACACGATAGCCTTTGTCACCCGGGAGTCACACGGTTGTACCATTTTGTCAAGGCTCGCAATCTGCCCTACTCCGTCGAGGAAGTACGGACAGATCTGTGTGGAGTGCAAGATGCACTTCTACCGGCCGGACCGTGCGCGCCTGGTAAAGGCCTCCCGCCCCTTTGAACGCCTCAGCGTGGATTTCAAAGCGCCCCTCCCCTCCACCGACCGAAACACGTATATTCTCAGTGTGGTCGATGAGTACTCCAGATTCCCCTTCGCCATCCCATGTCCCGATATGACGTCTGCCACCGTCATCAAAGCCCTAAACACTATCTTCACTCTGTTCGGCTTCCCCGCCTACATCCACAGTGACAGGGGATCCTCATTCATGAGCGATGAGCTGCACCAGTTCCTGCTCAGCAGGGGTATCGTCTCCAGCAGGACGACCAGCTATAATCACCGGGGAAAAGGGCAGGTAGAGAGGGAGAACGGGACGGTAGGGAGGGCCGTCCAACTGGTTCTATGGTCCAGGAACCTCCCAGCCTCTCGCTGGCAGGAGGTCCTCCCTGATGCACTCCACTCCATTCGGTCACTGCTGTGCACCGCCACTAACAACACACGCCATGAATGTCTCCTTGCCTTCCCCAGGAAGTCCACATCCGGGGTGTCGCTCCCAACTTGGCTCGCAGCTCCAGGACCAGTCCTGCTCCGTTGGCATGTCCGACTCCACAAGGCGGACCCGTTGGTGGAGAGGGTGCAATTGCTCCATGCAAACCCCCAGTGGCGTACCCCGACGGCCGCCAAGATACTGTCTCCCTCAGGGACCTGGCACAGCAGGTTCCACACACACACACCCCTCCGGCCCGGCCCCACCCTCCCTCCCCCACCATTAACCCCACCAGGACCATCCGTCCTTCCCCTGCCCGAGGATGAAGAGGATTTTGGCACGCTCCCGGAGTCATCGAACATCGGGCCAGCATCGACATCGCCGCCACCACTATGTCGCTCCCAGCGGAACATCAAGGCACCGGCAGGGTTAAACCTCTAACTGGTCCGCCGGACTTCAAAAGACATTTTTTTTCTGCTCAAATACTGTAAATACAGATTCATTGCTGTATATAATTCTCCACCACCCCCGCCGGACTCAATTTTAACAGGGGGTAAATGTGGTAAACCACTGTTACACCTTTATTAGGTGATGTAAGGTAGGACCTGTACTACAGGTTCGCCGGTAGTCCCTGCCTGCTGGCTCCGCCCAGTAGGCGGAGTATAAATATGCATGTCCTCCATTCAGCAGCCATTTCGCCAGCTGCTGTGGGAGGCCACACATCTTAGAGCAATAAAGCCTCAGTTGTATCCAACTCTAGTCTTTTTTTAATTGATCGTGCATCAGGGGGACAGAAAGTGTAACTGGGAGGGGGAGCAGGGAGGGGAGGTGGAGGCCGGAACATGAGCAGAGGCCCTGCAGAGGGTTAATGCGTCCTCGTCTTGTGTGAGGTTAAGTCTCATTCAGTTTAAAGTAGTCCATAGGGCACATATGATGGTGACGAGTCGGAGTAGGAGTGAACTGACGGAATTCCTGAGGCTGGGGAAGGCAGGATGGGAGAAGAAGGATGTACTAGGGGAGTAGGGAGGAAGTGAGTGTTGGTTGTTTACATGTTGTATGGTTGTTCTTCTGCTTTTGTTTCTTGATATGAAAATGCCTTGAATAAAATATTTAAAAAAACAATGCTATCAAGCAGCACTTGGTTAGAAATAACCTGCTTACAGATTCTGAGTTTGAGCTCTGCCATGGTCATTTAGCTCCTGACCACATCACAGACTTGGTTCAAACATGGATAAAAGAGCTGAATGCCAGAGGTGGGACGAGAGTGACTGCCCTTGACATCAAGGCAGCATTTGACCGAGAATGACATCAAGGAGCCCTGGCTAAACTGGAGTCAATGGGAATGAGGGGAAAACGCTCCACTGGTTGGAGTCATACCTGGCACAAAGGAAGATGGTTGTGGTTGTTTGAGAACCGTCATCTCTGTCCCGGGACATCACTGCAGTAGGTTCTCAGGGTAGTGTCCTAGACCCAACCATCCTCAGCTGTTTCATTAATGACCTTCCTTCAAACATCAGGTCAGATGTGGGGAGGTTCGCTAATGATTGCACCATGTTTAGCACCATTCACCACTTCTCAGACACTGAAACAGTCCACGTGCAAATGCAATAACACCTGGACAACATCCAGACTTGGGCTGACGAGTGCAAATAACATTTATGCCATACAAGTGCCAGGCAATGACCATCTCCAATAAGAAAGAATCAAATCATCTCAATGGCATTACCATCACTGAATAGCCCACTATCAACATCCTATGGGTTACCATTGACCAGAGAGTGAACTGGACAAGCCAAATAAATACTGTGACTACAGGAGCAGATCAACAGCTAGGAATGCTACGGCAAGTAACTCACCTCCAGATTCCCCAAAACCTGTCCACCACCTACAAGGCATGAGTCAGGAGTGTAATGGAATACTCTCCACTTGCCTGGATGAGTGCAGCTCCAACAACACTCAAGAAACTTGACACCATCGAGGACAAAGCAGCCTCCTTGATTGGCACCCCTTCCAGAAACATTCTCTTCCTCCACCACCAACGCACAGTAGCAGGCGTGTGTACCATCTACAAGATGCACTGCAGGAACTCACCGAGGCTCCTTAGGCAGCACCTTTCAAACCCATGATCACTACCATCTAGAAGGACAAGGGCAGCAGAAACATGGGAACATAACCACCTGGAGGTTCCCTTTCAAGTCACTCAGCATCCTGCCTCAGAAATCCATTGCCGCTCATTCACTGGCGCTGGGTCAAAATTCTGCAACTTCCTTCCTAACAGCACTGTGGGTGTACCTGCACCACACGGACTGCAGCGGTTCATGAAGGCAGCTCACCACCACCTTCTCAAGGGCAATTAGGGATGGGAAATAAATGCTGGCCATATCCCATAAGTGAATAATAAAAAACACAATCAGAAGTCATGATCTTATTTAGAACCATAGAATATAATCCCTGCAATGCAGAAAAAGGCCATGCGGCCTATCAAGTCTGCACCGACCCTCGGAAACAGCACCCTACCTGGGCACATTCCCCGTAACCCACCTAACATTTTGGACACTAAGAGGCAATTTAGCATGGCCAATGCACTTAACTGGCACTTTTTTGGACTGTGGGAGGAAACTGGAGCACCCGGAGGAAACCCTTGCAGACATGGGGAGAAAGTGCAAATTCCACATATACAGTCACCCAAGGTCGGAATTTAATCCGTGTCCCCGGCGCTGTGAAGCACCACTGTGCCACCCCATTTAATGGCGGAGCAGGCTTGAAGGCCTGAATAGCCCGCTCCTACTTGTAATCTTGTATTCTCCCATGTGGTAAACCACTGTTACACCTGTATTAGGTGATGTAAGGTAGGACCTGTACTACAGGTTCGCTGGTAGCCCCTGCCTGCTGGCTTCGCCCAGTAGGAGTATAAATATGTGTGTCCTCTATTCAGCAGCCATTTCGCCAGCTGCTGTGGGAGGCCACACATCTTACTGCAATAAAGCCTCAGTTGTATCCAACCTGAGTCTTTGTACAATTGATCGTGCATCATCCCATATCTCAACAAACTCAACAGGCTCCCATTAGGTCTTGCTTACCTTCAATTCCTGATCCTGCCGTTTAAATTCTTCATCCTCGTCAGAGTCACATTCTGGGAACTGATAGATTTTAATCCCATAGGACTTGATTTCTGCGCGGATCTGATGAGAAAATATTAAAAATGTAACCAGCAAAGAAATTAAGAGATTGTTGGACCTTTAAAGTTGACTAAAGCTCTAGTTCATGAATTTTTGAATAATCTTTATTCAAAACTACGCATCCGAGCCATCCAGGTAAAGCAAAATAGAGAACGCGGCAGTGTCCTCCTCCATGTGGTGCCAAGTCCGCGAGGACAGGACACAGATGCCACAACATCTGCTTGTTGGGGCGGAGTGTCCTGCGGCACATGTCCGTCATCTGTTTAAACAATAAGCTATGCCTGTACACCCTGGGTTATCGCGTGCCTCCCCCTCTGGCTCCCTCCCTGGCCTGATGGGTGGCCAGGTCTGCAGGGTGTGGGGCGGATCCGGCACATGGGCTGCCGTCTCGAGCATCTCCTGATGCTGCTGCTGCCGCCGTCTCTGGCGTCTGGTCGCCTGGCCTAGCAGTAGTACCACTAGAGCACGTTCTGCTGGGTACAAAATAGCTGTAAAGAATTGGAGAGGTGTTAGACTGACACACAACGGTGGCTCCCACCTCGGGACACTCCATTCCCCCATTGATTCCCCCCTCATGGAACGCCCTGCCCATACACTCCCAGCCGCAGCTGGCTCCCCTCACCAGAGCCAAGACCCTGCACCCCGGACACCTGGACCAGGCTTTGGTCCCTCCCCTTGGCACTCACCCACCCTCTGGCCGTGGTCATGTCCCTGGAGCTTTGTCCCATCCCCTGGGTGTTCAGATGTTGACTGCTTCGTGTGTGGTGTTGCCTCCCGCAGTGTTCAGGCACAGTGGCCGGGCATCACGGTCTGATTGGGATTTGAGGCAGTGACTCCCACATGCTATATGGCCCGCCCACCCATGGGAATCCACTTGAGTTGTGTGAAGTGCTCACATAACCATGGTTGTCAATTCCCGAGAGGCTATAGCCTTCAGCCACACGGCCTGAGGCCTCGGCCGTCAGTAGGGGTTATGGGTGGTCAGTGGGGCAGATGGGCAGGGTCAAGGGTTGCCCCCGGAACAGATACACACGATCCAGGGGTTGGCATGGAGGTTCCGTGCATAGTTGCCCCACAGTTGGCCCCCCAGCGCCTCTCCCCCCACCCTCCATGGCGGCCCACCCCTGCGGAGGGTCCCCCACCCTCAGCCAAAGGTCCCCCCCCCCACCTGCCGAGTATAGGGGTGTGAAGCCCAGTGCCCCCGGGCTCTTTGCCCGTGAGCAAAGATGGCTACTCACCTCCTCGGCTCCCCACAGAAGCCCTTCCACCAGGTTCACGTTTTTCAAAAGGAGTACTAATCGATGCCAGCGTGACCACTTGCTGGGAGGCTGATGAATGACGGGAGCCTATTGGATATGGGATGGTTCTCGTTAATTGTATGGAAATAGGTTTTGTGGTGATAATTAGTTATCACCGAAAACGAGAACTGCGCCAAGCAGCTTGCGATGCAACCGGCCCGCTCCCGGAGATGGAATCAGGATCTCAGCCTGGCGTGGTGAGAAACCAATTATCCCTAGAGGCTATAGTCTTCAGCCGCACGGCCTGAGGCCTTGGCAGTCGGTGGGGGTTATGGGATTAGATCTGCGTGTGAGCATAGAGGGACCTTTACTCGGCTTATAGCCATGCTCCTGGCCTTGGAAACGCTTGCTGTTGATATTCATTGCCTGCAATTGAAAGCAGTTCATTCCACAGCACTGCCATGTTAACAAGTGTTTGTTTTCTGACTGCATTAGGTCATGTTAGGACTCAAATAGAACAACTGCAAGATGCCTGAAGTAAATTGGAAAACATCAGGTTGGCATTCTCAATATAGACAGTGCCAACAGAATCCTGGCAGTCATTATTTTGCAAATATTAAACACTGGTTATTGTTGACTGAAAATCAGTCAGTGAAGTTATTGTGCAAACACTAAGGTTTTCATTCACTATTCCCTATCCACTGTCTTAATGGCAGTGTTAATATTATTTTAAGCCTCATCAACAGTAACTTTGACCTTTACATGTAGTAATGAAGAGGTAGAATTCCAAATGGACTACAGAAGATACAACATGGATACCGCCTGATAGAAAATGGACTCTGTTAATGTTCTTGACCCGATGTTATTATCAGTGTCTGCAGCTGAAGTAAAGCTTTGTGCAAAACAAGTGATGTACAAGCTGCATCCGGAGAGACAATTAGCCGTAGGCAACCTTGCCCAATGTCAGTAGGGGTTATTCTACCTTGCTACTTCTAACTGACAAAGGGCCCCAAATTAAGGAACTAGCAAGGAATGAGGAAGGACATGTTCAACGTGGCTGTATGTAACCGTTATCTATGTAATGAATTCATCGGTGAAGGCAAACTGCCAATTAGAGGCTATAGGAGCTAACTTGTAGCCATTTATGGCATTGAAGATGCATGTTATGGAGTGTGACACGAACAGAATTGATTGGGTACATGTAAATGTGAATGCAAACTAATTCCGCTTTGCTTCTGTCTATTAACCTAGTGCGACCTCAGCTCAGGCGAGATAGGGTGCTGCAGACCATGGGGGGTCAAAGGCCTTTCTCCCAGAATTAATGAATTAATAAATCACTTCTTTATTCACTCAAAGGTCTATTCGTGAATATTTTCACCTACAGTAACATTGCAAATGTGTATGGAACAATTTCTCATGACACAAAACACAGACCAGAGAAAAATCTCACAACAGTTCATATCCCAACACATCACATTGCAGCAACATGCTTCCCTTACAATGATTTACACTGAAGTGCTATCACAGTTAATGTAGAGGTGGATGTGGCAACTGATTTGGGTATAGCCATCTCACATACAATAGGGTGGAAGGCCATTTGATCCAATTTGATAATGGTTGTTAATGGGTCGAATAGTGTTGAGGGCTCACACCAAGAACATCTAGGACAGAAGAGGAGTAGGAGCTGCGGGGGCGGGGAGGGGGGTGGGGGGGGGGGGGGGGGGGTGGGGGGGTGGGGGGGGGGGTACTTTTCTCATCCAATCTGCTCTTTTAAAAAAAAAAACAATTAGTCTCACTTCCCCATACCCTGGTAAATTTCTCTCCTTCAAGTATTTACCCAATTTCCTTCAGAAAGCTACAGAACTTGCATCCACATTCCTATCGGGCAACGCCTTCCAAAACCTAACCACTCATACTCTATCCACAGGAGTCCCTAGAAGGTTTAACCATAAAGGTTTATTTTGTCAACGAAAAGTAAGACTGCAACGTGATACACAGTACATCAATTCCAGCCGGGACCATCGTTCTACCGGTTCCAATCCTGGCTCTTTTTCAATGCCTGGTTTACATGTCCCAGCTGTTGGCCTCTCGGGGAAGGGGGAGTGGGGAGGGAGAAATCAATTGGGTCATCCTCGTGGGTTTCGTGAGGGTTATTACATAGCATAAAGCATTAGGGCAGCACGGTAGCATTGTGGATAGCACAATTGCTTCACAGCGCCAGGGTCCCAGGTTCGATTCCGGCTTGGGTCTCTGTCTGTGCGGAGTCTGCACATCCTCCCCGTGTGTGCGTGGGTTTCCTCCGGGTGCTCCGATTTCCTCCCACAGTCCAAAGATGTGCAGGTTAGGTGGATTGGCCATGATAAATTGCCCTTAGTGTCCAAAATTGCCCTTAGTGTTGGGTGGGGTTTACTGGGTTATGGGGATAGGATGGAAGTGTTGACCTTGGGTAGGGCGCTCTTTTCAAGAGCCGGTGCAGACTCGATGGGCCGAAAGGCCTCCTTCTGCACTGTAAATTCTATCTATAAAGAAAGTTTCTTCCTGGTGCACTATCAATTACGACGAGACGAGAGTAGAGAGTAATCGAGGCTTTATTACGCAGAGATGTGGAGCCTCGCGCAGCTGCTGCCAAAATGGCTGCAGCTCGGAGAGCCCATACATTTATACTCCGCCTACTGGGCAGAGCCAGCAGGCAGGGATCTGCCATAATATACACCAGTATATCATGGTGCAGACACACACTGATGGACACACAGTGGGACCAATCAACATACACAACACCACAGCCAATCACCAGTGAGAGCACACGCACTATAAAGACAGGGGACATCAGAGTTCCCGCTCATTCGAGTTGCAGCTAGCTAGGAGCACAGAGCTCACAGCCTGCAACACAGTCATTCACCATGTGCTGAGTGCATCAACTGGTTAGGACAAGGCAAAGGTCTTTAGTTAAAGCTGGTATCGTATTTATCCACAGTTCGAGTGTGTTTAAATAGTTAACCTTTTTAAAAAAATAGTGTTGCACTACTTCAAGTGTTGGTGACCTGTATGTGATCCAGAGCGCCCAACACATCAGGATCTACCCCCGTACCTGTAGTACAGGGGCCTTACCGTAATACCCTTGTATGCAGTATATACAATACAACAGTGGTGACTACCACACTTCCTCATGTCACCTCTGGTTCTGTGTCTCCATCTTGGAGTCGGAGTCCACTTCCTCCGTCATCTCGGCGTCCCTATCTCCGTGCGGTTCTGCAATGGGCTGCGCAGGCCAGAGGAAGATTGTGAGGTATACCCTCCACTGTGTCTGGTTTCTGCGGCTGTAGAAGTGAGCTCCGGGGTCAGGAAATCTTTGGATGAGGTGGCCTTCTGGACTGAACGTGGTCTACATGCTTGTGCTGGAGACGACCCTGGGCTTGCACCTGGTAAGAGATAGGGCCCGTTCGGCGAAAGATAACACCAGGGACCCACTGGGCACCACCAGCAAAATTCCGAACAAACACTGGGTCACCGGGTGCAAACTGCTGAATTGGCCAATGCCGAGAAAGGCCATGCCCCTGCCATTCTTGACCGTGGCGACTTTTGCGCCAATGTCCGGGAAAACCATGCTAAGGCGGATGCGAAGTCTCCGGCCCATTAGGAGTTCCATGCGAGCTACCCCAGTCACCGCATGTGGAGTGGTTCTATACGAAAACAAAAAACAAGCCAGTCTAGTGTCCATAGAACAGGAAGACTGTTTCTTTAGGCCCCATTTGAATGTCTGCACTGCATGCTCCACCAACCCATTGGAAGCCGGGTGGTATGGAGCAGTGTGGATATGGCGTATGCCTTTCACCTTCATGAACCTCGCAAACTCCTCACTTGTGAAAGGAGTGCCGTTGTCCGTGCTGAGCATCTCGGGGAGGCCATGCGTACTGAAAGACAAACATATTTTCTCGATCGTTGCACAGGACGTTTTTCCTACCATCTTATGCACCTCTAGTCATTTAGACTGGGCATCGATTAACAGAAGGAACATGGCTCCTTGAAAAGGGCCGGCAAAATCCGCATGCAAGCGCGCCCAAGGCCGCCCTGGCCATTCCCAGTGATTTAGGGGCACGGCCGGCGGAAGCTTCTGATGCTCCTGGCAAATGGAGCAGTTTTGGGCCACCTTCGCAATATCGGCGTCGAGGCCTGGCCACCAGACCATAACTCTGGGCCAACATTTTCATTTTTGTCACACCCGGATGCCCATTGTGCAAGTCCTGTTGTATCAGTTCCTGACCTTTTTTCGGGACGACAACACGCATCCCCCACAAGAGGATACCGCATTCCACGCTAAATTCTGACAGCTTGGAGGAAAATGCAAGCAACTTGCCTGGGAGTTGTCTATGCTGCCCACCATACAGGACTATGTGCCGAACCTTTAACAGGACTGGATCTGTCTGGATCCACTCATGGATCTGTGATGCCGTGACAGGCAAGGAGTCCATAAAATGTAGGGTTGCAACCTACAATTATTGCAGTCATGGGGGTCGACATGGGGCAGGTCGACAAAGGCAATCGGCTCAGTGCATCAGCATTCGTTATCTGGGTCCCTGGTTTATGCTCCAGAGAATACTCGTAGGCAGCGAGCAACAAAGCCCAACGCTGGATCCGTGCGGAAGCAATGGGCGGAATTGGCTTATGTTCTCATAAGCAGAGGCTTATGATCAGTCACGATAGTGAAGTGGCAGCCATACACATACTGGTGGAAGCATTTCACAGCCAGGCCCTCCTTCTCGATCTGCGCGTACTTCTTTTCCGCTGCAGTCAATGTGCGGGAGGCGAAAGCTATCGGCCGCTCGGCCCCGTTCTCCATCTTGTGGGACAGGACCCAATACCATACGGGGATGAATCACACGTGATGAGCAAAGGATTTCCAGGATCATAATGGGTTAGTAACCCAGGTGACGCACAATTACTGTTTCACTCACCGGGAAGCGGTTTCTTGCAGCTGACCCCAAACCCAGGTGTGATTCTTCTTTGGCAGAAGGTGCAACAGGGCCAGCGTAGTTGCCAGATTGGGGAGGAACTTCCCATAATAGTTTACGAGACCGAGAAAATAACGAAGATGCGAATTGTCAGTCGGGGCGGGGGCCTGTTGAATTGCACGCACCTTCTCTGCGACGGGGTGCAAACCTTCGCGGTCCACTTGATAACCCAGGTAGACCACTTCCTTCGCCTGAAAGGCGCACTTTGGACGACATAAACAGACTCCAGCCTCTGAGAAGCGTCTAAGCATCCAAATGTTCCTGCTCCAACGTCCCTGTAATCAAAACATCGTCTAAGTAGACAGCAACATGCGGGAAACCTCTCAAGATGCCCTCCATGACGCGTTGAAAGTTAGCTCAGGCAGAGGACACCCAAAGGGCAACCGTGTATATTCATACAGGCCCCGGTGTGTATTAACAGCTTCATGTGGTCGGGAGGCAGAGTCCAGCTCCAGCTGTAGGTAGGCGTGACTCATATCTAATTTTGTGAATGAGAGTCCGCCTGCAAGCTTCGCGTAGAGATCCTCTATGCGGGGCATTGGATATTGGTGCCTCCGGGAAGCCATATTCACTGTAAGTTTATAGTCGCCGCACAAGCGAACTGTGGTATCTGGCTTCATTACAGGCACAATTGACACTGCTCAGTCAGCGAAACGGACAGGCCTGATAATACCCAAGGACTCCAAACGAGTAAGCTCCACTTCTACCTTCTCGAGCAAGGCGTTAGATACCGGGTGCACCCAGAAATAGCGCGGCGTGGCTCCTGGTTTGACCTGGATACGGGCTAGGCTCCCTTTTATCTTCCCCAAACCGGGCTGGAATACATCTGGGTACCGTCCTAGTATCTCCGGCAATCGTCCAGAACATAGGGTGGCCTTATATGCTGATGACTTCCTGTTATACGTGTCGGAACCGAGTGTGTCAATAGGGGGAATATTGGAGCTGCTTCGGGTGTTTGGGTCTTTCTCGGGGTATAAACTAAATCTAGACAAGAGTGAGTATTTTGTGGTGTCTAGGCCGGGGCTGCTGCCATTCCGTAAGGCAGGGACTCACTTTACTTACCTGGGGGTGCAGGTTGCCCGGGAGTGGGGGGGGGGGGGGAAATGCAGGTACAACATCTCTAGTTTGGTGGGGAGGGTGAAAGCTGATCTGGCAAGGTGGGATGGTCTCCCTCTGTCACTGGCGGGGCGGGTACAGGCGGTTAAAATAAACGTGTTGCCGCGATTTCTGTTTATTTTCCAATGCCTGCCGATTTTCCTGCCAAAGGCATTCTTCAGAAAGGTGAAGGAATGATTACCTCGTTCATATGGGGAGGGAAGGTGGCCAGAGTTAGAAAGGTGCTGCTACAGAAGGGAAAGCAGGCAGGTTTGGGTCTTCCGAACCTGATGTATTACTACTGGGCGGCGAATGTGGAGAAGGTGCGGAGCTGGGTCAGAGGGGTTGATTCCCAGTGGGTCAGAGTGGAGGAGAGTTTGGGTAGGGGTCGGGATTGAAGGCGTTAGCAAAAGTGCCACTCCCGATGGCCCCGGGGAAATACTCAGGGAGTCCGGTAATAATAGCTTCATTGAGAATGCCGATTCGGGGGAACCACAGATTTGAGCCGGGCAAGTGGGATGGAAATTTTCGGAAATCGGAGGAAAAGGGGATTAAGACGCTAAAAGATTTGTTCCTTGGGGTCGGTTTTCAGGATTGAGGGAGCTGGTAGCGAAGTATGGGCTGGAGCAGGGGGAAATATTTAGATAAATGCAGGTTCGAGATTTTGCCAGAAAGGAGATACAGAGATTCCCGGGGGAGCTGGCCTCCATATTGTTGGAGGAGGTGCTGATGACAGGGGGACTGGAGAAGGGGTTAGTGTCAGAGGTGTACAGAGCTATTTTGGAAGAGGAGAAGGCACCACTGGAAGGGATCAAAGCAAAGTGGGAGGAAGAGTTGGGAGAGGATATGGAGGAGGGGTTCTGGTGTGAGGTGTTCCGGAGAGTGAACGCCTCCACCTCGTGCGCGAGGTTGGGGCTGATACAGCTGAAGGTGGTATATAGAACACATCTCACGATGGTGAGGATGAGCTGATTCTTTGAAGGGGTAGAAGATGTGTGTGAACGTTGCGGGGGGGGGGGGGGGGGGTGGGGGGTGGGGGGGGGGGTGGGGTGGGGGACCCCCAAATCACATTCATACGTTTTGGTCCTGTCCAAAGCGAGGATTACTGGAAGGAGGTTTTTAGGGTAATTTCCAAGGTAGTGCATGTGAAGCTGGACCCGGGTCCCTGGGAGGCCATATTCGGGGTGTCAGACCAGCTGGGGTTGGAAACGGGTGCAGAGGCAGATGTTGTAGTCTTCACCATGTTGATTGCCCAAAGGTGGCTCCTGATTGGTTGGAGAGCAACATCTCCACCCTGTGCCCTGGCGTGGTGGGGGGACCTGTTGGAATTCTTGACTCTTGAGAAGGTTACGTTTGAACTGAGGGGAAGGATGGAGGGGTTCCACAATCCATGGGCATTATTCATTATGCACTTTCAAGAACTGGATAACATCGAACATTAGTTGGGGGGTTGGTTGGGAGGGTTGAGGGGAGGGGGACTGTGTGTGTTAATGGTGACTATGGGTGATTCCTGATTCCTTTTTGTCATTTGTTTATGTGAACATGCAGGCTAATGTTTGGGGATTGGTGGGAGGATGGAATCGTTGTTATTGATATGGGGATTGACATATTCGCTACTAATTATTGTTCATTTTTGGTGGGTGTAAATTTGGGAGAAAATGTGAAAAAGGAGAATAAAAATTAGTTTTTAAAAAAAACCTCCAGAACCTGTATGGTGGATGTGCTGCCACTGCAGCCGCAAATGGCGCAACCAGTCCCGACCCAACAGGCTGGGCCCATGGCTGCGCGCAACGATAAGCGGGAAACGCCCCTCCTGGCGTCCATAAACAACAGAGGTCATCCTAGTTCCTGTAAAGTCCAATGGTTCCCCCGTGTAGGTAGCCAACCTGGCCTGTGTGTCGGTTAATGTAAGGGTCTGTATACCCTGCTTGATGTGGTCGAATGTCCTCTGGCCGATCACTGAGACCGCTGTGCCAGTGTCCAACTCCATCTCAAGCGGGTGATTATTGACCCGTACTGTCACCTTAATGGGGGCCACACGGGGAGCTGCCACACAATGCAGCTGCAGGCAATTGTCCTCCGTCTCCACATCCTCGGGAGTAGTCGCCGCAGGTTCATCCAAATGGAAGATACGGCCCCTGGGCTGGCGCCAGTTTCTGTCGGAACGATGGTGCCTCTGGTGCCCCCCAGGACCGGCGTCTGCGACAGGGTCGGGCGCCCACAAGTCTGACATTGACATGGCTCCTCATCTATCGGTTCTGGAGAAGGCTCCCTTTGGCAAGGAATGTCCTGCGGCCAGTGGTGTCAATCCGGACGCCGCCCCGCCCAAGGTACGGCCGGAGTGCGGGGAGATGTTTTTGGACAGAAGGGGTTGCGCCTCAAGGCATGCACCTCCATTCCCTGTAGCTCCTGCACTCCCCGTTCTGCGCTCTCTCGGGACAATACTATCTGAATGGCCTGTTGAAAAGTCAATGTTGGCTCGGCTAACAACTTTCTCTGGGTGGCCGCGTTGTTAATACCGCAAACCAAATGGTCGCGTAACATTTCGAACAAAGTCTCACCATAGTCACTGTACTCTGCAATCCTGCGTAGCCTGGATAGAAACTCTGGAAGGGAATCTCCTGGGGTCCTCTCAGCGGTATTAAACCGGTAACGCTGGACTATCGTGGACGGGGTTACGTTAAAATGTTGCCCCACTGAGGTCACAAGTTCATCAAACATCTTGATGTCTGGCACAGCTGGGTATGTAAGGCTCCTAATCACCCTAAACGTATGCGGGCCGCAGGTGGTGAGCAAAATGATCACCTGGAGCTCGCTTTCAGTTATGTTGTTTGCTTGGTAATAGTAATGCATCCATTGTGCGTACTGGTTCCAACTTTCCAGCGCAGCATCAAAGACATCCAAACGTCCATACAGAGGCATGGTGTGACAGAAAAAAAACTTCCAACCTGTATCCAACAAAAATCCAGGGAGGTGGCTTCAGCAGCGCAGACAGCTATCCACTTTAACCCTCGTCGCCAGTTTTGTGAGGGCCACGAAGAATCAAGCATGAGTTTGTAGAATAGAAAGAAATAACTTTATTTACAATTACATATATACAACAGCAGCTGTACTCCCTTGCTGCTCACTCCTCTCTAGCTGGTTCCATACTGGCCGGCTCTATTTATGTCGAGACTCTGCTAATGATTTCTCCGTCGCCCCTCATTGGGAAGCTCATACTCCCCAAGTATTGTGGGGTTGCCATTAGTCCCCAGCCAGTGATAAGCAGGCAGGTTATAACAAAATACCTTGAGGAGATAAAACTGCTGGGATATGGGGAAAGAGTAGGAGTGGGTGGGACTAATTGGATTGCTGTTCACGAGAACTGGCACAGAATTGGCTTCCTTTTGTGCCTCACTGTTCTGGGATTCTGCAAAACAGCAAGTGACTAAAATACACAAGTTGGCCAGTATCTGAAAGGGCAAACACAAGGTTAAAATTTGTGTAGGAACTTGCCTGTAGAACATTGCCAGGTAAAGTTTATAAGATTAACATATTACTGCTGTCTCAGCTCATCTTATGGTCATGCATGTGTTGTTACCTCTAGACCTGGCTATTCCAATACTGTCCTGGTCAGCATCCCACATTCTATCCTTTGTCAACTCGAGGGCCAAAACTCTGCGGCCTACACCCTTATTCGCACCAAGCCCTCTTCACTTATCACTCCTGCTCTCACTGATTATATTGGCTTCTGGCCACGCAAACCTCAATTTTAAAATTCTAATTTTTGTTTTTCTAATCCCTCCGTGGCCTTGTCTCCTCCCTATCTCTGTAATTTCCTCCAGCGCCACAACCCTCCGAGATACCTGCCTTCACCTAATTCTGGTCTCCAGGGCAACCCGAGTTTGATCACTCCACCATTGGTGGCCATGGATGCGAAGCTCTGGAATTCGGAGCCTCCCCGAATGTCTACCTTGCGATCTTCTCTTTAAAACACTTCCTAAAACCCGCCAAACTCTTGGCCATCTGCCCTAATATCACCTGTGCCTCGCTGTCCAATTTTGCTTCATAATGCTGTTGTGAAGCGCTTTGGATTGTCAAATGTCATGTGATCAACCCTCCAAGTATATGTGGAACCAGAGTTAGAAACCCTAGCCTCTGACACAGGAATGAGAGTACTACCAACTGAGCTGAGATCACATTTGAAAATCATATTGATGTGGCGGCTGAGTGACCAGAGCAAACCTTCCCTCAGAGCTTCTAGCCAATTGATCGTATAAAATTCTAACCTTTCCCCACTTATTCCCACTAAACAGTGGAGTAAATGGCCTTCAGAATCAAAGGCAAAGGGAGCACTCAACATCTCCTCCATGTCACCGTTGTGACTGACATAAACAATCCATTTACCTTTGGTTTCATTTTGGAAACCTCTGCAGGAGTCAGTGTGTCTGCCTTGGCAAGGAGGGGTACAATGTTCACCTTCTCATGCACAGCTTTCATAAATTCCACATCCAACGGCCGTAACCTTCAAAACCAAACAAGCACAAGAAAGACTCTGGTCAGGTTATTTAGCGCTTTGCAGGAGTTATTTCGACCTACATTAGAACTGAAATCTATCACAATATTGATTAGCATGTCCACACCTTTTGTCTCCATAGATTTTCAGTTTGTCCCATGGAATATTCAGTGCCGCATATGACGTTTAAATTAATTAAGTTGTATACATCTTATGCTGTTGATAACAATATATCCTGGTGTGCTCAGTTAGTAATTTGCCATTTAATGAGGCACCTTATGCTACAACTCTTACAGACCTCCAGTTCAACAAAGTGTGAACTCTTCCAGGAAGTATCTGATAAGAGATGCTTGTATTTATTTATTGAAATAATTTTTTTTCCAATTAAGGGGCAATTTAGCGTGGCCAATCCACCTATCCTGCACATCTTTGGGGGTTCATAGATTATCATAGAATTTACAGTGCAGAAGGAGGCCATTCAGCCCATCGAGTCTGCACCGGCTCTTGGAAAGAGCACCCTACCCAAGGTCAACACCGCCACCCTATCCCCATAACCCAGTAACCCCACCCAACACTAAAGGCAATTTTGGACACTAAGGGCAATTTATCATGGCCAATCCACCTAACCCGCCCATCTTTGGACTGTGGGAGGAAACCGGAGCACCCGGAGGAAACCCACGCACACACGGGGAGGATGTGCAGACTCCGCACAGACAGTGACCCAAGCCAGAATCGAACCTGGGACCCTGGAGCTGTGAAGCAATTGTGCTATCCACAAGGCTACCGTGCTGGTTATGGGGGTGAGACCCACGCAGGCACGGACAGAATGTGCAAACTCCACACGGACAGTGACCTGGGTCCGGGACTGAACCCTGATCCTCAGTGCTGTGAGGCAGCAGTGCTAATCACTGGGCCACTGTGCCGCCCATGCACAAGAGATTCTTAGAAAAAGTGAGAGTACATAGAATTGGCTGTAACCGTGTGACATAATTGGTGGGCAGCTAGGAGACCGAGCGTACAGACATGATAAATGATATTCCCCAGGGCTGTAGTGGGGTTCAGCTTTTCGCCAAATACATTGTTAACTTGAATGGAAGAATAAAGAGTTGGATGTCCAAGTTTGCAGATTGCATTGTTATAGAGAATATATGGAACCATAGAATCCCTACAGTGCAGAAGCAGGCCATTCGGCCCATCACGTCTGCACCGACCTTCCAAAAGTGCGCTCTACCTAGGCCCATTCCCTTGCCCTATTCCCGTAACCCCCGTGCATTGATCATGGTCAATCCACCTAACCTGCACATCTTTGACCTGTGGGAGGAAACTGGAGCAACCGGAGGAAACCCACGCAGACACGAGGAGGACATGCAAGCCCCACACAGACAGTCATGCAAGGCAGGAATCGAACCCAGGTCCCTGCTGCTGTGAGGCAGCAGTGTTAACCACTGTGCCTCCCAGTCTGGTGGAGGAAATCAGCTATAATCTTTACAATAGAGCAAGGCCATTTCAAAGTGAAATCAGGACTTTTTCATACAAAGGATTATTAAGCTGCATTTCTGTTAGGGAAGAGCATCAAGGGATATGGAATAAAGACACAGTTAAGATTCAGATCAGCCATGGCCTAATTGAATGGTGGAATATAGGCTCGAGGTGCTGCATGGGCTACTCCAAATCCTAGCTTTCAAATGAAATAAAATTGCAAATAAGAAATACAAGCATAAGGAGCGGAGTTGCCTGGGCATTGTGTGCTTCATGGTCAGGGTTTAAAAGTCATAGTTCAAACACTCCTGGGTCTGATGATCTTTCATCTAACTGGTGTAACAATATTCTTTTGGGAGGTGTGGAGTGAATTTTCCAGTAATGGATTAAAGCATCACCATTGGAATTAGTTAGTACAAAATGAGTGTTACCTGTTGCAGTGTCTCAAATGTGGAAAGAACACATTATTCATATCATTGATTCAAGCCCACAGTATTTCACCACAATGTAATAATAATTTAACTCGGGTGACGGTCTGTCTCGTTTTATACCAGGCAGTCCAGTTTTCGGCTGGTCTATCCCCTGTCCAGTACTGCTCTATTTTATGTTGAGTACTCCGCCTTAATTGATCTCCAGACCTAGAACCCAGATTGCTAGTCCTAACTTTGTGTCTAAAATATTGCTTTGAACACAGATATTGGGAGGTATTTACCACATAACCCGCCTCGTGTTTCTCAGCGGCGGGAGGCGGCTCACCGTTGGCTAGTGGTAGGATCTTCTGGTCCTACCGTTCGTAGTGATATCATGGTTATGTTATAATTCACCGACTGACCACTAGGTGCCTCACTAGTGTATAAGTGAACGTTAGAGTCAGCTGACCTCAGACTGGCTGAAGGAAGTTGAAGAGAGAGGTTGCTTGGCATGATGTTACTGTTTTTCATCTGTTGTCTTGTATATAGTTTACCCACAGTTAATGTTAATAAATCATTTATAGCTTTAGCTACAAGTGTTCTTGTAATAAATCAGGCCATTCGATAAGAACATTACAGCGTTGTCAAGAGGGTTTCCTGTTGAATGCACACCCTGCCGCCCTGAAACCCATGGCAAGGATGCACCATTGTTGGGACTAGAAGAGTCTGCCAGGATGAACAGCCAGAAAGTTCCGGCCCATGTCTTAAGTAGTAAACCGCGTAATAACTCAATTTTCTCGTTGTGCAAAATGATCCTGTTACGATCCCAGTTAGTGTTATAACTGGACAGGAAGATCCCAGAATAGATCACTGGCTCAATAGATAGCAACTTTTACTTTTGTTTTATAAAACGTGGAGGAACAGAGTCACAGGACCGCTAATTAGTTTAACAGGAAAAAAAGTTATTAAACAGGAAAAGTTGATTACAGTACTCCATTACTTCCCCCTTAACTTAACAAATACAGACAGATTTTACGATTTTATGATAAAGTATGTCTTAAGCTACAATGGTCTTGTTAACACAAAGTCCCTTTCAAGCACACAAATTGGCTGTGGTCAAATACACTCTCCACTCTGAACCTTTGAAGTCTGTTGTCCCACTTTAAATCTAGTTATTGCAATTGTCCCTTCAATTCAGAGCACTTTGTTTACTTTTCCTTGAATTCGGAACAAATACCTTGGTCTCAGTTCTCTTAACTTTAGTTGTTTTCAAAATTCTTTCTGTCCTAATTCCCTGGTTACCTGGACTGTATCTTGTTTCTGGGGAAGCCTGCATCTTTGCAACTCCCTTGTCCTGTCCAGCTTCTCCTGGTAGAGTTGAGAGATGTTCACTCCCCAGTGTCCTCGCTCCAGCTGCATCCAGCTAAAACTAAAACTTAAAAGCTTTCCTACCTCGAAAGGCACTCCAGTTTCTTTAAAAAAAATTTTTTTTTAAAGTTTTCACAAAATATCGACAACAAAATGTAAAAGGAACCCAATAGAATTAAATACAAAACAAAACAAAACAACCCCGCCCGCCGAAACATATAGCAAACATAGCAAATATATACACCCCCTCAAATCCCCCAGTATAGACAAACAAAAATAAAATAGAACCCCTCCCCCTCCCGTTGCTGCTGCTGCTGACCATTGTCTACCGTTCTGCCAGGAAGTCTAAGAACGGTTGCCACTGCCTGAAAAACCCTTGCACCGATCCCCTTAAGGCAAATTTCACCCTCTCCAATTTAATAAACCCTGCCATATCATTGATCCAGGATTGCCCACTTGCGGGCCTCGCATCCTTCCACTGAAGAAGAATCCTTCGCCGGGCTACTAGGGACGCAAAGGCCAGAATACCGGCCTCTTTCGTCCCCTGCACTCCCGGCTCCCCTGCAACCCCAAATATTGCGAGCCCCCAGCCCGGTTTGACCCTGAATCCTACCACCCTCGACACCGTCCTCGCTACGCCCTTCCAAAATTCCTCCGGCGCTGGGCATGCCCAGAACATATGGGTGTGGTTTGCTGGGCTCCCTGAGCACCTAACACACCTGTCCTCACCCCCAAAGAACCGGCTCATCCTTGTCCCGGTCATGTGTGCCCTGTGCAGCACCTTAAACTGTATGAGGCTGAGCCTCGCGCATGAAGAGGAAAAGTTCACCCTCCCTAGGGCATCTGCCCACGTCCCCTCCTCGGTCTCCTCCCCCAACTCCTCCTCCCACTTACCTTTCAGCTCCTCCACCGAGGTCTCCTCCTCCTCCTGCATCACCTGGTATGCTGCCGAGATCTTCCCCTTTCCAACCCACATCCCCGAGAGCACCCTGTCCTGTACCGTGCGTGGCTGAATTCCACCACTTGCCGCCTGGCAAATGCCCTTACCTGTAGATACCTAAAGGTGTTTCCCGGGGAGAGCCCGTACTTCTCCTCCAGCTCACCCAGGCTCGCGAACCTCCCATCCACAAATAGGTCCCCCAACCTTCCTATCCCTGCACTGTGCCACCCCAAAAACCCTCCATCTATTCTCCCTGGGACAAACCGGTGGTTCCCCCGTATTGGGGTCCACACCGAGGCCCCAACTTCCCCCTTGTGCCATCTCCAGTGCCCCCAGATTTTGAGGGTAGCTGCCACCACCGGGCTCGTGGTATACCTCATTGGAGGGAGCGGCAGCGGCGCCGTTGCCAGCGCCTCCAGACTCGTACCCTCACAAGACGCCATCTCCAGCCTCTTCCATGCCGCCCCATCCCCCTCCATCACCCACTTGCACACCATCGCCGCATTGGCGGTCCAGTAGTAACCATAGAGGTTGGGCAGCGCCAGCCCCCCCCCCCCCGCAATCCCTACTCCGCTCCAGGAACACCCTTCTCACCCTCGGAGTCCCCCGCGCCCACACAAACCCCGTTATGCTCCTGTTGACCCGCCAAAAGAAGGCCTTCGGGATAAGAATGGGGAGGCACTGGAACAGGAACAAAAATCTTGGGAGCACCGTCATCTTGACTGACTGCAGGGGATCCTTGTCCCGCTTCAGGATCAAGGAGATCAGTGCCCAGGACATCGCCGGGGGCAAAGCCCCCCCCTCCCTTGCCTCATTGAAGGTCCTAACCAGCAACGGGCCCAACAGGTCCACATTTTTTTGTAGAATTCGACCGGGAAACCATCCGGCCCCGGTGCCTTCCCCGCCTGCATGCTCCCTATCCCTTTGGCCAGCTCCTCCAGCCCAATCGGAGCCCCTAATCCCGCCACCAGTCCCTCCTCCACCTTCGGGAACCTCAGTTGGTCCAGAAAGCGGCCCATCCCTCCGTCCTCCAGTGGGGGCTCGGACCGATACAGTTCCTCATAAAAGTCCCTGAAGACACCCCACTCCGCACCACACTCCCTCCCCTATCCTTAACTCCCCCGATCTCCCTAGCTGCGTCCCGCTTCCGAAGCTGTTGCGCCAGCATCCGACTTGCCTTTTCCCCATATTCATAAATCGCTCCCTGGGCCTTCCTCCACTGCACCTCCGCCTTCCTGGTGGTCAACAGGTCGAATTCGGCCTGGAGGCTACGCCTCTCCCTCAACAGTCCCACCTCCGGCACCTCCGCGCACCTCCTGTCTACCCTCACCATCTCCCCCACCAGCCTCTCCCTCTCCCTCTGCTCTCTCCTCTCCTTGTGAGCCCTAATGGAGATCAGCTCTCCCCTAACCACCGCCTTCAGCGCCTCCCAGACCATCCCCACTTGGACCTCCCCGTTATCATTGGCCTCCAGGTATCTCTCTATGCTTCCTCGGACCCGCTCGCTCACCTCCTCGTCCGCCAACAGCCCCACCTCCAAGCGCCACAACGGGTGCTTGTCCCTCTCCTCCCCCACCTCTAGGTCTACCCAATGCTCCAGGAACACCCTTCTCACCCTCGGAGTCCCCCGCGCCCACACAAACCCCGTTATGCTCCTGTTGACCCGCCAAAAGAAGGCCTTCGGGATAAGAATGGGGAGGCACTGGAACAGGAACAAAAATCTTGGGAGCACCGTCATCTTGACTGACTGCAGGGGATCCTTGTCCCGCTTCAGGATCAAGGAGATCAGTGCCCAGGACATCGCCGGGGGCAAAGCCCCCCCCTCCCTTGCCTCATTGAAGGTCCTAACCAGCAACGGGCCCAACAGGTCCACATATTTTTTGTAGAATTCGACCGGGAAACCATCCGGCCCCGGTGCCTTCCCCGCCTGCATGCTCCCTATCCCTTTGGCCAGCTCCTCCAGCCCAATCGGAGCCCCTAATCCCGCCACCAGTCCCTCCTCCACCTTCGGGAACCTCAGTTGGTCCAGAAAGCGGCCCATCCCTCCGTCCTCCAGTGGGGGCTCGGACCGATACAGTTCCTCATAAAAGTCCCTGAAGACACCCCACTCCGCACCACACTCCCTCCCCTATCCTTAACTCCCCCGATCTCCCTAGCTGCGTCCCGCTTCCGAAGCTGTTGCGCCAGCATCCGACTTGCCTTTTCCCCATATTCATAAATCGCTCCCTGGGCCTTCCTCCACTGCACCTCCGCCTTCCTGGTGGTCAACAGGTCGAATTCGGCCTGGAGGCTACGCCTCTCCCTCAACAGTCCCACCTCCGGCACCTCCGCGCACCTCCTGTCTACCCTCACCATCTCCCCCACCAGCCTCTCCCTCTCCCTCTGCTCTCTCCTCTCCTTGTGAGCCCTAATGGAGATCAGCTCTCCCCTAACCACCGCCTTCAGCGCCTCCCAGACCATCCCCACTTGGACCTCCCCGTTATCATTGGCCTCCAGGTATCTCTCTATGCTTCCTCGGACCCGCTCGCTCACCTCCTCGTCCGCCAACAGCCCCACCTCCAAGCGCCACAACGGGTGCTTGTCCCTCTCCTCCCCCACCTCTAGGTCTACCCAATGCGAGGCGTGATCCGAAATGGCTATCGCCGAGTACTCGGTATCCTCTACTCTTGCTATCAGCACCCTGATCATAACAAAAAAGTCGATCTGGGAATAGGCCTTATGAACGTGTGAGAAGAATGAAAATTCCCTAGCCCCCGGCCTTGCAAATCTCCAAGGGTCCACCCCTCCCATCTGGTCCATAAACCCCCTCAGCACTTTAGCCGCTGCCAGCCTACTACCCGTCCTAGACCTGAAGCGATCCAGTGCCGGATCCAACACCGTGTTAAAGTGCCCCCCCCCCATTATCAGGCCCCCCACTTGCACGTCCGGGTTCCGACCTAACATGTGCCGCATAAAACACGCATCGTCCCAGTTCGGGGCGTAGACGTTGACCAGCACCACCCTCTCCCCTTGCAGCTTACCACTTACCATTACGTACCTGCCTCCATTATCTGTCACAATGCGCAACGCCTCAAACGACACCCTCTTTCCCACCAAGATCGCCACCCCCCCCCCCCCCCCCCCCCCCCCGATTTTTGGCATCCAGCCCCGAATGAAACACCTGACCTACCCACCCCTTCCTCAATCTTACCTGGTCTGCCACCTTCAGGTGTGTCTCCTGGAGCATGACCACATCCGCCTTCAGCCCCTTCAGGTGCGCGAACACGCGGGCCCGCTTAACCGGCCCGTTCAGTCCCCTTACGTTCCAGGTTATCAGCCGGATCAGGGGGCTACCCACCCCCCTCCTCCGCCGACTAGCCATAACCCCTCCTCGGCCAACCACGCGCCCGTTCCCCACGGCGGCAGACCCCCGTCCCAACCCCCTCTACTAGGCACCCCAGTTTCTGAGCAATGACTGCTACTACTATTTATCCTTCACGCCGTATCCCTCTCAAGGCACAATAGAAACACAGTTGGAATTGTACCAATCTCACACATACAAACACCCTTGTCCAGCATGAATATAAATATAGGTTTTATGCTTCCAGTCACAGAAACATTAAATTGAACCCACTTAAAAACTATACCATGGGCGTCATTCTCCACCGGCGGGAGTCTCCGTTCTGCCGGCGCCCGGGGGATTCCCGACGGCGTGGGGGTGCCCCACAATGGGAAACCCCATTGACCGGCCGGTGTTAGGGAGACTCCCGCCGGCCGGTCGGCGCAGAAATGTGGCGGGGCGGGTAGGAGAATTTCGCCCCATATTACTAATGCTTACCAACACGTATATAAATCTTTTAAAACCACCTTTGTTTTTCTAACAATCCTTAACCCTAAACTCTTACCCAGTTATTTACCCTTAAACCTGCACAAAGGTAAATTGTGTGTGAGTGTGCATGCACACATGTGTGTGTATATACATGCGTGTGTTAGAGAAGGGCGATGGGAGAAGGATTGATAGTTTGCTTTTACTGAGTGTTGCTTTTGTTTGAAGGTTTTTTAAGGCTGGCCTTCGAATGGTTATTTGAAAGCTATTTTGTTAATCATTTATTATTTGTCATGTGCAGGATTACTACTAAACGGTTCACACAAGTCTCAAGATCTCATCAACGAGACACCAATCAAACCCATAAAACAACAGTGATTGGACGTGATCTAAAAGGTGGCATTTAAAGGTGAACCCAGAACAGAATCTCAAGATATGAAAAGTTAAAAGCAGCTGAAGTCTGACCAGAGATATGTGCACAGAAGAAGAAAAATTGAAGAAACAGTTGAAGACGTTGCACGTTAGACTTGAAAGTTGGGGGATCCCTCAGAGTGAGTGGAAGCCCATTGCAAGACCCTGAGTGACACAGAGTGAAGGAACTTGGTTGATTTCAAGACAGATGAGCAAAATTACTAAACAGAAGCTGTACTTACATTGCAGAATAGTTGGCAGTCCCTGGAGCTCAACAGATTGCAGAAGCTGGAAGACAACTGCAAGTAAAAAAAAAGTTAAAAAGAGAGAAATCTGCAGAGTTAAAACAAAAAGAGGAATAAACCGCTGCAATGTTCTGAAAGTTAAAAAAAGGCCCACAATCGCAGAGGGAGCATGCCGAGCACAAAAATGTACAGGAAACTCACAAAACGAAAACCGACAGCCTATGTAAAAAAACACTACTGCACAGATAGCCTCAAAAGGGCAATGACATTTAAAGCAGTAACTACAAGAGAAAAAAACAGCCATTGACAGAAAATTGGAAGGATCAGACAGAGAGAGCAGCAAAAGCCCCAGAGAGAGGGCAGCAAAAGACCCCAGAGAGAGGGCAACAAAAGACCCCAGAGAGAGGGCAACAAAAGGCCCCAGAGAGAGGGTAACAAAAGATCCGAGAGGGAGGGTAACAAAAAACCCCAGAGAGGGTAACAAAAGACCCCAGAGAGAGGGAGACAACATTCAAGTAAACCACAAGTTGGTTACCGACCAGGTCAATGCAATGAAATGTACGAGCTGAAGAGTTTAGTGCAGAAGAAAGAAATGGCAGGAAAGTAGCTGAAAGGCTCGCTCACAAATTGAGTTCTTTGAAAATGCTGAAATCCTACCCAAACTGCAGCAGCAGATGGCAGTGTGGATTTGAAGTGCAATATTCAATTTGAGTGTATGCATTCGGAAACATACGATAGACTGAAGTCTTCAATGAAGCAAGCTGTTCAAGGTTTGAACAAACAAATTTCAGAGATGACACAAAAATATCAGGAGGAAATAACGACCTTCAATTCCACAGCTGGCAAATCCAAACGGAAGTTGGAAAAATGCAACCAGATGTGCAGCCAGGCAAAACAGCAGCAGAAAAGACCCGCAAATAAGTTGCAACCCTGAAAGGCTCCTTGAAGAATCAATATGTAGCCATGGAAAAACACGAGGAACCGAAAAGAACATTGAATATTACGTCAGAAAAAGTTGTGTTGGAACTATCAGTAGCAACAAAACGATGCACTGAAGCCCAGAGTGAGTTGGCAAGAGGTCAACGAAAGATAAAAGTTGAAAGAATTACTGATTGGCCTTCAAGATCGAATGCAAAAGCAATGCGTCATCATTCAGCAACATGAAGAAATGAAGACTGTCTTATACAACAGAATTGAAGGACAGCTGAAGAAACTGGAAGAGAATTTGCTGAATGACAGGAAAACGCAAGATGAAGCAACTGACCTTTGCAAAAAAAAAAGAAAACCTGTCGAAGAATCTTCATACCCTGCGAGAATCCCTCAGGCCAAAGTTTGTTCCTCTGGAAAATTACAAAAAGAAACAAAATGAATTTAATATCACTCTGAACAAACTGATAAATCAAGTGGCACAGCAGACTCAGCAATGTTCAATATTCCAGGGGATATCTGGAAGAAAAAGATCGAAGAGTTGAAGAAACAGCTGCAAAAGAGGAGGCATTGAAAGAGAAAGCAGCAAGTGAATAATGAAGCAAGGAGTATATAGCTGCAGAACAGAAACAAGTTCAGACTTTGCTCAAGACAGCCCTGGCCAACAGTGAATCCAAAATGAAGGACATGGTCAATGTTCTGTCGCAGGTGGCAAAAGAACAGACAGAAATAAGACTGAAGTGCAAGGAACAAGAAGGAGGAAAGCACTGGTTGTCTCAGACGTACTGAGAGTCATTGAGTTGTTGAAAAATAAAAGAGTGAAAAGAGCTGACAATGTGAAACACGTGGAAATGAAGACTCCACCTGGGAGATGTCAGCATCCAACATCATGGGGGACACCAAGGAAAAGAAAATTCGAGTCCACTCTAGGAATGAATGGAGTGCACATTCCCTTCAGAGAGAACGGGACAAACCCACAGTGCCCGAACAAGGCAGACCAGTTGTTAATAAATATAAATGCAACTTGAATGAGGGCAAAAAGCTAATCAAAATGGCGATAATCGAGTACCAGAAACACAGAGTACTACTACCAAACTTGACGGACCAAGACACGGAAGAATGGTCCAGCCTCAAGACTGTCTGAATTCATAAAGTCAGAGACTTGAAATGGAGGCGAGAAGGGATAGCAAGTAAAGAGTTAAACTCCGTTAGAAGGGGGGGGGGGAGGGGGGAAGTTTTCTTCTGAGAAGAAAAAAGGATGTTGCATTTGCCTGCATGTAAAGGTGCTCGGAAGAGCAAGGGTTAATGTGGGACTAGAGAATAGCATCTCCCATTGTATGATGTACAGAGTTACATGGTAATAGACTGGAAGAACAATCTAAAAGGAACCTACCTGCATGGCAGCAGCACTATGCATGACTGTAACCAAGGTCTGTATGTAGTTAAGGTTTACTAATAATTGGTTCATATTTAAACATACAAGCCACAAGTTCCTATCAAAGAGACATCAAATAAACCCATTACACTATAGGGGTGCTCTTGTAATTTGGGGGAAGCCATATGTTATGTTGCATCATCGGTACATATGGTCAAAGATAGGTGAGGTGATTCTGTGCTGAGTGCAGCTTTTTGATCAGTGAGTTCTGGGATTGAGAGTGCGATTAGAAAGGAGGTCAAAGAAAATCAGTTGACGCCAGGCAGGAGCATCAACTGGTCACAACTGATTTCTACTGGAATGATCAGGTTACGACTTGTTTTAATTGGACGCAACCAAAAATAACTGGAAGCCAGTTGGTGTCCCCCCACTTGCCCGCTGAGCTTAACTAGGACAATTTGAATCTTACTGGAACCAATTGATGGGTTTATAACTGGAATAACAGCAGGATTCCACTTGCCCAGTTGACTTCAACTGTAATCATCTGAATCTTACTGGGACCAGTTAATTCCTACTGGAACAAGTTGACAGGCAAACTGGAACATTTTGGAATTAAGTGGATCCAGTTGCCATGTAACTGCTTCAATGATTCTTTGAACTGGAAATTGTACCAGTTGAAGTCAACTGGATTGACTTATGTCAAAGACTGCCTGAGTAAATGTACAAGGCAAAAAGGCATTGGTGTGACAGTATACATTTTCACATCAAGTTTGAAATGCTTCATATGAAGCACAATGATTTGTATCTTCTCACCATCATGTCATCATGTATATTAATATAGAAACATAGACGTTAGGAGCAGGAGGAGGCCATTCTGCCCTTTGAGCCTGCTGCACCATTCGTCACGATCATGGCTGATCGTCCAACTCAATAGCCTAATTCTGCTTTCTCTCCATAACCCTTGATCCCATTCACCTCAAGTGCCATATCTAGCCGCCTCTTGAATGTATTCAATGTCTTAGCCTCAACTACTTCCTGTGGTAATTAATTCCACAGGCTCACCACTCTTTGGGTGAAGAAATGTCTCCTTTTCTCTCTCCTAAATGGTCTACTCCGAATCCTCAGACTGGGACCTCCCTGGTTCTGGAAACACCCACCAACAGGGACATCCTCCCTGCATCCATCCTATCTAGTCCTAATGTAACACCGCTGTTTAGGAAGGGAGGGAGGCAGAAGATGGGAAATTATAGGCCGGTTAGCCCGACTTCGGTCATTGGTGAGATTTTAGAATCCATTATTAAAGATGAGATCGCGGAGTATGTGGAAGTGCATGAAAAAATAGGACTGAGTCAGCACGGCTTCATCAAGGGGAGGTCACGTCTGACAAATCTGTTAAGAGTTCTTTGAGGAAGTAACAAGGAAGTTAGACAAAGAAGAACCAGTCAACGTGATTTATTTAGATTTCCAGAAGGCCTTTGACGAGGAGCCGCATAGGAGACTGTGAAATAAGTTAGGAGCCCATGGTATTAAGGATAAGATCCTGGCATGGATAGAGGATTGGCTGGCAGGCAGAAGGCAGAGAGTGGGGATAACGGGATCATTTTCAGGATGGCAGCCGGTGACTAGTGGTATGCCTCACGGGTTAGTGCTGGGACCACAACTTTTCACAATATACATTAATGATCTGGAAGAAGGAACTGAAGGCACTGTTGCTAAGTTTGCACATGATACAAAGATCTGTAGAGGTACAGGTAGTATTGAGGAAGCAGGCGGGCTGCAGAAAGACTTGGACAGGCTAGGAGAGTGGGCACAGAAGTGGCAGATGGATTACAATGTAGAAAGGTGTGAGGTTATGCACTTTGGAAGGAGAAATGGAGGCATAGACTATTTTCTAAATGGGGAGATGCTTAGGAAATCAGAAGCACAAAGGGACTTGGGAGTCCTTGTTCACAATTCTCTTAAGGTTAACGTGCAGGTTCAGTCGGCAGTTAGCAAGGCAAATGCAATGTTAGCATCCATGTCGACAGGGCTAGAATACAAGACCAGGGAGGTACTTCTGAGGCTATATAAAGCTCTGCTCGGACCCCATTTGGAGTATTGTGAGCAGTTCTGGGCGCCGTATCTAAGGAAGGATGTGCTGGCCTTGGAAAGGGTCTCGAGGAGGTTTACAAGAATGATCCCTGGAATGAAGAGCTTGTTGTATGAGGAATGGTTGAGGACTTTGGGTCTGTACTCGTTGGAGTTTAGAAGGATGAGGGGGGATCTTATTGAAACTTACAGGATGCTGCAAAGCCTGGATAGAGTGGACGTGGAGAGGGTGTTTCCACTTGTAGGAAAAGCTAGAAGCAGATGACACAATCTCAGACTAAAGGGACGATCCTTTAAAACTGAGATGAGGAGGAATTTCTTCAGCCAGAGGGTGGTGAATGTGGAACTCTGTTGCCGAAGGCTGTGAAGGCCAAATCACTGGTGTCTTTAAGACAGAGATAGATAAGTTCTTGATCAATAAGGGGATCAGGGGTTATGGGAGAAGGCAGGAGAATGGGGATGAGAAAAATATCAGCCATGATTGAATGGCTGAGCAGACTCGATGGGCCGAATGACCTAATTCTGCTCCTATGTCTTATGGTCCTGTTAGAATTCTATAAGTCTCTATGAGACCTCCCTTCATTCGTCTGAACTCCAGTGAAAACAATTCTAACCTAGTCAATCTCTCCTCAAAAGTCAGTCCCGCCATCCCCGGTAAATCGGCACAGGTACAAGTTTATTAATGTCGTGCATTAAACCATTTCAAAGTTTTCTAATTTCTTGATTATCACAAAGTGGGAAAAGATACTGTATTATATTATATTGAAAGCTTCTTAGGATAGGAAGAAAAATAATTTTTCTAATTGAGAAGCATTAAAAAAAACATTATCGGATTAACCATTGCCATTGTAAGAACCTTTAGTTGCTATAGTGTCAGTCATTGCTCAGTGGTAGCACCCCCTTACATTCCTTACACCCCCTTGAATATGATTAAATATAATAATAATCTTTATTGTCACAAGTAGGCTTACGTTAACACTGTAATGAAGTTACTGTGAAAAGCCCCTAGTCGCCACATTCCGTCGCCTGTTCAGGTACACAGAGGGAGAATTCAGAATGATCAAATTACCGAACAGCACTTCGTTTGAGAGTTGTGGGAGGAAACCGGAGCACCCGGAGGAAAACCACGCAGACACGGAGTTAACGTGCAGACACCGCTCAGAAAGTGCGCCAAGCCGGGAATCGAACCTGGGACCCTGGAGCTGTGAAGCAATGGTGCTAACCACTGAACCCCCTGTTAAGAATAGATAATGGCAAGAAAATCCTACGTGGACACCAACGAAGAACATGGGCTGAAAAACTTTGGAGATACAAATGGAACAAAACCCAAAGAAATGAACATATAAATGAACATATAACACAAGAGGGGAAAGATACACCTTTGCTGCCCGAATTCCTTTCCTTCCTAGGGCAATCCTCACTGCTCCTCTTCCCTGGTAATGGTTTCCTCTCTCCCACTCCCTGGTCGGGCTGCCCCCGTTCCTGGTCCTCGCCATTTCCCTCCCGCTGCTTCCTGACCACCTCCCAATTGACGAACCCCTAATTGCTTTGCTCACCATCATTCTGACCACACCTCTCACCAATCGTTCAATCATAGCAAAGCCTTGGGACAGAAGGATGGCGAACAAAACAATGAGGGTGATTGGGAGGAGGTTGAGACAGAGGGAGGGAATCATTGATTACCAAGGAGAGCGAGGTGAGTCAGTAAGCCCCCTTTATGGAGCACAAAGAGGCCAGTGAGCAGTTGTACTCTGCAATTGATGGCAAGGTAATGAATCTTAGAATTGATTTTCAAAACATTTGATAAGCAATGTTGGTTTCAGCAAAAGTGTCGGATCATTACGAGAGTAGCTGCAGTGTTAAACTTTCCTCCGTCGCGAATGATTTGTCATTCAGTGAGACTGAACTGTTGAAGTAGTTAAACTGAGTCGATTATCTTCCAATTTTCCACAAAGAATATAGAGTATGTCCCTGATTTTATTTGCAGGTATTATTGAGATATGAGAGGGAATGTGGAGTACGGCACACATGGCCAAAGGGTGAATCCATTATTCATCAGATCTTTAGCTGTTGGCATCTGTGGGTCTGGGGAAGCAGGCTTTCAGGAAAGAGCTCGTAAAAATTAATAATATATGGGAAGATTCAGGACTTCAATAAAAAAGACAAACCTCTCAATGTGTAAATGTAAATAAAGCTTAATTTCTGGATTTTGATTCACTGCTGCCATTCTCGTGCACTTGGACTGTGTTCTTTTTGGTTGGTTTCCATCTGCATTTTAACCCTTTAACAGTCTTTGGTTTCCACAATTTACGTATTTATTAACTTTTTTTTGTTCAGGTGTTTAATTGCGTTTTATTTCTTTGGTTACAGGAACGTTAGTCTGGTGATATCATTGTTGTGTTGTAATTCACCGACTGACCACGAGGAGTCTCATTAGTATATAAGTGAATGTTAGAGTCAGGTGACCTCAGACTGACTGGAGAGCTGGAAGAGAGAGATTGCCTGTGCATGTTAATACTGTTATTCATCTGTTGTTTTGTATATAGTTTACCCACAGTTAATGTTAATAAATCATCTATAGCTTTAGCTACAAGTGTTCTTGTAATATAAATCAGGCCATCCGACAAGAACATTACAGTTAGCACCTCGGAGAAAATCAGGAGGCGAACAATCCCGTCTCAATCATGTAAATAGTGTTCAAGCTTTGTTTCTGATAGTTAAAGTGTAAAAATGTTAACTTGCAGCAATGCTACTTTTGGTTTCTGCACTGTTTCTTTGATTTTTGCTTCATGTGTTTTGTGTTTTTATGTGTCTCAATAAAATGTGAAACTTAAAGTGCAGTCCAGTTAAATTATAGTTCACTGGCCCACAGCACACACAGATACATGTGTTGGCTTCATTGCGTTGCAGTGTCAGCACAATCACCTCAAGACGAAAGGTGGACGGACTCCTTCACGCAGCCTTTTAATCCGATTAGTGTACCAGACATCCCTTCCTGATTTTCCTGACTCTGCCTTTAGAGCTCCAACAAATGAGGCATGATGGCATGACCAAATCCAGAGGCTCATCATCGGACTGGGACTCAGCAGATTCCTGGCGTCCAGTGATCCTCTTGAGTGCTGGTACCCTGGGACGTCCCTGCCTCTGCCTGTTGGGGATCAGAGAGGATGACGTGCTCAACAGATTGTGAGGTGTCTCCAAAACTAGGTCCCACCGAGGTGTGTCTGTCTGTGCTGATGCAGGGTGTGTGTGAGCAATGTGATGGTTCTTCTATATTGGGGTCCATGAAGCCCTCCCTCTGTGTTGCTGTCAGGGCTGGAGTCAAGGACTGGTGAACTCCCTGGGCTGCTTCCAGAATGTTCCTGCGACTGAAAGGTCATTCGTGCATGGATCCCGTCTTCAGAAACAGGAAATGAAATGAATGAATGAAATGAAATGAAAAGACAAGACTCGCAGCATTGTTGTGGTTGGATAGTGATGCAGTTCTGAATCCTCACTTGGTTTATCACCGCCAACCTCACTCTCAGCACAGGAGCGATCAATGTCCTCCTCCGCCAGCTGGATGGCTCTGTCATAGAATCATAGAATTTAAAGTGCAGAAGGAGGCCATTCAGTCCATCGAGTATGCACCGGCCCTTGGAAAGACCACCCCACCCAAGCGCACACCTCCACCCTATCCCCATAACCTAGTAACCCCACCCCATCCCACCTTTTGGACACTAAGGGCAATTTAGCATGGCCAATCCACCTAACCTTAGAGGCAAGTATCATTCTTTTTTTAATGTATTTTATTCCAAACATATTCATAGAATCGTAGAATTTACAGTGCAGAAGGTCATTCGGCCCATCAAGTCAGCACCAGTCTTTGGAAAGAGCACCCTACTTAAGCCCACGCCTCCACTCTCTCCCCGTAACCAGGAACTCCACCTAACCTTTTTAGACACTAAGGGCAATCTAGCATGGCCAATCCACCTAACCTGTACATCTTTGGACTGTGGGAGGAAACCGGAGAACACAGAGGAAACCCACGCAGACACGGGGACAACGTGCAGGCTCCGCACAGACAGTGACCAAAGCCGGGAATTGAACCTGGGCCCCTGGAGCTGTGAAGCAACTGTGCTAACCACTGTGCTAACATGCTGCCATGTCCTTGAAGTCTGTGAGGACTTTCAGCTGTGGCATCCCTCCACCTGTCTGGGATTTCCCCCTCTTATTATGTGCCAGCTTGTCCAGCATGAAGACAGATGGAGAGATTGTAAATAGGATGTGTGCCAGGACAGATGATAAGGATGCCTGGCAAGTGTGTATGGTGAGTGGGACCAGTGAGATGAGGACACGAACCACAGGGGAGATGAAGATGTGTGTGGCAGAGCAAGTGGTGGTGTCCCTTGAGCTAACAGTGAGAGAGCTCCTATAGATGTGTATCACATCTGTCTTCACCCAAGAGAATGAGGATGTAGGTATGGAACTTAAGGAGAGAGAATGTGAGGCTCTTCAGAAAATTGGCGTAAGGAGTGACAAGTTATTGGAGGTGTTGACAGGCTTAAAAGTGGACAAATCTCCAGGTCTGGATGAATTTTGTCCCAGGCTGCTGTGGGAGGCAAGGCAGGAGATTGCAGGGGCTCTAACCCAAAGATTTAATTCCTCTCTGGCTATGAGGGAGGTGCCAGGAGACTGGAGAACAGCTAATGTGGTTCCACTGTTTAAGAAGGGTTGCAGAGATAAGCCAGGGGACTACAAACCAGTGAGTCTCATGTCAGTGGTAGGGAAACTATTGGAGAAAATTCTGAAGGCGAGAATCTATCTCCACTTGGAGAGGCAAAGTTTGATCAGGGACAGTCAGCATGGATTTGTCAGAGGGAGGTCATACCTCACAAATTTGATTGAATGTTTTGAGGAGGTGACCAGGTTATAGATAAAGGTTGTGTAGTTGATGTAGATTCCAGCAAAGCCTTTGACAAGGTCCCCACATGGGAGACTTATAAAGAAAGCAAATGCACTGGGGACACAGGGTAATTTGATAAGGTGGATCCAAAATTGGCTTGGTTGTAGGAGACCAAGGGGTGACAGACAGCTGCTTTAGTGACTGGAAGCCAGTGTCCAATGGCATACCACAGGGATCTGTGCTGGGTCCCCTATTATTCATCATTTCTCTAAACAACATAGATTGGGGGGGGGGGTTAACAGTGAGTTTGATTGTTTTGGGTTACAGGAAGATACAGGCAGGATGGTCAAATGGGCAGAAGAGTGGAAGATGGAATTTAACCCTGAAAAATGTGAGATGATACACTTAGGAAGGAGTAATTTGAACAAGGAAGTATTCCTTGGCAGTGAGAAGTCCCGAGGAACAAAGAGAGGTTGGCGTGCTTGCCTATAGATCTCTGAAGGAGGGAGGACAGGTTAATAGGGTGGTGAAAAAGGCATATGGGACACTTGTGTTTATCAATCGAGGCATAGATTACAAAAGCAGGGAGGTCATGTTGGAGTTGTATTGAACTTTGGTGAGGCCACAGTTGGAGTAGTGTGTGTGGTGTTGGGTGCTCTGAGGTACAGATGAACCAACACGGTTGCGATTGGTACAACGCAGTTTTATTCCAACTAGTTATTTACACATCTGTCTTGGTACTCAGCACGTGGTGACTGTATGAGTGTCTTGTTAATGAGGTCCTGGCCTTGTCCTGTCTCCAGATGGACTGGCCAGCAGGTGTCGTGTTTCTCGTCTTATACTGTGTCTGCTCTTGTCTGTGATTGGCTGTCGTGTTGTGTGTGCTAATTGGTCTGTTGGTCTGTCTATCATGATGTGTGTGTTGTGATGTGTGTTTGAATATCATGACATCCCCCCTTTTTTACAAGATTATGTGCCTACGTGGTTATAAATATGAATGTGTCCTGAGTGCAGCTAAAGGTGTGTGTGCGTGATATTTACAGCATGTACATGTGGCGTAACTATATACAAGGGGCAATGTCAGGTGTGGCATGCTAACGAGGTTGTATCATAACAAAAGAAGAAGAACGTTGAAATGTGGTCCGATCAAACGAGACCTGGAACGATAAAACAGTGACATGTTACAATACAGTAGTTGCTAAAACTTGACGTGTGAACAATCTCATAAGTCCAGTCTAGTAGGTGGGCGATGAATTCGGGTTGACCGCCTCAAGGGTGGGTCGAGAACCACCGGCTGAGGTGCGAGCCTGGCCACAGATGGTGATAGAAGGGGCATGGTATAGGCAGCTCCACGAAGTCGCTATCAGGAACCAGTGGAGGACACGGCGTCTATGTATGGTTCCGTTGCGAGCATGGAAGTAGGCGAAGGGCTCGCCGATTGCGCCTACGCATGGATCCATCCGGCATGCGTACCAGGAACGAGCGGGGAGCCACGCGTCGGAGAACTTCGGCAGGTGCTGACCAGCCACCGTCTGGTAGGTGGATGCGGACGTTGTCTCCAGGGACCAGGGAGGGAAGATCAGTTGCCCTTGTGTCGTACAATCTCTTCTGGCGACCGTGCTGCAGTTGCATCCTATGCAGTACCGGAGCATGGTCTATTATTGGTGCCAGGATGGAAGGCACAGTGGTTCTGAGGGCGCGACCCATCAGCAGCTGTGCTGGCGAGAGACCCGTGGCTAGTGGGGCCGAGCGATAGGCCAGCAGGGCGAGGTGAAAGTCCGATCCGGCAGCAGCAGCCTTGCAGAGGAGCCGCTTGGCAATGTGAACGCCCTTCTCCGCCTTTCCACTGGACTGGGGGTGCAGAGGGCTGGACGTCATGTGTGTGAAGCCATACGAGGCCGCAAAGGACGACCATTCATGGCTGGCAAAAGAGGGCCCATTGTCTGACATGACAGTCATCGGAATGCCGTGGCGAGCAAAGGTGCCTTTGCAGGCCCTGATGACAGCAGACGACGTCAGATCGTGCAGGCGTATGACTTCTGGGTAATTGGAGAAGTAGTCCATGATGATAACATAGTCCATGCCAAGCGTGTGAAATAGGTCGACACCCACCTTCGCCCAGGGGGACGTCACCAGCTCATGGGGCAGAAGCGTCTCAGGAGGTTGCGCCGGCTGAAACCTTTGGCAGGTTGTACAGTTGATCACCATGTTGGCAATATCGTCACTGATGCCCGGCCAGTATACCGCCTCTCGGGCCCTCCGTCTGCACTTCTCGACCCCCAAGTGGCCTTCGTGTATTTGATCGAGAACCAGCTGGCGCATACTGTGCGGAATGACAATCCTGTCCAGCTTCAGAAGGATCCCATCAATGATGGCTGGGTCGTCTCGTACATTATAGAACTGCGGGCACTGCCCTTTGAGCCATCCTCCCGTCATGTGGCGCATCACTCGCTGTAAAAGGGGGTCGGCCGCTGTCTCTCGGCGGATGCGGGCCAGACTGGAGTCGTCAGCCGGCAGATTTGCCGCTGTCAAGGCCACCTGTGCCTCGACCTGACATACGAACCCCTCCGCATCTGGCGGCGTGCTCACTGCTCTGGATAGGGCATCCGCCACGATGAGGTCCTTCCCTGGAGTGTAGACCAGTTGGAAGTCATACCTCCTGAGTTTAAGTAGGATGCGCTGGAGGCGAGGGGTCATCTCGTTCAGGTCCTTGTTTATTATGCTGACCAGGGGGCGGTGGTCAGTTTCGACCGTGAACCGTGGAAGACCATAGACATAATCGTGGAACTTGTCTGAACCGGTTAGCAAGCCCAGGCATTCTTCTTCGATTTGCGCGTAGCGCTGCTCTGTGGGGGTCATGGCCCGCGATGCATAGGCAACCGGGGCCCATGACGACGTGTCATTGGAGCACTGCTCCAATGCCGGATTGGCTGGCATCAGTTGAGATTTTGGTGGGACGAGACGTGTCGAAGAACGCCAACACTGGTGCCGTGGTGAGTTTGCGTTTGAGCTCCTCCCATTCCAGCTGGTGTGTGTGTTGCCACTGGAACTCTGTAGATTTTTTGACGAGGTGGCGCAGAGTCGTTGTGTGGGAGGCAAGGTTGGGAATGGATTTCCCTAGGAAGTTGACCATGCCAAGGAATCGTAGGACAGCCTTCTTGTCGGCCGGCTGCGGCATGGCTGTGATGGCGCTCACCTTGTCTGCATCCGGACGGACCCCTGACCGGGAAATGTGGTCCCCCAGGAACTTCAATTCGGTCTGGCCAAAGGCGCACTTGGCTCGGTTGTGTCGCAGGCCGTTTTCCCGTATGCGGAGCCGATGTATGTGCTCCTGCGGTGTGGTGGATCAGATGATGACATCGTCCACATATACGCGCACCCCTTCGATGCCTTCCATCATCTGCTCCATGATTCTGTGGAAGACCTCGGATGCCGAGATGATGCCAAATGGCATCCGGTTGTAGCAGAATCTGCCGAAAGGGGTGTTGAAGGTACAGAGCTTTCGGCTGGACGGGTCCAGTTGGATCTGCCAAAATCCTTTAGAAGCATCCAGTTTCGTGAATATCTTCACTTGGGCCATTTCACTGGTGATCTCCTCCCGTTTGGGTATGGGATAATGTTCCCGCATAATGTTATTATTGAGGTCTTTGGGGTCTATACAGATGCGGAGCTCGCCAGAGGGCTTCTTGACACACACCATGGAGCTGACCCATGGCGTGGGCTCCGTGACCCTGGCTAGGACCCCTTGGTTCTGGAGATCCTGCAGCTGCAGCTTGAGGCGGTCTTTAAGTGGCGCAGGAACCCTGCAAGGTGCGTGAACGACCGGGATGGCGTCCGGTTTGAGGCGAATTTGGTATGTGTATGGCAGTGTTCCCATGCCTTCGAATGCCTCCTGGTTGTGGGCGAGGAGCGATTGGAGCTGTGCGTTGAACTCAGCATCCGTGAAGTCAGATGTGTCGTCTGGCGAGAGCGAAAGAATTCGTTGCACAAGGTGGAGAGCCTTACATGCCTGTGCGCCCAGCAGGGAGTCCTTCGATGAGCCAACTATCTCGAACGAGAGTGTGGCCGTGTGTGTTTTGTGTGTCACCTGGAGCTGGCAGGATCCCATGGCCGGGATAACGTTCCCGTTGTAGTCGACCATCTTGCACCGGGATGGCTGGATTGGTGGTCTGACCTTCATGGCATAGAATGCTGACCATGCTATGAGGTTGGCGGATGCGCCAGTGTCCAGGCGGAAAGTGATCGGCGATCGGTTGACCGTCAGGGTGGCACTCCATTCATCGGCCGGATTGATGGTGTTGACCTGGTTCACATCAATGACCGCAACTCGGAAGGCGTCTTGGTCATCTGTGTCGTCCGTTTGGATGTCGTGATGTGGAGGCTGAATGGTCCGCACGTGTCTGCAAGGTTGTCGGAGATGTGGAAGATCCACAGGTTGAGCCGCTCGACAGTAGGTAGCGTAGTTGCCTATCTTGCCGCAGCGTAGGCATTGTCGGGTTTTTGCAGGACATTGCCCTTTTAAATGTGCAGCTCCACAGTTGCCGCACGTCATGACGTCATGGCGTTCGTTACGCCACTGCGCATGCGCAGTTCGGTCTTGCGCAGGCGCGCCTGCGCAGTGCGTCCCTCAATGTTGCCGTTGCATTTGGCGCGCACAAACGCGGGAGGCCTCAAAAAGCGCGCGAAACGGCCGCCCTCGTCCGGGCCGCGGGCCGGGAGAAACTCGATTGCCTGGATGCGTTCGGCCTCATGTGCGGCCTGGCTTGCCGATTCGATCGCTTGGGACCCCCTCCGTGCCGATTCGGTCGCCTGAAATTGGGCTGGTCGCATTTTCATGCAGGACACAGGCTTCCAATGCAGATGCCAAGGTCAGGCCTTTAATTTTTAGAAGCTGCTGGCATAGGCCACTGGAGGCAACGCCAAAAACGATCTGGTCCCGGATCATGGACTCTGAGGTGGTGCCGTAACCGCAGGACTTCGCGAGTATGCGGAGGTGCGTCAGGAAGGACTGAAAGAGCTCATCCTTACCTTGTAGGCGCTGCTGAAAGATATACCTCTCAAAGCTTTCATTGACCTCAACGTTGAAGTGCTGGTCGAGCTTGAGGAGGACCGTATCATATTTAGATTTGTTCTAGCCTTCCGCGAACACCAAGGAGTTGTATACATCGATGGCGTGCTGACCTGCGGTAGTGAGGAGCATGGCAATCTTTGTTTCGTCCGAGGCGCCCTGTTTTTCGTTGGCTCGCATGAACAGTTCGAATCGCTGCTTGAAGAGCTTCCAATTGGTGCCCAGGTTCCCAGCGACTTGCAACGGCTGCGGTTTATTGTGGGTGTCCATGGCTCAGGATGGCAGATTTGCCAGTAAGTATCGATTCACTCACTGGTATCATGTGGTGTTGGGTGCTCTGAGGTACGGATGAACCAACACGGTTGCGATTGGTACAACGCAGTTTTATTCCAACTAGTTATTTACACATCTGTCTTGGTACTCAGCACGTGGTGACTGTATGAGTGTCTTGTTAATGAGGTCCTGGCCTTGTCCTGTCTCCAGATGGACTGGCCAGCAGGTGTCTTGTTTCTTCTTGTCTTATACTGTGTCTGCTCTTGTCTGTGATTGGCTGTCGTGTTATGTGTGCTAATTGGTCTGTTGGTCTGTCTGTCATGATGTGTGTGTTGTGATGTGTGTTTGAATATCATGACAGTGTGTACAATTCTGGTTGCCACATTATAGGAAGGGTGTGGTTGCACTGGAGGGGGTGAAGAGAAGATTCACCAGAATGTTGCCTGGGATATAGTTATGAAGATAGGTTGGATAGGCTTGGGTTGTTTTCTCTGGAGCAGAGAAGACGGAGAGGCAACCTGATTGAGGTGTACAACGTTATGTGGGGCATGGACAGGGAGTAGCTGTTCCCCTTAGTTGAAGGGTCAGTCACAAGGGGACACAAGTCCAGAATGAGGGGCAGGAGTTTGGGGGGATTTGAGGAAAAACATTTTTACCCAGAGGGTGGTGACGGGTCTGGAATACACTGCCTGAGAGGGTGGTAGAGGCAGGTTGCCTCACATAAAAGTACCTGGATGAGCACTTAGCATGTCTTAACTTTGAAGGCTACGGGCCAAGTGCTGGCAAATGGGATTAGGTAGGCAGGTCAGGTTTCTTTCATTGTCAGTGCAGACTTGATGGGCCAAAGGGCCTCTTCTGCACTGTATTTGTCTGTGATTCTATAATGGGTTAGAGTGTGCGAATTGCGAGTGAGGAGAAGAGTAACTTACCCTACCGGGACGTAGGAGATCATTCAGCCACTTGTGGCACTGGATGGCTGTCGTCCTCAGCTGGGCATTAGCGCTGGCCACTGCTGCCACTGCCTCCCATGCTGAATTGGTGGTCTTGCTGGCAGGTCTTCACCCAGAGCATGGGCACAGCACATTGCAGTGGGCCTCTACTTTTTGGGGGCAGTATTCGCAGCCATGACTTCCCAGTGGTAAGTGGGCTAGCTGTGCACAGGGTCAGCATTTAAATGTGGCTCCCGATTACTAAGGAACTGAGGTAATGAGGGCGAATATGAGGGTGACAGCCAGTGAACCTGACAGTAAGAGCCGCACTATATGGTGTGAAAAGCTGGCATTGCCGCCAACTGGCTATACGCCACTTTTCCTGCCCGCAATCGGCCTTTGCCAATCTCACTTTAGTGACCACAGATGAGTCTGAGGCAAGTGGACAAAGAGAAATTAGTCATATTGCAAAGCAATAATCTGAAATGAAAATCACTTATTGTCACAAGTAGGCTTCAAATGAAGTTACTGTGAAAAGCCCCTAGTCGCCACATTCCGGCGCCTGTTCGGGGAGGTTGGTATGGGAATTGAACCGTGCTGCTGGCCTGCCTTGGTTTGCTTTCAAAGCCAGCGATTTAGCCCTGTGCTAAATAGCCACTGTATAATACTCTTCAGGTCCCAGCTGGGTCTGAAGTTTTGATTCCAAGTTTGGCCGACTTTTATATCAATGTCTATTACCCTGTCCATAGGTTCCCCGCCCTCAGCTGGGGAGTCCATACTCGATGAGGCTCACGGGGAGACTAATTGCCCCAACCACATGCGGGTTATAACTTTAAGTGTTCCTATATTGTATTTCCCAAGAGTTGGTCACCTACCCTCGGCTGGCCTTAAATGTCTTTTAAAAAGCATTTAGACAGTTATATGGGTAAGATGGGTATAGAGGGATATGGCCCAAATGTGCACAATTGGGATTGGCTTAGTGGTTAAAAACTGGCAGCATAGACAAGTTGGGCTGAAGGGCCTGTTTTCATGCTGTAAACTTCTATGATTCTCTATAAGTTGGATCAGTAAATTTAACCAGTCCAACTGGTCGCAACTGGATTCAGCTGAGCCGCTCAATTGGAAACAATTCAACAGGCTAACTGGCACCAGTTCAAATTGCCCAACCACCAGTTTGAACTGGACCAGTTTTAGTGTCCATTTGAAAACTGGACCCATTGAAAACTATTTTTATTCTGTTGTCTTCTTCATCAGTTTAAAAATGGTGGGTGTACATTTGCTTCGATTCTTGAGATTTATAGTTACTACAATTCATTGCATTTGTTAAAAAAAGTAATTCTCAATGCGCAAATGTAATTGCAATATTCATTTTAAATTTTATCGGCCTGGCTTTAATTAACATAACCGACCCAGGTTCAATGAAGAGTTCAGGAGGGCATGGGAGGAGCAACACCAGGCACATCTATAAGTGAGGTATCAACTTAGTGAAGCGACAATACTTGTGTGCCAAACGGCTTAAGCAGCAAATATTAGGCAAACAAAAGCGATCCCACAACCAATGAATCGGGTCTGAGCTCTGCAGTTCCTCTACATCCTGTTGTGAATGTGGACAAATCAACAACTCACAAGAGGAGGTGGCTCCACAAATATCCCCATCCTCAATGATGGGGAAGCCCAGCACATCAGTGCAAAGGACAAGGCTGAAGCATTCGCAATAATCTTCAGCCAGAAGTGCTGAGTGGATGATCCATCTCAGTCTCCTCCTCCAACACTGGCAATGTGGAATATTGCCCAGGTATATCGTGTACACAAGAAACAGGACAGATTCAACACGGCCAAATACTGCCCCATCAGTCTACTCTCAATCATCAGTAGATGGAATGTGTCATCAACAATGCTGTTAAGCGGCACTAGTTTAGCAATAACCTGCTCACTGACACTCAGTTTGGGTTCAGTCAGGGTCACTCAGCTCCTGACCTCAAGAGGAAAACCCTCCGCTGATTGGAGTCACACCTGGCAAAAAGGAAGATGGTTGTGATGGTTGGAGGTCAATCATCCCTGCTCTAGGACATCACTGCAGGAGTTCCTCAGGGTAGTGTTCCAGGCCCAACCATCTTCAGCTGCTTCATCAATGATCTTGCTTCTATCATAAGGTCAGAAGTGAGGATGCTCACTGATAATTGTACAATGGTTAGCACCATTGACGACTCCTTAGACATTGAAACAATCCATATCTAAATACAGCAAGACTCGGACAACATCCAGGCTTGGGCTGACAGGTAGCAAGTAACATTTGCACCACACAAGTGCCAGGCAATGACTATCTCCAACAGGAGAGAATTTAACCATCGCCCTTTGACGTTCAATGGTATTACCATGATGAATCCCTCACTGTCAACAGCCTTGGGATTCCTATTGACCAGAAACTGAGCTGTACTAGCCATATAAATTCTGTGGCTACAAGAGCAGGCTAGAGGCTAGGAATCCATCTATAATTTTCATTGCATCAGGGGTGCCCTTTAAAAATGGCATCCCGATCTTTTAAAATGCGAAGTTGCTGGCAGAGCAGGCTCACTCAGAGAATTCAGTTGGCCTTAATTAATTCTTATTCTCACTCCAATTGCTATCCTTTCCAGCTCTTTTTGTAGTTTGTTTCATCCAATGTTTGCCTCCATTCATGCTGGAGTACAGTTCGCTAAGAATGGCAGCACCTCAATAACTCACTCACACAACACAGACAACGAATGCCAACTGGCTCCCTGATTGGGGAATGGATATTGGCGCTGAACCTGATCCAACCATAAACACAGAACCGAGGACTTTAATGGGTGAAATGAGCAAACTTGAAAGCGACATGATTAGAACGTTTTTTGCGACATGAATCTGGTTATGTGTGGAAAGGACTCTGATAAAACTGTTACTGCTGCTCTGAGTGACACCTGCAAGAAACAGATGGACCTCCATTGGAAATGGACTGATAAGGATAGAGATAACCCAACACTGGAAATAACACAAGAGCCCCCTATCGATGGGGACATAGGAAATCTCAAATCAGACCGAGGAGGGAAAATGCTCTCGAATGTAAAATGCAGGTTGTGAATGCAGTAAGGCATTCTCTAACTTTGCTCAATTTGGCACTGGAGGGAGGGAAACAATGCAGAACGTTTCTCGAGCCGTGAACCGGTTTGGGTTAAAGTAAACACTTTAACTTCCTGCACATGAGCTTTAAACTCTGTAACTAGGTTATAGATATCTGACCCGGGAGTGCTTTCAGACTACACAAGAGAATACGTTTTCTGTGACACGTCCCCCCCCAATGGGTTTTGCTGCTGGACTGGAGGGCCAGTTAGAAAATTGAGAGTATATCTCTGATCACATTTCACGACATTCTTGCGCTAGACTTTCCCCTCGAGAGCACATTTTGCGAGTCAGGCCATTTTACAACTCGTAAACGGCACTCCCAACTGATTTGCGACTTTGCACGAGATAATTGTCTTTACCCCGCAAGGTCTGTGTTCACAGAGCAGTTTTCGAGCTACAAGCACATGCAGAAGAAGTATGGGTATAGTGGCAGACCAGTGAGAAGGCCCGCCTCGGTTCTCGGGTACAGCAGCATGGCTCCTAATATTGTTTAAAGGCCCCATGAACCTCACCTTCACTGAACCCCTTCCACAATCCTGCTGCCCCATGCCCCCTTCATGCACCTCCATGTTTCATCAATAGCCACTCACCCAGTCCATTTTGCACAATCCTCAGTTTCCATGTATTATCAATGGAAATACCTTACATTCCTTGGACAAAAATTAACCTTTCACCATCAAATAAAAGCCCCCATCAAACACCCAATCATGGATACTGAGGAAGAACACTGAATTAATTCTGCCATGAGAAAAAGTATTGTAATATCTGTAATCCTGTTAGCTTGTGTCAACAAACCAGGAACTACATCAAAAACACAATCTGTTATTACAATCTCTTAGAATTGTCATTCATGCTCAGGTGAATATAAAATCTACTGTGTTAAAATCCATCAGCACTTGAAACTGAGCCAAATATTTATAATGAGCACAGCTGTACATACAATAGAGTACACTCTCTATTCAAATGGACAGAAGGTGCTCATTTCAATTTCAAAGAAGAGTGCCTGTCAATGAATCAACAGGAACAGGTGGTTAGATTTTTTTCCCCAAGTGTTAAAAAGAAGTTTAAAAAAAAATAAGCCAGCTGTCACTCAATTTATTTTTAAAATTAAAAAAAAAAAAATTAATTAGAGTACCCAATTCATTTTTTCCAATTAAGGGCCAATTTAGCGTGGCCAATCCACCTACCCTGCACATCTTTGGGCTGTGGGGGCGAAACCCATGCAAACAGGGGGAGAATGTGCAAACTCCACACGGACAGTGACCCAGAGCTGGGATTGGACCTGGGACCTCGGTGCCGTGAGGCAGCAGTGCTAGCCACTGTGCCACCTATGCTGTCACTCAATTTAGATCATAGTTCAAAAAATGACAGCACAGACTGATGAGACGTTTTGTAACATTTCTCACTGCATTATGGTACTTTCTCCATTAGAGAAGTACTGCAATGCTTGCGAACAATTACAATACTGGTCAACGTAAGGTCTGTTTATTTTTGCAGGACATATCTCTATGAAGAATCACTGCGTTAAAAACACATCCACATTACAACACAGAATCTAAAAATGACATTTGAAGATGTGAAAACATTTTACACTTACTTTTCATAATTTTTCCCTGACTCCTCAGCAGGCTTTCCATTTTCTTCATGAACTGTCAAACCTGGAATGCTTTTACTGGACTTCCAAAATCCCGCACTACCAAGGAAAGTGTTGCACGGGAGGAAATCCGCTTTTCGACCCCATCTAAAAAAGGGAACCCGACCTCTGCAGGCGTGCATACCCATTTTGTCTCGGATCGTGTTTTCGGGATCCTTAAGGGGGAGGGGGAGCAGCACCAAGTCGTGGTCCACAGAGGTACCAACGACATAGGTAGGAAAAGGGATAGGGATGTAAGGCAGCAATTCAGGGAGCTAGGGTGGAAACTTAGATCTAGGACAAAGAGAGTTATTATCTCTGGGTTGTTACCCGTGCCACGTGCTAGCGAGACGAGGAATAGGGAGAGAGAGAAGTTGAACACGTGGCTACAGGGATGGTGCAGGAGGGAGGGTTTCAGATTTCTGGATAATTGGGGCTCATTCTGGGGTCAGTGGGACCTCTACAAACGGGATGGTCTACACCTGGACCAGAGGGTACCAATATCCTGGGGGGGAAATTTGCTAATGCTCTTCGAGAGGGTTTAAACCAGTTCAGCAGGGGCTTGGGAACCTGCATTGTAGCTCCAGTATACAGGAGGTTGAGAGTAGTGAGGTCATGAGTAAGGTTTCAAAGTTGCAGGAGTGTACCGGCAGGCAGGAAGGTGGTGTAAAGTGTGTCTTCTTCAATGCCAGGAGCATCCGGAATAAGGTGGGTGAACCTGCGGCATGGGTTGGTACATGGGACTTTGATGTTGTGGCCATTTCAGAGACATGGATCGAGCAGGGACAGGAATGGTTGTTGCAGGTGCCGGGGTTTAGATATTTCAGTAAGCTCAGGGAAGGTGGTAAAAGAGGGGGAGGGGTGGCATTGTTAGTCAAGGACAGTATTACGGTGGCAGAAAGGACGTTTGATGAGGACTTGTCGACTGAGGTAGTATGGGCTGAGGTTAGAAACTGGAAAGGAGAGGTCACCCTGTTAGGGGTTTTCTATAGGCCTCCGAAAAGTTCCAGAGATGTAGATGAAAGGATTGCAAAGATGCTTCTGGATAGGAGCGAAAGCAACAGGGTAGTTATTATGGGGGACTTTAACTTTCCAAATATTGACTGGAAACACTATAGTTCGAGTACTTTAGATGGGTCCGTTTTTGTCCAATCTGTGCAGGAGGGTTTCCTGACACAGTATGTAGATAGGCCAACGAGAGGCGAGGCCGTATTGGATTTGGTACTGGGTAATGAACCAGGACAGGTGTTAGATTTGGAGATAGGTGAGCACTTTGGTGAGAGTGACCACAATTCGATTAAGTTTACTTTAGTGATGGCAAGGGATAGGTATATACCGCAGGGCAAGAGTTATATCTGGAGGAAAGGCAATTATGATGCGATGAGGCAAGACTTAGGATGCATCGGATGGAGAGGAAAACTGCAGGGGATGGGCACAATGGAAATGTGGAGCTTGTTCAAGGAACAGCTACTGCAGGTCCTTAATAAGTATGTACCTGTCAGGCAGGGAGGAAGTGGTCGAGCAAGGGAACCGTGGTTTACTAAAGCAGTCAAAGTACTTGTCAAGAGGAAGGAGGCGGCTTATGTAAAGATGAGACATGAAGGTTCAGTTAGGGCGCTCGAGAGTTACAAGTTAGCTAGGAAGGACCTAAAGAGAGAGCTAAGAAGAGCCAGGAGGGGACATGAGAAGTCTTTGGCAGGTAGGATCAAGGATAACCCTAAAGTTTTCTATAGATAGGTTAGGAATAAAAGAATGACTAGGGCCAGTCAAGGACAGTAGCGGGAAGTTGTGCGTGGAGTCCGAGGAGATAGGAGAGGTACTAAATGAATATTTTTCGTCAGTATTCACACAGGAAAAAGATAATGTTGTCGAGGAGAATACTGAGATTCAGGCTACTAGACTAGAAGGACTTGAGGTTCATAAGGAGGAGGTGTTAGCAATCCTGGAAAGTGTGAAAATAGTTAAGTCCCCTGGGCTGGATGGGATTTATCCTAGGATTCTCTGGGAAGCTAGGGAGGAGATTGCTGAGCCTTTGATCTTTAAGTCATCTTTGTCTGCAGGAATAGTGCCAGAAGACTGGAGGATAGCAAATGTTGTCCCCTTGTTCAAGAAGGGAAGTAGAGACAACCCCAGCAACTATAGACCAGTGAGCCTTACTTCTGTTGTGGGAAAAATCTTGGAAAGGTTTATAAGAGATAGGATGTATAATCATTTGGAAAGGAATAATTTGATTAGAGATAGTCAACACGGTTTTGTGAAGGGTAGGTTGTGCCTCACAAACCTTATTGAGTTCTTTGAGAAGGTAACCAAACAGGTAGATGAGGGTAAAGCAGTTGATGTGGTGTATATGGATTTCAGTAAAGCGTTTGATAAGGTTCCCCACGGTAGGCTACTGCAGAAAATACGGAGGCATGGGATTCAGGGTGATTTAGCAGTTTGGATCAGAAATTGGCTAGCTGGAAGAAGACAAAGGGTGGTGGTTGATGGGAAATGTTCAGACTGGAGTCCAGTTACTAGTGGTGTACCACAAGGATCTGTTTTGGGGCCACTGCTGTTTGTAATTTCTATAAATGACCTGGAGGAGGGCGTAGAAGGATAGGTGAGTAAATTTGCAGATGACACTAAAGTCGGTGGAGTTGTGGATAGTGCGGAAGGAGGTTACAAGTTACAGAGGGACATAGATAAGCTGTAGCGCTGGGCTGAGAGGTGGCAAATGGAGTTAATGCAGAAAAGTGTGAGGTGATTCATTTTGGAAGGAATAACAGGAAGACAGAGTACTGGGCTAATGGTAAGATTCTTGACAGTGTGGATGAGCTGAGATATCTCGGTGTCCATGTACATAGATCCCTGAAAGTAGCTTTTATTGGCAGAGGGATTGAGTTTCGGAGCCATGAGGTCATGTTGCAGCTGTACAAAACTCTGGTGCGGCCGCATTTGGAGTATTGCGGGCAATTCTGGTCGCCGCATTATAGGAAGGATGTGGAAGCATTGGAAAGGGTGCAGAGGAGATTTACCAGAATGTTGCCTGGTATGGAGGGAAGATCTTATGAGGAAAGGCTGAGGGACTTGAGGCTGTTTTCGTTAGAGAGAAGAAGGTTAAGAGGTGACTTAATTGAGGCACACAAGATGATCAGAGGATTGGATAGGGTGGACAGTGAGAGCCTTTTTCCTCGGATGGTGATGCCTAGCACGACGGGACATACCTTTAAATTGAGGGGAGATAGATATAGGACAGATGTCAGAGGTAGGATCTTTACTCAGAGAGTAGTAAGGGCGTGGAATGCCCTGCCCGCAACAGTAGCGGACTCGCCAACACTAAGGGCATTCAAATGGTCATTGGATAGACATATGGATGATAAGGTAATAGTGTAGATGGGCTTTAGAGTGGTTTCACAGGTCGGCGCAACATCGAGGGCCGAAGGGCCTGTACTGCGCTGTAATGTTCTATGTTCTATGTTCTATTTTGTACATTAGCCATTCCCGGCCTACCACAAAGGCCAATGGAAAATGATTAGTGTCGAGAATGTGGAGGAAAATTGGATTTCCTCCAACAGAAAATCAAAGCTTCTCTCTCTCCTCATACCTCAAAGTGCATGTCTCCAACCAGAAGAAAATTCAGCCCAAGTTGTTTTTCTGTCCATTTAAGCACGTAACAGGTCAATTGGGAGCATTGCACATCAGCCACTCTGCCCTATGTGCCTGATTGGTATTTGGTCAAATGAGATTCCTGGTGGGTGTAGACTCTCAGAAAATTTTCCCTTGCGTGGTCGAAATAGGAAAGTAATCCTGTTACATCTCAGTGTGCAGGGTATAACGTTCACAGAGCTTCCAAATGGGGAGCAAATCGGCGAGCAACTGGACCAAGCAGCATCCAATCTGCAGTTAAAGGTTTTCTGCTTACCCATGTCCAAAAGGAGATATAAAGTAAAGGCAGCAGTGAATTCGGTTGTCTGCAATGTTTTTCCTGTTCAGACCACTCTCGTCACGGAAGTACTGCTCAAACTGCTGATCCAAGTAATCCGCGACCTGCTTCCAGCTGAGGAAAAGCACAAACAAAATTCACAAAATGCTTCACATGGGAAAACCCCACAGGTACACTTCATTAAAAATGGAGGGTGAAGAAAAGCAACGACTATTCTCCCATGATGCAGAGTTATGTGAGCAGCACCATGCTCTCGAAGAGACCTGACGTGTCACTATTCCAGCGGGGAAGGGCAATGGCAATCGATCTGATGGTACCGGGATAGGATGCTGATAGCACTGTGACATTGAGGGTGATGAAGGTCAATGCTTCTGGGTCATTGCAACAAAGAAACTCGAAAGGCCTGGGGGAAGTTGGCAGATCAGTGGCTCAGTGCCAAAGGTATTAATAATGCAACTTTTCTGAGGTGCCGGAGATGAATCTATCACGTATGTGTGGGGATGCAGCAGCAACAGGAATGTGAACAATAAAACAAGCTTGGGCAATGGCCAGTTATATAAGAGGGGTAAGAGTAATGAGAGTATCAACAACCCACCAGGGGGCGAAGAGACATCATTCATAAGGGAGGGTATCACAGTAACACTGCAGTGGGAACATAGGAACTGGAGCAGGAGTAGGCAATTCGGCCTCTCAAACCTGCTCTGCCATTCAATTTGATGAAGACGGGTTTTCCACCACAATGCCATTTTCCCACACTAGCCCCACATCTCATGACATCTTTTAATATCTGGAAATACCTGTCTTGAATATACTCAATGATTGGGCCTCCAGAGTCCTCTGGGATAGAGAATTGCAAAGATTTATCACCCTTGGAGAGAATAGATTCCTTCTCATCTCAGTCCTAAATGGTCTGCCCTCTATCTCTGAGGCTGTGTCCCCAGATTCTTGATCCCCAGCCAGGGGAAACCCCTATTTCCTGCATCTAACCCGTCGAGCCCTGTTTAAATCTCGGAGAAACCTCTTCACACCCTCCTCACAACTCACATTCCCACCTAGTTTTGGAAATATTACATTTGGTTCCTTTCCAATAGATTGTAACATTTTTCCAACTACTAGTGTCAGACTAACAGGTCTGTAGTTTCCCCTTTTTCTTTCTCCCTCCTTTCTGCAATAATGGAGTGACAGTGACGTTTGCTATCTCCCAGTCTGCAGGAACCGTTCCAGAATCTATAGAATTTTTGAAGAGGATGACCAATGCATCCACTATTTCTACAGCTACCTCTTTCCATCCTCTGGGATGGAGATCATCAGGTCCAGGTGATTTATCAACTTTCGGTCCCATTAATTACTCCAGTACTGGACTTCCGGTGACTGGGATGTGCTGAGCAGTCGCATATCAGGTGGCTCTCCTCCAGAACACAATAAAGTAGGCACTTTTGGACGAATTTAGCCTGAAAATTCAGACTCATATTACCCACAAACAAGAAAGGAAGAGGAAAGGTGCAGTATGGCAGCGAATGAGAGCTCAAGAGGTTGCAGAGAAGGTAGAAGCAGAGGTAAAGGTCAGGAGCAGCGAGCGAGCGGGTCGGCGGACCCTCGAGGTGAGCGGTCCCTGGCCACCCGTGAGAGAGGGAGACCGACGACCCAAAAAACACCTGTCTGGAAATGGATGGAAGAAATTACTGACGAAGGAATTGACGTCAATGAGAGAGGCGTTTAATGTCGAGATCCAGGTGGAGCCTGAAGGGGTAAGTCGAGGATCAGGAGAAATGGTCTCTGCACAAAAACATCTGAATAGTGGGCCTGCCAAAAGGGGATCGAGGGCAGAGACCCGACAGACTATGTGGCTCAGATGCTGGGCAACCTGGTTGGGAGGGACAGCTTCCCCAAGCTGCTGGAGATCGACAGGGCCGACAGGTCACTCCGACTGAAGCCCAAGGCTGGGGAGCAGCCAAGGGCGACAATCAGCAGACTACACCAATACCAGGATCGGGAGAAGATCCTGCGGTGGGCAAGATAGACAAAGGCGAGCAGCTGGGAAGGACGCAGAATATGAGTGTACCAGAACATTGGGGAAGACGTGGCAAAGCGCAGGGCCGAGTTCAACCATGCAAAACTGGTCCTGTAAAAAAGGGGAGCAAAATCTGGAATGCTATTCCCTGCCAGGCTCTGGGTTACATTCCAAAATAAGGAACATTATTTTAACACGCCGGCAGAGGCAGACGGGTTCGTGCGGTCGAATGGCCTGGACAAGGGGCAGACAAGGCAGTGTTGAGGAAGAGGCAGAGAAAGAAAAGGGAAAGAAAAGTGATGGACTTGAACAATGGTTGCGTGGGGCAGCACTGCCTCGCATTGAGTAAAAGCACCAGCTCACAGGAGAGGGTGAGGGCAGCGGAGCGCAGGAAAAGGTGAAGAGGACACAGAGAGAACAGCTGGTGATCAGGCATAGGAAAGGAGTGATATCAGCCCTGGGAGGGGGGCCACCACAAAGCTAGCACTGCAAGCATGAAAGCAAGGGGGGGCCACGTTGCACCTCCCGATGGGGAGGGAGCGGCTGGTAAGGAGGCGAGGGTGGGGGGGGGGGGGAGAACCACAAGGACAGGGATGGGGAAAGTAAGGGAGGAAATAGGGAGGGGGACACAAGGGGGAGAGGGGTTAAAAAGAAGGACAGAGGGGGAAGGGGGGTTAGGGGGGGAACACTGAGAAAGAAGGGAAGGGTTTCAGATTATCTTCAGCAGGTAAGGTTCGGGTTGAAGGAACAAGATGGCACCATAAGCAGTCACCTTGGAGAACCCCTGAACAAAGGGACCAAGGGGGACAGTACATCATGGTCAGCGATGTCCTAGATGGGGCACCGGTAGTCCTGGTAGATGTATACGCACCCAACTGTGGCGACACGGATTTTATAAAGACCATGGTGGAAACCTCCAACATCGACACACACTGACTGATCATGGGGGGGAGGGGACTTCAACTGTGTACAGGACCCATTGACGGACTGATCAAACCCCACAACGGGGAAAAAAACAGGCATGGCTAGGGAACCGGGAACGTTCATGGAGCAGATGGAGGCAGTGGCTCCATGGTGGTTCCTGCATCCAGGAGATCTGGAATTCTCATTCTTCTCACCGGCACACAAGGTATATACTCGGATCGACTTCTTTGCAGTGAGGAAATCGATGCTTCCAGAAATAGAGCGGAATATTCCACGATAGTCATCTCCGACCTTGCCCCACATTACACGGATGTGAGGTTGGAGACAGGCCGTGCCCAATGCCTCACATGGAGGTTGGACACGGACCTCTTGGCTGACAAGGTCTTTTGACAGAAAACATCACAGGCCACAGGCAGGTACATCACTAGACACCAGAATGGGGCAGTCTCACAAGCTACATTCTGGGACGCATTGAAGGTGGTGATCAGTGGAGTGACTATATCCTACAAGGCTTGTAGAGACAGGGAAGAGAGGACCTCCATCTTGGAGGTGGACAGAAAGTACTCCGAGGACCCAACTGTAGATCTTCTGGCGAGAGGAAAAAGCTACAAATGTTCTTTAACCTGCTATCCACTAGGAAAGCAGTGCACCAACTCTGCCAAACACAAGAGGACCTTCTAAGAACAGGGAGAGAAAGCTGGCTGCCTACTGGCTCACCCGCTGAGAAAGCAGGCAGCCACAAGGGAAATAGCCCAGAGATGGACTGGTAGCTGAACCAAACAAAGGTCAACCAAGCATTTGAGGCCTTCTACAGGGGACTGTTGTTGCCTTTTTTTACCTACTGTAAATATGGCAGTCAGTGAGGTTGCCCTCCTTCCTTTAGATATCTGTACTATATTGCTCAGAGTCGGCAGGTATCAAATGATACCACCACAAGGTTCAACCGGCTATCGATCAAAGAGCCAAACACCAGTTAGTTAGTTCAAGGTCAAGGGTACTTTATTTACACACAATTAGTCATGCAACATAAACACGATTCGTTAACTATACCTATCGACTAAGACAACCTGTACTTAACTTCAGGCACCCGGCTTAGGTCAGAGGAACAGTGGCCGCTGTCCGATTCTGGATCTATCGAGACTGGAGAAGTAACTGCTGCTCAGCTGGGCTCATCCGTCTGGTAGCGAGCGTTGAACTTGAACTTGCTTCTGGTGGTGCTGCAATTGGAGATGGACGTTGCCGGGGCGCCAGGTCCAAGAGAGGACGAACACATGGTGGTCTCTCTTTTTATCCTCGGGGGTTTTCACGTTCTTTTGGGCGGTCCTTCAGTTTGGACCCCACTAATTGGGTAATTCCTGATCACTGGGTTCGATTCAAACCAATAAAGGGGCGGGTGCCTTGATGGCTGGGCGTGTCCTAAGCGGTCATTGACCCTGTTGTTTACGCTTCCCGAATACATGTCTGGGGTTGTATCAGTCGCTCAAGTATCAGTCCTTTGTCTGGCGGAGATGGGCCATGAAAATGCTAATCGGTTGGGGGTTTCGATACCGTCTGGATTCCTCACTCGCAAATATACATTCAGGCCCTGAGTCGGCCTGAATCTCGCATCGTCCATTTTTCCCGCTATGCTTTGCGACCTTCCCTGTTCCTGGTTGTAAGTGGCCATCCCAGATGGCTAAACTGTAAACCTCTGAGCAGCCCGACGGGGACTCGGGGATGAAACAGTTCCTCGATGGGCTGGAGATGCCAGTCGTGGGGGATGATAGACGGAGGGACCAGGAAGCACCAGTAGGACTGGGTGAGGTCATGGGGAGTATCAACTCTATGCAGGCGGGGAAGGTGCTGAGACCGGACAAGTCCCCGGCTGACTTCTACAAAAAATTTGCACCAGCTCTTGCCCTGCACCTAAGGGAAATGTTCACAGACTCGCTAGCAAGGGGCACCATGCCTCCAATGCTAACACAGGCCACCAGATCACTGACACCTAAAAAAGACAAAGCAATGCCGGAATGCGGATCATATAGACCCATTTCGCTCCTTAACGTAGATCCGAAAATACTCGTGAAAGTCCTGGCCAAGGGACTGGAGAACTGCATACCAACAGACGGGCTTTGTCATGGATAGACAGCTAACTGTGAACATCAGATGGCTGTTGAATGTGATACTCATCCCCGAGTCCCCGTCGGGGGGCTCAGAGGTTTAGAGTCCCCTGTAGAAAGCCTCAAATGCTTGGTTGACATTGTTTTGGTTCAGCTACCAGTCCACCTCTGAGATATTTCCCTTGTGGCTGCCTGTTTTCTCAGCTGGTGAGCCAGTAGGCAGCCAGCCTTCTCTCTGTGTTATTAGAAGGTCCTCCATGACCCCATCCGGGTAGAGAACATCAGAGGTGGTCATCTCCCTGAACGCAGAAAAGACCTTCGACAGAGTCGAATGGAAATACCTCTTGAGGTAATGGAGTGGTTTGGGCTGGGGACAGGATTCACCTTGTGGGTGAGACTCCTATACAATGACCACAAGGCGAGCATTCAGAGCAACACCGCCAGTTCTGAATACTTCCAGCTGCACAGAGGCACAAGGCAGGGATGCCCACTGTCCCTGCTCCTGTTCACCCTGGCAATTGAACTCCTGGCGATCGCTCTGCAATACGCGAGAGGCTGGAAGGGCAACTGAAGAGGAGGCAGAGAGCAGAGTCTCACTCTATGTGGATGATCTGCTCCTCTACATCTCGGATCCGCAGAACGAGTTGAAAGAAATCATGAAACACCTGGAAGAGTTCAGGGCCTTCTTGGGCTAGAAACCCAACCAGGGCAAGAGTGAGGTTTTCTCGATGAACCCGAATGGGGGAGGAACAGAGCTGGAAGGTCTCCCATTTAAAATAGCCCAAAACAAATTTAACTACCTGGAGATCCAGATAGCCCACCCATGACTGTACAAGGATCCACAAGTGGAATCTGACCAGTCTGGAGGAGGAATTTAAAAACGACCTGCAGAGATGGGATGCACTCCCGCTTTCCCTGGCAGAGTGGGTGAAGATGATCAAGATGCACATACTGCCAAGGTTCCTCCTCTTGTTTAGATTCAGACTGATCTTCATCCCCAAGGCCTCTTTCCAAAGAATAGATACAATTATTATGGTGTTTGTATTCTGTGTGTGGGGGTTGGAGGGGGGGAAGAATCGAAGAATCCCTAAGACAACACGGCAGAGGAGATGAAGCATGGGAGGCCTAGCCCTCCTGTACTTGCTATACTACCACTGGGCAGCCGCAGGCGAGAGTGTGAAAGGATGGGTAAGGAAACAGAGTACAGAATGGGTGAGGTTGGAGGAGTTCTCCTGCACGGAATGACCCTCCAAGCCCTCGCCACAACAGCATTCCCATCCTCGCCGGCAAAACGCACATCCATCCCAGTAATGGCAGCAACACAAAGAACTTGGAACTGGATGAGACAACACTTTGGCTTAACCGAGGTGCCCACCATAGCTTCGATCTGTGGCATCCATAGGTTCCCACCAGCCAAGCTAGATGGCACCTTTAAGAGGTGGAAATAGGACAGGGAACGCTAGCAATCAGGGTCGTCTACACGGGGGACAGACTTGCGACCTTAGGAGAGTTGATGGAGAGATTGGAACTACCAAATGGACAGGAACTCCAACATTTACAAGTCAAAATCTTTCTCCACAGGGAGACGAGTATCCTATAGGCCCAAGAGACACAATATTAGAGGAGCTATTGGACATGGACAGAATGGAAAAAGGGAACTGTGGGGACATATACGTACGACTTTTAGAAGGACGAGAGTAAGACAGATGGAGCAAGACAGAAGTGGGAAGAAGAACTAGGGATGGGAAGTAAGGTGGGGGCTGGAGCGAAGCACGGAGCAGGGTCAACTCCACCTCCTCCTGCCCAAGGCTAAGCCTCACACAGTTTAAAGTGGTGCACAGAGCACACCTAACCAGAACTCGAATGAACAGGTTCTTTCCCGAGGTGGAGGACAATTGGCAGTGCGGCTCATCCAACCACGCCCACATGTTCCGGGTGTGCCCCAGGCTTGTCGAGTTTTGGACAGCCATCTTCAAGGTGATGTCCAGGGTTGTGGAGGTAAGGGTGGAGCCGTGCCCGAGAGTAGCAGTGTTCGGGTATCGGACCAGCCAGAACCTCAAGTGGGGAAGAGGGCCGAGGCCCTTAACTTTGCTTCCCTAATCGCCAGCCGGAGAATCCTGCTCAGCTGGCGATTAGCAGCACCACCCACAGCTGTAGACTGGCTGGCAGACCTGTCAGAATGTCTCCATCTGGAGAAAATCAAATACACCATCTGTGGGTCGGACAATGGCTACCACAAAGCATGGGGGCCATTCATCAGCCCGTTCCAGGACCTGTTTGAAGCCAATAATGGGACGAAAGGGAGGGGGACGGGGGGGAACGCATGGGAACCCACCAGGGCCACACAAAGCAGACAGGAACAAGCTGGGGGGTGGGGGGGGGGGCAACGGGGAGAGACCCAAGGGAACACCAGGATGGTACCCAGGGAGAAACCAATGAGTGGGCCGGAGGCATCCCCCACAAAACGTAAGAGAAAAATGAGGGATAAATGATCCATCTACAGCGAAGGAAAGGGCCTAAGACAGGGCCCGAAAATAGTAGGGAAGGGGAGGTGGGGAGCCGGAGAGTGGGGGTGGGGGGGCCAAAAAAGGAATGGCATGTAAATAGTAAATAATAACCATTTTAATCATCTCCTGTACAGTGTACAAATGTAAACTTCAATAAAGATATTTATGAAAACATTCTCCAGTACTACGTTTTTACCAGTGCTAATTTTTTTCTCACTCTCACGAGTACCTTTGTTCTCCAGCATTCCTGGGAGGCTTTTTTGTGTCTTCTTCCATGAAGACAGGCACAAGATATTTGTTTAGTTTCTCTGCCATTTCATTATTCCCCATTATAAATTATCCCGTCTCTGCCTTTGCTAATCCTTTCCTTTTTATATACTGAAAAAAGCAATTATCGTTTGTTTTTATGTTTCTCACTAGTTTACATTCATATTCTCGTTTCTCTCTCTTTATCAGTTTCTTTTTTCACCTTTGCTGAATTCTAAAATGCTCCCAATCCCCAGGCTTAGTGCGCTTTGGCAACCTTAGAAGCATCTCCTTTAATCTAATCCTTTAGCTTCCTTTATTAGTCACAGTTGAATTGCCATTGCTGCTGTTTTTTTGTGCTTCAAAAGGAATATAAATTTGTTGTGAATCATGTACTGATTATTTAAATGTTGGTGATTGCCTGTTTACTGTCATACCTTTTAATGTAGTTTCTCTATCTACAGCCAACTTTCCCCTCATACCTTTGTAGATATATTTGTTTAGATTTACGACCCTCATTTGAATTGGACTACATCACTTTCAAACTTCATGTTAAATTCTATCATATTATGATCACTCTTCCCTGGACGTTACTTTACAATTAGATGATGAATTGTCCCTTTGTCATTGATGATACATCTAAAATAGTCTATTCTGTAGTTGGTTCCTCAATATACTATCCTAGAAAAGCATCTTGTACCTATTTCAGGAATTCAGCTTCTAAAGCATTAGTGCTAATTAGATTTACCCAGTCTTTTCGTAGGATGAAGTCCCCCTTAACTACTGTATTACCCTTGCTACATTCACCTCTAATTTCCAGATTTATACCACGCACCAAACTACTGTTTAGTAGTCTATAAACAACACCTACCAATGTTTGCTGCTACTTGCTGTTTTTTTTAAGCTCCACCCAAACTGATTCCACATCTTGATCCAAGATCCTTTCTCACTAAAGCACAGATCTCATCCTTTATTAACAGTGCTACCCCACCTCCTTATGTTTTTTGCTTATCTTTCCGAAATGTTGAATATCCTTGAATATTCAGTTCCCAGCCTTGGTCACCCTGCAGTCACATCACTCTAATGGCAATTAAATCATGCCTGTTTACTTTAATTTGTGCCATGAATTCAGCTACCTTGTTATGAATACTGTGTGCATCAGAAAGAATTCCTTTAATTCTATCTTTGTATTATCTTTGCAATCTCTACCTTATCTGCTGATGCATTCTTCAGTTTGTATGCTCTTTCCCTTCCTGACACTCAGATCATCAATTTCCTTGTTGCTACCTTACTCTCTTGCCTTCCCCTCTCTCTTTGATTTATCACATCTTCCCTCACCTGACCCCTTGCCTCCACAATTCAGTTTAAAGCCCTCTCTATTATCCGAGTTGAACAAGTCGTCAGAACATTGGTCCCTGATTGGCTCAGGTGAAGACTGCTCCAAAGATATAGGCCGTGATTCTCCGACACCCCGCCAGGTCGGAGAATTGCCGAGGGGGGGGGGAGGGCGTTAATCCCACCCCGCCGCTCCGACGCCGGCTGCAGAATTCTCCGGCGTGAAATGGACAATGTCCATACCGGCGGGACCTGGCTCTGAGGGCGGCCCGTGCAGACCTCGGGGGGCGGGTTGGGAATCCGGCCCCGGGGGGGGGGGGCACGGTTGCCTGGCCGCGATCGGAGCCCACCGATCTGCTGGCGGGCCTGTGCCGTGGGGACACTCTTTCCCTCCAAGCTGGCCTCTGTAAAGCTCCACGATGGTCGGTGCGGAGAAGAAACTCCCTGCGCATGCGCAGGGATCACACCAGCGGTTCTGCGCATGCGCCAGAACACGCTGGCGCTCCTGCGCATGCGCCAACTTGCGCCGGCCGGCGGAGGCCCTTCGCCGGCGGTTGGCGCGGCGCCAACCACTCCAGTGCCGGCCTAGCCCCCAGAAGTGCGGAGGATTCCGCACCTTCCGGGCGGCCCGACGCCGGAGTGGTTGGCGCCACTCTTTGGCGTCGATATGTCCCGCCCGCCGGTTGGGGAAGAATCCTGGCCGTAAATCTCACTTTCCTCAGTATGCGTGCCAATCCTCCACAAATTAAAACCCACTTCTACACCTGTCTTTGAGCCACATGTTTACCTCCCTGATCTTATTTACCTTACTTCAATTTGCTTGTGGCTCAGCTAGTAATCCAGAGATTTTTTAATCACCTTTAAGGTTCTGCTCTTTAATTTAGTCCCTAGCTGCTCATACGTTTTAAGCAGAATCTCTTTTTTAGCTCTACCTACGTCGGCACAAATGTGGACCACATAAAAACTGGACCTTCCCTCTTCCACTGCAAGTTCCTCTCCAGGTCAGCTAAGATGTCCTGAATTCTGGCACCAGACAGACAACACAACCTTTTGAGCCCATGCTTTTGGCTGCAGAGAACGTTCTCTAGCTCCTGACTATAGTGCCCCCTACTGGCATTAGGTTTGTATTAACTCCACCTGTTTGAATTGCTTCCTGTACCACAGTGCCATGGCCAGTTTGCTGAATCATGCTGCACCCCTTACTTTCATCCATAAAGTTTGTAAGATTCTCGAACCCTCCCAAACCTACCTCACTTGTAGTCACAAAGTCTTGTGCCTGGCTTCGGACCAGATCAGAGGCCATATCGAAAGGGGTGCAACTGCCTCCTGGAATGAAGTGTCCAGGCAACTTTCCCTCTTCCTGATGTCTCCCAGTGTCTGCAGCTCAGCCTCCAGCTCAATGACTCTGAGCCGAACTTCCTCCAGCTGCAGGTACTTACTGCAGGTGTTTTCCTTTGATCGCATTTATCTCCAAGCCTCCCACATTCTGAAGCCATTGCACATCACCTTCCCTGCCACCTTTAAAGAGGTTTAATTAATTCACCATTTTACTGATTAGATTTTAATTAATGTCTCCAGTCCTGCCTATGCTTATATTCTTTGAACCCTCAAATCAGCATTTGTTCTAACTGAAATGATTGTATTGAAGCTTTTATCCTGAACAGCTAGATTTCATAGATTTCATAGAATTTACAGCGCAGAAGGAGGCCATTCGGCCCATCGAGTCTGCACCGGCTCTTGTAAAGAGCACCCTACCAAGGTCCACAACTCCACCCTATCCCCATAACCCAGTAACCCCACCCAACACTAAGGGCAATTTTGGACACGAAGGGCAATTTATCATGGCCAATCCACCTAACCTGCACATCTTTGGACTGTGGGAGGAAACCGGAGCACCCGGAGGAAACCCACGCAGGCACAGGGAGAACACGCAGACTCCGCACAGACAGTGACCCAAGCCGGAATCGAACCTGGGACCCTGGAGCTGTGAAGCAATTGTGCTAACCACAATGCTACCGTGCTGCCCAGGTCTATATACCATTATAGATATACTATATAGATCTCTATACCATTCTTCGTTATTGATGGCGTCACCAAATCCCGGTGTGTCCACAATTGTGAGCCGAAGTCGAACTCCCTTCTCCTCAATTTCCACCGAATGTTTGGTGATATCAACAGTCTGGGTGATTCTCTCTGGAGAGAAAGCGAAGGCGGGTTAGTGATTCAGTTGAACGGTATTCATTCAACAAAGAGGACAATTTTTAATCCATGGCCTTTATTTTCTGACAAAAAAAGTCTCATACAATTGACCGTTGTTTGATTTAAAGGTCAATCACTTAATTCCACATTGGATGTATTTAAGAGAAACATTGACACATGGGGACAGGGGTCCGAATACAGTTCAGACCAAGGATATTAAATGATCCTCTTTCTGTTCTCTATTAACACTGTTCCCCACCCCTCCCCATACCTCACCACATTAAGTGAACTTGGGGATTCTTCATTCAAGTTTTGAATGTTTGGGCTAATGCACAGAACTAACATTCATTCAGTATGATGCTGGCAAGCTTAAGCTGTGGCCACATGGCGACTGCGCTGGGAAATGGAAGTGGAGAGTTTGGTGCAATAGGGGGACCACTTTGGAGTTTTGCACTGAGATAGGTTATTGGATTGGACCGAGAGGGCCAGGCTTTACTCTTCATCTATTGTACAGCAACCTACAGAGACCGTTTGATGCCAAAATTGTGTGCACAAGCTATGCTTATTTCCCCATGATAACTTCTCATCTTGCTCAGCACATAATTAATCCACATGCACTTTACAGAAGGAAATGGTACTCCTGTTTCAGTACTGGAGAGACAAATAATATTGAATGTCAAGCTTCAATGGTTCCAGTGCATTTGTTCTGTGGAGAGCCAATTGGACACAGATGCCATGTGACACTACTGATTTTTATTGGATCTTTATTGCAATGTTAGGAACGGCTTCCACTGCCAGCGCACTGAGCATTATTGACATCCTCTGAGACCTTGGCCAAGACTCAGGGGCAATGCGAAGGACAGGAGGAAAGGTAATTAGTGCTATTTTAGCACAGCCAGTGGTGGGTACTGTTTTCAAAAAAACAAAGATCTATAATATTTGCTGTTTACAATATTTATCAAGGCTACAGATCTTATCAAATGCTGACTCTGCTACTCCTAGTGAAGTTCAAACAGACCAGTTCAGCAAAAGAACCACCCTGAATCTGACCTTCTGTATTGAGGAACCTCTTGTCCTTGTACAGGTCTGTGAGGAAAAGGCTGTTAACTAGGGTTGATTTCCCAAGGCCCGATTCTCCTGAAAGGAAGCAACAACAATGATAAAAATTGGTTAGATTTGAGCAGAGAAACATTTGGGACCTTTCATCGGGACCCAGTTTGCACAGGGCAAGGTGTACATGTCCAAACAAAATTATTATATAGCTTCAGTCTGGCTGATTAATAGCTTGGGCTTATTGCCCACTATACATTATTGGTTGCATTTCAAACAGCTGAAACTTAGCTCAAAGAGACAGCTTTACATTCAAAGTAGTTCGAAGACTTTGATTTGTGACTTTAGTTTTTAATCTGCATCTTTTGTTTGAAAGGTTTGTGAGCCTTGTGATTAGGGAATCTCTTGTATTGCCTTGAATGTCTGGCGTGAGGTACTCAGTCTGCCCATGGTCAGAATACACCGGGATTGGAATTGTAATATGGGGGACAGTATTTACCTTGCGGCTCCGCAGCTGTTTGTGGAATACAGGCGGAAACCTCCACTGTCTGTGGCTCCCAGTGTATGTAAAGTTGATACTGCTAGCTTATGCTATTGGGCTACCTGTTCCTGTTCTTGGTCACATATGTGCACAGTACAGCAATAGCCACGTGCAGATTGGCATGTCTGTAATTGCAATGATTGAAACGCTGGTATTACTAGAACAGAATGTATGGTTTTAATAGAGATGGCAAACCTGGTATTGCTAAAGTGGGATGTTGTGAATCCAACCGGAGACATCAGTATTCAAAGAGCCTCAATTGGTATGCGTCTCCCCGGTAATGAATTTAGAATGGTAGTTTAGATAATATTCAAGTGTGAATAGCTTATGGTGGAGAAACAGATTATAGACTTTTGGGAAGATGTCACAAATATACATGTGTTAATGTCAAGGAGGTTGATGGGGGAAGACAGCTGAATACACAGAAGGCATAATCAAAAAGCAACAGAGGTATAATTGCCCACACCCTAGGAAGCCAGGTGAGGCAGTTACCATCCAACAGTCTCAAAAAGTGGACAGGCCAGTTTCCAGCCTCCAAGCCCGAAGGACAAGTTTACAGCAAACAAACATCTAAGTCTTAGAGTCAAAGCAGTGCAGAAAACCTTCGTAACAGCAGTTTTAAAATATTTTTGCTGGACCAGTAAAAAGACGGTTCCCAGATTTAAGTATCATCCCTGTAGTGTGTGGTAAATATCGCTAGTTATTTAATTTGGATGTTGTTTGGGGAACAGGGGAAGTCTTACACAGTTCAGGCATCAAAGATATATTTTGTAACAAGAGGTACATTCTATAGAAACTGTGTGTGTTTAATCATTCATACATCTTAATTGTGTGAGAGTAGAGCCATCCTGTTTGTGTGTATTTGTCTTTTCTTTACATTAATAATTAGTCTTCAATAATTGTTACATGACGACAGGGCTGATAATCACTGGGGTCTTACTTATTTCCTCACACCAAAACAAATTAAACTATACACCCCCACAAACGATGTCCCAAGTTGGGATACCCTCGCAGTTAACACCAGCATGTTTCATGTCAGGGATATGTGATATTGTGACAGTAGCGTGCCTGGTTTTACCATTGCTCTGTATTTCACTGAGGTATGCTGCCAAGGTAATCATCAAAATCCCAGGAACAAACTATTTTACCTGCCACCAGTAGTGTGAAGTCAAACCCTTTCTTGACTGACTTGCGATGAACCTGGCTGGGTAATGTTGCAAATCCAACATACTCTTTCTCCTGGTCCTGCAGAATTAGACACAGAGGCATTATTTTAAACACGGAGGAATTAAACACGAGGTATTATTCAGCAATTCCTGGAAAACTCACTGGAAATCATAGACAACAGTCACATCCTTTGACATTCCAAGATATAGGGTGGGATTTTCCGAGCAAGTGACATTTTCGGCGCAAATATTTTGCTATTCCCATCGGCCCCGGCAATGCGATCAGGCAATTAGAAGGATTTTTTCCCCACGTGAAAAGAGCCACACCCAAGGCGCAAAGCATCTGTTTCATCCACCCCGGGAGTCATCTGAATACTTTAATGATGGGAGCGCTGCATTTAAATGGCTCCACAGAACTTGCTCCTATTCAAGCCAGGAGGATGGCAGCGAGGAAACAAGGTCCTTAATTCGCAAAGGGGGTGGGGGCCCTCACCCATATCCCAGATGCCACGTGAGCTACAATATACTGTCAGCTGGCAGGAGGCCCTCTTGCAAGATCTCCAGGTCTCCAGCACCTGACCTCCCACAATCTACCTCAAACCCCCACCAACAGTCTTCTTCAGGACCTTTCTACACTCACTGCCCACACATGCCAGGTCTGACCGCCAAGTGGCCTGCTCGCATCATCCACATTTGTGTCCGGCAGGAGAAGCTTGCTCCCAACCACGGCGAGTGACGGAAGACGGGCGATGGGACGTCCGAGCTGAGGATCCTGACTCCGTACGAGGAGAGAGTCATGGAGCTTGCAGGGTAGGAGGAGGAGTGGATCTTCGTTGAGAGTGAGGTCGGTCTGTGAGAGAAAAGCTACTTCACCTTCATCCAGATGACCAGAGCCAAGTGAGTTCTGTGTCGTCCAAACTCTTGACCAGGCCATGTACCCATATCACTTTCCTTGCAAGAACAACTAGGGATAAACCTTTTCGGTTTCTCTCCTTTACACTGTGTAACCAGTTCTTCCTCTGTGACATCCTCCACATTTAAACCTCGGCTGCTCACGGCCTGTTCACACATCATCCCTGTGCTCACTGGCTTACATTGGCTTCCAGTTCAGTGAAGCCTTGATTTTAAAATTCCCACCTGGAGAAGTATTGGGTTCCAATCACTGCCGACCAGAGACGAACAACAGGATATATTTATTAACAGTAACTGAGCGGTTCTTGTTTGATGTATCTCTGCACCCGGCCTGGAAGAACTCTCATGCTGCCGACACATTGACCCCTTTTCTACCTGCATCATCCCAATGTCCATCCGGTCTGCAACACCCTTGTTTCCAAATCCATCCATCGGTGTGCCCCTTCCTATTTCAATAAACTCCTCCTGTGTGGTGGTATGTATTAGGGGTAATACGGTACACCATGATGCCGAGGGGCTATTGGTGGACAGATACTGGGTCCTGATTGGACCTGCCGCCTACTGGGTTCCACCCAGAAAGGCGGGGTATAAGAACCCGGTTTCTCCCAGCAGCTGCATTCTGTAACTGAGCTGCTGGGGAACAAGTCTGCTCAATAAAGCCTCGATTGAGTTTCTCTACGTCTCGCCTAGTGTGTTATCGAAGGTGCCACAATTTATTGAGCAGACTTAAAAAGGAATATGGAGCTCCGGATCGCCCGGGAGTGCCTGCGAATTGGCCCCCAAGCAGCTAACTCCGCATCGGCGTTTAAGCACTGGCTGGCATGCTTTGAGGGATACCTCCGAACGGCCCCCGGCAGACCAACAGAAGACCAGAAGACGCAGGTCCTACATTCCAGGGTGAGTCCCGAAATCTACTCGCTCATCGAGGACGCGGAAGATTTCCCAGCGGCGATCACCTTGCTGAAAGAGACCTACATTCGGCCCGTCAACCAGGTCTATGCACGCCATCAGCTCGCGACAAGATGACAAATCCCCGGGGAATCACTAGACGAATTCTACAATGCTCTAATGATCCTGGGAAGAAACTGCAACTGCCCAGCTGTAACGGCGAATGAACACACGGAGCTCCTGATCAGAGACACGTATGTAGCAGGTTTGGCATCATCGCAAATTCGCCAGAGACTTTTAGAAAAAGACTCTCTCGGACTCACAGAGGCACGGGCCCTTGCGGCCTCCCTCGACGTGGCCTCCCAAAACACCCGCGTCTATGCCCCTGACTGCGCTACAGCCCCTTGGGCTTCGTGGACCCCCGCCGCGATCGACCCCCCCAGCACCCCCCACCCCCCCGCAAGCGTGCGCCGCCAGAATCCCAGACCACCCGGAGGGGCCCCGCTACTATTTTTGCGGGCAGCCAAAACACCCCCGCCAGTGCTGCCCGGCCCGCTCGGCCACCTGTAAAAGCTGCGGCAAAAAGGGGCACTACGCAGCAGTGTGCCAGTCCCGTGGGGTCGCCGCTATCTCCGGGGAAGAAACGGGACCACGGACTCACCCCCCCAGCGACCCATGTGCGGCCAACGGGCGCCGCCATTTTGGACCCCTGACGCCACGAGGGGGGACGGGCGCCGCCATCTTGTTAACCGCGAGCCGCGTGCGATCCATGGGAGCGGCCATTTTGTCCACCCCCGGCCGCATGCGACCCATGGGAGCGGCCATTTTGTCCACCCCCGACCACGTGCGATCCATGGACGCCGCCATCTTGGCACACAGACAAGGACCCCAGCGTGGACGGCCCCACGCTGCCTGAAGACAATGACCAGATGCAGCAACCACGTTTGGCATCGGTGACCCTTGACCAGTCGTGGCCCAGGACGCTCCAGACAGCACCAACGAAGGTGCTGGTGAACGGGCACGAGACGCCGTGTTTGATCGACTCGGGGAGCACAGAGAGTTTTATTCATCCGGACACGGTAAGACGCTGTTCCCTTGTAATTCGTCCAAGCACCCAAAACATTTTTCCTGGCGGCGGGGTCCCACTCCATTGAAATCAAAGGGTTCTGCATCGCAAACCTAACGGTGCAGGGGAGAGAGTTCAAAAATTACCGGCTGTATGTCCTCCCCCATCTCTGCACTCCCACCCTCCTGGGGTTGGATTTCCAATGCAACCTCCAGAGCTTAACATTCAAATTTGGCGGCCCTGTACCCCCACTGTCTATCTGCGGCCTTGCGACCCTCAAGGTTGAACCGCCTTCCTTGTTTGCGAACCTCACCCCGGATTGCAAGCCCGTCGCCACTAGGAGCAGACGGTACAGCACCTAGGACCGGACGTTTATCAGGTCTGAAGTCCAGCGGCTGCTGAAGGAAGGCATAATCCAGGCCAGCAATAGTCCCTGGAGAGCCCAGGTGGTAGTTGTGAAGACCAGGGAGAAGCAGAGGATGGTAGTAGACTACAGTCAGACCATCAACAGGTACACGCAGCTAGATGCGTACCCTCTTCCCCGCATATCCGACATGGTCAATCGGATTGCACAGTACAAGGTCTTCTCCACCGTGGACCTTAAGTCCACCTACCACCAGCTCCCAATTCGCCCCGGTGACCGCACGTACACTGCCTTCAAAGCAGACGGGCGGCTATACCACTTTTTAAGGGTTCCATTCGGCGTCACGAACGTAGTCTCGGTCTTCCAACGGGAGATGGACCGAATAGTTGACCAGCACGGGTTGCGGGCCACATTCCCGTATCTCGACAACGTAACCATCTGCGGCCACGACCAGCGGGACCACGATGCCAACCTCCGAAAATTCCTCCAGACCGCTAACGCCCTCAACCTCACCTACAACGAGGAAAATGGGTGTTTAGAACAAAGAACAAAGAAATGTACAGCACAGGAACAGGCCCTTCGGCCCTCCAAGCCCGTGCCGACCATGCTGCCCGACTAAACTACAATCTTCTACACTTCCTGGGTCCGTATCCTTCTATTCCCATCCTATTCATATATTTGTCAAGATGCCCCTTAAATGTCCCTATCGTCCCTGCTTCCACTACCTCCTCCGGTAGCGAGTTCCAGGCACCCACTACCCTCTGCGTAAAAAACTTGCCTCGTACATCTACTCTAAACCTTGCCCCTCTCACCTTAAACCTCTGCCCCCTAGTAATTGACCCCTCTACCCTGGGGAAAAGCCTCTGACTATCTACTCTGTCTATGCCCCTCATAATTTTGTATACCTCTATCAGGTCTCCCCTCAACCCCCTTCGTTCCAGTGAGAACAAACCGAGTTTATTCAACCGCTCCTCATAGCTAATGCCCTCCATACCAGGCAACATTCTGGTAAATCTCTTCTGTACCCTCTCTAAAGCCTCCACATCCTTCTGGTAGTGTGGCGACCAGAATTGAACACTATACTCCAAGTGTGGCCTAACTAAGGTTCTATACAGCTGCAACATGACTTGCCAATTCTTATACTCAATGCTCCGGCCAATGAAGGCAAGCATGCCGTATGCCTTCTTGACTACCTTCTCCACCTGTGTTGCCCCTTTCAATGACCTGTGGACCTGTACTCCTAGATCTCTTTGACTTTCAATACTCTTGAGGGTTCTACCATTCACTGTATATTCCCTACCTGCATTAGACCTTCCAAAATGCATTACCTCACATTTGTCCGGATTAAACTCCATCTGCCATCTCTCCGCCCAAGTCTCCAGACAATCTAAATCCTGCTGTATCCTCCGACAGTCCTCATCGCTATCCGCAATTCCACCAACCTTTGTGTCGTCTGCAAACTTACTAATCAGACCAGTTACATTTTCCTCCATATCATTTATATATACTACAAAGAGCAAAGGTCCCAGCACTGATCCCTGTGGAACACCACTGGTCACAGCCCTCCAATTAGAAAAGCATCCCTCCATTGCTACTCCCTGCCTTCTATGGCCTAGCCAGTTCTGTATCCACCTTGCCAGCTCACCCCTGATCCCGTGTGACTTCACCTTTTGTACTAGTCTACCATGAGGGACTTTGTCAAAGGCCTTACTGAAGTCCATATAGACAACATCTACTGCCCTACCTGCATCAATCATCTTAGTGACCTCCTCAAAAAACTCTATCAAGTTAGTGAGACACGACCTCCCCTTCACAAAACCGTGCTGCCTCTCACTAATACGTCCATTTGCTTCCAAATGGGAGTAGATCCTGTCTCGAAGAATTCTCTCCAGTAATTTCCCTACCACTGAAGTAAGGCTCACCGGCCTGTAGTTCCCGGGATTATCCTTGCTACCCTTCTTAAACAGAGGAACAACATTGGCTATTCTCCAGTCCTCCGGGACATCCCCTGAAGACAGCGAGGATCCAAAGATCCAAAGTTTAGCACCGACCGTCTAGCCATCTTGGGCTACATAGTGCGTAATGGAGTGATAGGCCCCGACCCCGAACGCATGCGCCCCTCATGGAGTTCCCCCTCCCCCACTGCTCCAAAGCCCTGAAACGCTGCCTGGGCTTCTTTTCTTATTACGCTCAGTGGGTTCCCCAATACGCAGACAAGGCCCACCCACTAATCCAGTCCACTACTTTTCCCCTGTCGACAGAGGCCCGGCATGCCTTCAGCCGCATCAAAGTGGATATCGCAAAGGCCACGATGTGCGCCATCGACAGGTCCCTCCCCTTCCAAGTCGAGAGCGACGCATCCAACGTAGCTCTGGCGGCCACTCTCAACCAAGCGGGCAGACCCGTGGCCTTTTTCTCCATGACCCTCCACGCTTCAGAAATTCGCCACTCCTCAGTAGAAAAGGAGGCCCAAGCCATAGTGGAAGCTGTGCGACATTGGAGGCATTACCTGGCCGGAAGGAGATTCACTCTCATCACTGACCAACGGTCGGTAGCCTTCATGTTCGATAATGCACAGCGGGGCAAGATCAAAAACGACAAGATCCTGCGGTGGAGAATCGAACTCTCCACCTACAATTATGAGACCTTGTACCGCCCCGGAAAGCTGAACGAGCCGTCCGATGCCCTGTCTCGCGGCACATGTGCCAACGCACAAGTGGACCGTCTCCAAGCCCTTCACGAGGACCTCTGCCACCCGGGGGGTCACTCGTTTCTACCACTTCATAAAGACCCGCAACCTCCCGTACTCCGTCGAGGAAGTCCGAACAGTCACCAGGGACTGCCAAATCTGCGCAGAATGCAAACCGCATTTTTTCAGGCCAGATAGAGCGCACCTGATAAAGGCTTCCCGTCCCTTCGAACGCCTCAGTTTGGATTTCAAAGGCCCCCTTCCCTCCACCGATCGCAACACGTACTTTCTTAACGTCATTGACGAATACTCGCGTTTCCCCTTCGCCATCCCCTGCCCCGACATGACCGCGGCCACGGTCATTAAAGCCCTCTGCACCATCTTTACCCTGTTCGGTTTCCCCGCCTACATCCATAGCGATAGGGGGTCCTCCTTCATGAGTGACGAACTGCGCCAATTCCTGCTCAGCAAGGGCATAGCCTCGAGCAGGACGCCCAGCTACAACCCCCGGGGGAACGGGCAGGTAGAGAGGGAGAACAGAACGGTCTGGAAGACCGTCCTACTGGCCCTACGGTCTAGGAGTCTCCCAACTTCCCGCTGGCAGGAAGTCTTCCCGGATGCCCTTCACTCTATCCGGTCCCTGCTGTGCACCACCACTAACCAAACGCCTCACGAGCGCCTCCTTGTCTTCTCTAGGAATTCCGCCTCTGGGACGTCACTTCCGACCTGGCTGGCAGCCCCGGGACCCATCCTGCTCCGGAAACGTACGGGCGCACAAATCAGACCCGCTGGTGGAAAAGGTACATCTCCTCCACGCAAACCTGCAGTACGCCTACGTGGCGTTCCCAGACGGCCGCCAGGACACGGTCTCTCTGCGGACCTGGCGTCCGCCAGAGCTCCCCACACCCCCCCCCAACACCAATCACCACCCCCTCACTCCCGCCGGTGCACCCCACAGCCACCCCCTTCCCGGGGGAATCGGTTCTCCTCCCAGGCCCATCCAGGGGTAAGGAAACAGGGATGAACAGCGCGATGCTCCCAGAGTCGACCGGACCCGAGCCAGCACCACCACCACCACCCGGGCCGAGACGATCGGAAAGGGCGACCAGGGCACCCTCTCGACTCATCGAATCGGTTTAAGATGTAAATAATTCAGTGGCCAGTAAAAGAGGCATTGTTGTATATAGTTAATGCTGCGAATCGGTTTAAGATGTAAATAATTCGGTGGTCCAGTAAAAGCGGCATGGTTGTATATAGTTCAATGGTTAAGGCACCGACCCTGTAAACCCCTACCACCATACCACCCACCACCCAGCAGGGTTCCTTTTTAACAAAGGGTGAATGTGGTGGTGTGTATTAGGGGTAATACGGTACACCATGATGCCGAGGGGCTATTGGTGGACAGATACTGGGTCCTGATTGGATCTGCTGCCTACTCGGCTCCACCCAGAAAGGCGGGGTATAAGAACCCGGTTTCTCCCAGCAGCTGCATTCTGTAACTGAGCTGCTGGGGAACAAGTCTGCTCAATAAAGCGTCGATTGCGTTTCTCTACGTCTCACCTCGTGTGTTATCGATGGTGCCACATCCTGCCCTACAACCTCTGAGATTTCTGCGCTCTTCCCCATCGCTCTAAAATTAACAGCTGTGCCTGCCTGGTTCCTAAGCTCTGTAACTTCCTACATATAGTGCTCTACCTCTCCGTCTCAGAGTATAAAGTATCATTGAGTACTTTCCAGCACAGAAGGAGGTCGTTCAGCCTGTCGATTCCATGCTGGCTCCCAGCAAAACTCTTAGTCTCACTTCCACTTTCACACTGCCAGAAGGATGTGGAGGCTTTAGAGAGGGTGCAGAAGAGATTTACCAGGAGGTTGCCTGGTATGGAGGGCATTCGCTATGAGGAGCGGTTGAATAAACTCAGTTTGTTCTCACTGGAACAATGGAGGTTGAGGGGTGACCTGATAGAGGTCTACAAAATTATGAGGGGCACAGACAGGGTGGATAGTCAGAGGCTTTTTCCCAGGGTAGAGGGGTCAATTATTAGGGGACAAGAGCAGCAGCTGCCTGGGAACGCCACCACCTGCAAGTTCCCCTCCAAACCACATACCATCCTGATTTGGAAATAAATCACCGTTCCTTCACTGTCGCTGGGTCAAAATCCTGGAACTCTAACAGCACTGTGGGTGTACCTACTTCACCTAGGCTCCAGCGGTTCGAGATAGCAGCTCAGCACCACCTTCTCAAGGGCAATTAAGAATGGGCAATAAATGCTGACCTAGTCAGCGATGCCCACACCCCACGAGTGAATAAAACTTTCAACAGGTATTCTATAATGAGGCCCAGCGAATAATTTTCTTGACAGAAAGCAATTTTTATTCCCAGGAAACCAAAGTAATTAAAAATCACATCTTCTAAGTATTTGATAATGGTCTCCAGGGAATGTTCATTGACTAATCTTGTAATAGTGAATTTTCCATTGCACTCAATACCCAGCAGCCACTTACCATCAAGCTTTTCTCATTTATATTCCAATAGCACTTTACTCCCTGTAGTAGAAAGATGATCATTCTTGTACTAATGTCTATATTTGCACTTTGTCTCTGTATCAAAGCTTGTTGGCACCACAAGTCCTTGCGTTAAATGCCTGTTGACACCAAGTCCTTATGTTAATGTCTGTTATCTGGACGGCACAGCGGCAAAATGGTTAGCACTGCTGCCTCACCGCGCCAGGCACCCGGGTTTGATTCCGACCTTGGGTAACTGTGGAGTTTACACATTCTCCCCAAATCCCTGTGGGTTTCTGCCGTGTGCTCCAGTTTCCTCCCACAAAGGTGTGCAGGTTAGGTGGATTGGCCATGCTAAAATGCCCCTTAGTGTCCAAAGGTTAGGTGGGGTTACGGGTTAGGGGCAGGGGAGTGGGCCTCGGTGGGGTGCTCTTTTGGAGGGGGAGTGTAGACACCATGAGCCGAATGGCCTCCTTCAGCACTGTAGGGATTCTATAATTCTATTCTATGATTCCAGGATAGTACTTAATCCTTGTGCTGATGTCGCTATTGGCTGTGGGTCTTCCTGCTACCCTACCCACTACCCAATGCCTGTGATGATGTATTATAACAAGGTTTGCACATATCCAATGGGGAATATGGAAAGATATCCTCTCCTACATGGAATGGTGAAATATCTGAAGGGTGTTCAGCATCCAGCTCTGTGGGCGCCCAATACTGTAGCTTTACTAGAAGAGAGGAAAGCAAGGTCCACTTTGCGAGCTCAACAGGACTATCAGCTATTGCTCAGTGGTAGCACCTATGCCTCTGAATCTCAAGGTTATGAGTTCAATTCCTTTTCAGGACGGGTGTAGAAAATCATGGCAGATGTTAAACTGAGGTCCCCCCCCATCCATCCCACCACCGTCTTTCCTCTCAGGTGAGCACTGTAAAATACCCATGGTACTATTTTGGATCTCCTTACCAAAGTTCATCCTTCAATCAATATCACAAAGACAGATCATCTGGTCATCTTCACACTGCTGTTTGCAGTGGCTTGACACGTTCAATCTAGGTCTACATATCAGTAATGATCACGCTTCAAAAAAAAGAGTTCTTCACTGGCTGGAAAGGACTTGGAATGTCTGGAGCTCGAGAGAGGTGCTGTTTAAATGCGTCATTTTCCACAGGCATAATTTAATTCTTGCCTCCCAAGAGTCATTTTTCAAGCATCTTAAAATAGCTCAATGACTTTGGATTGCTTCAATATTGAAAACCCTGTAAAATCTCAGGGGAGCCCTCACAAAATGCAAGCTTTTCATTCCCCCAACGTTTGGGAGATGTAACCTTTTTAATTGATGCATGTCCTGGAATTATTGTTAGGTTCATGCTGCAAATGTCATTTCCTGGGTAGTTTGTTCATCTTTACTGTAGCCTGACCCCCCCTGCTGCCTCCTCCATCTGACTCCACGATGACACACCCCACTATTTACACTTTCCTGGGGCTGCAGCACAGTGATAGCAGTTTTCTAATTGAACCCAGATACTTTGATGATCCCTTTAGAAACCGATATCAGAGTGGAAGTCTACGTACTATTTTATTTCCATTAGAATATCATGCATCATGGAAGGAGGCCATTTGGCGCATTGTACCTGTGATGGTTCTTTTTAAGAGCTAATCCAGTTAGTCTCACCACCCTGTTCTTTTTCCAGTATCTCCGAAGATGATTCCTTTTGAAATACATATCCAATTCTCTTTTGAGAGTTACTACCTAATCCACTTCCACTAGCCTTTTGGACAATGCATTGCAGATTACAACAATTCATTACGTTATATTACAAGAAAAGTCTGACTTCCTTTTTGGTTCTTTTGCCAAGATTCTTAAACCTGTGTTCTCTGATTGTCGGCCAGTGAAAACAATTTCTCCCTATCTGCAACTATCAAAATGCTTCATAAATTGGTACTCCTCTGTTAAATAGCCCACAACCTTCTCTGCTCTAAGCTGAACAGTCTCAGCTTCCAAAGTCTCCCCATTCTCTTCCTCTCAGCCCTTTGAAATCAACCCCTGATTCTGCATTCATCCAGTGATATCTTCCCTGACATTAACTGGCACTTATTAAGACATTAATAAGCCACTTTCAGCCACATTTTTAAATATTTGACCAGCAACAAATTTATTAGTCTTTTGAGGAATCCATAGAATCCCTACAGTGCAGAAGGAGGCCATTAGGCCCATCCGCTCTGCACCGACCCTCTGAAAGAGCACCCTACCTAGGCCCACTTCCCCACCTTAAGCCCTTAACCCCACCTAACATGCACATCTCTGGACACTAAGGGACAATTTTATAGCATGGCCAATGCACCTAATCTGCACATGTTTGGACACTAAGGGGCAATTTTCTAGCTTGGCCAATCCACCTAACCTGGAGATCTTGGAAACTGGAGCACCAAGAGAAAACCCATGCAGACATGGAGAACATGCAAACTCCACATAGACAGTCACCCAAGGCCAGAATTGAACCTCGGTCCTTGGCGCTGTGAGGCAGCAGTGTTAAACACTGTGCCACATGTTGTCCACTTGTAACAAGCAACAAGTAGCAAGCAACATGGATAAGGGGAACCTGCAGATGTGGTCTACTTGGATTTCCAAAAGCCATTTGATACGGTAGCATATCAAAGGTTGCTGCACAAAATAAGAGCTCATGGTGTAGGAGTAGCAGGTTAGCATGTATAAAGGATTGATTAGCTAACAAAAAGCAGAGAGTAGGGCTAAAAGGGTCATTTTCAGGTTGGCAAGCTATAACTAGTGGAGAGCCATGAGGATCAGTACTGGAATTCCAACCATTAATAATAATCTATATCAATGACTTGGGTGAAGTGACTAGATGTATGGTTACTAAATTTGCTGATGACACCAACATAGGAGTCTACAAAGGGATAGGTTACGTGAGTGGGCACAAATTTGGCAGATGGCGGATAATGTTGGAAAATGTGAACTTTGGCACGAAGAATAAAAAAGCAGAATATTATTTCAATAGCAAGAGATTGCAGAACTCGGGGCGGTGCAGAGGGATCTGGTAGCCCTGGCACATGAATCACAAAAGGTTAATATGTAGGTACAGCATATGATGAAGGCAAATTGAATATAAAAGCAGTGAATGTTTGCAACAGTTGTACATTGCATTGGCGAGACCAAATTCTGTGCTGTACTGTTCTATGTTCTATGTTCTAAAGCAGGAATATTGTGTACAGTTTTGGTCTCCTTACTTAATCACTGATATAATTGCATTGGAAACAGTTCAGAGAAGGTTCACTTGACTATTTCCTGGGATGAATGAGTTCTCTTATAAAGGGAATGTTGGGCCTGTTTACCTACAGTTTGAAGAGTGAGACGCATAAGAATGAGATCTTATTGAAACATTGAGGCTATGACAGGTGAGGACCTTGAGAGGATTGTTATCACCAAGGAGGTAGTGATGGGCAAGCTAATGGGGCTAAAGGTAGGCAAGTCTCCTGGCCCTGATGGAATGCATCACAGAGTACTAAAAGAGATGGCTAGGGAAATTGCAAATGCACTAGTGATAATTTACCAAAATTCACTAGACTCTGGGGTGGTCCCGGCGGATTGGAAATTAGCAAACGTGACACCACTGTTTAAAAAAGGAGGTAGGCAGAAAGCGGGTAATTATAGGCCAGTGAGCTTAACTTTGGTAGTAGGGAAGATGCTGGAATCTATCACCAAGGAAGAAATAGTGAGGCATCTGGATGGAAATTGTCCCATTGGGCAGACGCAGCATGGGTTCATAAAGGGCAGGTCGTGCCAAACTAATTTAGTGGAATCTTTTGAGGACATTACCAGTGCGGTAGACAATGGATGTGGTATATCTGGATTTCCAGAAAGCCTTTGACAAGGTGCCACACAAAAGATTGCTGCATAAGATAAAGATGCATGGCATTAAGGGGAAAGTAGTAGCATGGATAGAGGATTGGTTAATGAATAGAAAGCAAAGAGTGGGGATTAATGGGTGTTTCTCTGGTTGGCAATCAGTAGCTAGTGGTGTCCCTCAGGGATCAGTGTTGGGCCCACAGCTGTTCACAATTTACATAGATGATTTGGAGTTGGGGACCAAGGGCAATGTGTCCAAGTTTGCAGACGACACTAAGATAAGTGGTAAAGCAAAAAGTGCAGAGGATACTGGAAGTCTGCAGAGGGATTTGGATAGGCTAGGTGAATGGACTAGGGTCTGGCAGATGGAATACAATGTTGACAAATGTGAGGTTATCAATTTTGGTAGGAATAACAGCAAAAGGGATTATTATTTAAATGATAAAATATTAAAACATGCTGCTGTGCAGAGAGACCTGGGTGTGCTAGTGCATGAGTCGCAAAAAGTTGGTTTACAGGTGCAACAGGTGATTAAAAAGGTGAATGGAGTTTTGTCCTTCATTGCTAGAGGGATGGAGTTTAAGACTAGGGAGGTTATGCTGCAATTGTATAAGGTGTTAGTGAGGCCACACCTGGAGTATTGTGTTCAGTTTTGGTCTCCTTACTTGAGAAAGGACGTACTGGCACTGGAGGGTGTGCAGAGGAGATTCACTAGGTTAATCCTACAGCTGAAGGGGTTGGATTACGAGGAGAGATTGAGTAGACTGGGACTGTACTCGTTGGAATTTAGAAGGATGAGGGGGGATCTTATAGAAACATATAAAATTATGAATGGAATAGATAGGACAGATGCGGGCAGGTTGTTTCCACCTGCGGGTGAAAGCAGAACTAGGGGGCATAGCCTCAAAATAAGGGGAAGTAGATTTAGGACTGAGTTTAGGAGGAACTTCTTCACCCAAAGGGTTGTGAATCTATGGAATTCCTTGCCCAGTGAAGCAGTAGAGGCTCCTTCATTAAATGTTTTTAAGATAAAGATAGTTTTTTGAAGAATAAAGGGATTAAGGGCTATGGTGTTCGGGCCGGAAAGTGGAGCTGAGTCCACAAAAGATCAGCCATGATCTCATTGAATGGTGGAGCAGGCTCGAGGGGCCAGATGGCCTACTCCTGCTCCTAGTTCTTATAAGATCCTAATGGGACCTGACAGGGTGAATGCTGTGAGGCTGTTTCTCCTTGTGGGCGACTACAACTAGGAGACAGATTAAGTGGTCTCCCATTTAAGTTGGAGATAAGGGTCATTGGTTTGTGAATACTCTTCCCCACAGTGCAGTGGAGGCAGAATCATTGATTATTTTTAAGGTTGAGTTAGACAGGCTTTTGATTGACAAGAGAGTCAAAGGATACAGAGGGTAGATAGGACAGTAGAGTTGAGGTCACAATCAGATCAGATGGTGGAACAGCCTTAAGGGAATGCATGACCTACTCCTGGTCCTACTTCATATGTACATATGCTCTTATGTCCAACATTTTGCCTATAAGTATCGATGACGAGTTTCTGAGTCACTCTTTGGCTACTAGGTAGCTCTAGTATTATTTTGTAACATTTTGTAACAAAAGGCAAACAAGGCTCAGATTTGCGTCCCCAAGCCAGGCGCACAAATTGGGGAGATTGCCCAGCACTGCAAAACTGACCTTTAAAAATGTCCACCTGCAGGTTGGGTGTTTGGTTGGGGGGGAAGAGACCGGCAAATGAGGAGTCAGAGCGCGGTGACCCCAGAACAAGTGCGGAGGCTGCCGGGTGCAAAGGCTGGTTGGTCCTCTGTTCCCCAGCACGGTGATTGAATAAATTTTAAAAATAGCAAAACAAAAATCATAGCTCCAGTCCTCAGCCTGTTTCATCCCCATACACTCCCTATGCCCCATCCATGCCTACCTACCTATGCCAATCCATGTCTCCCACCCAACCCCCATGACCCCTCATAGCAGCCAGGCCAACCAGTGCCCCCCATCCACCACCCTTTGCCCTTACCCTTCTATGTCAAGTCACCTAGTATCCTTGGATACTTCCTTGACAGCTTTGACATCCTTGACAGCCTTGACAGTTGTGCAGTTCCTTGACAGCTGGACAGTTCTTTGATAACCTGTCAGTTCTAATGAGTTTCACATAAAACATGGCTAAATCATATTTAATTTTTAAAATCGCAAAAGGTGCCTTATCTCTCCCATAGTGTTCGTTATCTCCCCCAAATGTGCCCCTGGGACCCTATCTAAAGGGAGACCTTGGGCGGGATTCTCCGATATATCTGCGCGACGTCCGCCGACCGCGCCAAAAACGGCGCAAATCAGTCCGGCATCGCGCCGCCCCAAAGGTGCGGAATTCTCCGCATCTTGAGGGGCCGAGCCCTCACCTTGAGGGGCTAGGCCCGCGCCGGACTGATTTCCGCCCCGCCAGCTGGCGGGAAAAGCCTTTGGTGCCCCGCCAGCTGGCACGGAAATGACTTTGCCGTGCGGCGCATGCGCGGGAGCGTCAGCGGCCGCTCACGGCATCCCCGCGCATGCGCAGTGAAGGGGGTCTCTTCCGCCTCCGCCATAGTGGAGACCATGGCGAAGGTGGAAGGAAAAGAGTGCCCCCACGGCACAGGCCCGCCCGCGGATCGGTGGGCCCTGATCGCGGGCCAGGCCACCGTGGGGGCACCCCCGGGGCCAGATTGCCCCCCGCACCCCCCCCAGGACCCCGGAGCCCGCTCGCGCAGCCTTGTCCCGACGTTCAAAAGGTGGTTTGATTCTCGCCGGCGGGACAGGCATTCCAGCAGCGGGACTTATGCCCATCGCGGGCCGGAGAATCGCCGGGGGGGGGGCCGCCAACTGGCGCGACGAGATTCCCACCCCCGCCGAATATCCGGTGCCAGAGAATTCGGCAACCGGCGGGGGCGGGATTCACGCCAGCCCCCGGCGATTCTCCGACCCGGTGGGGGGTTGGACAATCCCGCCCCTTATGCCTCCAAAGAGGCTATCCAAATGATCCAAAAGTTTAGATCAACTCTTACCTGTTCTAATCTGCCCAAGTCTGGTTTTAATCTCTGGGTTACCAAAATGCCACTGCAGTGGAGGCAGCTGGTCAGTTAAAGACACCAGCCTGACTCTGGACCCACCCCCGGGAAGATGGGAAATGCTGGGTGGTGCTTAGACGTTTTGGCCATTTCTGGGATTTTTTTTCCCACAATGGAGAATCTCCATGTCATAGCGAAAATCTAGGCCCAGGTTTCCATATCGGCAAGTACAAAATTAACACATACATCATACGACAAATCCTACATGTTTACAGGCAATACCTCACAATCAAATGATTATCAGAATCTTATTATAAAGCATGGGCTCTAATATGGATCATTTTGTTCCTACTTTATAACAATTTCACCAATTTCTTCTCAAGGTCAAGGATGATTGAGCTGGGTTCTGCTGAGCTTTCTGTTTGATCCCCGACACAAGCTCACAAGTCATGCATTGTAAGGTTGGAAGTAGAATAAAGTCTCATTGGCCGAGATCTTCTGATCAGGATTGGAAAACCTATTTCAAACGCTGATCAGGCACTTAGTTTCCTTCCATACTTCAGTAAAGATTTCCAACGAGGATCCTTCACATCCAACACAGTGCAGCGAACCCTCACAGGGAGCAGCACAGAGAATCTGTACAGGAACCATGCCCCCTTTATGCGGTACTAGCTGCCGTGTAAGTAAGGAGTTCAAATGCCCTTAAGCTGCTTGGAAACATCTATGGAGCGAAGCTAAACGTGCAAGGTAAATGGGTAAGAAATTAGGAAGGGTAAGAGGTTAGGTTGGCAGGTGGGTAGGATTGGTGAGTGGGTAAGCGGGATGAGGGATATTCTCCGGGTGTTGTGATATCTTAACGTGATATCACTGCATCGTGGAGCAGGCGAATTACCCATTGGAAGTTCACTCTTCCTGGCAATTTGCACAGAATCCTTCCACTTGGGATGTCCGAGGGGGTCCTGTAGCACATCCTCAGGGGTACATCCCGTCTCTGATTATTGGAGATTGGGAGATCTGTGCCATCTACTCTGCTCTAACTATATGCCTCAAAGCCAACCTCAGTCATGTTTCTATTATAACAGTGTAGATTCTCTGCGCCCTCTCTGAATGCGATGATCAAATTTCAGCCCCAGAAGGGACTGGACTGTGCCTACACGGAATTAATATTAGTCAAATATTTAGGTTTCCAAAATCATTAAATTCCTTGCCATCTGTTACTGCTGATTGACTATTGATCTAACAGGAATCAATCGCCTCAGTTCTGTCCTGCAGCAAGGGAAATACCAGAGACCAAGGCTGTCCAAACATCTTTGTCTTCAAGCGTCACATAGATGTGTAGAATGGACTTGCAGGCCCACATCAAAACCCATGTTTTCATTTAAAGTCATGTTACCATAATACAGGCATTGACATTAATGTATATGTTGCCATTAGAATGCAGATTCCATTTCCATTAACATTCACTTGACCATTAATATGTATGAATCTCAAACTGTTGATATGGACAGATTTAGGAATTCTGACTCACCCAACCACGTGGCAAGAGCACTTAAAAGTGCCTTTTCCTAAACGTCTGTAAAATTCAGAATGAATGAGGAGAAATTAAAAAAATAAAGGGTCAAATACAACCGAGGTCTTGGACCTCAGCAGTGGTGCATTTTCCAGGACTGAGGTTGGGCATGCCTACCATAGATAACACAAATGAAATACTGCAGATGTTGGTGATCTGAAATGAAAACAGAATATGCTGGAATTACTCAGCAAGTCTGATGACTGTTTCTCTCTCCATAGATATTAATGTTCAGTTTGTCAATTTGGAATCAATCATTAACTATTCCTTCTCCTTCAGATTAACTTGTTTAACCACTGCTAGAACTTCTAATTCTTCCAACGTTACCTCAGATGAATCGTACGGGTCCAGTTTCCCCCACGGACTCCTTGCCCTGGGCGCGCAGTTAAGTGGCATTGGCTCGACAGCCACGAGAAGACTATCGCCCTGCTGCCCTTTGAGTGTCTGCTTCCAGTTCTGCTCTTTCACTACATCGGATGTTCCTGCCAAACTCAATTGTTCTGGTATTCCCAACGCAGTCCTGCACTCTATCCTTTCAGAGCATGTTATATTTGCTGGAGAATTTGCCTGGGCTGGATGGAAAGGATATTTCTCACTGACAGACTCTTTCATTATCCATTCCACTTCGGAATCATCTGAGTCCTCCTTCAAAAAGTGAGCAAGCTAGTAGGGAAAATGGAAGCAAACATGGGAGGGGTTATATGATGACCAGAGGTTATAAAAGATCCCAGAGAGAGAGAGAGAGAGAAAGGCAGTGAGAGAGAGAGAACACACTGGAAAGACTGGAAGAAAATCAAATAACACACAGAACCAAAATCATGAATAAACACAATATGCGAAATGAAAGTTTCCATTTTGCCAAAAGCAACTTGATTTAATTTGAATCAAAATAATGAGTAACTGTGAAGCTTTGTTAATGCTGAATAACCAGATCTACCCACAGTATCGGAGTATTTCTACTACAATAAATATCACTGTTGATGAAATCCCCCACCCCCGCTAGACAGCCAGGTAAGTTTAGCATCAAACTGTACTGAGGTGACACCAGACTGATAACTATTCTCCTTCTACATTTTCAAAATTGGCCTCCTCAATGCTGAAGTGGATGAGCGGCATCCAGATCTGCACTGCTATCACCAGGAAGCATTATCTCAGTCTCTCCAAAGAACATAAGAACATAAGAACTAGGAACAGGAGTAGGCCATCTGGCCCCTCGAGCCTGCTCCGCCATTTAATGAGATCATGGCTGATCTTTGTGGACTCAGCTCCACTCTCCGGCCCGTACACATCCCTGAATCCCTTTATTCTTTAGAAAGGCATCTATCTTTTTCTTAAAAACGTTTAAAGAATGAGCCTCAACAGCTTCACTGGGCAAGGAATTCCAGAGATTCATAACCCTTTGGGTGAAGAAGTTCCTCCTACACTCCGTCCTAAATCTACCTCCCCTTATTTTGAGGCTATGCCCCCTAGTTCTGCTTTCCCCGACCAGTGGAAACAACCTGCCCGCATCTATCCTATCTATTCCCTTCATAATTTTATATGTCTCAATAAGATCCCCCCGCATCCTTCTAAACTCCAATGAGTACAGTCCCAGTCTGCTCAACCTCTCGTCATAATCTAATCCCCTCAACTCTGGGATCAACCTAGTGAATCTCCTCTGCACTCCCTCCAGTGCCAATATGTCCTTTCTCAGGTAAGGAGACCAAAACTGAACACAATACTCCAGATGCGGCCTCACCAACACCCTATACAATTGCAGCATAACCTCCCTGGTCTTGAACTCCATCCCTCTAGCAATGAAAGACAAAACTCGATTAGCCTTCTTAATCACCTGTTGCACCTGCACACCAGCTTTTTGCGACTCGTGCACCAGCACATCCAGGTCCCTCTGCACAGCAGCATTTTTTAACATCTTACTGTTTAAATAATAATCCATTCTGCTGTTATTCCTCCAAAAATGGATAGCCTCACACTTGGCAACATTGAATTCCATCTGCCAGACCCTAGCCCATTCACCTAACCTATCCAAATCCTTCTGCAGACTTCCGGTATCCTCTGCACTTTTTGCTTTACCACTCATCTTTGTGTCGTCTGCAAACTTTGACACATTGCACTTGGTCCCCAACTCCAAATCGTCCATGTAAATTGTGAACAACTGCGGGCCCAACACTGATCCTTGAGGGACCCCACTAGTTACAGGTTGCCAACCAGAGAAACACCCATTTATCCCCACTCTCTGCTTTCTGTTAGTTAACCAATCCTCTACCCATGCTACCACTTTACCTTCAATGCCATGCATCTTTAGTTTATGCAGCAACCTTTTGTGTGGCACCTTGTCAAAAGCTTTCTGGAAATCCAGATATACCACATCCATTGGCTCCCTGTTATCTACTGCACTGGTAACGGCCTCAAAAAATTCTACCAAATTAGTCAGACACGACCTACCCTTTGTGAACCCATGCTGCGTCTGCCCAATGGGACAATTTCCCTCCAGGTGCCCCGCTATTTCCTCCTTAATGATAGATTCCAGCATTTTCCCTACAACCGAAGTTAAGCTTACCGGCCTATAATTACCCGCTTTCTGCCGACCTCCTTTTTTAAACAGTGGTGTCACGTTTGCTACTTTCCAATCCTCTGGGACCACCCCAGAGTCTAGTGAATTTTGATAAATTATCACTAGTGCATTTACAATTTCCCTAGCCATCTCTTTTAACACTCTGGGATGCATCCCATCAGGGCCAGGAGACTTGTCTACCTTTAGCCCCATTAGCTTGCCCAATACTGCCTCCTTAAAGATTACAATCATCTCAAGGTCCTCACCTATCATATCCTTATTTCCATCAGTCACTGGCATGTTATTTGTGTCCTCCACTGTGAAGACTGACCCAAAAAACCTGTTCAGCTCCTCAGCCATTTCCCTGTCTCCTATTATTAAATCTCCCTTCTCATTTTCCAAAGGACCAATATTTACCTTAGCCACTCTTTTTTGTCTTATATATTTGTAGAAGCTTTTACTATCTGCTTTTATTGGATAAGCATATGGATGATAATGGCATAGTGTAGGTTAGATGGCTTTTGTTTTGGTGCAACATCGTGGGCCGAAGGGCCTGTACTGCGCTGTATTGTTCTATGTTCTATGTTCTGAGCCAGTTTACTTTCATAGTCTACCTTACTCTTCTTTATGGCTTTTTTAGTAGCTTTCTGTTGTCCCCTAAAGACTTCCCAGTCCTCTAGTCTCCCACTAATTTTTGCCACTTTGTATGTTTTTTCCTTCCATTTGATACTCTCCCTCACTTCCTTAGATATCCACGGTCGATTTTTCCCCTTTCTACCGTCTTTCTTTTTTGTCGGTATGAACCTTTTCTGAACACTGTGAAAGGTCGCTCGGAAGGTTCTCCACTGTTCCTCAACTGCTTCACCATGAAGTCTTTGCTCCCAGTCGACCTTAGCTAGTTCTTCTCTCATCCCATTGTAATCACCTTTGTTTAAGCACAAAACACTAGTGTTTGATTTTACCTTGTCAGTCTCCAACTGTATTTTAAATTCCACCATATTGTGGTCGCTCCTTCCAAGAGGATCCCGAACTAATCAATCCTGCCTCATTACACAGGACCAGATCTAGGACCACTTGTTCCCTTGTAGGTTCCATTACATACTGTTCCAGGAAATTATCCCGGGCACATTCTATAAACTCCTCCTCAAGGCTGCCTTTACCAACCTGGTTAAACCAATCGATATGCAGATTAAAATCTCCCATGATAACCGCTGTACCATTTCTACATGCATCCGTTATTTCTTTGCTTATTGCCTGCCCTACCATCCTGTTACTATTTGGAGACAACAATAAATAATTAGACTATTGAAATGTTGGAATTGTAAGATAAATATTATTCAGGTAATAAGCCTATTTTCCAGGCTACAATTGAGATAAGGATAACAGTCTATAAAATGGAACAGATATAAACTAGCTCAGCACAAAGGTGATCAAAGTCTGACAAATAACAAGGAAATGATTATTAAACAAGGTGATGTTACCATCCAATATAGGTTAAACAATGAGGAGGCATTATTGTCCAATACAGACTACATGAAAGAATCATTACTATCTAATATTGAACAAGAGGGCAGCGGATTATCAGAGAGTCAAGATTGTGAGACTTTGCTAATCAAAGGATATGGGGAGAAAGCGGGAACAGATTATGGGCTGGATGATCAGCCATGATCTGAAGGGCCAAATGTCCTCCTGCTGCTCCTATTTTCTATGATTCTGTGTAAATTATGAGGAAGGATTATTATTGGACAGTGAACAATGACTAGGCTTTACGAACTGATGGTGACCACAAAAGTAGAAGGCGGGAATCACGATTTTCAACAGGACATGGAGAGAATCAAGGAGTTGCTGACTAGTTTCTAGACATTAAATGACTAATATTGCGATCTGCGCACTTGTTACCTGTTTCTGAGCCACAGAGCTGTGCATGGAACTTTCCCCTCTGGTACTATGGTCACTGTGAGATTGAAATACCTCACTGCAGTTGGGATCGTCGGTACGGAAATGCACAGAGTGCTCATCATCTTCAGATTTGTCCTGAGGCATGTCACATTCTGCCATCTCAGTACAGGAAGGAGGCAGAGTTAGCAGAGGGGACAGAGCAAGTGTAGAATAGGGAAAGTGGGGAGGAAGGAGCATGTGAAAGGAAAGGGTTACGCAACAAAGAAAAATTAAATATGACCTGGTTAAAGATAACAGAAGCACGATGTATAACAGTATGAGCAAAGTGAATCTGCAACATTTCAGGATCTCAATGATTCGCGCAGCATTTATGCCGTTAAGCTCAGCTGGTCAGGGCAGAAGTGTTCTTTAACACATATTGTGGAAAAGTGATGCAGCGTATCTGGACACAGTACTCTAATTGTGGCCTAACTTTTTTTTTCACAGTTTAAGCATAATCTCCGTGTCCTTATATTTAATGCCTCGGTCAATAAAGAAAGTATCCCGCCTGCTTTCTTAATCACCTTGGCTGGGATTGAGACTCCCCGGGAGGATGCCCTGCCGCCCCGACGCCAGCTTCCCCATTGTCCGGTGCCGATTCTCGGGCGTCCGCGGGATTCCCGCCACGCCAATCGGGGGCCGTTGACAGCTGCCCCCTCAGCGATTCTCTGGGCCTCGATGGGCTGAGTGGCCGAGGGGTGCGGCAGAGTCCCGCTGGCATGGGTTACTCAGGTCCCACACGGCGGGACTTGGAAGGTGAGTCTCCGGGGGCCGTCCTGGAGAGGGGGCGGGGGAATCCGATCCTGGGGGGGGCGGGCCCCATGGTGGCCTGGCCCGCGATCAGGACCTACCGGGCTGGTTCCGTGGGGGCCTATTTCACTCCACGTCGGGCCCCTATAGGGCTCCGCCATATTGCCCGGGGGCCGACGTGGAGAAGGGGACCCCCGCGCATGCGCGGAAATATGCCGGCCGTAGCACGAATGGGTGGAAATACACCGGCCGTAACGTGCATGTGCGGAAATACGCCGGCCATAGCACGCATGCGCGAACCCACGCCAGCCGTTCCACGCCGGCTGGAGCTGCGGGGACCACCTCTGCCGCCAACCTAGCCCCCTAGGAAGGGGAGAATTCCTCACTTCCGGGGACCGTTGACGCCGGAGTGGTTGGCGCCGCTTTTCACGCCGGTCTGGGGACATAGCCCCATTATTAGAGAATCCCGCCCCTTAACTTTCTGTCCTGCTACCTTCAGGAACTTGTGAACATGCAAGGCGTCCGTCTATTCATCTACATTTCTCAGTATCGTATCATTATCGTTTATCCTACACCTTGTTAACCCCCTGCAGATGTATTTACTCACACTTCTCCGGATTGTTGCCACTTTTCTGTCTATCTGACCAGCCCATGAATATTTTCCTGCTGTCTACAGCTTTCCTTCTCACTTTCACTCACAAAAAACAATTTTTGATCATCTACAAACTTCTAATCATGCCCCTACATTTCAGTCGAAATCATTGATACATTCCATGAAAGACAAAGGACATGGTCTTAAACCTGTGGAATCCCACTGGAAACAGCCTTCCAGTCACACACACCTCCCATTAATCTTTGCTTCCAGCTACTGAGCAAATTGCGAATCCAATGTGTCACTTGCCCATGGATCCCATGTTCTCTTGCTATTCTGACCAATCTGTCATTTGGGACCTTGTCATAAGCCTTGCTAAAATCCCTGTAGATTACATCGAACATATTGCCCTCCTCAATCCTCTTTATTCCCTCCTCTTAATGAAGATAGTCAGGGATGGCTTTTCTTTAATAAATCCATGCTGAATGTGCTTAATTTGTGCCTTTTTAAATTACAATTTAGACTCTTCTTCACAAATCTTTTCAATAATTTGCCCACCGCTGAGGTTAGGCTGATTGGCCTGTAATTACTCGGTCTTATCCCTTTCTCTATATTTAAACGATGGTACAATATATGCAGTCTTTCAGCACACATATCTGCAGCCAGTGGACATTGGAAAACGATGGCCAGAATCTCTTCGCTTGATTCTCTTCGCAGCCTGGGAGACATAGGATCTGGGCCAGGTGATTTAACCGCTTTTAAAGATGCTAAATCCTTTAACATCACTATCTACACAATATCCAATACATTATACTCCTCCTTAACCAGAGGATTGCAATGCCCCCTCTTTAGTGAAGGCAGAATTTATTAAGAACATGCTCCCGTCTTCCACCTCCATAAACATTTAGCTTTATCGTCTCTGATTTGACCTATTCTGCCTTGAGTTATCCTCTTTTCCCCCTATATTTTTTAAACATTTAGAGGTTTTCCATGATTTTACTGATATTTTTCATATCCTCTTTTGCAACTCTACTTTTTAATTTTACTGCTGCATTTTCTATACGCCCCTCAGCTTTCTGCAGAACTGTGCTCTCGAATCATGGAATAGTACAGTACAGAGGGAGCCCATTCACCCCATTGTGTTTGTACTAACTCTTTCAAAGAGCAATTCATTAACCCCCCCTTCCTCACTCTTTCCCCATATTCCTGCATTTTCTTTTCTCCTTCAGTTATTTATTTTATTCTCTGGGAAATCTGCTGTGGAATCTGTACCCACCAGCCTATCAAGTAAGTGTGTACCAAATTGGAACCACTTGTTGCCTGTAAACAATTTTTCTCATTTCACCTGCGGCTCCAATCACATCAAATCTCCTTTTTATTTACTCTGTTAATAGAACATAGAACATAGAACAATACAGCGCAGTACAGGCCCTTCGGCCCACGATGTTGCACCGAAACAAAAGCCATCTAACCTACACTATGCCATTATCATCCATATGTTTATCCAATAAACTTTTAAATGCCCTCAATGTTGGCGAGTTCACTACTGTAGCAGGTAGGGCATTCCACGGCCTCACTACTCTTTGCGTAAAGAACCTACCTCTGACCTCTGTCCTATATCTATTACCCCTCAGTTTAAAGTTATGTCCCCTCGTGCCAGCCATATCCATCCGCGGGAGAAGGCTCTCACTGTCCACCCTATCCAACCCCCTGATCATTTTGTATGCCTCTATTAAGTCTCCTCTTAACCTTCTTCTCTCCAACGAAAACAACCTCAAGTCCGTCAGCCTTTCCTCATAAGATTTTCCCTCCATACCAGGCAACATCCTGGTAAATCTCCTCTGCACCCGCTCCAAAGCCTCCACGTCCTTCCTATAATGCGGTGACCAGAACTGTACGCAATACTCCAAATGCGGCCGTACCAGAGTTCTGTACAGCTGCAACATGACCTCCCGACTTCGGAACTCAATCCCTCTACCAATAAAGGCCAACACTCCATAGGCCTTCTTCACAACCCTATCAACCTGGGTGGCAACTTTCAGGGATCTATGTACATGGACACCTAGATCCCTCTGCTCATCCACACTTTCAAGAACTTTACCATTAGCCAAATATTCCGCATTCCTGTTATTCCTTCCAAAGTGAATCACCTCACACTTCTCTACATTAAACTCCATTTGCCACCTCTCAGCCCAGCTCTGCAGCTTATCTATATCCCTCTGTAACCTGCTACATCCTTCCACACTATCGACAACACCACCGACTTTAGTATCGTCTGCAAATTTACTCACCCACCCTTCTGCGCCTTCCTCTAGGTCATTGATAAAAATGACAAACAGCAACGGCCCCAGAACAGATCCTTGTGGTACTCCACTTGTGACTGTACTCCATTCTGAACATTTCCCATCAACCACCACCCTCTGTCTTCTTTCAGCTAGCCAATTTCTGATCCACATCTCTAAATCACCCTCAATCCCCAGCCTCCGTATTTTTTGCAATAGCCTACCGTGGGGAACCTTATCAAACGCTTTGCTGAAATCCATATACACCACATCAACTGCTCTACCCTCGTCTACCTGTTCAGTCACCTTCTCAAAGAACTCAATAAGGTTTGTGAGGCATGACCTACCCTTCACAAAGCCATGCTGACTATCCCTGATCATATTATTCCTATCTAGATGATTATAAATCTTGTCCCTTATAATCCCCTCCAAGACTTTACCCACTACAGACGTGAGGCTCACCGGTCTATAGTTGCCGGGGTTGTCTCTGCTCCCCTTTTTGAACAAAGGGACCACATTTGCTGTCCTCCAGTCCTCTGGCACTATTCCTGTAGCCAATGATGACATAAAAATCAAAGCCAAAGGTCCAGCAATCTCTTCCCTGGCCTCCCATAGAATCCTAGGATAAATCCCATCAGGTCCCGGGGACTTATCTATTTTCGGCCTGTCCAGAATTGCCAACACCTCTTCCCTACGTACCTCAATGCCATCTATTCTATTAGCCTGGGGCTCAGCATTCTCCTCCACAACATTATCTTTTTCCTGAGTGAATACTGACGAAAAGTGTTTAATGGTTTTAAACACTTATATCAAATCTCCTCTTTGCCTACTGTGCCCCAAGGAGAACTACATTGGCTTCTCCAGGCTTTCAACATATCCATATTCCTTCATCCCTCAAACCATTCTAATAAATCTCTTCTAAACCCACTTCAAAACCTTCACATCACTCCTAGAGTGTTTTGTCCAGGATTGAGCATTGTATTCCATAAGCTTTACTTTTCTGTATTTCTGCAAGTGGGGCCAACAATACCACATCAAAATGACAATCCATCTCAAGGATCAATTGTCATTAGAACAATGGAAAATTGACACCAGAGTAGCAATCAATAATAATTTTGATCTTCTGCCATGTTGGCTGGGACAGCTACCCCATGCTCCAGATGGAACAACAACATATTGCTCGGAAACTCCAGTGCCTCCATAAGACCATTGGCCGACAAGCACCTGACCCTATGGCAGAAACAGTCGTGGGACGGACTGGGGAGATAGGCGGGTGACAATCCCACACAGCCATACTGCTTGGCTCCAGATTCATTACACCTCCGGCCTCTGACATTCAGGATCCATCTTGTGTGCCTCTTCTCTGCATTGCTGCCAGAACCTGAATGTCTCCTTTTACTTTGGAATTAGAACGAGACACAACAATCAAGCTCCAATCTGAACAGCTTGAGCACATCCCCCTCTATGTAGCCCAGAATTCTACTTTCTCTTTTATTTAACGTGATTTAATGTATTGTATTTGCTGCCCATGACGCAGTCTCCGCTACATTGGGAGATCAAATGCAGTTTGGGCAATTGCTTAGCTAAACACCCCTTCAGTCAGGAAGCATGACCCCACGATTCTGGACATTTGTCATTTTAATTCTCTATCGCACTCCCGCTAACTTCTTTGTTCTACACTGTTCCCATAAAACCCAATGAAAGCTTCCGATAAGGCAATTTGCAACTTTCTGGTCTCGAGATCATGTTCAACAATTTCGGATCACAACCAAAACTTTCTTTCTTCCTGCTATTGATTTAATCTTTCCTGCCTTCCATCCCATCACCGATCTCCTCTTTCGTTCTTCCCATCCATCCCCCTTTCTCTGTATCTGAACTTGCTTCAAACCAGTTTCATCTGTAACGATTTCCAGTTCTGACACAAGGACACAGACATCACATGTTAACCCTATTTCTCTCTCGTCGAAACACAGCAGGCCATTCAGCCCTTCAAACCATCCTCACCGTTCAATAAGATCATGGCTAATCTGGTTGTGGTCTCAACTCTAATTGCCTGTCTACAACCCCCCCTCACCAATAATCCTTGACTCCCTTGTCTATCAACAATCTGGCTAGCTCTGCCTTGAATAAATTCCAAACGCAGCCGTCACTGCTTTCTGGAAAACAGAATTCCTCAGACTAACGAGACTGAGGAAAATAAATACTCCTCATCTCCGTCTTAAAAGGGAGACTTCTTATTCTTGAACTGTGCCCCCCAGTTCTAATCTTCCACAGCAAGTAGAAACATCCTCTTGGTATCTATGCTATCAAGTGTCCTCGAGATCTTGGACTGTGTTCTCCGGTCCCCCAGCCGCGTGTTTCTCGGTGGCGAGCCATTCACTGGTGGCGGGATTCTCTACTCCCGCCACTTGTCAATGGGATTTCCCATTGATGCCACCCATGCCGGGGGTGCGCTGTTAACAGGAAAACCCAACAGGCAGAGAATTCCGGCCCTTGTATATTTCAATCCGTCTGCCCTGCCAAATATATCCAGCACTTTCTGTTCCGATTTCCAGCATCTGCAGCATTTTTGTTTGCCTTTCCTATCTTCTCACTTTCATTCTTACAGATATTTATAGCTACACCATGTACATCCATCTCTCGATAAATGTATTTAAATAACGCATTAGGCTTAGTGGCTACGTCCTACACTCGATAAATCAATTGAGAAAGAAAACAAAACAACACGTCTGCAGATGCCTGCGCGTCATACACATGTACTTATAGGTTTCATATGGCTGATTACATACACACATAGTTACCTGATACATAATGCACATGCATACACACATACCTTATAATTATTTCATCTATACCCGTAAACTAAAGCCTATGGAAGCATGTACGTTTGTGCATGTAGCTCGAAGGATACATCATGAACACACATGTAATACTGTAATATAATGTGTTAGGAAGATCTCTCCCATCTCACCTGCAGCAGGTCTTGCCATCTATAAAAATGTTACAGCAGTTGCCTTTTCCCTAACCCTGGACCAGGATCTAACTTGTGGAGGCTGGGGCAGGCTGCAGCAGTATTTAACTGCCTGCAAAATATGGATGTCCTTCATTCATATTGATTCAGAAACCCCAGGGGCTACAATTCATCAAATGAGGGCATTTCCCATTTCTGGTAACCGTATTTGTAGCTCTCTCTACTTTCCACATCCCGGGACTGCCCCGAGGAGAACTCTGACCATCAGGCAGAACATTTCAGTGGAAAAATGAGTATGATTCCTATGGGGATACTGTAAACAAAAATGACCAAATTTCCCAAATGACCCCCAAATTAAGAAATCATCAATATGATTTCACTTTTTATAATTTTTACTTTAACACAAATCAAAACCAATTGAACATGAATTAATCGGCAAACGATACCTCAGATAAAAAAGTAAACTTCACTTTAAATTGCCATTCCAAAAAAAGGTATCGCTCATGCACTCGCACCATTCCCCTTACAAATATGGCATCATGTGCCACATTTCCAACTCCATTGTTTGGGCCTTCAAGGTGTAAGAGGTCGATGCGTTCGCCCTTTGCAACACCTCACACCACAGCCCTTCTTCCATCTCCTCCCCCCAGCTCTTCTACCCACTCCACCTTAACCCCTCCATGGACACCCTTTCCTCCTACAGGATGCTCCCATAGATTGCCATTAAAACTCCCTTCTCCAACTTCTCCTCTGACAGTACCACCTCTACCAACGAGGAGCCGGGGCTATTGGGAAGGTCGGAAAAACCTTCCTTGCAAAATCGCAATCCTGCAGGTATCTAAAGTCTTCTCCCTGCACGAACTCATACTTCTCTCCCAACTCCTCCAAGCTCACAAATCATCCCCCAAGAAACTGATCCTTCATTTCCTTAATCCCCCTCTTGTCCCATCTCTGAAACATCGCATCCATCCTCCCTGGCTTGAACCCATGATTCCCCCTAATCAGCAGCCCCCCCTGACCCGACTCCCAGATTAAAATGTTGCCTAAACTGCCTCCAAAGTGGTCACCACCATCTGACTCGCCAAATACTTACCCAGTGCCATTGGGAGCGGTGCTGTTGCCAGCACCCGCAACCTCAACCCCCTAAAGGAGCCCTCCTCCATCTTAACCCATCGGGTCTCCCCGTCCTTAGCCCAGCCCTACACATTCTCCGCACAGTAATAGTACAGTACGTTTGGGTGACCCAGCACCCCCGCCTGTCACCCTCTCTGCAAGACACAATTGATGCAAACTCTTAAAAGACCCTTTCAAACATTCTTAGAAAGCAACTCCTGATTCCACGGAAATCTTTCTTACCATACTGCCGCTGGGTCACAAGTTGCCATGGAGATTTAGGGCGGGATTCTCCGTTGCCCAACGCGATATCATAATCGACGATCGGGCGAAGAATCCCTTTTTACGACCGAATCGGGGGGGTGGGGGTGGTGGCGCCTGTTTTCAGATGCTCCGCCCCTCCCTCCAAAACGTGTCACCGGGAAGTGCATTGCATGCCATTGGGACGGCCTCAGGACATCACCTGAAGTCCCTCCCCCAATGGGCCGAGTTCACGACGGCGGATCACTTGTGCGCTCAGTTTTTGTCAACCTCACGTGGCGGCTGCGGACTCTGTCCATCCGCACCACAGCCGCGGGGGAGCCGTGCCGCTGGCTGGCTGGGTGGGGGTGGGGGGTGAGGGGTGCTTCGAAGATGGCTGGGGGACTGGTGGGGGGGTGATCCAGGGGCGGCGAGGGGGGGGATCCAGGGGGGCACCATCTGGCAGGTCGGGTTTGTACGGCGTGACTGCTGCAGGTTGTTGTGGTGTGCGTGCACGGCAACGGACCCGCCCATTCTCCGGCCATTTTTGGCGCGGGAGCCGGGAGTTTTACCCGGCACTGCTGCAAGTCCCTCATCGGTCCACGAATTGGTGAGGATCTGGTGCCGATTTTGGCCTCGTAAAACACCACTGTTCCCTCGCTGGCGACGGCATCGCGGAATCCAGCCCAGAAAGCGGGAAAGAGAGGACAACGACTCGGAGGAGAAAAAAAGAAAAACTGAGATACTACACATCAGCAAAAGAGATGTTCCATAATTTAGGGAATAGGAAGAACACAAAAACACTGATTAGAGCTTTGAGAGAAATTGTGTGCCATCTTAGCCTGGAAGAGAGAGGGACGTACATTCTGGATGATAAAACTGTCATGGCTGAATAACCTGTACCTGTAGATATAGGAGTGAATGGGAAAATAGAAAGCATGAGAATGACAAACAGAATGAATGAGGGAATGAGGAAATAGAGCCAAATGGAAGAGGAATGGCCAAGAGATACAGGGAGCGAGCAATGCAAGAGTGGAGGGATTATTAGAAAATAAGAAAAGTGGGATGGTAAAAGTTGAATAGAAACAGAAATGGGAAAGAAAAAGATAGGAAATAGTTGTGGAAACCGAGAAAAAGGGAAATGAGTGAAAACGTGAAATATAGACAATTAAACAGGAATAATAAGGGAGGCAGTAGGAGTGGGGAGATCAGTAAAAGACAGACAAATGGAAAGAGAGACCAACAGTGCAGCAGCAAGGCATGTCGGACTTCAGAGGTGGTGAGGGACGCTGAACTGAATGAGGCTGCTGGAAACAGGTGCAGGATTTGCGAAGCGAGTACAATGCACCCACTCATTGCAGTTCAGTCAGCATGCCAACTTTGTGCTGTCTGCACATTTGAATGATCTCTGCTTCCAGCCTGTGGCAATTACGCTGTCCATTGAATGGATGCATCAGGAAGGGGGAATATTGTGAGTGGCCAGTGCCATGTAAAGCTAGTCTGCACCTCTTAGAGATGGACTGTGGCTGAAGCAGGTGCTGGGGGTTGTGTTTGAAGAGAATCTTATCGGAGAGAGTGAAGAATGATACAACATAAGGGAGAGCAGGCCTTGAGCTTTGAGGATGCTGGACTGGAGGGCCAGGTGGAGGAGGTTGGAATGAGGAGAGTTTTCCTTTATCCAAGTCCAGATACACAGGCAGAAGGTTGAGAGAGCAGATAGCCATGGAGGGCAATGTAACGATTCAAGCCCCAAAGAATTGGATGCAGCTTTCAATGGCCTATGAGTGGCAATGGTTAGTGAATGTAAATAAACATATATTACCCTGCAGACTCCCCTGCTAGCCTGTGGTTACTCACGCCACCACATCCACAACCCCATTACATGCCAACATTCTCTGTCAATCGGAATTCATACCTAACATTCATATGTGTCACCTCACTCTCATCCATTTAGCAATGCTTAACGCCTCACACACACATCTTACTGGGTTCACATACTGCCAGGTATTCAACCACGGAAGTCTCGTTATCTAGGGTGCACTTCTCTCTCCTCAAGTATAAAGTGGCACATGACTGGAGGTTGCAGGGGCAAATCGGACAGAGGGAGAAGGTAGGTCTGCCTATCCAAATTCCCATGAAGAGGATGTTGACCAACATTGGGACATCCGCTGCTGAGAATCCACAATTGGACAGGCCCCATCAATGGTGTCATTACCCTCATACCCCATCATCCCTTTCATATCCCACTTCACCATCAGCCCACTTTCAGGAGTTGCAGCTGGCGAGCCAGGGTGCAGGGAAAGGATGGCGCACGGGCCAGCTTGCCAGAGGTTAAGGTCGCAAATAGTTTCTGGTGCAGGGGACTCAGGGCTACACCCTACAGAAGAACAACAATGCCAATGCACAACAACATCCTGGGTGCATTGAGAACCGACAGGAAATCCAAACAGAAGGAAGCTGGCAATAACTTGGCACAGTGATTCCTCGCAAAAAGGCAGTGGCTAACTCAGTTCACACACTTGCGGTCCCATCCATGACAATGTGCATGCTGATCGATGTCTCAGAATTGCCCACTGCAGCGCAAGCAGCGATCACTCAATGTCTGAACACTGCACTGGAAGCTCAGACTGCGGTCACACAATCTCAAACTACTGTCACACAATCTCAGACTGCTGTCACACAATCTCAGACAACTGTCACCCAATCCGACTGCTGTCACACAATCTCACACTGCAGTCACCCAATCTGACTGCTGTCACCCAACCTCACACTGCTGTCACACAATCTCAGACTGCGGTCACACAATCTCAGACTGCTGTCACCCAATCTGACTGCTGTCACCCAATCCGACTGCTGTCACCCAATCTCACACTGCTGTCACACAATCTCACACTGCTGTCACACAATCTCACACTGCTGTCACCCAATCTGACTGCTGCCACATAATCTCAGACTGCTGTCACCCAATCCGACTGCTGTCACACAATCTCACACTGCTGTCACACAATATCAGACTGCTGTCACCCAATCTGACTGCTGTCACCCAATCTCACACTGCTGTCACACAATCTCACACTGTTGTCACCCAATCTGACTGCTGTCACACAATCTCAGACTGCTGTCACCCAATCTCACACTGCTGTCACACAATCTCACACTGTTGTCACCCAATCTGACTGCTGTCACCCAATCTCACATTGCTGTCACACAATATCAGACTGCTGTCACCCAATCCGACTGCTGTCACACAATCTCACACTGCTGTCACCCAATCTGACTGCTGTCACCCAATCTCACACTGCTGTCATACAATCTCACACTGTTGTCATACAATCTCAGACTGCTGTCACCCAATCTAACACTGTTGTCACCCAATCTGACTGCTGTCACCCAATCTCACACTGCTGTCACCCAATCTGACTGCTGTCACCCAATCTGACTGCTGTCACACAATCTCAAACTACTGCCAAACAATCTCAGACTGCTGTCACACAACCTGACTGCTGTCACCCAATCTCACACTGTTGTCACAATCCGACTGCTGTCACACAATCTCACACTGTTGTCATACAATCTCACACTGCTGTCACACTATCCGACTGCTGTCACACAATCTCACACTGCTATCATACAATCTCACACTGTTGTCACACAATCTCAGACTGCGGACACCCAATCTCACACTGCTGTCACACAATCTCAGACTGCTGTCACCCAATCTGACTGCTATCACACAATCTCACACTGCTATCATACAATCTCACACTGCTATCATACAATCTCACACTGCTATCATACAATCTCACACTGCTATCATACAATCTCACACGGCTGTCACACAATCTCACACTGCTGTCACACAATCTCACACTGCTGTCACACAATCTCACACTGCTGTCACACAATCCGACTGCTGTCACACAATCCGACTGCTGTCACACAATCTCACACTGCTGTCACACAATCTCACACTGCTGTCACACAATCTCACACTGCTGTCACACAATCCGACTGCTGTCACACAATCCGACTGCTGTCACACAATCTCACACTGCTGTCACACAATCTCACACTGTTGTCACACAATCTCAGACTGCTGTCACCCAATCCGACTGCTGTCACACAATCTCACACTGCTGTCACACAATCTTACACTGCTGTCACACAATCTCAGACTGCTGTCACACAATCTCAGGCTGCTGTCACACAATCTCAGGCTTCTGTTACACAATCTCAGACAGCTATCACACAATCTGACTGCTGTAAGACAATCTCACACTGCTGTCATACAATCTCACACTGTTGTCACACAATCTCAGACTGCTGTCACCCAATCTGACTGCTGTCACCCAATCTAACACTGTTGTCACCCAATCTGACTGCTGTCACCCAATCTCACACTGCTGTCACCCAATCTGACTGCTGCCACACAATCTGACTGCTGTCACACAATCTCAAACTACTGCCACACAATCTCAGACTGCTGTCACACAATCTGATTGCTGTCACCCAATCTCACACTGTTGTCACACAATCCGACTGCTGTCACACAATCTCACTGTTGTCATACAATCTCACACTGCTGTCACACAATCCGACTGCTGTCACACAATCTCACACTGCTATCATACAATCTCACACTGTTGTCACACAATCTCAGACTGCTGACACCCAATCTCAGACTGCTGTCACACAATCTCAGACTGCTGTCACACAATCTGACTGCTGTCACACAATCTCACACTGCTATCACACAATCTCACACTGTTGTCATACAATCTCACACTGCTGTCACACTATCCGACTGCTGTCACACAATCTCACACTGCTATCATACAATCTCACACTGTTGTCACACAATCTCAGACTGCGGACACCCAATCTCACACTGCTGTCACACAATCTCAGACTGCTGTCACCCAATCTGACTGCTATCACACAATCTCACACTGCTATCATACAATCTCACACTGCTATCATACAATCTCACACTGCTATCATACAATCTCACACGGCTGTCACACAATCTCACACTGCTGTCACACAATCTCACACTGCTGTCACACAATCTCACACTGCTGTCACACAATCCGACTGCTGTCACACAATCCGACTGCTGTCACACAATCTCACACTGCTGTCACACAATCTCACACTGTTGTCACACAATCTCAGACTGCTGTCACCCAATCTGACTGCTGTCACACAATCTCACACTGCTGTCACACAATCTTACACTGCTGTCACACAATCCGACTGCTGTCACACAATCTCAGACTGCTGTCACCCAATCTCACACTGCTGTCACACAATCTCAGACTGCTGTCACCCAATCTGACTGCTATCACACAATCTCACACTGCTATCATACAATCTCACACTGCTATCATACAATCTCACACTGCTATCATACAATCTCACACGGCTGTCACACAATCTCACACTGCTGTCACACAATCTCACACTGCTGTCACACAATCTCACACTGCTGTCACACAATCCGACTGCTGTCACACAATCCGACTGCTGTCACACAATCTCACACTGCTGTCACACAATCTCACACTGTTGTCACACAATCTCACACTGTTGTCACACAATCTCAGACTGCTGTCACCCAATCCGACTGCTGTCACACAATCCGACTGCTGTCACACAATCTCACACTGCTGTCACACAATCTCACACTGTTGTCACACAATCTCACACTGTTGTCACACAATCTCAGACTGCTGTCACCCAATCTGACTGCTGTCACACAATCTCACACTGCTGTCACACAATCTTACACTGCTGTCACACAATCTCAGGCTGCTGTCACACAATCTCAGGCTTCTGTTACACAATCTCAGACAGCTATCACACAATCCGACTGCTGTAAGACAATCTCACACTGCTGTCACACAATCTTACACTGCTGTCACACAATCTCAGACTGCTGTCACACAATCTCAGGCTTCTGTTACACAATCTCAGACAGCTATCACACAATCTGACTGCTGTAAGACAATCTGACTCCTGTCACACAATCTGACTGCTGCCACACAATCTCACACTCCTGTCACACAAACTGACTGCTGTCAGACAATCTGACTCCTGTCACAGAATCTGACTGATGTCACACAATCTGACTGCTGCCACACAATCCCGCGGACGCCCGAGAATCGGCACCGGACAATGGGGAAGCTGGCGTCGGGGCGGCAGGGCATAATCATACTGTTATACATTTTATAGACTGTAATTATTGGGCAGCCAAGGGCCAAAAACTTTGGGTATTTTTCGAAGAATTATTGCTTAATTCACATGTGTTTTGACTCTGGAATGAGTGGGGCTGGAATTGACTGTGCACTTGCCCAGGGCATCATAACAAAGTAAATAACCTACATCACTCTGCCACCTTGTTGCTCATTCACTTAACCTGCCTATATCTCTTTGCAGCTTCTTTTTGGGTCCCTCTCACGTCTTGCATTCCCACCTAGCTTTGTGTTGACAGAAAAAGTAGAAACATTACTCTGTCTCTTCGACTAGGTAATTAAAATAGATTGTAAATAACTGAGGCCCCAACACTGATCCTTGATGCAGTCCAATATTCACTGTTAAAGCATTGATGAGGCTTCCTTAATAATAGATTCCAGCACATTCCTGAAAATTGATGTCAGGCTAACTGGCCTGTAGTTCCCCGTTTCCTCTCGCCCCCTTTCTCGAATGACTGCATTACAATCCGCTGAGGCTCTTCCAGAATCTAGGGACGATTCTGTGCTGTGTTGTTCAGTTGTGCTGGAATATCTGCACTTATTTGGTGCTGACTTATTTCATCTGGTGATGATTATTGCCATTGCCATGCTCCACATATGGGTTAGGAGGGCTGGTATCGTGTTATGTTCTAGATGGGTAATTGAATAGAAGGATTGTTCTATTTTTGAGAATGAGTAAGATAGACTGTGTTAGGCAATGGCGAGATGCCATCTCATGCCTTTTTGCAGCAGTCACTGGGGAATTCCAGTTAATTAAGTCCATTGTGATGCCATCCTCCACGTAGTAAAGTAATGAGAGCTGCCTCGTCAGAAATGTCCAAGTCTAACCTTTCACCATGGTGAAGTTAACACGGGACTCAGCAGGCCCCTTGTTAACACATGTCTACTCCTGTAGAGAGCAAGTTCCTCGTTGTAGCAAATAACAGTTACTGAGAGGGGGAAAAACGATTGGGGCGGCATGGTGGCACAGTGGTTAGCACTGCTGCCTCACAGCGCGAGGGACCCGGGTTCAAGTCCAGCCTTGGGTGACTGTCTGTGTGGCGTTTGCACTTTCTCCCCATGTTTGCGTGGGTTTCCTCCGGGTGCTCCAGTTTCCTCCCACATTCCAAAAATGTGCAGATTAGGTGGATTGGTCATGCCAAATCGCCCCTTAGGGTCCAAGGATGTGAAAATTAGGTGGAGTTACGGGGATAGAGTGGGGGAGTGGGTCTAGATAGGGTACTCTTTCGGAGGGTCAGTGCAGACTCGATGGGACGAATGGCCTCCTTCTGCACTGGAGAGATTCTATGATTCTATGATTAAAAGAAAATGAGAAAACACTAGGAAGTGTTCCAGCAGTGGCCATATTGCACTGAGTGATGGTTTACTGAAACATTTTCCATTACCGTTATGGATACAGGAATCTATGTCATCAAATGCACAGCACGGCACTTACATTACTCTAAGATGTTTAATGGGTCAATCAAGTCTTTTGAAACCAACCCCTGATTATTGCAATTGCTCGGCGCTCTGTTTTGAATGCCGCTTGAAGGAAGTATTGAAGAAGGCAAGGATAGAGATCATTCTTTAGGTGGGGGACATTAATCTCCACATGTAGCTTTGTAGTACCATCACTTACTGTACTGATCAAATGCCGAAAGACATAACTGCCAGACTGACCTTAGCTTAGGTGTGGAGGACACCAAGACAAAGGAGTAAACCTGACTCAGGACAGCATAGTAGCACAGTGGTTAGCACAGTTACTTCACAGCTCCAAGGTCCCAGATTCAATTCCCAACTTGGGTCACTGTCTGTGTGGAGATTGCACTTTCTCCCCGTGTCTGCGTGGGTTTCCTCCGGGTGCTCCAGTTTCCTCCCACAGTCCAAAGATGTGCAGGTTAGGTGGATTGGCAATGTTAAATTGCCCTTAGTGTCCAAAAAGGTTTGGTGGGGTTACTGGGTTACGGGGATAGGTTGGAAGTGTGGGCTTGAATGGGGTGCTCTTTCCAAGGGCCGGTGCGGACTTGATGGACCAAATGGCCTCCTTCTGCACTGTAAATTCTATTATTCTATTTCTATGAGCCTGTTACAGACATATCTAGCTATGATAGCACTGATTGGCGTGGCCATCCCACAGTTCCTATGAAGAGAATTTAGTGAGGAGACCCTCCACCATATGGTTTGATTAAGCACCAATCTAACAGCCCAAAACTGGGATCCATGGGGCTCTGTGTACTGTCAGTATACATTGTATTCCACCACAATCTCTAACTTCATGGTCTAAAATATTCCTCATTCCATTATCAACAAAGGCAGACAACTCTGAATCAATATGGAAATTAAAAGAGCAGGCTAGGGACAACACCACATACAACTTAGAACGATGCACCAATAAAGAAGTTATAGCACAAGGGCTGTTCTGCATGCTATAGGCAGATCTAATTGATCCCACAATGACAGACTCAGAGCAAAGCTCAGGAGCATTGTTTTTAGGATAGTGGACCAGATCCCAACATTTGTTAGGATACTGAACAAGAACCCCAAACAATTTATTTTAAATTTGTAAAACTGTGAGGAAAGGATACTTCACCCCAGCAGTGATGACTCTGACCAATAGGTATCTTTTATGTTAAAACAAACTTTAATTTAAACGCAGAATTAATCACATTAACATCAACAAAAATAGCATTACAACTATCAGTTAAACAGTTCTTAAACACAAGGAGAAACTTAAACTTACTACCTACACCTGGTACTAACTCCAATTAAGCAACCTGATACGGTTCAAATGCCACTTATAAAAAAAGTCCACAGATTGCTTGCTTCTCTATGTAGACACCTTTGGAGAGAGAGACCCTTTCAGGAGCAGAACCAGTACACCTCTGCTCAACCCAGCAGCATTTGGCAAAACTGCTGTTCAGCTTAAAATCCTTCCAACTTGTCAGACTCAAATGCTACGGCAAAACTGCAATACGACAGACAGACTTGGCTCCTTCCATTAATTACATTGCCTGTATCCCACATGTCACATGACCTGCCTAGCTAATACTAAATACAACCCCTCATAAATGATCTACTCTCCAGGGAATCTCCAGCTGTCATAACAATATCCCATTGGCCCTTTATCTGTACACAAGTCAGTGGTTGGAATGTCTCCTCAATTACAGCTTTAGCAGATGCACTGTCTTGATGCCTTAACCTAGCTTCTTTAATAATATTACTACAGCAAATATATACCTTAACCCAGCCTTTTAATAACATTATTGCCATGAAGATAAAGTACAATATATTTAAAAATTTATATTCATCACACTGTTACATCTAGACAAGGATATTGGCGTATGATCAGGCAACAAATTGGCCAAGTTCTATAAACTTAGCCAACTCAGTCAATGTGGAGCTCAGAACTTTACTTCTCATTCTTTAATGGATATGGGCATCACAACAGGCCAGCATTTATTGTCCACCTCTAACTGCCCTTGAAAGGATGATGAGCCACCTTCTAGAACCATTGTAGTCCATGTGGAGTAGGTACACCCAAAGCGCTGTTAGGAAAGGAATTAGGAACAAGCATAGGCCATTCAGCCCTCCTAGCCTGCGTGCCATTCAAACAGACCATGACTGATTATCTACCTCATATACCATATTTCCCCACTATCTCCATATCCTTGATGTCATTAATATCGTAACATGCTCAGTGATTGAGTTTCTCCAGCTCTCTGGGGTAGAGAATTCCAACGCTTCATAACCTTCTGACTGAAGAAATTCCTCCTCATCTCAATTTTAAATTGCCACTTATTCTGAGACTGTGTCCCTTGGTTCTAGGCTCACTAGCCAGTGGAAACATGTTATCTACATCTACCCTGTCACACTCTGTAAGAATTCCGATGGTTTCAATGAGACCATCTCTAGAGAAAACAGGCCCAGTTTTCTCAATCTTTCCTCATAAGACAATCCCACCACCGCAGAGATTAGTCTGGTGAACCCGCATTGCACTCTCCCTGTTGTAAATATTTCCTTCTTTAGATAAGGAGATCAAAACTGTACACAATACTACTGGTGTGGTCTGACCAAGGTTCTAAACAAATGCAACAAGACATCTTTACTCCTGTACTCAAATTCCCTTTCAATGAGGTCCAACATACCACTTTCCTTCCTAATTGCTTACTGCACCTGCTTGCTAGCTTTGAGTAACTCCTGAACAAGAACACCCAGATTCCTTTGAGTATCAACATTTCCCAATATTTCACTATTTAATAATTATTCTGACCTCCTGATATTTCTACCAAAGTAGATAGCTTCACACTTATTCATATATTCCATCCCCCATGTTCTTGCCCATTCCTTTAGCCTGTCTAAATCGTCCTGAAGCCTCGTTGTATCCTCCTCTCAACTCACATTCCAACCTAACTTTGTGTCATCAGCAAATGTTGAATTATATTTGGTCCCCGCATTCAAATCATCTACGTCGATTGTAACAGCATTGGCCCTAGTACTGATCCTTGCGGAACCGCACTAGTTACAACCATCCATCCTGAGAATGATCTACTTTGTTCTACTCTCTGATTTCTGACTGTGAACAAGATCTCACTCCACACTGGTATATTACCCCCCTCTAATTTTGTTCAATAACCTCCTCTGTGGGACCTTATTGAAAGTCTTCTGGAATTCCAAATACACTACATCTGCTAGTTCTCCTTTATCTGTTCTTCAAGTAACATCATCAAAAAAACTCCAACAGGTTTGTCAGACATGATTCCTCTTTCATAAATTCATGTTGACTCTGCCCAATCACGTCGTTATTTTCTTAGTGTTCAGTTATCACATCCTTTATAATAGAGCCGAGCATTTTCCCTACCACTGACATCAAACAAACAGGTTTGTAGTTCTCCATTTTCTCTCTCCCTCCCTTCTTAAATAATGGAGTTATGTTTGCTAATTTCCATCTACAGGAACCTTTCAAGAATCTATAGAATTTTTAAAGATAAACACCAATGTATCCACTATCTCCATAGTCACCTCCTTCAACACTGTGATGTAACTCATCTGGCCAAGGGGATTTATCAATCTTCAATCCAATTAATTTTTCAAGTATTACCTCTTTATTAATACCAATTTTTTCCAGCTCCTCATTTTCTCTAGTCCCTTGGTTCTCTCGTATTTCTGGGAGATTTTCTATATCTTCCTCCAAGAAGACAGACACAAAGTAATTGTTTAGTTTCTCTGCCATTTCCCTGTTCTCCATTATAAATTCTCCTCTCTCCGCTTGTAATTGACCCACATTTGTCCTTGCTAATCTGTTCCTTTTTACATACCTAAAGAAGCCCTATGTTATATTACTCGTTAGCTTGCATTCACATCTCTTTTCCTTGTCAGTTTCTTGGTCTTCCTTTGCTGGCTTCTAAGTTGCTCTCAATCGTTGGCCTTACTATTTTTTCTGACAATCGTATAAGCCACTTCCTTTGATCTAATGCAATCTTTAGTTTTTTTTGTTAACCATGATTGATTCACCTTCCCTGTTGCCTTTTTGTATCCCATAGGAATGTATACCACAGAATTTGTTACGACGGAGAAGGCGGCCATTTGGTCCATGGTGTCTGCACTGGCTTTTCAAATGAGCAAAATAACTTTGGGCCATTCCCCTGCCTTTTCGCCATGCCCCTGCACATAGTAATGGTCTAATGCTCTCTTGAATGCCTTGATTGAAACTGCCACCACCACACTTCCAGGCAGCGCGTTCCAGACTAGAAACACTCACTTTGTGAAAAAGCTTTTTCTCAGATCACATCTGCTTCTTTTGCAAATCATTTTAAATCTGTGCCCTCTTGACCTTGCTCCTTTTACTAGAGGGAACAGTTTCCCCCTTTGTTGTAGACTTTGTAATACGTCTTCAAATACAGGCCATTGCTTGGCTACCATCAAACATTTTATGTGTTTTCCCAGTCCAACATAACCAAATTGCCCCTCATACCATCATAATTTCTTGTGTTTAGATTCTAGAATGAACGATCTCAGTTTAAAATTTAATGTAAAACTCGATCATATTATGGTCACTTTTTCCTAATGGCTCTTTTACAGCAGAGCAGCAAGGTAGCAAAGTAGTTAGTACTATGGCTTCACAGCCCCAGGGTCCCAGGTTCGATTCCCGGGTTGGGTCACTGTCTGTGCAGAGTCTGAACATTCTCCTTGTGTCTGCGTGGGTTTCCTCCGGGTGCTCCGGTTTCCTCTCACAAATCCCGAAAGATGTGCTGTTAGGTGAATTGGACATTTTGAATTCTCCCTCTCTGTACCCGAACAGACGCCGGAATGTGGTGACTAGGTGACTTTCATAGTAACTTCATTGCAGGGTTAATGTAAGCCTACTTGTGACAATAAAGATTATTATTATTAATTAGCCCTTTCTCATTAAATACTAAATCTAAAATAGCTTGTTCTGTTAATGTTGAAATTATGCTGCAATAGAATAAATGCTTTAAATTGAGAATTCAGAATAGCTGTTCCCAACTGTGGAAGGAATAGAAATTCATTCTTTCCACAATATACAATTAGTGGAATTAACGCAATCCTTTGTAGGTTCCCCAACGTACTACTTCAGAAACCCACCTCGTACACACTCCAGGAAGTCATCCTCCATAACATTAATGCTGTTCACCCAGTCTATATGTAAATTAAAGTCATCCATTGTTACTGCATTACCCATTTTACATGCAGCTTAAATTTCCCGAATTAGGCAGTGCCTGATATTACTGCTGCAGTTTGGTATCCTGTAAACAACTTATACCAATGTTTGGTTCTGGTTCTTAGCGACACCCACTTTTTCCGCCGTGGTTTTTTCATTCACTCCGAGCTTCTGGGTATTCTAATTGAGGGTTTGTAAGCTTTGTTCTGAATTCAATCTGAACCGGGTAATTTGAACCAGTTTCGTGAACTCCTATGGATAGTCCCTTAATTGAGGAGTTAAAAAGGGAGGGGATGATGCATTTGTCTAGTTCCTTGGCATACATTTGGAGGGACTCTGAACCCAGTGTCCTTCCTATTATGACATTGATATGTTTTATCAGCAGAATGCATGATAACTTACTTTGACAGCAGCTCTCAACTCTGTCGACCTCAACGCTAAGGTCAAGAGTAGCAACTGCACAGGAACACCTGCACATTCATGACACAACATCCCGACTTGGACTTCCATTGTTTCTATTTCAGTGTCCTGGAGTTCTTTACCATGTCCAACAGTTCAAGAAGCTGGGGCGAAATTCTCCCCCCAACGGCGCGATGTCCGCCGACTGGCGCCAAACACGGCGCCAATCAGATGGGCATCGCGCCGGCCCAAAGGTGCGGAATGCTCCGCATCTTTGGCGGCCTAGCCCCAACATTGAGGGGCTAGGCCGACGCCGGAGGGATTTCCGCCCCGCCAGCTGGCGGAAATGGCGTTTGTTGCCCCGCCAGCTGGCGCGGAAATGCGGCGCATGCGTGGGAGCGTCAGCGGCCGCTGACAGTTTCCCGGCACATGCGCGGGAGCGTCAGCGGCCTCTGTCAGTTTCCCGCGCATGCGCAGTGCGGAAAGTCTCTTCCGCCTCCGCCATGGTGGAGGCCGTAGCGGAGGCGGAAGGGAAAGAGTGCCCCCACGGCACAGGCCCGCCCGCGGATTGGTGGGCCCTGATCGCGGGCCAGGCCACCGTGGGGGCACCCCCCGGGGTCAGATCGCCCCGCGCCCCCCCCAGGACCCCGGAGCCCGCCCACGCCGCCTGGTCTCGCCGGTAAATACCAGGTTTGATTTACGCCGGCGGGACAGGCAATTTCTGGGCGGGACTTCGGCCCTTCCGGGCCGGAGAATCCAGCGGGGGGTCCCGCCAACCGGCGCGGCCCGATTCCTGCCCCTGCCCAATCTCCGGTACCGGAGACTTCGGCGGGGGCGGGATTCACGGCGGCCTACGGCCATTCTCCGACCCGGCGGGGGATCGGAGAATGATGCCCCTGATCCACCAGCACCATTACATGGCAACATGAGCAATACCAGTAAATGCAATATGTGACTTATGCACCAAATATCCTACTTCAGGCATCACTGACTTAGTGCCATATTTTGGTTAAAAATATATTTTATGATGGGTCCTTTTGATCCACAGACAGAAATTCACAAGCAGTGAAGTTGTCTGGATTTTCGTATTATACTATTTCTCCACAGGGATTATATGATCAATGATCTTAAAAGGACAGGTTTAGCTAGCAGCTAGATAGCACACAATTCTACAGATTACCCCCTGAGCAACAAGGGAATCTTTCTAGTTTATGCAAAGGTTTTGATCCTGTCCATTCAAAGCTAAGATTTTTTTTAAAATCGTTTTACGTGATTTGGACGTTGTTGGCAAGGACATAATTTATTGCCCATCCTTAGTTACCCTTCAGAAAGTAGTGGTGAGCTGCCTTCTTGAACTGCTGCAGTCCCTGAGGTGTAGGTAAACCTACAGTGTTGTCATGGAGGGAAGTCCAGGATTCTGACCAGTGACAGTGAAGGAACGGCGATTTATTTCCAAGTCAGGATTGTGAGTGACTTGGAGGGGAATCCCCTGCCGTTGGTGTTCCCAGGTGTCTGCTACTCTTGTTCTTCTGGATGATAGTGTTCTAGGGTTTGGAAGGTGCTGTCTAAGGAACCTTGGTGAGTTCCTGTAATGCATATTACACATGGTGCACACTGCTGACCCTGTTTGTCGGTAATGGAGAATTGAATGTTTGTGGAAGGGGGAGCAATCAAGTTGGGGCTGCTTTGTCCTGGATGGTGTCGAGTTTCTTGAGTGATGAGTTGTGCTCATCCAGGCAAGTGGAGAGTATTCCATTATACTCCTGACTTGTGCCTTGTAAATGTTGGACCGGCTTTGGGGGTCTGGAAGCGAGTTACTTGCCGCAGGATTCCTTGCCTTTGACCGGATCTGGTAGCCACAGTATTTATATGGCTAATCCAGTTCATTTTCTGGTCAATGGTAACCCCCAGGATGTTGATAGTGGATTCAGCGATGGCAATGCCTATGGGCAGCACGGTAGCATAGTGGTTAGCACAATTGCTTCACAGCTTCAGGGTCCCAGGTTCGATTTCCGGCTTGGGTCACTGTCCGTGTGGAGTCTGCACGTTCTCCCCCGTGTGTGCGTGGGTTTCCTCCGGGTGCTCCGGTTTCCTCCCACAGTCCAAAGGTGTGCAGGTTAGGTTGATTGATGATGATAAATTGCCCTTAGTGTCCAAAAAGGTTAGGTGGGGTTGCTGGCTTACAGGTGGATGCGTGGGCTTAAGTGGGGTGCTCTTTCCTAAGGGCCAGTGCAGACTCGATGGGCCAAATGGCCTCCTTCTGCACTGTAAATTCTATGATAAAATTCTATGAATGTCAAGAGACGATGGTTAGGTCCCCCATTATTGGACATGGTCATTGCCTGGCACTTGTGGGGCACGAATGTTACTTGTCATTTGTCAGCCAAAGCATGGATATTGTCCAGGTCTTGCTGCATTTCACATGAACTGCTTCAGCATCTGAGTCGTCGCAAATGGGACTGAACATTGTGCAGTCATCTGCGAACATCCCCATTTCTGGCTTGCTTTATGATGGAAGGAAGGTCATTGATGAAGCAGCTGTAAATGGTTGGGTCTAGGACACTACCCTGAGAAACTCATTCAGGGATGTCTTGGAGCTAAGATGATTAACGTCCAACCACCGCAACCATCTTCTTTTGTGCTGGTATGACTCCAACCAGTGGAGAATATTCCCCGATTTCGATTGACCCTAGTTTTGCTCAAGTTCCGTGATGCTACACAAATGCTGCCTTGATGTCAAAGTCAGTCACTCTCACTCTGGCATTCAGCTCATTTGTCCATGTTTGAACCAAGACTGTGATGAGGTCAGGAGCTGAGTGACCCTGGTGGAAACCCAAACTGAGCGTCCGTGAGCAGGATTTTGCTGAGTACGTGCTAATTGATAGCACCGATGACTCTTTCCATCATTTTACTGATAATCAAGTGTGGACTGATGGGGCTGTTATTGGTTGGGTTGGATTTTCCCTATTTCCTATGTACAGGACATATCTGGGCAAATTTCCACATTGCTGGGTAGATGCCAGTATTTGGCTAGGGTGCAGCAGGTTCTGGAGCACACATTTTCACTACTATTGTCAGGGCCCATAGTCTTTGCAATATCCAATCCCTTCAGCCGTTTCCTGATATCACGTGGAGGGAATCATATTGTTGAAGACTGGCATCTGTGATGCTGAGGACATCTGGAGGAGGCCGAGATGGATCATCTACTCAGCACTTCTGGCTGTAGATTGTTGCAAATGCTTCAGTCTTGTCTTTTGTACTAATGTGCTGGGCTTCCCCATCATTGAGGATTGGGATATTTGTGGAGCCTTCTCCTCCTGTGAGTTGTTTAATTGTCCACCACCATTCATGGCTGGATGCAGCAGGACTGCAGACTTTAGATTTGGTTCATTAGTTCTGGAATTGATTATCTTTGTCTATCACTCGCTGCTTATTCCGCCTGGCACACAAGTAATCCTGTGTTGGAGCTTCACCAGGTTGGCACCTCATTTTGCGGTATGCCTGGTATTGCTCCTGGCACACTCTCCTATACTCTGCATTGAACCAGGGTTGATCCCCTGGCTTGGTGGTAATGGTAGAGTGGGGGATATGCCGGTCCATAAGCTTACAGATTGTGGTTGAATACGATTCTGCTGCTGCTGATGGCCACAGCACCTCATGGAATCCCAGTTGTTAGATCTGTTTGAAGTTTATCCCATTTAGCATAGTGATGGTGCCACACAAGCCAATGGAGGACATCCTCAATGTGAAGATGAAACTTTGTCTCCATAAGCACTGTGTAGTTGTCACTCCAATTGATACTGCCATGGACAGATGCATCTACGACAGGCAGGTCAGTGAGGATGAGGTCAAGTAAGTTTTTCTCTCTTGTTGGTTCCCTCACCACCTGCTGCAGTCCCAGAGGGGGGGGGGGGGGTTCGATGCCGGGTGTTGTTCTATTCGGTTTCATTCCTTTGTGCTTATTGGTTGAATACAACTGAGTCAACCACATTGATGTGGGTCTGGAGTAATGTTAGTGGACCAGATGGATTGTTATGACAATCATCAATTAAACTTCATTAACCATGAACTTCATTAATCATTAAACTTTTAATTCCAGATGTTCTATTGAATTCCACCATCTGCCGTGGTGGGATTCGAACGTTGGCCCCCCACCAGAGCCTACCCTGGGCCTCTGGATTACTAGTCCAGCGACAATACCACTGCGCCACCACCTCCCCTTGCCACAAACCTGTTCAGTTCTGATGCACTGCAGTGTTGTAGAATCTTAAAAATACCGAAATAAAGAGAAAAGAAGACAGTTATTTTCTACATTTTTCTGAATTTAAGAGATGTTGAAGTATGAAAAGAAAAAAAGCAAGACCTACATTTTAGTGCTTTTCATGGCCACAGAATGTCCCAACGCGTCCGTGCTGCCAGCCTCTCCAGGAGGACTGACACACAATGCTGCAAGAAGGTGAACAATCTCCTTAGGGCAGCTCGGGTGAGTCACCACCTCTGTGCCACTGGCATCACTTCTCACATCAACCCCAATAACCTAGAGACCAACAACACACCTGCCTTCATCCGCCTTACACCAAATCCCTACACATGTATTGTCCTCTTTGACCAAGAGCCTTGCACACACATGCCACCAGATACAGAACGCCATCGAACGTGCCTCTCTGTCTCTCGCTATGTCTCACTATGTCCTTTCTGTTTCCCCGGGGAGAAGGTGGCTCATAATAGAGCGCCAGAAGACGGAAGACATCCATGACCAGACCCCCTCTGAGGAATGGACACTGCAACTCCTGGGGGAGGTCGAGGAGAGGGCATAAGACCATAAGACATAGGAGCAGAATTAGGCCACTCGGCCCATCGAGTCTGCTCCGCCATTCAATCATGGCTGATATTTTCTCATCCCCATTCTCCTGTCTTCTCCCCATAACCCCTGATCCCCTTATTAATCAAGAACCTTTCTATCTTGCAATGGCAATGGAGGTTGGCATGTGCCAAAAAAGTGAGAGCCCAATGCAATGCTGATGTCCCTGCAGCAAGTGAGTCACCCCTCTCCCACAGACCAGTATTTCCCAAGGTCTCACCTCATGTCTTTTGTCTTGCAGGGCCACCATCAGGTGAGGTTGGGATGTCCAGGGTCGCTTCCCACAGCTATATCCCCAGCACACCCAGGAGCACCACTCTGGGGAAGACATTAATGCTTCACCACTGCTATCAACTGCACCATCCACCATCGCAGAAACTATCACTTTGGTGGGTAATGTTAGCAATCAGGTTCCTGGGTCACCCTCAGGTGAGCACCACAAACATGCTACAGCACATCATGTGGAGGCAGGGATGCCCCAGGGAGTGAACGGCCAGAGAACTACCTGATCCCAGGGAACAGCAGTAGTCCAGACAGGTATTGCGCGTCCGGAAAGTATGATCCCATCACTGGTACAGATGCAGACACAGGATTTACCAAAGAGGGTGTCAGCAAACTTCCAGCAGCTGCAGGTACAGCTGGAGGAGTCCAGTCACCTTCAGGCACACGATATGTTGCCGACAAGGCATGGCACCCAGGCCAACACCGAAAGGGTGGCTTCCACGTTGGAAGGCCTGGGCAAGACGTCAGAGTTATGTGTCAGGACACCCAAGGCTTTTGGCACACTGTGCTGTCCATGGTTGAAGCCAGGGACAAGAGACCCCAGTCACAGACGGACAGAGGCGGTGAGGGACAAGACTGCGGCGATGAGGGACAGGACTGAGGCGGTGAGGGACAGGACTGAGGCGGTGAGGGACAGGACTGAGGCGGTGAGGGACAGGACTGAGGCGGTGAGGGACAGGACTGAGGCGGTGAGGGACAGGACTGAGGCGGTGAGGGACAGGACTGAGGCGGTGAGGGACAGGACTGAGGCGGTGAGGGACAGGACTGAGGCGGTGAGGGACAGGACTGAGGCGGTGAGGGACAGGACTGAGGCGGTGAGGGACAGGACTGAGGCGGTGAGGGACATGACTGAGGTGGTGAGGGACATGACTGAGGTGGTGAGGGACATGTCCCAGTCTCGCTGCGCCATGGCTGAAGCTCAGATGAGGGCGGGCCTCCAGGACTGGCTGCGTCAGGTGAAGGTGGCGACTCCAGAGGTTACACCATCTCACCTGCTTCCCATGGAGCAGCCCAGGGGCCATAGAGCACCCTGAAGGAGGAGGAGGTGGTGAGGTCCATGCTGGCGCCTCCTGCAGGGGAGGTGCTGGAACACCTCATCCCTTCCAAATCCCTCCCACCTGATACTGATGGGAAGGGGGAAGAACAGGCTGACACTTTGTCACCATTGACACCTGGAAACGGCTGGACACATCCAGGTCCTCCTGAGGATGAACGTCAATGGCATCACAGGGCAGGGCGCAGGACACGAAGCAGGTCGTCTCCACTTCTGATGTGCTGTCAGCGGAAACACCTAGAAGGAGCGGTAAGCCACAGAGATAAGGAAGATAGATGACTTAGGCTGTCACAGGTGTAGTAAGATGATAGTAAGGGTTTGGGGCACACCATTGTACATAATCACCATTTCATACTTTTACACCACCAGTCCTGACCTGCATCTAACCTCTGTGTGACGGGTGTGAGGGATGGATGTTGTGTGTCTGTGGGTGGGTGGTTGTGGTTGGGGGGGGGGGGGAACCAGTGGCAGGGGAGTGGTTGTGGATGTTGGGGCAGGGCGCCCATGACACATGCATGTTGTTAGGGCCCTTCCTGTTGATTTCCTTATTTCCCCTTTCTTAATTTTTTCCCATTATCATTTTGATGCATGGATGCTTAATGAATATATATCTTTAAGTCAAGTAGGGGAAATTAGGAATGCAGAGAGGGAACACTGCTAGCTTTGGACATCAAAACTCCGACTTTGTGGCACAGGAGAGATGGGGCGTGACTTGGTTCGATCGGTTCACTGGTGGCCAATGAATTCGCCAAAAGGCTGTATTCTGCCCGGTAACAGGTGGTGATTAGATCCTGGGATGATCTTCAGAAACCCAAGGAGCTCAGTTTGAATCCGGGACACTCAGGGGAAAGACCTGCTCGCTTCTGTCTCTGTCTGCCTGTCTGTCTGTCTGCCTCTCTGTTTGTCTGTCTGCCTGTCTACCTGTCTGCCTGTCTGTCAAGGATCCTCAGAGGGGAAAGGGGGAACTGCGGTAGTGGGAAGAAGTGAAAGGCTATGGGCAAGGTGGAATGCAGGACTGAGGGACAGAGAATCGGAATTGAAGGGCTGTGGCACAGGGAAAGGTTCAGGGGAAGGGGGATTCTGTCTGTGGGGTGGCAGAGGTTGGGGCGCTTCAGAGAGGTGGGACAGGGTGGTGAAGCTGCCAGTGCCAGGCCTCCTAGTTGGTGAAATGGGAGATGATAAGGTTGTCCTGTGTGCGGCGGCCCTGGATCATACATTGGGTGACCTGCTCTGCGAGCCCAAGCTCCACGCCTGGTTCTTGCTGGACACCCTCCTAATCCTCCTCGTCAGATGAGGCCTGCCATTAATTTTCCTCCTCCAATATGTTGCTCCTTTGCTGTGCAATGTTGTGCATGACGCAACAGGGCAGCACAATGTTCAAGACCCTCCAGGGGCTATATTTGAGCATCCCCCCGGAGCGGACCAGGCATCAGAAGCACATCTTCAGTAAGCCGATGCACTGCTCAATTATGCTCCCGATTGCTGCATGGGCTTCATAATAAGGGTCTCCTCGTCGGTCTGGGGCCTCCGGACAGGGGTCATTAGCCATGACCTCAACAGGTAACCCTTGTTGCCCAAAAGCCAACCCCTCACCTGAGGTATAACCTCAAAGGTGCCGAGAACCTCAGAGTACGCCAGGATGCATGCGTCGTGTTTGCTGCCTGGGAACCAGGCATAAACGTGCATGATGTGCAGCTGATGGTCACACACCAACTGCCCATTCATGGAATGGAACACCTTCCTATTGATGAAAGGCACCCCTTGTTGAGCAGGTGTTTGGAGGGCTCATGTGTGCCAACCACCTGGGGCATGCCAGTTAAGGTGGCAAGTCCTGCTGCCCGGGCATCCTGGTGGGCCTGGTTGATGTAGTCCAATGCCTGGGCCTATATGGCATCCATCACAGCACGGATGTTTGCGAAAGCCCACACAGGTCCCCGCATGAACCCTGGAAAGATCCAGAGGCATAAAAGCTCAGGGCGACTGTCACCTTGACTGCCACAGGGAGCAGGTGTCTGTTTCCATACCCCTATGCTGCCAGGTGCGCTTCTACCTGGTACAGGTGGCATATGGTCTCCCTGGTGAGGCAGAGTCCTCGGCAGCACATGCAGCTCCTCGAAGGATAGGCACCGACGGTATACACGTGGCCTGATGCATCACCTTCTTTCCACCTCCTCCTCGGCCTGTTGGACGGCCGGCACTCAAGCCTCACCGGCTGGCCCCTGCTCTTGGGGACGGGCTGCTCTTGTGCAGGGTCCTCCCTGGGTGGCCCTGGCGCTCTCACCACTATGCATCTGTGACAGCAGCTGCGGCAAGGTAGATAGTGACCATTGCTGGCTGTACTCCGATATCCATTTCTCTGTGGAGCGGGGAAGGAGAGACAGAGTGTTAGCAACATTGAGGATTCCCTTGACCATCCAAAGCCACCAGGTTACATGGTCACCCTGAGTTGTACTGCTACGCCACCCTCAATCTGTCCCCTTTCCTGCCAAAGCGGGTACCAGTGGTTGCCACAATCAGAGTTAGTGACAGGCTCTGTGCTTCCCGTCCTGTTTTTCCAGTGTGGTCTGTGTGGGTCTCCTCAGTGAATAGGCCATATGTTATCTCAGCTGGATGTTTTCATCTGCTTGTGTGGCAGAGATGGTCAACTTGTGCTGCCAACAGGAGAGGGTGGGACTGGGAGCACAGATTGAGACGGAGGAAGTAGTGAAAGGGATTGGGAGCATGTAGGCGGGGAAGGCCCCGGGACCAGACGGATTCCCAGTTGAATTCTATAGGAAATATATGGACTTGCTGGCCCCGCTACTGATGAGAACCTTTAATGAGGCGAGGGAAAGGGGGCAGCTGCCCCCGACTATGTCAGAGGCAACGATATCGCTCCTCCTAAAGAAGGAAAAAGACCCGCTGCAATGCGGGTCCTACAGGCCCATTTCCCTCCTGAATATGGACGCTAAGATTCTGGCCAAGGTAATGGCAATGAGGATAGAGGATTGTGCCCCGGGAGTGGTTCATGAGGACCAAACTGGGTTTGTGAAGGGGAGACAGCTGAATACAAATATACGGAGGCTGCTTGGGGTAATGATGATGCCCCCACCAGAGGGGGAAGCGGAGATAGTGGTGGCGATGGATGCCGAGAAAGCATTTGATAGAGTGGAGTGGGATTATTTGTGGGAGGTGCTGAGGAGATTTGGCTTTGGGGACGGGTATATCAGATGGGTACAGTTGCTGTATAGGGCTCCGATGGCGAGTGTGGTCACGAATGGACGGGGGTCTGATTACTTTCGGCTCCATAGAGGGACGAGGCAGGGATGTCCTCTGTCCCCGTTATTGTTTGCACTGGCGATTGAACCCCTGGCCATAGCATTGAGGGGTTCCAGGAAGTGGAGGGGAGTACTCAGGGGGGAGAAGAACACCGGGTATCTCTGTATGCGGATGATTTGTTGCTACATGTGGCGGACCCGGCGGAGGGGATGCCAGAGATAATGCGGATACTTGGGGAGTTTGGGGATTTTTCAGGGTATAAACTGAACATGGGGAAAAGTGAGTTGTTTGTGGTGCATCCTGGGGAGCAGAGCAGAGAGATAGAGGATTTACCGTTGAGGAAGGTAACAAGGGACTTCCAATACTTGGGGATCCAGATAGCCAAGAATTGGGGTACATCACACAGGCTTAATTTAACGCGGTTGGTGGAACAAATGGAGGAGGACTTTAAGAGATGGGACATGGTGTCCCTGTCATTGGCAGGTAGGGTGCAGGCGGTTAAAATGGTGGTCCTCCCGAGATTCCTTTTTGTGTTTCAGTGCCTCCCGGTGGTGATCACGAAGGCTTTTTTCAAAAGAATCGAGAAGAGTATTATGAGTTTTGTGTGGGCTGGGAAGACCCAGAGAGTGAGGAGGGGATTCTTGCAGCGTAGTAGGGACAGGGGGGGGCTGGCACTACCGAGCCGAAGTGAGTACTACTGGGCCGCCAATGTTTCAATGGTGTGTAAGTGGATGGGAGAAGGGGAGGGAGCGGCGTGGAAGAGATTGGAGAGGGCGTCCTGCAGGGGGGCTAGCCTGCAAGCAATGGTGACGGCGCCGCTGCCGTTCTCACCAAAGAAATACACCACAAGCCCGGTGGTGGTGGCTACATTGAAAATTTGGGGGCAGTGGAGACGGCATAGGGGAAGGACGGGAGCTTCGGTGCGGTTCCCGATAAGAAACAATCATAGGTTCGTTCCGGGGAGAATGGATGGGGGATTTGGAGCATGGCAAAGAGCTGGGGTAGTACAACGGAGAGATCTGTTTGTAGATGGGACGTTTGCGAGTCTGGGAAATGAGGGACGAGGGGGAGATCATGGTAGATGAGCTGAAAGGGAAATGGGAAGAAGAACTGGGGGAGGAGATTGAGGAGGGGCTGTGGGCTGATGCCCTAAGTAGGGTAAACTCATCGTCCTCGTGTGCCAGGCTAAGCCTGATTCAGTTTAAGGTATTACACAGGGCGCATATGACTGGAGCATGGCTTAGTAAATTTTTGGGGGTAGAGGATAGGTGTGGGAGATGCTCAAGAGGCCCAGCGAATCACACCCACGTGTTCTGGTCATGCCCGGCGCTACAGGGGTTCTGGGTGGGGGTGGCAAAGGTGCTTTCGAAGGCGGTGGGGGTCCGGGTCGAACCAAGCTGGGGGTTGGCTATATTTGGGGTTACAGAAGAGCCGGGAGTGCAGGAGGAGAGAGAGGCTGACGTGTTGGCCTTTGCGTCCCTAGTAGCCCGGCGCAGGATATTGTTAATGTGGAATGAAGCCAAACCCCCGGGTGTGGAGACCTGGATAAACGACATGGCAGGGTTTATAAAGTTAGAACGGATTAAGTTTGTGTTAAGGGGTTCGGCTCAGGGGTTCACCAGGCGGTGGCAACCGTTCGTCGATTACCTCACAGAAAGATAGAGGGAATGGAAAAGAAGTAGACAACAGCAGCAACCCAGGGGGGGGGGGGAGGAATCGGACGGACTCTCGGAGATGTTTTGGATATGTATAATATGTATAGGTATTTGTTATAGGTAATTGTATATTGGATTGTTGGATTGTATTTTTGGAGAGTATTTATTTTGGACAAGGCAGTTGCCATTCAGTTTTGTTCTTGTTTTTGTTTATATATTATTTATTTATTTGTTTAAAACTGGCCACTGTTATTTATATTGCTTTACTGTTGTGTAAAAGAAACACTACGTACTGTTATGTTTGGCCAAAAATCTTGAATAAAATATATTTTAAAAGAAAACTTGTGCTGCCATGCTAAGAGGCTTGTGTGTGAGAAGGTTGTACAGGTGGGGATGAGCGAGGGATGTGTGTGTGTGTGTGTGTGTGCTGGCACTATAGCTGCAGTGTTATGTGGAGCCTGGGTTTTACACACTGGTTGCGACAGGCAACTGGTCAGGTTTCATGGCCGGCAAAGGCGGGGGGGGCGGTGGGCAGGATGAATGGGATCGGGTACAGTGGATGGACAGGACTTGGAATCAGCTTATGATCCTCAGGGGTTGGGCTAGCTGATAGTGTCAGTGGTGAAGCTTTTACTCTGAGACGGGCTGTGTGCCAGGGAGGGTTCAAACGGCCACGGTGCACGTGGCCTTTGTTTGGGGTGAGCTCTGCTAATCCTTTGCTGTGGCACTGCGCTTCTGAGTGCCAGCACCTGGTGGGTCGGTGATTGAGCTTGGCCACACCCATCCCCTTAATAATACTGATGGGGTTTCCAGAGGGGCGGCCTAGCTGGGTTCCCACATGAGCAGAATCCCTCTGAGCATATGCAGGATACCGTCGGCACTGTGGAACAGTCAAGAAACCTGCATGTTGCAGCTAAGGGGTGGGTTTAAATGAAATAATTTGGCACTGAGGGTCTGAGCCAGTGCACCCCGATCGCAAGGGGGACACCCCCATAATGCAGCAAAGGGGGATTGAACCAGAACACCTGATCTCGAAGAGGACACCCCCAGTCCATGCACTTGGCACCAAGTCGTTCTCTGCTACTCCCTGAGGCCCAGGCAGTTGTGAGAATTTTCTTACCTTCTCAACAGCCACACCCGGTCCCAGCACGTAAATACTTGCAGCAATTCACGCTCATAAGACTCCGGCCTGATAGGGGCGGAACTCACGAGGGGGTGGAGCAGCTGGCGAACAGCCTGTTAATGGGAATTAAAACAATGCAAATCCCGGCATGGGGCGCGAACCTCGTTACCGATGCTAGCGGGGTACTGGAGCATCAGAGGCGGATAGGCACCAGGCGCAAATCCATTTATTGGCTTGATGTTAGATTGTCCGCCCATCGCAAATCTCACTACCGGCGTCAGCAATGGAGCATCCAACCCGAAGTGTATTTAGTGTTGTAACATAGGAAATATTAAAGCCAATTGTAACACAGGAAACTGCCACAAATAGCAATGTGATAATGACATTCTGTTTCTTTTTGCTGCTCACTAATGGATAAATATTGACTAATCCACCGGGTATCACTCTCTGGATCTTAGAACCATAGATATAGCACAGAAGGGGGCCATTTGGCCCATCTTGTCCATGCAGACCCAAAGACACCCAGGTGCCATTTCTAATCCCACCTTGCTGCACATAGCCCTGCATTTTACAGTATTTAAGCTGCAGATCCAGGTACTTTTTAAAAGAGTTTAGTGTCTGTCTCCACCACCAACTCAGGCACCATCAATTCCAGACACCCACCATCCTCTTGTGTAAAAGGCCAAGCATTTACAAAGCCAACTTTGGGTCCAATTCGCCACATTATCCCATGGGCTTTTACTTTTTTGACCAATCTGCCAGGTGGGACTTTGTCAAATGCCTTACTAAAATCTATGTAGACAGCCTCCACTTCGCTAGCCTCATCATCCTCCTTGTCACTTCCTCAAAGAATTGAATCAAATTTGTAAGGCATGGCCTTCCCTTCTTCTTTGAAATGATACCTTGGGATCTTTTGCATCCACCCGAGAGAGCAAATGGGGTCTCAGTTTAATGTCTCATTCAAATGGCGGCACCTCTGACGCTGCAGCACTCCTCCAGTACTGCATTGCACTGTCAGCCTCGGTTTTTGTGCTCAGAGCTCGAGAGTGAGACTTCAACACAGAACCTTGAAACTAAAGGGGGTGAGGGTGTTACCTGCTGAGTCAAGGCTGATGGCAAATGGAAGTGCAGGACAACTGGTAATCTCATGAAATTCCCAACAGGAACAATAATTATCCTCCAATGACCCCGGCATCTAGTTACACTAGAAAAGTACCTCAGTTAGTTTAGCAACAAACATTACACCCAGGATTTAATGAAGCCCATTGGAGGGGGCTAGATGGTGGGTGGACCTCATAATCGCAGGGGAGATTGCATGGCCCATTCCCTCTAGTGAAGAAACATTTAGTCAGCAGCAGGCGTTTGAATCTACATTTCTGATTTCCTCCAACACTGCCTAGATTCTCCATGCCCCAAATCCTCTCTGTGTGCTTCACACTCCGGCCTATCCCCCCCACCTCCCTCCACCCCTCCCCATCACTGTATGTCACTTTGTGGCTCAGAAGAGCACCTACGGACATTGCAAATCTACATTCCAGATCTCATAGAAATCCCATTCTAAATTCACATTCCAGGTCGCCAGAGACCCCACTAGTGCATCAAAATACTTTATCCACTGTGGTAGTATCAGGTGTTGCGGTACCCGAGAGGCTGTAGACCATTGGGTAAGCCTGGCAGTTTACCATTGGCTGTTTGGTATGTGGCTCCGCCCTGACAGGCGGGGTATAAGGACAGGTGCCATCCCAGCAGCCCTCATTCTGTACCGAAGCTGCTGGGGAACAGATCTAGTCTATTAAAGCCTTCAGTTATGATACAACCTCGTCTTAGAGTCTAATAGATCGTGCATCAATTTAATAGACTACTCTTGAGCTGAAAGAATGGATCTCCGAATCAAGCCGGAGTGTCTACAACTCAGCCGCCACGCGGAGAACTCGGCTGCGATTTTTAAGCACTGGCTGGCGTGCTTTAAAGGCTACCTCGAGACGGCCAGAGGCACCCCCTCAGGAGAACAGAAACTGCATCTCCTGCACTCGAGAGTAAGCCCTGGAATCTTCCCCCTCATCGAGGAGGCGGAGGACTATGATGATATGATCGAACTGTTAAAGGGACATTATATACGCCCTGTAAACCAGGTCTACACACGTCACCTGCTTGCAACTAGACGGCAAAGCCCCGGGGAATCGCTGGAGGACTTCTACCGTGCACTACTGGTGCTGGGCAGAAACTGTGGCTGCCCGCAAGTTTGGGGCAGCGAGCACACGGAACTTCTAATCCGGGATGCATTCGTAACAGGTATGAGCTCTTCAGAGATCCGAAAAAGACTTTTAGAAAAGGACGCCCTGGGACTGAGAGAAGCACGGGCCCTGACACGGTCCATGGATGTTGCCTCCAGAAACCCGCAGTCCTATGCGCCCGACTGCGCGGCAGCCCCCTGGGCTGCGTGGCATCCCGCAGCGGCAGCCCCACTGACCTTCCCCGTGTCCCCGTAGGCCTGCGCTGTAAGACGGCCCGCTAGCTCCGTTGGGCCCCCTTGCTTCTTCTGCGGGCAGGCGAAGCACCCCACCAGCGCTGCCCAGCCCGCACCTCCACCTGCAAAGGGTGCGGCAAGAAGGGCCATTTTGTGGGGGTCTGCCAAGCACGAGCCGTGGCCGCGGTCTCCAACGACTCCGGACCGCCGCGGCAACCTCCCCTTCGGGCCCCAGGCGCCAGCACTCACCGCCACTCCCCTATCCAAGGACCACGCCCGACCCACGGCCGCAGCCATCTTGCCCCTCGGACGCCACGCTGGACGCCGCCATTTTGTCCATCCCCGCCGCCATTTTGTACATCCCCGACCACCATGTGCGATCCATGGGAGACGCCATCTTGGATTGGGCCCCAGGCCCCCAGCACAGCCAACTACATGCTGCCCGATCACAGCCCACAGCTGCTCCACCTGGCCTCGGTGACGCTGGACCAAAATCGACCTCGGACACTCGCAACAGCAACGACAACGATCTTCATCAATGGCCACGAGACGTCTTGCCTGATCGACTCTGGGAGCATGGAGAGCTTTAGACACCCCGACACGGTAAGGTGCTGTTCACTTGTTACCCACCCTGTAAACCAAAGAATCTCCCTGGCCTCCGGCTCACACTCAGCGGAGATAAAGGGGTTCTGCCTAACAAACCTCACTGTCCAAGGCAGGAAATTCAACAATTTCCGCCTTTATGTCCTGCCGCACCTCTGCGCGGCTACACTCCTGGGGTTGGACTTCCAATGTAACTTGCAAAGCCTCAGTTTTAAATTCGGCGGCCCTATAGCCCCCCTTACTGTCTGCGGCCTCCCGAACCTTAAGGTCGACCCGCCTTTCCTGTTTGCGATCCTCACCCCGGATTGCAAACCCGTCGCCACCAGGAGCAGACGGTACAGTGCCCAGGACCAGACCTTCATCAGGTCAGAGGTCCAAAGGCTACTGAGGGAAGGGGTCATTGAAGCTAGCAACAGTCCCTGGAGAGCTCAAGTAGTGGTGGTAAAGACCGGGGAGAAACATAGGGTGGTCATTGACTACAGTCAGATCATCAACAGGTTTACGCAACTGGACGCGTGCCCTCTCCCCCGCATATCCGACCTGGTGAACCGGATCGCACAATACAAGGTCTTCTCAACGGTGGATCTCAAGTCCGCCTACCATCAGCTACCCCTCCGCACTAGTAACCGCAAGTACACTGCCTTCGAAGCAGATGGGCAGCTCTACCAATTTTTAAAGGTTCCCTTTGGTGTCACTAATGGGGTCTCGGTCTTCCAACGAGAGATGGACCAAATGGTTGACCGGTACGGCTTACGTGCAACGTTCCCGTATCTTGATAACGTCACCATCTGCGGCCATGACCAGCAGGACCACGACACCAACCACCCGAAACTTTCTCTAGACCGCGAAAGTCCTTAACTTAACGTACAATAAGGATAAATGTGTCTTTAGCACTGACCGCCTCGCCATTCTCGGCTACGTAGTGCGAAATGGAGCTATAGGCCCCGACCCTGAGCGCATGCGCCCCCTTATGGAGTTCCCCCTTCCTCACTGCCCCAAGGCCCTGAAGCGCTGCCTCGGGTTTTTCAGCTATTACGCACAGTGGGTCCCCAACTACGCAGACAAAGCCCGACCCCTAATCCAGTCCACAACCTTCCCCCTGTCGATGGAGGCCCGCCAGGTCTTCTGCCGCATGAAAGCAGACATTGCAAAGGCCACGATGCGCGCCATCGACGAGTCCCTCCCCTTCCAGGTCGAGAGCGATGCGTCCGACGTAGCTCTGGCGGCCACCTTCAACCAAGCAGGCAGACCCGTGGCCTTCTTCTCCCGTACCCTCCATGCTTCAGAAATTCGCCATTCCTCAGTCGAAAGGGAGGCTCAAGCCATAGTAGAAGCTGTGCGACACTGGAGGCATTACCTGGCCGGCAGGAGATTCACTCTCCTCACTGGCCAACGGTCGGTTGCTTTCATGTTTGATAATGCACAGCGGGGCAAGATAAAAAACGACAAGATCTTGCGGTGGGGGATCGAACTCTCCACCTACAACTGTGAGATCTTGTATCGTCCTGGGAAGCTAAACGAGCCTCCCGATGCCCTGTCCCGCGGCACGTGTGCCACTGCACAAGTGGACTGCCTCCGAGCCCTCCACGAGGACCTCTGCCACCCGGGGGTCACTGGTTTCTTCCACTTCATCAAGACCAGCAACCTGCCCTACTCCATCGAGGAGGTCAGAACAGTCACCAGGGACTGCCAAATCTGCGCGGAGTGCAAACCGCACTTCTACCAGCCAGAGAGGGCGCACCTGCTAAAGGCTTCCCGTCCCTTTGAACGCCTCAGTATGGACTTCAAAGGCCCCCTCCCCTCCACTGACCGCAACACGTACTTCCTGAACGTGATTGACGAGTACTCCCGGTTCCCATTCGCCATCCCCTGCCCAGACATGACCGCAACCACCGTCATCAAGGCCCTCCAGGGTATCTTTACACTGTTTGGTTTCCCCGCGTACATACACAGTGATAGGGGGTCCTCCTTTATGAGCGACGAACTGCGTCAATTCCTGCTCAGCAATGGCATCGCCTCAAGCAGGACGACCAGTTACAACCCCCGGGGAAACGGGCAGGTGGAGAGGGAGAACGGAACGGTCTGGAAGACTGTTCTACTGGCCCTACGGTCCAGGAATCTCCCAGTCTCCCGCTGGCAGGAAGTCCTCCCGGTGGCCCTCCACGCCATCCGGTCGCTGCTCTGTACAATTACCAATCGGACACCTCATGAACGTCTCCTTGACTTCCCCAGGAAGTCCTTCTCCGGGACCTCGCTCCCAACCTGGCTAGTGACACCCGGACCCATCCTGCTTCGGAAGCACGTGCGGGCGCACAAGTCTCGGACCCGTTGGTCGAGAGGGTACACCTGCTGCACGCTAACCCCCAGTACCCCTACGTGGCATTCCCTGACCGCCGGCAAGATACAGTCTCCCTTCGGGACCTGGTGCCCGCCGGAACCCCACGCGCACCTGAACCATTGCCCCCACCCCCTCCCACCCCACACAGCACCTCCCGCCACTCCTACCTAGGCCATCCCACCTACCGATGCCCCCTACAGGCGCCCCCCTCTCGTGTCAACCATTTGCCCCACCAGCGCCGCCTAGGGCTGACGAAGCTGCCATGGACGACAAAGCCACGCTCCCGGAGTCGCAGATGCCCGGACCCCCACCAGAACCACCACAGAGGCTCAAACGATCCAGGAGGACGACCAGGCCACCCGACCGACTGATTGCTACACTGTAACTGTACATGAACACTGACTATATATATCTCTCCCACACTTGTAAATACTCACGGTACCTCCATATCTGATCATACCATGTTCAATGCTATTGTAACCACTGGCCACCACCCCCGGCGGACTCTTTTTTAACAGGGGGTGAATGTGGTAGTATCAGGTATTGCGGTACCCGAGAGGCTGTAGACCATTGGGTAAGCCTAGCAGCTTACCATTGGCTGTTTGGTATGTGGCTCCACCCTGACAGGCGGGGTATAAGAACAGGTGTCGTCCTTGCAGCCCTCATTCTGTACCGAAGCTGCTGGGGAACAGATCTAGTCTATTAAAGCCTTCAGTTATGATACAACCTTCTCGTCTTCGAGTCTGATTGATCGTGCATCATCCACACAGGCGAAGGAACCCCTGTGCTGTGTCAGGCAACACCGCAGCTCAAATGCATCCATAGACTCAAGAGAAGTGTAATCTCTAAAAAATACTTTCCTGCTTCCTCCCCACCTCTCCCAGAGACATCAACTTGTCGTGGTATGTTCCTTAAGCAGCAACTGCCTTTCAACACATCACCCAAGGGTGTGGTCATTTTGCATGAGCCTTAGACAAGGCGTTTACAGTCTCCTCAACCACAGGGAGTGGTTGATTCTGCTCTCACTCAAAGTTCACACGTGCAAACTTTCCAGCAGTAACGCCAGTCAGCAATGGGAACACTGGTGCAGCAGCTACTCAAATCCACGAGCTGAATACTGACCAGTGGGCACTGATGTGTCAGTGGAGCAGATTCCATAACAGACCTGATCAATATGCAAGAAGTGGCATGAGATGCATGCCAATGACTATAATACCTGAAGTGTGGATGTTCTGCTCCATTGTCTATCATGTATAGTGCATACAACAGTAAGAAAAACACAGCTCGAGCCCCAACATTATATTAACCAAGTCACAACCGCAAAATCTAAGCTGGGAACCCAGTCAAACCCCATTATTAATACCTACAGTTTTATATATTAGATTTTATTAATAGTCAGAGCTCCGTAGACGAGATTTAATTGCTAATAATAAGGATATACACGCCAAAGGTTTACCAGGAAGATTGCCTGGGTTAATTACTCCTGGTAAAAGGAAGTGCCGATGCTTTCATATTTATTAAGTAATATAGAAGCAGCCGGTGCTGATGCTGGAGGAGAGAATTCATAACACTGCACGTACCTCGGCAACTCCAGTCATCTCTGTGTAACAAGCCATATTCCAAGTCAGTCTGTGTAATAAATCAATGGGCACTCTGAGGAGACAGTGCCTGCTGGTTCCCTAGCACTGCAGTGAGTCACAGCTCTCCAAACAGAAGGTACTACACAATCTCATTGACATATTCCCACCCACAATCAGCGACGGCATTGTGCATCCTAACAGTAGCCGGGTACAGACAGCAGGGACGCTGGTCATATCTGAGTGGTAAAGGTGGAACGGAAATATTATTAACATCCAGGTCCTTTTAAGCTCTATTGCAGGGGAAGCAACCGGCACTTGTTTCCAAAAATGTAACCCCTTAACTGCTGAGCTTTACTTCACAGAGTCTCTCAAAAGCTTCGCGTAATGGAAACAGATTCAGGGAAAAAAAGAAGTTGGTTGCAAAGGCAACTAATTTGCAACCAAATATTCCTAATGCAAAATTAAATGCTCACAGAACAGCAACAGCCCAACAGGCCGAAGGATGTCCTTGTTGCAGAGATCACATGAAAAATACCTCATGCCCAGTAAAGGAATCATATTCCTAGCTTTCAAAAAACAGACTCTATCTGTGATAACCCTCACGAGACCCAAGGGGATGACCCGATTAATCTCCGCATGGGGCTCGTGGAGCACAAGCTTCCCCCGTTTCAGGAAGGTCGAGGGAAGATAAAAGGGAACATGGCTAAAATTTGTGTTGACCCGGAAACCCAACCCAAGCATTTCAGGGCCCGCCCAGTCGCATACACCCTGCTTTCAAAAGTGGACGACAAGCTGAGCCAGCTGGAGAACTTGGAGATTATTCGCCCAGTGCAATTTACAGAATGGGTGGCACCAATGGTCCCGGTGCTGGAGCCGGAAAAGAACATCCATTTGTGCGGCGACTATAAAATGATGGTCAACATGGCCTCCCGTTTGGACAGGTACCCCATGCCACGCATGGAAGATCATGACGCAAAGTTGGTTTGGGGCCATTCTTTCTCGAAGTTTGATATGAGCCATGCATACCTCCAGCTGGAATCGGACAAGGTGGCCAGAAAATAGGTAATCATTAATACCCACAGGGGATTGTATGTGTACACAAGGCTCTCATTTGGATTATCTTCCACATGTGCCATTTTCCAGGGGGTTATGGAAAGCATTCTCCAAAGGCTTCCCAGGGTGGCTATCTACCTGGACAACGTGTTGATTACATGCCGTCTCCGAGAAGGGACATCTAGACAATCTAGAAGAAGTCCTCCGCTAAATCATGGAAGTAGGGAAAACCTCCAGAAGAACTGCGGACAGGAGCTCAATGTAGAGGATGGCATTCTCCTGTGGGAATTCATGTGATAGTCCCAAGGCGAGGCCGGAAAACCATTCTGCTGGGCTTGCACAGTGGACATCCGGAGGGTTTCCAAAATGTAGATGCTCACCTTGAGCTACGTGTGGTGGCCAGGACTCAATGGCGATATTGACAGGATGGTGCAGCAGTGTTCAACTTGCCAAGAGCACCAGAAGCTCCCACCATCAGCCACGCTCCACCCATGGGAATGGCTGGGACACCTATGGGTGCATTCGCCGACTACGCCAGGCCCTTCCTGGGGTCAACGTTTCTGCTGCTGATGACGGCCTATTCAAAGTGGATGGATGTACACCAGGGGCCTTTCACCACTTCCTGAACCACCATAGAGAAACTAGACAATCATTCAGCATTGCTGGTAACCCAGATAACACCACCCCTTCACAAGTGAGGAATTTCAGAAGCTTATGCAATCTAATGGGGTGTAGCACATTCAACCTGCCCCACATCACCCTTCTTCGAACGGTCTCACTGAGCGGTCAGTGCAAACCTTTAAGAGGGGCATGAAAAACACACCACGGGGGCAGTGGAAACAAAACTGGCTTGTTTTTTTATTTAATTATTGGATCACGTCGCATGTTACAACCGGGATAGTGTCGGCAGAGCTACTGATGGGCTCTGAACCCGCTCAAGCTCGACATCTCCCAACCTTGTTGGGAAGGTGGAGAAGAAACAAGACTTCCAGCAGAGGTACCAAGATCACCAGAAGCAAAACAGAACGTTCAAGACACGAGACACAGTATCTGTCCGGAATTTTGGAGCGGGGGCCCAGCGGATACCGGGGACCATAGTGGAGAAGACAGGACCAGTCTCCTAGATGGTCAGAGCCAGAGAACAGACTGTACACAAGTACGTGAACCATCTCAAAGGCAGGAAACCTGCACCAGAGGTAGCCCCGCCAGATGAATCCTCTATCCAGCAATGAGCTGGATTTTCATCCTCGAGGCAGGTAGCGGATGTCTGGGAGTTTCCTGGCTCAGCTGTCTGCCTGTCTCAGGAGAAAGTAGCTGCAGGCAGAAACTTTGTACTGGGATGGCGTGAATGCCGGAGTCGAGCCAGAAACAGTTGAGGTGGCCACTGGGTGTTGAGGAAGCTGGTGCAAAGGTCATTATCTCCAATGCACAGCAATGGTTTCCAGCTGAGCCATTCAGGTGGACAATACCAGTTTGGTCATGTGACCAAAACCGGCTTGGAAAAAAAAATAGTTTTTATCTGAAGGCCCAAAAGACCTGAGCAGCCTACAGAAAACATCGACAGAGACTGCCACTTGCTGAAAATGACAATGTCATCTCTATCTTTGGCGGCCTGGAGGCCAAATTTCTCAAGCGGAATTCTCCATCGGCGGGATGCTCCAGTCCACCGGCAGTGCAGCCCCGACTGTGGGTTGCCCGATGATGGGAGTGGCCACAATGGGGAACCACATTGGCAGGCTGCGGGAACGGAGAATCCTGCTGCTGGCCGCACCAGAAAACTCGACTGGTGGACCGAAGATTCCTGCCCCTTAAATGAACCACCCAGCCTGATTCCAAAACTCCCAAGTCCACCTGTAAAGAAATTTGACCTGCTGAACATTCATCTCTTCAAGGGAATCCTGCAATGATCCAAATATCTGACTTCAGCTATTTGATCCCATCTGTACTACAACTCAGTGGAAAAAGACCACTTTCCTTATTGGATAGCCGCTGATCTGCTATGAACTCAACATGTGAACTATGAACTGATCTTTCAGTTTACAACTTAAATGTGTACCATTTTCTTTAACTGTGCCTCCCTTCTGTGTGTGGGAGGAATTCACAAAGCGTTTAAACTTTAAGGTCAACTGCGAGAATCAATAACTTTTTATATAAACCCGCAAAAGTCTGCTGTTTGTTTTTTAAATTGACCACACACTAAAGGGGGCTTTGAAACATACGGGTCGATCTTTCCAAAAGAACCTCAGAGAATATGGGAGAGGAAATGGAGGCTCCAGTTTCTCTCTCCTGCCTGTCTGTCACAGTTGGCATGGAGGGTGAGAGGGGTCATTGGGGTTGAGTGGGGGGGGGGGGGGGCATGATTTGCAAGGGATGGGTAAGAGCTTTTGAATTTATCTTTCAAAAGTTCCCTCATCAAGACCATTGTTCATTACATCTGACATTGCCCGTACCTAATTGTCCTTCAGAAGATGTTGGTGAGTTGCCTTCTTGAACCATTGCAGTGCATGTGGCGTAGGTACACCCACAGTGTTATTAGGGAGGGAGTTCCAGGATCTTGACCCAACGACAATGAAGGAACAGTGATATGTTTCCAAGTCAGGATGGCGAGTGACTTGGAAGGGAACCCCCCAGGTGGTAATGTTCCATGTATCTGCTGCACTTGTCCTTCTAGATGATAGTGAGTGTGGGTTTGGAAGTTGCTGTCTAAGGAGCCTTGGTGAGTCCCTGCAGTGCATCTTGATGGTACACATGGTTGCTACTGTGTGTGGGTGGTAAAGGGAATGAATGTTTGTGGATGGGATGCCAATCAACCGAGATTCCACCAATTGGAGCTCAAACACGAAATGAAGAAGCAACGCCCAACACTGGGGACATTGATCCAGCTAAGATACCAGAGTGTGAGGGTTTGCAGACTGCTCCAGAAGTTAAACTGCGCAATTATCCAAAAGTATGCCGACACTGTGACTTTTCACCAGGTGATGGGCAGCCAACTCAGGTCGCAGCCATGGATCAACCAAAACTCCTCGATCCAGCTAAGGCTCCGAAATCGGCTATGATGGCAGAAGAGCCAGAGTCACTCTGCATGGCAGACAATCCAAAAGCAGTGATTATGGCAAAAGCATCACAAGCAACAAATCGCATGACAGAGCCCAGCAGCAAGAAGGATGCCATGAAAGTGAAAAAGAAAAGGAGACGCAGTCAGAGGATCAATCCCATGAGAAGGAAAGGGAAGAAAAGATGAGGTTTTTTTTTAATAAACATTTTATTGAGGTATTTTTGGTTTTACAGCGACAACAAAATAAACCATATACATGAATCTATAAACATAGTGCAAAAGCCGTCTTCCTCCCTTACAGGTCCCACCTTTATTAACCCCCTACTCTAAGCTAAACTAACCACCCTCCCCAACTCCTTCTGCCAACGATTAATTTTCTGCGAAGAAGTCGACGAACGGTTGCCACCTCCGGGCGAACCCTAACAGTGACCCTCTCAAGGCGAACTTGATTTTCTCTAAACAGAGAAAGCTAGCCATGTCCAATAGCCAGGTCTCTGACTTCGGGGGCTTTGAGTCCCTCCAAGCTAATAGTATCTGTCTCCGGGCTACCAGGGAAGCAAAGGCCAGAACGTCTGCATCTTTCTCCTCCTGGATTCCCGGATCTTCCGACACCCTGAAAATCGCCACCTCTGGACTCGGTGCCACCCTTGTTTTTAACACCGTGAATATGACATCTCCAAACCCCTGCCAGAATCCCCTAAGCTTTGGACATGTCCAGAACATGTGGACATGGTTCGGTGGTCCTACCGCACACTTTGCATACCTATGTTCTACCCCAAAGAACCTGCTCACCCGGGCCACTGTCGTGTGAGCCCAGTGAACGACCTGGAATTGTACCAGGCTGAGCCTGGCACATGCTGTGGACGCGTTGACTCTACTCTACGCGTCCGCCCATAAACCATCCTCTATCTCTCCTCCCAACTCCTCTTCCCACTTGCGCTTCAGCTCACCAGTCTGCGTCTCCTCTGACCCCATAAGTTCCTTGTAAATGTCAGAGACGCTTCCTTCTCCTACCCACCCTCTGGAAACTACCCTGTCCTGTATCCTCCTTGGTGGTAGGAGCGGGAAGGTTGAAACCTGCCTGCGTAGGAAGTCCCACACCTGCAGGTAACTGAATTTGTTTCCCCTCGCCAATCCAAATTTCTCCTCCAGCGCCCTCATACTCGGAAAGCTCCCCTCTATAAACATATCCTCCATCCTTTCAATTCCTGCTCTCTGCCATCTGCGGAACCCCCTGTCCATCCTTCCCGGGGCAAACCGGTGATTATTACAAATTGGAGGGCCTCTCAGGGCCGCCATCACCACGAGGCTGGTGAAGTATCGTGCTGGCGGGAACGGCAGAGGTGCCGTCATCAACGCCCCTAAGCTGATGCCTTTGCATGAAGCCGCCTCCATACGTTCCCATGCTGACCCCCCACACCCACTTCCTGATCATGGCTATATTCGCCGCCCAATAGTAGTTACTGAAGTTTGGTGACAAAAGAAGCGTTGAGGATACAGTGGGTCGGCCAAGTAGCACCCGCGACAGCGAAGAGGAAGGCATCGGCAATGTGGCCGTCAGACAAGAAAGCACACAAAGTCAGGGTAGGAAGCATTGAGTTAGAAAATTGAAAACGTAGTTGCTCAGAGAAGACCAGCAAGAAAACTGTTCTCAGGACGCATCGTGTCAAAAGGCTAAAGAAGTTAGTGATACAAAAAAGAAGGCCAGAAAACCAGTCTTCCGAACGTTGAAGCGACGTTGAGTAGCCGATCAAAGTTCAGATGACCAATGGGACAATGTGGTTGTGAATATCCTATAAGCTGTGCACAAGGGACACGTTTTACATTATCAGGCATATCACGTTGTGTGAAGCACAGTTGCATTTGTACATATGACATGTTTAAAACTATGATGTAGATTATGTTTGTTAGACACAGTTACATTTGCATGCAACTGTTAGCAGCTCCAGAGGAAGGGGTGTGTGGTGATATGCCTGTTCACAGTTCTGTATATAGTTAGCAATGCAACCTCCAACCAACTGGTGGCGTAAGAGATCTGTCTTGTGACTCGAGATACCCGCCAGTTGGTAGTAAGTTGTACAAGAGGACAGTCACACTTAGAGTAGCTCCTTGAGAATTCAATAAATTTATTTAGTAACCATCGTCTATATTATAGTTTGTCAGTTATCTTTCCACGTGTTTGTTAATAAATCATCTTTTTTGTTAAAGAATTAGATGTTCTAATCATTACCATGGTCATAGCACAGAACACAACAGAAGAGACTGTTGGGCGGGCCTCTGCCCACCAGCGGGGGAAGCTCATATTCCACGAGTCCCGCAGGACTAGTGAAGGTTATTACACCCGCTCCCAAGTCCAGACGTCCCCCTCTACCACAAACTGAGGAGGCCTTCTGCGCTGCTTTGCACACAATTGTGCTTCAGCCAGTGGCGGATCTGGGTTGGGTGGCATATAATGGTTTATAGACCCCCTTTTCCGAGCCGATCTCCAGAGGGCTATTGCTGGGTGTTCGGTTCTGGTCACAACGTCGTCGACAAGTGCGGACACTTGGTGTCCTGCTCTGAGCCGGAATCGTCATCATCTTGACGGTTCAGAATTTGGGCCACAGCAGGTTGCACGCCTTGGCTAAGGAGTGGTCCATGAGGAGGTGGAGGTACCGATGCCCTTGGCTGGGTGTCCTCTGGGGTGGGTTCTCATCTGTAAGATGGTCGATATGTTTGCGCAAAGTCTTCCCTTGGATCTTGACCTTATCCGATACGGATTTGGTTTCTCCAACACAACCCCCAGGAGACAAAGAGCCCCATTTCCGAAGTTCTAGACATAGAAAGCATCTCCAGGTTGAAAATATCTCCCCAGCGTCCCGTGGTCATGATACTTTCATTGCACATCTTTCTGCTGCTCGACCTTTCTGCCCAAACTCAGACTCAGACCCAACCGAGTTTGGAGGCGCTGGCCCATCAGCAGCCCCGCCAGTGCTACCCCTGTCATTACATGTGGCCTGGTCCTATAGTGAAAGAGGAACCTCGTCAGTCGGGTGTCCAGGGATCCCGTGGTTTATTTCCGCATGGCCCGCTAAACCATTTGAGGACAGGTGATATGGGGCGTCTGGATGAGTTTCATTCCGTTTGTGCGTATGAATGTGGAGAACTCCTCGCTCGTGAACAGGGTCCTGTTATCGGTGACCAGCACCTCTGGAATTCTGGGATGCTATCTTCGGCGTCCAGCTCCTGCTGTTTCAAAACATAGGGCTGTAGGGCTGGGGGGGGGGGGGTCTCCTGTAATTTGCCATGTATAAATGTGGCAAAGCTTAGTGAATGTGGGATCTCTCCGCGTCTATGTGCGTATCTGTGTGGTTGTTACTGGCAGGGTAGCCATGAATTTTAAAGTTGCCACGATTTTGTCCACTACTGGTGAGAGACGGGACTCCCAGGTAAGCGGAAGACAGCTGAGGGTGTCGGCATGTGCTATTTGGATCCCTGGGCAATGCTGAAAAGTGCATTCATACAATGTGGCCAGCAAGAGTCCAGCGCTGAATCCAGGGCTGAGACTATGGGGAACGGGCAGGGGGCAGGGTGCAATCCCATGGCTTCCGTAAAGAGACCCACCCAGTTGTAGCTTATGGTCTTTGATAATAAAAAAAGAGCCGCCCGTAGACATATCGATGGAATTTCTTTACGACAAATACGGTGAACAGGGGCTGGTTTAGCACAGTGGGCTAAACAGCTGACTTGTAATGCAGAATAAGGCAGCAGCGCGGGTTCAATTCCCGTACCGGCCTCCCTGAACAGGCACCGGAATGTGGTGACTAGGGGCTTTTCACAGTAACTTCATTGAAGCCTACTTTATTATTATTACTTGTGACAATAAGTGATTATTATCACAGCCAAGTCTTTTTTTTCGATCTGGGTACGGCGGCGTTCCGCATCTTCCAGGATTCAGGAAGCGAATGCGATGGGGCGCACTGTGCCATTGTCCCATCTATGGGATAGTACTGGCCGGATGCCTCATGGAGGAGGGTCACAGGTGAGAACGAGTGGCCGGGATGGATCATAATGGGCCAGCAGCTGAGAGGATGACACCAGTCTGTTCACTCCTGCGAATGCCTCCTCTTGTGGGACTCTCCAAGCCCACATTTGGTTTTTCAACAAGACATGAAGAGGTGCCAGCAGGGTGGCCAAGTTTGGAAGAAACTTGCTGTAATAATTTACAAGTCCCAGAAATGATCTCAATTCCGTGGCATTTTGTGCAGTCGGGGCTTCTGTTATGACCTGAGCTTTCTCCTCCACAGGGTGCAAACTGTCTTTATCCAGCTGATAACCCAAGGATATCACAGCCTTAGCTTGCCTCTTTTTAGGTGGACGCCTACCTGGAACAATCATCTGAAGACCTCTTCTAAATTGTCCATGTGGCCCCCAGGATGAGAACATCAGCTAAATATAGCAACACTTTGGGTAGCCCCTGGCACATGCCTTCCATCACCCTTTGAATAATAGTGCAGGCAGAAGAGACACCAAAGCGAAAGCGAGTGTATTCAAACAGCCCCCTGTGGATATTTATGGTCACATATGTCAGTGATGCGGTATTCAATTCTAATTGAAGGAATGCGTGACTCATAGCGTTTTGCATACCAGTCCGCCACACACGGCATAGGGTAACGATCCAGGTGGGATGCCCTGTTTGCAGTCAGTTTATAATCCCCACTGAGGTGAACTGGCTTGTCCAACTTCATCACTGAGACCACTGGTGTAGCCCATTCTGCAAATTACACAGATGCCCAAACTCTCCAAATGTTGCAATTCCATATCCACCTTTGTGAGCAAGGCATAGGGGACTGGTCGTGCCCTGAAATATCTAGGTCCCAGTAAATACATTCCTTGGCTCTTTTTATCTTGCCCAGGCCCTCCTGGAATACCTCTGCAAGGACCTCATAAGGTTTCCGGTGACTATCCGGAAATCTGCAGCCAATCGAATTGAAGATTTCACAGCCAATCGTGACCCAACAGGCTGGGTCCCAGCCCATGCACCACTGTCAAAGGTAGCCGGACTGTTTCTTGCCCATGGGTCACCGGGGTTCATGGTTGTTCCAATGAAGCGTAATGCTTCCCCAGTGTACATCACCAACCTGGCCTTGGCTGCGCAGGTTCAGTGTCGGGATTCCTGTGCAAAGCCAGCAGAAGGTCTGCTGACCAATAATTGAGACGGCAGGCCGTGTGTCTATCTCCACCACTAGGGAGTGATCATTTACTTGTAGTTTCACTCAAATCAGTGCCACTTTCGGGCTATGAGGCAGTTCACGTGCAAGGCCCTGGCTCGAGGCGACCTCATTGTCTGTCCAGGCGGTGTGTTCTCTGCAAATTCTGGCGGCCTTGGTAGCCACATGTTCTACACCCACAGGCTTGGCAATGTTTCCGAAACTCCCCTTCGTCCTCAGGGGAGGTGTCCCGCCAGTCCGTGGTGGCCCCTGAATGTTGAGCCCGGACATAGGATGGTACCCTTGGTTGTGGTTTTGTTAGTGATTTGGCCTATCGAGCATTGCCGTGGGATGCCACTGGACTCACTACTTGAGTCAAGCAACACAATGGACACTGTAGTCCATGGAACCTTGGGAGTTCCTGAACCCCTTCTTCTGCTTTCCACAGGACAGGGCTAGCTCAATGGCTCTCTTCAAATCCAGCGTAGATCATGTGGTCATGTTATTAGTTCCACACACCAACTTATCCCTCAAAATCTCTGAAAGGGGTGACCCAGACTCTCAATGCTCAGCCTGCCGTTGAAGTCAAGTCAAGAAATCCGTAACTGACTTCGCCAAAGCCCGAACCGCATTGCTGAACCGGTACCATTGCATGATTACAGATGGTTTCTGGTTATAATAGTTGGACACCAGCTCCATGGTTTTGAATCCAGAACAGCTGGGTATGAGACTTTTTATAATTCTGTTTATAAGGCAGTGGGCCTCGGCGATCAGTCGGCATTTACAAATGGCATCCCGATCTCTCGCTACAATGGGGGGGTTCTGGCAAGCGGAGCTCCCCACTAAAAAAGCGGGGCTATGTGCCACATGTTCCCCGTTCAGGCCCTTTATTCAATGCAAGTCACGCTGAATAGCCATGTGTTCCTCGGCACTGTTAGTGCCGGGAAACATGCGGCTAAACACACTCGCTACGGGACTTTTCCTTTTGGGAAAATTGCGCCCAAAGTCTTTGGTCTTTGCATGCCCAATAAATGCAGTTGTAAATTTAAACACAATTAATTTTTTAAATAACAATAATTATGATTGAATATGCAGCAAATTCAGGTTAACAATGATCTAATTTCTAACCCCCCCCCCCCCCCCCCACCCTCTACACAAACAAAAGGCTGACAAACACAGAGGGGAAAAGAGGGGTGTAAAATAATGACAAATGAAAAAGAATCTTTGTTTCAGATGGGGGTCTTCTAGCACACCTTCCTTCAATGTAGGCTGTCAGTTCGAGATTTCTTCTTTCAATCGATAATGATTTTCACTGCAGATTAATTCAGGTCTCTGTACAGCTATGCAGCATTTCTGGAGAACGAAAGAGAGAAAAGAGAGCAGGTCTTATCCTCTGAGCGTCCAGGAGTCAACTGCCTTTCTTTGGTTCTCTGAAAAATCATTCCACACGGGCAGGATTCAATCACAGCCCGTTACCGGGCAGAACGCAGCCTTTTGGCCAATTCATTGGCCACCAGCCAACCAATTGAACCGAGTCCCACCAATCTCTCGGGTGCTAAAAAGTCTGAGTTCTGCTGTTCAAAGGTGAACACAGGGATCTCTTTTGTAACTTTTGAGTTCCTTTCTTCCCCTGCTCGACTTAACGATACATGTCCATTAAACATCCATGGGTCAAAATGATAACAGCAAAAATAAAGAAAGGGGAAAAGGGAATCAACAGGAAGGGTCCATAAACAGTCTATAAATCTGGAATTAAAAAGCTACTCACAATAATAGTGATCATGAGATTGTTGTCGATCATCGTAAACACCCATCTAGTTTACTAATGGGCTGGTTTAGCTCAGTGGGCTAGACAGCTGGTTTGTGGTGCAGAACAAGGCCAGCAGTGCGGGTTCAATTCCCGTACTAGCTGGGAATTCTCCCTCCGTGTACCCGAATAGGTGCCGGAATGTGGCGACTAGGGGCCTTTCACAGTAGCTTCATTGCAGTGTTAATGTAAGCCTACTTGAGACAATAAAGATTATTTATTTATTTAATGTCCTTTAGCAAAGGAAATCTGCCCTCCTTATCTTGTCTGACCTACATGTGACTCCAGACCCACAGTCATGCCCTCTGAAATGCTCAGCAAGCCACCCAGTCGTATCACACCGTTACAAAGTATACAAAAAAGGAACGAAACAGAACTGACCACCTTGCATCGGGCTAGGCACTGGCAAACCCAGGCCTCTCAATCCTGCCAAGTCCTCAATACTAACATCTGGGGGCTTGTGACAAATTGGGAGAGCTATCTCACAGACTAGTCAAGCAAAAGCCTGACAATCATACTCAAGGAATCATACGTTCCAGACAATGTCCCAGACACCACCATTCCTGGGTATGTCCTATCGTTTTGACAGGACAGATCCAGGAGAGGTGGGGGCCAGCCAGGAGGGACTGTCCTTAGGAGTTCTCAACATCAATCCTGGATCCCATGAAGTCTCATGGTATTAGGTCAAACATGGGCAAGGAAAACGACAGCTGGATACCACCTACCCAGTCAGCTGATGAATCAGTACTCCTCCATGTTGAACACGATTTGGAGAAACCACTGAGGGTGGCTAAGGCACAGAATTACTTCAATGTCCAAAAACAAGAATAGCTTGGTAGCACCACCATGATACGAGACTGAAATAAAACTTCATCTCACCCTCAACAGTCCACCTGTCCATGCCAGCACTGAGAGGAGTGACCAAGTGCTCGCGGAGACCAAATTACGTCTTCATATTGATGATACCCTGCGTGGCACTACCACTGTGCTAAATGATATAGATCTTGAACAGATCTAGGAACTCAAAAGTGGGCATATAGGAGGCGCTGTGGCCCATCAGCAGCAACCGAATTTCATAAAACCACAATCTTCAGCCTCATGTCCCGCCATATCCAGGGGCTGGTTTAGCACTGTGGGCTAAGGCAGCTGGCTTGTAATGCAGAACAAGACCAGCAGCGCGGGTTCAATTCCCGTTCCAGCCATCCCGAACAGGGGCCGGAATGTGGCGACTAGGGACCTTTCACAGTAACTTCATTGAAGCCTACTTGTGACAATAAACTATTATCATTATTATATCACTCAATCACCATTAAACTGGGGAGTGGGGGAATCAACCCTGGTTCAATGAAGAGTGCAGGAGGACATGCCAGTGGCAACACCTAAAAAAAAGTGAGGTATCAACTTGGTGAAGCTACAACGCAGGACTACTAACATGCCCCAACAGGGAAAGTGGCAAGTGATAGACAGAGCAAACCATCCCACAACCAACGGATCAGATCTAATCTCTACAGTTTTGCCACATCCAGTCATGAATGGTGGACAACAGTTAAACAATTAACTGGAGGAGCAGGCTCCACAAACATACCCATCCTGAATGGTGGGTCAGCCCAGCAACCCAGTGCAAAAGTCAAGGCTGAAGCATTTGCAACAACCTTCAGCCAGAAATGCCGAGTAGATGATCCATCTCGGGCTCCTCCACAGGTCCCCAGCATCGCAGATCACTCCATGCGATATCAAGAAATGGCTGACGGCACTGAATACTGCAAAGGCTATTTGCCCTGACAATGTTGTGGTAATAGTACTGAAAATGTGTGCTCCAGAACTTGCTGCTGCCCTAGCCAAGCTGGTCCAGCACAGCTACAGCACTGGCATCCACCTGGCAATGTGGAAAATTGCCCAGGTATGTCCTGTACACAAAAAGCAGGATAAATCCAACCCAACCAATTACCGCCCTATCAGTCTACTCTCCATCATCAGTATAGGGGTCATCAACAATGCAGTCAAGCAACGCTTGCTTAGCAATAATCTTCTCACGGAAGCTCAGTTTGGGGTCCGCTAGAGTCATTCAGCTCCTGATCACATTACAGCCTCAGACCAAACGTAGGCAAAAGAGCTGAACTCCAGAGGTGAGGCGAGAGTGACGAATGTGATATAAAATAGTTACTTTAGAGATATTAGTTAATGTAATGTAGAAATAAACCACTTTGATTCTGGCAAGTAGAGACAAAGGATTTTAGACCGCATGGAAAAAAGCAGGAAGAGGTGTGTCTATGAGAGTGATGCTGAATTGATAGGGGCCGGAGAAAGGGATTGGAAGTGAGCCAATCAGAAAAGATCAAACAGGTCAGGAGGGACATAGGATGACCTATGGGTGTCGAGTATGTGAAACTTGATGCCATTTGAATGTATCAGTACTGATCTCTTTGTCTGGGACATTCACTTAGTCCCGGAGCTGCAGAGAGCAACATGTTATCTGTATCACTGTGGACTAAGTTTAGCTTGCAAGCTGAATAAAATAACTAATGTTATACTTGCAAATCCATCTCGACTTTTATTGAGGCCAGACTGACGGATAAAGAAATTTGGGATTCAACATTTGGTGCCGAAACCCGGGATTTCTCAGGGCGATCCTGGTCCAACTGCGAAATCAGAATTAGACTGATTATGAACAGGAGGATGGGGAACGAGGGCCCTCAATGTAGAACTGGAAAATGACCGCGCATTGATTGTTCCCCTCTTCTTATCGTCTGATTAGTCTGGTCACTCGCGGTTGGCACAGAAAGACCGCCTCGACGAAATCACAGGTCAGTCTGGGGATTAGCAATTTAATTGATGGGATTTCATATTGTTGATTCGGCTTGGGTTAGGGTTTTGGGTGATGTGACATCTCAAATGATGATTCAATTCCAAGTATAAGGGTTCAGAGGCTGATGGGACTTCAGTAGTGAAGGTTCAGTCTATTATATGGGTTCAGGGGCTGATGGGACTTCAGTAGTGAAGGTTCAGTCCAGTATAACTGTTTTTAAATCTGAAGATGGTTCAACTCTATGTGTGAGTGTTTTAAATATATAGTTGATTAAGCTAAAATTGTCTCCTTGGACTGTATTGGCGAAAAACGCAGTTCCGAGGACTAGTTGAGATTGTGGGGAATGCTGCATATTGGTTGAAGCAGAAGTCTCTCAAAGGGTTAACAGCAGCAGGCAAAATCAAAAGACAGACAGTGCTTCTCACTCAGGCTTTGAGATAACAGCAGCAGCCTGTAGTGTAATCGGATACCTTTCCTTTGAGTCAGTGAACACCAGCAAAGTTACGTTTTGAATTAATTAAAAGAAACCAGTGGGTTTCTCCACCTCTTTGATAAAAGTTATTATTTTCGAAAGCAATTGATTGAAATTGCCTGAATCTTAAGTTTTACTTACTTGAAATAATGTTTATCTCATTTTATCAGGAGATTAATAGAAACTTAAAGGAGGTCACGGACAGCATTTAAAAAAAAAGTGTAAATCTGGAGATGATAATTGATTTTGCCAACACTTATGTGAATGTAAAAGAGAAAAAAAACTTGTTAAAAGAAAAATTGTTAAGATAAAGAAATAATTAAGTTGTAAATGTTATACAAGTTTGTGTTAAGCAAATTGTAAATTTGGTTCTGAGTTGAGATCAGAGCTAAGCTTGCAAGTTGCAGTAATTCAATTTGAATTTTCAAACATTTTTAAGTTTTAAAAAAAAAAGCGCAAGTAGAGACAGGAAAGACGCGGGTCAAACAAGAGATGAGCTACGTAGTTCAATGGCTGGCCTTGAATTGACAGAAAAAGAAAAATTCAATAATTTGGAAAAGTCAGTAAAAGTTCCGTCTGCACCCATAGCATGGTTTGCGCTCATTCCAGAACCACCAGAGTACAATAATATATACCCAGTCATTGCTCCCCAGATTCCAAATATGCCAGAAACTCAAGCCCTTTTGGATGATAGTGTGGGTGATAGTGTGGGTCCTGATTTACCAACTTCACGACGAGAAGAGCAAAAGGAACTCTGTCCCACAAGCCCAGTTAGCTCTAGGACAAGATCTCGGACAGCGAGAGAGGGGCTTGACCCTCACCAGAAACAATTAAGCATATCACCTAAGTCTCTCCAAACTAAGGAGAAACCACGAGATTCGGGAACAAAGGAAGCTGAAACAACTTATTTTGAAGAGAAAGAACTCCCCCTAGTGACAGGGAGAGACGTTGAAGTCTTGGAACAACCAGGGGAAATAGCTAGAGTGCCCCCTGGTGACATTCGGAGACAGTTACCGATTAGGAAGATGCGAAACCCCGACGCAGTGACTGCGGGAGCGAACCCCACGATAGACGTTTACTTCCCATGGACACCCAGTGAGATGATGGCTATTATGGCTACAATCCCAGATAGAAAACAATCTCCTGCTGCCTTCGTGGATTCCTTGAGAACTACCATCTCAATTTATCAAGCTGATTCAAGGGACCTCTGGGCCCTAGTCCAGCAGATTTTAACCCCAGCAGAGTACCGCAATTATCTTAACCACCTGAATTATGCTAGTCATGCCGCACTTCAGCAGGCCTATGCATTAGACGACGATAGAAGGACACAGATCCTGAATGCGTTGAATAGCACATTTCAAAGGCCCATAAATCTTTCTGTTATCTTAGACCTAAAACCTAAGAAGACTGAAGAGCCAGAGGAATTTCTGGAGCGTTTTAATGAAATCCACCGTGGGCAGTCAGGCGACTTGCTGTATCAAAATGGTCAGAATTCCCCTCAATATTGTGCTATGTTAATGCATTGCCTACCACCTTCTGCGTTACTGCTGTGAAATGTAATAACATGAATTGGACAGAGAACGACCCTTCCCAGATGGCAAGGGCAGTCAGATTTTATTGGAAGGAGGGCGTAGGCCAAGAAGGAGGCTCAGTTACAAAGGTTAAGACTGAGTATGTAATGAAAAAGGATGATTGGCGATGCCAACAAGCGGCAGAAATGGTAGTTTATCAGCAGGAGCCCCAATATTGTGACTTTGGGTGGGTGGATTAGCGAGGAGGAGGATACCAAACCCACCCAAAGGGACCCTCACCCCCTTTTTATGGCCCACCGAACGCATCGACAGCTTTACAACCGCAGCCCCCTCTGAGGGGCCATTGGTCTACTGGGAGAAGAGGACGAAGCAGATATAGAGGGAGCAATGCATGTTTTAATTGCGGCCGTGCAGATCACTGGCAACAGGAGTGCCCCTTTAAAAGACAGGACAGGTGTGTGAGTATCCTATTTCTGAACCTGTGACAGTCACTTACGAGAATAAGTCTGCAGAGCATCAGTTTGTAGTGACTACTGGATTGGACTATAACTTGTTGGCCCGAGATTTACTGTGTATCTTCCAGCTACAGCTAGAATGCGGAGATGAGGGGGTAACGGTTACATCATGGAGGATGAGACAACAGTGCTATATTTCTATCACCCCCCAGTGGTGGACGTTAGACGTTGAACAGTCATTGCATCACGTTACCCTGGCCTATGACAGAACTGGACAAAACAGGGAGTTAGAGGACAAATACCGGCCATTACTTGAGACCGAATGGCCAGTCAAGGTTACAGCCACAGTCACGGGAAAAGAAGGTACAGCCGATTTTGTTACAATATCACCACATTTATGGCCACAGTCAGCTTCGGTAAGCCCTCATATTACACGTCAGGTCCACGACCAGTACCATGCCAGGGATATGGGGCGAATGGTCAGGAGGGCAGTGGATCATTCGGATCCAACAGAGTACGCACTTCAAGTCATGCCGGACGGCACTACCATAAAAAATTTTGAGGTCCCTGAAACAATTAACACTCGACTGCAGCATCACTGGGGACATGATGTGTTGGAATATGTCAATCCACAGGTCTGGGCGGAATACCCATCACAAGTGGGAAAGACAAATGTTACACCTATTAAGGTGATGATTAAGGATCATGTAAAGCTACCTTCCATTCGACAATACCCCCTGAAATCTCAAGCTGCTCCATCAATAGATAAATTAATTCAAGAGCTGTTGAAACAGGGTATTTTGGTCCCTTGCCAATCAGAATGTAACACCTCCATACTTGCTGTGCCTAAACCAGCCAAACCAGACCAGTACCGATTAGTACAGGATTTACGTTCAATCAATGCCATCGCATAGCCGTTACATGCTCTCACCCTCCAACAGGATATTACGGTGTATAGCTCCCACTCGGTCATCGCACTACTGAGGCAACTGCAGACTCAGCATCATACCACAGCTCGTCAGAATAGGTATGAGATATACCTTTTGAACAATCCACGTCTGACATTTAACCACTGTACCACTATCAATCCAGCCTGTTTTCTTAGTGGTCCCCCTGTCCATGAAGACGCACCTGGCCACGACTGTTTAGCCTTGATTCAGGAAACTACCACAATAAGGGGCGATTTGAGTGACATTTCGTCAGAACAACCTGACATGATTATGTGTGGTCAAATATCCCACCGGGGTTTAGTTAATGACCTACTGCAGGCCCTCCTTATGCCCGCGCAGATTTCCGTTATTAAATACGCTGCCCACACAAATGGTACAACCCCAGTTGACGTTGGTAATGAACGAGCAGATTGTGCAGCGCGAACAGCCGCGCAAATTCAGCAAGTGATGGTGCCTAAGATGTTAAGTCAGACTAAACGATCTACTATAAATATGTCTGCTTCTGACAAGTCAATGCCAACCATCCAAGACGTCATAAGGTTACAGGAGGACGCTCCTGAGAGTGATAAACAAATGTGGAAACGGTTAGGTTGTACATATGATTCTGTTTCCTCTTTATGGACCACGCCTGCACATCAGACTTGTATGTCTGATGTGCTGGCTTTATGGGTCATTGAATGTGTACACTTTGCAACTCATTGTGGGGCTCGAGGCACTAGTGATTTGTTGCTGGACACTTGGTGGCACCCTAAAATGCAGGGGTTGGCCCAAAGTATCAGTAATCGGTGTTTGATTTGTCAGCAATATAACACCGGAAAAGGTATCCCTTGTGGGATGGGGCAAACCCCGTTGCCCAGTGGTCCCTTTGAGACGCTCCAAATGGATTACATTGAGTTGGAAAGGTGTCAATGTTATAAATATGTTTTGGTCATTGTGGATGTGTTCAGCAGATGGGTCGAGGCGTATCCGACTATCGATAATAAAGCTGCTACTGTGGTTAAAGTCTTGATGCGGGAAATCATTCCCCGTGCTATTTTACAGGTGTGGAGCATGATGGAGTGGCTACGCATCGTCTGTATGATATTTGGCCTCACTCCGCTTGGCGTGTTATTGGCGATGGACATGGAAAAGGGGAATATTATGTATCTGTGTAGCCCCAACCAATCTACAAGGTTACATCACCTCTGCAAAGGTGATGTTCTTCGCTGCCCCCATATACGAGGACATGGTATCGACTCATGGAAGGTCATCAAAGTTAAGGAGAATGCAGGAGTCATGAAGCAGTTGCACCGGTCCCGGCGATGGGAAGGGAACATTATATGGACATTGCCTTGTTTTTGGAATACATGTAAATTTGATTTTGGATGTGTTAAGAGTGGTGCAATAAAGGTAAAATCAGGCTGTCAGAAGAGCGTAGGAAGAGGCTATGAGAAAGTGAAAGGGACTAGAGAGGATGGGACATATGAGAAGGGAAGTACAGCTAGAACGTAGGTTACCGGGAGATACACTTAAGTTAGTTAAAGGCCAAACTGAGGAAAACCCGGGTAGTAAACCTTGGGAGCCCTCGGGGCAATAACCAAGGAGTTGTCTCAGCTACGGTTGTTTGCAATGCAGAACCGGTATGCTCTTGACTATCTTCTGGCCCGTGAGGGTGGGGTATGCGCCATAGTGCAGGGCAAGTGTATCATGGGAGTTCAAGACTTGACTGCTAACATCACTAAATTTATGGATCACATACGGGATCACTTGGACGGGATGCAGGATCCTGGCTCTTGGGGTAACTGGGGATTTGGAGGTTGGAAGGACTGGTTGATAAATATGGCCATGTATCTAGTGGTAGCTATCGGCTGCATCTTTGTGGGCCTGGCCATCCTTAAATGTGTGATGGGTAGAATGCGGGGTGCACTGGATCAGGTCAAAGCCCCCAAAAATTTAACTGTTAAAATCCATGAGGGTGAAGCAGATGAAGGGGGGCTAAGACAGGAATTGGAAATGCAGCGACGGATCTTTTTAGATGAGGAACCGTAGCTATGGATTGGATAGTCCGGTTATCATGGAATGATAAAAGGAGGGAATGACGAATGTGATATAAAATAGTTACTTTAGAGATATTAGTTAATGTAATGTAGAAATAAGCCACTTTGATTCTGGCAAGTAGAGACAAAGGATTTTAGACCGCATGGAAAAAAGCAGGAAGAGGTGTGTCTATGAGAGTGATGCTGAATTGATAGGGGCCGGAGAAAGGGATTGGTAGTGAGCAAATCAGAATAGATCAAACAGGTCAGGAGGGACATAGGCTGACCTATGGGTGTCGAGTATGTGAAACCTGATGCCATTTGAATGTATCAGTACTGATCTCTTTGTCTGGGACATTCACTTAGTCCCGGAGCTGCAGAGAGCAACATGTTATCTGTATCACTATGGACTAAGTTTAGCTTGCAAGCTGAATAAAATAACTAATGTTATACTTGCAAATCCATCTCGACTTTTATTGAGGCCAGACTGATGGATAAAGAAATTTGGGATTCAACAAGAGTGGCTGCCTTTCACACCAAGGCTGTATTTGACAGTGTGGCACCAAGGAGCCCTTGCCAAACTGGAGTCAAGGGAATCAGGGGATAAACTTTCCGTTGGTTGGAATTAAACCTGCCACAAAGAAGATTATGGCTGCTGGAGGTCAATTATCTCAGCTCCAGGACATCACTTTAGGAGTTCCTCAGGCTAGAATCCTAGGCTCAACCATCTCCAGCAGCTTATTCAATGACCTTCTCTCCATCATAGGTCAAAATGGGTCTAATCGCTGATGATAGCACATTACTCAGCACCATTTGCCTCTCCTCAGACACTGAAGCAGTCTGTGGCCATAAGCATCAAGATCTCGACAATATTCAGGCTTGAGCTGACAAGTGGCAAGTAACATCCATGCAACACAAGCGTGAGACAATGACCATCTCAAACAGGAGAGAATCTAACCATCGCCACTCAATGGAATTACCATCACTGAATCCCCCACTGTCATTGTATTGGAGGTTAGTATTGCCCAGACACTGAACTGAACCAGCCATATAAATACTGTGGCTATGAGAGCGGATCAGCGGCTGAGCATTCCACAGAGAGTAACTCACCTTCTGACTCTCCAAAGCCTGTCCCCTATCTACAAAGAACATGAATACTTCCCACTTTCCAGGATGAGTGAATAACACTCATGCTCGACACCATCCAGGTCAAAGCAGCTCACTTGACGGCCACCCCATCCACCACTTCCAACATCCGCTCCCTCCACCATCAATGCACACGGGAAGCACTATGTACCATCTACAATGGTGTTTTTCAAACTGCGGGTCGTGGGCGGGTATTGGGAGGGTCACGGAGGAATCGGTCGTGGCATCCGCGATCGTGGGAGAGGCGCCTGTGGTATTCTCGGTATTACGGTACCGGAGAGGCTAAATCACCATTGGTCGAACCTGTATGCTTGCTATTGGCTAGAGTGTATATTAGCTCCGCCCTGATAGGCGGGGTATAAGAACCCGTGTCGCCCCAGCAGCCCTCATTCTGTACCTGAGCTGCTGGGGGAAACGTCTAGCTTATTAAAGCCTTCAGTTGGACTACAACTTTGCTTTCGTGGTCATTGATCCTGCATCAATTTAATAAGCTAGATTTTTAAGAAGAAAGGATGGAGCTCTGAATCAAGCCGGAGTGTCTGCAGCTCAGCCCCCACGCGGCGAACTCAGCGGCAATCTTTAAGCACTGGCTGGCGTGCTGAAAAGGGTATCTCGAGACGGCCGAAAACGCACCCACGGGAGAGCTGAAACTGCACGTCCTGCACTCAAGGGTGAGCCCGGAGATTTACACCCTCATCGAGGAAGCGGAAGACTTCGATGCAGCAATTGAGCTGTGAAAAGGACACTATATTCGCCCGGTAAACCAGGTCTACGCCCGGCACCTGCTTGCAACAAGGTGACAAACCCCTGGGGAAATCGCTGGGGGAATTCTTCCAGTGCACTCCTGGTGCTGGGAAGAAGCTGCGGCTGCCCGCAGGTTTCGGCGAGCGAACACACGGAACTCTTAGTCTAGGACGCTTTCATGGCAGGTATGCTTTCGTCACAAATCCGCCAACGCCTGTTAGAGAAGGACACCCTGGGTCTCAGGGAGGCACGGGCCTTTGCAGGCCCCCTGGACGTGGCCTCCAGGAATGCCCACGCCTACGTTCCCGACCGCGGGCAGCCCCCTGGGCAGCATGGAACCCCGCAGCGGCCGACTCCGAGACTTCCCCCGTTCCCCCACAGGCCTGCGCTGCAAGGCGGCCTGGCAACCATGAGGGGCCCCGCTGCTACTTTTGCGGGCAGGCCAAGCACCCCCGCCATCGCTGCACTGCCCGCGCATCCACCTGCAAGGGATGCGGCAAAAACGGCCATTTCGTGGGGGTATGTCAGGCCCGAGTGGTGGCCGCGGTCTCCAGTGGCGAATGAAGACCGCCACCATAAACTTCTCCATGGGCCCCGTGCGGCCAGTGGTCGCCGCCACCCCCATATACCAGGGCCACGTGCGGACCCCGGGCGCCGCCATCTTGTTCTGCGGACGCCACGCTTGAGGGATGGGCGCCGCCATTTTGTGCACCCCCGGCCATATGGGACCAATGGGAGACGCCATCTTGGATGAACCCCCAGGACCCCAGCTCGGCCGACCACACACTGCCTGAACAGAATTCCCAACTACGGCGATTGGCCTCGGTGACTCTGGATTAGTCTCGACCTCGAATACGCACAACCACTACGACGACCGTTTTCATCAACGGGCATGAGATGTCCTGCCTAATTGACTCTGGGAGCACGGAGAGCTTCATACACCGCGACACGGTAAGGCGCTGTTACCTCCTCATCCACCCTATTAATCAAAAAAATCTCACTGGCCTCGGGTTCCCACTCAGTGGAGATAAAGGGGTTTTGTGTAGCAAACCTCACAGTCCAGGGAAGGGAGTTCAAAAATTTTTGTCTCTACGTCCTTCCCCACCTCTGCGCGGCTACATTCCTGGGTCTAGCCTTCCAGTGTAACCTTCAAAGTCTGACCTTCCAATTCGGCGGCCCTATAACTCCCCTTACTGTCTGCGGCCTCGCGACCCTTAAAGTCGACCCGCCATCCCTGTTTGCGAACTTCACCCCGGATTGCAAACCCGTCGCCACCAGGAGCAGACGCTACAGTGCCCAGGACCGAATCTTTATTTGGTCAGATGTCCAAAGGCTCCTGAGGGAAGGGGTCATTGAAACCAGTAACAGCCCCTGGAGAGCTCAAGTAGTGGTGGTAAAGACCGGGGAGAAGCATAGGATGGTCATCGACTACAGTCAGACCATCAACAGGTTTACGCAGCTGGACGCGTACCCTCACCCCCGTATAGCCGACCTGGTAAACAGGATCGCGCATTATAAGGTCTTCTCCATGGTGGATCTCAAGCCCGCCTACTACCAGGTCCCCATCCGCACTAGTGACCGCAAATACACTGCCTTCGAGGCTGACGGGCGGCTCTATCACTTCTTAAGTGTTCCCTTTGGTGTCATTAACGGGGTCTCGGTCTTCCAGCGTGAGATGTGCCGAATGGTTGACCGGTACGGTATACGGGCAACATTCCGGTATCTCGGTAATGTCACCATCTGCGGCCATGACCAGCAGGACCACAACACCAACCTCCGAAAATTTCTCCAGACCGCTATAATCCTTAACCTAACATACAATAAGGATAAATGCGTGTTTAGCACCGACCGTCTAGCCATTCTCGGCTACGTAGTGCGGAATGGAGTTATAGGCCCCGACCCTGAACGCATGCGCCCCCTTATGGAGTTCCCTTCCCCCACTGCTCGAAGGCCCTGAAACGCTGCCTAGAGTTTTTAGCTACTACGCCCAGTGGGTCCCCAACTATGCAGACAAGGCCCGTCCCCTGATCCAATCCACAGCTTTTCCCCTGTCGATAAAGGCCCGCCAGGCCTTCAGCTGCATCAAAGCAGACATTGCAAAGGCCACGATGCACACCATCGACGAGTCCCTCCCCTTCCAGGTCGAGAGTAATGCATCCGACGTAGCTCTGGCGGCCACCCTCAACCAAGCGGGCAGACCCGTGGCCTTCTTCTCCCGTACCCTCCATGCTTCCGAAATCCGCCACTCCTCAGTCGAAAAGGAGGCCCAGGCCATAGTAGAAGCTGTGCGACATTGGAGGCATTACCTGGCCGGCAGGAGATTCACTCTCCTCACTGACCAACGGTCGGTTGCTTTCATGTTCGATAATGCACAGCGGGGCAAGATAAAAAACGACAAGATCTTTCAGTGGAGGATCGAACTCTCCACCTACAACTACGAGATCTTGTATCGTCCCAGGAAGCTAAACGAGCCTCCTGACGCCCTGTCCCGCGGCACATGTGCCACCGTACAAGTGGACCGCCTCCGAACCCTCCACGAGGACCTCTGCCACCCGGGGGTCACTCGTTTTTTCCATTTCGTCAAGACCCACAACCTGCCCTCCTCCATCGAGGAGGTCAGGACTGCCACCAGGGACTGCCAAATCTGCGTGGAGTGCAAACCGCACTTCTACAGGCAAGAGAGAGGGCACCTGTTAAAAGCTTCCCATCCCTTTGAACGCCTCAGCATGGACTTCAAAGGCCCCCTCCCCTCCACCGACCGCAACACGTACTTCCTGAACGTGATTGACGAGTACTCCCGGTTCCCATTCGCCAACCCCTGCCCCGACATGACTGCCACCACCGTCATCAAGGCCCTCCATAGCATCTTTGCACTGTTCGGGTTCCCCGCTTACATACACAGTGATAGGGGGTCCTCCTTTATGAGCGACGAACTGCGTCAATTCCTGCTCAGCAAGGGCATCGCCTCGAGCAGGACAAACAGTTACAACCCCCGGGGTAACGGACAGGTAAAGAGGGGTAACGGAACGGTCTGGAAGACCGTCCTCCTGGCGCTACAGTCCAGGAACCTCCCAGTCTCCCGCTGGCAAGAAGTCCTCCCGGATGCCCTCCACTCCATCCGGTCACTACTTTGTACAACCACCAATCAGACACCTCACGAACGTCTCCTTGTCTTCCCTAGGAAGTCCTCCTCTGGGACCTCGCTCCTGACCTGGCTGGCAGCACCCGGACCCATCCTGCTCCGAAAACACGTGCGGGCGCACAAGTCGGACCCGTTGGTCGAGAGGGTCCATCTGCTCCATGCTAACCCCCAGTACGCCTACGTGGCGTACCCCGACGGCCGACAAGATACGGTCTCCCTACGGGACCTGGCGCCCGCCGGAACTCCACGCACATTCCAGCCACCAGTCCCACCCTCCCCTCCACCACAGCACCTTACAGGAGGATCGGTCTTTCCGTCGCCCCCGTCTAGGCCCCCCCCCCCCACCGACGCCCCCCGCAGGCGCTCCCTTCCCAGGTCAGCCGTTTTCCCCACCAGCGGCGTCTAGGGGTGCTGAAGCTGCCATGGAGATCAAAGCCACGCTCCCGGAGTCACAGACGACCGAGCCTCCAGCGGAGTCACCACCAAGGCTCCGACGATCACAAAGGACGACCAGGGCCCCCGATCGACTGATTTGCTTCATTTTAACTGTAATCTGTAAATATAAACCACCAAATGTACATATCTAACAGACTTATAAATAGTTACTAAACACTGTACGGAGGTATTACGGTACCTCCATAACTAATCATACCATGTTGTGATGTTTTGTAGTTTCTGGCCACCACCCCCGCCGTACTTTTTTTTAAACAGGGGGTGAATGTGGTATTATAGGTATTACGGTACCCGAGAGGCTAAAGCCCCATTGGTAGAACCTGTATGCTTGCTATTGGCTAGAGTGTATAATAGCACCGCCCTGATAGGCAGGGTATAAGAACCTGTGCCGTCCCAGCAGCCCTCATTCTGTACCTGAGCTGCTGGGGGAAACATCTAGCTTATTAAAGCCTTCAGTTGGACTATAACCTCGCTTTAGTGGTCATTGATCATGCATCAACACCCAACGGCATCAACCAGCTTTTGGGAATGCCGGTTACAACCCGCATTTAAATCTGAACGATGGAGTCTTCCCACCAGTCACGGCGGCAGAGAGCTGGTCATGTGCCCGGCATGTACAGTGATGTCATGCATCCTGTACATCCGTGCTTTGGCGCAAAATCATGGAGGAGAGATTCCTCCATTTTGTAGCTGCCAGCAAGCAAGCAATAGGACTGTGGAAGACGGATTGTTTCGCAATAAGGAAGAGAGGGCCAGAGACACAAACAGGCCAGGATATCACAACTGAATCTGCTGGAGAGAGCTGCTCAGGAGAGCCTAAGGAGGACAAAGCAGTGCTGGTATGAGGTGTATACAGAGCCCCAGGGCCTCTATTGAACACCCATTAAGACGAAACTGAAATCGGGTCAAAGCAAAATAAAAATGATTTCTTGAGGTGTGGCTTTGTTAATTATGCCAATCAAATGAAGATGCAAAGCCCATGTATTGTATATTGAGGGAAGTACTGGCAAATGAAAGTTTCAAACCGCCAAAATTTCAAAGGCATTTGAAGACCAAGCATGGCGAATTCAAGGACAAACTCCTTGATTTTTTTTAAGGATGCAGCGAAAACTTAACATCTGCTGAAATTAGCATAAATGGAACATAAATGGACTCCGGTTCGATTCCCGGCTTGGGTCACTGTCTGTGAGGGGTTTGCACGTTCTCCCTGTGTCTGCGTGGGTTTCCACCTGGTGCTCCCATTCCTCCCACAAGTCCCGATCGTTGAATTGGACATTCTGAATTCTCCCTCAGTGTACCCGAACAGTTGCTGGAGTGTGGCAACTAGGGGATTTTCACAGTAACTTCATTGCAGTGTTAATGTAAGACACTGATAAAGATTATTATTATTACCATCTAGAAGGACAAAGGAAGCAGACACATGGGAATGCCGCCAGCTGGGGGGGGGGGGGGTTCCCCTCCAAGTCACTCACCATCCTGTCTTGGAAATACATCACCGATCCTTCACTGTCGCTGGGTCAAAATCCTGGAACTCCCTCCCTAACAGTATAGTGTGTACCTACACCTCCGGGACTGCAGCGGTTCAGGAAGGCAGCTCACTGCGACATTTCGAAGAGCAATTAGGGATGGGCAATAAATGCTGGCCTAACCAATGATGCCCACAACCTGTGAGGAAATTATCAAAAAATTACCAAACTAACCTTTGTGTGGCCTGTGTGATGAGCAATACATTTGAAAATACAATAGATTTTTAAAAATAACAGAGAGTTAAACGACAAGATGCTGTTTGTGTGAAGCAAATATCACCCTGGGATAAATTTATCAGAAAGTACTGGAGATATTGGGGGAGCTGCCGTTTAGATTAGTAGGGGGAAACTTTAGGTACCTAGGATGTGGAGATGCCGGCGTTGGACTGGGGTGAGCACAGTAAGAGGTCTGACAACGCCAGGTTACAGTCTAACAGGTTTGTTTCAAACACTAGCTTTCGGAGCGCTGCTCCTTCCTCCTTCCACCTGAGGAAGGAGCAGTGCTCCGAAAGATAGTGTTTGAAACAAACCTGTTAGACTTTAACCTGATTTAGGTACCTAGGCATTCAAGTGGCGCGGGAATGGGACCGGCTGCATGAATTAAATCTGGCCCGGCTAGTAGACCAAATGAAGGATGATTTTCGGAGATGGGACGCGCTCCCGTTGTCATTAGCTGGGAGGGTGCAGACGGTGAAGATGACGGTCCTCTCGAGATTCCAGTTCATGATTCAACGTCTCCCCATCTTTATTCCGCGGTCCTTTTTAAAACAGGTCAACAAAGTGATGTCTGGCTTTGTTTGGGCTGGCAAGACCCCGCGGGTAAGGAAGGTAATGCTTGAGCGGAGTCGGGGAGAGGGCGGGCTGTCGCTGCCAAATTTAGTAACTATTACTGGGCAGCGAATATAGCCATGATCAGGAAGTGGGTGGTGGGGGAGGGGTCGGCATGGGAGAGTATGGAGGCGGCTTCATGTAAAGGCACCAGTTTGGGGGCGTTGGTAACTGCGCTCTGCCATTCCCGCCGGCACGGTACTCCACCTGCCACATGGTGGTGGCGGCCCTGAGAGTCTGGGGGCAATGGAGGAGACATATGGGAGCAGAGGGAGCATCGGTCTGGTCCCCAATCTATAATAATCACCAGTTTGCCCCGGGAAGTATGGATGGGGAGTTCTGGATGTGGCGGAAAGCAGGGATTGAGAGGATGGGGGATATGTTTATAAAGGGGAGCTTTCCGAGTATGCCGGCGCTGGAGGAGAAGTTTGGGTTGGCGAGAGTAAAATAATTCAGGTATCTGCAGGTGCAGGACTTTCTACGTAAACAGGTGTCAACCTTCCCGCTCCTACTGCTAAGGGGGTTCAGGACAGGGTAGTTTCCAGAGGGTGGGTAGAAGAAGGGAGCATCTTGGACATTTACAAGGAACTTATGGGGTCAAAGTAGAGTCAACGCGTCCGCAACATGTGCCAGGCTCAGCCTGATACAATTTAAGGTTGTTCACCGGGTTCACATGACAGTGGCCCAGATGAGCAACTTCTTTGGGGTGGAAGACAGGTGTGTAAAATGTGCGGGAGGACCGGCGAACCATGTCCACATGTTCTGGGCATGTCCGAAGCTTCGGGGATTTTGGCAGGGGTTTGCAGATGTCATGTCCACGGTGTTAAAAACAAGGGTGACGCTGAGTCCAGAGGTGGTGATTTTCGGTGTGTCGGAAGATCCGGGAATCCAGGAGGAGAAAGATGCAGACGTTCTGGCCTTTGCTTCCCTGGTAGCCCAGAGACGGATACTATTAGCTTGGAGGGACTCAAAGCCTCCAAAGTCGGAGACCTGGCTATCGGACATGGCTAGCTTTCTCTAGTTTGGAGAAAATCAATTTCGCCTTGAGAGGGTCACTGTTAGGGTTCGCCCGGAGTGGCAACCGTTCGTCGACTTCTTCGCGGAAAATTAATCGTCAGCAGAAGGGGGGGGGGGAGGGGGGTTAGTTTAGTTTAGAGTAGGGGGTTAATAAAGGTGGGACCTGTAAGGGAGGGAGACGGCTTTTGCACTGTATATAGTTTCATGTACATTGTTTATTGTGTTGTTCTCATACCAAAAAATACCTCAATAAAATGTCTATTAAAAAAAAAGAAAGTACTGGAGATACACAACCCATGGAATACCTTTTCATCACTTGAACTTGTGTTTGATCTGTAAGTTAATAATGCTGTATATCATTAGCACACAATTATTTTTCCAGCCAAATACATTCCTTTACTTAATGGAAATTGCTAGAAATTAGCTGAACCCAGGATGGCATAGAAATGATGAACGAACAATATATTATGGTAAATAAATAATTATTGTATTTCACATTGCTTTATCGAGAAGGATGGTTAAAATTACTGCAGGACCTTCTGAAATAAAATAGATATAAAATTGAAACAATATCTTTACAATTTATGTTATTATTCAATACAAACTACAATAAGGAAGGATGGAGGTTTTATTTTATGAACTGAACTTTTTTTTAGCTTTTCCTTACAAAACGGTTGACATATTGCCGATATGCAAAATTTACAAAGAAAATTCTCATGCATAGGACCCATCATCGGAAAATTCCCTTAGGATCACTCTCTGGATGCAGAAGGATATCAGCCACGGTGTAATTGGCTGCTGCCCTGACAACGGCACAAATCCGTCTTCAGAGGACTGGAGAGGAGATCTAAACAGCAACATCTGAGAGATGGGAGCCTGTACCCTGCTGATTTCTAACCAGCTTAATCACTTGGCCAGGTTGTTCTACCAGCAGCACCGAGGGTGGTGCGATACTTTCTTGTTACGCACCTCTGGCTCAGATCAAAGACCCTTGCACCCTGACAGCAGTCGCAGACACTCTACCACAGCAGCAAACATCACACACACAAGAGCAGCTGCAGCCGCCACCAGGATGATAGCTGGCAAGTAGGCCGACCTTGGCCTTTACTGTAATCGCAATTACTGGGCAGGAAATATTGCAAACATCCCAGCACCAGCCTCAAGTGTACACAACACCACCAAGACCGCACAGCAGACTTAGAAGCTGGTCAACATAAATATGTTACAAGAACCCTGGTTCTAAATACAAATGACCAACACGGTGTGAGAAAGCTCGATGAGCAGGTGGCCTTTTCCTGTCCGTCTTTGTAAATTCAGACTCTGCAATAAGCAGAATTCCCTTCAATAGTCCCACAATCCCATATATCGGCTCCTAAAGTACTATCCTCGCTATGATTCCCAAAGGCAGATTTGCTCATTAGATTCGGGAATATCTTTCTGAGGGGTTCTGAGCACGAGAAGCCTGTCATTCTAGCAGAATGCAGCTGCGTGACTGAATGCATTGGGATTATTCGCTGTCCCCCAAATGTGCTTCACAGAGATTGAATACTAAGCTCAATGGCTTACGCATTGTCAGACTGTGCAGTGCAGGAAGGTTAGTATTATACTATAGATAGATGGAGGAAATGTGTGTCACTGCACACTAGCTCCATGCACCAGATAACAATAAAGGGAGGCTTGAAATCTGAATTATTAACTAACTCCCCTCTGATGCATCTTTTAGGAGAAATTGAATCAGGGTTTCTGATAATTGCTGTCTAGTAAATGGGGCTGAAACATTAATGTGTGGTTAGGGGAGTCACAGGACTCGCACAGTTGATACAGTCATGTTACACACACAGGAACATGCTGTAGATCACAGAGCCAGTCATAATGAGCGACGGTGTGGGTTATGGTGCGTGAATGAGCTACTGTTTATCCAGATTAATTTGGATATGGGTTCTAGAGTAAGATTACGAAACAATCTAAATCAGATTGTCGCCACAGTTGCGTAAAGCAGTGAAAAGCTGTTCTCTAGTACAACGTTATACTTTGCAATTCTGGGTCAGGCAGTAGAATATTCGACTGTAAAGCCCCTGTGGAGGACAGGACAGGGGCTGGATTTTAAATTCCTTGCCTGGCTTAACAAAAAAAAGGACAAATCCCAAATGGCACAGATGGTGAAAGTTGACATAAGCCGCCAACTGCTTCCGATGCAGCACATATTCAGGTTGCTTCTGTGTTTAAACACCGATGGATTGTACGAGGGCCGAATTTAATCCTAGCTGCCAGGTATTTAAAACCAGCCGTCACTCACCCATCAGGAGCTGACTTTAATAAGGACGCGGGGATGTCCACACCGAGTAAAGAACGAGATGTATGTACAATACGATACATACAGTTCCCGGTAGATCCCAACCGGATCGCTTGCTGGTAGGTGCCTCATTCGTCGATCTTTAATATATTAGTTCTCCCGCTCCTAGTGGGGGAGAGCTCGTACTCTGTGAGACCACATGGAAGATAATTATTCCCAACCTGTAGGTCCTGTGCAGGATATTACACACCTCCGTGATTTGAATCCACTCGACTGTGCCGACAGAGAGGACATGTGTTCAAAGCTGGTGGGGTCCTTTTTAACATAGATATGGCGGATCTGTTATGGGCCAGGGTTTAGAGAACCCCAAAGTGTATCATGGAGTTCACCTGACCCACAACTTTTAATAGATTGTGGTTATGGGGAGCACACGGGCCCACTCTACAGGTGTGGTACAGCAGAAATGGAAAAGTATTTTTTTTAAAGCAAAACAATGTTTATTCTATGAACTCAAGTTAACCTTTTTAAAACATAGTGAACATCTTAGCAACCATCAATTCAAATACAACCCCAAAGAATACAACACTAAGTAATGCTTACGCTGTCCTTTTAACATCCAGAAGACTTACAAAAAACATAACCTTTAACAGAAGCACATCAGGTTAAAGTCACTACTCAGAACATTTATTATTCTGAATTCACCAAATGACCAAGAGATAGTATTTTCATGGCAGAGAGAACAGCAGTACAGCTGCTTTGTCTGGCTTCAGCTCTAACAGTGAAAACGAAACTAAAACACACCCTGCAGCAAACAGCCGAAAACAAAAGTAAAAAGCTGACAGACAGCCCAGCTCCACCCACACTCTGACATCACTGATAAACACCCATTTCTTAAAGGTATATTTCTTAAACAGCCATTTCTTAAAGGTACTCTCACATGACAGATCGCAGTGACACCATCAGGACCCAGCTGCAGTCTCTAGTCGGCGGCCTGAGGAAGAAGGTTGTCAACTTCCTCCATACGGGATATTGGATCATCCGAGCACAACACAGGCAGGCAGGACTCTGCGGGAGGGATCAACAACCACTCGCAAGACGTCCACTCAATTTACAAACAACTTGCTCAAAATTTTGTGGCGATTTGGAATTCTCTACCCCAGGATTCTATTGAAGTTCAGTCATTGAGTATATCCAAACCAAGAGATTTTTGGACGCTCGGGGAGTCATACGTACACATAGAAACAGACAAAGAAAATAGGTTCAGGAGGAGGCCATTCGGCACCCTGAGCCTGCTCCGCCATTCATTATGACCATGGCTGATCATCAAGTTCAATACCCTGGTCCCGCCTTCCCCCCACATCCCTTGATCTCTTCAGCCCCAAGAGCTATATCCAATTCAGTCTTCAAATTACACAAGGTTTTGGCCTCAACTACTTCATGTGCTCGTGGATTCCACAGATTCACCATTCTCTAGGTGAATAAATTTCTCCTCACCTCAATCCTAAAAGGTTCACCCCTTATTCTCAAACAATGACCCCTAGTTCAAGATGTAGGAGGACCATGCAGGATGGCAGAGGTGAAGTGGAGGATCAGCCATGATTGTATTGGATGGTGGTGCAGACTCAAAGGGTCAAATGGGCCTATTCGTGTTCTTCTTTCTTATGTTAAGTTTTCAGGTTCACATACAACCAAAAAAAAATAATCACAAAATAACCTTTAAGCTACACACTTCTGAAGAAAAACATCCAATAAACAGTCGAAATGTTAGTCACTTGCTGGAAGTGCCTGCAATGTTTCCCGGTTTCATTCTACCCTTCTGCCTGGAACTTTTGCTTCAATCTTCCCATAAATGCCTGAGGTACCCCTCTCCCCCATGCCTGCCACCGACAGCACTCTCTTTAACAGCGAGGAGAGCGGCATCTCCAGGAACGTTGGAAAGGTCTTCTCACAAAATCCCACACCTGCATATACCGGAAAGTATCTGACCATGTGTGATGAATGGTTACTGCCTTATCATCATGTAAGGTGATGTCCCCTTTAAGACCGGGCTTGGAACCCTGGGGACTCCGCCTCTGGCTCCGCCCATCTGGGAGCCATACATAAAGGCCTGCCTCATGGTCTGTGTAAGTCAGCTCTCGTCTCTAGCTGTAGTATAGTTATTAGTCTAATAAAGCCTTCTTTACAGTTTAATCTCTAAGCATCATTATTGAGGGTACCTCACCATGGAATCCCAAACAACTCCGTCAACTCCTCCAAACTCACAAATCATCCCTTCCAAAACAAATCACTCATTCCCTTTGTTTAAAAATGTTTTTATTCTCCATTTTCACATTTTCCTTCAAAATTTACCCCACCCACAGACAGTAAACGGTAACAAATACAAAATCAATCCTCTTAACAATGACAACGATCCCATCCTCCCACCACCCCAAACAACGGCCCAACGGTCAATATATGCATCCAATAAAACAAACCCTCCCACGGTGGAAATAAATATCAAAGGAGAAAAAGAAAAAGGAGTCTGGGACCGCCCATGGTCACCATTAACCAATAGTGTCCACTCCCCCCTCCCCACTCAACGCCATCCAACCTCTGAAATAGCGTACATGATACCCAAGAGTTGTAAACACCCCCCCCCCCCTCCTCTCCAACTCCTGCCGTCCACTGCCTCTTGTAAAACTCGCCCCCCCCAACCTCGGTTCCTTCCCCCCAACTTTCCACCCCGGCTAGACCACTCGGACCCTGTTCTGCCAGGCTCCGATGGCCACAGCCTCTCCCCCCACCTCACTCCCGTTCACCGGCCGGCTTAAACCGGCCAGCGTGGAGGCCCCCCACCCGGGTCCCTTTCCCCCTTGCCCGGCCCTAGGAAAGCCCAGAAATCCCCTTTTAGCACACAAACCCCGCATATCCATCTACACCCCAAAGAGCCCTCATTTCGTGTGAAAGTCCCATCAATTCCCTTGTGCAAAGATATACAATATTGGCTCCTTTAGCCCATACACACGCACAGTGAAACAAAAAAGAAGAAAATACAGTCATCAGGTTACATCTGCACATGGCCATTTCTCAATTTGTCAGTTCTGCCACAGTCCTTCTGCCTTCGCAAACTCCTCCTCTGCTTCCGCCGTTCCAAAATAAAAGTCCTTGAGCTTGTAAGTCACCCTCAGCTTTGCTGGATATACAATGCCGCACTGCACCTTGCTAATGTACAGTGCCCTCTTCACCCGATTGAAGGCAGCTCGCCTCCTCGCCAGCTCCACCGTAAAGTCCTGGTATACACGTACACCAGCTCCAGCCCACTGCACCACCCGCTTCTGCTTGGCCCAGCTCAGGACCTTCTCCTTCACACTTTACCTACCCAGCATTGCGGCAAAATACTCAGGAGGCCTCGGTCCTTCAACTCCTTCAGGCAGCCCTACAATCCTCAAATTCTGTCGCCTGGATCTGTTGGTGGAGGTGGAGGGGGATGATGTGCTCATCTTTCATTCTCTCACTCCACTGTATAAATATTTCCCACTTTCTGTCTTTTAGCTTTGACAAAGGGTCATCTGCTCAAAACGTTAGCTCTTTTCTCTCCCTACAGATGCTGTCAGACCTGCTGAGATTTTCCAGCATTTACTCTTTGGTTTCAGATTTCAGCATCCACAGTAATTTGCTTTTAGTCCTTTTAAAAATACTGCTAGCGCAGTTTGAATGCATATTCAACGGAGATTGTTTAAGAGTGCGTGTTAACACTAAATCAGTGTTAGTCACTGTTTAACATCACAATCCGCTCACACTACATGTTTCCATTGCATATGTGGGACATTCACAAGAGAGCCCTCAGAGGTTTGGAGGTTATGCTGGAAGTGTTCAGAAGCTGTTGGGTTGATGCCTGGCCTTACATAATGCTAACACTAGCAGTGTTACAGAGCTGAATTCAGCAGCCATGATTACTAAAGGGGTAGGCAAATAGCAATCTAATTGTCATGTCCAATGGAGGCTTGTCCTATTCAGAACTTTACTGGACTGTATTCAGTGCATATGTTTCTGGAACTATCTTATATTTAAAAGTGGACACTAGCAAGAATATTAACATGGCTGCCAAGGGTCAGGGAACATTTGCAATTACCGCACAAAGGATTAACTTATATCTGGATATGCCTCTGGAAGTTCTCAAATGTGAATCAGTTTCTCAGTCGCCGTGAGACAGCAGAGCTAATCACTGCGTCACCGTGCTGCCGGCATAGTACAAAAGTTACGAGGGACTTTTATAAAGTCTGGTTCAGCTTTAACTGGAGTATTTGTTCAATATATATGTATGAGTTTATAAGTGTTATGGATAGGATGTGGGAGCACTGAAACCCTTTTATCCTTTCCTTGGCTGTCTGTAATCAGTGTGGTTTTGGAAAGGAAGATGTGCGTATTGCTTGGTCCTCAAAGTGTGTGGTCAATTTAAATAAGAGGAGTAAGTTTTTGTGGGTTTAAATACAGAAGATTCACCCATTCACCCTGAAAATCTAAATACTATATCACTCACGTGAACACACACATGAGAAAGATGCAGTTCAAGTGAATAGTGCAAGTTGTAAATAAAGGAATATTTCATAGTTCATGTGATTGGCTCATCATAGGAAAGCAGTCATTGTAGGCCCTGAGAATGCGACGTTTTCACTCTGAAAGAGTAGTTTAGATGGTTTCAATAACAAGTTGTGCAACAGTTATTATAGGATTCCCTCGAAGAGTTGGAAGTTCCGCAGGTCACAAATTAGTCACTTTTAATTTCTTCTTACTGGGCAATCAAGTTTCTTTACATGCAGGCCTGGAAGAGAGAATGGCACGTGGCACAGTGGTTAGCACTGCTGCCTACAGCGCTGAGGACTCGGGTTTGAATCCCGGCTCTGGGTCACTGTCCGTGTGGAGTTTGCACATTCACCCCAAACAGGTTACTGCTGTTAAATCACAAAGCCTATCACACAAATGAGTAATGTGGCATGTGAATTTCAGTGCCAGTGTGATGCCAGCTATGTAGGCCGTATGTCCCAAAGACCAGCGGATTGTATAAAATAGCATGATCCTTGCACTATTCACAACAGATCGCACCCAACCAGCTCGTGCTTGCAAATCTCAAAACTTTGTGTCCAATATTAGGTGCGATTCTGCGATTGGACAACATTTGCTAAATAATCCTCAATGTGTTAAAAATTATGCTGACAACCAAGATTGTCAGTTGGACGAGTAGTGTTGCATGGGAAGCTACATATCTTGAAACACAGGGCTCTGTTCTTCGCAGACACAAAGAACATGTTTGTGCCCCTTTCAGCTAAACAAAATAAGTGATAGACATTTGCTGGTTCATTCCTCAGGGCAATGCCTTGACCAATCAGAGTCAAGTTGCCTGGTTTAAATTTTCAAACAATGCTTGGCAGTTAACTGTCAGTCATCACAATTGTTCATTTCTGTCTGGCGCAAAACTAACATGGGAAAGGTGGCCAAACCATTGCTTACAAGGGGAATTTAGAGTTAGCACTAGATCCAAGGGAGAGGCATGCAAATTGGCCAGAAGAAAAACAGCAGACCTGAGGATATAATTCAGCAAAAGAGGACATAGGGATTGATTAATTGGAAGCTGTTCAGAGGAGGTTCAACAGATTGATTCCGGGATGAAAGGGTTGACGTATGAGGAGAGATTAAACAGTTTGGGTTTATACTCGCTGGAGTTTAGAAGGATGAGAGGGGATCAGATCGAGGTATATAAAATACTAAAAGGAATTGCTAAAATAAATGTCGATCAAATGTTCTCCCTTGTAGGGCAATCTAGAACGAGAGGTCACATACAGGCTGAGAGACGGTATATTTAGAACTGAGATGAGGAGGAATTTCTTCTTGCAGAGGGTGGTGAATCTGTGGAGCCTGCTGCCCCATAGTGCGGTGGAATCGGAGCTACTAAATGGTTTCAAGAAGGAGGTAGATGTATTTCTGATAAGACGGGTTCAAGGGATATGGGAAACTGGTAGGAATGTGGATTTGAGACCAGGAAGAGATCAGCCATGATCTGATTGATTGGCGGAGCAGGCTCGAAGGGCTGAATTGCCTACTTCTGCTCCTATTTCCTATGTTATTAAGAAGGGAAAAATAGAGTATGAGAGTAAGCTTGCTGGGAACATAAAGATTGACGTCAAAGCTCCTATAGGTATGTGAAGAGAAAAAGATTGGTGGAGACAACCTTACAGTCAGAAATGGGGGAATTTATAATGGGGAATAATTAAATGGCTGACCAACTAAATACATATTTTGGCTCGGTCGTCACATGGGAGGACACAAATAACGTACCAGAAATGTTGGGGAACACATTGTCATAGGAATGTCACTTTAAGAAATGTTTGTCTTCTCAAATGGCTGCAGTGATGTCATTGTGTGCGTGGAGCTGGGTTCTGGCTCTGCTTTTTAGTTTTGTTTTGAGCTGGAAGCTGCTTTGTGGCTCTGAGGTTTTTTTTGCTTCTGTTTTCAGTTGGAGAGCTGCATTCAAACCAAGGTGGTGTATTTTGGTCTCTCTCTATGCATGCTAAAGAATGTCTCCAGACCACATGATAACTTCACAGTAATACCTGTTTGTGTAAGGAATGCAAACCTATTGTTTCGTCAGAAAAAAAGGTGTTTGGCTGATGGATGTTGTTAGGAGAGTTACTAAGGGTTACCTATCGAGTATTGTATCTTTGGGGGGGCTATCTGTGTTGGTAGTTGATAAGATGTTTACTGTGTGTTTATAAAATGTTAACCGGATTCATAGAATAAACATTGTTTTGTTTAAAAATACTTAAGATCTCTGTTCATAACACCTGGAAAGTGGGCCCTTGTGCTCCTCATAACCAAAATCTATTAAAAGTTGTGGGTCAGGTGAACTCCATGATACACTTTGGTGTTCTCTAAACCCTAGCCCATAATAATATGGTTAAGTGAGAGGGAGGAGCTGACAGAAATCAGGTTCAGTAGGGAAATGGTGTTGGGGAAATTGATGGGACTGAAGATCGATACATCCCAGGGTCTGATAATTTACATCCCAGAGTACTTAAGAAAGTGGCCCTAGAAATAGTGGATGCATTGGTGGTCATCTTCCAAGATTCCCCAGTCGCTGGAACAGGTCCTACGGAATAACGGGTAGCTAATGTAACCACACTATTTAATAAGGCAGATAGAGAGAAAACAGGGAATTATAAACCAGTCAGCCTGACGTTAGTAGTAAAGAAAATGCTAGAGTCCATTGTACAAGATTTAATAGCAGAGCACTTGGAAAACAGTGGCAGGATTGGTCACAGTCAGCGTGGATTTGCGAAAGGGAAATCATGGAATTCTTGGAGGAAGTAAATGGTAGGGTTGATGAGGGGGAGGAAGTGGATGAGGTTTATTTGGATTTTCAGAAAGCTTTTGACAAGGTCCCACATAAGAGATTAACGTGTAAAATTAACTTGCATGGGATTGGCGGCATTGGACTGAGATGGCTAGAAAACTGATCGGCAGACAGGAAACAAAGACTAGGAATAAATGGGTATTTTTCCGAATGGCAGGCAGTGATAGTGGGGTACCACAGGGATCAGTGCTAGGGCCTCAGCTATTCACAATGTATATTAATGATTTAGATGAGGGAACAAAATGTAATATCCCTAAATTTGCAGGTGACACGAAGCTGGGTGGGAGGGTGAACTGTGACGAGGATGCAGAGATGGTTCAGTGTGATTTGGACAACTGAGTGAGCAGATGCAGTATAATGTGGATAAATGTGAGGTTATCCACTTTGGTAGCAAGAACAGGAAAGCAAATTATTATCTGAATGGCTATATATTGAGAAAGGGGAATGTGCAACAGATCTGGGCGTCTTTATACATCAGTCGCTGAAAGTAAGCATGCAAATGCAGCAGGCGATGAAGAAGGCAAGTGGTATGTTGGCCTTCATAGCGACATGATTCGAGTACAGGAGCAGTGATGTCTTTCTGCAGTTAGATAGGGCCTCGGTGAGACTACATCTGGAATATTGCGTGCAGTTTTTGTCTCCTTGTCCGAGGAAGGATGTTCTTGCGATGGACGAATGCAGCGATAGTTTACCAGACTACGTACGCACAAACGCATTCAGCTGCAAATACTTTCAGCTGTATAGGGAACGAGATCTGGGGCGTCATTCTCCGACCCCCCGCCGGGTCGGAGAATGGCCGTTGGCCGCCGTGAATCCCGCCCCCGCCCCCGCCCCCGCCGAAGTCGCCGGCACCGGAGATTGGGCGGGGGCGGGAATCGGGCCGCGCCGGTTGGCGGGACCCCCCGCTCAATTCTCCGGCCCGGATGGGCCGAAGTCCCGCCCAGAAATTGCCTGTCCCGCCGGCGTAAATCAAAGCTGGTATTTACCGGCGGGACCAGGCGGCGTGGGCGGGCTCCGGGGTCCTGGGGGGGGGGGGGGGGGCGGGGCGATCTGACCCCGGGGGGTGCCCCCACGGTGGGCTGGCCCGCGATCGGGGCCCACCGATCCGCGGGCGGGCCTGTGCCGTGGGGGCACTCTTTCCCTTCCGCCTCCGCCACGGCCTCCACCATGGTGGAGGTGGAAGTGACTCTCCCCACTGTCAGCGGATACGCTCCCGCGAATGCGCCGGGAAACTGTCAGCGGCCGCTGACGCTCCCGTGCATGCACCGCATTTCCGCACCAGCTGGCGGGGCAACAAACGCCATTTCCGCCAGCTGGCGGGGCGGAAATCCCTCCGGCGCCGGCCTAGCCCCGACATTGAGGGGCTAGGCCGCCAAAGATGCGGAGCATTCCGCACCTTTGGGGCGGTGCGATGCCCGTCTGATTGGCGCCGATTTGGGCCAGGGTGTCCATTATCTCTGCTTCTGATTGCACTAGCAACTGAACCATTGGCCATCACCCTTAGATCAGCAGAGTGGTGGGCGGGCATTTCGGAGGATGGGCAGAGAGCATAGAGTCTTGCTTAATACGAATGACCTGGGCCTCTATGTGTTAAACCCCCTAGCCAGAATTGGAAAGATACCAGGACTCCTTAGGAAGTTTGGTGCCTTCTCGGGTTACAAACTCAACCCGGGAGAGTGAAATCGTCCCGGTGAACCCCCGAGAGGGAGGAGTGGAGCTGGAAGAACTACCGTTTAAAGTAACCCAGACCAAGTTCAGGTACCTGGGGATCCAAGTGGTCCACACCTGGACGAGGCTCGACACATGGAACCTCTCCAGCCTGGTGGAGGAGGTGAAGAGGGACTTGCAAAGATGGGACTCACTCCCTCTTTCACCAGCGGGAAGGGTATAGACGGTCAAAATGAACGTGCTGCCCAGTTCCTCTTCGTATTCAGATCCCTCCCGATCTTCTTCCCCAAATCCTTCTTCACCAGGGTCGGCAAGTTAATCATGGCCTTCATCTGGGGGGCTGAAAGAATCCCTAGGATATGCAACACCAACTTACAGCGAGGGCGACACTTGGGAGCCATGGCCCTACCAAACCACTTATTCTACCACTAGGCGGCAAACACGGAGAGGGTGAGGGGGTGGCTAAGGAAACCAGAGGCGGACAGGGTCTGAATGGAGGAGTCCTCCTGCATGGGGACATCTCTCTGAGTGCTGGCCACAGCACCACACCCGGCCCCTCCCAACACACTCCAGGAGCTCATGGGAGCGGCCATACTAAGGACATGGAAGCAGTTCAGGTACGATTTCAAACTTGGCAAGATTTTTATAGAGGCCCCCATCTGCACAACCATAGATTCACACCGGCGACGTTGGACGCCACATTTGAGATGTGGAGGGAGGACAGAGGGACACTCTCAGAGTCAAGGATATGTGCATGGTCGATAGAATCATAAAATCATAGAATCAACAGTGCAGAAGGAGGCCATTGGGCCCATCGAGTCTGCACCTGCTCTTGGAAAGAGCACCCTACTTAGGCCCACACCTCCAACCTTTCCCCGTAACCCAGTATCCCCACCTAACCCAAGGGCAATTTAGCATAGCCAATCCACCTAACCTGCACATCTTTGGACTGTGGAAGGAAACCGCAGCACCTGGAGGAAACCCACACACACACGGGGATAATGTGCAAACTCCGCACAGACAGTGACCCAAGCTGGGTATCGAACCTGGGGCTCTGGAGCTGTGAAACAACTGCGCTACCGATAGACTGGCGACCCTGGGGGAACTCTTAGAGGGGCTCCAATCCTGAAAGGGAATGAGCTCAGGTACTTGTAGCCGTGCAACGTTCTCCGCAAGGAGACAAAAATATTCCCCAGAGGATGACAAATGTGGAGACATCTACGGGTGAATCATAGAAAAGGTCAGGACCCCACTGGACAAGACCAAACAGAAATTAGAGGAGGAGCTGGGCATGGAGCTAGGGGGAGAGGATGGGCATGGAGATGGGGGGTGGGGATGGGAATGGAGATGGGGGGAGGGGATGGGCATGGAGATAGGGGGAGAGGATCTGCATGGAGATGGGGGGTGAACGTTGGATCGAAGTGCTGCACAGGATCAACTCCACCTCCTCCTGCACTGGGCTAAGCCTAATGTAGCTTAAGGTGGTGCACAGAGCACACCTTACCAAGGCACGCATGAGCGGGTGCTTCCTGAAGGTGGAGGATAAGTGTGAGCGTTGTTAGCAGGGGGCCGGCCAACCACATCCACATGTTCTGGCCCTGCCCCAGATTCGGAGTTCTGGACGGCCATTTTCGAGGCCATGTTCAGGGTTGTGGGGTTTGAAATGGAGCCGTGCCCATCTGTGGCCGTCTTTGAGATGTCAGAGCATCCGGAGTTCTTTACGGGGAAGAGGGTGGACACCAGGCGGAGACTTCTGCAAGGCTGGAAGTTGACAGCCCCACCCAGGGCCTCGGAGTGGCTCTCAGACCTGGCCGAGTTCCTGAAACTAGAAAAAAATAACATTCTCGATAAGGGCAACCGAGGAGAGATTCTACGACACATGGCAGAAGATCACAAACCTCTTTGCAGACCTGTTCAAAACCAGCAACTAACTAGGGAGAGTGGGGGAAGGAGGAGCAGACAGGAAGGGAGAGGAGTGAGGGCTATGTTAAGGGTAGGAAGGGAGGCTTGGGGCACCACCCAGATGAAAGGGTGCTCGCGTGTAGCAGAGAGGAAACGGTGAGGAAGGCCATTCGCAGGAGGGGACACGGATCCCTCCCATATGTGTCAAACCGGGGAGGCAGACCATCCTAACCTCCCTCGAGAATGCAAGGGAGGAAACAGGTCTCCTCCCCCCAGCCAGCAAAACAAATGTAATTATAAGCAATGTAAAGACTGCCGGCAGTAATTGCAAACACCTATGTAAAGTGGTGTATAATTCCTAATACTAAACATTAAAAACCCCAATAAGAACACTGTCAAGAAAAGTGTCTGATACACACTAATGTAAATAATGTAAGGAAATAATAGCACTGGGAATACTGTCACAGACCCGGGGGCAGCTTGTGATACCGTTGTTACTGTTCTGGTTATTATTATATGTTTTATATTGTTCTGCAAAGCTTGATATTAAAAATTCTAAAATTCCAATAAAAATATATTTTAAAACATCATAATGAATGGCGGAGCAGGCTCGAAGGGCCCAATAGCCTCCTCCTGCTCCTATTTTCTGTTTCTATGAATGGCGGAGCAAGTTCGAAGGCCAAATGGCCTACCCTGCTCCTATTGTTTTAGTTCTTTTACAATATTCACAGATATAACGTATAAACATATACATTTGTATTACTATTTACCTACCACTTCAATGTATTTCATAATGAAAGATATGGGTCACAAGTTCGAAACATATAGATGGCGCTTATCTCTTTAAACATAAATAAGGTGCATTATGCCAGCATCGCGGGTTCAATTCCCGTACCAGCCTCCCCGAACAGGCGCCGGAATGTGGCGACTCGGGGCTTTTCACAGTAACTTCATTGAAGCCGACTTGTGACAATAAGCGATTATTCAATTAAATATATTTTGATCTTCTACCAAATAAATGGAGGCCAACCTTGCAAAAGCTGCTCCTGTCTGGCAGTATCACTGAAGTGAAGTGATCGCTCAAGAAAGAGAATTGTCATACTTTCCATTGATGTTTCTGTTGATTCAAACGAATGGCTGGAAAAGTGTGTCTGTCATTCAGACAATTCGCAAGTTCCAATTGAAATCCCTCAAATTTTACCCAGCGTTTTAGCCGCTCAGGATTTTCAGTATTCTTCTGATCACTTTGGCTTAAGAAGTTTAATCCAGTCAAACTGCATTAAGGCCATGTGCAAGGTATATAGCTGGAGCAGAATAGAAGACACTTTGGTGCTTTGCCATGACAAACCCAGGCCGTACCTGTGACCTGCTTGCTCTCTGCGCCTACAGGCTGCTGACCACAGCAGCCATGGAGACACTGAATCAGCACAATCAATGCTCTCTTCCAAGAAGAGTTTTCACAAACAGCCATCGCGCTGAAGAAATAGAGCGGGCGAGAGAGAAAGACATTCGCTCACCCACACTCATCACTCCATCGCTCTGAAATGTACTTACAGAAAAGAGGGGACTGCTGTATATATATTCTGAAACATGCTGTCTTTAATAAGGTTTCAGTAGCCACGTGAACCTTACTGAATCCTATTAAAGTTGGACGAAGTACTGATGCTGATCAATCAGCCCTCTGCTGTGTAATATGAAAGGCCTAACTTACCATGTCTGTATTCTGCTGGCCTGCCGCTGCTCTGTATTTTTGGATCTGCAGACTCGGATTTATGTGATGGTGACGCTGGGAATAAGGGGGAACTCTCCTTTGCTGAGGTGCTGATCACAGACTGCAGTCCTAACCCTCTCCACACATACACACACAGGAAATCGACCATAAAGCTAGCTGGCACAGCTCTGATTGGAGAACTTGAAGATCATGTGACGGTGCCTGGATTGTCAAGGGGGACGATATAAATAGTCAATGATATGTTAAGGGATGGTTAAGAAACATAAGCACTCTGGAGTTGCTCACACTTCAAAACTACTACTTCAGTAGGATTGAAGTGACAGATGCATTGCACAGGGGGAGAAGCTCCTCTCCCTCTCTTTTAATCACACAAGCAAGGTATTGGCACACACTTTCCCTCGACCAGTGTGAATCATCAACATATCGCACAGGACAGGAGAGAACATCCTGCCCTGTGTCAAACAGATCAGATTACAGCATATATTCCCTGTGAACTAATATAGGTGCTCTGTGGCCTTCAGCTGGGAAATCAGGGGGCTCTACCTCATCCAGACAGGAGGTTCTGCACCAGTTCAGACATTCCAGGAGGGGGACTCCAGAGATTCCAGGAGGGGGACTCTGCTGTCTTGGAGAGTCCAGCCAGGCAGGGGGGGGGGGGCTCTGCACAGTCAGAGTCCAGCTGGAAGTTTGGCTCTGCCTCAGAGTGCAGAAATGGAGCTCTGCGTGTTCAGAGAGATTAGGAAGGGAGTTCTGCACTGCCTCAGAGAGTCCAGGAAGTGAGCTCAGCACTGCCTCAGAGAGACCAGGAAGGGAGCTCTGCACTGCCTCAGAGAGTCCAGGAAGGGGGCTCAGCACTGCCTCAGAGAGTCCAGGAAGGGAGCTCTGCCCTGCCACAGAGAGTCCAGGAAGGGAGCTCAGCACTGCCTCAGAGAGTCCAGGAAGGGAGCTCAGCACTGCCTCAGAGAGACCAGGAAGGTAGCTCTGCACTGCCTCAGAGAGTCCAGGAAAGGGGCTCAGCACTGCCTCAGAGAGTCCAGGAAGCGAGCTCTGCACTGCCTCAGAGAGTCCAGGAAGGGAGCTCTGCACTGCCTCAGAGAGTCCAGGAAGGGAGCTCAGCACTGCCTCAGAGAGTCCAGGAAGGGAGCTCTGCACTGCCTCAGAGAGTCCAGAAAAGGAGCTTAGCACTGTCTCAGAGAGTCCAGGAAGGGAGCTCAGCACTGCCTCAGAGAGTCCAGGAAGGGAGCTCTGCACTGCCCCAGAGAGTCCAGGAAGGGAGCTCAGCACTGCCTCAGAGAGTCCAGGAAGGGAGCTCAGCACTGCCTCAGAGAGTCCAGGAAGGGAGCTCTGCACTGCCTTGGAGAGTCCGGGAAGTGAGCTCAGCACTGCCTCGGAGAGTCTGGGAAGGGAGCTCTGCACTGCCTCAGAGAGTCCAGGAAGGGAGCTCAGCACTGCCTCAGAGAGTCCAGGAAGGGAGCTCTGCACTGCCTTGGAGAGTCCGGGAAGGGAGCTCTGCACTGCCTCAGAGTCCAGGAAGGGAGCTCAGTACTGGCTCAGAGAGTCCAGGAAGGGAGCTCTGCACTGCCTCAGAGAGTCCAGGAAAGGAGCTCTGCAGTGCCTCAGAGAGTCCAGGAAGGGAGCTCTGCACTGCCTCAGAGAGATTAGGAAGGGAGCTCTGCACTGCCTCAGAGAGTCCAGGAAGGGAGCTCTGCACTGCCGCAGAGAGCCCAGGAAGGGAGCTCTGCACTGCCTCAGAGAGATTAGGAAGGGAGCTCTGCACTTCCTCGGAGAGTCCAGGAAGGGAGCTCTGCATGTTCAGAGAGATTAGGAAAGGAGCTCTGCACTGCCTCAGAGAGATTAGGAAGGGAGCTCTGCACTGCCTCAGAGAGTCCAGGAAGGGAGCTCTGCACTGCCTGAGAGTCCAGGGAAGGAGCTCAGAACTGTCTCAGAGAGTCCAGGAAGGGAGCTCTGCATTGCCTCAGAGAGTCCAGGAAGGGAGCTCTGCACAGCCTCAGAGAGTCGAGGAAGGGAGCTCAGCACTGCCTCAGAGAGTCGAGGAAGGGAGCTCAGCACTGCCTCAGAGAGTCCAGGAAGGGAGCTCAGCACTGCCTCAGAGAGTCCAGGAAGGGAGCTCAGCACTGCCTCAGAGAGTCCAGGAAGGGAGCTCTGCCCTGCCTCAGTGAGTCCAGAAAGGGAGCTCTGCACTGCCTCAGAGAGTCCAGGAAGGGAGCTCTGCCCTGCCTCAGTGAGTCCAGAAAGGGAGCTCTGCACTGCCACAGAGAGTCCAGGAAGGGAGCTCTGCACTGCCTCAGAGAGCCCAGAAAGGGAGCTCTGCACTGCCTCAGAGAGTCCAGGAAGGTAGCTCTGCACTGCCTCAGAGAGTCCAGGAAGGGAGTTCAGCACTGCCTCAGAGAGTCCAGGAAGGGAGCTCTGCATGTTCAGAGAGATTAGGAAGGGAGCTCTGCACTGCCTCAGAGAGATTAGGAAGGGAGCTCTGCACTGCCTCGGAGAGTCCAGGAAGGGAGCTCTGCATGTTCAGAGAGATTAGGAAGGGAGCTCTGCACTGCCTCAGAGAGATTAGGAAGGGAGCTCTGCACTGCCTCAGAGAGTCCAGGAAGGGAGCTCTGCACTGCCTGAGAGTCCAGGAAAGGAGCTCAGCACTGTCTCAGAGAGTCCAGGAAGGGAGCTCAGCACTGCCTCAGAGAGTCCAGGAAGGGAGCTCTGCACTGCCTCAGAGAGTCCAGGAAGGGAGCTCAGCACTGCCTCAGAGATTCCCGGAAGGGAGCTCTGCACTGCCTCAGAGAGTCCAGGAAGGGAGCTCAGCACTGCCTCAGAGAGTCCAGGAAGGGAGCTCAGCACTGCCTCAGAGAGTCCAGGAAGGGAGCTCAGCACTGCCTCAGAGAGTCCAGGAAGGGAGCTCTGCCCTGCCTCAGTGAGTCCAGAAAGGGAGCTCTGCACTGCCTCAGAGAGTCCAGGAAGGGAGCTCTGCCCTGCCTCAGTGAGTCCAGAAAGGGAGCTCTGCATTGCCACAGAGAGTCCAGGAAGGGAGCTCTGCACTGCCTCAGAGAGTCCAGAAAGGGAGCTCTGCACTGCCTCAGTGAGTCCAGGAAGGGAGCTCTGCCCTGCCTCAGAGAGTCCAGGAAGGGAGCTCTGCACTGCCTCAGAGAGTCCAGGAAGGGAGCTCTGCCCTGCATCAGAGAGTCCAGGAAAGGAGCTCTGCGCTGCCTCAGAGAGTCCAGGAAGGGAGCTCTGCACTGCCTCAGAGAGTCCAGAAAGGGAGCTCTGCACTGCCTCAGAGAGTCCAGGAAGGGAGTTCAGCACTGCCTCAGAGAGTTCATGAAGGGAGCTCTGCATGTTCAGAGATTCGGAAGGGAGCTCTGCACTGCCTCAGAGAGATTAGGAAGGGAGGTCTGCACTGCCTCAGAGAGTCCAGGAAGGGAGCTCTGCATGTTCAGAGAGATTAGGAAGGGAGCTTTGCACTGCCTCAGAGAGTCCAGGAAGGGAGCTCTGCACTGCCTCAGAGAGATTAGGAAGGGAGCTCTGCACGGCCTCAGAGAGTCCAGGAAAGGAGCTCTGCACTGCCTGAGAGAGTCCAGGAAAGGAGTTCCGCACTGCCTCAGAGAGTCCAGGAAGGTAGCTCTGCACTGCCTCGGAGAGTCCGGGAAGTGAGCTCAGCATTGCCTCAGGTAGTCTAGGAAGGGAGCTCTGCACTGCCTCAGAGAGTCCAGGAAGGGAGCTCTGCACTGCCTCAGTGAGTCTTGGAAGGGAGCTCTGCACTGCCTCAGAGAGTCCAGGAAAGGAGTTCCGCACTGCCTCAGAGAGTCCAGGAAGGTAGCTCTGCACTGCCTCAGAGAGTTCAGGAAAGGAGCTAAGCACTGCCTCAGAGATTCCAGGAAGGGAGCTCTGCACTGCCTCAGAGAGTTCAGGAAGGGAGCTCAGCACTGCCTCAGAGATTCCAGGAAGGGAGCTCTGCCCTGCCTCAGTGAGTCCAGGAAGGTAACTCTGCACTGCCTCAGAGAGTCCAGGAAGGTAGCTCTGCACTGCCGCAGAGAGTCCAGGAAGGGAGCTCTGCCCTGCCTCAGTGAGTCCAGGAAGGGAGCTCTGCACTGCCTCAGAGATTCCAGGAAAGGAGTTCCGCACTCCCTCAGAGAGTCCAAGAAAGGAGGTCTGCACTTCCTCAGAGAGTCCTGGAAGTGAGCTCTGCACTGCCTCAGAGAGTCCAGGAAGGGAGCTCTGCATGTTCAGAGGGATTAGGAAGGGAGCTCTGCACTGCCTCAGAGAGTCCAGGAAGGGAGCTCTGCACTACCTCAGAGAGATTAGGAAGGGAGCTCTGCACTGCCTCGGAGAGTCCAGGAAGGGAGCTCAGCACTGCCTCAGTGAGATTGGGAAGGGAGCTCTGCACTGCCTCAGAGAGTCCAGGAAAGGAGTTCCGCACTGCCTCAGAGAGATTTGGAAGGGAGCTCTGCACTGCCTCGGAGAGTCCGGGAAGTGAGCTCAGCATTGCCTCAGACAGTCTAGGAAGGGAGCTCTGCACTGCCTCAGAGACTCCAGGAAGGGAGCTCTGCACTGCCTCAGAGAGATTAGGAAGGGAGCTCTGCACTGCCTCAGAGAGTCCAGGAAGGGAGCTCTGCAGGTTCAGAGAGATTAGGAAGGGAGCTCTGCACTGCCTGAGAGTCCAGGAAGGGAGCTCTGCACTGCCTCAGAGAGATTAGGAAGGGAGCTCTGCACTGCCTCAGAGAGTCCAGGAAAGGAGCTCTGCACTGCCTGAGAGAGTCCAGGAAAGGAGTTCCGCACTGCCTCAGAGAGTCCAGGAAGGTGGCTCTGCACTGCCTCGGAGAGTGCGGGAAGTGAGCTCAGCATTGCCTCAGATAGTCTAGGAAGGGAGTTCGGCACTGCCTCAGAGAGTCCAGGAAGGGAGCTCTGCACTGCCTCAGTGAGTCTGGTAAGGGAGCTCTGCACTGCCTCAGAGAGTCCAGGAAAGGTGTTCCGCACTGCCTCAGAGAGTCCAGGAAGGTAGCTCTGCAATGCCTCAGAGAGTTCAGGAAGGGAGCTCTGCACTGCCTCAGAGATTCCAGGAAGGGAGCTCTGCACTGCCTCAGAGAGTTCAGGAAGGGAGCTCAGCACTGCCTCAGAGAGATTAGGAAGGGAGCTCTGCACTGCCTCAGTGAGTCCAAAAAGGGACCTCTGCACTGCCTCAGAGACTCCAGGAAAGGAGTTCCGCACTTCCACAAAGAGTCCTGGAAGGGAGCTCTGCACTGCCTCAGAGAGTCCAGGAAGGGAGCTCTGCATGTTCAGAGAGATTAGGAAGGGAGCTCTGCACTGCCTCAGAGAGTCCAGGAAGGGAGCTCTGCACTACCTCAGAGAGATTAGGAAGGGAGCTCTGCACTGCCTCGGAGAGTCCAGGAAGGGAGCCCAGCACTGCCTCAGTGAGATTGGGAAGGGAGCTCTGCACTGCCTCAGAGAGTCCAGGAAAGGAGTTCCGCACTGCCTCAGAGAGATTTGGAAGGGAGCTCTGCACTGCCTCGGAGAGTCCGGGAAGTGAGCTCAGCATTGCCTCAGATAGTCTAGGAAGGGAGCTCTGCACTGCCTCAGAGAGTCCAGGAAGGGAGCTCTGCACTGCCTCAGAGAGTTCAGGAAGGGAGCTCAGCACTGCCTCAGAGAGTCCAGGAAGGGAGCTCTGCACTGCTTCAGAGAGTCCAGGAAGGGAGCTCTGCACTGCCTCAGAGAGTCCAGGAAGGGAGCTCAGCGCTGCCTCAGAGAGTCCAGGAAGGGAGCTCTGCACTGCCTCAGAGAGTTCAGGAAGGGAGCTCAGCACTGTCTCAGAGAGTCCAGGAAGGGAGCGCTGCACTGCCTCAGAGAATCCAGGCAGGGAGCTCTGCACTGCCTCAGAGAGTCCAGGAAGGGAGCTCTGCACTGCCTCAGAGAGTCGAGGAGGGGAGCTCAGCACTCCCTCAAGAGATTCCAGGAAGGGAGCTCTGCCCTGCCTCAGTGAGTCCAGGAAGGGAGCTCTGCCCTGCCTCAGTGAGTCCAGGAAGGGTGCTCTGCCCTGCCTCAGTGAGTCCAGGAAGGTAACTCTGCACTTCCTGAGAGAGTCCAGGAAGGTAGCTCTGCACTACCGCAGGGAGTCCAGGAAGGGAGCTCTGCACTGCCTCAGTGAGTCCAGGAAGGGAGCTCTGCCCTGCCTCAGAGATTCCAGGAAAGGAGCTCAGCACTCCCTCAGAGAGTCCAGGAAAGGAGGTCTGCACTTCCTCAGAGAGTCCAGGAAGGGAGCCATGCTCTGCCTCAGAGATTCCAGGAAAGGAGCTCCGCACTCCCTCAGAGAGTCCAGAAAAGGAGGTCTGCACTTCCTCAGAGAGTCCAGGAAGGAAGCTCTGCACTGCCTCAGAGAGTCCAGGAAGGGGCTCTGTGCTGTCTGGCACAAGTCAAAAACAAAAGTCCTCTACCATGCATTTAAGTCGATGAACACATCTATCCTTCATTATTCTGGAGTGACCTCATTATTCTGAAGAGAAAAGACTTACTTAATTCGAACGAGTCTCACTATTGCACAAATAGAAATTTAAATTGCAGTAAACTGTACTTCCTTTATAGTGAACTAAAAGCTATGTGGACAGGGTAGTCGCTGAACTTAGATACATTACAATGAGCACACATTGGAGTAGCCAATGAGCAAACACCGACACTAATGGCGTTGGCCCATCAGTAAACCTCTTAATAGCCATGTAAGTGATACTCAGTGCATTAATCCACTGTGGTATACACCAGTTGATGCACTGACGGAGTTGTGCAGTAGAAATCTGCACTTCACCAATTCTGTGAGACAAATTATGGCGGTGAGTGAGAGGAAATGGAGAAATTCCCTCTTGTGTTCAGACCCACTTCAGCACAGCCGGTTCAAAAGACATGACAGGGAATTGCTTGGAATGTTAGCCAATGTTTGGAAGAAGCTGATCATCTCGGAAGGTTGATCAGCAAAAGTTGTTTCAATGTAAGGATAGTGCCTCAGTAAGCAATGGGGATTATTGTCAATGGTGTCACAAAGGTGCCAAATTGTTGTTGCTGCCTTATATGTATAGATGATGTCTGTTCACCATGTCGGTTGAAGTGCCAATTATTTTACATTCATAATATCTATTTAATGAAGTTGCAGGTGAGAGCCAAGATTGCCTGCATGATTTCACAGCAGAATATTGTTACAGCAAAATTTGCTAAACATGAAACAAAAGTAATGAGATATTTCTGAATTAATGCAATAGGCTACTAGCGACAGATCTGCCTCCAGTAACAGATTATACACCGTCTCCCTTGATGCACAAACATCACTGACTAAACCAAAGGGCTCACTGTAGAGTTCCAAATTCTGCTAGCAAGGTATTTTCTATTTCATTCTATTCCAGTTTTTACACCATAAGAGGGAAAATGAGTGGAAAGTGCAGGATACAAAGTATAAGTGGAAGAGCAAAAGTAACCTTATCGGGTGAGAAGATAGTAGAAACACCCTAAGAGAAAGAAAAATTCTGAGGAAACAAATACTTGCATTTATATATTTTCACAAGCATCAGATGACTCAGTGCTTTACAGCCAGTGAAGCACATGTGAAGCATTGTTACTGGACTGCAGGAAATGTCGGGCTGGATTCTCTGATCTCCCAACCGTGTGTTTCTCCGCGGCGCGCCGTTCGCTGGCGGCGGGATTCTCCACTCCCGCCGCTTGTCAATGGGATTTCCCAGTGAAGCCACCCCAAACCGCCAGGAAATCAGTGGGCGTGGGTGCACAGCTGGCGGGAACAGGCAATCCCAATGGCCGGAGAAAATGTAGGATACAACAATGCGGTAAAGACTAGATAGTTTTTTTTTGTATTGTTGACTGAGGGGTAAGCATTGGCCAGGAGACCAGGAATACCTCCCCTGCTCTTTGCAATAATGCCATGAGACCTTTTACATTCACCCAAGCAGGCACATGGAACCTCGGTTTAACATCATGGCACCTCTGATAATGCAGCATTCCCACTCCCTCAACCTTGCCTTTTGTGTTTAAGTTCTGAAGTGGGATTTGAAGCCAGAACTTTGTGACTCAAAAGGCAAGTTTGCCACCAGTTGAGTTGACAGCTGACACTGAGGGTAGAAGACACATTGCAAATGAAAGGGATGTATTAGTCATGGATCAGGTGTAAACCTAAGGCTCGATTCTCCCAAAATGGGACTATGTCCCCACTCCAGCGTAAAAACGTTGGAGTTTTACTCTCGAGATTCCTGGAAAAAAGTACAGCTAATTCAATGCCCTGCAGGGGCTTTAGCTCCGGATACGGGCCCCCGCACTTCCGGTTTTGAGTCCACGCATGTACAAATAAGACAGTAAAACAGAAAGTAGGGAGGAAGTCTTGTGGTGCAGTTGGTGGGGTCCCTGAACATAAGCCAAAAACTCCGTGTTCGAGACCCAACCCTGGACATGATAGCGAAGGAATGTATGTTTATAACATGGCCAAATAGGTTGAGCATCAACCTATCTATTATCACACTCCAAAGCTCCAGTCTACAACATTCTCCCTTTTATCCTCTTCCAAGTTTAAGATCCTATCTTATTACAGTTTAAAAATCCAGCAAAGAGATAGCGAATTTCCATTGAAAGGAACCTCAGGTGCAAAAAATCATTGACTTCTGGAAATGACGGATTATCCTTTTAAAACGATATTGTCTCTGGAAATTGCAGTTTTATGTGGGTTTGAACTCAATTCCTGGAATCTAAATGTGAACCTTGAAAAATTTCTGCCACAATCACATTACCAAAAAGCTGCTTTGTTAGACAAAGTTTGAAATTTACAAGGGTAGGGGAGGTGATGGTGCAGTAGCATTGTCGTTGGACTAGTAATCCAGAGCGCCAGGGTAGTGCTCTGGTGACGGAGGTTCAAAACCCACCACGGCAAGTGGTGAGATTCAATATAAATCTCACAGGGACCACAGGCCACAAAGTATATGGCAAATGTGTTTGAGGTGGTGGGGGAGGGGGTCTTTGACTGTCCCTCCTCCCGAGATGGATCGAATGCAGGAGGAGACCAAAGGCGGGGGAGGTGCCAAGGGTGATGGCGATGCAGCCGCGTTGTTTCTTTCACAAGGAGGAGGAGATATGGAGGTGGGCAAAAGATAGCAGATCCCAAATTGGGATGATGCGGATTGAGGTGGGTTTTAGCAAAGATTCCAGACCTGGACAAGCAGCGGCTGATTTTGGGGGTATTTTAATACAGTGATGGATCCGAGGTTGGATGGGTTGTGCCCGAGGTCCCTGAAGATTTCGGCCATGGCGAAGGAGCGTTGGGGTTTATAGAAGTCATGGGGGATGGGGGGGACCCGTGGCAATTTGAGATTCCGAGAGCGAAGATGTTTTCATATTTCTTGCATGTGCACCGGGTGTACTCCCGGATCGATTTCTTTGTTTTCGATAAGGTGCTGTTGGTGGGGCTGGTTGGATTGGAGTATTCGACGCTTGTGGGGCGGGATTCTCCACGAAGCAGCGGGGTGGGCCACTCCGACGACGAGGAGTGGCGTGAACCACTCAGGCGTCCAGCCGCCCCGAACGTGCGGAATTCTCCACACCTTCAGGAGCTAGGCCAGCATTGGAGTGTTTGGCGCCACGCCAGCCGGCACAGAAGGGCTTGGCTCCACGCCAACCGCCGCAGAAGGGTTTGGCGCCACCCCACCGGCGCAGAAGGGCCTCCGCCGGCTGGTGCGAGTTGGTGCATGCGTGGGAGCGCCAGCATGTGCTGGCATCATCCCAGCGCATGCGCAGTGGGGTTCTTCTCCAGGCCGGCCATGACAGCGACTGGAGCGGTGGGCCCCGATGGTGGGCCAGGCCACCGTGGGGGCACCCCCCGGGGCCAGAACCCACCATGCCCCCCCGAGGGCTCTGCAGGCCGCCGGGTCCCGCCGGTAAGGAGCTGTTGTGATTTAGGCCGGCGGGACCGGCCGAAAACGGTCAGCCACTCAGCCCATTGTGGGCCGGAGAATCGACGGGGGGACCGCTGCCGACGGCCCCCGACCAGTGCGGCGCGATTCCCGCCGGCTGCCGAATTCTCCGGCGCCGAGGTTTTGGCGGGGGCGGGAATCGCGCCACGCCGGTCGGGGCCCATTGGCAGCGGTCCCCCAGCGATTCTCCGGCCCGCGATGGGCCGTGTGGCAGCCCGTCTTCGGCCGGTCCCGCCGGCGTAAATCACAACAGGTCCTTACCGGCGGGACCTGGCTCCACAGGTGTCCTGCAGAGTCCTCGGGGGGGGGGGGGGGGGGGGCGCGGGGGGATCTGGCCCCGGGGGGTGCCCTAACGGTGGTCTGGCCCATGCTCGATCGGGGCCCACCGATCCGCGGGTGCGCCTGTGCCGTGGGGGCATGCTTTCCCTCCGCACCAGCCGCTGTCAACCTCCGCCATGGCCAGTGCAGAAAAGAACCCCCCTGCGCATGCGGTGGGATGATGCCAGCACACGCTGGCGCTGCCAATGCATGCGGCAACTTGCGCCGGCCGGGGAATTCGGCAGCTGGCGGGGGCAGGATTCACGCCACCCCATGGCGATTCTCTGTCCCGGCGGGGGGTTGGAGAATGCCGCCCGTGGTCTCTGACCACTCACCGCATAGGGTGGACATGCGGGTGCTTGAATGGGGAGTCTCAGCGGCCACATTGGACGTTGGATGTGGGCTTATTGGCGGATAATGGGCTTCACGAGAGGGTAAGGCTGGCCATCCGGAATTTTGTGGAACCGAACAAGACAGGTCAGGTTCCCGCCTCCACGCTGTAGGAGACACTGAAAGCAGTGGTAAGGGGGGAATTTGTATCGATTCGGGAGCACAAGAGAGGATCGAGAGTTTGAGGTTGGTGGAGGACATTCTGAAAGTGGATTGGAGATATTCGGTGGTGCCCGGGATGGTGTTACGAAAGGAGAGGCAGAAGCTCCAGATGGAGTTTGGGCTGGTGTCCAAGGGAAAGGCGGTGGGGCAATTGCGCAGAGCCAGAGGGGTGGTATACGAGTATACGGAGAAAGCCAGCAGGATGCTTGTGCACCAGTTGAGGAAGCAGGCGGTTGCGAGAGAGATTGGGAGGCTGAGAGATGATAGGGGCATGGTGGTATCGGAGCCGGAGGGGGCGAACAGGGCTTTTGAGGTTTTTTGTTGGAGATTGTATAATTTGGAGCCTCCAATGGGCGATGAAGTTATGAGATGGTTTTTGGACAGGTTGGAGTTGCCGAGGGTTGATGAGGCGAAAGTGCAGGGAATGAGGGCCCTGATCGGGCTGAGGTAGGTGATGGACTGTATGGGGTCGATGTAAATCGGGAAGGCCCCAGATCCGGATGGGTTTCCAGTCAAGTTCTATGAGATGTTCGGGTTGGAGCTGGGGCCCCTGCTAGTTGAGATGTACAGTGAGTGAGGGGGGGAGCTTTCCCCTACACTGCCCCATGCTTCAATATCGCTCATTTAAAAGAAGGATAAGGACCCAGGGCAGTATGGATCGTACACTGGGTTTGGAACCAGTGTCAGCATCGCTTTGGGTTAGAAGACATATCTCGGTGGGCGCTGGTTTGCGACAATCGTAAGTTTGCATTGACGGGGTTGGAAGCAACGTTCCGGGGGTGACAGCTGGTGGGGACAGAATGTTTTAGGGATTTGTTTGTTGGAGGGAGGTTTATAGACCTGGAGGAGCTGGAGGGATATATCAGTTACCGAAGGGGAATGGATTCTGGTATCTGCAGGTTAGGGACTTCATGAGGAAGGAGGTGCCATTGTTGTCCAAGCTGCTGCCCCTGATGCTGCAGGATAAGCTTCTGTCTGAGGATGAAGTAGGGGAGGGCAGGGTTGCAGACATTTATGGGGAGTTGGTGAAGAGGCAGAGTGCACCCATGTAGGAGGTTAGGCGTAAGTGGGAGGAGAACCACAGATTTGAGCCAAGGAGGTGGGATGGAAATTTTCGGAAATGGGAGGAGAAGGGGATTAAGACACTAAAAGATTTGGTTCTTTGGGGCCGGTTTGCAGGATTGAAGGAGCTGGAAGCGAAGTATGGGCTGGAGCAGGGGGAAATGTTTAGATACATGCAGGTTCGAGATTTTGCCAGAAAGGAGATAGAGAGAGACATCAGGGCAGCAGAAGGCCGAGTGCGGCTTCATAGGACCCCAGCAAAACTGGACTAAATGGGCATCTGGGGAAACCCCTCTGCTGGTTGAAGTCATACCTGGTATAAAGGAAAATGGTTCTTGAAGTTGGAGGTCAATCATTTCAGTTCCAGGAGTTCCTAGTCCCAACCATCTTCAGCTGCTTCATCAATTACCTTCCTTCCATCATAAGGTCAGAAGTGGGGATGTTCGCTGATGACTGCACAATATTCAGCACCATTCGCGACTCCTCAGATACTGAAACAGTCCATGTCCAAATGCAGCAGTATTCAGGCTTGGACTGACAAGTGGCAAGTAACATTCCCGCCACACAAGCACCAGGAAATTACCATCTTGGAAATGATAAATGACTTGGAAATATATCTCCGTTTCTTCACTGTCACTGGGCCAAAATCCTGGAGCTCCCTGCTTAACAGTACTAGGTGTGTACCTACAGCTCAGGGACTGCAGTGGTTCAAGATGGCATCTCACTTCCATCTTCTCAAGGGTAATTCGGGAGGGATGGGTAATCCTAGCCAACGATGTCCACAACCCGTCAATGAATTTTTAAAAATAAAGCCATGAGATTCTACAGTTTTAAACAAACAACAATAAATTTGGACTACACAAAGTCAGAAAAGTGAAACAGTTTACAATATCTGCCTTGTACTCCAACATTCAGAATTAACATGAAGTGGTAACATTCTTAAGGTTCAGGAGCAGAGGAACCTGGGTATATATGTGCACAGATCTTTGAAGGTGGCAGGACTGGTGCAGTTTATGAAGCATTGCGTATATTGGAAGTGTGATGGAAGCAGGTTCAATCGAAGTGTTCAAGTGGGCATTAGATGATTATTTGAATAGAAACAATGTGCAGGGGTATGGGCAAAGCCAGGAGAATGACACTAAGTCACAGTACTCATTTGAAGAGCCGGTGCGGACATGATAGGCCAAATGGCCTTCTTCTGTGTCATAAGATTTCTGCGAATTCTAAATTAACAGGCAAATTGTAATCAAATATATCACATTGCACATTAAATGGCTGATGCAAACAATACAGATGCCATGGATTTCTCTGCAACGTACTCAGATATCAGTGACCACTGTGAGTCACAAAGTCTCATCAAAACTCTGTCTCCTTCAGTTCAATCTCTCCTCCTGAGATTGCATTCCATGGCATTCACAAAGCCGCACTCCTGTCTCTTATTACCGCACAGTTCCAACTCTTTCGCAGAATGCTAGGTGCATTAAGCTGCCGTTGGGTTTCTCTAAACTCCAGTGAACTCCAATGGTTCCCGGGACTTCGCTGAGCCCTAACTGCCTCGAGTCTGCGAACAGTTCCCAGGGCTTCTCTGTAAGCTGCCAACCAAACAACATCCAAACTGTAACCAACAGCAGGACTGAATAATCCCCATGGCACATTTGACTCTAACTGTCTGGAGCCTGCTAACAGCAGCATCCTTTCAGTATAGCCTCTTCCCCTGCTGCTAAACACTCAGATAAATTGAAATGCAAGGACCTTCTTAGCTACACTCATCTCTATGGGTGCATTGGGGTGGATTTTCTGGCCATTCCCACTAGCTGGATCTTCCAGATCTACGGACGGTGACCCCTGTCATAGGCTCCCCAGCGGCAGAGGGTGTGAACAACGGGAAACCCCGTTGACAGTGGCGAGATCTTCAGGCCACCTCTGTCACCACAGAACATAGACTATCCCACCTATAGCCTTTGAGGAATCACTGAATGCTTTTAAATTAATTCAACTTGAACTCCCAAAACAAAACACCTCTTTGGATGGCACTTCTTTTAAAGCATCCGGGATTCTCCATTCCCACGCCGGGTCAGAGAATTGGCAGTGACGCCGGAAATTCCCGCCACGTCGCTGGGACGGGATTCTCCGGCGACCGGCCGAGTTCCCGCCGAGTTCCGCCGGCGTGGTTCCAACCTGGTTTCCCCCCAGCGGGAGCTCGGACCCGCGGCCGCGCTGGCCGTCCTGCGTCCTGGGGGATCAGACTCCGGAAGGAACCTCCACGATGACCAGGCCCGCGATCAGGGGCTACCGATCGGCGGGTGTGCGCGATCCACGGGGGCCTACCTTCTTTCACACAGGGCCACTGTGTTGCTACGCCATGTTGTACGGCACCGGCGCGGAAATGGCCACCACGCGCAGGCGCGGAAACGACCACTACGCGCATGCACGGTCCCACGCCGGCAGTGCAGGACCACGTATCAGTGCTGGAGCAGTGCACAGCTCTCCGGCGCCGTACTGGCCCCCTGAATCACTGGGCCAAGAGGCCCGTTGACGCCGGCGTGAAACACTCCGGTGTTTACGCCGGCGTCAACATTTGCCCGGGATTTTGGAGAATCCGGCCCACGTCTCCAGCTCTCCAGCTAAGTAAACCCAACTGCTCCATCTCTCCTAGCTATTAACCCCTTAAGTCATCATGGCCCCCACCTTTTGAGTGTAATAGACTCCAAGCTGCTTTAGTTGCATTTATCCAATTTTCAACATTGAACCTTAATCTTCCCAGAACTAAAAATTACCTCTCAAATATTAAAATGAACCATGAACTAGATATTTGCAACACATGGGACGTACCCATCAAATTGGACAAACAGAATGATTCTGAAATTCTGGCTGTTCTATCTGAATACTAGAATAAATTATTCCAGCAACAAAACTTATCAGCAGAGTGTTAAGCAAGAGCAGAAATGCCTATAAGAAGAAACAACAGGTTAAATGTGTCCAGCGCATGTTTACATATACAGGATACGATCCTAAGTAGGAACAAGAGGTTCAACTTACTTGGTGTCCTTTATCAATCTGAATCTCATATGCTGTTGTTAGTATTTCACATTTACTTTACCGGTGATATAAAAGCCAAGCAGAACAAGCACCATCTGTCACTTCAACAGCCACCCTCCAACCCCAATACACATCCAAGATTGTCAGATGACCTTGACACACTCATCAATTAATTAATCAAATTAAATCTGCACAAAGACATCAACAGATGGTGGACGAAAACAGCTCACAGACCTCCCTCTGCTGGATCACCTTCGCTATTGGGCTAAACCCATTCCATGCAATCCAGGAAGTGACATTTCCGGCTCCAGCCAATATAAACTAAAGAGATATCTAGTTTGCACCATATCGCAGCCAATTGTTCTGAGCACGGGGAGCTCATTGGGTTAAATGCAGCGCTGGATCTCAGAATGTTTATTTCTTCTTATTGTCAGTGTTCTAGGGCGTCATTAGCAGATTGAAACTCTGCAGGAAGGCATTAGAGTCAGCTTTAATACAGACGGCTGAACTTATTACGAACTGCTCCTGAATGAAGGAATCGCGAAGCACAGAGGGGGAGCTAGCAGGAACAGTCACACTCTTTAAAATTAGCAAAAGAAAGTGTTGGAGCTGAAGCTTACAATCAGAGAGGTTTATGTGGATGGAAGACTAACCTTCAATTTAGCGAAGTCACTTGAAAGTTTTCAAAATAGAAAACAAATTTATTGTTCGATATAAACGTCACGTAGTCCCTGTATTTCACTATGCGGTGATGGCAACATGAATTAAAACCAAACGAGCAAAGGGAAATTTTACCAAATCACATTTCAAATATGAAACTTCATCTCTCGCCCTCTCATCAGCAGAGCACATTGGGAATTCAGGCGCAGAGGTCTTTATTTTTAAATGGAAAATCCTGCTGGCGCCTTGGCCAGATTCCCCATGAGCACCTCCTGGCATGTGAGGTTCCACATTGGGAGCACAGATTCACAAATTATACACTCAATTCCACCTCATGTCCAGTATTGGATTTGCTTCACCCGCCTGAATTCATCATGGCAGAATTCAACCCAAACAATTTCCAAGTGCCATTTTGGGTGAGTTTGGTGAGGTATTTCCGGCTGGCTTTTTAAAGAATGTTCTTTATTGTTACAAGTAGGCTTACATTAACACTGCAATGAAGTTCCTGTGAAAATCCCCTAGTCACCACATTCCGGCGCCTGTTCGGGTACACAAAGGGAGAATTTAGAATGTCAAAATTACCTAACAGCACGTCTTTCGGGACTTGTGGGAGGAAACCGGAGCAGCCGGAGCAAACCCACGCAGAAACGGGGAGAACATGCAGACTCCGCACAGACAGTGACCCAAGCCGGGAATCGAACCCGGGACCCTGGAGCTGTGAAACAACAGTGCTAACCACTGTGCTACCGTGCTAGCACACCGGTATTCACCCACACGTCATTTAGTTGGGCCTTGGGGAGTTTCTCCAGGTCCATCACATGCTTAGAAATGTTTTCAGCAATGGGGAGCTGAACTCGCCCAGCGAGACTCGCCTCAGAGATCGGGCCACCATTTTGAAAGGGTGCCCTGATCTCTAAATGAACTTGGTCCCCCATGCCCCCCACCCACAGACAATGGCATCTCCTGCACATGTGGAAATTACCCCCCCCCCCGCCTGCCCCCAAGTGCAGGCACCCCACTATGAGGTCACTGAGGGTCCGCCCTTTTCAGTATCCCCATCCCCTTTCAGGCCCGCCTTTCAAGAGCCCCACCCTAACCTTTATGAGGCCCCTTCATACCCGCCCTTCATATCCCCCCTCTCATCCCCACTTTCACGGTCATGGCCCCCTCAGGCCCTTACTTTTGGCAGTGCTACCTGGGCTGTGCCCCTCCTTGCTTGTCTGTGCCAGCCAGGCACCCTGGCAGTACCAGGGTGTCAGTGGCCAAGGTGCAAGACTGGCAATGCCAAGATGCCCGGGTGCCAGAGGGAGAGCCAGAGCACCACCCTGCGCTGTCCCTGACCATCCGGGGTCTCCAATGGTCTGGGAGACCCTGCAGGTGCCGTTCCGCCTGGCCCACGTCTGTGTGGACCAGCACTAAATGGTGACCGGTCAAGGCCTCGCTGGGAAGGCTGTTAGTGCCTGGGAGCCCAGAGAATCCAGCAAACGATATTTAAATGAGCCATTGCAATGTCTCCCGAGGTTCAGTTGAGCATCGCGAACCTCACAATATGTCTCTCGCACACCAAGTCGAGCGCGGCGAGGCCAGTAAATCGTGCCCCACATTTAGAGTTTCTCTTTCTACCAAATGAGAGGAGAACTCTCAATTTTAAATAATGTACACTTTCAAGTATCACATGAACAGATAAAGGGTCAGATTCTGAAGTGAGGCTCCTGGAAAGGGGAATTACCGACCCAGAAAAAAAATCTTTTAATCTTACTCCAACAGAATCACACTCGGACCTAATCTATAAAACCATGATATTACTGAGCCCGTTGTGACATCTCGTTGCACCCTTTCCTCTTAGAACATAAAAAAACAAAGGTTTGTGAAAGGCTTATGAAGTTAAGAACGATGTAGAGAGAGAGACTGGCAATATAAGAATTTTAGGTGTTCAGGAGAGCAGAAGAAAAGGGAAGATTTAAATAAACAAGAACACCCACATTGGCAACGCTGGTCCGATCATGCGTGCATAATAAATGTAAGCTTGGCAGTGCCAACCTGGCACTCTGGCAGTGACCATTCCAGTTGGCAGTGCCACTTGGGCACCTTGGCAGTGCCAGGCTGACACCCAGGTGGCACTGCCAAGGTGCCAGGCTGGCACTGCCAGGCTACCCATGTGGCACCAGCAGTGCCAGGGCACCACCCTGCCCAATGGGCATGCATCTGGGGGCCTCTGATCCCCTTGGAGACACCCACGAGTGCTGTTCCATCTGGTTACCGTTTGGCCGCAGGAGATGACACGGGCAGTATGTGGAACCGAAGCCAACACTGCTAGGGTGGCGACCCCAGTGGAAAAGCTGGAGCATGACGTCCGCGTCTTGAGTGGTGGTGTCATAGGTATGGCTCAGTCAGTTACAACCATAGCTGAGCGCCTCGACACAATGTCTCAGTCACTGAGATACGTGCCCCTTACGCAGGTGGGCATTTGCGAGGCAGGGCATGGCCCAGTCACTGAGGAGCATCGCTGAAGGCATTGACACTATGGTGCAGACAATGCGGAGCCGCGAGGACTGGCAAAATGCCTCAGAGGCCTCTGGAGCCCCAACGGGCACCGTCAGGGAGGAGGAAGCGCTGGAGGCCAACCCCGGGCCTTCCACCAATGAGACGACGACGGTTTCTAGTTCTTCTGAATCCACCCGCTCCTGACACTGGCGCATTTCAAGGGCAGCAGATGGAACAGGGTGGCACATCATGCCTGTGACACCGATAAATCGAAGGGTACTCTGTCGGTTTACCGCAAGCCCACGGATAACCTCACGATGCTCCACTTCTCCAGCTTCCACCCTAAACACATTAAAGAAGCCATCCCCTATGGACAAGCCCCCCGTATACACAGGATCTGCTCAGACAAGGAGGAACATAACAGACATCTACAGACGCTGAAAGATGCCCTTGTACGAATGGGATATGCCGCTCGACTCATCGATCGACAGTTCCAACGCGCCACAGCAAAGAAACGCACCCACCTCCTCAGAAGACAAACACGGGACACAACCGACAGAATACCCTTCGTCATCCACTTCCCCGGAGCAGAGAAACTACAACATTTTCTTTGCAGCCTGCAACACGTCATTGATGAAGATGAACATCTTGCCAAGGTCACCCCCATACCCCCACTACTTGCCTTCAAACAACCGCGCAACCTCAAACAAACCATTGTTTGCAGCAAAGTACGCAGCCTTCAGAACAGCGACCATGACACCACACAGCCCTGCCATGGCAATCTCTGCAAGACGTGCCAGATCATCGACATGGATACCACTATTACACGTGAGAACACCACCCACCAGGCACCCGGTACATACTCGTGCGACTCGGCCAACATTGTCTACCTCATACGCTGCAGGAAAGGATGTCCCGAGGCGTGGTACATTGGCGAGACCATGCAGACGCTGCGACGATGGATGAACGGACATTGTGCGACAATCGCCAGGCACGAATGTTCCCTTCCAGTCGGGCAACACTTCAGCAGTCAAGGGCATTCAGCCTCTGATCTCCGGGTAAGCGTTCTCCAAGGCGGCCTTCAGGACGCGCGACAACGCAGAATCACCGAGCAGAAACTTATAGCCAAGTTCCGCACACATGGGTACGGCCTCAACAGGGACCTTAGATTCATGTCTCATTACATTCATCCCCCACCATCTGGCCTGGCCTTGCGAAATCCTACCAACTGTCCTGGCTTGACACAATTCACACCTCTTTAACCTGGGGTTACCCCTATTTCTGGATCTGTAAAGACTTAATTACCTGAAACTGTTCGCATTCAAAGCATTGTCTTGCTTCTTTGACTTTGTCGATATATATGCTTCTGGAACATACCTCTTCATTCACCTGAGGAAGGAGCAGTGCTCCGAAAGCTAGTGATTTGAAACAAACTGTTGGACTTTAACCTGGTGTTGTAAGACTTCTTACTGTGCTCACCCCAGTCCAACGCCGGCATCTCCACATCCGCACAAGTGGCAGCATGGGTCTCATGATAACTGGTCTCCACCTTGGCATCATCAACCAGGACCTCAGTGGGTATCCCTTGTTCACTAAGAGCCAACTCTGTGAAGAGACTAGGGATCTCTTGAGTGTCCCAGGAAGTAGCTGTCATGCATGCTCCCTGGGTAGCAGGCACACACGTGCATGATTGGGAGGTGGTGGTCGCACACAATTTGAACATTCAGGGAATGGAACCTCTTCCTGTTAATGAAGGGCACTCCCTGATGCCCTGGTGCGCAGAGGGCAACATGTGTGCCATCTGTTGCACCCTGGACCTGGGGCATTCCGGTGATGGTGGAGAATCCTGCAGCCCGGGAATCTTGGTGAGCCCGGTCCAGATTGTAGGCGATAAAGTCTGATGCCCAAGTATAAAGGCATCCGTTACCTCCTGGATATACCTGTGGGATGAAGATTACCGCACAGGGCCCCGCTCGAGCCCTGGAATGAACCAGTTGCATAAAGGTTGAAGGCTGCAGTGACCTTCACAGTCATCGTAGCAGGTGTCCTCTTCCTCCAAGGGGTGCCAAGCCCGTGAGGTTGTGGCACAAGTGCTGCACTGTCTGACTCCCGAGATTGAGTCTTCTGTGGCACATGCTCTCCGTCATCTCATTAAAAGACCAACGATGCCTGAAAACCTTGGACTCCGGTGCCCTTGAGCTGCATGTCAGAAAATGGAAATGGTTACTCACCTCCACAGTTCCCCTCAGCAACCATTGGACCAGCTACATGTTTTTGAAAAGGAGCACTAAACGATGCCCGTGTGACTTCCCGCTGGGGAGATGGGCAATTTACAGGAGGCCGCTGTGTTTGGCTTCAATCTCGTTAATCAGATTCAACTGAATGCAAATGAGGATTCATGATATGCTCGCCATCTTTGCGCGAGATCTGGAACTCGCCATCGGGAGTGGGCCGGGTGAATTGCAAGCTGATTCTCTAATTTCAATTTTGACCTTTCTCACTATTTATCTGCCATGCCCAGACCTGCCCTGGTTGGAACGCCGTGGTTAGCTCGCGCCCCAAGCGGATTCCGGCGAGCGCCGGCGATTGGGGCATTGCGCAAGGTCGGAGGGGGAGCGGAGGGGGGGGGGGTTGTTTTTATTTAATTAATTGTTTTGACCTTTTGGTCCCCTCCGTTGATACTGATTTCAGAAGATGAAGAGCCAGCGGGACGATTTCGCTGGATTTCCGCTGGTAATTTGGTGCAGTGAGGTAATCAGGAAAGGTAAGTGGTTCATCTAATTGTGCTGTTTTTCAGTTAAAAGTGCAGTGTAGATTAGTGTCTGATTGGCTGAAGCTGCCCCCACCCTAATTGCTGAGCGGCAGTTATCTGGCAGTCACCTGAGGCCTGTTAAGGGGCACAAAGGTACACATTGTATTCTTCTCTTTGATGTTTTAGTGTGAGTCATCCTAAAGTCTGTATAAAAGACAGACAGAAAGCGCACTTAGTAAGCATTGCGCTGGTCAAGGAGACACAGCCTGAGTGAGTAAGACACAGACAGAGTGAGAATTTGGTAATTTGGTGCAGTGAGGTAACCAGGAAAGGTAAGTGGTTCATCTAATTTTGTTGTTTTTCAGTTAAAAGTGCAGTGTAGATTAGTGTCTGATTGGCTGAAGCTGCCCCCACCCTAATTGCTGAGAGGCAGTTATCTGGCAGTCACCTGAGGCCTGTTAAGGGGCACAAAGGTACACATTGTATTCTTCTCTTTGAAGTTTTAGTGTGAGTCATCCTAAAGTCTGTATAAAAGACAGACAGAAAGCGCACATTAGTAAGCATTGCGCAGGTCAAGGAGACACAGCCTGTGTGAGTGAGACACAGACAGAGTGAGAATTTGGTAATTTGGTGCAGTGAGGTAATTCGGTGAAGAGTGGGAGAAGGTGCTTTTTCCCGACTGTTTTGTTCTCTCTCTTTCTTCGGGCCTAATTTTGGGGGCCGTTCGGAGGAGGAGGAGCAGTCTCTGTGAGTATAAAAACCTAACGGTAACTTCCTGTTTTCCAGTTTTTTTTCCAAAAGTGACGTCAGAGGGAAGCTGTGATCTGATTGGTTGATAGCAAATCTGCCCCAAATTTAAAAAAAAACACAGCTAAACTCGTAAACTTAAATTAAACTAATTAATTAATTAGTGATGGCTGGTCAGGTGATGTTCTTGAGCTGCTTGATGTGGGAGCTGGCAGATCCCATTGCGAGCTGCAGCGACCACATCTGCAGTAAGTGTTGGCTGATCGAAGAACTCCAGCTCAGAGTTGATGAGCTGGGGTCTGAGCTTCAAACACTGAGGCACATCCGGGAGGGGGAGACTTACCTGGACACTGTGTTTCAGGAGGCAGTCACACCTGTCAGAGTAAGTAGTTTAAATCCTGCCAGTGGCCAGGGGCAGCAGGGTGTGACTGCAAGTCAGGCAGGTAAAGGGAACCAGCAGTCAGGAACTCAGGAGCCTCAGCCCTTGACCCTGTCCAACAGGTATGAGGCACTTGCTCCCTGTGTGGATGGCGAACAGGGCTGCAGGAAGGATGAGTCAGCTGACCAAGGCACCATGGTTCAGCAGGCCATTCAAGGGGAGGGAGTAAAGCGGCAAGTTGTAGTTGTAGGGGATTCTATTATCAGGGGGATAGATAGTATCCTTTGTGAGCAGGATAAAGAGTCCCGCATGGTATGTTGCCTGCCTGGTGCTAGGGTGCGGGACATCTCTGACCAGCTTGAAAGGATACTGGAGAGGGAGGGGGAGGATCCAGTTGTTGTGGTCCATGTCGGTACCAACAACATAGGCAAGTCTAGAAAAGAGGACCTGTTTAGAGATTATAAAGAGCTAGGATTCAAATTAAAAAACAGGTCCTCAAGGGTCATAATCTCCGGATTACTGCCCGAGCCACGTGCAAATTGGCATAGGGAGGCAAGAATAAGGGAAGTTAACACGTGGCTGAAAGAGTGGTGTGGGAAAGAGGTGTTCCTTTTCATGGGACACTGACATCAGTTTTGGGACAGGGGGGACCTATACCGTTGGGATGGTCTCCACCTGAACCGAGCTGGGACCAATGTTCTGGCGAAAAGAGTAAATAGGGTGGTCAATAGGACTTTAAACTAGAGATTGGGGGGGAAGGGAAAGTCAGGGAACCAAGAGGTGAAGTAATCAGTGGGAAGCGTAGCTGCTTAGGAATACAAAAAAGCACGAAAAGACAGAACTCAGGAGAAGTTACGATAGTCCCCATCCCACAAAATATGACACAGTGTATGGAAAGGCTCAGTAAACCAAGGTCCATCACACTAAGAAAACAAAAAGGGACGGTCAATAGAGAATTAAAGGTGCTATATTTAAATGCGCGCAGTGTACGGAACAAGGTAGATGAGCTTGTGGCCCAGATTGTGACTGGCAGGTATGATGTGGTAGGCATCGCAGAGACGTGGTTGCAGGGGGTTCAGGACTGGCATTTAAACATCCAGGGATTCACAACCTATCGAAAAGACAGAGAGGTGGGCAGAGGGGGCGGGGTTGCCTTGTTAATTAGGAATGAAATTAAATCAATAGCACTAAACGACATAGGGTCAGATGATGTGGAGTCTGTGTGGGTAGAGTTGAGGAACCACAAAGGCAAAAAAACCATAATGGGAGTTATGTACAGGCCTCCTAACAGTGGTCAGGACCAGGGGCACAAAATGCACCACAAAATAGAAAGTGCATGTCAGAAAGGCAAGGTCACAGTGATCATGGGGGACCTTGCAATATGCAGGTGGACTGGGTAAATAATGCTGCCAGTGGACCCAAGGAAAGGGAATTCATTGAATGTTTACAGGAGGGCTTTTTGGAACAGCTTGTGATGGAGCCCACGGGGGGACAGGCCATTCTGGACTTAGTGTTATGTAATGAGCCAGACTTGATTAAAGATCTTAAAGTAAGGGAACACTTAGGAGGCAGTGATCATAATATGGTAGAATTCAATCTCCAATTTGAAAGAAAGAAGGTAGAATCAGATGTAAAGGTGTTACAGTTAAATAAAGGTAACTACAGGGGCATGAGGGAGGAACTGATGAAAATCGAATGGGAGCAGAGCCTAGTGGGAAAGACAGTAGAACAGCAATGGCAGGAGTTTCTGGGAGTAATTGAGGACGCAGTACAGAGGTTCATCCCGAAGAAAAGAAAGGTTATCAGAGGGGGGATTAGACAGCCATGGCTGACAAAGGAAGTTAGAGAATGCATCAAAGCAAAAGAGAAAGCCTATAATGTGGCAAAGAGTAGTGGGAAGTCAGAAGATTGGGAAGGCTACAAAAACAAACAGAGGATAACAAAGAGAGAAATAAGGAAAGAGAGGATCAGTTATGAAGGTAGGCTAGCCAGTAACATTAGGAATGTTAGTAAAAGTTTATTTAAATACATTAAAAACAAACGGGAGGCAAAAGTAGACATTGGGCCGCTCCAAAATGACACTGGTAATCTAGTGATGGGAGACAAGGAAATAGCTGAGGAACTAAATAAGTACTTTGCGTCAGTCTTCACAGTAGAAGACATGAGTAATATCCCAACAATTCAGGAGAGTCAGGGGGCAGAGTTGAATATGGTAGCCATCACAACGGAGAAAGTGCTAGAGAAACTAAGAGGTCTAAAAATTGATAAATCTCCGGGCCCAGATGGACTACATCCTAGAGTTCTAAAGGAGATAGCTGAAGAAATAGTGGAGGCGTTAGTTATGATCTTTCAAAAGTCACTGGAGTCAGGGAAAGTCCCAGAGGATTGGAAAATCGCTGTTGTAACCCCCCTGTTCAAGACGGGAACAAGGAAAAAGATGGAAAATTATAGGCCAATTAGCCTAACCTCGGTTGTTGGCAAGATTCTAGAATCCATTGTTAAGGATGAGATTTCTAAATTCTTGGAAGTGCAGGGTCGGATTAGGACAAGTCAGCATGGATTTAGTAAGGGGAGGTCGTGCCTGACAAACCTGTTCGAGTTCTTTGAAGAGATAACAAATAGGTTAGACCAAGGAGAGCCAATGGATGTTATCTATCTTGACTTCCAAAAGGCCTTTGATAAGGTGCCTCACGGGAGACTGCTGAGTAAAATAAGGGCCCATGGTATTCGAGGCAAGGTACTAACATGGATTGACGATTGGCTGTCAGGCAGAAGGCAGAGAGTTGGGAAAAAAGGTTCTTTTTCGGAATGGCAACCGGTGACGAGTGGTGTCCCGCAAGGTTCAGTGTTAGGGCCACAGTTGGTCTCTTTATATATTAACGATCTAGATGACGGGACTGGGGGCATTCTGGCTACGTTTGCCGATGATACAAAGATAGGTGGAGGGGCAGGTAGTATGGAAGAGGTGGGGAGGCTGCAGAAAGATTTAGACAGTTTAGGAGAGTGGTCCAAGAAATGGCTGATGAAATTCAACGTGGGCAAGTGCAAGGTCTTGCACTTTGGAAAAAATGATAAAGGCATGGACTATTTTCTAAACGGTGACAAAATTCATAATGCTGAAGTGCAAAGGGACTTGGGGGCCCTAGTCCAGGATTCTCTAAAGGTAAACTTGCAGGTTGAGTCTGTAATTAAGAAAGCAAATGCAATGTTGTCATTTATCTCAAGAGGCTTGGAATATAAAAGCAGGGATGTACTTCTGAAGCTTTATAAAGCATTAGTTAGGCCCCATTTAGAATACTGTGAGCAATTTTGGGCCCCACACCTCAGGATGGACATACTGGCACTGGAGCGGGTCCAGTGGAGATTCACACGGATGATCCCAGGAATGGTAGGCCTAACATACGATGAACGTCTGAGGATCCTGGGATTATATACACTGGAGTTTAGGAGGTTGATGGGAGATCTAATAGAAACTTACAAGATAATGAATGGCTTAGATAGGGTGGACGTAGGGAAGTTGTTTCCATTAGCAGGGGAGACTAGGACCCGGGGGCACAGCCTTAGAATAAAAGGGAGTCACTTTAGAACAGAGATGAGGAGAAATTTCTTCAGCCAGAGAGTGGTGGGTCTGTGGAATTCATTGCCACACAGGGCGGTGGAGGCCGGGACGTTGAGTGTCTTTAAGACAGAAGTTGATAAATTCTTGATTTCTCGAGGAATTAAGGGCTATGGAGAGAGAGCGGGTAAATGGAGTTGAAATCAGCCATGATTGAATGGTGGAGTGGACTCGATGGGCCGAATGGCCTTACTTCCGCTCCTATGTCTTATGGTCTTATGGATTTTCCCAATTTGCACATGAATAAGCAGCAGTTGTATTTTCAGGTGTTGAATTTTGGTCTAATTGTGTCTTCTGTCCTGATGATCTGGAAAGGATTTATGGTTCTGACAGAATGTGAAAGCCCGATTGTAGTTGTTCTCAGTGGGAATATGGAACCTGCCCTCCACAGAGGTGACCTTCTCTTCCTGACCAATCGTGTAGAAGATCTCATTCGAGTTAGCGAAATTGTGGTTATCAGGATTGAAGGACGAGAAAGTCCAATAGTACGCAGGGCGCCGAAAATTCATGAGATGGAAAGTGGACACATAAAACTCCTGACAAAAGGTGAGAACAATGCTGTTGATGACCGAGGCCTCTACAAACAGGGGTGACAGTGGTTAGAGAAGAATGGTGTTGTGGGGCCAGCACGTGGGTTTGTACCTTACATTGGTCTAGTGACCATCGTGATCAATGACTATCCAAAATTTAAGAATGCAGTACTCGTTCTACTGGGGCTCTTTGTCCTCGTCCACCGGGAGTGAAGAATAGATGGACACTGCCTGAAGATATCAGCAGAGTTTCTCACCCCAAGTCAAATACTTAAACAGAAGAAAATGGCCAGCAGTCGTGCAATTCTGCAGCTATTCCTGTGGATTTCTGCTTTCTGCCAGATGTTGATTCAATGTTTTTTTAATGACTATCTGTAAGAATATTCTTTAGTGATGGACCGAAAGATGCCACCTTGAAGATGAAAACTTTTGCCGTTACTTCCGGCTTCTGAATTTAAACTTCTAACATAATCCAGAATTGGTCACTTGTTTGTTTAGGGAGGAAGGTGCAAAATTGAGGTGGGGGTGTGACTGAGGTTTGAAGCCAGCTGGGTCTGTATGCATGTCGCAAACTTTAGATCGGAGCTTGTTTTGGTTCACTGCCATTGTTTTAGTACCAATGTAAATGTGTTTTTCTGTGCGTAGTGGAGCAGATTGCCTCTGTGTACACTTTCCCAGCAAATCTAAGAAACGCTCTGGTCCCTCAAACTGTTTGGAAATCTCAAATAACTTCTAACCGAAGCAGCTACAGTACAATAAATGGTTGACAGGCACTGTAACCCAAAGACAGTGAATCGTCAAATGGATCCGTCCAGTTAATTGTTTGCCAGATCCAAAGACAGAAACAAAGATAGAAAATAGAAGTAGGAGGAGGCCATTTTATTACAGACTGAAAATGTGAAATGGCAATGTGTATAAATTTGGACTGTAATATAGATATTAGAACTATATTACACATTGGACAGTTCGGGATCATCTGTTTCCAGTTCACCTCTACTATCCCAGTTTTTTATTCACCTTAAATAAGATAGTGGTAGAGTGTGTAAGTGCCCTTTGTATGTCGTGACAGAGATGTGGGAGTGCTACATACAAATCAGATCCAAACCCTGGGACATCCTTGGCCGACGAAAGATTTTGTCAATAAAAATTGGTGAGAGCCTTGCTACAGTTGTGGTCCTGATTGTCATTAACCATAACGGCCATCCCCAATTTTCATTTTTTAATATATGTATGTATGGGGCAACACGGTGGTTAGTACTGCTGCCTCACAGCGCGAGCGACCCGCGTTCAATTTTATGCACTGCCATTAGGTATTTCCAGCACACTGTTCTGGGAGCAGAGCCCCTTGTTTTCATGGTGGGCTGGGTCCAATCTGCCTTGTGTGATTATAGTGTGAAGTACTTGGGACCTGTACCACGCAGGAAACCCTTTTGCAAATTATCTTCTTGGAGGGGTGGGAATTTGTAAAGTCAATAAAACCATTTCTTTCATTTGAAAAAGAATCACGCCCCAAGATGGTGGGTATATGTCAATTTGCTCAGGCCAATTTAATAGTGCAAAAGGGGACAGATTCATAGTGACAGGATTTATTCATATTTGGAAACAGATGGGACTTATTAGCGAGAAGCAGCATGGTTTTGTGAAGGGGACGTCGTGTCTCACTAACTTGATTGAGTTTTTTGAGGAAGTGACGAAGATGACTGATGAAGGAAGGGCAGGGGATGTTGTCTCCCTGGACTTCAGTAAAGCCTTTGACAAGGTTCCTCATGGCAAACTGGTACAACAGGCGAAGTCACACGGGATCAAAGGTGAGCTGGCAAGATAGATACAGAACTGGCTCGATCATAGAAGACAGAGGGTAGCGGTAGAAAGATGCATTTCTGAATGGAAGGCTGTGTTTTGTGGTGTCCCACAGGGATCAGTGCTGGGACCTTTGTTGTTTGTATATAAATAAATGATTTGGAGGAAAATGTAGCTGGTCTGATTAGTATGTTTGCAGATGACACAAAGATTGGTGGAGTTGCAGATAGTGAAGAGAATTTTCAGAGGCTACAGCAGGATATAAATCATTTGGAGACTTGGGTAGAAAATGGCAGGTGGAGTCTAATCCAGATGTATATGAAGTAATGCATTTTGGAAGGTCTAATACAGGTGGGAATTATACAGTAAATGGCAGAACCCTTTGGAATATTGACAGGCAGAGAGATCGGGGCATACAGGTGCACAGATCACTGAAAGTGGCAAGGCAGGTGGATAAGGCAATCAAGAAGGCATATGGCATGTGTGCCTCCATTGGCCGGGCACAGAGTATAAAAATTGGCAAGTCATGCTGCAGGTGCTCAGAACCTTAGGCCACATTTGGAATATTGCGTACAATTCTGGTTGCCACACTACCAGAAGGAATTGGATGCTTTGGAGAGGGTACAGAAACGATTTACTAGGATGTTACCTGGTCTGTAGGGTGTCTACTATGAGGAGAGGTTGGATAAAGTCGGATCGTTTTCTCTGGAACAATGGAGGCTGAGAGGCGACCTGATAGAGGTTTATAAAATTATAAGTGGCATGGACAGAGTGGATAGTCAGACGCTTTTTTCCATGATGGAAAAGTCAATTACTGGGAGATGTGGGTTTAAGGTGCGAGGGGGAAAGTTTAGAGATGTGCGAGGCAGGTCTTTTACACAGAGAGTGGTGAATGTCTGGAATATGCTGCCATGAGGTGGTGAAAGCAGATACAATAGCAACGTTTAAGAGACATCTTGACGAATACATGAATAGGATGGGTCTCGAGGGATACGGACCCCGGAGGTGCAGAGGTTTAAGTTAAGATAGGTATCATGATCGGCGCAGGCTTGGAGGGTCGAAGGGCCTGTTCCTGTTCTGTACTGTTCTTTGTTTGTCCTTTGAAGTGGTTTTGTTCCAAAGGAGACAGTTCTAAGACATTAATTTGCAAAACAAACGCATTATTCAGGTATGGAGAGCAGAGCTGCACCTAAAAACATCTCTCCCTTTAAAAAGCCTGGCACTGACACTGCATCTGCACATGCGCATGAAGTGCTCTCCTTAACGCTGCAACACAAACTGAGTTGCAAACCACCAGGGGTGATTCCACTGTAAATTATGGAGGACACATCTGCCAAAGGGATATTTCCACAGAGTCGCAGCACAAAACCTCCCGCAAAATGAAATCTCTGCGGTAGCTGAAATTAAAACGGAAAATGCTGGTGGGACTTATGGAGACAGAAACAAAATTAACATTTCAGTCCTGTGACCTTTCGGCAGTTCGCGTCACTGAGCATTTCCAGCATTTTCCATTGTCATTTCAGATTTCCAGCATCTGCAGTATTTTGCTTTTGTGTCACTGTCAAGCTTTTTTTTCAATCTTTTCAAATTGAGCTCTGTGATATTTTCCTGCTCGTCAGAATTCGAGTTAGGAATGGCGAGCTAGTTCAATGACATCATCGGGCGTGAGGTTGTTGGAATATAATTGTTTCTCTTGGGAATTTCATCATTAATATATTGGAACATATGCTATCAAGTTTAATTGTTTACTAAATCATCTCTGTCCTACATCGTATGGTACATTTACACTTCTATAGTTTAAAAAAGATTAAGCAGTGAGCTTACAGAGTAGGGGGGGGGCGGAATTCTCCGGCCGTTGGAATTCCCTGTTCCCAGGGGTAGTACATCCCTGTCCGCAGGCTTCCCAGCAGCGTGAGTGGCTTCAGTGAGAAATTCTATTGACAGGAGGCGGGAATAGAGAATCCTGCTCCCGTTTTAGGATACTGTGTAAAACAAATACTGGGGGTATTGATTAGACAGGTCTCAGGTTATCAGTCACTTGTGCATGGTGATATCAATTATAGATACAGGTTGGGACATTACTTATTGACTTTCTCAATTTGTTGGGGGATGAGGACCAATAGCACATACATGTCTTTGTATACTAATCCCAGACATAAATAGCGGCGAGAGAGAGAGGCTGAGACTTCAGTAAAGAGCGCGGAGAGAGAGAGAGCGAGACTTCAGTAAAGAGCGCGGAGAGAGAGAGTTCGAGACTTCAGTAAAGAGCGCGGAGAGAGAGAGGGCAAGACTTCAGTAAAAAGCGCGGAGAGAGAGAGGGCGAGACTTCAGTAAAGAGCGCGGAGAGAGAGAGGGCGAGGCTTCAGTAAAGAGCGCGGAGAGAGAGAGGGCGAGGCTTCGTAAAGAGCGCGGAGAGACGGCGAGGCTTCGTAAAGAGCGCGGAGAGAGAGAGGGCGAGGCTTCAGTAAAGAGCGCGGAGAGAGAGAGGGCGAGGCTTCAGTAAAGAGCGCTCTCGGGTAAGACAGCTGTTTGTTTGTTTGTTTCAAAATTGAAAAAAAATGGTATTGTGACATCACCTCATTGTCTGAAAGTCAGACTGGGCTAAATTTGAATATCTGGAGTTACAGATTTAAATACGAGTATTGATTTGACTTAGATTAACATTTTAAAGTTGATTTGAATTACTATTTTTAAAATTTTTAATTTGACTTCAAAACTACTTTGGGTTGATTTAAATTACTATTTTTAATTTGATTTAAATATCTTTTTAAATTTCAATTAAATAACTATTTTAAATTTTTTGTCAGATCAAGAGGGATAAATACTCAGTTTAAAACAAAAATCTAATTAAATAGTACACGGGGATTGGATTTAATCTGACACAAATACCTCTTTCTAAAGTTTAATTTCAAAGGTTTAATTTAAAGGAATAATTCATGGCAGGACAGCTCCAAGGCGTGGTCTGCTCCTCTTGCTCCATGTGGCAGGCTGGAGACTGTTCCAGTCCCCAGGGTCAGCATGTGTGCAGAAAGTGTCTCCAGTTACAGCTCCTGGAAGCTCGAGTTTCAGAGCTGAAGTGGCGGCTGGAGACACTGAAGCGGCGGCTGGAGCATCGTGGATAGCACGTATAGAGAGGTGGTCACACCGCAGGCTCAGACTCCGCAGGCAGGAAGGGAATGGGTGACCACCAGACAGAGCAAGAGAGTGAGGCAGGTAGTGCAGGAATCTCCTGTGGCCATTCCCCTGCAGAACAGATATACCGCTTTGGATACTGTTGAGGGGAATGGCCTCTCAGGAAAACAGCAACAGCCAAACTCGTGGCACCACGGTTGGTTCTGCTGCAGAGGGGAGGGGTGATAAGTGTGACAGTGCAATAGTTATAAGGGATTCAATTGTAAGGGGAATAGACAGGCGTTTCTGTGGCCGCAAATGAGACTCCAGGATGGTGTGTTGCCTCCCTGGTGCTCGGGTCAAGGATGTCTCGGAGCGGGTACAGGACATTCTGGAGGGGAAGGGTGAACAGCCAGTGGTCGTGGTACACATCGGTACAAGCGACACAGGTAAAAAAAGGGATGAGGTCCGAAAAGCAGAATACAGGGAGCGAGGAAGGAAGTTAAGAAATCGGACCTCGAAGGTAGTGATCTCAGGATTACTACCGGTGCCACGTGCTAGTCAGAGTAGAAATGACAGGATATATAGGATGAACATGTGGCTGAAGGGATGGTGTCAGGGGGAGGGTTTCAGATTCCTGGGGCATTGGGACCGGTTCTGGGGGAGGTGGGACCTGTACAAACTGGACAGGTTACACCTGGGCAGGACTGGAACTCATGTCCTAGGGGGGCTATTTACTAGAGCGGTTGGGGAGTGTTTAAACTAATGTGGCAGGGGGCTGGGAACCGATGCAGGAAGTCGGAAGGTAGTAAAACAGGGGCAGAAACAAAAGGCAGTAAGGGAGAAAGTTTAAGGCAAAAATCAAAAAGGGCGACAGTACAAGGCACAGTGACTGAGGGGAGCTCAGTGAAATAGGTCCAGTAATACTAAAAGGAATAAAAAGGGAAGTAAAAACATAAATCGAAAGCAACGCGGCAGGTTGTTACATGAAGATATGGGTTCAACGACAAGGAAAATTAGGAGAAAAATTAAGAGGAAAAATAACTTAGGAGAGATTACAGATCAAGGTGTTAAGATTCAAAACAGAGGTATAAAAGCCAACATAAGTGTAGTTTACCTGAATGCTCGTAGTATTCGGAATAAGGTAAATGAGTTGATGGCGCAAATTATCGTGAATGACTATGATTTAGTGGCCATTACTGAAACGTGGTTAAAGGATGGTCACGACTGGGAGTTAAATATCCAAGGGTATGAAACTGTTCGGAAGGACAGAGTGGATGGTAAGGGAGGTGGTGTAGCTCTGTTATTTAAGGATGACATCCGGACAATAGTAAGAGATGACATCGGTGCTATGGAGGATAAGGTTGAATCCATTTGGGTGGAAATCAGGAATAGTAAGGTGAAAAAGTCACTGATAGGAGTAGTCTATAGGCCACCAAATAGTAACATTATGGTGGGGCAGGCAATAAATAAAGAAATAACGGATGCATGTAGAAATGGTACAGCAGTTATCATGGGGGATTTTAATCTACATGTCGATTGGTTTAACCAGGTTGGTCAAGGCTGCCTTGAGGAGGAGTTTATAGAATGTATCCACGATAGTTTCCTAGAACAGTATGTAATGGAACCTACGAGGGAACAAGCGGTCCTAGATCTGGTCCTATGTAATGAGACAGGATTGATTAATGATCTCATAGTTAGGGATCTTCTCGGAAGGAGCGATCACAATATGGTGGAATTTAAAATACAGATGGAGGGTGAGAAGGTAAAATCAAACACTAGTGTTTAGTGCCTAAACAAAGGGGATTACAATGGGATGAGAGAAGAGCTAGCTAAGGTAGACTTGGAGCAAAGACTTTATGGTGAAACAGTTGAGGAACAGTGGAGAACCTTCCAAGCGATTTTTCACAGTGCTCAGCCAAGGTTTATACCAACAAAAAGGAAGGACGGTAGAAAGAGGGAAAATCGACTGTGGATGTCTAAGGAAATAAGGGAGAGTATCAAATTGAGGGAAAAAGCATGCAAAGTGGCAAAGATTAGTGGGAGACTAGAGGACTGGGAAATCTTTAGGAGGCAACAGAAAGCTACTAAAAAAGCTATAAAGAAGAGAAAGATAGATTATGAGCGTAAACTTGCTCAGAATATAAAAACAGATAGTAAAAGTTTCTACAAATATATAAAACAAAAAAGAGTGGCTAAGGTAAATATTGGTCCTTTAGAGGATGAGAAGGGAGATTTAATAATGGGAGATGAGGAAATGGCTGAGGAACTGAACAGGGTTTTTGGGTCGGTCTTCACAGTGGAAGACACAAATAACATGCCAGTGACTGATGGAAATGAGGCACTGACAGGTGAGGACCATGAGATGATTGTTATCACTAAGGAGGTAGTGATGGTCAAGCTAATGGGGCTAACGGTAGACAGGTCTCCTGGCCCTGATGGAATGCATCCCAGAGTGCTAAAAGAGATGGCTAGGGAAATTTCAAATGCACTAGTGATAATTTACCAAAATTCACTCGACTCTGGGGTGGTCCCGGCGGATTGGAAATTAGCAAACGTGACACCACTGTTTAAAAAAGGAGGTAGGCAGAAAGCAGGTAATTATAGGCCAGTTAGCTTAACTTCGGTAGTAGGGAAGATGCTGGAATCTATCATCAACGAAGAAATAGCGAGGAGCCAATCGATGTGGTATATCTGGATTTCCAGAAAGCCTTTGACAAGGTGCCACACAAAAGATTGCTGCATAAGATAAAGATGCATAGCATTAAGGGTAAAGTAGTAGCATGGATAGAGGATTGGTTAATTAATAGAAAGCAAAGAGTGGGGATTAATGGGTGTTTCTCTGGTTGGCAATCAGTAGCTAGTGGTGTCCCTCAGGGATCAGTGTTGGGCCCACAATTGTTCACAATTTACATAGATGATTTGGAGTTGGGGACCAAAGGCAATGTGTCCAAGTTTGCAGACGACACTAAGATGAGTGGTAAAGCAAAAGGTGCAGAGGATACCAGAAGTCTGCAGAGGCATTTGGATAGGTTAAGTGAATGGGCTCAGGTCTGGCAGATGGAATACAATGTTGACAAATGTGAGGTTATCCATTTTGGTAGGAATAACAGCAAAAGGGATGATTATTTAAATGATAAAATATTAAAACATGCTGCTGTGCAGAGAGACCTGGGTGTGCTAGTGCATGAGTCGCAAAAAGTTGGTTTACAGGTGCAACAGGTGATTAAGAAGACGAATGGAATTTTGTCCTTCATTGCTAGAGGGATGGAGTTTAAGACTAGGGAGGTAATGCTGCAATTGTATAAGGTGTTAGTGATGCCACACCTGGAGTATTGTGTTCAGTTTTGGTCTCCTTACTTGAGAAAGGACGTACTGGCGCTGGAGGGTGTGCAGAGGAGATTCACTAGGTTAATCCCAGAGCTGAAGGGGTTGGATTACGAGGAGAGGTTGAGTAGACTGGGACTGTACTCGTTGGAATTTAGAAGGATGAGGGGGGATCTTACAGAGACATATAAAATTATGAAGGGAATAGATAGGATAGATGTGGGCAGATTGTTTCCACTGGCAGGTGAAAGCAGAACTAGGGGGCATAGCCTCAAAATAAGGGGAAGTAGATTTAGGACTGAGCTGAGGAGGAACCTCTTCACCCAAAGGGTTGTGAATCTATGGAATTCCTTGCCCAGTGAAGCAGTTGAGGCTCCTTCATTAAATGTTTTAAAGATAAAGATAGATCGTTTTTTGACGAATAAAGGGATTAAGGGTTATGGTGTTCGGGCCGGAAAGTGGAGCTGAATCCACATAAGATCAACCATGATCTCATTGAATGGCGGAGCAGGCTCGAGGGGCCAGATGGCCTACTCCTGTGCCTAGTTCTTATGTTATGTTATGTTATACCTCATTCTAATTTCAGTCTATTATGAACTGTTCAGAGTTCTGTGGATACGTAGAGAGATTAAAACTAAACTAAAACTTAAAAGGTGGTATTGTTAAAATTCCAGTACAGACCAATACATTTTAAAAAGAAACTCAAACTTCTAGTTAATAGCTAAAATAATGATACATCAAGATTTCACATGTTAAAACTTGTCCTGTAACAAATGACCAAAAGCACTATTGACTAAACACTACTTTCTTTTTGTAGGCAACCTATTCTCTGAACTACACAGACAAACTTTCAACTTTTATATTTCTCACACATCGCACTCTCCTTGGAATTACAGTCCTTATCATAAACACTCTACAATTCCTTCCAGCTACCAATTGTTTCCCATAACCCCATTTTATTGTGTAGTAACATTGACCATCTCCAGATGCTTTCCGCAGTTTCCAGGGAGTTTCTTAAATCCACCACCAGCAGTAAAATCTGTTTAGATGATTCTTCTTCTGCCGACCATGCTAGGCTGAATCTCCTGGAATCCTTAGACGCCTGCAGGATGTGTCTCTTTGACTAGAGACTGTCTGCATCCCACATCTGGCAGGCGGTAGATTGAAAAGCCAAACACCCTTTTCTCTCTTATGACCACATAAAAACTGCTCTCTGCCTGAGTTATTCATTGATTAATGGGAAGACTGTAACTTTATCTCAGATATGGCTTCCTTTCTTCTCTTCCCCATGACAATGTGAAGCACAGTAATCTTGTATTGAAGTACAAATGTTAATTGGCTATCCTTGACCCAACTCCATTTCATCTTAGAAATGAATGGACGGTTTACAATATAACTCTTTCATAAATACCCCGCTCGTGGCAGAATCAGGATTCACACACCCCACCAGCAGGATGATACCCATTTGCATCCAATTAATGGGTGGGACACCAAATTCTCCACGTTTCCATGGTTTTCTGGCCTTCAGGGCCAGGATTCATGCAGGTGTGGATTGGTACAAGTATTTGTGGGCATGGCTCTGGTGCAGTGGACCTCATGATGGGTCAAGAGGGTAACCATTTATGTAGATGCCCCAAAAGTCCATCTGACTGTCTGAAATCCTGCCCACCCTACCCCAACCAGCCCCTCCCCCCACCCCATATCAGAGACCCTCACCAGAGACACCCCGATATCAGAGAACCCCACAACAGAGAAGCCCACATGTCAGAGAACATGCCATAAGAGAGAACCCCCCCCCTAACAGAGACTCCCCCCCGCAACAGAAACCAGCCCCAATAACAGAGACATCCCTCCCTCCCCCAACACCAGTCACCCATGCCTAGATGCAAAAGAGCAGTCCAGGCAGCAAGAGCCAATCGTTGCTTTTTAACTCACCTGTCCTTTATAGCTGAAGCCTCTGGCAGGTGTCTAGAAAGCAGCAGCTGTAACTTCACAGCAAGCAAGACCACATCACAAGGCTTTAATCACCCTCAGATCCTTTGATCTGCAAGGCTTTTAAAATAACTTTTATGAGGCTGTATTGACAGTTTCCGGACAACCAGATGTCTCGATTATTTAATTTAATTTCTCTTCACACTTTAAGAACCTCAAGTAGCCTGCTGTGAAACTAACTGCAATGCTTATAAACATCTAGGAGTTAAGTGCTTTCACTTCCTCATTTTCTCAGCGGAAAGCACTTAATTGCTTTTGATATGGTCATGAGCTGTCAATCATAGTTAGATGCTTTTAGAAATATCTTGCCTGGAAACATAGAGAGGGGTTCCATTGTTGCTTAGAGAAACACCCTACAGTCATGCCTGTCAGTGGCTAACTGCACATTCTCAGCCACCTTTGGAGTTTGTGTCCATTTTAAAATATAAAGTATATAGATATTTTTGAAGTCCAAGATGTCTGTGTATAATTCCATGTTTTTTTTTTGTCCATCATCATAACACTTTCTAACTTGGTTATTGCATTATGCTATTAGTTTGTGGATTCCATGAATCCCACACATCACTTAATCGCCAGTATTTTATGAGGAGTGACAAGGACAATTGGTATCATTACTGAACGCTGATGGTTTGAATCACTTCAATGATTTGTCACCTCACAATTTAGGAGCACTGTGAACATATGTTGCTAAATATTCGATGATCCAAAAGATTCAGTTAAGACAAGAAACAAAACTGTTGCAGTTGTACTGAGCTGACTAATCCTAGCAATTTCACAAAGAGACAGAATCCTGCCTTAAAATATCGACATACTCTGTCACATTCTCAAATCTCTTCAGTTTAAGAAAGGATCAATGAATTAATGATGTGACAGAACTAAATATGATTTTGCTGCAAAGGACCGACAGCCATTTTATTTTGATGCATGGTACATAGTTTTGGAAAGTAAACAAGCTGGGTTAATGTCACACTCCCTGATGAGGGTGGCATGGTGGCACAGTGGTTAGCACTGCTGCCTCACAGCGCCAGGGACCCGGGTTCAATTCCGGCCTTGGGTGACTGTCTGCGTGGAGTTTGCAGATTCTCCCCGTGGGTGCGTGGGTTTCCTCCGGGTGCTCCGGTTTCCTCCCACAGTCCAAAGATGGATTGGCCATGGTAAATTGCCCTTTAGTGTCCAAAGGTTATATGGGTTCCGGGGATAGGGCAGGGAGTGGGCCTAGGTAGGGTGCTTTTTCGGAGGGTCGGTGCAGACTCGATGAGCCAAATGGCCTTCCTCTGCATTGCAGGAATTCTATGTTTCTGTGACACAGACTTTGAAAAGGCACTTGGTAAAGAGCCACATGATAGATTTCTGAGAAAAGTTTGATCTCATGGAAGAAAAAGGACAGAAGCTGCAGGAAAATTGGCTGGGTGACGAGAAACTGAGAGCAGTGGTCGATGACTGTGTTTTGGACTGGAGGAAGGTTCATGGTGGAGCTCCCCAGGGTTCTGCTCTTGTGCTATTTTTAATGATCTGGATCTTAGTGCAGGGCACAGTTTCAAAATTTGAGATGATACAAAAACTGAAAGCATTGTGAAGTGTGAGAAGGGTAGCTTAGAACGTCTAAAGGACATAGACATGGTGGAATGGGCTGACAAGTGGCAGATGCAATGTAATGCAGAGAAGTGCAAAATGATTCATTTTGTAGGAAGAACACGGATAGGCAATATAAAATGAAGAGTACAATTGTAAAGGGGATGCAGCAGTAAAGGGACTTGGGTGCAAGTATGTATAAATCATTGACAGGACAGGTTGAGACAGAGGTTAATAAAGAATCCTGGGCTTTTTCAGTAGAGGTGTAAAGTACAAAAGCAAGGACGTTATGCTAAACCTGTATCAAACACTGGACTACTGCATCCAATTCTGGGTATCACACCTCAAGAATGATGTAAAGGTGTTAAGAAAGTGTGAAGAAGGTGTGAAGAACTTCAATTACAGTGATACATAAGGTTATTAGTTACTAACCAGTATACTAAATGTTAAAATCTAACCATTATTAGTTAATCTGTCTTGGTAGTATAGTAGAGTGGGAAAAGTTAGAAATAGGGCACAGTAATCCAAGGTAGAGAGATTCTGGGTGTTTATGACAAGTTTTAAACAGCTTAATTCAGCGAAAACTGAGACCTTGAAGGAATGTGTTTGGTATTCAATTGTACTAATTGTGTTAACATGCCATTTTTTTAACTATTAAGACCTAAGAGCCCCCAGGGTGATTAATTTTAGGCGTGGCGACTAGGGGCTTTTCACAGTAACTTCATTGAAGTCTACTTGTGACAATAAGCTATTATTATTCTTATTATTAAACTGTTCACATCTGGATACTAATTTGGACCAACCGATTAAACTAATAGAATAAAATTGTGAGATAAATTAAATTGCAGCCCCTTAAAGGGAGATTGCGACAAAAAAAACCTCAAAGGAAACTTAAAACATCAAAACAAATTAAAGGGGTTGATAAAACACACCAGTCCCCACAGGGCTTGAAAGGCCTCAGCCATGCCAGTGGACACTGCATGATCCCTCTCTAAGGACACCTGGCTGCTAACGTGGCCATGGAAAAAGGGAGGACAGTTTGGCCGACGATCTCCTTGATTCCCCCACTGCCTGGTGGCAAGCTTGGACAGACCCAGGAGCAGGTTCACAAGGAGGTACTCCTTCCTCCCCACCAGATGCCCAAAGATCAGGAGCATGGGGCTGAAGTGCAAACAAACCTGAAGTAAAAGTGTTTCCAAAAACTAAAAAGAGGGTGCAGTCCATAACAACTCATATACGCATGGTCCATGGACTCCACAATTCTTCAGAAAACGCAGGCATCTTGGGAATCCATGATCTGACACATTCTACATTGTATGGGACCGATTTGTGTAACGCTTTCTTCCCCAGGTCCCCGATGGTAAAAGGGAGAACTGCTCCGTCGATAACAAACTCAGGACAAAGCACTGGTTTGGACTACAATCGCGAAAGTACGATTGCATAATTCATTACCTCCTGACTTTAATTGTATTATTAAGAAGCAGTGTTGATATTGCTTCAAAAATAATCTTTGAATACCCAGGACTACTGACACAGGAGAACAGCGTAAATGAATCAAGGGGAAAGCATATATTTTCATGTCCAAGGTACTTTATACAGTAACAGTATGTAAGTGTCAGTCACATGGACAGGGCTAAACCTGCAGAACCAATCATCAGGTGGAAACAACATACACAAGAGTCCAAAACAGGATAAAAGAGCACAGCCAAGAACTTATAATGGGATGGAGGATCACCACGGCAGACAGCATCATAACCATGTAAAGACATCATAGTAAGACAAAGAGAAGAAGCAATGATGTCCAAGCTGAGGAGTGTGCTCTACATCCAATGTTAACACTGGAAGTAAAGTGTGTAGCAACATGTAAACCACTGTCTGGTTTGTTAATTTTATATCTTTTTGTACTTAATAAATTCTCCCCAATTGCCTCAAATTGATCCGTTCCTCTGATGGTGTTCTTTGTCAAGTTCAAGAATCTTTACATTGTGCATGTGAACAAGAATTGGAATGTCTAGGCTTCCCAAAGTGATAAGACTTTGAAGCTTTGAGCTTTGAGCCAAGGGAGGCGAGCAAAGATGGATATGAAATGGTGCGATGTTTATATGAAAGATAGCTGGTAGGTCAAGAAAAGCGTGATCAAGCACAGTGAAGGAGGGGTTTATTGTATCAGAGCCAAAAGAGATAAAGGTTTGTGCGGTGGAGAAAACTGGAAGTGAGAAAACAAGGCAGGAGGCAAGGGGAATGTAGTGATCTCTGTATATCAATATACATTAAGAAGTCTTACAACACCAGCTTAAAGTCCAACAGGGTTGTTTCGAAAGGGAATTCACCTGAGGAAGGAGCAGTGCTCCGAAAGCTAGTGATTCGAAACAAACCTGTTGGACTTTAAGCTGGTGTTGTCAGACTTCTTACTGTGCTCACCCCAGTCCAACACCAGCATCTCCGCATCATTAATATACATGATCAATGTATGTAATGATAGTACAGGCAATTGAACACTGTCAGGACCTATATTAATAGCTTTCCCGCTCTTTCTGTGGTGAGTGTGTTTCAAGAGTAGTGAGAGAACAGACATAGGAAAGCTAGAGAGAGAAGAAATTATAAGTTTATCAAAGCATTGTATTGCATGATTTAATTAGTTATCTCTATAATTGTTTCTTTATTGTACTAGTTGAGTATTAAGTAAAAAGAACTCATAATATTTATTTATATTACTCAATAAATTAGTTTATCTTTACAAGAAGACTACTGCTCATTTCAATAACTTGGCTGGTTCAAAAGAGTAATATATATATTACACAAGGTAATATAACATGGTACCAGGCTAAACTAATCTTTTAAGAAAGGCTAGTATAGAAATTTGAACAAAAAAGAAGAAAAATCGGAATCAACTATTCAACTACAGAAGTCATTGCAACGTTGGCGACTTCGACGAAAACAGAGTTTAGATGGACCATGTGCAAGCTCCAAGATATCTAAAGACAACTGGTAATCTGTATTTAAACTGGAAGTTGTTTAAACAACAATTTCTACTCTATATAGAAGCTAGTGATTTAAACGCTGTGTCTAATGCAAGACAAATTGCTTTTCTTCTGTCCCCAGCAGGACCGCAAGCAATTGAGATTTATATCTTGTTTAATTTTGTGCTACTGAAGATAAATCAAAGTTTGAACAAATTATCGTGAAATTCGATGACCATTGCAAGATGCAAGCTAATGAAATCTTAGAAAGATTCAGGTTTCATAAGTGAATCCCAAAAGTTGGTGAACCGGTGAATAACTTCATCACAGATCTCAAGCTCTTAGCTCAAACCTGTAACTATGCGGATCTTACTGATTCTCTTATAAGAGATCAAATTATTTATGGGATAAATGATGATACTGTATGAGAAGCTATAATTCGGCAAAATGATTTAATGTTGAAAATCGCGATAGAAAAATGCATCTCCAGTGAACAGACCAAAAGTCAGTATTCAGAATTTTATCCTAAGGAAAAAGGCTCAAAAGTATACCACGAGGCAGAGAAAATCAAAATGGTGTCGCAGGCATCACAGAAGACTGTTCGGGACAGCAGCTACCCAGCGCGTGCATTCTCAAGCTCGGGACATGCACATTTCGCACAGAAATGCGAGAGGCCGCAAAAGAGGTCTGCGCATACACGGACACCAAACATATGTCACAGTGACAATGTCATTACGTGTTATAGGTGTGGCAACGCCCATTTAAAGGGACAATGCCCTGTTTTTGGAAAACGCTGTCTGAGATGATCCAAGCTAAATCATTATGCCTCTCAGTGTCAATCATCTGCAAGTTATCCTCCTCCTGCACGTGAACAGAACTACAACATGAGAGCTGTTAACAAAGATGAACAAATCAACACTCAACATGATTTCACAAAAGATGAAATTTTCTCGTTAGGAAATACTTTCTTCGTTGGAGAGGTTGAGGCACCTATGCAGACTCGTCAACAAACAAGCAAAGATTATCTGCAAGCAAGCAAAAAGGTACTTCAAGCAACACGAAAAGTTCGACCCAAAAATAAAAAGGATCTTCAAGCAACAAAAGATCAAGAAGTCAAGATCGTCAGAAAATAATGGATGACTGCTGTCCGTATTAATAATGCTCCAATCTCATTCAAATTAGACACTGGCGCTTCAGAGGTTTGTGGTTGTGGGTTTGGATAGTCCCTGAGGAGGGTGGGGTTCAGGGGCCTGGGAGGTGTCCAGTGTGGGGGCGGTGTGGGTCTGTGCAATAGTTACCCCAAAGCTAGAAGTGGTTTTAAATCTGCTATCTTTTTCTGGGTAGCTATTGGTGTAAGACAGTTGGAACAGTCCGAAGTTTGCAATTTAAGTCCCATTTTCGGATGGTTCTCAGTGTGGAGCAATTGCCCATTGCGAGTTTGCACTTCCCTGGCAATTACCATGCAAATCTTCATACCGTAGCTGGGGACCCAGTGCATCTTTGGGGTACTCCCGCCTGCCCACCTGCCCCCAGTCACACTGCCCTGGAGTTTGGACCTTATGCCTCCTTTATCTCATTAAAGTTGTCTCATATCTGAACTTTGCAGCCAGTTCGGTCTCATAACAATTATCATAAACTCCTCAGAAAAATAGCAGATGGATTGGAGAAGCTGGGACAGTGCTCCTTGAAGAAGAGAAGATTGAGTGGAGACTTGCAAGAGGTATTTAAAATAAAGAAGGGTCTGGATCAGTAGATCAGTGAAACTGGGGGGGGGGATTCTCAGACTCCACGCCGGATCGAAGGATCGCCGGGGCGGCGGCATGAATCCCGCCCCTGCCGGCTGCCGAATTCTCCGGCGCGGGGTTTTGGCGGGGGCGGGAATCGGGGCGCGCCAGTCGGCGGCTGCTGGCAGCGGCCCCCCGCCGGCGATTCCCCGGCCCGCAATGGGCCGAGTGGCCGCCCGTTTTCGGTGGGGCCCGCCGGCGTAAATCACAACAGGTCCTTACCGGCGGGACCTTGCTCCACGGGCGGCCTTCAGAGTCCTCGGGGGGGCTCAGGGGGATCTGGCCCCGGGAGGTGCCCCACCGGGGCCTGGCGTGATCCTGCCCCCGCCGGTTGCCGAATTCTCCGGCAGCGGATATTCGGGGGGGGGGCGGGAATCGCGCTGCGCCGGTCGGCGGGCCCCCCCCCCGGCGATTCTCCGGCCCACGATGGGCCAAAGTCCCGCTGCTGCAATGCTTGTCCCGCCGGCGAGAATCAAACCACCTCTCTTACCGGCGGGACTAGGCGGCGCGGGCGGGCTCCGGGGTCCTGGGGGGGGCGCGGGGCGATCTGGCCCCGGAGGGTGCCCCCACGGTGGCCTGGCCCGCGATCGGGGCCCACCAATCTGCGGGCGGGCCTGTGCCGTGGGGGCACTCTTATCCCTCCTACCTGGCAGGGTGGGGGGTCCCAGCGGGATGGAGTGGCGAGAACCACCCCGGCGTTGGGCCGCCCCAAAGGTGTGGATTTCTCCGCACCTTTAGGGGCCAAGCCCTCACCTTGAGGGGCTAGGCCCCCGCCGGAGTGGTTGGCGCGCCGCCGGCCGTCGGGAAAGGCCTTTGGCGCCACGCCAGCCGGGGCCGGAAGGACTTCGCCAGCTGGCGGAAGTCCGGCATGCGCGGGAGCGTCAGCGGGTGCTGACGTCATGCCCGCGCATGCGCAGGAGAGGTCTCTTACGCGTCGGCCATGGTGAAGGCTGTGGCTGAGAGCTCACCCCGTAGCCCACCCGCGCTGCCTAGACCCGCCGGTAATAGAGGTGGTTTGATTCTCGCCGGCGGGACAGGCATTCCAGCAGTGGGACTTCGGCCCATCGCGGGCCGGAGAATCGCCGCGGTGGGCCCGCCGACCGGTGCGATTCCCACCCCCGCCGAATATCCCTGCCGGAGAATTCGGCAACTGGCGGGGGCGGGATTCACGCCATGCCCCAGCGATTCTCCGACCCGGCGGGGGGGTCGGAGAATCCCGCCCAAGGTATATGAGAAAAGAAGCAATGGCGACATGAGGAGAAATGTATTTAGTTGATGAATGATTCGGATCTGGAATGCACTGTCTGAGAGTGTGGTGGAGGCAGACTCACACAGCGAGTGGTTAGGATCTGGAATGCACTGTCTGAGAGTGCGGTGGAGGCAGACTCACACAGAGAGTGGTTAGGATCTGGAATGCACTGTTTGAGAGTGTGGTGGAGGAGAGAGTGTGGTGGAGGCAGATTCACACAGCAAGTGGTTAGGATCTGGAATGCACTGTCGGAGAGTGTGGTGGTGGCAGATTCACACAGAGAGTGGTTAGGATCTGGAATGCACTGTTTGAGAGTGTGGTGGAGGCAGATTCAATTGCGGCTTTCGAAAGGAAAATGGAAACTGAAACAGGAAAATGTGTAGGGCTCGGGACAGGGGAGTGGCACTCAGTAAATTCTTCCTGCAGGGAGCTGACATGGATGGGGTGAGCTGACTGGCCTTCTATTCTGTGGTAACAGCCCTCTTGCCTCAGAGCTAGATTATTCTGGGTTCAAGTTCACTCCAGAAACGTCAGCACATTCTTTATTTCTGACATTAAGTACCATATTGTTAGAGATGTAGGGGGCTATTTTACCCAAAGGGTAGAAACAGGTACAAAATGAGTGCTCTGCTATTCAGGCAAGCTGTTTGAAAGTCTGCACTTAGCACACAGTTTATATCCCCATTGCTGATCACCATCATTTCAATTTGCCTAGAGGTGCTGAACTAGACGAGTGCTGATTAGGTGCAATTTGCATGGAGCAGGAGAGATGTGCATTCATTGTACCCACTTCCACAGAAGGTGTGGAGTTCTCTGAGGCTGAGGAGGCTATTCTCCCTTGCAGGAGCTAGTGCTGCCTTACCTGGTCTTATATTCTCCATTGCTCCAGACAGTGGAGGACCCCGAGCAATAAGTCCATGGCTACCCCTGTAAGGTGGAACAGCACAGCCCTCAGAGAGTTGGCGAAATAAGTGTTGCTTGGGTATCGATGAAGTTGTGACAAAGATAAGATCGTCAGACGTGTTTCAAAGGCCCTTTCACAATTTCAAGCAGCAAGTGGAACATAAAATTGCAAGTATCCTTTTAAGTAGCATTTGAAATTGATACCAATGCTGTGTTTCCTTCCATACTGCTGGTTGTTGTCAGGAGAAGACACAAATTGAAGTTCTAGCGAGCCACCAAAATGCTACGCGATCTCTTTAAGCAGAGCTTGCGGGCATTTTTATTGGCGATGAACTGTTTAATATGCCTCCGTGTGGGTTTCCCAAACTGGTTTCAACTCCTTTACCAAGACGCCATTTTGAGAAATCAGCATTCCAGTTCGAAATTTGTCTTGGCCACTTCCCTCAGGCTCCTTCCTAATGCATTCAGGGAAAACCACCCGAGCTGTCTGTTCGATGAGATCTTAAAACCATAGGTCCCAACAGCGAAGTGGATGTGAAAGATCCCTTGGCAGTATTGGAACAAGACCAGGCAGGAGTCCCAGGAAATAATTAGGCCTTAACTATCACAGAATAAAAGACAGATTAACTGATCAGTGATCTTATTACTGTTTGAGAGATCTTGCTGTGCACCATTTGGCAATCACTTGTGTCTCCAGAACAGCAGTGACAGCACGTCAGAACAATTCCATTGGCTATCCTGCTTAAATACATGGTGTTATTGAAAGTTGATGGAATTACTTGGGTGGGTGAAAGCTGATGGAATTACTTGGGGGGGGGGGGGGGGGGAGCAGTTGGAAGCTTCCCGGAAATCCAACGGGATTGGGTGTGACACTGCCTTTAGACCTTGACCTACAGGAAATTGAGCATGAGTGTAAAAGAGCCTTGCACCCATCCAGTACAGAGAATCCTTACAGTGCAGAAGGCGGTCACTCAGCCCATCGAGTCTGCATCGATCCTTTGAAAGAGCACTCTACCTGGGCCAACACCAGCGCCCTATCCCCATCTAACCTGTACATCTTTGGACACTAAGGGGCAATTTTAGCATGGCCAATCCACCTAACCTGTCAGGTGTCTTCCTTGTGCTCTCCAACCCCCCCGCCCCCATCTTACAGTATAGAAGGCGGCAATTCGGCCCATCTTTTTTTGGTTTGCTAAATAAACTGGATTTCTCAATGGTTCCCGTGTTCATGAGGCCGTAGCACACTCGTTAGTCACAAGAGAATGGTCAGAAGGCAGTTCAGGTGCTTTGAGCTCTTACCTCCCAGTCTGGATCATTCAAGCAGATGTGGTGGAGGTTCACAAAGTCACAGCAGATCGGAGGAGAAAGGGGAGAGAGAGAAATAGGCGTGAGTTGGAGAGAGCTGCTGTGGGCTGGATGGAATCACTGTGGACGGGTCAGGTCACTCACCCATACTGAGCAGCGCCTTCTGCAGAACCTCATCGGTCATCATCACCCGGGGACGGCTCGCTCGGGTCCTCGCAACTGGATTGCGGACACTCCTGCTCACTGTGGCTGCCTTTGCCGAGGCTCAGATTGCTTCTCCCTCTCTCTTTATGCCTGCCTGATGTCTTTGACCATTTCTCACCAACACTCTTCCCCATCACAAAGGACACGGGCACCTCCTGCACACGCCACAATGTAGACCAAGGGAGACCTGGACGGACCACACTGGGGTCCCACCGCTGGGGACCGGACTCAGTCACCCTGTCTGGGAATACCCCAGCCGGAAGGTCAGAAATAACCCTGACCCGGCAGTTACACCAATGGCGACCAAATAGAAACCTAGCTGCAAGCTAACAGCAAATGTCACTTTCTACTTTTACAAATACCCTTTGACACTTGAATGGGTGCTCTTCTTTCTTTAGGCCCATAGGTTCCTCAATGCCACTCTCAAAGAAGCATTGTCCTCATTGGAAAATGCTCAACATGCCTCTGGTTGTGAGGGTCTCCCCTTGAAGAAAGATGTGGGAGAATTAATGAGGAAAAATGTGGGAGAATTAATGAGGTTATTGAGAAGCCAAAGACTTGCTACACTGAACACTGGTGAGGAAGCCTGATTAAAAACCATCGACAGATTTTGAACAGCCCTCTTGAATGTTGTCACTGCTGCTATGGGGCCTGTGGGCATACATTCCTTGGAGACAAGAATGTTGTCTTTGGTCAAATGGTCACTGAGGTAACAGAACAGCAGGTTTTGTTGCACATTTATTTAAAACATACCTCAATCTGATTGAGTTCTCAGCAACAAGTGGTTGGAAGGATTGCCTCAAAAGCAAACGGTGCCCGTTACGCAGTTTGGAGTACATTTTCTGTTTGGCCTGAGGCAAATAAGCAACCAGGTTTCACCAATGTTACAGCACCCTGGGCATGGTCAAGTCCAGCCCCACAGACCCCAGAGTTCCAACACAAGTGAATTGGCTGCCCAATAATTTACAGTCACCAGGTTTGTAAGTTGAAACACAATTAATGTTTATTTATAACTGAAATAAAGTTGAAGTAGGCATTGATGAGAATAGAATAACCGCAAGCTAACCAACTATCCCCTTTAACTGTTCGACCATCTACCCACACACACATACACACACACACACACACACACAAGGCAGTCAAAGACAGAGGCGGGAAGCGGTGAAAATAATAAGGGTTAAGGGCGAAAGATAAAGGTCCTTGCTTCAGTTGCTGAGTTCTTCAATGCGCCTTCTTCCCAGTATGAGTGAGGTTTAAAGTCTCTAATTTTGTAGCCTGCACTAGTTTTCGTGCAGTTTTTTTTAAGACACCAAACTGACTGGAGACTTTGTTTGCTCAGACTTTGCTCTCAGCTCATGGGTTCTCCTCCAGGACCTGTTTTCAGGAATCAAACACTCATCGGCCCGTTGGAGAGAAAGAGTTGGCTAAATCTTTTCATGAAGAGGCCTAGCAGTCGTTTTTTCCTTGAGAGGATTAAGCTGGGTTTTTCACCTCTTCTGCCAGAATTCAGACTGAAAGTAAAATGGAATCACGTGGCTGGAAAGAACCTTCCAGAGATACAACATCCAATCACCACCGGTGATGGGGCAGAATTCAACCTCTTCGGCTCATTCATTCCAAGTCAGTCAATCTGAGACATCACTGATGTCAGTCAAATCTTTCTGGAATCTGCTGGTTGGAATTACAGACAGCTTCATGCTTAGCCTTAGGGTCACAGGTCAATCTTCGAGGTCTACTCGAATTGAAGGCTCAGTCCCATCGATTCTCCATGATCAAAAGGTAAGATGTTAACAGCAAAAATTTAAATAAAAGAATGGGGAAAATAGGGAACAAACAGAGTTTAAACAGGAGGATCGATACACCAACAATTGGCATATTTAATGTAGGTCAGGAGGCTTGGTGAAAGATGTGGGGCTGGATTCTCTGTTCCTGAGACTAAGTGTTCACGTCGGGGCAGGTTCGTGGATTTTCACGACAGCAAAACTGACGCGGAACCTGGACCGATTCAGTGACTGTGGAGGGGCTAGCACTGGCGCTATGTGGAACACAATCGATTCCACTGAAAAATGATGCGGGGTTCACCGGGTCCGAGATCGATACCTGGGAGGCTGACCAGCTGCAGCCATACTTACACATTACAATCCCCACACACACTCATCCTAGCCAACAAGATGGCACTGGTTGTGCTAGAGCGTGCCTATCCTGCTGATGGATTGGCTGGGTCCAGGCGACACCTAAGACCTGTGGCCCTAAGTTTACAGTGAGTAGTCAGCAGCATGCGCAGCTGCATGGCTGCCTTGTAGGCCACGGCAACGGTGCTCTGTGCCCATCCACCCTGACCCCACAGCCCACCTCCTGGCCACCCCTCACTACTACTCCTGGCCCTGGCAGAAGCCCCCCCCTCCCCCCGTCCAGCAGCACAACTGTCAACAAACTATGGCAATGTGAAGACACTTTCCGTACCCCCTCTCCTTCATCAGCCAGGACGCTGGTTTCATGATTTGTAAAAGCACAAGTGAACTGTGCAGTCGGGAATTCGGCCCATCGGAGGCGGAGCATCACGGAGGCCCCGGAGACTACCGGGATGGGCCCACTAATGATGTACAAACAGTGTTTAGTGTATGTGCATTCTGGAATGCATTGACGCCACTATTGAGGTGACGAACAATTGAGATTTGTCATGACATCAGCGCCCGCCGCGATTTCAGCGTCGGAACCTATTCTCCGTCCAACTGCATTTACCGATTTCGGTGTCATCCAACAGAGAATTCCGCCCCTTAACTCTAACACTGATATAGGAATATCAAATTGCCTGGAGTATTCTTCCATCATGAGATATTTAAAGCTATTATTCTTGCAATAGCAATCATTTAAAAACAAAGTCTCTGATGGCATCAGAAATAGGTCTGACGTCGGTAAGAGATGAGGAAGGAGTGAAGGCAGAAGGCATGCATTAAAATATGATTTAACCGTTTAACTCAGCAACGCAGGTCCACAAGGGGAGAAAAACTATACTGGAGCAATTCCAACGGGTGAAGACCATTAAACTAAAAGGAACAACAGAAAACAACAGCTCACCAATCAGATAGGAAGATTACAACTGGCTTGCTGAAGATATGCCACAGAGACGGGGCCAACATCCATCAGAGGAAGACTGAACGGTTTCAGTGTCTCAGCCTAAACAAAGAAACTATGCGCCCATTAACTCCCAAACTGGGACTGATTGTATCTGTTCCATTGCTATAGGAACTAAAACATGCTATTTTCAAACAATAAATGTTACACAGTTTAAATTAAATCCAGATCCTGCAATTCTTAGCTGAGTTATGCTACATTTGGCCATTTAAAGAAGAGAGATCCTGGCTGACTTTCCCCGACTTGGCCCAGGGGCCTGTTATCCCACTCATACTGTCATGCTAGCTGAGATTACCTCACTCAGCATCAACTGGCTTGGAGATATTATGAAGAGATAAGAGCCTGCATTTCGTGTTTAGTTAATTATTGTGACAAACATGGTGCATTCATTTTAGACTTGCACTTGCAGCTAAATGGGAACAGATCCCAGCTTATATGAGCCCTTGTGTTCGACGAAGCCCAATTGTTTGAGGCCCTGTCAATATTGCCCTCGGGGCTACGCAGAATAAAGCTCCGAATATCACACTGCAATTCCTGGGAAACAGGGCTTCTATCTACCACACAAGATTCGGCTGTGACTCAAACTGCCTCTGTGGTGAATGTATTGCTGTAACAATTCACCATGTGCATATCTGTATTACGCTGTTGCCCATGTGGGCTCCACCTATGGACCATTGTAAGATATTACCTATGATATAGCATGTTGGGGCCTGTGTGGACTCCGCCCCTGGCTCCACCCCTTGAGGGGAGGTATAAAGAGCAGTCGCCCTGCAGGCGGCTCCCACTAACAGATCAGTCTCAGGTAGGCACTGTTCTAGTTGATTAAAGCCACAGTTTACTTCTACTCCTGGTTTCGTGTGAATTGATGGTCGCATCAATTTAATCAACTACAACGCCACGATGGAATCGGCCCTCAAACCTGACCGACTGGAACTTGATCCGCAGGCTGCGGAGGTGAGATTTTTTCACACTGGCTCCACTGTTTCAAGGCCTACCTTGCCGCCTCATCCTCGCCTTCCATCACCGACGAACAGAAGCTGAGTCTCCTCCACGCACAAGTGAGCCATCGAATCTCTGTTCACCTCAAGGAAGCCTCCACCTACGCAGACACCCTCGCGATGCTAGAGCGCCACTACGTAAGGCCCGTGAACGAGGTATATGTACGGCATCTCCTCACCACTCGCCGCCAGCATCCCGGGGAATCGCTGGAGGAGTACCTGCGTGACCTCAAAGTCCTTGCGTAAAGCTGCAATTACCAGGCTGTTACGGCCACTCAACATATGGACCTCGCCATCCGAGACACCTACGTGGCTGGAGTCAGGTCCAACTACGTGAGACAGCGCCTACTCGAAAAAGGTGCCCTCGACCTGGAAGAGACGGTAAAGTTAGCCTCCTCTCTGGAAGTAGTGTTCCAAAGCATTAACGCGTTCCCGTCTGATCACGCGGGCCCCTCGTGGACCCCCGACCAAAGATTACCCCAGACCTGTGCCGCGCGGCTGCCCGCCCACCATGGGGGCTACCCTGTTATTTCTGCGGCCAGCCTCAACACCCCCGGCAGCGCTGCCCGGCCCGTAACGCGAACTGCAGCGTCTGCGGGAGAAAAGGACATTTTGCTAAAGTTTGCCTGGCCAGATCCAAAAACTCAAAATCACAGGCCCGACCCTCAGACTCACAGGCCCGCAGTGTGGCAGCGTGTCTGCCGGCTCCGCCCCCGGACGCGTCATCGGCCTCGTGTTGTCCGTGGGGGCAGCCATCTTCCAGCCCACACAGTGTGTACGACTCACGAGGGCCGCCATCTTGGCCATCCTCGCCCACGCGGCCCGCCACGTGCGATTCATGGGGGCCGCCATCTTGGACGCCATCTTCCTCACCACCCGACACGTGCGACCGACGGGGGCCGCCATCTTGGCCGCCATCTGCAACGCCGCCCGACACGTGTGACCGATGGGTGCAGCCATCTTGGGACCACCCCAGCACCTCCGACCACGCCGGCTACCCGCAACTCAGCACGGTCACCCTTGACCAGTCGCGACCCAAACATTTCCGGAGCTCTACGATGACCGTCCGGGTAAACGGACACGAAGCGCCCTGCCTCTTCGACTCCGGGAGCACAGAGAGATTCATTCATCCAGACATGGTAAGAAGCTGCTCGCTCCCAATCTTCCCGGCGCATCAAACCATCTCCCTCGCTTCCGTGTCGCACTCGGTGCAGGTCCGGGGGTGCACTACCGCAACCCTCACAATACAGGGTGCCGAGTACGCCAATTTTAAATTATATGTACTCCCCGACCTCTGCGCTCCTCTTCTATTGGGACTGGATTTCCAATGTAACCTCAGGAGCCTAACCCTGAAGTTCGGCGGGCCCCTACCCCCATTCACCGTACGTAGTCTCGCGACCCTAAAGGTCGACCCTCCTCCGCTCTTCGCAAATCTCACCGTCGACTGCAAACCAGTTGCCACCAGAAGCAGGCGGTACAGCATCCAGGATAGGACTTTTATCAGGTCCGAGGTCCAGCGACTCTTGCGGGAGGGAATCGTCTAGGCAGCAATAGCCCCTGGAGAGCCCAGGCGGTGGTCGTCAGGACCGGGGAAAAGAACCAGATGGTGATAGATTACAGCCAAGCCATAAACCGGTACACGCACCTCGATGCGTACCCCCTTCCCCGGATCGCAGACATGGTTAATCAGATCGCGCACTACCGGGTGTTCTCCACGGTGGATCTGAAGTCTGCATACCACCAGCTCCCAATCCGCCGGGGGACCGCCACTACACGGCTTTTGAGGCAGGTGGCCGCCTCTTCCACTTCCTCTGGGTCCCCTTTGACGTCACGAACGGGGTCTCGGTCTTCCAAAGAATTATGGACCGGATGGTGGACCAATACGGGCTGCGGGCCACATTTCCGTACTTGGACAATGTCACTATCTGCGGCCATGATCAGCAGGACCACAATGCCAACCACCAGACATTTCTCCAAATCGCCCGAACCCTTAACGTCACTTACAACAAGGAGAAATGCGTTTTCCGCACAACCAGACTAGCCATCCTCAGCTACGTTGTGGAAAACGGGGTTCTAGGATCTGACCCTGACCGTATGCGCCCCCTTCTGCAACTCCCCCTTCCTCACTGCCCCAAGGCCCTGAAAATGTGCCTCGGGTTCTTTTCATATTACTCCCAGTGAGTCCCCAACTTTGCGGACAAAGCCCACCCACAAATCAAGGCCACCATCTTCCCACTGGTGGCTGAGGCCCGCCAGGCCTTCAGCTGCATCAAGGCGGATATCGCCAAAGCCGCGATGCACGCGGTGGACGAGTCCGTCCCCTTCCAGGTGGAGAGCGACGCATCAGAGATTGCCCTCGCCGCTACCCTCAATCATCGACGAGTTCTCCCTCTTCCCCTTTGCAATCCCTTGCCCCAACATGACCGCGGCCACCGTCATTAAAGCCCTACATAGTGTCTTCACCCTGTTTGGTTTCCCCACGTACGTTCATAGTGACCGGGGCTCGTCGTTCATGAGCGACAAACTGCATCAGTCCCTGGTCAGTAAGGGCATCACCTCGAGCAGGACTACCAGTTATAACCCCAGGGGGAACGGGCAAGTGGAGAGGGAGAACGCGACGGTCTGGAAGAACGCAACGGTCTGGAAGACAGTCTTCCTGGCCCTACGGTTTAGGAATCTCCCAGTTCCCCACAGGCAGGAGGTCCTCCCCGACGCACTCCACCCTTATTAGGTCCCTACTTTGCATGGCCACAAACGAGACCCCTCATGACCGCCTATTTGTTTTCCCCCAGGAAATCCACCTCCGGGGCCTCGCTTCCGCCCTGGCTGAAGACACCGGGGCCCGTCCTGCTCCGCAAACACGCCAGGAGCCATACGTCTGACCCCCTGGTTGAGAGGGTCCAGCTCCTACACTCCAACCCCCAGTATGCATACATCGAACACCCCGACGGCCGACAGGATACGGTCTCCCTCCGGGCCCTGGCACCCGCAGGTTCCACTACCACCGCCACCCCATCTTACCCCCACCCAACCTACGCTGACCAACCCCCCCCACATGGCACCCACACCCCCTCCCACCCGCCATTCCCCCTTCACCGACTCACAGGAATAAAGCCCCAGAAGACACGCTACCGGACTGCACGTCTGTGCCCACATCGGCGATTTCACTACCGATGCCAGCACGGCTGAGTTCGACGCCCGGGCCAGCTGCGATACCAGAGCTTCAGCGATCACAGTGCACAATCCATAAGCCGGGCGGGCTGAACTTATGAATCCTTCACCCCTGCCGGACTTCATTTTTTTTAACAGGGGGTGAATGTGGTGAATGTATTGCAGTAACAATTCATCATGTGCATATCTGTATTACGCTGTTGCCCAAACATGATGCATTCATTTTAGACTTGCATTTGTTGCTAAATGGGAACAGATCCCAGCTTATAATATGAGCCCTTGTGTTCGACGAAGCCCAATTGTTTGAGGCCCTGTCAATATTGCCCTCGGGGCTACGCAGAGTAATGTTCCGAATATCACACTGCAATTCCTGGGAAACAGGGCTTCTATCTACCACACAAGATTTGGCTGTGACTCAAACTGCCTCTGTGGTAAATGTATTGCTGTAACAATTCACCTTGTGCATATCTGTATTACGCTGTTGCCTATGTGGGCTCCACCTATGGACCATTGTAAGGTATTACCTATGATGTAGCATGTTGGGGCCTGTGTGGGCTCTGCCCCTTGAGGGGAGGTATAAAGAGCAGTCGCCCTATAGGCGGCTCCCACTAACAGATCAGTCACAGGCAGGCATTGTTCTAGTTGATTAAAGCCACAGTTTACTTCTACTCCTGGTTTCGTGTAAATTGATGGTCACATCAGCCTCATTAAGAAACATTTATTTCATACTGAAATGCTGATGGTGGTTTTTAGCATTGTTGCTTTCTATCCAGGATGCAGGGCTATCAAGTGGAAGGGTGCAAACAAATGTTTCAACAATTGAGTGCTGGAGGATGCTGGATTACTGATTAATCACAGTTCTTGGCAGATTTTATTCTCTAATTTCCCACGAGTAGCACTTTTTCATTAGTTTATCGTTCTTAGCTCAGTTTCCTTGATATCTCACCAATTTCTAACTGGATCAGTCACAAAATGAATCTCAATTAATGGATCCTTACTCAGTGTACTGAGGTTCTATTCACTTACCAAATATATTTCTACTCTTTTATATGAACATTTTGTGTCGGTTATATATCAGGTTTGTTCAACCTGATTTGCATTGGGATTGGGGAGGGGGAAGAGAGAGAGGGGGGAAACCATATTTCAATCCATCTTCCTCACTCGAGGGGCCGATGGACATATTTCAGGAAGATAAGGTTTCAGCCACATCAAACATAAATCAATGTCAAAACAATAAATTGATCATTTAATAAATAAATAAAAATGCTCCTTAAAAAGTGTCAAGCAGCAAAGTTCACCAATAAAACCGTTTTTTGTCTTTTCACTTCAGGAGCTGACCTCAAGACTGACTAGGCCCCATATCCTGGTCACACACAATGCGTGCGCGTGCGCACACGGACACATCACTCCCCATCAGGCCCACAAAGTTTGGATACTTTACCTCAATCGATCTGGAGGCAGTAGTCTCTCTTTTGGTGGATTGTCCTGACCGTCACTCACTCCACAGGCCTTCTCGACTCCAACCCGTTCCACGGGACTTCCTTACTCCAAACTGCTCCATTGGCCTTCCCGACCTCGTCCTGATTGCCCAACACTTGTTGCTTCCTGCTTTCCACCTTTCTCATCGCCCCTTTCTAGAGCCCTTGCTTGCTTTGCTAGCTTGGGACGGCCTGTGGAGCGATCAGCCAATCAGCATTATCGGAAAGCAGCATGATTTCACCTCATGTTCTCAGCCAGCTGCGTATTTGCAGATTTTGATATTTTATGTTTATTTTTAAAAATACATATAATGAACTCCCTGGCCTGATCTCTCATCTTTGCCCTGTGTTCCTTTTGGGGCCAGGGTCGACGGAGGAAGGCGGGAGAGAGAGCATGTGCTCTAAAATCAGAAGAGCAGCCACTCACCTTCACACTGTTCACTGCTCCTCCACTCAGAGATTATTCCCTGAATTTCTTGCTGATAGGCTCGTCAGTGAACACAATCATCAGAAAATGTGGGAGCGAGACAGCCAGTGATTGGAGGAGCGGATCCTTGCAGATATTTCATTCAATTTGAGCAGCGAGTCCTGCAGACTGGATACAGTAGTTTCGGAGGCGGGACTTTAGCCTGCGGGCTGTGTGTTGCACAAGTCTGTTAGATACAATCATGAAGCAAAAGTGATTTTTTTTTTTGTCATGCATTGTCATGTTTACATTCCCATCCGAGAAACACATTTCAAGGTCAAGATTTGTTTAAACATAATTGCTTTTGGTACTTCCGGCTTCATAGCTTGGGTGTTGGTGATGCTGCATATACAAACTCCATCTTCCAGTCCCACTATGATTATGTGACTCGTCAGTAAAATGGTTTGTAACCCTTCAAAGTAAAAACTAACAAAGTGGTTCTTTCTTGAGCCTCAATTTAATTCTTGTAGAAATTTCACTTAATTGGCACAGAGCTGCTTTCATTTAGTTAATTGACAGGAAGGATTATTTATATATGCATTTTGTTCAAGTTTCATCGCTTTAAAGTTAATTTACTCATTTGGAAACACTGATTTGTTTAATTAATTCTTGAAAAAACCTGGGGGTGCTATCATTTCCATTTGAGAAAGTTTATTCTCAAAACGTCACTTGTTCTCTTCCTCTTCAGTTCGGTCAGGTTTCCTTTTTCCTTTCACTCCTGACACATTTTGACAATTCCGTCACTCCATTCATAGATTTATTACCTCACTTTAATTTTGTCGCTCTCCATTCTGACATGACTGCCTGTGCTCATGTTGGGCCTACGCTCCTCCTTGTATGTTTTATAGTTCTGTTAGGGGTTCTTCACTCTCTGATTCTCCATTGCCATCCCTTCCTTCAACCATATTTCAAACTCTTACCTATTTCCCAGCCTGCAAACTACATCCATTAGCCCCTGGACACCCAGAGCGGGATTCTCCGTTACCCCAGCCGTCTGTTTCTCAGTGGCACACAGTTCGCTGGTGGTAGGATTATCTTTTCCTGCTGCTTATCAATGGGATTTCCCATTGAAGCCACCCCCACGCCATCAGGAAACCCGTAGGCAGGGTGCACTGCCAGCAGGAAGATAATCTCAATGGCTGGAGAATTTCTGCCCTAATACTCCATACTCTACCTCCAGTTACCTCTCAGTATACATTCTGCACATATCTATTACTCTTCCTCAAAATACTAACTCTACCTCCACAATTATTAATTTTCTCCAAACACATTGAACTTGCCCACACCACTCATCATGATCACCCACCATCTCAATCTGCTACATACTCCCCATCATTTTGATACTTGGCACTCTGCCTCAAAATACTTTCCTTCCTCGAATATACACTACTTTCCACATAGCAAATCATATCACTTTACTTGCCCATTTTGGTGAACGATCAAACTGGAGGTCCCCATTTGTCCTCAGTAAAGAATCTCAGAAATCAGTTCTCCCTGGTTTCCAGGCTGATGTTTGATCTTTAATGATTAAGTACAGCTTATAAGATTGCTATTTGTAAGAACTTGATTTGCCAAAATTACTGTCATGTTTCCTACATTACAGAAGTGCCTACATTTAAAAAATACTTTGCTGGATGTTGCGAAAAATGCTTTCTTTCTGCAAGCCATTCATTTATTTTGCTCCCATCCCCAACAACACATTATGGTTATGCCTACTTTTGTAACAGAATTAAGTCAATTTTCAATTAGTATCATTTATTCCTCTTAACTTAGGAGTTTAATTTATTTACACAAACACAGGAATTTTCTAATAATTCAACAGGGAAGATGAATTCCATTTTGAAGCCATTCCCTTCAATCTTTCCAATTGAGCCATTTCTCTTTCACCAGCAGATGATGCTGTTTAATCAGAGGTGCGGAATCTTAATCAAGGAACTCCATCTTGCTGCCTGGTTTACATTGTAGCTATTTTTGTTCTGGACCTTTCCATGCAAAGTTCACAGGATGTGTATTTAGGTCAAGTATAGTACAGCCAAATGTAGTGTAAAGCCAAGGGATGGAATGTGGTAGTCGGTATTAGAGGTATTACGGTACCCTGTAATGCTGTAAGACCATTGGTGTAGGAGGTACTGTTTTCATTGGTTAAGCCTGCCTGCTGGTTCCGCCCAGTAAGGCGGAGTATAAGAGCCCGTGTCTCCCCACCAACTGCCTTCTGTACCTGCGCTGCTGGGGGAAACATCTAATGTAATAAAGCCTTCAATTGTCTCCAATCTCACTTCTGGAGTTATTGATTGAGCATCAATTTATTACACTAGATTTTAAAGAATGGAGCTCCGAATCAAGCCGGAGTGTTTGCAACTCAGCCCCCACACGGCAAACTCAGCGGCAACCTTCAAGCACTGGCTGGCATGTTTCAATGGATATCTCAGAACTACCACAATTACACCCACGGAGGACCAGAAAATGCATGTTCTGCACTCGAGGGTGAGCCCAGAGATCTACACTCTCATCGAGGACGCGGACGATTTCGAGGCCGCAATGAATCTGCTGAAAGGACACCATATTCGCCCTGTAAACCAGGTCTATGCCCGACATCTACTATCGACGAGGCGACAAATCCCTGGGGAATAGCTGGAGGAGTTCTACCGTGCGCTCCTGGTGTTGGGGAGGAACTGTAATTGCCCGCAAGTTTCGGCCAGCGACCACACAGAACTTTTGATCCGGGACGCTTTTGTTGCAGGTATGCTGTCCTCCCAAATCCGCCAGCGATTTTTGGAGAAAGAGACACTAGGCCTCAAGGAGGCACGGGCCCTTGCTAGCTTCCTGGATGTGGCCTCCCAAAACGCCCGCGCCTCCGTCCCCGACCGCGCGGCAGGCCCTTGGGCAGTGTGGAACTCCCCCCGCCCCCCCCCCCCCCCCCGCCCGCACCCCCGCGACCGACTCCGATGCATCCCCCATTCCCCCACAAGCTTGTGCTTCGAGACTGCCAGGCAACCCCAGGGGGCCCCGCTGCTATTTTTGTGGGCAAGCCAAGCACCCCCGACAGCACTGTCCGGTCCGCTTATCCCTCTGCAAAGGATGCGGCAAAAAGGGCCACTTCGTGGTGGTATGCCAGGGCTGGGCGGTCGCTGCGGTCTCCGGAGGCGAATCGGGACCGCCACCACAACCCTCTCCATGGGTCACGTGCGGCCAGCGGGCGCCGCCATCTTCCTCCTTCACGGCCACGTGCGGCCTCCGGGTGCCGCCATCTTGTCTCTCGGACAACACGCGTGATGGATGGCCGCCGCCATCTTGTGCGCCCCCAGCCATGTGCGACCAGTGGGCGCCACCATCTTGGCTGGACTCTCAGGACCCCGACTCGGATGACCACAAACCGCCCGAGGAGAACATCCAACTTCTGCCACGACTAGCCTCGGTGACCCTGGACCAGTCTCGGCCCCGAACATTCTCGACTACAACGACGACCATGCTCATCAATGGGCATGAAACATCCTGTCTGATCGACTGTGGGAGCACGGAGAGCTTCATACACCCCAACACAGTAAGGCGCTGTTCTCTCCCCGTTCACCCCGTTCCCTGGCCTCCGGGTCTCATTCAGTGGAGATCAAAGGGTTCTGCATAGCGAACCTCACGGTCCAGGGAAGGGAGTTTAAAAATTACCGGCTCTACGTTCTTCCCCACCTCTGCGCTGCCACACTCCTAGGGTTAGATTTTCAATGCAACCTCCAAAGCTTAACCTTTAAATTCGGCTGCCCTATACCCCCCCCTTCACTGTCTGCAGCCTTGCGACCCTAAAGGTCGATCCGCCTTCCCTATTTGCGAACCTCACCCCGGATTGCAAACCCGTCGCCACCAGGAGCAGACGGTACAGTGCCCAGGACCGGACCTTTATTAGGTCGGAGGTCCAGCGATTACTGAGGGAAGGTGTCATTGAGGCTAGCAACAGTCCCTGGAGAGCTCAAGTAGTGGTTGTAAAGACCGGGGAGAAGCAAAGGATGGTCATCAATTATAGCCAGACCATCAACAGGTATACGCAGCTTGACGCGTACCCTCTCCCCCGCATATCCGATCTGGTGAACCGGATCGCGCAATACAAGGTCTTCTCCACGGTGGATCTCAAGTCCGCCTACCATCAGCTACCCCTCCGCACTAGTGACCGCAAGTACACTGCCTTCGAAGCAGATGGGCGGCTCTACCAATTTTTAAGGGTTCCCTTTGGTGTCACTAATGGGGTCTCGGTCTTCCAGCGCGAGATGGACCAAATGGTTGACCGGTACGGCTTACGTGCAACGTTCCCGTATCTTGATAACGTCACCATCTGCGGCCATGACCAGCAGGACCATGACACCAACCTCCGAAAAGTTCTCCAGACCATGAAAGTCCTTAACTTAACGTACAATAAGGATAAATGCGTTTTTAGCACTGACCGCACAATAGAAGGTCTTTTCCATGGTGGATCTAAAGTCCGCCTACCACCAGCTTCCCATCCGCCCGGGCGACCGCAAATACCCTGCTTTCGATGGAGATGGCGGCTCTACCACTTCCTAAGGGTTCCCTTCGGTGTCACTAATGGAGTCTCAGTCTTCCAACGAGAGATGGACCGAATGGTTGACCGGTACAGTTTGCGGGCCACGTTTCCGTACCTTGATAATGTCACTATCTGCGGCCACGACCAGCAGGACCATGACACCAACCTCCGAAAATTCCTCCATACCGCAAAAATCCTTAATCTCACATATAACAAGGATAAAAGCATGTTCAGCACCGACCGTCTAGCCATCCTCGGCTACGTAGTGCATGATGGAGTTATAGGTCCAGACCCTGAACGCATGCGACCCCTCATGGAGTTCCCCCTCCCTCACTGCTCCAAGGCCCTGAAACGCTGCCTGGGATTTATCTCTTATTATGCCCAGTGGGTCCCCAACTGTGCAGACAAGGCACGCCCGCTAATTCAGTCCACGGCTTTTCCCCTGTCGACAGAGGCTCGCCAGGTCTTCAGCCGCATCAAAGCGGACATCGCAAAGGCCACGATGCACGCCATCGACGAGTCCCTCGCCTTCCAAGTCGAGAGTGACGCATCCGACGTAGCTCTGGCTGCTACCCTCAATTAAGCGGGCAGACCCGTGGCCTTCTTCTCACGCACCCTCCACACTTCAGAAATCTGCCATTCCTCAGTTGAAAAGGAGGCCCAGGCCACAGTAGAAACTGTGCAGCATTGGAGGCATTACCTGGCCGGCAGGAGATTCACTCTCCTCACTGTGGCCCTCATGTTCGATAATGCACAGCGGGGCAAGATAAAGAAAGACAAGATCTTAAGGTGGAGGAATGAACTCTCCACCTACAACTATAATGTCCCGGGAAGCTAAACGGGTCTCCTGATGCTCTATCCCGCGGCACATGTGTGTGGTGAACCACTGTAATAGGATATGGAAGGTAGGACCTGCGCTACAGATTCGCCGGTAGCTCCTGCCGACTGGCTCCGCCCACGGAGAACTGTATAGATATGCATGATCTCCATTGCCCTGCCATTTCACCAGCTGCAGCAGGAGGCCACGCATCTGACTGTAATAAAGCCACAGTTGTACCCAACTTTAGTCTTTGTGCAATTGATCGTGCATCAATTTATTACAGTCAGATTTTCCACAGAATGGATATCAGAATTAAGCCCGATCGCCTGCAGCTGGATCCGCACTCGCCCGACGCCAGAAAAGACTTTACTCACTGGCTAGCATGTTTTGAGGCCTACATCAAGGCTGCGGACCCCGAGCCAACGGAGGCTCAGAATATAAACGTCCTGTACTCCAGACTGAGCTCCAGCGTGTTCCTGTTGATCCAAGACGCCATGAATTACACAAAAGCAATGGAACTCCTGAAGGAACACTACGCGCAGGTGGGGAACACGCTCTTCGCCAGGCATGTACTCTCCCCCCGCTCGCCTGGTGAGTCCATCGAAGACTTCTGGCAGGCCCTAATTCCACTTGTCCGGGACTGTGACTGTCAGGCCGTTACGGCCGCCAAACACGCGAATCTCCTCATGCGCGATGCCATCGTGACGGGGATTGCATCGGACCGCATCCGAGAACGATTACTGGAAGGGGCTATGCTCGAACTGGCAGAGATGAAAACCTTGGTGCTGGTCGCATCCCGTAACGTACAATCGTATCCCTCCTGCCGCGCTGCCCACCCTTCTACTCCTTCCTATCCCTCCTGGACCCCGCCGTCGACCTCCTTAGCCGGGGCCCTGCTTTCCCAATATGCCTGCCCTCACGCCGATCCGCGCACGCCGGGGGTCCCAGCTGCTACTTCTGCGGTCAGCAGAAGCACCCCCGCCACCACTGCCCGGCCCGCACTGCAGTTTGAAAAGCCTGCAGTAAAAAGGGACACTTTGCGGCTGTGTGCCAGGCCCGCGCAGTCGCTGCAATCGTGCCCGCTATCGCCCCCTCCCCCATGCCAGCCACACAACGGGAACCGCCATCTTCTCCTCCTGAGTCCATATGTGACCAATGGGCGCCGCCATCTTGTCCCCCTTCGGCCACGTGCACCCCATGGGCGCCGCCATCTTGTCCCGACCCCGCAATGTGCGCACCATGGGCATCGCCATCTTGTCCCGACCCCGCAATGTGCGCACCATGGGCGCTGCCATCTTGTCCCGCACAGGGTCTCTGGACTCACTCGCCACCTGAAGCATCCGATGGCTACCCGCAGCTCACTTTGATGACGCTGGACCAATCTCGCCCGCACAACCTGGTCACCGCGTCGACGACGGTTAAAATCAACGGCCACGCGACCTCGTGCCTGCTGAACTCCGGGAGCACCGAAAGCTTCGTTCACTCAGATACGGTAAGTCTCTGCTCCCTCGCGGTCCACCCTGCCAATCAAAGGATCTCCCTCGCATCCAGATCCCACTCCGCCCCAATCTGAGGTTTTTGTACAGTCACCCTCACAGTCCAGGGCGGAGAATTTAGTAACTTCCGCCTCTATGTCCTTCCTAACCTCTGCGCTGCACTCCTGTTGGGCCTGGACTTCCAGTGCAGCCTCCAGAGCCTCACCCTCAAATTCGGCGGGCCCTTACCCCCCCCATACCGTTTGCGGCCTTGCGACCCTCAAGGTCGATCCCCCCCCTTTTTGCCAATCTAACTGCGGATTGCAAGCCCGTTGCCACTAGGAGCAGACGGTACAGCCCCCAGGACAAGACCTTTATCAGGTCCGAAGTCCAGTGGCTGCTTAAGGAGGTTATTATCGAGGCCAGCAACAGCCCCTGGAGAGACCAAGTGATCGTGGTTAAAACTGGGGAGGAACACAGGATGGTCGTGGACTACAGCCAGACCATCAATCGGTACACACAGCTCGACGCGTACCCCCTCCCACGCATATCTGATATGATCAATCAGATTGCGCAGTACTGGGTCTTCTCAACAATTGACCTGAAATCCGCCTACCACCAGCTCCCCATCCGGAAGTCGGACCGGCCATACACTGCCTTCGAGGCGGACGGTCGCCTCTACCACTTCCTTAGGGTCCCTTTCGGTGTCACAAATGGGGTCTCGGTCTTCCAAAGAGAGATGGACTGAATAGTCGACCAGTACGGTTTGCGGGCCACCTTTCCGTACTTAGATAATGTCACCATCTGCGGCCATGATCAGCAGGACCACGATGCCAACCTCGATAAATTCCTCCGCGCTGCCACTCTTCTCAACCTGACCTACAACAAAAAGAAGTGTGTGTTCAGCACAACCCGGTTAGCCATTCTCGGCTATATAGTCCAAAACGGACTTCTCGGGCCCGACCCAGACCGTGTGCGCCCCCTCATGGAACTTCCCCTCCCCCACTGCCCCAAGGCCCTCAAATGCTGCCTGGGGTTCTTTTCCTACTACGTTCAGTGGGTCCCAAACTATGCGGACAAGGCCCACCCACTCATTCAGTGGCCCACCCAATTCCCCCTCGCGGCCGAGGCACAACACGCTTTCGCCCGCATTAGAGCAGACATCGCCAAGGCCGGGATGCGCGCAGTGCACGAGTCACTGCCTTTCCAAGTGGAGAGCGACGCTTCAGACGTCGCCCTTGCCGCCACGCTAAACCAGGCAGGCAGACCCGCCACTCTAAACCAGGCAAGCAGATCCCTGGCATTCTTTTCCCGCACCCTTCATGCCTCTGAAATTCGACACTCATCCGTCGAAAAGGAGGCCCAAGCTATCGTTGAAGCTGTGCGGCATTGGCGGCATTACCTGGCCGGTAAGAGATTCACTCTCCTTACGGACCAACGGTCGGTAGCCTTCATGTTCAATAACACACAGCGGGGCAAGATCAAAAATGATAAAATCTTGCGGTGCAGAATCGAGCTCTCCACCTATAATTACGAGATCTTGTATCGCCATGGTAAATTCAACGAGCCCCCAGAAGCCCTCTCCAGAGGTACATGTGCCAGTGCACAAGTGGACCCACTCCGGGCCCTACACGACAGCCTTTGTCACCCGGGGGTCACGCGATTGTACCATCTGGTCAAAGCTCGCAATCTGCCCTACTCCGTCGAGGAAATAAGGACAGTCACCAGGGACTGCCAGGTCTGTGCGGAGTGCAAGCCGCACTTCTACCGGCCGGACCGTGCGCACCTGGTGAAGGCTTCCCGCCCCTTTGAACGCCTCAGCGTGGATTTCAAAGGGCCCCTCCCCTCCACCGACCGTAACACGTACATTCTCAGTGTGGTCGATGAGTACTCCAGATTCCCCTTCGCCATCCCATCCCGATATGACGTCTGCCACCGTCATCAAGGCCCTCAGCACCATCTTCGCTCTGTTCAGTTTCCCCGCCTTCAGCCACAGTGACAGGGGATCCTCATTCATGAGCGATGAGCTGCATCAGTTCCTGCAGGGGTATAGCCTCCAGCAGGACGACCAGCTACAACCTCCGGGGAAACGGGCAAGTAGAACGGGCGAATGTGACGGTTTGGAGGGCCGTCCAGCTTGCCCTATGGTCCAGGAACCTCCCAGCCTCTTGCTGGCAGGAGGTCCTCCCTGATGCTCTACATTCCATCCGGTCACTATTGTGCACCGCCACTAATAACACACCCCATGGACGTCCTTTTACCTTCCCCAGGAAGTCCACATGCGGATGTCGCTCCCGACTTGGCTCGCAGCTCCTGGACCGGTCCTTCTCCGTAGGCACGTCCGACTCCACAAGGCGGACCCCTTGGTGGACAGGGTTCACCTGCTCCACGCCAACCCCCAATATGCCAAATTGAGTTCCCCGACGGCCGCCAAGATACTGTCTCACTCAGGGACCGGGCACCGTCAGGTTCCACCCCAATACCCCCCCCCACCAATGCACCCCAACACACACACCCACCTCCCACCGCGCTGCCAATATTGACCCCACCAGAGCACCCCCCCTCCCCTTTTCCGCACAAGAGGACGAAGAGGACTTCTGCACGCTCCTGGAATTCCCTGATGACTGGTCAGCATCAGCACCGCCACCACCGCCATCGGTGCCACCTCCATCTCCACCACCACCGACTTCGCCGCTCCCAACGAAGCACCAAAGCACCAGAACTGGTGAACCTTTGACGGACTCTGGACCGTCAACATGGACTTTTCATTCCCTACCACTGTACATAATTGCACTAATTGTATATAGTTTCACGTCACCCCCGCCGGACTTTTTAAACAGGGGGTGAATGTGGTGAACCACTGCAATAGGAGATGGGAGGTTGGACCTGAAATACAGGTTCGCCGGTAGCTCCTGCCGGCTGGCCCCGCCCACAGAGAACTGTATAAATATGCATGACCTCCAGTGCCCTGCCATTTCGCCAGCTGAAGCAGGAGGCCACGCATTTGACTGTAATAAAGCCACAGTTGTACCCAACTTTAGTCTTTGTGAAATTGATCGTGCATCAATGTGCCAACGCACAAGTGGACTGCCTCTGAGCCCTCCACGAGGACCTCTGCCACCCGGGGGTCACTCGATTCTTCCATTTCATTAAAACCCGCAACCTGCCCTACTCCCATCAAGGTCAGGACAGCCACCAGGAACTTCCAAATCTGCGCGGAGTGCAAACTGCACTTCTACAGGCCAGAGAAAGCGCACCTGATAAAAGCTTCCCGTTCCTTTGAACGCCTCAGTATGGACTTCAAAGGGCCCCGCCCTTCCACCGACCACAACACGTACTTCCTGAACGTGATTAACGAGTACTCCCGTTTCCCATTCGCCATTCCCTGCCCCGACATGACTGCAGCCACCGTCTTAAAAGCCCTCCACAGTATCTATACGCTGTTCGGTTTCCCCACCGACATACACAGCGATAGGGGGTCCTCTTTTATGAGCGACGAACTGCGTCAATTCCTGCTCAGCAAGGGCATTGCCTCGAGCAGGACGACCAGTTACAACCCCTGGGGAAACAGACAGGTAGAGAGGGAGAACGGAACGGTCTGGAAGACCGTCCTACTGGCCCTACGGTCCAGGAATCTCCCAGTCTCCCGCTGGCAGGAGGTCCTCCCGGATGCCCTCCACTCCATCCGGTCACTGCTGTGTACCACGACCAACCAAACACCTCACGAACGTCTCCTTGTCTTCCATAGGAAGTCCTCCTCCGGGACCTCACTCCCAACCTGGCTGGCAGCTCCTGGACCCATCCTGCTCCACAAACACGTGCGAGCGCACAAGTCGGACCCATTGGTCAAGAGGGTCCATCTCTTCCACGCTAACCCTCAGTACGCCTACGTAGCATACCCCGACGGCCGACAGGATACGGTCTCCCTACGGGACCTGCCGCCCGCTGGATCCCCACATACCCCCACCAATCCTACCCTCCCTCCCACCAGCGCACCCCACAGCCGCCCCCTTCCCAGGTGGATCGGTCCTTCCACCGATCCCGTCTAGGGTTGATGAAGCTGCTGAAGAAGCCAAAGCCACGCTCCCGGAGCCACGGATGCCCGAGCCGGCGCCTGCATCACCACCAAAGCTACGACGATCGCAGAGGACGACCAGGGCCCCCGATCGACTAATTGCTTCATTCTGAACTGTAAATAAATTTTGTAAATAGTTGCGATGTAACGAGGCAAAACCACTGTACTGATGTATACCGGGTACCTCCATAACCTTAACCTCTACCACTGTGTAATGCGAGGCCACCAACCCGCCAGACTCTTTTTTTTAAACCAGGGGGTGAATGTAGTAGTCGGTATTAGAGGTATTACGGTACCCTGTAATGCTGTAAGACCATTGGTGTAGGAGGTACTGTTTTCATTGGTTAAGCTTGCCTGAGTCTCCCCACCAGCTGCCTTCTGTACCTGCGCTGCTGGGGAAAACATCTAGTGTAATAAAGCCTTCAATTGTCTCCAATCTCGCTTCTGGAGTTATTGATCGAGCATCATGGAATACTTTCCATTTGGATATCCCATGTCAGTGTTAAGCATCCCACCCAGACACAGCGGGCAGAATTCTTCATTCCCGAGGCTACGTTTCGGCGCCAACCAAGGATCAGTGGGTGTTTCACGACAGGAAAAGTGGCGTGGACCCCTCACCGACTCCGGTGTGGGGCTAGCACCGGTGCCACGTGAAATACCCGCGGATCGCGCAGCAAACAGCCGGAGAATCGCCGGGACCCAGGCCGCGCATGCAAGCTGCACCGATCGCGCTGGAAACATGACGTCGGCCGTGTTGGACCACGTACCTGCCCACCGCGACCCCACAGCCCACCCCCCACCATTCCCCCCAGCCCGAGCAGAAGCTACCCGGTCAGCAGCACATATCCTGGCCGAGTGTGGCGGCGCTGGACACTGTCCGCAGCCGGCACGCCAGATTCCCGACCGCTGGGACCTGCGCCGTCGGGAACTCAACACATCGGGGGCGGAGCCGCGCAGGAGGGCCGGCTGATGACGAGCCAATGGTGTTGCGACTGTGCGCAGCACGTCCCGATGATGCAGATTGCGGACTGTCGTCAAACAGGCGCCTGCCCAGATTCCGGGCATGGAAGCCATTCTCCGCCTGATCGCCGATGCGTCGGGCTAAGTTGAATTCCGCCCAGCATTGTTAGGCGCAGTGAAGCTGCTTCTGCTCTGCCCCTCCAGTCTGCCCCAGCCCAAACCTCAAAAGATCACCCTCCATCAGAAAATAAATCCTTTTTGCATCTTTTTCCTATTAATGTTCTCTCCGTGTTACGGATAATTTGATTATACATCAAGATTTTATTGAAGTAATTAAGTTAAGGATCATCGGCAGCCTCTTTAACATTCACAACCTCACTCAAAATACTAACACTATTTATCAGGGTTCATTGCACAGTGAGCAGGAAGTCTGACTGTTTCGAGATATTTTGTTTTTAAACAGGATGTGCCAGAAGTTGATAAAGTTGCTGGTTTGAGATGAAGCTGGTTTTATTCCATTTTCTTGTTACAATACTTTACAGAATTTCTGTCATAGGTCACCCTTCTGTGTGTAAAGTGCACTATGTTCACAGTTTCAAAACATAAACATGAGGAACGAAACACTGGAATGATATGACTGAATTCACAGAAACAATAAATTAACAATGTTAGAAAATGCAAGTTGAATTCATAAATAACATTAACCAACCACTGGTCATGGCAGCTCTGGCTAAACAAGGCACAGATTAATTTAGTGCGATGAGTTTTTCAGGGATTTTCCACTGAGCACATGTGGTCCTGTATATTGCCGGCAGAGGTTTTGATGTCAATTGGGTTTATGAATATATTTTGCGCAATGATTATCCTATTATTAACTTGTGCCTTGTGTGACCATGACCACAGTACAAATATGATTGCATGAAGTTTAAAGACAAAATAGATGCCATCATATAGCAGATAACATTCCTCCATGGTTACCGGAGTTTCTACCTTGACTACTGAAGGCATCCAAGTCTGCCAACAGTCCAAACTACCATTCTTCAAAAGGAGTTTAGACAATAATTGTCTAACCTGGCTATTTGACCATGGAAGACATTGAAACCGAACTCAAACTTGTTCCAACCATAATCCCCTTGTTGTAACCATAATCCCCTTGTTGCAGGGGATACTGGATGGAAATCAGAAGCAGGACCCTGCTCGAATTCTCCACCATTCCTAAGCCAGGAGCACCGAGGCCAATTGTAATTTGCTGCCACTAATTCAGGGAGTTAACTGTTCCAGCTTGGCCCTCCGAACCAGAGAGTGGTCCCATTTGGATGTTCTTTTTTTTTCAATTTTAATGCTAGTTTCTGAAGTAACCGAAGATTGAGATGTATGTACACCCTTCTCTTGACTCACTTTAGCCATATAGTTTGTAACTTTGCATTCAAACACAAAGCTATATTCTAACCATGGGAGCGGTTTAAAATATTGCATCGCCAAGCTAGATCTCCAGGATTGCTGGGAGTTTAGTGCCCATCTCCCTCAGTGCAATCTAATGAATACAGAAACCATGCAGCACTTGATTGTGGGAGCTCAGCAACTTCCAAATTTATGCAAACATTACTCCACCTCCTCTCCCTATCAAGGTACCCTATCTCACAAGGTGACATTCTGGGCGATAGATTCTCAATTGCAGACAAAACTTTCTTTAAGTCATTTAAGTGACCGCCAATCCAGTTGGAAAGTGTTGCCGGATTACTTGATGGTCACAGGCAAACCCGATTCAGTCTTCAATTGATGGCCATGCAAGGAAGTTTTCCCAGCCATCAGTTATTCAAGGGAAAGATTTATTACCCACGGTGATAGAATTAAACTGATAATGAGGCCCAGACATGGCAAATGAAATTAGTTCAACTGGCTCATTTTCCACAACACAACTGCCATTTATCTTAGTAATTGCAACTCTGCTTCCATCAAAAAACATTGAAATCAGGGTGGGAAAGAGAGAACCCAATTTCCTTCACTGCTGGTAATGTGCAAAAGCAAACGGGTGGGATTTATTGGCCTACTCGTCGGATTTCCCGTTGACTGCACTCCTTGTTGTCGGGAATCCTGTGCGCCTGGACAGGAATATCCCGCTGGCTTGAACAGCCGGGAAATTCCGCCCAACAATTTCAGCTTTCTACACTTCATCTTGTCATTTGCAAACTGGTGAATATTTTGATATTACCATCCACACGGTATATACTGCAATGTTAGGCCTTCAAAGCTCCTGAAGACAGTTACAATAAATGATACGTAACAACAGCCACTTGTAATCAGGTTCTCGACACTTCAAATGCAGAAAGAAAAAGTGTTGCAAGGACAAGCCTGAGGAGGAACAGTTACAAACGTTTACCTCACGGGAGCCCCACATCTATCAGGCAGTTGAAAGATTCCAGAATCCCCCCCACCCCCCAGTATACCCATGTTAGTACAGACATAGTGATACAGAACTGTGAAATATTTAATGAAAAGTGAAGTGAATAGGAGATACTTGGGACATTTAATTCAAATACATTATTGACATGCAACATCTCTTCATTAAGGTGGTGCTTGGGATACCCAATTCTAACTTTTTAAACGACAACTGGCAGACGGGGCTGGGGGTCGTGTCAATCTTTTATTTATTTTCTTGCCTTTGTGAAGGCTAAAATGGCAACTCTCCAGTACTCTCTGCAAAGTTAAATAAAGGTTGCGGCCTGGGTCCTAATGCACGGTGGAAAATCATTCCTGAAGCAGCCTTTTTAATTCACACCAACTGCAAATCTTTTAAAATCAGCAGATACTTGACAGTTCAAAGTTCACACATCTCAATAGGTTGGCAGAGATGTTAAGTAAACATTCTTATGCATGATGGGTGTGGAGTAAAACCCCTCAGCATTGCTTCACGGTGTACCTTCATATCAGTTATATCATGGGTTTAAATGCAGAGCAAAGTTCCCCGTACATATTTCCCCTTGTGCCTCAGCCCAATCTCAGAACAGAACATCACCCAAATAGATTATGGTGCCCTTTTTCCAATTCCCATACTAGCCATCAGCGTGAAATTATCTTTAGGATTCAGACTGTGCTCACAACAAAAATGCTATTTTGAGTATATTTTCAATGCCCCCCCACCCCCAGATGGTTAATGAAAAGCAAGTTACAGGCCAGAAATAATCTCCGGAAATAAAGACAAAATAGATGCCATTCTATAGCAGATAACATTCCTCCATGGTTACCGGAGTTTCTACCTTGACTACTGAAGACATCCAAGTGAAAGTGAATTGTGTCCTTGGGAAATAGTGTGGGTGTGCAAATGCGGGGAACTTTGCTCTGCATTTAAACCCATGATATAACTGATATGAAGGTACACCGTGAAGCAATGCTGAGGGGTTTTACTCCACACCCATCATGCATAAGAATGTTTACTTAACATCTCTGCCAACCTATTGAGATGTGTGAACTTTGAACTGTCAAGTGATGCTCGGCAGCCACTAGTGCTACATTCAGCTTCACTATATTCCGAGCAGATGGTGGCTCTGTCCCAACCAGGCTTGGATAGTTAGATGGAAAGCATGGCTTTGGCTCGAGAGCCCATGTGTTTACGCCTAGCTGGGCCCCAGTGTTGTGCACCCAAGAGAGGATGCTTTCGGCTTTGCAGGAATTCAAGTCCATATCCGAATAGAGTTCACGGGAGTAGAACGACAAACGAGGAGATGAACATTTCCTCGGAAACTAAATGGACGAGTTTTTATGCCCCCACTCCTAGACCACAACCCAAATCTAAAGCTCAAGGAAAAGCAATGGCTGCATGTTGGATGGTGCAAGGATTAAAATTACATTTGATTTAGATGGATGCAATGCTTTGATCAAAGACCAACTTCACTTCAAAAGGTCCAAGGGGTGCCGTAACTTCAAAATGTCCAAGGGGTGCCGTAACTATGAGGTGTCACAAGATCTTTCAGAGAAGAGGAAGGGGAGGAATCTGGTCATCTTGTGTGACGAGTACGAAGCAAGAGAAAATGACGAGTGTTAGAAGATGCTGGATTAAGTACGGTCATACAGTTTTAAAAATTGCCACCAACACCAAATGGACATCTTGGAAATCAGATGGTTCCAGATGAATGTGAATAAAAGTGATAAGATGGCCTTCAACTGAAATCCCTGGAACAGAGAACATGAAAGGAGCAAGATTAATAGGCATAATGGGCAAGTGTGTGTGATAGAGATCACAGAAAAGGGCGCAGAGACCATCACCGAATTCTCCTGAAAATAGACAATGGGAAAGAAGCCAGCCAAATGCTTAGTTCAAATATAATTCTAACGTATAAACCTGGGCTGTCAGATGATGGTGCTTTGCACCACTGTTCAAAAATAAAGGATGAGTTGTTATCAATGGGGAGGGTGGTTAAGGCCAGGGAGGAAGAAGCAGTGCGTAAATGGAAAGACAGAGTGATGCTTGGGAGGCTGAAGAGATTCAGTGGGATCAGTCAGTGCAACTCAATCTGGAATGGACACTCTAGAATGAGGTGGTACAATGCAGTGATAATATTCTTACAATATTCCAAAACTGCAATGCCTAAAGTTATAGCAGTCACCATTTTGATACTCTTTCATTTAATAGGGAGCTACTTTAAGCACAGTTGATTTTTCAGTCCATTAAAGGAGTTAAATCTCAACTAAAGCAGCTCCTCACTGCATGCCGCATGGCTCCAGATCCTGATAAAGTAATAAGCTAACACAGGACCATATGCCTTGATTACATTATTTATTTAAGTGATGAGATGTAACTGCGGTTTGAAATTTCAGCTGTAGTTTTGGTTTCCTCCCCACCCCCCCTGCCCCCAATCACCAATGTATCCAAATTGGGATGAGCTACAACAGTTGGTTTTTCCCTGCTGGATGCATAAAACCAGTTTCTAATTTGGCGTTCATCGAGATCAGGGATGTTAGTGCTTGGAATGTAAAGTTTAATTTCAGGTCCGTGCTGACAGTATCATTCAGTCCCAGCTCAGGCATAGCATTCATCAGGTGCAGGGCGCGACCCATCTTCTGCCCCAAGCTGAACAGTATGCCAACTTTCCAACTCCCACACCAGCCATCCTGTGGCCCCCTCTGATTAGAGAATTGGCCACGTTAGTGGCATTTCTATGCTGAGAGTCTATGCCTAATAGGAGCTGGATGACACTGCCCAAATTGCTTTCGCACATTACCACAGAGCTTGAGCAGTAACTCTATCCCGCCGCTAACTGCAGGGATTCATTTATCTACAAATCATGTGTCAGGTGCCCTGGGTTCCAAGAGATCTCTGTGGAAGTAGCCACTTACACCAATCTCCCGTAAACTGTCCACACCCTGTGTCCAACCGGAAGTGGCCAGCTATTTACATTTGTCGAGTAGCCTTGTTGTCCAGTGAAATGTTAAAGCTTAAGGGTCTTCCCGCAGGATTATAAACAGCACAGTTGTGTACTTGCAGGTTTGATTGTGCCTAGTACGCTGATGAAATGTGTCATTACGTGAAGGTGGTCAGCTGAACATCAGCATGCTTGTAGGTTACACTGTAAAATGGTTCAGCTTCCTGCTCAGGTGGGGCAGCTCACATGGGTTCTAGAAGTTCCTCTTTGCTTCTGGAGTGATTCTGGAAGAATGAATGATTGAGCTGTTCCAGGTCAGAGGTGAGAGGAAGGTGCATCTCCATGTGCAGTTTCAGGGCTAATAGCAACTGTTCCAGCTTCATAAAGGACGTCCTGTGAAAAGGAAACAAGCATCAGGACCAGCATAACCATAGAATTGCTACAGTGCAGAAGGAGGCTATTCAGCCCATCGAGTCTGCACCGACCCTCTGAAAGAGCACTCTACCTAGGCCCACTCCCCCGTCCTGTTCTCTAACCTGTACATCCTTGGACACTTGGGTGCAATTTAGCACGGCCAATTCACCCAACCTGCATATCTTGGACTGTGGGAGAAAACCAGAGGACCTGGAGGAAACCCATGCAGACACAGGGAGAAAGTGCAATCTCCACTCTGAGTAACCAAGGTCGGAATTGAACCCGGGCCCTTGGCACTGTGAGGCAGCAGTGCTAACCACTGTGCTGGTTACCACAGCAACACGGTAAGCTTGTGAAAATGGAGTTCAAATATGGGTTGAAATGATTTTGCTCAAAGGAGGAAACGTCAGGCTTGGGCGATTGTCACACTTCCGCCAGCCCCACCCCCTCATGTGTTCCTTAGCAAAACTGTCAAACCTGCCTGTCCTCATTGTGCAAGTTTGGGAGCTGCCTTGCCTCCCTCTAAAAATGGAAGCAGTCACCCTCAGATATGTTTGAACAATCACAGAGGTTTAAACATTCCCTGGAGGATTGAGGGAGGAGATGATCTAGTGACAGAAAGACAAACGGGGGTAACTCATCATTTTTCAATTAAGATATTTCCAAGAGTTCATCACAATGCAAATGAGCCAAAGCTATTCAACTGCAAAATGTCACCGAACTATCATGAGAACCAAACTGAACAATAGTGTAATCCATTTACAGGACAGAAACAGGCCATTTGGCCAGATATGTCCATAAAGAACATTCAATAAATTTAAATTGGGTAAAAAGGCACAGAGGTGGGCAAACCAGAAACTTACCAAAGTCCTTCCAAACAGGGAGCACCACCCAACAGGTCCACACTATTGCTTTGACCCCAGCTGTCAAATTTAGGACAGCTGTAGAATATTGGTGGCTACAATTGGTCAGTGACTTAGTCAGCATTTGTGATGAATGTCGTAATTTTAGATATATTGTATTATGTGTATGTTAAATGCCTGGGATAGGATGACTGCTGCAGCCATGTTTTCAAAAATCCTGGTTTGAAAGGCAGCAGACACCTTTGGGGACAAAGGTATAATTAAAGCATTGTAAAAGATCATAATCAATTTTAGCCATGTATATTGTTTGCTGAAGTTGGGCTAATGGAATTGTGTTTAGATAAAGAGGGTTCCCTGGGGAGTAGATGATTATTTATTTAATTAGAGACAGTGTTCAGCTTAGTAAGATAATGTAGTTAAAGGCAGGAGCCAGGGGCTGAAGCAGTCAGGTATTGGGTTTTGGAGTTAATCAGTTCGGATCTGTAGGTGAACAGACTAGCTCCTTCTCTCAAAAGCAGTTTCATGAAAACGATTTTACCTGTGAACAAACGACAGGTTCTGAAAAGGCTGACGGGTTAAACAGAAGTTCGACAGGCAAGAATCTGCAACCCCTGAAGGATCTCTCTTTTTCAAAGCAGACAACTCTTTACAGCAAGTATTCCTGGGTTGGCTACCTGTATTTAAAAGTGGATTTTGACCATAGATGGGTTTTGTTTGAGTGGAGATAAAGATAGCAGTAAAGGTTTATTGTTTCATTGGATTGCTAAGCATCATTTAATGGGTAATTGAAATCTACTTTTCTTTGTAATGCTAAAGTTAGTAATACTATGTTATTAATAAAGTTTGTTTTGGGGGAGGCGCATGGCACAGTGGTTAGCACTGCTGCCTACAGCACTGAGGATCGACGTTCAAATCCTGGCTCTGGGTCACTGTCCGTGTGGAGTTTGCACATTCACCCAGTGTCTGCGTGGATTTCACCCCCACAACCCAAAGATGTGCAGGGTAGGTGGAATGGCCACACTAAATTGCCCCTTAATTGGGAAAAAAATAATTGGGTACTCAATTTTTAAAAAAAATTAATAAAGTTTGTTTTAATACATCATATCCCTATTTGTGCAAGGAATCAGTCCTGGAGTGAAGTATCCTTGCCTCACAGTCTTACAAATTACATAAAATATTGGGGTTTCTGTCCGGTATCCCAGTAACTGTTGGGATCTCAAGCACCACACGGTACCCAGAAACCAACTTTAGACCCAAACCTGGCATCCCAACAGCAATGTCATTAAAATCCTTACATTCAAATTCTTATGCAACAAAATGTTGTGTCATCCAAATCTGCCCCCCCTCCCCCACCCCCAGTTGGTTATAATCAAGCGCTGTCACCTTATTCCTCAGCATATTTCAGCTGACAGCAGCATTATTCAATCTTTACCACCCCCCAGCTTTACCCCATTCAATATCTTCCATCCCAACCTCAATACATTAAAATCTTTACCTTTATCCTCAAACCAATCTATCCATCCTAAAACCTTCCGCCTCATACCCTAGTACGCAGCACCACCCAAACCCTTTCATGGGTGGTGTATCAGATAGATTGCAGTTAAATAACAATTCAAAATGCTGGAAATACTCAGGTTAGGCAGCATCTGTGGCGAGAAATAAACTTAATGTTTCAGGTCACTGAAGGCACCATTTTCTGTTTGCATTTCAGATTTCCAGCATTTTGCTCTCATGTTAAACCCTTACACCTCAAACCTTGCTCTCGGGTCGTTGTGAGGGGCCCACCTTTTTTCAGGATCCAAGTCACAGCACATGACTGCAATTGGAAAGAAAGCAGCTGGACATTCTTCTGGACAGAATCGATTCAAGAAAACTGGGACATTCAGGCCAAAGTCGGTTGTCCTGGGCAGATAATCTGGGTCTGCATTTACTCTACCAATCAGCTGAAAGTGAAAGGAGTAGCGAATTAGAAAGGAAGCCGGGGGGGCTCAGTAACCCACACCCTTGTCACGCGTGAGAATCCGTTCATAATATCAGGTACATTACACTTTTCGTTCACTGGTTTAGCACAACTAGTCTTGGTTTAGGGCTGTTTTACAGACTAAACTTCCAAAACCAAGACTAATGGAGCTCTTTTGTACATGTGCCCTTGAGCCTTTGGACCTAATTTTAACCCTGTGCAAATGAAAGGGTTTTGACAGTTAAAATCTCGCACACTGGAGATACAGGGGGTGTGATTCTCCCATTCGGCGGCAGAGTGTCCACGCTGTCGGAAACGCCATCGCGTTTCACGCCGTCGTGAGTGGGCCGCTGGGAGTACCGATTCTGGCCCCTACAGGGGAACTGCACGGCGCTGGGGCAGTTCACGCTGCTCCAGCCTTCCAGCCCGGCGCGAACCGTGCGCCGTGGGATCCGCGCATGCGCAGTGGCACTGGCGTCAACGAGGACATGCGCAGTGGCGCCAGCACCAACCCGCGCATGCGCGGTGGCCTCCCTCAACGTACCGGCCACGACGCAACATGGCGTGGGAATTCAGGGTCCGGCGCGTAAGAAAATAGGCCCGGGGAGCGAGAGGCTGGCCCACCAATCGGTGGGCCCCGATCGCGGGCCAGGCCCCATCGGAGGCCCCCCCGGGGTCGGAGCCCCCCTCCCCCCCACAGGCCACCCCCCGAGTCTGCACGCAGAGTTCCCGCCGTCTGCGACCAGGCGTGGACGGCGCCAGTGAGACTCTCCTTTTTAAAGCGGCCGCTCGGCCCATCCAGGCTGGAGAATCGGCAGCCCGGCCACGTAGTGCGGACCGCGGCCGTTGCCGCGCCAAACACGCCGCGCCAATGGCCCGCTGCGCGGAGAATCGCGTGCCGGCGGCGTGGCGCGGTTGCGGGGATTCTCCGGCCCGGCGCAGGGCTGGGAGAATCCCGTCCAGGGTGCCCAAATTTCAGGAACAATTGACCTCTTTTATAACTAATGTAGTCATGAGGATTTTCCTCATGAGTGACAGTGGATGGTGTATCAGATATATTGCAGTTATTTGAACTCTAGGAAAATCCAGTTAGCCCAAGCATATATGAAACATTTCCAAACCTGGGTTGAGACCATTTTGAACTGTATCACACTGGTGTGAAGTAGTGTTAGAGTCTCTGGTGGGAAAATGCTGAGCAATGGTTAAGGATAATGCTGACCATTAAAAAGGAGCACATACCTCACACAAGGCAGTTTTTCCTCAAATGATATTGGTACTGTTACAAGGCCCTACCATGTACCCCCAAAATCTCCTTTCCCCTACACACAAAGTTCCAAGCATCTTTTTCTAATGTGCATTGCACAAAGCAATATTCCTTTAAGGAGGACATTGTTAAAAAGGGCCACACCCTTTTTCTGGGATTGGGAAGCCCAATTGGGCTGTGGATGATATACCAGGCCTCTTCAGCCAATTCAGTTTACTCGAAGTGATATCAAGAAATGGCTGAAGGCACGGAATACTGCAAAAGCTATGGGCCCTGACAATATTTCAGCAATAATACTGCAGACTTGTGATTCAGAAGCCTGTTCCCTAGCAAGATGTTTTAACACAGCTACAACACTGGCATCTACCCAGCAATGTGGAAAATTGCCCAGGTATGTCCTGTACACAAGAATCAGGACAATCCAACCCTGCCAATAACTGCCCCATCAGTCTACGGTCAGTCATTAGTAAAGTGATGGAAAAGGTTACCAACAATGCTATCAAGTGGCACTTGCTCAGCAATACCCTACTTACTAACAGTCAATTTGGTTCTCCAGTGTCACTCAGCTCCTGATCTCATTGCAGTCTTGGTTCAAACATGGATCAAAAAAAAGGTGAGGTGAGAGTGACTGCCTTTGTTATCAAGGCAGCATTTGACCAAATATGGCATCAAGGAGTCTGAGCAAAACTGGAGTCAAAAGGAATCAGGGTGGAAAATCCCCACCGGTTGGTCATCGGCACAAAGGAAGATGGTTGTGGTTGTTGGAGATCAGTGATCTCAGACCCAGGATATCACTGCAGGAGTTCCTCAGGGTAGTGCCTGAAGTCCAACCATCTCCAGCTGCTTCATTAATGAGCTCCCTTCCACCACAAGGTCACAAGTGAGGATGTTCACAGATGACTGCACAATGTTCAGCACCATTTGTGACTCTGCAGATAACGAAGTTCAAATGCAGAAAGACCTGGACAATATCCAGGCTTGGGCTGGCAAGTAGCATTCGCGCCACACAAGTGCCAGTCAATGAACATCTCCAACAAGTGGATTTAACCATCGTCTCTTGACATTCAATGACATTACCAGAACTGAATCTGGTAAAATCCTGGACCTTCCTCACAAACAGCACTGTCTACCTACACCACATGGACTGCAACAGTTTAGGAAGGCAACTCACCACAACATACTCAAGGGCAACTAGGGATGGACAAGAAATGTTGGCCGAGCCAGTAAAGCCTACATCACATGAATGATTAAAAAAAAAAATCACCTTGCTAAAAAGCCAACACAAATGAATCTCCGACATCACAAATTAGTGAGCGACAACCAGAAGGGAAGTGAAGCACACACCGTTCTGAAATGATGGGGCGAATGGATTGAAAAACTGCTCTGAAGACTGTTTCCTCGGTGTTACTTTTTAAAATCAGCCGTCAAGAGCAGCAGCTACTCAGTTTAGTCTCTTACCTCACACAGCATAATCCCAAATGAAAAGATGTCAACTTTCTCATCATAGCTTTTTCCTGAGAACATAAAAATATGCATCAATGAAGATCACTACCAGTGAACAACAGAACGTCACGAAATACGAGCAAGTACTGTGAAACATCAAAGAGCAATACTGAATAAGTAAGTTCCAACAAGCATCATTGAGGATCACAGAACCTTTGTGCAAACAGCAATAAAATAATGAGGACTGGAAATACTACTGCCCAGTACTGGATAGCCTTCACTGGCAAAATACACGGAAATCGCAATATAATCCAACAGAATATTGAAGAAAATGGTGGTGGGGTGGCGGGGTAATCTGGGTTATTCTAGCATTCATTCAAGGCTGAACCATCGGCACTTGGGTCAGAGATCTTGGTGGAAGAAATTCAGAGAAACCTGGAAAGCACGTATTTACAATGATATTTAACTAGATCTTGGAACCCAAAACCAACAGCAAGTTTCCACCACAGCTCACAGTAAGGGACATCTGTGACGACTGGAAAACTTTAGGAATGTTGGATTCCAAGTGTTGGGTAACTTAAGGGTTAAAAGCCTGGGGTTAGAGTGTGTTAGACTGCAGTGGTCATGTTTTTAATAAATTATTTGGTTTAGCAAGGCCTGGGTGCATTTATCAGCCCGAAGGTGACACTGACAAAGGAATGTGTTTTTTTAGTCTGGACTAATGGACTGTGATTTGACTGGGAAAGTCCCTGAGGAGTTAGTGTTTTGCAGCCTGCAGAGAATTTATTTCCCAGCTTGGAGAAATTAGGTCATTGCTGGGTGGAGCCATGGAATGCAGAGACACATTTTGTGAAAGCTTTAGAGAAGCAGTTTTTGGAAAAAGCTTTGGAGTTGAATTCTGACTGCCTGACAATTCTCCCATAGTAAGAAAGATTGAGAGATAGCTGCATGTTTCTTTTCTTGTTGTTTAATAGGAAATTGAGTAGTAGCGATGAAGGAATAATTATAAGCTGTTCTTTTTGGTTGTGAAGTTAAAAGGTTTAACATTGTATCCGTAATAAAGTTTTGTTTTAAAAATACCCAAGCCCTATTTCTTCATGCAATCACTCCTGGAGCAAATCATTCTTTCCCACAGTCTTACAAAATAAACGAAATGATTGGTGGTTCGGTCCAGTATCCTAGCCGCTGTTGGGATCATGATACATCAGATCTATGGTCTGTAAACTTGGCCAGAGGGAAGGGACGAGAATTTCCTCTCTTTAATGAATTAAACTGAGTCTTTCAAGTGGACAAGACATTGCCCTGTCCTTACATCACCTCCATAAGTGCAGTGACAATACCTGCTCCAGAAATTATTTTCAAACAGGGAATCTGTTTTTGTGGAAAGTTTCCATTCAATTGCAATTGGATACCGATTTGGCCAAATGTATTGCTGAGCCAGCGTTCCAGAGAATTCCAGATATGATCCCTGCGCATGCTGAATAGTAGCAGCACTGGCTAGGAATGATAAAGAATCGATTAATCAGCCGACAGATCCCCATTCCTGATCACCATCTGTACTTGTGCTGGGAAGGAGTCACTTGTGCAGGTTATACGAGGACAGGATGTTGTCCTGTGCAACCGGCTGGTTTGTGGATGTTTACTGTCTTGCTTGCCCTATGAGCCATTGAACAGGGCAATGAGGCTTCCAGGTATAATCTCAGCAAGACTTTGCCCTCAGAAGAGGGGAATAAATAATTTGGGGAAAAAGATATTTCCCTTTTTTTTTTTACACTTACCGTTAATCATCTCTGGAGCCATCCAGTAAGGGTTTCCCACCACAGTGTAACGCTTTTTCCTGTCTGGCTTCCTCATGGTGGACCGATTGTCTGTCTGTTTTTTATCATCAACCATTAGTCTGGACAGTCCAAAATCAGCAACCACTACAGTATTATTCTGAAATACAAAAACCAGAAATTGAGTCTACCTCCAGAGGGTCCCATGAGGGAACTAGCATTGCCTGGATAATCACATCACCACAAACAGGAGCTTGGCACTACCTGGGAAAGACCCTCACCTTGTCCCCTCTCACACCCCGACATGAACCTGGCACTGCCTTGGGAACCCCCCCCCCCCCCCCCCACCCTGTTCTCTCCCCCGGCAGAACATGGCACCACTGGAGAAAGACCCACATGCCCTCCCCCGGACAGGAACCTGGCACTGCCTGGAAAGGACCCCCCACTATATGAACCTGGCATTGCCGGGGAAAGACGCACACCCCCTCCTCCACCCTGACAGGAACCTGGCACGACTGAGAAAGACCCACACCCCAACATGAACCAAAACCTGCCACCCCAGACTGTAATCCCCAGCCATCACCCTCTCCAGCCTACCCAGACTAACTGTGGCTTACCTCACGTACTAGGCAGTTATGAGAATTCAAGTCTCGATGGATAATGTTCATGGAATGCAGATAGGACTGAAATCAGAAAGCAAAAGGAGGGACAAAGTGAGGAGTTTTAAAATAGTTACCATTTCTGTCTCAGTTCATTCAACAAGGTTTTTGCAGCCCAGGTGAAGGGGCAGGTAGGCAGACCACTCGAGGGGATCAGGAGTGGAGGCTGCCCTGTTTTGTTGTCGTTATCAGTGATGTGTATTACTTAGGCACCAAGAAACAGTCTTGTTGAAGCTACAATAAATCTTCATTCACAGTGCTGAACTATGTACATATTTAACATTTATTTACAATAGAGGGTGAAGGTATGAAGAGGGTCCCATACTAGTCCCTTACATGTTGCTACCCATCTCCAGACTGCCCTTGGCTCTAGGTCATGTGCCTTCTTACATCACTGCGTGGACGATACTGTATCCAGTCCCATGTTAACGCTTTAGGTACAAGATCGTTCTGCTACTGTGGCAAACATAGTCCCAGCCTCTCTGGAAAACTGATAGCAAGGCCCCAAGCCTAATCCACAGTCTTCAAATCACACAATCACGATAACTTTGGGCCAGAGTTCACCATCATTCAGCTTTTGGTGAAATTTTTAAAAACAAACAAGAAAAAGAAAAGGGGAAGGCACAACAAATTCAAGTCTACAAATCCGGATTGGTACATTTGTGTGTTTGAAAATCCTTTGCATCGTATGTCTACAGAAGTAAAGACTGAATTGGGCAGCAAAAATAAAAAAACTCAGCAGGACCTCTGTTCTGTTCCTTTCAGAGTTCGAGACAGAGGATGAACCAGAATTCGTAGTCGCAAAGGTCAACTTGGCTACGTTATTGTGTGATGAATCGAGGTCGGAGGTCGTCTTGTCATCTCCCCCCCCACCCCACCCCCCGGAGTCAGATGACTGCTTTAACATGCTCGTGTTAGCACATTCCCTTGAAACGTGATACCCTTTTACTATAACCGATTGGAATTCAATCCCCAGAGATCATTGTTCTGTCTGCAATTCTCTTCAATCCCCCCACAATAGTCTGATACTTACCATTCCCTCAGCAATGTCCCTGGCAAAGCTTACGCGATGGTCCCATGGCAATATGCGGTCCTGTTGGGGCGAAAAATATCAATGAGACCCCGGTTACATCAGTTTTGTATTTTTAAAAACTTTACACCAAACGAAAGCAGTTCGCACGAAGCAGCCTCTTCACCAATTACGTGCTTTATTTAAACTGCAGTTACTGCAATCCGACAGACCACAGCAAAAAGCTTAAGCCCCAGGAGCAGAAGTTAGATGTCTGAGGAGAACCATGGGTATAATAAATTTGTGGGATAAGTTCACTGAGGGACACGGAGGAAAACAGTGAACTGGGGTCAAGAGGCATCAATGTTGTTTACAGAATGATAAGGGGTTCAGGGACACTGAAGGAAACACGAAGCAGGGTTAATATATGGAAAAGTGACAGTCACATCTGGCCAAATGGTCTTCTCCTCTTCCTATAAATTCACCTCGTTTGCTGCTCTGTTAGACTAAAATAGAAACGGGCATGCAATGCACCCATTTTTCAGTTGCGCAGTTGAGGTCAAAGCATACCTCCCACTAAAGCAGTGGGACATCCCTCACAAGTCTGCACAGGTTGTCCACTACTAAATTTTTAGACCCTGGATGTACACCTAAAAGTTGTGCCCTTGAATGTGGAAATGAGGGGTTAAATACCGGCGGAGGACTCCTTTCTGAAATCGGTCTCTGCCATCAGTCATTTGTCTTTAGATTAATCAGTATTTCGGGCGCCATGCTTGGAAGAAAATGGAATAGTCTCCCTGTTTGGCAGATAGTGTTGTTCCTCCTACATGGGCAAACTGATGCTTTAGGTAATGCTGTCTCGCGAGTTAGACAACTTGTTGAAAGTCTAGGGCCTGTTCACCATGGTGACCACCACAGTAATCCACTTGGTCAATACGAAGTCTCGGTGAAGGCACAAGTTCTTCACAGTTGTGTGGTGCTAGACTGGAACAATCCTGCACAACCTTTCAACAATCAACCAGACAGGTGTTCACTCTGTCAACACTTACTAAATCTTTGATGATGCTTCTCAATGTCCCTCCTTTGATGTACTCCGTAATGAAGTTCAGCCTCTTGTCTTTATAAAGGACACCAATGAACCGGAGTACTTTCGGGTGGTCGAGGCAGCGCATCACCTTAACCTGATTACAGGAGACAAAGGCAAGCTTCTTTAATGAGACAGCCAACTACAAAAATTAGCATGCTCTCCATTCTCAATGTCCCATCTGGTCCTATAATGTGGAGCAATACTCCAGGCCATTTTACGGACTCTCCAGTTCTCAAAGCAGAGGGTCAGCACTGAACAGTGCACTCAATCTGTAACACACTCTCAAAACATCACACAAAGAGCTCTCCCCCATAATGCATTTGTTGACGAATTGTTTAGTGTGCAACTTAGCTAGGGCAGCATGATGGCTCAGTGATTAACACTGCTGCCTCACGGTGCGGAGGACCCGGATTCAATCCCGGCTCCAGTTCACTGTCCATGTGGAGTTTGCACATTCTCCCCGGGTCTGCGTGGGTCTCACCCACACAACCCAAAAAGATATGCAAGGTAGGTGAATTGGCTTTGCTAAACTGTCCCTCAATTGGAAAAAAAAAAAAATGTGTAACTTAGCCAGGTAGTCAAGGCAGAGTTCAGCAGATGCTGACAGGGCAGATCTTATCCTGCATATTGGTGTGGTGCAAAAAATAATGTTGTCGCCCCTGGAGGGGAGGGAACTGCCAACAGGTGCAATGCATTGGATCTCAATCCAACAGCTTCTTCCAGAATGAGAATGAGAGGATTAGGCTAGATGTGATGTCCTTCCTTTTCTGATCTTACAGTAGGTCAAGCAAAAATGCCTCAATCCTTGTGGAGTGAGGATTGAGGCAAAAGCAACATAAAGAATAACAAGACGACAGGATAATACATTTAGCCCATCTCAAACTATCGCAAGCGTTTCTATAAACACACTGACCGTCAAGACACAGATGAATGACCTTCACACATTTTCAATTCCTCATCCTTGCCTCAGGCTGCTTCACAAAACATCCCTGTTCAGTAGAAAATGGCTTTAACTCGTCACATACTGGTCTCACAAAAGGGAATGAGGTGCGTAGACGCGGTGAACCCATACTCCCGCACTTTTGCTTCCTCTATCACACATCTTTACTCTATCAGCAACTTCTCCAATCAGGCCAACAATACATTGGTATCATCTTAGTAGCATGAATGGCAATATTAAAATATTCAACTGGTTTGGTTAAGTGGACTGTGTTACACAGAAATGAAACTCCTATTTACCAACCTCTTTCAGAAAGGTCCTTTGGGTTTCATCATCAAAGCGGATCAGTTCCTTCATTGCCATGACCTCCCCTGTCTCTCGGTGTGTCACCTGATCAAAAGGGAAAAAAATAAAAAGGATTATGTAGAGGGAGATGTATAATAGAGCACAAAAGTAGGCCATTCGGCCCTGCGAGGCCCTTTTCTGAAGTTCAATGAGATCATGCTGGACTTGCAATCTAACTCAGGCTACCTGCCTTTGTCTCAAATAAAAACCTAGCAATCTTAGATTTAAAGTAATAACTGATCTAGTATCAAGTACTGTTTGCAGAAGAGCATTCCAAACTTAATTCTGGATAGAAAATGTTTCCCAATCTCACTCCAAAAGAGGTTGGACTATAATTATACCCCCATTCCCAAGACTTCCCAACCAGAGGATGTAGTTTCCATCAACCCTATTTATTTCCCTTAATACCTTAATTCGGTTCGCTTTAATACCTTGGAAACTTCACCCTTTAACCATCCAATTTGCAGGAAATACAGTCCTAGTTTCTCTCTCTTCGTAACACTTTGGGAGTCCTGGTATGATTCAGGAGTCCTGGTATGATTCTGGAAAAATCTACACCACACAACTCCCAACCCAACCCAACCCAAACCCCCTCCCCCCCAGATCAATCTACCCTCCGCGAGGTATGGTGTCCTGAGCTGCTCAAGTGTGTTCCAGGTATGGTCTAAAAGGCTTTGGTCCAGTTGAAGCCAACTACTTCTACCCCCTCATATCCTAGCTCTCCAGATACAATGATCAGCATTCCAAAAGCCTTTTCCATTGTCTGTATCTGTTCAGGGTTTGGAATAAGCCGGTCATTTACAGGTCGGCAAACTATAAATAGTCGGTGCCAGATATTTACAAAATATATTAAAAGCTTGCATGAAAGGACAGAGTGTATTGTCAACAAATTTGCTAACTATACAAAAGTTAGTCAAGAAAGTAAGCTCTAAGGACGATACAGACTCTGCAAAGGAGTATAGATCAGTTAAGGCAGTGGGCACAAATCAGGCAGATGGAAGTATAATGTGGTCAAATGGGAGGTTGTCCACTTGGGCAAGATGACTAGGACCACAGAATATTATTTAAAATGGAGGGAGTAGAGAATGTTGCAGTACACGGCTATCAGAGTGTCGTCCTACGTGAATCACAAAGATAGCACGGAGGTACAGCAAGTAATTAGAATCACAGAATCTCTCCAGTGTAGAAGGAGGCTGCTCGACCCATCGAGTCTGCACCAAATCTCCGAAACAGCACCCTACCCATGTCCAACCCGTCCTGTTCCTGCAACCCAACCTGCACATCCCTGAACACTAAGGGGAAATTTAGCACAGCCAATCCACCTAATCTGCACATCCTTGGACTATGGGAGGAAACCAGAGCACCCAGAGATCATTAGGAAGGCAAAGAGAATTTGCCCTTGATTTCAAGGGGTTGGAGTATAAAAGTAGTGAAGCTTTGCTATAATTGTCAAGGGCATTGGTGAGATCACACCTAGAGTACTATGCACAGTTGTGGTCTCCTTATTTATGAGTGGATATAATTGAATTGAAAATCGCTTATTATCACAAATAGGCTTCAAATGAAGTTACTGTGAAAAGCCCCTAGTCACCACATTCCGGCGCCTGTTCGGGAAGGCTGGTACGGGAATATAATGCATTAGAGGCAGTTCAAAGAAGGTTCACTAGGCCGATTCCGTGGAAGGAGTTGTCTGCTGATAAAAAGCTGAGCAGGTTGTGTCTATACACATTGGAGTTCAGAGGAATTAGGTGTGATCTTAAAAATAAACATTTAATAATTCTGAGGGGACTTGACAGGGTAGATGCTGAGGGGATGCCCCCTAATGGGGGAATATAAAACAAGGGGGCACAGTTTCACATGAAGGCGTCTTCCATTTAAGACAGAGATCAGGAGAAATTTCTTCTCCTCAGAGGGTCCACAGAATCTCTACGGTGCAGAAGGAGGCCATTCAGCCCATCGTGTCTGCACCTATCCACTGAAAAAGCATCCTATCTAGGCCCACTGCCCCGCCGTATCCCCATAACCCTGCAACCTCATCTAACCGTTGGACACCAAGGGGCAATTTAGCGTGGGCAATCCACCTAACCTGCACGTCTTTGGACTATGGGAGGAAGCCGGAGCACCCGGAGGAAACCCACGCAGTCATGGGGAGAAAGTGCAAACTCCACACAGTTACCCAAGGCTGCAATTGAACCCGGGCCCCTGGTGCCGTGAGGCAGCAGTGCTAACCACTGCGCCACTGTCATCTGCAGAATTGAGTTAGACAGATCTTTGATTTACAAGCGTTATGGGGAAGGAGGAGAGGTCCAGGAAAATAGAGTGGAGGTCACGGTCAGATCAGCCATGATCTTTCCAAATGGCAGAACAGGCCTACACTCCTGCTCCGTTTCTTGTCTTATGTTCAGAACATTTTAGCGACCCCATTTACTTCTGTTTCTAGCTTTGCAACATTTAAAAAGGATACTGTTCTATCCATTTTTGGCCCAGTGGATGACCTTGCATTGAAATTCAATCGCAACAGTTTTATCCATTTACTTAATCGCTTTTTAATTTTATATTTCTATTTACACTACTTACAATGCCACCCATCTATCTGCCAGTAAATTTAGACTTGCAGCTTTCTATCCCAAAGTAGTTAATAAATACAATTACATGCAACTTCCTGGCTCCCTAGAGTTGGATTTTGGGAGTACCCCAAAGATGCGCTGGGGAATTCCTCTAGGAGGTTCCCAGGTAAGGGTTTACCGGCATTGTCCTGAAGGACTAACTTCCTCATGACAATTGCACTGGCCTGAGAACCATCCTAACAAAATGATTTCAAATGACCAACTTCCAGATGGTTCTGCCAGTGTGAGCGCAACTATTTTAGAAGACGCAGACCATAATGTGGTGCCCCCGCGCTCCCCCAAACACCACCACCCCACGGTATCCCCCCCCCCCCCACATTCCATCCATTTACCTCAAGACACTTTGCCTTCTCCCTGTTACTTTCAATAGGACATTTACCCTCACCTGCTTTATGGCAGCCAGTGCTGTAAAAGGAGGCATATCCTCCTTCGCTGGAGTCGGGGACCTGCTGTGCTGCCTGAATCTCACCCAGCCTTGAGTCAGGAAGGTCAGGTGAGACGAGCACTTTACGAATTTTAGTGCCATCAAGTCAGTACTTAATACCACTTCAAGGAAGTTATGGCCCATTGAATAGATTAAGCTCCAACACAGACCCTTACAGAACACCACTAGTCAAATCCTGCTAATTAAATGACTTGCCCATTATCCCTACTCTCTGCCTCTTGCCACTCAAGTCAGTTTCCTAACCAGGTCACTAATTTGTCTTGAATTTCATGAATTTCAACTTTGGTTAACAGTCTTTTGTGAGGCATTCTATCAACTGCCTTCTGGAAAATCAGATAAATAACACCAGTAGACATTCCCCTATCCATACTACTTAAAAAAAAAAAACAAATCAAGATTTATCAGGCTGGGCCTACCCATTATACATTCATACCTGCACTCTCCAATCAGCTGAAAGATTTCCAGTTGATATTTTCTCATTGTGGGCGGAATTCTCCCCCCCCCCCCCAAGCCCGGGTGGGAGAATCGCCGGGGCACCGCGCGAGTCCCGCCACGCCGTCCCGGCACCCGCATGCGATTCTCCCAACCCCCCCCAAACTGGCGCGGCGAGAATCACGGCTGGCTGCTGGGAGAATCGCCGCTTGCCATTTGTAACGGCCGAGCAGCCTGCCCAACACGACAGGTTCCACCGGCGCCGTCCACACCTGGGGCGGGATTCACCAACCCCCCCGCCGGGTCGGAGAATCGCCGGGGGCTGGCGTGAATCCCGAACCCGCCGGTTGCCGAATTCTCTGGCACCGGATATTCGGCGGGGGCGGAATCGCGGCGCGCCGATCGCCCCCCCCCCCCGGCGATTCTCTGGCCCGCGATGGGCCGATGTCCCGCTGCTGTATTGCCTGTTCCACCGGCGAGGATCAAACCACCTCTCTTCCCGGCGGGTCCTGGGGGGGGGGGGGGGGGGGGGGGGGGATCTGGCCCCAGGGGGGTGCCCCCACGGTGGCCTGGCCCACCAATCCTCTGGCGGGCCTGTGCCGTGGGGGCACTCTTTTCCCACTGCCTCGGCCACAGTCTTCACCATGGCCCACGCAGAAGAGACACCCCACCCCTGCGCATGTGCGGGGATGACGTCAGCAGCCGTTGACGCTCCCGCGCATGCGCGGACTTCCGCCGCCCGGCGAAGTCCTTTTGGCCCCAGATGGCGTGGTGCCAGAGGCCTTTCCCGCCGGCTGGCGGCACGCCAACCACTCCAGCGCGGGGCTAGCCCCTCAATTTGAGGGCTTGGCCCCGCCGAGTAGGGGAGAATCCCGCCCCTGGTCACTGCCGGCGGGAACAGCACGGGAATGCTGGGGGTGCAGTCTGTGGGGGGGGGGCCTCAAAAGGGTTCTGGCCTGCGATCGGTGCCCACCGAACGGCGGGCCGGCCTCTCTGAAGGTGGACCTCCTTTCCTCCGCCGCCCCGCAAGATCCATCTGGCATCTTCTTGCGGGGCGGCTGCGGGGAGGACGGCAACTGCGCATGCGTGGGTGACATCATTCACGCGGCGCTGGCAGCGTCATTTACGCGGCGCGCGTAAATGACGCGGCGCCGCTCCTAGCCCACCGGGGGTGGGAGAATAGGGGGCTGGGAGCGGCCTCCGACGCCGGAGTGAAACACTCCGGTTTCACTCCGGCGTCGGGACTTAAGTCTCCTGATGGGAGAATTGCGCCCTCTATCTTTATTTATAGATTCTAGTTGCATCCTGACAATGTATGATAAGCAAACTGACCTAGAACTCCCTGGTTTTCCCCACTCTCACCTTTCTTCAAAAGCAGAGTGACATGCACCATTTCTAATCCAAAGAAATTCTGAAAGGATTCCTGAATCAAGTAAATTTAAGATTATAGTTAAGGCATCTGCAACATTTCCATCGGGGGAGATCCCATTTGTTCCTGGGAATTTTGACACTCTTGTACCATTATGCTCATTACTATTATTTTGCTGATATTAATTTTGTTGAGTCATATACTAGTTTACTTGGAATGTCAGGCATGTTAGCATCTTTCTCAATGAATAATTGCATTGTGTCAGTATTTACAGCAGGTCCACCATTTCCAAGTGTCCATTGACAATCTTCAAGGTTGCGCGAACACTTTTTCCTAACACAACAGTAAAAGTTGTTTGAATTTGATATTCCTTGCAATTTTCTTTTCATACTCCCCTCCTGTAGCTCTTGCTGTTCTGTCACAGTTTACATCTTTCCTATTCACCAGCATGTGCATTTTTGTATGTTTTTTCTTTTAGTTTTGTAATGTCTCTTACCATTTTAAATGGCTTTTTTTTTGCCCTTTTGGGGTTGTAAACTGGTTGCTTCACATCAAATTCCTTTTTGAACACTACCCATTGATCTGGTATTTTATCCAGTTTACTGCAGACACGCTCGACTCTCACATTGAAGTCACCCTTGTCTGCGTTAGAAACCTTAGTAACTGGTTCATATTTCCCCCTTTCAAACACTAATTGAACTCAATTGTATTATGATTGCTATCAGATAAATGTTCATGCATTGTCAGGCTGTTAACTAAACCTGGCTCAATCCAGTTGCAGGAAGACAAAGAACGGGATTTCGGCATCGGCAACCGGAGAATCCAGTCCCTTATTTTTAAACAATAACTCCAAGATTCTCCCACAAGGGGAAGCATCCTCTCCACATCCACCCTGTTGAGACCCCTCAGCATCTTAAAGGTTTCGATTAAATCACCTCTTGCACTCTTTTAAACTCTATAGTGAATCCAAACCCAACCTGTTCAACCTTTCCTCAAAACAACCCACCGAATCCAGGTATTACTGAACTGCTTCCAATGCATTTACATCATTCCTTAAATAAGGAGACCAATACTCACGCACTCCAATACTCCAGATGTTGTCTCAATTAATGCAGAATCTCTCAACTTTTGTAATCAAATCCCCTCAAAATACGTGATAACATTCGATTAGCTTTCGGAATTACTTGCTGTACTTGTATACCAGCCTTTTTCCATTCAAGTGTAGATATAAATCCTGCCTGTTGCCAATCAGAGCTCAAGTGGCCACAATATGGCAGCAGGCTGTCGGAAGGGAACGATCGCCAAGCATGTGCCATCCTGAAAATTCCAGCCTATCAATCGGCAAAAGCATATTCGCCACAGCACAACCTCCAATTTGAACTTGCACCCAAAATTCATTTTAATTTGTTCCTTTTATTCTGTATATTTATATGAAAAACTGGGCCACACACCCTACACTGTCCTTATGTTTTACTCGTGTTTCTTCATGTTCTCTCCTGGTTTAAGCACATCCTTTAGTTTTCCCGTTACCTGTACTGCACAAAGCACAATTTCTGACTGCTAATCAACCTTCTTCCCTTTTGTTTGTTTGCTTGTAAATTGTTCAAACAAGGGTAGAAAAAGAAACCCGAGCGACTACAGTCCAATCAGTTTAACCTCAGTGATGGGGCAGCACTTGTCCCGGAGTAACAATAATCCGGGACAAAGTTAATAGTTACTTGGGCAAACATGGGTTAATTAAGGAAAACCAGCACAGATTTGTTTAACGCAAACCAACTTGTAACAGACAGGGATGTTGAGGGAAATACCACTGATCTGGCATTCAAGAACTTCAAAAAGGCACAACCGGTCCACAGCAGATGCCATCTCCCAGGCCCTACACTGGAGCATCTAGACAACAAGGACTCCGACGTCAAACTCCTATTCATTGACTACAGCTCTGCCTTCAACACCAAAATCCCAGCCAAGCTCATACCAAAACTCCAAAACCTAGGACTTGGCTCCTCCCTCTGCAACTGGATTCTCAACTTCCTGACCTACAGACCACATTCAGTAAGAATAAACAAACCACGATAGTCCTCAGGACCGGGGCCCCGCAAAGCAGCCTAGTCATGCGCGTATAGGGAGTACAGTAGGGGACTGTGGGGCAAAATTCGGCTTCAATTCCATTGCCAAGTTTGTTGATGGCACGGGCATAGTGGGTCGGATCTCAAACAATGATGAGTCAGAGTACAGGAGGAGATAGAGAACCTAGTGGTGTAACAACAATAATCTCTCCCTCAATGTCAACAAAACTAAGGAGCTGGTCATCGACTTCGGGAAGCAAAGTATCACTGACACCTCTGTCTGCATCAATGGTGTTGAGGTGGAGATAGTTGACGGCTTCAAATTCCCAGGTGTGCATATCACCAATCTGTCCTGGTCCACCCACGTCGATGCGAAGACCAAGAAAGCACAATAGCACTTATACTTCCTCAGGAAACTAAGGAAATTCAGCATGTCCACGTTGACGCTTACCAATTTTTACAGATGCACCATAGAAAGCATCCTATCTGGCTGCATCACAGCCTGGTATGGCAACTGCTCGGCCCAAGACCGTAAGAAACTACAGAGAATCGTACACACAGCCCAGTCCATCACACGAACCCACCTCCCATCCATTGACTCTTGTCAACGCCGCCCACTGCCTTGGGAAAGTGGGCAGCATAATCAAAGACTCCTGCCACCCGGGTTATTCTCTCTTCCACTGGGCAGGAGATACAAATGTCCGAGAGCACGCACTAACTGATTCAAAAACAGTTTCTCCCCCACTGTTACCAGACTCCTGAACGACCCTCTTATGAACTGAACTGATCTCCCCATGCATCTTCTCTACTGAGTAGTACTGTACTCCGCATGCTTCGCCTGATGTCTATGTCTATGTAGTTACATTGTGTATTTATCGTATGTCCCATGTTTTTCATGTATGGAATGACCAGTCTGGACTGTACGCAGAACAATAGTTTTCACTGTACCTCAGTACATGTGACAATAAATCAATCAATTAGGACAGGTTGAGAAAGCAGTGAATGAACCACATAGTATCCTAGGCTTTATCAATAGGGGCAAGGAGTACAAAAGGAAGGATTTTAAAACTGTACAAAACACTGGTTCAGCCTTGACTGAAGTACTGTTTCCAATTCTGGGCACTGCACTTCAGGAAGAATAGGAGAGCATTAGGGGTGTTGCAGAAAAGATTCACAAGAACGGTTCCAGGGATGAGTAACCTTTTGTTTATGATTGGAGAAGTTGGGACTGCTCTCCCAAGGAAAGGTTGAGAGGAGATTTGATAGATGTATTCAAAATCACGTGGGATATGGATTGAGTAGATCGGGAGAAACGGTTCCCCATGGCGAATGGGTCCACCCTTCCCCGAGATGTCCCGGACCCTGGCACCAGGTAGGCAACAGACCGTCTGAGACTCTTGATCCTTCTCACAGTCTCCATTATTATTAAATTTCCTACAACTGAAAACATTGCACTTCTCCAGTATGGGTTGAAGCATCAGTCAAGACTATGTTCTCAAGTCTCTGGAATGCATCTAAACCCACAACTTTGACTCAGAAGCCAGAGTGCTGCCACTGGGCCAAGTAGTCTGGACTATTGCCTCTGCCCTATCCACCAGGATTTTCCAGCCTTCTCCATCCCAGAGGATATACCAAGCTATTAGATGAACACAAGAACCAGGATCGGTGAGGCATTTGGCCCCGCTAGCCAGCTCCGCCATTCCATAAGAATATGGCTGATCAGATTGGCCTTAACGACACTTGTGCCCATTCGAATAACCCTCGCCTGTTTGGCACATCCTCAGGGGCTGTTTAGCACAGGGCTAAATCGCTGGCTTTGAAAGCAGACCAAGGCAGGCCAGCAGCACGGTTCGATTCCCGTAACAGCCTCCCCGAACAGGCGCCGGAATGTGGCGACTAGGGGCTTTTCACAGTAACTTCATTTGAAGCCTACTTGGGACAATAAGCGGTTTTCATTTCATTTCAAAGAAACAGTGTAGGCTGGATAGATGAGTAATGGCATTCCGAAGACTAACCACCCTCTGGTTCTCCTCCTCTCAGTCTGAAATGGGAGATCACTTATTCAGAGACCGTGCCGATCACCTTTCATTCCCCTCAACTCCGAAGGTCAACATTCTTTCTTCATGGGTCAACCCCTTCATCCCAGGATTAACCATGTGAACCTTCTCTGAACTGCTTCCGATGCAAGTATATTCCTCCTTTTGTAAAGGGACCAAAACAAGGCCAAATTAAAAGCACAAGAGGCTGGTTATGTTACTTTTCCCTCATGGGTCACTAATCAGGTGGATAATAAAAAACTAAACTGCGTGACTGTGAGAATCTAGAGGTTTATGCTGTCGCCAACGCTTTCCAACATAGCCCCTTGATGGATAGTAATCTCTCGGACTCTACTGGTAAGTGATACTGACAGGAGCTAGGAATTAGAAAGTGGTCTCCGGTAAAACTCATCTCGAAGAAACACAGGAGCAGGGATCAGGATTTCTGAAAAGCATACCTTGATGGCTTGTCCAAAATAGCCCTTTCCCAGCACTTCCCCATGGATGAGGTCAGAAGGGCGGAAGATACGATGCATTTTGGAGGCAATTCGCAGGGATTCAGAGCGGCCCAAATCTCTCTTTTGAGAGGCAGGTGATCCAGTGCTTGGTGATTTGTCACTACTGCAGCTTCTCCTGGAGGTGGACAAGGCCCAATAAATCAAACTCAATGAGCTCCAAGTCTATGCTTTGTTACATTAAAATAGCTTCAATTATTGAGCAAACACAAGGCTTCAGCTAGTAGTGATGTAGTAAGTAACACACAAACACATGGGAGTTACAGATACTTGGTTGAAGCACAGACTAAGAGCTGAAACGAGTAAAGCACCAAGTGTCATTTGGTCAGGTCAAAAATATTGACCTGAAAACATGTCGGCGTTAACATAGGTTTAAATGAAGTAAATAAAAACAAGCTCCATGATACACTAGAGTCACAGAAGAGCAAATATGAAGGCAAATTGTTGAAAAGTGCAGGAAGAATTGGGCAGTGTATATTAAAATTCCCTACTATTGACTGGGATAAAAAGGTATAGAGGTTGCAGGATTCTTTAAAGAAAGATATCTCCGAGGTACATTTTCAGATGTCGGCAGCGGGTAGTTCTGGACATAAGTTTTACGAAATTAAGCTGGGCAGGTGGAAGGGGCATCAGCAGCAATACATTTTGGGCATGGTGATCATATTTCAGTCAGGTTTAATGTAATTATGGAAAGGGACCAGGATAAACCAGGAAACTGAGTAAAGGCCAATTTCACTGATGTGACAGAACAAAAAGTAGACTAGATGTGGCTGGCAGCACGGTAGCACTATGGTTAGCACTGCTACCTCACAGCGCCAGGGACCGGGTTCAATTCCGGCCTTAGGTGACTGTCTGTGTGGAGTTTGTATGTTCTCCCAGTGTCTTCGTGGGTTTCCTTTGGGTGCTCCGGTTTCCTCCCACAGTCCAAAGATGTGCAGGTTAGGTGGATTGCCCATTATAAATTGTCCCTAAAATTGTCCCATTAATTTTGTCCCTCCAACCTTATGGAGAGGTCTCCATCTCTCACTTGATGCTTCTCCACAGCCAAGCTTGAGAACTTAATGGAATAAAGTATTTAATGTCGTCATAAAAGTAAGAAAGAAATCTGAAAGAAATGCATGAATTATTCAAAGAGCCAGTACAGGTATGATGAGCTGAATTAACTCGTTTTTGTGTGACTTTAAAAGTCAGATTGTAGGATGGTGCAAGTTAACCAACAACAAATCAAGTGGACATTTAGTACAAACTAAAATATGTCCTTACTTGATGGGACGTTTTTTGACTGTGCTACCTTCTCCATTTGGGGCAGTTGATCTTTGTGGGCTGTAGATGTCTGACATAGGGCTGATGGTCTCCACCTGGTCCTCCAGCAATGCGTCCTCCAGCAACGCATCATGTGGATCATGTTCAATAGTTAACTGGAGCAAACGACTGGTTTCTTGAATCAGGAGGTCAATCTGAGGTGGTTCAAAACAGCTCAGGATCAAAATACAGCGAATCCTCTCACAGGATAAAATGCAATCAAGGAGGAATGTCAGCATCACTTTACAATAGTTCACACCATCCTCCAGCTGTATTTGCCAGGACGGCACGGTGGTTAGCACTGCTGCCACAGCTCCAGGGACCCGGGTTCAATTCTGGCCTTGGGTGACTCTCCGTATGGAGTTTGCGCTTTCCTCCCCGTGTCTGCGTGGGTTTCCTCCGGGTTCTCCGGTTTCCTTCCACAGTCCAAAGATGTGGTTAGATGGAATGGCCGTGCTAAATTGCCCCTTAGGGTCCAATAGGTTAGATGGGCTTACTGGGAGAGGGTGGAGGCGTGAACTTAAGCGCGGTGCTCTTTCCGGACTCGATGGACCGAATGGCCTCATTCTGCACTGTAAATTGTATTCAATGAAATTACTCCCCTCATTGCTATAGGTACAAATTGTTGACTGTATAGGTGACAATTTCTACTGTCTACACCCACCCCCCCAAACTATGTAGGACTAGCTTCTCCCATTTCACCCATTTGGTGATCCCTCCCAATTCTCTCTCTCAATATATGGCCAGCATCTCCCATTCTATCCCACCACTTAAAACAGTTGCTTCTTGCTACTTCTCCACACCAGGTATGGTTGGTGTCTCCAATTCTTCCTTCAACAAAGTTAGCTCTTCCCTCTCTTCAACTCCATTATTTTAAATTGATTTCTGCCACTTAATATATATTTTGTTAGGGGCGGCACGGTGACATAGTGGTTAGCACTGCTGCCTCACAGCGCTTAGGCCCCAGGTTCGATCCTGGCCCTGGGTCACTGTCCGTGTGGAGTTTGCACATTTTCCCAGTGTCTGCGTGGGTCTCAACCCACAACCCAAAGATGTGCTGGGTAGGTGGATTGGCCACGCTAAATTGCCCATTACTTGGGAAAAAAAATTGGATACTCTAAATTTATAAAAAACATAAATAATAATATATTTTGTTGGCATCTCCCATTCACACCCTTGCCATATCAGTAGAGCTCACATCTCCCATTCATTGACTACTTTATACATCATTTCCTTCCCCCTCATAATATAGATAGCAATCCAACTCCGCTCCCATCCCATTATAACGCTGGTGTACATGTTCATCACTGTATAAAGTTGGCATATTCCACTTCATCTCCTCACTATGTGCAACTAGATCTGTTTCTACCAAATGCACCAATCTGTTTCTACCAAATGCAGAAGATAACTCACACTCCCTGGCCCACTTTGTATGACGGACATTGACTGGTGACTGGTTTCTACCTCCCCACAATATGGAGCTGACAATCTGACACAAAGTCTATAGCCCAGATTTGCATCATGGACTCCCTCTTTTGGAAATGTCTGAAAATCATAAGTTCTCCCACACCTCCAAACACAAAAATTCCCATTTTTAAAAAATAAATTAAAAATCTACTTAATTTTACCCAATCAGGCATAGGATACCTGCCATTTCACAGCTTGTCTGATAGCTACAAGTGGTTTAGACTCTTCTGAAGTGGGACTATGAATTCCAATTTCTGATGGTTACATATTGTGCACTCGAATTGTTATAAGACTTTACTTAGCTAAAGGAATGGATATATTTTTTTTTTTTAGAAAACATTTTATTGAAACATTTAAACATTCTAAACAGCAGAGAGTACCGACATATGCAACAACATCACAATAACATACCAAACTTCCCTCCCGCCCTACCTCCTGACTGCCCGTATATTAGATTCTCTATCCTTATTCTGCAATGCCATGCCTCCCTTTCCGCGCACCCCCACCCTCCCCTCTCTCTTCTGCTGATGGTCAGTTTTCCTTAAAGAAGTTGATGAACGGCTGTCACCTCAGAGCGAACCCCTGTATTGAACCCCTTAAGGCGAACTTAAATTTTATCTAGCCAGAGAAACCCTGCAATGTCACTGACCCACACCCCTGACTTTGGAGGCTCAGAGTCCCTCCATCGCACCAAAATCCGTCTCTGGGCCACCAGCGAGGCAGAGGCCAAAACGTTGGCCTTTTTCGGCACAACATCGTGGGCCGAAGGGCCTGTTCTGTGCTGTATTTTCTATGTTCTATGTTCTCTCCTCTCCTGGGCCCCCGGATCCTCCAAATATTGCCATCTCTGGACTCGGAGTAACCCTCCCTTCCAGGACCTCAGACAGGATGTCCGCAAATCCCTGCCAGAATCCCCTCAGCTTCGGACACGCCCAAAACAAGTGTACGTGATTCACCGGGCTTCCCCCACGCCGGTCCTCCACCTCCTCAAAACACCTACTCATCCGGGCCATAGTCATATGAGCCCTATGGACCACCTTGAATTGGATCAGGCTAAGCCTGGCACACGATGAGGATGGACGGACTCTCGTCAAGGCCTATTCCCATAGTCTAACTTCCAACTCCCCTCCCAACTCTTCCTCCCACTTCCTCTTCACCTCCCCGATTGGGACCCCTTCCCACTCCATCAATTCCTTATATATTTCCGAAACTCTCCCCTCCCCAACCCCTGTTTTTGACATCACCTTATCCTGTAGTTCCCTGAGAGGGAGACGAGGGAAGCTTGGAACTTGCCTCTGGAAAAAGTCCTGTGCCTGCAGCTACCGCAATCCGTTCCCACACGGCAACTCAAACTCCTCCTCTAATCTCTCCAGGCTCGGGAAACCCTCCTCAATGAAGAGATCCCCAAATCGCTCAATCCCTGCCCGCTGCCACCTCCTAAAGCCCCCGTCCAGCCCGCCCCCCGAGCGAACCGGTGATTGTCACAGATCGGTGACCACACCGACACCCCCTCCAGTCTCATGTGCTGCCTCCACTGCCCCCACACCCTCAGGGCTGCCACTACCACTAGGTTTGTGGAGTACCAAGCCGGCGACAATGACAGAGGTGCCGTTAACAAAGCCTCCAAACTCGTGCCCTTACAGGATGCCGAAGGAATGGATATATAATAAATGTTTTTGATATACAGGCGGAGAAAGATACTGCAACTTGTTGATTTCCTGTTTTCGCTTCTCAGCTTACCTCATCCAGAGGCACATTCCGGATTGGTGTTCCATTGATTTCCAGGATCCTATCACCAACATGAATGGAGTTTTTCACATCTGGACTGATGCAGTCCGCATTGACTCTACAACAAAGGGCATCATAGTAATGAGTTCCTAACAGGAGGGAACTACAAGATTATTCTCGACTAGATCACTTCACTCTCTCCCCAACAGCTAGTTATACTCATTGGAGGCCCACGAAGTCTGCCCATTTTTGTGGGCAAATCAAAAACATAGTTCAATTAACAGCAACTGTAGTGACTATACAAGCCAGCATTCAGTGTGCATGAGATCAACCACATGCAATATAATGAGCAAATTAAACCTGTACACATAAGAGGTAAACAAACACTGTATAATATTTGCAAATACGTTGGCCAAGTTGTCAATCCCCTTGGAGAGAAATGGAACCATGGGAACCAAAAACTTTGCTTTGGCGATGGGCACTCAAGTTAATTCATTGCGACCACATCATCGTTCATCAGTATTTCTAACCACTAAATATAGTTGGTGACCAATGTTCCTGTTAAGCTGCACTTGTGTACAGCTGCAGAACAACTTGGAAGAAACCACACAGGCCTTTTCCAATTAACTACTGTAGAGAGTACAGGAGGAAGATAGAGAACCTAGTGGTGTGGTGTAATGACAACAATCTCTCCCTCAATGCCAGCAAAACTAAGGAGCTGGCCATTGACTTCAGGAAACAATGTATTGCACACACCCCTGTATGCATCAATGGTGCCGAGGTGGAGATTGCTGACAGCTTCAAGTTTCTAGGTGTGCACATCACCAACAATCTGTCCTGGTCCACCCACGTCGATACTATGTCGAAGAAAGCACAACAGCACCTGTACGTTCTCAGGAAACTAAGGAAATTCAGCATGCCCACATTGACTCTTACCAATTTTTTCAGATGTACCTTAGAAAGCATCCTATCTGGCTGCATCACCGGTTGGTATGGCAACTGCTCGGCCCAAGACCGCAAAAAACTAGAGTCGTGAACACAGCCCAGTCCATCGTGCAAACCCGCCTCCCTCCATTGACTGTGTCCACACCTCCTGCTGCCTTGGGAAAGCGGGCAGCATAATCAAAGACCCCTCCCACCCAGGTGATTCTCTCTTCCATCGTGAGAACATGCATTAACAGGTTCAAAAACAGCTTCTTCCCTGCTATTATCAGACTCCTGAATGACCCTCTTATGGACTGAACTGATCTTTTCACACACCTTCCCTACAGGGTAGTACTAATCTCCATATGCTTCACCCGATGTCTGTGTCTATGTATTTACATTGTGTATTTATGTATGTCCTATGTTTTTTCACGTATGGAACGACCTGTCCGCACTGTGCACAGAACAATAATTTTCACTGTACCTCGGTACATGTGACAATAAATCAAATCAATCAATACTGTGTGTGCATTACTGTGCAAAAATTTCAAAGGGACCGTGCACTGAAAAAACTGCTAGTGGACAATGAGATTCTAAAGGAAACATTATTCATAGAATCCCAATTGCTACAGTACAAGAGGCGACCATTCGGCCCATCATGCCTGTGTCAGCACTCTGGATGAGCAATTCACTTAATGGTATTTTCCCACCTTTTCTCTTCCTAATCCTATGTTTCGTCCTTTACAAATTCTAATGCAATTCTCTCTCTAATACCTCGATCAAACCTACACTCAGGCAGTACATTCCAGATTCCAACCACATGCTGTGTGAAAATGTTTCCCTTTGTGTCTCCGTTGCTTCTGTTGCCAATTACCTAAACTCTGCACCCTCTGGTTCGTTGTCCTTTCACCAATGGGAACAGTTTTTACCCCCCTTGTGAAATGAAATGAATGTTGCCATAGTCCCAGAGGACCATAGTCTGCTGTCCCCTACCTTTTGAGGGGGAGAGCTGACTGGTGGTGATTTAACCCGTGGGTTACCACACCCAACACGAGGGAGAAGGTTCATGGAATTTAACCAGTGCTGTTGGCGTTGCACCGCATTGTGAACCGGCCATCCAGCCAACTTGAGCTATCCGACTGCCCAATCTACTGTCCAGAACCCTCGTGACTTTGAATGCCTCAATTGAACCTCCTCTCAACCTTATCTTCTCCAGTCCGTAATGGAGGTTCCTCGATCCTGGAACCATTCTTCCTCCCTCTGATCATAAAACAGTGACACGAACCACTCCCCAAACACCCCTTCATATACATTAGCCCTTTCCCACAATACATAGTTGGCATCTAACACTCTGCTTCAATATCTATGGTTGCTATTCTTTAAGTTATATATGATTGACACGTCCCATCTCAGTTGTGTTTTTGAAGAGATAGTGAGACGGTCAGGAAAGGGTCTTTAATGTGTATGTGTCTTGCCGAGTCCATCAACCACTCATTTATAAATGACTGACTGACTATTTCCTGCCTTCATTGATCTACTTATGCAAATAATATGACAGCATTGTTACACTCCAGGCATCATTCTGGATGAAACCAAACAAATCCTACACAAACTACACTAATATCACATCTACTGGGATAGAGTTCTGCAGCAAGTGACTCATTTCCAATGCCTCGCCAACAGGGAAAAAGGGGAGTGATGGAATACTCTCTGCTTGTCTCGAGCCTCAACAACATAAGAAGCTCGACACCGACAAAAGATAAGCAGCCATTTGATTTGTCACCCCATCCGTTGGCTTAAATATAGACTTCCACCCATCAGTGAAATGTGGCTGCAGTGTGCACTATAATAGGATGTATTGTAATTACTCACTCCAGCTTCTTCAGCAGCTCCTTTCAAACCAATAAATCTTCACCACCGAGAAGGACAGGAGCAGCGCATGGGAACACCTATCGCGACAAGCAACCACAGCCCAATTTGGACACACATTTCCATGACTTCACAACCACCGGGTCAAAATCCTGAAATCTACAGCACTGTGGGAACGCCTTCAACATATGGACTGCAACGGTTCAAGAAAGCCCACCCCACCCGTACCTCAAGGCCAGGTAGGGATGGTTAATAGATGCCAACCTGTCTAGCAAAGCTCGCGTTTGAGAAAATTTGATCTTCCAAGAAAGTGAGGAAATTCTCCAATTTTATTGTCGCGATAACAAGGAGGTGGTGTCGAGCAACAGCAAATTTACAGAATATTCCGACAATTTAATACACAAATAGTCTCAAGATGTTGTTGGACGTGATGGCTTCGGCAACACATATATTAAAATTGGAACGAAGATGTAGTTGGACCATTTCCTTCCCCCTCTCTTCCCCCCCACACACACAATGCTCTCTAACAGAAAGACTGAGTCGGCATCCAAATGTTTTCCAGCTGCAAATCAGGCCTCCGATGTCCCAGAAGTATCAGGAGGGGGAAATCAAGGAAATGTGGAAGTTCAGTCACCAAATAAAAAAACACAAAGCAAGTACAGATATTAGGAATGTGTGAATCTAATATTTAAACTTGATTTCCATCTCTTCAGAGGCAAACCTTTTGCAGGTCAGAAAGAAATAAACAACACAAAGTTGGTGCATAATACTCCTGCCACCATCCCTAGAAATTCAGACTGCTGCTCCCTTACCATCAGCACTAACCACCTAGATCAGAAGCAAAATCCCATTACCGTAGAAATCCCCACAGCAGACCAGCAAAAGTTACTGCCACTACACTTCTCGCACAGCTTCACTCAGAACCAGCTGTGTCACCAAAACCTCTCTGGTGTCCAGATGGTTGACATTAAAAATGTTGAATATGTTTCCAATTTGCTCAGACAAACTAGATAAGATCTGAAGTTCAGCTGTTGTTAATTCTGTAATGTAATTGTTGGCTCTGCCTTTTGCATCTATTTGATGCCACTCAGATACGACAGTACACCTCACAAGGCTGTGACTCATTCCGAGGGTCACCACAGACCAGGTTGCTGCTCGTGCTGGTGCTGCAGGTTTCCACAGTGACCCTGGTAGAGGAGGCCATTTTGAGCTACACATTCCAAGCTGCTGTCACATTTCGAGGCCGACTTCTCCTGATCAGACAATTAAACAAAAAAAAATATCTGGAGCCAAATCTCACACACCAGGAACTCCCTACTTTTGAGTTACCGTATTTTACCCAGAGGCATTAATGGATGCACCAAAACTGGATTCAGCAGGGCACGGATCAGTTAGGGTCCAGAGTCTGCGACCCAGCTATGCCTACTGGGAAGAGGAGGAGTGAGGTCACTGGGAAAAGGACAGGGTCGAGCTCGGCAGACATTCACTGCCTGGCTCCACATCCAGCTCGTATCTGGTCAGAATGAAACCCTGTAGGTACCACATCCAGCTATAAACCAACAACTTAAGAAAAGGAAAAGAAAGCTCAGATGTACTGACCCGGCCAGTCACTCTATCCCAACCAACAGTCAAAAATCACAGGGTGCAGGACATCCATACGCATCCATATACACCTCATCCCCAGTGAGGGGCAGTAACAAATGCTTCCCCGTTATTGCCATAATTCTCACTTACTCCTTGACCCGCACGGTATGCACGAGTTCTGAAGAGGAACTCCTGGGACTGCAGGGCTGATCGATAGACACAGAGAAGCCTCGCTTTCCTTCCGTGGAGGCCGGGATTGAAACCAATGTCACAGTGTGCGGGATCTGAGGGCAGGGAGAGTCTGGGAGAATCTGTTCAATCACAGGCGTGACGATCGTCTGGTAATAGCAGCAACCACTGCAGGGGAGGAGAGACAAGCAAGTGAATATAAACAAAGCAGCAAACTTAGATGGTTACCAAACTGTGACGGAGATTAAAAATTGCACCTTTGCAGGCTTCATCCTGAATTACCCTATGTTCAGTTCCATATCTGTGGGGGGGGGGAGGGAGAGAGAGAGAGAGAGAGAGAGAGAGAGAGAGAGAGAGAGAGAGAGAGAGAGAGAGAGAGAAAGAAAGAAAGAAAAACTCCTGTTGCTGCTCATGCCTGTCAATATCAGGCAAGGAGTGGATTGGCATGGCTGTGATGCCTTTTGTGGTCGATTAGCAAAGAGGTGAGGAGGGAGAAAACTAGCAAGGAAAACTGTCACAAGCCACTTGTTTAAAAAAGTAGCTTGCTAACGATGCCTTGAGCACCACATACTACATCCAAGCTGATCCTCTCAATGTAATCAGTCCCATTAAGAAAGGATGGTTCCTCCTGTTCTGCAGAAAAATAGCCAAGAACCACAGAATAATCTAAACATCTTTATGGATGGAAGACCTGGAACGAACTGCATGCATGGAGACATCAGTACAATATAATCCATACAGGAACCACATGGTGTTAATTATTGAACACTGACAGCCGAGTGCTGGTCACGTGCAACTGGCAATCTCTCCAATACTGAAAACCAGACACTGGTTCTTGATGCTCCTTGGGCATCTAACAAAATACCAAATCAAACAATTGCAGTAGAACAAATCAATGAAACTAGTTTAAACATCGCTAAAACTCAGAAGAATTAACCCCCATCAACAGCTTATTATGTAATACTAAAATTAACACGGAATCTCCACTTAATTATCTGAAACTCCCACACTCTGTTCTTACCAGTAGAGCTTGGAGCGTTCTACCAATGCATACGTGTCTCCGTCTCCAATAAATACACCGCACTTCAGGCACACAAAGCATTCTGGGTGGTACTTGTGTTCTCCGGCCACCTGGAAGATTGACAAGCAGAGATTCACAAGGTGTAGAGCGATACATCCAGCTGGTTACTTGGCACTGCCAAGGATAACTGGAAGTGCTTGAGCTATTGGTGACATTGATATTGTTGATGGGGAGGGGAGTCGAGGTGCTTACCTTCCGGGGACACCCAATGTTGACAGAATGATTGGAACTGCCAATTCCAAAGTCTAAACGCCCTCAGATCACCTGCTATCCCAAACATTTCCCAATTCTCCTCTTAGATTTTCAACGTGGTCACCCTCCTTGGCCAGCATTCTATTCATACACCAAACTCTCCATCAGCTATTCAAACCTAAGCTGCCTGAGCACCTTCCCTCTTCTAGGATTGGCTTCTTGTTCCTATATCATTGGAGGTTTAATTTATCGATTAAAAAAATTGCATGATTTCGTCCCCCAAACTCACTCGCCTTGGGCAAACAATTCCCAGTTTCAAAAGATGCTTTAAGCCCAAATTTAATTGTCAATTTCAGCACCATTTCCAATGCAATATTGTGATAGGAAGATCAGAACTGGGCACGGTTTAAAAGGTCAGTGTCTTTAACCTGCATCATTTCCCATTCTTCCCCCAATCATACACTCCCAAGACCCAGTAAGCAGTTCTTTACTGCAAACCAAAATGGTTACAGGTTCTGAGAAATGGCTGTTGGTAATTTCTGCCCAGCAAGATACCCAGGCATTCAATATGCATCTGCGTTGACAAGGGAATTCAACTAATTTCACTCCAGCTTTACAACCTCAGAACTGCACTTATTTGTGTTCTTGTGAGCATCTAGCTACAACGCTCCAGGAATTCAGTTATATCGGCCCATAAACACGCTTGACTAATGTCCCTCAAATTCATGCAAGATGTCCTTATATTTTAGGAGGGCTGTGGTGGAGGGCATTTCAGAAAACACATGCAATTTATTACCACCCCACCATCTAAGTGCAGACCACTTACCATGATCAGCCCTTTGGTGATGCGCTCACAGCAGCCATGGCACAGCTCCCCAAATCGGGCCCAGTAATCCTTTTTACAATAGAGCCGGCCCTCCTTCTCGTAATACCAGTGAGAGAGTGAAATGTTACATTCACAGCACCTGAACACATAGAGACAGGGATATTAGCAACAAAGAGCAGCCTAGGTTACCTGTCTGAGCGACTGCACTGCCTTTCCCCCAGGTACTGAGCTCAATACCACCCACCCTCTCACTCCAGGATCTGTCGAGTTACAAACCCAAATACACAAATAAAACAAAACACAAACGAACACGTTGAACAGCAGCTCGGTTAATTAGCACTTGAATGGATTTACACCATATGATTCAAGGTGGCAGGGGTTCATCGCCACCTTCAAGGACCTTGCCAGCTGTGCCCACAACACGATGACGGGTGTAAAGATCATGACTGTTGTGGACAGGGCGAGCGATTGCAGGCATCAAGCCAGATCTGGAGCTACATAATGAAAGTTATTAACACCTCACTCTCATCAGTCCTTTTTCAGCTGGACACCCAGGTCTTTATCATTGTCACAAATAGGCTTACATTAACACTGTAATGACGTTACTATGAAAATCCCCTAGTCGCCACACTCTGGCGCCTGTTCGGGTACACGGAGGGAGAATTCAGAATGCCCAATTCACCTAACAAGCACGACTTTCGGGACTTGTGGGAGGAAACTGGAGCACCCGGAGGAAACCCACACAGACACGGGGAGAACCCACACAGACAGTGACAGAAGCCGGGAATCGAACCCGGGTCCCTGGCGCTGTGAAGCAAAACGTGAATCAGTCAGAATTCTCGAAGACACATCTCCGATGTTAAACCTCCGATTTTAAAAACAAACCCTTTCTGACTTTTACAATGAGTCAGTAATTATAGTGCCAATTTAAGTTTGATAAATTTCCATTGTCATTGCACAGGCCATGAGCTCCCAAACCCTCCCCCCACCCTCCCACTTCTAATATGGCCCCTCCCTCTGCCGGCATCAATCACTATAGCTGTATCATGTATAGTTAAACATCGCACACATGGAGCATCAGTCAAAGGGTCCGGGGTTAGCAGGAAGATTTGGCAGTCAGACAATGGACACTGCAGGGCTTGATTGTGCTCCTCCGCAGCCCAAACAAGAATCGTCAGGCACTTGTGCATCCATTCCTCCCACCTCTTGTACGACAAGGAGCACGGTCCCAACCACCAGGCGAAGGAAGTGACATTACTCAGGGTTAATTTCATAGAAGCTTCAGAAGAAATTGGATCTCTCAAAGATGGGAATAAAGCACAGCTCTGACCCATGACCTCTGGACCAATTGGCTTCTTGGCAGTCAATGCAGTGATTACCCCCTTCACTCTCTGTCTGCAGTCAGCAGCACTCACTGGCCAACTATGTAAGCACCCGGAGTTCGTGAGAACAGTCCTGAAAATAAACTGGAACAAGCAGTCAATCCTCTCTGGCAGCAGGCACGGTGTGGAGGACTGATAATTTTCCAATTTTTTTTTTAAGAAAGGGAGAGGGGGGTGTAGCAAAGAGAGAGAGAGAGAGAGAGAGAGTAATCACAGGCCAGTCAGCCAAAGCATTCATGAGTGGCAGTGTAGCTCATTTAAAAAGGCACAGCTTAATCAAGCACACTCAGCATGGATTTAAGGGAAGGTTGCGACTGACTAACTTTGTTGAATTTTGAGGTAACAAGGGAGGGTTGAGAGGAGCATATTTGATTTAGCCTACCATTCTTTTAGGACATTTAACATGATCCCACCATGGTAGACTGGTCAGAATAGCAACAGCCCATGGGTTTTAAAGGGGAAGTATCAAACTGGATTAAAACTGGCTTTGTGGCAGGAAGCAAAGGGTAATGGTCGTCAGGTGATTTTGTGACTGAAAAGCGGTTTCCAGTGGGATTTTGCAGGAACAAGATCCTTGCTTTTTGTAATCTTGATATACATCTCTCTCTCTAAGGAACATGGTTAAGAAGTTTGAAGCAATACAAAAACTGGCAGTGTAGGTGCTCGAGAAGAAGCCGTTGAGCCCAGGCCAGGCCCCAACAGTTGCTAGGATACGGGAGTGACTCCACACACAAATGTATATTAAAACAAACTTCATCACTAACACAGTATTAAACTCACACCATACAAGAAAATGGCTTACAGTTACCAGTCAAACAATGCTTAACGGTAAAATGAAACACATCTCCTAGCTGTGAACTTTTCATCGCCAATCAAGCAAACCTATCTCATGTCAAAATCCACTTTTAAATACAGTTAGCAGACCTAGGAAAAGATGTCTTGGATAAACTGCTTTGAAGGGTAGGGGGTGGGGAAAGAGAGCATCTTCAGGAACCAGCTTGCAGATTCTTGCCCATGTTAAACTACTAATTAAACTTCCCAGCATTTGGCAAAAAGCTCCTGTTCTATTCAGTCAAATCTTTATGTTTTTCAGAAGCTGCTAGTCTGTTCACATCCCAATCTAAACTAAACTCCTGACTGCTTCAGCCCCTGGCTCCACCCATTAACCATATCACCTCTGTCCCATTAACTGGCTTATGACCATCTGACTAAGGTTAAGCAGCAAGATTCTCTGGCTGCACCTGCCGGCAACTGGAAATTCCTGCCCGAGGTCAACAGACCATTACATGGTCCGCTTCCTGCCCCTAGCGATCCTGCGGCGGGCGGGGTGGAAGAATCCAGCCCAATGTGTCCAATCATTTGCTCCCCATGGAACCTTCTTTCTAATAAACAAAAATTCCAGGAGCCCTACCTGGGCAAACAATATCCATAGCTGGAATGAATTATGATCTTACTTTTACGATGTTTTACTTTCACCCCTGTAGCCCCAAAGCCTAGCTGCCTTTCAGACCAGGAGTGAAGATGACTGCAGGGGAGCACATGCCTGTGCAGTACAGATGAGATGAGATGGTTAAGGCGGCATAATGGAATACACACCTTCAATGTCAGACGACAGACACACTCGCAATGGAGGTTCTGCTGGAACTGTATCAAACACTAATTAGATTGCATCTAGAGCACTGCCCAGTTCCGATCACAAGAGGAAGGGCGTGATTAGGCTGGAAAGGACAAGAGGAGACTTAACAAGGATGTTGCTAGGAATGTAGAAATTTACTACGAGGAAAGACTGGGGTTGTTTTGTTCGGAAAGAGAGAAAGTGGAGGGAGATTAAGCATATAAAATTAAGAAGGGCCTGGATAGAATGGACAGGGAGGACCCATTTCCCTTAGAAGAAAGGTTAATGACGAGAGGGCATGGATTTAAAGTAATTGGCAGAAGGATTCAGGAGGGCAGTGGATGAGAAATGATTTCACCCAGGAGCTGCAGGGAACTGGAACTCTGCCTGATGGGTGGTAGGGGAAAAAACCCACAATTCATTTAAAATATACTTGGAAGATGCTGGATAGCTCTTTGCAGCTGGCACTAACACAATGGCTTCCCCCTGCTTCAGTAATTCAATTTACAAACTGCAACCTGGCTCACTGGGTTGACATTCGCTGAAAGAAATTATCAGGCTTTTCTTGTTATCTGGAAATACTAAAAATATACTGAACAGCCACAAGGGCTTGCAGTTTTAAAAATAGAATGGATACACATTCTCCTAAACGGAGGCAGAGTGTCCGCACCGCCGTGAAAGTCGTTGCGTTTCACCACAGCGCGAATCGGGCACTACCGATTCTGGCCCCCTGCGGCGCTAGAGCGGTTCACGCCGTTCCAGCCTCTCTTCCCGGCGCCAACTGGGCGCCACGCCAACCCGCGGATGCGCAGGGGACTTCCTCAACGCGCCGGCACCGATGCAACATGGGGTTCAGGGGCCGACCGCGTAACAAAATAGGGCCGGGTCTGGCGAGGCCGACACGCCGATTGATCGGCTCCGATCGCGGGCCAGACTCCATCGGAGTCCGCCCCCCAACCCTGCGTGCAGAGTTCCCGCCGGTTGCGAGGTGTGGACGGCGCCAGTGGAACTCTGGCCGCGACCGGCGCCGTGCCAAATACGTCGGCGCAAATGGCGCTGATTCTCCGCTCCTCGTAGAATCGAGTGCCGGCGTTGGGGCGGCGTGGTGCAGTTGCGCCGATTCTCCAGCCCGGCGCGGGTCTCGGAGAAGCCCGCCCACGTTCTTTCGCTGGATTTATTTCTGCAAAACTGCAGGTTGCTGGTCCTGGCGCCATCTAGTCATAGGGGACGTGCTGTGGAGGCCCTGCCGATATCCGGATCAATGCTGCCAGTGGCTGTTGCTAATTTTTGCAGCATTTGAAGAGAGGCTGCAGCTGACTATTCAACAACAGGCTGCCTCGCACAAGAGACACAATATCAAGACTGGAATGGTTGCAATTGAAGTCACTTCGCCTTTACGCCAGTATGGTTTTAAGTCGTGAGTTCTATTAAAAAATAATCCAATCTCCTGTCTCAATCTCACCAAAATCCCTCCCGACTATTCTCTCACCAAAGTCCTCCCTGACTATTCAGGAAGCTAAGTGCTGGTCAAATACAACCTCCGTACTGTAGCTGGAGATATATACCTCCGGAACGGTGGGTGTTTTGTCCAATTAACTGCAATCCTACACGGTCTGGTCTGAATTGCCTAGAGGATAGAGAATTTCCAAAGTTCAGGTCAGACATGGACACCAAACAGCTGGGAGGACTACGGGTGGAGGTGGGACTGGTCATGCAGACTCGTATCCAAATCCTACTGACAATTTGGTTCCAATTAACGGGAATTTAGCGTGGCCAATCCATCTACCCTGCACATCTTTGGGGGGTGTGTGTGTGTGGTGGTGGTGGTGGTGGTGGTGGTGGTGGTGGGCTGGGGGGGGGGGGCACGCAGACCTGAGGAGAATGTCTCCGACTGACAATTCCCAGCAGTTTTCCAGCTACAAGAAAGTGGGTGTAGTTGTTGGAGGCCAATCATTCCAGTCCCAAGACATCACTGCAGGAGGTCCTGAAGATAGTTCCCCAAGTCCAACTATATTGAGAGACTTGAATGACCTTCCCTTCCAGTGTTCATTAGGATTCCCAATGCCTCCAATACTGCAATAGTGCCCACACGCAGGAAGACCTGGATAATATTCAGGTTTGGACTAATGGGGCAAGAAACAGTCACAGCCAGGCAACGACCATCTCCAACAAGCGAGAATCTAACCATTCATAACATCCAATAGCGCTACCATCATTGAATCTCACCCATCCCACCCGCACTATCAACATTCGGAAGGTTACCATTGACCAGCCATATAAATACAGTGGTTACAAGAGCAGGTCAAAGGTTGGAAATTATGCAGAGCGTTCCCCCCCCCCCCCCCCCCCCCCCCCCCGACTATCCAAAGCCCATCCACCATCGAGAAGGCACATGTCAGAAGCACGATGGAATATTCTCCACTCAATGAAACACAACACCATCAAAAAAAAAGCAACCCGATTAGCAGGCCATCCACTACCCGGAACATTTGCACACTTCTCCAACTGATGCACAATAGAAGCCATGTATACCGTCTACACGATGCACTGCAGCAACTCGCCAAGGGTCCTTTGACAGCATCTTCCAAACCTGTGACCTCTACCACCTAGAAGGACAAGGATAGATGTATGGGAACACACTACTTGCAGGTCCCCCTCCAAGCCACACACCATCCTGATTTGGACATTTTTGCCGTTCAAGTTGTTCAGAAACCAAAGGTGGTTTTAAAGGGATTTATATTTGTATGGGTAAACATTAAAAATAAGGTAGAGTTTTAGGTGTGTTTAATTTAATGTTTCTCTGCCTGAAAAGGACATATAGTTGGATTCATGCTGGACAAGGTGTTTAAGTGTAGAGGTTAGCGAAGTTCCAACTGTGTTTCTTTTTATTAAGGTTTTGCAGAATTTTTCATAATAGAACAGTAGTAACAATAATAACAAAACAAACTAGAGTGAACATCAACAAAGAGAATATACAATAACAATTAAATAGACATTACCCCACGCGACTCAGTCGTTCCACACCATCCCAATGAAGCACTCACCACCTCCCCTACGGATTGCTGCTGCTGACATTTTAATTTTCTGTGAGAAAGTCGACAAACGGCTGCCACCTCCGAGAGAACCCTAGTGCAGACCCTCTTAAGGCAAACTTTATTTTCTCGAAGCTGAGAAACCCAGCCATGTCGTTAACCCAAGTCTCTATACTCGGGGGGCTTCGAGTCCCTCCACATTAATAAAATCCATCTCCGGGTCAGCCTCTTTCCCCCCTGAACTCCCGGGACACTCCAAAGATCGCTATCTCTGGACTCGGCACCACCCGTGTGTTAAGCACCTTGGATATTGCCCTCGCAAACCCTTGCCAGAACTCTAAGCTCCGGGCATGCCCAAAACATGTGGACATGGTTTGCAGGGCTACCCTTGCATCTCATACAACTGTCTTCTACCCCAAAAAACTTGCTCATTCTCACTGCCATCATGTGTGCCTGCCAACTGTGTTTCTATTGTGTTTAGAGAGGGCCAAGGTGAGAAGAATAAATAGAAGTAAGGCATTGTTTAGCAACAGGACACCATTTCCCAAAGAAAGAAAGCTTTCTTTTGTTCTTAGATTTTAACTGAAGACCCCAGCAGTTGAAGACAGGGAGAGAGCAAGTGGGCAGCTCTCATAGCTCTGCTCGAAACAGGCAAAGCTGTACTGTTCGAATCATAGAATCCATCCAGTGCAGGAGGCCGCCATTCAGCCCATAATATCTGCACCGACACTCAAAAAGAGCACTTAACCCATGTCCACTCCCCGTCCATCCTCGCCTAACCCCATAACCTAACCTGCACATCCCTGGACCCTCAGGGGCAATTTAGCATGGTCAATCCACCTAACCTGCACATCTTTGAACCGTGGGAGGAAACCGGAGCACCCAGAAGAAACCTACACTGATACGGGGAGAATGTAACAAACTCCACACAGAGTCACCCGAGGCCGGAATCAAACCCAAGTCCCTGGAGCTGTGACGCAGCAGTGCTAACCACTGTGCCACCCGCATATAATGGAATGTTATGTGAAAAAGCAAACTCCAGAGGAAATAAAGGACGGTGAATTCAGGAAACCTGGCAATATAACAGGACACTTTACATGGGGAGCACAGACAAAGCAGAGAAGGAATCAGCTGGTGAAAAGCTTTGTTTCTAAAGTAACCCTAAAGGCTTCTAAAGTATTCCCAGTCTGTGAAACACATTTTAAAGCAATTTGGAAGACAGTATTAGCTGAATATCAGAGTTTGTGTTAACAGAGGAAGTCAGTCAAGACAAAGAAGTCCTAAAGGATTAACGCAAAACCTGAAGTGAATTTGCTGGTAGAAGTGGAGCAGGTTCAAAAGAATCCTTTGAAAACATGGGAGTGGATTTTGGAATGCAAACTGCTAAGTGCAAGTGTTACTACGAGAGAAGGGTTTAAAGTGTGTTTTGGGGGTGGAGTTTGGAAACTCTCCTGTGACAATCTTCTGGGGGATTCGCAGGAGGAGAAAACCAAGAACCAACTTGGGTTCAAGGAGTAGTACGTATTTGACCATGGTCACATGTGTGTTTCAAAGCATCTTTGGGTGTTATTGAGGCCAGTGTAACTTCAAATGTACTTTATTATCCGTATCAATCTCAAAACCTGAATGCAATTGCTAACCTAACTCAAAGGCGTGGGTGCGGAGAAAGAGAAAGTAAAGGGGTATTGTAATCCATTTGTTCATGTATAAAGAAAATGTATTTCTCTGTTAAAATTAATTAGCAGTCCTGTGAGTCTGCTCCTCCACGTTTGATTAAAAAAATGTATTTTGACCCAGGTTTCCACTCTGGGATCTTCCCATCCAACTATATCAACTGGGATCATAACAGTCAAAATCCTAGAACTCCTATCCTAACAACACTGCAGGCATGCCTATGCCACATGGACTTCAATGATTCAAGAAAGAGGAGGAGTGCCATCTTGTCAATAGCAATTGGGGATGGGGAATCAACGCTGGCTTTGTGATGTTCACATTCCATGAACAAATAAAAAAAATAAACGCAGTTAAAAAGGGAAGCAAGTCAATAGGCAGCAACCCAATCAGAATTAAAACAGAAAATACAGCAAGACACAAATCACCAGGCTACAAACTGAACAACCCAACTTGCTAAAGACTAAGGCAATCCAAACCCAGGTCTGCTAAAGACATGCATTGCTAATGTAGGAAACGGGCCTCAAATCTTTAAAAAAAAAGTGAAAGTCAAAAGCCAAACTTTCATTCTTCAAAATTATTGGCGACCACCCGAACCTGCGTAGTGATCACACCATGGAAGCCCAAGGCCGGACTATGAGGAAATCACGTTGAGAGCAAGAATGATGGTGGAAGAAAAACGCTATTTTGAGTGAAAGTGGTGGAGTGTAAAAAAAAAAAAAATCCCAAAGCATTTCACTGAATGAGGAAACAGACATTGAGCCAAGAATACATACAAGGAAGGGAAACCTTGGTCAAAAGAGAATCTTAATGCAGGAGGAGGCGGCAGAAGAGTCCAAGGAAGACATGGGATCTTGGTAGCTAAAAGCACAACTACCTATGTTTGGGCATAAGCTGGAAGTGTACACAAGAGGAAAAAGTCAGAAGAGGAGAGAGTTTAGAGAAAATAATTTGTACGGCTGGATAAAGTTAGAGAGACATATTTTAACACCAGGATGGGTTTAAAATCTGAGCACTGAGGGTTTTGGGATAAAACTTAGGTCAACAAGGACAGGTACAAGCAGGATATACTGACAGATGGTCTGCAGAGATTTCAGAGGAGTTGTTTAGAGGGTGCGAGGCTGTGCAGGCAAGCTCTGAAGGTGCGAAAAGGTGGAATTAGGTGATCTTCAAGCTGGAGAAGATATAGGACTATGTGGAGTAGGACAGGATACAGATATTACAACGGCCCGATTCCATCCAAGATAGTAACCAGGATGGGTGCTGGAATTAGCAACAAAATGTGTTTTTTTGCCTGCAGCCAAGGGTGAAGGCTCCGGCCTATCACTGCCTTGGATGCTTTACAGGAAGATTATTTCTTCCAGCTGATGTAGTGACTCTAGGGGAACCCAACACTTCCACTGATGTGGGTGGCATGGTCGCACAATGCTGCCTCACAGCATCAGGGAGCCAGGTTCAATTCTGGCCTTGGGCGTGTTCTCCCAGAGTCTGTGTGGGTTTGATCTGGGTGCTCCAGTTTCCTGCCACAGTTAAAAGGTGTCCATCTTTGGTGAGGTTACAAAATAGGGTGGGGGAAGTGGGCCTAGGTAGGGTGCTCTTTCAGACGATCGGTGCGGACGTGATGGGCAGAATGGCCTCCTTCTGCACTGTCGGGATTCTATGGTTCCAAGATCTAAACACTGCACAGCTGCCATTTGTCCAGAGACAACTACATACTGCACTGCTGCTCACTGCCCATACAACTACACAGTGCATTTTGGTTCCTTCACTGATACAGAACCCTAAACTCCACACCATCTCTCAATACTCTGATCAAGCTAGACTCAAAATGTAACATCTGATCCTCTGGCCAAAAACAAGGTTGAGGCAACAAGAATTGTAAACTGAAGCTTTCTCAGAGAACGATCTGTTTTTGCATGATGATGTTCTGAGGGAACGAGCAGGAGGGTCAACCACCACATCCCCATCCCTAAAACTGTCCTTTGAACTTTCCTTCCCTTCCACCCATTCATCCCATCACAGGCAAATGCCATTGGGATCCAGAAAAAGGGAAGAGAATCAGTGTTAAGACACCTCCTGAAAGAGAGAAATGGGTGGCATCGCAGTAATATCACTGGATTAAAATCCCAGAGGCCCGAACTCCTGCTCTGGGGTGACAGGTTCAAGTCCCACAACAGCAGCTCGTGGAATTTAAATTGAATAAATACAACAAATCTGGAATTTAAAAGCTATTCTCGTAATGGTGACCATGAAACTATTATCGATTGTTGTATAAACCCAACTGGCTCACCAATATTCTTTAGGTAAGGAAATCTGCCTCCCTTTCTTGGTCTGGCTGACATGTGACTCCAGACCCACGACTGACTATCACTGCTCTCAAGGGCATTTAAGGATGGGCAACAACCACATCCTGAAAGATTTTTTTAAAAAATCAGGTTTGGTGAAGATCAGCAGAGGGTAGCATTAAGAATGAGACCTTGCCCAACTCCCAACTTTCCCCAATGAGTCTTTCACCGAAGCTCGATTCATTCAGCCATTTTTATGTTTGACTCAAAGACTTTTGGAAGAGGTTTCTGACCTCACTTTAAAGTAGGCCAAAGGGGTACAGTACTGTTGGGTATAGATCGGTCACTGCAGATAATGATGAACTACACCACCATGCATTATCGAGCACATTTCCTCAAGTACAGTTTTCCCCACAGGTCTGCTGGTGCGTTCCAAATAAATGCAACCGCTGCCTAGGCTGGACAGCTGCTGATGGCAGCTTCAAGTTTCAGAAAATGCAGTCAGCATCCCAGACTCTGCTACCGTGCTCTACAATGGGTGAAATACAACGGCAGGAGGCGGCACTGTAGCACAGTTGTTAGCACAGTTGCTTCACAGCTCCAGGGTCCCAGGTTCGATTCCCGGGCTTGGGTCACTGTCTGTGGGGAGACGTTCTCCCAGTGTCTGCGTGGGTTTCCTCCGGTTTCCTCTCACAGTCCAAAAGATGTACAGGTTAGGTGGAGTGACCATGATAATTTGCCCTTAGTGCCCAAGGAAAAAAAGGGTAGGTGGGGTTACGGGGATAGGATGCTGGTGTGGGCTTAAGTGGGGTGTTCTTTCCAAGGGCTGGTGCAAATTTGATGGGCCCAATGGCCTCCTTCTGCACTGTAAATTCTATGGTTCTATGTAAAGGGCAAGGCAATGGAACACAGACGGGAGGAGGGTTTGCCTCCAACAGTAAACTCTACCAACAGCTGATGGGCTAACATCAGGCCTCAATCCAGGACATTTTCTTTTAATTCATTCACAGGAGGAGGGCACCATTGGCAAAACCAACATTTATTGTCTGTCCCCGAAAAAAAAAGTGATGGTGAGTCACTGATTTGACAATTGCAGTGGCTTGCTGGGCCATTCCAGAGGGCTGTTTCAGAGTCAACCACATTGCAGTACGTCTGGAATCACATGTAGGCCAGACCTGATAAGGACGGCAGATTTCCTTATCTCACAATGTGCCAGATGGGGTTTTTACAACAATCCGGTAGTTTCATGGTCATCATGACCAAGACTGGCTTTTTAAATCCAGATTTTTTTGATTGAATTTCCACAGCTGTTGTGGTGGGATCTGAATTCATGCCTCTGGATGCGTCATGGCTGCTTGGCTTACTTACAGCCCTATAAGCAGGAGTAATTCTCCTCGGAACTCAGCCACTCACCTGACTCCATAGTTCGAGGAGCGTACTTTGTAGCAACGCGTCAGCATCATCTGCCCCTCCGGGTGACAGCACTCCCCTGCCCCAAGTCCTTGTTTCCACCACGGAATAATTTCTAACGCTCCGCGCTGACAAACTCCACCGAGACAGAAACCCTGCAACTCGCGGACTCCGCAGACACCTGCCTGGATACACTGTGTCCAAAATTAGCCGTTCGAGCGTTTGTCGGAATTGATCTCACAAAAGCAAGAAAACCTACTTCCTCTTGCAATCCACATCAAAGAGCATCAGATAGAGCGTGTGTGTGTTGGGGGTGGGGGGGTGGGGGAGGGGAAAGTGATGACTGAACCCACTCCTTGCTCCAACCAAAATGGCAAAACCGCTTTCAGATTTCTTTATGACCTCGAGGAGGAACTGGTTTGGAGAAGTTGATCTGGATTTACAATCAGGTAATTTCCCAGGGTTCGGGAATCAACATAATTTACAATCACACCCCATGCACTTCCTTTGGGGCCTCAATCACATAGCACCCCCCCCTCCCAATTCTAAAGCCACTCATTCAGTGCATACAAATGCGAACAAACTGGCCACGCAGCACTTGAAGTTCAGGAAAATTCAGTTTTGATTTGCTAGCTGGTCGAGGGTTTAGCAATCTTCAGGAATTACTTATATCTTGGACACACTTCTGAAAGCAACCAAGTGGGGCGGGGGGGGGGGGGGGGGGGGGGGGGGGGGGGGGGAGGTAATTGTGAATTAACACAGAGTACTAAGAGTATCCTGCCCCGAACCCATTTTCTTGGAATATTTCTGAATAGTTCTAAAAGTATTGGAGAGGATAGGGGGGGGGGGGGGGGGGGGGGGGTTTAATTGGGCAGGGAAGTTGGAAATGTGAGATAGTGACAAAAACTCCAAGAATATATCCAACCAGAGTTGGCAACCTTAATTAAGCCTGCCCACCTTGAAATCTGACAGCCTGGAGGATCTGTTCTTTGTACTTGTTTGGGTTTTGGGAAATGCAGAGCGCGATTCAAATAAATGGGAACAAAGTCCCATAGTGAGTGCGCTTAGCCGTGTGTTTCCGGAATTCACAGCGTCAAGAAACACATGGCTATACAACACCGCTCGAAACAAATAAGGGGCCTCAGCCGGGAACTCAAGGCAGAGGCCGCACAAAAGCCCCATTTTCCACACAGAGGTCTGCTCGCCGGAAATCCTGTGTAGCGAGAGATCAGGAAGACATTATTTAATGGCACACTGATCTCGGAGGCCCCTGACGCAATGCCTGATCCTCCCCAATCCCCAACGCACCCCCCCCCCACCCGCACAGGGCACCCCTGCCCCGATTGCCAGCACACAGAAAATGCCAGATTGGTAACTTGGCAGTGCTAACATGGCACCCTGGCAGTCCCCCTGCCAGCAATAACTGGGCACCTGGACAGTGCCAGGCTGGCACCCAGGTGACACTGCACATGTCCAGGCTGGCAGGGTGCCTGGGTGGCACCAGCAGTAAAGGGTACCACCCTGCCCATAGGGCCTCCAACCCCCTGGGAGATCCCCACGAGTGCGGCAAGGTGGTTTTCGGGCACAGCGTGGCCATTGGATCGCGCCCACAGTCTTTACTGTCTCATCATAATCATGAGACTCATCAGGCAAGCTCACCATAGGCCGCCATGTGTCATCAGATCAATGAAGCCTCTCACGGCCGCACAGTACTGCAAAAAAAAAAAAAAAGATTTTGAACCCTGGAAACGGTGCAGGGACGCGACAGCTCAGAAAGGTTCACAAATGTTCAAATCGGAGAAAGGAATTCAGGAAAAACACTTGAGCTGCAAAAAAAAGGACAAAGCAGCAACAGACAAGATGATAGCAATTACATACTGAAGGCTGCAGGTAAATACTGAGTAAGTGAACATGGTAACCTGTGGAAATTTTCCAATCCCTTCTACAGTCAAAATGAAGGGTTATATGTGGTAGAATTGGCAGTTTTTCCCCGTATAATGGCAAACTACGAAATTGCAACAGGCTTAATTAACAAACCTGAACCAATTAAAATTAGCCACAGTACTGGGGAGGGACTGCTACGAAGTGCATACCACTAATCTAACCTACGAAAGCTGCTGTTCTCAACTAGTTAAACAGGTGCAACCAGAGGCAGATACAATCAACTGGTGAAGCTGCTCCTTCACCACATTTGGCTGGTCAGGGAGACGGGATTTCACCAGCTGAATGGCGTATAGAATTACCATCAAACCCAGATGTCTACCCAGTCACCAAAAGCCATGAGAATGATACTCTCCAGATAAAGAACATCACTCAAATGAACAACCAATGTCAATGTGCAAGCATTCCATTAAGAGACTTGCATGGTTTAAAGACTGTTTGCAATGCATATACTGAGATAGACTGTGTTAGGATCCCAGTTGGTTATAACTGAACGGGAAGATCCCAGGATGGAACCCTGGCTCAAAAGACGAGGAGCTGGATTCTCTGGTCCCCCAGTCAAGTGTTTCTCGGTAGCGCTGGTCGCCGGCGACTGGATCTCTACTCCAGCTGCTTGTCAATGGGATTTCCCATTGAGGCCACCCCAGAGTACATCTTAATCTACAATGCTCCTAGTGACTGCTTAGAGATAGTTGATTGGTCCGTATTTAAGAACTCAGTGACCAACTTAAATGAGTATGCCAGCACTGTCACAGACTTCACCAGCAAACGTGTGGACGACTGCGTGCCAAAGAAAGCAGTACATATGTTCTCCAACCGGAAACCATGGCTCAATCGCGAGATTGACTCCCTACTGAAGGACAGGTCTGAGGCGTTCAAGGCAGGCGACCCTGACCGTTACAAGAAATCCAGTTACGACCTCCGCAAAGCCATCCGAGATGCCAAGAGAGAATATCAGACAAAGCTAGAGTCACAGACTAGAGTTACAGACTCTTGTTAGGCAAGGCCTAAACAACGTAATGGGCTACAAAGCAGAGCCGAGCAGCAGTATCTTCAGCAGCAGCGCACCCCTTCCCAATGAACTCAATGCATTCTATGCTCGGTTCGAGCAGGAAACCAACGATCCGCTGTCAAGTGCCCCAGCAGCCCATAACACAGCTTCCGAAGTCAGATCGGCCTTCCTGAAAGTGAACCGCGGAAGGCAATGGGTCTGGACGGGATCCCTGGTCGTGCACTCAGAGACTGCGCGGATCAGCTGGCAGATGTGTTCACAGACATCTTTAACCTGTCCCTACTCCGCTCCGATACACAGTAGGCACCATCTCACTGGCCCTAAACTCATCCCTCGAGCATCTCGACAACATCAGACTCCCATTTATTGACTACAGCTTAGCCTTCAACACCATGATCCCAGCCAAGCTCATAATCAAAGCTCCAAAACCTAGGACTTGGCTCCTCACTCTGTAACTGGATCCTCGACTTTCTGACCCACAGACCACGACTTTCTGACCCACAGACCACAATCAGTAAGAATAAACAACAACACCTCCTCCACAATAGTTCTCAATACCGGGTTCCCAACAAGGCTGCGTACTTAGCCCCCTCCTATACTCCCTGGACACACACGACTGCGTGGCAAAATTAGGTTCCAACTCCATCTACAAATTTGCTGACGATACGACCATAGTGGGCCGGATCTCGAATAACGACGAGTCAGAATACAGGAGGGAGACAGAGAACCTAGTGGAGTGGTGCAGCGACAACAATCCACCCCTCAATGCCAGCAAAACTAAAGAACTGGTCATTGACTTCAGAAAGCAAAGTACTGTATACACCCCTGTCAGCATCAACGGGGCCGAGGTGGAGATGGTTAGCAGCTTCAAATTACTAGGGGTACACATCTCCAAAAATCTGTCCTGGTCCACCCACGTCGACGCAACCACCAAGAAAGCACACCAGCATCTATACTTCCTCAGGAAACTAAGGAAATTCAGCATGTCTACATCAACTCTTACCAACTTTTACAGATGCACCATAGACTGCATTCTATCTGGCTGCATCACAACCTGGTATGGCAACTGCTCAGCCCAAGACCTCAAGAAACTTCAGAGTCGTGAACCCAGCCCAGTCCATCACACAAAACTGCCTCCCATCCATTGACTCCATCTACACCTCCTGCTGCCTGGGGAAAGTGGGCAGCATAATCAAAGAGCCCTCCCACCCGGCTTACTCACTCTTTCAACTTCTTCCATCGGGCAGGAGATACAAAAGTCTGAGAACACACACACACGAACACACTCAAAAACAGGTTCTTCCCCACTGTTACCAGTCTCCTAAACGACCCTCTTATGGACTGACCCGATTAACACTATACCCCTGCCTTACCCGATGCCGGTGTTATGTAGTTACATTGTGTGCCTTGTGTTGCTCTATTATGTATTTTCTTTTATTTTCATGTACTTAATGATCTGTTGAGCTGCTCGTAGAAAAATACTCTTCACTGTACCTCGGTACACGTGACAATAAACAAAATCCAATCCAATCCAAAGTCCCTTTTAAACACACAGGATGACTGTAGACAAATACAGTCTCCACTGGGAACTCCAAGCTAATGTTTGTGGTTTTCGCCTCCGAATCCCCCAGATGATTGGCATGTGAAAGTTTCCAAACTCCACTCCCAAAAGCACACTTTAAGATCTTCTCTCATAAGTATGCTTTCCCTTAGCGGTTTGCATTCCAAAATCCAAACCAGGATTTCCAAATGAAACTTTTAAACAAAACCTCCGTTCCATTTTTAACAGCAAATGCGGTCCAGGATTTCACACCAACCCCTTCAGGATTTCCTAGTCTTGACTGCTGTACAAGCTGCTCACAATTGCTTTAAACATAGATTCTCAAACTGTATGAAAATGACATCAAACGTTTCATCTACCTCTGAAGTCTGCTGTCCTAGTTACTACAATTGTGTCACTCACTCAGAATATTTGTTTCCTTGAATTCTTCTGAACAATACCTTGGTCTCTGTTCTCAACTTCAGTTGAGAAATTCTCTGTCCCAAATCCCTGGTTATCTGGATTATCTTGTTCCTTAGGGGGTCTGCATCTTTGTAGCTCCCTTGTCCTGTCCAGGGGGTCCTGGAAGAGTTGTAGAGGTTTACTCCTCGGTGCCCTGTTTCCAACGGTCCACAAATTCAGCTGAAACTTAAAAGCTTCTCTTACGTGGCTCCAGTTGCTAACACGGTAAGAAACCAACCCCCCACATATAGAACACCTTTGCCAGCATTAACTATAGGTTCCCTTTCCAGGCACAGAAACATTAAACACACTCGGAACCATACCTTATTGCTAATGGTTGCCAATACAAATCCCTTAAAACTAGTTTTCCTGACATCTGGCTTGCCATAGTCATGTGACTCCAGAGGGGCCAGCTGCACATGGCCTGGGTGGATCCGCCACAACAACCCCTGGATCATGTGGTCCTTCCCCGGTAGCAACTCCAGCATCTGCCTATCTGCCCCACCGACCACCCATAACTCCCACTGGCCGCGGAGGCCTCCGCGTGGCTGAAGTTATTATTAACTGGGAATTGGCAATCTTAGTTAAGTGAGCACTTCACCCATTGCAAGTGGATCGCCGTGGGTAGCCAGGCTACGTAGCATGTGGAGGTTATTGCCTAGCATCCCAATCATAGCGTGATGCCTGGACATTGTAAGAAGCAACAGCATGGATGCAGTGGCCAACATGCAAACACTCCAGTGACCCCCCCCCCCCCCCCCCCCCCACTGTGGCTGGGGTTGCATGGACAGGAAGCAATGGGCAGGTTAGGTGGGCAGGTTAGGTGGCCAGACGCGACAGCATCGACAGAGACTGGAGGCGGTGGCCCATGTGCAGGCCCCGCTCCACACTCCGAGGATCATTCTGCCCATCAGGCCAAGGAGGGACCCAGAGGGGAGAGGCCCGCAACAGCCCAGGGTGTACAGACGTCACTGGTCTTCCAAACAGGTGACAGACAGAGTGTGTCGCAGGAGGCTCTGCTTCAACAAGGGGATGGTGCGGCACTTGTGCCATCACCCTGCAGACTTGGCACCATGTGGACGAGGAGAATACACATGCCTGGTGGCCATCAAGGTCATCGCAGCCCTGAACATCTACGCCCCAGGATCATTTCAGGGTTTGAGCGGGGACTTGTGTGGCATCTCACAAGCTACAGCGCACAAATGCATCCGTGAGGTCTTGGATGACCCGTTTGCCCAGGCAACGAACTAAATAAACTTGACATGGACCAAACCCAACAGGATGCCCGGTCAGCTGGTTTCTCCACCATTGAAGCGATGCCCCAGGTCCGGGGGTAGTGGATAGCACGCATGTCGCCTTGCGCTCACCAAGCCGTCAGGGAGTGCCCTATATCAACAGGAAGGGGTTCCACTCCTTGAACATCCAGCTTGTGTATGAACACCACATGAAGGTCATGAACGTGTGTATGCTTCCCAGGGAGTGGTCACCACAGCTACATCCTGGTGCAGTTGGACATCCCCGGCCTCTTCTAGGACCACTCCAGGATGGCCAGGATGGTACCCAGGGATAAGGGGTACCCGTTGAAGACCTGGCTAATGATGCCAGTATGGAGGCTGGTGACTGATGCGGATACCCAATACAACGAGGCCCATGCAGCCACCTGGGCTGCCATTGAGCGGTGCATTGGACTCAAGATGTGGCTCTGATGCACTGCAGTACACCCCCCAGAGGGTCGCCCGCTTTGTGGTGTTCTGTTGTTATCTCCACAACCTGGCATAACAGCGGGGCAACGGAGGTGGAGGAACATGTGGCCATCACCAAGGAGGGCGATGAGGAGACGCTGGACCCGGAGGGGATGGAGAGCGATCCCGGGGGAGAATCCGCAGGACCAGCAAGCTCAGAAGGCCAGGGAGGCCCTCATCCATACTCACCTACTTCACGCAGGACGTGGCCTTGTCCGTCATTCCCCCTCTCCCCAACCCCCCCACCCCCCCATCTTCCTCACCTCCCCCACTCCTCTTCCTCACTCTCCAATATCCCACCCTCCCAGGGTCTGTGTAACATCACTCTAGGGTGATGGGACTGTGTCAGCAGATCATTAGACGGGTCATTAGACGGCAGGGGAAGGGATAATAACCCGCTGAGAGCCAGTGCCCCTCATTCAATGCCACAGTTTGACGCCTGCCTGTCTGCTGAATGCTCGCTCATACCCATCACCTTTGTGTGGTGTGCTGGGGTTGGGAAGAGGCATCCAGGCATCAGTGTCCGGGGAGATGGGGCATGGGATTGGTGCTTGACCGGCATTACAGAAGAAAGTGCCAGAGGTGTCATATTGGTCAAGGTCAATGATTGAGGCAGTTGGGGACCTATCTGTTGATAACAATCTCCCAAAGGTACCGCCCACCTTCCCCCTCACAATGCACGCAGCCCCCGTCCCCACACCGTCCCCCAGAGGGCCCCAGCGCATTTGCCGGTGCACATGCTGTGCTACCCTGTTCCGGGTGCTGACTCCAAGACAGGTTGCCGCCATTACCACTCTGTTGGTTTGTTCTAGGTTGCCACCCAGCGCCCCCTCCTCCTGGTCAGGCCTATAGAGCCCTGAAGTTCACCTTGGGATAGAGGGGCAGCTGACATCCCCCTCTGAAATCGCACAGCTGCACCCAACCCTGGATCGAGCCCCGGCTGTCCCTGCGCCATCTGGCTCTGCCAGCTCCAGTGGCTCCCCAAAGTCTGCAACATGGTGTCAACACCCTTTGCGATGCTCCTCGGTGACTGGGACATGCTCTGGAGCTCCCGGCAATGCGTACTTGCACCTGGGACACATCCCCCAGCGACCAGATATGCTCTGCAGCGCCACATGGTCCTGGGAGACCTCCGCTTGCGACTGGGACATGCTCGAGAGCTTCCCGGCAATGCTCACCTGTGACTGGGAACATCTCCTAACGACTGAGCTATGCTCTGGATGGCCTCGGCAATGCCTACCTCATCAAGGTCCTCCTGGTATTGGGTCACGAACCCTAGCAATTGGGGGACACTGTTGAGATGCTCAGCCATGGCCATCACCAACTAAGCCATGCCTTGGACACCTCCACTCATGCTGCAAATGTCGTTCATCAGGCTCTCCACTGCAGTCGCCATCCTAGCAATGTTGGCCTTGGTGCCACGCATTGCCAATGCCATCTCCTGCAGCTGTAGCCTCTGGGCCACCTCCATTCAGCTATGGGCCTGCTGGAGGGTCGCTGACATTCCCCCTCTGAATCTCACAGCCGCACCCAAATGTCTGCATCAGTTCCAGGTAAACTTGGCCCAGAGGCTCAGCATCGGACTGGGACCCAGCTGGGTCCTCTGATCCAGCAGACCTCCAACTGCTGTCTCGCCTGGGTGTTCCTGCCTCCACCTGATGTGCATTAGCAACTGTGTGGTGCTCACCAGATGTGCAGCAGAAGCCTGTCCACTAACGCCGCCCACCGATGTGTGTGTCTCTGTGCTGGTGATGTATGGGGATGACAGGCATGACACTTTGATGGTGGCTTCCCCTCTCCTCAGGAGGTGTTCTTGAGGCAGGCCGGAAAAGAGACCATCCCGAAATTGGTCAGCGCCGTTGGATGGAGAACCTGCGAGAGAATGAACATGTGGGGGAGGCTGGATAGTCGGTATGGCATTAACAACTCACATGTGACAGGTCATCTGGGTGGGGGCCCGGTGGATCCTCACCTCTGCGCCATATGCCAACCTTTACAGTGGTTACAGACCTGCCCTCTGCCACCCCATACCTCCAGGGCCCGTTCCTTATCCAGGGTGAGGAATCTGGTGTCAGCCATTCCGCCGCCCATCTGGATCCTCTCCAGTCTATCGTGGGCCAACTTCTCCTGAGAGACACAGAGGGGGCATAGTTAGCCACAAGAATCGTTCTTCGTGGGGGTGGGGGCTGAGTCGGCGGCACTGCTGGGCGGAGGTGGTGTTAAGCGCATACTCATTGGAGTGGGGGGGGGTTGAGGATCGGGTGCCTGATGGAGGTCACTGATGTTTTCACAGCACTAGGTGCCAATCCTTCTGGTCACATACCACAAGCTGACTGCCGCTGCAACTTTCTCTCAGGCAGCACTGCCTGTGGCTCACCCTCCGTGACCCTCGCGGGATCAGGACATCCAGTCTGGCCTCGACGCTGTCCAATAATCTGCCCAGGTTGGCATCCCTGAATTGTGGGGCTGGTCTGCTCGGTGGCGTGGCTGCCAGCTGAGTGGGGTTGACTGAGTAGGTGCGGTCTCAGTGTTTTCGCTCCTTTGCCAACACGGTCCTAGCGAATCAGCAGGTGGGACCATAATTTCTGGCGTAACGCGCGTGCGGCCCCATTAAATGGGCCAATGAACATTTACGGTGGTGACGGCCTCACCATGCTGAGCGTCAGGAAGCTCGCGGCAGTTCCCGCTCGCTACCACACTTGAGAAACGTTTCCATCAAATCGTGCCCATTACGATGAATCTACTGTTGAATCCTTGGAGAAACATTTACATGAAGCCTACGTTGGTTACTTTAAACAAGGCTTCTCAATTCATTTATTGAGTGTATCAACAGCTTGCCTTCAAAAAGAAACAGCTCGTCCTCCAAAAGATCCCTCTCCTGTTTATTATACTAACTCTGAAGTTATAGTTGAATCAGTCAGTCAATCTGAATTCTTTACTGAGGCATCCCACTATTTTCCTGTTTATCCTTGAAAACATTCTGACCTGTTATAGTGACACAGTTCAGGTTGGTTATTGAACTCTCCAAGTTGCCCAACAAATGTATATCTAAAATTGTATAGATTTAAACGGTGTACAATCAAGTGTCCATGATGCAAAATACTGTTGCGGGCAAGAAGTTAGGATTCCCTTGAGGCTCATTAACTGAAGATTGGGGGAATGTATGTATTTTTCTGCATTTGAAAATATTAGTCAACAAAAAAAAAAAAAACTGCGCCCGTATTACGAGATGAAATGCGCACTTAAATACATGGTGGAGACATGATCAGCATAATGCACATGGAGTACCATTTCCTGGAATATTATCTACATAGACCCTGAGTCTGTCTCCCCTGCTACACTAGACTGAACTGAAAGTTCCACAGGCAGAGCCAGCTCTCAGGTGTTTCAAACAAGCAGTCCTTCATCTGTGACCATACAGGACAGGTCATTCACCCGTAGAGGCTGAGAGTCCAACACCAACACGCACACTTTGTGGGAGTGGACAGGACAGCAATCAGGAACAAAAGCCTTGGATAATTTAAAAACTATAAGCACTAGGCCACAAATGACAAACTAAAGCAGCCTCTGCCCTGGCCCTCAAAAAACCACAGGAGAGCTACAGCTTGGATTAGATCCAGAGTAAAAGGTTTCCCTCAAATGCCACATCAAAAACTTCCACAATTGCAACAAATTGTTGGGGGGGGGGGGGGGGGTGTCAGAGTCAAGTCAGAAGGTTGAGGGTTTAATCCCCACTCCAGAGATAAGAGTACATAGTGTGGCCGTCCTTTACATGGGATGTTTTCTTTGTTTTTGGTCGGTGCGGACTCGATGGGCCGAATGGCCTCCTTCTGCACTGCAGGGATTCTATGATTTTTCAAAATAGAATTTAGAATACCCAATTTTTTTTTTCCCCCAATTAAGGGGCAATTTAGCGTGGCCAATCCACCTAACCTGCACATCTTTGGTTGTGGGGGTGAAACCCACGCAGACATGGGGGAGAATGTGCAAACTCTACATGGACAATGACCCAGGGCCGAGAACCCGGGTCCTCAGCGCCACAGTCCCAGTGCTATCCACTGCACCACATGCCGCCCTTACATGGGATGTTAACCCAAGGCGCTGCCTGACCACTTAGGTGGATAATGACCTAGTTTTCTCACCAACATTTTCCTCTCATTTAACATTACCATAAACCAATAATATGGCCTGTATCTCTTTGCTGTACCAATGGTTGTGAAGCACTTTGAGCCATCTTGAAGCTGCCAAGCACCCTGCGGATGTTGTACTAACAGATTAGCTTTCTACCTTATCGTCAGTATTCAGTGAGTACCGATGGCAGTATTTGACAGACTGGCAATAAGACAATACTTTGAGACACCTCTTCTTCCTTCATAGCTTTGGAGAGTACCAGACATTACTCATAACCTGGCAAGAACCATTGCGGACAGGCCTCCATAGTTCAACAGTGTAACACAGGCTGTTAATACACAGAAGTGACCAATTATTTATACTAAACTGATAGTCGTACTGATGAGTATCAGCAGCACTATAACAGGGGTTCCCAAACTGTGGGTTTCAGGAGTCACATTTGGAGTCATGAGCTGCACCCCCCCCCCCCCCCCCCCCCCCCCGCCCCCACCCAGAGCAGTAATGGTGGCCATGGAAAGGTGACTGCCCAGTCCAGGGGCCTTGATGGGACAGCCCTGCACCATCTGGATAGACGAGGCCAACAGCACAAGGCAGGCGGCGAGCCCAAAGTGCTCTTTGATTTCAGCGAACACATCTAACAGAGTGCCAAGTTTGTCCAGGATGTTTGTGCACAGACACAGCTCAGCAAGAGTAAATAACATTGTTGCAACTGCAAGGTTCCTTCTTGTTTATTCCCTTACTTCCCCTTTGTATTTTTGCTGTTACATTTTTAACCACGGATGATTTACAGACATCTGTCATTTGATGTATCTTTAATTCACCCAGGGAGGAGGCAGTGGTCTGTGCCTTTAATTCAAACAGAAGGTTCCATCAGGCTGTGCTGTTTTAGACTGGTGAGTGTCAGCGATGACTCAGTTTGATTGATTTAGCCAGTGGCCAATTAAAGGGCCCAAATGGCTGTGCTCTGCCGGGTAACAGGTGGTGATTGGATCTGATCCCACTGGATTGTTTTCAGAGTGACAAGGTTCCAACTTGGTTTCATTTTTGATTCGGTGGCCTGGATGAAGGGGTCTAACTAACTCTCCCTGAAAAAATCCAACTAATTCTCTACCAAAAATTAGAAAGAAAAGGAAAAACAAAAACAAGCAGGAGGAAGGGGGCCGGAGATCGGAGCAGCAATATGGGAGACACAGAATCTATGATTGGAGGATCAACGCCTCTCAAATTCTGTCTCCAGTGCTCGCTGTTCCTCCACCAAAATACATGGGGGCGAAGGGTTGAATTTTCTGCCCCACCCATTGGATTTCCAGGGCTATTTGGGAGGTTTCAGGCCACATTTGCCTGCGCTGGTGGGGAAAAGGGGTGAATGGTAAGGAGGGCACTGCACTGGTGAGGGAAAGGGAATATCCAGAGTCTCCTGAATACAGAGAGCTTTGCTGAAGTCTGCAATTTTAAAAATTCAGTGACATCCATTAAAAAAAAAATTTTCTCCCAAAATGTCCATATGATGTAGGTACACCCTCAGCACTGTTAGGGAGGGAGTTTCAGGATTTCGGAAAATACTGCACTGCAGTATAAAATTCCACCATTATTACAGAAATGTGGATTACAAAGCATCGTCGCTATTAGTCTGGCAGTGCCCAAAGCGAGTTTTAAACAGTCAGTGCCTGACCCGACAATAGTACATACACACCCCAATGTGAAAAACGTACCTTGCAATGTACACAGACAACTGTGCAGTACAGCAATCTTGTAATAACTTACACATCACTGTGACGCCGGTCATTGGCCCAACAGATGAGCCTTACAACATTCATCATTAAATATCAGCAAAACACAAATGTCTAGGCCTAGTGATGCAATCGGGTGCAAGTGCCATCGTTCAGACATTATCACCATTGTGGAACAGTCAGACTCCTAGCATGACCCCAAGGCCACAAAAAAATCCTTCCAAGTGTAATAGTGATTTGCTTATACTTCAATTTAGGATACAGTATAATACTGATTTGCCAGTACTTTTTCAATTTAGGATGCAGCATTCACTGCTCCCTATGTGGTCTCTAGTCTGGATGATCGCTTTGCAGATCCACTCTGTTCAGTCAACACATGTGCCTCAGCTCCATGTCGCTCGCCACTTTAATTCTCCTCCACTTTGCCCAACTCTTGTCTTCTTGTCCTTGACCTTCCAACAAAAGCCAACGCAAGTTCGAGGAATAACAACTTATCTTTTGATTCGGCACGCTTCCGCACTCAACACAGAATTAAATCATCTTCGATCACAACTTCTGCCTCCATTCATTTGGCGGGCCTTTTTTTTTTTGCTGGTTTGGTATTTGCTCGTTGCTTTCTCTATTCCTTTACTTTGTGTTTGGACGACTACCATCTAACAGATCACACCTCACCTGGCCACATTTTTTAAAAACTTGTTCCATTGCCACTCCCTACAGCTTTTGTACCACCAAACCTTTTGTCATTTAATCTCTGCTGCTCACCACCTATCACTTGCCTTTTTGTTCTCTCTCTCTCTTCCCATCCCCCCATTTCACTGGCTGTCTGTGTCGCCTGCCAAGGTAAAATTCCTGTCTGTGCATGTGCACTGGTCCTCCCAGACATCACTCTGCTGCATCCAGTTTGTCAGGGAGTTTAAATTTAAAAAAAATGTACTTCCAATTTGGGCTTTTGATTTAGGAACTGATAATCAGGAAGTTCTTCACACAGGCCTGCACATCTGTTAGACTTGGATAGAGAAGAGATTACATTTTTAAAGAAATCCTGATATTGCAATGGGGGTAGGTGTGGGGTGGCTGTGGATGAGAGAAGAGGAAGAGAAAACCCATGTTTTTTTCTTGGATGGAAGATGGGCCAAATTGAATAAATTATTGTGATCTAGACATTGTAGTTGCACAGGAATAGAATGCAAGTCTGGAACGCCCTAGAACACAGTACAGGTACTGAAGCAGAACTCGAGCATTAAGCTCGAGGGATCACTGGAACTGTGCATACATGCGCATTGGTAACAAACGCAGCCTTACAACAACCCCGAGTTCTATCAAAAGGTCACAGAATTCAGCTCAACTTTCCCTTTCATATCAACTTCCTCTTTCCGGAGGCTGCAAGATCTTTTGGAGCATTTCCATTTACAAACAGAATGGGGAGGGCTAGTAACAGCATGATGCTACTTGGTGCAGTGTAAACTGCATGTAGTGCACGTGTCTGCTATACGTGGTATCATCACAACAATTATCGATACAACTGCTGGAGGTAAAATTGTAATTATGTTAATACATTGTGTAATTCAAATTGGTCCCAGTGCCCTGTTAGGTACTTCACCAGCACTTTAATGCAGTTTAATAATTATCTTCGGACACAGCCAAACAAGGACAAATCAAGAATTCTATCACACTGTTTTAAACACATAATTGGAAAAACGTGTGCTGAAATCCCATTGACAATGCTGGTACTGTGTACAATGCAGCTTATATAATATGTAATTCACAGAATAAAAATGAGCTGAATCTCAGGTCATCAATCCTCTATTGCTGTTAAATGACCAGAGTGGTGGAGCAAGGTTAATGCTGCTGCAAGTGTAATCTGGGTGTGCAGTACAAGAGCCAGGAGTTTGGGTTCCTACCTGAAGCAGGCATTGTGCCAGTCTGTATCAAGAGCCTGAAGATACTGACCATCATAGATAGAGCGACCACATCCTGCACAGCATGGTAAACATCCCCCTGGAACCCAAGACAGAATGTTAACACAACACCCCGGGAACAGAAAAGAACCCAGCTGAGCCCATCCATCCATCCTGTAACACAGTGTGCAGTACAACCTGGGCCCATCAGGACATATACACCCAGCTGGAGGCAGAGACAAAGCACAATGCGAATGAAACCTAGCAAAGGCCATGCGTCCTACAGCAGCCAGACATTAACATTCAGACATTAACATACAGCTCAGCAACTCAATGCAACAGAACGTGCAGCCAGAAAGATATATACAAGCATGAACACAACTAGGTGGAATACAATGAAACGCAGCTTCCAACAAGGATTCGGAAGCAACTCGAACAATAAAATACAATTGGATGGAGGTCGGGACAGTTAAGTCCTCTTTAAGTGCTGCGTTACTGGTTGCATTGAAACACAGTCTGGCACTGAAACACAGTCTGGGACAAACCCACCCTCCTCCTCTCCCATCCGATCGTCCCTCCAGGTACAGCAGAACAGCATCAACCACATCCAGAGCCGACAGTCTGAGACCCTTAAACTGGACTGCGCCGAGCAAGCTCAAACTGAACACCCAGCTACTGCAGCCCAGCACTCACTCTCTCCCCCCCGACACACACAGAGGCTGGCCAACTAGCAACTGATCCTGAGGCTAGTGACAGGATCGCTGCAAACTGCACAACAATGCAACTCCTCCGGCAGCAATGCAGTCAGGGCAGAACAACACCCACACAACTGGGTCCGAGCAATGCAACCCCTGCATCATTGGGCATATACACCCTTTGCAGCCCTCCCACCCCACCCAATCTATCTTTAAAATTGGTCCGAATTTCACACAAGTCATGGCCAAACGGATTTATTTTTTATTTTCAGGCTGTTAGAGCACACAGAAAAAGACAATGATCTTTTTTTTAAGATTATGGGCGCTGATAAGATCCATAAAAAACACACAAGTGAACCGTTAATCGAATTATTCATGCAGAATTTCACCGTTTAAACTACCAGTGTTTCAGAAGTTGAAAAGTCCCAGCCTTGGGAATTGTATTAGTGCTCTTTTAGTTTGATTGGTTTAGTTGAATGGGAGTGGGGACATTTGATACAATTAGTGGCTTCTGCATTGTTCAGCCGCAATTATAGCTATGTTTAATTGATTGTTTATAAGGTCTCTACACCACTCATTTGTTAGAATAAGGTTAAATTAATTAACATTCTCACTACAAAACTTCACCCTGATCTTAATAAACTTGGTAAGTCCTCAGTGAGCTTTTTAGTCACAGACCCTCAGTTATTGAGCTGGATTTTACCAGGCCTTTGGGGGCGGGCTGGGAGGATGTGACACTGGGGTTTGGGAAGGTGGGGAGTGATGCATGATCAATTGCACAGAGACCAGAGTTGAATACAACTGAGGCTTAATTACTCTAAGATGTGTGGCCTACAGCAGCTGGCGAAATGGCTGCTGTATAGGGAACACACATATTTATACTCCGCTTACTGGGCGGAGCCAGCAGGCAGGGACTATCCCCGTACCTGTAGTACAGGGTCTTACCACACATCTTCTAATATGTACAACAGTGGTGATTACCATAGGGAGGCCATGCCCGATGTCTTCCCACTGCCAAGCGGTGAGAAAGGCAGTGGATCAGACACCTGCCGGGAGCCAAATTGATCCACTTAAGTGACCAATTAAAGGCCTCTTCCCACCTCCGCGGGCATTTTTCCACATCATGGGGGTGACCTGCTGTCATGTGGGGAGACTGCCCAGTAAGACCTTGCAGCCCCCCCAGTGGGATCATGGAGGGGCCTGCTGGTGGCAATGGCTGTCCTCTGATTGGGCCAGCAGCTCCTGGGAGGCAGGCCACTGCCCTTGGTAGGCGCTGCAGAAACCACTTCATTGATGTTATGGCAGCCATTAAGGTCACGGGGAATCGTCAATAATCTCCCCGTAGGCTTCGTGGAATATGAATTCCCCTGTTAAGCGGGCGGTAGCTCACCCAATAGGATATGTTTGGTGGGAGCTTAAAACCAGCTGCTCCGACTTCCAGTGGCGGCCATGGAGTGAGTGGTTGCACATTTGGTGGCTTCCGCTCAAGATGGTATTTTAAGTCCCTTCCTCGTTCGAAGGGCGAAGTTTTCGATGGAATGAAGTATAGGAGTACCTGGAGAAGGTGTAACTCCTCTGGTGTGGCTGGTGGGTGGGTCCACAAACTAGGAGTGTGACGAGAAGAAAGGAGCTGTTGGAACAGGAGAATGCAGCACATGTAAAGATGGCGGAGGGTGATGAGCAGCTGGCCTCATTGGTGACCGAGGTGGGAGCGATGCGGGAGACACAGAAGAGGCTGAAGGAGAAGGTGGAGGACCTGCAGAATCGCTCCAGATGGCAACATTTTGAGGATTGTGGCGAAGGAATCCCCACAAGTGTGCGGAGGCAGGCACGCATGTGGCCAAAATGTTGGAGCACTTGATGGGGAAGGGAGCCTTCGGCCGGCGCCTGGAGGCTGACTGAGGGTACAGGTCGATGTGGATGCTGCAAGTAGGCGAGCCGCCAAGGGCGATGGTGGTGCGGTTGCACCGCTTTCGGGATAAAGAGAAAAAAAGACCTGGGTGTAGAGCTGCTGAAGAGGAGGGCCGGGTTTAACCGGATCTTCAATAAGGGGGTGAAGTTCGGGGTGATGTATCTCCTTGAAATGTTCTGTTGGTTTTGATGGTGGGGTGTTTGGATGACAGATCCCTCCGTGGGGGAATATCAGCCCCGAATAAAGTCACCCCCCCCCCCCCCCCCCCCCCCCCTGGCCACGGATCGGTCCTCCCCCGACTGTGGCGGCGCTGGACTGAGTCTGCAGCCGCCACGCCCAGTTCCCGACGGATGAGACCACACGCGACCGACGCCGTGGGGAACTCGGCCGGTCGGGGTCGGAGCATCGGGGGGCGGGCCTCAGGCAATGTCCTGAGGCCGTCGATAAGTGGCGCGTGTACTCTCTGAGCACAGCGCTTTGGAGGGGGTGGAGCATCGTGAAAGCGGCGCCGCCCCCGATTTAGTCGGGAACTGCGATCCTCCGGCCGATTGCCGAACGCGATTTTGGCGTTGGCGACCGGAAAATCCAGCCCATGGTCTTTTTGCAGGAGACGCATTTAAAAATAGGGGACCAGACAAGGTTGAGGAAAGGATGGGTGGGGTAAGTGTTCCACTCCGGACTGGACATCAAGTCGAGGGGGTGGTGAAGCTGGTGAACAAGCAGGTGTTCGAGGTGGGGAACATTGTGGCGGGTCCAGGGTGGAGGCTCATGATGGTCAGTGGGTGCTGGAGGGATTGCCGGTGGTCCTGGTAAACGTCATGCTCCAAATTGGGATGATGTAGATTTCGAGTGGCGGGTGTTAGTGAAGATTCCGGACTTAGACTCGCACTGGTTGATCATGGTGGGAGGGGGGATTTTAATATGGTTCTAGAGCCTAATTGGACCGGTCAAGCCCGAGGTCGGGGAAGGTGTCGGCAGTGGCGAAGGAGCTGAAGGGGTTTATGGAGCACATGGGGAGGCGGTGGATGGGGGTGGGGGTGGGGGGGGTGGGGTGGGGGGGGGGAGGTGGGGGGGTGAGAGGGGTCCCTTGGAGGTTCGGGAGACCGAGGGTGAAGGAATTTTCATATTTTCCCCTAGTGCACTGGTAGGTGAGGACCAAATGGGGTTTGTGAAAGGGAGACAGTTGTTGGCAAATGTGAAGAAGCTGGTTAACGTGATTATGATGACTCTGGAGGGGCAGGAAGTGGAGGTGATAGTGGCGATGGACGCGGAGAAGGCTTTCGACCAGTGGAGTGGGAATATTTGTGGGAGGTGCTGGGACAATTCGGGTTCGGTCAGGGGTTTGTGGACTGGGTTTGGCTGCTGTACAAGGCACCAATTGCAAGTGTACGGATGAACCGAGTGAGTTTGGGATATTTTGGGCTCCATCATGGGACACGGCAGGGATGCCCACACTCCCTGTTGCTTTTTGCCTTAGCTGTAGAGCCTAGAGTCACTGGCAATGGAGCTTGTGGCAAGGGATTGTGTGGGGGGTGTCGAGTACAGGGTTTCGCTGTAGGCGGACAGCCTGCTGTTATATATTTCGGACCCATTGGGTGGCATTGGGGACATTATGGGAATGTTGGAGGACTTTAGCTGGTTCTCCGGGTATAAGTTGAACATGGGAAAGAGCGAGGTGTTCCCTAGTGAGGCGAGAGAGCAGGAGAAGAGGTTAGGGGAGTTGCTGTTGAAGGTAGTGGGGGCGACGGTGTTAAACACCACTAGTAACACATTGCATGAATTACAGTACTGCCCCTGTATGACAGGTACCACAGTAAATCCCAGCCTGCTGGCTCCTCCCAGCAGGCGGCGTATAAAAGTGTATGCCGTCCTGTGCTGCTCCCATTCTGGTTCCAGCTGCAGGAGGCACAACAGCTTGTGCAATAAAGCCTCGATTGTTTCACCGTTCTCGTCTCGTGGTAATTGACGGCACATCAGCAACTTTTAGGTACCTGGGCATCCAGGTGATGCAGGGTTGGCGCAGTTGCAAAAGATAAATTTGATTTGGTTGGTGGAGCAGATGAAGCGGGACTTCAAGAGATGGGATGTGCTGCCACTATCACTGGCGGGTCGAGTGCAGACAGTAACATGACGGTGCTGGCAAGGTTCCCGTTCGTATTTCAGAACCGCCCGATCTTTGTCCCGAAGTCGTTCATTAATGCACTGATCTCTGGGTTTGTATGGGCGGGAAAGACCTTGCGGTCAAAAGGGCTTTTTTGGAGCGGGGGAATTCTACTGGGCGCTGAACATTGCCATGGTTAGGAAAAGGGTAGTGGGGGAACGATCAGCATGGGGGCGGCTGGAGGCGGCTTCTTGTAGGGGAACAAGCTTGAGGGCATTGTTAACAGCGCCTCTGCTGTTCTCACTGGCCAGGCACTCCGTGAGCCCAATGGTAGTGTCGGCCTTGAGAGTATGGGGGCAGTGGAGGCAGCATATGGGACTGGAGGGCACCTCAGTGTGGCCACCTATCTGTGATAATCATAGGTTTGCACTGGGTGGGGGGGGGGGGGGGGGGGCTGTATACGAGGTTAAGACGATGGCGGCGGGCAGAGATTGAGCGATTTATCAGGGGTAGTTTCGCAAAATTGGAGGACTTGGAGGAAGAATATGAGCTGCCCAGGGGGAATGATTTTAGGTACCTGCAGGTTCAGGATTTTGCGAAGAGAGAGGTACCGTCCTTCCCAGGGCTAGCACCCTTGGGCTTGCAGGATAAGATGCTGTCGAAGGAGGCTCATCCAGTTTAAAGTACTTCATTGCGCAAATATGAAGGTAGCACAGGATAGGTGTGGGCAGTGCACAGGGAGGACCATAATGCACAATCAATGGCCACTAAAGCGAGGTTGTAGTCCAACTGAAGGCTTTAATAAGCTAGATGTTTCCCCCAGCAGCTCAGGTACAGAATGAAGGCTGCGGGGGCGGCACGGGCACTTATACCCCGCCTTGCAGGGCAGGGCTACCATACTGCTTGACCAATAGGAAACATACAATATCTGCCAATGGTGTTCCAGCATTACCAGGTACCGTAATACCTCTATACAGACTACCACATTCACCCCCTGTTAAAAAAGAGTCCGGCGGGAGTGGTGGCCTGATATTACAACATGGTAACGTGGTACAAATTCTAGTTATGGAGGTACCACAATATCTCCGTACAGCATTTTGTAACTAATTACAATTCTATTTACTATTTACAATTTATGATTCATAATTAACTTTACACTTTAAAATGAAGCAATCAGTCGATCGGGGGCCCTGGTCATCCTCTGTAATCGTCGAAACTTCAGTAGTGACTCTGGTGGAGGCTCGGGCGTCTGTGACTCCGGGAGCATGGCCTCGATCTCTGTGGCAGCTTCGACACCCCTAGACGGCGCCGGTGGGGAAAACGGTTGACCTGGGAAGGGAGCATCTGTGGGGTGCGTCGGTGGGTGGGGGGGCCTAGACGGGGCCGGCAGAAGGACCGATCCTCCTGTAAGGTGCACTGGTGGGAGGGAGGGTGGGACTGGTGGCTGGAGTGTGCGTGGGGCTCCGGTGGGCGCCAGGTCTCGTAGGGAGACCGTATCTTGTCGGCTGTTGGGGTACGCCCCTGGGGGTTAGCGTGGAGAAGATGGACCCTCTCGACCAACGAGTCCAATTTGTGCGCCCGCACGTGTTTTCGGAGCAGGATGGGTCCGGGAGCTGCCAGCCAGGTCAGGAGCGAGGTCCCAGAAGAAGACTTCCTGGGGAAGACAAGGAGACGTTCGTGAGGTGTTTGGTTGGTTGTGGTACAAAGCAGTGACCGGATGAAGTGGAGGGCATCCGGGAGGACTTCCTGCCAGCGGGAGACTGGGAGAGTCCTGCACCATAGGGCCAGTAGGACGATCTTCCAGACCGTTCCGTTCTCCCTCTCTACCTGTCCGTTACCCCGGGGGTTGTAACTCGTCGTCCTGCTTGAGGCAATGCCCTTGCTGAGCAGGAATTGACGCAATTCGTCGCTCATGAAGGAGGACCCCCTATCACTGTGTATGTAAGCAGGGAACCCAAACAGTGCAAAGATGCTGTGGAGGGCCTTGATGACGGTGGTTGCGGTCATGCTGGGGCAGGGGATGGCGAATGGGAACCAGGAGTACTCGTCAATCACATTCAGGAAGTACGTGTTGCGGTCGGTGGAGGGGAGGGGGCCTTTGAAGTCCACGCTGAGGCGTTCAAAGGGACGGGAAGCCTTTATCAGGTGCGCTTTCTCTGGCCGGTAGAAGTGCGGTTTGCAATCCGCGCAGATTTGGCAGTTCCTGGTGGCTGTCCTGACCTCCTCGATGGAGGAGGGCAGGTTGCGGGTCTTGATAAAGTGGAAAAAGCGAATGACCCCCGGGTGGCAGAGGTCCTCGTGGAGGGCTCGGAGGCGGTCCACTTGTGCGTTGGCACATGTGCCGCGGGACAGGGCATCAGGAGGCTCATTTAGCTTCCCGGGACGATACAAGATCTTGTAGTTGTAGGTGGAGAGTTCGATCCTCCACCGCAAGATCTTATTGTTTTTTATCTTGCGCCGCTGTGCATTATCGAACATGAAAGCAGCCGACCGTTGGTCAGTGAGGAGAGTGAATCTCCTGCCGGCCAGGAAATGCCTCCAAAGTCGCACAACTTCTACTATGGCCTGGGCCTCCTTTTCGACTGAGGAGTGGCGGATTTCGGAAGCATGGAGGGTACATGAGAAGAAGGCCACGGGTGTGCCCGCTTGGTTGTGGGTGGCCGCCAGAGCTACGTTAGACGTGGGTTTCCTCCGGGTGCTCCGGTTTCCTTCCACAGTCCAAAGATGTGCAGGTTAGGTGGATTGGCCATGATAAATTGCCCTTAGTGTCCAAAATTGCCCTTAGTGTTGGGTGGGGATACTGTGTTATGGGGATAGGGTAGGGTGCTCTTTCCAAGAGCCGGTGCAGACTCGATGGGCCGAATGGCCTCCTTCTGCACTGTAAATTCTATGATAATCTATGAAAGTCACCTCTGAACCTTCTTCTCTCTAACGAAAACAGCCTCAAGTCCCTCAGCCTTTCCTCATAAGATCTTCCCTCCATACCAGGCAACATTCTGGTAAATCTCCTCTGCACCCTTTCCAATGCTTCCAAATCCTTCCTATAATGCGGCGACCAGAATTGCACGCAATACTCCAAATGCGGCCGCACCAGAGTTTTGTACAGCTGCAACATGACCTCATGGCTCCGAAACTCAATCCCTCTACTAATAAAAGCTAACACACCGTACGCCTTCTTAACAACCCTCTCAACCTGGGTGGCAACTTTCAGGGATCTATTTACATGGACACCGAGATCTCTCTGCTCATCCACACTGCCAAGAATCTTACCATTAGCCCAGTACTCTGTCTTTCTATTATTCCTTCCAAAATGAATCACCTCACACTTTTCTGCATTAAACTCCATTTCCCACCTCTCAGACCAGCGCTGCAGCTTATCTATGTCCCTCTGTAACTTGTAACATCCTTCCACACTTTCCACAACTCCATAAACTTTAGTGTCATCTGCAAATTTACTCACCCATCCTTCTACGCCCTCCTCGAGCTCATTTATAAAAATGACAAACAGCAGTGGCCCCAAAACAGATCCTTGTGGTACACCACTAGTAACTGGACTCCAGTCTGAACATTTCCCATCAACCACCACCCTTTGTCTTCTTCCAGCTAGCCAATTTCTGATCCAAACTGCTAAATCCCCCCTGAATCCCATGCCTCTGTATTTTCTGCAGTAGCCTACCGTAGGGAACCTTATCAAACGCTTTACTGAAATCCATATACACCACATCAACTGCTTTACCCTCATCCACCTGTATGGTCACCTTCTCAAAGAACTCAATAAGGTTTGTGAGGCACGACCTACCCTTCACAAGACCGTGTTGACTATCTCGAATCAAATTATTCCTTTCCAGATGATTATCCATCCTATCTCTTATAAACCTTTCCAAGATTTTTCCCACAACAGAAGTAAGGCTCACTGGTCTATAGTTACCGGGGTTGTCTCTACGCCCCTTCTTGAACAAGGGGTAAACATTTGCTATCCTCCAGTCTTCTGGCACAATTCCTGGAGACAAAGATGACTTAAAGACCAAAGCCAAAGGCTCAACAATCTCCTCCCTAGCTTCCCAGAGAATCCTAGGATAAATCCCATCCGGCCCAGGGGCCTTATCTATTTTCACACTTTCCAGAATTGCTAACACCTCCTCCTTATGAACCTCAAGCCCTTCTAGTCTAGTAGCCTGAATCTCAGTATTCTCCTCGACAACATTGTCTTTTTCCTGTGTGAATACTGATGAAAAATATTCATTTAGCACCTCTCCTATCTCCTCGGACTCCACGCACAACTTCCCACTACTGTCCTTGACTGGCCCTACTCTTACCATAGTCATTCTTTTATTCCTGACATATCTATAGAAAGCTTTAGGGTTATCCTTGATCCTACCTGCCAAAGACTTCTCATGTCCCCTCCTGGCTCTTCTTAGCTCTCTCCTTAGGTCCTTCCTAGCTAACTTGTAACTCTCGAGCGCCCTAACTGAACCTTCATGTCTCATCTTTACATAAGCCGCCTTCTTCCTTTTGACAAGTGTTTTGACTGCTTTAGTAAACCACGGTTCCCTCGCTCGACCACTTCCTCCCTGCCTGACAGGTACATACTTATCAAGGACACGCAGTAGCTGTTCCGTGAACAAGCTCCACATTTCCATTGTGCCCATCCCCTGCAGTTTTCCTCTCCATCCGATGAATCCTAAGTCTTGCCTCATTGCATCATAATTGCCTTTCCCCCAGATATAACTCTTGCCCTGCGGTATATACCTATCCCTTTCCATCACTAAAGTAAACGTAATCGAATTGTGGTCACTATCACCAAAGTGCTCACCTACCTCCAAATCTAACACCTGTCCTGGTTCATTACCCAGTACCAAATCCAATATGGCTTCGCTTCTCATTGGCCTATCTACATACTGTGTCAGGAAACCCTCCTGCACACATTGGACAAAAACGGACCCATCTAAAGTACTCGAACTATAGCGTTTCCAGTCAATATTTGGAAAGTTAAAGTCACCCATAACAACTACCCTGTTGCTTTCGCTCCTATCCAGAATCATCTTTGCAATCCTTTCCTCTACATCTCTGGAACTTTTCAGAGGCCTATAGAAAACCCCTAACAGGGTGACCTCTCCTTTCCTGTTTCTAACCTCAGCCCATACTACCTCAGTCGACGAGTCCTCATAAAACGTCCTTTCTGCCACCGTAATACTGTCCTTGACTAACAATGCCACCCCTCCCCCTCTTTTACCACCTTCCCTGAGCTTACTGAAATATCTAAACCCCGGCAACTGCAACAACCATTCCTGTCCCTGCCCTATCCATGTCTCCAAAATGGCCACAATATCGAAGTCCCAGGTCCCAACCCATGCTGCAAGTTCACCCACCTTATTCTGGATGCTCCTGGCATTGAAGAAGACCCACTGTAAACCACCTTCCTGCCTGCCAGTACACTCCTGCAACTTTGAAACCTTACTCATGACCTCACTACTCTCAACCTCCTGTATACTGGAGCTACAATTCAGGTTCCCAAGCCCCTGCTGAACTAGTTTAAACCTTCCCGAAGAGCATTAGCAAATTTGCCCCCCAGGATATTGGTACCCCTCTGGTCCAGGTGTAGACCAACCCGTTTGTAGAGGTCCCACTGACCTAAAATGAGCCCCAATTATCCAGAAATCTGAAACCCTCCCTCCTGCACCATCCCTGTAGCCGCGTGTTCAACTCCTCTCTCTTCCTATTCCTCATCTCGCTAGCACGTGGCTCATGTAACAACCCAGAGATAATAACTCTGTTTGTCCTAGATCTAAGTTTCCACCCTAGCTCCCTGAATTCCTGCCTTACATCCCTATCCCTTTTCCTACCTATGCCGTTGGTACCAATGTGGACCACGACTTGGGGCTGCTCCCCCTCCCCCTTAAGGATCCCGAAAACACGATCCAAGACATCACGCACTCTGACACATGGGAGGCAACACACCAACCGTGAGTCTCTCTCGTTCCCACAGAATCTCCTATCTATCCCCCTAACTATGGAGTCTCCAATGACTAATGCTCTTCCCTTCTGAGCAACAGGGACAGACTCTGTGCCAGAGACCTGTACCCCATGGCTTACCCCTGGTAAGTCCCCCCCCCAAACAGTATCCAAAGCGGTATACTTGTTACTAAGGGGAACGACCACAGGGGATCCCTGTACTGACTGCTTCCTCCCAGCCACTCTCACCGTCACCCATCTATCTTTATTCTTCAGAGTAACTACAGTCGGGGGCCCACTGGGCATAGTAAGAGAAAAACCCGAGGCAGTGCTTCAGGGCCTTGGAGCAGTGAGGGAGGGGGAACTCCATAAGGGGGCGCATGCATTCAGGGTCGGGGCCTGTAACTCCGTTTCGCACTACGTAGCCGAGGATGGCTAGACGGTCGGTGCTAAACACGCATTTATCCTTATTGTATGTTAGGTTAAGGATTTTAGCGGTCTGGAGAAATTTTCGGAGGTTGGTGTCGTGGTCCTGCTGGTTGTGGCCACAGATGGTGACATTATCGAGATACGGGAATGTTGCCCGTAAACCGTACCGGTCAACCATTCGGTCCATCTCGCGCTGGAAGACCGAGACCCCGTTGGTGACACCGAAGGGAACCCTTAAGAAGTGATAGAGCCACCCGTCTGCCTCGAAGGCAGTGTATTTGCGGTCACTAGTGCGGATGGGGAGCTGGTGATAGGCGGACTTAAGATCCACCGTGGAGAAGACCTTGTAATGCGTGTAGCCATGTAAAATGGCTGCGTTCCGATTAATCTGGCCAAAACCCAGTTTAAAATGGCTAACCCGAAAGACTGCTGGGAAAAGAAGACACAGGCCGGCAGCTGCAGACAGGTTTGCATATTCAGCTCTGGGAACGTAGCCCAGATCGATACTCAGGGCTATCAACAGCCCTTCAACCCAGGTATCCGCAGTTTCATTCAGGACTGTTTACACCTAATCAACTCAGACATCCACAGTTAAATCGGCTATCCCCGGGAACAATTGCAACATATTAGCAATTGAATACCGGGCCAGACCTGTCGGCGCCTGCAGTGGCCGAAACAAAGACAGGTGAGCGAGCACCCCCCGATCGAGGAATCGCCTCACCATTGGACACATCGACCCCAGAGACTGGGGACAGAATCCAATCACTTGGGACTCAGGGTCAAGGGCCGCCCCGGGAGGCGGGAAGCCCCTGGGCCCCATAAAAGTAAAGGTCCAAGTTCAGATCTCTCTCTCTCATCTTCGCCTGCTCGAGACCTTCGGAAGACCAGCCACCGGTAGCAGTAAGTGTGAATCCAACGATCGCTATCCGGTAGAGACACCTAGCCACCGACCTGTAGCAGCCTTTTGAATCCCGCGGGCCAGATTTGATTGGACAAGCCATTCGTTTCCCTGACCTGGTGGGCTCTTCCTAAGTTAAGTATTGGCCAGTAGTGATAGGTTTATAATATAGAAAGTAGTATTAGGGTATTAATATTGCTTGTTGTATATAATAAATGACCGTTGTTTTAATCCTGACTAAGCGGTGTGCTGTGTTATTAATCATAACCTGAACTTGAACCATGTGGCGGTATCATAAAGATACCTGGCGACTCATGAGCAAAGGTGACCTAAACAGAGCAAATAGACCAAAGCTAGAAAGAGCAACATGCGCGATCCTGTTTACCAGGTCGGATATGCGGGGGAGAGGGTACGCGTCCAGCTGCGTAAACCTGTTGATGGTCTGACTGTAGTCGATGACCATCCTATGCTTCTCCCCGGTCTTTACCACCACTACTTGAGCTCTCCAGGGACTGTTGCTGGCTTCAATGACTCCTTCCCTCAGTAGCCTTTGGACCTCTGACCTAATAAAGATCCGATCCTGGGCACTGTACCGTCTGCTCCTGGTGGCGACGCGTTTGCAATCCGGGGTAAGGTTCACAAACAGAGAAGGCGGATCGACCTTGAGGGTTGCGAGGCCGCAGACAGTGAGGGGGGGTATAGGGCCGGCGAATTTGAAAGTTAGACTTTGAAGATTACACTGGAAGTCTAAACCTAGGAGTGTGGCCGCGCAGGGGTGGGGAAGGACGTAGAGCCGGTAATTTTTAAACTCCCTTCTCTGTGAGGTTTGCAACACAAAACCCCTTTATCTCTACTGAGTGGGAACCGGAGGCCAGGGAGATGTTTTAATTAACGGGGTGGACGAGGAGAGAACAGCGCCTTAACGTGTCGGGGTGTATGAAGCTCTCCATGCTCCCAGAGTCGATCAAGCAGGACGTCTCATGCCCGTTGATTAGTACTGTTGCTGTAGCAGTTGAGAGTGTTCCAGGCCGGTACCGATCCAGGCCGAGGCCGAGGCTAATCTCAGCAGTTGAGTGTTCTCTTTGGCGGTGTGCGGTCAGCCGAGCTGGGGTCCTGGGAGTCCATCCAAGATGGCGGCTCCCATTGGTCGCACATGGCTGGGGTTGCACAAAATGGCGGCACCCGTTTATCGAACGTGGCATCCGCGGGACAAGTTGGCAGCGCCCGTGGACTGCACGTGGCCCTGGAGTAGGAAGGTGGCGGCACCTGCTGACCGCACGAGTACCGTGGAGTGGTTTGTGGTGGCGGTCCGCATTCGCCGCCGGAGACCGCGGCGACCGCACGGGCCTGGCATACCATCACGGAGTGGCCCTTTTTACCGCATCCCTTGCAGGTGGATGCGCGGGCCGGGCCGCGCTGCCGGGGGTGCTTGGCCTGCCCACAAAAGTAGCAGCGGGGCCCCCCCGGGGTTGCCAGGCCGCCTTGCAGCGCAAGCTTTTGGGGGATGGGGGATGTCTCAGGATCGGCTGAGGAGGGGTTGCACGCTGCCCAGGGGGCTGCTGCGCGGTCGGGAACGTAAGCGCGGGCGTTTCTGGAAGCCACATCCAGGGAACCTGCAAGGGGCCATGCCTCCTTGAGGCCTAGGGCGTCTTTTTCCAGCAATCGCTGGCGGATATGGGAGGACAGCATACCTGCCACAAAAGTGTCCCGGATCAAGAGCTCTGTGTGGTCGCTCGCCGAAACTTGCGGGCAGCTGCAGTTTCTTCCCAACATCAGGAGCGCACGGTAGAATTCTTCCAGCGATTCCCCAGGGATTTGTCGCCTCGTTGCTTGCAGATGTTGGGCGGAGACCTGGTTTGCCGGGCGAATACAATGTCCTTTTAGCAGCTCTATTGCTGCATCGAAGTCTTCCGCGTCCTCGATGAGGGTGTAAATTTCCGGGCTCCCCCTCGAGTGCAGGACTTGCATTTTCTGTTCTCCCGTGGGTATGTTTTCGGCCGTCCCGAGATATCCTTTAAAACACGCCAGCCAGTTCTTGAAGATTGCCGCTGAGTTCGCCACGTGGGGGCTGAGTTGCAGACACTCCGGCTTGATTCGGAGCTCCATCCTTTTAAATCTAACTTATTAAATTGATGCACGATCAATGACCACTAAAGCGAGGTTGTAGTCCAACTGAAGGCTTTAATAAGCTAGTTGTTTCCCCCAGCAGCTCAGGTACAGAATGAAGGCTGCTGGGGCGGCATGGGCTCTTATACCCCACCTTGCAGGGCGGAGCTACCATACAGCTTGACCAATAGGAAACATACAATATCTACCAATGGTGTTCCAGCATTACCAGGTACTGTAATACCTCTACACAGACTACCACAGACCACAAATCACATCCACATGTTTTGGGCATGTTCAAAGCTAAAGGGGATATGGCAGGGGTTTGCTGACGTAATGTCCAAAGTGCTGGGGGTGAACGGTGGTCCTGAGCCCAGAGGTAGCGATATTTGGGGTGTCAGAAGACCCGGGAGACCAGGGAGCGAGAGAGGCTGATGCCTTGGCCTTTTTGTCCCTGATAGCCCGGAGACGGATCTTACTTGGATGGGGGGACTCAGAGCCACCGAAAGAGGGGGTGTGGGTGAGTGACCTGGCAGAATTCCTGAGGCTGGAGAAGGGGAAGTTTGTCCTGAGGGGGTCGGTTTATGGGTTTGCTCAGAGGTGGAAATCGTTTGTTGACTTCTTTAAGAATTTTGAGGCTTCAGCAAAAGGGAAGTGGGGTAATGGGGTTAAAATGGTGAAGGCTGGAAGGGAGGAGGGATGAGAGAGTGGGGAGAAGGGGGGGGAGTAGGTGTTGGTTATTTATCATGTTGCATAATTTTGCTTCTGCTTCGGTTTGTTTTTTATGAAAATGCCTGAATAAAATATATTTTTTAAAAGCCCGCTGCTCCATCCCAGAATGGCATCCCGTAGGTCCCCGGACTTGGACGTGTGTATTGTAAGCAACAGCAATGGCCTTTTTCATTACTGCAATCAAGGGGTTTGGGGTTGGAAGATTGGCCTTGGTGGAGTTATTACATTGGCGACGAGAAGTAAAAACAAGTTTCTGAGCAACCTTCAGAGTTTTTTCAAAATAAATTTAGTGTACCCAATTCATTTTTTCCAATTCAGGGGCAATTTAGTGTGTTCAACCCACCTAGCCTGCACATCTTTGGGTTGTGGGGGCGAAACCCACACAAACACGGGGAGAATGTGCAAACTCCAACACGGACAGTGACCCAGAGCCGGGATCGAACCTGGGACCTCGGTGCCGTGAGACTGCAGTGCAACCACTGCGCCACCGTGCTGCCCTGCAACCTTCAGAGTTGAAAACAAGCGGATTCTCCAGTAAGAAAAAAACCCAAATGCCTCGCTTCAGTAAACTCGAACCCTATAATGTTAGCACTGTTGCCTCACAGCGTCAGGGACCTGGTTTGATTCTGACCGCAGGTGGCTGTCTGTGTGGAGTTTACACTTTCTCCCCGTAACTGCGTGGGTTTCTTCCAGGTGCTCCGGTTTCCTCCCATGGTCCAAAAATGTGTACGTTAGGTGGATTGGCCATGGTAAAGGGTCAGTGCAGACTCGATGGGCCGAATGGCCTCCTTCTGCGCTGTTGGGATTCTATGATTCTATGACGTTAGCAGGGAAGATTGGGCCCAATATGCGGAGTGCGTGCATTACTTCTTCCGGGTTAATAACATTGTGGGAGATGAGAAGCAGAAGGTGATCCTGCTGACAGCATGTGGGGCCAAGGCATTCAGCATGATAAAAAGCCGCACCTACCCAGGCGCCCCGACTTGAAAACATTTGACAAGTTGGTCGATCTAGTGCAAAATCACTCTGACCCAAAACCCTCTATCATCCTCCATAGATTTTGCTTTAATATGGAGGGGTGAACCCTGGGGGAGCCTGTCACTGAATGTTTGAACAGATTGCGGAAACTGATTGTGAATTTGGTCCATCCCTGAACGAAATGTTGTGAGACAGATTGGTGTGCGGAAAAACAATGCAACAACTTATTGGTAGAACCCAATCTTGATTTTAAAAAAGCCATTGAGATAGCTCTATCACTGGAAAATGCAGAAAAAGGAGCTACAAGGGGTATCAGAGAGCAATGTCCTCCAGCTGGGGGCAGAGCCTTGTGTAAAAGTGATCAATTCTCAATTGAATGTGTCTGTGTAAATAGTCCACTACCAAAGCGGAGCTCAGCTTGCATCCACTGGAAGTCAAGGAAATATTATGACAGTCCTAAAGATGCTAGAGAATCTGTTCCGGAAGGTTGCAGATGTCAGATGATGGGCTACAGTAAGCACTGCCAATGGGCACAGCCAAGACAAAGCGATAGGAATAGCGGGTCAGTTTAGCTCAGTTGATTACGCAGCTGGTACATAAGAACATAAGAACTAGGAACAGGAGTAGGCCATCTGGCCCCTCGAGCCTGCTCCGCCATTCAATGAGATCATGGCTGATCTTTGTGGACTCAGCTCCACTCTCCGGCCCGTACACCATATCCCCGAATCCCTTTATTCTTTAGAAAGGTATCTATCTTTTTGCACTTGATGTGCTTGATGCAGAGCGAGGCCACAGAGCAAGTTTAATTCCCGTACCGGCTGAGATTACTCATGAAGGTCCGGCCTTCTCAACCTTGCTCCTCGCCTGAGGTGTGGTGATCCTCAGGTTTAATCACCACCAGTCAGCTCTGCCCTCCTCAAAGGGGAAGGCAGCCCATGGTCATCTGGGACTATAGCAACTTTACTTTATAGGAATAGGCAAAGCGCGTGAAACTCAAGGAAGAAGCTCAGGCCAGTCAGGCTATGCCATGCAGGTATACTCAGTTCCAGAAAACGAGACCACGCAACTAAACTGCATCATCACGACCAAAGTCACCTCAATATTGATGGAACTACTGGTAAATGGTCATCCATTAAAAATGCAGGTGGACAGGGGAGGTGCATGCTCTGTCATTGGGGAGCAGACACTGATTGCCTCAAACCTGGTACCCAACCCTTGGGCTTAGAAGACACGAGAGCCTAGTCATCTACACAAAAGAACCTTTGTGGATTAAAGGCACCACAATGACCCCAGTGACCTCAGGCAGCAATCAGCCCGACCTCCACTCATTGTTGTGTGGGGCCAGGGATCAAGCCTAATGGGGAGAGATTGGTTTCTGCGGATCAGGCTGTGCTGGTTCGAGATTTTCAGTCTGGATATGGGAGGATTGGACAAAGTCATCAGCAAATACCCTGAAAATCTTCCAGGAGGACCTTGGAAAAATAAACTGAGCCAACATTTATGTTGACCATATGCAAAGGGAAAAATGTGTTGTCCAAGCAAGGGGAGTGATCTATTTGGGCTATAGGGTGGATGAAAAAGGGCTACATCCAGTGGAGGACAATCAGGTGAGTCCATCAGGGAAGCACCAGCTCCGGGAAAAAACACAAAATGTAAATTCTTCCTGGCATTAGTAAATTATCATGGGAAGTTTATACTGAATTTGGCCTCCCTGCTAACTCCCCTAAATGCCACTCCAAAAGAACTAAAAATGGTCTTTGTGGAGGCCTTTGAGAAAATAAAACAACAGCTGTTGTCATCCAACTTATTGGTCCATTTCGCCCTCAAAAAGGAACTCATCCTGACATGTGGGGCGGGATTCTCTCAGCCCAGGCCGGGCCAGAGAATTGGCGAGACGGGCGCAAATCGCACGACGCCGCCCATACGCAGGTCCGCCGATTCTCCGGAGAGCAGAGAATCGGCGCCATTGGCGATAGAGCGGCCTCCCCGGCAATGCTCCTCCTGGGAAGGGCCGAACGGCCGCGCCAAAAATCCGAGTCCCGCCTGCGCCGTTCACATCTGGTCTTACCCGGCGGGACCTCGCCGTGCATGCATCCGGGGGCAGCCTGGGGGGGGGGGAACCCGGCCCCGAGGTAGGGGGCGACCTCATGGGGGGGCCGACCCCGGGGTAGGCCTCCGCTGTGGTCTGGCCCGCGATCGAGGCCTACTGATCGGCGGGCCGGCCTCTCGGGCTGGGGGCCTCTTTTGTTCCGCGCCGGCCCCTGTAGCCCTACGCCATGTTGCCTCGGGGCCAGTGTGGAGAAGGGAACCACTGCACATGTGTGCATTGGCGCCGTTCCCACGGCGCATGCACAGACCTGCAGCGCCCATCTGACGCCGGCATCGAAAGCTGAAGCGCCGTGGGTCGTTCTAGTGCTGTGCTGGCCCCCTGTAGGGGTCAGAATCATTGATCCTGAGGGCATGTTGGCGCCGTCGGGAAACGCGCCTGTGATGCTTCTAGTGGGGTTGGGGTGGTGCCTTAACACCGCTGGAAAGACGGGATAGAAAGACACATTGCTTCCCATTTTTCAAAATGACTTTGTTTAACACATTCAAAGTCAAGATAAGTCTAAAACACTGTTTTCTTATATTATGACATTTTTGTCTATAAGCATCTGGTACTAGTTCATATGCACTCAGTATACTTCTCTTGACCGTCTCATATTCCTTAGGTCTTTCCTCTGCCAAAGACGTGGACTGCACTTGTCCTACATACAAGTTTAAGTTGTAAGAGCAATGTCCAAATACTTTGTAACCAGTTTTTCTGTTTAGCAATTTGCTCAAAAGCGTTAAAAAACACCTCAGCATACCTTTCCAAATTTTGGAAGTGCCTGTACAAATCTAAGCATCTCTACGCTGGGTTCATGTCTAGAACGACTTCCTTCCCCAGCCAGCTGGCTGTAATTTACTGCAGTTTAATTTGATGTTCCCTCTCTCTTTCTCTGTCTACCATTGCTAACGCCTGCATTCCAAATTCTCGTTGGAAATCTCTCTCCTTCTCCCTTTCTTGCATTTCTAATTTCTCAATTTCTATTGAATTTTAGCTAATTCAATTTACCCACTTATTTCTCAAAGTACTTGGTCTGTCTGACCCTACTTGTATATTTAAATGGGCAATAATTTGTATAGGTGTATGATTTAGCTCAGTGGGCTAGACAGCAGGTTTGTAATGCAGAACAATACCAGCAGCGCGGGTTCAATTCCCGTACCATCCTACCTACACAGGTGCTGGAATGTGACGACTAGGGGCTTTTCACAGTAACTTCACTGAAGCTTATTTGTGACAATAAGCGATTATTATAATATTTTTGGTATACTTTTCGGGGGCCAATTTAGCTCGGTTGGCTGGACTGGCTGGTTTGTGATGCAGAGTGAGGCCAACAGAGCAGGTTCAATTCCCGTACTGGCTGAGGTTATCCATTAAGGACCCACCTTCTCAATCTTGCACCTTGCCTGAGGGTGTGGTGATTCTCAGGTTAAATCACCACCAATAAGCTCTTCCCCTCAAAGGGGAAAGGAGCCTACAGTCATCTGTGACTATGGCAACTTTACTTTTAGTTTATTTAAATGGTTCGTTCGCATGGTTTCAATTACTTAGCTTTCTTAGCCCCAGTAGATAATCCTGATTCCAATTTATCTGCAAATTCCATCAATTTAGCTTTAGGTACACTTTTCAAATTTGCTAAGGTTATATTATCTACTTCCAAATAAACCTGGATCAGAGCAAGAGCCATCTTAGCAGTTTCCTTATTTTAAATAACACATTCTTACTTGGTTCCATGTTTCCTCACTCTAGTGACATTTAAAAAGTTACAAATACCCTACATCCAAGAGGAATTATGCTTTTTAAAATCTCAGCCAAAAGCCCCCAATTTTTGTTAATAACCCCACTAATGTTACCTGTGAGAGTGTCTTACTGAAACACCACATTTCCCAAGTAACGCCCAAATTTAGTAACTCTTTAATGACTCAAACCCAGTGAAGAGTTACCATACAATACCGCTTAAGTGACCAAGTCTGGGAAACGTCTCTTCCTGGTTCAGCGATGGCACATTAACTGTGTCTTTTAGAAGAGAATATCTGCAATCTGCTGTGGCTCTAAATGTTAGTTGAAACAGGCCCCCATGGATTGGATCACAGATGTAACTGCCTGTCTGGCTGTTAGATGAAGAACTGGCCTCTCCCCCTGAGGAGGGTGCGAGCAATTATACTGCTCCGTCTGTTTTCTACCTCGCTCAAATTCTATGACTTTAGAAGTTATCATTTGTATAGCCTCACTGATCTCTGGTAAACAATGTTTCTGATATGGCTATTCGCACAACAGTGTCTCTAGATTCCTGCTAATCTTGCCACTGGGCAAATCGCGTCTCATTATTCCTCTAGGTGCCTGCTAGTGTAGTTACTTTTCTATTATTTTATTTTCATCTCAAGTTCAGTTAGTCTCGTTAAGTTCCCATATTCCTGACAAAACAAACATTTTTGTGTCTCAAATTAATTCAGTAGTGCTTCCTGCAATTGGTAAATCTATTCTATGTTGGCCCTACTAAATGCACAACTCCACATTTATCTAGATTAAACATTTGCCAACAGACTTCCGGTAACGGCGGGCGGGAGGCAGCCACGCGTTGGAGGCCTTCCATTTGGGAACGACATTGTCATGGGTTAACGGCCAGTCCTAGGGCCAGCGAAGGCAGTAGAAATCGGGACTAAGCACAGAGAAGGGAAATGTCGAAGACCAGCAAAAAAACAGCCGTGAAAAAAGCCGCTGAAAGTCCGTCGGGGAGTGGATAGGTCACCGCAGGGTCAGTAAAGAAAATGGAGGCTGGAGCACCAGGGGAGGCCACATTGCTTACGGCTGAAGAAATAACTAAGGTGATGGCTGTGGAATTCGAAAGGCAGTTTATAAAACATATAGAGGCAATGAGGAAGGAGATGGGGGCGGTTTTGAAAGTGCTGGTGGAGGAGGCGATTACCCCGGTGAGGACAGTGGTGGTGAGCGCAGTGGCGGAGGTACGGGAGCAAGGGGAGGCGCTGAAGGAAGTGGAAGAGACAGTACTGCAGCACAGTGGTCAACTTACCTCAATGGGGAAGGAGATGCGGAAGGTAATAGAGACCAACAAGGATCTGCGAGGCAAAATGGAAGACCTGTAAAACCGATCCAGGCGACAGAATTTGAGGATTGTGGGGCTGCCCGAGGGAGTGGAAGGACCGAGGCCAACTGAGTATTTTGCCACGATGTTGGTGAAACTATTGGGGGAGGGTTCCTCCCGATATGAGCTGGATCGGGCACATCGGTCGTGGAGGCCTGTACCAAAGGCGAGTGAGCCGCCAAGAGGAGTGACTCTGAGCTTCCGTAGGTACAGTGTGAAGGAGAAGATCCTGTGCTGGGCTAAGCAGAAGCGGGTGGTGCAGTGAGCTGGAGCTGGTATACGTGTATACCAGGACTTTACGGTGGAGCTGGCGAGGAGGCGGGCTGCCTTCAACCGGGTGAAGAGGGCACTGTACATTAGCAGGATGCAGTGCGGCATTGTATATCCAGCGAAGCTGAGGGTGACCTACAAGTTCAAGGACTTTTATTTTGGGATGGCGGAAGCTGCGGAGGAGTTTGCGAAGGCAGAAGGACTGTGGCACAATTGAGAAATGGTCATGTACCGATGTAGTCCCATGACTGTATTTTTTCTTTTTTGTTTCACTGAGTGCTGGTGTATGGGCTATAGGAGCCAACGTTGTATATATTTGGACAAGGGAAGAAATGGGACTTTCAGTCGAAATGAGGGTTCTTTGGGGTGTGGGTGTGTATGCGGGGTTTGTGTGCTAAAGGGGACTTCTGCGTTTTTCCTGGGGCCGGGCAAGGGGGAAAGAGACCCGGGCGGGGGCCTCCATGCTGGCCGGTTTAAGCCGGCCAATGAATGGGGGTGAGGTGGGGGGAGGGGCTGCGGCCATCAGAGCCTGTCAGAACAGGGTCCGAGGGGTCTAGCCAGGGTGGAAAGTTGGGGGGAAGGAACCGAGGTCCGGGGGAGGAGTTTTACAAGAGGAAGTGGAGGGGAGGAGTTTACAACTCTTGGGTGTCATTTACGGTACTCTTTTAGAGGTTGGATGGCATTGAGTGTCATCGTGGGGGGTGGGGGGGGGGTGGGGGTGGGGGGGAATCTATAGTTTAATGGTGGCCATGGCCGATTCCGGACTCCTTTCTCTTTTTCGCCTTTGTTTTTTTTTCCACCGTGGGAGGGTTTGTTTTATTTGATGCATATATTGACAGTTGGGTGGAGCGGTGGGAGGATGGGTTCATTGTTGATGTTAAGGGTGTTGACTTTGCATTTGTTACCGTTTGCTGCCTGTTGGTGGGGTGTAAATGTTGAAGGAAAATGTGAAAATGGAGAATAAAAACATCTATAAAAAGCAAAAAAAACATTTGCCAACATGTGGTACACTCTAAATATTTTTGGATTTGGTTGCTCTCCTCTATTGTCTTAATCTTTGTATAAATTCTTGTGGCATCTGAAAACTTATTAACCATATCCTGGACACTGATGTCCATGTCATTAATAAAGACTGTGAAGAGGAGTGGCGTCCAGGACCAATTCCTGGGAAACATTCCTCACAAGATCTCATGGCTGAACACTGTTATTAACTACAACCGTTTAGTCGCTAAATTGGAGCCAGTTCCAAAAACAACGTTTTAAATTTGTATTGCTATCGCAAGATTTGATCTGACGAAGTAACACTGTAGGAAGCACCTTGTCAAAAGACTTTCTGGATAGACAATGGGGCTGATTTTCTTTCCGCCTTGCAACCAGCGCTGATCACTGCTATGTCGAGAAAATAGCGGTATAGCCCCAAAATGGGATTTACGGCAGGTGCCAAACAGTTTGCAATTCTCCCGATTTGGGTATGTCAAGCATTGAAGACATCTTTATTTTTTGTGAACACCCATAAGAGGACAAACCACAGCTTCAGCCTGTCTGTCTTAAAAAGCTCTCACCGTACCGAGCTATGCTGCAGCTTGTCTATTGAAAGTCCATTTGAATCCTTTTGAATTTTCCCCATTGTTCTTTCTTGTTTAAAGCCTATTTCAGCTCCCTTCAAGTTTCCCCTTTGTACTAGCCTGTGTAAGGTCCATTTCAGCCCCCTTGATGTTTCAATAGGCTCTGTGATTTCACTGTTGCAGTATGACTTATTTTCTACCTTTGTACTTGTTTTTTTACTGTGATGAAAGTAAGAAGTTATTTTACATTATATTTTATATTTTGTTGTTATTAATAAACCTCGTGTTCAAATACATATAGACAGTGGGCTGGATTCTCCGTTTCAGGGACTATGTCCCCACATCGTCGTAAAAACTGTGGCCTTTCACGCCAGAGAAACTGGTGTAAAAGGGTCACATATTCATAGCCCTACAGGGGGCTAGCAGGGACCCGTTGTGAATCTAGCCGCTTTATCTGCAGATACGGGCCCCCGTACTTCCGGGTTAGAGGCCCGCGCATGGGCATGGCTGCGCCGTGCTCCATGATGGACTCAGACCGTGGAGCTGGACCTCCTAAATAGTGCCCCCGATCGGCCGCGCGCCTGACCTGGGCCGCTCGCCCCAAAATAGCCCGGTCCCGTATGAGGCCCCCCTGCCCTCTGATCAGCCCACCCCCGACGATGGCACCTACGGACTGAGTCCGCAGCCGCCACGCGAGTATCCCAAAAGGCAGGACCACATTAGAACCACGCCATTGGGAGTTCGGCCAGTCGGGGGCGGATAATGGCAGAGTGGGCCTCCAGAAATGGCCGCAGGTAGGGGATATGCGGCGCAGCGTACTTCCAGGGTATTCCGCTATTTGGGGTCCGTAGAATAGGGGAACCGGCACCGGTCCCGATTCCATGCAAGAAAGTGGATTCTCCGCCCTGATGCTGAACGTGATTTCGGCATCGGGCTGTGGAGAATCAAGCCCAATATGTCTGCAAAAGCTCTAATTAAGATATCGTAACATGTGAGGTAATCATTGATTTTGACCATTTTTACTTATCTCGGAAAGATGGCTCATGGAACATTGTTTTGATTACTGGAGGGTCTCCCTGGGGTGTAGATAATTTGAGGGATTGTGTTTAGTCCTAGCTAAGCAGTTCATTGGACATCTTAGTGGGATACAGATGATGTAATTAATGGGAGGAGCCAGGCCTGTCTGTACTTTTGGTAGTCTGCTTGAAGACTTTAAGTTGAACAGCAGTTTGCCGTAGGATTGATGTCTGACAAGCCAAAAGGATTTTCGCTCCAAAGGTCTGAACAGGTAAGCAAGTAACCCTGGTTGCTAACTTTATTTATTAGTGGATTTTGAACTGTATTGGTTGCTTTGTTGGAATATATATTTGGTGGCAGGTGTAGATAGTGAGGTAAAATTTGTTCTTTTTACTTGAGAACTGTTTAATCGATAACTGTAAGGCTATTTATTTTAATGTTAATGTGGTTAATGGTTAATACAATGTTTAAATTGATGTTTGTTTGAACATAAAAGATACCTACTGGTCAGAGTCATCATTCCTGGAGTGAAGTATCCTTTCCTCACAGTTTTACAAATTGAAAATTGTTTGGGATTTCTCAACCAGTGTCCTAACAAGAGTTGGGATCTGGTCCGGTATCCTAACATTCCATTCCATGTCACACTCCGATGACTGTGACAAACCCCCAACTATCTCATAGGAGGGACTAGCCTTGTTAGTTGTGATAGAACTCTGAAGTGCCTCCTCGAAAAATAAGGTGCCCTGTCTGAGAGAAATTTCTCTAGACAGGATGTCCTGCAACCTTTTTGTGCCAGAACAACCTGCCTGTACTGTAGGTGCAACAGCACCATAGAGGCAACTGGCAACACTCATACATCAAAGAGCAGGGGTTCACCACTGATGACCCTCTCATGGTCAAAGGATAACTTTCTACATGAGCTGAAGAGAGCTGAGCACAGCATCCCTGATGTTGCTGGCAGTGGCCTGCGGTCTAGGGGCTCCTGACCTGGGTGGGAGTGGGTTTGCATAGTGAAGGTTGCCAGCATGAGTGGCTCACCAAATGGCACTCTGAGAGAGGAAGGGACTGCCATGTTCCGGAGGGATGCAGCACGGACGCTCTGTCAGGCTTAAAGACACAGCGCAAGATCTGTCAGCCCTGGTGCATTGAGTGTGATGGCATCACAGCAATAAGATCTTGGGTTGTTCAAGGCTGGGTATTGAGTGTGCATAGTTGTATCTCCCCTTGCTGACTGTTAGATCTTGTGCTCACATAGTTCAATAGTTTAGCGCGTCGGGCCACTACAACCACATGGCCACCATTCTCAGCTGCATCACTCTCCAAGTCTGGGTCAGAACATAAGAACATAAGACTAAGAGCAGGAGTGGGCAACTCAGTTCCTCAAGCCTGCTTCACCATTCAAAACGATCATGGCTGTTCTCCACTTGCCTGAACTCCACTTTCATGCCCATTCTCCATGACCCTTCAAGCATAGCTAATTAAAAATCTGTCCATCTCCTCCTTAAATTTATTCACTGTCCCGGCATCCACTGCATTCTGGGGTAGTGAATTCCACAGATTCACAACCCTTTGAGAGAAATAGTTTCTTCTCATCTCCGTTTTAAATCTGCTACCCCTCATCCTAAAATTATGTGCTCTCGTTCTAGATTGCCCCAAAAGAGGAAGCATCCTTTCGACGTCTACTTTGTCAATACCTTTTATCATCTTACCTACCTCAAAGAGATTTCCTCTCATTCTTCTAAACTCAAGAGAGTATGGGGCTAAACAGCTCCATCTCTGTTCATGTCACAAACCCATCATCTCTGGAATCAATCTCGTGAACCTCCTCTAAACAGCCTCCAATGCAATTACATCCCTCCTCAAATAAGGGGACCAGAATTGCACACAGTACTCCAGGTGCGGTCTCACCAATGCATTATACAGGTGCAGCAACACTGCCCTACTTTTATACTCCATTCATTTAGCTATAAAGGCCAAAATTCCATTTGCCCTCCTTATTATTTGCTGTACCTGCACGCTAGTTTTCTGAGATTCATGCACAAGGACATCCACATTTCTCTGCGCTGAAGCACTCTGAAGATTCTCTCCATTTAGATAATAAGTTGCCTTTGTATTTTTCCGACCAAAATGGATAACCTCACACTTATCCACGTTAAACTCCATCTGCCAAATTTTGGCCCACTGACCCATAATATTCCTACAGTGTAGAAGGAGGCCATTTGGCCCATCAAGTCTGCACTATCCCTCTAAAAAAGGGGCTATCTATATCCATCCAAAGATGTGGGGTTTGTCTTATTTCTTAAATTTCTTATTTCCTCATTGGAACTTACTATCCCACCTATTTTAGTGTCATCTGCAAATTTGGCTATAGTATCTTCTCTCCCTACATCCATGTCATCAATACATATTGTAAATAGTTGGGACGCGAGGACCTTATCCAGTGGCACCCCACTAGTTACATCTTGTGAACCCGAAAAAGACCCATTTACCCCAACTCTGCCTCTATCGGTTAGCCAGTCTTCTGTGCAAATTAAATTAAATCAGAGGATACAGCAGGATTTAGATCGTTTGGAGATTTGGGCGGAGAGATGGCAGATGGAGTTTAATCCAGACAAATGTGAGGTAATGCATTTTGGAAGGTCAAATACAGGCAGGGAATATACAATGAATGGTAGAACCCTCAAGAGTATTGAAAGTCAGAGAGATCTCGGTGTACAGGTCCACAGGTCACTGAAAGGGGCACCACAGGTGGAGAAGGTAGTCAAGAAGGCATACGGCATGCTTGCCTTCATTGGCCAGGGTATTGAGTATAAGAATTGGCAAGTCATGTTGCAGCTGTATAGAACCTTAGTTAGGCCACACTTGGAGTATAGTGTTCAATTCTGGTCGCCACACTACCAGAAGGATGTGGAGGCTTTAGAGAGGGTGCAGAAGAGATTTGCCAGGGTGTTGCCTGGTATGGAGGGCATTAGCTATGATGAGAGGTTGAATAAACTCGGTTTGTTCTCACTGGAATGACGGAGGTTGAGGGGTGACCTGATAGAGGTCTACAAAATTATGAGGGGCATAGACAAAGTGAATAGTCAGAGACTTTTCCCCAGGGTAGAGGGGTCAATTACTAGGGGTATAGGTTTAACGTGCGAGGGGCAAGATTTAGAGGAGATGTACGAGGCAAGTTTTTTACACAGAGGGCAGTGGGTGCCTGGAACTCGCTGCCGGTGGAGGTGGTGGAAGCAGGGACGATAGTGACGTTTAAAGGCCATCTTGACAAATACATGAATAGGATGAGAATAGAGGGATATGGACCCCGGAAGTGTAGAAGATTGTAGTTTAGACGGGCAACATGGTCGGCACAGGCTTGGAAGGCCGAAGGGCCTGTTCCTGTGCTGTACCTTTCTTTGTTCTTTGTTTTTTGTTCTTGGACCCCAATCCCGTGTGACCTTACCTTGTGCCCTTTATCAACAGGGAAGGGTTCCACTCCCTGCAAGTCCAAATCATCTGCGAGCATCACCTCAACATCATCCATGTGTGTGGATGCTTTCCTGGAACCGAGCATGACAGATCAATCCTGGGGCACTTGGAGATTCCTGGGGTCTTTGAGGACTACCCTAGGCTGACGGGTTGGCTCATGGGGGACAAGGGATAGCTGTTGAGGACATGGCTGATGACGCCAGTGCAGATGTCTCAGACCGAGGCGGAGTCCCAGTGCAATGAGGCCCCCGCTGTCACCCATACGGTCATTGAGCGGTGCATCAGGCTGGCTGGACTAGGAGGAGGAGGAACATGCAACATCACCTGAGGAGGAGGAGAGCACGGAGGGTATGAAGGATGAGCCTGAAGAGGGCCTGGAGGATGGAGGACAGGTGGCAGAAAAAGTGCAACATGCCAAGAAGACCAGGGAGGCCATCATAGCTTCCATGTTCACATGACAGGAGGTTCTGTGTCCGTCAGTTCAACTCACCCCACCCCATCCCCACATCAGACCGCCCCTTCCAAGGATCACCCAGTTCCCTCTCTCCCCTCTCCAAGGGTCTATGTGACATCACACCAGGGTGATGGGCCTATGTTGGCAATGTCAGTCGAGGCAGGAGGGTGATGACCACTCGCTGCGAGGAAAGCTGTGGTGCCCGCATGTTCTGATTAAGTCTGACTCCTGTCTTTCTCTTAACAGTGGACTGCCTCCCTGGCTCATGGCTGAGTGTGGGTCGGGTGAACTTTATTTTGGACCACTGTTGGCGGGCGGGCAGTAAGTGATGGGGTTTTCAGTCCAGGATGTCAGTCACTGTGAGTTTCATGGGCCGGGATTCTCCCCTACCTGGCAGGGCGGGGGGCCCCGGCGGGATGGAGTGGCGTGAACCACTCCGGCGTCGGGCCGCCCCAAAGGTGCGGAGAAATCCGCACCTTTAGGGGCCAAGCCCTCACCTTGAGGGGCTAGGCCCGCGCCGGAGTGGTTGGCGCCTCGCCGGCCGGCGGGAAAGGCCTTTGGCGCCATGCCAGTCGGGGCTGAAGAGACTCCGCCGATCGGCGGAAGTCCGCGCATGTGCAGGAGTGTCAGCGGCTGCTGACGTCATCCCCGTGCATGCGCAGGGGGGGGGGTCACTTCCGCATTGGCCATCGCGGAGGCTATGGCCAAGGCAGAAGGAATAGAGTGCCCCCACGGCATAGGCCCGCCCGCGGATCGGTGGGCCCCGATCGCGGGCCAGGCCACCATGGGGCACCCCTTGGCCAGATCGCCCCGCGATCCCCCCAGGACCCTGGAGCCAGCCCGCGTTGCTAGTCCCGCCGGTAAGGTAGGTGGTTTGATTCACGCCGGCGGGACTGGCATGACAGCAGCGGGGCTTCGGCCTGTACTGTTTCTCCCAAGTTAGTTTTGATTGGAACTGCAGAGCTGAGCAGAATCATTTTGAATCTCTCCCCCAGAAGCGGTGGAATTCTCTCTCAAATCTTAGCTGGAATTCTCTTCAGAGAAGTTAGTGTGCATTCAAAGCCTGAAGATAGAGCTGGGGAAGGGGAACTTTCTGGGTTCCTCTCCCATTAAACGTACCAGGCCACTCAAAGGCCTCTTGAAAACTGTTGCCCTGATATTCTTTTTAACTGAGACAGTCTGCTGAAGCTGACCACATATCAGAAACTGAGAAGACCTGACGTGCATCTTCCGAGGGTAAGGCTCAGCCCAACACAAGTTGAAATATGTCTCTAGAGAGGATTCCACAGCCAGAAAATCTGTCCTGAGTGGCCCAGATTGAAGATCCAAACCAACCGACAGTTCAACACCTCGCATTCTGAAGAGATTATTGCCTAAAAAGACCTCAATCCCAGCAGCGACGATCCTCAGATAGCTCACACTGAGTTTAATCCCTATTATTTAGATCCTTCCCCTTTCTCCTGTGTTTGTCTTATGTGTCTGTGGATGGAGGGTGGGAAGATATTTGGAGAATAGTTAGACTAGTAGACCATTGTTCCCTTATTTCCATTGTACGATCATCTTTTACTCTTGTTATAAGTAAATGGTTTTAAAAAATGTTTTACTTACAGATCTGGGTCGGGATTCTCCCCTACCCGGTGGGGCGGGGGAATCCGGCATAATGGAATGGCGTGAACCACACCGGCGTTGGGCCGCCCCAAAGGTGCGGAATTCTTCGCACCTTTAGGGGCCAAGCCTTCACCTTGAGGGGCTAGGCCCGCGCCGGAGTGATTTCCACCCCGCCGGCTGGCAGGAAAGGCCTTTGGTGCCATGCCAGCCAGCGCCGAAAGGACTTCGCTGGGTGACGCATGCACGGGAGCATCAGCGGCCGCTCACGGCACCCCCGCGCATGCGTAGTGGTGGGGGTCTCTTCCGCCTCTGCCATAGTGAAGACCATGGCGAAGGCAGAAGGAAAAGAGTGCCCCCACGGCACAGGCCCGCCCGCGGATCGGTGAGCCCCGATCGCGGGCCAGGCCACACTGGGGGCACCCCCCAGGGCCAGATTGCCCCGCGCTCCCCCCAGACCCCGGAGCCTGCCCGCGCCATCTGCTCCCGCCGGTAAGGTAGGTGGTTCAATCCACGCCGGCTGGCGAGGGTTGACAGTGACGGGACTTCAGCCCATCGCAGGCCGGAGAATCGCCGGGGGGGAGCCCGCCGACCGGCGCGGCGCGATTCCTGCCCCCGCCGAACCTCTGGTGGCGGAGAATTCGGGACACGGCGGCGGCGGGATTCACGCCAGCTCCCGGTGATTCTCCGACCCGATGGGGGGGTTGGAGAATCGTGCCCCTGGTGCCTGTAACTCATTGGAACAGTCAAGGGTCAAAGATCTCAGGAAAATACACACATTATTGGTTAATTGATTTTTGTTGGGACTCTGGGGTCTATGGGGCTGGAACTGACTGTTCACTTGCCCAGGGTGTAATAACAGGTGCGGCCGACAAGAGATTCTGTTGTCTGTTCCCATGCGCAGGGCTGTCATATTCTGCTGGTTTCCATCCACATAGCTTTTTTCCTACCGGTATGACTGAAGTGATATGCACCTAAAGCAAGGGCACGTGAAGTGAGGTGCATACTGATTGCTCACAACATTGACTGTGAGAGCTGTGCATTCCCTCCGTGTCCAAAATGTAAATATTTATTTTGTCTTCATCATTTGAAGTTGGTGATTGTTCTATAATTAAATGAATAATTAAGCATTTTCCATAACCACATAAAAATTCCATATAAATATGAAATATTTGGCGTGTACTAAATGTATTTAACCTGATTCATGGGGCCATTGTTAGTGAACATGCCTGATTTCAAACTTGCGGCCCACTGAGATGACAGAGGGCAACTCAGTAGCCTAGGTTGCGTGTCACTGCATTAGATCAAAGGCTTATAAGGTTGCCAGAAATAGTGGTAAATGCAAAGATTGGCAGCAATTTCTAATCCACAAAGGTTAACCAAGAAACTGAGCTGGATTCTTTGCACCCCGACGCCGAAATTGCAGCCGGCGCCGGGGGGAGAATTCTTTTCCGCGCATGGAATCAGGACCGGCAATGGTTCCCCGATTCTCCGGGCCAATTTGGCCCATCGAGTCTGCACCGACCCTCTGAAAGAGCACCCTACCTAGGTCTAACTACCCCGCCCTTTCCCTGTAATCCTACTAAACCTACACATCCCTGGATACTAAGAAGCAATTTAACATGGCACATCTTTGGACTGTGGGAGGAAACCGGAGCACCCGGAGGAAACCTGGAGGAAACTCATGCAGACACAGAGAGACAGTGCAAACTCCATGCAGACATTCACCCAAGGCGCTGTGAGGTAGCAGTGCTAACCACTATATCATCGTGCCGCCCCTGAAAAGTTGAATATTAATGCACTTTCTGCAACATCCAATCTGAAGTGTTTCAGAATTTACTTTTAGAAACTTTATGAATAAAGTATATTCCGGAATTTAAAACAAGACTGTAATATAATGGACAACTCGGCTTGGCCTAATGCACAGTGAACTGTGGGAAATGTGCAGACAATTCTGGAGTCTTCACCTTGACATTTTCATTCGCTCAGACATCAAGCTATATTTAGTGTTCAATGATTTGCTTGCAGAAAATATTTATTTAAACAATTTTGTTTATTTAAAAGCTGTTACTGAATTGTATCCATCCAGTATTTTCTCAGTCACACAGTTTATGAAGATACAGCGAATGGGCATTACACCAAATCTGAAGCAATACATTAATCTTGGGGCTCAAGTTCTGCTACAGTACTTATTATTACAGAACTGATGTAAAGTATTACATACTATGGCATATCACTTACCAAAGAAGTGCATGACCGAGCGATGTGAGTTGTGTTAAGAACAGAAACTGTGATCAGCATCAATGAACACTTGAGGTGCTCGTATCAAATTACTCTCTCTGCTATTTTGACACAGGCATTGAACTAATTAAACACCTAACAGTTAAGCCTGTTCGAAGAATAGCATTGACCGTAATTTCTTACAGACAAGACAGTAAGAGCTAAAAATAGGGCCAGAGAGAGTGGACACAGACAGGAAAGCAGAAGAGAAAGGACATGTTCAGGAAGAGTGCCTGTGGCGTGCTTCTGCAGCTCCACAATTCAGTTAGCCCCAATTCAGGTACAATCTAATAATTGTATGTAATTATGTCCATGTAACGTATTATTACAATGTAATTAATTTCAGAAGATGATGCCTGAGACTGCATTGTTACGCTGTAAGGATTTGTAACAGCATGCACTATGGACAGAGGTTCATCCCCTAACAGCAGGACTATCAACTTGCTTGCAACTTGAAACTGGGGAACTCGTGAGTCGGGACTGATAAATCTGTTACCTAACTAGTTCAGTTGGAAGAATTCTTAAGAGGACATTTGAATAGAATAAAAATCATTACAGTTACGGAAGTTATCAGATTGTTTAAAATGTGCAGAGTCCATTTCCTAACCCTGATCCTGGAGGTAGTAAAACCCTGGCCGCACCACTGCCAATGATGAAGGGATTCATGTTATCATACTTTGGGGTAGATCTTCCTGTCCCCGAATCGGAGGCTATTGAGGTGCACTGGATACAGGGAAATAAGGTGGGGGAAAATGTACAAGATAGCTGGCCCGAAACATTCCTGATTTTGTTACGTGTAAGAAATTCATTAGCCTCGAGTGTAGGAAGGGAAAAAAAATCTGCCCCAATGTCGCTCAGCTTGTATAAACTTCAAAGCCTACCAAGTTAAAGTAGCCAGACCTCTCGAGTAATACTATGGCCAGGAAGCTAGTTTGGCCTCCCAAGTGCAAAAGTCCTGTCGACCATGCGGACAAACATGTAGAAAAGCAATATAATCAAAAGTTGCATTGGTCACTTCAGGCCCTACTCATCATGTTGAGCCATCATTTGTATGAATACAGCTGCTACTCTTAAAAATGGATTTTCATCAGCACCAAAATTATGGTAAGGGTTGGAGCTACGGCCCAGCTGTATGGTCCAGGTATCACTCACAGTACTGTTTGTAAAGCAAAGCACGAGCAACTAAAAATTAATATCACAATTTTTATAACTTAAAATACTGGGATCAGAGTCACAAAACAAAACAAATCAAGTCAAGGATGGTGTTAACTATGAATGAGATTAACAGCAAAGGACCCAGTTGTAAACTGGTCCCTAAATGCTTGAAGCACACAATAGAAAGCAGATCTCCCTTGATAAAAAAAAGTCCATTAGATAGTGATAATGAATGCAGCCAAATTGTTTCATAGATGAAATGAAGAAAGGGGGGGGGGGTTGAGGATGAATTCCATTCCACACCATCCTTTACATTCTGAATCATGCAGTAGCACCAGGATTCTTGAGGTCACTTCTTTTCCAATTATTGCTTCACTTTCTCCTTCGGCCACAATATTTTCCCATTGCACAAGGCGATCCTTCGGAAACACAGAAAAACTGCTCAATTATTTCCATCTTAACCAATGGTTATTCAGAAGGTCAAATTTAAAACAAAATTGATAGGACTGATTTTAGACAGATTATGCCAAATGTTAGACTTCCTGGATTTTGCAAATAATGTGGACCACTTGTGGGATAAGCTTACAAGTAGTTTCAAGTAGAAATATAGTTGTGGTCCCAGGCATTTGCTGGCACCATCTCCATTTTACAGGTGTAAAACAGGCACCGAATGTCCAATATCGTGTGTGATCTGTGGGTACTCACGCTAAAAATGTACCCACCCCTTCCTTTTGGGGAAATATTCCTCCAGAGGCTTCCGGGGCCTATGCCTGAAACAGGCAACTAAATCCCTGCACATGCAAACAGGAGACCTAGAGCGGTATTTAATGGAGGCAACGGGGCACTTGCCTGCCGGCTGCCAGTTAACAAATGTGCAAGTTTCAAAAGATATACTCAAAAAGGTTAATCTGCTCTGTTTCATTTCAGTGATGTGTACCAAGGCCTGCTGTACGAAATGCCACTCAGGCACTTGACAGGCCAGCAGCAAGTTTTTCCTGGAATCAAGGACCCCAAGGGTGGAGGTCCTGCCTGCCAAGAGCTGCTAGCCAATCAGAGGTCGGTAGATCTATTGCACAGCAACACCACTGGGGAGGCTGTGCCTGTTGCCAGTATTATACACACCCAAGGCCCAGGACCCTAGACTGCTTTTGGCATAGGCGAGTGATGGCAGGAGGGGGTTCACAGTTTTGGGGTTGTGGGGAAAGCGGTGTCAGGGGCATTAGCAGCAGAGCAGGGGTGAGGCTCTCAGGGGGAGCTCCTTCCCGATTCCGGATTTCTCAATCAGGCATTGAGAGCTTTGGAGAGAAGGGGCCCCATCCTCCAGGAGCCAGCAAGCAATCCCACACAAGCTTGCTTGTTGTGCTCTCTGAATGATGAACCCCCAGCCTGTTACGAGGTAAATACCAGCATTGGCCGGTGTGGCAGGAAGGCTATCCCCAGGCCTTTCTGCCACGGACTTAATCAGGGTGGAGGCCAGAAAATGGCGAGGTTCCCACCTGCCACCCTTCCACCTGATTTAATAACCCCGACACCAAACTTGCCACGGGGACGACAGTAAATTCTGTCACTAAAGTGCTTTTCAGGGCCCATTTACAAAATGCGTTAGTGAGTAACTGCAGCATATGTCTTGTATGTGGTGTCATGGGAGTGTCCCTTTAAGAAATGTTTTTGTCTTATCACATGGCTGCAGTGATGTCATTGTGTGGGTGGAGCTGGGCAGTGGCTCTGTGCGTTTTATTTTCATTTTGGGTTGGGAGCTGGCTGTGGCTCTGAGTTTTACTTTCGCTTTGAGTTTGAACTGGTTTTGTACTCCACGGGTTGAAAAGAAGGGTTTCTCTATATTCATTTTAAAAGCTGTTTCCAGACTGCTTGATAACTTAAAGAGATAATTGCTTTCTAGAAGGAATTCAAACCTGCTGTTTGGAAAGGACTTCCAGTACTTGGATATTGGAACAGTAAAGGGGGGTTTCATTAAAGGTTATACATAGATTACTGTAGCTGTGTGGGGTATTTATGTTTGTAGTTGATAAAAATGCTTATTGTGTGTGTTTATAAAAATGTTAACTAAATTCGTAGAATAAAGCTTATTTTTTGATTAAAAGCGCCTAAGACCTCTGTTGAATAACACCTGAAAGGCAGACTCTTGTGCTCATTGTAACCAAAATCAATAAAACAGTTGTAGGTCAGGTGAACTCCATGATTTACTTTGGCGTTTTCTAAACCCTGGCCCATAACAGTGGCTGTCAGTATTCTCAGGCACTTGACAGCCAAACTATGGGTACATTTGACTGCCTTCTGAGAGTTAATTTGTAACATTGTTTTCAACATATATTAGGGCGCTCTTCCCCGCTCCACATTAAATTGCGAGCCACTGTCAGCCAGCCTTGCTCAGCCCCACCTATAGCTTTCTCCCCTCCACCGGGGACTCTGTTTACAACCTCTGTTGCCCCCATGGCTAATCTCTGTGCTTCCTAGGATTGCCCTAGGGGCCTTAGCTAGTGCCTGCAGATCACTGGCAAGAAACAAATGAGGCCATTGGATCAATTTTGTGTGGTTCCATCATTGGTCTCAGGTCCATATACTGCTTTGTCCTTATGCTTTCATTTAGGTGTGATCCAAGTTCGAAGCTTTGATTTCTAGGCCAATTTCAGGACTTAAGCTTAGTCATTCCAATAAACAAATCCAGATAAGTAGCTAAGTACAAATTGCTGAAGTTAACCAGAGGGTTTATACATTTCATGCTCTGCACATTCTTTTATCTTTAAGATACTTTACATCAACTATGAAGTGTAACATGGCCAGGTAGCACTTCTGCTTTCGGTAAATTATCTTGCAATTTTAATCAAATGTATCAATTTTGAAAAATGCTTTTCATTCTCAAGTTTCTGCTCAAACTTATTTGCATATTGTTATTGTGCAGTCATCTACGAACATCCTCACTTCTGATCTTATGATGGAAGAGAGGTCATTGATGAAGCAGCTGAAGATGATCGGACCTAGGACACTACCCTGAGGAACTCCTGCAGTGATGTTCTGGAGAGATGATTGATCTCCAACCACCGCGACCATCTTCCTTTGTGCCAGGTATAACTCCAACCAGTGGAAAGCTTGCCCCCTAATTCCTATTGACTCCAATAGGGTTCCTTGATGCCACACTCGGTCAAATGGTGCCTTGATGGCAAGGGCAGTCACTCTCACCTCACCTCTGGAGTTCAGCTCTTTTGTTCATGTTTGAACCAAGGCTGTAATGAGGTCAGGAGCTGAGTGACCCTGGTGGAATCCAAACTGAACATCGGTGAGCAGGTTATTGCTGAGTAAGCGCCGCTTGATAGTACTATTGATGATTCCTTCCATCACTTTGCTGATGATGGATAACATACTGAGAGGGCGATAATTGGCTGGGTTGGATTTGTCTTGTTTCTTTTATACAGGATACACCTGAGCAATTTTCCACATTGTTGGGTAGATGCCAATGTTGTAGCTGTATTGGAACAGCTTGGCTAGGGGCGTGGCATGTTCTGGAGCACAAGCCTTCAATACTATTGTCGGAATAAAGGAAAGTACCCTTATACATTCTTAACCAGGCTATCTACTTGTCCTGGTGCCTTCAGGCGCCTGTCGGCATGCACGTCAATGCTCTTCTACACTCTATTGTATTCTACCATTTGACGTGTTTTCCCTTGCTCCATTTGTCCTCCCCAAATACACTACCTCCCTGGATTGAATTGAAGTTGTCCCTTTTCTGCCCACCTGACCAGCCCATTGATATCTTCCTGTCGTCCATAGCTTCCTTTTTCACTATAAACCAGACAGCCAATTTTTGTATCCTCCATCAATTTTTTTATTGTGACATCTAGGATGTCTACATCATTGCCTCATGCCACAAAAAGCAAAGGATCTCAGCCCTGACGAACCCCATGGGAAATTGCTTTCCAGTCACAAAACACCTGTTAACTATTAGCTTTTGCTTCCTGTCACGGAGCTGATCTTGGATCCACTCTGTCATTTGTCCTTGGATCCCATTGGTACTTACTTTTCTGATTAATCTGTCTTATGGGTTATTGCTAACCCTTACTAAAATCCATGTAGGCTACTTCAAAGGGATTACCCTCATTGACTCGGATTACCCTCATTGACTCTCCCTGTTAACGCCTTTAAAAATCCAATTAAGTTGAACATGACTCTTAGCCAGACCGGACTTTCCCGTTACAAATTCTTGCGTTTCTGTCTTTGATAAATTCATGCCTTTTTAAGTCATGAGTTATACCGTCCCTCAAAATCTTTCCATAATTTGTCCACTACCAAGGTTAGGCTGACTAGACTTTACTAAATGTATCCCTTCATCCCCTTTTAAACAACTTTAGCTGCTGTTCTCAGGTAAATCTAGTTAATTTATTTGGACTGCTACTGTTCTGCTAATGTGATTGTTTGGAAGTTTTGGCGATTGGAACTGACAGTAATTATTTGTGAAAGTAATTTGGCGAGTCAGCAGAAGATTTTCTCCAGGCAATTCTGGCACACATAGGCTGCAATAAAAAAGTATGTAATCGATAACAAAAGAAATGGTTTCATTCACTGAACATTCGGAGTATCATCCAGCTTTCCTGGTCTTAGCTACAATACCATCATCCTGAACCAGTGCTCAGTCCTGCTCATTTTCAGTCCAAGCATGGGTCAAAGGTTAGCTGGTGGTGGTCAATGACTATCCTCTCCAATATTTGGATAATGACACTTCAGAAACCAGATAAAAGATTTGCGCCATTTCTCCACTCAACGCCTTCTAAAACATTAAAAGAAGACAAATCCAGAGGTGTTTTGCAGTTTCGCTCCCACACAGTATCTTACACAACTTTGGCATCCAGTAGGGAAAACCTACTGAGCCAGCTTTACAGGAAGTCACGGAGACTGGAAGAACATGTGTGAAAGGAAGATGCTGAGAATGATGAGGATGAACAAAGTCCATCTGTCCTGCCAGCTGCAAGGTTGCTTTGGTAGTAGCTCATGCAGTTCAGCTCTAAATCCACGATGCTCCGTACCATCATTTTCCCCAACGTCAATCCCTGTCCTTCCACCATTTTTAAAAGTCCACTTAAGCCCAACACAAGCTAGGGGCTTTCAGACAAAATACATTACTTGGTTCTCAAATACTCATCACATAAAAAGCATTAAAAAAAATAACTCTAATGTGCAGTGATTTTTGTACTTGTCATTAAATATTGTTCACCCTGGAGCAACCTCCAGCTCTAAGTGTCTTTCTACCTACTCAAGTGTTCCTATAAGGTGGTCTCCAGGTTGTTTCAGTTTGGGATGCAGAAGGCTACGAGGCCTTCAATGAAGGAGCTTGAGATGCCCGTGGTTGGGCTGGGCCTTAGTCCTGGTCACTTACCAACCCTGGAGCTTGCTCGCCGACATCGATTCCCAGTTAAGTATCGCTTTGATTTTAAAATTCTCAGGTTTATTTTCAAATCACTCCATAACCTCCGCTGCTCCCTATCTCGACAATCTCCTCCAGCCCGACAACACTCCCAAGATATCTTCATTTCTCTAATTCTGGCTTTTTCAGCATCCCTGGTTTTAATTACTCCACATTCGTCGTTGTGCCTTCAGTTGCTAAAGCCATGTGTTCAGGAATTCCCTAACACCTCACCATCTCTCTCCTCCCTTCCTTTCAGATGCTCATTTAGACCTGCCTCTTTGACCATCTCCGCCAATACTTCCCTATGTATTTCAAAGAACAAAGAACAAAGAAATGTACAGCACAGGAACAGGCCCTTCGGCCCTCCAAGCCCGTGCCGACCATACTGCCCGACTATACTACAATCTTCTACACTTCCTGGGTCCGTATCCTTCTATTCCCATCCTATTCATATATTTGTCAAGATGCCCCTTAAATGTCCCTATCGTCCCTGCCTCCACTACCTCCTCCGGTAGTGAGTTCCAGGCACCCACTACCCTCTGCGTAAAAAACTTGCCTCGTACATCTACTCTAAACTTTGCCCCTCTCACCTTAAACCTATGCCCCCTAGTAATTGACCCCTCTACCCTGGGGAAAAGCCTCTGACTATCCACTCTGTCTATGCCCCTCATAATTTTGTATACCTCTATCAGGTCGCCCCTCAACCTCCTTCGTTCCAGTGAGAACAAACCGAGTTTATTCAATCGCTCCTCATAGCTTATGCCCTCCATACCAGGCAACATTCTGGTAAATCTCTTCTGCACCCTCTCTAAAGCCTCCACATCCTTCTGGTAGTGTGGCGACCAGAATTGAACACTATACTCCAAGTGTGGCCTAACTAAGGTTCTATACAGCTGCAACATGACTTGCCAATTCTTATACTCAATGCCCCGGCCAATGAAGGCAAGCATGCCGTATGCCTTCTTGACTACCTTCTCCACCTGTGTAGCCCCTTTCAGTGATCTGTGGACCTGTACTCCTAGATCTCTTTGACTTTCAATACTCTTGAGGGTTCTACCATTCACTGTATATTCCCTACCTGCATTAGCCCTTCCAAAATGCATTACCTCACATTTGTCCAGGTTAAACTCCATCTGCCATCTCTCCGCCCAAGTCTCCAGACAATCTAAATCCTGCTGTATCCTCAGACAGTCCTCATCGCTATCCGCAATTCCACCAACCTTTGTGTCGTCTGCAAACTTACTAATCAGACCAGTTACATTTTCCTCCAAATCATTTATATATACTACAAAGAGCAAAGGTCCCAGCACTGATCCCTGTGGAACACCACTGGTCACAGCCCTCCAATTAGAAAAGCATCCCTCCATTGCTACCCTCTGCCTTCTATGGCCTAGCCAGTTCTGTATCCACCTTGCCAGTTCACCCCTGATCCCGTGTGACTTCACCTTTTGTACTAGTCTACCATGAGGGACCTTGTCAAAGGCCTTACTGAAGTCCATATAGACAACATCTACTGCCCTACCTGCATCAATCATCTTAGTGACCTCCTCGAAAAACTCTATCAAGTTAGTGAGACACGACCTCCCCTTCACAAAACCGTGCTGCCTCTCACTAATACGTCCATTTGCTTCCAAATGGGAGTAGATCCTGTCTCGAAGAATTCTCTCCAGTAATTTCCCTACCACTGAAGTAAGGCTCACCGGCCTGTAGTTCCCGGGATTATCCCTGCCACCCTTCTTAAACAGAGGAACAACATTGGCTATTCTCCAGTCCTCCGGGACATCCCCTGAAGACAGCGAGGATCCAAAGATTTCTGTCAAGGCCTCAGCAATTTCCTCTCCAGCCTCCTTCAGTATTCTGGGGTAGATCCCATCCGGCCCTGGGGACTTATCTACCTTAATATTTTTTAAGACACCCAACACCTCGTCTTTTTGGATCACAATGTGACCCAGGCTATCTACACCCCCTTCTCCAGACTCAACATCTACCAATTCCTTCTCTTTGGTGAATACTGATGCAAAGTATTCATTTAGTACCTCGCCCATTTCCTCTGGCTCCACACATAGATTCCCTTGCCTATCCTTCAGTGGGCCAACCCTTTCCCTGGCTACCCTCTTGCTTTTTATGTAAGTGTAAAAAGCCTTGGGATTTTCCTTAACCCTATTTGCCAATGACTTTTCATGACCCCTTCTAGCCCTCCTGACTCCTTGCTTAAGTTCCTTCCTACTTTCCTTATATGCCACACAGGCTTCGTCTGTTCCCAGCCTTTTAGCCCTGACAAATGCCTCCTTTTTCTTTTTGACGAGGCCTACAATATCACTCGTCATCCAAGGTTCCCGAAAATTGCCGTATTTATCTTTCTTCCTCACAGGAACATGCCTGTCCTGTATTCCTTTCAACTGACACTATCAAATTTCGCTTTGTAGTGCTCCTGTGAAACACCTTACTACATTACATGTGTTACATAAATCTAAGGTCTTGTTGGTTTTAAAATATACAGTATTTGAAGACAGAATGAGATGCACACAATTACCATGATTCTGTTCAATCGCAGTAGTCATAAATCCAGGTACTTATAATTTGCTATAAGTTTACTATTGTTGAAATTAGTTTAACAGCTCTCTGAGTTAGTACCTGTATTAAATAATGCATGCATTCAATGCAAATGAATGCAGTATTAATTGCTCATACCTCTCCCGTAAGGATACCCAAACTGGCTCAGTGGCCCATACTGCTTAGGAGGTTTACCTGTAACACAGACAAAATCTGGCCCATTAAGAGTTGCTTTATCAGAATGACATGTATATTCTCTTTCATAATGGGCTGGGATAGCCTGCTCATTTATGAGAAAGGTGGTGAAAATACTGATGTAAAATAAAAAATAAAAACCTGATTGCACTCATTGTTATTACTATGAGAATAAAAACGATCATGCTTCATAAATCCACTGGAATTCTTTGACACAGTAATTCAGTGGTGGAGGGCAATATTGTAGATACAATTTATTCGGATTTTTGACAGACATTTGAGAATGTCGTACTTAAATTCAGGCTCATGGGGTGGAATAATAGGGGCGGGGGCAGGAGGCAGGGGCAGATGGCAACCCCCGCCCCACCCCAGAAATCACATTGGCAGGGATGTTCAACGATGGCTGAGTGGAACCTCTGCTCCTCATTGGGGCCGAAGTGTTCCACCCTCTGGAGCTGCTGGCAAATCTCTAGCTGGGTCCTTGACGTGAATTTATGAATTGAGAGATAATTGTGTTATGGATATCTGCTGTCCACATTTTGTCTAAGTGATACTGAAGGCATAATTTCCGTGATATAAAATTCTGGAATCTGTTGTTTAGGAAGTGTTAATGATTCACCTAGAAAAGCATAGAATGATTAGAGCAAGTCAACATGTATTTTCTCTGAAGGGAAATCCTATTTGACAAATTTATTAGAATTTTTTGAGGATGTAGATAAAGAGGAACCAGGAGTATATCTGAAGTTCCAAAAAGCTTTCGGAAAGGTAAGAAGTCTTACAACACCAGGTTGTAAGACCATTTCGAAAAGGTGCCATACAAAAGATTCATAGGCAAGATTAACGTTCATGGAGTTGGAGGTAATATATTAGCATGGATAGGGGATTGGTTAACAGATAGGAAGCAGACAGTGGGCATAAGTGTGACTTTTTCAAGTTGGCAAGTAAGAGATGAGAAACTTGTAAGTGTGGATGGTCAAAGAAACTCGAGTTGGTTTGTACAAGGAATGCAAAATGGTAACATCCCAGTAGAGCAAGCAATTGGGGAGACAAGGGGCAAAATGGCCTTTATTGTGAGGGGATTGGAGTACAGGAATAAAGAGGTCTTACTAGAGTTTTACATGGTTTTGGTGAGCACACATTTCAAGTGCTGTGTGCATTTAAAGAAAAAATATACTTGCATTCAAGGCAGTACAGTAAAGGTTCACTAAATTGGTCCCTGGGATGAGAAACTCTCCTGTAATGAGATGCTGAACAAATTGGTCTATTTTCCCTGGAGTTTAGAAGAATTAAAGGTGATCTCATTGAAACTTACAAACATTTGAAGCAGCTAGATAAGGTAAACATTGAAACTGGGGGCTGGATTCTCCGATCCCCGAAATCGCGTTGGGTGATGGGGCGGAAAATCCCCGATGACAACGAAATCGGGGGCGGCGCCACTTTCGCGATGCTCTGCCCCCTGAAAAGCAGCATATCCACGGGCTCAGGCCATTGCCTGAAGCCTGCCCCGGGATGCCCTGTCCCCGACTGGCCGAGTTCCCGAGGGCGTGGATCTCTCATGGTCTCACCCATCGGGAACTCAGCATGGCGGCTGCAGACTCAGTCCAGCGCTGCCACAGTTGGGGTGGGGGGACACACGATCTGCTGGCAGGGGGGGCCATTATTCAGGGCTGGGGCACTGTGGGGGGGAGGGGTGGTCTGGGGCGTGGAAGCCGGCCGAACGGGGGGACTATTTTTGCGCGCTGGGTCCACGGGCTACGTTCGTCATGAAGCACGGCGTGGCCGCTGCAGGCCGCCGCCGCGTATGCGTGGTCACGGACCCAGCAATGCTCCGGGCTGTATCGGCAGCTACATCTGGGAGCTCTACGCTGCCTGGCTGCTAGCCCCCCCCCCCGAGCAGGGAATCGGTGGTCGTTTCGCGCCAGATTTCCTGGCCTAAAACACCACTGTTTTTACGCCGGCGGAAAATCGAGCCGTGGGAATCTGAACATGGGGGGGCACAGTCTCGGGATCAGGAGAGTTTGGTTGTGGATACTTCATCATTGAATATATTTAAGGCTGTAGTGGAAGTGGAGTTAAAGCCCGAGATTAGTCATGATCGTATTGAAAGGCCACCCATGATCTACTTTATTTAACTTCATTCAAGGGATGTGAGTGCCGCTGGGTGGGCCAGCATTTATTGCCCTGGAACTCAGTGGCTTTCTAGGCTATTTATGACTAAACCACATTGCTGTGGATGTGGAGTCAGATGTAGGTCAGACATTAGTGAACCAAATTTGTTTTTACAACAATCAACAAACAATGGTTTCATTAGACTATTAAATCAGATTTTTATTGGGTCTAAATGTCACCATCTGCCATGGTGGGATTCAAAAACGGGTCTCCCAAGCTCGAGTGTCCGGATTATTATTAGTCCAGTGACAATAACACTTTGCCACCGCCTCCTCCTGTTCATATTTCTTGTGTTGTTGTGTTGATATAAAATCTGCTGATAAATTCCGTGGCCTGGAAATGAGTGCAAAGGAGATTGATCAGGGGCTAAATGTGATCGTGCCTGGCAACCCGTACAGAGATTGTGAGGTGCAGTAAATTACAATTGCTGCTCGTAGTGACTAAGGTTGTATGGTAACTATGTGCTGCCTGCTCATTTCAGTGATTTCTGTATTCAAACCAGTGCTAACTGTGTTGTTGATTGACTGGACACATTAATAGGATGTCAGTATCTTGCATGACCAGCACCACTTCAAGTTAACAATTCACTGCTTAATGCTGGCCTGTACCTCATTTAGGTGCAGCTGCACTGTAGCTGGAGCAGGTCTTGCAGGAAGTGAATCTGACCTGGATAACAATGAATAATGCCGCAACATGACAGACGGCAGGCCCCAGTGTTGCTGGACTCTTCTCTGGAGGACTTGGTGGAAAGGAGACGTTCTGTATCAACAGCGATCAAGGAAATCTTCCAGTCACATGCTCAGCCAGCATATAACTGCGGAGGTCAAATCCAGGCATCAAACCCCGAGGATCTGGTTGCCGTGATGAAAATCTTCAATTACCTCACACGAATCAATGAATGCATCTTGAGATCATTTCCTCCCAATCCAGGTCCTGGGCACCATACTCCTGCTCCTCACAGTCCCCGCTACTTCCAACCACTCCTCTTAGTTTGGGTGAGTGGTCTCTTCCTCCTGTCCAGAGGACAGAATACCTTCCTTCTGGCCCTCACCAGCCCCAGCACAACTTCCAGGGAAGAGCCGGAAAAATCAGGGTGGCTACCTTCACAGTTTTCCTTCTATATTCTTACCTCCTGTAGCTTTCACAGGTACCTTTCCCTGCAGCCGTGGATGTTCTCTTTGATAAAGGAGCCTTTATTCACTGAGTGTGAGTTATCATTCTGTACCAACTCTTTCTATTAAAATGATTGTTGGAAGGTGTTGGGTGTAGTTGGAGAGGTCTTATTAAAGTATTCATAGTCTTAGGTAGCTCAGCAGTAAGTTATGAACTACTAGAAACTAAATACAGAGTAACAGTAAAAGTCCAAGCTTGGAGCAGTCTCCATGTTTGCTTCTACACATGACTCTGACCAACGCCACACTGTCCCCTAGTTGTGGGCCATGTGTTCTCTTATATCTTTGTGTCAGCGTTATTGTGTTCAGTCCCACTGTACTGTACTCAGATGCCAGACCCTTATATTGAACCTCCCCCGAAGTCTGTATCCAATGTATTTACAAGTTACCCCAGTTTACCCCATGTATCACATCATTACTATTCCATAATGCCTTCAATGCCCCCCCCCCCCCCCCCCCCCAACAAGTCCCTGAGTTCATAGGTCCAGGCAGTCTGGAGTCCTTATAAACCTTCCCTATTTTGTTGGAGAGTAGGCTCTGACACTGCAGGAAAACTTGGTTGAATTGGGGATTGTTCTGGCATCTGTGTGTATATTAATCCTCTTTTTTCATTCTTTAGCATTGAATAGCTCCGATTATAGTGATAGACGGTTGTTAGCTTATCCCATTCTTTACAGGGCAGACAAACTCTAGGCTAATCTCTCTGGTGTTTTTTTTCCATTTTTCCTTCGTGTGGCTTGCTGTCTTGTATGCTGGGATGGAAGGTAGTTAGTTATTCCTGTTATGAGGTGTGATTTGGTAGTAAGTGATCTTTGTGTTTGGCTGTGTGATGTGTGCTGTCATCGATGGCTGGTTGCTGCTCAGTTTGTGGCACTGTTATGCTGGCTGTGATTGCCGTGTCTGCTCTGGTCTAAGGGTTTATCTTTTCCCACTGCCATCGGAGCCAGAGGTCCTTCTTATTGCTGGACCATTTCTTGATTGTCAACTACTTGAGGTATCGTGGTCACCATCTGAGTGGTTGGCTGGCCTGACCAATGAGGGGCATCTGGCACCTGAAAGGAAAGTGGATAAATCTCTTAAATTTTAAATTGCAGATTCAGCTTTAAGACGTTTCTAAAATCCCAAGATGGTGCAATTGCACATTTCTGCACAAAGTATTTCCCTGCATTTTCCAGTTTGGTGGGTTACTGCAGTAGTGGTGTTCACACTCCAAACATTTAAATTCTTCAATGGCTGGCTGCCTGGATCGGCTGGTTAGGGACTTCCTTGCTTTAGTCAATATTCTTGAGTCTCGGAGGCACCAGTTTCAGCTTTTGTTGTGTTTTAAAGTTGTCTCCTCAGTTTCAATTAGTGTTAATTAATTATTTTTTTCCTTTATTCAGGTGCCGGCTCAGTAATCGATGTTCTCGGACTGTGGTTGAAGCGACAATTTCTGACCACTGCAGCATTTAACTTTTGTCAGGACATGTGTTGTCCAGGAATTTTTAGATTTTAGCTCACCCCTGCTAGGCCTTCTGACTCTGCACACTCTTAATAGTGAAGCTGGACGTCTACAAGATTCAATGGAGTCTTCTGAAAAAGTGAGCAATTTAGTTTCTGCCTTCAGCTTCCAAGTCTTTCTTTGGAGCATATCTCTGGCGATTTCCTTCTGCACCTTTACTTCTTGAGCTTTTTCTTCAGGTCAGAACGCTTCTTTGATTTTTCCTTCCGTTTTCCAGGATTTTAATTTTCTTTTACAGTCTCTATGAGGTTTTGAGTTGTTCCATTCATCGCCATCTGAGAGAAGTTATCTCCGATAGTGCAGCTCTCCCTCAGTATTGTGCTGGAATGTCAGCCTTGATTTTAATTTTTTGCTCAAGCCTTGGAAGGAGGTTTGAACTTGGAACCTTGTGATTCAGTGGTGAGCGTGTTAACAACTAAAATCCAAAAGAAAAGCCAACATGACCAGTGGCAGCTGGGGATAATTCTGAATAATTAAGAATACACAGAATCCAACGGGGAAAAAGAATTCCAAGGGGAGGACCCATCGCTGAATTTCCCACCATCATCATCTTGGGGTTACCATTGACCAGAAACTGAACTGGACTAGCTATATAAATAGCCTGTCTACAAGAGCAGGTCAAAAGCTAGGAATCCTGCGGCGGAATAACTCACCACGTGTATTGGAACGGCTTGACTAGGAGCATGGCACATTCTGGAGCACAAATCTTCAGTTGTATTGCTGGAATAGGGCCCTTTGCAACGTCCAGTGCCTTGAGCCATTTCTTGAAGTGAATCAAATTGGCTGAAGGCTGGCATCGCTAAGTACGCCGCACGCCATTGGGACGGCCTCAGGACGACAGATGGGGGCTGGGGGGACTGGTGGGGGGGTGTCCGGGGGTAGTGAGGGGATTACAAGGGGGCACTATCTGGCAGGTTGGGTCCGCTCGCAGCTGGCGCCTTGTTGTACGGCGCGGCCATCGCAGGTCGACGGCGTGCATATGCACGGCCATGAACCCGGCCATTTTCCGTCCGTATCTGCAGGTAGGCTTTACGTGGCGTGGCTGCTAGCCCCCACCCGACGGAGCATCGGTGTGGGGACAGCGCCGACTTTTTGGTCCTAAAACCAGACGCTTCCTTCGGCCATAGCCGCAAAATTGGGGAATCCAGACTGTGTACAGCACTGGCCTCCTTATTTAAGGAAATATGCAAACTTGTTGGAGGCAATTCAAAAAAGGTTTACTCGACTAATACCTGGAATGGGTAAGTTGTTTTATGAGGAAAGGTTGGACAGGCTGGGCTTGTATCCACTGAAGTTTCGAATAGTAAGAGGTGACAATTGAAACATATAAGAATCTGAGGGGTTTGACAGGATGGATGTGGAGACAATGTTTTCTCTTGTGAAAGAATCTAGAACTCGGGATCACTGTTTGAATAAGAGGTCATCCATTTAAGACAGATATGAGGGGAATTTTTTTCCCTCAGTGGGTGACGAGTCTTTGGAACTCTTCCTTTAAAGTTGGTGGAAACAGAATCAGGGTCTTTGAACATATTTAAGGAAGAGTTTGATAGATTATTGATAAGTAAGAGGTGGATAAGTAAGCAGTGAAAGGGTATTGTGGGTGGGTGCGAATGTGAAGTGGAGGTGATGATCTTAATGAATTGCGAGGCAGGCTCAGGGGGGGGGGTCGAATGGTCTCCTCCTACTTCTAAATTGTATGTTCTTATTGATGAGCCATGTAAATCCTGTATCTACAAAAGCAGGTCAGAGGTTCAATATTCAGAAGAGTCGTACACCTGCTGGCCCCTGACAGCCTTTCCGAAAACTACAAGGCACAAGTCAAGAGTGTTTTGGAACATTCCCCACTTGCATGGGGGAGTGCAACTGCAACAAGAGTTAAGACGCTCAACACCATCAGGAGAAAGCAGCCTGCCTGATTGTTACCCCAACCAGCACCTTGAATATTCACTCCCTCCACCATGGATGCAATATGGCTGCAGTGTGTACCATCTAGAAATGCACTGTAGAAACTCGCCATAGCTTCTTCAATGATGCCTTCCAAACCCGTCATTTATAACATCTAGAAGGACAAGGCAGTAGACACATGGAAACACGACCAGCTGCAAAGTCCTTTCCAGGTCACGTGCCTTGGAAATATATCACCATTCATCCATTGCTGCAGCATCAAATTCCTGGAACACTCTACCCAACAGGACTGTGGGTGTGCATAAACTACACGGAATGTAGCAGTTCAAGTAGGTGGTTCACCACCACCTTCTCAAGGGAAGATTGGAATGAGCATTAAATGCCAGCTTTGCCAGCAATGCACATTGCCCTGGAAAGAACTAATAAAAAATAATTGTTCCCCCAACACCCATGGCACAAACGGCCTCCTGCGAAGAGTCCTTGGGCCCCTCCTCCTGCTTCCTCCGGAAGCTTATCCATCTCTGCATAATCTGTTTGTTCTCCAAGACATTCTGTCTTCCAATGGGAATACCTACTAGTGCACCCATGTCTGAGAGAAACTGGTGTGTCCAGAGCCTTGAAGTCAGCAAAAACCCCTTCAGCACCTGTCATATCATGCCCACAACCACATAAAGCACCAAACACTTGTCAGATTAAAGTCTCAGCCAGGACTACTCAACCAGAAACCAACCTGTAAATAATTGATGGTCCCTTTGAATAGCATTAGTGGGGATTGGTTCTTCCTGCTGCTGAACACATGTTCAGCTGTGTGAAGTTAAGAGAGGGAATTAACTGGAATATTGAACTCCAAAACGCACCACCAGCATCAATTCAGCATGCTGACATACATTGTGATCTGCCTGCTCTGCATACTTCTGGCGTCAGTTCACTGTGTGTGTGCTAACGTCCACACCAAGGAGGTCTCTGGTGTGACCCATACAAAAAGCATGCATGTATGCTGTCGATGCAATTTTTAAAAATGTAAGGGCACTCACGAGGAAGGACATGTGCAAATTCATCCGTACATTATTCAGAGATCTGGATCAATTAATTTGGTTGATTAAGGGATGGCAGATGTATTTAAAGTTGATAGATATAGGATGGGGCAGAGGAGAGAAGGCGGTTACCTCAGTTTGTTAGATGGCTAGCATGTGGATCAAATTAATGCCAACAGCAGAGGGTTCGATCCCTTTTGCAGCTGGGTTAGATTTGGGAGTCTGCCTTTCTCACCTTATCTGTAGTAAAAAAATCATGGCACTTTGCCATAATCACCTTCGGTTAGAGAAGGTGATATAAGATGGCACATATTGAAACTAGAAGTGTGAAATACATATAAGTAAAAGATGTTTTCTTGGATAATGACTTCCAATCACTCACCAAAAGTTCTCAATAGATAGATGATATGAAGCAACTAATTAAATAAATTGATGCATATTAAATACGTTCATCACCAACACTTTGTATGGATAAGTAATGAGGCTATATTTGGAAGATTGTATGTGCTCTTCATCTTCTAAAGGATACTTGCATGTTGAAGAAAATCAGCAAAGAACAAGGTGATTCTGAGAATGAGATCTATGTCATGAGAGATTTTTAAAACTCTAAGCGCCAGAGGTACTATGGATGAAAAAAGGGTTTAAATAGAGGAACCAAGTGAAGTACTGGATATTGGAACAGTTATAATAATGTAGGTTCCCTTGTTTAAAAGAGAGCTGGTCTAGATGCAACTGAATATTAAAGAGATAAAAATATAAGGGTCTGACATTCTGACCAAAAGCTCAATTTGGGCAGACCTGCCCCTTTATGTTGGCCAGCAGAGGGGCTGGAGGCTGAGATGGCTCTTCCTTATTCAGTGACTGATGTTACATTCTGACTGCCAACTTGATTAAGCTTTGAAATTTTTCATTACCAAGCTGAATATTTGGTACCTGCAGTCTGTAAACCTCCCAATCGTCCAGTTCCAGCTCCATATCCATTTCCGACTCCTGATAAGTAATTTATCATACAAAATTAGAAACAAATATTGCCTCCCTCACTCAATTATTTTCCCCTCACATCTGTCCAAAAGGTGCTGACATTCAGTCACTGGCAGCCTTCTGTCAGCTCCATAAAATGACCACTGTTCTTGTGTGTGCGAAGACGACTTTGTAATTTATTTCTTTTGAATGTAATGTTTTCTCTTGCATATTGCAACTCATTTGCCAGCTCTGTTACATCTCTCCCTTCTATGAGCTCTATCTTTGCTATTTTAAGATACTTCTGCGTTTACACTTATTTAATTACTATTACGATAAAATAGTGTTGTGAGCACACTGTTATTTTTATTTGTTTATGGGATGTGGGTGTCGCTGGCTGGGTCAACATTTATTGCCCATCCCTGAGGGCATGTCAGTCAACCACATTGCTGTTGATCTGGAGTCACATGTAAGCCAGGCCAGATAAGGGCGACAGATTTTCTTCCCTAATGGACATTGGTGAACCAGATGGGCTTTTACGACAATGGCCACCATTAGACTTTTAATTCCAGAATTTTATTGAATTCAGATTTCGCTAGCTGATGTTTTGGAATTCGAACCCGAATATCCACAGTAAAACCTGCGTCTCTGGATGACAAGTCCGGTGACAATATCACTGTGCGACTGCCTACTGCTAAATCTGGATCCGTCATCATAGAAATGTTTCTGTGGGTCTATAATTTCTTAATGTCTAAGAGAGTCACTTTTAATAATGTAAGGATGGGGAGCTGGCTCTTAGATGTGAGTGTCCTACAATCTGAATTTAAAAAGTACTAGTGTTAAAGCACCTTTAATCTCCAAAGAGATGCCTTACTTTAACCGTAACTCAGCTACTTCCACTTCGACACTTGATATGTAGCTGTGTTGCTCTTACACTACACATCTACACACAAACAAATCTGTGAAAAGTACTTTGTTAAATGACTCGTTTGCCTCCAAAATTTAATTGAAATCTCATCATCATTACAAAAGACAAACAATAAAATTCCCTTAACCCCATTTTACAAAGTGTCTAAACCTTCTTGAGATCTCTTGACTATCTCAGAAATACATTCCCACTTGCATAACCACGACTGACTCACTTTCTACTCCTTGTACTATTTTATTTATCCTTTACTCAGAGAGACAAATCACTTCATGTTAGTTTATTAGAGAAGAAACTGCTGATAGATCACACCAATAATTAGTCCACTTCTATTACCTGTATCTCCTTTCTTGCGCCTCTATGTCTGTAATGCACTCTTTTGAAAGTGGCTGGTCTATGCGAGAATACAGCAGCAGGCTTCACTATTCAGTGGGCTGGATTCTCCGCCGTCAGGATTCTCCATTTTGCCGGCAGCCCGGGGGTTTCCCGACGGTGTGGGGCTGCCCCACAATGGGAAACCCCATTGACCAGCCGGCAAAACGGAGAATCCCAACAGCATGCCACACCAGGGGCGAAATTCTCCCCCAACGGCGGGATGTTCGCCGACTGGCGCCAAAGCCGGCGCCAATCAGACGGGCATCGCGTCGGCCCAAAGGTGCGGAAGGCTCCGCATCTTTGGCGGCCTAGCCCCAACATTGCGGGGCTAGGCCGACGCCGGAGGGATTTCCGCCCCGCCAGCTGGCAGAAATGGCGTTTGTTTCCCCGCCAGCTGGCGCGGAAATGCGGCGCATGCGCGGGAGCGTCAGCGGCCGCTGTCAGTTTCCCAGCACATGCGCGGGAGCGTCAGTTTCCCGTGCATGCGCAGTGGGGAGAGTCTCTTCCGCCTCCGCCATGGTGGAGGCCGTGGCGGAGGCGGAAGGGAAAGAGTGCCCCCACGGCACAGGCCCGCCCGCGGATCGGTGGGCCCCGATCGTGGGCCAGGCCACTGTGGGGGCACCCCCCCGGGGTCAGATCGCCCCGCGCCCCCCCCCCCCCAGGACCCCGGAGCCCGCCCACGCCGCCTGGTCCCGCCGGTAAATACCAGGTTTGATTTACGTCGGCGGGACAGGCAATTCCTGGGCGGGACTTCGGCCCATCCGGGCCGGAGAATCCAGCGGGGGGTCCCGCCAATCGGCACGGCCGGATTCCCGCCCCCGCCCAATCTCCGGGAGACTTCGGCGGGGGCGGGGGTGGGATTCACGGCGGCCAACGGCCATTCTCCGACCCGGCGGGCGGTCGGAGAATGACGCCCCAGAAATCTGGGGCGAAATTCTCCTACCCGCCCCGCCACATTTCAGCCCCGACCGGCCGGCGGGAGTCTCCGTAACACCGGCGGTCAATGGGGTTTCCCATTGTGGGGCAGCCCCACGCCATCGGGAAACCCCCGGGCGCCGGCAAAACGGAGACTCCCGCCGGCGGAGAATGACGCCCAAGGTGCGGCGGGATGGAGAAACCCGCCCAATATATTTATAAATGGTTATTTGTATATAAATAAAACCATGTGGGTTGCTGCAGTGCGATATCAGCTGCAATGGTCTTGAATATTACATACTTTCCTGCATTGGAATTGCTTATTAATTTTTGTAATATGATAAATTTAACTTCAGATGTATACAACATCCTGAGCACATACTGACTGTCCAACACCTCCAAAGATACGTTGACCATCACTGTGCTTTAGTTATGTTAATGGACGGATGTGTTTTAGTTCATCTTTGCAATTCAATCTGTATCACTAATGGATCAGTAAACTACATTAAAACTGACACAGGTAACGATCAAGGTCACTCAAATGGGCATTTTTGGGGAGTCTAGGCTTGCATAATGCCAACAGTAGCTTATTCTAAAGCTCCTTGAAGATTACTTCATTGTGTAATGCCGCCTGCTGTGCAAGATTTGGCAATATTGGGCAGCACGGTAGCATTGTGGATAGCACAATTGCTTCACAGCTCCAGGGACCCTGGTTCGATTCCGGCTTGGGTCACTGTCTGTGCGGAGTCTGCACATTCTCCCCGTGTGTGCGTGGGTTTCCTCCGGGTGCTCCGGTTTCCTCCCACAGTCCCAAGATTTGCAGGTTGGTGGATTGGCCGTGATAAATTGCCCTTAGTATCCAAAATTGCCCTTAGTGTTGGTGGGGTTACTGGGTTATGGGGATAGGGTGGAGGTGTTGACCTTGGGTAGGGTGCTCTTTCCAAGAGCCGGTGCAGACTCGATGGGCCGAATGGCCTCCTTCTGCACTGTAAATTCTGATGATATTGTTTTCATTTTGTTGAAAAATGAAGGTGTACTTCTTATTATGGTTTCACTATCCAGATTTTCCTATAGAACAAGACCCTTCTACAGACATACTATGCCATATAAACTTAAACATTCTCTTTGGAAATTCACATAAGTTTGGGCCCGCTTCATGCATGAGGTACATGAAGACTATAAAATATATCAGGACCTTACCAGGTTGATAATAGGGTAGAGAGCCACCGTAGCCTCCTTGTCTAAGCCCTGAAGAAGAACCAAAGTGTTAGAAAACAATAGTGATTAATTTGCCTTTGATGAAAAGCTTACTTTGTAACTTGATGCATCATTAAGGAGAAAGGATCAGAAGCAGAGAGAAGGGTTAAATGGGTCTTTTTCGGATTGGCAAGCTGTGACTAATGGTGCTCCGCAGGGTTCAGTGTTGGGTCCTAACTATTTACAACCGATATCAATAACTTGGACAAATGGATGGAATGTATGGTAATTAAATTTGCTGATGACACCAAGTTAGGTAGGAAAGTAAGTTGTCAAGGTGCCCAGCTGGCATCTTGCCCATGCTGGGGATTGAGCCCAGGGGTGCTCTGTCCTTATGAAGTGGTGTGTCGGGAGCTCGAGAAGCTCCTAATTGGTAAGTTGGGGCATGTGGGAGGGTGTTCGGAGGCCATGGTCATGGTCTGGACATGGGGGGGGTCCAGAGATCGTGGTGCCATTTTTCTCCTCCTGCACTGGCAAGTTGAGCACGGTAGTGCAGGAAATTAGCCCAAGTGTGCCCTCGGCGGGGTGTTCCTTGCCAAGGCCCAAAAGTGAAGCAAAGTCCCGTTTAATGGCGGGGTCATTCTCGGTGCTGAAAGCGCCAGGAAGCACCCCACTAAACGTGCCTGAAACAACATTCTGCTTAATTTCCATTAAATCGTGCCCACAGCATTACGGTCAATTTGGCCATCCGTTAGGTAGTCCTTGTTCTTGTCCACACAGATAGCGTTACCTTTTGCCTGTTAGTAAAAGTCAAGGGCTGATATTCCTTCGCACACCCTGAATCCTTCACACACCCTGAATCCTCAAACTTAACGGAGTATAAGGAGCATGGGCATTGTAACAGCAATTGGGGGTGCAAACATCAGAATAGGAACTGTAAAATCACATTCATGAGCCATGGAACCTGCTCCCTCTCTATCCCATTCTCACAAATTCCTTCGCCACCCAACCTCTCTTCCTTGTTCCATGCTGGCCGACATTGTAAATTTCTCCCATTCCTTGGACACTGTTCCCTCTTTTTCAAAACTTCCATCATCACATCCTTCAACAAACACAACCTTGAACCTTTCTGTCCTTGAGAACTCTCTCCTGCTCTTAAGTTTGGATCTGACTGCTACTCATTGGTGCCTTTTGTCACATCATAATTTGAGATGAAACCGGTGAACATTTGGAAATATTTGACTTAAGCAAGGACAGCCTATTTGGTTTGTTAAAGTGAGTCATGTTTAACATATGAGGTTGTTTTCATGATATTTAAATCAGCATATCATGGTGCAATCACACACACACTGATGGACATGCAGTAGGACCAACCAACACACCACAACATCGCAGCCAATCACCAGTGAGAGCACACGCACTATAAAAACAGGGGACACTACAGTTCCCGGGCATTCCAGCAGCAGCCAGCTCAGAGCACCGAGCTCAGAGCCTGCCACTCAGACCTTCACCATGTGCTGAGTGCCTCATCCAGATAGTGATAGGACAGGGTCCACAGATTAGCTGGTAATGCATGTACCCAAGTTAGCAGTGTGCTGTTACAGTTGAGTAGTTAATAAAATTGAGTTACACCATCTCCAGCCGTGTTGGATCATATGTACATCAGAACACCCAACACGACATGATACCAGAAGTGGACGCATACCAGCGCCTGTGAGACCTACCTGCAACGTATCAGTAATCCGCTGTCCTGCACCATGGAGAACACCAACCCGTCGCCGCCGCTCCGAATCGCTGGCAATCTCGGGGTCAACTGGAAACTGTTCAAGCAGCGCTTCCAGCTCTTCCTCGAGGCCACAGACAGGGAGAATGCATCGGACACCAGGAAGATCGCCCTCCTCCTCTCCACGGCGGGGCAACACGCCATCCACATCTTTAACTCCCTTACATTTGCGGACGGCGAGGACAAAACCAAATACAAGACGGTGCTCATGAAGTTCGACGAACACTTTAGCGTTGAAGTAAACAAAAGCATTGAAAGGTAACAGTTCCAGCAGCGCCTGCAGGGTAAGGACGAACCATTCCAGCCTTATTTAACACACCTCCGCATCCTCACGCAGTCCTGCGGCAATGGGACCACCTCTGACTCCATGATACGTGCCCAGATAGTTTTCGGAGTCATGTCGAACACCCTGCGCCAGCAGCTCCTTCGGGTCAAGCAACTCACCCTGGCGACTGCCGTCGTGACCTGCGTCCTCCATGAGAACGCCACCAGCCGGTACTCACACATCCAGGCGGCCGAAACAGCGCGGCAAGGGCCCCACGAGGCGGAGCGGGTCCAGACGATCGAGGATCACCCGGGCTGCGGCCTGGAGGAGGCCGGCCATTTCGCGTGCTTTCCGAGGCCTCCCGCCCTTGCACGCGGCAAAAGAGGGGACGCTGACGCAGAGGAACGCGATGCGCAGGCGCGCACTACGCAAGACCGCACTGCGCATGTGCGGTGGTGCAACGAACGCACTGACGTCACAACGTGTGGCAACTGTGGCTCCACCCATTTAAAGCGGCAATGTCCTGCCAAAGCGCAACAATGCCTACGCTGTGGCAGGTTGGGCCACTATGCTGCCTGCTGTCGAGCAGCTCAGCCTGCCAACTCATACCCGTTTAACCAGCCTCGCAGAAACGTTCGGGCAATTCAACCCACGTTCAACGAGTCCGATCCCAACATCACACAGACCAGTGACACTGAGGCCAGGGAGCCCTTCCGCGTTTCTGTCATCAACAAGAACAAACTGTCCCCGAGTCGAAAGCACCAGCCGCTGTCAGTGCACAGCATTAATCCGGACAACGAGTGGTGTGCCATCCTGACGGTCAACCCGAATTCGTCGCCCACCTGAGAGACTTAATTTATGAACCTTTTCATATTGGACTCACTGACTTGTTCTGACATACTGTTTCAGACTTTTTGCCATACTGTTTAAGATTTTGTTATTGTTTGTTAATAACATTGGTTTCGTTCTTGGTGTAGCATAGTTAGTTTCTGCACCTGGCACCTTCCTGTGTATATAGTATAGCCACATGTACATATTGTTGTAAATATTGCACACACATGATTAGATGCACTCACTACACTTCTTTATTTATTATCATGTAGGCACATATTCTTTGCGAAAAGGAGGGATGTCATGATATTTAGATCAGCACATCATGGTGCAATCACACACACATTGATGGACATGTAATAGGACCAACCAACACACACACAACATCGCAGCCAATCACCAGTGAGAGCACACGCACTATAAAAACAGGGGACAGCACAGTTCCCGCTCATTCCAGCAGCAGCCAGCTCAGAGCACCGAGCTCAGAGCCTGCCACTCAGACCTTCACCATGTGCTGAGTGCCTCACCCAGATAGTGATAGGACAGGGTCCACAGATTAGCTGGTAATGCACGTACCCAAGTTAGCAGTGTGCTGTTACAGTTGAGTAGTTAATAAAATTGAGTTACACCATCTCCAGCCGTGTTGGATCGTTTGTACATCAGAACACCCAACACGACAGTTGTGTTTTTTAAATGTTTACCGATTGCATAGATACGGGAATATAGACCATTTAGAATATATAGTGAGATGGAATTCTGCCCACTTGCCTGGATGAGTGTAGCTTCAACAACACTCAAGACACTCAACACCATCCAGGACAAAACAGCCTGTTTGATTGGCACCCCATTCACCACCTTAAACACTGACTCCTCCAAGCACTATTTGCTCCACCCTGGGTGAGATCAACAATCTCTGCATAGACTGGCATGTGTGTCTTCGCTATCTCCTGCTTAAGCAAGCTGTGTTAACTCCTGCTTCTAAATGCTAAGACTGCAATGTGTTTATTCACCAACTACGTTCACAAATACAGCAAAACATGTACAAAAGGGGGCGATTTTAATCTGATCTGCCTGAAGGAAACAGGGGATTAGATTAACTACTTTAAACCTCACTCAATTTTCTTTTCCACTGAAGCCAATGAAAGGTAAAACTGCTGTCCAATCCCATCCCGTCCCATTTGGCAGATTAGATTAAAATTAGCCCGCCCAAATATTATACGTAGTGGTTGAACTTGAAAGTTCCAAACTCATTCCATAACATTCTTTTCAGAATCTCTTTGCTGTCAAAGCAGAACTTTCATACGTACCAGTGACTCTAGGGTTTATTTTCAGCATCTACTGCTCCTTCAAACTGTGTTTAATTTCTATTTGGAGTAAGGGAATTTCTTGCAGACTGTGAGAATATCTACCATCTCCTCAGGAGGCAATTGCCGCTATTCATGATGTATGCAACCCATGCTAAAAGAGTATGGTACAGTTAGCCTTCCTCAAGTTACGTTCACTTGGAAGCTGCTTGAGTTGTTTGGAAAGTGTACTGCTGTTCCTATATATTCCTACGAATTAACAAGAACCACAATCCAGCCTGGCCTCCTCAAACCAGGTACTAAGATTGATGAGTCAAACAAATGACTTGATGGACATATTACAATCACTGTATTTGCTTTCTCAGACGACTTTCGAACACCTCAAATCAACAGAAAGTGTTTTAATTTACCTAGCTTGGCTGCTTTAGCTCCAAAGCCCGGCTGCAGTCCACCTGTTCAAAAAAGACAAGAGAGTTTAGAAGTAGGTCATTTCAAGGAATAAGTGTAGAAGTTCTTTCCAGATATAGGGCAGTAACATCCCAAATGCTGGAGGTGCTGTTGGATGCTTGCATGCCTTTGTAGGAGGTCCAAGTTTATGCAAGTTTAGTACCACTTAAAGCCCACCTTCACTACTTAAAGCCTGTCTGCATCTCTCCCATCTGCATGAGGTGCAATTTGGTAACAGGAGGGTCTGGACATTGTGAGAGATGTTCAAAAACAGGAAGAGTCTTGAAAAATAGTACAATAGGTTATAATACATGTCCCAAGATTTTCCAATGCACTGGTGCCAGACTGGCCATGCCAAGGTGCCAAGGTGCCTGGGTGCCAGGGATTGGGCCCGAGGGTGCCCTGCCCTTAAAAGGTGGATGAGGGGGGGTGGGGCTCAAGCTCCCCCCAAGAGGTATGTTGGGTGCAGTGGGGTTCATAGACCATAGACGTTACAGTGCAGAAGGAGGCCATTCGGCCCATCGAGTCTGCACCGGCTCTTGGAACGAGCACCCTACCGAAGCCCACACCTCCACCCTATTCCCATAACCCCATAACCCAGTAACCCCACCCAACACTAAGGGCAATTTTAGACACTAAGCTCAATTTAGCATGGCCAATCCCCCTAACCTGCACATCTTTGGACTGTGGGAGGAAACCGGAGCACCCAGAGGAAACCCATGCACACACGGGGAGAACGTGCAGGCTCCGCACAGACAGTGACCGAAGCCGGGAATCGAACCTGGGACCTTGGAGCTGTGAAGCAACAGTGCTAACCACTGTGCTATTGTGCCGGTTGTCTGGAGACTGCGGTGGGGTGTCCGAGGGGGGGCAAAAGATCAGGGTGGCATTTAAAAATGGCGCCCTGAGGCTGCACTTACCTTCTTTCCTGTACTGACGAGCTCAGCCCGTCAGTGCAGGAAGTGAGATAAGTGTGGCCTCAGTGGGACGTTCCTCACCGAAGCCAGAAAGCAGAGTCCCACTTGATAGCGGGGTCGTTCTTGCCACTGTAGGTGCGGCGAAACATCCTGCTTTAACCGCTCAAAACTGGACTCTTTTTTTGTGCGTTAAATCGTGCCCTGGTTGATTAATGTCCTTTCAAAAGCTGCTGGTCTGTCTTATATGTGACTCCAATTCCATACCAATGGCCTTCTGAAATGGCCAAGCACCTATCGCATTGTGGCATTTGAACTCGCATGTATGAAGCATTGAAGGGGGCATTCGATGATTATTTGAATACAAACAATGTGCAGGGTATGGGGAAAAGGCAGGGGAATGGTACTTAGTCATAATGTTCATCTGGAGAGCCAGTGCAGACATAATGGGCCAGTTGGCCTCATTCTGCACTGTAATAATACTCTAATACTGTGGTGACAGGAGGATCTTCATATGTAGGATGAGCTGTATAAGCATTTGAAAAACAAAGCTGGGGATCTCAAAGTTGATTTCTTGAGCACAAGATATTAGTGGAGCTGAACCAGAACGGAATCAAAGGAAAAGAAAAACCTTAGAAATGCAATCTATTGTTGTTGTTGCATATTCGAACTGGCTAAAGCTTATGAAGTTGGATTTGAGGACATTATTACAGAAATTGACCTTCAAGGCCATTGGAACATTAATGAATGTTTCATAAAAGGTAAAAATGAAGTAACTGGCAAATGTTGTTGAGAAAGGCCGTCCTGGATTAGGGTGGAAATAAATTAGAAGAAGGTGCCGAAACAGGGTAAATTTGTATCCCAACCAGGGAATAAGGGCCAAGGATTCATGGCCCCATGGGAGGTGGGCTCGTAACATGGCTCCTTTACGCTTGCTAGAATCATAGGCAGCACGGTAGCGCAAGTGGATAGCACTGTGGCTTCACAGCGCTAGGATCCCAGGTTCGATTCCTCGCTGGGTCACTGTCTGTGTGGAGTCTGCACGTTCTCCCCGTGTCTGCGTGGATTTCCTCCGGGTGCTCTGGTTTTCTCCCACAGTCCAAAGATGTGCAGGTTAGGTGGATTGGCCATGGTAAATTGCCCTTAGTGACCAAAAAGGTGAGGAGGGGTCATTGGGTTACGGGGATAGGGTGGAAGTGAGGGCTTAGGTGGGTCGTTGCAGAATCGATGGGCCGAATGGCTTCCTTCTGCACTGTATGTTCTATGTTCATATATCGAAAATAGAAGCAGGAGGAGGCCATTTGGCCCTTCGCGGCTGCTCCGGCATTCATTATGATTATGGCTGATCATCGAGTTCAATACCCTGATCCCCGCCTTCCCCCCATACCCCTTAATCCTTTAGCTCCAAATGCTATATCTAATTCCTTCTTGAAATTACACAATTTTTTCGCCTCAGCTACATTTTGTAGTAATGAATTCCACAGATTCAACATTCACTGGGGGAAGAAATTTCTCCTCACCTCAGTCCTTATCCTCAAACTATGACCCCTAGTTCTGGACTCCTCCACCATCGGGAACATTCTTTCTCAATCAACCCTGTCTAATCCTGTTAGAAATTTATAAGTTTCTATGAGATTCCCCCCTCACTCTTCTAAACTCCAATGAATATAATCATAACTGATTTAGTCTCTCCTCATATGACAGTCCCTAGGAATCAGCCTGGTAAACCTTCGCTGCACTCCCTCCACAGCAAGAACATCCTTCCTCAGATAAGGACCCCAAAACTGCACGCAATACTCCAGGTGTGGCCTCACCAATGCCCTTTACAATTGTAGTAAGCAACAATTGTAAAAGCAACATTGATTCATACGCAGGGCCTACTGCAAACAAAATGTTCAAGCCTTGTTCCTTTTTTGAATTACTCCGAAGCATGGGGAGCCTACTGCTTTCTTCATGGCAATGCCTCAGCCAATCAGAGCTGACTACCAACCAATCAACACCCCTTATCTCCTGTAGTATAGATGAAATACATTCTTGCATTAGTCCTGATGAGTGCAAAATGAAAAGCTTTGACAACATGGGTGAAATTCTCTGGAAACGGCGCGATGTCCGCCGACTGGCTCCCAAAACGGCACAAATCAGACGGGCATCGCGCCGCCCCAAAGGTGCGGAATGCTCCGCATCTTTGGGGGCCGAGCCCCAACACTGAGGGGCTAGGCCGGCGCCGGAGGAATTTCCGGCCCGCCAGCTGGCGGAAACGGCTTTTGTTGCCCCGCCAGCTGGCGCGGAAATGACATGTCGGGGCGGCGCATGCGCGGGAGCGTCAGCGGCCGCTGACAGTTTCCCGCGCATGCGCAGTGGGGAGAGTCTCTTCCGCCTCCGCCATGGTGGAGACCGTTGTGGAGGCGGAAGGGAAAGAGTGCCCCCACGGCACAGGCCCGCCCGCGGATCGGTGGGCCCCGATCGCGGGCCAGGCCACAGTGGGGGCACCCCCCGGGGCCAGATTGCCCCGCGCCCCCCCCCAGGACCCCGGAGCACGCCCACGCCGCCTTGTCCCGCGGGACAGGCAATTTATCGGCGGGACTTCGGCCCATCCGGGCCGGAGAATCCAGCGGGGGGGCCCGCCAACCGGCGCGGCCCAATTCCTGCCCCCGCCGAATATCCGGTACTGGAGACTTCGGCAACCGGCGGGAGCGGGATTCACGGTGGCCAACGGCCATTCTCCGACCCGCTGGGGGGTCGAAGAATGCGCCCATGTTTAGGAGCAGGAGTAGACCACTCAGCCCTTTGAGCCTACTCCATCATTCTATAGGATTGTGGCTGATCTGATTATAACCACCCCTCTACCCTCAATAACGCTTCACTGCCTTGGTCGATAAGAAATGTTCTATCTTTACCTTGAAATCATTCAAAGACTCTGCTTCCACTGCCTGGAAGAGAGTTCCAAAGGCTCACGACCCTCAGAAAAACATTTCTCCTATCTGGCTTAAATGGGTGACCCCTTATTTTTAAACAGTGACCCCTTATTCTAGATTCTCCAACAAGAGGACGCATACGCTCCATATCCACCCTGTCAAGACCCCTCAGGGGGCGCAATTCTAACCCCCCACGACATGTGGGAGAAACGCCGGGGCGCCGCGCGAATCGCGCCACGCCCCCCGACCCCCGCACGCGATTCTCCCCCCCCTGAAACCAGCGCCGCGCGATTCACGCCGGGCCGCTTGGAGTATCGCCGCGAGCGGTGATGCTCCGGCCCGGATGGGCCGAGCGGCCGCCAAGACACGACAGGTTCCCGCCGGCGCCATCCACCCCGGTCGCTGCCGGCGGGAACTCTTCACCGGGTGGGGCCTCCGATGGGGTCTGGCCCGCGGTCGGGGCCCACCGATTGGCGGGCCGGCCTCCCCCCCCCCGGGCCTACCTCCTTCTGCGCGCGGCCGCAGAACACCGGCGCCATGTTGGTGAGGGGCCAGTAGTTCCCCACGCATGCGCAGGATGGCGCGCCCAACTGCGCATGCGCAGGATTGGGTTGCCCCAACTCTTACTCTTCTCAACTCCAGCAGATACAAGCCCAGCCTGTCCAACCTTTCCTCGTAAGACAACCCACCCATTCTTGGTATTAGTCTGGTAAACCTTTACTGGACAGCTTCTTCTTTTATAAATTTAAAGTATCCAATTGTTTTGTTTTTCCAATTAAGGGGCAATTTGGCGTGGCCAATCCACCTACGCTGCATATCTTTGGATTGTGGGGGTGAGACCCACACAGGCACGGGGAGAATGTGCAAACTCCACATGGGCAGTGACCTGGGGCCGCGATCGAACCTGGGTCCTCAGTGCCGTGAGGCAGCAGTGCTAACCAATGCGCCACCGTGCCGCCCTCGAACACCGTGCTGCCCTCACTGAACTGCTTCTAAGTCATTTATATTCTTCTTTAAATAAGGGGAACAATACTGTACACAGTACTTCAGATGTTTAAGTTACTCTTGGGCTTGGGAAGAATCCAAAATCTTAGTCAATTTGCAGCAATCAGGCTACAAACAACAGCAAATGGGAATTGACTGCAGGGAGTCGAAACAATAGATGCAAATTATCTTTACTTAAGGGTTTAAGATTAGCTCACAGCACTGTAGAAAACCTAAGACAATTTGTTCTTTTAATGCCATCCATGCAGAGATATTTAAGCTGTGATAATTCTGCATCCCACCACATCTACTATCAGTGTTCCTGTTTCTTTGCTGGTGCCTTTGACAAGCAATGATTTTCCCTTCATTCACTTAAATGGACAGGATTGATATTCTTTTAACAGACATACATTAATATCATCACTCAAGTCAAACTGTTATTCTCCATGACTATTATTCTTCCATGTAGTAAATAAAAACATTTTACGAAAGATGAGGGAAGTGGTGCGTTACTGGAGATGCCGCCTTTTGGGTGGGATATTAACCTGAGGCCTGTTTTCATGTTTCTGTAGAGATAAAAGATCTTATGACGCTATTCAAAGGAAAATAAAGAGTTTATCTGGTATCCTCGGCAATATTTAATTCTTGACCAACACCACTGATGCGGCTCACCGTTACTGCATTGGCTTAATATTGCCAATTGGCTGCACAATTTTAACCTTGCTGGGCTTTGCTGATGGTCAAACAAAAACTGGGTGCCACTTCTGCTACCTTGCTTCTTGTTGGTTCCCATGCAATGATCAATAAAATTTAACATGCTGATGGTATGCATGGGAGAGATATAAAATCACATGGCAGGGGGTACTTTTCAGTGGTGAAATACACCACCAACTGATCATGCAAAAGAGATGGAGAGGCTATAAAAGAACCTCCAGGACAAACAGGAGGCTCTTCATCATGGTCACAACTCTCCTGCTCAACTCCATTGCCATTAGCATAATACGTATTGAGAGCTCTGAGCTGACATGGGGGGTTTCAAATTTAAATTTCACCTGTAAATAGTTCACAAAACATTGGTTTCACTTTATTCGTGCATCATTGTTTTTTGTTGAGACTAGCTTAGCCAGAGAGCTAAATGGACTGGCACGCCTCATGGGTGGCGCGCATTGACGGTTGCAGGGATTATTTATTCATAGAATTCCGACAGTGCAGAAGGGGCTATTCTTCCCATCGAGTCTGCACTAACCCCCTGAAAGAGCACCTTACTGAGGCCCACTCCGCTGTCCTATCCCCGGAACCCCACCTAACCCGCACATCTTTGGACACTAAGGGTAATTTAGCGTGGCCAATCTACCTAACCTGCACATCTTTGCACTGTGGGAGGAATCTGGAGCACCTCGAGGAAACCCACGAGAAAGTGTAAACTCCAAACAGGCCGTCACCCAAGGCTGGAATTGAACCCGGGCCCCTGGCGTTGTGAGGCAGCAGTGCTAACCACTGTGCCATCATGCCGCTCCATAGGGATTCTATGATTCCGAGACACTCTCAGCAAGGATAACTGAAATGATGTAGGTGAACGCAAAGCCGTGTGAAGACTCTACCAGCCAACACCCTGAGGTGGACCCAAATGCGGACAGTAATTTAGCCCTTAATTTTCGTACTTTGACTAACTGTTCCCACCAATCCCCATCATACCACGTCCAGGATGTTAAGCCCTTCCTTCTTTACTTCTCTGTGTCCCTGATCCCATCTCAAAATCCTCTCTCACCACTGACTCACCCTTGACGGTCCCGATCCTCCATTCAAGTTGCCACTCTGCTGTGCCCCTCCATTGTGCCGCAGACTTCAACAAGGGAAAGCACAGATCTCAAATACAATTGCACAAAACTGACTTGTCTTTAAATGAATGTGAATAGGGTGTTGTGAGATTCTCAAGCGTTGCTGACTTTATAATGAAGGTAAGACATTATTATAACTAGTTTTGATATCACATGTAGGAAAGTACCACTGGACGGTGTGAGGCCTGACCTGCCATAAACACTCCACTGACTTAATCTCTAAATTTGAATTCACTGTTGGGAGACCAAAATTTGAGCTCCCACCTAATTAAGTTGCACCACTCGTCGCAATCCTGCTTTTCCAGGCCCCATAAAATTCACCCATGGCCATTGTAATAATTCCAGGAGGTAGGAGTGAAAGGCCAAACTGATTTATTTTAAACTGAAAATAAAGCCACTACCACGGCACACAAAACAAACTCCCCAGCTCAGGACTATCTGGAACTGCCAGTCCGGATCTGGGAGCGACATTTAAAGGTCCCGCTAACAAGCCCCAGCTGGGTGAGCCTCCGCCCACTCACCACGGGTACTCATATTCTACTAATCCATGAGGAGATCAATCAGCGATCTCCCGTGGTTGATGAGTGTCATTACATTCCTCCTCCTCAAGTCCGAATCATACCCCTCACCCTGCCTCTTTCATCTCTTGACTCAAGGCCTTGGGTCAATGGCAAGTGGAGCCGGGTGAGGGGTGAGGGGGCATTGAGTGGACTGGGGATTGTCGCTTCCATTTTGAGCGCCGAAGGGCCACAGATGGAGGCTCATCTTCGGTGTTAGCCTCTGATGGGAGATCAATCTCCTCGGTCTCCATTTCCGACTCCAAATCTTCGTCATCGGGGAGAACGACTCTCGGGTCCTCCGTAGGCCGAGTCCCCTTGCAGGAGCTAGTCTCAATGAGCGTCAAGAACGTCATCTCTGCTCAAATAGTCTCCGCTGGAGTGGGTTCCATGCTTCTCAGGTGGTCCAGGTGTTTTTTTCACGGCATTGCCTTGGACTTTGACCTTGTAAGAAACCGGACCAGGCTTTCCCAGCATGACTCCTGGGATCCATTGGGAGCCATCTCCAAAGTTCCGCACATAGATGGCATCTCCTGTTCTGAAGATCCTTTTGGGTCTTCTAGTGTCACAGCTTTGGGAACTCATATTCTACTATACCCATGGGGAGATCAATCAGCAATTCTCTGTGATCCTCGTGAGGGTTATCACAGTCACCAACATAACAACGTCATAAAAGCGATTGTCAAACTTGAGTTCTCGGTGCTACATTCATAGAATTTAAATAACGATTAAAAGATAAAGAAAGTATTACTGGCAAGAGACTGGATACATGGGGCGGAATTCTCCCAGCACTGCGCCGGGCCGGAGAATCCCCACGAACGGGCCACGCTGCCCCGACGCCGGCACGCGATTCTCTTTAGTGCGGAGAATCGGCGCCATTGGTGCCGGCGTGGTTGGCGCGGCGCCGGTCGCGGGCCGCTCCACGCGGCCGGCCGGCCGATTCTCTGGCCCGGATGGGCCGAGCGGCTGTAGGAAAAGTGCCGAGTCCCGCCGGCGCCTTTCTAACCTGCTCTGGGCCGGCGGGACCTCGGCGTGTAAGGGTCAGGTGGCGGCCTGTGGGGGATGGGGGGGGCGGGGGGGGGGGGGGGGGGGAGGGTGTCCGATCCCGGGGGGGGGGGCTCCGATGTGGCCTGGCCCGCGATCGGGGTCCACCGATCGGTGGTGCGGCCTCTGTGGCTGGGGGCCTCCTTTCCTACGCGCTGGCCCCTGTCGTCCTGCGCCATGTTGCGTCGGTGCCGGCGCGTTGAAGGAGGCCACTGCGCATGTCCTCGTTGGCACCGGCGCAACTGCGCATGCGTGGATCCCGCAGCGCACATATCGCGCCGGGATCTGCAGCTGGAGCGACGCAAACTGCTCCAGCGCCGTGCTGGCTCCCTGGAGGGGCCATAATTAGACGTGGAGCGGGCCGTTCACGCCGTCGTAAAACGCGATGGCGTTTACAACGGTGTGGACAGTCTGCCGCAGGATTGGAGAATCCCGCCCAAGCTGTTCTGTTTTTTGGGTAGGTTATGTACATCGAAGTGCAATGATTTATAAACTGGATACTATTCAAGACATTTTTGGAAAGAAGTGGGAAGATATGATAAAGGTTCAAACCTCATTAATGAATGCTCAAGGTGTTTTCTGCCTTATGTTCCTGGTTGTGTCGGACAGCTGGCGTGATGTTTCAGGAATTAGCAAAACATATGCCACAAAGGTGAAATGCATGTCACGTGTAGTCATTACACAGAGCAGGAAAATACTTTTCTCTTGAACACGATGATGGTTTTAGTCTATCCTCAAAGACATAATAATAAATTGATATTGATAGATTAATGACTGCATCAGAATTAGGAAAATGTACCTCTATATTTAGCAGCTTTAGATGCAGCAGCCCAACCTGTAACAATATAGAATGAAGAGGTAATGATACAGCCGAGACTATCTACAGGTGTAAGAAGTATTCTGAAGGATAACAACACTCAGTGGGCGGGATTCCCCCCTATCCAGCGGGGCGGGGGGTCCCGGCGGCGAGGAGTGGCGTGAACCACTCTGGCGTCGGGCCGTCCCAAAGGTGCGGGATCCTCTGCACCTTCAGGGGCTAGGCCGGACCCGGAGTGGTTTGCGCCGCACCGGCTGGTGGGGAAGGGGCTTGGCGCCACGCAAACCGGTGCCGAAGGGCCACCACTGGCCGGCACGAGTTGGCGCATGCGCAGGAGCGCCAGCATGTGCTGGCATCATCCCAGCGCATGCGCGGGGGGGGGGGGATCTTCTCCGCATCGGCCATCGCGGAGGACCACAGCAGTCAACGCGGAGGAATAGAGTGCACCCGCGGCACCGGCCCGGCCACGGATCGGTGGGCCCTGATCACTGACTAGGCCACCGTGGGGGCACCGCCCGGGGCCAGATCCCCCGCGCCCCCAAGGCTGCCCGTGCCGGCCAGGTCCCGCCGGTAAGTACCTACTCTAATTTACGCCGGCGGGACCGGCCAAAAACGGGCGGCCACCCGGCCCATCACGGGCCAGAGAATCGGCGGGGTGGGGGGGGCAGCTGCCAGCGCCCAGTGACCGGCGGCGTTCCCGTCCCCGCCAAATCCCCAGCGCCGGAGAATTCTGCAGCCGGCGGGGTCGGGATTCACGCCGCCCCCTGGCGATTTTCCAACCCGGCGGGGGGGGGGGGGTCGGAGAACCCCGCCCAGTATTTCTGAGATGTAACTTTTTCATTGTTAGCAAAAATTACATCTAGCCAGTGTTGGACTCTGAGTTCCACTGGATGAATATCCAGCTACAGTAAATTTGTAGCTAAGAATTTATTAAGAGGTTCTAAGTATCTCCAGCAGTCTGCTTAATATTTACTGACGGTAACACTTGTGAACTTTCGAAATAGCCCAAAATGTGTGGCTTTGCCTCAGGGTACAATGATATTTACCTCCTCCGCCACTGAAGGTGGGTGGATGTAAAGCTTTTTGCTCGTTTGTTGGTCTGTTTGCAAACACTATGGCCCGGTTTGGTCAGCGAGCCTCTTTGCTGCTTCCTACGATGTTTTTTGCGCCCCAACATCATGCTGCATTTTTCAGCGGGCCGCTCGATTTCGGTGGCAGCAGAAATGGGCCAGCGATGCCTCTTCAGGGAAATTCTGGCAAGCGCAGGAGAAGATGGATGAAGGAGGACATGCCCACTTTTTACGACAGTAACTGCCGTACTCAGGTAATAATTTTAAAGGTCATAATTCTATCACTGAGTGAGTGTGTGTGGGTGAGTGAATGGGTGAGTGAGTGAGTGAGTCAGTGGGTGAGTGAGTGAGTGAGTCAGTGAGTCAGTGAGTGGGTGAGTGAGTGAGTGGGTGAGTGAGTCAGTGAGTGGGTGGGTGAGTGAGTGAGTGAGTGGATGTGTGAATGGATGAGTGAGTGTGTGTGTGTGAGTGAGTGAGTGAGTCAGTGGGTGAGTGAGTGAGTGGGTGAGTGAGTGGGTGAGTGAGTGAGTCAGTGGGTGAGTCAGTGAGTGAGTGGGTGAGTGAGTGAGTGAGTGAATGAGTGTGAGTGAGTGAGTCAGTGGGTGAGTGGGTGAGTCAGTGAGTGAGTGAGTGAGTGAGTGAGTGAGTCACGAGTGAGTGAGTGAGTGAGTCAGTGAGTGAGTGGGTGAGTGAGTGAGTGAGTCAGTGAATGAGTGAGTGAGTGAGTGAGTGAGTGAGTGAGTGAGTCAGTGAGTGAGTGGGTGAGTCAGTCAGTGAGTGAGTGAGTGAGTGGGTGAGTCAGTGAGTGAGTGAGTGAGTGAGTGAGTGAGTGAGTGAGTGAGTGTGAGTGGGTGAGTCAGTGAGTGAGTGGGTGAGTCAGTGAGTGAGTGTGATTGGGTGAGTGAGTGGGTGGGTGAGTGAGTGGGTGAGTGAGTGAGTGTGAGTGGGCGAGTCAGTGAGTGAGTGGGCGAGTGAGTGAGTGAGTGAGTGTCAGTGAGTGAGTGAGTGAGTCAGTGAGTGAGTCAGTGAGTGTGAGTGGGTGAGTCAGTGATGAGTGGGTGAGTGAGTGAGTGAGTGAGTGGGTGGGTGAGTGAGTCAGTGATGAGTGAGTGAGTGAGTCAGTGAGTGAGTCAGTGAGTGTGAGTGGGTGAGTCAGTGATGAGTGGGTGAGTGAGTGAGTGAGTGAGTGGGTGGGTGAGTGAGTCAGTGAGTGAGTGGGTGAGTGAGTGGGTGAGTCAGTGAGTGAGTCGGTGAGTGAGTCGGTGAGTGAGTGTGTGAATGGGAATGAGTGACTCAGTGGGTGAAATGATATGAAAATCGCTTATTGCCACAAGTATGCTTCAAATGAAGTTCCTGTGAAAAGCCCCTAGTCGCCACATTCCGGCGCCTGTTCGGGGAGGCTGGTACGGGAATTGAACCGTGCTGCTGGCCTGCCTTGGTCTGCTTTAAAAGCCAGCGATTTACCCTGTGATAAACCACAGTGAGTGAGTGGGTGGGTGAGTGAGTGAATGGGTGAGTGAGTGGGTGAGTGAGTGAGTGGGTGGGTGGGTGAGTGAGTGAGTGAGTGGGTGGTTGGGTGAGTGAGTGAGTGACTGGGTGAGTGAGTGAGTGAGTGACTGGGTGGGTGAGTGAGTGGGTGAGTGAGTGAGTGAGTGAGTGAGTGGGTGAGTGGGTGAGTGGGTGAGTGAGTGAGTGAGTGAGTGAGTGATCGATCAAGTGAGTGAGTGATCGAGTGAGTGAGTGAGTGAGTGAATGGGTGAGTGAGTGAATGGGTGAGTGAGTGAATGGGTGAGTGAGTGAGTGAGTGAGTGAGTGAGTGAGTGTGAGTGGGTGGGTGAGTGAGTGAGTGAGTGAGTGAGTGTGTGTGTGGGTGAGTGAGTGAGTGTGATCGAGTGAGTGATCGAGTGGGTGAGTGAGTGAGTGGGTGAGTGAGTGGGTGGGTGGGTGAGTGAGTGAGTGAGTGAGTGAGTGGGTGGGTGAGTGAGTGAGTGGGTGGGTGGGTGAGTGAGTGAGTGAGTGAGTGGGTGGGTGAGTGAGTGAGTGAGTGAGTGAGTGAGTGGGTGGGTGAGTGAGTGAGTGGGTGGGTGGGTGAGTGAGTGAGTGAGTGAGTGGGTGGGTGAGTGAGTGAGTGAGTGAGTGAGTGAGTGGGTGGGTGGGTGAGTGAGTGAGTGAGTGAGTGAGTGAGTGAGTGAGTGAGTGGGTGGGTGGGTGAGTGAGTGAGTGAGTGAGTGAGTGAGTGAGTGAGTGAGTGAGTGAGTGAGTGAGTGAGTGAGTGAGTGAGTGAGTGTGTGTGTGTGTGTGTGTGAGTGGGTGGGTGAGTGGGTGGGTGAGTGAGTGAGTGATCGATCGAGTGAGTGAGTGATCGAGTGGGTGAGTGAGTGAGTGGGTGGGTGGGTGAGTGAGTGAGTGAGTGAGTGGGTGAGTGGGTGAGTGGGTGGGTGAGTGAGTGAGTGAGTGGTTGGGTGAGTGAGTGAGTGAGTGGGTGAGTGTGTGTCTGAGTGAGTGAGTGGGTGGGTGGGTGGGTGAGTGAGTGAGTCAGTGAGTGAGTGAGTGTGTGTGAGTGAGAGAGTGAATGGGTGAGTGGGTGGGTGAGTGGGTGGGTGAGTGTGTGAGTCTGTGAGTGAGTGGGTGGGTGAGTGTGTGAGTCTGTGAGTGAGTGGGTGGGTGATTGTGAGTCTGTGAGTGAGTGAGTGAGTGAGTGAGTGGGTGGGTGAGTGAGTGAGTGAGTGAGTGAGTGGGTGGGTGGGTGAGTGAGTGAGTGAGTGAGTGTGTGTGAGTGAATGGGCGAGTGGGTGGGTGAGTGAGTGAGTGGGTGGGTGAGTGTGTGTGAGTCTGTGAGTGAGTGAGTCAGTGAATGGGTGAGTGGGTGGGTGGGTGGGTGGGTGGGTGAGTGAGTGAGTCAGTGAGTGAGTGAGTGTGTGTGAGTGAGAGAGTGAATGGGTGAGTGGGTGGGTGAGTGGGTGGGTGAGTGTGTGAGTCTGTGAGTGAGTGGGTGGGTGAGTGTGTGAGTCTGTGAGTGAGTGGGTGGGTGATTGTGAGTCTGTGAGTGAGTGAGTGAGTGAGTGAGTGAGTGAGTGAGTGAGTGAGTGAGTGAGTGAGTGAGTGAGTCAGTCAGTCAGTCAGTCAGTCAGTCAGTCAGTCAGTCAGTGAGTGAGTGAGTGAGTGAGTGAGTGAGTGAGTGAGTGAGTGAGTGAGTGAGTGAGTGAGTGGGTGAGTCAGTGAGTGAGTGTGATTGGGTGAGTGAGTGTGGGTGGGTGAGTGAGTGGGTGAGTGAGTGAGTGTGAGTGGGCGAGTCAGTGAGTGAGTGAGTGAGTCAGTGAGTGAGTCAGTGAGTGAGTCAGTGAGTGTGAGTGGGTGAGTCAGTGATGAGTGGGTGAGTGAGTGAGTGAGTGAGTGGGTGGGTGAGTGAGTCAGTGATGAGTGAGTGAGTGAGTCAGTGAGTGAGTCAGTGAGTGTGAGTGGGTGAGTCAGTGATGAGTGGGTGAGTGAGTGAGTGAGTGAGTGGGTGGGTGAGTGAGTCAGTGAGTGAGTGGGTGAGTCAGTGAGTGAGTCGGTGAGTGAGTCGGTGAGTGAGTGTGTGAATGGGAATGAGTGACTCAGTGGGTGAAATGATATGAAAATCGCTTATTGCCACAAGTATGCTTCAAATGAAGTTCCTGTGAAAAGCCCCTAGTCGCCACATTCCGGCGCCTGTTCGGGGAGGCTGGTACGGGAATTGAACCGTGCTGCTGGCCTGCCTTGGTCTGCTTTAAAAGCCAGCGATTTAGCCCTGTGATAAACCACAGTGAGTGAGTGGGTGGGTGAGTGAGTGAATGGGTGAGTGAGTGGGTGAGTGAGTGAGTGGGTGGGTGGGTGAGTGAGTGAGTGAGTGGGTGGTTGGGTGAGTGAGTGAGTGACTGGGTGAGTGAGTGAGTGAGTGACTGGGTGGGTGAGTGAGTGGGTGAGTGGGTGAGTGAGTGAGTGAGTGAGTGGGTGAGTGGGTGAGTGGGTGAGTGGGTGAGTGGGTGAGTGAGTGAGTGAGTGAGTGATCGATCAAGTGAGTGAGTGATCGAGTGAGTGAGTGAGTGAGTGAATGGGTGAGTGAGTGAGTGAGTGAGTGAGTGAGTGTGAGTGGGTGGGTGAGTGAGTGAGTGAGTGTGTGTGTGGGTGAGTGAGTGAGTGTGATCGAGTGAGTGATCGAGTGGGTGAGTGGGTGAGTGGGTGAGTGAGTGTGAGTGAGTGAGTGAGTGAGTGAGTGAGTGAGTGAGTGAGTGGGTGGGTGAGTGAGTGAGTGAGTGGGTGGGTGGGTGAGTGAGTGAGTGGGTGGGTGAGTGAGTGAGTGGGTGGGTGGGTGAGTGAGTGAGTGAGTGAGTGAGTGAGTGAGTGAGTGAGTGAGTGTGTGTGTGTGTGGGTGGGTGGGTGGGTGGGTGAGTGAGTGAGTGAGTGAGTGAGTGAGTGAGTGAGTGAGTGAGTGAGTGAGTGAGTGAGTGAGTGAGTGAGTGAGTGTGTGTGTGTGTGTGTGTGTGGGTGGGTGGGTGGGTGGGTGGGTGGGTGGGTGAGTGAGTGAGTGGGTGGGTGGGTGGGTGGGTGGGTGGGTGGGTGGGTGGGTGAGTGAGTGAGTGAGTGAGTGAGTGAGTGAGTGAGTGAGTGAGTGAGTGAGTGAGTGAGTGAGTGAGTGGGTGGGTGGGTGGGTGGGTGGGTGGGTGGGTGGGTGGGTGGGTGGGTGGGTGGGTGGGTGGGTGGGTGGGTGGGTGGGTGAGTGAGTGAGTGAGTGAGTGAGTGAGTGAGTGAGTGAGTGAGTGGGTGGGTGGGTGAGTGAGTGAGTGAGTGAGTGAGTGAGTGAGTGAGTGAGTGAGTGAGTGAGTGAGTGAGTGAGTGAGTGAGTGAGTGAGTGGTTGGGTGAGTGAGTGAGTGAGTGGGTGAGTGTGTGTCTGAGTGAGTGAGTGGGTGGGTGGGTGGGTGAGTGAGTGAGTCAGTGAGTGAGTGAGTGTGTGTGAGTGAGAGAGTGAATGGGTGAGTGGGTGGGTGAGTGTGTGAGTCTGTGAGTGAGTGGGTGGGTGAGTGTGTGAGTCTGTGAGTGAGTGGGTGGGTGGGTGAGTGAGTGAGTGAGTGAGTGTGTGTGAGTGAATGGGCGAGTGGGTGGGTGAGTGAGTGAGTGGGTGGGTGAGTGTGTGTGAGTCTGTGAGTGAGTGAGTCAGTGAATGGGTGAGTGGGTGGGTGGGTGGGTGAGTGAGTGAGTCAGTCAGTGAGTGTGTGAGTGAGTGAGTCGGTGAGTGAGTGAATGGGTGAGTGGGTGGGTGAGTGAATGGGTGAGTGAGTGAGTCAGTCAGTCAGTCAGTGAGTGAGTGAGTCAGTGTGTGAGTGAGTCAGTCAGTCAGTGAGTGAGTGAGTGAGTCAGTGTGTGAGTGAGTGAGTCGGTGAGTGAGTGAGTGAGTGTCAGTCAGTGGGTGGGTGAGTGAGTCAGTGTGTGTGAGTGGGTGGGTGAGTGAGTGAGTGAGTGAGTCAGTCAGTCAGTCAGTGGGTGGGTGAGTGAGTGGGTGGGTGAGTGAGTGAGTGAGTGTGTGTGGGTGGGTGGGTGAGTGAGTGAGTGAGTCAGTCAGTGGGTGGGTGAGTGAGTGAGTGAGTGAGTCAGTGAGTGAGTGGGTGGGTGAGTGAGTGAGTGAGGGTGAGTGAATGGTTGGGCAAGTAATTGAATGCGAGAATGGACGGGTGGGCAGTCAGGTTGAGGGGTAGGTAGGTTGTGTGGAGGAGTAGTCGAGTCACGTAGGATTGGAGGAGAAAGCCGGTTTGGGGTGTGGGGGAGGGGGAGAGATTTTAATAAGGTTTCTTTTTTCTTCTTTGTAGTTTAATGTTGTGTTTTTGTAATAATATAAAGGCATCAATCACTCAAAGGATGGGTTAACCCATTGTCCATCCATTTATTTATACTAGGTACATAAGAACATATTTACATGGATAGAAAGCATGTAGACATTAACAGTAGGGCTGTGTGCATTGTGTTCCGCTCATAGGCCAAAGTGAAACTGACACTGGATCACATGGCACACTTCCTTTCTAATGATGGCATGCTGCTAACCCTTAAAGGCATATTAATCTTTCTTTTTAAAGATATTTCCCTCCTTCCAGAGAACTATAACTATTTAAAGTACATGTTCATGTTTAAGTATCGTTGCATATGTGCATAGAACTGATGAATCTGAGTGTCTAAAGAGTAAAGATAATCTGCTGATACACCCAGATTTTGGCATGGTAACCTTGTCTGGAGGTTTCTTTAATTGCTCACAGTTACCTTTGGTGTTGTCATTGTTGAATGTGTCTGATTCAATTTGGGATCTAGTCCTCAATACAATAGGTCTGCATGGTGATTGAGGAGCTGGAATGGTTCTGATATGTTCTTGGTTACATCTCACTGTGGAACGACCTTGGTTCTGAACAAATTTTTGTCGCCTCAGCTGGTTGCCACATATCTTCTGTGGGATCCTGGATGCAAACTTGTCGTCTCAACTGAAAATTTGACAATTCTGTGCCTGCATTTTTACAATGCATGTTGGTCATCTTCTCTTGTTTCAAAAGTTGGCCTCTAGTTTCTGAGAGAGTAGAATGGGTAAAGGTAGGTAGATTGGTCTGCACTGGAGAGCCAAACATGACCTCTGCCGAAGATGGAATAGTTGCACTTAAAGCTGCCACTCTCAGATGTAACATTGCAACGTGTAGATCTTGCTTGGTGTGTCTACGTTTGAGGATTCGAGATTTCACCTTGTGAATCATTAATTCAGCTAGGCTGCTGGATCCAGAGTCGTGAGTAAAAGTAGCACAATCTATATTCCACTTCTCAGACCTATCTTGAAATCGCGTACCAATAAATTGTGGACCATTATCTGTAATGATATCTCGAGGCACACCAAATAAACTAAAATTGGCAATTAGAGTGTGTGCAACAGTTGTGCTTGAAGTATTGTGCAATTGTTGAATAATGGGATACTTGGTGAAGTCGTCGGCGGTGATGATGAAGTCAGTGTAATTGACATGAAAGAGGTCCGTTGTGATTTTTGACCAATGATGGGTAGGAATTTCATGTGGAAATGATAGTTCTTTGTGCTGACTTGGCAAATGCTCTTGATGCCTCACACTCTTTGATGATGACTTCAATGTCATTATTCATATCCAGCCAATAGGCTGTCTCCCTTGCGAGTGTTCTCGTCTAATCTATGCCCATGTGTGAGTAATTAAACTGTAGAAGAAGTCACAAAGACTCCAGTTTAATGACCTGCCTGTCTTTAAAAATGACCCCCCGCGAGATGCTTAGCTTATTTCAATAAGGTCAAAATGTTCTCATATGTTTGTGGACAAGCTGTATTGAATCAGGCCATCCTTTAATTAAAGCTTTCCGTAGTTTCTGTAGTGTAAAATCTTTCGCTGTTTCTTCTGGCATTTGTATTGTGCAAAATGTGTCAAATCAATTTGGAGACTATCTTCAAATTCAATGTGAAAGAAGTCAACTTGTAGATCCATTTTCTGTTTTCACTGGGTTAGGCAATCCTCTAAATGTATCCAATGTGACCATTAAATTACTTTTCTCGCTAATCTCACAGTAGTAATTTTGAATTTTTATGAAGAGACGCTGAAGTCCTGGCAGTACACTGGTCAAAGTTTTTTGCCAGATCATCTGAGTGGCTTGTGATCAGTTTGTCGCACAAATCTTTTGCCAAACAGATAGGTATGAAAATTCATGATTCCAAAGACTAAAGTTAATGTTTCCTGCTACATTTGGAGTAGTTGGATTGCAATACGGAGAGTGATTTTCAAGCAAAGGCAATCAATTTACCATTTTGTAATATACATGTTCCCAGACCTGTGAGGCACCTTTCCCCAGGATCGTCGTCTCCTTACGATATAAAATTGCTACTGATAATTCCCTTAGCGATTAAGATTTCAGTGTAAAAATATATGGAGACAGAAATTAAAGAGATCTGGATATCTTCAAAGATCGCCCTTATCTTGAGGTGTTAGCATGGCTTTAATATTCTCTATTTTTCTTGGATCGGGATGTATGCCAGCCCTGGAAGAAATTGATCTGCTTCATGAAATCGCACTGTCCTCTTGCCTTGTGAGAACCTGGTGAGCTCCAGGAAGCACATGAAATGGGTATGCACAGAATTCAAGTCAGAATCCTGGCTAAAGGAGAAATTAATGGTCATTGAAAATATTTAAGTGGAAGATCTGGCAGTCTCAAAACCGAACAACGTGCTCAGCTCAAAGGACAATGTCAATGGGTTCTTGTCGGTTTTGCAATTTGACAACAATTAAAGCTGATTTAACCCATGCCTGCATAGAAACCCACCAAGCTTGACAGGTGAAAACTCCCTGCTTGGCGTGGGTTTGATACTTTCCATGGCTCTGATAGATAAAGGGCGCCATTAAATGTTCTCGTCACGCCTGACTTGGTGTCAGGACAAAGCCGTTGAATCTTGTGAGAGCCCTCTCATGAAATTTGCGACAATTGAAACGCCTTGCGAGAGTTAACAAAGTCTCGCGAGATGTTGCAAACTGGATCTCTCCCTCACTGGGCGTGATCCAGGTTAGCATATTCAAATGAGCCATTAGACTCATTTAAATATATGCTTGCGGGGTTCGTCCGGCGCCCAAAACCTAACAGCTGCGCCTGGGAGACCTTGACCATTTAGTACTGGCTTCCACAAACGTGGACCAGTTGTAATGGCACGTGTGTGTGGCCTTCCAGACCAGGGTGGACCCCCAGGGTGGTAAGGGACAGGGCAGGGTGACACCCCGGCACTGTATATGTTGCCCATGCACCTTGGCACTGCCAGCCTGGCATCCTGGCAGTGCTACCCACACACCTTGGCAGTGCCATCCTGGGTGCCCTGATAGCACGGCCAGGGCGGCACTGCCAGGAATCGAGCTCGGGGGGCCTTACCAGTTGGAGTGTTCCCAGGAGCCTTGGCGGAGAGAAATACGCCGAGGTCAAAACAAATGGCAAAGTGGTGTTAAAAAGACGGTTTCTCAACGCTGCAGCCACTGAAAAACACAATGCTAAACCCGCCAAAAACCGGACATAGATTTTTTAACGGTTAAATCTCGCCCAGTGTGCAGCCCCTCTGACTGTAGAAAACCCGAGTCATATGCTTTTGAGCGCACTCTTGCAGTTTTATTGAAGTTGCGATAACACTGAGTTCCACAACACCTGATATCATCAGCCCTGTTTCCTTGGTTATTTTGCTTGAACCCTGTAAATCCTGTGATTACTCACCTGCTTCATTTTAATAGGCGGGAATATCTCAACCTGGTGTCCCAGGAGTGGAAAACCCCAGCCATTCAGCATATCCATAGATAGATGTTATGTTAACAAACTTGGAAACTGCAATCCATCAATCTTCCCTAACAGCATCCTTCATGAAGGCAGCAACGTGCGGTTAATTTTCCTTCTGCATTTAGTATTATTGCCGTGACACCCCTATTTGCACACAACTTGTCGGAGATGGGCTTATACACTCCACAAGGGTACAAGCAGGAAAGTCTCTTTCAAAAAACAGTAAATTACCTATTCCGATGCCAGGCTGAACACCTACTCCAAAGCCTGGCCGAACCCCCACTCCAACACCAGGCCACACTCCCCCTCCATAACCAGGCCAGATTCCAGCTCCAATGCCAGGCCGGATTCCCGCTCCAATGCCAGTCTGCGCGCCTATTCCAAGACCTACATTGAAATCACAAGAATAATTCAAGATATTGGCTGATATTTAACAGAGGCGACGGGGTCTCGCTTGCTGGCTGGAGAGATGGAGAAAGCCCCACATTGCCTCGTTAGGGAAGGTATCTGAATTAAATGACACTCAGACAGATAACTGGACAGTGGTGGGCAATTCCCTGATTCAAGGACACTGGAGGTTGAAGTCCTGCCCGCCGAAAGCTATCATTTGTTGCTGCCCAGAGGACACACACTGAGGGTTAGTACTGTTGCTGGATCCCAGACCACAAGTGAGTGATGGCGGGGGGGGGGGGGGGTGTGACAGGGTGGGGGTCATGGGGGTCGGCAGCAAGGGCATGTGGGATCTCTCAGTGGCAACACCCTCTCCCCACAACCCTCCACCCCCAAACTCCCGATACTGGGCTCCTCGATCAGGCATTGAGTGCCATCTCAAATACTGAGTTAAGGGTAAGGAAAGAGCATTAATGAAAAGAGACGTATTACAAGCCGTTTAATTTTTCTATTTTGGGTAGGTTAGGCTATTCAAGATTAATTTTGGAAAGAAGTGGGAAGATATGATAAAAGTTCAAACCTAACTGATGAATGCTCAAAATATATTGACTCATGCAATTGGCTGTGTTGGGCCATCCAGCTAATGAGATGTTTCAAGAATTAGCAAAGCATATATCACAAAGGTGGAAATGCTGCTCATGTGTCGTCATTACATATAGCAGAATAATTTATTTTCTTCAACTTAGCAACATAGGAAATAGGAGCAGGAGTAGGCCATTCGGCCCCTTGCGTCTGCTCTGCTATTTAACGTGATCATGGTAGATCTTCTGCCTCAGCACCATTATCTCCATATCCTTTGATACCTTAAATTTCTAGAAATCTAAAAATCTCTATCTTGAATATACTCAATGACCGCCTCTACAGCCCTCTGTGATAGAAAATTCCAAAGATTTACCCTGTGAAAGAATAAATTCCTCCTCATCTCAGTTCTAAATGGCCTACCTCTTAATTTGAGATTGTGTTCTAGACACCCCAGCTGAGAAAAACATCCTTTTTGCATTTACCCTGTTGAGTAAGAATTTTGTACAAATCCATAGATCTATACAGTGTAGGAGTCCACTCAGCCCATCGCGTCTGCATCGACCCTACGAAAGAACACCCCACCTAGGCTCACTCCCTCGCCCTTTCCCCTAACCCCGTCCAATCTCTCAACCAAGGGACAATTTAGCATGACCAGTCCACCTAACCTTCACATCTTTGGACTGTGGGAGGAAACCGGAGCACCCAGAGGAAACCCATGCAGACATAATAATAATAATAATAAACATGGGAGGAATGTGCAAATTCCACACAGAGGAAACCCAAGGCCGGAATCGAATCCAGTTCCCTGGTGCTGACAGGCAACACACTGAGCCACCGTGCTGCCCTATGTTTCCCTGATTCTTCAACACTGGAGATTGCAGGCCCAGTATCCTCAATCTCTCATAGGACAATCCCACAATCCCGTCTGTCAGTCTGGTGAACCTTCGCTGCACTTTCTCTATGGCGAGTATTCCCTGAAGATAATCTTGGCATTATCCTATCCTCAAAAATAAAACAATAATTTAATGGTCTCTAGACCAGTGAATATATCAAAAGTAGGAATATTTACCTCTATATTTAGCAGCTTTAGATGCAGCAGCTCCACCTATAACAATAGAGAATCAACAGGTAATGATACAGCCCAGACCAAGGTTCTCTGAAAAGTGTGAGCTAATGCATTCTGGGAGGACTAACAAGGTAAGGGAATACACAATGAATTATATGATGCTGGGAAGTATGGAGGATCAGAGGGATCTTGGGATGCATATCCAAAGATCTCTGAAGGCAACAGGATAGCTAAAGGAAGGGGTTAAGAAGGCATATGGGATACTTGCATTTATTAGCTGAGGCATAAAATATAAGGGCTGGGATTCTCCGAAATCCCGGCCAAGTGTTGACGCTGGCGACAAAACCGGCGCAAGCGACGCCGGCGCCAACAGGCCTCCAGGCCCAGTCATTCTCCCCTTCCTCGGGGGCTAGAATGGCGCCGGAGTGCCCGCAGCAAATGCAGGTGAGCCATGAGAGGCAAAAGGGAGAAAGGGGATAGAGTGCTTCCACTCTTGTTTTCTTGCTGCTAGACCCCCTTTAATCGGAACCCTGCATGCTGCCTCCTGTCCTGATGACAGTCTTCCTTACACTGATGCAGATGGAGCAGTCTTTGATGGAGCCCCTACAAACCTCAAAATGCAGCGAACATCGGCCAAGAACATCTGAGCAGTCACTGTAGGGATACAAGAAGCCTGCCTCGAGCTCTTCTTAATCCAGTTGGGATACACCATTTAGGAATGGAAAAATTGGAAGGGAAGACTGGTTGCACAAGTTACTTGGGTCTTTAAAATGGTGTTAAATTGTTTCACTTTGTTTCATGTTTATAACCGATAAAATTTATTTAAAAACCCTATTGTTACATCCTCCACATCTTCGACTGTTGCCTGCCAAGTGTCTTTCAGTCTTCAGTGTGGAATGGTACGACAATAGTTAAGGCAGATGAATTGTTGCTTCTGAGACTGATATTTGCTTGGGGCTTGGATTTAAGGGGAGTTGGGTGTGTGGGGGGTAGGCATGGCACCAGAATTAGTGTACCAGGTAGCTTCACTGCCACAGATTAACTGTGGCGTGTCTGAATCAATCCATCCCAGGAACCCCTTGCAGCAAAGTGCAGGCACATTTGCCATGACAGGCTCTTCCTCCATCTCTGAAACTGCAGAGTGTTCATCACCTTCCTCCTCCTGGAGCTCCAGTCCTTATTGCGCTGCATTGTTGTGCTAGGCGCAGGAGACCACCGCCAGTCTGGAAATCTATGCTAGTGAATATTCAAGGGCACTCCCAGATCTGTCCAGCCGTCTGAATTGCATCTTCAGCATTCTTATTGCTTGATCAATGACAATTCTTGTGCTCATGTGAGGTGTGGTGCATCTTTTCTGAGTCCCCGTGCTTGGGGCTCCTTACAGGTATCTTCACCTAGGTCTTTACAGTACAATCCATCCACTGACTCTGTTTTGGCATGTGAATATCTCTGGTAGATTTGACTGATGCAGGATTAATGGATCATGACAGTTCCGTGGGTATCTCACACAGATATAAATGCTGGTTGCGGACCAGCTGAACACTGATGGAGGGAATCCTTTTCGGCTGATGAATATTCCAGGCAGGGCGGGTGTGTCCATTAGGTAAACTTGGAGGATTGAGGACTGGGGTGGGTAAAGAAACTGCACGCTTTTAAAAAAGGGGAAACTGAAAGCTGGTCAACTTATATTGATGAACAAATAGCAAATGTGTTTCCACTTTCCAGCAGATTAGGTTATTCATACTGTAAGATTTTGATAATCCTACTAATTTCTATGGGTGGCACGGTGGCTAGGACTGTTACTTCACTGCGCCAGCGACCCGGGTTCAATTTCCGGCTTGGGTCACTGTGTGTGTCCACACGTTCTCCCCGTGTCTGCGTGGGTTTTCTCCGTGTCCTTGTTAGTTGATTTGGATGTTCTGAATTCTCCCTCTGAGTACCCGAACAGGCACCGTAGTGTGGCGACTCGGGGATTTCCGCAGTAACTTTATTGCAGTGTTAATGTAAGCCCACTTGTGATACGACTAACAAAGATTATGATGATTCGAGAATTAGTAACTTCTATGGATTTTATCTGATAACCACAGTTTAAAATTAAAGTGGTTCAATTTTGACTTGTTGGCCAACTAACAGTCAAGGGAATAAAAAAAGCAATTCATAAAATCAAAGAACCCCTACAGTGTAGAGGGAGGCCGTTTGGCCCAGCGGGTGTGCACCGGCCCTCCAAAAGGCTGTCTCTCGACATTAAGGGGCAATTTAGCATGGCCAATTCACCTAAACTGCACATATGTGGACTGTGGGAGTGAACCAGATCACCCGGAGGAAGCCCATGCAGACATCGGATAACGTGCAAACCCCACACAATGTGAAGAAACAAACTTATTTTATTGTTTATGATTGAGCTCATTTGAGTCTTGAGCTGAAGCTATCTTAATGGTCAGAATATGATGAAGTGTTTGTTTTTAAATCAATTTGAAGGAATAGCTAATGCAGCCTGACTTTATAATTAAATAAACCACACATTGCTTTCATTGATCAGTACCAGAGAAATAATAATAATGGGTGAAAACTAATGGAAAAGATTCTAAGTGCCATTTCAGGTGGATCTTGCTGGGAGTTTCTGCCCTGCTCTGCCAGTGAGTTCGCCAGCGCTATCTAACCACAATTAATCACTCTTTTGAGCACTGGGGAGTTTCTCTCCGGACTAGCCCACACTTAGAATTATTTTCATCACTGGGCAGCTGAACTCACAGGCCAGGTCGGCTCCTCAGAGATCGGGCGGCCATTTTGAAAGGGTGCCTCGATCTCTAAGTGGGCTTGAGGGTTCCTCACGCCCCCAGCCAAGGGCAATGTCACCCCCCCCCCCATACACACATGGGTATTACCCCACACCTCCCCAAGTGATGACCCCCCATATCTGCGTGGGTTTCTTATGGGTGCTCCGGTTTCCTCCCACAGTCCAAGATGTTCAGGTGAGGTGGATTGGCCATACTAAATTTCTCTTTTGTGTCCAAAAGGATAGGTGGGGTTATGGGCATAGGGGTGGGAGCGTGAGTCTAGGCAGAGGGCTGATGCAATCTCAATGGGCCGAATGGCCTCCTTTTGCACTGTATTCTATGGATTCTATGTTGGCACCCCGCTACGGGGTTGCTGAGGCCTCCCCCCTTTTCAGGCCTCCCCAAGCTCCCTTCTAGCCTTCCCCTGCCAGGACCCCCACCTTTCACCCCCAACCTTCCAGAGGCCCCTTCATACTCGCTCTGCACACCCACCCTTCATATCCCCTCCACCCACCTTTCATGGGCATGACCCTCCTCAAGCCCTGACCCTTAGCAGTGCCACCCTGGAACCTGGGCACCCTGAAACACAACCTGGCGCTGCTCCTGCTGGCTTGACAGTGCCACCTGGGCACCTTGGCAGTACCAAGGTACCAGCCTGGCAGTGCCAAGGTGCAACCCTGCCCTGTCCGTGACCACACAGGGACCTCTGATGACCCAGGTCCCAGGTGCCATTCTGCCTGGTTCATGTTTGTGTGGACCAGTACTAATCGGCGCCCGTCCGGGGTGTCCCTGGGGAGGCTGGTAGATGCCGGGAGCTAGTTAAATCTGGGGTCAGCACGCACTCTGGGCGGGATCCTGATCGTGACTCCTCACGAGACCTGGTTAGATCTCAGTAGGCATACCAGCTGTTGGGAAGCCAGGGGGAGGCATCTACCAGTCACGGTACCTTATTCCGTTTGGATGGTGGCTCGTTAGATCTAACGAGGCATGGCAAGCTAGGTAGATCCCAGGAATGGAGTCTCCCAGTAGTTACCTGCCATGTCGCGCCATGCCACGCTGCTTTTCGGGCACAGCGTAGCTGGTAGATCGCGCTCAGTCATTTTTTGAATGAACTGCACTCATAGTATGGGGCGAGTGGTTTCCTCCCACAAGTCGCAAAAGACGTACTGTTAGGTGAATTGGACATTCTGTATTCTCCCTCAGTGCACCCGAACAGGCGCTGGAGTGTGGTGACGAGGGACTTTACACAGTACCTTCATTGCAGTGTTAATGTAAGCCTACTTGTGACAATAAAGATTATTTAAAAAAATATTAATTAATTTAATCGTTATTCAATCAATCAGTTTTGCTTCAATCTAAAGATTAGTGGTTTCTTTATCATCAACTCATCAGACCATTCTGGATCACAAGGCAGAGAATAACTACATGTTACCACAAAGTGTAATATAACACTTTTGACTCTATTCATATTCGTTAAAGAACTTAGATTTATATAGCACTCAATAACTAGAGCATGAAAGCGTGCAAGGTGAAATGAACACCAGGTGGGAAGTGAGGAAATAGCATTTAAAGTCACAGGGAAAGAAAGAAAGGCTGAGTGGCTTGAGAAAAAAATAATCCAGGAGAGGGCATGATGGCTCACGGTTGGCTGTTGCATGGTACCAAAAGCCAGAATTTGGAGAGATAGTGGCGAAGTGGTATTGTCACTGGACTGGTAATCCAGAGAGCCAGAGTCATGCTCTGGCGGACCCGGGATCGAATCCTGCCATGGCAGAGGGTGAAATTTCAATTCAATAAAAATCTGGAATTCGAAGTCTAAACCATTGCCGATTGTCGTGAAAACTCACCTGGATCACTAATATTCTTCAGGGAAGGAAATCTATCGTCCTTACCTGCTCTGGCCTACATGTGATTCCAGATCCACAGCAATATGGTTGACTCATAAATGCTTTTCGCTATGGGCAATAAAAACTGGCCCAGCCAGCGACACCCACGTCCCATGAACAAATTTTAAAAAAATGAGAGGCAGACCTACAGTTCCACATTTTGAGACTTTTGACAACTCTCGGGCTCAGCAGGAAATCTAAATTCTTAGTTAAATAATTGAGAGTAATTAAACTACAGGTAACTCCAAATAAGGATATTTGACTGAAATTAGTTGAATCAACAGATGCAAATATTCTTCACTGAAGGGAGCCTCATGGATTACAAAGAGCCTGTCTCACTGCTCTGTAGAACACTTGAATCAATTATCTTGCAATGCATTTATGCAGTGTGATAATTGCCTGAGCTCCACAATGCCTGATATTACCATGTTTATTTTCATGGTGCCAGCAACTATCTATGATTTTCACCCGGTTCATTTTAATAGGACAGAATATTCATGCTGATAACTGAGGAGTTGAAGACCATCAGCCAGTCAGGACACTAATAGATAGATGTTCTTTTAACAGATTTATAGACTCCAACCCATCACCCTCCTGCATTGCATCCTTCATAAGCTATCTGCAGTTATTTTCGTCTGCTTTTGGTATTAATTTTGCTCTGCGCTAGGAACCTCAATTACACATTGATGCAGATTTGAGGGGAGGTTGGAATATACACTTTACTAAGAGTATAACAGAGGAAAATATTTTTACAAAAACAGTAAATTACCTGCTCCGATGATAGGTTGCATACCCACTCCAACGCCAGGTTGCATACCCACTCCAACGCCAGGTTGCATACCCACTCCAACGCCAGGTTGCATACCCAATCCAAGACCTACATTACAATAACAAGAATTTAGTAACTAGAAAGAGTGAATTACTTCTTTACAAAGAAATTGCTTATTTAGGTGTTTTGGGCCGCAGTGGTTGGCCCCATTCTGAGCAGGGACCTGAGACCTCCAATTTCAGCAGCGGAGAGGAGAACAGTTGATCGGTAAACTAACTGAGAGCAGCTTGGGAAGGTAATGCAGTTTAAATTCTGACCAGGGATCTGAGACCTTCAATTTCAGCAGCGGAGAGGAGCGCAGCTGATCTGTAAACTAACAGAGAGCAGCTCGGGAAGGTAAGGCAATTTAAATTCTGACCAGGGATCTGAGACCTTCAATTTCAGCAGCGGAGAGGAGAGCAGCACGGGCAGGTAAAACAGTACTCTGTCTCTCTCTCACTCACTGAAACTGACAGTGTTCCAGCTGTGGAAAAACTGAACATGTCATCACAGGAAGGTTGTGATTTGATTGGTTAATAGGGAAGTTGTGTTAAATTTGAAAACCCACTTTATTACAGTTTATAAATTGCTTTCTAACAGAGGTAATAAGCAGTTATTATAAAAAACATAATCATAAAATAAAAAATTAGAGTTTAAAAAACAAATTAAAAACTAATTAAATGAAATAGAGATGGAGAGTCAGGTGATGCGTTGTTTCTACATGATGTGGGAACTGGTGAACCCCATTGTGGTTCCCAGTGACCACATCTGTGTTGGTTTCTCCAGGAACTCCGGCTCAGATTTGATGAGCTAAAGTCTGATTTTCGGACACTGTGACACATCCGGGAGGGGGAGAGATACCTGGACACTGTGGTCCAGGAGGCAGTCACACCCCTTAGAATAAATAACTTAAATTCGGCCAGTGGTCATGGACAGGAGGTTGTAGCTGCGAGTGATTTAGGTAGAGGGATCTAGGAGGTAGGATTGCAATAACCTCAGCCTTTATCCCTGTCCAATAGGTTTGAGATTCTTGCTCCCTGTGTGGATGGGAATGGAGCCTGCTGGAAGGATGAGCAAACTGACCACAGCACCATTGTACAGGGAGCCATTCAAAGTGAGGGGAGAGTAAAGAAATGTAGTTGAAATCGGAGAGAGTATAATTAGGGGCATTGACACTGTTCTCTGTGACCAGGATCGAGAATCCCGAAGGTTGTGTTGCCTGCCTGGTTCTTGGGTTCAGGATATCTCATCTGGGCTGCAGAGGAACTTGGAATGGGAGGGTAAAGATCCAATTGTCGTGGTCCACATTGGTACCAACATCATAGGTAGCACAAGGACAGAGATTCTGCTAAGGGAGTATGAATTGCTAGGAGCTAAATTAAAAAGCAAAACCAAAAAGGTAATAATCTCTGGATTACTGCCTGAGCCATGAGATAATTGGCACAGAGTCAATAAGATTAACTAGGTAAATGCATGGCACACAGACTGGTGAGGGAGAAATGGGTTTGAATTCATGGGACATTGGCACCAGTACTGGGGAAGAGGGGACCTTGTTCCGAAGGGATGGTCTTCATCTGAACCATGCTGGGAGCAGAGTCCTAGTGAATTGCGTAATTAGGACTGTAGAAACTAGTAAGGGAAACTAGAAAACCCAATTTAAAGGAGGAACTAAGAGTGCAGATTAGCAATGTGGTGGATAGTTACCAGAAAATATAAGCGAGGGACAGAACAGGTGAATGTCTTTATGGACCAAGGAATTATAGAAGAGTCATGAAATGTAACAGTAAAACACATTTTAAAGCTATGTATCAAAATGCAAGAGGCATCGTAACAAACTTAATGAAGTAACTGCACAAATGGAAATGAAAGGTTATGATTTGGTGGGGTTTACTGAAACGTAATTGCAGGGAGACCAGATCTGGGAATTGCATATCCAAGGGTATGCATTATTTTGGAAAGATAGGCTGTAAGGAAAAGGAGGTGGCACAGCCCGGCTGGTGAGGAAAGGGATCAATGCTGTAATGAGAAATAACATAAACACGAGAGATCAAGTTAGGGAATCAGTCTGGGCAGAAATAAGAAATAAAGGGAAGAGATCCTTGGCAGAAATAATCTGTAGGTCCCCAAACAATAGCTCTACAGTGGGGCACAGCATAAACCTGGAAATACTGGGGGCTTGCAAGAAAGGTACGGCGATAATGGGTGATTTTAATATGCACATAGACTGGAGGAATCAAGGGTAGCCTGGAAGCAGAGTTCATTGAATGCATTAGAGATTGCTTCCTGGAACAGTATGTTGGGCAATCAACCAGGGAGGAGGCTACTCTGGATTGGTATTCTGTAATGAGGAGGGATTAATTAATGACCTCAAGGTTAAGGATCCACTAGAGAGTAATGACCATAGTATGGTAAGATTCAAGATTCAGTTTGGGGGTGAGAAAATGGAGTCCCACACTAATGTTCTGGAATTAAACAAAGGAAATTACATAAGTATGAGGACAGATTTGGCCCGAGTAGAGTGGGCAGGAAGGCTAAAAGGTAGGACAGCTGATGAGCAGTGGCAGTTGTTTAAGGAGATACTCAATTCCTCACAACTAAAATATATCCCAGTGAAGCCGAAAGATGGTAAGTGGAGTAAAAAACATCCATGGCTAAACAAGGAAATCAAGGACATTATGAAGACATAAACTAAGGTATATCATATTGAAAAGGCCAGTGGCAGGCTGAAAGATTGGGAAACTTTCAAACATAAACAAAGGGGTACTAAAAACGTAATAAAAAGAGCTAAGGTAAATTATGAAAAAAACTAACACAAAATATCAAAAAGGACAGCATAAGCTTCTACAGGTACATAAAAGGGAAGAGAGTCGTTTATCCTTTAGATGATGAAACAAACAAAGAACAAAGAACAAAGAAATGTACAGCACAGGAACAGGCCCTTCGGCCCTCCAAGCCCGTGCCGACCATGCTGCCCGACTAAACTACAATCTTCTACACTTCCTGGGTCCGTATCCCTCTATTCTCATCCTATTCATGTATTTGTCAAGATGCCCCTTAAATGTCACTATTGTCCCTGCTTCCACCACCTCCTCCGGTAGCGAGTTCCAGGCACCCACTACCCTCTGCGTAAAAAACTTGCCTCGTACATCTACTCTAAACCTTGCCCCTCTCACCTTAAACCTATGCCCCCTAGTAATTGACCCCTCTACCCTGGGGAAAAGCCTCTGACTATCCACTCTGTCTATGCCCCTCATAATTTTGTATACCTCTATCAGGTCTCCCCTCAACCTCCTTCGTTCCAGTGAGAACAAACCGAGTTTATTCAACCGCTCCTCAAAGCTAATGCCCTCCATACCAAGCAACATTCTGGTAAATCTCTTCTGCACCCTCTCTAAAGCCTCCACATCCTTCTGGTAGTGTGGCGACCAGAATTGAACACTATACTCCAAGTGTGGCCTAACTAAGGTTCTATACAGCTGCAACATGACTTGCCAATTCTTATACTCAATGCACCGACCAATGAAGGCAAGCATGCCGTATGCCTTCTTGACTACCTTCTCCACCTGTGTTGCCCCTTTCAATGACCTGTGGACCTGTACTCCTAGATCTCTTTGACTTTCAATGCTCTTGAGGGTTCTACCATTCACTGTATATTCCCTACCTGCATTAGACCTTCCAAAATGCATTACCTCACATTTGTCCGGATTAAACTCCATCTGCCATCTCTCCGCCCAAGTCGCCAAACAATCTAAATCCTGCTGTATCCTCCGACAGTCCTCATCGCTATCCGCAATTCCACCAACTATTGTGTCGTCTGTAAACTTACTAATCAGACCAGTTACATTTTCCTCCAAATCATTTGTATATACTACAAATAGCAAAGGTCCCAGCACTGATCCCTGTGGAACACCACTGGTCACAGCCCTCCAATGAGAAAAGCATCCTTCCATTGCTACTCTCTGCCTTCTATGGCCTAGCCAGTTCTGTATCCACCTTGCCAGCTCACCCCTGATCCCGTGTGACTTCACCTTTTGTACTAGTCTACCATGAGGGACCTTGTCAAAGGCCTTACTGAAGTCCATATAGACAACATCCACTGCCCTACCTGCATCAATCATCTTAGTGACCTCCTCGAAAAACTCTATCAAGTTAGTGAGACACGACCTCCCCTTCACAAAACCGTGCTGCCTCTCACTAATACGTCCATTTGCTTCCAAATGGGAGTAGATCCTGTCTCGAAGAATTCTCTCCAGTAATTTCCCTACCACTGAAGTAAGGCTCACCGGCCTGTAGTTCCCGGGATTATCCTTGCTACCCTTCTTAAACAGAGGAACAACATTGGCTATTCTCCAGTCCTCCGGGACATCCCCTGAAGACAGCGAGGATCCAAAGATTTCTGTCAAGGCCTCAGCAATTTCCTCTCCAGCCTCCTTCAGTATTCTGGGGTAGATCCCATCAGGCCCTGGGGACTTATCTACCTTAATATTTTTTAAGACACCCAACACCTCGTCTTTTTGGATCTCAATGTGACCCAGGCTATCTACACACCCTTCTCCAGACTCAACATCTACCAATTTCTTCTCTTTGGTGAATACTGATGCAAAGTATTCATTTAGTACCTCGCCCATTTCCTCTGGCTCCACACATAGATTCCCTTGCCTATCCTTCAGTGGGCCAACCCTTTCCCTGGCTACCCTCTTGCTTTTTATGTACATGTAAAAAGCCTTGGGATTTTCCTTAACCCTATTTGCCAATGACTTTTCATGACCCCTTCTAGCCCTCCTGACTCCTTGCTTAAGTTCCTTCCTACTTTCCTTATATTCCACGCAGGCTTCGTCTGTTCCCAGCCTTTTAGCCCTGACAAATGCCTCCTTTTTCTTTTTGACGAGGCCTACAATATCTCTCGTCATCCAAGGTTCCCGAAAATTGCCGTATTTATCCTTCTTCCTCACAGGAACATGCCGGTCCTGAATTCCTTTCAACTGCCACTTGAAAGCCTCCCACATGTCAGATGTTGATTTGCCCTCAAACATCTGCCCCCAATCTATGTTCTTCAGTTCCCGCCTAATATTGTTATAATTAGCCTTCCCCCAATTTAGCACATTCATCCTAGGACCACTCTTATCCTTGTCCACCAGTACTTTAAAACTTACTGAATTGTGGCCACTGTTACCGAAATGCTCCCCTACTGAAACATCTACCACCTGGCCGGGCTCATTCCCCAATACCAGGTCCAGTACCGCCCCTTCCCTAGTTGGACTGTCTACATATTGTTTTAAGAAGCTCTCCTGGATGCTCCTTACAAACTCCGCCCCGTCTAAGCCCCTGGCACTAAGTGAGTCCCAGTCAATATTGGGGAAGTTGAAGTCTCCCATCACCACAACCCTGTTGTTTTTACTCTTTTCCAAAATCTGTCTACCTATCTGCTCCTCTATCTCCCGCTGGCTGTTGGGAGGCCTGTAGTAAACCCCCAACATTGTGACTGCACCCTTCTTATTCCTGATCTCTACCCATATAGCCTCACTGCCCTCTGAGGTGTCCTCTCGCAGTACAGCTGTGATATTCTCCCGAACCAGTAGCGCAACTCCGCCTCCCCTTTTACATCCCCCTCTATCCTGCCTGAAACATCTAAATCCTGGAACGTTTAGCTGCCAATCCTGCCCTTCCCTCAACCAGGTCTCTGTAATGGCAACAACATCATAGTTCCAAGTACTAATCCAAGCTCTAAGTTCATCTGCCTTACCCGTAATACTTCTTGCATTAAAACATATGCATTTCAGGCCACCAGACCCGCTGTGTTCAGCAACTTCTCCCTGTCTGCTCTGCCTCAGAGCCACACTGTCCCTATTCCCTAGTTCTCCCTCAATGCTCTCACCTCCTGACCTATTGCTCCCGTGCCCACCCCCCTGCTATACTAGTTTAAACCCCCCCGTGTGACACTAGCAAACCTCGCGGCCAGGATATTTATGCCTCTCCGGTTTAGATGCAACCCGTCCTTCTTATACAGGTCACACCTGCCCCGGAAGAGCTCCCAGTGGTCCAGATAATGGAAACCCTCCCTCCTACACCAGCTGTTTAGCCACGTGTTTAGCTGCTCTATCTTCCTATTTCTAGCCTCACTGGCACGTGGCACAGGGAGTAATCCCGAGATTATAACCCTCGAGGTCCTGTCTTTTATCTTTCTGCCTAGCTCCCTGAACTCCTGCTGCAGGACCTCATGCCCCTTCCTGCCTATGTCGTTAGTACCAATATGTACAACGACCTCTGCCTGTTTGCCCTCCCCCTTCAGGATGCCCTCTACCCGTTCGGAGACATCCTGGACCCTGGCACCAGGGAGGCAACATACCGTCCTGGAGTCTCTTTCACGTCCACAGAAGCGCCTATCTGTGCCCCTGACTATAGAGTCCCTTATTACTATTACTCTTCTGCGCTTTGACCTTCCCTTCTGAACATCAGAGCCAGCCGTGGTGCCACTGCTCTGGCTGCTGCTGTTTTCCCCTGATAGGCTACCCCCCCGACAGTATCCAAAGGGGTATCTGTTCGAGAGGGGGACAACCACAGGGGATTCCTGCACTGACTGCCTGCCCTTTCTGGTGGTCACCCATTTCTCTGCCTGCACCTTGGGTGTGACCACATTTACATAACTGCGATCTATGACGCTTTCCGCCACCTGCATGCTCCTAAGTGCATCCAATTGCTGCTCCAACCGAAACTGGTGAGTTAATAGTGGTGAACACAGAAATGGAAAAGATGCTAAATCAATACTTTGCCTCAGTTTTCTGGTGGAGGACACTAGTACCTATAGGATCGGACAATTCAGAGGTAATAGAAAGGGTGGAATTTGGAACAATCAGCATCGATAATGAAATGGTACTCGACAAACTCTTGGGATTGAGGTCAGACAAGCCCCCAGGGCCTGATGGCCTACATCTTAAGATGTTAAAGGAAGTGGCAGCAGAGATAGTGGATCCATTGGTTATAATATTCCAAAATTTCCTGGAAACAGGAAAGGTTCCAGTGGTTTGGAAAAATGCTAATATAACACCCTTAATCAAAAAGGGGGGAGGCAGAATGTGGGAAATTACAGACCAGTCAGTTTAACATCTGTTGTTGAAAAATTGTTAGAATCAATTATCAAGGACATAATATCAGGACATTTGAAAAGCTAAATCGTTACCCATCAGAGTCAGCATGGTTTCATGAAGGGTAAATCATGTTTGCCTAATTTGCTAGAGTTCTTCGAAGATGTAACAACTAAAGTGGATAATGGAGATCCTGTAGATGTAATATATCTGGACTTCCGGAAGGTGTTTGATAAGGTGCAGCACAGAAGGTTAATTCACAAGGTGAGGTCACATGGGATTAGGGGTAATTTATTAGCTTGGATAGAAGACTGGCTGACGGATTGGAGACAGAGAGTCAGGATAAATGGGTCTTTTTCTGGATGGCAAAATGTAACTAGTGGGGTGTCACAGTGTTTGGTCCTTGGGCCCCAGCTATTTACAATCTATATTAATGACTTGGATACAGGGATAGAAGTTTCTATAGCCAAATTTGCAGATGACACAAAAATATGTGGGACAGTAAGTTGCAATGAGGAAATAAGAACCTTACAAATGGATATAGATAGGTTAGGCGAATAAGCCAAAATGTGGCAGATGGGGTTTAACGTGGATAAGTGTGAGGTCATGCATTTTAGTTGAAAAAATAAAAGGCAACTTATTATCTAAATGGGGAGAGACTTTGGGGTACTCTGATACAGAGAGATCTGGGTGTCCTTGTGCATGAGTCACAGAAAACGAGCATGCAGGTGTAGCAGATAATAAGGAAAGCAAATGAAATGTTGGCATTTATAGCAAAAGGATTTGAGTATAAAGGTAAGGAAGTGTTGACACAACTATACAAGGCATTGGTAAGACCACACCTGGAATATTGTGCACAGTTTTGGTCCTTTATTTGAGGAAAGATGTAGTGGCAATGGAGAAAGTTCAGAGGAAGTTCACTAGATTCCAGAGATGAGGGGTTTGTCGTATGAGGAGAGATTGAACAGTTTAGGCCTATACTCTCTATAGTTCAGAAGAATGAGGGGATATCAAATTGAGGTATACAAGATGCTAAAAGATATGGATAAAGTAGATGTGGAGCAGATGCTTCCTCTTGTGAGGCATTCTAAAATGAAAGGTCATAGTCTTAGAATAAGAGGTAGCAAATTTAAAACAGATTTGATGAGAAACTACTTCTCCCAAAGGGTTGTGAGTCTGTAGAATTCGCTATCCCAGAGTACAGTGGATGCGTGGACAGTGAGTAAATTTAAGGAGGAGTTAGATATATGTTTAATTGGTAATGAGTTGAAGTGCTATGGAGAACAAGCAGGATAGTGCTCCTAGATCATGTGTTCTAGGGAGGAGATGCTCTGGCTGATTTTGCAATCCAGCTCTTAGTCTGTAGCATTGTAGGTAACAGATGAGGAACATATTAGTTATGATAGAATGGCCGAGCACACTCGATGGACTGAAAGGCCTAATTCTGCTCCTACATCTCATGAACTTCTGAACTTATGAAACAATGGGAACTAAGCATTGCATTGCCTTTTTAATTCCCCACATTCATTTCAACAATTAAACCAAGATGTTACTCTCCACACCTATTCATCTCCTTTGGAGAGTGGAGGAATGTTGCATCATCAAAGGTGCTGTCTTCGGATGAGTTAATAACCTCAAATGAGTTATGGTTAGGGTTATGGCAGCGAGTGTAGCTGAGGAACTGAGTACATACAAGTTTGGGGATTGGGGAATATAAAGTGTACATTTTGTTCTTAGATTTTACTCTTAAAATCTAATCTAGTCTATAATTAGAGGTAGAAAGTACTGTGTAAATAGGCTGAGCTTCTTTCTTTCTTGCAGCTCAGGCAGGGTAAACACATGGGGCTGGATTCTCTGAGCCTCCTCGCCAAAATCACGATCGGCGCGGGGGCGGAGAATGGGCATTACGACGAAATCCGGTCCGATGCCGTTCCTGCAATTCTCCGGTCCCCGGACAGAGGTTCCCCCCGCCCCCCCCCCCCGCCGCGAGGGTAACTGGCCGAGTTACTGACGCCGTGGTCCTAACCACACTTTGCCTGTCGGGAATGGCCGGTGGCGGCTGTGGACTCAGTCTGCGGTCGCCCTGATGGGGGGCGGGGGATCCTTCACCGGTGGGGGGCCTCATGGACAGCCAGGGGTCGATCGGGCGGCACCGATCCGCGGACATGCGCAATCTCGGGGGTCCTACATTTTTGGTGCCGCTCAGCGGTCTGAGTCCGCCATCGTGCATGGCGCGGCCGCCACAGGCCGCCGCCGTGTGCATGCGCGGACTCCCGACAGGTAGTTCAGAGCACCGTATCCGCAGCCAGAGCTGCGAGAAGCACTCCGGGGCCGTGCCAGCTCCCTGCAGGTTGGAGAATCACTCTGGACTTTCCTTAAGAAACGCCCGCCTTTTGACGCTGGCGTGCGGACATAGCCCCATTGTTGGAGAATCCCGCCCACTCTGTTTTGGGCAGTTCAACTGAATCGATTAACAGAAATTAACCAAGGGACAAATTAAAAGCGGCCGCTCCTAGTAGGAGCACAGCCCAAAAAATAACAAAAGTGAAACAGAAACTTAAAAAAAAACATCAAATCAACATGTGCAAAGAAGGGTCGTTAAAACAATCCAACCCCTGCTGGGCCCACCAAGCACGGAAGGCCTTGAGTGTGCCCGTGGACACTGCATGCTCCCTCTCCAGGGACACCCGGCCGCGAATGAAGCCGCGGAAGAGGGGCAGACGTCCGGTCAGATGACTCCCTCAGGCAGGATAAACACATTCTGCTAAGAGAGCGGAGTGGTTAATTAGCTAACTGGTTGAATCGGGGGCAAAATTCTCAAGAAACGGCGCGATGTCCGTGGATTGGCGCCCGTTCAGACGGGCATCGCGCCGCCCCAAAGGTGCGGAATGCTCCGCATCTTTGGGGGCCGAGCCCCAACATTGAGGGGCTAGGCCGACGCCGGAGGAATTTCCGCCCCGCCAGCTGGTGGAAACGGCCTTTGTTGCCCCGCCAGCTGGCGCGGAAATGACATCCCCGGGCGGCGCATGCGCAGGAGCGTCAGCGGCCGCTGACAGTTTCCCACGCATGCGCAGTGGAGGGAGTCTCTTCCATCTCCGCCATGGTGGAGACCGTGGCGGAGGCGGAAGGGAAAGAGTGCCCCCACGGCACAGGCCCGCCCGCGGATCGGTGGGCCCCAATCGCGGGCCAGGCCACTGTGGGGGCACCCCCCGGGGTCAGATCGCCCCGCGCCTCCCCCCCCAGGACCCCGGAGCCCGCCCACGCCGCCTTGTCCCGCCGGTAAGGTAGGTGATTTAATTTACGCCGGCGGGACAGGCAATTTATCGACGGGACTTCGGCCCATCCGGGCCGGAGAATCGAGTGCGGGGGCCCGCCAACCGGCGCAGTGCGATTCCCGCCCCCGCCAAATATCCGGTGCCGGAGACTTCTGCAACCGGCGGGGGCGGGATTCACGCCAGCCCCCAGCGATTCTCTGACCCGGCGGGGGGTCGGAGAATGTCGCCCCTGGTTTCTCTAGCCCTAGTTCAGTTCGCTAGAGATACAGGGTTCTTTAGTGCAGCCTTGGCAAAGGAGTGTAGCTGAGGAACTGAGTGCATACTTGGGGTTTGGTAAGTGGGGGAGTTTGGTGAAGGTGGTGTTCATTTCCTTTTGCTTTTCTACCTTCCTCACCCTGCAAGAATTGTTTCTTACTCATGTGGTACCCTCAATAATGACGCTTAGAGTGTAAACAGTAAAGAAGGCTAATAAACTAAGAACTAGACTAGAACTGAGAAGTGTGCTAACTGCTGCACTGCCCACAAGGCGGCTCCTTATATACGGCTCCCAGATGGGCGGAGCCGGAGGCGGAGTTCCCCAGGGTTCCAAGCCCGGTCTTAAAGGGGTCATCACCTTACATGATGACAAGGCTACAGTGTAACAGTAACCGTTCATCACACTCTACTACAGGGAAGGGTGTTAGCTGTTTGGTGAACATCTAGTAAGTGGTTAAGGCCTGCTCCAGTTTTTTTTGCTGTGATTACAAAGGGAGCGAATCATTGATTTTTGCAGGGTCAATGTAACCTTTTGTAACAAGACACAAGAATGTGGTGTGCTTTTGGATTGCAGGCGGCATAGTTAATGGGGTGGGGGGGGGTGGTATGGGGGCAGGTTTGTTATTTGCTTCTGGAACACCAAGCTGGATAGATAGGGGGCTGGATTCTCCGCCCCGCCGCACCACATTTTTTGCCTCAACCCGCCAGCGGGATTCTCCGTTACAGCGGCTAGTCAATGGGATTTCCCATTGTGGGGCAGCCCCTGGGTACCGCCAAAACGGAGAACTCTGTCGGTGGAGAATCCCGCCCAGGGTTCAGTTTGCCCTCAAAGGACTTTCTCTCTAAAAAGGCTTTGTACCAATATAAGTAAGTGGATACCCTTGTTGTTGACCTTATTCATGAGTGGAATTTAAAATATATGGGCTTGCGTAATTGGAATGTAGAGGCAGGTTTCATGAAGCAAGTTAAAATGTTGTAATTATTAACTGTAAAGCTATTTCTTTGTTGCTAATGTGCTTAATTTTGTGTTTCAAGATTGTTTTACCATAAAAGCTGTCTGCTGGTCAGTGTTATCAAATGCTAATTATGGGTTCCAGTCCGGTATCTTAACAAAAGATTGGGGCCTGCTCCGGATCCATAACAAAAAGTTCTGTATCTGAATGCACGTAGCCTTCATAACAAAGTTAACTAATTAATGGCGTTCATTGAAGCAAATAAATATGATCTGACAGCCATTACGGCGATATGGATGACAAGGATTGGGTTCTGAATATTGAGGGGTATATGACAATCAAGAAGAATAGGAAGTTAGGTAAAGGTTAAAAGGTAACAACATTAATCAAGGATGGTGATGTCGCAAACAGGCCTCCTAACAGTAACCACAATGTAGGACAAAGCATACAAGAGGAAATATTGGGTGCTTGTGATAAAGGGGCGGAAATAATCATGGGTGACTTTAATCTATAATATAAACTGGAAAAATCAGATTGGCAGTAATAGCCTGGATGAGGAGTTCATAGAATGCTTTTGAGATAGTTTCTTAGAGCAGCACATTCCGGAACCAAACAGAGAGCAGGCTATAATAGACTTAATCTACCTAGTAAGGTAATTACCTCAGAGTAAAGGCACACATAGGAAGCAGCGACCACAGTATGATTACATTTTACATCAAGTTTGAAAGGGAGAAAGGTCTAAGATGAGTTTATTAAATTAAATAAGGGCAACCAAGCTGGAATGAAAGCTGATATATCTAAAGTGAACCAAAGTTTACCAGAGGATTGATCAATAAAGAAGCAGTAGCAAACATTTCAGGCGGTATTTTAGAATACTCAAAATAAGTATATTCCCACTATCAAGAAAAATTCTAAAGGGAGAATCCCACCACCCGTAGTTAACTGAAGAAATTAGAGAAAGCATTAAACGTAAGGAAAAAGCATATAACTGCGCAAAGGGAAGTGGAAAAAAACATCCTGAGCTAATGGAGTTTGGGCTGTTATCACAGGATCTCAATCAAGATATTTGATTAACGTGGGAGTGAAAGGTTATCTGTACTAGGCAGGAATGTGGGGGTTGAAGGTACAATCAGATCAGTCACGATCTTCTTGAATTGCGGAGCAGGTTCGAGGGGTCGAGTGGCCTACTGCTGGTCTGAATGCCTATCTATGTCAAGTCAGATGATTGGTGAGAACATAAAGAACGGCAGAGAATGATTCAATATGTTAATCAGGTGAAAGAAGTTACAGGAGCTAGATTTTCTTTAGATATTTAAAAAGGAAAAGAGTAGGTAAAGTGGCTATTGGTCCTCTAGAGAGTGAAAATGGAGAGTTAATTAATGAGGAAATGGCAGATGAAATGAACAAATATTCTGCTCCTGTATTCATTACAGAAGATACAGTAATAGATGTAAATGAAGAGATGGAAAGGAGAGGAGAACTTTGTGAAACTACACTCACTAGGGAAGTTGTACTGAGCAAACTGATTGAGTTGCGGGGCCGACAAGTCTCCAGGTCCAGGTGGACTTTATCCCATGGGTCTTAAAAAGGTAGCTACTAAGGTGGTAGATGTGTTGGTGTTACTTTTCTGGCTAGATTCTGGAAAGGTTCCATCACACTGGAATGTAGCAAATATAACTCCTCTGTTCAAGAAGGCAGGGAGGCAGAAAACAGGAACCAAAAGCCAATTAGTTTGTCATTTGTTGTGGGATTGTGTTAGAATCGATCATTAAAAAGATTAGACACGGGAACTTAGAAAAATGCAAGGTAATGGGGGAGAGTCAGCATGGTTTTGTGAAAGGGAAATCTTGATTATCCAAGGTATTGGAGTCCTTTGAAGGAGCAACATGTGCTGCGGATAAAGGGGAGCCTGCAGATGTGCTGTACTTGGATTTCCAGTAGGCAATTGATAAGGTTCCACATCAAAAGTTATTGTGGAAAATAAAAGCTCATGGTGTCGAGGGTAGCATATTAGCCTGGATAGAAAGTTGACTGGCTGGCAGAAAACAGAGAGTGTACATAAATTGGAATTTGTCTGATTGGCAGGATGTGATGAGTGGAGTTCCGCAGGGGTCTGTGCTGGGGCCTCAAAGTTTTACAATTTATGTCAATGACTTAGATGAGGAGAGCTAAGGCATTATAGCTAAATTAGCAGATGACACACAGATAGGTGGGAAAGTAAGTTGCGAAGAAGATATGAGGACTGTGCAGACGGATATAGATAGGTTGAGTGAATGGGTAAAAATCTGGCAGATGTGGGAAAATGTGAAGTTGTTCACTTTGCAGGAAAAATAAAAAAAAGTAGAGTATTATTTAAATAGAGAATGGCTGCAGGATTCGAGCTGCTGGCGGGGGGGGGGGGGGGGGGCACTGTTTTAGAATTAAGGATCACCCTTATAGGACAGAGATGAGGAGAATTTTCTTCTCTCACGAGGGTTGTGCGATTTTGGAATTCTCTACCCCAGAAGGCAGTGGAAGCGGTGTCATTGAGTATTTTGAAGGCAGAGGTAGATATTACCTTGTCAAGCAAGGGGTATTTGTGATGCGCTATCAATTACCACAAAGACGAGAGTAGTGGAATAATCGAGGCTTTATTGAGCAAAGATGTTATGCCTCCTGTAGCTGGGTGGATGAAGCTCTCTGTGCTCCTGGAGTCAAAAAGGCGGGACGTCTTGTGCCCATCGATTTTCACCGTTGTCGTTGCGGTCGCGAGGTTGCGGGGCCGGGACTGGTCCAGGGTGATTGAGGCGATCTGTGGCACATGCTGGGAAGCCCAGGCTGGTCTGCGGTGGTGGAGGTAGCGGCAGTCGATGAACGGCCAGGCGAGCTTCCAGACGAGCAGGGGTCCTGAGGCGGCGTCCAAAATAGCGGCACCCACGGGCATACATGGCGGGCGGCATTAAAGATGGCGGCGCCCATGGGCCGCACGTGGCCTGCGGGGAACAAGATGGCGGCGCCCCTGGGATGCACGTGGGGGGTGGAGGAAAGCTGGGCCTAGAAACAGCGGCGACCGACCGAGCCTGGCACACAGAAACAAAGTGTCCCTCCTTTCCGCATCTGTTGCAGGTTGCGCTCCCTGCCGGATAGCGCTGCCGGGGGTGGTTGTTCTGCCTGCAAAAATAGCATTTGGGCCCACCGGGGTTGGCTGGCTGCCGCGCGGCGCAGGCTTGCGGTGAGCTGGAGTCGGTAGCTGGTGGGGCCCACGATGCCCATGAGGGTGCCATGCGGTCGGGGGTGTACGACTGGATGTTACGGGAGGCCACTGTTAACAAGTTCGCGAACTGCCTGGTTCCCGCAAGATCAAGCGTACCCCCTTACAATAGGCGTTATCGGATGTACGCAGACCTCATGCCCGTAACGAAGGCGTCTCGGATTAAAAGTTCTGCGTGCTGTTCTGCCGAAACTGCCTGGCAGTCACAGTTCCTCCCCAGGATGTGCAGGGCATGCCAGAAATCATCTAGGGACACACCGGGGAGTTGCTGTCTCGTGGACAGGAGGAGCCTGGCGTATAGTTGATTGACTGGCCGAACGTAATGTCCCTTCAGGAGCTCCATCGCTTCAGAGTAAGTGGGCGCATCCCGGTTGAGAGAAAAAATGTCAGGGCTCACCCGTGAATAAAGTTCTTGGAGCTTCTGTGCGTCCGAGGGTTCCTCAGCGGATGTTCGGAGGTAGCTTTTGAAGCAGGCTAGCCAGTGGTCAAAAGCGGGCGGAGCATTGGCTGCTTGAGGGCTCAGCTGCAGGCGATCAGGCTTGATGCGAAAATCCATCGTTTTAAAAATCCTTGCTCAATCAATTGATGCACTATCAATTACCACAAAGACGAGACTAGTGGAATAATCGAGGCTTTATTGAGCCAAGATGTTGTGCCTCCTGTAGCTGCTACCAGAATGGCTGCAGCACTGGCGAGCACACACATTTATACGCCGCCTACTGGGCGGAGCCAGCAGGCTAGGATTTACCCATGTACCTCGAGTATATGTGTCTTACTGTAATACATATAATACAGCTAGTGGTGACTACCACAATTTGGGAATGTGGAACTCGGAACACAAACAGATCAGCCATGATCTTATTGAATGGTGACGAATGGATATCGAGGGGCCAAACGGCCTACTTCTGCTCCTATGTTCATATGAGGTCAATCTGTCTGTTCATCCAGATATAAAAGATCCTATGCAAACACCAGTGCGGTATTCTGGCATCCTTGCAACATAACACTACACTGGCTTGATTTTGCACTTTTAAAGTGGTCACTACTCAGCATTAATTTTTGAAAGAATTGCGATCTTGTGATAAAGGTTCAAACTCTAATAGCTCAAGATGTTTTCTGACACGTGTTATTGGCTGTGCCAGATTCATTTGGCTGATGTGATGTTCGATCAATGCTTTCCAAAAATGAGCAACTATACGTTACTAAAATTGGAAATACTTCTCACATATAATCATTGCGACTCATAACTTTCATCCAGCACCGTAAAATCATGGCCTCCTGGAATTACAAGAGTTTCAAATGCACTTACCTGCAAATCTCTGCTGGTTGGGTTCATTAGTCGGGGGGGGGGGGGGGAGTGGGGTCTGGAGTGTTTAAAATAGGTATGCAGAAGTTATTACTAGTTTTATTTCTTTTGGAGTAACTATTTGTGTAAAACTGGCAGAACCGTCTGAAATTAACAGTTTGAATTGTTTTGTCGGATGGATCCCAGTGCAACACACAGTTAGCAGTTCTGGACAATTGCCACATACCGCCTTAGCTGGGAATTTCTGAGTGGGATTCCCCAGCACACCTTGGGGGTACTCCTCAAATCAGACCCCGGGGAGCCAGGAAATTACGGGCCTACGTTTATCAGAAAAATACCTTCTTCTTTGCCTTTATGCTACTTCTAAGATATAATAATAATTTGATAGTTAAGCAGAACAATCAATATGTCAGAATTAGGAATATTTACCTCGATATTTAGCAGCTTTAGATGCAGCAGCTCCACCTGAAACAATAGAGAATCAACTGGTAATGATGCAAAGAAGACGGGCTGTATGCAGACAATGTGATCAGAAACTTTCTGAAAATTAACAGCAACTCAGCATTCCTGAGTTATAATTTCACTGAATTTGTACAAGTTAAGAACAATTACTCAAATTGAGCAAACATTGACCTCTGAATTTCATTGGGTGTGTGACGAGCTGCTTAAAATTTGTAACAAAGAATTTCTTCAGAGGTTCTAACTATCTTTGCCAAGTTTCGTTTACTATTTATCGAACAAGATTGATTCTTGTGAAATCTCAAAATATCCCAAAAGCTGTGGATCTGCCTCAGGATACAATAGATGTTTTAAAGCATTGTTATTCTACTGCCCTGGATACTAACATGTGTGGGTTATATAGGCAGATGGAAGAGTTTCAGAGGGAAACCACGAACTCCAGGTTTCGCTGGATCCATCTTTTGTGTTTGTCAGATCGCCCCAGCTGCCACGGAAACCAGTGAGTCAGAACCAGTGATATGTCGGCACATGTGAGTCAAATACAATGGCACTGTTTTACTTTTTTCAACAATCTTTATTGTCACAAGTAGGCTTACATTAATACTGCAATGAAGTTACTGTGAAAAGCTCCTAGTCGCCACATTCCGGCGCCTGTTCGGATACACAGAGGGAGAATTCAGAATGTCCAAATTACCTAACAGCACGTCTTTGAGGACTTATGGGAGGAAACCGGAGCACCCGGATGAAAGCCACGCAGACACGGGGAGAATGTTCAGACTCTGCACAGACAGTGACCCAAGCCGGGAATCGAACCTGGGACCCTGGCGCTGTGAAGCAACAGTGCACTCCATTGCAGGAGGTTTGAATGAATGAAAATACTTTAAAAACTTAAACTTTAATACCTGCGAATTTGGTCGTTTCAAATACGTAATTGCAAAATATAAAGAGGGAAATGTCGAAACTCAGTCTTAATTGAACAAAGGATATGAAAACGCTAAACCCTCTTGGACTTGAATATATAAAAAAAATCAAGACTCCAGTAATTTACTATGGGAAGTTCTTAATTTCCTCATGGTAACTTTTAAGCTCAGGACAAAATCAAAAATCTTGGTCAATTGATTAAAACAAAAATTGAGAGGACCCAATTCATTTTTTCCAATTAAGGGCAAGGTAGCGTGGCCAATCCACCTACCCTGCACATCTTTGGGTTGTGGGGGTGAAACCTACGCAAACACGGGGAGAATGTGCAAACTCCACACGAATAGTGACCCAGAGCCGGGATCGAACCTGGGACATCAGGGCCGTGAGGCAACAGGGCTAACCCACTGCGCCACCATGCTGCCCATCTTAGCCAATTGATTGAGCATGATCAGGCTACAAACAATTGCAAATTGGGACGTTTTGATTGCAGTAAGTCAAATCAACAGATGCAAATATTTTTTACTTACGGGAGCCTCGGGGGTTGGCAAAGCTACTGGCTCGCTGAACTATAAAAAAACTTGGATTTTTTTTATGCACCCGTGTAGAATTACATAGGGTTGATAAATTCCTGAGTACCACTATACCTGATATCACCAGTTCTGTCATTTCAAGTTTGGTCTGCTTCTCATTATTCCGGGTTTTATATGTGTGCCCTTATCCATCTATGATGTTCATACAATTAATTTTAAATAAAAGAAATATCCCAGGAGTGGGATTCCCCAGCTATTCAGAACACAAACATGCCCTTTGGTCAAACGTTTCAACTGCAGCCCATCAACCTTCCCTTCCTGGTTACTCGGTGAATTTTTCTTTTGCTGTTTTTGTTAATTTCACTCTGTGCCGGGTGCCTCCATTTGCACAGAATTGGGATGAGACAGACTTATACACTTTTTAAGAAGGTGGAAGAAAAGGAGAAAAAGGAAGAATATCAACCGAAGTTGGCAAGCTGAAATACAGACACTTGAATAACAAGCTCAAAAGAGAAGTGCAATAGGCACGAGAGCAAGGGCTGAAAGAAAAAAATCAGTGTGATATACGGAGCATAATGGAGGGAAATGTATTTTCAAAGAAAGCAAATTACCCATTCCGATGCCAGGCTGGAGTCCTAATCCAGTGCCTAATCCAGCGCCAGGCTGCACCCCTAGTCCAGTGCCTAATCCAGCGCCAGGCTGCACACCTAGTCCAGTGCCTAATCCAGCGCCAGGCTGCACACCTAATCCAAGAGCTATATTGAGAAAACAAGAATTTAATAGTTGGATATAGTGAATCACTTTAAATAAAATAAAATTAGTGCAGATTTAGGATTTTTAGGCAAATTGTGGCCAACAGGGAAGTAATGTGAACTGAGAAATTCTGCTGCCTTTTGAATGCCAGACATTTATTTATTCTCCCGAACTTGACTTCCGGTGGTGGCAATGTGATGAGCAGTCGTACATGTGGTGGCTTCCGCCAGGATACCTGATTTTCAGTCCTTTTTGCCTGGTTTATTATCGGTTTCCTTGGAGGAAATTGGTGTAGTTCAATGAAATAAGATCCTCTCGTACGAATAATGTCCAGTAAATAGAACACAAGGCACAAGTTGGGCAAGGGATCGTTAAGTTGGGCAAGGGATCGTCATCAGACTCTGTCTGTCCCTCAAGCCTTAGCAGGGGGGAAATGGCGAAGACTTCTGCTATGTTGTTGGCCCCTCACTGGTCGACGGAGACGTTGGTTAGCACCTTGATCAATTAATTTAAAAAGCAGTGCCAGGCAATCGCCTAGGATCTGGAGAAGTCGATGGAGGGGTCTTAGGCCCCCAATTCAAGCGGCCATGGCCAAAATGGACTGGTGGATAGAGATACAATGGGTGACAATACAGAAGGTGGGGGTGACGCTCTCCAGCCATAGTGATCGGATTGTCTCCCTGGAGCCAGAGATGTTGGGCGGGATTCTCTAATAGTTGGGCCATGTTCCCAGGCTGGCGTGATAACCGGCACCAACCATTCCGGCGTCACCGGCCCCCGAATGTGAGGAACTCTCCCCTTTCTAGGGGGCTAGGTTAGCGCCGGAGTGATCCCCGCCAACTCCAGCAGGCGCGGAACGGCACACGGCGTTTTTTGGCCGGCGGCGGGATTCCCGCCACGCCGGTCGGGGGCCGTTGACAGCGATTTCCCCCCCCCGGCGATTCTCCGAGCCCCGATGGGCCGAGCGGCCATCCAGTTTTGGCCAGTCCCACCGGCGTGAATTACTCACCTCACGCTTGGCGGGACCTGGCAGGTGAGTCTGCGGGGGTGGCCATTGGGGCTGGGGGGCCGTGAGGGGATCCGACCCCTGGGGAGGCCCCACAATGGCCTGGCCCACGATCAGGGCCTACCGATCTGCGGGCGGGTTTGTTCCATGGGGGGACTCCTTTCCTCTGCATCGGGCCCCTGTAGGGCTCCGCCATATTGCCCGGGAGCCAGCGCGGAGAAGAGAACCGTTCGTTTTAAAAATCCTTGCTCAATCAATTGATGCACTATCAATTACCACAAAGACGAGAGTAGTGGAATAATCGAGGCTTTATTGAGCCAAGATGTTGTGCCTCCTGTAGCTGCTACCAGAATGGTTGCAGCACCGGCGAGTACACACATTTATACGCCGCCTACTGGGCGGAGCCAGCAGGCAGGGATTTACCCATGTACCTCGAGTACATGTGTCTTACCGTAATACATATAATACAGCTAGTGGTGACTACCACAATTTGGGAATGTGGAACTCGGACCACAAATAGATCAGCCATGATCTTATTGAATGGTGACGAATGGATATCGAGGGGCCAAATGGCCTACTTCTGCTCCTATGTTCATATGAGGTCAATCTGTCTGTTCATCCAGATATAAAAGATCCTATGCAAACACCAGTGAGGTATTCTGGCATCCTTGCAACATAACACTACAATGGCTTAATTTTGCACTTTTAAAGTGGTCACTACTCAGCATTAATTTTTGAAAGAATTGCGATCTTGTGATAAAGGTTCAAACTCTAATAGCTCAAGATGTTTTCTGACACGTGTTATTGGCTGTGCCAGATTCATTTGGCTGATGTGATGTTCGATCAATGCTTTCCAAAAATGAGCAACTATACGTTACTAAAATTGGAAATACTTCTCACATATAATCATTGCGACTCATAACTCTCATCCAGCACCGTAAAATCATGGCCTCCTGGAATTACAAGAGTTTCAAATGCACTTACCTGCAAATCTCTGCTGGTTGGAGCTACTTAGGCCCTGCAGCCAAAGAATCACTGAAGGCCAGAGCGTGGTGTGACCCTGGTGTACTCAGGGAGGCCAGGCCCCCTTTATCACTCAACTGACTGCTGGAAAGCAGGTTGTTTTAAAGCGCCCAGTGAAACTGACAGGTCAGGGAGAAGGTAAGCAAATGGAATTTGGCTGGTCGGGTGCCGGGGGAGGGGGGGGGGGGGCGCGAGAGGAGATTGGTGCGGTTTCAAGTCTGCTCGCGGCAAGGTTGGGGTGGGAGGAGCTGTTGGGGTTGGGGGTTGTTTTGGGAATACCCTGAGGGTTCATTAGTCGGGGGGGCGGGGGGGGGGGGAGTGGGGTCTGGAGTGTTTAAAATAGGTATGCAGAAGGTTTTACTAATTTTGTTTTTTTTGGAGTAACTATTGGTATAAAACTGGCAGAACTGTGTGAAATTAATGATTTGAATTATTTTGTCGGATGGATCCCAGTGCAAAGCAAAGTTAGCACTTCTGGACAATTGCCACAAACGCCTTATCTGGGAATTTCCGAGTGGGACTCCCCAGCACACCTTGGGGGTACTCCTCAAATCAGACCCCGGGGAGCCAGGAAATTACGGGCCTACGTTTATCAGAAAAATACCTTCTTCTTTGCCTTTATGCTACTTCTAAGATATAATAATAATTTGATAGTTAAGCAGAACAATCAATATGTCAGAATTAGGAATATTTACCTCGATATTTAGCAGCTTTAGATGCAGCAGCTCCACCTGAAATAGAGAATCAACTGGTAATGATGCAAAGAAGACGGGCTGTATGCAGACAATGTGATCAGAAACTTTCTGAAAATTAACAGCAACTCAGCATTCCTGAGTTATAATTTCACTGAATTTGTACATGATAAGAACAATTAGTCAAATTGAGCAAACATTGACCTCTGAATTTCATTGGGTGCGTGACGAGCTGCTTAAAATTTGTAACAAAGAATTTCTTAAGAGGTTCTAACTATCTTTGCCAAGTTTCTTTTACTATTTATCGAACAAGATTGATTCTTGTGAAATCTCAAAATATCCCAAAAGCTGTGGATCTGCCTCAGGATACAATAGATGTTTTAAAGCATTGTTATTCTACTGCCCTGGATACTAACTTGTGTGGGTTATATAGGCAGATGGAAGAGTTTCAGAGGGAAACCACAAACTCCAGGTTTCGCTGGATCCATCTTTTGTGTTTGTCAGATCGCCCCAGCTGCCAGGGAAACCAGTGAGTCAGAACCAGTGATATGTCGGCACATGTGACAGTCAAATACAATTACACTGTTTTACTTTTTTCAACAATCTTTATTGTCACAAGTAGGCTTACATTAATACTGCAATGAAGTTACTGTGAAAAGTTCCTAGTCACCACATTCCGGCGCCTGTTCGGGTACACAGAGGGAGAATTCAGAATGTCCAAATTACCTAACAGCACGTCTTTGGGGACTTATGGGAGCAAACCGGAGCACCCGGAGGGAACCCACGCAGACACGGGGAGAATGTTCAGACTCTGCACAGACAGTGACCCAAGCCGGGAATCGAACCTGGGACCCTGGCGCTGTGAAGCAACAGTGCACTCCATTGCAGGAGGTTTGAATGAATGAAAATACTTTAAAAACTTAAACTTTAATACCTGCGAATTTGGTCGTTTCAAATACGTAATTGCAAAATATAAAGAGGGAAATGTCGAAACTCAGTCTTAATTGAACAAAGGATACGAAAACGCTAAACCCACTTGGACTTGAATATACAAAAAAAAATCAAGACTCCAGTCATTTATTATGGGAAGTTCTTAATTTCCTCATGGTAACTTATAAGCTCAGGACAAAATCAAAAATCTTAGTCAATTGATTAAAAAAAATTTAGAGGACCCAATTCATTTTTTCCAATGAAGGGGCAATTTAGCGTGGCCAATCCACCTACCCTTCACATCTTTGGGTTGTGGGGGTGAAACCTACGCAAACACGGGGAGAATGTGCAAACTCCACACGGATAGTGACCCAGAGCCGGGATCGAACCTGGGACATCAGGGCCGTGAGGCAGCAGGGCTAACCCACTGCGCCACCATGCTGCCCATCTTAGCCAATTGATTGAACATGATCAGGCTACAAACAATTGCAAATTGGGACGTTTTGATTGCAGTAAGTCAAATCAACAGATGCAAATATTTTTCACTTACGGGAGCCTCGGGGGTTGACAAAGCTACTGGCTCGCTGAACTATAAAAAAACGTGAATTTTTTTTAATGCACTCGTGTAGAATTACATAGGGTTGATAAATTCCTGAGTACCACTATACCTGATATCACCAGTTCTGTCATTTCAAGTTTTGGTCTGCTTCTCATTATTCCGGGTTTTATATGTGTGCCCTTATCCATCTATGATGTTTATACAATTAATTTTAAATAAAAGAAATATCCCAGGAGTGGGATTCCCCAACTATTCAGAACACAAACATGCCCTTTGGTCAAACGTTTCAACTGCAGCCCATCAACCTTCCCTTCCTGGTTACTCGGTGAATCTTTCTTTTGCTGTTTCTGCTAATTTCACTCTGTGCCGGGTGCCTCCATTTGCACAGAATTGGGATGAGACAGACTTATACACTTTTTAAGAAGATGGAAGAAAGGAGAAAAAGGAAGAACATCAACCGAAGGTGGCAAGCTGAAATGCAGACACTTGAATAACAAGCTCAAAAGAGAAATGCAATAGGCACGAGAGCAAGGGCTGAAAGAAAAAAGCAGTGTGATATACGGAGCATAATGGAGGGAAATGTATTTTCAAAGAAAGCAAATTACCCATTCCGATGCCAGGCTGGAGTCCTAATCCAGTGCCTAATCCAGCACCAGGCTGCACCCCTAGTCCAGTGCCTAATCCAGCGCCAGGCTGCACACCTAGACCAGTGCCTAATCCAGCGCCAGGCTGTACACCTAATCCAAGAGCTATATTGAGAAAACAAGAATTTAATAGTTGGATATAGTGAATCACTTTAAATAAAATAAAATTAGTGCAGATTTAGGATTTTTAGGCAAATTGTGGCCAACAGGGAAGTAATGTGAACTGAGAAATTCTGCTGCCTTTTTAATGCCAGACATTTATTTATTCTCCCGAACTTGACTTCCGGTGGTGGCAATGTGATGAGCAGTCGCACATGTGGTGGCTTCCGCCAGGATACCTGATTTTCAGTCCTTTTTGCTGGTTTATTATCGGTTTCCTTGGAGGAAATTGGTGTAGTTCTCAATGAAATAAGATCCTCTCGTACGAATAATGTCCAGTAAATATAACACAAGGCACAAGTTGGGCAAGGGATCGTCATCAGACTCCGTCTGTCCCTCAAGCCTTAGCAGGGGGGAAATGGCGAACCCTTCTGCTATGTTGTTGGCCCCTCACTGGTCGACGGAGACGTTGGTTAGCACCTTGATCAATTAATTTAAAAAGCAGTGCCAGGCAATCGCCGAGGATCTGGAGAAGTCGATGGAGGGGTCTTAGGCCCCCAATTCAAGCGGCCATGGCCAAAATGGACTGGTGGATAGAGATACAATGGGTGACAATACAGAAGGTGGGGGTGACGCTCTCCAGCCATAGTGATCGGATTGTCTCCCTGGAGCCAGAGATGTTGGGCGGGATTCTCTAATAATTGGGCCATGTTCCCAGGCTGGCGTGATAACCGGCACCAACCACTCCGGCGTCACCGGCACCCGAAAGTGAGGAATTCTCCCCTTTCTGGGGGGCTAGGTTAGCGTCGGAGTGATCCCCGCCAACTCCTGCAGGCGCGGAACGGCACACGGCGTTTCTTGGGCGGCGGCGGGATTCCCGCCACGCCGGTCGGGGGTGGTTGACAGCGATTTTCCCCCCCCCGGCGATTCTCCGAGCCCCGATGGGCCGAGCGGCCATCCAGTTTTGGCCAGTTCCACCGGCGTGAATTACTCACCTCACGCTTGGCGGGACCTGGCAGGTGAGTCTGCGGGGGTGGCCATTGGGCCTGGGGGGCCGTGAGGGGATCCGACCCCCGGGGAGGCCCCTCAATGGCCTGGCCCGCGGTCAGGGCCTACCGATCTGCGGGCGGGTTTGTTCCATGGGGGGACTTCTTTCCTCTGCATCGGGCCCCTGTAGGGCTCCGCCATATTGCCCGGGAGCCAGCGCGGAGAAGAGAACCGTTCGTTTTAAAAATCCTTGCTCAATCAATTGATGCACTATCAATTACCACAAAGACGAGAGTAGTGGAATAATCAAGGCTTTATTGAGCCAAGATGTTGTGCCTCCTGTAGCTGCTACCAGATTGGCTGCAGCACCGGCGAGCGCACGCATTTATATGCCGCCTACTGGGCGGAGCCAGCAGGCAGGAATTTACCCATGTACCTCGAGTATATGTGTCTTACCGTAATACATATAATACAGCTAGTGGTGACTACCACAATTTGGGAATGTGGAACTCGGAACATAAACAGATCAGCCATGATCTTATTGAATGGTGATGAATGGATATCGAGGGGCCAAGTGGCCTACTTCTGCTCCTATGTTCATATGAGGTCAATCTGTCTGTTCATCCAGATATAAAAGATCCTATGCAAACACCAGTGAGGTATTCTGGCATCCTTGCAACATAACACTACAATGGCTTGATTTTGCACTTTTAAAGTGGTCACTACTCAGCATTAATTTTTGAAAGAATTGCGAACTTCTGATAAAGGTTCAAACTCTAATAGCTCAAGATGTTTTCTGACACATGTTATTGGCTGTGCCAGATTCATTTGGCTGATGTGATGTTCGATCAATGCTTTCCAAAAATGAGCAACTATACGTTACTAAAATTGGAAATACTTCTCACATATAATCATTGGGACTCATAACTTTCATCCAGCACCGTAAAATCATGGCCTCCTGGAATTACAAGAGTTTCAAATGCACTAACCTGCAAATCTCTGCTGGTTGGAGCTACTTAGGCCCTGCAGCCAAAGAATCTCCGAAGGCCAGAGCGTGGTGTGACCCTGGTGTACTCAGGGAGGCCAGGCCCCCTTTATCACTCAACTGACTGCTGGAAAGCAGGTTGTTTTAAAGCGGCCAGTGAAACTGACAGGTCAGGGAGAAGGTAAGCAAATGGAATTTGGCTGGTCGGGTGCCAGGGGAGGGAGGGGGGGGGGGGGGGGCGAGAGGAGATTGGTGCGGTTTCAAGTCTGCTCGCGGCAAGGTTGGGGTGGGAGGAGCTGTTGGAGTTGGGGGTTGTTTTGGGAATACCCTGAGGGTTCATTAGTCGGGGGGCGGGGGGGGGGGGGGGGGGTGGTGGAGTGGGGTCTGGAGTGTTTAAAATAGGTATGCAGAAGGTTTTACTTATTTTGTTTTTTTTGGAGTAACTATTGGTATAAAACTGGCAGAACTGTGTGAAATTAATGATTTGAATTATTTTGTCGGATGGATCCCAGTGCAAAGCAAAGTTAGCACTTCTGGACAATTGCCACATACCGCCTTAGCTGGGAATTTCCGAGTGGGACTCCCCAGCACACCTTGGGGGTACTCCTCAAATCAGACCCCGGGGGGCCAGGAAATTACGGGCCTACGTTTATCAGAAAAATAACTTCTTCTTTGCCTTTATGCTACTTCTAAGATATAATAATAATTTGATAGTTAAGCAGAACAATCAATATGTCAGAATTAGGAATATTTACCTCGATATTTAGCAGCTTTAGATGCAGCAGCTCCACCTGAAATAGAGAATCAACTGGTAATGATGCAAAGAAGACGGGCTGTCCGCAGACTATGTGATCAGCAACATTCTGAAAATTAACAGCAACTCAGCATTCCTGAGTTATAATTTCACTGAATTTGTACATGTTAAGAACAATTACTCAAATTGAGCAAACATTGACCTCTGAATTTCATTGGGTGCGTGACGAGCTGCTTAAAATTTGTAACAAAGAATTTCTTAAGAGGTTCTAACTATCTTTGCCAAGTTTCTTTTACTATTTATCGAACAAGATTGATACTTGTGAAATCTCAAAATATCCCAAAAACTGTGGATCTGCCTCAGGATACAATAGATGTTTCAAAGCATTGTTATTCTACTGCCCTGGATACTAACATGTGTGGGTTACATAGGCAGATGGAAGAGTTTCAGAGGGAAACCACGAACTCCAGGTTTCGCTGGATCCATCTTTTGTGTTTGTCAGATCGCCCCAGCTGCCAGGGAAACCAGTGAGTCAGAACCAGTGATATGTCGGCACATGTGAGTCAAATACGATGGCACTGTTTTACTTTTTTCAATAATCTTTATTGTCACAAGTAGGCTTACATTAATACTGCAATGAAGTTACTGTGAAAAGCTCCTAGTCGCCACATTCCGGCGCTTGTTCGGGTACATAGAGGGAGAATTCAGAATGTCCAAATTACCTAACAGCACGTCTTTGGGGACTTATGGGAGGAAACCGGAGCACCCGGAGGAAACCCACGCAGACACAGGGAGAATGTTCAGACTCTGCACAGACAGTGACCCAAGCCGGGAATCGAACCTGGGACCCTGGCGCTCTGAAGCAACAGTGCACTCCATTGCAGGAGGTTTGAATGAATGAAAATACTTTAAAAACCTAAACTTTAATACCTGCGAATTTGGTAGATTCAAATCCGTAATTGCAAAATATAAAGAGGGAAATGTCGAAACTCAGTCTTAATTGAACAAAGGATATGAAAACGCTAAACCCACTTGTACTTGAATATACAAAAAAAAATCAAGACTCCAGTAATTTATTATGGGAAGTTCTTAATTTCCTCATGGTAACTTTTAAGCTCAGGACAAAATCAAAAATCTTGGTCAATTGATTAAAAAAAAAATTTAGAGGACCCAATTCATTTTTTCCAAGTAAGGGGCAATTTATCATGGCCAATCCACCTACACTGCACATCTTTGGGCTGTGGGGGTGAAACCTACGCAAACACGGGGAGAATGTGCAAACTCCACACGGATAGTGACCCAGAGCCGGGATCGAACCTGGGACATCAGGGCCGTGAGGCAACAGGGCTAACCCACTGCGCTACCATGCTGCCCATCTTAGCCAATTGATTGAGCATGATCAGGCTACAAACAATTGCAAATTGGGACGTTTTGATTGCAGTAAGTCAAATCAACAGATGCAAATATTTTTCACTTACGGAAGCCTCGCGGGTTGGCAAAACTACTGGCTCGCTGAACTATAAAAAAACTTGGATTTTTTTTTAATGCACTCGTGTAGAATTACATAGGGTTGATACATTCCTGAGTACCACTATACCTGATATCACCAGTTCTGTCATTTCAAGTTTTGGTCTGCTTCTCATTATTCCGGGTTTTATATGTGTGCCCTTATCCATCTATGATGTTCATACAATTAATTTTAAATAAAAGAAATATCCCAGGAGTGGGATTCCCCAGCTATTCAGAACACAAACATGCCCTTTGGTCAAACGTTTCAACTGCAGCCCATCCACCTTCCCTTCCTGGTTACTCGGTGAATTTTTCTTTTTGTTTTTGTTAATTTCACTCTGTGCCGGGTGCCTCCATTTGCACAGAATTGGGATGAGACAGACTTATACACTTTTTAAGAAGATGGAAGAAAGGAGAAAAAGGAAGAATATCAACCGAAGAAGGCAAGCTGAAATACAGACACTTGAATAACAAGCTCAAAAGAGAAATGCAATAGGCACGAGAGCAAGGGCTGAAAGAAAAAAGCAGTGTGATATACGGAGCATAATGGAGGGAAATGTATTTTCAAAGAAAGCAAATTACCCATTCCGATGCCAGGCTGGAGTCCTAATCCAGTGCCTAATCCAGCACCAGGCTGCACCCCTAGTCCAGTGCCTAATCCAGCGCCAGGCTGCACACCTAGACCAGTGCCTAATCCAGCGCCAGGCTGCACACCTAATCCAAGAGCTATATTGAGAAAACAAGAATTTAATAGTTGGATATAGTGAATCACTTTAAATAAAATAAAATTAGTGCAGATTTAGGATTTGTAGGCAAATTGTGGCCAACAGGGAAGTAATGTGAACTGAGAAATTCTGCTGCCTTTTTAATGCCAGACATTTATTTATTCTCCCGAACTTGACTTCCGGTGGTGGCAATGTGATGAGCAGTCGCACATGTGGTGGCTTCCGCCAGGATACCTGATTTTCAGTCCTTTTTGCCTGGTTTATTATCGGTTTCCTTGGAGGAAATTGGTGTAGTTCAATGAAATAAGATCCTCTCGTACGAATAATGTCCAGTAAATATAACACAAGGCACAAGTTGCGCAAGGGATCGTCATCAGACTCCGTCTGTCCCTCAAGCCTTAGCAGGGGGGAAATGGCGAAGACTTCTGCTATGTTGTTGGCCCCTCACTGGTCGACGGAGACGTTGGTTAGCACCTTGATCAATTAATTTAAAAAGCAGTGCCAGGCAATCGCCGAGGATCTGGAGAAGTCGATGGAGGGGTCTTAGGCCCCCAATTCAAGCGGCCATGGCAAAATGGACTGGTGGATAGAGATACAATGGGTGACAATACAGAAGGTGGGGGTGACGCTCTCCAGCCATAGTGATCGGATTGTCTCCCTGGAGCCAGAGATGTTGGGCGGGATTCTCTAATAATTGGGCCATGTTCCCAGGCTGGCATGATAACCGGCACCAACCACTCCGGAGTCACCAGCCCCGAAAGTGAGGAATTCTCCCCTTTCTAGGGGGCTAGGTTAGCGCCGGAGTGATCCCCGCCAACTCCAGCAGGCGCGGAACGGCACACGGTGTTTTTTGGGCGGCGGCGGGATTCCCGCCACGCCGGTCGGGGGCCGTTGACAGCGATTTCCCCCCCCCCCGGCGATTCTCCGAGCCCCGATGGGCCGAGCGGCCCCAGTTTTGGCCAGTCCCACCGGCGTGAATTACTCACCTCACGCTTGGCGGGACCTGGCAGGTGAGTCTGCGGGGGTGGCCATTGGGCCTGGGGGGCCGTGAGGGGATCCGACCCCCGGGGAGGCCCCACAATGGCCTGGCCCGCGCGCGGTCAGGGCCTACCGATCTGCGGGCGGGGTGTTCCATGGGGGGACTTCTTTCCTCTGCATCGGGCCCCTGTAGGGCTCCGCCATATTGCCCGGGAGCCAGCGCGGAGAAGAGAACCGTTCGTTTTAAAAATCCTTGCTCAATCAATTGATGCACTATCAATTACCACAAAGACGAGAGTAGTGGAATAATCAAGGCTTTATTGAGCCAAGATGTTGTGCCTCCTGTAGCTGGAACCAGAATGGCTGCAGCACTGGCGAGTACACACATTTATATGCCGCCTACTGGGCGGAGCCAGCAGGCAGGGATTTACCCATGTACCTCGAGTATATGTGTTTTACCGTAATACATATAATACAGCTAGTGGTGACTACCACAATTTGAGAATGTGGAACTCGGAACACAAACAGATCAGCCATGATCTTATTGAATGGTGACGAATGGATATCGAGGGGCCAAATGGCCTACTTCTGCTCCTATGTTCATATGAGGTCAATCTGTCTGTTCATCCAGATATAAAAGATCCTATGCAAACACCAGTGAGGTATTCTGGCATCCTTGCAACATAACACTAAAATGGCTTGATTTTGCACTTTTAAAGTGGTCACTACTCAGCATTAATTTTTGAAAGAATTGCGATCTTGTGATAAAGGTTCAAACTCTAATAGCTCAAGATGTTTTCTGACACGTGTTATTGGCTGTGCCAGATTCATTTGGCTGATGTGATGTTCGATCAATGCTTTCCAAAAATGAGCAACTATACGTTACTAAAATTGGAAATACTTCTCACATATAATCATTGGGACTCATAACTTTCATCCAGCACCGTAAAATCATGGCCTCCTGGAATTACAAGAGTTTCAAATGCACTTACCTGCAAATCTCTGCTGGTTGGAGCTACTTAGGCCCTGCAGCCAAAGAATCACCGAAGGCCAGAGCGTGGTGTGACCCTGGTGTATTCAGGGAGGCCACACCCCCTTTATCACTCAATTGACTGCTGGAAAGCAGGTTGGTTTCAAGCGCCCAGTGAAACTGACAGGTCAGGGAGAAGGTAAGCAAATGGAATTTGGCTGGTCGGGTGCCGGGGGAACGGGGGGGGCGAGAGGAGATTGGTGCGGTTTCCAGTCTGCTCGCCGCAAGGTTGGGGTGGGAGGAGCTATTGGGGTTGGGGGTTGTTTTGGGAATACCCTGAGGGTTCATTAGTCGGGGGGGGGGGGGCAGTGGGGTCTGGAGTGTTTAAAATAGGTATGCAGAAGTTATTACTAGTTTTGTTTCTTTTGGAGTAACTATTGGTATAAGACTGGCAGAACTGTGTGAAATTAATGATTTGAATTGTTTTGTCGGATGGATCCCAGTGCAACACAAAGTTAGCACTTCTGGACAATTGCCACATACCGCCTTAGCTGGGAATTTCCGAGTGGGATTCCCCAGCACACACTGGGGGTACTCCTCAAATCAAACACCGGGGAGCCAGGAAATTACGGGCCTACGTTTATCAGAAAAATACCTTCTTCTTTGCCTTCATGCTACTTCTAAGATATAATAATAATTTGATAGTTAAGCAGAACAATCAATATGTCAGAATTAGGAATATTTACCTCGATATTTAGCAGCTTTAGATGCAGCAGCTCCACCTGAAACAATAGAGAATCAACTGGTAATGATGCAAAGAAGACGGGCTGTATGCAGACAATGTGATCAGAAACTTTCTGAAAATTAACAGCAACTCAGCATTCCTGAGTTATAATTTCACTGAATTTGTACATGTTAAGAACAATTACTCAAATTGAGCAAACATTGACCTCTGAATTTCATTGGGTGCATGACGAGCTGCTTAAAATTTGTAACAAAGAATTTCTGAAGAGGTTCTAACTATCTTTGCCAAGTTTCTTTTACTATTTATCGAACAAGATTGATTCTTGTGAAATTTCTAAATATCCCAAAAGCTGTGGATCTGCCTCAGGATACAATAGATGTTTTAAAACATTGTTATTCTACTGCCCTGGATACTAACATGTGTGGGTTATATAGGCAGATGGAAGAGTTTCAGAGGGAAACCACGAACTCCAGGTTTCGCTGGATCCATCTTTTGTGTTTGTCAGATCGCCCCAGCTGCCAGGGAAACCAGTGAGTCAGAACCAGTGATATGTCGGCACATGTGAGTCAAATACAATGGCACTGTTTTACTTTTTTCAATAATCTTTATTGTCACAAGTAGGCTTACATTAATACTGCAATGAAGTTACTGTGAAAGGTTCATAGTCACCACATTCCGGCGCCTGTTCGGGTACACAGAGGGAGAATTCAGAATGTCCAAATTACTTAACAGCACGTCTTTGGGGACTTATGGGAGGAAACCGGAGCACCCGGAGGAAACCCACGCAGACACGGGGAGAATGTTCAGACTCTGCACAGACAGTGACCCAAGCCGGGAATCGAACCTGGGACCCTGGCGCTGTGAAGCAACAGTGCACTCCATTGCAGGAGGTTTGAATGAATGAAAATACTTTAAAAACTCAAACTTTAATACCTGCGAATTTGGTAGTTTCAAATACGTAATTGCAAAATAAAAAGAGGGAAATGTCGAAACTCAGTCTTAATTGAACAAAGGATATGAAAACGCTAAACCCTCTTGGACTTGAATATACAAAAAAAAAATCAAGACTCCAGTAATTTATTATGGGAAGTTCTTAATTACCTCATGGTAACTTTTAAGCTCAGGACAAAATCAAAAATCTTAGTCAATTGATTTTTAAAAAAATTTAGAGGGCCCAATTCAATTTTTCCAATTAAGGGGCAATTTAGCGTGGCCAATCCACCTACCCTGCACATCTTTGGGTTGTGGGGGGTGAAACCTATGCAAACACGGGGAGAATGTGCAAACTCCACACGAATAGTGACCCAGAGCCGGGATAACCTGGGACATCAGGGCCGTGAGGCAACAGGGCTAACCCACTGCGCCACCATGCTGCCCATCTTAGCCAATTGATTGAACATGATCAGGCTACAAACAATTGCAAATTGGGACGTTTTGATTGCAGTAAGTCAAATCAACAGATGCAAATATTTTTCACTTTCGGGAGCCTCGGGGGTTGACAAAGCTCCTGGCTCGCTGAACTATAAAAAAACGTGAATTTTTTTAATGCACCCGTGTAGAATTACATAGGGTTGATAAATTCCTGAGTACCACTATACCTGATATCACCAGTTCTGTCATTTCAAGTTTTGGTATGCTTCTCATTATTCCGGGTTTTATATGTGTGCCCTTATCCATCTATGATGTTTATACAATTAATTTTAAATAAAAGAAATATCCCAGGAGTGGGATTCCCCAACTATTCAGAACACAAACATGCCCTTTGGTCAAACGTTTCAACTGCAGCCCATCAACCTTCCCTTCCTGGTTACTCGGTGAATCTTTCTTTTGCTGTTTCTGCTAATTTCACTCTGTGCCGGGTGCCTCCATTTGCACAGAATTGGGATGAGACAGACTTATACACTTTTTAAGAAGATGGAAGAAAGGAGAAAAAGGAAGAACATCAACCGAAGGTGGCAAGCTGAAATGCAGACACTTGAATAACAAGCTCAAAAGAGAAATGCAATAGGCACGAGAGCAAGGGCTGAAAGAAAAAAGCAGTGTGATATACGGAGCTTAATGGAGGGAAATGTATTTTCAAAGAAAGCAAATTACCCATTCCGATGCCAGGCTGGAGTCCTAATCCAGTGCCTAATCCAGCACCAGGCTGCACCCCTAGTCCAGTGCCTAATCCAGCGCCAGGCTGCACACCTAGACCAGTGCCTAATCCAGCGCCAGGCTGTACACCTAATCCAAGAGCTATATTGAGAAAACAAGAATTTAATAGTTGGATATAGTGAATCACTTTAAATAAAATAAAATTAGTGCAGATTTAGGATTTTTAGGCAAATTGTGGCCAACAGGGAAGTAATGTGAACTGAGAAATTCTGCTGCCTTTTTAATGCCAGACATTTATTTATTCTCCCGAACTTGACTTCCGGTGGTGGCAATGTGATGAGCAGTCGCACATGTGGTGGCTTCCGCCAGGATACCTGATTTTCAGTCCTTTTTGCTGGTTTATTATCGGTTTCCTTGGAGGAAATTGGTGTAGTTCTCAATGAAATAAGATCCTCTCGTACGAATAATGTCCAGTAAATATAACACAAGGCACAAGTTGGGCAAGGGATCGTCATCAGACTCCGTCTGTCCCTCAAGCCTTAGCAGGGGGGAAATGGCGAACCCTTCTGCTATGTTGTTGGCCCCTCACTGGTCGACGGAGACGTTGGTTAGCACCTTGATCAATTAATTTAAAAAGCAGTGCCAGGCAATCGCCGAGGATCTGGAGAAGTCGATGGAGGGGTCTTAGGCCCCCAATTCAAGCGGCCATGGCCAAAATGGACTGGTGGATAGAGATACAATGGGTGACAATACAGAAGGTGGGGGTGACGCTCTCCAGCCATAGTGATCGGATTGTCTCCCTGGAGCCAGAGATGTTGGGCGGGATTCTCTAATAATTGGGCCATGTTCCCAGGCTGGCGTGATAACCGGCACCAACCACTCCGGCGTCACCGGCACCCGAAAGTGAGGAATTCTCCCCTTTCTGGGGGGCTAGGTTAGCGTCGGAGTGATCCCCGCCAACTCCTGCAGGCGCGGAACGGCACACGGCGTTTCTTGGGCGGCGGCGGGATTCCCGCCACGCCGGTCGGGGGTGGTTGACAGCGATTTTCCCCCCCCCGGCGATTCTCCGAGCCCCGATGGGCCGAGCGGCCATCCAGTTTTGGCCAGTTCCACCGGCGTGAATTACTCACCTCACGCTTGGCGGGACCTGGCAGGTGAGTCTGCGGGGGTGGCCATTGGGCCTGGGGGGCCGTGAGGGGATCCGACCCCCGGGGAGGCCCCTCAATGGCCTGGCCCGCGGTCAGGGCCTACCGATCTGCGGGCGGGTTTGTTCCATGGGGGGACTTCTTTCCTCTGCATCGGGCCCCTGTAGGGCTCCGCCATATTGCCCGGGAGCCAGCGCGGAGAAGAGAACCGTTCGTTTTAAAAATCCTTGCTCAATCAATTGATGCACTATCAATTACCACAAAGTCGAGAGTAGTGGAATAATCAAGGCTTTATTGAGCCAAGATGTTGTGCCTCCTGTAGCTGCTACCAGATTGGCTGCAGCACCGGCGAGCGCACACATTTATACGCCGCCTACTGGGCGGAGCCAGCAGGCAGGAATTTACCCATGTACCTCGAGTACATGTGTCTTACCGTAATACATATAATACAGCTAGTGGTGACTACCACAATTTGGGAATGTGGAACTCGGAACATAAACAGATCAGCCATGATCTTATTGAATGGTGATGAATGGATATCGAGGGGCCAAGTGGCCTACTTCTGCTCCTATGTTCATATGAGGTCAATCTGTCTGTTCATCCAGATATAAAAGATCCTATGCAAACACCAGTGAGGTATTCTGGCATCCTTGCAACATAACACTACAATGGCTTGATTTTGCACTTTTAAAGTGGTCACTACTCAGCATTAATTTTTGAAAGAATTGCGAACTTCTGATAAAGGTTCAAACTCTAATAGCTCAAGATGTTTTCTGACACATGTTATTGGCTGTGCCAGATTCATTTGGCTGATGTGATGTTCGATCAATGCTTTCCAAAAATGAGCAACTATACGTTACTAAAATTGGAAATACTTCTCACATATAATCATTGGGACTCATAACTTTCATCCAGCACCGTAAAATCATGGCCTCCTGGAATTACAAGAGTTTCAAATGCACTAACCTGCAAATCTCTGCTGGTTGGAGCTACTTAGGCCCTGCAGCCAAAGAATCTCCGAAGGCCAGAGCGTGGTGTGACCCTGGTGTACTCAGGGAGGCCAGGCCCCCTTTATCACTCAACTGACTGCTGGAAAGCAGGTTGTTTTAAAGCGGCCAGTGAAACTGACAGGTCAGGGAGAAGGTAAGCAAATGGAATTTGGCTGGTCGGGTGCCAGGGGAGGGAGGGGGGGTGGGGGGGCGAGAGGAGATTGGTGCGGTTTCAAGTCTGCTCGCGGCAAGGTTGGGGTGGGAGGAGCTGTTGGAGTTGGGGGTTGTTTTGGGAATACCCTGAGGGTTCATTAGTCGGGGGGCGGGGGGGGGGGGGGTGGTGGAGTGGGGTCTGGAGTGTTTAAAATAGGTATGCAGAAGGTTTTACTTATTTTGTTTTTTTTGGAGTAACTATTGGTATAAAACTGGCAGAACTGTGTGAAATTAATGATTTGAATTATTTTGTCGGATGGATCCCAGTGCAAAGCAAAGTTAGCACTTCTGGACAATTGCCACATACCGCCTTAGCTGGGAATTTCCGAGTGGGACTCCCCAGCACACCTTGGGGGTACTCCTCAAATCAGACCCCGGGGGGCCAGGAAATTACGGGCCTACGTTTATCAGAAAAATAACTTCTTCTTTGCCTTTATGCTACTTCTAAGATATAATAATAATTTGATAGTTAAGCAGAACAATCAATATGTCAGAATTAGGAATATTTACCTCGATATTTAGCAGCTTTAGATGCAGCAGCTCCACCTGAAATAGAGAATCAACTGGTAATGATGCAAAGAAGACGGGCTGTCCGCAGACTATGTGATCAGCAACATTCTGAAAATTAACAGCAACTCAGCATTCCTGAGTTATAATTTCACTGAATTTGTACATGTTAAGAACAATTACTCAAATTGAGCAAACATTGACCTCTGAATTTCATTGGGTGCGTGACGAGCTGCTTAAAATTTGTAACAAAGAATTTCTTAAGAGGTTCTAACTATCTTTGCCAAGTTTCTTTTACTATTTATCGAACAAGATTGATACTTGTGAAATCTCAAAATATCCCAAAAGCTGTGGATCTGCCTCAGGATACAATAGATGTTTCAAAGCATTGTTATTCTACTGCCCTGGATACTAACATGTGTGGGTTACATAGGCAGATGGAAGAGTTTCAGAGGGAAACCACGAACTCCAGGTTTCGCTGGATCCATCTTTTGTGTTTGTCAGATCGCCCCAGCTGCCAGGGAAACCAGTGAGTCAGAACCAGTGATATGTCGGCACATGTGAGTCAAATACGATGGCACTGTTTTACTTTTTTCAATAATCTTTATTGTCACAAGTAGGCTTACATTAATACTGCAATGAAGTTACTGTGAAAAGCTCCTAGTCGCCACATTCCGGCGCTTGTTCGGGTACATAGAGGGAGAATTCAGAATGTCCAAATTACCTAACAGCACGTCTTTGGGGACTTATGGGAGGAAACCGGAGCACCCGGAGGAAACACACGCAGACACAGGGAGAATGTTCAGACTCTGCACAGACAGTGACCCAAGCCGGGAATCGAACCTGGGACCCTGGCGCTCTGAAGCAACAGTGCACTCCATTGCAGGAGGTTTGAATGAATGAAAATACTTTAAAAACCTAAACTTTAATACCTGCGAATTTGGTAGATTCAAATCCGTAATTGCAAAATATAAAGAGGGAAATGTCGAAACTCAGTCTTAATTGAACAAAGGATATGAAAACGCTAAACCCACTTGTACTTGAATATACAAAAAAAAATCAAGACTCCAGTAATTTATTATGGGAAGTTCTTAATTTCCTCATGGTAACTTTTAAGCTCAGGACAAAATCAAAAATCTTGGTCAATTGATTAAAAAAAAAATTTAGAGGACCCAATTCATTTTTTCCAAGTAAGGGGCAATTTATCATGGCCAATCCACCTACACTGCACATCTTTGGGCTGTGGGGGTGAAACCTACGCAAACACGGGGAGAATGTGCAAACTCCACACGGATAGTGACCCAGAGCCGGGATCGAACCTGGGACATCAGGGCCGTGAGGCAACAGGGCTAACCCACTGCGCTACCATGCTGCCCATCTTAGCCAATTGATTGAGCATGATCAGGCTACAAACAATTGCAAATTGGGACGTTTTGATTGCAGTAAGTCAAATCAACAGATGCAAATATTTTTCACTTACGGAAGCCTCGCGGGTTGGCAAAACTACTGGCTCGCTGAACTATAAAAAAACTTGGATTTTTTTTTAATGCACTCGTGTAGAATTACATAGGGTTGATACATTCCTGAGTACCACTATACCTGATATCACCAGTTCTGTCATTTCAAGTTTTGGTCTGCTTCTCATTATTCCGGGTTTTATATGTGTGCCCTTATCCATCTATGATGTTCATACAATTAATTTTAAATAAAAGAAATATCCCAGGAGTGGGATTCCCCAGCTATTCAGAACACAAACATGCCCTTTGGTCAAACGTTTCAACTGCAGCCCATCCACCTTCCCTTCCTGGTTACTCGGTGAATTTTTCTTTTTGTTTTTGTTAATTTCACTCTGTGCCGGGTGCCTCCATTTGCACAGAATTGGGATGAGACAGACTTATACACTTTTTAAGAAGATGGAAGAAAGGAGAAAAAGGAAGAATATCAACCGAAGAAGGCAAGCTGAAATACAGACACTTGAATAACAAGCTCAAAAGAGAAATGCAATAGGCACGAGAGCAAGGGCTGAAAGAAAAAAGCAGTGTGATATACGGAGCATAATGGAGGGAAATGTATTTTCAAAGAAAGCAAATTACCCATTCCGATGCCAGGCTGGAGTCCTAATCCAGTGCCTAATCCAGCACCAGGCTGCACCCCTAGTCCAGTGCCTAATCCAGCGCCAGGCTGCACACCTAGACCAGTGCCTAATCCAGCGCCAGGCTGCACACCTAATCCAAGAGCTATATTGAGAAAACAAGAATTTAATAGTTGGATATAGTGAATCACTTTAAATAAAATAAAATTAGTGCAGATTTAGGATTTGTAGGCAAATTGTGGCCAACAGGGAAGTAATGTGAACTGAGAAATTCTGCTGCCTTTTTAATGCCAGACATTTATTTATTCTCCCGAACTTGACTTCCGGTGGTGGCAATGTGATGAGCAGTCGCACATGTGGTGGCTTCCGCCAGGATACCTGATTTTCAGTCCTTTTTGCCTGGTTTATTATCGGTTTCCTTGGAGGAAATTGGTGTAGTTCAATGAAATAAGATCCTCTCGTACGAATAATGTCCAGTAAATATAACACAAGGCACAAGTTGCGCAAGGGATCGTCATCAGACTCCGTCTGTCCCTCAAGCCTTAGCAGGGGGGAAATGGCGAAGACTTCTGCTATGTTGTTGGCCCCTCACTGGTCGACGGAGACGTTGGTTAGCACCTTGATCAATTAATTTAAAAAGCAGTGCCAGGCAATCGCCGAGGATCTGGAGAAGTCGATGGAGGGGTCTTAGGCCCCCAATTCAAGCGGCCATGGCAAAATGGACTGGTGGATAGAGATACAATGGGTGACAATACAGAAGGTGGGGGTGACGCTCTCCAGCCATAGTGATCGGATTGTCTCCCTGGAGCCAGAGATGTTGGGCGGGATTCTCTAATAATTGGGCCATGTTCCCAGGCTGGCATGATAACCGGCACCAACCACTCCGGAGTCACCAGCCCCGAAAGTGAGGAATTCTCCCCTTTCTAGGGGGCTAGGTTAGCGCCGGAGTGATCCCCGCCAACTCCAGCAGGCGCGGAACGGCACACGGTGTTTTTTGGGCGGCGGCGGGATTCCCGCCACGCCGGTCGGGGGCCGTTGACAGCGATTTCCCCCCCCCCCGGCGATTCTCCGAGCCCCGATGGGCCGAGCGGCCCCAGTTTTGGCCAGTCCCACCGGCGTGAATTACTCACCTCACGCTTGGCGGGACCTGGCAGGTGAGTCTGCGGGGGTGGCCATTGGGCCTGGGGGGCCGTGAGGGGATCCGACCCCCGGGGAGGCCCCACAATGGCCTGGCCCGCGCGCGGTCAGGGCCTACCGATCTGCGGGCGGGTTTGTTCCATGGGGGGACTTCTTTCCTCTGCATCGGGCCCCTGTAGGGCTCCGCCATATTGCCCGGGAGCCAGCGCGGAGAAGAGAACCGTTCATTTTAAAAATCCTTGCTCAATCAATTGATGCACTATCAATTACCACAAAGACGAGAGTAGTGGAATAATCAAGGCTTTATTGAGCCAAGATGTTGTGCCTCCTGTAGCTGGAACCAGAATGGCTGCAGCACTGGCGAGTACACACATTTATATGCCGCCTACTGGGCGGAGCCAGCAGGCAGGGATTTACCCATGTACCTCGAGTATATGTGTTTTACCGTAATACATATAATACAGCTAGTGGTGACTACCACAATTTGAGAATGTGGAACTCGGAACACAAACAGATCAGCCATGATCTTATTGAATGGTGACGAATGGATATCGAGGGGCCAAATGGCCTACTTCTGCTCCTATGTTCATATGAGGTCAATCTGTCTGTTCATCCAGATATAAAAGATCCTATGCAAACACCAGTGCGGTATTCTGGCATCCTTGCAACATAACACTACAATGGCTTGATTTTGCACTTTTAAAGTGGTCACTACTCAGCATTAATTTTTGAAAGAATTGCGATCTTGTGATAAAGGTTCAAACTCTAATAGCTCAAGATGTTTTCTGACACGTGTTATTGGCTGTGCCAGATTCATTTGGCTGATGTGATGTTCGATCAATGCTTTCCAAAAATGAGCAACTATACGTTACTAAAATTGGAAATACTTCTCACATATAATCATTGGGACTCATAACTTTCATCCAGCACCGTAAAGTCATGGCCTCCTGGAATTACAAGAGTTTCAAATGCACTAACCTGCAAATCTCTGCTGGTTGGAGCTACTTAGGCCCTGCAGCCAAAGAATCACCGAAGGCCAGAGCGTGGTGTGACCCTGGTGTACTCAGGGAGGCCACACCCCCTTTATCACTCAACTGACTGCTGGAAAGCAGGTTGGTTTCAAGCGCCCAGTGAAACTGACAGGTCAGGGAGAAGGTAAGCAAATGGAATTTGGCTGGTCGGGTGCCGGGGGAAGGGGGGGGCGAGAGGAGATTGGTGCGGTTTCCAGTCTGCTCGCCGCAAGGTTGGGGTGGGAGGAGCTATTGGGGTTGGGGGTTGTTTTGGGAATACCCTGAGGGTTCATTAGTCGGGGGGGGGGGGGCAGTGGGGTCTGAAGTGTTTAAAATAGGTATGCAGAAGTTATTACTAGTTTTGTTTCTTTTGGAGTAACTATTGGTATAAGACTGGCAGAACTGTGTGAAATTAATGATTTGAATTGTTTTGTCGGATGGATCCCAGTGCAACACAAAGTTAGCACTTCTGGACAATTGCCACATACCGCCTTAGCTGGGAATTTCCGAGTGGGATTCCCCAGCACACACTGGGGGTACTCCTCAAATCAAACACCGGGGAGCCAGGAAATTACGGGCCTACGTTTATCAGAAAAATACCTTCTTCTTTGCCTTCATGCTACTTCTAAGATATAATAATAATTTGATAGTTAAGCAGAACAATCAATATGTCAGAATTAGGAATATTTACCTCGATATTTAGCAGCTTTAGATGCAGCAGCTCCACCTGAAACAATAGAGAATCAACTGGTAATGATGCAAAGAAGACGGGCTGTATGCAGACAATGTGATCAGAAACTTTCTGAAAATTAACAGCAACTCAGCATTCCTGAGTTATAATTTCACTGAATTTGTACATGTTAAGAACAATTACTCAAATTGAGCAAACATTGACCTCTGAATTTCATTGGGTGCATGACGAGCTGCTTAAAATTTGTAACAAAGAATTTCTTAAGAGGTTCTAACTATCTTTGCCAAGTTTCTTTTACTATTTATCGAACAAGATTGATTCTTGTGAAATCTCAAAATATCCCAAAAGCTGTGGATCTGCCTCAGGATACAATAGATGTTTTAAAGCATTGTTATTCTACTGCCCTGGATACTAACATGTGTGGGTTATATAGGCAGATGGAAGAGTTTCAGAGGGAAACCACGAACTCCAGGTTTCGCTGGATCCATCTTTTGTGTTTGTCAGATCGCCCCAGCTGCCAGGGAAACCAGTGAGTCAGAACCAGTGATATGTCGGCACATGTGACAGTCAAATACAATGGCACTGTTTTACTTTTTTCAATAATCTTTATTGTCACAAGTAGGCTTACATTAATACTGCAATGAAGTTACTGTGAAAAGCTCCTAGTCGCCACATTCCGGCGCCTGTTCGGATACACAGAGGGAGAATTCAGAATGTCCAAATTACCTAACAACACGTCTTTGGGGACTTGTGGGAGGAAACCGGAGCACCCGGAGGAAACCCACGCAGACACGGGGAGAATGTTCAGACTCTGCACAGACAGTGACCCAAGCCGGGAATCGAACCTGGGACCCTGGCGCTGTGAAGCAACAGTGCACTCCATTGCAGGAGGTTTGAATGAATGAAAATACTTTAAAAACTTAAACTTTAATACCTGCGAATTTGGTCGTTTCAAATACGTAATTGCAAAATATAAAGAGGGAAATGTCGAAACTCAGTCTTAATTGAACAAAGGATATGAAAACGCTAAACCCTCTTGGATTTGAATATACAAAAAAAAAATCAAGACTCCAGTAATTTATTATGGGAAGTTCTTAATTTCCTCATGGTAACTTTTAAGCTCAGGACAAAATCAAAAATCTTAGTCAAATGATTTTAAAAAAAATTTAGAGGACCCAATTCATTTTTTCCAATTAAGGGGCAATTTAGCGTGGCCAATCCACCTACCCTTCACATCTTTGGGTTGTGGGGGTGAAACCTACGCAAACACGGGGAGAATGTGCAAACTCCACACGAATAGTGACCCAGAGCCGGGATCGAACCTGGGACATCAGGGCCGTGAGGCAACAGGGCTAACCCACTGCGCCACCATGCTGCCCATCTTAGCCAATTGATTGAACATGATCAGGCTACAAACAATTGCAAATTGGGACGTTTTGATTGCAGTAAGTCAAATCAACAGATGCAAATATTTTTCACTTACGGGAGCCTCGGGGGTTGACAAAGCTACTGGCTCGCTGAACTATAAAAAAACGTGAATTTTTTTTAATGCACCCGTGTAGAATTACATAGGGTTGATAAATTCCTGAGTACCACTATACCTGATATCACCAGTTCTGTCATTTCAAGTTTTGGTATGCTTCTCATTATTCCGGGTTTTATATGTGTGCCCTTATCCATCTATGATGTTCATCCAATTAATTTTAAATAAAAGAAATATCCCAGGAGTGGGATTCCCCAGCTATTCAGAACACAAACATGCCCTTTGGTCAAACGTTTCAACTGCAGCCCATCAACCTTCCCTTCCTGGTTACTCGGTGAATTTTTCTTTTGCTGTTTTTGTTAATTTCACTCTGTGCCGGGTGCCTCCATTTGCACAGAATTGGGATGAGACAGACTTATACACTTTTTAAGAAGATGGAAGAAAGGAGAAAAAGGAAGAACATCAACCGAAGTTGGCAAGCTGAAATGCAGACACTTGAATAACAAGCTCAAAAGAGAAATGCAATAGGCACGAGAGCAAGGGCTGAAAGAAAAAAGCAGTGTGATATACGGAGCATAATGGAGGGAAATGTATTTTCAAAGAAAGCAAATTACCCATTCCGATGCCAGGCTGGAGTCCTAATCCAGTGCCTAATCCAGCACCAGGCTGCACCCCTAGTCCAGTGCCTAATCCAGCGCCAGGCTGCACACCTAGACCAGTGCCTAATCCAGCGCCAGGCTGCACACCTAATCCAAGAGCTATATTGAGAAAACAAGAATTTAATAGTTGGATATAGTGAATCACTTTAAATAAAATAAAATTAGTGCAGATTTAGGGGGCGTCATTCTCCGACACCCCGCCGGGTCGGAGAATGGCCGTTGGCCGCCGTGAATCCCGCCCCCGCCCCCGCCGAAGTCTCCGCTCCCGGAGATTGGGCGGGGGCGGGAATCCGGCCGCGCCGGTTGGTGGGACCCCCCGCTGGATTCTCCGGCCCGGATGGGCCGAAGTCCCGCCCAGGAATTGCCTGTCCCGCCGACGTAAATCAAACCTGGTATTTACCGGCGGGACCAGGCGGCATGGGCGGGCTCCGGGGTCCTAGGGGGGGCGCGGGGCGATCTGACCTCGGGGGGTGCCCCCACGGTGGCCTGGCCCGCGATCGGGGCCCACCGATCCGCGGGCGGGCCTGTGCCGTGGGGGCACTCTTTCCCTTCCGCCTCCGCCACGGCCTCCACCATGGCGGAGGCGGAAGTGACTCTCCCCACTGCGCATGCGCGGGAAACTGACAGTGGCCGCTGACGCTCCCGCGCATGCGCTGGGAAACTGACAGGGGCCGCTGACGCTCCCGCGCATGCGCCACATTTCCGCGCCAGCTGGCGGGGCAACAAACGCCATTTCCGCCAGCTGGCGGGGCGGAAATCCCTCCGGCATCGGCCTAGCCCCTCAATGTTGGGGCTAGGCCGCCAAAGATGCGGAGACTTCCGCACCTTTTTGCCGGCGCGATGCCCGTCTGATTTGCGCCGGCTGTGGCGCCAGTCGGCGGGCATCCCGCCGTTGGGGGAGAATTTCGCCCAGGATTTGTAGGCAAATTGTGGCCAACAGGGAAGTAATGTGAACTGAGAAATTCTGCTGCCTTTTTAATGCCAGACATTTATTTATTCTCCCGAACTTGACTTCCGGTGGTGGCAATGTGATGAGCAGTCGCACATGTGGTGGCTTCCGCCAGGATACCTGATTTTCAGTCCTTTTTGCCTGGTTTATTATCGGTTTCCTTGGAGGAAATTGGTGTAGTTCTCAATTAAATAAGATCCTCTCGTACGAATAATGTCCAGTAAATATAACACAAGGCACAATTTGGGCAAGGGATCGTCATCAGACTCTGTCTGTCCCTCAAGCCTTAGCAGGGGGGAAATGGCGAACCCTTCTGCTATGTTGTTGGCCCCTCACTGGTCGACGGAGACGTTGGTTAGCACCTTGATCAATTAATTTAAAAAGCAGTGCCAGGCAATCGCCGAGGATCTGGAGAAGTCGATGGAGGGGTCTTAGGCCCCCAATTCAAGCGGCCATGGCCAAAATGGACTGGTGGATAGAGATACAATGGGTGACAATACAGAAGGTGGGGGTGACGCTCTCCAGCCATAGTGATCGGATTGTCTCCCTGGAGCCAGAGATGTTGGGCGGGATTCTCTAATAATTGGGCCATGTTCCCAGGCTGGCGTGATAACCGGCACCAACCACTCCGGCTTCACCGGCCCCCGAATGTGAGGAACTCTCCCCTTTCTAGGGGGCTAGGTTAGCGCCGGAGTGATCCCCGCCAACTCCAGCAGGCGCGGAACGGCACACGGCGTTTTTTGACCGGCGGCGGGATTCCCGCCACGCCGGTGGGGGCCGTTGACAGCGATTTCCCCCCCCCCCCCCCCGGCGATTCTCCAAGCCCCGATGGGCCGAGAGGCCATCCAGTTTTGGCCAGTCCCACCGGCGTGAATTACTCACCTCACGCTTGGCGGGATTTGGCAGGTGAGTCTGCGGGGGTGGCCATTGGGCCTGGGGGGCCGTGAGGGGATCCGACCCCTGGGGAGGCCCCACAATGGCCTGGCCCACGATCAGGGCCTACCGATCTGCGGGCGGGTTTGTTCCATGGGGGGACTCCTTTCCTCTGCATCGGGCCCCTGTAGGGCTCCGCCATATTGCCCGGGAGCCAGCGCGGAGAGGAGAACCGTTCGTTTTAAAAATCCTTGCTCAATCAATTGATGCACTATCAATTACCACAAAGACGAGAGTAGTAGAATAATCAAGGCTTTATTGAGCCAAGATGTTGTGCCTCCTGCAGCTGCTACCAGAATGGTTGCAGCACCGGCGAGCACACGCATTTATATGCCGCCTACTGGGCGGAGCCAGCAGGCAGGGATTTACCCATGTACCTCGAGTACATGTGTCTTACCGTAATACATATAATACAGCTAGTGGTGACTATCACAATTTGGGAATGTGGAACTCGGACCACAAACAGATCAGCCATGATCTTATTGAATGGTGACGAATGGATATCGAGGGGCCAAATGGCCTACTTCTGCTCCTATGTTCATATGAGGTCAATCTGTCTGTTCATCCAGATATAAAAGATCCTATGCAAACACCAGTGAGGTATTCTGGCATCCTTGCAACATAACACTACAATGGCTTGATTTTGCACTTTTAAAGTGGTCACTACTCAGCATTAATTTTTGAAAGAATTGCGATCTTGTGATAAAGGTTCAAACTCTAATAGCTCAAGATGTTTTCTGACACGTGTTATTGGCTGTGCCAGATTCATTTGGCTGATGTGATGTTCGATCAATGCTTTCCAAAAATGAGCAACTATACGTTACTAAAATTGGAAATACTTCTCACATATAATCATTGCGACTCATAACTTTCATCCAGCACCGTAAAGTCATGGCCTCCTGGAATTACAAGAGTTTCAAATGCACTTACCTGCAAATCTCTGCTGGTTGGAGCTACTTAGGCCCTGCAGCCAAAGAATCTCCGAAGGCCAGAGCGTGGTGTGACCCTGGTGTACTCAGGGAGGCCACACCCCCTTTATCACTCAACTGACTGCTGGAAAGCAGGTTGGTTTCAAGCGCCCAGTGAAACTGACAGGTCAGGGAGAAGGTAAGCAAATGGAATTTGGCTGGTCGGGTGCCGGGGGAAGGGGGGGCGAGAGGAGATTGGTGCGGTTTCCAGTCTGCTCGCCGCAAGGTTGGGGTGGGAGGAGCTATTGGAGTTGGGGGTTGTTTTGGGAATACCCTGAGGGTTCATTAGTCAGGGGGGGGGGGGCAGTGGGGTCTGGAGTGTTTAAAATAGGTATGCAGAAGTTATTACTAGTTTTGTTTCTTTTGGAGTAACTATTGGTATAAGACTGGCAGAACTGTGTGAAATTAATGAATTGAATTGTTTTGTCGGATGGATCACAGTGCAACACAAAGTTAGCACTTCTGGACAATTGCCACATACCGCCTTAGCTGGGAATTTCCGAGTGGGATTCCCCAGCACACACTGGGGGTACTCCTCAAATCAAACACCGGGGAGCCAGGAAATTACGGGCCTACGTTTATCAGAAAAATACCTTCTTCTTTGCCTTCATGCTACTTCTAAGGTATAATAATAATTTGATAGTTAAGCAGAACAATCAATATGTCAGAATTAGGAATATTTACCTCGATATTTAGCAGCTTTAGATGCAGCAGCTCCACCTGAAACAATAGAGAATCAACTGGTAATGATGCAAAGAAGACGGGCTGTATGCAGACAATGTGATCAGAAACTTTCTGAAAATTAACAGCAACTCAGCATTCCTGAGTTATAATTTCACTGAATTTGTACATGTTAAGAACAATTACTCAAATTGAGCAAACATTGACCTCTGAATTTCATTGGGTGCATGACGAGCTGCTTAAAATTTGTAACAAAGAATTTCTTAAGAGGTTCTAACTATCTTTGCCAAGTTTCTTTTACTATTTATCGAACAAGATTGATTCTTGTGAAATCTCAAAATATCCCAAAAGCTGTGGATTTGCCTCAGGATACAATAGATGTTTTAAAGCATTGTTATTCTACTGCCCTGGATACTAACATGTGTGGGTTATATAGGCAGATGGAAGAGTTTCAGAGGGAAACCACGAACTCCAGGTTTCGCTGGATCCATCTTTTGTGTTTGTCAGATCGCCCCAGCTGCCAGGGAAACCAGTGAGTCAGAACCAGTGATATGTCGGCACATGTGACAGTCAAATACAATGGCACTGTTTTACTTTTTTCAATAATCTTTATTGTCACAAGTAGGCTTACATTAATACTGCAATGAAGTTACTGTGAAAGGTTCATAGTCACCACATTCCGGTGCCTGTTCGGGTACACAGAGGGAGAATTCAGAATGTCCAAATTACCTAACAGCACGTCTTTGGGGACATGTGGGAGGAAACCGGAGCACCCGGAGGAAACCCACGCAGACACGGGGAGAATGTTCAGACTCTGCACAGACAGTGACCCAAGCCGGGAATCGAACCTGGGACCCTGGCGCTGTGAAGCAACAGTGCACTCCATTGCAGGAGGTTTGAATGAATGAAAATACTTTAAAAACTTAAACTTTAATACCTGCGAATTTGGTCGTTTCAAATACGTAATTGCAAAATATAAAGAGGGAAATGTCGAAACTCAGTCTTAATTGAACAAAGGATATGAAAACGCTAAACCCTCTTGGATTTGAATATACAAAAAAAAAATCAAGACTCCAGTAATTTATTATGGGAAGTTCTTAATTTCCTCATGGTAACTTTTAAGCTCAAGACAAAATCAAAAATCTTAGTCAATTGATTTTAAAAAAAATTTAGAGGACCCAATTCATTTTTTCCAATTAAGGGGCAATTTAGCGTGGCCAATCCACCTACCCTGCACATCTTTGGGTCGTGGGGGTGAAACCTACGCAAACACGGGGAGAATGTGCAAACTCCACACGAATAGTGACCCAGAGCCGGGATCGAACCTGGGACATCAGGGCCGTGAGGCAACAGGGCTAACCCACTGCGCCACCATGCTGCCCATCTTAGCCAATTGATTGAACATGATCAGGCTACAAACAATTGCAAATTGGGACGTTTTGATTGCAGTAAGTCAAATCAACAGATGCAAATATTTTTCACTTACAGGAGCCTCGGGGGTTGACAAAGCTACTGGCTCGCTGAACTATAAAAAAACGTGAATTTTTTTTAATGCACCCGTGTAGAATTACATAGGGTTGATAAATTCCTGAGTACCACTATACCTGATATCACCAGTTCTGTCATTTCAAGTTTTGGTCTGCTTCTCATTATTCCGGGTTTTATATGTGTGCCCTTATCCATCTATGATGTTCATCCAATTAATTTTAAATAAAAGAAATATCCCAGGAGTGGGATTCCCCAGCTATTCAGAACACAAACATGCCCTTTGGTCAAACGTTTCAACTGCAGCCCATCCACCTTCCCTTCCTGGTTACTCGGTGAATTTTTCTTTTGCTGTTTTTGTTAATTTCACTCTGTGCCGGGTGCCTCCATTTGCACAGAATTGGGATGAGACAGACTTATACACTTTTTAAGAAGATGGAATAAAGGAGAAAAAGGAAGAATATCAACCGAAGTTGGCAAGCTGAAATACAGACACTTGAATAACAAGCTCAAAAGAGAAATGCAATAGGCACGAGAGCAAGGGCTGAAAGAAAAAAACAGTGTGATATACGGAGCATAATGGAGGGAAATGTATTTTCAAAGAAAGCAAATTACCCATTCCGATGCCAGGCTGGAGTCCTAATCCAGTGCCTAATCCAGCACCAGGCTGTACACCTAGTCCAGTGCCTATTCCAGCGCCAGGCAGCACACCTAGACCAGTGCCTAATCCAGCGCCAGGCTGCAGACCTAATCCAAGAGCTATATTGAGAAAACAAGAATTTAATAGTTGGAAATAGTGAATCACTTTAAATAAAATAAAATTAGTGCAGATTTAGGATTTTTAGGCAAATTGTGGCCAACAGGGAAGTAATGTGAACTGAGAAATTCTGCTGCCTTTTTAATGCCAGACATTTATTTATTCTCCCGAACTTGACTTCCGGTGGTGGCAATGTGATGAGCAGTCGCACATGAGGTGGCTTCCGCCAGGATACCTGATTTTCAGTCCTTTTTGCCTGGTTTATTATCGGTTTCCTTGGAGGAAATTGGTGTAGTTCTCAATGAAATAAGATCCTCTCGTACGAATAATGTCCAGTAAATATAACACAAGGCACAAGTTGGGCAAGGGATCGTCATCAGACTCCTTCTGTCCCACAAGCCTTAGCAGGGGGGAAATGGCGAACCCTTCTGCTATGTTGTTGGCCCCTCACTGGTCGATGGAGATGTTGGTTAGCACCTTGATCAATTAATTTAAAAAGCAGTGCCAGGCAATCGCCGAGGATCTGGAGAAGTCGATGGAGGGGTCTTAGGCCCCCAATTCAAGCGGCCATGGCCAAAATGGACTGGTGGATAGAGATACAATGGGTGACAATACAGAAGGTGGGGGTGACGCTCTCCAGCCATAGTGATCGGATTGTCTCCCTGGAGCCAGAGATGTTGGGCAGGATTCTCTAATAATGGGGCCATGTTCCCAGGCTGGCGTGATAACCGGCACCAACCACTCCGGCATCACCGTCCCCTGAAATTGAGGAATTCTCCCCTTTCTAGGGGGCTAGGTTGGCGCCGGAGTGATCCCCGCCAACTCCAGCTGGCGCGGAATGGCACACGGCGTTTTTTGGGCGGCGGCGGGATTCCCGCCACGCCGGTCGGGGGCTGTTCACAGCGATTTTCCCCGCCCGGTGATTCTCCAAGCCCCGATGGGCCGAGCGGCCATCCAGTTTTGGCCAGTCCCGCCGGTGTGAATTACTCACCTCACGCATGGCGGGACCTGGCAGGTGAGTCTGCGGGGGTGGCCATTGGGGGTGGGGTGGGGGTGGGGGGTGGGGGGGGGAGTGCGTGAGGGGATCCGACCCCTGGGGAGGCCCCACAGTGGCCTGGCCCGCAATCAGGGCCTACCGATCTGCGGGCGGGTTTGTTCCATGGGGGGACTTATTTCCTCTGCATCGGACCCCTGTAGTGCTCCGCCATATTGCACGGGAGCCAGCGCGGAGAAGAGAACCCCCTCGCATGCACGGAAATACACAAGCCGGTCCGCGCATGCGATAGATCACTCTGGCCCTTCCGCGCATGGGCGAACTCGGCGCCGGCTGGAGTGCCGCCAACCCATCCGCCGTCCACCTAGCCCCCGAAAGTTCGGAGAATTCCTTAGTTTGAAGGTGGATGTGGTTTTCCTCCAGGAGACCCATCTGAAAATCAAAGATCAAACAAGACTGCGGAAGGGTTATGCGGGGCAGGAATATCACTTGGACTTTGATTGTAAGGCCTGGGTGCCGCTGTGTTGATTAATGAGAGGATGGCTTTTTCCACGGTTAATGGATTGGCAGACCCAGGTGGGAGGTACGCTATCATCAGCGGATCGTTGGCGGTTCCGCCAGTGGTGTTGGGCAGTGGTGTTCGTCAATGTGTATGCTCTGAACTGGGATGACACAGCAATCATTAATAAGGTGCTGGCTTCTACCCCAGGCCTTGACTCACATTAGTTAATAGTGGGTCGGGGTCTTCAATTGTGTTTTGGATCTGAGATAGGATAGGTCGAATCCCAAGTCTCTGAGTCCATCTGGGGTGGTGAAGGAGTTATTGGTATTCATGGATCAGATTTGGGGGCTGGGAGACCAGGGAGTGCAGATCCGTGGAGATATATGTTTCCAAGGAATAAGGAGTTTTCTTTTTTTTCCCACATTCATCGGATTTACTCCCAGATTGACTTCTTCATGGTGGGTTGGTCTCTTTTCTCTAGGGTGAGGAGGGCTGGGTACTCAACGATCATTACGTCGGAGTTGCTCTGCATTTTGTGGACTTGATGTTGGAGCCGGGCTTTTCTCATCAACTCCCATGGAGATTGGACACAGCGTTGTTCATGGATAAGGGATTTTGTGAGCGTGCGTCCTCTGCCATTGGGGTGTATGTTGCATTCAATAGGAGTGAAGTGGTCTTGCTTTCTACGCTCTGGGAAGCCCTGAAGGGGGCTATTAGGGGGGAGATATTCTCTTATGAGGTGCATAGGGATGAATCTGGGAAGGTGGAGAGGCAGAGACTGGTGGATGCCATTCTCGACCTCCCGTACTCGGTTGCCCCGACACCGGAGTTATTGGTGGAAGAAAAGAAATTGCAAATGGATTTTGAGTTGTTGTCTCTGTATTTTATTTAAGGTTTGGCTTTTTTCATGGAGGGTGAGGGCGAGCTTGGGGGGTTGTTGTGTTTGTGTTATAATGAAAATTTTGGTCCGGATAAAAATATTTTAAAATTATTCCAAACTTTTTTTCTTCAATGAAAAATGGAGGTGGTGCTGCATTACCGGAGATTCCACATTTTGGATGAAATGACAGAGGCCACTTTGCCTGTTTACGTTGATATGAAAGGTCCAATGACATTATCCAAAAAAGAATGCGTCTCCGCGGCTTTCACCAGCACTAACATAAACTGAAGGCTGTTCAACATAAAGTTTGGAAAAAAATTGAGATCACAATTTTTTAAATACAAATTTAGAGTGGTCAATTCTTTTTCTTCCAGTTAAGGGTCAATTTAGCGTGGCTAATCCAGCTACTCTACACACCTTTGGGTTGTGGGGTTGAGACCCACGCAAACACGGAGAGAATGTGTAAACTCCACACAGGCAGCGACCCGGGTCCTGGTACCACGAGGCAGCAGTGCTAACCACTGTACCACCGTGCCACCCTGAGATCACAATAAGAAAAGTTCAAACCCCGTTAATGAAGGCTCCTGATGTTTTCTGCCTCATGTTAGTGGTTGTGCCAGATCATTTGGCTGATGTGATGCTCCAAGAATTAGCGGTGTAGGTCACTAATACGAAAATGCTTCTCACATATAGTCATTACATATAACAGGAAAATTCCCATCTCTTTAACGTGATGTTGGCTTTTTTGTTTCTCAAAGATAATAATTTGACAGTTAGGTAGACCAGTGAATATGTCAGTAGTATGTACCTCTATATTTAGCAGCTTTTGATGCAGCAACTCCACCTGTAATGATAGAGAATTGACAGATAATGATTCAGCTCGGACTTTGTATCCAGGTAAGACTGGTGAATTCTGAAGGTTACAGCAACATAGCATTCCTGAGGAATAGTTTTTGGATATTTTCCTCATTGACCGAAATTGTTTAAATTGAGCCGAGGTTAACTTTGAAATTCCATTAATTGCATGAATGCCCAACTAACTTATTTTATCTGTTTCTGGCAATTTGTTTAAAATTTTCAGAACTAGGTTAACGCTTTTTGAACTCTCAAAATATCCCAAGAAAACAATATATTCCAAGACATGTGGTGAGCATGGTGTATTTTTTATCCCAAACAGGATTTTCCTAAATATTGTAAGAGCTGCTTTTTTAATGCTTTGTGAGCAGCAATGGTCCCTCACACCTTTCTTGATATTCTTGCTTGACCAATAGAACTTGCCGAAGCGTTTCACTAAAAGTGGTGACACTGACACTATTTTGGGTACTCATCTGCCCTCAAGTCTGTCAGATGTCACATCATTGAGCATTGTAAGCAAGCCCCATTCACAAGAACTATCTGGTGAAAGTGGTAGGGATTGATGAACATGCTGTAATTGACTAAAGCTTGCACTAACTATAATATGCCCTGGTCTCCTTGATCTTAAATGCATGTGTGTTAAGTTCCACAGATATTCACTGTAGCATCGAATTCCACATTCAAATCACTATCTGGGTAAAATTGTTTATCGTGAATTCCCTATTGGATGAACACTAACATGTTCGCTGCTGTTGAGGGTAACATTGGCATCAAGGAGCCAATTTACACTGGAACCAGGAGCATCTGATACCAAGAAATGGTCTCTGGGAGCCTTGCTGATGGTCCACCCTCATCCCCATCATTCTTGGACTTGAAATGCTCAAGTTTGGCCAGTTCTACCTACACTTACCCTGATTTACCTCAAGCTGTTCCAAAGCTGGCCTAAAGCCTGCTTAGAGGTGCGGATCTAAGTAAATCAGGTGGAGTGTGAAAACACCCCAAAAGCCACAACAGCAACACTGACATAGCTCACCATCCCATTCAACCTGCCTCAACACAGATCACTCCCTGACAGAGCAGACCTACCCCCACGACACCTACTCCCAACAGAGCTCATCTCCCCCACTAATGTGGCTCAACCCTTCCTAACGCAGCTCACTTCTCTCTCAACACAGCTCATCTCACTCCTGCCCACCACCCTCCATCCTCAGCTGCCAGGGAACTCAATGAGTCAAAATCAGTGATATCCATAGAATCCCCACAGTACAGAAGGAGGCCATTTGGCCCAATGAGTCTGCACCGACCCTCTGAAAGAGCACCCTAGCAAGACCCATGCCCCCACCCTATCCCTGTAACCCCACCTAACCTTTTGAACACTAAGTGGCAAATTTAGCATGGCCAATCCACCTACCTGCACATCTTTGGACTGTGGGAGGAAACTGGAGCACACAGAGAAAACTCACCCAGACACGGAGAGAAAGTGCAAACTCCACACAGTCACCCAAGGTCGGAATCGAGTCCGGGTCTCTGGCGCTGTGAGACAGCAGTGCTAACCACTGTGCCACTGAGTCACCCTCGCAATATAATGCAATAGGCATTCTAAAGTGCCAGCCCAAAGAGAGCCTTTCAAACTGATGATCTAAAGAATGAGAGGAATCACTGATGATGGCCTGGGTGGACACTTCCATTTGCACAGCATTGGGATGAGACAGACTTATACATTTGTGAAAGAGTTTAATGTAGGAAAATATATTTCAAAAGACAGTAATTTACCCAATCCAAAGCCAGGCTGGACACCTATTCCTGTGCCAGGCTGGATTCCTAATCCAGTGCCCGGCTGCACACCTAGTCCAACTCCAGGCTGCACACCCAGGCCAAGACCTATATTGTGAGAACAACAATTTAATAATCAGAAATAATGAATCACTTCATAAAATTAGTGCAAATTTAAGAATTTATGGTCAATCGTGACTAATGATGAAGTGATGGGCAGTATTCTCCCCAAAAAATAACTGATTGTCATTTCGGGTGTGGAGACCAGCCATGATTCCCTCCGGCTTCGCACCGCACCGGTGACCGGGGAGGTGCCGGGGACACAGAGGGAAAGATTACCGGCAGCCGGGAGAATCCAGCTTCAAGCTGTCCCGGCATATTTAAACTATGATTTAAATATGGCCATCTGGTTCACACCCAGCGAGTGTGTGAACCAGAAAACGGCAGCTCAGCGGGCCGTGCGGAATGTGTACTGTTTGGTGCCGGTCGCCCGTTTCGGGGCTTTCCTGCTATTCTCCCAACATAGCAGGAACTGTGTCGGGCGCAAGGCGGCCAGAGATTCGCCCGCAATGTGAAACAAAGGAATCTTGGGACCTTTTTAATTTCAGCCATTAATTTCAACACTTAAGCTGAACAGTTATTCTCCTTAAGAATGTTTCTTCTATGAACGATGGAGGAAGTTCTCCATTGTTGGAGGCATCATCTTTTTGATGAGATGATAGGGCAGTGAATATGTCAGTAGTAAGTTGATTTACCTCCATATTTAGCAGCTTTAGATGCAGCAGCTCCACCTGAAATGATAGAGAATTGACAGACAATGATACAGCCATGACCGTCTGTATACAGGTATGAAGAGAAGCGTTCTGAAGATTACAGCAACATCGCATTCATGAGAAATAGGTTTTCTGAAATTATACTCATTCAACAAATTGCACAAATCAAGCCAATGTTGGCCTCTGCATTTAATGAAGTGAACACCCAACTGCAGAAAAATTGTGACAGAATTTCAGAAGAGGTTTTGACTGGCTTTGGCAAATTTGTTTAATGTTTTTGAACTCGATTAACACTTGTGAACATTCATAATATCCCAAGCGGGACTAAGCGTTTCATTAAAAGTGGACACAGTAAGAAGTCTTACAACACCAGGTTAAAGTCCAACAGGTTTGTTTCAAATCACTAGCTTTCGGAGCACTGCTCCTTCCTCATGGCTGACCTGATTAACCCTCACCTCCACTTACCCGCCTTATCTCCAGAACTCTCGATTCCCTTACTGAATAAACATCTATCTATCTCAGTCTTGAACATACTTGACGGCCCAGCCTCTGCAGCCCTCTGTGCTAAAGAATTCCACAGATTCACTACCCTCCTCATCTGTCTTAAATGGGAAGCCCTTTACTTTGAAATTATGTCCTGGACTCTTCCACCAGAGGAAATATCCTCTCAGCATCTATCCTGTCAAGCCGCTTGAGAATCCCATGGGCGTAATCGAATGGCTATGCTGCACCCGAAAAGCAGCGCGCTGTGGAGCAACGTAGCCGGTAGAAGCTGGGATACCCCGCTCCCGGGATCTACCAGGCTTGCAACGCCTCGCGAGATCAAATCTGCATATTAAAGCGAGACAGCTGGTCTAACTCTAATATGCAGTTTCATGAGGCACTCGAGACGTTGGAATCAATCCCATTCGCCACGGAGACCTCAGGCGAGCATCATTCAATACTGGTCTCCACAAATGGGAACGGCACTTGTGGGGGTCTACCAGGGGCTTGGAGGCCCCCAGTGCATGCCCGTTGGGCAGGGTGGCACCCTGGCACTCCTGGTGCCACTTGGGCACCCTGGCACTGTCAGCCTGGCACACCAGCAGTGCCAGCCTAGTATCCTGGCACTGCCACCTGGGTGCCAGCCTAGCAGTGCCAAGGTGCACAGGTGGCACTGCCAGCTGACAGGGGCACTGCCAGGTCCCAGGATGACACTTCCAAGTTGCCAAGCTGACATTTTCATGCAATCAGGTCTGCATGCCCCGTGTGGATGTTGGGGAGGATGCAGGGGTGCCTGTCTACCCCCTCATAGTGAGTTGGGGCTCAGGGGGAGCCGGGTGTCGGGTAGGTTGCCTCGGAGATCAGTACGCCATTTAAAAATGGCTCCTGATCGCTTGCTAGACTGAGGAGTTCCGGCGAGTGGAACTCCTCAGTGCAGCAAACAGGGCTCTGCTTGACCTCGGCCGCACGTACCCCGCAGAGTCCCCCTATCAAACCCAAGTGACGATTGGGAGCTTTGTGTTTCTCGGCACTGCGAGAGTCGGAAAACACACGGCTAAACACGCTCCCTATGGGACTTTGTTCCCATTGCGTTAAATCGTGCACTATATGTCTCAATAAGGTTGTTTCTCATTCTTCTAAACTGCAATGAGTATCTGCCCAACCCACTTATCCCTCCATACCTGGGATCAACCTAATGAACCTCTCTGGACTGCATCCAATGCCAGCATATATTTCCTTAGATAAGGGGACCAAAGCTGTTTAGTATTCTAGGTGTGGTCTAATTAGTCCCTTGTATAGTTTCAGCCGGACTTCCCAAATGTACACTCCAGTCCCTTTGAAATAAAGGGCAACATTCCATTTGCCTTCCCAGTTACCTGCTGAACTGCACGAGGACCCTCAAATCCCTCTGTGCTGCAGTTTTCTGTAAACTTTCTCCATTTAAATAATATTCAGCTCCTTTATTCTTCCTAGTAAAGTGCATAACTTCGTAATTTTCCACATTATATTCAATATGCCAAGTTTTGCCCACTCACCTAATCTGTCTGTATGCCTCTGTAGACTTTGTGTCAAGCTCACCATTTGCCTTCCCACCTATTTTTGTGTTATCCGGAAACTTGACAAGAGTACACTTACTTTCCGAATCCAAGTCATTAACATATATTGTAAACAATTGCGGCGCCATCACAGATCCCTGTGGCACTCCATTAGTGACAGGTACAATCCTGAAAATGCCCCTCTTGTCCCAGCTCTCTGTCTTCTATCCTCTATCCGTGCTAAGATACTACCTCAGAAACCATTGGATCTTCGCTTATTAAGTAGCTGTTGGTGTGGTACCTAATCTAACGCTTTTTGGGACTCCCAAGTATATTCCATCTACTGGTTCCCTCTCATCTATCCTAATCATTACTATGTTATTCTCGACTTCTGAATAACGACTGTAGACTTACAGTTAACACAAACACTTTATTCAAAGGGTTCCTTCTGCTTCCAGAGCTCAACTAGATGTAAAACAGTCAAGAGGTATCACCACTGAAACTAAGGTAAACTGCCTATGCTAAGCTATCCCTGTGCGTTGCTGCTCACTAGCTCTGTGCTTCTAAAAGAGGCGGATCCTGCCTTGGGCTCGACCCTTTATACGCGTCTCTGATGCTCCCTCTAGTGATGCTGTGGCTGTCACATCTGTGCTGCAGTCCCTGGTGTATGTACGGATGTATGTGCAGATGTACAGATCACTACATTCCCTCCCCCTTTTGACTTGATATGTTTTCTAGACTGGCCTCAAGAAAACTGTACATAACAAGTGGTGAGAATATGCAAAGCTGCACACTGCGAAAATGATAAAGTAATACAGAAACAACTAACAGTGTTATGAGTCCATCGTGAGAAATGTTCAGATTTGTCTTGTGCGAGTGTTGAAGTGTCGTTACAAATCTATCCGGTCGGGTGCCTTACGGCTTCTGCTGGAGTGTCTTAACGGTGGTGGTGGGGATGACGGTTTGATGCCATCACGAGTACTGTCAGGCGTTGTGTGGCGAGGAACGTCCTGTGGACTAATGGACTTGGTCAAGTCCAGTGTGGGAAACACTGGCGTTCTAGGCCGAAGCATTAACTGATCCCGGCGGTTATGGCGAAAGAGTACTCCCGCCGACGACTTGACAATGTAGGACCGTGGTGCCTCCTGCCTGATCACCGTGGCTGGCTCAGACCATCCGCCTTCTGGGTCCCTGATCCTGACAATGTCGCCCATGTTCAGTGGCTTGAGTGGGATCACATGTTGATCGTAGTATTGTTTTTGTTTGGACCGTAGTACCCGCATTTTGTCGAGTACCAGAGCGTTATCACTGGGAGGGTTGTCCGGTTGTCCTTGCCGAAGAGCATCTGGGCTGGCGACCGTCCTGAGTACAATGGGGTTGCTCGGTAGGACAACAGCGCTAGGTTGATGTCAGAGCGTGAATCTGTTGCCTTGTTAATAAGTTGTTTAACAATGTGGACACCCTTTTCCACTTTCCCATTTGACTGTGGGTAGCGCGGACTGGATGTTACATGCCGAAAGCTGTAGCGGTCTGAGAACTCTTTCCATTCCCAGCTCGCGAAGCAGGGACCATTATCTGGCATGACCTCACGCGGGATTCCATGTCGCGTGAATGTCTCCTGGCATGCCTTGATGACAGATGATGACGTGAGATCATGGAGTTTCATTACCTCCGGGTAGTTTGAGTAATAGTCCATGATCAAGACGTAATCACGCCCTGTGGCATGAAATAGGTCAATGCCCACTTTTCTCCACGGCGCCATTGTGAGTTTGTGTTGCTGCAGTGGTTCTTTACACTGTGCGGGTTTATGTCTTTGACAGGTGTCACATGTCATGACCATGTCCGTTATGTCTTGATTCATGCCGGGCCAGTACACAGCCTGTCGTGCTCGCCTTTTGCATTTCTCAATTCCTAGGTGGCCTTCATGAATCTTACCTTGATTTCTCGAGGAATTAAGGGCTATGGAGAGAGAGCGGGTAAATGGAGTTGAAATCAGCCATGATTGAATGGTGGAGTGGACTCGATGGGCCGAATGGCCTTACTTCCACTCCTATGTCTTATGGTCTTACGTAGCATCTCGGCGCGGAGTGTCGCCGGAATCACAATCTGCGCATTGCGTAGCAGCAGGCCGTCAACTTCAATCAGTTCTGACTTGACATTCTGAAATTGTCGACATTTTGTCCCCTCGTCCTACCATGCTGGAGTAGGTGCAGCACCCTCCGTAAGGTTGCGTCTTTCTGCACCTCCTGGCGGATTAGGCAAAGCTTCTCATCCGAAGCAGGCAAATTCTCCATGCATAACTGTGTTTGGGCCTCAATTTCTCCAATAGGGGCTAATGGTGCGTTGTCAGTGCCAATTGATAGGGACAGTGCATCGGCAATGGCAAGATCTCTTCCCGGAGTGTATACTAGGGTGAAATCATACCTTCGCAGCTTCATCATGATGCGCTGCAGACGAGGTGTCATGTCATTTAGATCCTTGTCTGTGATGTGAACCAACGGTCTGTGGTCGGTTTCCACTATGAATGTGGGCAGGCCGTACACATAGTCATGGAACTTCGGAAACCCAGCGAGGAGTCCGAGACATTCTTTTTCGATTTGTGCATATCTGCACTCAGATGCGGTCATGGCCCTGGACGCATATGCTACCGGGACCCAGTCAGACTGGTCGGCCTGTTGGAGGAGAACAGCACCAATCCCGTCCTGGCTGGCGTCAGTGGAGATCTTTGTGGGTCTGGTTGCGTCAAAGAAAGCGAGGGTCGGTGCCCTCGTTAGTTGCTGTTTGAGATCCACCCATTCATTTTGGTGACGTTGTGTCCACTCAAACGCAATGGTCTTTCGTAGGAGATTGCGTAAAGCTGCCGTCCTTGCGGACAGGTTTGGGATGAACCTGCTGAGGAAGTTGACGAACCGCCTGCTTGTCGTGTGGCGTCTTCATGGTCCATATTGCAGCGATTTTCACCTCATCAGGGCTGACACCCTGAGATGATATGGTGTCACCCAAAAAGGTTACGGACTCCTTCGCAAATGTGCATTTTGCCTGGTTCAGTTTCAAACCGTATTTATGAATCCTCTGAAACACCTTCTTCAGACGACAGAGGTCTCTTCAGTGGTGGACCATACGATGATGTCATCCACATAGACTCTGACACCCTCGATGCCTTCGGTCATTTTCTCCATTATCCTGTGGAAGATCTCTGACACAGAGATAATACCAAAGGGCATGCGATTGAAGCAGAAACGTCCAAATGGCCTGTTGACCGTGCACAGTAATCTGCTCGAATCATCAAGCTGTATCTGCCAAAACCCTTGCGAGGTATCGAGTTTGGTGAAGATACGAGCATTCGCCATCTCAGATGTGATCTCTTCACGCTTGGGGATGGGGTAGTGTTCCCGGCGAATGTTCTGGTTCAGGTCCTTCGGGTCTATGCATTTGCGAAGATCTCCAGAAGGTTTCTTAACACAGACAATGGAGCTAACCCAGTCAATTGGCTGTGTGACTCGCGATATTACGCTTGTGACTGTAGTCTGTTGAGTTCCGCTTTTAACTTCTCCCGCGGTGGAGTTGGAACCCTCCTGAGCGGCTGAATGACGGGTTTGGCGTCTGTTTTCAGCATGATTTTGTATTGGCAGGGTAGGGTGCCCATGCCTCTGAATACGTCGGGGTATTCTTGTAGCATGCTGTGGATTCTAGCTTCCAGGCTTGATGGATCCTGGGTGTGCCTGTAAATGTGTTGCACCAGCCACAAGTCTTTGCAGGCCTGAGTGCCTAACAGTGATGATTAATTGTCGTCTACAATCTCGAATTGTAGCTGCTTGCGTATTATCTTGTTGTCCACCCGGAGATGGCACGATCCCTTTGAGGCGATCTGATTGCCGTTGTAGTCCTTCAGCCGACAGGCAGCGGGTATTATTTCATGGTCTCCTGGAATCGAATGGAGATCCTTACTAGTGAGGAGGTTAACTGAGGCCCCAGTGTCAAGCTTGAAGACTAATGGAAAGTCATTGACTTGCACAGTCGCAGTCCACTCACTGCTGGAATCAGTGCTGTTGACTGGGTGCACCGTGGTGATTGTTGCGTCATGTTCCTCAATTGTCTCGATCATGTCCACGACAAACGAGTTGTCGCAAGCGAGGTTGTCCTCATCCGAGGAATACTCATCATTGTTTTCTTTGTGCTCCGTTGAGTCTATGCTTTTTACGTTGAAGTTCATGTGTTTCTGTCTTGTTGTCTTCATTTGCAGTGCAGCTCTGCACTGTGAGGCAAAGTGGTTGTATTTGCCACACTTTAAACATTGTTTTCCAGAATCTGGACATTGCCCTTTTAAGTGGGCATGTCCGCAGCGGGGACACATGATGATGCTGTCCCTCCATGCTCACGCATGCGCAGTAGGCCTTTCTTCCATGTCAAATCTTCGGGAGAACTGCGCATGCGTGTGGCCTGCATCCAGGTTCGCGCGCGCGGGATTGCCGCTAGAGGAGCGCCTTCTGGACGCCTGGGCCACCATTTTGATGGGCTCGACCTCGTGGTGAAGGCCTTGGTCCAGGTAAGTAAACTCTTCATATTCTTCTTTACTTTTTTCATCAGTAGAGCATCTTTGCATGGCTGTTTCTAGGGTTACGTCTTTTTGTTTTAATAAGAATTTTCTAAGCCCCTCATCAGATATACCATTGACTATCTGGTCTCTGATGAGGGAGTCACGGAGGTTTTCAAAGTTGCAGGATTGAGCGAGTAATTTTAAATCAGTTACAAAACTGCTGAAAGATTCTCCCGGTTTTTGTAAACGCCGGGTGAACTAGAATCTTTCAAATATCTCATTGACTTCAGATTGACAGTGGGTTTCAAATTTTTTGATGATTATTTCCAGCTTTCCCTTGTCCTCCCCTTCCAGGTAGGTAAAGGAATTATATATTTCTAATGCCTGTGGACCTGCCACGGATAAGAGCAAGGCTATCTTCCTGGCATCAGACGCTGAGGTTAGATCCTTAGCTTCTAGATGTATTTTGAACTGTTGTATAAAAGGTTTCCAGTTGGAATGCACATTACCAGTGGTCGTGAGCAGGCATGGAGGTTGGATTGGGTCCATCGTGCCGATTGGTATCTGAAGGATCCGAATGCTGCGAGGCCTTCCTTGGTCGAATGTCTGGTTTAGGTTCTCTTCTCTTGCTGGTGTCTCGCTGGCTTGCTGAAACCACTCCTGGTATTATATGTTATTCTCTAATTCTGAATAACGACTGTAGACTTACAGTTAACACAAATACATTATTCAAAGGGTTTGTTCTGCTTCCAGAGCTCAACTAGATGTAAAACAGTCAAGAGGTATCACAAGTGAAACTAAGGTATACTGCCTATGCTAAGCTATCCCTGTGCGCTGCTGCTCACGAGCTCCATGCTTCAAAAGAGGCGGATCCTGCCTTGGGCTCGACCCTTTATACCCGTCTCTGATGCTCCCTCTAGTGATGCTGTGGCTGTCACATCTGTGCTGCAGTCCCTGGTGCATGTGCAGATGTATGTACAGATGTACAGATCACGACAATTACCACCTCAAAGAATTTGAATAAATTTCCATTTCATGAAATCATGCTGACTCTGCTTGATTATATTATGAATTTGTAAAGGCTCTGCGATTACATCCTTTATAATGGACTCCAAGGTTTTTGCAATGACAGACGTTAGGTTAACTGGACTGTAGTTACTTGTTTTATGTCTCCCTCCTTTTTTGAATAAAGGTGTTACATTGGCAGTTTTCCAATTCTCTGAAATTTATCCAGAAAAGGGATGAGACAGGCTTATACATTTGTGAAAGAGTTTCCCGGAGAAAATGTGAATTACCCAACCCGAAGCCAGGCCAGCCGCCTATTCCGGTGCCAGGCTGGACACCTATTCCAGTGCCCGGTCGCAGACCCCCTCCAACGCCAGGCTGCACACCCACGCCAAGACCTACATAGTGATAACAAGAATTTAACAATGGAGAATTCCTTCATAAAATTAGTGTACATTTAGGAATTTATTACAACGATGTGGCCAATGGAGAAGTAATTTGAACCCAGGAATTATGCTGCCTTTTTAATTCCTGACATTCATTTCAACTCTTAAGTTGAACTGTTATTCTCTTTAAGAATTTTTCATCTATGAAAGATGGCGGAAGTGCTCCATTGTTGGAGGCACATAAAAGGTGGTTAGCACTGTTGCTTCACAGCTCCAGGGTCCCAGGTTCGATTCCCAGCTTGGGTCACTGTTGGTGCGAAGTCTGTACGTTCTCCCCATGTCTGCGTGGGTGCTCCGGTTTCCGCCGACAGTCCAAAGTTTTGCAGGTTAGGTGGATTGGCCATGCTAAATTGCCTTTGATGTCCAAATAGGTGGGGTGGGGTTATTGGGTTACGGGATAGGTTGGAATGTGTGGGTTTGGGTAGGGTGCTCTTTCCAAGGGCCGTGCAGACTCGAAGGGCCGAATGGTCCCGGTTTGCAGTGTAAATTCTATGATTCTATGAAAAATGAAGCATCTGCTGTCCTTGCCAACATTAACATCACTAAAATGTTTTGACTGCATATTTGTCAACCGGACATTACTCAACACTAATTTTGGAAAAAATTGTGACCCTGTAATAAATGTTGAAACGTCATCAATGAATGCTCTTGATGTTTACTGCCTCATGTTACTGGTTTTGCCTGATCATTTGGCTGACCTGATGTTCCAAGAATTAGCAAAGTATAGATTACTAATGTGGAAGTGCTCCTCCTGCCGTCCTTACATATTGCAGGAGAATTCCTTTCTTTTTAAATTAAATTTGGCTTTTGTCGATCCACAAAGATAATAATTTAACAGTTATGTAGAGCAGTGAATGTGTCAGTAGAAAGTAGATTTACCTGCATATTTAGCAGCTTTAGAGGCGGCAGCTCCACCTGAAATGATAGAGAATTGACAGATAATGAAACAGCCATGATCGCCTGTGCACAGGTATGAAGAGAAGCGTTCTGAAGATTACAGCAACATCGCATTCATGAGAAATAGGTTTTCTGAAATTATACCCATTCAACAAATTGCTCAAATGAAGCCAATGATGACCTCTGCATTCAATGTAGTGAACACCCAACTACAGAAAAATTGTGACAGAATTTCTGACCGGCTTTGGCAAGTTTGTTTAATGTTTACTGAACTCGATTAACTTGAAAATGAAATGAAATGAAAATCGCTTATTGTCACAAGTAGGCTTCAATGAAGTTACTGTGAAAAGCCCCTAGTCGCCACATTCCGGCGCCTGTTCGGGGAGGCTGGTACGGGAATTGAATCATGCTGCTGGCCTGCCTTGGTCTGGTTTAAAAGCCAGCGATTTAGCCCAGTGAGCTAAACCAGCCCCTGGCACTGCTGGTGCCACTTGGGCATGCTGGCACTGCCAGTCTGGCACACCAGCAATGCCAGTCTGGCATCCTGGCAACACTTGTGAACACTCATAATATCCCAAGTGGGACTAAACGTTTCATTAAAATTGGAGACATGGCTGTTACTTTGGGTGCTCATCTGCCGTAAAGTCTGTTGGATACTTCGACTTGCACAGAATTGGCCACAAGACCATAGACATTGGAGCAGAAATAGGCCATTCGGCCCATTGAGTTTGCTCTGCCATTCAATCAGATCATGGCTGATCTGATATAATCCTCAACTCCACTTACCCACCTTAACCCCATAACTCTTGATTCCCTTACTGATTAATCATTTGTCTATCTGTCTCAGCCTTGAACATACTCGACGACCCAGCCTCTGTAGCCCTCTGTGCTAAAGAATTCCACAGGTTCACTACCCCCTGAGAGAAGAAATTCCTCCTCATCTCTGTCTTAAAAGGGAAGCCCTTTACTTTGAAATTATGTCCACTAGTCCTAGACTCTCCCACCAGAGGAAATATCCTCTCAGCATCTACCCTGTCAAGCCCCTTGAGAATCCCATGGGCACAATCGAATGGCTACGCTGCACACGGAAAGCAGCATGCTGTGGAGTAACGTAGCCGGTAGAAGCTGGGAGAACCCGCTCCCGGGATCTACCAGGCTTGCAACGCTTCAAAAGATCAAAGCTGCCTATTAGACTGAGACAGCTGGTCTAATTCTAATATGCAGTTTCCTGAGGCACCTGAGGCGTTGGAGTCAATCCCATTCGCCTCTGAAACTTCAGCCGAGTGCCATTCAGTACTGGTCTCCATAAATGGGGACCAGACGGAACGGCATTTGTGGGGGTCTTTCAGGGCCTTGGACGCCCCCAGGTTCAGGGTGGCACCCTGGCACTGCTGGTGCCACTTGGGCATGCTGGCACTGCCAGTCTGGCACACCAGCAATGCCAGTCTGGCAGTGCCACCTGGGTGCCAGCTTAGCAGTGCCAGGGTGCACTGGTGGCATTGCCATCTGACAGGGGCACTGCCAGGGTACCAGGCTGACACAGTATAGTGAACCTCTTTAGACTGCCTCCAATGCCAGCATGTATTTCCTTAGATAAGGGGACCAAAGTTGTTCACAGTATTCCAGATGTGGTCTAACTAGTCCCTTGTATAGTTTCAGCAGGACTTCCCAATTTTTACACTCCAATCTCTCTGAAATAAAGGGCAACATTCCATTTGCCTTCACAATTACCTCCTGCTGAACTACATGCTAGCTTTTTGTGATTTATGCGCGAGTACCCCCAAATCCCTCTGTGCTGCAATTTTCTGCAATCTTTCTTCATTTAAATAATATTCAGCTCCTTTATTCTTCCCACTAAAGTGTAAACTTCATGGGCGCGATTCTCCACTCCCACGCCGGTTGGGAGAATCGCCTGGGCCGCCAAAATTTCCGGGGCTGCCGGTCCGACGCCCTCCCGCGATTTTCCCGAGCGGCGGGAACGGGCCAGTCGAGTTTCGCGGCCCGTAGGCCGGAGAATCGCCGGAGATACCCAAAGTGGCGATTGTCCGGCACCCCCACGATTCTGAGGCCCGGATGGGCCGAGCGGCCAGGCCAAAACGGCGGGTTCCCCCCAACGTCGTCCACACCTGGTCACTGCAGTCGTGGGCGGTGCATGAACGCTGGGGGGGGGTGGCCTGTGGGGGGGCGAGGGGGGATCCTGCACCGGGCTTCACCTTGAATGGGCATGGCCCGCGATCGGTGCCCACCGATTGTCGGACCGTCCTTCCTTCCGCGGCCCCGCAAGATCCGTCCCCCATCTTCGTGCGGGGTGGATTTCGACAGGACGGCAACCACGCATGCGCGGGTTGGCGCCGGCCAACACGCGCATGCGCGGATGACGTCCATTATGCGACGCCGGCCGCGTCATGTATTCGGCGCCGCTTTTACGCGGGCGACAAGGCCTGGCGCGGGTAGATGATGCGGCCCCGATACTGGCCCATTGTCGGGACCGGGGCCGTTCTGCGCCGTCGTGAACCTCGACGCCGTTCACAACGGTGCGGCCAATTCGGTGTGGGGGTGGAGAATCCCGCCCTATGGGTCTTAGCTTATTAAGTAGCTGTTGGTGTGGTACCTAATCTAATGCTTTTTGGAACGCCAAGTATATTTCATCTACTGGTTCCCTCTCATCTATCCTGCTCATTACCACCTCAAAGAATTGGAATAAATTTCCCTTTCATGAAACCATGCTGACTCTGCTTGATTATATTATGCATTTGCAAAAGCTCTGCGATTACATCCTTTAAAATGGACTCCAAGGTTTTCCCAATCACAGACGTTAGTCTAACTGGACTGTAGTTACTTGTTTTTTGTCTCCCTCCTTTTTTGAATAAAGGTGGTACATTGGCAGTTTTCCAATTCTCTGAAACCTATCCAGAAAAGGGATGAGACAGGCTTATACATTTGTGAAAGAGTTTAACGGAGAAAATGTGAATTACCCAACCCGAAGCCAGGCCAGCCGCCTATTCCGGTGCCAGGCTGGACACCTATTCCAGTGCCCGGTCGCAGACCTCCTCCAACGCCAGGCTGCACACCCACGCCAAGACCTACATAGTGATAACAAGAATTTAACAATGGAGAATAACTTCATAAAATTAGTGTACATTTAGGAATTTATTACAACGATGTGGCCAATGATGAAGTAATATAAACCCAGAAATTATGCTGCCTTTTTAATTCCTGACATTCTTTTTAACTCTTAAGCTGAATTGTTATTCTTCTTAAGAATTTTTTTTCTACGAAAGATGGAGGAAGTGCTCCATTGTTGGAGGCACATCTTTTTGATGAGATGATCGAGGCCATATGCCTGTTTATATGCACATAAAAGGTCAGACGATAAAAGGTCGATAGCACAGTGGTTAGCACTGTTGTTTCACAGCTCCAGGGTCCCAGGTTCGATTCCCAGCTTGGGTCACTGTCTGTGCGGAGTCTGCACGTTCTCCCCGTGTCTACGCGGGTTTCCTCCGGGTGCCCCTGTTTTCTCCGACAGTGCAAGGTTTTGCAGGTTAGGTGGATTGGCCATGCTAAATTGCCTTTAATGTCCACAAAGGTGGGGTAGGGTTACTGGGTAATGGGGATAGGGTGGAATGTATGGATTTGGGTAGCGTGCTCTTTCCAATGGCTGGTGCAGACTCGATGGGCCGAATGGCCTGCTTCCGCACTGTAAATTCTATGATTCTATGAAAAATGAAGCATCTGCTGTCCTTGCCAACATTAACATCACTGAAATGTTTTGACTGCATATTTATCAACTGGACATTACTCAACACTAATTTTGGAAAAAATTGAGACCCTATAATAAATGTTGAAACACTATCAATGAATGCTCTTTATGTTTACTGCCTCATGTTACTGGTTCTGCCTGATCATTTGGCTGACATGATGTTCCAAGAATTAGCAAAGTATAGATTACTAATGTGGAAGTGCTCCTCCTGCCTTCCTTACATATAGCAGGAGAATTCCTTTAACTAAACTTGGCTTTTGTCGATCCACAAAGATCATGGGCGTCATTCTCCGACCCCCCGCCGGGTCGGAGAATGGCCGTTGGCCGCCGTGAATCCCGCCCCCGCCCCCGCCGAAGTCTCCGCTCCCGGAGATTGGGCGGGGGCGGGAATCCAGCCGCGCCGGTTGGCGGGACCCCCCGCTGGATTCTCCGGCCCGGATGGGCCGAAGTCCCGCCCAGGAATTGCCTGTCCCGCCGACGTAAATCAAACCTGGTATTTACCGGCGGGACCAGGCAGCGTGGGCGGGCTCCGGGGTCCTGGGGGGGGGGCGCGGGGCGATCTGACCCCGGGGGGTGCCCCCACGGTGGCCTGGCCCGCGATCGGGGCCCACCGATCTGCGGGCGGGCCTGTGCCGTGGGGGCACTCTTTCCCTTCCGCCTCCGCTACGGCCTCCACCATGGCGGAGGCGGAAGAGACTCTCCCCACTGCGCATGCGCGGGAAACTTTCAGCGGCCGCTGACGCTCCCGCGCATGCGCGGGGAAACTGACAGCAGCCGCTGACGCTCCCGCGCATGCGCCGCATTTCCGCACCAGCTGGCGGGGCAACAAACGCCATTTCCGCCAGCTGGCGGGGCGGAAATCCCTCCGGCGTCGGCCTAGCCCCTCAATGTTGGGGCTAGGCCGCCAAAGATGCGGAGACTTCCACACCTTTTTGCCGGCGCGATGCCCGTCTGATTTGCGCCGGCTTTGGCGCCAGTCGGCGGGCATCCCGCCGTTGGGGGAGAATTTCGCCCAATAATTTAACAGTTATGTAGAGCAGTGAATATGTCAGTGGAAAGTAGATTTACCTGCATATTTAGCAGCTTTAGATGCAGCAGCTCCACCTGAAATGATAGAGAATTGACAGACAATGATAATGCCATGACAAGAAGCATTCTGAAGATTACACAGCATCGCATTCATGAGAAATAGAGGCTGGAATTCTCCGAAAATGGGGCTATGTCCCCACGTCCACAGGAAAACGGGTGCGAATCACTCCAGACTTTTTTCAATAAGTCCGGAGTGATTCTTCGGTGTTAAGAGGGATAGCAGGGCCCCGGCGTGTGCCGTGCAACTCCTGCTGCTGATACGGGACCCTGCACCTCCGGCTTTGGGTCTGCGCATGCGCGCAGCAGCCGGCAGCGGCCGTTATCGCGCTGGCCTCCACGTACCATGGCGGAGCCACACAGCAGTCCAACGCGGAAGAAGAGCGGCGCCTGCCCCCCGGACCACGCCCGCCGATCGGTAGCCTCCGATCACGGGCCTGTCCGTCGTGGAGGCCCCCCCCCGGAGTCTGATCCCCCCCACCCCCCTACCAGGACGGCCAGCGTGGCCGCGAGTCCGAGCTCTCGCCGGGTGGAACCAGGTTGGAACCACACAGGTGGAAACTCGGCCGGTATATCGTGGAGAATCGCCGCGGGGGCCTCTTTCAATGGTCCCCGAACGGCGCCACGTTGACCATGCGCGCACGCGGCTAGCGGCGATTCTCCAGTCCATGGAAAATTGTGTCCCGGCGGCGCGGGTTTGAGACCCCATTCTCCGCTCGCGCCTAACGCGACTTTGGCACGGAGGCTCGGAGAATCCTGGCCAGGTTTTCTGAAATTATACTCATTCAACAAATTGCTCAAATTAAGCCAATGTTGGCCTCTGCATTCAATGAAGTGTCATGTGAGAGTACCTTTAAGAAATGGGTGTTTATAAATGGATGTGTATATAAATATCTGTAGTGAGAGTACCTTTAAGAAATGGATGTTTACTACTGCAGTGATGTCAGAGAGTGGGTGGAGCTGGGCTGTCTGTCAGCTTTTACTTTTATTTTTGAGCAGGCTGCAGGGTGTATTTTAGTTTTGTTTTCAGTGTTGGAACTGAAGCCAGGCAGAGCAGGTGTACTGTTGTTCTCTCTGCCATGAAAAGACTATCTCTTGATCATTTGGTGAAATCAGAATTATAAATGTTTTCAGTGGTGACTTTAACCTGATGTGCTTCTGTTAAAGAAGTTGTTTTTAAGTCGTATGGATGTTAAAAAGGAAAGTTCAAAGGTTTACTTAGTGTTGTATTCTTTGGGGGGATGTATTTGAATTGATGGTTGCTGAGATGTTCACTGAATGTTTTAAAAAGGTCAACTTGAGTTCATAGAATAAACATTGTTTTGCTTTAAAAAATACTTCTCCATTTCTGCTGTACCACACCTGTAGAGTGGGCCGTGTGCTCCCCATACCGCAATCTATTAAAGGTTGTGGGTCAGGTGAACTCCATGATCCACTTTGAGGTTCTCTAACCCTGGTCCATAACAATATCCCAAATGGGATGAAGCGTTTCATTAAAATTGGAGACATGGCTGTTACTTTGGGTGCTCACCTGTCATAAAGTCTGTTGGATACTTCGACTTGCACAGAATTGGCCACAAGACCATAGACATTGGAGAAGAAATAGGCCATTCGGCCCATTGAGTTTGCTCTGCCATTCAATGAGATCATGGCTGATCTGATATAATCCTCAACTCCACTTACCCACCTTAACCCCATAACTCTTGATTCCCTCACTGATTAAACATTTGTCTATGTTCGCAGCCTTGAACATACTTGGCGGCCCAGCCTCTGTAGCCCTCTGTGCTAAAGAATTCCACAGATTCACTATCCCCTGAGAGAAGAAATTCCTCCTCATCTCTGTCATAAATGGGAAGCCCCTTACTTTGAAATTATGTCCACTAGTCCTAGACTCTCCCACCAGAGGAAATATCCTCTCAGCATCTACCCTGTCAATCCCCTTGAGAATCCCATGGGCGTAATCGAATGGCAACGCTGCACCCGAAAAGCAGCACGCTGTGGAGCAACATAGCTGGTAGAAGCTGGGATACCCCGCTCCCGGGATCCAGCAGGCTTGCAACACTTCATGAGATCAAATGCGATCTCGTGAGACACTGCGATGTGAATCCTGCCCATTGTGGGCGGGATCATCTTTTGACAAATCTGCATATTAAAGCAAGCCAGCTGGTCTAACTCTAATATGCAGTTTCACGGGGCACCCGAGGCGTTGGGATCTATCGGAGACCTCAGGCGAGCACCATGTAATTCTGGTCTCCACAAATGGGCACCAGACGGAATGGCACTTGTGGGGGTCTCCCGGGGATTTGGAGGCACCCAGTTGACACCTTGGGAATGATGGTGCCACTTAGCAGTGCCACCTGGGTGCCAGTCTAGCATTTCCAAGGTACACAGGTGGCATTGCCAGCTGACAGGGGCACTGCCAGGGTACCAGGGTGACACTTCCAAGTTGCCAAGCTGACATTTTCCATGTGCCCTTTGTAGGTGGTGGGGAGGATGCAGCAGTGCCCGGTTACCCCCTCATAGTGAGTTGGGGCTGAGGGGTTGCCGGGGGTCATGTCGGTGACCTCAGAGATCAGTACGCTATTTAAAAATGGCTCCTGATCGCTTGCTACACTGAGACGTTCCGATGAATGGAACTCCTCAGTGCAGAAAACAGCGCTCTGCTTGGCCTCGCCCGCGCGTACCCCGCTGAGGCCCCCTATCAAACCCAAGTGACGTTTGAGAGCATTGTGTTTCTCGGCACTGCAAGCTTTGGAAAACACACAGCTAAACACGCTCCCTATGGGACTTTGTTCCCATTTCATTAAATCGTGCCCTATATGTCTCAATGAGGTTGCTTCTCATTCTACTAAACTCAAATGAGTATAGGCCCAACCCACTTATCCCTCCATACCTGGGATCAACCTAGTGAACCTCTCTGGACTGCATCCAATGCCAGCATATATTTCTTTAGATAAGGGGACCAAAGCTGTTCACAGTATTCCAGATGTGGTCTACCTAGTCCCTTGTATAATATTCAGTTCTTTATTCTTCCTACTAAAGTGCAAAACTTCATATCTTTCCACATTTTTGTAATATTCCAAATTTTTGCCAACTCACCTACTCTGTCTATATCCCTCTGTAGACTCTTTGTGTCAAGTTCACCACTTGCCTTACCACCTATTTTTGTGTTGTCCGCAAATTTGACAAGCGTACATTTACTTTCTTCATCCAAGCTTTTAATATTTATTTTAAACAATTGTGGCCCAGCACAGATCCCTGTGGCACTCCATTAGTTACAGGTTGCCATCCTGAAAATGTCCCTCTTGTCCCAGCTCTCTGTCTTCTGTCCTCTATCCGTGCTAATATACTACCTCAAAAACCATGGGTCTAATGCTTTTTAGAACTCCATGTATATTCCATCTACTGGTTCCCCTTCATCTATCCTACTTATTACCACCTCAAAGAATTCTAATACATTTCCCTTTCATGAAACCATGCTGACTCTGCTTGATTATATTATGCATTTGCAAAAGCTCTGCGATTACATCCTTTAAAATGGACACCAAGGTTTTCCCAATCACAGACGTTAGGCTAACTGGACTGTAGTTACTTGTTTTTTGTCTCCCTCCTTTTTTGAATAAAGGTGGTACATTGGCAGTTTTCCAATTCTCTGAAACCGATCCAGAAAAGGGATGAGACAGGCTTATACATTTGTGAAAGAGTTTAACGGAGAAAATGTGAATTACCCAACCCGAAGCCAGGCCAGCCGCCTATTCCGGTGCCAGGCTGGACACCTATTCCAGCGCCCGGTCGCAGACCCCCTCCAACGCCAGGCTGCACACCCACGCCAAGACCTACATAGTGATAACAAGAATTTGACAGTGAGAAATAGTGAATTACTTCATAACATTAGTGCAGATTTAGGAATTTATTGCAACGATGTTGCCAACGATTAAGTAATGTGAACCAAGGAATTGTGCTGCCTTTTTAATTGCTGACATTCATTTCAACTCTTAAGCTGAACAGTTATTCTCCTTAATTATTTTTCTTCTATGAAAGGTGGAGGAAATGCTGCATTGTTGGAGGCACATCTTTCTGGTGAAATGATAGAGGCCAATGTGCCCATTCACATGCATATAATTGGTCGGACGATATTATCCAAAGAAGAATGAAGCATTCTGCTATCTTTTCCAACATTAACATTACTAAGCACTGTTGCTTCACAGCTCCATGGACCCAGGTTCGATTCCCGGCTTGGGTCACTATCTGTGCGGAATCTGCAAGTTCTCCCCGTGTCTGCGTGGGTTTCCTCCGGGTGCTTCGGTTTCCTCCTACAAGTCCCGAAAGACGTGCTTGTCAGGTAATTTGGACATTCTGAATTCTCCCTCTGTGTACCCGAACAGGCGCCGGAATGTGGCAACTAGAGCCTACTTGTGACAATCAAGGTTATTATATAAAATGTTTTGACTGTATATTTGCCAACTGGACATTGCTCAACACTAATTTTGGAAAAAATTGAACCCTATAATAAATGTGCAAACATCATCAATGATGTTTACTGCCTCATGTTACTGGTTCTGCCTGATCATTTGGCTGACCTGATGTTCCAAGGGTTTGCAAAATATAGGTTACTAATGTGCAAGTGCTCCTCACGCTGTCCTTACATATAGCAGGAGAATTCCTTTCTTTTTAAACTAAATTTGGCTTTTGTCGATCCACAAAGATAATAATTTAACAGTTATGTCGAGCAGTGAATATGTCAGTAGAAAGTAGATTTACCTGCATATTTAGCAGCTTTAGATGCAGCAGCTCCACCTGAAATGATAGAGAATTGACAGATAATGATACAGCCATGATCGCCTGTGTACAGGTATGAAGAGAAGCGTTCTGAAGATTACAGCAACATCGCATTCATGAGAAATAGGTTTTCTGAAATTATACTCATTCAACAAATTGCTCAAATGAAGCCAATGATGACCTCTGCATTCAATGTAGTGAATGCCCAACGACAGAAAAATTGTGACAGAATTTCTGAAGAGGTTCTGGCCGGCTTTAGCAAGTTTGTTTAATATTTTCTGAACTCAATTAACACTTGTGAACACTCAAAATATCTCAAGTGGTGTGGTTAGATTTCATTCCCAAACAGTTAAAACATTAATTAATTTAGGGATGTTGGTTTTGGTGGTTAGGCCAGCATTTATTGCCCATCCCTAGTTGCCCTTCAGAAGGTGGTGATGAGGTGCCTCTGAACCGCTGCAGTTCCTGAGGTGTGGTTAATTTCAGGATGTTGCCCCTCTGACAGTGAACAATGATATATTTCTAAGTCAGGGTGGTGAGTGACTTGGAGGGGAACCTCCAGGTGGTGGGGTTCCCAGGTATCTGCTGCTCTTGTCCTTCTAGATCATATCGTTGTGGGTTTGGAAGGTGCTGTCTGAGGAACCTTGGTCCGTTACAGCAGTGCATCTTGCAGATGGTACACACGGCTGCCACTGTTCGTCGGTGGTGGAGGATTTGAATGTTTGTGGAAGGGGGAGCAATCAAGCGGACCTCTTAGTCCTGGATGGTGTTATGCTTCTTCAGTGTTGTTGAAGCTGCACTCATCCAGGCAAGTGGAGAGTATTCCATTACACTGCTGATTTGTGTCTTGTAGATGGTGGACAGGCTTTGGGGGGTCAGGAGATGAGTTCCACGCACTATGGTTCCTAGCCGTTGACTTTTTTGGCAGCCACAGTATTAATATGGCTAGTCCAGTTCAGTTTCTGATCAATGGTAAGCCCCATTGATTGTGGGAGATTCAGCAATGGTAATGCCATTGAATGTCAAGGGCTGATGGTTAAATCCTCTATTATAGGAGTTTGACTTTGCCTGGCATTTGCATGGCATGAATGTAACTTTCCAATTGTCAGCCCAAGCCTGGATATTGTCCAAGTCTTGCTGCATTTGGACATGGACTGCCTCATTATCCGAGGAGTTGTGAATGATGCTGAACATTATACAGTCATCTGTGAACATCCTCACTTCTGCCCTTGTGATGGAAGGGAGATCATTGATGAAGCAGCTGAAGATGGTTGGGCCCATGATACTACCCTGAGGAACTCTTGCAGGGATGTCCTGAAGCTGAGATGATTGACCTCCAACCATCACACCCATCTTACTTTGTGCCAGGTATGACTCCTACCAGTGGAGAGTTTTCTCCCTAATTCCCATTGACTCCAGTTTAGCCAGGGCTCCTTGATGCTATACTTGGTCAAATGCTGCCTTGATGTCAAGCGCAGCCACTCTCACCTCACCTCTGACATTCAGCTCTTTTGCCCATGTTTCAACCAAGGCTACAATGAGGTCAGGAGCTGAGTGACTCTGTCGGAACCCAAACTGAGTGTCAGTGAGCGTGTTATTGCTGAGTAAGTGCCGCTTAATAGCACTGTTGATGACTTCTTCCAACACTTTGCTGATGATGAAGAGTAGACTGATAGGGCGGTAATTGGCTCAGTTGAATTTGTCCTCTTTCTTGTGTACAGGACACACCTGAGCAATTTTCCACATTCCTGTGTAGATGCCAATACTGGAACAGCTTGGCTAGGGGTGCGGCAAGTTCTGGAGCACATGTCTTCAGTACTATTGCTGGGATATTGTCAGGGCCTTTACAGTATCCTGTGCTTTCAGCCATTTCTTGATATCACAAACGGAATGAATTTCTTGGCTGAAGACTGACATCTGTGATGCTGGGGACCTCCGGAGGAGACTGAGATGGATCATCCACTCAGCACTTCTGGTTGAAGATTGTTGCGAACGCCTCAGCCTTGTCTTGTGCACATATGTGCTGGACTCCTCCATCATTGAGGATGGGGATATTTGTGGAGCCTCCTCCTCCAGTGAGTTGTTTAATTGTCCACCACCATTCACAGCTGGATGTGGCAGAGCTGCAGAGCTTCGATCTAATGCGTTCATTGTGGAATCAACTAGCTTTGTCTATTACTTGCAGCTATGGTGTTTGGCATACAAGTTAAATATAAGAACTGTTTTTATGTTTTACAGGTACTTAACAGTGGCTTTCAAGTTAAAGAGTTACGGTTCCACAATTTTCCTGATATTCTTTACTGACCGATGAAACCTGACTAAGCGTTTCACTAGAAGTGGTGACATTGGTAGAATTTTGGGTGCTCACCTGCCCCGAAAGTCTGTTAGAAATCATATCAGACATTGCTCGTTGCGAGCAAGACCCATTCACAACAATGTACCTGGTATAAACAGTAGAGACTGAAGAGCATGCTGAATACTTGCTGTATGTTGAATAAAGCTTGCATGTAACCACAATATGCCCAGCTCTCCTTGACCTTCTCTTCACGAGTGCATATTTTCTTCCTTGAACAGATGCAAGCTAATTGCCTCATTGATTCATTGTAGTAGCGAGTTCCACATTCAAACCACTCTGGGTTTTAAAGTTTATCGTGACTTCCCTATTGGATTTACTTGCGACTGTTTGATGTTTAATGATCTCTAACATGTAAAAAAATTGGTCCAGATCTTCCGAGTCTAATAGCAGAAAGTGTTGAGAGTTTGCTGTTAGCGATGACATTGGATATGCTGGGGACCCAATTTACACTGGAACCATAGCCCAGAAATGTGGCGAATGAACAGTGACTGCCCAGTGTGATTGTGGCGTAAAAGTAAGAAGTCTTACAACACCAGATTAAACTCCAACAGGTTTATTTGGATCACTAGCTTTCGAAGCGTAGCTCCTTCATCAGGCCTCACTTGATGAAGGAGTTACGCTCCAGAAGCTAGTGATTCGAAATAAACTTGTTGGACTTTAACCTGGTGTTGTAAGACTTCTTACTGTGCCCACCCCAGTCCAACGGCAGCATCTCCACATTGTGGTGTAAAGCTGCGAACAAAACTTCCATCTGTTCATCTAAATGCTTCAGACTTTCTTGTGCTGTAAATGTTTACTTTTTCTTCACCTTTCTCTTCCATGGACCACAGCTTGCTTTATGGTCAGCAGAGCCCTGGCTGGTTGTTCCCTCAAAACCTGTAAACACGTAAAGCTGGGCAGTTTGCACTACACCAGGCCTTGTTTTTACATTGATTTACTTTGAGCTGTTCTTAGCTGTTGTAAATCCTGCACAAGTGAGCAGCTCGAAGTAATTCAGATGGAATGTTAAAGCACACCAGCATAATAGTAATTCAGTCACAGTTCACCACCCACCTCTCTGTAACCCCCCCCCCCAAAAAACAGCACATCCGCTCCCAATACAGCTCACACCACCCAATGCTGCACAGCCCCGTCACCACAGAGCATAGCTCCCAACAGAGCATCCCCAACTCCCGACGCAATTAAGCACCCCACCTCCCCTCCGCCTCATCCCCCCCCCCGATACTGTCAGGCCTCTCGTGACACAAGTTACCGGCCCCCACAACTGCCAGGGAATCAATGAGTGAGAACCACTGATCTGCAAGAATGTGAGGCAGTCAAATAGGATGGTGCTATTTTGCTTACATTGCATTGTCGTAACTTTGAACTGATGATGAAAAAATACTGAAAGCTTACATTTGTAATTTCTTCACACTTAACGGACATCAAAAGATGCTTACATCAAATCAAGGAGGGAAAACACTTTAGATATTATCAGTCTGATGTAAATAAGGAATCTGGGGCGGGATTCTCCGAGCCCCGCGCCGGGCCGGAGAATCGGCGCAACCGTGCCACGCCACCCCGCCGCCGGCACGTGATTCTCCGAGGAGCGGAGAATTGGCGCCATTTGCGGCGGTGTGTTTGGCGTGGTGCCGGTCGGGGGCCGCTGTCCGCGGCTGGGCCGCTGATTCTCCGGCCTTGATGGGCCGAGCGGCCGTGCGCAAATGGCAGAGTCCCGCCGGCACCGTCCACACCTGCTCGCAGCCGGCGGGAACTCTGCGCGCAGGGTTGGGGGGCGGCCTGTGGGGGGGGGGGGGGGGGAAGTGGGGCTCCTTCACCGGGGGTGGGGGGGGGGTGGGGGGTGCTTCCGATGGGGTCTGGCCAGCGATCGGGGCCCACTGATCGGCGGGTCGGCCTCTCCAGCCCTGGCCCTATTTTGTTATGCGCCCGGCCCCTGAACCCTGTGCCATGTTGCGTCGGGGCCCGGCGCGTTGAAGAAGTCCCCCGCACTTGCGCGGGTTGGCACAGCGCCACTGCGCATGCGCGGCGCCCAGTTGGCACCGGGAAGGGAGGCTGGAGTGGCGTGAACCGCTCCAGCGCCATGCTGGCCCCCTGTGGGGGCCCGAATTGGAAGGGCCTGCGTCCGTTTCACGCCATCGTGCAACGCGACGGCTTTCACGACGGCGCGGACACTCTGCCTCCATTTTGGAGAATCCTGCCCCTGAAAACTCTGAAGTATCTTGGCGTCTTCTTTTTTTTAATTAAGGGGCAATTTAGCGTGGCCAATCCACATACCCTGCATATCTTTGGGCTGTAGGAGTGAGATTAACACAGATATGGGGAGAATGTGCAAACTCCACAGGGACAGTGACCCAGGCTAGGATTGAACCCGGGTCCTCAGCGCCGTGAGGCAGCAGGGCTAACCACTACACCACTGTGCCGCCATCTTGGGATCTTCTTGGGGGTGACTATATCATTTATATCAAGACCCCAATAAATTTGTTCTATCAAGTTCTCGCTTTCCACATTTTGGGACCTTTTGGTATTTCACGTGCTCAGGACAAAATCCAAAATCTAAGTCGATTGATTGGGCATGATCAGGGTACAAACAATTGTAAACTGGGATTTGATTGCAGTGATTCAATGAACAGATGCAAATATTATTCACTGAAGAGATTCTCAGCAGTTGACCAGTGTGCCTGTACCACTGGCAGTAGAAAACATGAATGCTTTATTTTTCAATGCACACATGCAGGTTATTTATGGAATGATAATAACCGAGTACCACTGCACCAGATAATGGCAGCCTTATTATTCCAGGCTTTTTGCTGTTGCCTTCAACTATCTATGAAATTCACTTGATTCATTTTATTAGAAAGGAATAGGAATATGCCAAGCTGGTAACTTAGGAGTGGAAATCCACACAATGGGAGGAGTCGAAGGGGAGGCGGGAGTGGCCGGGGTCAGCAGGAGTCAGCTGACTTGCGGAAGTGCAATGGGGGGAGTAAACCAGCTAGGATTGGTCCTAGCCGGGGGGGGGGGGGGGGGGGGGGGGGGAAAGAGTTGCTGCTGCTAAGATCAAAGAGGAGCTGGAGCGAGTGGGGTGGGTCGAGACGGTGGTATGCCGCTGTGGGGAACGGGCCGGGTGTGGGGTGCGGGCGCGTGGCTGGCCGAGGAGGGGTCATGGCTAGTCGGCGGGGGAGGGGGGCGGGTAGCCCTCTGATCCGGCTGATAACCTGGAATGTGAGGGGACTGAATGGGCCGGTTAAGCGGGCCCGCGTGTTCGCGCACCTGAAGGGGCTCAAGGCGGATGAGGTTATGCTCCAGGAGACACACCTGAAGGTGGCAGACCAGGTAAGACTGAGGAAAGGGTGGGTAGGTCAGGTGTTTCACTCGGGGCTAGATGCAAAAAATCGAGGGGTGGCGATCTTGGTGGGAAAGAAGGTGTTATTCGAGGCGTCGAGCATTGTGGCAGATAATGGCGGTAGGTACATAATGGTAAGTGGTAAGTTGCAGGGAGAGAGGGTGGTACTGGTCAATGTGTATGCTCCGAACTGGGACGATGCGGGTTTTATGCGGCGTATGTTGGGTCGGATCCCAGACTTGGAAGTGGGGGGCCTGATAATGGGGGGACACTTTAACACGGTGTTGGATCCTGCACTGGATCGCTCCAGGTCTAGGACGGGTAGGAAGCCGGCGGCGGCTAGAGTGTTGAGGGGATTTATGGACCAAATGGGAGGGGTGGACCCTTGGAGATTTGTAAGGCCGGGGGCTAGGGAATTTTCATTCTTCTCACATGTCCATAAGGCTTATTCTCGAATCGACTTTTTCATTTTGAGTAGGGCGCTGATAGCGAGAGTAGAGGATACCGAGTATTCGGCAATAGCCATTTCGGACCACGCCCCGCATTGGGTGGACTTGGAGATGGGGGAGGAGAGGGACCAGCGCCCGCTGCGGCGCTTGGAGGTGGGGCTGTTGGCGGACAAGGAGGTGAGCGAGCGGGTCCGAGGAAGTATAGAGAGGTACGACAACGGGGAGGTCCGAGTGGGGATGGTATGGGAGGCACTGAAGGCGGTGGTGAGGGGAGAGCTGATCTCCATCAGGGCCCACAAGGAGCGGAGGGAGCGGGGGGAGAGGGAGAGGCTGGTGGGGGACATGGTGAGGGTAGACAGGAGGTATGCGAAAGAACCTGAGGAAGGATTGTTGAGGAAGAGGCGCAGCCTCCAGGCCGAATTCGACCTGGTGACCACCAGGAAGGCGGAGGTGCAGTGGAGGAAGGCCCAGGGGGCGGTCTACGAGTATGGGGAAAAGGCAAGCCGGATGCTGCCGCATCAGCTTCGGAAGCGGGACGCAGCTAGGGAGATCGGGGGAGTTAAGGACAGGAGAGGGAGCGTGGCGCGGAGTGGGGTTGGCATCAGTGGGGTCTTCAGGGACTTCTACGAGGAATTGTACCGATCCGAGCCCCCACGGGAGGAGGGAGGGATGGGCCGTTTCCTGGACCAATTGAGGTTTCCAAAGGTGGAAGAGGGTCTGGTGGCGGGATTGGGGGCCCCGATTGGGCTGGAGGAGCTGATCAAAGGGATAGGAAGCATGCAGGCGGGGAAGGCACCGGGGCCGGACGGTTTCCCGGTCGAGTTCGATAAAAAATATATGGACCTGTTGGGCCCGCTTTTAGTTAGGACCTTCAATGGGGCAAGGGAGGGGGGGGCTTTACCCCCGACGATGTCCGGGGCACTGATCTCCTTGATCCTGAAGAGGGACAAGGATCCCCTGCAATGTGGGTCTTACAGACTGATTTCCTTGCTAAATGTAGATGCCAAGGTGCTGGCGAATGTCTTAGCCACGAGGATTGAGGATTGTGTGCCGCAGATCATCCATGAAGACCAGACGGGGTTTGTGAAGGGGAGACAGTTGAACGCGAATGTGCGGAGGCTTTTGAACGTTATCATGATGCCGGCGAGGGAGGGAGAGGCGGAGATAATGGTGGCGATGGACGCTGAGAAAGCCTTCGGTAGGGTAGAGTGGGGGTACCTGTGGGAGATGCTGATGAGGTTCGGGTTTGGGGAGGGGTTTGTCAGGTGGGTTAGGCTGTTGTATGAGGTCCCGATGGCGAGTGTGGCCACAAATAGGAGGAGATCCGAGTACTTTCGGTTGCACCGAGGGACGAGACAGGGGTGTCCCCTGTCCCACCTGCTCTTCGCACTGGCGATTGAACCCCTGGCTATGGCACTGAGAGAGTCGAGGAACTGGAGGGGGTTGGTGCGGGGTGGGGAGGAGCATAGGGTGCCGCTTTATGCGGACGACCTGCTGCTGTATGTGGCGGACCCGGTGGGAGGAATGCCAGAGGTAATGAGGATGCTTAGGGAATTCGGGGACTTTTCGGGGTACAAGCTCAATATGGGGAAGAGCGAGCTGTTCGTAGTTCAGCTAGGGGACCAGGAGAGGGGGATTGGCGAGCTCCCACTAAAAAGGGCGGAGAGGAGTTTCAGATATTTGGGGGTCCAGGTGGCCAGGAGCTGGGAGGTCCTGCATAGGCTTAACTTTACAAGGCTGGTGGAGCAAATGGAGGAGGAGTTCAAGAGGTGGGACGCGTTGCCGCTGTCCCTGGCGGGTAGGGTGCAGTCAATCAAAATGGCGTGTTTATCCCGAAGGCTTTTTTCAGGCGGGTTAACAGGAGTATAATGGGGTTTGTGTGGGCACGAGGGACTCCGAGGGTGAGAAGGGTGCTCCTGGAGCGGAGTAGAGATGGGGGGGGCTGGCGCTGCCCAACCTCTGTGGGTACTACTGGGCCGCCAATGCGACAATGGTGCACAAGTGGATGATGGAGGGGGAGGGGGCTGCATGGAAGAGGCTGGAGACGGCGTCCTGTGTGGGTACGAGTCTGGGGGCGCTGGCAACGGCGCCGCTGCTGCTCCCTCCAAGGAGGTATACCACGAGCCCGGTGGTGGTGGTGGCCCTCAAAATTTGGGGGCAGTGGAGGCGGCATAGGGGGGGAAATTAGGGCCTCGGCGTGGACCCCATTATGGGGGAACCACCAGTATGCCCCAGGAAGAACAGGTGGAGGGTTTTCGGGGTGGCACAGGGCAGGCATACGAAAGTTGGGGGACCTGTTTGTGGATGGGAAGTTCGCGAGCTTGGGTGAGCTGGAGGAGAAGTACGGGCTCCCCCCAGGGAACACCTTCAGGTACTTACAGGTAAGGGCGTTTGCCAGATGGCAGGTGGTGGAATTCCCACGGCTACTGCCACACACAGTACAGGACAGGGTGCTCTCGGGGGGATGGGTGGGAGTGGTGAAGATCTCGGAAACTTACCAGGTGATGCAGGAGGAGGAGGAGGCCTCGGTGGTGGAGTTAAAAGGTAAGTGGGAGGAGGGGTTGGGAGAGGAGATCGAAGAGGGGACGTGGGATGATGCCCTCGGGAGGGAGAACCCTCCTCGTCGTGCGCGAGGCTCAGCCTCATACAGTTTAAGGTGCTGCACAGGGCACACATGACCAGGACAAGGATGAGCAGGTTCTTTGGGGGTGAGGACAGGTGTGTTAGGTGCTCAGGGAGCCCAGCAAATCACACCCATATGTTCTGGGCATGCCCAGCGCTGGAGGAATTTTGGAAGGGCGTAGCGAGGACGGTGTCGAGGGTGGTAGGATCCAGGGTCAAACCGGGCTGGGGGCTCGCAATATTTGGGGTGGCAGAGGAGCCGGGAGTGCAAGAGGCGAAAGAGGCCGAAATTCTGGCCTTTGCGTCCCTGGTAGCCCGGCGAAGGATTCTCCTTCAGTGGAAAGATACGAGGCCCCCAAGCGTGGAATCCTGGATCAGCGATATGGCAGGGTTCATTAAATTGGAGAGGGTGAAATTCACCTTGAGAGGGTCGGTACAAGGGTTCTTTAGGCGGTGGCAACCGTTCTTCGACTTTCTGGCAGAACGATAGACATTGGTCAATGGCAGCAGCAGCTCGGGGGGTGGGGGGGGCGGGGGGAGGGTGGGGGGTTTACTTTATTTTTGTTTATGTTACTTACACTGGAAGGGTCTGAGGGGGTGTATACACCTGCTGTGTTAAGTCGGGGTGTTAATGTTAATTTATTATTTAGGTACAGGGGGGGAGGGGTTTGGGGGTTGCTTTTTTAGATTGTGTTTTGTACTTAACCCTGCTGGGTTCTTTTTTCTTTCTCATTGTGTTATTGATATTTTATGAAAACCTTTAATAAAAATTATTTATAAAAAAAAAGGAGTGGAAATCCCCAGAAATTCAGAATACAAACATGTTCTTTTAACAATCGTACTGTACCTGTAATTATTTTCCTTTTATTTTTTAATATTAATATCTCCCTGCGTTGGATACTTCCATTTATGCAGAATTGGGATGAGACAGGTTTATGCATTTGCGAAAGAGTTTAATGGAGGAAAATGTCTTTCAAAAGAGAGTAAATTACCCAATCCAAAGCCGGGCTGAACACCTATTCCAGTGCCCGGTTGCAGACCTCCTCCAACGCCAGGTTGCACACCCAAGCCAAGACCTATATTGTGATAACAAGAATTTGACAGTGAGAAATGGTGAATTAGTTCATAAAATTGGTGCAGATTTAGGAATTTATTGCAAATTGTTACCAACGACAAAATAATGTGAACCCAGGAATCTTGCTGACTTTTTATTTCCAGGCATTCATTTGAACACTTGAGCCGAACCCTTACTTTCCTTAATTATTTTTCTGCTGTGAATGATTGAGGAAGTGCTGCATTGTTGGAGGCATCATCTTTTTGATGAGATGATAAGAGTCCAATCTGCCTTTTCACATGCATATAAAAGGTCGGATGATATTATCCAAAGAAGAATGAAACATTCTGCTGTCCTTGCCAACATGAAGATCACTAAAATATTTTGACTGCATATTTGTCAACTGAACACTGCTCATCACTAATTTTTGTAAAAATTGGGACCCTATAATAAGTGTTCCAACGCGATCGGTGAATGCTCTTGATGTTTACTGCCTCATGTTACTGGTTCTGCCTGACCATTTGGCTGGCGTGATGTTCCCAGAATAAACAATAAGAAGTCTTACATCACCAGGTTAAAGTCCAACAGGTAAAGTCCTTCATGATGTTCTCTGCTGATTCATAGAACTTGGCCAAGTATTTCACTAAAAATTCTACCAGGAATCATATCAGAGTTAACCCATTTTGAGCAAGTCCCATTCACAAGTTTGCGTCTGGTATATGCAGTAGGGACTGATGAACATGTTGTATGTTAAATATTTGCTGTATGTTGAATATAGCTTGAGCTCAACTAAAATATGCCAGGCCTCCTTTATCTCTTCCTGTATGTAAATTATTTTCCTTTAATACATGCATGCTAATTGCCTCATTGATTCATTGTAGTAGCGAGTCCCACATTCAAACTACTCTGTGTATTAAAGTTTATCGTGACTTCCCTATTGGATTTACTTATGACTGTTTCATGTTTATGATCTTTAACTCTTGACTCCCCAACATGTAGAAACATTGGTCCAGATCTTCCGAGCCTAATAGCAGAGAGTGTTGAGAGTTTGCTGATAGCAATGACATTGGATGTTCTGAGAGCCAATTTACACTGGAACCATAGCCCTAAATATGGTGACTGAACAGTCACTGCCCAGTGTGATTGTGGTGAAAAGCTGTGAACAAGACTTCCAGCTGATCCTCTAAATCCTTTGACTTTTATTGTGCTGTAATTTAAAAAATTTTCTTCATCTTTCTCTTCCATAGACCAAATAATTTGCCTTTTCAAATCACCGAAGCCCTCACTAATGGTTCTCCTGCCTCTGTAAAGGCACAGACATGGGCAGTTTGCACTATATGCAGCCTTGTTTTTACACCAAGTTACTTAGAGCTGTTCCTAGCAGTTGTAAATCCTGCTCTCAAGAGCACAGCCCTAAGTAACTAGCTGGAATGTCAAAGGACTCCAGCAAAACAGCAACTCAGACCTAGCTCACCACCCACCTCAATGCACCACCCGCACCAGCTCACCCATCCCAACACAGCTCGCAGCTCCCCTCCACTGCTGCTCAACCCTATCACCCCAGTACCCACCTCCTGACATAGTAGCTCCTACTCCCGATCTAGGGCTTGACAAATTCCCTATCCCATTGGACTGTAGAAAACTTGAATCGTTTATTTTTTACTGCACACATGCAGAATATGTAAGGTGTGACTATTCCCTGAGTACCACCAGAGCTGATATTTCAGACTTTTAATCTTGCTTTCAACTATTTATGAAATTCACTCCATTAATTTTAGTGAAAGGAATATGCCAGGTTGGAATCACAGGGGCTGAAAACCCCATTCATTCAGAACACAAATATGTTATTTCAACTGGCTTACAAACTACAGTCCATCAACCTTCCTGTACTTACATCCTGAATAAATGCAGCCGCCTGCTGTTATTTTAATTTTGATATTAATTTCAGTCTGCGTTGGATGCTTCCATTTGCACAGAATTGGGATGAGACAGACGGAAACACTTTAGGAAGAATTTAGTGTAGGAAAAATATCTTTCGATAGACAGTTCATTACCCACACCGTAGCCAGGCTGCACACCTAATCCAGTGCCAGGCTGCACACCAAATCCAGTGCCAGGCTGCACACCTAATCCAGCGCCAGGCTGCACACCCACGCCAAGACCTATATTGTGACAGCAAAAATGTAATCATTAGAAACAGTGAATCACTTCTTTGTAAAATTAAAGTCTGAAGCAGGTCAGTTAGATTAGTTGGCTGGATAGCTGGTTTGTGATGCAGAGCGAGGTCAACAGCGAGTGGTCAATTCCCGTACTGGCTGAGGTTATTCGTGAAGACTCGCCTTCTCAATCTTGCTCCTCGCCAGAGGTGTTGTGATCCTTCGGTGAAATCACCGCTAGTTAGCCCTTTCCCTCAAAGGGGAAAGCAGCTTATGGTCATCTGGAAGTATAGCCACTGTATTTTTAAAATTAATGTAAATTTAGGATTTTCTAGCGAATTGTCACAAACAGTGATTTAGTGCAAACTCAGCAGTCATGCTGCCCTATTAATTCTAGACACTCATTTTCATTTTGCAACACTTAAGCCAAACTGTTATTCTCCTTCAATTCGAATGAGATGGCGGAGGAACTCTGCCTGTTTGAGAATTTAAAAGATCCAACGATATTATCAAAAGAAGAATGAGACATTCTTATGTCCTTGCCAACATTAAAATCACTAAATTGATTTGACTGTATGTTTATGAATGGACACTACTCAACACTAATTTTGGAAAAACGAATATCAAATGATAAAGGTTCAAACCTGGGGCGAAATTCTCCTACCCGCCCTGCCGCATTTCTGCTCCGACCGGCCGGCGGGAGTCTCCGTAACACCGGCCGGTCAATGGGGTTTCCCATTGTGGGGCAGCCCCACGCCATCGGGAAACCCCCGGGCGCCGGCAAAACGGAGACTCCCGCCGGCGGAGAATGCCGCCCCTCATCTATGAATGCTTGCAATGTTTTCTGGCTTGTGTTAGTAGTTGTGCTGGATCATCTGGCTGACATGATGTTCCAAGGATAATCATAGCATAGGTCACTAATGTAGACGTGTTTGACAAGTGTAGTTATTACATATAGCAAGGAAATTACTTTCTCTTTAACATTGTTTGGCTTTTGTTTGATAGTTATGTAGAGCAATGACTATGTCAGTAGTAGGTAGAATTACCTCCATATTTAGCAGCTTTAAATGCAGCTCCACCTGCAATGATAGAGGATTGACAGATAATGATACAGTTAGGAATCTTTATATGCAGGTAAGACGAGGTGAATTCTAAAGATTACAGCAACATTGCATTCCTAAGAATTGTCCTCATTCACATAAATCGCTCGAATCAAGCCAATGTTGGCCTCTGCCTTCCATTGGGTGAATGCCCAGCTGCTGAAAGTTTGTGTCAGAATTTCTCACGAGGTTCTGACCGGATTTGACAAGTTTATTTAATACTTTCTGAACCCACTAGTGAGCTCCCAAAATATCCCAAGAGATGCAGTGAGCTGAGATTTGCTTTAACAACAAACGAGATTTATTTTCTAAAATTATGAGGACTGCTTTTTATAATGATTTACAAGCACACAACAGTATCTTTCAAGTCATGCTTCTTGTTATTCTCTGCCAGCCGATTGAACTTGCCCAAATGCCTCAATAAAAGTGGCGTGACTGGTAATACCTTCAGTGCTCTCCTGCCATAAGGTCTGTTAACGTAATATCAGCCATAGCGCACAGCAGGCAAGTTGCATTCACAGGAACACATCCAATATAAGCTGTAAGGACTAATTTATGTCTCATAAAGCTTGTGCATAACAACAAAATGCCTGTAGAATCCGTCAATGTAACACGCATGGACCAAGCAGTTAGAAAACAAAAGGAAAGTTGTTTTACGTGTTACAAGAATCTCCACTCCCCGAAGGGCTCCCTTCCATGACCAGCATCCAGGTTGGGGTTCTTATACGAGTGAGCTTGTCCCTCGTTAAGGGGAAACCCAGCCCCCATTACCGGGGAGGTACGTACCCTGTGGAGGTCACGGGGAACCTAATAGTTCTTATGTTGTGACCTCCGCAAGGATTATGTTGTGACCTCCGTAAAGATTATAAACCCCCCCCCCCCCCACCCCCCCCCCCCCCCCCCCCCCCCCGCAAAGAGTCCGCGTCCAAGGAACCTCTTGGAAAACGTCCATGTCCGCGTCCAAGGAACCTCTAGTTTTCTGAGCTTGTAAACGGATTTCGGAGGCCGACCTCATGGCATCTGGAGGCGTACACCAAACCGGGGAATGGCGTTTCCGTGCGAAATGTCTGAGCGGGATCGTCGCAACAAAAGTCGCCACGGGCATCGACATGTTTGAACCAAGGCTGTAATGAAGTCAGGGAGCTGAGAGACCCTGGCAGAACTCAAATTGAGCATCAGTGAGCAAGCTATTGCTAAATAAGTGCCGTTTGATTGCACTGTTGATCACCCCTTCCATCGCTTTAGACTGATAGGGCTGACATGTCTGATGTTGGGGACTACTGGTGGAGACCGAGATGGATCATCTATTTGGCACTTCTGGCTGAAGATTGTTGCGAATGCTTCAGCCTTGTCTTTTGCATAGATGTGCTGGGGTCCTCCAACATTGAGGATGTGGGTATTTGTGGAACCTCCTTCTCCAGTCAGTCGTTCAATTGTCCACCACCATTCACGACTGGATATGGCAGGACTGTAGAGGTTAGATCTGATTGGACCTATGAATGTTTGAGGTAGAATAAAAAACAAAGGCTGGGATTTTCTGGTCCCCGGTGGTGGGTTTTCCGGCAGTGGAGCTGGCTCGTCATTGGCTGCCAGTGGAATCAACCAGTCCCACCGAAGTCAATGGCCATTTGTGTTGCACGGCAGCAGTGCTGCCAAAGAACCCGCCATGGGGTTCATGTTCAGCATAACCAGAAGTTCCTGCTGGGAATCTCAGCAAAGGAGTAGAGAGGACTCGGTCAATGGCATTCAGCTACAGAGCTGAAAAAGAAAATCTGTTTATTAAGAGCTTCCATTTCACTAAGATGGCTTTAGGACAATCCACATTCAACAACCTGCTATGAAAACTCTGATGACAGTTTGACAGCCGTGAGAAATTGTATCACAGCAGCTTCAACAATCCATAATATTTGTCATGTGAGAGAACCTTTAAGAACTGGATGTTTATTAAATAGCTGCAGTGGATGTACCTTTAAGAAATGGATGTTTAGCGAATAGCTGCAGTGATGTCAGAGTGTGGGTGGAGCTGGGCTGTCTGTCTTTCACTTTCGCTTTGAGCAGGCAGTTACAGGGTGTTTTTAGTTTCGTTTTGAGAGTTGGATAGCTGCAGGAAAAGCAAGCAGCTGTATAAGGATCTCTCTGCAATCTAAAGACTGTCTCCAGATCATTTGGGTGATTTCAAAGTGATAACTGCTCTCAGTAGAGAATTTAAACCTGATCTCTGTGTTAAAAAGAGTCTTTTGTTTTATGGATGTTGCAAGGAAAGTTATGAAGGATTACTTATAGAATATTGTATCGGTGGGGATGATTGGTGTTGATAGTTGTTAAGATGTTTACTGTGGGTTTATAATGTGTTAACTGGTTTCATAAATAAACATTGTTTTAATTTAAAAGTACTTTAGCTCTCTGTTGCACTACACCTGTAAAGTAGGCCCGTGTGCTCCCCATAACCACAATCTATTAAAAGTTGTGGGTCAGGTGAACTCCATGATACACGTTGGGGTTCTCTAAACCCTGGCCCATCCATAACAAATTCTAAAATGATCAACAAGGTTTGTTTTAAAACAGTAGACTTGTCCTGTTCTCCAACGTTAAGTGATTTCTAAAACAATTATAGGATCTGCATTCACGGGCGTCATTCTCCGACCCCCCGCCGGGTCGGAGAATGGCCGTTGGCCGCCGTGAATCCCGCCCCCGCCCCCGCCGAAGTCTCCGAAGGGAGAAAAGTCGGCGGGGCGTTAATGGCGCCGCTGCCGCGGAGAATGTCACGGGTCTGCGCAAGGCAGCCGATTTTCGGCCTGCCGATATTCTCCCTTCCGGATGGGCCGAAGTCCCGTCGACGTGATGGTGCTCCAGGCTCACGCCGACCAGCGAGGAGGTGAGTGACGGCCTGGGGGGTTGGCTCTGGGCAGGAAATGGCGTGGCCGCAGACTGATTGCCTGAGGAGAGGTGTGTCTCGGCTTGTGTGTGTGTGCGGCGGGGGGGGGGGGGGGGTGGTTAGAGTAGGCTGGGCTCCGGGGGAGTGCCGGGAGGGGGTCCGTGCCGGGGTGGAGGTTGGGGGTTGTGGAGGGGGTCCGTGCCGGGGTGGAGGTTGGGGGGGGGGGTCCGTGCTGGGGTGGAGGTTGGGGTTGGGGAGGGGGTCCGTGCCGGGGTGGAGGTTGGGGAGGGGGTCCGTGCCGGGGTGGAGGTTGGGGAGGGGGTCCGTGCCGGGGTGGAGGTTGGGGAGGGGGTCCGTGCCGGGGTGGAGGTTGGGGGTTGTGGAGGGGGTCCGTGCCGGGTGGAGGTTGGGGGGGGGTCCGTGCTGGGGTGGAGGTTGGGGGTTGGGGAGGGGGTCCGTGCCGGTGTGGAGGTTGGGGGTTGGGGAGGGGGTCCGTGCCGGGTGGAGGTTGGGGGGGGGTCCGTGCTGGGGTGGAGGTTGGGGGGGGGGTCCGTGCCGGGGTGGAGGTTGGGGGTTGTGGAGGGGGTCCGTGCCGGGGTGGAGGTTGGGGGGGGGGGTCGTGCTGGGGTGGAGGTTGGGGGTTGGGGAGGGGGTCCGTGCCGGGGTGGAGGTTGGGGGTTGGGAGGGGTCCGTGCCGGGGTGGATGTTGAGGGGGGGTCCGTGCTGGGGTGGAGGTTGGGGGGGGGGTCCGTGCTGGGGTGGAGGTTGGGGGTTGGGGAGGGGGTCCGTGCCGGGGTGGAGGTTGGGAGGGGGTCCGTGCCGGGGTGGAGGTTGGGGAGGGGGTCCGTGCCGGGGTGGAGGTTGGGGAGGGGGTCCGTGCGGGGTGGAGGTTGGGGAGGGGTCCGTGCCGGGGTGGAGGTTGGGAGGGGGTCCGTGCCGGGGTGGAGGTTGGGGAGGGGGTCCGTGCCGGGGTGGGTGTTGGGGAGGGGGTCCGTGCCGGGGTGGAGGTTGGGGGGGGGGGGGTCCGTGCCGGGGTGGGTGATGGGAGGGCAAATGAGTTGGTCCACCTGGCCAGGTGCCAGCCTCCAACAGTTGGACCCATGCGGTCCATGCCACCTGGCTGGGGGGAGGAGGGGATATGGGCAATGATGACATGTCGTCGTTCCCCTCCCCCCACCAGGCCGTCATGTTTTCAGACCATCCAGCGATGTTGGCCGCCGTGGTGGCAGCCGCTCATGTCTATGTTGCCCTGGATGAGGAGGAGGAGGAGGAGGAGGAGGAGGAGGAGCGTGCCAGAGAGGCGGCGCAGGCTGCCGCAGAGGGGCAGGCGGCAGCCGCCCAGGCTGGAGGGACACCTGACCGACAGGACGAGGAGGGGGAGGAGGACGTCGCGGCCCCATGGCAACGGAGGCACCCGAGGGCGCCCCGTGTGTACCGGCCCCGGCAGTCATACCAGGACCTCACGGACCGGGAATGCAGGAGGAGACTCCGGATGAGCCGGGAAACCGTGGCACACATCTGCCACCTGCTGGCACACCTGTCACCGCGTGGCACTGGCGGGGGACACCCTCTCCCCGTGTCCGTCAAGGTTACGGTGGCCTGAACTTTTATGCAACGGGGTCATTCCAGGCACCGAGTGGGGACCTGTCCGGCATATCGCAGACATCGGTGCATCGGTGCATCCGGGCAGTGACAGATGCCCTTTATGCCATGGCGCACCGCTACATCCGCTTCCCCGTGGACCAGGCCAGCCAAGATGCCCGGGCCGTGGGCTTCTCTGCCGTTGCCGGGTTCCCCATGGTCCAGGGCCGCGATCGATGGGATGCACGTCGCCGTGCGGCCACCTGCAGATAACAGGGCCGTGTTCACTAATAGGAAGGGACCTATTCGATGAACGTACAGGTGGTCTGCGACCACCGCATGATGATCCTGCACGTCTGCGCCCGTCACCCAGGCAGTGTACACGACTCATTCGTGTTGTCGCGGTCATCCATCCCCGGCATGTACGAGGGACGCCATCCCCGGCTGAGGGGCTGGTTGCTGGGCGACAGGGGCTACCCATTGCGATCGTGGCTGATGACGCCTATACGGAGGCCACGCAATGAGGCGGAGAACCGCTACAATGATGCCCATGTAGCGACAAGGGGAGTGATCGAGAGGTGCTTTGGCGTGCTGAAGATGCGTTTCAGGTGCCTGGACCTCTCTGGGGGCGCCCTCCAGTATCGGTCAGATAGGGTCGGCCGCATCATTGTGGTGTGCTGCGTCCTGCACAACATAGCCCAGCAGAGGGGCGATGTGCCGCAGGCAGAGGAGGGCGGAGTGGAGGAGCAGCAGAAGAGGCCCAGTCCTCCCCAGATGAGGGGGATGGGGGCAATGGTCAGGGCAGACGGGGTAGACACAGACGGGTGGCTGTTCCACCGTTACCGGCTGGCCCAGCGGGCACGGGACAGACTGATAGACGCCCGCTTCACTGACTAGATGGGCGTGGGAATCGGGTAGTATGGCCACAGACCGCACACCATGACAACAGCCGACCACCACACCCCCCACCCATCCACCCACCCAGCACCCTCACCCCCCTCCCAACCCCACACACCCCACCCGCATGCACACCACCCCCCCACTCCCAATTGCCGATCCACCGGCGGCACAACGGGCCGGGCTCACCCAGTTGCGGGTGGACGCGTGTCTATCGCAGGCCATGGAGAATGATGACAACCCGCCTCCGATGAGCTCCTGGCTCTACATCGTTGGACTATGTCTGACCCATGGCCACAGTACCACCATCCACACCGGACCATCCCTGCATGCGGCTGTGACACTGCAGCGCACGGTCCCGTCCTCTGCCCGGGGGATGTTGATGGCGGCCCAGGGGGAAGGGGGCAGACTCACCTGGGGCTGAGGTAAGACCACCCCTCACACACACACTTGCGCTCAACGTACATGACACCCCGCACACTTTGGACAGAGCACAAAGGCAGCTTCGGTAGGTGTAACATTGACTTTAATAACCAAAGGAGTTCATGCACGTGCCCTAGCGCCTAAAACTCATCTGTGCCCTGCACCCGTGCCAACTTACTCAGTGTCTAATTGTTTGGCCTTACGGGCCCATTGACTACGTCTACGTGGTTCCCAGACGGTACAGCAGAACTGGAGGTGGACTCCTGTGATTCCTGCCCTCTGACACTGGATCCCTTTGGCGGCTGTTTCCTGGGGCGTCCTGGCCTAGATGGGCCAGGCTGCGGCCCGGGCGACTGGGATGGCGAGCTGCCAGCCTGTCCTGCCCGTTGCCCACCCGATTGCACCTGGGACGGAAGGGGGGGAGTCCGAGGTGTCGCGGTGTACCGGGACCTCCCCTACAGAGGGAGCCGGGACAGACCACACCACCTCCTCCTCCCTCGGGGTGCCCGATGGCCCCCAGGCCTCTACATGGGTGGGGGATGCGAACGGACTGGCCATCCGACGTGCCCCCGACATCTGGCGCTGCCAGTCCTGGAGGCCCGTGCTGGTATCGACAGGGGTCTGCAGGTTTGCAGCCATGGAGCCCAGGGGGTTGTCGAACCCTGGTCTGCGACAGTGCGACGCCAGCTCGCACATGGCCACTGGCGCCGATGCCCTCAGCGATGGCCTGCTGAGACTGGGCCATGGCCTGCAGAGACTGGGCCCATGGCCTGCAGAGACTGGGCTATGGCCTGCTGAGACTGGGCCATGGCCTGCTGAGACTGGGCTATGGCGTTGAGCGCCTCTGCCATCTGGCGCTGGCACTGGCTCATGGCCTCCTGTGAGAGGGCAGCCATTTCCTGGGCCACAGACGCCGCCTGCACGGAAGGCCCCAGGCCTCGCAAACCGTTCCCCATGTCTGACACCGTCGCACCCATTGCCTCCACCGCGGACGCCACCCGTGCGGTGTCAGCCTGGGTGGCACGCATGACCGGGACCACTCCCAGCTCCTGGACGCGGGTGGACTCCTCCACCTGCGACCGCAGCCGCCGCAAGCCACCCGTCACCCTATTCGCTCGTCTCCGTGTCGGTGGTTGCATCGGATCTATGTGTGGGTGTGGTAACTGCAGGAACCCGGGATCCATCTGGGCGGCAGATGTTCGCTTGGCCTGGGCCTGCCCTCCGACCGGTCCCTCTGCTGCTCCTACCTCCACCTGCTGTACCGGGACGGCTGTGTTTGTGCGCACCAGTGAGTGTACCAGACGCCTCATCACTAAAGTGCCCAACCGTGGTGAGTGTTTCTGCGATGGTGGAGGGTGTTGGTGACAGCAGTGGCGTTGTGTCGTGCTCTTCGTCCCACTCTGAGTCCATGGCACTTTGGGGTGGGGGTTCGTCTCCACCCATCCACTCTGAGTCACTGTCCGGTATTTCGTCTTCCCGGGTAGGGGTGTCCTGGGTAGTGCTGTCCCGGGTAGTGCTGTCCCGGGTAGTGCTGTCCCGGGTAGTGCTGTCCCGGGTAGGGGTGTCCTGGGTAGTGGTGTCCCGGGTAGGGGTGTCCTGGATAGTGGTGTCCTGGGTAGTGGTGTCCTGGCTCGGATGTGACGGGGGCCTGTGGCTGCCCCCCTCATCGCTGGGTGGTCGCTCCCGCACGTGACGGGGGTGTCGTCTCCCTGTTGCTCCAGGTCTCTCCGTCTCCCGTGGTCTCCGAGGGGCATCCTGCGGGCGTCGCATGCTGGAGGGTTCGGGTCTCTCCGTCTCCCGTGGTCTCCGAGGGGCATCTGCGGGCGTCGCATGCTGGAGGGTTCGGGTCTCTCCGTCTCCCGTGGTCTCCGAGGGACATCCTGCGGGCGTCGCATGCTGGAGGGTTCGGGTCTCTCCGTCTCCCGTGGTCTCCGAGGGGCATCCTGCGGGCGTCGCATGCTGGAGGGGTTCGGGTCTCTCCGTCTCCCGTGGTCTCCGAGGGGCATCCTGCGGGCGTCGCATGCTGGAGGGTGCGGGTCTCTCCGTTCCTCCCGTGGTCTCCGAGGGGCATCCTGCGGGCGGTCTGCATCTGCGGGGATGGGTGCCTGGACGTTTGGTCCTGCGATACACAATGAAGCATGCATGGTTAGACATCAGGCAGTGATCAGGTGATACGGGAGAGGGGGATATAGGGGAGGTGGGGATATGGGGACGGGCTGTTGGTGGCTCACTTGCTCGTGGGGCCCGACCTCTGCATCAGCAACCTCCCGGTCCTCAGGTCCGCCAGCCAGTTCCAGGGCCCTTTCCTCGTGTACGGTCAGTGGCCTCTCCTCAGCGGGCCCTCCCTCCAGTCCTCACATGCTCCCTATTGTTGTGTGCGCGCTTCTCCTGGGGGGGGGGGGGGGTGGTGGCAGGGGTAAAAGGCAACAGTGTTAGGCAGTATATGAATGCACGCCATCGGTTGCGCGTGCATTGCAGAGGTTAAGGTTAGGGCTGGATTCACTTGGGGATATGGGGATATGGGGGAGGGGGGGATATGGGGGAGGGGGGATATGGGGGATATGGGGGAGGGGGGATATGGGGGATATGGGGGAGGGGGAATATGGGGGATATGGTGGAGGGGAGATATGGGGGAGGGGGGATATGGGGGATATGGGGAGGGGGGATATGTGGGAGGGGGGATATGGGGAGGGGGGATATGGGGAATATGGGGCAGGGGGATATGGGGGAGGGGGGAATATGGGGATATGGGGGAGGGGGGATATGGGGGAGGGGGGATATGGGGAGGGGGAATATGGGGATATGGGGGAGGGGGGATATGGGGATATGGGGAGGGGGGGATATGGGGGATATGGGGGATATGTGGGAGGGGGGATATGGGGGAGGGGGGGATATGGGGAATATGGGGAGGGGGGATATGGGGGATATGGGGGAGGGGGATATGGGGGAGGGGGGAATATGGGGGATATGGGGGAGGGGGGATATGGGGGATATGGGGGAGGGGGATATGGGGGAGGGGGATATGGGGGATATGGGGGAGGGGGATATGGGGGATATGGGGGATATGGGGGATATGGGGGAGGGGGGATATGGGGATATGGGGGATGGGGGATATGGGGGAGGGGGCATATGGGGGAGGGGGGAATATGGGGATATGGGGGAGGGTGGATATGGTGGATATGGGGGATATGGGGGATATGGGGGATATGGGGGAGGGGGGATATGGGAGGGGGGATATGGGGGATATAGGGGAGGGGGGATATGGGGAGGGGGGGGATATGGGGGAGGGGGGATATGGGCATATGGGGGATATGGGGGAGGGGGGATATGGGGGAGGGGGGATATGGGGGAGGGGGGGATTTGGGGGAGAGGGGATATGGGGGATATGGGGGACGCTCACCCTGCCTGCTCTGACGAGGTCGTTCACCTTCTTGTGGCACTGGGTGCCTGTCCGTGGTGTTAGGGCCACAGCGGTGACGGCCTCTGCCACCTCCCTCCACAGACGCCGGCTGTGGCGTGGGGCAACTCTGCGGCCGTGCCCGGGATACAGGGCGTCCTCCTCTGCTCCACCGCATCCAGGAGCGCCTCCACATCGCGTGACTCGAACCTCGGGGCTGAGCGACGGCCAGCCATCAAGTCGGGTGTTGCGGTCGGCTGTTCCGGTCGGGTGGGGGGGAGCTGCGCGGCCTTATGAGCCGTCACGCCGTGCAGCGCGTATGACGCTGCACGGCGTGAACCACTGCGCAAGCGCGGATCCCGTTACGTCGCTGCTAGCCCATTTCGGGCCGCAGACTATCGGCCCATTTTTATGACGTGACGCAAGTGGGATTTGCGCCGTTTTTTGCGCCGATCGGCGGAGTTTCCGCCAATAACGGAGAATTTCGCCCCACATCTTTGTCAAAAGCGAATCAGTTCTTCCATGGGCATATCTATGCAATAAGATTCGTTAAAATGTGTCCATTAGTTTTGGAGATAGGTAGGGATGAAGGAGGCGGAGAATTGAGGGTGAGTCCTAAAGCAACTTTTACACTGGCGGGATTTCCCTGATCGATTGTCCCCGCCCCCTTGCCAGTGATTTAATGGTGTTTCAGCCATGCAATGATGGGACCCCTATTTGAATACAGTTAAATATAATGTGAAAGTCTTTCAGCTGGAAAATTCCCCCACGTACGGAAGATGTATGGCGTGATGTCACACCCCTCATGTACCCGACTGCTTTATAAGCAAGGAACTGGCAAACAGAACCCGCTGAGGCGCATAGGTAAGGAAAGTCTCGGAGGGAAGAGTGTCTTGCCCAGAGAATACCCAAGCATTGCCGGCGCCCTTCCCATTGTGAGGGTTCTCTGAGTCGGGGGACGAGGGTTCCCTGGGGGAGGAGGGTGGCCATGTCCGTGGGAGGGTGGGGGAAATAGTTTCCCTGTGGTGGAATGGTCTTGTGTCCATGGGGAGTTCTTTTTGTAATTTAAATTTTATTTTAACACCGGGGTGTCCTATGAACCCTGATGTCAGGAGCCAAGGTTGCTAATGGGGTGGGCTCTGGATGAGCACCCCTGTCCCCCTTCTGCCCCAGTGGAACATCGCGGGACGCATATCCAGGAATGTTTTTACAGGTATGTTCAAAAATTTGATGGGAAAAGCCAGTAGTTTAGCCGATGAGCTGCATACCACTCTTCCCGTTCAAGTTGATACCCATTAATAAAAAGAGATAATTCCGCCCACATTGTACACAGACAAAAAGCAAAACAGATTAACAGGGGTGAAAACATTACCTCCACCCATTCTTACTTGTGGAGATAAAAATAAAGGCTTGCATTATTATACTGCTTCTCATGACCAGGGGACATTTCAAAGCGTATTTTGTTTAGATGTGTCACTTCTGTTGTAATGTAAGAAATGGTCAGTCAATATGTGGACTACAAACTCTCACAAACAGAAATATAAAAATAGAGAAAATAGGAGTAGGAGAAGGCCATTCGGCCCTCTGAGCCTTTTCCAGCATTCATTATGATCATGGTTGATCATTCAACTCAGTAACCTGTCCGGCTTTCCCCACATATCCTTTGATTGCTTTAGCCCCAAGAACTATATCTAACTCCATCTTGAAAACATTTTGTCCTCAACTGCTTTCTGTGGTATTGAATTCCGCAGGCTCACCACTCTCTGGGTGAAGAGATTTCTCCTCATCGCAGTCCTAAATGGTTTACCCCTTATCCTTAGACTGTGACCTCTGATTCTTGATTCTCCTGTCAGAATTTAATTCATCTAAATTCTTGTAAACTCCAGTGAATATAATCCTAACTGACTCAATCTCTCCTCGTACGTCAGTCCCACCATCTGACAAATCAGGGGCGGGATTCTCGGACCCCCCGCCGAATTCTCCGGCGCCGGTTTTTTGGCGGGGGGTGGGGATCACGTTGCGCCAGTCGGGGGCCGTTGGCAGTGGCCCTCCCCCGGTGATTCACCGGGCCCCGATGGGCCGAGCAGCCGCCCGCCGACGTGAAATACACAAGGTCCATACGGCTGGACCTCGCTCTGAGGGCGGCCTGCAGAGTCCTCAGGGGGCACGGGGGGATCTGGCCCCAGGGGAGGAACCCCATGGCGGCCTGGCCCGTGATCGGGGCCCACCGACCTGCAGGCGGGCCTGTGCCGCAGGGGCAGTCTTTCCCTCCACGCCGCCCTCTGTAAAGCTCCGCCATGGCCGGCGTGGAGAAGAAACCCCCTGCGCATGCGCAGGGATCACACCAGCGCTCCTGCGCATGCGCCAACTCGCCGGGCTGGCCGGCGGAGGCCCTTCGACATCGGTTGGCGCGGCGCCAACAACTCCAGCGTCGGCCTAGCCCCCGAAAGTGCGGAGGAGTCTGCAAACTTCATGGCGGCCCGACGCCGGGGTGGTTCACGACACTCTTTGGCGCCGGTACGGCCCGTTCGTCGGTTGGGGGAGAATCCCGGCCCAGATGTCCTTCGCTGCGCTCCTTCTACAGCAAAAACATCCTTCCTCACAATATTTCAGATGTAGTCTCACCAAGGCCCGCTTTAGCTGCAGCAAGATATCCCAGCCCCTGTATTTGAATCCTCTTGCTATGAAGGCGAAGATACTATTTGCCTTCTTTACCGCCTGCTGCACCTGCATGCTTACTTTCAGTGACTGGTGTACAAGTATACCCAGGTCTCATTGCATTCCCCTCTGCCAATCTATAGCCATTCTTGCTTTTGCTACCAATGTGGATTACATCACATTTATTCACATTATACTGCTTCTGCCGTGCAATTTTCCCACTCACTCAACGATCTCGGCATCCTCCTCACAGCTCACCCTCCAACCCAACTTTGTGTCATCTGCAAATTTGGAGGTATTATATTTAGTTCCCTCATCTCAATCGTTAATATATATTGCGAATAGCTGGGGTCCTAGCCCTGCTCCCTGCAATTCACAGGTCCGCTTGCGAATAGCTGGGGTCCTAGCCCTGCTCCCTGCAATTCACTGGTCCGCCAGCCACGCGTTTCTCGGTGGCACTCCATTCACTGGTGGTGGGATTCTATCTTCCCGCTGCTTGTCAATGGGAAGTCTCATTACAACCACTCTACGCCGCCGGGAAACCTGCTTGGGGGGCGGGGGGAGTTGGCATGCGCTGCCAGCGGAAAAATTGAATCCCGAGACTGGAGAATTCCAGTCTGCGTGTAAATAATTCTGATGGTTAGTTTTACCCTTAACACAAGAATCTGACAGGAGGGGGTTTCTACCTCTAAGAGTCCACTAGAAAGTATGTTGGACAACGCTAGTGAAATATTGAAGTGAAAGAGCAATTGTTTAGTCCTATGTGGTATATTATTTATTCATGTCGCACATGTAAGTTTGAGTGCATACGAAATGCAGGTCTACTTACAGAAACTACCATGACACAAGGCACATGACCTTTATTCAGTTATGTGGAAGAGAGTAGTGTCCACTGGGTCTAGGACTTTAGTATGTTTTTCTGGAATTTGATCTCACGATATATAATTTTTAACACTACTTAGCCGCAATTAATTTATATTTATACATCATTCAAGAATCTGAAAATGAGAAAGTGGAACGATAAATGGACTCAAAGAGGGAAGTAACAAAACAGCTTTAAGGGAGCATTTAAAGCCAACAAGAATGATAGCAAGGCTGAGGGGTTTAACAAAAAACACTTTAAGGGAAGGGCATGATGTAAAATGGTTGGTTGCTGGTGGTGAGTGGTACCAAAGGCCTGCATTTATTATTGCTCATCCTGACAAGGTGGTGACACAACGGCCAGGTCATTTCTGAGGCAAGTTGGGTGTGGGACTGGAGTCACACTCAAGTCAGACGAGGGAAAGCCTGATGCTTTTTTTCTCTAAAGGGCATTAGTGAACCTGTTGTGTTTTTAACATCAATACAGATTTTTAAAGGAGATGTAAATTTTCAATGAGTGGGATTTGGATTCACTTATTTGACAGGAGAAGGTTCATATATAGGATGGGGTGTGGTTGTAGAAGCATTATTAAATAAGGATGAAGATTTTAAAGTTGATTTGCTGGGACACCAGCAATCAGGGAAGCTGATCCAGAACAGGATCAATGGAAAGAAGTATATGAATGAGATTAATTGTTTGGGTTTAGTGCATGAGAGATATACCATGGGGGTTGACATGGGAGGAAATTTGTAAATGGCACAGAAATTGATCCTAAAGACCATTAAGGCATCCATAAGAACTCCAGCCAAGGTGGAAATGAGGTAAAAAAACAAATGTTTGGGAGGTGGAGTAAGGTTTTCTTGGGTTGCAAAAAATTACAAGGTGCTGCAGAGGCGGAATAAACCTCCCGAGGCAACCAGGAAAATCAATGGGCGGATTTTTCCCTTTTTGATGCAGAGTGTCACAGCAGGCAGGAAAAGCGGTCTCTCCGCTGTTTTGTTAGGATCTGGGAAAGAAAATTCTGATTGAGCCCGCCCCACCAGCAACTTAGTTTATTAAAGATTGGGGCACCATTTATTTTTTATTTTTTAATAATATTTTTATTCTCCTCCTTTTTCACATTTTCTCCCAAATTTACACCCACCAACAATAAACAATAATCAGCAACAAATACGTCAATCCCATAACAATAACGATCCCATCCTCCCACCAACCCCCAAACATTAGCCTGCATGTTTACATAAACAAATGACAAAAAGGAATCAGGGATTACCCATAGTCACCCTTAATACACACAGCCCCCCTCCCCCCAACCTTCCCACCCATCCCCCCCAACTAATGTTCAATGTTATCCAGTTCTTGAAAGTGCATAATGAATAATGCCCATGACTTGTAGAACCCCTCCGTCCTTCCCCTCAGTTCAAACTTAACCTTCTCAAGAGACAAGAATTCCAACAGGTCCCCCCGCCACGCATGGGCACACGGTGGAGTGGCTGCTCTTCATCCCAACAGGATCCGCCTCCGGGCGATCAATGAGGCGAAAGCTACGATATCTGCCTCCGCACCCATTTCCAACCCTGGCTGGTCTGACACCCCGAATATGGCCTCCCGGGAACCCGGGTCCAGTTTCACATGCTTGGAAATTACCCAAAAAACCTCCTTCCAGTAATCCTCCAGTTTTGGACAGGACCAAAACATATGAACGTGATTAGCGGGACCCCCCCCGCAAGACTCACACACATCTTCTACTCCTTCAAGAAATCGGCTCATCCTCACCCTCGTGAGGTGTGCTCTGTATACCACCTTCAGCTGTATCAGCCCCAACCTCGCACATGAGGTGGAGGCATTTACTCTCCGGAGCACCTCACACCAGACCCCCTCCTCTATAACCTCTCCCAACTCTTCCTCCCACTTTGTTTTGATCCCTTCCATGGTGCCTTAACATCTTCCAAAATAGCTCCGTACACTGCTGACACTACCCCCTTCTCCAGTCCCCTTGTCGTCAGCACCTCCTCCAGCAATGTGGAGGCCGGTTCCTCCGGGAAGCTCTGTATCTCCTTTCTGGCAAAATCTCGAACCTGCATGTATCTAAACATTTCCCCCTGCTCCAGCCCATACTTCGCTTCTAGCTCCTCCAATCCTGCAAACCGACCCCTAAGAAACAGATCTTTTAGCGTCTTAATCCCCTTCCATCCCACCTCCCTGGCTCAAATCTGTGGTTCCCCCGAATCGGCATTTCCCTTGACCCTGCCCCCAACCCGAAGTGTTGGCGAAACTGCCTCAAAATTTTCAATGAAGCTATTATTACCGGACTCCCCTCCCTGAGTATTTCCCCGGGGCCGTCGGGAATGGCGCTGTTGCTCGTACCTTCAACCCTGACCCTCTGCACAAACTCTCCACCATTCTGACCCACTGGGAATCAACCCCTCTGACCCAGCTCCGCACCTTCTCCACATTTGCCGCCCAGTAGTAGTACATCAGGTTCGGAAGACCCAAACCCCCTGCCTGCCTTCCCCTCTGTAGCAGCACCTTTCTCACTCTGGCCACCTTCCTTCCCCATATGAACGAGGAAATCCTTCCCTCAATCTCCCTGACAAAAGCCTTTGGCAGGAAAATCGGTAGGCATTGAAAAATAAGCAGAAATCGCGGCAACACATTCATTTTAACCGTCTGTACCCAACCCGCCAGTGACAGAGGGAGACCATCCCACCTTGCCAGATCGGCTTTCACTCTCCCCACCAAACTAGAGATGTTGTACCTGCAAAGCCTCCTCCACTCCCAGATACCTAAAGTGAGTCCCTGCCCTACAGAATGGCAGCCCCCCCACCCCTGCCCCCACCCCCGGCCGAGACACCACAAAATACTCACTCTTGTCTAGGTTCAGCTTGTACCCTGAGAAAGACCCAAATACTTACAGTAGCTCCAATATTCCCCCTATCGACACACGGTTCCGACACATATAACAGCAAGTCGTCGGCATACAAGGCCATCCTATGCTGTATCCCCCCCCCCCCCCCCCCCCCCCCCCCGCACTATTCGTTTCCATGCTCCCGATCTTCTTAATGCGATGGCCAACAGCACAATCGCAAGTGCAAATAGCAGGGGGGACATAGGACATCCTTGCCTCGTCCTACGGTGGAGAGAAAAGTATCCTGATGTTGTTTGTGCGGACACTCGCCTTCGGCTCCTTAGCTCGTAGCATTACCCAGTTTACAAATCTTGGTCCAATCCCAAACCACTCCAGAACTGCCATCAAGTACCCCCATTCTACCCGGTCAAACGCCTTATCGGCGTCCAATGCCACAACCACCTCTGTTTCCTTCCCTTCCGCCGGTGCCATAACGACATTCAAAACCCTCCTAATGTTCGAAAAAAGCTGCCTCCCTCTCACAAACCCTGTCTGATCCTCCCCTATCACCTTCGGGAGGCACAGTCCAAGTCTACCCGCCAGTACCTTCACCAATACTTTTGCGTCCACATTCACAAGTATATGGGCCTATACGACCCACACTGCGTCGGATCCTTATTTTTTTTAGCAACAGTGAAATCGATGCCTGCCCCAAGGTTTGTGGCAACACCCCCTTCCCTATCGCCTCTTCAAACATCCCCACCATCAGGGGTGCCAGCTTATCCTTGAATTTTTTATAATATTCCACCGGAAACCCATCTGGCCCTGCCACCTTCCCTGACTGCATCCTCCCAATCGCATCCTTTATCTCCTGCTCCACTATTGCTCCTTCCAATGTAGCCCTGTCCCCCTCCCCTAGCCTCGGGTACTCCAACCCATCTAGAAATTCCTGCATCTCACGTGGCTCTGTGAGAGTGGCTCTGACCTGTACAACCTCTCATAAAACTCCTCAAAAACCTTGTTAATCAGCTCTGGAGCCACCATCAACTTCCCTGCCCTATCCCTCACCTGAAGAATTTCCCTTACCGCTGCTTCCCTCCAGAGCTGACCTGCCTTATCTCCATGTTCATAAACTGCACCCCTTGCTCATCTCAGTTGGCGCACCGCCTTCCTGGTAGACAGTCGGTCGAAACTCGCCTGTAGTTCCTTCCTCTTTTCCAGCTTCGCTGGGTCCCCATCTTCTGCATAGCTCCTATCTACCTCCAACATCTCATCTATTACCCTCTGCCACTCCAACCTCTCCTCTTTGTCCACCCTGGCCTTAAACAAAATTACCTCACCCTTCACCACCGCCTTTGGAGCCTCCTTCGACACCTCACCCGTACAGTTGAAACCTACATATTCCTTAATTACCTTTTCAATTTTGTCACAGAACATTTGGTCCCCCAAAAGTCCCATATCTAATTTCCACCCCGGCCTCTGCGCTACCCCCTTCTCAAGCACCATATCCACCCAATGCGGAGCATGATCTGACACTGCAATTGCTGAGTATTCCGACTCCTTAACCCCAGCCAGCAAAGCCTTCCCCACCACAAAAAAGTCGATCCGCGAGTATACCTTATGGACTGCTGAGAAAAATGAGTCCTCCCGTTCCCTTGGGTGCAGGAACCTCCAAGGGTCCACCCCTCCCATTTCCACCATTAGCCCAGCCAGCGCCTTCGCCCCCCCCTGACGGGACCAGCGAGCGCGGCCGTGATCTGGCCAGCCTTGGCTCCTGCACCAAGTTCCAGTCGTGTCCCCCCCCCCCCCAACAATCAGTTCACGTGTGTCCAAGTCGGGGATGGCCTCAAACACCTTCTTCGCGAATCCCACATCGTCCCAATTGGGACCGTATACACTTAACAGCGCCACTAATCTCCCCTCCAGCGCCCCTGTCACAATCACATATCTACCCCCCTGATCTGCCACCACCCTTCTCCATCTGGAAGCGTACCCTTTTGCTGACCAGCACTGCTACCCCTCGAGCCCTTCCGTCGAATCCAGAATGAAACACTTGACTAACCCAGCCCTTTTTAAGTCTCACCTGGTCCTTCACCCTTAAGTGAGTCTCCTGCAGCATTGCCACATCGGCTTTCAAACTTTTAAATACGCAAGCACCCTTGACCTCTTGACCGGACCTCCTAGCCCTCTCACGTTCCACGTGACTATCCTAACTGGGGGTCTCACACCCCCCCCCACCCTTCTTATCCACCATCACCATACCACAGGGCCCTGCCCCATAAGCCTGACCCGCCCCTGTCCATTGTTAACATCAAACCCCTTCCCCCCCTCCCAAGAACCGCCCCTACATTTCCCCTTGAAAAAACATCTCCCAGCATCAATCCCTTCCCCCCCTCTCACTCGCCTCATAGGCCCACTGAAGCCTGCTATCCAGGCTCCAACGTCCGCAGCCCTCCTCTCACTTCACCTCCATTCACTAGCTGACTTTAGTTAGCTAGCATGGGTGGCTCCCCCCGCCAAGACATCTCGCCCCCTTCCACCCAGTCCCAGAGAAAGAAAAAACAAAACCAACAATCCAACCCATACAATTCACTAACGTAAGATTTAACCGTTGCAACACAGAACTCCAGTCAACCCAACCATTAACTTGAACTCTGTTACAATGCAAAGAGAAGTAAATTACAATACACATTAGTAAAAAGAAAGTTGTAGCATTTATACATTTTCTAGTTGCCCAAACACAGTCCACAGTCTCTCTTCCAGTTCCGCTCCTCACATCTGTCCCAAGCTTTCTGCCCTCACGAACGCCTCAGCCGCCTCCGCTGTCTCAAAATAAAAGTCTTTGGTGTTATAAGACCATAAGACATAGGAGTGGAAGTAAGGCCATTCGGCCCATCGAGTCCACTCCACCATTCAATCATGGCTGATTTCAACTCCATTTACCTGCTCTTTCTCCATAGCCCTTAATTCCTTGAGAAATCAAGAATTTATCAACTTCTGTCTTAAAGACACTCAACGTCCCGGCCTCCACCGCCCTCTGTGGCAATGAATTCCACAGACCCACCACTCTCTGGCTGAAGAAATTTCTCCTCATCTCTGTTCTAAAGTGACTCCCTTTAATTCTAAGGCTGTGCCCCCGGGTCCTAGTCTCCCCTGCTAATGGAAACAACTTCCCTACATCCACCCTGTCTAAGCCATTCATTATCTTGTAAGTTTCTATTAGATCTCCCCGTTACCCTCAGCTTTGCTGGGTACACCATACCAAATCGCACCCCCTTTTTGTACAGTGCCGCCTTCACCCGCCCGAACGCCGCTCGTCTCTTTGCCAACTCAACCGTCAAGTTTTGATAGATCCGAACTCCAGCACCGTCCCACTGCACCTCGCACTTCTGCTTCGACCAGCTTAACACCTTTCGCATGCTATCCACATTAACATATCATGGTGCACTGATGGACAGGTAGATGGACCAACCAACACACACAACATCACAGCCAATCACCAGTGAGAGCACACGCACTATAAAACAGGGAACACCACAGTTCCCGCTCATTCTACCAGGAGATAGCTCAGAGCACAGAGCTCACAGGGTGCCACTCAGACATACACCATGTGCTGAGTGCCTCACTAAGATAGTGCTAGGGCTGGGTCCACAGGTTAACTGGTGAAGCACGAACCACAGCCAGAAGTTAATAGTTATTATTGTACAGAATAATAAAACAGAGTTGTACCATCTACAACCGTGTTGGTTCGTTTGTGTATCGGAACACCCAACACGACATGATACCAGGTCTGGAAACCCACCAGCGACTGTGAGACCTACCTGCACCTCTTCAGAATCCGCCATCCTGCGCCATGGACATCAGCCCGCCGCAGCCATTCCAAATCGCTGGAAATCTCGGCGTCAACTGGAAGCTGTTTAAACAGTGCTTCTAGCTCTTCCTAGAAGCCACAGACAGGGAGAATGCATCGGACACCAGGAAGATCGCCCTCCTCCTCTCCACGGCGGGGCAACACACCATCCACATTTACAACTCCCTGGCATTCGCGGAAGGTGAGGACAAGACGAAGTACGAGATGATCCTTCTAAAATTTGAGGAACACTTCAGTGTGGAAGTTAATGAGAGCTTCGAGAGGAACCTCTTCCAACAGCGCCTGCAGGGTAAGGATGAGCCTTTTCAATCTTATCTAACACACCTCCGTATCCTCGCGCAGTCCTGCGGCTATGAGGCCACCTCCGACTCTATGATTTGGGATCAGATAGTTTTTGGGGTCACCTCGGACACCCTGCGCCAGCAGCTCCTCAAAATAAAGCGGCTCACCCTAGCCACCGCCATCGAAACCTGCGTGCTCCACGAAAACGCGACCAGCCGGTACTCCCAATTCCAGGCAGCCGAATCGGCACGGCAGGGGTCCTACGAGACGAGCGGGTTCAGTCGATCGACTTCCTCCCGGCCCGCGGCCCGGTCGAGGGCGGCCATTTTGCGCACTTTCCGAGGCCTCCCGCGCTTGTACGCGCCAGAAGAGGGGACGTCGATGCAGAGGGACGTGATGCGCAGGCGTGCTCTATGCAGGACCGCACCGCGTATGCGCGGTGGTGCAACGAACGCCATGACGTCACAACGTGTGGCAACTGTGGATCTGCACATTTTAAAGCGGCAATGTCCAGCCAAAACGTGACAATGCCTCCGCTGTGGCAGGATGGGCCACTACGCTGCCTGCTGTCGAGCAGCTCAACCTGCCAACTCTCAGCAATTCTGCCAGCCTCGCAGGGACGTGCGGGCCATTCAGCCCCCATACACCGAGTCATACCCTGACGAAATGCAGACCGGTGATACCGACGACCGGGAACCCTTCCGCGATGCGGTAATAGACAGGAACCGGATGTCCCCGAGTAGGACCCACCAGCCGATGCCAGTGCACAGCATTAATCTGGGCGATGAATGGTGTGCCACCCTAACGGTCAACCCAAATTCGTCGCCCACCTAATAGACTGGACTTATGAGCCTGTTTGCACATTGGACTCACTGCATTGTTGTGCAATACTGTTAACTTGTTTCTTTCTTGTCGTTCCAGGAGTTCTCTTTCGATTTTTGATGATTGCATTTGTTTTGTTTGTGGTACAACCTCGTTGCTCTGTTGCACCTGACACCTTCCTATGTATATAGTTTAGCCTCATGTACATGTTGTAAATATTGCACACACATACTCAGCTGCACTCAGTACACACCAATATTTATTACCATGTAGGCACATATCTTTGTGAAAAGGGGGAATGTCATGATATCCACATTAACATATCATGGTGCAATCACACACACACACACTGATGGATAGGTAGATGGACCAACCAATACACACACAACATCACAGCCAATCACAAGTGAGAGCACACGCACTATAAAACAGGGAACACCACAGTTCCCGCTCATTCTCCCAGGAGACAGCTCAGGGCACAGAGCTCACAGCGTGCCACTCAGACATACACCATGTGCTGAGTGCCTCATTAAGATAGTGCTAGGGCTAGGTCCACAGGCTAGCTGGTAAAATCTGAACCATAGCCAGAAGTTAAGAGTTATTATTGTACAGAATAATAAAACAGAGTTGTACCATCTACAACCGTGTTGGTTTGTTTGTGTATCGGAACACCCAACACGACAACCTTCTCCTTCATGCAGTACTTATGGAAGCAGATAATTACTGCTCTTGGCGGCTCATTCACCTTGGGCTTCGGCCTTAATCACCGATGAGCTCGGTCCAGCTCGTACTGGGAGGAGTTCTCACCCTCCCCCATCAGCTCCGCCAACTTCTTAGCGAAGTACTCTGTTGGCCTTGCGCCTTCTGTCCCTTCGGGCAAGCCCACAATTCTCAGATTGTGCCATCTCGAGCGGTTCTCCAAGTCCTCGAGCTTTGCTCGGAGTCCTCTGTTGACCTCCAGTTGAGCTGGTCGCTTTGCTGCGACACGGCCTCCTCCACTTCCTTCATCTTCTCGCCCTGCTCTCTCACCTCGGCCGATGTCTTTGCCACAGCTACCCTCACCGGGGCGATTGCCTCCTCCACCAATGATTTCAATGCGTCCGCCGTCTCCTTCCTCAAAGCCGCCATATGCCTCGCAAACTGCTTTTCCAGCTCCACCGCCATCACCTCGGTCATCTTTTCCACCGTAAGGAGTGCGGCCCCACCATGCGGTCCGGCATCCGCCATCTTGTCAGCGCTTTTGCTGGTCCTCTCATTCAATTGCGAACCCGGTTTTTCTTCCTTCTTCCTAGCTGTTTTTCGCATCCTCTACCGACTTATTATTTCTTCTTTCTTTCTTCAATCCGGAAATAACTAAATAATTATTTTCACAAATTTTTTCCCCAAAATTACAAAGTCAAGAAATCTCTTCCCCCGGGGACCGGACTTCAAACTCCTCAAAGATCCATTTTCAGTGGGAGCCACCCAGTGTGCTCTAGTCCCCCTCTACATCGCGTTCTGGACTCAGGACTGCCACCTCGATTGCCTCGCCTCGTGTCAAGCTCTGCCCACACATCCGAACTCTGGGTCGATGCCTCCCGCTCCGACCTCTGGACACTCCCGCAGGGCTCCAAACTGGACCGCCCCACTGCCCGTCCCTCAGGCCCCAAAGGCCGAAGAAACCAAGGAACAGAGAGCCATGGGGAAACCCCTGAAAAATCGCGGACCGGCAGGAGCCTCTTCTCAACGCAGCCACTCCGCTCGCGAGTGCCACCGGAAGTCGGGGCATCATTTTTGACCGGCCACCCCAATGCAAAAAGGTGAAAATGGAACATCCCCCCCCCCCCCCCCCCAGGCACCCAGTCCTTCCTCCCCCATAAAAACACTCCCCACATAACAACCCCCACCCTCGCCCCTGGCACTGCACCCTGAAAGTGCCCAGGCATGAGCAGCACGATAGCATAGTGGTTAGCACAGTTGCTTCACGGCTCCAAGGTCCCAAGTTCGATTCCCGGCTTGGGTCACTGTCTGTGTGGAGTCTGCACATTCTCCCCGTGTCTGCGTAGGTTTCCTCCGGGTGCTCCAGTTTCCTCCCACAGTCCAAAGCCGTGCAGGTAAGGTAGATTGGCCATTCTAAATTGCCCTTATTGTCCAAAAACATTAGACTGGGTTATGGGGATAAGAGGGATCGGGTGGAGATGAGGGGCTTAAGTGGCGTGCTCTTTCCAAGGGCTGGTGCAGATTCGATGGGCTGAATTGCCTCCTTCTGCACTGTAAATTCTATGATTTCCCCCTGAGTGATGTACTCACCTGAGCTCCTCTGGTGGGTTCTGCTTGCCAAGTGCACGCCATGAGAGGCCTGTCAGTACTCACGTCAGCCTGTCCTCATGCTGACATGAAGTGGGTAATGTAAGGATGTACAGGGCAGAGGCCTAATAAACAGTTGTTAATTCATCCTAATGGGGACCCTGCCGTTCAACCGTTCCGGTTACCCAGTTTTTTCCTATGACCTTCATACAGTTCATTCCAATGATTCACCTGAGAAAGGAGCAGTGCTCCGAAAGCTAGTGATTTGAAACAAACCTGTTGGACTTTAACCTGTTGTTGTAAGACTTCTTACTGTATTAACCTTTATAGGTTTAAGGTGCGAGGGGCAAGGTTTAGAGAAGATGTACGAGGCAAGTTTTTTACACAGAGGGTAGTGGGTGCCTGGAACTCGCTGCCGGAGGAGGTGGTGGAAGCAGGGCCGATAGTGACGTTTAAGGGGCTATCCCGGTGTCTTTGCCAATGTTAGTTCTTAAATAATACCACGCAAATGGTTTTATTCTTTATTCACTGCTTCCTCATGCTTGTTGGTTGCTGTTGTCACCTCCTAACAATAGTAATGCAACTTCAAAAGGTAACTAATTGCTATAAAGCACTTTAGGCTGCTGTGTGGTGCTCTATCAATAAGACTACTGCTCTAGGGTATCCATCTCCAATAGTGATTGAAGGATAAGGAAAAGTCATTAATGAGCAGAGGCAGATTGCAATCTTTAATTTTTTCTTTTGGGTCGTTTATGTTTATCCAAAAGCATTAATTTAAAAAAGGACATTACTTTGCACTAATTTTAAAAAGAAGAGAGAGATATGATAAAGGTTCAAGTCTGAGGAATGAATAATGAAGGTGTTGTTTGTCTCATGTTTTTGTTTGTTCTGGACCACCCAGCTGATACGATGTTTCAGGAATGAGCAAAGTATAGGTCCTGAAGGTGGAAATGTTCCTCATGTGCAGTCATTGGCCCATAACTTTTGGGTTCCCCAGTGTCACATTTAGGGCGTACCCCAATGATGCACTGGGAATCTCTCGGAAGTTCCAACTTAAGGGTTTACCAAGCAATTACCCAGAGTGCTAACTTTCTCTGGATAATTGCACTGTGCTGGGAACCATCTGACAGAAGCGATTTAAATCACTAACTTTGGATGGTTCTGCCAGTTTTACCCTGATAGTTACTCTGAACGAGTTAGAAGGAAGAAAAAACTTCTAACTTCAGAATAACTAAATGTCCAGACCCAGCCTCGAATGGGACACGCCCAGGTGACCCAACACACCAACCTCACATCCGTCCCGATCCCTCACTGGCCCGACTCCCCCCCCCACCCCGCCACCTCCGATCTGACCCTCTCACCAGCCCGACCTGACCTCCTCCGCCAACCCCCTCCCCCAGCCCAAGCTGAACTGACCACCCACCTGCCTGACCCCTGACGACCCGACCCCCTCTCCCAGTGTGACCCGTTCTGACCCTCACCCCTCCCAGACTGAATCTCCTCTAACTGGCCACCCTCCCTCCTGGAGTAACCCCTTCCCTCCCAGACTGATCTCCCTTTCCCCCCCAACCCCTCCCCGATATCGCCACTCTGCAGAAGCTATGGACATTATATTTAGCAGGAAAATACCGTTCTCTTAAACATGAAGGTGTCTTTATCCACAAAGATACAGTAAGAATTTGATAGTTAAGTAGAGCTGTGAATATGTCGGAAGTCGGAAGATTTACTTCCATATTTTGCAGTTGTAAGTGCAGCAGCCCCACTTGCAATGATAGAGAATCAACAGGTAATGATAAAAAGGGCCAAGACTGACTGTATACAGACTGACTGTATACAGACCACTGTTAGCCCAAAGATTCAACAGTTTAAAAATGAAAAGTGGCACCGAGGGGTGGGATCAAAAGAAAGAAAAAAAATTAATTTAAAATAAAATTGTTGGAGCGCAGCAGCTTCAACAGATCAATTGATTAACAGAAGTTGAGAAATCGTTGGGATCAGAACCAGTAAGGATTTGGGGCAGAAAGTCAACGGAAAGGCCTGTACAGATTTTAAACCGGCAATCCGAGGGGACAGGCTGTGGGGCGCGCCATGTGCAGTACAGTAAGACACGGGGCAGAGAACAAAAGATTATCATAGCTTTCATCCAAGTTAAAGCTTTTGTTAGTTAAAGCTGATGGAAGTTAAAGCTATAACAAATTGTTAATCCATCTTGAATGAACTAGACCACTGAATGTGGCAAAGTGGGAGAGCATTCCGATACCGTGAAAATGGCGGGAATGTTTGGCGTGATGGGCTCTTTTAATGAGAACTCATAGAACTGGAAGTCATATTCAGAGAGGTTTTATTATTATATTCAAGCCAACAACATTTTGGAAGAGACTAAGGCTCCTGTATTCTTAAGTACAACTGGAAGCAAAACCTTTGATTTGCTAGGAGCCAGAGATCCCGGAGATAAGACATATCAAGAGCTGGTGAAAATATTAGAAGATCATTATTCACCAAAAGCCGTTGATTATTGCGGAAAGATTTCGTTTTCACCAAAGGAATCAGTTAGAATGTGAAAATATTGCGCAGTTCATCACAACCCTCAAGAAACTTGCAGAGATTTGTGAATTTGACGATTTGTTAGATGACACAATTGGAGATCGTTCAGTGCATGGTTTCAAAAATGAGATTATTCAAAGAAGATTATTAATGGGATGTAATCTAAGTCTGAAGACTGCTTGAGATATTGCTGTTTCAATGGAGCTTGCGGCTAAGGAGGCTTCTCAGCTGGGAACAAGCAGGAGAATCCATAAACTGGTGAGAAGAAGTCTACCCAGCAATAGCCGTGTCATCGACATACAAAAATGGGCCACTCACAGGCTGATTCCTGGAGCAAGGACATCCAATGTAAAAATTGTGGCAAATTGGCCACCCAGCAAGAGCTTGTTGGAGTAAAATAACTTCTCCAGAGAAGAACACTCAAAGGAAGACACAAGATCCATTCAAAGGAAGAAACAAACCAAATTTAACTAAGAAAATCCATAATGTGGAAGGAAACAACCACAGTGAAACTAAAACGGTCCATTTCGGTGAAGAATTAAAGTTGAACGTGCTCTCAGTCCAGGATGAGTCACACCATTTTTGGGTAGTGCCAAAGTTCAATGGGCAACCTACTAAAATGGAAGTTGATACAGTGACTGCCGTCATCCTAATTCCTGAGACCATCTATGACCAGAAACCTAACCACCTGCCTTTAAAATCAGCAGATGTGTGAGCTTGAGGACCTATACTGAGGAAATAGTGCCGCTGAAAGGTTACGTCACAGTCAAGGTTGAGTTAATAGGACAAACCGCAGAGCTACAACTCCATGTGGTCCGAGGAGGTTTTCCAGCATTTCTTTGGCTGCTCTTGGCTGGAAAGGATTAAACTGAGTTTGAGTGCTGTCTACAGCTTAGTTTATTCAAAGTCAGACTTACAGACCATAAAGGAAAAATCCAGCAGTGTTTTTGAAGACACTCTGGGGTCTATGGTACTGAAAACAGGCTGAGAAGATACACATAGGCCAGGAACAGAAACTGTCTCATGAGGCCCTGGCTGGAATCAATACTGGCCATTTGCAAAAGCACTCCAGTCAATGCATAAACTTGTTATCGCTATATAGACTTTGTGATTACCCACTCCAAAGAACAAGACCATGTTATGAATATGTAACAAACTTCCAGACACAGGTGACCACATTTTCAGCATGACAAAGAACAGACAGGAGAAGCCAACTCCATCTACAAGTTTGCTGACGATACGACCATAGTGGGCCGGATCGCGAATAACGACGAGTCAGAATACAGGAGGGAGATAGAGAACCTAGTGGAGTGGTGTAGCGACAACAATCTCTCCCTCAATGCCAGCAAAACTAAAGAGCTGGTAATTGACTTCAGGAAGCAATGTATCATACACACCCCTGTCAGCATCAACGGGGCCGAGGTGGAGATGGTTAGCAGTTTCAAATTCCTAGGGGTGCACATCTCCAAAAATCTGTCCTGGTGCACCCACGTTGACGCTACCACCAAGAAAGCACAACAGCGCCTATACTTCCTCAGGAAACTAAGGAAATTCGGCATGTCCACATTAACCCTTACCAACTTTTACAGATGCACCATAGAAAGCATCCTATTTGGCTGCATCACAGCCTGGTATGGCAACTGCTCGGCCCAAGACCCACAAGAAACTTCAGAGAGTCGTGAACACCACACCACCCAGTCCATCACACAAACCTGCCTCCCATCCATTGACTCCATTTACACCTCCCGCTGCTTGGGGAAAGCGGGCTGCATAATCAAAGACCCCTCCCATCTGGCTTACTCACTCTTCCAACTTCTTCCATCGGACAGGAGATACAGAAGTCTCAGAACACGCACAAACAGACTCAAAAACAGCTTCTTCCCCACTGTCACCAGACTCCTAAATGACCCTCTTCTGGACTGACCTAATTAACACTACACCCTGTATGCTTCATCCGATGCCGGTGCTTATGTAGTTACATTGTATACCTTGTGTTGCCCTATTATGTATTTTCTTTTCTTCCCTTTTCTTCCCATGTACTTAATGATCTGTTGAGCTGCTCGCAGAAAAATACTTTTCACTGTACCTCGGTACACGTGACAATAAACAAATCCAATCAAATCCAATCCAATCCATCAGACTCCATAATGAGCTGATGGCTGGTCATACAAGGGAGTTTCAGAGGACAATGGGTCTTGATGGAATAACTATAGATAAACAGGAGTATCCTGTCTTTCCCATTAACAAGTTGGGGTCTGGATGGAACAATGGCCAGTGGTGGGCGTTTACCTATCATTCAATCATTGCTTACCAATATAAAGAAAGGAACATCAAACAGATCTTCAGCGATAACCTGGGAGTCCTCCACGCACAACTATCGTAAGAAGAAAGGACCATGAGTTTTGAACCCAGAGAAGACACCCACATTGAGTGATCGTAGCCTGCCAGTCTCCTTCACTAAGTGCGGGTAAAACCCAAAGCTCAGCTGTGAGTCTGAGTCATATTTTGTTGAGTAAGAGAATTGTGAATAGAATTAGCATTAAACCGTGAACCTGTTTTGTCCTTTGTTCATCTCACAAATAAGGGCACCTGGGTAAAACTTTTGAGTAAGTAAACTGATCGAAAGTATCTGAGGTTTTACGGTACAACAGGTCCATGAAAGATGTACAAGTGTCCCTGAAGATTAAGGAAAACAGCCAGCCGAAATGTCTCAAGGCTAGAGTTGTACCCTGTGCAATACGTCCAAAAGTTGAAGTGAAAATACGGAGATTGGTGGAAACAGGAGTCTTAGAACCCATCACAATGAGTGACTGGGAAACCCTTATTGTACCTGTCATGAAACAGGATGGTACAATACGTATCTGCAGAGATTTTAAGACAATAATCAATCTGGTTCTATGCACAAATCAATTCTTGCTACCATAGATTGAAGATTTGCTCACAGGCATGGAAGGAGGACAGACGTTCAGCAAGATTGACCTATCGCAGGCCTACCTGTAAATGAAAGTGACAGCTGAATCTCAACACATTCACAAAGGCCTATTCCGCTACAAGAGATTGCCTTTTGGAATAACATCAGACCCAGCTTTATTTCAATGCTCAATGAACCAGATCCTTATTGGCTTACAGGAAGTACAGAACTACCAAGATGATATATTGATCACCGGCACAAATGAATAAGAACATTTAGAAGCTACACTGAAATGACTTCAAATGCATGGGTTTCGTGTCAGGAAAGATAAATATAATTTCATTCAGGCATCTATATGATATCTTGAACATGTAATTGACAGTAAGAGTCTGTATAAAACACCTAAAAAATGGAAGTCATCATGGAGGCTCCACGACCAATGAATGTTACTAACCCTAGGAATTATGTAAGTTGAATCACATACAATGGGAAATTCGTCCAGAATCTGGCAACCCTATTGAAACCCTTAAATACTTTATTGTGCGCAAAGTAGTCATGGCAATGGACAAAAGAATGTGGAAAAGCATATTAATCTGCAAAAGAAGCACTGAAAAAGTCAGAAGTGTTGGTACCTTTCAACCCGAAGTTACCACTACAACTTGTCTGTGATCCTTCACTGTACGGTGTTGGAGTGGTGGTGTCTTTCAGTGGAAGAAAGACCAAGAGATTTTGCATCTCGTATGTTAATAAGTGCAGGATCTAACTACGTTCAGTGGGAAAAGGAGGCACTGAGTGTCATATTTGGTATACGGAAATTTCACCAATACCTGTATGGTCTTCACTTCACATTGCTGACAGACCACAGGACCTGAACAGCTATTTATGGGCGACACAAAGGTATCCCTTCATTGGCAACAAGTAGGCTCCAACGCCGGTCGTTAATCCTATCGGCACATTCTTACAAAATCAACTACTGTAAATCCGAAAATCATACTAATGCGGATGCAGTATCACGCTTACCTTTAACAGCTGGTCAAATACCACCCAGTCATGACAATATTTTTTACTGTTCACAGATTGAGAATATTCCAGTGACTGCAGCTCAAGTCCAAAGAGGTACCAGAAACAATCCTGTGATGGAGAAGGTACTGGAAATGTTATTAAAAGGGAAGCTAGCAGGGAAACATCCAGAATTAAAGCCCTACATTTGCAGGAGACTCAAATTAACAACACAGTACGGTGGATGCCTGTTGTGAGGGATGAGAGTAATTATTCAACCAAATTTACGACAAAAGGTTTTGGAGCAGTTGCATGAAGGACACCCAGGCATAGTGTGAATGAAGCAACTAGCACAAAGTTACTTTTGGTGGCCAGGAATTGATGCCAAATAAAAGAGAAAGCAGGACTGTGCCCAGTCGTGCGCAGGTAAGGAACACACCACCATCGGCCCCGTGGCAACGTCTACACATTGACTTTGCTGGTCCAGTCCAGGGGCCCATTTTCATGGTCATTGTAGACGTACACTCTAAGTGGCCTGAGGTGGTCATAATAACGTCAACCACTGCAGAACTAACCATTGAGAAACTCGATGAGATCTTTGAGAGATTTGGAAAACCAGAGCAGGTTGAGAGAGATAATGGGCCGCACATTACAGCCCAAGAGTTTGAAGACTATTAAAGATGTGTGAAGTTCAATGAATTAAGTCAGCAGTTTACCACCCATCCATGAATGGTTTCACCGAAATGTTTGTCCAGTCCTTGAAACACACACTGAGCTTCAGAAGATCAAGGTTCATTTCAGTGCTGTGTGAACATGTTTCCAGCAACATACTGAAATACGATACATGCAACTATACATGGTTCACCAGCTTTGCTATTGATGAAAAGAAAGCTGAGGACTACATTTGATTTACTCTTGCCAGAGGAGACATCTGACATAGTAGAGTGAAAACAGCAGTCACAGATGTTGAGACGAGAAAGTAACTCAAGGGAGCGCTTGTTTCAACAAGGAGAACAAGTGTTAGCGTGCACATACACCACTAATGAGAAGTGGATACCTGTGACAGTATTGGCTCAGACTGATCCAATATCCTACACGGTCCAAATGACAGACAAACTCATGTGGACAAACACCGTGCAGATCAATCATTGCCAACACGGATTTTTTGTACCAGTGCCAGAACTACCTCGAGGTAACGGCCTCTGCCCCATCTGACTGTATAACTTCTCGTTCATCTACTGAAGCAGAGATTGCATCAGAAGTACCTGCTACTATTAGTCTTCCCTCGGAATAAGTGACTGTAACGCCTTCCAGGGTAGAGACATCTACTAGAGAAGTTGAAAATACATCTATGGTCAAGAATGACAAAGTCCTGGAAGTACGCAGGCAACCATTGAGAAATAGATGCCCACCTCATCGTCTATCTTATTGACTGTGTTATTACAATGTAATGAATGATGTCTGCACTTGTATATAGATGTAAATGACTTTGTTAATGTACTCATTATTAGTTGTCTCAGACCTTCAAAGTAAAAGGGGGAGGGATGTTATATTAGTTATTAGTTGTGTTGGACCGTAGAAGTAAAAGGGGAGGGATGTTATGTATGTGGGCTATTGTATTTGTGTGCAATGTTTCTTTAAGATCTGAGTCACGTGACTTGTGTGACAATCCTGCGGGCTATTAGCGAGTTTAGTGAGAAACCTTGTACAGTGACTACCCATTCAATAAACCCCTGTTAATCTTGCATCAAACCACCATAATTCTGCAATCCTATTTTTTTTGTACTGTTAGTCTAAAGCTACAATAAATTTATCACTGAAATTATACAAGGTTTTCAATCAAGTACAGAAAATGTAGTTAACATGATACCAATGGTTTTGGGCTTGTGTTTTTTTTTAAATGATTGCCAGTCTCCAATTGCAATATTGATGGAGAATAAGAGGAGCAATACATCTAATTTGGAGGGAATGGTCTGATAAAGCTCGATCGACAACTTGGTGGATAAATGTCCTTACCTCCTTGAACTCCAGGCTGAACACCTCCTGGAGAACCTGTATTAACAATACAAAAATGGATCTCTTAATATATTGAGTTGGCTCATTTAAACAACACCTTTTATTTGATGGTAAATTGTACTGACTAAAGGGGGCTGGAAGACTTACAATGATTACATATTAATCAAAGGCCCACATGTACATTAACTTGGACTGAGACCAGGCGAGCTGGGACGGCAGGGCTATGGGTTTTGCCCGCATAGCAGGCATGCCCCAGGTGAAAGGTGTCATCGAACTGCACCCGTGTGTCTCTGCACTCCCCATGGCAGCATGGGATGCCATTTGTGTACTGCAAGAGACACCACTCCCTCAATGTTCAGCCTAAGGACGCAATGAGCATCCTGCAGGTGTGTGCCCATTTCCCAGGGAGTATCCATGACAGTTGCATCTTGCACCTCTCAAAGATCCCAGCCACCTTTGAGAGAGGTGGCTAATGACACAAGTGCGGAGGCCACAAACACCCTCTGAGACTCGCTGCAACAAGGTTCATGCGTCAATACACGCACAGTTGAACAGGCGATTGAACTGCTCAAGATATGGTCCTGGTGCCGGGATCGGTTGGAGGGAGCCCACCAATACAGCTCCCAGAAGGTGTCCCACATTATTGAGTCTGCTCGGCACAACCTGGCACTGCAGCAGGGAGACCAATTGGACCAGGAGGATATGGAAGAAATTCACATCTCCTCGGATGAGGAGTTTGAGGAGGGCAGCGGGAGTCAACAAATTGAGGAGGGGGGGGGGAGAGAATGACCTTGGGCGATGGCCAGCACCTGCATGGGGCAAAGGGGGTAGGGACACCCTCATAGAAGCTGGGTTTGCGGATGACCATAACTAGGGAGTGAAGAGCTCTCCCACCATGCAGGCTGGCATCAAATCACTAATGTGGTACCTGCGGGGGGTCCTCATGATAGTTCCCACATTCATGTTCAGGGCGCTAATGCCATTGGCCAGAAGAACGATGATGCATGGGGGACAGAGCGATGCTCCTCTGAAATGTTTGACTCATGCCTTACTGATATCTGAAAGTGTCCTGCCAATGAATGGGCTTATCGTGGGGTTGAGAGTCGCTGGATGACAAATCTCAGCTTCTCCTACCCCTCCGAGTTCAGGGGACTGATTTTTTTCTTCACCTTACATACAAGGTGGGCAGCCTCTCAACACTTAGTCAGCCCTTTGCATCCTCATCACTAGAGAAGACAGATATGAGAGGCTTGAGGGTTGATGTTGTGGGGAGGGGGGGGGGGGGTGGGGGGGGGGGGGCTGTATCCTTTTTACGAATGTGGGGGGCGTGCCTGCAGCAGCGCCTCTTTACTGTGTCATCAATGTGGGAGGTGTGAGAGACATAGGTTATCCTGAAGGCTCTACCTTACTCCTCACCTGAGGTGTGGTGAGTCTCTTTTTAAATCACTCCCAGTCAGCTGTCCCCCTCAAAGGGGAAAGTAGCCTCTGGTCATATGGGGCAATGGCAACTTTACTTACTTACCTGAGGTGGAGTGGTGCGACTCAAACTGTGCAGTCAAGATCCTCATTTGCATTCATTTAAATGTGCATATTGGCACACTATGCCTTATAGTCTGCCCCAAGTTAAATTGTTCATTCACATGCCCAGACAGTGCCAGGGGGCATTGCCTGGGGGTGGGGGTGGAAGGAAGCTTTAAAAATAGCAACCTCGATCTTTTAAAAAACAGAGGTTGCTTGTGGGGCAGGTTCACTCAGAGACCATTCCGCCATTGTGACATTGTTGGACCCGCCCCATCACCTTTTTTTTGACAAAGTGTTTAAACACATGGCAGTTCTGATAAAGATTATTGATCTTTTGTGGACAGGTTAGAAGGTAGGAGTTTCAGCAATAGAATGGTGATGGTGGCGGTGTGGTGGTGGTGGTGGGGGGGGGGGGAGGGGGTATAAGCATTTGGAGAGGATCCCAATTAAGGCTCACCACTGGCTTTTTACTCCCGCCAACATGGGTTGCCACCAAACGGGAAGAATGGCAGGTCAATCCTGGTAGCTTGCAGGGATGAGAGTGGTGGGATGGGTGGTCCTCCTTCATGAGTGCTCCATGGCTCAAAGGGGCCCGCCAGCAGCAATGGTTCCTCCATGCCCAGGGCACCACCATAGCAACAGTTACCCAACCCTCTTACATCCCCATCCCCAATCTTCGAGGCCTGCCTGGCGCTGTCTTTCTCCAAAATACCTCATCAATCTTCACGGGTGACTTGGCATTGTGGCACCCTCTGCCAAATGATGCAGCCGCACTTAGCAGTGGGCACTGTTGGCAGTGGCACTGCCGAGGTTGGTGAGCTGCTTGCTATCTCATTCAGGGGGCTGCTGGAGGAGGATTGGCTGTCATCCGCAATTGGATGGTGACAGTAGTGGCAGCTGAGTTAATTGACTGCTGCCCACAAAATGCTGCCCTAGGGTCCGGCTATCCACTGGTGCTGCATCAGTTCCCTCTTTCGATTCCAGAAGTAGGGGCTGGATCCTCTCTGACATATTTAAGCCCATTAACTCTGTGGGCTGGAATTAATGGCTGTGGCTGTGTGCCTCTCAACACAACACTGCCGCGGCCATTCTGGGATTAAATCCTAATCATTCAGTGAACTGTCTGCCTTTGGGGTTCCCGGAGCCTTCAGGACGAGGGGGCCACCTCCACGAGCTGCTGGCTAATCAGAGACCAGTACTGGTCTTCGGTACCAGCAGGGCTACCAGGAGCAGTGGCCATTGATGGTAATGCAGGGAGCCTGGATGGAGCATCATCATTGGAGCCCTGGAACCCTAGTGGGATTGCCATGGCCAGTCAGGCAAGGTGCCCAAGCAGGAGGGCACAGGCCTTAATTGGCTGCTTAAAGGCCTCAACTAGCTTACGGTGGGAACGTTGGTGTTATCCTTCTCTGCCCTGAACATAATTGGGGGGAGTGGGGAAGGCAACGGGCTCTCTATGCCTTGCCTTCCCACCCCTTTAAAATAGCATCCCTGACCCCACCTCCTAGCCCCTTTATCAGCGGAACATTACATTTCAACCTAATTCTCTTTCCACAGATGTTGCCAGGCCTGCTGAGTATTTCCAACATTTTCTATTTTTATTTCATTTCAAGTCATTCTAATTCTCATCCAGCAAGCCTGCTCTGATCACTTGCCAAGTCCTGGCTGGTGTCTGGAATGTGGCAGGTCAGGTCTTGGCAGATTCCACACTCTGTTCCATCCTATGCCGGCTCCCTCTACACCACTAGCCTTGTAGGGATGGGCAGAGGGTCCGGCCACAAAATGAGAATTGTGAAAAACTGAGTGAGAATTTCAAAGAGAGAGAAGCCCAAAATTTGAACCGGACAAAGAAAAGCTTTCCTTACATAGAAACATGGACAATGGGAGCTGGTGGAGGCCATTCGGCCCTTTGAGACTGCTCCATCATTTAGTATTATCATGGATGACCTTCTTTCTTATTGCCACACTCCCGTGTGCTCCCCATTCCCCTTAATGCCTCAAGTGTTGAGAAATCTATCAATTTCCTTCTTAAATGCACTGAGTGACTTGGCCTCCTCAGTGTTCTGTGGTCGTGAATTCTATTGGTTCACCACCCTTTGGGTGAAGAGGTTTTCCCTAAACTCAGTCCTAATTGGCCAACCCCGTATCCTGAGACTGCGACCCCTAGTTCTAAACTCCACTGTCCCCTCCCCCGCCCACACACCCTCAGCCAGAGGAAACAACAAGCAGAACACGGAACACACAGTGCAGAAGGTGGCCATTCAGCCCATCGAGTCTGCACCGACCCAGTTAAGCCCTCACTTCCACCCTATCCCCGTAACCCAATAACCCCTTCTAACCTTTTTGGTCACTAAGGGCAATTTATCATGGCCAATCCACCTAATCTGCACGTCTTTGGACTGTGGGAGGAAACCGGAGCACCCGGAGGAAACCCCACGCAGACACGGGGAGAACGTGCAGGCTCCGCACAGACAGTGACCCAGCGGGAATTCAAACCTGGGACACGCGCTGTGAAGCCACAGTGCTATCCACTTGTGCTGCCCTCCCTGCATCTAGTCTGTCCAGCCCTGTCAGAATTTCAATGAGGTCACGTCTCTTTTTTCTAAACACCAGTAAATATAAGCCTAGTTGACCCACTCTCTCGTCATATGGCAATCCTGCCATCGCAAGAATTAGTCTGCAAAACCTGCTGCACTCCGTCCATGGCAAATATATCCTCTCTCAGGTAAGGAGGTCAAAACTGCACTCAATACTCCAGGCATTGTCTCACCAAGGCCTTTTCGGCTGTAGTAAGACATCATTGGCTCCTGCACTCAAGTCCTCTTGCAACGAAGGCCAACATACCATTTGCCTTCCTGCATAATTGCTTTCAGTGACTGGTGTACAAGAACACCCAGATCCCTTTGTACATCGACATTTCCCAATCCATCACCATGTCATTAACACTCTCCTGTTTGATTGTTCCTTCCGAAAGGGAGAACGTCACATTTATCCACGTTATACGGCACCTGCCATGTATTTGTCCACTCACTCAACTTCACCAAATCACCCTGAGCAGCTGAACTAATGGTTGATGACTCTGACTGGTCTCACAAACATGTGAGCAGCAGCAGACCATTGCTTGCGACCTGACAAAGAAACTGGAGAGGTCGGAGGTCTGACAATGAAGAGAACACTGGTTGCAGTGAGAAAATAGCAGAAATGAAAAGACAGATACTCCCCAGCGGGGTAAAGAAGACGGTATGGAGAATAAGTACGATTCAAGGGAAACAACATGTAAATTTTGTCATTTGAGGGGTCATGTCGAGGCAGAATGTTGGAAATTAAAAAGTAAAGCCGTAGCCTTTGTGGGAGTGTACAGGGACTTTGAAAAATGTAGTAACACTAGGTGGCGCTTGTGACACACTAGTAGCTTTAAAAGTATTTACTCTTGGAAAAGACCCGAGCATAAAGAATTACAGGAACTGGGCATTCAAGGGTGAAGTCTCCATATTTTTGTCTAGTAAAGCAGGCAAACAAATTAATATTTGTCCAACTCATAGTGATAGGTGAAGGGAATCTCCCTCTAGATGGTACACTATTTAAAAATGTATTAATTAAGGGAATTCACTGAGGTTGTTTAGCTGGCCTGTTGTATGAAGTTAATTTAAAATGTTATTTCATTTCCAGTATTGTAGTTGTGGGAATTGTGTCAAAGTTGTTCGTTAATAGTTTTGATTTTATATTGGGAAATGACTTTGCTGGAGATAAAGTGGCATCGGCTCCAGCGATGTTAGACAAGCCCAGTGAAACTGTTGAAACTGAAAATGTAGAAGAGAAATCACCTGACAGATGGAAATCGAGGACCATCTGTAACCCTGCAGTGAAAATCAATGTTTCAACTAAAGTCGTGTCCTCAGAGTCAAAAGGTCAGACTGCTAATGCTAAAGAGACGTTGGAACTCATATGGACAACAAATACTTAATATTAATAGCATCTGGAAATGAATTACAGCTGTCTGATTAAACATGCAGGCATTCCCAAAACAAGAGGTCTCAAAACATGCAGCAGCATTAGAGTTAATTCTCACCCTAATGCAGCGCTCAAAGCTGATAAGGAACATAGGAAAGCAATGCTTTAAAACTAATTGCACCACTGCAACTAAACTTGGTATCATAGAATTACGACGAAGGATTCATATGTTTGACTGCAAATTAAAACTTCAAAATGGTTAAGCAATTGCTTTTGCAAGACAAGAATTGAAGAAAGCATGTGGTGAGTGAGTAAACCAAAAAAACAAAAATTAATTTAAAAGAATTCATGAGCTGATTAAAAATGGATATCAGACTTTTCTGACTGATCATCAATGTGACCTTAAGGAGGTTCTTAAAGCAACTTGCGTCTCCTTAAATCAATGGGAAAAAAACTTAAAAACATAAAAGTAATCCTGCATTTAAAAAGGAGGAAGACAATTCGGCTGAATGGTTGGTTCAGATGTCCTTTAAAAACTTGGATATTAAAGAAAATACACCCATGAAAATGAATGGCCATCAGGAATTCAAACCTGAACTAGGTGGGCGGCACGGTGGCACAGTGGTTAGCACTGCTGCCTCACGGCACAGGGACCCGGTTTGATTTTGACCTTGGGTGAATGTCTGTGTTTTCACGTTCTCCCCGTGTCTGTGTGGGTTTCCTCTGGGTACTCAGATTTTCTCCCACAGTCCAAAGATGTGCAGGCTAGGTGGATTGGCCATGTGAAATTGCCTCTTAGTGTCCTAAAGATTAGGTGGGGTTACTGGGTTACAGGGATAGGGTGGGGGTCATAGGTGCTCCTTTGGAGGGTGCCAACTCGATGGGCCTCCTTCTGCACTATCGTGATTCTATGATTCTATAAAAGGCTGCACTAGAAGGTCCTGATGACCGTGTAGTGTCTGATTTTTAAAGAAGAACAAAATTAATTATTGAAAGCAGAGGGTTAGTAGCATTATGGCAGAGAGTTTCTTCCAGGTTTATGATTCATACCTGTCAGCACCAGAAGGCCTGAGGGATTATCAGAAATCAACAATATTGTTCTTGATAAAATTAACCAGACAAAATGAAATATCCAATTTTCTAATACAGGATATGGAAAAGCTGCAAAGCCTACTCAAAATGAGAAAAGGGATTTGCTATCATGAATATCAGAAAGTGAAGCCACCTCTAGTAAAGTGAACGCTCATTTAGAAGGAAGTTGGAATTCCTAGAACTCATGAACTGAACTTTAAATCCTAATTGTCACATGAGATTTGGCATGACGGGTTAAGCCTCATTACACTGCCAAGACAGACTGTTTAATAATGAAACGTAACAACATGGGAGAGAATATTGCTTGTTCTGTATGGAGCAAGGTCATTGTTAAGGTGTTTACATTATTGAATTTGATTGTGTTGTAGAAATACATTTTTGTAGCAATAATTCTCTGTCATAATGCTTCTAACCTTCTAACAAAGTATTTTGGTGAGATGGTTACAAATGGATGTTTTATGAGATGGTGATGTTTTAAACTGTCTCTTTGATTAAAGATCAAATGGAGCAATAAAGAGTCATGTGATCTGCTGAGTTCTGCCTAATAACAAGCCTGTGTGGCTTGGTTATGATGGGAACCGAGGGCAAACATAAATGCATGTCCGAGGTTTGATAGTTGAAAACAAAGGCAGAAATAAGAAAGAGTGAGACTGAGCAGCAGTCTGAAGAGGAAAAGGCATTTTTTTTTCTGTTAGCTACCATGCAGAATGCATGGGGAAAGCTTGTCTACTGGTCAAAGAGAAGGAACCCACAGCAATTAAGGACACTGGAGAATTTGCCCTCACAGGGAGGGAGGAATGAATCATTGGAGTGAATCTGATAGCCGAAAGTCAGTTTGGGAATTCTCAGGAAACAAAGAAAAGACATTCAGCGATCGCTGCATATTAAAATTTAGCAAAATAATGAGAAAAATGAACCCATTGGAAGCCGGGAATGATTTTAGACAGTTTTCTAAAAGGACTGCAATTCTGCAGAGAGCAAAACTGTAATGCCTAGGTATATGGTCTGGAGTTATCAGTCATGTTTGTGAATTGCAGTAATAGTATGTGGTGGAAGTGTGAGCGTAAGGCTATTCTTTTACGTCAAACAAGTTTAGTCTGAAGACAGCTCAACAGAGTAACAGATTCTCCACATCCCACTGTTACAGCTGTGCCTATTTATATTGTTGTTTTAGTATAAACATTTAAACTGTGCCTATTTATAGGTAAGCCAATGTTTAATTAAATCGTGTTCATTTCTAGTTGAGCTAATGTGTATCACCTGTGTTTAACAATGTCAACCTACACTGCTTAGCAGCAGGGTAAACAGATATTTACTTAAGTGAAGTAGGGAACAATAAGAGTATAGAATGATAGGTGTTAAAACTAAAGAAGGTGGGAGTTCAAAGTAGAAACTTAAGAATGCATATTACACTTACATGCTAAAAGCATGACATCTGGGATGAGCTGTTTGGACAGGATGAGGTAAAAAGGGATAAACGATATATCAGTGGCAGCGTTAGTTCTGTATTGGTTTGTCTATCTTTTCTCACATACACCAAATGGCAAAATAAACAATTAAGAACCAGCATTCCAAGATATCCTTCTGGGTTTTGGGATACCATTGCATCTAACATCGGTGGGACACGTAATAACCCTTCCTCTTCTGAAAGGTTACATGATTACAGGTTGAAAGAATGAAAGGAATGAATAGAATAGTGGGAATAATCCATTAAAAAAGCAGAAAGAGACAACTGAAAATTTAAAATGTACCATTTGTTAGGATTCATTTGCTGAATGTTACTTACAGAGGAGCATACCATTCATACTATGATCACTATTAGACTTAAAATTAAGCTTCTTTAGAAAGTCTTATTTAACTTGAAAATTCATTCTTCATATCTCATGCCTCCATTATAAGTTTACCATTTTTGCAGTTACACTTGCAATTTAAATCCATTACATATCCCATCAAGCCTTATCCACCATACTCTACACTTTGGTGTCACAATCTTCCAACATTTTCAACTAAAATGCTTCATTAATGTATTGCTGAGTCACAAAGCAGATAGTTCCATTCTTTTTTAGTGGTCGAGGGGAAACATTAAATCTGGATTAATTTGAATTTTTATACTTTCCCCACATACTTGAATATCACTCTGGATTGAAACTTCACGCAGATGGAGAAGCTGTCCATCTCACGAAAATGCCAGCAGAAGCCTGAATCTGAAAGTCTTGCCCCCAAAACTGGCCTTCGCCTTTTCCACAGGAGTGGGGGTGGGAGTGGAGGGGGAGGGAAGAATTTGTATATCCATGGTTCCCCGAGGTGACTGCTCATATAAATGAGAAGTTACATCCACTTATATGTGATTTTGGTAAGGCAGGTGACTAAAATTCGCAACGTGCAGATTAGACTTGCTCGGAGCAGGTCTGAACCTTGTGAATTTATTTGGTTAGCCAGAGTAACCATTTTGACAATTAAGGTGCTCCTTTTGAAATAGACCCAGAACAGCTTTGGGAGAGGTAAGGTGCCCTTTGGGACTGTCAAAGCTAGACATGATTGTGTTTAAAAAGTGCATAAGCTCAAAGCTGTCCAAGAACTGTTAAAGTTGTCAAAGAACTGTCAAGCTGAAAAAGAACTCTCAAAACTCATTGGAACCGTCAAAGTTCATTGGAAATTTCAAAGCTGTCAAGGGATTTAATTCTGCTGGGTTTTACATTTAAAGAAGTGTGGAGTTTAAAAAACATCAGTGCAGGGTATTTCACTCTGTTGACATAAGACTGCAGGTTATCATTATGGGATTTGTGCTGCATAACTGATTTTACAATCTGACATTATCACAGTGGAGTACTTATAAGTGAGCAGTTTAATTAACTGCTCTGAATGATTATACAATAGAGATGTTTGTTTTCATAAAAGATTAAGTACTTAAATGAAATGTTTATGATCATAAGGGAATGGATCAATTTAATATTTTTTTCATTAGCTATTAGTTGATTGAAATTCAATGTATCGCTTATTTTGGCTCAGTGCCTTTTTAATAATGACTTCATCAATTGGCACATATTATTTTGCGTCAGCATAGCTCCCAGGTATGCCTATGGATACTATATGAGCTGGCATGGTGGGGGTAATGGGCTAAGAGTGGGGGCATGAGTTTGCATAAATTGGCAAAGAGGCTTTACAAGGCCATTGGGGTGGGTTCAGTGGCATAGGGAGTAAGAGGTTCCATGAGCAGTGGGTACAGGGATATAGATAGGAATATAGGATATTGGTGTCAGTGGGTGGGTGGATGGTTGGGGGCATGAGATGGCATGCATTGGCATAGATGGGGCATATGAAGTGTGTGGAGGTATGAGAGGGGTGAGGGCTGGAAAGGGTCTTTTTTTCCATCTGTCACACAGTGTTTGTAAACAAAGGCATGCCTTCCAGCCAGCTTGCCTCCACACCCGGCATCCTTTGCATTTGTTCCAGAGACAGCGGTCTTCTAACCAAGCCCACTAGCACTGAAAACAAATGTCAACTTATAGGCCACTTCTCCCTGGCTAGGTTTGTGTAATCAAGAAATGTCCCGAATCTGCACACCCGGCCCAAGAGCGAAGATCCGGGCCTATGTTTTCAAATTCATTCCTTCTGTCTGTACTTAATCTCGAGATACACCTATTGAGCTATGGCTTGGATGCCAAGTAGCCATATTTCACACTGCAGTTCTGTGCAGCCAACATGGCAGAGGATTATCTTTCTGAAAACACTGTATTTCATTGTTAAGCACACAGTAATACTCAGAAAAGTAAGATTTAGTTTGAATTATAAAAGGTAAAGCTGCAAGTATTGGAAAATTGAAATAAAGCAGAAGATGCTGGAAATGCTTAGCAAGGCAATGGCTATGAAGGAAAACGTTAAGATAATATTTCATAAGATTTGATACCATCTAAAATATTAATCAGTTGGTCTCCTTCAAATCTATTGGCCCTAATTTGTGGTTAATGGTGAAACTACTGACATAATCATGCTCCTCGCCAAATTTAATCGCTTCCCTACCCAAATTATATTTGGCTATTTGTCTTCTCCAGAGTACAGTTTCAGGGCCTTAAAATTAAAGCATACAAGGAAACCAATGGACATAGTGTGCTGTGCATTCTCAACAACTCTATAAATTCTCTGTTCAGAGACCAATCAATCCCGGTATATTTCCAGGCCTTATACATGTTCCAGGAGAGGTATAATTATCAATTTCACTAAAGAAATAACATCATGTTGTTGAAATGGTGATTATTGATTACTATCATAATTTGCAGATCAAGTAAATCAAGAGCAAATGACTGTACTTGCTATACCTTCTAGAGCACCTGCATTAATAGCATAAGAAAGGAGATATCAGTATCCAGATATCAGAGGTAGTGGGTGTGCTGGTTATGATTTTCCAAAATTCCTTAGATTCAGGAACTTTCCCATTAGATTGGAAATTGGCAAATGTAACACAACTTTTCAAGAAAGTAGGGAGAAAGTAAACTCCAGGCCAGTTAGCTTAACATCAGTTTTGGGGGAAATGAGGGGATCTATTATTAAGGAAGTTTTAACAATGCGCTTAGAAAATTATACTATGATTAGAACAAGTTAACATGGTTTTACCAACAGGAAATCCTGTTTGTCAAATTTATTAGAGGTTTTTGGGATGTAACTAGTCAGGTAGATAAAGGGGAACTAATAGATGTGGTATACTTGCATTTCCAAAAGGCATTTTGACAAGGTGCCACACAAAAGGTTAATACACAAAATGAGGGCTCATGGAGTTGGAGGTAGTAGTTTAGCATGGGTAGAGAATTGTTTAATGGATAGACAGCAAAGAGTGGGCACATGCAGGGACTTTTCAAGTTGGCAGCAGTGAATAGTGGAGTGTCACAAGAATGAATGCTTGGGTCTCAGCAATTTCTAATCTATCTTAAAGATTTAGATGAAGGGACAATTGTATCAAAGTTTGTTGATTATACCAAGTTAATTGGGAAGGTAAACTGCGGGGTGAACACAGAGAAGCTGCAAAGATATATAGACAGGTTAAGCCGGTAGGCAAGAAGATGGCAGATGGAGTAAAATGTAAGGAAGTGTGAAGTTATTCACTTTGGTTGGAAGAATAGAGAAGGAGAATATGTTTTAAAATGTGTGAAACTTGTAAGCGATGTTCAAAGAGAGTTGGTTGTTCTTGTACAAGGAGTATAAAAAGTTTGCATGTGTTTGCAGCAAGCAATTATGAAGGCAAATGCCACGTTGGCCTTTATTGGAAGGGGAATGGAGTATAGGAATACAGAAGTCTTGCTACAATTAAACAGGGTTTGTTGAGGCCACATCTGGAATACTGTGTGAAATTTTGGACTTCTGAATTAAATATTGCCATATTTAAGCAAGTATACACATTGGAGACAGTGCAGTTAAGGGTTACTACATTGGTCCCTGGAATGAAGGGCTTGCCCTATAATGGGAGGCTAATTAAATTGGGCTTACACACTCTGGAGCTTAGGAGAATGAGAGGTGATCTCATTGTAACTTACAAAATTCTGAAAGAGGTTTAATAAGGTAGACGCCAAGAGATTGTTTCTGTCGGTGAGGTATCTAAAGCAGAGGGCTACAGTGTCAGCATAAAAGGGCAATCATTTAGAACTGCGATGAGGGGAAATTGCTTCACTCAAAGGGTTGTGGATCTTTTGAATTCTCTATCCCAGAGAGTTGTGGATGCTCCATCGTTGAATATATTCAAGGCTGGTGATAGACAAATCTTTTGTCTCACAGGGAATTAAGGAGTGGGCAGAAAAATTGAGTTGAAGCCCAAGATCAACCATGATCATATTGAATGTTGGAGCAGACTCGATGGGCTATAACGTTTATTCCTACTTCTATTTAATGTTCTTATGGTTGATGAGTTGCCATGGGAATTACAGCAGGGGAGGGAATAGTTAACTGGCAAGCTATGATCAAATACAAACCCTCCAATTTTGCTGTCAAGCCTGAAAGGGGGTGACATAGTATATGACTTTTAGTGTCAGTGTGATGCCAGGTATGTAGGGCGTATGTCCCAATGACTGGCGGATCGTAAAAAACAGTAAGTACCTTTTGCTGCTTGCAGCAGGCAAAAATACTAACTGCACTCAACCAACCCGCCTTTGAAAAACTCAAACCTGTGGCCAACATTAGATGAGATCCCGTGATTGGACAACACTTGCTGAACAATCTTTTTTTCTTTTCTTTTTATAAATTTAGGGTACCCAATTATTTTTTTTTCCAATTAAGGGCCAATTTAGCATGGCCAATCCACCTAACCTGCATTTCATTGGATTGTGGGGTTGAAACCCACGCAGACATGGGGAGAATGTGCAAACTCTACACAGTGACCCAGGGCCGGGATTCGAACCCGAGTCCTCAGCACCATAGGAAGCAATGCTAAACACTGTGCCATGTGCTACCCCTTGCTAAACAATCTTAATGGTGTTACATTTGAAAACCATTTTAAGATTATTAGTTGGGCTCATAGCATGGGCCATTTAAGCTTGCTGGACGCGTTTGTAACCACGTGCAATGCCTTGTCCTTTGCTGACAGAAGGGGCATGTCCACGGATTGCACCTTTTTTCAACTTAACAAAACCTTCCGGGTCAGCCATTCCCTAGTTCATTCCCCATGGCAATATCTTGGCCAGTCGGAGTCAATCTGACCTGCCTGGTTTGTACTTGAACAACAGCTTGGCAGTTAACTGTTCCCTGCTGCATTCACCATAGTCATGCCTCTACCAACCAATCAGCACTCTCTTCTCTCTTCTCATGCAGTATAAAATGTTGTTCCTTTTACCGTGAGTAATCGTGTGATCTATCCTGATGAGTGGAGTACAAAAAGCTTAAGACAGTATGTCTCTTTTTACAGCAATATGTCTGGACCATTAAAACACATATTTTGTATTCAATGGGACCATCAGTCACTGCTATATATGGTCCACCACAGTTAAATCCAAGATAAAGCTGCCTCAAACTAAGCTTCAAGGAGAAAATAACTGAGGCATTCATGCAACTTTATGTTCCAAAGACCTACAGAGTATTTAAAACATGTTCTGTTTTTGTTTATATTTTCCATTTGTGTTGTTCTTTAGTTTCTGAGGGGAACAGGCAACGTAGCATGTATGGGTATTATGGAGTTTAAAAAATTAATTTACAAGATGTGGGTGTCCCTGGTTGGGCCAGCATTTATTGCCCATCCCTAATTGCCCTTGAACTGAGTGGCTTGCAAGGCCATTTCAGAAGGCATTTTAAAAATAAATTCTGATAATGGCACTTCACCTTTATCTTCACTCTCTGATTTCTCCTCTTGTCTTAACCTGTGACTTTGCGCCCTTGTTACTACACAATCCGGAAAAATTCCAGGATATTCGTCCTTCAACACTTCAGTTGTCTGATTTTCCACTGGCTTATCAACTACTGTAGGCATCACTCCCACCTGCGATCCAGCTACATCATTACCCAAGATAAACTGTATTCCTGGACAAGATAGTTTCGCTATTACTCCTACTACCACTTCACCACTCTTCACTGGACTTTCCAACCTTCCCTTATGTAATGGGACACTACTCTTCTCACCCTGAATTCCACATATTACCACCTTTTCTGGCAATATTCTTCCCAAACTACATAACTCCTCATCTCTTACCATTAAAGATTGACTAGCTCCCATATCTCTTAAAATTGTGACTGCTTTACCTGCTCTTCCTGATACACATGAGTAAACTTTACCCACACAAGTAAATTCTTTAAAGAGATCTGGCACCTTCTTCTCAATCACCTCTTGATCAGGCTGTACAATCGTTTGCACCTCCTTCGCTTCCCTTGGGCTTTCCTTTACCACTTTAACAAACCCCACTATCTTATCCTGTTTTACCACATCAGCCTTCCCAATGCTTTTCTTCCACCACCAACACTGTGACTTTACATGACCTAGTTTATTACAGTCAAGATTATCCAGAGGATTGGGATAAAGGAATTCCATTTGTACTGTTTGCAATTAGGGATGCACCTAATGAGTCAACCAAATCCAGTCCTTTTGAACTAATTTTTGGTCATAAGGTAAGAGGACCATTTAAATTGATGAAGGAAAAATTGGTGCGTGAGCAGTCGGAACTTACATTATTGAATTAAGTGTCAAATTTTAAGGAACGATTAATTAGAGCAGGTGAATTGGCTAGACAGCATTTAAAAGGTGCACAACATGTGATGAAATGGGTAGCGGACAAGAAATCCAAAAGTTCGTAGTTTTGCCTGTGGAGATAAAGTTTTAGTATTGTCACCAGTGGTAGGTGAACCTTTAAAAGCAAGGTTTTGATCCGATTGAAAGGAAATTAAGTGAGGTGAATTATGTGGTAAGAATGCTGGATAGAAGGAAAATGCACCGCGTGTGTCATGTGAATATGCTTAAAAGGTACTTTGAAAGGGAAGGAGATCAAAAGGAGGAGGTTTTAATGATTCTAACTCAAAGTGATGAACCAAATCCAGATGACTGTGAATTTGACATAGCTCAAATTAAATTGGAAAACGAGGATGTTCTTAAAAATTGGGATAAATTGTTAAGCTGCCTTCCAGAGGAAAAATGGACTGACCTGAAACAGTTATTGATATCACATGGGCAAGTTTGTGGAGATAAATTGGGAAGTACTAAAATGGCTATACATGATGTAGATGTGGGAAATGCCGTTTCAATTAAACAACATCCATATAGACTTAACCCTTTAAAATTGGCACAGATTAACAAAGAGTATGCTTAAAAATGGCATAATTGAAGTGGGTTGCAGCCAATGGAGCTCACCCATAGTGATGGTACCAAAACCGGACAGTCCCCAACGGTTGTGTGTGGACTATAGAAAGGTTAATTCAGTTACAAGAAGGACCCTTATCCTATTCCGCGCTTGGAGGATTGCATTGAGAAGGTGGGACAATCCGCTTTTATTTCTAAATTGGATTTACTTAAAGGTTACTGGCAGGTACCTTTAACCGAAAGGGCAAAGGAGATTTCAGCTTTTGTGACTCCAGATGGTATATATCAATTCAAAGTTATGCCATTTGGCATGAAAAATGCCCCAGCCACATTTCAACGGTTAACTAACAAAGTTGTTTCAGGATTACCCAATTGTGCGGTATACATCGACGATCTGGTAATTTTCAGCCAGACATGGAAAGAACATTTAAAGCAGCTGATGGAGTTATTCGATCGACTTCAGGAAGCGGATTTGGTGGTAAACCTAGCCAAAAGTGAATTTGGAAAAGCCGAAGTCACTTTCCTTGGCCATACAATCGGACAGGGTCGAATGATCACATGGGAAGTGAAAACAAAAGTTATTGAGGATGAGGGGAAGGGAAACAATGCGATTTCTTGGCACGAGTAGATTTGATCGAACATTTGTGTCAAAATGTTGCAGTGTGGTTGCTCCACTGATGGACTTGCTGAAGAAACGTTGAAAATTTTAGTGGACAGCGGTGTTTCAACAGGCATTGGACTGCCTGAAAGCTGTGGTAACCAATGCTCCTGTGTTGGAGAATTACAAGGGACTCTGTGATCAGACTGAACTAAAGGATCTGACTTTAAAAAGAAATGCTGAGGCATAGAGAAATGGATGGATCGTGCAGAGACCTTCTTGTCCAAAGAGACTGTCAATCGAGAAGGATTCCAGTTGGAGGAAGAAGAACAAAAATGGACTATGTTATTATTAAATGTTTGCATGTATTATTTTCTTAAAAAGAAACATATATTCATTGTGCATATTTCTTAAAGGAAAGTGAAAAGGTGAATAATGAAACCATCTTGAAGTTGATGGTTTATTTTTTTCCTTGGGGGAGGTGTCATGTGGGAGTATCTTTAAGAAATGGGTGTTTATAAAATATCTGTAGTGGATGTCACTTTAAGAATTGTTTGTCAGCTCAAGTGGCTGCAGTGATGTCAGAGTGTGGGTGGAGCTCAGCTCTGGCTCTGCTTTTTAGTTTCGCTTTGAGGAAAAGCTTGGGTGTGTCTGTTTTTTTAGTTTTGTTTTAGTGTTGGAGTTGCAGCCAGCCAAAGAAGGTGTAATTTTGATCTCTCTGCCATCTGCGGACTATTTCTAGATCATTTGGTGAATTCAGAGTGATAACTGCTCTCAGTAGAGAATTTAAATCTGATGTGCTTCTGTAAAAAGGGTTTTTTGTCTTATGGATGTTAAAAGGAAAGTTTAAGGATTACTGAGAGTGTTGTATTCTTTGGGAGTTGTATTTGAATTGATGGTTGCTAAGATGTTCACTATGTTTTAAAAAGGTTAAGTTCATAGAATAAACATTGTTTTGCTTTAAAAAACACTTTTAGATTTCTGCTGCACCACACCTGTAGAGTGGGCCGTGTGCTCCCCATACCACAATCTAATAAAAGTCGTGGATCAGGTGATCGCCTTGTTTTACTTTGGAATTCTCTAAACCCTGGCCCATAACAATGATAAAACATGCTGACCCTCAAAAGAATAAAAGGAAGCAGGTTAATGAAAAATGGCAACAACTTGCATTGGGGCTGATCTTGTGAAAAGACACACTAATATCAAAAGTCCAATAATTTGTACTCCCAATTAAATGGGGCGGGGAATCATTCATTTCCTTGGTTGTGGATTTATCACAGCAAGATTGCAACTATACACTTCTGCTGAATCAACAACTGCCCATTGCGCCAAAGTCCGAATCAGTCTATTGTCAATTATTTATTCTGGACTACAGGAAATGTTGCTAATGGATATCCATAGACCATGGGTGTGAGATCAATAAAGAAGCACAAGCAAATGCTTACAAAGATTCAGTAGATCAACATTTCTGAAATTCAGAAGGAAAATCTGTACACCTGGGAAGATATGGCCATGTTAGATATGGGTACATTCAGACTTTGGACTATTCGGGTGGAATTGAGTGAGAACCCTGATTGTTCAGCACTGAAGAATCTATCAGTTACACAAGAGCTGAAGACTATGATGCCAGGAAGGAAAGCGTGCACAATGGTGCTAAAATATGATGTTCTTAATAAATTATTTTACAAGCAGGTTTGGCTTTTGTAGCTTTTTAATTTCCTTCTTGAAAGAGCGCAATTTAAATTTTTTATTTAAATTTACGCTGAAGCTGGGCTACCATTGCGAGTTACCAAGAGAACTTTGATGATTTTTCACTTTTTGCTAAGTGCTGCCATCTGAGGAGAACTTAGAGCTGGTAGCCCAATACCTTCTTCTTTGGAGAACCCAGTTTTTTTTTGGGGGGGTGAGTTCAGTTCTGCCTTTGTCATGGCAGTGCCCGACTCAGCTCTCCGGAGAGTCAACTGCTATAAATCCAGAGTAAGCAAGCACGAAGGTAGCAGCTTGACGCTGACTGCAGCGTGAGGAAGAGAGCTGCATTTAACGTTTTCAGATCAGGGGTGGGATTCACCGACCCCCCGCTGGGTCGGAGAATCCCCAGGGGCTGGCGTGAATCCCGCCCCCGCCGTGTCCCGAAGTCTCTGCCACCAGAGATTCGGCGGGGGCAGGAATCGCGCCGTGCCGGTCGGCGGGGGCGGGAATCGCACCGCGCCGGTGGGCAGGCCCCGCCGATTCTCCGGCCCACGATGGGCCGAAGTCCCGTTGCTGGAATGCCTGTCCCGCCAGCGTGGATTAAACCACCTTTTGAACGGCAGGACAAGGCGGCGCGGGCAGGTTCCGGGGTCCTGGGGGGCGGGGGGGGGGGGCGCGGGGCAATCTGGCCCCGGAGGATGCCCCCACGGTGGCCTGTCCCGTGATCGGGGCCCACCGATCCGCAGGCGGGCCTGTGCCGTGGGGCACTCTTTTTCTTCCGCCTTCGCCATGGTCTTCACTATGGCGGAGACGGAAGAGACCCCCCTCCCCTGCGCATGCGCGGGGATGACGTCAGCAGTCGCTGATGCTCCCGCGCATGCGCGGACCTGCGTCGCCCGGTGAAGACCTTTTAGCCCCATCTGGCTGTGGCGCCAAATGCCTTTCCCGCCAGCCGGTGGAGCCGAAACCGCTCCGGCGCGGGCCTTGCCCCTCAAGGTGAGGGTTTGGCCCCTAAATGTGCGGAGACTTCCGCACCTTTGGGGTTGCCCGACGTCGGAGTGGTTCCCACCACTCCATCACGCCGGGACCCCCCGCCCTGCCGGGTAGGGGAGAATCCCGCCCCTGGTCTCCAACCTTCCCTGGCTGACAAGGAATTTGGCACAATGACATTGGGTTGATAACCCATCCATGCCAGTTTCCAACAACATGGAAGATGGGTTAACGCCAAAATTAGCAGCCTGCCAATCATTTTGTAATTGTTTTTTATTTTTAATAAATTTAGAGTACCCAGTTCTTTTTTTATCCAATGAAGCAGCAATTTAGTGTGTCCAATTCACCTTCCCTTCACATCTTTGTGTTGTGGGCTGAGACCTACGGGGAGAATGTGCAAACTCCACACAGACAGTGACCCGGGACCAGGATCGAACCCGGGTCCGCTATGCCACCATGTCGCCATTTTGTATTTGTTAATTAACAACCTATTACGCTTCTCAGCAGCACAATGGTTCACCATTTTCCCTTGGCCCATTGCATTTTTCGAGCATTGTACATAAAAATATTTGGTAGTCTTTTACTCCAGCTATAATCAAGTGTCACAAAGGCTGTAGTAAAGCCTAGCACTGGAACCATCGTTGATTATACCAACAGACCCTGCTGGCGAAGGTGGCAATGCCTATATGCTTTTTAATTACTTGGAATATTAATTGCTTCTTCATTGAATAATCAAGACTGCTCAGAGAGTAGGAGGCCGTTTCAATTCTCGATGTGATCACAGCATTACCCCACTGCGCCATAATGATCTGTCTTATGGTGTCATTTGGGCCCTGTGCCTTGCTTTGCCCCATGGTTTCTCACAACCCACAAGTTATGTATTCACATCCAAGGCATGATTCATCTTATTTTGTTAATGAGCTGCAACAAGAAAACCATGGCCATATTATATTTCATAGTAAATCAATGTCAAGCTGACTACATTGTGATGTCTATAAATAGGCATGAGAAATACTAGCCCTGATAATAGCTGCAAGATTGGAAGGAAGCAAGGCAAAGAGTTTGTGGTTGGGAAGCAAGCTTCCTTTGCAACTATAATTGATCTTCTTCCTGCCAGATTGCTACAGACTGGCCATCTGACACATTATTGGCACAAAGATGCGAGGATGTGATTGAGCAGACTCTTCAGGGTAACTGCTGAGAAATGTCCAGAATTTGAGCTTGGGAATTTTGAAAGTGTGCAAACTTGAAGTGTTAATGTTAAAGGTTAATCACTTTCTAAAATCTACTCAAGTTCGCATTTTATATTTAATTACAATTTACTGTTAAAGTTGAGCTTCTTTCAGTTTTAGTAGGGGATAAGCAAACTCACTGCTGGAGAGACAGGTATAATTAGTTAATTAGGTAGCAATTTAGAAGTGTTTCCTCTAGCCAACAGTGCCTAACCATGTTCTATAGAATTTCAGCTAGGATAAATATAGGTGGTCATGCTAAGTGCATGAAAGTGTGGCTTGAGGCAGTGTGTTAGTTTGGGAATTTGGTAAGTGAGGGAATTTGGTGCAGTAAACAAGGGGATGTGTTTCTGATCCTGCGGACACCAGCACTGCAGTCTGCGAGGTGAAACTTTGAAGCATTAATTAGGTGGGCAGGTGGGTAAGTGGTTGGTGAGTGTTAAGTTCTTATGCCTAATTTTAGTGTTTGCAACATTGTATGCCCTTTCTTTCAATTTGATACTGTAGTAGCTTGACCATAAAAAGGTCCATTACAATCCCAGACCAGACCCAGATGCTGGACTGAAACCGCAGCATTTTAATTTAGTTTGTAAGTTTGTGCGGAAAGAATATCTTGCTCCAGGAGTGATTGCACAAAATAAAAAATAGGGATTGGGTATTTTATAAATAAAATTTTAGTATTAACACAAAATTAACATCACACCAAAAGATAGTTTACTAATTTTCTCCCATACTCCAATTTCTCCCTCTTTATCATTTAAGTTATGTATTCACAGCAGGGCATAATTCATATTCCTTTGTGAATGAGCTGCAACAGTAAATCAAGGCGATATATTTTATAGTTGCTCAAAGTCACAAGAGCTGACTACACTGTGATGTCCAAAAACAAAACAGGCCAGAGAAACATTGGCTCTGCTTACAACTACAAGATTGGAAGAAGCAAGGCAAAGTGTTTGTGGTTGGGAAGCAAGCTTCCTTTGCAACTATAATTGGTGGCCTTCCTGCCAGTTAGCCACAGCTTGGCCATCTGATACTTTATTGGCACGCAATGGCGAGGGCGGGAGTAAGCAGTTTCTGTCCAACCTCCCTCACCCTGTTGAGAAATGCCCAGAGTGTGAGCTTGGGGAATTTTGTAACTGAGCAAATTTTAAGTGTTAATGCTAAAGGTTAATCGCTTTCTAAAACCTACTCAAGTTTGCACTTAATACTTAATTACAATTTACGGTTAGAGTTAAGTTTCTTTCTGTTTTAGTCAGGGATACGTCAGGTCACTGCTGGAGAGACGGGTATATTTAGTTAATTAGAAATGGTTTCTCTAGCCAACAGTGCCTGAATATTCAGAATTTCAGCTAGCAGAAATATAGATGGTATAAATATAGGCTAAGCGCATGAAAGTGTGGCTTGAAACAAAGTGTGAGCTTGGGAATTTGGTAAGTGAGGGAATTCAGTACAGGAACGGATGGATGTTTTCTGACCTTTTACAAAATGTGGTCTGAGGGAAAGAGCTGGAGACCAGCAATGGAACCTAAGAGTTGAAACTTGGCAGCATTAATTAGGAACGCAGGTAGGTCAGTGGCTGGTGAATTTTAAGTTTTTTTTTCTCTCTATGGTAGTTTAAATTGGTATTGGGGAAATTTATTATATTTAGTAGTATTGTTAAGCAAGAAATATAAAAACTGACAATAAAAGCTTGTATGAATATATGAAAATGAAAAGAGTGGTGAAAGTGAGCATTGGCCCCTTCGAGGGTGAGATGGGAATTAATAACAACAAGTGAAGAAATGGCAGATGTTCTGAACGAGTATTTTGTATTTGACTTTGCATTAGAAGAAATAGAAAGCATCCCCAAAAAAATAGAAAACGGAGAGAGGGAAAGAGAGAGGAACAATCACTTTCGCTAGAGAAAATGTAATGGGAATATCAATGGAGCTTAAGGCTGACATGTCCGCTGGACTTCATGGCCTCGATCCAAAGTTCTTAAAAGAAGTGGCTGCACAGATAGTGGATGCATTGGTTGTGATCTTCCAAAATTCTCTAGATTCTGGAATGATGCCAGCACTGTTGCCTTACAGTGCCAGGGTTCATTTCTGGCCTTGGGTGACTGTGTGGAGTTTGCACCTTCTCCCAGTGCCTGCGAGGGTTTGCTCCAGGTGCTCCGGTTTCCTCCCACAGTCCAAAGATGTGTGGGTTAGGTGGATTGGCCATGCCAAAATTGCCCCTTAGTTTCCAAAAGGTTACGTGGGGTTACTGAGTTATGGGGATAGGTTGGGGGGGGGGGGGGGGCAAGTAGGGTGCTCTTTCAAACAGTAGGTGCAGACTCGATGGGCCGAATGGCCTCCTTCTGCACTGTAGGGATTCTATGATCAATCCAATACAAAGAATGGAAAGCATAAAAGTAACAAACTGCTGCAATGGTGCAGATGCTAAGCTTTTCTTGGACATGCAGGGCGGGATACTCCGTCTTCCCAGCTGCATGTTTCTCGGCAGCAGGAAGCAGTGCGCTATTCGTTGGTGGCGGGATTCTGTCAATGAAGCGGGAAACACGCCGGTGGTGGTGCGCTGCTGATGAGACCAGAGACATCTGCTGCCAGCAAACAGCTGGAGAATTGCATAATGTCATGACAACATTTTATTTGCAGTTAAGCATGTGGTTTCCCTGGAAATAATCAAATTAGATTCTTCCCCTGTAGTTTGTGAAAGATGCTTAATGAGGGAGTAATGAACTTTGTCATCCACACAATCTAATTTTGTCCTGAAGTATTTTTGTACTTGTAGACTTTCAAAACACCCTGGGTAGTACATTACAGTCCATACTTTCCAAAAACATTTTTACGATATACTGTAAAACTGACAAACTCTACAAATTTTCGAACTAACATCTGGAAAATAACTTACCTGGTATAACCCCTGGCTGAGCTCCAGGTATAGCTCCTTGTCCACCTGAAACATCATCATATGAGAGTTACAATCACAAATATCGTTATTAAAAGACAGAAATGCCATTGAACAGTGATGCTGTATACTATTTGCAAGTTAACTCATCACCAGCACAATTGGGTAAAACAATGGGACTTGTGAGCTGGGAAAAAGTGGTAAATCACAGAATAATATAGTGCAGAAGAGGGCCTTCAACACATCGAGTCTGCACGGATGCATGTAAGACACCTGACCTGCCTATCTAATCCCATTTGCCAGCACTTGGCCCATAGCCTTGAATGTTATGATGTGCCAAGTGCTCATCCAGGCACTTTTTAAAGGATAATAGGCAACCCGCCTCTACCACCCTCCCAGGCAGTGCATTCCAGACCGTCAACACCCTTGGGTAAAAAGGCTTTCTCTCAAATTCCCCCTAAACCTCCTGCCCCTCAGGTGCCCTCTTGTAACTGACCCTTCTACTATGGGGAACAGTTGCTCCCTATCCATCCTGTCCATGTCCCTCATAATCTTGTACACCTCAATCAGGTCGCCTCTCAGTCTTCCCTGCTCAAGCCTATCCAACCTCTCTTCATAGCTTAAATGTTCCATCCCAGGCAACATCCTGGTGAATCACCTCTGCACCCCCTCCAGTGCAATCACATCATTCCTATAATGTGGCAACTAGAATTGCACACTTACTCCAGCTGTGGCCTCACCAAAGTTCTATACAACTCCAACATGACCTCCCTGCATTTGTAATCTATGCCTCGATTGATAAAGGCAAGTGTCCCATATGCCTTTTTCATCATCATATTAATCTGCCCTCCCGTCTTCAGAGATCTATGGAGAAACACACCAAGGTCCCTTTGTTCTTCAGAATTTCCCAGTGTCAGGCCATTCATTGAATACTTCCTTGTCACATTACTCCTTCCAAAGTGTATCATCTCACACTTTTCAGGGTTAAATTCCATCTGCCATATAGTGAGAATATTGAAGCAAAGTCAGAATGGTAGCACAGTAGTTAGCACTGTGGCTTCACAGCTCCAGGGTCCCAGGTTCAATTCCTGGCTTGGGTGACTGTCTGTGGAGTCTGCACATTCTCCCCGTGTCTGCGTGGGTTCCCTCCGGGTGCTCCAGTTTCTTCCCACAAGTCCCGAAAGATGTGCTGTTAGGTCATTTGGATTCTGAATTCTCCCTCTGTGTACCCGAACAGGAGCCGGAATGTGGTGATTCGGGGCTTTTCGCAGTAACTTCATTGCAGTGTTAATGTAAGCCTACTTTGTGACAATAAAGATTATTAAAAAAAGAATGGCTGGTTACCCAGCATTGAACATAGAATAAACAGCTGTACCCACCATAGTCTCTAGGAGAGCTCCTCCAGTACTTCCATTAGCAGGACAAAAATGGAAACAACAGTCATAGAATGGGTACAGCACAGAAGGAGGCCATTCAGCTTGTCATGACTGTGCTGGCCCTCTGAAGGAACAATTCATATGCCTTTGGCCCTCAGCACTGCAAGTTTTTCCTTTTCAAACAACGATCCAATTCCCTTTTGAAAGCCTCACTTGAATCTGCCTCCACCACACTCTCAGACAGTGCATTCCAGGTTACGGACTCTCGCTGCTCGGCCACTTCAGAGCACAGTTAAGAGTAAACCACATTGCTGTGGGCCTAGAGTCGCATGTAGGCCAGAGCATGCAAGGATGGCATTAAACACCTTCATTGATTCTGTTGAAGTCCAAATATCAATGTGCTAAAAGGTGCTTGAATGTATTTGCAGGCAAACTATGTGGTCTATGGGCCTATTGGTGCATCAATGTGGTTACTGCAATTTGCCTCTGCTGGGGATGGGTGGAGTGTTGCAAATAAAAAATACATTGAACTTGTGTTTATATAGGGCTATTTTTTATCCTAAATTGTATTCCCAAGTGTTGCATAGCTAATGAGCTACTTTTGAAATGTAGGCTTTGTTATGTGGGAAAATTCAACAGCCAGTTTTTGCACAGCAAAATTCCACAATTGACCACAAAAATAGCAGTTAATATGTTTCTGTTGGTATTAGCTGAGGGATAAATGTTGGCCAAGAAACTGAGAATGCTCCGCTTTTTTTCAAATAGAGTTATGGATTCCTTTACATCTAAGTGAAGAAGCAAAAGGAATCTTGGGCGCGATCTACAGGCTGCGAGAGGCCGCCCCTGACATTCCCGATGCTGTTACGCCACACGAGGTCTGAACCAGATCTCGCGAGACGTCGCAATCTGGGTAATCATAGAATTTACAGTGCAGAAGGAGGCCATTCGGCCCATCGAGTCTGCACCGGCTGTTGGAAAGAGCACCCTACCCAAGGTCAACACCTCCACCCTATACCCATAACCCAGTAACCCCACCCAACACTAAGGGCAATTTTGGACACTGAGGGCAATTTATCATGGCCAATCCACCCTAACCTGCACATCTATGGACTGTGGGAGGAAACCGGAGCATCCGGAGGAAACCCACACACACACGGGAAGGACGTGCAGGCTCCACACAGACAGTGACCCAAGCCGGAATCAAACCTGGGACCCTCGAGCTGTGAAGCAATTGTGCTATCCACAATGCTACCATGCTGCCCTACTTAACCATGCTGATGCAGTGCTAGGGCGGCACTGCCAGGGTGACACCACCAGGGTTCCGGCTGGCAGTGCCACAGTGTCTGGCTGGCATCAGGGGTGCAAGGGTACCACCCTTCCCAGAGCCCGACCACCCAAGGGCCCCCATTGCCTGAGAGACCCTCCCAAATGCCGGTACACCTGGTCTACGTTGGTGGAGACCAGTGCTAAACAACGCTCGCTCGGGGCATTTGAGGCACAAGTGTCAGGTCCTGGATACTGGGTAGATCCGGCAGGGACATATTCAAGTAAGCCTGACTGCACACTTGAATATGCAAATAAGGAATCCCGTCCACAATGCTCGTTGAGACCACAATGAGATCTCATTGGAGCTCGCAAGCGTAACGAGGCGGTTAAATCTCGCGACAAGGCTGGTAGATCACGGCCCAAGTCTTTCATTGTGGGGCTTTTATCAGTGAAGATTAGCAACCACATTTATTTAAGTCTCAAGTCACAGAAAAATCTATTTTCTGCCATTTCTCAGAACTATGATAAGTGATGTAGAATTGTTTTGTTAACTGCTGCTGTTGGTCAAAGCAAAAGTCGTCACAAGTATCAGCATCCAGCACATCTTTTACAGAATCCCTACAATGCTACAATAATTTGGGAAACGAGAACCAAAGATTGTTGTAAATGATTGCCTTTGTTAGAGTATTGCATTTAATATATGTCAAGATGCATGAGAAGTAAGAATTAGTAGGAACTGTAAACCATGGCTATTGGACAAGTGTAAATCATTAAAAAATATGCCTGGAATAAAAATCTGTAAGATACAGTGACATATTACCAGTTGTAGTGTTGTCAGTCATACTGTATGTCTTCAGATAGCTGCAGCGAGTGGGATAATGGAAGAAGGAAGTGTTCAGTGGAATAGTGCTCCAAGGATTATGGTTGAGGAGCTATGATGTAAGGTGAAATATACATGCTACTATTTCCTCACCTTCTAGAATATATTTTGATAACAGTTCGAATGATCCATTAGCAGTCTTAATCATAGAATCCCTATAATGCAGAAGGAGGCCAATCAGCCCATCGAGTCTGCAAAGACCCTCCGAAAGAGCCCTACCTAGGTCCACTCTGCTGCCCACCCCACCTTATCCCCCGTAACCTAACCTGCACATTCCTGTACGCTAAGGGGCAATGGCCAGTCGACCTAAGCTGCAGATCTTTGGACGGTGGGAGGGCACCGGAGCAACTGACGGAAACCCTCCCACACACACACACACACATGGGGAACAACACACCGACAGTCACCCAAGGTTGGAATCGAACCCGGGTCCGTGGTGCTGTGAGGCAGCAGCGCTAACCACTGTGCCACTGTGCTGCCCGTGATGGATGACAGTTGAACTCATTATACATACGAGTACATAGGCTGCCTCTCTTACTCCTTATGCTTTAGCAGCAGATGAAAGAGCACTCTTGTGGAGCACTCTGGTGGAGCAGAACACAACCACAATCAATCACTCTCCTGTCATGTTTACAGAGAAGTTACTATAATTCTATTTGCAGCATGTGCTGAGATTACCAAGTGACGTAAGCATACCTGAGGGCTGCTCGCTGGGAAGCAGACTCTTCGTAGAAGTCCACTGCCTACAATTGCTTCCAGACAAAAAAATCTTTGCTGATCCGTTGGAATAGAAAATGCTGAAACTTACTTGGTGCCAAAAGATTACTTGGCTCCAAGAGTTAGATTTTGGATGCACAATTAGGTGCTGCACGAGAGTGCACGATCCAAATATGCATCAAAATAGGCCGACTTAACTATGAATTTTTTCAAGGAGGGGCAAAATCGTTTTAAGTCAGTTTGGGAATTGATATAGGGCATAGGAATGCTTACATATGTAGGCAACAGGCTTTTTAGTATGGCCGTGTCTGTAGTCACATTCTTGAACCTAGGATGATTTGCAAGTGACGAGGTAGGAACATGCACCAGAAGGTGAGCAGAAGTCAACATTTTACATTAAACACAAGGGGTGTATTCTCCATCCCGCCAGCCCCGTTTTCTGGCGTGCGCGCCCCCGCTGGCAGCAGAATTCTCCGTTCCTGCAGCCGGCCAATGGGGTTTCTCATTGTGGTAAGGGGATCAGGGGTTATGGGGAGAAGGCAGGAGAATGGGGATGAGAAAATATCAGCCATGACTGAATGGCGGAGCAGACTCGATGGGCCGCGTGGCCTAATTCTGCTCCTCTGTTTTATGGGTCTATGGTCTTATGGTCACCCCACGGGCATGGGTGCACCACTGGCGAAGCGGGAGATCCCACTGAAGGAGAATCCTGCAGAACGGGGGGGGGGGGGGGGGGGGGGGGATTCTCCGAGCCTTCACGCCGAAATCGCGATCAGCGCGGGAGCGGAGAATGGGCACCAAACCCGAGATCGGGTCCGACACCACTCCCGTGATTCTCCGGTCCCCGGGGAAGCGCAGCCAATCGCGCACACGCGGTCGACGCAACGCCGGTCAGGGGCCATTGAAAGAGGCCCCCTCGGCGATTCACCGAGTCCATCTGGCCGAGTTCCCGATGGCGTGGTTCGCTCATGGTTCCACCCGTCGGGAACTCGGCGTGGCGGCTGCAGAGTCAGTCCGCGGCTGCCCTGGTGGGGGGCGGGGGGATCATTCACGGGGAGGGCCTCCAGGATGGCCAGGCTACAGATTGTGGACCACCGATCCACAGTAGCACAATTGGATAGCACAATTGCTTCACAGCTCCAGGGTCCCAGGTTCAATTCCAGCTTGGGTCACTGTCTGTGCGGAGTCAGCACATCCTCCCCGTGTGTGCGTGGGTTTCCTCCGGGTGCTCCGGTTTCCTCCCACAGTCCAAAGATGTGCAGGTTAGGTGGATTGGCCATGATAAATTGCCCTTAGTGTCCTGGGTTATGGGGATAGGGTGGAGGTGTTGACCTTGGGTAGGGTGCTCTTTCCAACAGCCGGTGCAGACTCGATGGGCCGAATGGCCTCCTTCTGCACTGTAAATTCTATGTTCTATGATCCGCGGGCGGGCACGATCTGGGGGGGTCTATGTTTTCGGTGCTGCTCCGCGGTGTGTGTCGGCCAAGTCGCGCGGGGCCGCCGCTGCAGGCCGCCGCTGTGCGTATGCGTGGACCCCCGACCGGAAGTGCAGGGCCCCGTATCGACAGCCGGAGCTGCGAGGAGCACTCCGGGGCCCTGCTTGCACCTCGCAAATCGGATAATCACCCTGGACATTCTCCAGGTAAGTCCAGAGTGACTTGCGTGTGTTTTTTCGTGGGCGTAGAGACATAGCCCCATTATTGGAGAGTCCCGTCCAAGGTATTTTACTCATGCTGATTTCTGTTCGAGAGATAGATAAGTAGATGGTGAGTCTGAAGACAGCAGAATCACAAGCACCTTGCAAGGAGCCAGGGGAGAAGATTAGAGGCAACCGATAGGAATGTCAATTGGAAATACTGAGCACGCAACAGCTCCTGTGACGGACCATACATTTCCTATAAACTGCAGGGCCACATTAACACAAGCAGAAGGGACATCAACTCTGCACATTCCGCCAGTGGAAATATTGGAACTCATCTGAAGAATGTAATAATGATTAATTGCTGCAGTCTAACTGGAACACCCCATCAAATCCTCAGGTCTCCCTTTGTCCATATTATTAAGAATATGGACATTTTTGCTTCTTTAAGGCCAGGCGGAACATTTGGCTCACAACTTTGGTCTCCTGGATTTTCTCGAACTGGATGAAATTGCCCCTCCCATCACTGCTCACTAAAATAAAGTAAAAAATGATTGATGCTGCTGATCTGGCATTAATCTATCAATTTGGCAGAAAAAGATGAAAAAACATATAGTAGATTTTTTCTTTCTTGGAACTCACTAATTGGACCTTCTACTTAGAAATTTGAGGTGAATGGAGGTCAGCTGCAAACTGTGCCTGTAAATTTGGGCCCCCAAGTCATCCCAATCCTCCTGCGCAGTTAAAAAAATGAATGATTTTACTTGCCCGCAGGATCTCCAGTCAGTTCCGGGTACCTCCACAGATCTGCTGGAAGAGGGGTGTCCAGGGACAGACTATTGCACAATCTTTTCATAAGCACTCCGTGCGGGATTACTCATGGAGTGGAGTCTCAGGAAATTTAGATTGGAAATTGGTGACCATGATTGGAAATTGGTGACCCCCCCGCACCAAGCAACCCCCCCGCCGCCACCTCCCAAAATACGCAAATTGCACCCTACTGCAGTGCAGACCCAGTTATCTTTGCGTGGAAGTTCAATTTAATCTCAGGGCAGAGCAGTGGGGGCGGAGACTGGAGGTGCTTCTTTTATAAATTTCCACTATAATTTACTTTTAATTCAATGGGCGCGGCAGATGTGAAAAATGAGAAATGCACTGGGTGTCAAACCGTTTGCGATGCAACCAGCCTGCTCCCGTAGGTGAAATTGGGATCTCGCTGTAGCGTAACAAGAAACCAATTAACACTTAAGCCCTATTTCCATGCAATTAACAAGAGCCACCCCATATCCAACGACCTCCCGTGATTCAGCAGCCTCCCCAGCAAGTGGTCACGTTGGCACCGATTAGTACTCCTTTTGAAAAACATGCTGCCCCTGGGTTCGGGGGGGGGGGGGGGGGGTTGGGTGGCTACACCCGGGGGGTGTAGCCCCAGTTGGAGATGGGCCGTCATGGGGGCCTTGAGGGGAGGAAGGCCTGATGGGGGTGGTGGGGGAGGGGGTGGACATGCGCGGTTCCGCCATGCCGACTCCTATACCCTGTGTTCCCATACCGGGGACAACCCTAGTTCATGCCTGTCTGTCCCACCGATCACCCACAACTCTGGTCGTGCGGCTGAAGACTATTGCTGACAGGGAATTGTCAATCGTGGTTAAGTGAGCACTTCACACATCCCAAGTGGATTCCCGTGGGTGGCGGGCCAAGTAGCATGTGGGAGTCATTGCCTAGATGCATGGACACTGTGCTTGAACACGGCGGGATGCAGCACCAAAGTCACAGCAGCCAACCTCTGAACGCCAGGAGATGGGCCCCAGCCCCATGTCCACGGCCGGGTGTGTGTGGGCAGGGCGTGTTGGGTGGGGACCGGGCATGTCTGGGGGGATGGCGTATGAGATTGGTGGTCGGCCCGCATCACGGAACAAAGAGACAGAGCCATCCTACTGATTGTGTTGAAGGTGTTTTAATGTTCCTCGTCCAAGTGTACACCAGTGCCCCACTATTCCGATGGTGCCGCTCCCCAATCCCCAACCTCCCACCCTCCCTCTCCCTCCCAAACCCCCCATAAAGCTCCCTCCCCGCAATACACGCTCCTGACCCCCCCCCCCCCCATGTACTCAGTGACCCTTAATGTGCTTGGCTTTCTTAGCTCTACCGCTGCGTCTAGGTGTATCCCCAGGATGCACACCAGAGGTGGAGGTAGCCAGCTGCTTACCTCGGCCCATGGCATTCGCTGCCCCTGGTGGGTGTACTCGCACTTAACGGCGGGCGAATCATGCAAAGCTCAGCCGCCCTGTTCCAGGTGCTGGCTGCGAGACGCAGCCTCATCAGAGGAGTGGAACCTGGGGAGCTGCTGGCCACAGTTGCCTGTCCAGAGGATGGGTCCAAGTTGCCACCCAACGCCTCTCCTCCCGGTCGGTGCCCATAGGGCCCTGGGGTTCACCTCGGGATAGAGGGGCAGCTGGATTGAGTCATGGCTGCCCCTGCATCATCTGACTCTGCCAGCCCTGGTGGCTCCCCATTGTCTGAACCATGGCGACGCGCCCTTGGTGATGCTCCACCGTGATTAGGCCATGCTCTGCAACGCCTCGGCAATGCCCATCTGTGACTGGGACAAGCTCCGCAGCGCCACGGCCATTCCCATCTGAGAGCGGGACATGTCCCCCGGCACCTCATCAAGGTCAGCCTGGTACTGGGTTACGTTTCCCAGCGAGTCAGACACTCTTCCGAGGCCATCAGCCATAGCAGTCACCGACAGGGCCATGCCTTGGACACCTTCACTCAAACTTCCAACGTCGTGCACCAGGCTCTCCACTGCAGCTGTCACCCTAACAGTGTGGGCCTCAGTGCCACGCACTGCCGGCGACATCTCCTGCGCCCATAGGCTCTGGGACTCTTCTAATCGGCTATGGACCTGCTGCGTGTCGCTTACCTCTCCCTCTGAATGTCCAGACCTTTACCTAATGTTTCCATCAGCTCCGGGTACAACTATTCCAGAGGCTCAGAATCTGACTGGGACCCAGTTGGGTCCTGGGATGCAGCTGCCCATTGATGCTGTCCCGCCTGGGGGTTCCTGCCTCCACCTGATGTACATCAGCAACTATGTGGTGTCACCAGATTGTGTTCCAGAAGCCTGACCACTACTGTTGCCCACTGAGGTGCATGTATCTGCACTGGTGGAGGGTTGGGATGACAGCTGTGACACATCGCCTGTGGCATCCTCGGAGTTCTCCTTCGAGGTAGACTTATGGGAGTGGGGGGGGGGGGGGGCGGGGGGGGGGGGGGGGGGCGGCAGGACGGCGCCGTTGGCTGGAGGGCCTGCGGAAGAATGAACGCGTGGTCAGTGGGAGGGATGGGTCAGTCAGTATGGCATTAACTACTCATATCTGACAGTCCATCCAGGTAGGGCCCGGTGGATCCTCACCTCTGTGGCGTGCGCCGACCTCCGTATTGTTGATGGCTCTGTCCTCGGCCATCCCTATCACCTCCAGGGCATTTCCTCAAATGTCGTGAGGGTTCATATGTCCGGCACTCCTCCGCCAGTCTGGGCCCCCTCCCAATGATTGTGGGAGAACTTCTCCTGCAGACTCACAGAGAGGACATCATTCACCACATTCATGGGCCACAGTGTTGGGGAGGGGGGAGGGGTGTGAAAGGAGGGTTGGGGCTGTGAAGAGTGGGAGAAATGGAGGGTTGGAGGGGGACTGGTCACATTGGGGGGTGCGAAGGTTCCGGGGTGGGGGGTCAACTCACCTGTGCTGCCCGGTGTTGACCTTCTTGCGGCACAGGAGGCCATTCCTCCTGATCATGGTGTCTGAGATTATGGTGACTGTCACTTCATCCCAGGCGGCACTGGCTGCCCTGTGGCTCACCCTCCAGGACCCTCGGGGAAACTGGACATCCCTCCTGGCCTTGACTGCATTTAGGAGTCTCCCCACGTCCGTGTCTCCAAATCTTGGGGCCAATCTTCTCGGCGCAATGGCTGCGAGCTGAGTGGGGTTGGCTGTGCATGTGCTGGTTGATTGCACTGCTATTTAGCCTCAGACGCACAGAGCAACTAAAGTCTGCCTACATGAGACTGTCGCAGGTTTCTCAGGCAATCAGATGAATGGCTCCAAGCACCCTGGTCACTTCTGTGTCCTCTTTGTCCTCCCTGCAATGCCAGTCCTTTCTGCAGCACAGCAGACCACCACAGTTCTGTGGTGTAAACTGAAAGGCACCTCCAGATTTCTCCAGGCAATGGAGTCGCATCTTCTGTAACCCTTCAGTTTGTTCAATGAGTATCCTTGTGGCCACGTGGCTCTCGCTGTATTCTTGCTGAGCACCAGTGCTGGAGCTTCTCGTGGGAGTCATTAGCCAGCTCATTTGGGGGTAGCCTTGGCCACCAAGGAGCTAGCCGCACACAATGTGTGTAGGTACAAAGATCTGAAAGAGATGTGATTGTCATAGGGGCTGGTTTAGCACGGGGCTAAATCGCTTGCTTTGAAAGCAGACCAAGGCAGGCCAGCAGCACGGTTCAATTCCCGTACCAGCCTCACCGAACAGGCGCCGGAATGTGGCGACTAGGGGCTTTTCACAGTGACTTCATTTGAAGCCTACTTGTGACAATAAGCGATTTTCATTTCATTTCATAGAATGAAGGAATCATGGTAGCCTTCAAGAAATCTTTCCCCTGGTAGTCACACATGAGTTGAACTCTGAGGAAGTGCAATACGTTCTGCTTGATAAACACCTGGTTGATCTTAGTCTGGCTTTGGTTGCCATGGTGTGTGCAGTCAGAGACTTCCTGTACCCGTGGAATTCTCAGCCACTTCAGCCGTGTGTGTGTGAGACTGGTTGTGACTATAATAGGTGGCTTTAGAAAACATAGGGTGGGATTGTCCGTCGGGCGACGCCGGAACTGGGACATGCGACAGAGTATCGGTCTGACGCTGAAATCATGGCGGGCGCCAATTACATGCCAAATTGCAACTCTCCATCGCCTCGACAGCGGCGTCAATGCGTTCCAGAACACACATGCAGTAAACACCGTTGGCATATCATCAGCGGGCCTGGCCCGGTGTCCTCCGGGGCCTCCGCGGTTCTCCGCCTCCACGAATCGGCGAATTCCCGATGGCGAGGTTCACTTGGGCTTTTACAAAGCGTGAAACAGGTTCCTTGGCTGCTGAGGGAGAGAGACGGGGTACGGAAAGTTCCAACATCGCCATAGTTTGCTGACAGCTGTGCTGCTGGCCGGGGACATCTGCTAGGGCTGGGGGGAGTAGTGGAGGGTGGCCGGGAGTGAGCTGTGGGATTGGGGTGGACGGGGCACCATTGCTGCAACTGTGCATGACGCTGACTGTCCCTGTGAACCTAGGGCCACAGGTTGTATGGATGTCCCCCCAGGGCACTCCTACAGGTACCCTCTGGACCCAGCCGATCCATTAATTGTACGGGTGCGTTCCTGCACAACCTGTGCCATCTTGTTGGCTGGGATGAGTGTGTGTGGGGATTTTAATGTATATATGCAACTGCAGCTTGTCAGCCTCCTTTAAAAAAATTTTTTTTAAGAGTACCCAATTAGTTTTTTCAATTAAGGGGCAAATTAGCGTGGTCAATCCACCTAGCCTGCACATTTTTGGGTTGTGGGGACGAAACCCACGCAAACACGGGGAGAATGTGCAAATTCCACACGAACAGTGACCCAGAGCCGGGATCGAACCTGGGACCTCGGCGCCGTGAGGCAGCAGGACTAACCCACTGCACCACCGGGCTGCCCTAGCTTGTCAGCCTCGTGAGTGTCAATCACGGACCCAGCGAATCCGGCACCGTTTCTCATTGGAATCGATTGTTTCCCATGTGGCGCTGGTGCCAGCTCCTCCACGGCCGCTGAATCAGTCCAGGTGCGGCAGCAGTTTTGCTGTTGTGGAAGCCTATGAATCCTCCCCCAGCTGCAAAACTCAGTCTCAGGAATGGGGAATCCAGCTGCTTGTTTCAGGCCGCGGCAAGTGTCAGCAATGATCTGCTGCAAAAGCCTGAGGCACTATTGATGCCAGATATCGAGGAAGCTGATCCTCCGCCTATATGTTCTACACTGTGGTGTCGCTTTCTTTGAGCGGAGCTTTTGTGCCTATCCTATTGATCTGTGGAGCAGCAGGTGGCTATGGAGAAGACAGTTGCTGTTGTTGTTAATGTTACTCCTGCTGTTGCTGTTACTATGGCTCTTGGTGCCGTTGGTGTGATTGCTCTTGTTGTTGCTCATCAGAGACAATGCTACAGCTGAATAAACTCCACTGCTGCAATGAAGGCTGACAGCTGGTAAGCTCAGATCAAGGTGAGCAAGTTCCAAGAACTGGCCCCAAAAGTTGGAAATCACCTCGAAGCATTGAAATTAGACCCTCAGCATTGAGCACGGGCTTTTCACGTAGGCAGACTTGCAGCTTCACTGTTTAAAGCTTTTCAAGCCTGTCAGTTTAAATGATCAATGATTTCCTGCTGTGCTGTCATTTTATTCACCCTGAGAAGTTCAGAAAACCCTTGCATCAGCTGTTACAGACAAAGCCACAATTGCTCGTTAGCATTCTCCAATGATTAACTGACAGCTGTGCAGGGTCTTTCCTGCACATCTGGGTAATGCACTCCAGTAAAACCTGGAAATGGGTGAGATCATGTCAGATTGCCCACCTGCTGGCATTTTTCGGCCTTACCACTGCCCCTCCGCTCCTCCCACCACCACCACTCAAAGCACAATCGTCCACATTGGTGTCAAATTCAGCTGGTAGGAATGTGTGACATCAGAATAACTCGAAATCACCTGCGTCTGGCACAAGCAGGGGATGCACCGCGATGCCCTCCTCAGGATGGCACACCATGCAAGTTACGGTGGAAACAGCTGCTGGTGTAGCATGCCAGCACAAAAATACAAGGCTATACCTCCATCGCTATCAGTGCCACAAATTCAATTTCTCTATTAATTCTTGACTAATTCTGTATCCTTGCTGCTACTGCCTCTTTATTGTATGGGCTTCCATTTTGCTAATTATGGTACTTTCTCAAATATCTTTTGAAAATCCATATACACAATTATCAACTACACTGCTCTCATGGACCCTCGACCATTCAGCAAATAACTCAGTCAATTAGTCAATTGGAATTTGCCCTTAACAAATGCATACTGGTTACTCTTTATTAGATACTGACCAAATGGCTCTTAATTTTCTCCCAGATTATTGAGTGGAACTTTTGCATAATTTGTCAGAGTTCCAGGCTCGGACTGAATAGTGGCGAGTATCTCTCCAGACACACTGCCGCGTTTTCAGACTGGGGTAGGATTCTCCAGTCCCCCAGCCACGTGTTTCTCGGCAGCGTGCCGTTGGCTGGTGACAGGACTCTCTACTCCCATCTCTTGTCAATGGAATTTCTTATTGAAGCCACCCCACGCCGCCGGGAAACCCGCTGGCGGAGGTATCCTGCCGGCCGGAACAGAGAATCCCAATGGCTGGAGAATTCCGCGGCAGATCTTAAGGCATGCCCCTTGCCCCCCGCCCTCCCCTCCCCCCGGGGCTTTTGTGACCTTGGTGCCTCCAATGGGATGCCCTCGACATTTCCCGTCTTTGTAAAGCTATTGTGAACCATGCTGGCGAGACTTGAACATTCAGTAGAGGAGGGGGGAGATCAAGTGGATGGCACAGCGTCACAGTGGTTATCACTGCTGCCTCACAGCACCAGGGACTCAAGTTCAATTCCTGCCTTGGGTTACTATCTGTATGGAGTTTGCACTTTCTTCCCGCGTCTGTGTGGGTTTCCTCCGGTTTCCTCCCACAGTTCAAAGATTAGGTTAGGTTGATTGACCATTCTAAACTGTCCCTTTGTGTGCAAAACATTAAGGTGGGGTTATTGCAGGAGATGGGGGCTAGGTAGAGTGCTCTTTCAGAGGGTTGGTGCAGACTCGATGGACCGAATAGCCTTCTTCTGCACTGAAGGGATTCTAAGATCTATGTGACAGGTAGGCCCGTTAATTATATTTTAATTCATTATAAAGTATTAAAATGAGGTTCTTGTCCTTTGTGGGTGGGAACCTCGCTACGTCATTGGCGAGGGGTGGGGAAAATTAGGAAACGAGATCTGGCTGGCAAGAATCTAGTTTCCCGACTGTCGTGAGAGTTTGCGCCCACATCGTCATTCTTGTCAGCAGTGAACGCGGGCATCAAATCGCCTGGATTGTGTTTTCAAGTTCCTCCACCACTGTGATTAACTGACTGACCTCTGGGTTTATTAATACATAAGTTTATACTTCTTCCCTTTTTTGGATAAAGGTATGACACTTACAGTCCTCCTGTCCTTTGGCATCACCCCTGTTTGCAAGGAGGACTGGAAAAAGGTGGCCAGAGCCTCCACAATTTATACTCTTACTTCCCTCAGCAACCTGGGAAGCATCCCATCTGGAGAAAGTGACTTCTCATTATGTACTGCTAACCTGCCACCTCATTTTCACCTCAGCCAGTATGCTGGAAACTCCTCCTTTACAATAGCGTTAGCAAAGTTCTCCTCCATAATGAACACTGATGAAAACTACTCACTTCCATGCCTCCTGCCTCCACCAATAAATATCCATTTTAGCTTGCAATTGGGTCCACCATTCCTTTGTCAACCCTTTTACTGTTAATTTGTCCATGGAAGACCTTAAGATTCCAATGTTGCCATTCTATTTTCTTACTGTTTCATTCCTTCTCTTACTTCCTTTCTCATTAGTTCTCTGTACTTTTTATTTGCAGTCTGATTCCCCCTTGTATTAACAAACTGACATCTTTCCTAACCCTCGCATTCTACTTCATCCTGTTCTCTAATTCTTTCTTCATTTTACCTGACTGCCTGTCCCTTTGTCATTCAGGAAAATCCAGTGCAGACTGATTTGGCATCTATTGCAAGGGATTTGAATTAACTTTTTCCTCGTCAGGTGCGAATATCAGAAAAAAACCGTAAGGTAAGTTCAGGCACTGAGTTCAGGCACAGAACATAGAAAAAACACTCGCACCCATTTGTTCTCAGCACTCCACTTGTCATTGCAGTGTGATGGGAGCAAGGCAAAGGAAAATCACTTTTCAATTGTTTCAACAGGCTGTGAGGTTGATGATGCATAGCAGATAAAGAAATGTGAAAGATCAAGGCCAGAATTTGGCAGCTGTTGAGTTTCTCTTTTCCCGCTGGCAGTGCACTTCCGCCTGTGGGTTTCCCGATGGCGTGCAGTGGCTTCAATGGGAAATCCCATTGACAAGTGGCAGGAATAGAGAATCCCGCTGCCAGCGAACGGCACGCAGTTGAGAAACACAAAGCTGGTATTTCAAGAACTCAGCAGTCTGATGAAAAGCCTGAATAACTTCAAAAATGCATGCAAAGTTAGGAGACTGCAGAGTGACCTGTTCTATGTCTCTACATTGAGAAAAGACCAATGTCATTGTATAAATCTTCAATCTGCACCTAGGTGTAGAACCAACAATGTGAGCAGACTCGAGGACATTTTCTTAACTTCAGTTATCAGGTGAGGTATGTCTGGATCAGAACTTTTATTGTTAAACATAACAAACTCAACTATGAATTCAATGCCAAAGCTATGTTAAACAAAAACATATCCCAAACTTTAATAGGGTTATTTTGTAAAAGCGAAAAACTAATTGTCAGCAACATAACTGAATGATTGATGGTAAGAGAAGGAAACAATGAAGTTCAGTCCCGAAATGAGACATTACGTGCACAAAAAAAACATTCCTGGGGCTATTTCCTCCAGTTTTATTTTACTTAACATGAGTTATTCATTTTTATCTGGTAACTGAAGACATAAGAATGCTAAAGATACTTTGAATTAGCACACGCAGTTATATGTACCAGCAGGTCAACAGATATCTGTTAAATATAGGATTTCCTCTAAAAAATTGGATAACTATCAATGATACTTGAAATCGTAGTGAAGAATTACAAGAGCACTGACGCCCAGACTGCCAGTAATATACTTGTGACACGACTAAAGATTATTATTATACCAAGAGTACCTGAAATCCCATAATAATAATAATCTTTATTGTCACAAGTAGGCTTACACTGCAATGAAGTTACTGCGAAAAGCCCCTAGTTGCCACATTTCGGCGCCTGTTTGGGTACACAGAGGGAGAATTTAGAATGCCCAAATTATCTAACAGCATGTCTTTTGGGGAGTAGTGGGAGAAAACCGGACCACCCAGTAAACCCACGCAGACACGGAGAGAATGTGCAGACTCTGCACAGACAGTAACCCAGCCGGGAATCGAACCTGGGACCCTGGCGCTGTGAAGCCACAGTGCTAACCACTGTGCTACAGTAGTTAATGTCGCAAAATTAAGTCTAATTCTTTGTCAGTTGTCTTTATGGCACTGTCGTCAGTCATTTGAGAAAAAAATAATAATAAATGACTAATATCAATCCAATGTTAAACTAAGAACAAAATGCCTGTACCTGATACGGCTCCTGGAACACCCCCTGGAACACCTGTGTTGGCAGCACAAGAAATTACAACATTATAATGCAGACCTAGTCCAATGAATTATCACGAATGTCAGAGCACAGACTAATGTTTCCTTAGCCAGAGTTATCAAATGATATTCTATGCAGTTCCTCTTATTAAATGGATTAAGTGGACTGCAACGGTAGCATCCTGTGCTTTTCGGGACATAACACATATCAGAAACGACGAGCTTAAACTCCAGGGATGATTTTAATCTTAACTTCCTGGTGGAAACTGGGCAGAAGGCTGTCAATTCAGCCAGGGGACATATCAACTGACAATCTGCTCCACTCCCACTGCCTTTAGTTAATTTGGTCATCTGATCAGGCAGCAAGGACACCTGCGCGGAGCTGTCAGGGCCTTGCTTTAAAAATAAACAGGAACACAAGTACTCAGCGGGATAGGTACCATCCGTGGAGCGACAAACATAGGGTGGGAGTTTCCAGCTCTTTCCACCAGCGGGATCTTCAGCTCCTGCTGAAGGCAACTCCCCCCTACCCCTTCCCACGGGCGAGTCCCGCAAAACACCATTGTAATCGGCACGACAGGAAGATCCCACCGGAAGCCAATGGCAAGCTGCTCCTGCCACTGGAAAACACGACCTGGATGGGTGGGTGGAAAAGTCCACTCATGGTTAATGTTTTGGGTCCATGACCTTTTGTCAGAACTGGAAAATATTTCCGGGTTTGAGCAAGCAGAGTGGCGGGGAAAGAGGGGGGCAATGAGGAAAAAGGTCTGTGAAGTAAGTAATTTAAATTTTCAGAAAGGGATGATACTGCCAGGCAGAAAGGATGGCAATGGGACAACAAAAGATGGGTCCAGAGGAGCTGTCGGAACCATGAATTTAGTCTACTGCACTCACAGCTCACAATGTGGTCTCCTCTACATGGGGGAGGCTAAACACAGACTGGGTTGCTATTTTGTGGAACACCTTCACTCACTTTGCAAGCATGACCCTACCCTTCCTGTCGCTTGCCGTTTATATTCACCATCTTGCACTCATGCTCACATTTCTGTTCTCGGCCTGCTGCAATGTTCCACGCAAACTGGAGGAATAGCACATTAACTTCCGATTAGTCACTTTACAGCCTTCTGGACTTAGCACTGAGTTCAACAAATTCAGGCCATGAACATAGAACGATACAGCGCAGTACAGGCCCTTCGGCCCACGATGTTGCACCGATGTTGAACTGTCCTCCGTTTTGATTTTTCCACTCCACTGTTCACCTCTCGAGTGTATCTGGTTTTCATCTTTTGCTTTCCTGTAGTGCTGACCCCGGTTCATTCTTCTATCTTCTTTCAGACAGCACTGGTCTTCATGTTGCTATTAACACCTGCTTTGATCTTTAATACTATAATTACCACTCCCTTTGTCTTGTGTCCATGACATCTTTGTCATTTAATCTATCCTCATCTCCTGCCTATCCCTGACCTATTTTGCTGCACCTGCTCTACCGCACCTTTTCAACAGCGTAAAATCCATCTTGGGCGTCATTCCCTGACCCCCTGCCGGGTTGGAGAATCGCCATGGGCTGCCGTGAATCCCGCCCCCGCTGGTTGCCGAAGTCTTGCCGATAAATTGCCTGTCCCGCCGGCGTGGATTAAACCACCTTTTGAACGGCGGGACAAGGCGGCATGGGCGGGCTCCGGGGTCCTGGGGGGGCGCGGGGCGATCTGGCCCCAGGGGTGCCCCCACGGTGGCCTGGCCCGCGATCGGGGCCCACCGATCCGTGGGCGGGCCTGTGCTGTGGGGGCACTCTTTCCCTTCCACCTCCGCCACGGTCTCCACCATGGCGGAGGCGGAAGAGACTCCCTCCACTGCGCATGCGTGGGAAACTGACAGCGGCCGCTGACGCTCCCGCGCATGCGCCGCCCGGGGATGTCATTTCCGCGCCAGCTGGCGGGGCAACAAAGGCCGTTTCCGCCAGCTGGCGGGGCGGAAATTCCTCCGGCGTCGGCCTAGCCCCTCAATGTTGGGGCTCAGCCCCCAAAGATGCGGAGCATTCCGCACCTTTGGGGCGGCGCGATGTCCGTCTGATTGGCGCCGTTTTGGGCTCCAGTCGGCGGACATCGCGCCGTTTCGGGAGAATTTCGACCCATATTCCTATCTCTCCTTAACTTAGAAGAATAGTCATAAGTACTTGAAATGTTCACTCAATGTCTAGACACTGCCAGGCCTGCTGTGTTTTCCCAACATTTTCTGTTCTTATTATGGATCAAGACTGGTTGGGCCTCTGCTCAAGAAAGAAGTGCAGGGCCTGCAGACTGTCGGACATTTAGGGGCAGGAAATTAGAAACTGTGAAAGTGGCAGGAGATATTACTGGAGTTGTTGTTGAAGACCAGAAGAGATTGGGCAAGGAGAGAAAAGAAAGAGTTGAGCGAGGAAGAAAATTGTCCATAAGACAGGAACAGACTGAAACGATAAGGCTTCCAGGACTGTTCCATTGTTGCATCTTGGGAAGGAGGTTGAAGTGGGCTGTGCAAGGTTGTGGCATCGTGGTGTTGGGCATTGTGGGAGAAGACCTCCCGACTAAAGGTCAGTACAATCTCGGATATCATAGATGCTCAGTAGTGGGGTCGTGGTTCAAGGAAAAGTAGGAAGAGGTGTCCAATAGCAGATATCAGCCACTGCAAGGTAAAGGTCTGTTAATGACACTGCTACCCTCATCAGTAGGTTTGATGACAACGCCAAGGTTCGACTGGAGGGAATGGAGTGGAGCAAGTTCAGAAGGTGATAGGTTCGAATGAGTGGAGGGTCACTGTGAACATTTTTAAGTTGTAACAGACGATTCCAAACCTGAAACATTGTCCCAGTTATTGGCGCAAGTGAGTTATGCAAGCAGAGTTGGTCAATGTGTTGCAAAAGTGGAACTCTGGGGTTCCCTGCATACAGTGGAGTTTTAACTGCACAGCGTGTGTCATTTAAAAAATAAACAAGTTCCAGCCTGATGGATCCTGGTCACAGACACTGCTCCAGAGGACGAGAGCAGACAGGGAATAAGCAGTTGCTATTGGGAGTGTGGGGGACGTACGATCCCAGGGGTTGATATTTGGGGGAATGAGATACAATGCCAGGAAAGTACATAAGCTATGGAGGAGCCTAAAGAAAGCTCCTGTCCTTGGCTGACAACAAATGCTGTAATGGTAATTAACTTTTCGCTTAAGCAGTCTTTACTTCCCCAGGAGTTGTCAGCCAGGAAATACGGGACTTTCAGCTTTTGCAATATTTAAGTAGCCAACCAGCTGCCTGGGAGCAGGTTGGCTATCCACCCCTATTCTGCCTATTCTGCCTGAGCGGGTTGGAATAAAGTTTAGGAATTATGCTCCGATAATGAAAGCAAAATACTGCTGATGCTGGAATCTAAAACAGAAACTGAAAATACTGGACAATCTCAGCAGGTCTGACAGCATCTGTGGAGAGAGAAAGGAGCTAATGTTTTGAGTCTGATGACTCTGTCAAACCTGACTCTTTGTCAAAATGATGCTGCTTACCTGACCCCAATCCATCTTTCTTGGGAGTTAAAAGTACCCCATTAACTTTGTTTCTCTCTCCATAGATTCTGCCTGATGTGTTAAGTATTTCCAGCATTTTTGATTGCATTTCAGATTTCCAGCATCTGCAGTATTTTGTCCTTCTTTAAATATGTAGAAAAAGCCATTATGGCCAGGTGGAAGTGGAGGAAAAATCCAAACAGGGAAGTTTATTTTAGTTTTTCCTTGTGAGGACCTGAGTCATTTTGCACTTGTGTGGTTTATAGAGTTATTCATAGAATTTACAGTGCAGAAGGAGGCCATTCTGCCCATCGAGTCTGCACCCCGGCCCTTGGAAAGAGCACCCTAACTAAGCCCACACCTCCACCCTATCCCCGTAACCCAGTAAACCCACCTACCTTTTTTGGACACTAAGGGGCGATTTAGCACGGCCAATTCATCCAACATGCACATCTTTGGATTGTAGGAGGAAACCGGAGCACCCGGAGGAAACCCAGGCGGACATGGGGAGAAAGTGCAAACTCCACACAGACAGTGACCCGAGGCCGGAATTAACCTGGGACCCTGGAGCGGTGAGGCAGCCATGCTACCCACTGTGCCACCCTACATAGGCAGCTAGCTATTTAAATTATCAACTGCATCCATTGAAGTTGAATTTTTGAATCCCAGGAGTGTGAAACCTGCAAAGTAGCCCCAGTAGGAGCAGATCTAAACTTTGTGCATTTCTTTGCAAAGCCGGGAGAGATAAGATACCGCTTTGGATCTGGTCCTGGGACACATTTGGGAGAGGTACGGTGCCCTTTGGAATTGTAAAAAATGACCAAGGAGGTGCATGAAACATGCATTATTCATTATCTGTCAAGCTTATTAGCACTGTCAACACACCTGTCAAAATCAACTGCCAAAACTGTCAAGAGAACCAGTGAAAAGTGTCAAGGATGCCTGTCAAAGAGAGTTAAGCTGTCAAGGATTTTAAAAGTCCTGCCCTTTAAATCTTTGGAGAAAAACATCATGGGTGCTGCTACTTCATTCTGTCTGTTGACATAAGCCCGTGGGCCTCCATTACACGATTACTGCTGCATGACTGATTTCCCAAACATCCATTATCATAATCGGGTGCCTTGGGCCGAATGGCCTCCTTCTGTATTGTAGGAATTCTATGAAGCTGACTTTCCTGCAATACAGTGACCAGAACTGTTCACAGTACTTTCGTTGTAACCTAACTAGTGTTTGATATAGTTTCAGCATAATATCCCTGGCCCAGAGCTTATGAGAAACAGCAATTATTGTTGGATTGCTGCACCACTTGAATTTTCCCCTGCCTTGATGCTGTTTTACATTTCTTGCCGGGTCCTCAGAGTCCGACTTTACCAGAAATGCAGGGTGCAGCATCCCTCTGAGAGCTTTGCCGCATTGTTGTAGAGTCATGGGACTGAGGGGGGGGGGGGGGGGCATGATAAGACACGCCTCTTTTTTACAGCACTAGCTGCCGTATGTCAAGTTTAAAGGTTCAGTATGAATGTTACGCTCCCAGCTTTGGTCACCCTGCAGTCACATCTTAGTCATGGCCACCAGATTAAAATCATTTATCTATATTTATGTCATTAATTCATCCATCCTATTACTGGCAGTCACTGTTGGAATGGCAAAGAAATATCACAAAAGGAAAAATATTACTTAAAATCTAGTAGAAAGTATTAAAATAAGCCACCAGCTTTAAATAGTCAAAAGGACATGAAACAATTATCAATGAAGAACTGCAAAAGAAAATAACATTGAATAGTTTGTGACCCTGTTACCACCTAGGCAGCCATTTGATCTAGGTGTTTGATTTCCGCTGGTCTACCTTACTAATTCCATACTTTCCACATTCAGGTCTCGCTTTAAATACTTTGCTGCTGCTAACTGAACATTTCATATTGGTCAAGGTCCAGGATTGTGTCTTTCACTGAGTGTTCCTCATTTGGCATCTAAGGTCCTCCCTGGACAAAACCCTTGTAATAAAGATCAGACAGTATTGCAAAATGTCTGGCTCGGTCTCCAAATTCCCCGCGTACTTAAGGCAATGGATATTGTTCAGTTCATGAAACTACAACCTCAGTATCAGGCGCAGCTGCTCAAATGTAATCACAATAAAGCCAACATGTTGTGAATTCATAGAATTCATAGAATTTACAGTGCAGAAGGAGGCCATTCGGCCCATCGAGTCTGCACCGGCTCTTGGAAAGAGCACCCCACCCAAGGTCAACACCTCCACCCTATCCCCATAACCCAGTAACCCCACCCAACACCAAGGGCAATTTTGGACACCAGGGGCAATTTATCATGGCCAATCCACCTAACCTGCACATCTTTGGACTGTGGGAGGAAACCGGAGCACCCGGAGGAAACCCACGCACACACGGGGAGGATGTGCAGACTCCGCACAGACAGTGACCCAAGCCGGAATCGAACCTGGGACCCTGGAGCTGTGAAGCAATTGTGCTATCCACAATGCTACCGTGCTGCCCCAAATAACTGTCCAGTAAAGTGAGCAGGGTTGTCCGCAATATTTGACAAAGCTTCTTGCCATGAGAGAATTATTGTAACTCTGTGTGAAATTCATTCTTTACATGATCATGGATTTAATAGTTATATACCTTGTATACTTGACAAAAACATTGGGCTGAATTCTCCGATTTTGCGGCTGGCGTGGGAACAGAGGCGTTTTACGCAAAATCGGGGCTGAATACTCACTGATTCTGGGACCGGTGAGGGGTTAGCAGCAGCGCTGGCTAAAAATCGTGGCTCCCGTGCCAAAATCAGGCAGAGAATGGCGGGTTCGTGGCCACGCATGCGCACTGTGACAACATACAGCGGTCGCGCCTTACAATATGGCACCGGCCGCGTGCGGATCAGATCTGCCAAATATTGCCCCTCTCGCCACCCCCGAACCTCCCCCACCAGTCCCCCCAGCCCTCGCCGAAGCTCCCTCGGCCAGCAGCACGGCTCCCCCTGACTATGGCGGCGCTGGACACAGTTCGCAGCCGCCACGCGAGGTTGAGAAAACTGAGAGCACAAGTGATCCACACCATTGTGAAGTTGGCCCACCGGGGATAGAGCATCGGGGGAGTGACTTCAGGTGACGTCCTGAGGCCGTTCCAACGGTGTGCGGCGTACTCCCCAATGACGCCATTTTGGAGCGGGCGGAGCATCCGAAAACAGGCGCCGCCCTGATTCGGTCGTAAAATGGGATTCTCCGCCCGATCGCCGATTACGATATCGGCGTTGGCAATGGAGAATCCCGCCCATTGTTCTTAATAATATGCTGTGCTTTCTAATACAGTAATAATTTAATGTTCTTGCAAACTACGAAAGTAGGAAGATTTACCTCCATATTTAGCAGCTTTAGCTGATGCGTATCCTCCTGCAATAACAAAGAATTGACAAGTTATGACAAATCAGAGACCAGTTACATAGAGAGTAGAAGAATTGGTAACGTTTTGTTGATAAACAGCAATGCGTCTTTACAGCTAAAAGTAACTACAAAATTATTCAATCTGAATGCATCTTTTCAAATTTGAGAACATGGAACACGAATAGGTTTCTTGTCCATTAATTCTCATCTCTGACATACAGCGTTGCAATTGTCCATTATTTTGTATGGCATTACAGCAGGTTGTATACAAAAGAAATAGCAAGAGAAACATCATACAAAATAGATCCTGATGGCTACTATGGGCATAGAGAAGCTCACGGAATGGATATGCTACCAACATATTTCCCAACCTCATTGGATACTCTGGCAATCTTTGCTCAACGAACGATGATGACTTCTCCAACAGAAAATCTGCATTCTAAGAGCAGCGTTCTTTGGGAGTATTGTTTGACGCACTATTACTCATATTCCCTGGAAACTTTTGAAACTGACAAAAATGCTGACAGACAGTTTCTGCGGTTCTTCTATTTCTAGGACTTGAATGGTGCTGATCCCCTGGCAACCTTGTTGTTGAATGATTGCCACTTCGCGGGTGGGATTCTCTGTCCTCCACAGCTGCATGTTTCTTGGCTGTGCGCCGTTTGCAGATGGCGGTACCCTATACCCCCTCTGCTTGTCAATGGGATTTGACAGTGAAGCCACCCCATGCCTCTGGGAAACCGATGGACAGGGATGCATTGCCGGTGGGAAAAGAGAATCCCAGCGGCTGGAGAATTCCGGCACACATTTCACACTTCGGGCTTGATAATAATTCCGAAGTTGCTTCTGACTGAGTACAATGGGCAGCATGGGATAACTACTGATGTAGTTATGGTGTAGTGTCACATGTCTATGAGACATCTTGTGGGAAGCAGAAGTACCTTGTGTGCAGCACTGAGATGTGCGTAGATCTCAAAATAGACATGAATGTTTTCCGTGAGTAACAGTCTAGGGTATCATTCTGAAGGAAACAGGAAAACCCTAAAGAAACCCCATCTAGACCCCGAACCCAAGGCGAAACATGGTGGCAGCTGATAGTTTCTGCCAACTGTTCTTGTCCATCATCCAAATCAAGATGGCAGCAGAAAGAGCATAAAGACACAGAAAAACTCTAAGGGAAGACTGTAGACATGAACATCCTAAAATTGTATCCAGTGCAGGCAGCACTTTGACTTAATCAAGCCAGAAAAGATCAATGCAGCTACAGATTCATCAATACTGTACACAGTATCCCAGATGTGGTCTCATCAATGCCGTGTAAAGCTGAAGCATAAGCTCTCTACTTTTGAATTAAATTCCTCTCACAATAAATGATAACATTCTATTAGCTTTCCTGATTACTACATACTAACCTTTTGCTATTCATGCACTAGGACACCCAGATCCCTCTGTATCACAAGAGCTCTGCAATTTCTCACCATTTAAAAATATGCTTATTTTTTAGTCATCCTTAAAAAACGGACAATTTCACATTTGCCCACATGATGCTCCTTCTACCAGATCAGTGCCCATTCACTTAACCTGTCTATACATCCCTTTGTAGTCTTCGTATTTCCTCTTCCTACCCATCTTTGTGCCTTCAGTAAATTTCGCAAATAGACCTTCAGTCCCTTCATCTAAGTCATTCTTATAAATTGTAAGGAATGCGGCCCCGCACTATATCCTGTAGCTTTTTACATCTTACCAACCAGAAAATGACCCATTTATGCCTACTCTTGTTTCCTGTTAGATAGTCAATCTTCTATTCATGCCAATATGTTACCCCCTACACCATGAGATTTTACTTTCTGCAGTAACCATTGGTGTGGCACCTTATTAAATGCCTTCTGGGAATCTAAGTACAGTACATCCACAGCATGTTACTTCTTTAATACATGACTTCCCTTTCACAAAACTATGTTGAATCTGCCTGATTACAGCTTCTAATATTTTACCTAAGCTAACTGGTTTGTAATTTCCTGCTTTCTGTTTCCCAACCTTTTTGGATAAAGTAATTGCATTCGCTATTTTTCAATTTCCCCAAATTGAGGGAATTTGGAAATTAAAATCAATTATCGCATCGGCTATCTCACTAGCCACTTCTTTTAAGGCCCTAGGATGAAGTCCCCCAGAACCAAGGGAATTGTCAGCCCGCAGACTAACAATTTGCTCAATACCACTTCCCTGGTGATTGTAATTTTCTTGAGTTCCTTCCTCCTTTCCATTTCCTGATTTGCAGTTATTTTAGGGATGTTACTTGTATCCTCTTTAGTGAAGACAGATGCAACATACCTGTTCAATTAATCTGTTATGTCCTTATTTTCCATTATTAATTCCCCAGACTCACTTTCTAGAGGACCAATGTTCACTTTTTTTCTTTTTTCTTATTTAAATATCTGGAGACACTCTTCCTATCTGTCTTTATATTGCTGGCTAATTTTGTCTCTCACTCTAATTTTACCCTCCTCTTAATGTTTTAGTCATTCTTTGTTATATTTTATATTCTGTCCAATATTTTGACCTGCCACCCACTTTTAAGCAATTATGTCCTTTTTCTTTAAGTCTGCTACTACCTGAAACCTTTCTAGTTAACCATGGTTGGTGGGTCGACCCCTTGGAATTTCTCTTTATCATTAAAATGTAACTATTCCTTGTATTCTGAAATATCCCCTTAAATGTCTGCCACTGTATCTCTATTGGCCCATCCCTTAGCCTAATTTGCTAGTTCCCTTCAGGTAGTTCTACTTTCATGCCCTCATAATTGCCCTTATTTAAGTTTAAAATGCTAGTCTTGGACCCAATCCTCTCTCCCTCAAATTGAAGGTAAAATTATTTATATTATGATTGTTGCTACTTGGAGATGCTTTCGCTATGATATCATAAATTAATACCACCTCACTGCACAATAGCAGGTCCTGTACTCTGCTTGGTGCCAGATGTGCTGTTCTAAGAAACTATCCTGAAAACATTTGATGAATTCCTCATCTAGGCTATCTTTGCCCATTTGACTTTTTCAATCTAAATGTAGAGTAAAAATTCCTGTGGTTATCGTTTACTTTTCTGACAAACTCCCATTGTTTTTTACTTTATACGCCATCATACCATGTGGTTACTGTTAGGATGCTTGTACACCACTCCCACAAGTGACTTCTTGCCTTTAGCATTTCTCATCTCTCCTTAAACCACTTCTACATCCTGGCTTCCTGAACTTAGGTCATCCCTCTCTATAGTGTGCTGATACCATTATTAATTAACAGAGCCACCCCTCCACCTTCTCCTCTATGCTTGTCCTTCCTAAATGTCATGCACCCTTCAATATTCAGGTCCCAATCTATATCATACTGCAGCCATGCCTCTGTAATGGCTATCAGATCGTACCTATCTATTTGTATTTGCAATATCAAGTCATCTGTTTTGTTTCAAATGCTATGTGCATTCAGCTTTACTTTTGTCCTTTTATTACTTTTGTAAATGCCTGCCTTATCTGCCGATTTACGCTTAGACTTGTACTTTGTCTTTTCTTATCGCAGTCTGTTTTTCCTTTTTCATTTTTAGGAAATTGTGATAAAATGAAAAAGGAATCCAATAATTGGGAATGTGTTTTGGTGCTTGAATGGATAAAGAAGAACCAATAATTTTAAAATGGGAATTGTAGGAAAGGCAGGTTGGCTGGGTTGATGGAATTAGTGCTTTGATAGTCTCGCAACACTACAAATAATCTTTTTCTCAGCTGGTAACAATGGAAAATAGAGTTTCAAAAGTTAAAGTAAATATGGTAAAAGTTCAAAAAAGATGGGGACAAATTTCACACTTATATTCTAAAGGATGAACTCATGATTGTACAATTTGTACCACGATCATTGGCTGTTTATCCTGCCCCTCAGAATGTCCTGTAGCTGCTCTGAGACATCTTTGGCCTAGCACTGGGAAGGCAACTTGCCATCCTGGAATCTTGTTTGCGGCCATAGAAACCTATCTATTTCCCATTACCATTCAATTGCCTATTACTATTGCATTCCCACACTTTTTACTCCTCCTCCATGCAGTGGTGCACTGCATTTGGCTGATGCTGATATTCCCTGATAGGCCATTCTCCCCAACAGTATCCAAAACAGTATCTGTGCTTTGAAGGGGAATGACCGCAGGAGATTCCTGCATTGCCTGTTTAGCGCCCCTCTTGCTCTCCATTCCCTTCCTGCTTGTGGAGTCTTAGCCTTCGGTGTGACCACCTCTCCATACATGTTATCTGCAGTACTCTCTGTCTCACGGATGCACCACAGTGTCCCCAACTGCTGCTCCAGCTCTGAAACCCGGGCTTCCAGGAGCTGCAGCTGGAGACATTTCCTGCACACATGCAGGCCAGGGTACTGGAAATGTTCCCGGCTTCCCACCTAGAGCAGGGGGAGCACACCACAGTTGTGAGCTCCCCTGCCATGACTTACTCCTTTAAAGTAAACCTTTTGGAAGATACTTAAAATCTGGGGCGGGATTCTCCGACCCCCCCCACCGGGTCGGAGAATCGCCGGGGGCTGGCGTGAATCCCGCCCCCGCCGGTTGCCGAATTCTCCGGCACCAGATATTCGGCGGGGGCGGGAATCGCGCCGCGCCGGTTGGCGGGCGCTCCCCCCGCCGATTCTCCGGCCTGCGATGGGCCGATGTCCTGCTGCTGGAATGCCTGTCCCGCCGGCGAGAATCAAACCACCTCTCTTACCGGCGGGACAATGCGGCGCGGGCGGGCTCCGGGGTCCTGGGGCGCGGGGCGATCTGGCCCTGGGGGGTGCCCCCACGGTGTCCTGGCCCGCGATCAGGGCCCACCGATCCGCGGGCGGGCCTCTGCCGGGGGGGCACTCTTTTCCTTCCGCCTTCGCCATGGTCTCCACTATGGCTGAGGCGGAAGAGACCCCCTCCACTGCGCATGCGCGGGGATGCCGTGAGCGGCTGCTGATGCTCCCGCACATGCGCCGCACGACAAAGTCATTTCCGCACCAGCTGGCGGGGCACCAAAGGCCTTTCCCGCCAGCTGGCGAGGCGCAAATCAGTCCGGCGCGGGCCTAGCTCCTCAAGGTGATGGCTCGGCCCCTCAAGATGTGGAGAATTCCGCACCTTTGGGGCGGCGCGATGCCGGACTGATTCGCGCCATTTTTGGCGGCGGTTGGCGGACATCGCGCCGATTGCGGAGAATCCCGCCCCAGATATCAATTACCCGAGAGCTCTTCTTCCCTGTTCATTATTACTGTGGAATAGAGCCCTTACAACTATGTACCACAAAATAAGATCTTACAAACTATAAGCAATAAAGATATTGGACACACCCAATCAGCTGCTTCCATTTTCCCTGCGTCACTTTTGAATCTTGACGTCAGCTCAGGAGCTCCAAACCCCAAACTGGCATTCAGATTTGTCACTGCACTCTTGTAATATTTTCGATCTCCTCTCACGCTCCTCTATGTACTTCTTGTTAATTGTATGTTGATTGTGCTTAGCTGTACACAGCTGATGGGTATTAACTTATACCCCGATAAATAGATACAGACTGAAACTGTGGCTGTTGGGTTAGGAAGCACTGTAATGTATAACTCTGTCAACAAATGTCTAAAAAATGTTGTAGTTTGGCTCCAGTACTATCCTTCACCAATTGACTTTTTGGAAAATAACATGGTAGCAGAGGATAGTTGCTTAAAGATGAAGGTATGAAACTTATGAAAACCATTTTAACTCACTACCACCTTTTCAAGCATAATTAGGGATGCTCAATAAATATTGGTCTTGCCAGCGATGGCCACACTCTAGCAGCACCTTTTCCTAATCCACTGTCCCCTCACTCACTCACTCAGCAGCCTGGCCTTTCCAACAGCCTGGGGGCAAAACTGAGCTGCCCATCACCACAATGCATTGCCTTCTCATGCCCAATTGGAAAATGAACAGATTCTTCGTTCACCTGATTAGATTATCCTTGACCATGAAACAGTGTTCCCCTAACTAATGAATAAAGCAAACAAAAAAACAATTCTTTATAATGGCTTTACAATTTTTCTCCGAGAAAAATTTGCCCGCAGAAATGGTCTGGAGATCCATCTTTAATTCCAGGAGATTCCAGAGCAAACCTGGAGGGTTGGCAATCCTAATGGATACAAAGTGGGGAAAACTCACCTTATATTGCATTTTGGAAGGTCTAATGCAGGCAGGGAATATACAGTGAATGGTAGAACCCTCAAGAGTATTGAAAGTCAAAGAGATCTAGGAGTACAGGTACACAGGTCATTGAAAGGGGCAACACAGGTGGAGAAGGTAGTCAAGAAGGCATACGGCATGCTTGCCTTCATTGGCCGGGACATTGAGTATAAGAATTGGCAAGTCATGTTGCATCTGTATAGAACCTTAGTTAGGCCACACTTGGAGTATAGTGTTCAATTCTGGTCGCCACACTACCAGAAGGATGTGGAGGCTTTAGAGAGGGTGCAGAAGAGATTTACCAGAATGTTGCCTGGTATGGAGGGCATTAGCTATGAGGAGCGGTTGAATAAACTCGGTTTGTTCTCACTGGAACGAAGGAGGTTGAGGGGAGACCTGATAGAGGTATACAAAATTATGAGGGGCATAGACAGAGTGGATAGTCAGAGGCTTTTCCCCAGGGTAGAGGGGTCAATTACTAGGGGCATAGGTTTAAGGTGAGAGGGGCAAGGTTTAGAGTAGATGTACGAGGCAAGTTTTTTTACGCAGAGGGTAGTGGGTGCCTGGAACTCGCTACCGGAGGAGGTGGTGGAAGCAGGGACGATAGTGACATTTAAGGGGCATCTTGACAAATACATGAATAGGATGGGAATAGAGGGATACGGACCCAGGAAGTGTAGAAGATTGTAGTTTAGTCGGGCAGCATGGTTGGCAAGGGCTTGGAGGGCCGAAGGGCCTGTTCCTGTGCTGTACATTTCTTTGTTCTTTGTTATATTCTTTGCAAACCTTTACTTTCCATGCATCGAGTGTCTGTTGGCTTTTCTCTCCTGTTAATTTGCTCCTTGGCGTTATCCTTAAGAGCATTCACCCTTCAAAAGGACTTTCCAATAAAGTGACAGGTGTTCTTTGAAAAAAAAATGGTCTGCTATTGCAAAATTTGAGGTAAAAGTTTACTATTCCTGGCTGATTATGTTACGCCGACAGCAAGATCCATAGTCAGCTCTAAGAACAATGTTTTTGCCACGGGAATCTTGTCTGTGATCAGGATTAATTAGTTTTCCTTTGAAGCTTTAGGTTGACTCCTATTTGTTAGATTCAGCAGTATTCAGATATTGTGATAGAAAAAAAAACAAGGTTATGAGTTTATGAATCAAGGTCAGTGTGATTGAAAACCAGCCTCAATTCAACAAGCTGACACTCCGCCTGCTCCCTTTTCCTCCTTCCTCCCTGCGTCTGACAGGCTCCACCTTCTCTGGTCCTATCCACTCCTCCCCCGAGCCAACCAAACTTCGCTGCGCCGCTTCCTCTCCCTCAGTCTGCCAAATCTCACCTTCCACGATGCACCAAGTGGTCAGCAGCAGAGTGCACCATCCTGGTGAGATGAGTGACAGCTCCCCTGCATCTGCTCCTGGCCCTGTTAATGGAAGTGTTTTTCTGAGATTCTCTTCTGGTTTTGATGACATTGGAGGCAGCAGCTGCCACGGATAGCATAAGTCGTGGGGTGTGGGGGGTGTGGGGGGGGGGGACATCAAAGGATGGCAACCATTATTGGAAAGTTCGAATTCTGCCAAATTTCTCATCCCTGATGTGGGAGGTTGGCCAGATGAACCTGAGGTAACAAAGAGTTACAGACTGGGGCAGCGGTGAATGGTGTTCAGGAGGTGAAAGTAAACAATCTTGGTGATGGAGAGGATACAGGGGTGCAACCTCAACTGGGCTCAAATAGGATACCAAGATTGAAAACGGTCTACTTCAATCTAAAACAGTTGCCAGAGAAAGAGAGGTGGGGTTTGTGGTTAGGAAATTGAATTTGGGGCTCTGTCAAAAGTCAATGAACTGGATTTTAACACCGAAAGATGGTGGTTTGGGTCAGAGGTTAAAATTTCAGTTATTTCAAACCTTCCTCCAACCCACCACTTCTGGAAGAAAATTGTCAATTTAAATATTTTAAACGAGGTTGGCAGCCTCTGATAACCTGATTTCATTGTGGCCAGCCAGCTTTCCCAAATCTCAGGAAACCTGGCAACTGAAGGGAGGTGAAGGCAGGTTTGGGTTGGAGGACCTTTATTTGTGGATCAGTAAGAGCCAGAGTGCTTTCTCCCAGTCCCTCCAACCCGTTCACATAAGACCCTCCTTGTATAAAGACCTCCACTGGTGTCAAGGATGGACCTCTCCCATGATCAGACATCTCTTCTTTCCACCCCTATGCAGATCCAGGTGTTGGCAACAATCCTGCCTCCCCTCCATAGGATCAGAGACCCTGGTCTCAGGCTCATGATTGGAACAATGTGGTCCTTCAACATGTTCCAGGGTCTGCCTGGCTTGACTGCAAACTAAGCCTACCAATCGGGCTGACTTCCAGGTGGGGAACCTGTCAATGACAAAACATTCAGGGGTATTTCATCCTCAACTGCAGTCTGTACAACCTGTCCCTGGTAATATCTAGGCCAGTGGCTTTGGTCTTCCTAATATCTATAGAACATTTTTTCCAGCCAATTCTGGATGTTGGACAAGCAGCATAACAAATCAAAGGCAGTGGAAGTAGACAGAGGTAGTGGTGCGGTTAAGCTAATTTGTTTTTTCTCCACTCAGTTATGGAATATGGATGTTGCTGAAAGGTGACCCATATCTCATGAGCGAATTTAAAAAAATGTTGTTGGTGGACATGTGTTCCTTGACACTATTTTCAGAAGATGCTGCAGAGAGGCGGCCTACAGATCAGAGATAGAAGTGGGCCAAGAGGGGTGATGAACGAATATTGTTTAATTACAATGATTTATTAGGGCAATCAACAATTATAATCTATTAAGAGGGTCTCAGGGATGTTTTGAACTTATATGGTGCATTATAGTATATTCGAACAGCAGAGGAAAACTCCACAGTCAGGATAAAGGTACCAACCAGTAACATGCTGATGTGCCAAACATACACAAACTATGCTAACTGGATGTTCACGTAGCAAATCCCTCAACAACATGTGTTTCAGTCTAGCTGGTTCCTTAGTGAACTTAGCAAATGTGCTTTTTAGACACCATCTGCAAGACCCTCAGCAGCATGTTTCTCAGTCTAACTTGGTTTTCGAAGACCTAACGAGGCAGAGACAATCAACAATGCTAACACGAAGAAAAGAGATTAGGGACAGAGTCATAGAAAGATAAGGGTAGAAAATATTCACTCTGCCTGGGTGAACACCTGTAAACCTGTTTAATGTCAAGTTTGAACCAGACTATGTTTTAATCAAAATAATGCCTTTGATTACATGACCTACAATGTATAAATGTCACTTGATTATCCAGTTGGGTAAAGTCAGCTCCAGAGATCCTTCTCTGAGGTTGTGCTCTGCCAGTGCATTGGCGAATAAACAATCATTCTGTACCAGGTTTTCCTGCAACTATTTCATATAAGAGTCTAGCACTACAACAGTAGACTCTACTTTGTTTCCATGGCAAGCCCTGACAGTGAATTCAGACTTCTTTGGACTATCTTGATATAAAGCAGCATTAATTTAAAGTGAAATACTACAATTATGCTATAAAAGAATGCGAGCAAACTAGATGGGAAGACTAACAAAATTAAACTAACACTTTTTATTCATTGCAAACAATCCAAATTGTTCTTAATCAATACCTGAAATTCCTCCAGGAACACCGCCAGGCACAGTTCCTGCAAAGCCTCCAGGCACACGCCATGGAAGACCACCTGCTCCACCAAAAGGAAGTCCTCCTAGAATGATAGGACAGAGAATCTGCAATCATCAATATGTGACAGAAGAACATAACTGCACTGCGTTAGGTATCAAGAGTATTACAAAATACTACCTGTCACAATGCTTGAATTTCTACTTTCATTTGGTGTAAGGACTGACAGTGGAGTGTAATCAAATGTTGAAATGCACCCAATTCCTTGAATGAATTGATAGAAATAGTCTTTGAAGAAGAAAGTTTATTCCATTAGTTAGATTGCTTTTCTGAGGTATCTGCGGTCATTTAACTCTGGCTTTTTGAGCGTCCCCCATTTTAATTGCTCTACCATTCGTGGCTGTATCTGCAGCTGCCTGTGTGTTAAGCTCTTAAATTCCCACCCTAAACCTCTCGGCCTCTCTATCTTTCTTCAGGACACACCTTAAAACCTATCTCTTTGACCACGCATTTAGCCATCGGCCGTGTTATCGCCTTATGTAGCTTAGTGGTCTAATTTTGCTTTAGAATGCTCCTGTGAAGTGCATTGGGCATTTTAATAGTGCTATATAAATGTTAGTTGTTCTTGTGTGACACAATCTTCTGACACATTCTTACTTGACAACATTGCAGATGTACAAACACCTCATGGCTTGCATTGTTCAAAAAGATGACACAACACCACCTACTCGAGGGCTACAATTATTTTGCCAGCAATGTCCATGTCCCATGAATGATTAAAGAAAGTAAGTCCAGTTTGAATATGTTAAGGCTCCTTTTAACATGCTAATCTGGTTCATGCCCAGCAAGGGTGTGAACCGGGTCACGCCAGCTGGAGCAGGCCAGAAACATCGCAACTGTTTGACACCGGGCGCAGGTCCCGTTTCGGACCTCTCTCGCCATTCCCTGTAACCTTCTCTCCTCGTACGTCAGTCCTGCCATCTCAGGAATAAGATGGTACACCTTCATTGCACTCCCACCACATCATTCCTCAGAGACCAGAACTACACACAGTATTACAGGAGTGGCCTCACCAAGGCCCTGTATAATTGCAGCAAGACATCCCTGCTCCTGTACTTGAATCCTCTCAATATGAAGGCCAACATACCATTTTCCTTCTTTACCACCTGTTGCACCTGCATGCTTTCTTCAGTGACTGGGGTACAAGGATACCCAAGCCTTGTTCCTCTCACTCAATCTAAAGCCATTCAGATAATAATTTCCCTCCTTGATTTTGCTACCGAGGTGGGTAACCTCACATTTATCCACATTATACTGAATCTGTCAAGCATTTGCCCACTCATTCAACTTGTCCAAATCACACTGAAGCATCTCTGCATCCTCCTCATAGCTAACTCTCACACCCAGCTTTGTGTTGCTGCAAATCTGGAGATATAGGGCAGGATTCTCTCAGCCCGGGACGGGCCGGAGGATCGGCGCCATTGGCACTGGCGTGGTTGGGGGCTGCTCTAAATGCACCCCCCCCACCCCCCTGCCGATTCTCGGCCCGGGATGGGCCAAGTGGCCTTGGCAAAAAAGCTGAGTCCCGCTGGCGCCGTACTAACCTGCTCTCAGCCGGCGGTACCTCGGCGTGGAAGGGTCTGGGGGTGGCCTGTGGGGGGGGAGGGGGGTCCGACGCCGGGGGGGGGGGGGTGGGAAACACCTCCATTGTGGCCTGGCCCGTGATTGAGGCCCACCGATCGGCAGGCAGGCCTCTCGTGCTGGGGGCCTCCTTTCTTCTGCATCGGCCCCTGTAGCGTCGGGGCCGGCACGGAGAAAGGAGCCACTGCGCATGTGCGGACCCCGTGGCACCCAGTTGACGCTGGGATCAGCAGCTGGAGTGGCGAGGGTCGCTCCAGTGCCGTGCTGGCTCCCTGTAGGGGCCAGAATTGCTGATCCTGAGGCCATGTTGATGCCGTCGGGAAACGCGACAGCGTTTCCGAAGGCGTCAACACTTAGCCTCATGATCACAGAATCCCGCCCATTACATTTAGTTCCCTCATCTAAATCATTAATATATATTGTGAATAGCTGAGGCCCTAACACTGATCTGTGCCGGACCCCACTAGTAACTGCTTGCCATTTGGAAAAAGACCTATTTATTCCTACTCTTTGTTTTCTGCCTGCCAACCAGTTATCTATCCCTCTCAATCCGTGCGCTTTAATCTTACGCGTTAATCGCCTGTGGGACTTTATGGAAAACCTTCTAATAGTCCAAATAAACTATATCCACTGGCTCCCCCTCTGTGAGGTACATCGTTGAAACATCCTTGAAGAATTCCAGTAGATTTGTCAAGCATGATTTTCCTTTCGTAAATCCATGCTGACTCTGTATGGTCCTGTCACTGTTTTCCAAGTGCTCTGCTATTAAATCTTTCATAATGGACTCTAGCATTTTCCCCACTCCCGGCATCAGGTTAACTGATCTATAATTGCCTGTTTTCTTTCTACCTCCCTTTTAAATAGTGGGGCCCCTTTTTCAGTACTCTGGGGTGTACCTAACAGTAATATTTGGAAAAACTTGTTATTCTTTGCTTAATAATGAATTTAAATGTTAAGTTCATTCTATACTTGTCAACGTTGTAATTGGAAATAAAAGAGAAGCATATTTTCTAAATGGTGAGATATGGCAGATCTCTAAGGTTCAGAGGGAACTGGAAGTCTTAGTGCATGAGGCGCAAAAGCCTAGTACATAGTTATAGCAAGTAATTAGGAAAGTTAATAGAATGTCATCATTAATTGCAAGGGGATATGAATACAAAAGTAGGGAGGTTATGCTTCACTTGTACAGGGCATTAGTGAGATCACATTTGGAGTGCCATGTACAGGATTCGCTTACTTTTTTCAGTCCGGATGTAAATGTGTTGGAGGCAGTTCAGAGAAGGTTTACCAGACTAATATAAAAGCAAATTACTGCGGATGCTGGAATCTGAAACAAACACAGAACATGCGGGACAATCTCAGAGGTGAGCTTTGACAAAGAGTCATCCAGACATGAAACGTTAGCTCCCTTCTCTCTCCATGAATGCTGTCAGGCCTGCTGAGATTGTCCAGTATTTCCTATTTTCGTATCAGACTAATACCTGGAATGGGTGGGCTGTTTTACGAGGAAAGGTTGGACAGGCTCGGCTTGTATCCTCTGGAATTTAGAAGAGTAAGGGGCAATTTGATTGAAACATAGAAGATCCTGAGGGGTCTTGACAGGGTGGATGGTTCTTCTTGTGAGAGAATCGAGAACGAAGGGTCACTGTTTAGAAATAATGGATTGCCCATTAAAACTAACCAACATATGAGAGTCGTGAGTCATTGAAACTCTGTCCCTGAAAAGGTGGTGGAAGCAAAGTCAGAATACTTTTAAGACCGAGTTGGATAGATTCTTGGTAAGCATGGATAGGTTATCAGGGGTAGGCGGGATGCAGATATGAGGTTACTATCAGATCAGTGATCTTATTAAACGGTGGAGAAGGTTCAAGGGGCTGAATGACCTACTTCTGCTCAGTGTTCGTAGAACTGGATCTTGGCATGTTTTAGAGATACGTATTGAAAACATAAATATCCTCACCCAAACTCCACAGTTTCAATCTTGTTCTATTTGTAAGGTCACAAGTGAATACCCTGTTATTACCCACTAACTGAATCCAGGAATTCACCAGGTGTAGCATCAAGGAACCCCAATGAAACTGAAGTCAGTGGGGATCAGGAGAAAGAATCTACACTGGTTGGAGTCGTAATCAAAGGAAGATGGTTGTAATCCTTGAAATTCAATCATCTGAGCCTCACGACATAGCTGCAGGAGTTCATTAGCGGTGGTGTCTGAGGGCCATCCATCTTCAGCTTTTTCAGCAATGACCTTCCCTCCACTATAAGGTCAAAAGTGGACATGTTTACAGATGGTTGCACAGTTTTCAGTACCATTCGCAACAGCTCAGATACTGAAGAAGTCCTTGTCCGCATGCAACAAAATCTGGACAGCATTCAGTGATGATAAGTGGCAAGTAACATTCATGCCAGGCAATGACCAGCTCCAATAAGATAGAATCCAACCATCTCCCCTTGACATTCAATGACATTACCATTGCCAAATTTCCCATCATCAATTTCTTGGGGGTTACCATTGACTAGAAACTTAACTAGACCAAGCATATGACTGTGGATGAAAGAACAGGTCAGAGACTGGGAATTCTGCAATCAGCAGATCAACGTCTGACTCCCAAAAGCTGGAACAAATAACATGTAAACTTACCTCCATATTTAGCAGCTTTAGCTGCTGCATATCCATCTGCAATGACAGAAGATTGGAATGTTATGACATAGCAAAGACCAGCAACAAAGGAATTAGGAGAAGTAGGCAATTCAGCTCTTCGAACCTGCTCCGCCACACAATCAGATCATGGCTGCTCTCTTCCTGGTCTCAAATCCACCTCCCTGCCTGTTCCCCACATCCTTTTGATCCATTTTTAAAATCAGAAATATATCTATTTCCATCTTGAAACCATTTGATGACTCAGGTTCCACCACACTATGAGGCAGTGAGTTCCACAAATTCACCACCCTCTGCGAGAAGTAGTTTCTCTACCGCCTCTCAACCTATATCTGTGACCTCTCATTCTAGTTTGCCCTGCAAAGGGGAACATTTAGTCTATGTTTAATTTTTCAATTCCTTTTAGTATTTTATATACCTCAATCAGATCCCCTCTCATCCTTCTAAACTCTAAACATACAGAATGGAACAACGAATCACATTGTGAAGAAAAACAGGAGGCCCTCAATCCAGAGAAGCCGCATTCCTGACATATTCAATATTAACCCAAGTGTGTAAGATCAAAAGAAAATGTGGAATAAAATAAGATTATTAGCCCATGCCATCCTATCTCTTCCATAGAGCATCTGCAATTTACCTGACTGTTTAACGATCTTTGTACAGAATCACAGCTGGTTGCATTCAAAAAGAACTGAACTAGGAAGGGCAATTGTCTCTCGAATTAATTCTGGTAAATTTTGGTTCAGTAAAGCTTGCTGAACAAAGGTTGCTGGAATATTATTGGGCTGAGCTACCAACAGGTTTCCATATCTTAATAGATATTCCAGAAATCTTTCCCAACAAATGCTGATTGATGATGTATCTGGAAAGTTGCAGACATGGACAGTGAATTTGGGATCAGTGTTTGAAGCTCCATCACTCATATCCGTGGTAACATTAAATACAGAATGTTGACAGGTGGTTGCTACCAACTCCAATGGTGTTAATCCCATTACAATCTCATTCAGACAAGATTAACACATTGTATTTCACACTTACGCTGCGATTCTCCTGAAGAAATGACTCAGGCCGAAATTCTCCAGCCGGTCACGCCAGTGGAATTTTCTGGTCCCGCTGCCAGCGCACTCCCTCTTGTGGGTTTCCCGGCAGTGAGGGGTGGCTTCACTGGGAATTCCCATTGACGGCAGTGAAACCAAATCCCGCCACTGTTGAGAAACAAGTGGTTGGGAGACCAGAGAATCCTGTCCTAAGTATCATTTTGGGCAGAAAGTATGGAGTGATTCCTGTTGGCTGGAGGGCACGATCCTGATTGCAGACAATCACGTGAATCACACCGAGCCAGAGTCCCCAGGCATCTGATTTGCCCGGTTCAGGGTTTAGCTCTTCATTGCTAACAAGGGAGAGCTGCATTTAAATGGACCCTCAGCACTTACTCCCAGTCCAGTCAGGAGGATGGAAGCGCAGAGCAGCTCCTCGCTTTCAGGGTGCAGACCCAGCCAGACCTCTGGATGCCATAGAGGAGAGACACTGTAACCTGGAGGGGGTAGGAGACCCCTTAGAAATGTAGCTAATCCCCTTGGGGATGAGCGACCATAACATGATTAAACCTTTTATCAAGATGGAGCGTTAAGTAGTTGATTCGGAGACTAGGCTGCTGAATCTTAATAAAAGGAACTATGCAGATATGAGAAGTGAATTGGCCTTGATAGATTAGGGAGAGTTACTTAAAGGGATGACAGTGGATAGGCAATAGCAAACATTCAAGGTGCACATGGGGGAACTGCAGCAACTGTTCATTTCTGTCTGGTACAAAAGCAAAATGGGTAATAGGGCCAATCCATGGCTTACAAACAAAATTAGAAATAGTATCTGATCCAAGTAAGAATCATACAGATTGGCCAAGCAAAATAATAGGTCTGATTGGGAGCTGTCATGCGGGAGTGCCTTTAAGAACTGGATGTTTAAGCAATGTACCTTTAAGAAAACAGTGATGTCATAGAGTGGGTGGAGCTCAGCTCAGGTCAGCCATTTTGCAGGTTTTTAGTTTCAGTTTAAAAGCATTGTCTGCGTGTTTCCAGAGAGCTGCAGGTTTTGCAGTTTGGTTTTGCTGAGAGCAGCTAAAAAGTGCCTGGCTGGTTTTGCTGAGAACAGTTTAAAAGTAGAAAGCCAGTTTGCGACAGTCTCTGCCATTCTACAGAAAATATATATATCCTTTAACCTGATGTGATACTGTTTAAAGGTGTTAAGTCTCTTGGAAGTTTGAAGGAACATTTTAAGGAATTATTTACTGTTGCAATATTTTCTGAGTTATCTTTGAAGAAAGGGGTGTTAAGAGATCCAATGTTTAATTAAGATGTTAAGTTGAGTTCATGGAATAAACAGTGTTTTGTGTTTAAAAACCCACGTGTCCATAATTGTAATCCCACACCTAGGGAAAAAGGCGTGTGCTCGGAAAAGCAACAAATCCATTACAAGTAGAGGTTGGTTGAACTCCATGATACATTTTGGGGTTCTGAAAAGCCTCGCCCATAACAATTGGGGGCTCGAGGGGGATAAAAGTCTATCTATTGGATTAGCTTTTGTGAACTTAAAGACAGTGAAGGATTGTTGCTTTTCCGGTGTGGTATTTTAGTTTAAGTGGGGAGAGTGTTGTGAACAATGGCTCTCTCAGAGTCTCAGAAGGGGAATGCATGATAAGGGACAAAGAAATGGCTGAGCAATTGAATACACAATTTGGTTCTGTCTTCACAAAAGAGGACACAAATCAGATACCAGAAATGTTGCAGACTGAAAGGTTTAGTGAGAGGGAAGAACTGAGCGAGATCAATATTAGTAGAGAAATGGTGCTGGGAAAATTGATGGGATTGAAGGTGGATAAATCCCCAGGGCCTGAGAATCTGCATCCCAGAGTGCTTAAGGAGGTGGCTCTGGAAATAGTGGATGCATTGCTAGTCATCTTCCGGGATTCTATAGACTCTGGAACAATTCCTGCAGATTGGAGGGTAGCTAATGTCACTCCAATATTCAAAAAGGGAGGTAGAGAGAAAGCAGGGAATTAGAGACCAATAAGCCTAACATCGGTGGGGGGGGGGAAATTTTGGAATCCATTATCGAGGACTTTATAGCGGAATATTTAGAAAGCAGTGGCAGGATCAGTTAGACTCAGCATGGATTTATGAAGGGAAAATCATGCTTGACAAATCTGTTGGAATTCTTTGAAGATGTAACCAGTACAGTTGACAAGGGGGAGCCTTTCGATGTGATATATTTGGACTTTCAGAAAGCATTTGACAAAGTCACGCAACATTAAAGCGCATGGGATTGGGGGAAGTGTATTTAGGTGGATAGAAAACTGGTTAGCAGAGAGGAAACAAAGAGTAGGAATTAATGGGTCCTTTTCAAATCGGCAGGCAGTAACTAGTGGAGTACCACAGGGATCGGTGCTGGGACCCCAGCTATTCACAATATATATTAATGATTTGGATGAGGGAACAAAATGTACCATTTCAAAGTTTGCAGATGATATCAAGTTGGGTGGGCGGGTGAACTGTGACAAAGATGCAGGGATCCTATAGCATGATCTGGATAGGTTGGGCGAGTGGGTAAATCAATGGCAGATGGCAGATCATTTGGATAAGTGTGAGGTTATTCACTTTGTAAGCAAAAACAGGAAGGCATATTACTACCTGAATGGTTGTAAATTGGAACAGGGCAGTGTGCAGCGGGACCTGGGTGTCCTTGTGCACCAGTCGCTGAAGGTAAGCATACAGGTGCAGCAGGCGGCAAAGAAGGCTAATGGTATGTTGGCCTTCATTGTGAGAGGTTTCGAGTAAAGGAGCAGGGATATGTTGCTGCAATTATACAGGGCCTTGGTGAGGCCACACCTAGAATATTGTGTGCAGTTTTGGTCTCCTTTTCTGAGGAAGGATGTTCTTGCTCTCGAGGGAGTGCAAAAAGATTTACCAGACTGATTCCAGGGATGGCGGGACTGTCATATGAGGAGAGGTTGACTAGGTTAGGATTGTTCTCACTGGAGTTCAGAAGAATGAGAGGGGGATCTCATAGAGACTAATAAAATTCTAACAGGACTAGACAGGATAGATGCAGGGAATATGTTTCCAATAATGGGTGTGTCCAGAACCAGGGGTCACAGTATGAGGATTCAGGGCAAACCATTTTGGACAGAGATGAGGAAACATTTCTTCATCCAAAGAGTGGTGAGTTTGTGGAATTCAATACCACAGGATGTAGTTGATGCTAAAACATTGAATATATTCAAGGGATGGCCAGATATAGCACTTGGGGCAAATGGGATCAAAGGCTACGGGGAGAAAGCAGGATTAAGCTTTAAGTTGGATGATCAGCCATGATCGTGAAAAATGGCAGAGCAGGCTCGAAGGGCCAAAAGGCCTCTTCCTGCTCCTATTTTCTATGCATCTATGTATGTAATCCCATCTGGGATATGGTGGCAGCTGCAGTTAGTGCCGGCAACAAGACAAAAGAACCAGCGTCCAATGTAGGAAGAAGATTGAATGACCTCCTACGAGCTGTAAGGTCAGGTTACCAGCTCTCTACTCCTGGTATCAGTCCTGCCTGTCACCTTTAATCTCGTTCTACTTTAATCTCGTTGATGATCTTAAAATTAAAGAAAATTAGGTTCTCACACTTTCTGGCCAAGATCCTGATCACGCCAGCTGGAGCGGGCCAGGAGAATGAAAAACTGTTTGGCGCCGACCACAAATCCCATTTCGGGACTCTCCTGCAAATCTCCCGTCATAGCGGGATTTGCGCCGCGTGAAACACAGCCAGAGAACCGCCCCCTTAGTTTATCAAGAAAACCAATGCTTCTGTGCAATTGATCTGTGCATCTGTGCGAATCCAGGTAAATCCCCAAGGTTTCATCCAATATGATTGCTCCATTTTTGAATATATTAAAAGCTGAGACTGACTTATTTTTTGGTCTCTCAGGGAATCAAGTGTGGGGAGCAGAAGGGAAAGTGGAATTGAAGTAAAAGGTCGGCCATGTTTGCATTAAATAGTCCATTCTTCCTTCTGTCTCCAACACTTTCTATTTGACTTATCTCAGTGAATCTAAAATGTTATTCATGAGAGATCAGATTACCTGCAGCACCTCCTGTACCTTGAGGTACACCTCCTGGAATCAGCCCTGGTACACCTCCTGGAAGCTGTCCCGGTACACCTCCCGGGAGTTGTCCTGGAACGCCTCCTGGAATGACAGAACAGGGCAGTTAGAATTATTAGAACCCAAATAAACCCAACAGAAGAGCACACTGCTGATACTAAAGACATTCTCTCTTTGGCAGTATTCTGTCTCACGGGGAGATGGTTTTCAGTTTACTGAACTCAAATAAACTAGGATGCTAGAAATCAGCAGGTCGGGCTGAATGCGTGGACAGAAACAGAGTTAAATTTTCAGGTCAACATGACGTTTTATCGGAATAGAAAATAGAAATATTTTAAGAAATGTTTGAGATGGCTGGCGGAGGGGGTTTATGAAGAACAAAGGGAAGGTCTGTGATAGGGTGTAGGGAGGGTGATAGGGTGCAAGGATGTGTGCTCAGTCCTCTACTGTACTCCCTATACACACATAACTGTGTGGCAAGATTTAACTTCAACTCAATATCTAAGTTTGCGGATGATACGACTGTGGTGGGCCGTATCTCAAACAACGATGAATCAGACTACAGAAGTGAGATAAATCACTTGGTTGCATGGTGTATCGAAAACAACCTCTCTCTAAATGTTGGAAAGACCAAGGAACTGATCATCGACTTCAGGAAGCGTAGCACGACACACCCCCCCATCTGCATCAATGGCTCCGAAGTGGAGATGGTCGATAGCTTTATGTTCCTGGAGCTTGCCATCACCAACAGTCTGTCCTGGTCCTCTCACATTGATGCAACAGTCAAAAAAGCCCAACAACATCTCTACTTCCTACGGAAGCTAAAGAAATTTGGCATGTCTGCATCGACTCTCACAAACTTCTACAGGTGTGCGATAGAGAGCATCCTATCCGGCTGTATCATAACCTGGTATGGCAACTGCTCGGCCCAAGATCGCAAGAAACTGCAGAGTGTGGTGAACTCAGCCCAACGCATCACACAAGCTTGCCACCCCCACATTGATTCTGTATACACCTCCCGCTGCTTCAGGAAGGCAGACAGCATTATCAGAGACCACCCAGGCATTGCCTTCTTCCAGACCCTTCCATCAGGCAGAAGGTACAGAAGTCTGAAGACCTGTACATCCATGTCATGATATGCTCACAGGCACTTAATGAGATACAGACAGGCAACTAGTGGGCACAGGGAACTGGACATAACCAATCAGCAGGCAGTACATTTGGGGGTGGTTTCCCACTATAAAAGGCACGAGGTACTCACACTCCGCCTCTTTCCACTTGGGACATCTACCGAGTGAGTCCAGTGAACATATCACGTAATGCATACAACACGTGGAGAAGAGCTAGTCTGGTTCAGTCCAGATAGAGAAATCACAGCTAGGCTAGCAGAGTGTCTAACTCACATAGAACTGTGCTAACTGTGTGACAGGTTCAATAAATCAAGTTGAACTAAACTCAAGGTCTGGAGTCTACTTGAGTTATAGCTGCATCCCGTTGCAGCCCATGTTATCTCAACGTGCTTAACACGACAATCCAGACATAGGAACAGCTTCTTCCCCACAGCTACAAGACTCCTCAATGACTCCCCCTCGGTCTGATCTGTTCCCTGTAAGAACACTATTCACAACACCCTATGCTGCTCTTGCTCATGTATTTGTTTTGTTTGGCCTCTTGTTCCGCACTGTAACAAATCACTGTTTGTCGATGTACCATTTGTGAATGTTCTCTGTTGATTATTTTTTTGTCTGCTCTGTACATACTGCATACGTTCCCTCGGCCGCAGAAAAATTATTTTCACTGTACTTGGGTACATGTGACAATAAATCAAATCAAATAACAAATAGATTTCATGGTGCAAAAGCTTTTAAAGAGAGTGATAATAGGTTTGTAAAAATAACAAATGTGTGTCCAGGTGAGGTGTGAATGTCTATATATTTATTTAAGATTGGATGTAAATGTGTTGGAGGCAGTTCAGAGAGGAGTTAGCAGGCTAATATAAAAGCAAATTACTGCGGATGCTGGAATCTGAAACAAACACAGAAAATTCTGGACAATCTCAGAGATGAGCTTTGCCAAAGAGTCATCCAGACACAAAATGTTAGCTCCCTTCTCTCTCATGAATACTGTCTGCTGAGGCCTGCTGAGATTGTCCAGCATTTTCTGTTTTCGTACCAGACTGATACCTGGAATGGGTGGGCTGTCTTATGAGGAAAGGTTGGACCGGCTAGGCTTGTATCCTGGGATTTCGAAGAGTAAGAGGCAATTTGATTGAAACATAGAAGATCCTGAGGGGTCTTGACAGGGTCTTCTTGTGAGAGAATCTGGAACTAAGGGTCACTGTTTTAAATAGGGGATTGCCCATTTAAAACTAAGATGAGGCAACATATGAGGGTCGTGAATCGTTGGAACTCGTTTCTGAAAAGGAGGTGGAAGCAAAGTCAGAATATTTTTAAGACCGAGTTGGATAGATTCTTGGTAAGCATGGATAGGTTATCAGGGGTAGGCAGGATGCAGATATGAGGTTACTATCAGATCAGTGATCTTATTAAACGGTGGAGAAGGTTCAAGGGGCTGAATGACCTACTTCTGCTCAGTGTTCGTAGAACTGGATCTTGACATGTTTTAGAGATACGTATTAAAAACATAAATATCCTCACCCAAACTCCACAGTTTCAATCTTGTTCTATTTGTAGGGTCACAAGCGAATACCCTGTTATTACCCACTAACTGAATCCAGGAATTCACCAGGTGTAGCATCAAGGAACCCCAATGAAACTGAAGTCAGTGGGGATCAGGAGAAAGAATCTACACTGGTTGGAGTCGTAATCAAAGGAAGATGGTTGTAATCCTTGGAATTCAATCATCTAAGCCTCATGACGTAACTGCTGGAGTTTGTCAGGGGTGGTGTCCCAGGTCCATCCATCTTCAGCTTTTTCTTTAGTTCAGCTAAGGATGGGAGCCCACGTGCACATTTATCCAGATTTAACTTAATGTTTTATTTGCCCTGAAAATACTCTTTACATTTGTGTGTGAAGTTGTAGCAATTAATTAACACATCAAAACTAGCATCTGGTTTAATCGGAGTGTGCAACCAGTTCAAATCTCCCATCGAGCATTGGATTTGTTCTGTCTCTTCTTTAGATATACATCAATTAACCAGGATGGTGTAACACTTGCTAAATAGGATTGCGGATCTAAAGTTATTCCATATCTATTTTGCTCAACATCTAAAGCAATATATTGAACACCCTCACAAGACTGGCTGAAATTTTGTATTTGTACTCTAATCTTAATAAAACATTTCTCAAATTGCACTGTAGCCACACCATAGGAAATAACCAACAGCCATCATGAAGATGTCTGAAAGTTTAACCTTTATGATACCAATAAAAAATTGCAATATCCTGCTCTCAGCTAAACAGATCTCGTTGAAAAACATGATAACCAGCAGGCATTGTGTAGGCTATGGATGCATTTGTTTCATTTCCCGAGTTCTCTTTCTGTGCCTGCTACCTCTTTGGGTTGTTTCAAAAAAACTTCTTCTGAAACATATCACCATGCATAAATTTGTCTTTTATGTTATTTGAGAGACATTTGCATGGATATGTGTCCAAAAGCGCTGAAAAGATTTTCAAGATTTTTTTGTCACTTTTAAAAAGTATTTATTTTCAGAGGTATACATTAGAAACATGCACCTCCCAACCAGCCCGCACAGCTACAGAGTGTTCCATTTTGCAGAAATACAGGTGAATCCCAAGTTAATGCCCACCACCATTGCACCGTTAAGTACAGTCGAGATGATTTTTTTGATTTCATTTGTAAACATGGAATATTTATAATTTTATACTTTTACAAATAACATGAAAACTTACCTCCATATTTAGCAGCTTTAGCCGCCGCATATACATCTGCAATGGCAGAGGATTGGAAAGTTATGACATAGCAATGACCAGCAACATAGCAATTAGGAGAAGTAGGCAATTCAGTTCTTCGAGTTTGCTCCGCCAATCAATCAGATCATGGCTGATCTCTTCCTGGTCTCAAATCCACCTCCCTACCTGTTCCCTATATCCCTTTAACCATTTTTTAAAGTTAGAAATATATCTATTTCCGTCTTGAAACCATTTGATGACTCAGATTCCACCACACTATGAGGCAGCGAGTTCCACAAATTCACCACCCTCGGCGAGAAGTAGTTCTTCCTCATCTCAGTTCTAAATCTACCGCCTCTCAACCTATATCTGTGACCTCTCATTCTAGTTTGCCCTGCAAAGGGGAACATTGAGTCTATGTTTACTTTTTCAATTCCTTTTAGTATTTTATATACCTCAATCAGATTCCCTCTCATCCTTCTAAACTCTAAACATACAGAATGGAACAACGAGTCACATTGTGAAGAAAAACAGGAGGCCCTCAATCCAGAGAAGCTGCATTCCTGACATATTCAATATTAACCCAAGTGTGTAAGATCCAAAGAGAATATGGAATAAAATAAATTATTAGCCCATGCCATCCTATTTTTTCCATAGAGCATCTGCAATTTACCTGACTGTTTAATGGTCTTTGTACAGAATCAGTAAGAAGTCTTACAACACCAGGTTAAAGTCCAACAGGTTTGTTTCGATGTCACTAGCTTTCGGAGCGCTCCTCCTTCCTCAGGTGAATGAAGAGGTATGTTCCAGAAACATATATATAGACAGATTCAAAGATGCCAGACAATGCTTGGAATACGAGCATTAGCAGGTGATTAAATCTTTACAGATCCAGAGATGGGGTTACCCCAGGTTAAAGAGGTGTGAATTGTGTCAAGCCAGGACAGTTGGTAGGATTTTGCAGGCCAGATGGTGGGGGATGAATATAATGCGACATGAATCCCAGGTCCCAGTTGAGGCCTCACTCATGTGTGCGGAACTTGGCTATAATGTTCAGAATTGTATTTGTACAGAATCACAGCTGTTGCATCCAAAAAAACTGAACGAGGAAGGGCAATTGTCTCTCAAATTAATTCTGGTACAATTTGTTACACTAAAGCTTGCTGAACAAAGGTTGCTTGAATATCATTATGCTGCGCTACCAACAGGTTTCCATATCATAATAGATATTCCAGAAATATTTCCCAAAAACTGATGATTGATGATGTATCTGGAAAGTTGCAGACATGGACAGTGAATTTGGGATCAGTGTTTGAAGCTCCATCACTCATATCTGTGGTAACATTGAATACAGAATGTTGACAGGTGGTTGCTACCAACTCTGGTGGTGTTAATCCCATTATAATCTCATTCAGGCAAGAATAACACTTGAATTTCACACTTACGCTGCGATTCTGCCGAAGAAATGACTCAGGCCAAAATTCTCCAGCTAGTCATGCTGGTGGAATTCTCTGGTCCCGCTGGCAACGCACCCCCTCTTGTGGGTTTCCCGGCAGTGAGGGGTGGCTTCAATGGGAATTCCCATTGACAGCAATGAGACCAGAATCCTGCCGCTGCTGAAAAACACGCGGCTGGGGGACCGGACAATCCTGCCCTCTAAGTATCATTTTGGGCAGAAAGTACAGAGTGATTCCCGTTGGGTGGATAGCAGTCCCTCATGTGAGTCACACTGAACCAGAGTCCGTAGACATCACTGATTTGCCCAGTTCAGGGCTCAGCTGTTCATTGCTAACATGGGAGAGCTGCATTTAAATGGGCCCTCAGCACTCACTCCCAGTCCAGCCAGGAAGATGGCAGTGCAGAGACCTGATCCTCGCTTTCAGGGTGCAGACCCGGCCAGGCTTCTGGATGCCATAGTGGAGAGACACAATAACCCCGAGGGGTAAATGACCCCTAAGCAATGTGGCTAATCCCATCTGGGACGTGGGGGCAGCTGCAGTTTTTGCCAGCAGCATGACAAGGAGGAATGGCATCCAATATAGGAAGAAGACTGAATGACCGCCTACGAGTTGTAAGGGTAAGTTACCAGCTCTCTCCTCCTGATATCAGTCCTGCCTGTCACCTTTAATCTCGTTCTACTTTAATCTCATTAATGAGCTTAAAGCTAATGTAAATAAGGCTCTTGCCATTTCTGGGCAAGATTCTGATCACACCAGCTGGAGCAGGTCAGGCGAATGGGAAACTGTTTGGCACCGACCGCAAAACTAATTTTGGGACTGTCCCACAAATCTCCCGTCATAGCGGGATTTGAGCTGGGTGCAACGCAGCCAGAGAACCGCCCCCTTAGTTTATCAAGCAAACCAATGCTTCTGTGCAATTGATCTGAGCTAATCCAGGTAAATCCCTAAGGTTTTATTCAATATGATTGTGCCACCTATGAATATATTTAAGGCTGAGACAGACTTATTTTTTGGCCTCTCAGGGAATCAAGTGTGGGGAGCAGAAGGGAAAGTGGAGTTGAAGAGAGAGGTTGGCCATGTTTGCGTTGAATGGTCCATTCTTGCTTCTATCTCCATCGCTTTCTATTTGACTTATCTTAGTGAATCTAAAATATTATTCATGAGAGATCAGATTACCTGCAGCACCTCCTGTACCTCTAGGTACACCTCCTGGAATCAGCCCTGGTACACCTCCTGGAATCAGTCCTGGTACACCTCCTGGAATCAGTCCTGGTACACCTCCTGGAAGCTGTCCTGGTACACCTCCTGGAAGCTGTCCTGGTACTCCTCCTGGAATGACAGAACAGGGCAGTTAGAATTATTAGAATCCAAATAAACCCAACAGAAGAGCACACTGCTGATACTAATGCCATTCTCTCTTTGGCAGTACTTTTTCTCACGGGGAGATGGTTTGCAGCTTACAAAAGCAAAATAACCCGGATGCTAGAAATCTGAAATAAAGACAAAGCGCTGGAAATGCTCAGCAGATCGGGCTGAATGCATGGGCAGAAACAGAGTTAATTTTTCAGGTCAACACGACTTTTATCGGGATATAAAATAGAAATATTTTCAGAAATGTTTTGATGGCGGGCGGGGGGGGGGGGGGCATTTAGGAAGAACAAAGGGAAAGTCTGTGATTGTCTGGATGACTCGGGATAAGCCATGGTCAAAAGGAAGAAGGAGGCATATGACATGCATAGGCAGCTGGGATTAAGTGTATCCCTTGAAGAGTATAGAACTTGTCGGAATGGAGTTAAGAGAGAAGTCAGGAGGACAAAAAGGGAACATGAGATTGTCTAGGCAGATAAGTCAAAGGAAAATCCAAAGAGCTTTTACAGATACATGAAGGGTAAAAGGGTGACTAGGGAGATGGTAGGGTCTCTTAAGGACAAACAAGATCATCTATGTGCAGATCCACAAGGTATGGGAGAGGTCATAAATCAATATTTCTCATCAATATTTACTGTACAGAAAGACACGAATCTTAAGGAAATAAAAAGTGATGTCTTGAGGAGTATGCATTATACAAAGAAGGAGGTGCTGGAGGTATTAAAGCGCATCAAGATAGATAAATCCCCAGGACCTGATGAAATGTATCCCAGGATGTTGTGGGATGCTAGGGAGGAAATTGCCAGCCCCCCAGCTGAGATATTTGAATCATCGACAGCCACAGGAGAGGTGCCTGAAGATTGGAGGGTAGCAAATGTTGTGCCCTTGTTTAAAAAGGGCTGTAGGGATTAGCCTGGGAACGACAGATCGGTTAGTCTTACTTCTGTAGTGTTTAAATTGTTAGACGGTATTCTGAGAGATAGGATCTATAGGCATTTAGACACGCAAGGGATAATTAGGGAAGTCAGCATGGCTTTGTAAGGGGAAAGTCATGTCTCGCGAATTTGATTGAGTTTTTTGAAGGGGTAACCAAGAAGGTAGATGAGAGCAGTGTGGTCGACGTTGTCTACACGGACTTTAGCAAGGCCTTTGACAAGGTACTGCATGGTAGGTTGTTGCAAAAGGTTAAATCCCACGGAATCCAGGGTGAGACAGCCAATTGGATTCAAAATTAGCTTGGCGACTGAAGCCAAAGGGAGGTAGTGGAGGGATGTTTTTCAAACTGGAGGCCTGTGACCAGCGGTGTGCCTCAGGGATATGTGTTGAGTCCCCGTTACTTGTTATATATATTAATGATTTGGGTGAGAATGTAGGAGGCATGGTTAAGAAGTTTGCAGATGACACCAAGATTGGTGGCAGAGTGAATAGTGAAAAAAGTTATACAAGATTGCAACAGGATATTGACGAATTGGGGCAGTGGGCCGATGAATGGCAGATGGAGTTTAATTTGGATAAATGTGAGGTGATGCATTTTTGGAGATCAAATCAGGGCAGGACCTGCTCAGTTAATAGTAGGGAGTTGCAGAGAGCTACAGAACAAAGAGACCTAGGGGTGCAGGTTCATAGCTCCTTGAAGGTGGTGTCGCAGTTGGACAGGGTGATGAAGAAGGCCTTCAGAATGCTAGGTTTTATTGGTCAGAATATTGAATACAGGAGTTGGGACGTCTTGTTGAAGTTGTACAAGACATTGGTAAGACCACAGATGGAATATTGTGTACAGTTCTGGTCACCCTATTATAGGAAGGATATTGTGAAACTAGAAAGAGTGCAGAAGAGATTTACGAGGATGCTACCAGGACTTCATAGTCTGAGTTATAAGGAGAAGCTGGATAGGCTGGGATTTTTTTCCCCTGGAGCGTAGGAGGCTTAGGGGTGATCTTATAGAGGTCCATAAAATAACGAGGAGCATCGATAAGGTAGATAGTCAACATCTTTTCCCAAAGGTAGAGAAATCTAGAACTAGAGGGGAAAGGTTTAAGGTGAGAGTGGAGAGATACAAAAGAGACCAGAGGGGAAATTGTTTCACACAGAGGGTGGTGAGCATTTGGTACGAGCTGCCAGAGGCAGTGGTGGAGGCAAGTACAATTATTTCCTTTAAAAAACAGTTAGACAGTTACATGGGCAGGGTGGGTATAGAGGGATAGGGGCCAAATGCGGGCAAGTGGGACTAGCTTAGTGATAGAAACTGGGCGGCATGGACAAGCGGGGCCGAAGGGCCTGTTTCCATACTGTAAACACCTATAGGGTGCAGGGAGGGTGAAATTAAATCACAAATAGATTTCATGGTGCAAAACATTTAAAGAGAGTGGTAATAGGTTTGTTAAAAAAAACAACATACATGTGTGTCCAGGTGAGTTGTGAATGGCTATATAACAACCATTACAGTGCAACATGAAGGGATAAATAAAGAAACTAAATAAAACCAACGTGCAAAAATAGGCTGTAATAGGTCTATCCGGACTCAAGATGGATTTCCAACAACTTTAGAAAGTAAACTTCCACCTCCATTATAAACCGTACCCTCCATTTTTGTAGTCCGTTGTTTTTTAGCTCCACCCCGTGGCCACCTGTCCTTGGCTGTTCAGTTGTTCCCATTAACACATTCCGCTATCTCACGGTGGCATTGTGGATAGCACAATTGCTTCACAGCTCCAGGATCCCAGGTTCGTGTCCGGCTTGGGTCGCTGTCTGTGCGGAGTCTGCACATCCTCCCAGTGTGTGCGTGGGTTTCCTCCGGGTGCTCCGGCTTCCTCCCGCAGTCCAAAGATGTGCAGGTTAGGTGGATTGGCCATGATAAATTGCCCTTAGTGTCCAAAATTGCCCTTAGTGTTGGGTGGGGTTGCTGGGTTATGGGGATAGGGTGGAGGTGTTGACCTTGGGTAGGGTGCTCTTTCCAAGAGCCGGTGCAGACTCGATGGGCTGAATGGCCTCCTTCTGGACTGTAAATTCTATGAATAACCTTTTGCCACCATTAGCACCCTTCAGCCCTTCATGGCACTATTAACACTCCCCTTTGTCTTATATCTAGGATAGATTTGTCCACATCTCCTTTGCCCCAACTTATCCCTGGTCTTCTATTCTGCCCCACTTCCTCCGGGACCCCTATCCAACTATATAATTCTGTACATTTCAACCTTGCTTCAGTTCTACAGAAGGATTTTTTCGTAGAATCACAGAATCTCTGCAGTGCAGAAGGAGGCCATTTGGCCCATCAAGTCTGCACCAACCCTCTGAAAGAGCTCTCCGCCTAGACCCATGCCCCCACTCAATCCCCATAACCTTGTAACCCCACCTAACATTTCGTGCACTAAGGGCAATTTATCAAGGCCAATCCACTGAATCTGCACATCTTTGGACTGTGGGAGGAAACTGGAGCACCCGGATGAAACCCATGCAGACATGGGGAGAAAATGCAAACTCCACACAGACAGTAACCCGAGGTTGGAATTGGGCCCGGGTCCCTGGCGCTGTGAGGCAGCAGTGCTGACCACTGAGCCACCGTGCCACCTAATTTACAAAGTAATGCAGTTCGGTTAGTTTCGATCCGAAACGTCAACTCTTCATAGATGCTGCCAGACCTGCTGAGGTTTTCCAGAATTTTCTCTTTTCATTTCAGATTTCCAGCATCCGCAGTATTTTGCTTTTATTTATTACCTATTAATCTCAACCATGGGAAAACTTGAACTGTCCTTGAAGTCACAGTTTTAGGGAGAATACCAGATTTGTACACCCTTTCACATACATCAGTTGATAAATTACATAAACACTCTTGACTAGTGCTGTCCACCGTGCACAAGAATCTGAGATAAATGTGCTAAATGTCATTTATGATGGAAGTAGTACCCAGGGGCCCAATTATGTATGTCTAATGCTTAATTCTAGTAACGTCTTGGTACTGACAGGTATGGTTGAAACACTGCAATGCTGCAAGAGGAAAAAGAACCCAGTTTAAAATTCTGATAAATCCTCCTGAATCGCCACTCAGTGCTCCCACCAGCAAGAAAACCGGAGTGCTTCCCTCTGACACTAGGGGTGCTGGAGAGCCGAGATTCACAGCATGCAAATGGGCTATCACTTTGCTCATGTGAATCCGCCCGATTCTCCAGGCGAGTGATTCGCTGGGGTCGGGAATCACCTCGTTAGCCTGTCAAGCTGGAGCAGCGTTTAAGCGATCCACTCACCACAAATTCCAGCCAAGGAGATGGCTGCACGAAGACCAACACCAATGTTCCTGGTTGCTGACATTGAAAGGATGCTGGACACAGTTGAGAGGAGGGAAGTCCCTTTCCTCAGGGTGGGCTGCAGACATCAGCTATCTGCCATGAACCAAGCCTGGTATGAGGTGGCAGAGGCATTGAGTGCTGGCAGCCTGAACAGGAGGACTGGCATGTAATGCAGAAAGAAGGTGAATTACCTTCTTCGAGCTGCTAGGATGAAGGACCACCTGTGTGCCCGAAGCATCACTCCAGTCCCTAATCCCTGCCATCTGCCTTTACCCACTTTGGCTAGACACCTTGACCACATATACCACCAGCTATAAATATACCCACCCTGGCCTGTCGGTGCCTCACAGTGTCCTTTCTGTGACCCAAGGATGAATAGGCCACAACAGAAGGATGTGTCATAAGACGGGTGGGAGCATTCTGGAGATATGCATCTGCAACCCCTCGGAAGAGAGGGCCATTGAACTTCCGGGGGAGGCAAATGAGCGAGCAATCATTGACATTGTGTTCGATATATACCAAAGAAGAGAGTCCAATGCAACTTTATCCAGATGTCCTATCTCAGGTGAATCTTTCATTTCCCAAATTCTTGTCCTTCCCAAAAACTGACCCCATGTCCTTTGTATTCCAGGATCACCACCAGATGAAGCGGGGTTGTCCGGACTTCATGCCCCACCACCTAAACCCCCAAGAACATCCTGCAGCAGACCTCCAGGGAGGACACTGAATCCTCAGCACTGCATTCACCTGCACCATCCACCAGTGCAGAGACAACCACATCGGTGGACATGTTAGTGGAAGGCTCCCGTGTTACCCTCTGGTGAGCACCACACACTGGCTAGCACGTCAGGTGGAGGCAGGAACTCCTGACCGGCCAGTAGGAGAGCTGCCCGATCCCAGGAAACAGCTGCCCCCATGACATATGTTGCACTGCTGGAAGAGGTTATCCCATCACTGGTCCAGATGCAAATTCAGAGCCAAACCTCACAGGAGGGTGTGTCAGCAACATCCCAGCGCCTACAATTCAGCTGAGGGACACAACGCTTTCACAGAGGGATATATTCGAGGTACAGAGGGGCATGGTTCACTCACTGAGGGACATGTCGCAGTCACAGAGCACCATGGCTGAGGTCTTTGAAGCCATGATACAGGCAATGATGGGCCTCCAGGACTGGCTGTTCCAGATGATGTTGAGGCTATGAAGCTCACTCCGACTGCCCGACATCCCATGGAGTAGCCCAAGGGCCAGCGAGCACCCCAAGGGAGGATTGGTGATGGGGCCCACCTCGGAGCCTCCCACCAGGGAGGTGCTGGAGGTCCCCAGCCCTTCTGAATTCCCCCTTCCTGACGCAGGCACATCTCATGGGAAGCGACTGAAAGGCTGACACATCATCACCTGTGACACCCGAAAGGCAGCTGGGCCCCTCCAGATCCAGGCCCTCCAGAGGACGACCACCGAGGGCATCTGAGGCCAGCCGGGTGCGGAAATAAGCTGGCTGCCTCCATTCTATTAAACACATTTACATTACCACTCTGAGCTGGCTCTACCTCACATAGGCGGGTTGTGGATGTCAGTGCACCTCGTACCCACAGGAGTCCCACAGGCCTTCTATCCTCACCAAAAACTGACAGGACATAAGAGCAGCAGCGTGAAGCACCTGGATCTGACAGCATCCTCAGTCTATGACCCCAAACCTCGCTCCATCTCCCACCAAACCTCCCCCCCCAAAAGAACAGGCCCAAAAGGAGGAGCACCAATCGCACAACCAGGGATCATCTGGGCGCTGTCAAAAAGACTTGAGTCAGACTTTCTCAGATAATGAGGAACACCAGAACTCATCTCACAGCGAGTCATCATCATTCTTCATTCTGCCGAGGAAACCCGCTGACCCTGCCAGCCCAGGCCCGGGTGCGATGCTGAGATGACCCTTGGAGGGCAGGAAGGGGAGCCTTGGTTGTAGGAAGAGGGGAGATGTTGAGGGGCAGGGAGCAAGGGGTGGGGTAACAGGGTGATGGAAAGGGGGAATGAAAGAGTAAAGAGAAGTGGGCTTGAACAGGTAAGGGCGTGTGGGTAATGGGACAGGAAGGCTTGGGGACATTGAGAGTGATGGTGATGTAGATGCCAGACTGTTGGCCGCATAGTCGGTGAATCGTGTCTGGGTAAGAGTATCCCTGGTTTGATGACCCTGGCCATGCCCTGTTGAGCAAACTCTGGGTACTCCATGGGATCCCGATGATGCTCTCCTGGTCCTCCTCAGCTGACAGGGCCTGAAGTCCCTCCTCCTCTATCAAGTTTCCCGCTACTGTGCCAGGTTGTACAACACGCAACACGCCACCACGATGCCCGAGACCCTCTGAGGGTGGTTTGCAGTTTGCATCACCAGAGGGCTCCAGACAGCCAAAGTGCATCTTCAGCAGCTCAATCCTCGATAACCCGCTTCATTATAACGGTTCTCCGCCTCGGTCTGGGGTCTCTGCACAGGCGCCATCAGCCATGACCTCAGCGGGTAGGCCTTGTCACCCACTAGCCAACCCTTTACCTGGGGGGTGGGGGGCATCTCAAAGGCGCAGGGAATCTCAGTGTCCTGTACACTATCTTGATAGCATGCATATAGGTATATGATGTACTGCTGGTGATCACACACCAACTGCACGCTCAGGGCATGGAACCCCTTCCTGCTGATGAAGGGCACCCCTTGTGTAGAGTTGTTTGGAGGGTGACATGGATGCCATTGATAGTGCCCTGAACCTGGGATATGGCAGCAATGACAGATAGTAATGCAGCCCAGTTACCCTGGTGGGATTGGTCCAGGATAAAAGTGATCCAGTCTGAGGTCTGGGAATATTGGGAGTCAGTGACATCGCGGATACAACTGTGCTCAGATGTTTGGGAAATCACGCACATGTCCCTGCTCGAGCCCTGGAAGAACCCGGAGGCACAAATGTTGAGGGCAGCCGTTAATTGACAGCCATTGAGAGCGGGCGTCCTCCTCCTATCCCAGGTTCACCACCACCTGGCACAAAGGTCGTGTGGTTTCCTCATTTAGGCAGAGCAGTTTAGGCATGGTGTCCGACAACTCCTTGTAGAACCATTGCCGATGGTAGGCACGAGCCGTATAGATTAGCTGCCTTTGTTCCCTCCCCTCGGTCTGATGGACAGCCGGCACTTGAGCCTCACCAGTAGGCTCCTGCAGTTCTGCAGCAGGCTCCTGTCATGCAGGGTGTTGCCTGGACTTGGGCCTGACACCCTTGCCACCGTACATCAGCGATGGCAGGAGTGGCCAAGCAGACAGCAGGTATCGCTGGCTGTGTTCGGAATTCCATATCTGTTAAGGGGAGGGGAGGGAGACATTCGGCAAGGGCATGCATCCCTTCACCATCCATTCACCCCAACTCCCACTGCCCAGCGCTGCGTTACTGAGCCAGTGACAGAGATCTAGCCGGGTCACTTACACTGTCCCATGACCCCCGACATTGCTCCACTGCCTCCGGTCATGGTGACCCCTCCCTTCATTCCCTGAGTGATGGTGAGCCTCATGGTCTGGTGACAGTGACACCCCTGTGTAGCCTCATGGACATGAGGCTCAAGCCGTGCCTATGACTGCCTGTTCCACTGAGCTAAGCTTGGATATTGAGCCGGGGATATAGCCGGGATCTTATTGAAGGTGCACAGTCGAGGGGAGGCTCCAGGTTATCTGGATTCTGGGAGGGCACAGGTTCTTGCAGAGGCGAGGAGAGATGGCCGAGAGATGGTCAGCAGTGAACGTCATATGCTGCCTTTTTCCTGACTATCGGCTGCACTCCTACCAGCAGGGCAGCCACCGATGTACCTGGCACTCTGGACTTGCACCCTCATCGACATTCCCCCAGCCTTGTGCCTGCCTGCCAGAAGAGTGGCAGCTGCCTGTGTGGTGGAGATGTTCATACTGTGCAGACATACGGCTCTATGTTAAGATGCTGAAGTGAGGGCACAGTCTAAAGATGAGAGATGTGAGCCTTTGCTGGGAGCTTTGCAGCTATGAGATATTGAGATATTTAACACTGAGATTGTGTCAGAAAACTGTTTGTGTCTCCTGGGTGAGTCCAGGTTTCATACTCATACTATGTGACACAAATAGGGCTAGTTTGACTGGCAGGGCTGCAGAATTCACCTGAGGCTTAGGAGTGGGTTAGCAGATGGCCTCACCAATGAGGTTATATCCTGGTAGGGGCTGTGTGCCAAAGAATGTTTCAGCGGCCAGCATGTGTTCTTTGTGTGGACTCTGCTAATCCTCTGCTTCATCTGCCGTGGACCTGTGCATGAGGTGTCCCAATACTCGGTGGCCCTGAGAGTCAGCTTGGCCATGCCCATCCATTTGATCAGATTGCTGATACAATGATTAGGGTGACAGATGGGTGGGGTGAATGGAAATCTACCCAGGAGGCCTCAGAGCTTTCCAACGAAACTGACAACATTCAACAGTTTAAATGGTCAGGAGCTTGAAAGTTTTAGATGCAAGGGTGAGTTGCTGATCCTCCACAGCTGCAGTCGGAACTTCAGCCACAGTCCATTTCCCAGTGAAGCCACCCCATGCTGCTGGGAAACCCTCAGGGGGGAGTAATCAACCAGTGAGAATTTTGACTGATGAATTTAATTGTTATGTGCAATTGGTACTTCAAGAAAATTTTCCCCATTCATTTTCTGTGCTCAATAATACAATAAAATTTGATGCTTTAACAAGTGACAAAAATAAAAAGATTACCTCCATATTTAGCAGCTTTAGCTGCCGCATATCCATCTGAAATGACAGAGGATTGAAAAATTAGAACAAGAGCAACAACCAGCTACTTACAGAATAGGAAAATGTGTCATTTTATAATGCCTTTTATGAAATATTTATCATTAATTTAAAAAAATTCAAATCTACCTAACAAAGTATAGGGACCTTTAATCACAAGAAAACATGGGTGGGATTTTGGGCAGGGAAGGAAATTCCTACAAAAAAGTCATCGGACATTTGACTGCCTCAACAGATTTTCTGGAAAATCCCTCAGCCATGAAATAAATGAAGGTCCACTTGTACTATTTAGCTCCATCATAAAAAATGCATAGGCAATTGAGACAATTCTTTCTGATGTGGATGAAAGTGCCAGCTTCATAAAGGTGGCAGTGTTGCCCACCATTGTGTAGTCTCTTAAGGCAGCTGGCACTGAACCTCAGGTGACACTGGTACCATCTTGGTCTTGGGGCAAATGTTGGCAAGTGCCACCTTGGAATCATAATTGTCCAGAATTGTGTCATACACCTGGTTGTGTGAGTGTTGAGGCACAGTACAAGGACACAGTACACGATGATCACAACATTGAAACATTCCATTTATGTCAATGAATCTAAAATGTTATTAAAGATGAAATTACCTGAAATGCCTCCTGGAATAGTTCCAAGAAAACCCCCTTGAATCTGTCCTGGTATACCTCCTTGAATGTAAGAACAAGTGAGTTGTAATCATTAGATCTTCAACAAATTCAACAGTAAATTGTACTATTGGCATTATATTTTTCACAGTATTACTAGGCCTCACTCCTCACCGCATCACTCCTTCCCACTCCCTATGGGGCCTCCATGTCCATATGCTAACTTAATACCAAACCATGACCCCAAATGGCCCCTTATAGCCCCATTTCAAATTAATGTCAATCACCTTGGCCCTTACACCCTTTATGCCAACTCACCCAGAAATCACCATGGATAGCCCTCAGGTGCCATGTTGAGATGAAACAAAATAAAGACTCCACAATATTAAAAGTCACACTCCATTCATGAAAGCCCATTCAAGTTCATGGGGAGTTTGCACGTTCTCCCCGTGTCTGCATGGGTCTCACCCCCACAACCCAAAGATGTGCAGGGTAGGTGGATTGGCCAGGCTAAACTGCCCCTTAAAATTGGATTTAAAAAAAATGAAAGCCCATTCAAAACATTTAAATCTCAAGTTCTTAATCCTTTATGAAAGCAGATTTCTATTCATACCCCCACATGAAACACAACTAATCCTTCAATAACTTATTTCAGCTGTCAATCAAGCTGTGAACTGAGAATCCCCTGCTGAGCTAATTATACATGGGGATCGCAGAGGAGCATTCATACTGGTATAATAATAGGCTTTGGGGAAATGTCAACAAATAACCATTGTATCTAATATAGCAGAGATTTTCCAACTCTCACCAACACGGGCAGCCTGTTTTTTTATTTCTTAAAGGGCTAGAAATTTAAATAATTTCACATCATGACAGTTCTACAGACATAAACACAAGAGCATTTTGGTCAATGCTCCCACATTGCAGGTTAAGACCTCCACTACAGAGAAAATGGAGTCTGTATGAACTTAGCACTGAGTTTAAATGGTTCTGCTGAGTTTGGTTTCTCTCATGTCTGAGTAACACTCTGCCCTCTTACGGCTAACAGTGCAATTGGGATGTTGTAAATGGGGATCTAGACTTCCACATCCAGGTCACATCCCACCATTTTTTAAGCTCTGTGGAGTCTCCATGGTTCTGTGAAAATTCAGGCCTATTACAAATGTTGGATTGCTGCATTCATTTACAGAGCCGATGGTGGAAAGTAATCATAAATTCAAATGGCTTACTTCTTCAACTGAATTAGCAAAAATGCTATTTGATCTAGAAGAAACAGTTTATTCCATGTTTAGATGTGTGAATTGCAGGTCTTGTGCTATTAAACATTATCGATGGAATCATCAGTCAGCCTTTTTAAATTGTAGTTCTACACTATTAAAAATGATTCATCACCATAAACCGATTTTTTTCTTTTTTTAAGTTCTAGATGGGCTGTGTGCATCACTGACAAGACCAGCATTTGTTGCTCATACTTAATTGTGTAGATGCAATCCATTTGAAGCAGAATGCGCTTATAAATTGTCTTCCGCATTCTATCTAAAATCTCATGGTATAATTTTTGATCTAATCTTTTAATGATGCCAAATTGTGGAAGTTTGGTCAGTACAGAGGAAGGCCGAAAAAAGTTACAGGAGGCAACTGGAATGACAAATAATAGGGGAATGAACAAATATTTGGCAAATGAAGTTTCAACTGTTAATGGTCTACTATCTTTACTCACCCCCCCATGGCAAGGTGAACCTATCCAGTTGAACATATTGTTAGCTTTACACCTCAACTAAGATACATTTCACACCATGTAAGGAAATTAGTCAGCTTTACCAGCTATAGACTGGGTCCTAAAAGAAAATGTCCTCCTATGCGGAGTTTTCAAACCAGCAAAGCTATCTCTGCATAGAGTATATCGACAGGTACATTATAGCAGAAATTCTCTTGTTAAGTTAACCAATATCAGCACTTAGAAGCCTAACTTAAGGATTCTAGGCTGCTGTTATCTATATGTTAGCTCATAATGATATAGGTATGAGACCACAACTCTTCTATATTTTTATAGATATGTATTATAAGAATCAATTATAGATTATTGGCACAAATCTGCAGTTTCGAAACTTAATGCTCCCTCCAGTGGAAAAACGGGAGTGGTTCCCGCTGGTGCTAGGAGTGCAGCAGAGGTGGGATTTACAACATACAAATGGGCTATTACTCTGCCCAAGGGAATCTCGCCCGATTCCCAATTTCTCCAGGCGATGATTCGCTGGGGTCGGGAATCACCTTGTTGGCCTGACAAGCTGGAGCAGCTTTTAAATGCTCCACTCACCCCACATTGTCATTCCAGCCAAGGAAATGGCTACACGAAGACCGGTACCAAGATTTTTGGATGCTGGTGCTGACCGAATGCTGGATGCTGTCGAGGAGAGGAGGAGCATCCTCTTCCCCAGGGTGGGGCAAAGACACCAGCCAGTAGTCATGAACCGAGCCTGGGATGAGGTAGCGGATGCTGTGAGTGTTGGCAGCCTCACCAGGTGAAATGAAATGAAATGAAAATCGCTTATTGTCACAAGTAGTCTTCAATGAAGTTACTGTGAAAAGCCCCTAGTCGCCACATTCCGGCGCCTGTTGGGGAGGCTGGTACGGGAATTGAACCGTGCTGCTGGCCTGCTTGCTCTGCTTTAAAAGCCAGCGATTTAGCCCAGTGAGCTAAAACAGTTAGGGAGTGTGTGGGGTGTAGATCTGGTAGAGTTGGGGAATGTAAGGGGTGCAGATCTAGCAGAGTTGGAGAATGTGAGAGGTGTAAATCTGGTAGAGTTGGAGAATGTGAGGGGTGTAGATCTAGCAGAGTTGGAGAATGTGATGGGTGTAGATCCAGCAGAGTTGGAGAATGTGATGGGCGTGACAGGGGCTGTGTCAATAAGGGTTTCAGCTGCCATTGGTGCTTGTAGCATTTGAGTGGAGTAAACTCTGCTAATCCCCGGCCCCACCTTCTGTGGAGTTGTGCAACTAGGGAGCCCAATGAGGTGTCCCAATATCTGGTGGTCCGACAAGTTCATTTGGCCACACCCATCCCCTTGATTAGGGTGCTGACACATGAAGAGTCCCAGATGGGTGGGGTAAATGGAAATCTATGTGATCGGTGACCTTAGAACATTTCAAGGAAACTGACAGCATTCCACAGTTTAAAGTTAGGAGCTTGAAACTAACAAGTGAGTAGTCAGTTGCTAGTCTTTTACAGCAGCGAAACAACATTCAGGCACAGCACCCCGATCCCGAGGGAGACACCCTCAGTCCACACATGTGACCAAATCAGCCCCTATTAGCCCCAGGTCACCAGGCATACCCCTAACAACCCAAAAACAAAATTGAAGGCTCTTACCCCTTACTCCACCTCAAAGGCCGTGACCCCAAGAACCTATTTTTAAATACTTGCACCAAATCACGACCATATGACTCCTGGCTGCAGAGGGCAGAGCACAACCGGGTTGTGCATCCAGCTTCCAGCCCGTTAAATGCATTCAAATTCATGCATATTAGGTGTTTGCATGCCCAAGCTTTTGCGAGGTGAGAAGCATATTATGGCTGGCGGGGCAAGACCAGAGACTCAGGATGGGTCAGCTGGTGGCGCCGATCCAGTTTTTGGGCCGATGCGGAAGTCTCTGCCAAATTGGGATTCCCAGTTTTAGCAGGGTGGAGCGGAGATTAGGCCCCTATATTATAGTAATGAAGGCTATCTATTAAGTACAGCTATGACATGACAATTCTACTTAGACTACATCCAATTTTAAAATCCACCTTAAGTAACAATTTGGATATTTGAACAAATATTGATTTGAGGAAGATTATACTTATAATCCAGTATAATTTCTTAGTGATAAGGAGTGTCTTTGTCTCAACCTTTTTTAAGGGGAATTCCTTTTTGAACACAACCCTTTGTGTCCTAAACATGGCTAACCTATGTTTCTGTGTGTTGATATTTTGCCTTTACTTCTTTTGGTTCTTGTCCACTGGTTCTCGACCTTTCAGCCAACGGGAACAGTTTATTCAGCTTTGACAAAGTGTCGTCCAGACTCAAAATGCTCGCTCGATTCTCTCTCTACAGGTGCTGTCAAACCTACTGAGATTGTCCAGCATTTTTAGTGTTTGTTTGGGAACAGTTTCTCCCTTTTTACTCTGTTCAGATCCTTCATGGTTTGAACATCACTGTCAAATTGTCTCTGAATCTTCTCTTTTTTGAGGAGAACAGTCCCAGCTTCTAATCTATACACATGGCTGAAGTCCCTTAGCCCTGAGTCCTTTTTCAAGAATCTTTTCTGCATCCTCTCTAATGCCTCACGTCCTTCCTAAAGTGTGATGTCCAGAACTGGACAGAGTACTCTAGTTGACATTCATAGCGTAATTAAGCCATAGACTTCTACAGCACAGAAAAGGCCCTTCAGCCCATCGCGTCTGCGTCAGTCAAAAACAAACACCTAAGTATTTTAATCCATTTTCCAGCACCTGGCCCAGAGCCTTGTATGCACTGGCATCGCAAGTGCACATCTAAATACTTCTTAAATGTTATGAGGGTCTCTGCCTCCCATCACCCTTTCAGGCAGCGAGTTCTAGACACCCCACCCTCTGGGCAAAAAGGTTTTCCCTCAAATCCCCTCTAAACCTGCCACGTACCTTAAATCAATGCCCCCTGGCCATTGATCCCCCCGCCAAGGGGAAAAGTTTCTTCTTGTCTACTCCAGATTGAACAAGCGTTTCATAGAATCATAGAATTTGCAGTGCAGAAGGAGGTCATTTGGGCCATGGGTCTGCACCGGCCCTTGGAAAGAGCACCCTACTTAAGCCGACACCTCCACCCTATCCCCCGTAACATCGTAACACCACCTATCCTTTTTGGATATTAAGGGCAATTTATCATGGCCAATCCACCTAACCTGCACATCTTTTGACTGTGGCAGGAAATCGGAGCACCCGGAGGAAACCCACGCACACACGGGGAGAACGTGTAGGCTCCGCACAGACAGTGACCCAAGCCGGGAATCGAACCTGGGACCCTGGAGCTGTGAAGCAACAGTGCTAACCACTGTGCTACCATGTCACTCATACAGATTTAGCAGAACTTTCTTGCTTTTGTACTTTATGCCTCTATATGTAACTATATATGAAGTCCAGGCTCCCATATGTTTTATGAACCACTTTCTCAACCTGTCTTTCTACCTTCAACAACTTGTGCACATATCTCCAGGTTCCTGTGATTCTGTATTCCCCTTTAAAATTTTACTCGTATTCTATGCAGCCCTTCCTCATTCTGCCTATTAAAATGAATAATTTCACACTTCTCTGTGTTACATTTCATCTGCCCTTGTCCACCCATTCCACCAGTCTTTTTAAAGTTTACCATTTTTCTCCTCACATTTCAAATACTTCCAGGTTCTATGGCATCTGCAAGTTTTAAAATTGTGCTGTATACACACTAGTCTCGATCAATAATCCATATCAATAAGAGTAGGATAATACTGACCGCTGGGGATATATATTCTTCTATCTGAAAAACAAACGTTCACCACACCTCTCGCTTTCTTGTCATGCAACCAGTTCTGCCTCCATGCATCTACTGTCCATTTTACACCGTGGGCCTAATTTTGCCTTTTGGAAATCTATGGGCTGGTATCTCCAATTCTGCGGTACTGTCCGCAGGATCTGTCTGACCTTATGACCAAATTTTCAGCGCCACCCCCGCACTGATGCTCCGCCCAGTGGGGGACTAGCAGCCTCATCACACACCTGCGGAAACAGCCGCAGATTGGCCGGGTCCTTGGCCGCGCATGTGGCCCACGGATCGGTGGGCCGGCCTCTCTGGTTGGGGGCCTCCTTTCATCCGCGCCGACCCCTGTAGCCCTGCGCCATGTTGCGCAGGGCCGGCGTGTTGAAGGGAGCCACTTCGCATGCGCGGATTGGCGCTGGTGCCACTGCGCATGCGCAGACCCCTTGGTGCCCAGTTGGCTCCAGAAACAGAAGCTGGAGCAGCGTGAACCGCACCAGTGCCATGCTGGCTCCCTGAGGCCGTGTTGACGCCATCAAGAAACGCGACGGCGTTTCTGCCAGCGTCAACACTTAGCCTCAGGATCATATAATCCCATTCCTTATCTTTCCTAATCTTTCCTACACTTGAGAATAGGGACGGGATTGTCCGGCCTCCCATCCGCGTGTTTCTCTGTGGCGGGAGGCGGCGAGCCGTTCACAGGTGGTGAGATTCTTTGCTCTTGCTGGTGACAATGGGAGTTTGCATTGGAGCCACCCTAAGCCACCAGGAAATCCACGGGTGGGGGTGCACTACCAACAGGACCTGAGAATCTCACAGCCAGCGAACGGCCGGAGAATTCTGACATAGGCAGGACTTGAATTACCCCCTCTTTAAAGGCAGTTCATTGTTTAGATACAGTTTTCCTGCCAAACTCTGATTCCCATTTATCTGGGCCAGATCCGTTCTCACCCCATTGAAAGTTGGCCCTCCTCCAACTAATTATTTTTACTCTGGATTGCTCTTTGTCATTTTTCATAGCTAGCCTAAACTTTATGATGCTGAGTCACTGTTCCCAAAATGTTCCCCTACTGACACTTAATTCACTTGACCCAACATTGCGAATCAGTAAAGTGAGGAGAGCTGATGGCTGTATTGGGCGGCGCGGTGACACAGTGATTAGCACTGCTGCCTCACAGCTCCAGGGACCCGGGTTCAATTCCAGCCTCGGTGACTGTCTATGTGGAATTTGCACTTTCTCCCCGTGTCAACGTGGGTTTCCTCCGGGTGCTCCGGTTTCCTCCCACTTCCAAAGATATGCTGGTTATGTGGATTGGTATGCTAAATTGCCCTTCAGTGTCCAAAGGTTAGGTGGGATTACTGGGTTATGGAGATAGGGTCGAGGTGTGGGCTTAGTAGGGTGCAGACTAGATGGACTGAATGGCCTCCTTCTGCATTGTAAATTCTATGATACTATGATATTCAGACAAATCTTTCTTCTTTAGGAAATGATGGATTTAATTGTTTTAAAAATACTATTCATGTTGATATTTTTCTCATCAATATTCAATGCTTACTAATACAATAATAATTTGAAGTTTTAACAAATAGCAGAAGTAAAAGAACTCACCTCCATATTTAGCAGCTTTAGCTGCAGCATACCCGCCTGCAACGACAGAGGATCGACACGTTATGACAGCGCAAAGACTAGCGACAGGCAAAGTGGATCAATTAGTGATTTTACACAAACCAAACGGAGCCCTCATTCGAGATTAACCCTAGGCTGGCTTCTCCGATTTTGAGGCTATGTCCAGAGAATGTGTCTAGTTCTACAATTAAAAAATCGGCGAGGGCCCACCACTGATCTTCTGACAGGTGAGGGCCGAGCAGCCGCACCACGTAAAACAAACGGCCTTTACGAAATAAAAGGCCGGAGAATTGCCGGGTCCGTGGCCATGCATGTGCGACGACCTGCAGTGGTCGTGCCGTACAACATGGCGCTGGCCGCGCGCGGACCCGACCTGTCAGATAGTGTCCCCTGGACATCCACTTGCCACGCCCGACCGCCCCCCACCCCCCCCCCCCCACCATTCTCCCTGGCCCTCGAGGAAGCCCCCCTCCGACCAGCGACACGGCTCCCGCCCGACTGTGGCGGCGCTGGACACAGTCTGCAGCCACCACACCGTGTTCACGAAAGCGAAGAGCACACGTGCCCCGCGCCATCGGGAACTCGGCCCATCGAGGCGGAGCATCGGGGGAGGGCCTTCAGCTGTCGTCCTGAGGCCGTCCCAACGGGGTGTGGCATACTCCTCGATGACGCCGATGGGGCGGAGCATCCGAAAACACGCGCCATTCCCGATTCGGTCGTAAAATGATCATGTTGTTGAATAGTCCATAGAATAATCTATTCCGAAATTGGCATTGGGGAACGGAGAATCCCTCCCTTGATTTCTTTCTTTTATTAAATTTAGAGTACCCAATTCATTTTTTCCAATTAAGGGGCAATTTAACATGGCCAATCCACCTAGCCTGCACATCTTTGGGTTATGGCAGTGAAACCCACGCAAACACGGGGAGAATGTGCAAACTCCACATGGACAGTGACCCGGAGCTGGGATTGAACCTGGGACCTCGGCACCGTGAGGCAACAATGCTAACCACCGCGCCACCGTGCTGCCCCCACCCCTGATTTCTGAAATATTTGATATGAATTCAAATTATTCAATTCCAAATGAGAAAATGCAGAAATCTTTAGGATCAAAAGAATGTGAATATTCTCCCCCTGCCTGCGTGGGTTTCCTCCGGGTGCTCCGCTTTCTTCCACCGTCTAAAAATGTGCGGGTTAGGTGGATTGGCCATGCTAGATTGCCCCTTTGTGTCTGAAGATGTGAGGGTTCGGTGGGATTACGTGGATAGGGTAGGGGAGTGGGCCCAGGTAGGGTACCCTTTCGGGGGGGTCAGTGCAAACTCCATGGGCCAAATTGGCTCTTTCTATACTGTAGCGATTCGATGGATTCTAAAACATGGAATGAAATTAGATTACTTTCCCATTAGTTCCTATCCCATATATTGTCATGTGCAGTTTATCTTACTTGCACGAAAACATGACTATTCTATTGGCTACTCAATAACATGACAACTGGTTACATTGAAAAAGAATTGAGTTGAAAGGGCAAATGTCACCCAGAATAGGTTGTGATGAATGATGGGAGCACAGAGAAACTGGATGAATAAATGTTGCTCCAGTACCCAATAGGCTGGGCCAACAGGTTGTCCAAGCTAAATGGACATTCCAGCAATCTTTCTCAACAGGTGTCTTATTATCATAATATCCACATAGAAGGAATGGTGTATTTGGCAGTCATGTTTGAAGATTCATGAGTTATGTTGATGTGCAACTGCAGCACCGCTTGTGTTCCCAGCACCTGAAATCACAATCTCATTAAGGAGAGACAAACATGGAAAATTTGGGAGGCATGATGGCCTAGTGTTTAGCACTGCTGCCTAACAGCGCCGAGGACCCGGGTTCGATCCCGGCCCCGGGTCACTGTCCATGTGGAGTTTGCATATTCTCCCTGTGTCTGTGTGGTCTCAGCCCCACAACCCAAAGATGCACAGGGTAGATGGATTGGCCATGCTAAATTGCCCCTTAATTGGAATTTTAAAAAACCAAAATAAAATGTAAAATTTGACACTTAGACTCCAAATTAAACTAATGTTTCTTTCCAATTCCCGTGAGGTAACCTGGAAAAAACCCACATTTTGACTATTTCATAGAACAAGCACTCAGTCTCATTTTCCAGCACTTGGTGCATAGCCTTGTTTGCCTTGATATTGCAAGTGCACAATACTTCTTAAATGATATGAGAGTCTCTGCCTCCAACACCCTTTCAGGCAGTGAGTTCCAGATTTCCATCACCCTTTGGGTGAAGACGCTTTTCCTCACATCCCCTTGAAATCTCCTGCCCCTTAACTTAAATTTACCCCCCTCAGTCATTGATCCCTCTACCAAGGAGAAATATTTCTTCCTGTCTACTCTATCTATGCCACTCAATATTATACGTCTCAATCATGTCCCCCCCTCAGTCTCCTCTGTTCGAAGGAAAACAAAACCAATCTATCCAATCCCTCTTCATAGCTAAAACTTAAGGGACAGAGACTCTTACCGATGGATAAACATACAAGATGACCCAGTTCATGAGTAAAATAATTGTGTGAGAGGTGATTTTCAAGTGGCAGCAGGGCCCACTTAATAAATAAGCCTGAAAAATGTATTTGCCAATGCCACCATTATTCTTCACTCGATTAGAAGAATTAAGGTCTCAAGTACACGGGAGTCAGAGCCGGGGATAAGACACCAGTTTGGCAGAGGGGGGGATTGATGTTACCTTTTCTGCAGAGAACCTGGTTGCTGTCATTGAGGGCCAAGCCAGGTGAAGAATGCTGATGAGCATTTACCTGGAAGTATTGGGTGAATTCGGCACCCTGACATCGAGCTTGCTCATAATGCTGCATAGCACGGAGGAGTCCACTTCCACCTTCTATTGAACAGAGTATTGAGGCAATTATCTCCAATGTGGGTAGCTGCCTGAAGGTGATAGCAGGGCAAACCAGGATATGGCCTGTTATGTCAGTTCCCAGAGACGCTCAGAGAACTACAATGGCAATTAGCTGGTATTAGCTCTGGAGCAAATGTGGTTCACACACTGAACCACAAGACTGCTGGGGCACACTGCTCAGAGTCTGGTTATATTAACAGGGTAACTGCAGCAATGGCACAAAGTGTAAAATTGATTGCGTTGTAAAATTGACAAAATAACACTTTTCATCCAGCTCATCCCAATGAATCTAAAATGCTATTGATGAGAGATCAAATTACCTTGAACGCCTCCTGAAACAGTTCTAGATACACCTCCTGGAACACCTCCTGAAATGCCAGAACAGGCAAGTTACAATCATTGGATGTTACTAAGGATATCCTGTCACAAAGCTTGAGTTCATAGAATCATTGAGTCTCTAGAGTGCAGAAGAGGGCCAGTCAGTTCTTCGAGTCTGCACCGACCCTCCGAAAGAGCACCCTACTTAGGCCCTCATTTTCTGTCATCCAAAGTCCGGGAATTCTCCCATCTCTGCGCACCCGACCCAGAAATGGAAATATAGGCCTAAGTAAAAGTTAATCATATGGTGGCTTATCAGAAAAAAGCTCACACATTGCTAGACTAGTAAGAAGTCTTACAACACCAGGTTAAAGTTCAACAGGTTTGTTTCGAATCACTAGCTTTCGGAGCATAGCTGTTGGACTTTAACCTGGTGTTATAAGACTTCTTACTGTGCTCACCCCAGTCCAATGCCGGCATCTCCACACCATTGCTAGGCTCGTAAGTCAATCTGACTCATTATGCATTCCTAATTTAACATGGGATATCTCTCTGCTGGACCGAGGACATTTTTTTGCAGAAAACTATTTTCCACAAACTCAGAAGTCTTACTACTTTTACAAGCTGGCTGCTTATTTTAAGCTAATTATCCTCATTAAAATTAGCTTTTACTACATGCTTGTCTTACTTCTATCATGTTACAGGGACCAATACACACCTCCCACTGCTGTCTCAAATCCTTTACTCTTTCTTAGTTATACTCAAAGTCTACACTATCTGCTTACTTCTCATTATGTTCTGCCGTTTCAGTAAAATGATACTTGGGCGGGATTCTCCGCTTGGCGACGCCGATTTTGTAATCGACGATCAGGCGGGTAATCCCTTTTTACTACCAAATCGGGGGTGGTACCTGTTTTCAGATGCCCTGCCCCCTCCAAGACGGCGTCATCGAGGAGTATGCCACACGCCATTGGGACTGCCTCAGGACGTTACCTGAAGGCCCTCCCCCGATGCTCCGCCCCCGATGGGCCGAGTTCGCGAAGGCACGGTTCACTTGTGCTCTCAGTTTTCGTGAACCGCCCCCGTGGCGGCTGTAGGCTGTTTCCAACGCCGCCACAGTCGGGAGGGGGGGAGCTGTGCTATTGGCCGGAGGAGCGGTGAGGGAGTGTCCAGGGGGCCACTATCTGGCAGGTCGGGTCTACGTGCGCCCAATGCCATGTTGTATGGCTCGACTGCTGCAGGTCGTCACCGTGCGCATGCGCGGCCACAGACCCGGCCATTCTCTGGCCGTTTGTGCCGTGGTAACCGGGAGTTCTACCCGGTACTGCTGCTAGCCCCTCACCGGTCCCGGAATCTGCCCATTTTATCAGTCTGCGCCCCAAAATCGGTTACCACCCTCCTGATTGTGGAGTTTTGGGACTATGCACTGTATAACCGGTGGTATTTTAGACCAGAAACAGTAGCGTTGCAGTTCTTCCACCTTGGCTATAAATATTCCATCAGTGTTAATACAAACGTGATGCTACAGGGTAATAATATGCCATGATAAAGCGGTTAACATGTGAGTAACATCAGGGGCCGAAACATAGAAACCGTAGAAGGCCATTCTGCCCCTCGAGTCTGTTCCACCACTCACTTTGGTCACATGCTTATCAAGAATATATTTCTACATTTTACTTGGTGCAATAATATTTTGATGCCTTTATCATCAATAGAGTAGGAAAATTTACCTCCATATTTAGCAGCTTTGGCTGCTGCATATCCACCTGCAAAGACAGGATTGACAAGTTATGACAGGGTGAATGACCAACTACATTGATGAATATTACGAAGGCCAATAGCACCACTTCATTTGAAATAAACACACTTTCTAAAATTTTCATTAATACTGCAAGTTGTTCAAATCCAACTCGCAAGTTACAGCAAAATGCTGTGAATGCCGGAAATCTAATAAAAACAGAGGGTGGGAGTTTCCATTTTTGAAACTAAGTGCAGTGGTGGGCAGGTTTCGTGGTGAGTTTCCTGCTGGTGGGAATGACAGGTATTCGCGCCGGATTCCGTGCATGGGATTAAGAAGAGGCAAGTCTCTCGCTGAATCACCTGGCGGGTTGGGAACTGATTTGTCCGCCCTGTCGAAACAAAATGGGGTCGAAGGTCTGGGTGGCGCCATGTTTAAACACCACCCAAGCACAGCCCTGTTCTCTCCAGGAGACCTTTAGAGATATCTGGCAACCAGACATCCCAAGGGCAAGTAAGAAGAAGAAGGCTGCTCTCCATTTCTGCCCTAATGCTCTCTCGACGTTGATCAGAGGAGTGGGGCAGCTTAGGGATTTGCTCTATTCTCGGGATGGGTCCAGGAAGCATACCAACCCCACCTCTCTGTCCTGCGGGACCATTGCAGAGCACGTCAGCACGGCCACTGCACCCGCAACGCCATCCAGTGCAGGAAGAGGATGAATGGTCTCATCTACTCCACCAGCGCAAATCATCCTTCAACTTCCTCCAATATCTAACTCTCATCATGGCATCATGTGCTCTTTTAGGGGATTTCACACAACCATTAGAGGGGGAGACATATCACCACTGATAGCCTCACAGAAATTTTCACATCACCACCATTTCATCTATCATACTGCTCACACTCCTTCCTCAGCCTCTTCTGGAGAGGATTCACAGCACACAGGAGGCTTGTATGTTCCTTGCCCTCTGCGTCATCCTTTCTCATCTCATTCCTTTCTTTTGCCTTCATCCAGTCTAAGCTGGCCCACAACACATGGGAAAGATCCCAGACCGGAGAAGGGGTGGCCAACATTATACCCTCACCAAGTCTGGGGAAGATGCCTCCAAACTGGCTGGGGAGGGCAGGGATCGCTCCTGTGAGAAGGGGAGATTGGTTTGTCCCAGCAACCTAGTACGGATGACATGTTTATGAGTTCATTACATCATAGCATTCACAAAGAGTGATCTACAAACTTGTAATTTGCCTGCTCATGACCAAACTCTCTTCTCTGTCTTATGGGCACCAGCAGATTTAGGTAGACGAGGAGGGCCAACATAAGCCTCAGCCCCCAGAGGAGCGGAGATGAGGAAGCTGAGGAAACCACCGAGGAAGAACAATACCTGCGCTCACACACATCTTCACCAGCACAAAGAAATATACCTCAGGAGGCATAGATCTAGATTAGGCTCGGAGTCACCAACTGGAGAACACTGGAATTGTGCATGGCCCTGGACTCAATGGGAACACATCCGGGTGGGCAGCATCAGTATCTAGGCAGGAGGGGTTGAAGCATCTTTATCTCCCTCCAGGTACTCCTTCTCAAAGAATCAGAGAGGGTCCTCAGGCATTCACAGAGAGGATGAGGATCAGTTGGACACCCCTGGGGCCTCGACTCAGGGCACATCAAGTGACTCTGAATCCCCTCTGCCTGTGACCCCATCCACTGCAGTGGCACAGGCCGCTGAGGGCGCTTCTGCCCCCTCAACATGGGACCCTAATCAGGCCGGGGCCCTACAGGCCTCAGACCACCAGAGGATGTTCACCAAGGTCATCACAGAAAATAGGATGTGGCAGTCAGCAGGCTGCCTCCACCTCTGCTGCATATGCACGGACTGCACCCAGGCGTAGTGATAAGGTGAGAAAAAGGAAGAAATATTGAAATCACTTTTGGGTCATGAGTGTGCAACTACAGTATACATTTTGCAGTCTTGTTAATACATTTGATATTGATGTGAATGGCTTGGTCAATTGTGATTATTCACATGTGAACCTTCTTATTCTGAGGTGCAGCAATCCTCCCACGCAGTGATAGTCTCCCTTTATCAGATTCACATTTATGTGATGTCAACCTCACTGAAGATAATTTTTGCACCCTTGTGCAATGTCATGGGAATATGTTAAAGTCTTTATTGAAAGTGTGTGCTTAATACTTTTGGAACTCTTTTCGTACGACGCACCATTGTGTGAGGGCAGCCCAGCCGTCTTGAAGGATCAGCAACCCAGCTGCCTTGAAGGAGCAGGAGCTGTTGCCAAAGGAGAAGACCTGGATGGGATGCTGAAATCCCCAACCATCTCCTCTTACTAACCGCTGTAGCTTCTCATTAATGTGGCAACAACTACATCAATTAAGTTGCCGCAGTGTTTCCATTGTTGTTCCGACTTTCAATTTGCAGAGCGAGTGCATACAAAAGGGCACTGCTGACCTTCTTCGAGATTCAGGGGCGAAATTCTCCCCCAACGGCGCGATGTCCGCCGACTGGCACCCAAATCGGCGCCAATCAGACGGGCATCGCGCCGCCTCAAAGGTGCGGAATGCTCCGCATCCTTGGGGGCCGAGCCCCAACATTGAGGGGCTAGGCCGACGGCGGAGGGATTTCCGCCCCACCAGCTGGCGGAAATGGCGTTTGTTGCCCCGCCAGCTGGCGCGGAAATGCGGCGCGGGAGCGTCAGCGGCCGCCGACAGTTTCCCGTGCATGCGCAGTGGGGAGAGTCTCTTCCGCCTCCGCCATGGTGGAGGCCGTGGCGGAGGCGGAAGGGAAAGAGTGCCCCCACGGCACATGCTCGCCCGCGGATCGGTGGGCCCCGATCGCGGGCCAGGCCACTGTGGGGGCACCCCCCGGGGTCAGATCGCCCCGCGCCCCCCCCAGGACCCCGGAGCCCGCCCACGCCGCCTGGTCCCACCGGTAAATACCAGCTTTGATTTACGCCGGCGGGACAGGCAATTTCTGGGCGGGACTTCGGCCCATTCGGGCCGGAGAATTGAGCGGGGGGCCCCGCCAACCGGCATGGGCCGATTCCCGCCCCCGCCCAATCTCCGGTACCGGAGACTTCGGCGGGGGCGGGGGCGGGATTCACGGTGGCCAACGGCCAATCTCCGACCCGGCGGGGGGGTCGGAGAATGACGCCAAGGTCTGATGAATCATGATGCAAGAAGGTGCAAGTATGAATGCTAAACTTGCTCTCATCTCCCATTCCCATTGTCTCCTGGAATCTGGTAGCATTTAAAGTGGCATGGGTGCACTTAAATACTGTGCTTCCTCGATGGCATCGTCCAGTGGAAGCTGACCCTCATCACCCTCTTCAGGGGCGTCATTCTCCGACCCCCCGCTGGGTTGGAGAATCGCCGGGGGCTGCCGTGAATCCCGTCCCCGCCGGTTGCCGAAGTCTCTGGTACCGGATATTCGGCGGGGGCGGGAATCGGGCCGCGCTGGTTGGCGGGCCCCCCCGCTCGATTCTCCGGCCTGGATGTAAATTGCCTGTCCCGCCAGCGTCCCCACGGTGGCCTGGCCCGCGATCGGGGCCCACCGATCCGCGGGCGGGCCTGTGCCGTGGGGGCACTCTTTCCCTTCCGCCTCCGCCACGGTCTCCACCATGGCGGAGGCGGAAGAGACTCCCTTCACTGCGCATGCGCGGGGAACTGTCAGCGGCCGCTGACGCTCCCGCGCATGCGCCGCCCCGATAAGTCATTTCCGCACCAGCTGGCGGGGCAACAAAGGCCGTTTCCGCCAGCTGGCGGGGCGGAAATCCCTCCGGCGTCGGCCTAGCCCCTCAATGTTGGGGCTCGGCCCCCAAAGATGCGGAGCATTCCGCACCTTTGGGGCGGCGTGATGCCCGTCTGAGTGGCGCCGTTTTGGGCGCCAGTCGGCGGACATCGCGCCGTTTCGGGAGAATTTTGCCCCAGGTTCCTGGCCCGTATTCTTCATTCTCTGAGGAGCACTCATTCTGCTCCATTTCTCTCTCTGGATGGGGATCACCCCTTTGCAGTGCCAGTATGTGAAGGGCGCAACACACAACAATGATGAGCGAGGTCATATTTGGAGTGTACTGTGTGGACGGGGTCATGCGTTGTGCATTGTGAGGCCGGCGCAACGGTTTCATGCTCTCGTTATAGATGTTTTATTAAAGTGCATGGGATGCTGGGCTAATATTTATTGCCCGTGCACTGAGATGCTTGCTAGGCCATTTCAGAGATCAAATGTGGGGTAATGCATTTGAAAGGTTTAATACAGGTGGAAAATATACAGTAAATGGCAGAACCATTAAGAGCATTGACAGGCAGAAGGATCTGGGTGTACAGGCACACAGGTCACTGAAAGTGGCAACACAGGTGGAGAAGGTAGTCAAGAAGGGATACGGCATGCTTGCCTTCACCGGACAGGGCATTGAGTATATAAATTGGCAAGTAATACTGCAGCTGTATATAACCTTAGTTGGCCCACATTTGGAATACAGTGTTCAATTCTGGTCGCCACACTACCAGAAGGATGTGGAGGTTTTAGAGAAGAGGTTTACCGGGATGTTGCTTGGCATGGAGGGCATTAGCTATGAGGAGAGGTTAGATAAATTTGGTTTGCTCTCAGTTGGGCAACGAAGATTGAGGGGCAATCTGATAGAAGTCTACAAAATTATGAGGGACGTGGATAGAGTAGATAGTCAGAAGCTTTTTCCCAGGGTGGAAGAGTCAATTGCTGGGGGACATAGGTTTAAGGTGTAAGGGGCAAAGTTTTGAGGAGATTGCGAGGGACGTTTTTTACACAAGGGTAATGGGTGCCTGGAACTCACTGCCGGAGGAGGTGGTGGAAGTAGGTACGATAGTGATGTTTAAGGGGCGTCTTGACAAGATGAATAGGATGGGAATAGAGGGTTGAGATAGAAAGTTTTAGGTTAGACAGACAGCATGGTCGGCGTAGGCCTGGAGGACCAAAGGGCCTGTTCATGTGCTGTATTTTTCTTTGTTCCTTGTTAAGTGTCAACAACACTGCTGTGGCTTTGGAGTCACACGTAGGCCAGACCAGGTAAGGACTTTGGGCTGGATTCTCTGTCAGTGGGATCCTCCGTTTCACTGGCAGCGGACCATGCCCGCGGATTTCCCGACGGCGTGGGGTGCCCACAATGGGAAACTCCATTGGCCGGCTGCCGGACCAGAAGGTCCTGCTGCCGGTGGGGCAGGCCGCAGCCGAACACTGGTGCGGCAGGACGGAGAATCCCACCCTTAGTTTTTATTTTACATTGATTCCATCACTGTCTCATTGACTGCCATATCACATTTCTGGCATAATATTTTCTTGATAACACCCGTTTTATATGTACCATGAATGTTATTAGTGTCCAAAATGCCACCTGCCGCATTTGCGCACATTTCGCTCTTGGTGCAGGCATCAATGCATATGGAGAGTAGCTGCAAGAGGTATGTATGACAGGAAGATCTTAAGGTCGATCACCATACAGTGCTGATTTAGCACTTGTGCCACTTTGTGGAGCCCATTCTCCAGTAATGTCCTTGTTTAACCTTACAGAGGAACAAAAGACCGTATCGTGTATGTCTGTGCCCATGGCAAAGAACCTTTTTGTACCTGGCTCCTTCCTGGCTGGAAATGGAGATATTTTGCAACACCTCACAGTTTTCCATCCATTGCTACATGAGGGATGGTTGCGGGTGTTCTCTTTACATGAAGTGCTAACTACATTTCAGTCTCTCTTGCCAGAGAGCAGCAAATGGAACAAGCATTGTAGGCTTACCCAAGTTTCAGGCTTCAATAGTTGCATGCCCATTGCTTTGCAGATTCTGCGTGTTAACTCTGCCACATACTAGAACTGAAAGGCACTCTACTCCGTCAGCATGTAATCATAGGCTGTGAACCATGCAGGTCAATGTCCAGTGTCCTGGCAGTAGTCACGATGCCTGCATTTTCTGGAAATCAATGTACCAACTGCAATTGAGCCACCAATGCAAACTGAAGGGTGGCTACTGAGTGACAAGGGTGATCAGCTGACCAAATGGCTGATGACATCAGTGCATCGTCCATGCATATGTGCACAGAATGTATACAACAAAAGCAATGTTGAAATCTGTTAGAGTAGCCAATAGCATGCCGAATCAAGGCTTCCACTGTTCAGACCACATTAGATGTGTCCTGCAGAGCTCAGCAGAGCAGGTGCCATAATTGTTTGTGATTTGCTGCATGAGTCAACACCATATGATCACGAGAGAATAGTCATTGTGGGATTGTCCAAGTGTTCGGCCAGGTTTTAATTGTCCAACATTTCCTGGGTAATTATCCAAGTAAATACTGCGGATCAGTCCCAAGTATCCAACCGTGGTTCAGGGTCCTGGGCAGCAGGGGAATTGCTCATTGGAAGTTTAAACTTCCTGGGCAAATCTCATGTGGGTCCGCACATCAAGCCGTCCATAAGGACCTGACACAATGACCTGGAGATGGGTCCATTGAAACTGTGTAACACCCTGAAATGCAATTAGAAATGTCAGATATAATTTTCCAAATTTACCCTCTGGAAGAGAGTCTTATTTGCCAGCCATACAGAGTTAGGAAATTGCTGTCACAGGGGCAGGATTCTCCATCGGCTGACGGCGGAATTTGGAAACACGATTGGGTGGAGAATCCGCCGTCAGCCGAAAATCAGGCGTCAAGTGGAATGCCATGCTCCGGTCTCTCAACAGTGGCATGAATATGTTCTGTACCGCACGCCGGCATGGGCTTGCAAACTGTATGGTAAAGGCCTTTGACATATCACTAACTGGCCTGACCCAGCATTTTCTGGGCCTTCCGCGATGCTCCACCTCCGCCAGGAAGAATTATCGACGGTGAGGTTCACTTGCGGTATTTCAAATCGGGAAACAGACACCGTGGCGGGAGGGGCTACAAACAGTGTCAAACATCGCTATAGTGCACTGATAGTTGTGCCGCTGGATGGGAGGCGTCTTCCAGGGCCGGCGAGAGTAGCGGGGCATGGCTAGGAAGTGGGCCATGGGGTTGGGGTGGCCTGTACGGACCGCTATTCCTGCAGCCTGCAAGGCAATTCAGCTGCACACGCTGCTGGCTGCCTACTGGGAACTTAGCGCCATAGGTCATATGGATGCCCCCCTCCCCCCTCCTCCCCTCCCCCCCCCCCCCCTCAGTACGCTGTGGCCCAAGCCGACCCATCAATGGGTAGGGCGCGCTCCAGTGCAACCAGTGCCATCAGCTTTGCTGGGATGAGGGGAAGCATGCATCGAAATTGCGTGAGATCTACATGGTGCGAGCCCATTAATGGGACCTGAATCACTCCGGTAGGGACTGGCATCACTTGCGTCAAAGTAGAACACTCACAATTCAGTCACGGCGTCAGCACAGTCTCTCAAACGGAGAATTTGCCCCATGATTTTCCATTCACTCGACTTCTTCATTAGTGTGTGCGTGTGTATTAATATATGTGTATTAATATACCAAATAGGCCCAATGATACCAGGGGAGCTACTTCAATGAACCATTAAAAAAAAATTTAGACAATTATTTTTTTTTCCAATTAAGGGGCAATTTAGCGTGGCAAATTCACTTACCCTGCACATCTTTGGTTTGTGGGGGTGAGATCCTCGCAGACACGGGAGAATGTACAAACTCCACACGGGCAGTGACCTGGGGCTGGGATCGAACCCAGGCCTTCGGCATTGTGAGGCAGCAGTGCTAACCACTGGGCCACCGTGCCGCCCTTGCTTCAATGAACCATAATGTTGTTAAATTCTCCTCAAAAAGTTTGGCGCAGGGTATCATAGGTATGCCCAGAAATTCTGCGAATAGCATTCCACCCTCATCTATTAATTTTATAGATATGATAATATCAGCATTGTATTATTGCACCAAGACTAATGGAATTACACTATTAAATCCATTACAACATAGTAAAATCAATAACAATAAAATACTGACCAGCACTGTATGGGATCCCATAGCCACCTGCAGTATAATAAGAATAATAATGTCAGTCATACAAATCAATAAAATCCAGATTAGATTCGATTACACCCAGGATGGAGTCTGAAAAGCACTTGTAAAATATAACAAAACTGAAAGAATGGCCACCGTATCGTCATAACGCAACATTGTATGATGGAAGGAATTTGAAAAATGCTCCATTGCTATCCATCAACCCTCAGCTGCTGAATCCTGGTCGAGTCTGTAGAATTTTAAACTTGAGACAAGCGTGGAAAGCAAACATTTGTAGAAATGTAGCAGCACAAGAAAAAGTTAACAAGCAACTAACCGATAAGTAGTTGACGATCTTTTTAAATAGAATTGGTGGAGGATCTTTCGTGTTGCTAAATAAGTGAGGTCAAGGAAAGGTGTTGGCTGGATTTTCAAGCTCCAAGGGTGCCAAATCAGTACTGCATGCTGATTCACATCATTACATTGGCAGATGGTGCGTGGTCACTGTACGTGCTTTCATTCCTGCACGATTATGGTGTGTGGTGTGTTCACCATTCAAGTGTTTATGTGCCACAGTTGCCATTTTGGAGAACGAGGCCATTAACTGTGCTTACAAGGTCAATTTTTCATCTCCTGATTCCAAATTAAGATAATATGCTCTTCTCCTGGAAATAAGCCCCACATTCTCCAACTCTGCTAGATCTACACCCGTCACAATCCCCAACTCTGCTTGATCTACACCCTTCACATTCTCCAAATCTACCAGGTTCACACCCCTCACATTCTCCAACTCTGCCAGATCTACACCCCTCAAATGCTCCAACTCTACCAGATCTACACCCGCCATATTCTCCAACTCAACCAGATCTACACCCCTCACATTCCCCAACTCTACCAGATCTACACCCCTCACATTCCCCAACTCTACCAGATCTACACCCCTCACATTCCCCAACTCTACCAGATTCACACCCGTCACATTCCCCAACTCTACCAGACCTACACCCCTCACATTCCCCAACTCTACCAGGTCCACACACCTTACATTCCCCAACTCTGCTAGATCTACACCCGTCACATTCCCCAACTCTGCTCGATCTAAACCCCTCACATTCTCCAACTCTGCTGGATCTACACCCATCACATTCTCCAACGCTGCTCGATCGACCCCCCTCACATTTTCCAAATCTGCGAGATCTACACCCCTCACATTCCCCAACTCTGCTAGATCCACACCCCTCACATTCTCCAACTCTGCTAGACCGACAGCCCTCACATTCTCCAACTCTCCTCGATCTACACCCCTCACATTCTCCAACTCTGCTGGATCTACACCCCTCACATTCTCCAACGCTGCTCGATCGACCCCCCTCACATTTTCCAAATCTGCGAGATCTACACCCCTCACATTCCCCAACTCTGCTAGATCCACACCCATCACATTCCCCAACTCCGCTAGATCCACACCCCTCACATTCTCCAACTCTGCTACATCTACATCCCTCACATTCTCCAACTCTGCTAGATCTACACCCCTCACATTCTCCAACTCTGCTAGATCCACACCCCTCACATTCTCCAACTCTGCTCGATCTACACACCTCACATTCTCCAACTCTGCTAGATCCACACCCCTCACATTCCCCGACTCTGCTAGATCTACACCCCTCACATTCTCCAACTCTGCTGGATCTACACCCCTCACATTCTCCAACTCTGCTAGATCCACACCCCTCACATTCTCCAACTCTGCTCGATCTACATACCTCACATTCTCCAACTCTGCTAGATCTACACCCCTCCCATTCCCTGACTCTGCTAGATCTACACCCCTCACATTCTCCAACTCTGCTAGATCCACACCCCTCACATTCCCCAACTCTGCTAGATCTACACCCCTCACATTCCCCAACTCTGCTAGATCTACACCCCTCACATTCCCCAACTCTGCTTGATCCACACCCCTCACATTCTCCAACTCTGCTAGATCGACACCCCTCACATTCTCCAACTCTGCTAGATCTACACCCCTCACATTCCCCAACTCTGCTTGATCCACACCCCTCACATTCTCCAACTCTGCTAGACCGACAGCCCTCACATTCTCCAACTCTCCTCGATCTACACCCCTCACATTCTCCAACTCTGCTAGATCCACACCCCTCACATTCCCCAACTCTGCTAGATCTACACCCCTCACATTCCCCAACTCTGCCAGATCTACATCCCTCACATTCTCCAACTCTGCTAGATCCACACCCCTCACATTCTCCAACTCTGCTAGATCTTCACCCCTCACATTCTCCAACTCTCCTCGATCAACACCCCTCACATTCTCCAACTCTGCTAGATCCACACCCCTCACATTCTCCAACACTGCTAGATCTATACCCCTCACATTCCCCAACTCTACCAGATCTATACCCCTCACATTCTCCAGCTCTTCCAGATTTACACCTCTCACCTTCTCCAACTCTGCTAGATCTACACATCTCACATTCTCCAACTCTGCTAGATATACATCGCTCACAATCTCCAACCCTGCTGGATCTACACCCTTCACATTCTCCAAATCTACCAGGTTCACACCCCTCACATTCTCCAACTCTGCCAGATCTACACCCCTCAAATGCTCCAACTCTACCAGATCTACACCCGCCATATTCTCCAACTCAACCAGATCTACACCCCTCACATTCCCCAACTCTACCAGATCTACACCCTCACATTCCCCAACTCTACCAGATCTACACCCCTCACATTCCCCAACTCTACCAGATTCACACCCGTCACATTCCCCAACTCTACCAGATCTACACCCCTCACATTCCCCAACTCTACCAGGTCCACACACCTTACATTCCCCAACTCTGCTAGATCTACACCCGTCACATTCCCCAACTCTGCTCGATCTAAACCCCTCACATTCTCCAACTCTGCTGGATCTACACCCATCACATTCTCCAACGCTGCTCGATCGACCCCCCTCACATTTTCCAAATCTGCGAGATCTACACCCCTCACATTCTCCAACTCTGCTAGACCGACAGCCCTCACATTCTCCAACTCTCCTCGATCTACACCCCTCACATTCCCCAACTCTGCTAGATCCACACCCAACACATTCCCCAACTCCGCTAGATCCACACCCCTCACATTCTCCAACTCTGCTACATCTACATCCCTCACATTCTCCAACTCTGCTAGATCTACACCCCTCACATTCTCCAACTCTGCTAGATCCACACCCCTCACATTCTCCAACTCTGCTCGATCTACACACCTCACATTCTCCAACTCTACTAGATCCACACCCCTCACATTCCCCGACTCTGCTAGATCTACACCCCTCACATTCTCCAACTCTGCTGGATCTACACCCCTCACATTCTCCAACTCTGCTAGATCCACACCCCTCACATTCTCCAACTCTGCTCGATCTACATACCTCACATTCTCCAACTCTGCTAGATCTACACCCCTCTCATTCCCTGACTCTGCTAGATCTACACCCCTCACATTCTCCAACTCTGCTAGATCCACACCCCTCACATTCCCCAACTCTGCTAGATCTACACCCCTCACATTCCCCAACTCTGCTAGATCTACACCCCTCACATTCCTCAACTCTGCTTGATCCACACCCCTCACATTCTCCAACTCTGCTAGATCGACACCCCTCACATTCTCCAACTCTGCTAGATCTACACCCCTCACATTCCCCAACTCTGCTTGATCCACACCCCTCACATTCTCCAACTCTGCTAGACCGACAGCCCTCACATTCTCCAACTCTCCTCGATCTACACCCCTCACATTCTCCAACTCTGCTAGATCCACACCCCTCACATTCCCCAACTCTGCTAGATCTACACCCCTCACATTCCCCAACTCTGCCAGATCTACATCCCTCACATTCTCCAACTCTGCTAGATCCACACCCCTCACATTCTCCAACTCTGCTAGATCTTCACCCCTCACATTCTCCAACTCTCCTCGATCAACACCCCTCACATTCTCCAACTCTGCTAGATCCACACCCCTCACATTCTCCAACACTGCTAGATCTATACCCCTCACATTCCCCAACTCTACCAGATCTATACCCCTCACATTCTCCAGCTCTTCCAGATTTACACCTCTCACCTTCTCCAACTCTGTTAGATCTACACATCTCACATTCTCCAACTCTGCTAGATATACATCGCTCACAATCTCCAACCCTGCTGGATCTACACCCTTCACAATCACCAACTCTACCAGATTCACACTGCTCACATTCTCCAACTCTGCTCCATTTACACACATCACATTCTCCAACTCTGCTGGATCTGCACACCTCACATTCTCCAACTCTGCTAGATTTACACCCCTCACATTCTCCAAGTCTGCTTGATCTACACCCCTCACTTTCTCCAACTATGCCAGATCTATACCCCTCACATTCCCCGACTCTGCTAGATCTCCACCCCTCACATTCCCTATCTCTGCTTAATCTACACACCCCACATTCTCCAACCCTGCTAGATCTACACAGGACACATTCCCCAACTCTGCCAGATCTACAAACCCCACATTCTTCAACTCTGCTAGATCTACACACCTCACATTCCCAGCACTACTAGGTCTACATCCCCTCACATTCTCCACCTCTGCTCGATCTACACCCCTCACATTCTCCAACTCTGCTCGATCTACACCCCTCACATTCTCCAACTCTTCCAGATTTACACCCCTCACATTCTCCAACTCTGCTAGATCCGCACCCCTCACATTCTCCAACTCTGCTCGATCTACACCCCTCACATTCTCCAACTCTGCTCGATCTACACCCCTCACATTCTCCAACACTGCTAGATCCACACCCCTCATATTCTCCAACTCTGCTAGATCTACACACCTCACATTCCCAGCACTACTAGATCTACATCCCCTTACATTCTCCAACTCGGCTAGGTCTACAACCCTCACATTCTCCAACTCTGCTAGATCTACACCCCTCACATTCTCCAACTCTGCTAGATCCACACCCCTCACATTCCCCAACTCTGCTAGATCTACACCCCTCACATTCCCCAACTCTGCTAGATCTACACCCCTCACATTCCCCAACTCTGCTTGATCCACACCCCTCACATTCTCCAACTCTGCTAGATCGACACCCCTCACATTCTCCAACTCTGCTAGATCTACAGCCCTCACATTCCCCAACTCTGCTTGATCCACACCCCTCACATTCTCCAAGTCTGCTAGACCGACAGCCCTCACATTCTCCAACTCTCCTCGATCTACACCCCTCACATTCCCCAACTCTGCTAGATCCACACCCCTCACATTCCCCAACTCTGCCAGATCTACATCCCTCACATTCTCCAACTCTGCTAGATCCACACCCCTCACATTCTCCAACTCTGCTAGATCTTCACCCCTCACATTCTCCAACTCTCCTCGATCAACACCCCTCACATTCTCCAACTCTGCTAGATCCACACCCCTCACATTCTCCAACACTGCTAGATCTATACCCCTCACATTCCCCAACTCTACCAGATCTATACCCCTCACATTCTCCAGCTCTTCCAGATTTACACCTCTCACCTTCTCCAACTCTGCTAGATCTACACATCTCACATTCTCCAACTCTGCTAGATATACATCGCTCACAATCTCCAACCCTGCTGGATCTACACCCTTCACAATCACCAACACTACCAGATTCACACTGCTCACATTCTCCAACTCTGCTCCATTTACACACATCACATTCTCCAACTCTGCTGGATCTGCACACCTCACATTCTCCAACTCTGCTAGATTTACACCCCTCACATTCTCCAAGTCTGCTTGATCTACACCCCTCACTTTCTCCAACTCTGCCAGATCTACACCCCTCACATTCCCCGACTCTGCTAGATCTCCACCCCTCACATTCCCCAACTCTGCTTAATCTACACACCCCACATTCTCCAACCCTGCTAGATCTACACAGCACACATTCCCCAACTCTGCCAGATCTACAAACACCACGGGCGTCATTCTCCGACCCCCCGCCGGGTCGGAGAATGGCCGTTGGCCGCCGTGAATCCCGCCCCCGCCCCCGCCGAAGTCTCCGAAGGGAGAAAAGTCGGCGGGGCGTTAATGGCGCCGCTGCCGCGGAGAATGTCACGGGCCTGCGCAAGGCAGCCGATTTTCGGCCTGCCGATATTCTCCCTTCCGGATGGGCCGAAGTCCCGTCGACGTGATGACCGTTCACGTCGACGTCAATCAAACCTCCTTTTCATCGGCGTGACCCGGTGCTCCAGGCTCACGCCGACCAGCGAGGAGGTGAGTGACGGCCTGGGGGGTTGGCTCTGGGCAGGAAATGGCGTGGCCGCAGACTGATTGCCTGAGAAGAGGTGTGTCTCGGCTTGTGTGTGTGTGCGGCGGGGGGGGGGGGGGGGTGGTTAGAGTAGGCTGGGCTCCGGGGGAGTGCCGGGAGGGGGTCCGTGCCGGGGTGGAGGTTGTGGAGGGGGTCCGTGCCGGGGTGGAGGTTGGGGGTTGTGGAGGGGGTCCGTGCCGGGGTGGAGGTTGGGGGGGGGGGGTCCGTGCTGGGGTGGAGGTTGGGGGTTGGGGAGGGGGTCCGTGCCGGGGTGGAGGTTGGGGGTTGTGGAGGGGGTCCGTGCCGGGGTGGAGGTTGGGGGTTGTGGAGGGGGTCCGTGCCGGGGTGGAGGTTGGGGGTTGTGGAGGGGGTCCGTGCCGGGGTGGAGGTTGGGGGGGGGGGGGTCCGTGCTGGGGTGGAGGTTGGGGGTTGTGGAGGGGGTCCGTGCCGGGGTGGAGGTTGTGGAGGGGGTCCGTGCCGGGGTGGAGGTTGGGGGTTGTGGAGGGGGTCCGTGCCGGGGTGGAGGTTGGGGGGGGGGGTCCGTGCCGGGGTGGAGGTTGGGGGTTGTGGAGGGGGTCCGTGCCGGGGTGGAGGTTGTGGAGGGGGTCCGTGCCGGGGTGGAGGTTGGGGGTTGTGGAGGGGGTCCGTGCCGGGGTGGAGGTTGGGGGGGGGGGGTCCGTGCCGGGGTGGAGGTTGGGGGTTGTGGAGGGGGTCCGTGCCGGGGTGGAGGTTGGGGGGGGGGGGTCCGTGCCGGGGTGGGTGATGGGAGGGCAAATGAGTTGGTCCACCTGGCCAGGTGCCAGCCTCCAACAGTTGGACCCATGCGGTCCATGCCACCTGGCTGGGGGGAGGAGGGGATATGGGCAATGATGACATGTCGTCGTTCCCCTCCCCCCCACCAGGTCGTCATGTTTTCAGATCATCCAGCGATGTTGGCCGCCGTGGTGGCAGCCGCTCATGTCTATGTTGCCCTGGATGAGGAGGAGGAGGAGGAGGAGGAGGAGGAGGAGCGTGCCAGAGAGGCGGCGCAGGCTGCCGCAGAGGGGCAGGCGGCAGCCGCCCAGGCTGGAGGGACACCTGACCGACAGGACGAGGAGGGGGAGGAGGACGTCGCGGCCCCACGGCAACGGAGGCACCCGAGGGCGCCCCGTGTGTACCGGCCCCGGCAGTCATACCAGGACCTCACGGACCGGGAATGCAGGAGGAGACTCCGGATGAGCCGGGAAACCGTGGCACACATCTGCCACCTGCTGGCACACCTGTCACCGCGTGGCACTGGCGGGGGACACCCTCTCCCCGTGTCCGTCAAGGTTACGGTGGCCCTGAACTTTTATGCAACGGGGTCATTCCAGGCACCGAGTGGGGACCTGTCCGGCATATCGCAGACATCGGTGCATCGGTGCATCCGGGCAGTGACAGATGCCCTTTATGCCATGGCGCACCGCTACATCCGCTTCCCCGTGGACCGGGCCAGCCAAGATGCCCGGGCCGTGGGCTTCTCTGCCATTGCCGGGTTCCCCATGGTCCAGGGCGCGATCGATGGGATGCACGTCGCCGTGCGGCCACCTGCAGATAACAGGGCCGTGTTCACTAATAGGAAGGGGACCTATTCGATGAACGTACAGGTGGTCTGCGACCACCGCATGATGATCCTGCACGTCTGCGCCCGTTACCCAGGCAGTGTACACGACTCATTCGTGTTGTCGCGGTCATCCATCCCCGGCATGTACGAGGGACGCCATCCCCGGCTGAGGGGCTGGTTGCTGGGCGACAGGGGCTACCCATTGCGATCGTGGCTGATGACGCCTATACGGAGGCCACGCAATGAGGCGGAGAACCGCTACAATGATGCCCATGTAGCGACAAGGGGAGTGATCGAGAGGTGCTTTGGCGTGCTGAAGATGCGTTTCAGGTGCCTGGACCTCTCTGGGGGCGCCCTCCAGTATCGGTCAGATAGGGTCGGCCGCATCATTGTGGTGTGCTGCGTCCTGCACAACATAGCCCAGCAGAGGGGCGATGTGCCGCAGGCAGAGGAGGGCGGAGTGGAGGAGCAGCAGGAAGAGGCCCAGTCCTCCCCAGATGAGGGGGATGGGGGCAATGGTCAGGGCAGACGGGGTAGACACAGACGGGTGGCTGTCCACCGTTACCGGCTGGCCCAGCGGGCACGGGACAGACTGATAGACGCCCGCTTCACTGACTAGATGGGCGTGGGAATCGGGTAGTATGGCCACAGACCGCACACCATGACAACAGCCGACCACCCACACCCCCCACCCATCCATCCACCCAGCACCATCACCCCCCTCCCCAACCCCACACACCCCACCCGCATGCACACCACCCCCCCACTCCCAATTGCCGATCCACCGGCGGCACAACGGGCCGGGCTCACCCAGTTGCGGGTGGACGCGTGTCTATCGCAGGCCATGGAGAATGATGACAGCCCGCCTCCGATGAGCTCCTGGCTCTACATCGTTGGACTATGTCTGACCCATGGCCACAGTACCACCATCCACCCGGACCATCCCTGCATGCGGCTGTGATACTGCAGCGCACGGTCCCGTCCTCTGCCCGGGGGATGTTGATGGCGGCCCAGGGGGAAGGGGGCAGACTCACCTGGGGCTGAGGTAAGACCACCCCTCACACACACACTTGCGCTCAACGTACATGACACCCCCGCACACTTTGGACAGAGCATAAAGGCAGCTTCGGTAGGTGTAACATTGACTTTAATAACCAAAGGAGTTCATGCACGTGCCCTAGCGCCTAAAACTCATCTGTGCCCTGCACCCGTGCCAACTTACTCAGTGTCTAATTGTTTGGCCTTACGGGCCCTTTGACTACGTCTACGTGGTTCCCCAGACGGTACAGCAGAACTGGAGGTGGACTCCTGTGATTCCTGCCCTCTGACACTGGATCCCTTTGGCGGCCGTTTCCTGGGGCGTCCTGGCCTAGATGGGCCAGGCTGCGGCCCGGGCGACTGGGATGGCGAGCTGCCAGCCTGTCCTGCCCGTTGCCCACCCGATGCACCTGGGACGGAAGGGGGGGAGTCCGAGGTGTCGCGGTGTACCGGGACCTCCCCTACAGAGGGAGCCGGGATGGACCACACCACCTCCTCCTCCCTCGGGGTGCCCGATGGCCCCCAGGCCTCTACATGGGTGGGGGATGCGAACGGACTGGCCATCCGACGCGCCCCCGACATCTGGCGCTGCCAGTCCTGGAGGCCCGTGCTGGTATCGACAGGGGTCTGCAGGTTTGCAGCCATGGAGCCCAGGGGGTTGTCGAACCCTGTCTGCGACAGTGCGACGCCAGCTCGCACATGGCCACTGGCGCCGATGCCCTCAGCGATGGCCTGCTGAGACTGGGCCATGGCCTGCAGAGACTGGGCCATGGCCTGCAGAGACTGGGCTATGGCCTGCTGAGACTGGGCCATGGCCTGCTGAGACTGGGCTATGGCGTTGAGCGCCTCTGCCATCTGGCGCTGGCACTGGCTCATGGCCTCCTGTGAGAGGGCAGCCATTTCCTGGGCCACAGACGCCGCCTGCACGGAAGGCCCCAGGCCTCGCAAACCGTTCCCCATGTCTGACACCGTCGCACCCATTGCCTCCACCGCGGACGCCACCCGTGCGGTGTCAGCCTGGGTGGCACGCATGACCGGGACCACTCCCAGCTCCTGGACGCGGGTGGACTCCTCCACCTGCGACCGCAGCCGCCGCAAGCCACCCGTCACCCTATTCGCTCGTCTCCGTGTCGGTGGTTGCATCGGATCTATGTGTGGGTGTGGTAACTGCAGGAACCCGGGATCCATCTGGGCGGCAGATGTTCGCTTGGCCTGGGCTGCCCTCCGACCGCCCGGTCCCTCTGCTGCTCCTACCTCCACCTGCTGTACCGGGACGGCTGTGTTGTGCGCACCAGTGAGTGTACCAGACGCCTCATCACTAAAGTGCCCAACCGTGGTGAGTGTTTCTGCGATGGTGGAGGGTGTTGGTGACAGCAGTGGCGTTGTGTCGTGCTCTTCGTCCCACTCTGAGTCCATGGCACTTTGGGGTGGGGGTTCGTCTCCACCCATCCACTCTGAGTCACTGTCCGGTATTTCGTCTTCCCGGGTAGGGGTGTCCTGGGTAGTGCTGTCCCGGGTAGTGCTGTCCCGGGTAGGGGTGTCCTGGGTAGTGGTGTCCCGGGTAGGGGTGTCCTGGATAGTGGTGTCCTGGGTAGTGGTGTCCTGGCTCGGATGTGACGGGGGCCTGTGGCTGCCCCCCTCATCGCTGGGTGGTCGCTCCCGCACGTGACGGGGGTGTCGTCTCCCTGTTGCTCCAGGTCTCTCCGTCTCCCGTGGTCTCCGAGGGGCATCCTGCGGGCGTCGCATGCTGGAGGGTTCGGGTCTCTCCGTCTCCCGTGGTCTCCGAGGGGCATCCTGCGGGCGTCGCATGCTGGAGGGTTCGGGTCTCTCCGTCTCCCGTGGTCTCCGAGGGGCATCCTGCGGGCGTCGCATGCTGGAGGGTTCGGGTCTCTCCGTCTCCCGTGGTCTCCGAGGGGCATCCTGCGGGCGTCGCATGCTGGAGGGTTCGGGTCTCTCCGTCTCCCGTGGTCTCCGAGGGGCATCCTGCGGGCGGTCTGCATCTGCGGGGATGGGTGCCTGGACGTTTGGTCCTGCGATACACAATGAAGCATGCATGGTTAGACATCAGGCAGTGATCAGGTGATACGGGAGAGGGGGATATAGGGGAGGGGGGATATGGGGACGGGCTGTTGGTGGCTCACTTGCTCGTGGGGCCCCGACCTCTGCATCAGCAACCTCCCGGTCGTCAGGTCCGCCAGCCAGTTCCAGGGCCCTTTCCTCGTGTACGGTCAGTGGCCTCTCATCAGCGGGCCCTCCTCCAGTCCTCACATGCTCCCTATTGTTGTGTGCGCGCTTCTCCTGGGGGGGGGGGGGGGGGGGGGTGGTGGCAGGGGTAAAAGGCAACAGTGTTAGGCAGGTATATGAATGCACGCCATCGGTTGCGCGTGCATTGCAGAGGTTAAGGTTAGGGCTGGATTCACTTGGGGATATGGGGGATATGGGGGAGGGGGGATATGGGGGAGGGGGGATATGGGGGATATGGGGGAGGGGGGATATGGGGGATATGGGGGAGGGGGGATATGGGGGATATGGGGGAGGGGGGATATGGGGGAGGGGGGAATATGGGGGATATGTGGGAGGGGGGATATGGGGGAGGGGGGATATGGGGGAGGGGGGATATGGGGGATATGGGGGAGGGGGGATATGGGGGATATGGGGGAGGGGGGATATGGGGGAGGGTGGATATGTGGGAGGGGGGGATATGGGGGAGGGGGGATATGGGGGAGGGGGGATATGGGGATATGGGGGAGGGGGGAATATGGGGGATATGGGGGAGGGGGGGATATGGGGGAGGGGGGAATATGGGGGATATGGGGGAGGGGGGATATGGGGGATATGGGGGAGGGGGGGATTTGGGGGAGAGGGGATATGGGGGATATGGGGGACGCTCACCCTGCCTGCTCTGACGAGGTCGTTCACCTTCTTGTGGCACTGGGTGCCTGTCCGTGGTGTCAGGGCCACAGCGGTGACGGCCTCTGCCACCTCCCTCCACAGACGCCGGCTGTGGCGTGGGGCAACTCTGCGGCCGTGCCCGGGATACAGGGCGTCCCTCCTCTGCTCCACCGCATCCAGGAGCGCCTCCACATCGCGTGACTCGAACCTCGGGGCTGAGCGACGGCCAGCCATCAAGTCGGGTGTTGCGGTCGGCTGTTCCGGTCGGGTGGGGGGGGAGCTGCGCGGCCTTATGAGCCGTCACGCCGTGCAGCGCGTATGACGCTGCACGGCGTGAACCACTGCGCAAGCGCGGATCCCGTTACGTCGCTGCTAGCCCATTTCGGGCCGCAGACTATCGGCCCATTTTTATGACGTGACGCAAGTGGGATTTGCGCCGTTTTTTGCGCCGATCGGCGGAGTTTCCGCCGATAACGGAGAATTTCGCCCCACATTCTTCAACTCTGCTAGATCTACACACCTCACATTCCCAGCACTACTAGATCTACATCCCCTCACATTCTCCACCTCTGCTCGATCTACACCCCTCACATTCTCCAACTCTGCTCGATCTACACCCCTCACATTCTCCAACTCTTCCAGATTTACACCGCTCACATTCTCCAACTCTGCTAGATCCGCACCCCTCACATTCTCCAACTCTGCTCGATCTACACCCCTCACATTCTCCAACTCTGCTCGATCTACACCCCTCACATTCTCCAACACTGCTAGATCCACACCCCTCATATTCTCCAACTCTGCTAGATCTACACACCTCACATTCCCAGCACTACTAGATCTACAACCCTCACATTCTCCAACTCTGCTAGATCTACACACCTCACATTCCCAGCACTACTAGATCTACACCCCTCACATTCTACAACTCGGCTAAGTCTACACCCCTCACATTCTCCAACACTGCTAGATCTACACCCTCACCTTCTCCAACTCTGCTACATCTACACCCCTCATATTCTCCAAATCTGCTAGTTCTACACCCCTCACATTCTCCAGCTCTTCCAGATTTACACCCCTCACATTCCCCAACTCTGCTAGTTCTACACACCTCACATTCTCCAACTCTGCTATATTCACACACCTCACATTCTCCAACTCTGCTAGATCCAAATAACTCACATTCTCCAACTCTGCTAGATCTACACCACTCACATTCTCCAACTGTGCTAGATTTACACCCCTCACATTCTCCAGCTGTTCCAGATTTACATCCCTCACATTCTCCAACTCTGCTAGATCCGCACCCCTCACATTCCCCAATTCTGCTAGATCCACATCCCACACATTCTCCAACTCTGCTAGATCTACACCCCTCACATTCTCCAACTCTTCCAGATTTACACCCCTCACATTCCCCAACTCTGCTTGATCCACACCCCTCACATTCTCCAACTCTGCTAGTTCTACACCCCTCACATTCTCCAACTCTGCTAGATCTACACCCCTCACATTCCCCAACTCTGCTTGATCCACACCCCTCACATTCTCCAACTCTGCTAGACCGACAGCCCTCACATTCTCCAACTCTCCTCGATCTACACCCCTCACATTCCCCAACTCTGCTAGATCCACACCCCTCACATTCCCCAACTCTGCCAGATCTACATCCCTCACATTCTCCAACTCTGCTAGATCCACACCCCTCACATTCTCCAACTCTGCTAGATCTTCACCCCTCACATTCTCCAACTCTCCTCGATCAACACCCCTCACATTCTCCAACTCTGCTAGATCCACACCCCTCACATTCTCCAACACTGCTAGATCTATACCCCTCACATTCCCCAACTCTACCAGATCTATACCCCTCACATTCTCCAGCTCTTCCAGATTTACACCTCTCACCTTCTCCAACTCTGCTAGATCTACACATCTCACATTCTCCAACTCTGCTAGATATACATCGCTCACAATCTCCAACCCTGCTGGATCTACACCCTTCACAATCACCAACACTACCAGATTCACACTGCTCACATTCTCCAACTCTGCTCCATTTACACACATCACATTCTCCAACTCTGCTGGATCTGCACACCTCACATTCTCCAACTCTGCTAGATTTACACCCCTCACATTCTCCAAGTCTGCTTGATCTACACCCCTCACTTTCTCCAACTCTGCCAGATCTACACCCCTCACATTCCCCGACTCTGCTAGATCTCCACCCCTCACATTCCCCAACTCTGCTTAATCTACACACCCCACATTCTCCAACCCTGCTAGATCTACACAGCACACATTCCCCAACTCTGCCAGATCTACAAACCCCACATTCTTCAACTCTGCTAGATCTACACACCTCACATTCCCAGCACTACTAGATCTACATCCCCTCACATTCTCCACCTCTGCTCGATCTACACCCCTCACATTCTCCAACTCTGCTCGATCTACACCCCTCACATTCTCCAACTCTTCCAGATTTACACCGCTCACATTCTCCAACTCTGCTAGATCCGCACCCCTCACATTCTCCAACTCTGCTCGATCTACACCCCTCACATTCTCCAACTCTGCTCGATCTACACCCCTCACATTCTCCAACACTGCTAGATCCACACCCCTCATATTCTCCAACTCTGCTAGATCTACACACCTCACATTCCCAGCACTACTAGATCTACAACCCTCACATTCTCCAACTCTGCTAGATCTACACACCTCACATTCCCAGCACTACTAGATCTACACCCCTCACATTCTACAACTCGGCTAAGTCTACACCCCTCACATTCTCCAACACTGCTAGATCTACACCCTCACCTTCTCCAACTCTGCTACATCTACACCCCTCATATTCTCCAACTCTGCTAGTTCTACACCCCTCACATTCTCCAGCTCTTCCAGATTTACACCCCTCACATTCCCCAACTCTGCTAGTTCTACACACCTCACATTCTCCAACTCTGCTATATTCACACACCTCACATTCTCCAACTCTGCTAGATCCAAATAACTCACATTCTCCAACTCTGCTAGATCTACACCACTCACATTCTCCAACTGTGCTAGATTTACACCCCTCACATTCTCCAGCTGTTCCAGATTTACATCCCTCACATTCTCCAACTCTGCTAGATCCGCACCCCTCACATTCCCCAATTCCGCTAGATCCACATCCCACACATTCTCCAACTCTGCTAGATCTACACCCCTCACATTCTCCAACTCTTCCAGATTTACACCCCTCACATTCCCCAACTCTGCTTGATCCACACCCCTCACATTCTCCAACTCTGCTAGTTCTACACCCCTCACATTCCCCAACTCTGCTAGATCTACACTTCTCACATTCTCCAACTCAGCTAGATCTACACCCCTCACATTCTCCAACTCTGCTAGATCTACACCCCTCACATTCCCCAACTCTGCTAGATCTACACCCCTCACATTCCCCAACTCTGCTAGGTCTACACCCCTCACATTCCCCAACTCTGCTAGATCTACACCCCTCACATTCTCCAACTCTGCTAGATCTACACCCCTCACATTTCCCAGCTCTTCCAGATTTATACAACTCACATTCCCCAGCTGTTCCAGATTTACACCCCTCACATTCCCCAACTCTACCCGATCTGCACCCCTCACATTCCCCAAATCTACTAGACCTACAACTCTCACATTCTCCAACTCTGCTAGATCTACACCTATCACATTCCCCAGCTCTGCCAGATCTACACCCCTCAGATTCTCCAACTCTGCTAGATCTACACCCCTCACATTCTCTAACTCTGCTCCATTTACACCCCTCACGTTCTTCAACTCTGCTCGATTTACACAACTCACATTCTCCAACTCTGCTAGATCGACACACCTCACATTCTCCAACTCTGCAAAAACCAAACCCCTCACACTCTCCAACTCTGCTGGATCTACACACTTCACATTCTCTAACTCTGCTTGATCCACACCCCTCACATTCCCCAACTCTGCTAGATCCACACCCCTCTCATTCTTCAATTCTGCTAGATGCACACCCCTCACATTCTCCAACTCTGCTCGGTCTACACCCCTCACATTCCCCAACTCTGCTAGATCGACATCCCTCACATTCTCCAACTCTGCTAGATCTACACCCTTCACATTCCCCAACTCTGCTAGATCAACACCCCTCACATTCTCCAACTCTGCTAGATCTACACCCTTCACATTCCCCAACTCTACCAGATCTATACCCCTCACATTCTCCAGCTCTTCCAGATTTACACCTCTCACCTTCTCCAACTCTGCTAGATCTACACATCTCACATTCTCCAACTCTGCTAGATATACATCGCTCACAATCTCCAACCCTGCTGGATCTACACCCTTCACATTCTCCAAATCTACCAGGTTCACACCCCTCACATTCTCCAACTCTGCCAGATCTACACCCCTCAAATGCTCCAACTCTACCAGATCTACACCCGCCATATTCTCCAACTCAACCAGATCTACACCCCTCACATTCCCCAACTCTACCAGATCTACACCCTCACATTCCCCAACTCTACCAGATCTACACCCCTCACATTCCCCAACTCTACCAGATTCACACCCGTCACATTCCCCAACTCTACCAGATCTACACCCCTCACATTCCCCAACTCTACCAGGTCCACACACCTTACATTCCCCAACTCTGCTAGATCTACACCCGTCACATTCCCCAACTCTGCTCGATCTAAACCCCTCACATTCTCCAACTCTGCTGGATCTACACCCATCACATTCTCCAACGCTGCTCGATCGACCCCCCTCACATTTTCCAAATCTGCGAGATCTACACCCCTCACATTCTCCAACTCTGCTAGACCGACAGCCCTCACATTCTCCAACTCTCCTCGATCTACACCCCTCACATTCCCCAACTCTGCTAGATCCACACCCAACACATTCCCCAACTCCGCTAGATCCACACCCCTCACATTCTCCAACTCTGCTACATCTACATCCCTCACATTCTCCAACTCTGCTAGATCTACACCCCTCACATTCTCCAACTCTGCTAGATCCACACCCCTCACATTCTCCAACTCTGCTCGATCTACACACCTCACATTCTCCAACTCTGCTAGATCCACACCCCTCACATTCCCCGACTCTGCTAGATCTACACCCCTCACATTCTCCAACTCTGCTGGATCTACACCCCTCACATTCTCCAACTCTGCTAGATCCACACCCCTCACATTCTCCAACTCTGCTCGATCTACATACCTCACATTCTCCAACTCTGCTAGATCTACACCCCTCTCATTCCCTGACTCTGCTAGATCTACACCCCTCACATTCTCCAACTCTGCTAGATCCACACCCCTCACATTCCCCAACTCTGCTAGATCTACACCCCTCACATTCCCCAACTCTGCTAGATCTACACCCCTCACATTCCCCAACTCTGCTTGATCCACACCCCTCACATTCTCCAACTCTGCTAGATCGACACCCCTCACATTCTCCAACTCTGCTAGATCTACACCCCTCACATTCCCCAACTCTGCTTGATCCACACCCCTCACATTCTCCAACTCTGCTAGACCGACAGCCCTCACATTCTCCAACTCTCCTCGATCTACACCCCTCACATTCTCCAACTCTGCTAGATCCACACCCCTCACATTCCCCAACTCTGCTAGATCTACACCCCTCACATTCCCCAACTCTGCCAGATCTACATCCCTCACATTCTCCAACTCTGCTAGATCCACACCCCTCACATTCTCCAACTCTGCTAGATCTTCACCCCTCACATTCTCCAACTCTCCTCGATCAACACCCCTCACATTCTCCAACTCTGCTAGATCCACACCCCTCACATTCTCCAACACTGCTAGATCTATACCCCTCACATTCCCCAACTCTACCAGATCTATACCCCTCACATTCTCCAGCTCTTCCAGATTTACACCTCTCACCTTCTCCAACTCTGCTAGATCTACACATCTCACATTCTCCAACTCTGCTAGATATACATCGCTCACAATCTCCAACCCTGCTGGATCTACACCCTTCACAATCACCAACTCTACCAGATTCACACTGCTCACATTCTCCAACTCTGCTCCATTTACACACATCACATTCTCCAACTCTGCTGGATCTGCACACCTCACATTCTCCAACTCTGCTAGATTTACACCCCTCACATTCTCCAAGTCTGCTTGATCTACACCCCTCACTTTCTCCAACTATGCCAGATCTATACCCCTCACATTCCCCGACTCTGCTAGATCTCCACCCCTCACATTCCCTATCTCTGCTTAATCTACACACCCCACATTCTCCAACCCTGCTAGATCTACACAGGACACATTCCCCAACTCTGCCAGATCTACAAACCCCACATTCTTCAACTCTGCTAGATCTACACACCTCACATTCCCAGCACTACTAGGTCTACATCCCCTCACATTCTCCACCTCTGCTCGATCTACACCCCTCACATTCTCCAACTCTGCTCGATCTACACCCCTCACATTCTCCAACTCTTCCAGATTTACACCCCTCACATTCTCCAACTCTGCTAGATCCGCACCCCTCACATTCTCCAACTCTGCTCGATCTACACCCCTCACATTCTCCAACTCTGCTCGATCTACACCCCTCACATTCTCCAACACTGCTAGATCCACACCCCTCATATTCTCCAACTCTGCTAGATCTACACACCTCACATTCCCAGCACTACTAGATCTACATCCCCTTACATTCTCCAACTCGGCTAGGTCTACAACCCTCACATTCTCCAACTCTGCTAGATCTACACCCCTCACATTCTCCAACTCTGCTAGATCCACACCCCTCACATTCCCCAACTCTGCTAGATCTACACCCCTCACATTCCCCAACTCTGCTAGATCTACACCCCTCACATTCCCCAACTCTGCTTGATCCACACCCCTCACATTCTCCAACTCTGCTAGATCGACACCCCTCACATTCTCCAACTCTGCTAGATCTACAGCCCTCACATTCCCCAACTCTGCTTGATCCACACCCCTCACATTCTCCAAGTCTGCTAGACCGACAGCCCTCACATTCTCCAACTCTCCTCGATCTACACCCCTCACATTCCCCAACTCTGCTAGATCCACACCCCTCACATTCCCCAACTCTGCCAGATCTACATCCCTCACATTCTCCAACTCTGCTAGATCCACACCCCTCACATTCTCCAACTCTGCTAGATCTTCACCCCTCACATTCTCCAACTCTCCTCGATCAACACCCCTCACATTCTCCAACTCTGCTAGATCCACACCCCTCACATTCTCCAACACTGCTAGATCTATACCCCTCACATTCCCCAACTCTACCAGATCTATACCCCTCACATTCTCCAGCTCTTCCAGATTTACACCTCTCACCTTCTCCAACTCTGCTAGATCTACACATCTCACATTCTCCAACTCTGCTAGATATACATCGCTCACAATCTCCAACCCTGCTGGATCTACACCCTTCACAATCACCAACACTACCAGATTCACACTGCTCACATTCTCCAACTCTGCTCCATTTACACACATCACATTCTCCAACTCTGCTGGATCTGCACACCTCACATTCTCCAACTCTGCTAGATTTACACCCCTCACATTCTCCAAGTCTGCTTGATCTACACCCCTCACTTTCTCCAACTCTGCCAGATCTACACCCCTCACATTCCCCGACTCTGCTAGATCTCCACCCCTCACATTCCCCAACTCTGCTTAATCTACACACCCCACATTCTCCAACCCTGCTAGATCTACACAGCACACATTCCCCAACTCTGCCAGATCTACAAACACCACATTCTTCAACTCTGCTAGATCTACACACCTCACATTCCCAGCACTACTAGATCTACATCCCCTCACATTCTCCACCTCTGCTCGATCTACACCCCTCACATTCTCCAACTCTGCTCGATCTACACCCCTCACATTCTCCAACTCTTCCAGATTTACACCGCTCACATTCTCCAACTCTGCTAGATCCGCACCCCTCACATTCTCCAACTCTGCTCGATCTACACCCCTCACATTCTCCAACTCTGCTCGATCTACACCCCTCACATTCTCCAACACTGCTAGATCCACACCCCTCATATTCTCCAACTCTGCTAGATCTACACACCTCACATTCCCAGCACTACTAGATCTACAACCCTCACATTCTCCAACTCTGCTAGATCTACACACCTCACATTCCCAGCACTACTAGATCTACACCCCTCACATTCTACAACTCGGCTAAGTCTACACCCCTCACATTCTCCAACACTGCTAGATCTACACCCTCACCTTCTCCAACTCTGCTACATCTACACCCCTCATATTCTCCAACTCTGCTAGTTCTACACCCCTCACATTCTCCAGCTCTTCCAGATTTACACCCCTCACATTCCCCAACTCTGCTAGTTCTACACACCTCACATTCTCCAACTCTGCTATATTCACACACCTCACATTCTCCAACTCTGCTAGATCCAAATAACTCACATTCTCCAACTCTGCTAGATCTACACCACTCACATTCTCCAACTGTGCTAGATTTACACCCCTCACATTCTCCAGCTGTTCCAGATTTACATCCCTCACATTCTCCAACTCTGCTAGATCCGCACCCCTCACATTCCCCAATTCTGCTAGATCCACATCCCACACATTCTCCAACTCTGCTAGATCTACACCCCTCACATTCTCCAACTCTTCCAGATTTACACCCCTCACATTCCCCAACTCTGCTTGATCCACACCCCTCACATTCTCCAACTCTGCTAGTTCTACACCCCTCACATTCTCCAACTCTGCTAGATCTACACCCCTCACATTCCCCAACTCTGCTTGATCCACACCCCTCACATTCTCCAACTCTGCTAGACCGACAGCCCTCACATTCTCCAACTCTCCTCGATCTACACCCCTCACATTCCCCAACTCTGCTAGATCCACACCCCTCACATTCCCCAACTCTGCCAGATCTACATCCCTCACATTCTCCAACTCTGCTAGATCCACACCCCTCACATTCTCCAACTCTGCTAGATCTTCACCCCTCACATTCTCCAACTCTCCTCGATCAACACCCCTCACATTCTCCAACTCTGCTAGATCCACACCCCTCACATTCTCCAACAATGCTAGATCTATACCCCTCACATTCCCCAACTCTACCAGATCTATACCCCTCACATTCTCCAGCTCTTCCAGATTTACACCTCTCACCTTCTCCAACTCTGCTAGATCTACACATCTCACATTCTCCAACTCTGCTAGATATACATCGCTCACAATCTCCAACCCTGCTGGATCTACACCCTTCACAATCACCAACACTACCAGATTCACACTGCTCACATTCTCCAACTCTGCTCCATTTACACACATCACATTCTCCAACTCTGCTGGATCTGCACACCTCACATTCTCCAACTCTGCTAGATTTACACCCCTCACATTCTCCAAGTCTGCTTGATCTACACCCCTCACTTTCTCCAACTCTGCCAGATCTACACCCCTCACATTCCCCGACTCTGCTAGATCTCCACCCCTCACATTCCCCAACTCTGCTTAATCTACACACCCCACATTCTCCAACCCTGCTAGATCTACACAGCACACATTCCCCAACTCTGCCAGATCTACAAACACCACATTCTTCAACTCTGCTAGATCTACACACCTCACATTCCCAGCACTACTAGATCTACATCCCCTCACATTCTCCACCTCTGCTCGATCTACACCCCTCACATTCTCCAACTCTGCTCGATCTACACCCCTCACATTCTCCAACTCTTCCAGATTTACACCGCTCACATTCTCCAACTCTGCTAGATCCGCACCCCTCACATTCTCCAACTCTGCTCGATCTACACCCCTCACATTCTCCAACTCTGCTCGATCTACACCCCTCACATTCTCCAACACTGCTAGATCCACACCCCTCATATTCTCCAACTCTGCTAGATCTACACACCTCACATTCCCAGCACTACTAGATCTACAACCCTCACATTCTCCAACTCTGCTAGATCTACACACCTCACATTCCCAGCACTACTAGATCTACACCCCTCACATTCTACAACTCGGCTAAGTCTACACCCCTCACATTCTCCAACACTGCTAGATCTACACCCTCACCTTCTCCAACTCTGCTACATCTACACCCCTCATATTCTCCAACTCTGCTAGTTCTACACCCCTCACATTCTCCAGCTCTTCCAGATTTACACCCCTCACATTCCCCAACTCTGCTAGTTCTACACACCTCACATTCTCCAACTCTGCTATATTCACACACCTCACATTCTCCAACTCTGCTAGATCCAAATAACTCACATTCTCCAACTCTGCTAGATCTACACCACTCACATTCTCCAACTGTGCTAGATTTACACCCCTCACATTCTCCAGCTGTTCCAGATTTACATCCCTCACATTCTCCAACTCTGCTAGATCCGCACCCCTCACATTCCCCAATTCCGCTAGATCCACATCCCACACATTCTCCAACTCTGCTAGATCTACACCCCTCACATTCTCCAACTCTTCCAGATTTACACCCCTCACATTCCCCAACTCTGCTTGATCCACACCCCTCACATTCTCCAACTCTGCTAGTTCTACACCCCTCACATTCCCCAACTCTGCTAGATCTACACTTCTCACATTCTCCAACTCAGCTAGATCTACACCCCTCACATTCTCCAACTCTGCTAGATCTACACCCCTCACATTCCCCAACTCTGCTAGATCTACACCCCTCACATTCCCCAACTCTGCTAGGTCTACACCCCTCACATTCCCCAACTCTGCTAGATCTACACCCCTCACATTCTCCAACTCTGCTAGATCTACACCCCTCACATTTCCCAGCTCTTCCAGATTTATACAACTCACATTCCCCAGCTGTTCCAGATTTACACCCCTCACATTCCCCAACTCTACCCGATCTGCACCCCTCACATTCCCCAAATCTACTAGACCTACAACTCTCACATTCTCCAACTCTGCTAGATCTACACCTATCACATTCCCCAGCTCTGCCAGATCTACACCCCTCAGATTCTCCAACTCTGCTAGATCTACACCCCTCACATTCTCTAACTCTGCTCCATTTACACCCCTCACGTTCTTCAACTCTGCTCGATTTACACAACTCACATTCTCCAACTCTGCTAGATCGACACACCTCACATTCTCCAACTCTGCAAAAACCAAACCCCTCACACTCTCCAACTCTGCTGGATCTACACACTTCACATTCTCTAACTCTGCTTGATCCACACCCCTCACATTCCCCAACTCTGCTAGATCCACACCCCTCTCATTCTTCAATTCTGCTAGATGCACACCCCTCACATTCTCCAACTCTGCTCGGTCTACACCCCTCACATTCCCCAACTCTGCTAGATCGACATCCCTCACATTCTCCAACTCTGCTAGATCTACACCCTTCACATTCCCCAACTCTGCTAGATCAACACCCCTCACATTCTCCAACTCTGCTAGATCTACACCCTTCACATTCCCCAACTCTGCTAGATCGACACCCCTCACATTCTCCAACTCTGTTAGATCTACACACCTCACATTCTACAACTCTTCTAGATCTCCACCCCTCACATTCTACAACTCTGCAAGATCTACATGCCTCACATTCTGCTCTACATAATCGTTTGTATCATTAAATAAGAAAACATGCACAAATCATACCTGGTAATTTAGGAGAGAGGACTGGATAACCAACGGGCACCCCTACTCCAAAGCCACCATACCCTATCAGAAAAAAATAAGAAAATACTCAGATAATTAAATCAGCATTGGATTATATGTGGGAAACCAATGTCTGTCTTCCAATCTAACAGAACCCTTTTGTATTTTTTAAAATATAAGGCTGAGATTCCATTCACTCGGAAAGAGAAGGCTGGTGACATAAAGTTAAAAATTATGATTTATGTCAGGACAGGTGTAGGAGAGACATTTCCATTTATGGAGGTATCCAAACTCGAGGAGATAAATATAAGTTAGTCGCTCCTAAATCCACTAAGGAATTTGGGATAAACCTCCTTACACAGGGAGTGGAAGCTTCTGCCACAAGGAGCAGTTGAGACAAATAATATAAATGCATTTAAGGAACAGCTTATAAGTGCATGAGGAGGGACAGAATTAACAATATACGTTGATAGGGTTTGATAAACATCAGTGTCAGTCAGTTGGGCTGAATGACTTATTCTTGTGCTAAAAATTACATGTAATTCTTTGTAAATCATGAGGCCTATTTCTAGCCTCTGAGCAACGTATGACCAGAGGAAATTGAAACCATACAAACAGATATTTCTGACATATTTTAAAAATATCAACTACGCAAGTGTCATTCACAGAATTTGCATGCTTACATTGTCTTTGGCGATTAAAGTGTTTAATGTGTGAGGTTAGTGTGCTTTCTTACCCTCAGAGGGATTTAAATGGTTCCCAGCAACAAACTACGTGAATTTAAAAATAAAGATTATTTATTATCACAGGCTTAGCTCGGAGGTTTAAAACACGATGAGTGGGATTTCTCACCCCCATCCACCGATAGGATAGTTCGGTCATGCCGATAGTTAATGGACTTTTGGCTGGGCCGCTGAATCTTCTGTGATGGGTTCTGCCATGATGGGGCCAGAAAATCATGGCCAATGTCTCAAACACACAATCACAAACATTTAGGCTAGAGACAGAAGAACAAAACAATATGAGTACAATTTGTAATTAGTTCAGTCTCCTTTGTAGCAGGCCTGTAGTTTATTGGATGAATTGATGCTTTATCTGTGGAGTGGAGGTCATGTAAAAGCAAAGGATTCTCAGTAAGCTGGAGGCTCCTTACGTTTGAATTGAAAGGAAGTTTGCTCCCAGATGAACAACCTGAAGTTGGAACTGATTGGGGGATAATCCTTCTCCCACAGTCAAGGTATAGCTGTATATTACCTTAGCTGCATAATTGTAGCTGGGTCAATGGTTTAGATGGTGTTTCTGAAGGTATCGTCTCTGAACAGCTACTGCTGTTATTTTTAAAAGTAGGTGACAAACATGGCTGCCTTACCCATGTGACCTAATTCAATCCCAAAGTCCTTTTTCCAATAGGTGGTTTGGTAACATCCAGTAAACAAACTGGTATGGTTTTTTCGCACAGAGTTTGAGACAATCAAATTCTGTGTATTTGGATGTCAGTCCATCACAATTGACATTGATGGGATCCATTTCATATTGATCTGTGACCCTTGGATTTCGATGTCTCTGTTGTTCCCGGTGAAATGTGAGTTGTCTGCAAACCCCATTGTCTGTAGGTTTTGATCCATTCTTAAACAATGAGATGTTTTAATCGTACAGGTGACTGTGAGATTTCCTCATTCATTTGATAAAGTTCTGCATAATAGACTTATGAGAAAAGTTGAAGCCCATAAATTAAAGAAAACCTAGTAGTAAGGATATGAGATTGTCCGAGTGACAGGAAAGAGTGAACAATGGTGAATAGTTATTCTTTGGTGTGGAACATGTGGCGTCATTCTCCGCCGGCGGGAGTCTCCGTTTTGCCGGCGCCCAGGGGTTTCCCGACGGCGTGGGGCTGCCCCACAATGGGAAAACCCATTGACCGGCCAGTGTTACGGAGACTCCCGCCGGCCGGTCGGGGCAGAAATGTGGCGGGGCGGGTAGGAGAATTGCGCCCATTGTGTATAATGAAGCTCCCAGGGGCATGTAGAAGAACCATTGCTTCTCATGACATACGTTAATACTTGGGTGCGCTGGCATTGTTTCAAAATTTGCAGATAGCATTAAAATTGGAGGAGGATAATGATGTACTTCAAGAGGATATAGGTTGAATGGTGGACACGTGGCAGTGGAAAGTTAATGCAGAGAATTGTGAAGTGGTATGTTTTAGTCGGAAGATGAGGAAAGGTAATATAAAATAATTTTAAAGGGGATTCAGGAACAGAGAGACTGGGGGTATATATGCACAAATTATTGAGAGTGGAAGGGCTGGTTCAGAAAGTGGGTAAACAGACAAAAAACAAAATAAATTTGTCAAACACGATGGGCGGGATTCTTTGTCCGTACATGACAGTGGGATTCTCCATCTTGTTGCAGTAAAAGGGAGATTTGGCTGAGTGCCAAATTTTCCATCCTTGCTAGCAGCGGTAGCGGAGCTGACACGCAATGGAGAATCCTGGCTGATATCTCTGAAACTAATCCATGTTGACTCTGGCTAATCATACTATGACTTTGGTGCATCAGCAAAACATCCCTTGTAGTACATTCCAACATTTTCCTAACAAATATCAGGCTTACTGGCCTGCAGTTCCCTATTTTCTCTCTCCTTCATTTTTTGAAAAGCATTGCGGGATACAACATTGCTGTTTTACTGCGTGAACACTGATTTTATTAGCAGAACAATTCAGAAACCTGCAGGGCATGTTCTCTGGATAGCTTAACACAAAACAGCCAATGTCAGACAAGACCAGTATTATCAACATTTTGACAGAAAAAGTTAAATAAGTTCTCAATCTGTTCAGGGTCATATATAAAGTAGAAATTACTTTAGACAGATCAGAAGGGCAAAATAAAAATAAAATTGTTTTCAAAGAACAGATACATATGGTAACATTTTGAAGTTTGCAGGTGACACTAAACTAGGAAATGTGGCAAACGGTGAGGAGGTTGTAACAGACTTTACGAGGACTAAATTGGTGAAATGAGCAGATGCGTCATAAATGAAAGTTAGAATAGTAAAGCGTGAAGTGATTCATTGTGGTCAGAAAAATAAGAACAATTTAATTTTGGTGCAAGGACAGAAAGACCTGAGGGTGGGGATACCTACATCATATGATGATGGCAAGATAAGCGGCGGGATTCTCCACTACCCGGCGGGGCGGGTGGTCCCGGCGGGATGGAATGGCGTGAACCACTCCGGCATCGGGCTGCCCCAAAGGTGCGGATTTCTCCGCACCTTTAGGGGCCAAGCCCTCACCTTTAGGGTCTAGGCCCGCGCTGGAGTGGTTGCCATCCCGCCGGCTGGCGTGGAAGGCCTTTGGCGCGACGCCAGCCGGGGCCGAAGGGACACCGCCGACCGGCGGAAGTCCGCGCATGTGCAGGAGCGTCAGCAGCTGCTGACGTCATCCCCGTGCATGCGCAGGGGGGGAGTCACCTCCGCGTCGGCCATCGCGGAGGCTATGGCCGACGCGGAGGGAAAAGAGTGCCCCCACGGCACAGGCCTGCCCGCGGATCGGTGGGCCCTGATCGCGGGCCAGGCAACCGATGGGGCACCCCCCGGGGCCAGATTGCCCCCCCCCCCCCAGGACCCCGGAGCCCGCTCGCGCCACCTGATCCCGCCGATAAGGGAGGTGGTTTAATTCACACAGGTGGGACCGGCATTACAGCAGCGGGACTTCGGACCATCGCGACCTGGCGAATCGCTGGGGGGGGGGGGGGGAGGGGGGGGTCCGCCGACCAGCGCGCCGCGATTCCCACCCCCGCCGAATCTCCGGTGCTGGAGAATTCGGCAGCTGGCGGGGGCGGGATTTTCTTAAACATTGATTGGGACCGACTCTGGCTAGTTGTAGGCACCACACATTTGGAGGATGACAAGGCTTTAGAGAGGGTGCAGAGCAGATTTGATAAAATTGTACCAATAATGTATTCCAAATTACATAACACATGCTGCCACTTGATTCAGTTTTGAGTAAAAGATGCTCCAGACTTTGAAGTGAGGTCAATGTTTTTTATTGAACTATTAGCACAGTTCAAATGAGTTTGACTCTGCTAATCTAAATGTAGTAACTCTGCCTAACTGAACCAGCCTTGCTCGAAGCCACGTGCTGGGGTGTGATGCTGAGGATACACCCTGTCTCACTCTGTAGATGCTGGTCTGTGGAAAGAGGCGGGGTGGGAGTGCCTCATCCCTTTTATAGTGAGATACCACCCCCGAGTGTCCTGACTGCTCATTGGCCGTGTCCTATTCTATGTGTTCATTAGCTGCATGTTTGCATATCATGACATCTTCCCTTTTTTTAATGTTTTGTTGGCGTATGTGAATGTATTTACATGTGAATGAGTCTGTCTAACGTGACTGATGGAGGACGACAGAACAGAGCAAACAAAACAAACATTCACAAGTCCAGTCTCTGAGGCTTGCGTCTGATCTTGGTCGACCGCCGGAGAGGTGGCGGAGGGGACGGCGACGCCTTGACAGGCTGGGTGGAAGCCTGACTGGTGGCCTCGTGGTGCGAGGTATCAGGAGTTGGCAATTCAACATATGGAAATGGAAGGGAAAGTGGTTGCGGGCAGACAACTTTGCGCAGTGCCCGTTGATTCCTTCACACGATGGAGCCATCAGCCATACGTATAACATAAGAGCGGGGCGCGGCCTGTCGAACAACAACAGTCGGGGCAGACCACCCACCATCCGGTATCTTGATCCTGACAGTGTCTGATCAGAGTGCCCGCTCATTTGAGCTGTAGCTAGCTAGGAGGACAGAGCTCACAGCCTGCAACACAGACATTCACCATGTGCTGAGTGCATCGACTGGTTAGACAAGGCAAAGGTCTTTAGTTAAAGCTAGTATCGTGTTAACCCACAGTCTGGGTATGTTTAAACACAGTAAGAAGTTTTACAACACCAGGTTAAAGTCCAACAGGTTTGTTTTGATGTCACTAGCTTTCGGAGCGCTGCTCCTTCCTCAGGTGAATGAAGAGATATGCTCCAGAAACATATATATAGACAAATTCAAAGACGCCAAACAATGCTTGGAATGTGAGCATTAGCAGGTGATTAAATCTTTACAGATCCAGAGATGGGGTAACCCACAGCAAAAAACCGCACCGACCTCCTCAGAAGACAAACATGGGACACAACCGACAGAATACCGTTCGTCGTCCAATACTTTCCCAGAGCGGAGAAACTACGACATCTTCTTCACAGCCTTCAACACGTCATCGATGAAGATGAACATCTGGCCAAGGTCATCCCCACACCCCCACTACTTGCCTTCAAACAACCACGCAACCTCAAACAAACCATTGTTTTCAGCAAACTACTCAGCCTTCAGAACAGTGACGACAACACACAACACTGCCATGGCAATCTCTGCAAGACGTGCCAGATCATCGACATGGGTACCACCATTACACGTGAGAACACCACCCACCAGGTACGCGGTACATACTTGTGCGACTCGGCCAATGTTGTCTACCTCATACGCTGCAGGAAAGGATGTCCCGAAGCGTGGTACTTTGGCGAGACCATGCAGATGCTGCGACAACGAATGAACGGACATCGTGCGACAATCACCAGGCAGGAATGTTCCCTTCCAGTCAGGGAACACTTCAGCAGTCAAGGGCATTCAGCCTCTGATCTCCAGGTAAGCGTTCTCCAAGGCGGCCTTCAGGACGCGCGACAACGCAGAATCGCCGAGCAGAAGCTTATAGCCGAGTTCCGCACACATGAGTGCGGCCTCAACCGGGACCTGGGATTCATGTTGCATTACATTCATCCCCCACCATCTGGCCTGCGAAATCCTACCAACTGTCCTGGCTTGACACAATTCACACCTCTTTAACCTGGGGTTACCCCCATCTCTGGATCTGTAAAGATTTAATCACCTGCTAATGCTCACATTCCAAGCATTGTCTGGCGTCTTTGAATTTGTCTATATATATGTTTCTGGAACATACCTCTTCATTCACCTGAGGAAGGAGCAGCGCTCCGAAAGCTAGTGACATCGAAACAAACCTGTTGGACTTTAACCTTGTGTTGTAAAACTTCTTACTGTGCTCACCCCAGTCCAACGCCGGCATCTCCACATTATGTTTAAACAGTTAATGATTCAATAAAATAGTGTTGCACTGTTTCAAGTGTTGGTGACCTGTATGTGTTCCATGGATCCAGAACACCCAACACAACATGATACCAGGAGTTGAGGGATATTAGCACTTCTTAGACCTACCTGCAAGTGATCTACTTTCCGCCAGCATTCCGTCAACATGGACAACATCAGCCCGCCGCCGCCGCTCCGCATCGCCGGCAACCTAGGGGCCAACTGGAAGATTTTCAAACAGCGCTTCCAGCTCTTCCTTGAGGCCACAGACAGGGAGGATGCCTCGGATACCAGGAAGATTGCTCTCCTCCTAACCACGGCCGGGGACCATGCCATCCACATTTTCAATTCTCTCACCTTTGCGGATGATGAAGATAAAACAAAGTTCAAGACGGTCCTCCTCAAGTTTGACACTCACTGCAGCGTTGAGGTGAATGAAAGTTTAAAGTGCTACGTGTTCCAACAGCGTTTGCAGGGTAAGGAGGAATCTTTCCAATCCTTTCTCATGCACCTCCGCATCCTTGCACAGTCTTGCAGCTACGGGCCCACCGCCGACTCCATGATACGCGACCAGATCGTTTTCGGTGTTCAGTCGGACCCCCTACAACAGCAGCTCCTCAAAGTAAAGCAGCTCAACCTAGCGACCGCCATTGAGATCTGTGTCTTACACGAAAACGCTACGAGTCGGTATTCCCACATCGAAGCGGCAAGGTCCCCACGAGGCAGAACGGGTCCAAGTGATTGAGCAACTCCAGGGCCTCAGCCTGGATGAGGGCAGCTATTTCGCGCGCTTTTCGTGCACTCCCGCGCTTGTGCACGCCAAACCAGGGGATGGCGACGTCGAAGAACGTAATGCGCAGGCGCGCACCGTGCATGACCGCACCGCGCATGAGTGATGGCACAGCGAACGTGCTGCCGCTACGACGTGCGGCAACTGTGGCTCCGCCCATTTAAAACGGCAATGCCCCTGCCAAATCTCGACAATGCCTACGATGTGGCAGACTTGGCCACTATGCTGGCTGCTGCAGAGCAGCTCAGCCTGCCAATTCATATCGCTTCAGCCAGCCTTGCAGGAATGTCCGGGCAATTCAACCCACGGTCACCGAGTCCGATGCGGACCTCCCACACAGCAGTGACACCGAGGACCCGAAGGCGCCTTTTCGAGTCGGTGCCGTGACAAAAAACAGGCTGTCCCCGAAGCAACGACACCAGCCGCTGTCGGTATACATCATCGATCCAGACGATGAGTGGTGTGCCACCCTGACGGTCAACCGGTCCCAAATATGATTCCGCCTGGACACTGGTGCCTCCGCCAATCTCATGGCGTGGTCTGACTTCCTAAGCCTTCGTGTCAAACCAGCCATCCTTCCATCTGCCTGCCACAATGGCAATGTCATTGCTGCTAGCGGCTCGTGCCAACTTGAAGTGATGCACAGGTCACGCAAAGCCATCCTTCTTTTTGAAATTGTGGGCTCCTCGAAAGCCTCCCTGCTTGGTGCGCAGGCATGCAAGCTGTTGAACCTGGTTCAGAGAGTTCACTGTCTCTCTCCTGTGATGTCACGTCTGCCTTTCAGGACACTGACTTCAGGGCGCATCTCGACGCCATCATCGACCAACACCACGACGTTTTCGAAGGCCTGGGCATGCTCCCATATACCTACAAGATCTTATTGAAACAGAATGCCACGCCTGTGGTGCACGCATCACGCAGGGTCCCAGCACCCCTTAAGGACCGCCTCAAGCAGCAGCTGCAGGACGTCCAGGACCAAGGAGTGATCTCCAGAGTCACGGAACCAACCGACTGGGTCAGTTCAATGGTATGTGTAAAAAAGCCTTCCGGCGCATTGAGAATTTGCATTGATCCCAAGGATCTGAATCGCAATATCATGAGGGAGCATTATCCAATTCCCAAGCGCGAAGAGATCACATGCGAGATGGCTCGCGCCAAGCTCTTCACCAAACTCAACGCCTCAAAAGGATTCTGGCAAATCCAGCTCGACAAATCCAGCAGGAAACTGTTTACATTCAATACCCCCTTTGGCAGATATTGTTACAACAGGATGCCATTTGGGATCATATCTGCTTCAGAAGTGTTCCATAGGATCATGGAACATATGATGGAAGGCATTGAAGGTGTTCGCATCTATGTCAACGACATAATCATGCAGGAGCATGTCAGTCGCCTCCAGCGCGTGTTCAAACGCATACGTGAGCAGGGCCTACGCCTCAACAGAGCCAAATGCTCGTTTGGTCAGACGGAACTCAAGTTCCTTGGGGACCACATCTCCCAGTTGGGTGTGCAGCCGGATGCGGACATAGTGGCTGCTATCACAGCCATGAAAACGCCAGAGGACAAGAAGGCGGTCCTCCGATTTCTGGGCATGGTCAACTTTTTAGGGAAGTTCATCCCTAACCTCACCTCTCATACCACGGCTCTCAGGAACCTGGTCAGGAAGACGACAGACTTCCAATGGCTTCCTGCCCACGAGCGCGAATGGAGAGAACTCAAAACCAAACTCACCACGGCCCCGGTCTCAGCTTTCTTTGATCCAGCAAAAGAGACCAAAATTTAGACCGATGCCAGGCAATCCGGCATTGGGGCAGTGCTCCTGTAACGCGATGAATCCTGATCATGGGCCCCCGTTGCATATGCATCACGCGCCATGACCCCCACAGAACAGCGCTATGTGCAGATAGAAAAGGAGTGCCTGGGCCTTCTGACCGGTGTGGTTAAGTTTCACGATTATGTGTGGACTTCCTCAATTCACCGTCGAGACCGACCATCGCCGCTGGTCAATATAATGCAGAAAGACTTGAACGACGTGACGCCTCGCCTCCAGCGTATTCTTCTCAAGCTCCGGTGGTACGACTTCCAGCTGGTGCACACCCCAGGCAAAGACCTCATCATTGCCGACGCTCTCTCCAGGGCAGTCAACACACCGTGTGACCCAGCGGGATTCGTCTGCCAGGTTGAAGCCCATGTGGTCTTCGTGGCCTCCAATCTACCTGCCACGGATGAACGCCTCGTCCAAATTTGTCGCGAGTCGGAGGCTGACCCTTTGCGACAGCGTGTCATGCGCCACCTAACAGACGGGTGGCTCAAGGGCCAATGCCCTCAGTTCTACAATGTTAGAGATGATCTGGCAGTAGTAGACGGGGTTCTTCTGAAACTGGACCACATTATCATCCCGCATAGCATGCGCCAGCTCGTCCTGGAATAGCTACACGAGGGCCATCTTGGCGTGGAATAGTGCCGCCGACGGGCCTAAGAGGCAGTGTACTGGCCCGGCATTAATGACGAAATAGCCAACACAGTGCTCAACTGCCCCACTTGTCAGCGCTTCCAGCCGGCCCAACCACGTGAGACCCTGCAGCCCCATGAGTTGGTCACGTCACCTTGGACCAAGGTGGGCATCGACCTGTTCCACGCGCTGGGTAGAGACTATGTCCTGATTGTGGACTACTTTTCAAATTACCCGGAGGTGATACGGTTGCACGACATCACAGCGTCTGCAGTCATCCGTGCTTGTAAGGACACCTTTGCTCGACACGGCATCCCACTCATGGTGATGTCGGACAATGGCCCCTGCTTCGCCAGCCAGGAATGGTCCAACTTTGCCAGGCGGTACAATTTTGCCCATGTGACATCCAGTCCCCTGTACCCCCAATCCAACGGCAAAGCAGAGAAGGGCGTCCACATAGTCAAACGGCTCCTCTGCAAGGCTGCCGATGCTGGGTCCGATTTCTACCTCGACTTGCTGGCCTATCGTTCTGCCCCACTGTCCACTGGCCTGTCACCAGCCCAGCTGCTCATGGGTCGCACCCTGAGGACGACGGTGCCGTCCATTCATGTTCCAGACCTCGACCATGTTCCGGTCCTTCGCCGGATGCAGCTGTCTCGTGCACAGCACAAGGTGGCTCATGACTCCCGTGCAGCTGATCTCCCTGCTCTGGCTCCAGATGACAACGTCCGCATCCATCTTCCAGATGGGGGTTGGTCTGCAACCGCTGTGGTCCTTCGGCAGGTGGCCCCCCGCTCGTTCCTGGTTCGTCTACCGGATGGCTCCATTCTGCGCCGCAATCGACGTGCCCTTCGTCTCGTTCCGCGCTCGTTACATGATACTTCACTGTCGCCACGCCCTCCTGCTGACCCTGCCATGGACTATGCAGAGATCCCGGTCACTCTGCATCCTCCTCACTCTGACGCAGTCCAGCCCGCTCCTCAGCCGGCGGCTCCCGACCCACCCTTGAGGCAGTCAACCAGAATTCATCGCCCACCTCAGAGACTTAATTTGTGAACTTTGTGGACTTATGGACTTTCTGATTTGTTCTGTTCTTCCGTTTACTCGTTTACATGGTTTGTATATAGTGTTCATCTCGTTATTATTGTGACACACTGTTTTTCTGCACCAGGCACCTTCCCATGCAAATAGCTTAGTTCTCATGTACATATTCCTGTAAATATTTCGCACACACATAGTCAGGGACATTCTCACCATACACTATTTAGTGCCACACAGGTACATTTTTTTATAAAAGGGGGGATGTCATAATATACACCAGTATAGCATGGAGCAGCCACACACTGATGGACACAGTGGGACCAATCAACACACACAACACCGCAACCAATCACCAGTGAGAGCACACGCACTATAAAGACAGGGGGCATCAGAGTTCCCGCTCATTCGAGCTGCAACTAGCTAGGAGCACAGAGCTCACAGCCTGCAGCACAGACATTCACCATGTGCTGAGTGCATCGACTGGTTAGGTCAAGGCAAAGGTCTTTAGTTAAAGCTAGTATCGTGTTAACCCACAGTCAGAGTATGTCAAACAGTTAATGATTCAATAAAATAGTGATGCACTATTTCAAGTGTTGGTGACCTGTATGTGTTCCACGGATCCAGAACACCCAACACAACAATCGCCTCGATGGCCTTGATTTTGTCTATGTCCGGGCGCACACCATGCTGTGAGATCTGGTCGCCTAGGAACTTGAGCGTCGATGTGCCAGAACCTGTTTAACTTTAGGCCGTTGGCATGTACACGGCGGAATACCTACTGGAGACGGAACACATGTTCTTCAGGGGTCGTGGACCATATGATGATGTCGTCCACGTACACACGAACCCCTTCAATGCCTTCCATCATCTGCTCCATGATGCGATGGAATATCTCCGATGCCGAAATGATGCCCAATGGCATGCGATTGTAGCAGTATCTGCCAAAAGGCGTGTTGAAGGTGCAGAGACTTCTGTTGGACTCTTCTAGCTGGATTTGCCAAAATCCCTGTGATGCATCCAATTTGGTGAAGAAGCACGCGTGTGCCATCTCATTCGTGAGTTCCTCCCACTTCGGGATGGAGTAGTGTTCCCGCATGATATTCTTATTGAGATCCTTGGGATCAATGCAGATGCGCAGCTCCCCCGAAGGCTTCTTTATGCACACCATCGAGCTGACCCAGTCAGTCGGTTCGGTGACGTTGGATATGATGCCTTTTTGCTGAAGGTCCTTGAGCTGTGCTTTCAGCGCTCTCTCAGTGGAGCAGGGACACACCGTGGTGCATGGACCACTGGCTTGGCATCAAGTCGTAGCAGACTCTTGTATCGATAAGGCGGCGTGCCCATCCCGTTGAACACATCTGGATACTGGGAGAGGATGTCGTTGATGCTGGCCTGAAGATCCACATGCGAGGATGTCGTGCTGTAAACCCTTTGAATGAGGTTCAGCTGCTTGCAGGCGTGCGCACCTAGTAGGGATGCCCAGTCTGGCTTAACAATTTCAAAGCGTAACCGTGCTTGTGTGTGTCGGTTGGATACGTGCAGATGGCAGGATCCCAGTGCCGTGATGGCATTCCCGTTGTAATCCAGGAGCTTGCAGGCAGCTGGAAGGACCATGGGGGGCTTCTTAATGCGTCTGAAGTCTGCCTGTGAGAGGAGTTTGGCAGAAGCACCTGAGTCCAGCTTGAACTGGATTGGGCAGTGGTTGACCTTCATCACTGCTCACCATTCGTCCTCGGAATCCACAACTAGGATTGACTGGATTTGCGATGAGTCTGGTGTGGCATATTCACACGTTGTAATAATGCCCACACGGTAGGCGTTGTCCAGGCATTCATCATCTGGATCTGTTGCACTGCCGGGATCAGAGTCCTGTTGGCATTGTTGCACATTCCGGATGCGCCGTCGTCGGAATTGGAAGCGCTGGCTCCTGACTGGTGGTGCAGATCTGCACAGGGCTGCATAGTGGCCTGGCTTCCCGCAGTTTAAACAGCATCTGCCTCCTGCAAGGCAGTGTTTCTTTAAATGGGCGGTGCCACAGTTCGAACACGTAATGATGTCGCCGTACTGATGCTCCTTGCGCCGTTGCACATGCGCAGTGCGGTTCTCAGACGTCTGCACCTGCGCAGTGCGGATTTTGGCCGCTTCGTTATCCGGTTTGCATCGCACATGCGTCGGGCCCCGGGAAGAGCACGCGAAATGGCCGCTTTCGTCAATGTTGAGGCGCTGCATCCAGGAGATGGCCTGCACACTCTCCGCCTCGTGGGAGACTAGTTTACATTTACTGCCCTTGTGTACTGGGAATAGCGATTTTCAGCGTGCTCATGCACTGTGCGTGTTTCAATCGCGACGGGCAAGGTCATATGCTTGATCTTCAGTAACTGCTCTCTCAGAGGATCAAAGTGAACTCCAAAAATGATTTGGTCTCTGATCATGGAGTCAGTGATATCACCGAAGTTGCAGGATTGCGCTCGCAGTCTAAGGTTAGTTAAATATGAGTTGAAGAATTTGTCTTTACCTTGCAATCGCTGCTTGAATATGCAGCGCTCGAAGATTTCATTGGTGTCCACCTCACAGTAGCTGTCAAACTTGTCCAGGATGTTCTGAAACTTTGTCTTGTCCTGGTCTTCGGCGAAGTGAAAGGAGTTGAATATTTCCAAGGCTGTGGTGAGGAAAAGAGTTATCTTCCGTGCATCAGACGCACCATTGAGGTCTGATGCTTCGACGTAAAGCTGAAATTTCTGCTTGAATGTCCGCCGGTTGGCACTGAGATTGCCGGAGGTCCTGGGCTGGTGAGGAGCCGGAATCTTTTCCATTGTGCCGGTCTACATTCGCTGGTCGTCATGGATCTTGCAGAGTTAAACTAACTAGATTGAACAGACTCCTGGTATCATGTTGTGTTATGTAATTTGTAATAACACAAGCTGCCACTTGATGCAGTTTTGAGTAAAAGATGCTCCAGATTTTGAAGTGAGTTGAATGTGTTGTATTGAACTATTAGCACAGTTCTCAATGAGTTTGACTCTCTGCTAATCTAAATGTAGTAACTCAGTCTAACTGAACCAGTCTTGCTCTAAGCCATGTGCTGGGGTGTGATGCTGAGGATACACCCTGTCTCACTCTGTAGATGCTGGTCTGTGGAAAGAGGTGGGGTGTGAGTGCCTCATCCCTTTTATAGTGAGATACCACCCCCGAGTGTCCTGACTGCTCATTGGTGGTGTCCTATTCTATGTGTTCATTAGCTGCATGTTTGCATATCATGACATAATGTAGGACTTCAATTATGTGGAGCGACCAAACAAAATCATAGAACGCTGATCATAGAATTTACAGTGCAGGAAGGTAGGACCTTTAGAACAGAGAAGAACAGATTTGATAGAGGTGCTCAAAACTATGAAGGCTTTGAAAGACTAAATAAGAAATAACTTTTTCCAGTGGCAGAAGGTTTTAAACCAGAGAGCACAGATCAAGGATCATTTTCAAAAGAACCATATGAAGAGTACACACTGATCTGGAATGCACTGCATGAAAGAATAGTGAAGCAGATTCAATAATAACTTCTAAAAATCTGCAGGGCAAAGAGCAGGAGAGTGGGACTAATTGGATAATTTGAAGAGCTGGCAGAGGCATGCACAGTCAAATGGTCTCTTTGTGTGATGTGTTATTTTATGATTCCAGTGAATAATTGCTGGCACAAATTGTACCTGAAGCTCTCCACAGGCATAATGTATACTAGTGTGTGGAGACCTATAACGGAGCAATGTGGTGGGCAATGAATGAACAGAACTGAAATTGATAGTTCTAAGTTGGCTGGTGCTCAATCCTTCTGATAATAACCAATAATTGAATGGCCAGATCTTTTCAGGAGCGACAATCATCATCGGATTAATCCTCCGCTCAAACATTCGGCCGACTTGACACTGCTCCACATTACTCGACTTCCAAGCCTGGCTTTCCCAGGAATGCGAAGCACAGCCTCCTCGGAGAGCTCCGTTGCAGCAGAGTAAAGTCACGGCACACCCTCTTTTCATGGCACTAGTTGCCATGTGGCTCATTTAAAAGTAGTGTTTGAATGTTAGGAGGTTGGGGATTAGTTGGTTTTGGTCAAGGGGTAGTTAGATTGGGTTAATGTGAGTGATTGTGGAGACTCAGTTGTATAGTTGCACAGGCGATAGTTCAGCATTTCTTGGGTAACACTCCGGGTAAATACCGCCGAACAGGCCAAGTCTCCTACTCTGGTTCAGAGCCAGAGACATTCGCAGAGGGTCCGACGGAGCAGAGAAATTGCCCTTCGGAAGTTGAGACTTCCCAGGAATTCCCACATGGCCATCGAGTCAGAGCTTCAATAGGATGCTGACGTGCCTCTTCAGTCAAACAAATGGACTGGAACATTTGGGCCAATATCTTTATTGTCAGTTAACTATAGTTTGAATTTATTTAGTGCTTCAACATTGAGAAGTATGGCAATTATTTCAGAGAGGTGCGAACAAAATAATAGGCACTGAACCAAAGGAGAAGCTGCTCAAAGGGGTGACCACAAACCTGATCAAAAAGGTGGGTCTTAAAATGAAAAATAAATAAAAATTTAGTGTACCCAATTAATGTTTTCCAATAAAGGGGCAATTTAGCATGTTCAATCCACCTACCTTGCACATCGTTGGGTTGTGGGGGCGAAACCCACGCAAACATGGGGAGAATGTGCAAACTCCACACAGACAGTGACCCAGAGCCAGGATCGAACCTGGGACCTCGGCGCCGTGAGGCAACAGGGATAACTCCCTGCGCCACAGTGATGCCCTTTAAAATTAACACCATAGGTCGAGAGTTGAAGATAAGGACATGAATCGGTCTGATTTATTCCATGCCGACAGTAACTGAGTAAAAGCAGCTTACCATACATAGTTACAGTAAATCATATTTCAAGAAACAGGAGCAATCATATTTTAGGAAAATAATTCATGTCAACAACCTTGGTTTATCTTTGTGAATATTATGCAAACATGAATATTCGTTGAGTGTAATAATTAAAAAGAAAGAAGATGTTGATGCTTTTCTCATCTTCAGAATGTCCCAAAGCGTTTCAGAGTTACTGAAATGCTTGGGAAGTGAAATCATTACATTTTGTCGGCAAATGCAGCACCAAATTTACATACAACATGACCAATCATTTTGTGTTTGGTGGCACGACTCATGGGCAGAATGTTGGCCAGGACACTGGCAGCACTCTTTTCTTTAAAATATGTCTGAACAGGCTTGAAGGGTCTCATCTTAACTCAACCTCCAAAAGGTGATACCTCCTATGATGCAGCTGCCCTTCAGTTCTGGACTTGACTGAACGGTCACCATGCATTATGGTGTAGAAAATTCCAGAGTATGGCTTCAACAAGAACCTCTGACAAAGAACCAATAATTTTACCAATTGAGCCATAAGATTAAATCGAATTACTTAAACTACTTAACCTGAATCCAATGATCCAGCATTCCATTTACTAACTCCAGAAATCTAGTTATGGGGCTGGATTCTCCATCACCGACGCCAAAATCACATTCGGCGATCGGCCGGAGAATCCGCTTTTGTGCTGGAATTGGGGACGTCGCCGTTTTTCCGATGCTCCACCCCCTCAAAACAGCTCAAAACTCGAGGAGTACGCTGCACCCCATCGGGACGGCCTCAAAATGTCACCTGAGGCCCTCCCCCAAAACTCCGTCCCCGATGGGGCGAGTCCCCGACGGCGTGGGACATCTGTCCTCACAACTTTCATGGACCTCGCGTGGCGGCTGCGGACAGTCGGGGGGAGCCATCCGGGGGTGGCGAGGGGGGTTACAGGGGAACAGTTTTCGGCAGGCCTGGTCCCCGCACGGCCAGCGCCATGCTGTACGGCGTGGCTGCTGCAGGTCGCAGCCGTACGCATATGCAGCCACGGACCCATCCATTCTGCGGCCGTATCCGCAAGTGCAGCCAGGGGCTTCACGGTGCGCGGCTGCTAGCCCCCCCCCACTGGGCGGTGGATCAGTCTGGGGGCTGCGTCAACTTTCTGGTCATAAGACCAGACGGATCCTGCGGACATAGCCGCAGAATCGGAGAATCCAGCCCATATACTTTGCACTGCGGTTCGTAACTCTAGGGTCTCGCAATATTCCAAGATTTCAGCCAGTAATCACAGGGAATATTTTGTCCAGTATTCCATTAGCCGCCGTATTTCATCCAATGAGTTCTGATGTTGGTTAATAATTCGAGGCAAGAAATTAGTGAATGGATTAACAGCATGTACAAGGCTCTGTTATTTCCTCTTTATAGTCATTTTATCAATATAATTATACATTCATTTTGTAATGCAATTGATGGGCAATACAATATATTCCAAATTCCTTATGCATAGAATAGGGGCTGGATTCCACAGTCGGTGGGATCCTCCATTTCACCTGCAGCGCACTCATGCCCGTGCATTTCCCAACAGCGTGGGGGTGCCCACAATGCGAAACCCCATTGGCTTGATGCCAGGATGGAGAATCCTGCTGCCGGCAGGGGAGTGCCGCACCAGAAAATGAGTGCGGCGGGCAGAGAATCCTGCCCAAAATATACTGCAATTTGCAAGTGTTACTTTTAAATTAGTTTATAGAATAGGGTATTTTCTCTTTACCTGCTGGGTATCCATACTGACCACCGACACCTGCAATAACAGCCAGAGACACAAATTAGAAAATGCAATGAGGAACACTGTCAATACCACGTCCTAAAAGCAAAATTTTCCACCCTTCCTGCTGGCGGGATCTTCCAATCCTGCTGAAGGTGAGCGACCCGCGCCCGTTTCCCCAGCAGCGAGGCAGGTGAGCCAATCAAAACGCCAGGACCGCAAGATCCCACGGAAGGCCATTGGCGAGCTGATTCTGCCACTGGAAAACAGGACACGGGGGGCCGGAAAATCTAGGCCTTATGTCTTGTGAAAACAGACATCCAACAAACGTTTTGAAAACAATTTACGTTTACTGTTCTCAAACCAGTCTTCTCTGGAGGTTCTACAATACAGCTGATGTTGACCTGCAAATTTTTCAGCTGATAAATATCCTTAACTTTTTTGCATCCACATGGGCATGCAGAGAGTTATTTATTGGACATCTTGGGGAATTGAGGGTTAAAATAAATTTCTTGGTATCTTTGAGCCACAGGTCTTCCACGATATACAACGTGACCATGAAATGACATGAAAAGGAAACAAAGCTCGTCTAATACTTTTAAGGTCTGTGAGCTAAACATAGGATAGTGCCTATGATTGGGCATCCACATCAATTTGCGACCTGCCCCATGATTCCAGTGAAGGTCAACAGCATACAAATTTGGTGTAGTCAATTAATTTCTTTGATTGTAGTGTAGGGTCAAGCAGCTCCACATTGCCAGCTGCCTCTGTGTTCAGCAGAGGACCAAATGGTGTTGGATGGCATGGTAGCACAGTTGCTTCACAGCTTCAGGGTCCCAGGTTCGATGCCCGGCTTGGGGCACTGTCTGTGCGGAGTCTGCACGTTCTCCCCGTGTCTGCGTGGGTTTCCTTCAGGTGCCCCGGTTTCCTCCCACAGTCCAAAGATGTGCAGGTTAGGTGGCATGACCATGCTAAATTGCCCTTAGGGACCAAAAAGGATTAGACTGGGTTCCGGGTGGAGGTGTGGGCTTAGGTAAGATGATCTTTTCATGGGCCGTGCAGAGCCGATGGGCCAAATGGCCTCTTTCTACACTGTAAATTCTATGTCAATGTCTAAGTCTATGCTCATAGCACCTGGTGCAGACAGGGTTCGGTCTTTAAAGGCAGTCTGTCCCTCTTAAAGGGAAGCTGGACTGAATTACAGGGTGCTGCTGTTGAACACTGTTGCTGCAAATCTAAAAGGAAAAATTGAACACCAGTGCAGAAAGGGGGCTCCAGGATCACGGATACAATGCAGGTGGACAGGAGACAAGTTAGCTTGATTCTGCGGAGGCCCAGAAGATCCTCAAGATTGTGAGCATATCGGCAACTAAGGAGGTCAATTTCAGGATCTGCCATCACTGTTACAAGAAGTCTAATGATCTCAAGTGGTCGGCATGGTCAGTGATTACATCTTCACATGACTTCTCCTATCCAACCCACCACCAACCTCCAATGCTGCCAATGCACCATACCTTCAGCTATTAGCAACCCCTGGCACTCAGGCCTAACAACCAGATACTTCACCTCACTCAAATTAACAATCTTTATTGTCACAAGTAGGCTTACATTAACACTGCAATGAGATTACTGTGAAAAGCCCCTAATCGCCACATTCCGGCTCCTGTTCGGGTACACAGAGGGAGAATTCATAATGTCCAATTCACCTAACAGCATCTATGGGATTTCATAGATCATAGAACTTACAGTGCAGAAGGAGGCCATTCGGCCCGTCGAGTCTGCACAGGCCCATGGAAAGATCACCCTATCTAAGCCCACACCTTCACCCTATCACAGTAACCCCACCCCTGAGAATGAGTGACAGTTCCTCAGCCCGGCCCGGAGTTGAACTTATCTGTGTCCAGACAACCTCTACGGTGCACGTTAACCAGTGAAGAGCCGAGGGAATCATGGCTGCCTGAGAACTCACCTCTGATATCCCCCTTGGAGGTAATGTGGCCAGGTTCACGCTTTTGTCGACCTGTTGTAAATGACACTGGCACCCAGTAAATCTTCGCATGAGGGATGAAGCTCTGGACAGAGTGCTCGCTAATGACATGCTAACATGTTAAATTGAGGTTATGGGCTCGCACGGCATGATTCGCACTACCCCACTGCTGGAGGTGCGGGGGGGAGGGGGGGACAAGATTCCAAAAGCCAAACACGCCAGAGAGAATCGGCCGGGATTCTCTCCCAACCGGTCGTACCGGCGCCAAAGTGTGGCGTGAACCACTCCGGCGTTGGACCGCCCAGAAGTTGTGGAATCCTCTGACTTCCGGGGGCTAGGCCGGCACTGGAGTGTTTGGCGCCGCGCCAACCGGCGGCGAAGGGCCTCCGCCGACCGGCGTGAGTTGCCGCATGCGTGGAAGTGCCAGCATCTTCTGGCGCGTGCGCAGAACTGCTGGCGTGATCCCTGCGCATGCGCAGGGGGTTTCTTCTCCGCGCCGACCATCGCGGAGCTTTACAGAGGCCAGCTTGGAGGGAAAGAGTGCCCCCACGGCACAGGCCCGCCCGCAGATTGGTGGGTCCCGATCGCGGGCCAGGCCACCATGGGGGTCCCCCCTGGGGCCGGATCTCCCCGCGCATGATCTTCTCCGCCTCCTGAAAATCGGCGTACTCTAGGAGTATGCCGCGCCATGTATCCACGGCCTCAGGCTATTGCCTGAGGCCGGCCCCGCGATGCTCCATCCCTGACTGGCTGAATTCCCGATGGCGTGGCACTCTTATGGCCCCACCGTCCGGGATCCTCGTGTGGCGGCTGCAGTCTCAGTCCAGGGCAGCCACAGTCAGGGAAGGGCCGATCGGCGGGCAGAGGGGGGCTTCGTTTGGGGCTGGGGGCAATGTGTGGGGGGTACACGAGTGGCCGATGCGGGGCACTATTTTTCTGGTCCAGGCCCATGGGCTGAGTCTGTCATGGAGCACGACCTGGCCGCTGCAGGCCACCGCCATGCACATGCGCGGCCTCTGACCTGGAATTGCTGGGGGCCGTTTCGGCAGCTAGAGCTGCGAGCTCTATGACGGCTGCCTGCTGTAGCCATCTGGGATGGCCACCTCCAACTAGGTACAGAGAAACTCGCAAAGCCTAGCGGGTAAAATGGACAAGCCAAGACTCAGGCAGGCTCAGAGCCTGAAATGTATATTTGTCAGCAAAAAGTCCAGACGGTATCGAAACTCCGTCCAATTAGCATTTTGATGGGCCGATTAGCATTTGATGGCCCATCTTCACCAAGACAAAGGTCTGGTACTCGAGCAACCGAGACAGTCCCAGACATTTCGGCGGCACTCTTTGTTCAAGGGAAACGCAAACAACAGGGTAAGTGACCGCTTGGGACACGCCCAGCCACCCAAATCCCTGCCCACTTATTGGCTAAGGAATCGAACAGAGTGATCAGGGATCACCCAATTAGTGGGGCCCAAATCGAAGGATCGCCCAAAAGAGCACGAAAACCCCCCGAGTATAAGAAGAGAGGTCGCCATGTGTTCGTCCTCTCTTGGACCTGGCGCCCCGGTCACGGCCATCTCCAAGTGCAGCAACACCAGAAGCGAGTCCAAGTTCAACGCTCGCTACCAGACGGATGAGCCCAGCTGAGCAGCAGTTACTTCTTCGAACTCGATAGATCCAGATTCGAACAGCGGTCACTGTTTCTCTGACCTAAGCCGGGTGCCCGAAGTTAAGTACAGGTTGTCTTAGCTGATAGGTGTAGTTAACTAGTAGTGTTTATGTTGCATGACTAATTGTGTGTAAATAAAGTACCCTTGACCTTGAACTAACTAACTGGTGTTTGGCTCTTTGATCTATAGCCGGTTGAAACTTGTGGTGGTATCATTTGATACCTGGCGACTCTAAGCATTAGGACATAGATAACATAGAAAGAAGGGCAAATTCACTGAATGCCATAATTGGAACAGAGCCACAGAAAGGACAGAGAAAAGAGTATAGGAAAGAACTCACAACACTGCTAACCCCCAGCAAAACAGTGAATCTGTAGTCTTTTGACGGCAGTTTTCCTGGCGTAAAAGACCACAGTTTTCACAACGCCGTGGGGACTTAGTCCCAAAAACGGAGAATCTGACCCCACATTTAGATTCCCTAGGGACAGGCAGCTTCGCAAACTACTTCCTGTATGACATGTGTCATGTTCTTTCATGATAGCGTCTGGGAACATTATGCAAACCATGTCGTCAGCACTGCCTGTCCCGGTAGAATCCACACAAGTCTGCATGGTGTTGTTGGAAGTGCCGGTATGCTAACAGAATAGTACTTGTATGAAGCAATTTCAACTCCAATTTACGTCTCCAGAAGTCTCACTCTGCCTTGCTCCAGTCTTATATTAGGCCCTGATTCGAGATGAGATTACTGTACAACCCAAGAACTGATACGAAAAAGATAATTCATATTAATATTAAAGGTATAGCCTGATTTCACCCTTGAATAGTAGAACCTAGTACAAATTGTGTCAGATATGTTGATTGCCATGTCTCGTAATGGTATACATCAACCTGATCTTATATTACTCCAAAATATTACACTAATTCGAGAAAGTATATCAATATAACTTTGTCAGAATTTTATTACCTGGCTTAGCTTTCAAGCCCGTTCCAGTTGGGACACCTGGAAGCACTCCAAGCCCATGATTTCTTGCACCTCGAAACATAACACAAAATATTTCACAGAAATGTACTTTCTCATTTTTTATAATGTCAAAAACATAAATCATTGCAATTTGCTTCAAAAAGTAAACTATTCTGTCGCTAAAACTATGTTAAGCAGAATTTGAGAGCTGACTGCTGGTCATGATGGTGCAGTAGAGGCCCTGTGATCTGAGTATCACAGTCACAGTGAAAGTTCGATCTAATCTTATCCATTGTCGTTTCATGCAGTACCTTCACAAAGGGAGCCCCAATGGGAGTGTCATTGAATAATGCAAATTACAACAATAGACAGGTTGCCAATTGTGGTTTCAAGGTACAAATCAACAGCAATGCGTGATCTGCCCATATGTACTAGTGAGTCTGCGGCCGAAGAACCAGGGGGAAGGAGCGAAGAGAAAAATGAGAGTTTCAACTTAAAGACGGAGAAGAGAAAGGTGAACTGGGAAGGTGAATAATAACAACAAAATAAATAAAATAATCATGCAAGTGTGAATGGGAAAGGACTAGAAATGAACAAGACTGGCATGAATTTGGGAAGAAAAATGTATACGAAGGAAGGATTTAACAAATCAAACTTAGCAAAGCAGTTTATGAATACATATAATAATAATAATAATTGCTTATTGTCACAAGTAGGCTTCAATGAAGTTACTGACATATCTCAATAACCTGTAATATATTCCAATAAATGTGAGAAGCTCCCTGCATTTTTGCCAAGATTACAGTACAGAAGTGTTGTAATGTTACAACCTGTATCTCAGGCTGAACAGGATAGTTTCTCACTTCAATTCCAGCTTAGCTACATGCCATGGAATTATATTCAGAGTTGTTTTGCTTTGCCAGCTCCCCAAAGGTTTTGCTAACAAGAGTGCAGTGTCGAAATTCTGGCTATCCAAAAACCGGAGTTGGAATAGATGGAAGAATGACACATTTCCTCTGATGAGGAGGACATCAAGGTGGAATATAAAGAGGACCTGGAGGGAGGGGAGGCCGTGGTGGTGGGCGAATGAGGCAGATGAGCTCAGGACATGCTCATAGCTGCCGGATTCATGGATGCTGACGATGCGAACCATTTGGTACATCCCATCATCGTCACGTCTCTTCTATGAGCATTGCTGTCCTGTCTGACTGCTGGCACTGCATACCCTCATTGATCAGGCTCATGTCATGGGGAAGAAGCAGCTGCCCATAGTCCCTATGCTGCAGGACGATGATGGCGACTTGCAGTGGGGGCAGTGCATAGATTCTCAAAGAGCTATTACAAATGCCTGTCTCCTGTCTGGCCAATGGCAGCTCACTTACTCTCAATGACCAGGGTCATATCAGAGTTTCAACTCTCCTGATGCAAGGTCATCCCTGGTGATCTCTACCCTTGAGGTTCGGTATCACCGGAGGCTGAGGCTAATGAAATATGGGGGCAAGACCCAGGGCAACACATGCAGTGAGCGCACATTGACAGTGTCTAGGATGAGTGACTGTAGTCCGGAACATTGTTGGAGACATCCTCATTCCCTCGGAGAAATAAGCATGACTGATGTGTTCAGTCACTGTGAGGGGATGCCACCAATGTGCTGGCAACCCTGCAGAGAGCACATGGAGGAAGTTCTAGACAGAGCACCCTGCTTTTCTTTGGTACAGGAATCACTTTTTCTGGCCGGCACTACAGAAAGACATCTCATCAGAACAAGGAGCCATTAAGAGGGTGCAATAAGTGAACGTTTAGTAACAGAGGTGGACACTATCTCCAAGTGCTTAACACCTGTGCCCACACTGTGTAACTAGACCTTCTTAAACTTTCTAATCCTGGGCCACATCTTGGTGCATCCCCAGCAGAAGTGGGGGCAGCCTGCTGTCTGCCATACCCTGTTGTCTGCGATATTCTTGGCAGGTGTCCTGTGGAGGGCCGAGAACCTGAGGGCACAGGCCTGCTTACGAGGTCCTGCTGTGTGGCAGTGCCACCTTCCTCGGCTCGTGCAGCTGGAGCTGAGACGGTCACAGGAAAACGGGAATCGGATGGGCAGGACACTCCAGGAGTCACCTTGGTGGATGGCCCGGGGTTGTGCTACATCTTTCCCTCCTCCCTGTGGGTGCCAAGGGCCCCTGGCTTCCTCCTTGGGATAGAGGGGCAGTTGGAGTGAGCACAACAAGCCCCGCCATCCTCTAGCATTGGCATTCATGGATCCCTACTAGTTGGGAGTGCATCTCTTGCACCATGGAGTGCATGTCCTGCTGCAGTGCAGGACAGAGGTCTTGCACCCAGATCTCCACAGCAGCTGCCACCCTCACTGTGTTGTTCCAGTTACAACAGTGTTGGCACTATCTCCTCTGAAAGAATGCAGTAGGACTCCTCCATTCTGCCTTTCAATCCGAGTTGTGTAGCTGACACCCTTCCTGATGTTCCCGCCTTTGTCTTTGGAACTCCAACAACTGAGGCATGACTGAATCCAGAGTCTCGGCATCTGACTGGAACTCAGGAGATTCCCGGCCTCCAGCAATCGTCCGAGTGCCGGCACGTTGGGATGTCCCTTCGCCTGCTCACTAATTGGTGTTCCTGAGGTCTGTCTAAAACTAGGTTCCGCCGAGGTGTGAGTGTCTGCGCTGGCGGAGGGTATGAGGGATAGCTGTGACCGTTCTTCAATATCCATGTCAGAGAAATCATCCGCGCTGGTCTCAGAGCTTTCTTGGGCCTGGTTGGTGAACTCTCTGGGCTGCTCCCCTGATGTGCCTGTGAGAGAAGTGAGATTTCATCAGTGCAGGTCAGGGGCCTTGACTCATCAGTCTTCTGTCATGGATGATGCTGTGCTGGATCCCCATTTGGTTTAATCGGCGCCCACCTCACCATCGGCACAGGAGTGGACGGCTTCCTCCCCGGCCAGGTGGGCTTTGAGGAAAGAGCCCTCCATGAGGATTTTCATCTCTGGCATCCCTCCACCTGTCTGGAATCTCTCCCTCTTGTTGTATGCCAGCTTGTCCTATATAAAACAGATGGTTAGAGTGCAAGCAGGCCGCATGCCTGGGCAGATGATAAGGATGCCTGGCATGTGTGGATGGTGAGTGGGAGCAGTGAGGGGATGAGGTGACAACCTGGAGGGAAGATGACGGTGTGTGCGGGAGAGCAAATGGTGGTGTCTCTTGAGTTGTGAGTGAGTGAGCTCCCTGTGGATGTATAATGGGTGACGGAGGAGATCATTCACCCTCTTGCAGCACTGGATGCCTGTCCTCCTCTGTAATGTGTTGGCGCTGACCACCGCTTCCCATGCTTAGTTGGTGTCCCGGCTCCATGGTCTCGACTCTGCGCTTGTGTAGAGGACATCATGCCACTCATCGACAGCATCCAGCAGTCTGTTGAAGGAGGTGTCAGAGAACTTAGGGGCAGCCTTTGTTGCCATCGACCCAGGTGAAGTGGCTGGTGAGTGATGGGGCGGCCTTTAAATGGAGCGCTCCCATCATTAACGTGCTGAGGTGATGGCCAGGCAGGTGAATCAGAGGTCTCCCTCCCGCCACTGAGCCGATGTTGATTCCATGCCTAAAATCCATTTGCCGAAGTGCCGTACAATACTGCCTTAAAACCCGCCATCACCAGCGCTGCATTTCTCACCTGCCATTGACCTTTACGAAATATAGGGAAAATTCCCCCGAATGTGCGATGAACAGTAAATGTGGTTACAATTCAGAGTGAGCAAACTGCTGTTTCAAACACTGCTGACTGGCTCCAGGGAAAATTAATTTTACTCGTGTAAAAGAAACATTTGAAACAGTTGAACATCAGTTTTATCTCAGTCGTCCCAATAAAAATGAAAGGTAAAATGAAGACCCCCGAGACCATCCAACCTGTCGAGCTACCATTGGCACACACACGCACACCATTATCTGCACATACCTGGATATGCCCCTGGCACACTGGCACCTGGTACTCCGGCACCTGGAACATTGTAAAATACATAAGGTTAAAAGCCATGTTCTTTCTGCATTTAAAAAAGTCCTGTAATGTGCTGTTCTCAAAGCGATGCGCATCTTTTCCAAAATTCCACGTGGAATCCCTACAACTGGTTTCTGCCCCTGCTGGAATACCAAAATGACTCTTATCAACGTTAAATGACATCCTCTGTGGCTGCGACAAAGGTAAATTGTCCCTCTTCATCTTTCTCAACCTTTCTGCAGCCTTTGACATGATTGACCATGCTGTCATCTTCCAAATCCTCTCCACCATTGCCCAGCTGAGAGAGACTGCATTCTCCTGACTCCGTTCAATCGTAACCAGAGAGTGGCATAGGACACAGAAGATTAGGCCATTCAGCCCATCGAGCCTGCTCCCCCATTCCATAAGGTCATGGCTGATCTAGTTGTGGACTCAACTCCACTTTCCTATCTGCTCCCATAACCCTTGACAATCAAAAAATCTATCTAACTCTGCCTTCAATGACCTAACCTCCACCGTTTGCTGGGGAAGACAATTCCATGACTGGAAAAAAAATCTTAAAAGGGACACCTCTTAATCTTCAATTGTATCCTGGTTTCCCCCACAAGTGGAAAATTTCCCTGGTGTCCACCCTATCCAGTCCCCTCAGGATCTTATTTGTTTCAATCAAATTACCTCACCTCTCATTCTACTAAACTCCAATGGGTACAGGCCCAACCTGTCCAACCTTTCTTCATAAGATAAGCCCTTCCTCCCAGGAATGGGTCAAGTGAACCTTCCCTGAACTGCCTTAACACAAGTAAATCTTTTTTCAACTAAGGAAACCAAAAATGTTACACAATACTCAAGATGTTGTCTCAAGATGTCCTGTACAGCTGTAATAAAATGTACTTTAATATTCCATTTTCCTCACAAAAGATACCACATTTGCCTTCCTAATCACTTGTTGTATCTGCATTACTAATTCTTTGTGATTCATGTTCCAGGACACCCAGTTCCCTCTGTATCACCTGCACTGGTTTCTCTTTCCACTCCTGTATTGTTATCTTTTGCTTCCCACATAGATCTATCCTTGGTGCTCTGGTAAACCCCATCCTCATGCTGCCCTTTGATAGCGTCATCCAAAGACCTAGGTCTCAATTCAACTAATTGGGAACAAAGTCCAACAGCAAGCGTATTTAGCCACGTCTTTCCTGGCACTCGCAGTGCCGAAGCAACGACGAGGCCACACATAGCCCTGATTTGTACACTCGGGAGCTCCTCTTGCCAGAACTCCCCAGTGTAGTGAGAGATCAGGATGCCATTTTTAAATGGCATCCTGATCTCAAAGGCCCCCGATACCCTCCCAGCCCGAAAGCACTATGGCCCCCCCCCCCCCCATTCCCCCAACATCCACGAAGGGAACACCCGGACCCATCTCGCACATGCAGAAAATGTCAGCTTGGCACCTTGGCAATGCCAACCTGGCAGTGGCCATGCCAGCTGGCAGTGCCAACAGAGTAATCAGTTTCTGAATCAGACTTTAGTATCAGTAGAATATATCATCATTTCTAATTCACAGTACAATTTCAATAGAATTTGTAGGAGATTACTTTTATATCTTGAAATATTGCGACAACCTGATTTGAGAATACTTAATCAACTGCAAATACTCTCTGTCAGCACAACTAAAATGAATAGAATATGGATATGATGACTCAGGGTAAAATTAAGCAGGAGATGTATTGCACGACACGGAGGCACAGTGGTTAGCACTGCGGTCTCACAGGAACCAGGGTTCATTTCCGACCTTGGATGACTGAGGAGTTTGCACGCTCTCCCCGTGTCTGAGAGGGTTTCCTCCAGGTCCTCCGGTTTCCTCCCACAATCCAAAGATGTGCAGATTAGGTGGATTTGCCACGATAAATTGCGCCTTAGTGTACAAAGTTTAGGTGAGGTTACGGGGATGGAGCGGTGGATTGAACCTGGCTGGGATGCTCCTTCGGAGGGTCGGGGCAGACTCGATCGGCTGAATAGCCTCCGTCCGCACTGGAGGGATTCTATGATTGCAAAGCGGACTACCACCCTGAAAAAAATATGGGACAACAGAGAACATAGGGTGAAAGGAGGAAAAAGAGAACAGACTAAAGGGGGAAGAGAAAAAAAAGAAATAAAAGATATAAGAAAGTAGAGGACTCTCACCTAAAATTCCAGCTCCGGGTCCAGCCTGGTAGGGATATGCTGCTCCTGGTATGTAGCCAGGTAATCCGGGAATAAAGAAAATGGAAACTTTAGCCTTGTTACATAACAAAAATAGAATTTACTTGTGTATTAATATGAAGGCATGAATTGCAAGCACGGAGATGAAATACATCAATTGAACACAGCTGCTTTTATCACCCTCATCTTGCAGCCATTGCATCCAGCAATGACCAGAGTGTTTTTTTCTCACCAACTGTGTAGGTGGAGCTACAAGTGTCACATGAGGAGATATTTTGACAGAGGACAAAAAGCTCGGGCAGAGAGAGGGGTTCAAGGGAGCTCTTAAGCAGTTGAAGGCATATTAAGCAGTGGCGGAAGCCCTTGGGACCATTAAAATTGGGAATGCACAAGAGCCCAGAATTGGAGGACTGCAGAGGTCATGAAGATTTATAGGGCTGAACTGAGAGGGACTGACAAGGCCGTGGAGGGATTTAAAAAGATGGGTGAAAATTTTGAATCGGACGTTATTGCGGCCAGGAGCCAACACGGTTAGCAAGCACAGGAAGGATGGATGAAAAGGATTTGTTGCAAGTCAGGATGCCCACAGCATAGTTATGGATGAGCACATGTTTGTGTTGGTTGGAAAATGGGAAATCAGCTCAGAAAGCATTAGGTTAGTCAAGTCAGGAAGTAACAAAGGCATGGATAAGGGTTTTAGCAGCAGCTAACCTGTGGCAGTTAGCTTTGATGTCTAAGTTTTTAATGATGTGGCGATGCCGGTGTTGGACTGGAGTGAGCCTAGTAAGAAGTCTTACAACACCAGGTTAGAGTCCAACAGGTTTGTTTCAAACACTAGCTTTCGGAGCACTGCTCCTTCCTCAGGTGAAGGACCTGACCTGAGGAAGGAGCAGTGCTCCGAAAGCTAGTGTTTGAAACAAACCTGTTGGACTTTAACCTGGTGTTGTAAGACTTCTTACTAAGTTTTTTATGGCACTGACAGCGCAGGTTCAAGCTCCATACTGGCTAAGGTAGTTCTTGAGGCCTATTCCTTCTACCTGCCCCATTGTTGATATCATTGACTGTTGTTTAGTAATTTTTGGAGATTGAAGAACCACATGAAGAGAGAGAGAAGTTGTGACAGGAGCATAATTGGGTAATCTTATGTCAGTGAAGTAAGTAGTCTTGTGGACAGAGCAGACATGTGGCCGAACGCGCATCTCAGCATCAAATACAACAATAAGGTTGCAAACAGTCTGGTTCTGGCTCAAATAGGAGCCAGTGAGAATGCCTCAATAATATCAGACACAGGGGGCGAGATTCTCTGGTCCATGACGCTGAAATCGCATTTGGCGATTGGCCGGTGAATCCACGTTGGTGCCGAAATCGGGGGTGGCGCCGCTTTTGCGATTCTCCGCCCCTTCCAAAACGCCGTACTCTAGGAGTACGCTGCACGCTGTCAGGACGGCCTCAGGATGACACCTGAGGATCTCTCCCCATGCTCCGCCCCCGATTGGCCAAGTTCCTGACGGCATGGATCACTCATGCTATTTATTTTCGGGAACTCGGCGTGGTGGCTGCGGACTAAGTCCAGCACCACAAGAGCCAGGAGGAGCTGATCCCCGGGTAAGGGGGGATTTGGCAGGGGTTGGGGTCACTGGGGGGGGGGGGGGATGGTCTGGGGATGGCGAGCCTAGCCAAAGGGGGGTCTCTATTTGGTAGGCCGAGTCCGCGCGTGGCAATGGCACGGCCGCTGTAGGCTGCCGCCGTGCGCATGCGCGGCCACGGACCCGGCAATTCTCCGGCCGTATCTGAAGCTAGAGCCAGGTGTTCTACGCTGCATGCCTGCTAGCCCCCCACCAGATCAGTGGCTGTTTTGCACCGTTTCTTCAGTCATAAAACGCCACTGTTCCCATGCCGGCGGCAGCACTTAGTCTCAGAATCAGAGAACCCTGCCCAGGTTTTTTCTCCTCCAGTATACAATTTCAGGGGCGGGATTCTGTGATCCTGCGCTGGATCTGAGAATCGCCAGGGAGGCGCGAATCCCGCGACGCCGCTCCGACACCAGCCCGCCGATTCTCCGGTCGGCGGAGAATAGGCGCCAGTGGCACCGGCGCGGTCGGAGGCCTCTTAACACGGCCCCCCCCGGCGATTCTCCCCGCGCGATGGGCCAAGTGCCCGCCCAGTTCGGCCGAGTCCCGCCGGCGTCGTTCTTGTGTAGTCCTACCCGGCGGGACCTCGGCGTTCTGGCTGGGGGGGATGGCAAGGTGGAGGGGCTGGGGGATCCAACTCCAGTGGGGGCCTCCACAGTGGCCTGGCCCACGATCGGGGCTTACCGATCGGCAGGCTGGCTAATCCGGTGGGGGGGGGGGGGCCTATGTTCCTCCGCGCTGGGCCCCTGTAGGGCAACGCCATGTTGCGTCGGAGCCAGCACAGAGACGGCAACCCACGCGCATGCGCGAACTCGCGCCGGCTGTGGTGCGCATGGCCGAACTCGCGGTGGCCATGCTCGCGTCCGTATCGGCAACTGGAGCTGCGTGAAGCACTCCAGTGCCGTGCTATCCCCCTGTGCGGCGCAGGATCGCTGATCCTAGGGGCCAGGTGATGCCGTCGTAAAGCGCTCCGGCGTTTACAACAGCATCAACTCTTAGCCCCAGGATCGGAGAATCCCGCCCCAGTTTTCTCACTTGATTTTCATAATCGTCAAATGCCTGGGTGATTTTCTCCTAATACCACAGCCAGAACAGCATAGTACTTTGGGTGGGACCAGACTCACAACCTGTACATTTGGGGGCGGGCGAATGTCAGCCCGAGTTCGCCACCAGAGAGAACAGCGACTCGCTGTTGTTCGCATTAGCGATGGCACTTTGGGTCTTGGCTGAGTTGCGAGGGATTGAGAGAGGGGGGCAGGGATCACCGGAAGCAGTTGTATGCCGATGACCTGTTGTTCTTGACGGGCCCGTTAGAAAGCATGGGCAGAATCATAGGCTTACTGGAGAGGTTTGGGGCCTTTTCGGCCCAAATTGAATGTGTTTCCGGTGAATGTTGCGGGTCGGGGGGGTGGGGGGCGAACCTGGGGGCTCTGCCATTTAAGGTGGCAAGGAAGTGGTTCCAGTACCTGGGGATCTAGTACCTGGGCCACGATGAATTGGTGGAACTTGATGGGGTTGGTTGAGGAGGTCAAGGGGGACAGGTGGGATATGCTGCACCTGACAATGGTGGGGAGGATGCAGATGGTGAAGATGAACATACTGCCAAGATTCCCATTTGTGATTCAGTCCCTCCTGATTTTCCTCCCCAAGGCCTTTTTTCGGAGGGTAGATGTGTTAATCTCGGAGTTTGTGTGGGCAGCGAAGGTGCTGAGGGTGAAGATGGTTCTGTTGTAAAGGCAGAGGCGGGAAAGGGGGCTGATGCTCCCAAACGTGTTGCACTGCGATTGGGCAGCGAATGTGAGATGGAGGTGGCAGGGGCAGATTGTGTCAGGCTAGAGGAGGGGTCTTGCAAGGGGACGAGCCGGAGATCTCTGGTGACAACCCCTCTGCCGTTTGCCTGGAGGAAGTATACGAGTAGTCCGGTGGTGGAGTTGTCTCGAAAAATTTTGGACCAGCTGAGGAGGCACTTTAAACTGAGGCACATGTTGGTGATGACTCTACTGTGTGGAAATAATAAGTTAAACTGGTGGGGTGGGGAGAGGGGGTGGTGGGGTGGGGGGTGGTGGAGATGGATGGGATGCATAGGAGATGGAAGGAGGAGGGGTTAGTGTGGGTCATGGAAGGTTTGCAGAAGGGATGTTTGGTGGGCTAGAGGTTCGTGGGAGAGGTTCGAGATACGAAGGGGGAGTGAGTTTAGATATTGGTAGGTGCGGGACTTTGCGTGTAAGGAGCTGCCTTTGTTCCTTCAGGTAGCAGAATATACGCTTCAGGAGAAAATGTTGCACCCGGATGAGGAGGGGCATGGTGGGATTGGGGATATATATGGGTGGTTGGGAGAGCAGGGCATGGACTAAGTGAAAAGGATCAGGTGGAAATGGTAGTAGGAGTTGGGGGGGGATGGAGATAGGATGGGGTCTTGATGTGAGGTAATGCGCCGAGTGAATTCAACCTCCTCATGTGCAAGGATGAGTCTTATACAATTTAAGGTGGTGCACAGCGTCCACACGACTTGGGCCTGGATCAATGTTTTTTTTCTGGAGGTAGTGGACGGTGCAAGAGGGGACCGGCGAACCATGCCCATATGTTCAGGGGGTGTGAGTAAATGGGAAAAAAATTGTACAAACTGTTGAATGGTAAGGCTGTGAGGTTGAATATGTTTGCAATAAAATATTTTCTAAAAAAAGTTTGAACACCTTTCAAAATGCCACTGCTATCCCTGCAGTCAACGACACTGACACTGGTTTGGTTTGGTTTTCCAGCTGCAACCTAGCTCCGAGTAAATGAGCGTGCAGGGTATTGAAACATTTCCGATTTAGATTATTCCTAATATTGCATGATATCACAGCAATGTTAAAAATCTTCGACCAATGTAAATCACATGTTCCCAAACTATTATGAACCTGAGCCCTCTGCAATTTTGAAATTGATAAAAAGGGCTCTGCATATATATAGGCTTATGAGCACAAATCAAGAACTTAGCAGGAAAGCTCAAAGCATTACAATTTTCAACAAACTATGTGTCAATATTGAGCTATTAAAATTCACATCCTTCCTTTGAAATCCCTCCATGGCCTCACCCCTCCCTGTACCTTCCACCTCTAACAGTCCCTTATCTTCTAACAGTCTGGGATCTCTGCCCTACTCCACTCCAGTCCCCTTATGCATCGCCAAATTACATTACTCCTCCATTGTCAGCCAGACCTTCAGCTGCCTAGGGGCAGCACGGTAGCATTGTGGATAGCACAATTGCTTCACAGCTCCAGGGTCCCAGGTTCTATTCCGGCTTGGGTCACTGTCTGTGCGGAGTCTGCACATCCTCCCCGTGTGTGCGTGGGTTTCCTCCGGGTGCTCCGGTTTCCTCCCACTGTCCAAAGATGTGCAGGTTAGATGGATTGGCCATGATAAATTGCCCTTAGTGTCCAAAATTGCCCTTAGTGTTGGGTGGGGTTACTGGGTTATGGGGATAGGGTGGAGGTGTTGACCTTGGGTAGGGTGCTCTTTCCAAGAGCCGGTGCAGACTCGATGGGCCGAATGGCCTCCTTCTGCACTGTAAATTCTATGATAATTAAGCTCTGAAATTACCCCTCGAAACCTTTCTAATTCTCTCCCCTCTTTTAAAACAATCCTTAAGACACCATTTATCATGCTTTTGGTCACCTGTTTTTTGTTTATGTGGCTTGGTGTCAAATTTTGTTTGATGATGTTGCTTCAAAGCATATTAAAGACATTTTATTAGGTTAAAGGCGCTGTTAAATGCAAATTTTTGATTCTGTGGACTGGGTGGAGCCAGGCTAAAGCACTGCTGGGGCAGGTCAGGAACGATGAGGCATATGTTAAGACATGAAGGAGAGGGGTCTATGTCAAACTTTTTAAGGGAGAGGGAGGGGTAGGAAGGAAAAGTGGCTTTGAATGGAATAGAGGCAATGTCAGAGAAAGGAGTGCAGCTGATGATATAGAATCCCTACAGTGCAGAAGGTGACCATTCGGCCCAGCACACCTTTGGACTGTGGGAGGAAACCGGAGCACCCGGACAAAACCCATGCAGGCATGGGGACAAAGTGCGAACTCCACACAGTCACCCAAGGCGGGAATTGAACCAGGTCCCTGGCATTGTGAGGCAGCAGTGTTAACCACTGTGCCACCGTGCTGCTTTGGCCCAAAGGAAAAAGGCTTATAAATTCTGCACTTGTCAGCTTTGACTCCATGATAGTACTTTCGGCTGAGTCAGAAGGTGATGAGTTCAAGTCCCACTCTAGAAATCTGAACACAACCTCAGTGGACACTTGAGAGCAGTACTGAGGGAGCGGTGTATAGTTAAGCACGGTCCTTTGGATGAGACATTAAACAGAGGCCCATTCTGCCTTCTCAGTGAAGAGACAATTTCTCCTTGGTGTCCTGGCATTTAAACAACATAGCTAAAATAGATTATCTGGTTAACTACCTCATTGCTATTTGTGGGATGTTGCTGTGCATAAATTGGCTGCCGTTTTTTCAACAATGACTACATCCCAAAACAATATTTTAATGGCTGTCCATTTGGAATCCAGTGAGGTCATGAAATTGCTATATGAATTAATGTTCTTCTTTTCCCTATTTCACTCTGATATTCCTTCTTATATAATTAATATCATTTTATTACTGGATCACTATGAAAATGTAATCTGTGAATATGTTACCTCTTCCTGGAAGTTTGGCTGCTTTAGCCGCAGAAGGTAATTGACGCTGTAAGATTCCAATTCCAGGATCTTGCACCCCTGCAATGAAAAGACAGAATAGAAGTTATTCACTATTTAAGAGTCACAACTTAGGTTTGCAACTATGAGGGCAATTTTGGGGGCAACTTAACTTCAATCACATTTTAGTTACCATCTGCTTATAATATGTAATATTTCATCTTACTGATTCAGAAGGTCAGGATCCACATAAACTGCGATAACACCCTACATTGCCTCTCTGCCTCCTCACCTGATCTAAAGTCTGTTCCCGCACATTCCAAATTGTTGCCCAATTTCAATCTCATGTTGAGCAATCATTTCCCCTAGCTTAATGCAGCAAAATTGAAATGATTTCATCCGAACTTAGCCAGCATTTTGGTTCATTTTGTTTTGAAAGCAGCAAACTCCTTACCTGATACTTAAGTAAAGTCGCCGTTGTCCCAAATGGCCATAAGCTACTTCACCCTTTAAGGAAGAGAGCTGACTGGTGGTGATTTAATCTCAGGATCATCACACCTCAGGAGAGGGGTAAAATTGAGAAGTCGGGGCCTTCATGAGTAACCTCAGCCAGTATGGGAATTGAATCCACACTGCTGACCTCACTCTGCATCATGAACTGACTGAGCTAAAGCGGCCCCAGTAAACAGATACATATCCACAGTATATGGCTGAAACCCAAACTGAGCATCTTCCTCCCATATATGTTCCATTACCAAGACCACTCCCTCCTACCTCCAAAATGTTGCATGCCTCCATCTTTACATCTTATCCACCATCACAGTCTGAGGATTCAGGGTAAACCATTTCGGATAGAGATAAGGAGACATTTCTTTACATAAAGAGTGGTGAGCCTGTGGAATTCATTACCACAGGAGGTAGTTGATGCTAAAACTTTGAATATATTCAAGAGGCGGCTGGATATAGCACTTGGGGAGAATGGGATCAAAGGCTATGGGGAGAAAGCAGGATTAGGCTATTGAGTTGGATGATCAGCCATGATCGTGATGAATGGCGGAGCAGGCTCGAAGGGCCAAAAGGCCTCCTCCTGCTCCTATCTTCTATGTATCTATGTATCACTGAAACTCTAATCTATTCCTTTCTAACCTCTAAGATTGGATGTGTCTAATGTATGATTAAATCTGCAGTTTAACGGCATGTACTTTTAAGACAGGGCTGAATTGAAAAGGGAAACTTAAAAGTGAAACTGAGAAAGGAAACCGCCCCATCCAGTTTCACAGGAAAATGAAGACTGAAACTAAGGTTGGAAGCCAATTCTTCTGGGGGACTGTTAATGGCATGGCTGTAGGAAGGTCAAGTCATGACTTTTTAGGATTGAACCTGGATTTCCTGTAGGTCCTGATTCCGTTCTTTCAGCTAGCAACTGGTCTGCATGTCTCCTCCAGATAGAATCATCCCTGTCTGGACAGTATAAGAGACACATATAGTCTGCAAGGATAGTAGCAGGAACCCATTTCTCTCATGGACTAATTCCTAGCCAGAACTCCTTGTCCTTGGTGGAAAACTCTGTGCTTTGCCTTGCTTTTCCATGTTCCATTTGTACTTGCTGTTGCATGATCACTTTAGTTTTCAGAGGACTCAACAGATTGAATGCGGAATGTAGTTGTTTTTTCATCAGTAGTGTTCTGGGCCAGGGTTTAGAGAACCTCAAAGTGTATCATGGAGTTCACCTGACCCACAACGTTTAATAGATTGTGGTATGGGGAGCACACGGCCCACTCTACAGGTGTGGTACAGCAGAAATGGAAAAGTATTTTTTCAAGCAAAACAATGTTTATTCTATGAACTCAAGTTAACCTTTTTAAAACATAGTGAATATCTTAGCAACCATCAATTCAAATACAACCCCCAAAGAATACAACACTAAGTAAACCTTTAAACTTTGCTTTTAACATCCATACAACTTAAAACACCTTTTACCAGACGTACATCAGGTTAAAGTCACCACTGTTATTAGTTTTAAATCACCAGGATCGATTTACAGTCTTCAGATTACAGGGAGAGATTCATACACCTTCTGGCTGTGACTGCAGCTATCCAGCTCTGAAAACGAAACTAAAACACACCCTGCTGCAAACAGCCTAAAACGAAAGTAAAAAGCTGACAGGACAGCCCAGCTCCACCCACTCTCTGACATTACTGCAGTAGTAAACACCCATTTCTTAAAGGTACTCTCACTACAGATATTTATATACATACCCATTTATAAACACCCATTTCTTAAAGGTACTCTCACATGACACCTCCCCCCAAGAAAAAAAAACCCATCAACTTCAAGATGGTTTCATTTTTCACCTTCTCATCATTCTTTAAGAAATGCACACAGTAAATATACTTTTTCGTTTCAAAAACCAACACACGCAAACAGACATAATAAAATAGTCCATTTTTGTTCTTCTTCCTCCAACTGAAATCCGTCTCGATTGACAGTCTCTTTGAACAAGAAGGTCTCTGCGCGATCCATCCATTCCTCTACACCTCAGCATTTCTCTTTAAAGTCCTGATTGAACGTTAGTTCAATCTGATCACAGAGTCCCTTGTAATTCTCCAATACAGGAGCATTGGTTATCACAGCTTTCAGGCAGTCAAATGGCTGTTGAAAGTCTGCTGTCCATTGACATCTTCGACATTTCTTCAGCAAGTCCATCAGTGGAGCAATCACGCTACAAAACGTTTGCACAAATGTTCGATCAAATCCACTCATGCCAAGAACTCACATTATTTCCCTTCGTCTTGAGTATCGGAAACTCCTCAATAACTGTTGGTTTCACATCCCATGTGACCATTCGACCCTGTCCGATTGTATGGCCAAGGAAAGTGACTTGGGCTTTTCCAAATTCACTTTTGGCTAGGCTTATCACCAAGCCAGCCTCCTGAAGTCGATCGAATAACTCCATCAAATATTTTAAATGTTCTTTCCATGTCTGGCTGAAAATTACCAGATCGTCGCTGTATGCCGCACAAGTAAGTAATCCTGAAACGACTTTGTTCGTTAACCGTTGAAATGCCAAATGGCATAACTTTGAATTGGTATATACTGTTTGGACTCACAAAAGCTGAAATCTCCTTTGCCCTTTCGGATAAAGGTACCTGCCAGTAATCTTTAGGTAAATCCAGTTTAGAAATAAAAGCTGGTTGTCCCACTTTCTCAATGCAATCCTCCAAACGTGGGATAGGATAAGAGTATGCTTAAGGTTAACTGCATTAACCTTTCTATAGTCCACACACATCCTTTGGGTACCGTCCGGTTTTGGTACCATCACTATGGGTGAGCTCCATTGGCTGCAACCCACTTCAATTATGCCATTTTTAAGCATACTTTCAATCTCTTTGTTAACCTGTGCCAATTTTAAAGGGTTAAGTCTATATGGAAGTTGTTTGATTGGAACAGCATTGCCCACATCATGTATAGCCATTTTAGTACTTCCCAATTTATCTCCACAAACTTGCCCATGTGATATCAATAACTCTTTCAGGTCAGTCCGTTCTTCTTCTGGAAGGTAACTCAACAATTTATCCCAATTTTTAAGAACATCCTCGTTTTCCAATTTAATTTGAAGTATGTCAAATTCACAGTCATGTGGATTTGGTTTGTCACTTTGAGTTCGAATCATTACCTCATTTGTAACTTGCAACACCTCCTTTCTATACCCGACCGGCAATACTACTTGATGAACTTCTGCCCACTTTTCATTCGCCTGCATATGCAAAAGTCTCCATTTTCTCAAGACATCATTTTACCGTAATAACACTCTGGTATACACTCAGATTCCTCTTCCGTGTATGCTTTCTGATACATCCGTTTTATTTCCACATCTTTTTGTTGTAACTCCGCCAATTTTCCTGAATTAAAAATACCCGCCTCATCCTCCACCTGTTCTTGTTCTTTTTCAACCATCTGATCAAAAATCGTTTCTGATAATTCACTTAAACTTCATCTTCACTCTTTGATTTCTCCTCTTGTTTTAACCTGTGATTTTGCAACCTTGTTACTACGCAATCCGGAAAAATCCCAGGATATTCGTCCTTCAACACTTCAGTTATCTGATTTTCCACTGGCTTATCAACCACAGTAGGCATCACTCCCACCTGTGATCCAGCTGTATCATTACACAAGATAAACTGTATTCCTGGACAAGATAGTTTCTCTATTAGTCCTACTACCACTTCACCACTCTTCACTGGACTTTCCAACCTTACCTTATATAATTGAACGCTACTCCTCTCACCCTGAATTCCACATATCACCACCTTTTCTGGCAATATTCTTCCCAGACTACATAACTCCTCATCTCTTACCATTAAAGATTGACTAGCTCCCGTATCTCTTAAAATTGTGACTTCTTTACCTGCTCCTCCTGATACACATGAGTAAATTTTACCCACACAAGTAAATTCTTTAAAGAGATCTGGCACCTTCGTATCAATCACCTCTTGATCAGGCTGTACAATCTTTTGCACCTCCTTCACTTCACTTGGGCTTTCCTTTACCACTTTAACAAGCCCCACTGTCTTATCCTATTTTACCACATCAGCCTTCCCAGTGCTTTTCTTCAACCACCAACACTGACTTTACATGGCCTAGTTTATTACAGTTTAACATAGACATAGAACATACAGTGCAGAAGCAGGCCATTCGGCCCATCGAGTCTACACCGACCCACTTAAGCCCTCACTTCCACCCTATCCCCGTAACCCAATAACCCCTCCTAACCTTTTTAATCTGAGGTACACTCTCCTTATTATCTTCCATCAGATCATACCACTTGAGTATTTCTCATGTCCCCAGTTTCTATCCCTCACAGGCTGAAACTGATGTTGGAAACTAAACTTTGATTTATGAACTAATTTATAATCATCTGCCATTTCTGTTGCTAATCTCGCAGTTTTAACCCTCTATTCTTCCACATGAGTTCTCACTACATCAGGAATTGAATTTTTAATGCCCTCCAAAAGTATAATATCTCTGAGAGCTTCATATGTTTGGTCTATTTTCAAAGCCCTTATCCACCTATCAAAATTAGTCTGTCTGATCCTTTCAAACTCCATTTATGTTTGACCACATTCTTTCCTTAAATTTCTAAACCTTTGTCTGTAGGCTTCAGGCACTAGTTCATATGCACCTAAGATGGATTTTTTCACCTCCTCATACGCCCCAGATACCTCCTCCGGTAGCGATGCAAACACTTCACTAGCCCTATCTACCAGCTTTGTTTGAATCAGTAATACCCACATGTCCTGTGGCCATTTCATTTATTTAGCTTCCTTCTCAAATGAAATGAAAAAGGCTTCCACTTCCTTCTTGTCAAACCTTGGCAATGCTTGGACATATTTAAATAGATTCCCACCAAGCCTTCGACTATGACGCTCTTTCTCACTTTCCTCACCACTATCATCCAACTGTACAGAAGATGTTTCCCTTTACATCTGTCAATTTTAACTGACTGTTATGTTTCATAGCCATTTTCTGAAGTTCAAACTCTCTCGCTTTTTCCCTTTCCTCTCTCTCTTTCTTTTTGTTCTGCAAGGGCTATTCTTTCTTTGTTTCTTTCTTCTCTCTCCTTTTCTTTTCCCCCGATCTGTATCTCCCTCTCTCTTTCTTTTTCTCTCATTGCATATCCAAGCTGCTTTAATTATTTTTCATGTTCAAGTTGCTTAAATCTGCAACTGGATCTTTACCATTTCCAATGAGTCAGACTGTATCTCAGGCAACTTTAAATGCTTAGCCACCACCATAATTACCTCATCTTTTCGCATTTTGTCAGGTAATGTTAACTGCAATGTTTTTGCCAAATCTAACAGCCTGCTTTTAGTCTCTGCACGTCAGGTACTGCGTGTGACCGTCTCCACCCCCAGAAACTTCAGAGCCTCTGAAAGAGCCATTGTCCACAACACACTCCCCACTTAAACAAGAATACCACACCTGATAAGCAACCACAATATGCTGACCCTTCACTGCCTTTAAGTTCACTAAGCCAATCCAATAGATAGACTTTTATCTCTCTCGAGCCCCCAATTTGTTATGGGCCAGGGTTGAGAACCCCAAAATGTATCATGGAGTTCACCTGACCCACAACGTTTAATGGATTGTGGTATGGGGAGCACACAGCCCACTCTACAGGTGTGGTACAGCAGAAATGGAAAAGTATTTTTTCAAGCAAAACAATGTTTATTCTCTGAACTCAAGTTAACCTTTTTAAAACATACAGTGAACATCTTAGCAACCATTAATACAAATACAACCCCCAAAGAATACGACACTAAGTAATCCTTTAAGATTTTCTTTTAACATCCATACGACTTAAAACACCTTTTACCAGAAGCACATCAAGTTAAAGTCACTACTGTTATTAGTTTTAAATCACCAGGATCGATTCACAGTCTTTAGATTACAGAGAGAGACTCTAATAGAGTTTCTGGCTGTGACTGCAGCTATCCAGCTCTGATAATGAAACTAAAACACACCCTGCAGCAAACAACCTAAAACGAAAGTAAAAAGCTGACAGGGCACCCCAGCGCCACCCACTCTCTGACATCACTGCAGTAGTAAACACCCATTTCTTAAAGGTACTCTGACTGCAAATATTTATATACACACCCATTTATAAACACCCATTTCTTAAAGGTACTCTCACATGACAGTAGTAATGCAGGAGGGGTCTTGGTATATTCCTATACACCAGTAGGAACTTGCTAAGATGTTTGACCAGCGAACCTTGTTTCCTGGTTGCTCTGAAGGTATATTTCATAGGTTAGATGAAACGTTCTACATGTCCATTGGTAGCAGGGTGGTATGGTGCGGGCTTAATATTGTAAATACCATTCTCTTGTAAAAAGAACTTGCAAATTCTTGTGGGAAAAATTGAGATCATTGTCACTTACCAAGTTGTTCAGAGAATCCAAAATGACTAAACACGTCTCCTGGCTTCTCAATAGTCTTCTCTGATGAGGTAGATTCCATCACAGCGACCTCTGTCACTTGGTGTGAGCATCAACCATTACCAAGAACATATGTCTTTCAAAAGGTCCTTCAAAATCAAGCATGTGTTGCCAAGACTCTTCAGACCATTCCCATGGATATAGCGGTGTTAAGGATGGCAGGTTTCTTACTTTCACACAGGAAGAACATATTCTAGTTTTCTTTTCAATTTCCACATCCAGTCCAGGCCACCAGAAATATCTTGTCACTATTTCCTTCATGCGTACGACTCCAATGGTCCTTGTGTAGTTTTCTAACACCAGTTTCCTCAATGGTGGTGGTCTAATCATTCTGTACCCCCATATAACATATCCTGGTTGTACTGATAGCTCCAATATCCTGGAGCAGCAGGGTTTCAGGTTAAGTGCTAATTCCAAAGTCTTCCCTCATACCATATCTATCACTTCTGAGTGTATCAGATCACTCCGAGCGTGCTTTTTCATTTGTTTAGAAGTGACTGATGTGTTGTCTACTTGTTCAAAGTAGAATATATTCCCATTGGAGGAGACTGACAAACTATGTGGCTGTGGTAATCTTGAAAGTCTATCCGCATTATCATTCAGTCTTGACTGTCAGTATTCAATGGTATCAGTATGTGACTCAAATCAATGTCCATCTTTGCATCCTATGTGCAGCAAGTGATGGAACTGTCTGGTCCAAAAATGGTATTCAATGGACGATGCTCTGTCAACAATGTGATATCTCTCCTGTACAGGAATTGATGGAATTTCTTTCCTGCAAAAATGATCCCTGATGCTTCCCTTTTAATCTGGGCCGAGCTTTGCTCAAGGTTCGAGAAGCAAAAGCAATGAGTCTTTCTTTACCCAATGGCATAGTGTGAGAGCCACTGCTCCTGCATCATAATAATAACCTTTTTTATCGTCACAAGTATGAAGTTCTGTGAAAAGCCCCTTGTCGCCACATTACGGTGCCTGAGAGCTGCATCGCAAGCTAGCTGTAAGAATAACGGATTTAAGTAACCTTGTCTTACATGAAAGCACCATTGCATTGATCCAACCACTTCCATTTCTTGTACTGCCACTAGGTGGTTATGTAATGGTTTCAGAATTGTTGACAGGTTTGGGACAAATCTTCCATAGTAGTTTAACAAACCCAGGAAGTAATGTAGCTGGTTAATATGCTGAGGTGCAGACGCCTCTGTCATAACCTTAACATTTGAAAGAGATTTCTGCATGCCCGTGGTGTGAAACACATTCATCTGTAAGTAAGCTTGGCTCGAATCAATTTTGCTGAAATGTTGGTTTCCTGCCACTCCCGCAAGCAAATCCTCAATGTGAGGCAATGGACACTGTTCAACACATAGCACTGGATTTATGGTGGGAAGTCCCCGCAAATCCTCATGTGTACGGCAAGCATGGTAGCACAGTGGTTAGCACGGTGGCTTCACAGCGCCAGGTTCCCAGGTTCAATTCCCGGCCTGGTCACTGTCTGTGCGGAGTCTGCACGTTCTCCATGTGGCTGTGTGGGTTTTCTCCGGGTGCTCCAGTTTCCTCCCACTAATCCCGAAAGACGTGCTCTTAGGTAATTTGGACATTCTGAATTCTCCCTCTGTGTACCCAAACAGGTGCCGGAATATGGCGACTAGGGGCTTTTCACAGTAACTTCATTGCATTGTAAGTCTACTTGTGACAATAAAGATTATTATTATTATTAGTCCCCTTTCTTGCTGACTGAAACTATTGGTGTGGTCCATTCACTGATGCTGACAGGTTCCAAAACTCTGGATTTCACACGTTCTAAGTCAGCTTCCACCTTTGGCCTAATAGCATATGGCACAAGCCTTGCCTTCAAGCATTTTGCTTGACTTCCTTTTTTTCAGTTTAACTTTCATGCTCCATAATTCACCACTGAACACAAGTGTGCTTCTTAAAAACTTTTGCAAGGCCGAATTCTCCATTGGTCATCATATTGACTTTGGCCCAGTTCAGTCGAATCTTCTCCAGCCATCTTTGACCCACCAATGCTGAGTGAGGGGCAAAACTATTGGTGGTTTGATGTGACCAGGGATGTGAGGCAGGATGCGGTCACTGAGGTGGGAATGGTCATCGATCAATTTGGAAACAAGGGTAAAACTTTTTAAATTGACATGTCAGAGTGCAGTGGAGGTTGGAAAAGCCAAGAGTGATTTGTGGATGAGGATCTTTGTACAGGTTTGCGACAAGAGCTAGAGATGAATACAACTGGTTTTATGATGTGGAAGGAGAGAGAAAATGATCAAGGAATGTATGCTGTTCATTCAGACCAAGCAAGGAGAATTGCAAACGGTTGCAACCAAAATAAGCGGTGAAAGAATGGAGTTACGTGTTGTAATCAAAGATTAGTCTTTTCAACTTTGTGCATAGCCCTCAAATCTATTCCCATTTCTAAAAGGGTAATTTATACCAAAGCATTAGCATCAATGCCTGTGAGAGCAAAGTAACATCATTACGTGCAGAAAGAAAGTCTGTCAGAAAACATTCACATCTGGACAAGGTTTTACTCTCACCATCACCACTTTTTTTTCTGTCGCCATCGTTACTAGTATTATGAATTGCTGGAAACAGCTGACTAAATTCAAGATGGCTGTCCAAGTACCGATAACTTGAAACTAATCTTGTGATTGAAAATCAAGGGAATGTGGGCAGCATGGTGGCACAGTGGTTAGCACCACTGCCTTACAGCGCCAGGGACCCGGGTTCAATTCCGGCCTTGGGTGACCGTACAGGAGAGATATCACATTGTTGACAGAGCATCGTCCATTGAGTACCATTTTTGGACCAGACAGTTCCATCACTTGCTGCACATAGGATGCAAGGATGGACATTCCCCCCATACCTGCGTGGGTTTCCTCCCACAGCCCAAACATGTGCCTTGATTGGTCTTGGTAAAGTTTTCCTTAGTGTGCAGGGTTATTTCAGGTTAGGAGGGGTTACGGGGATAGTGCAGGGGAGTGGGCCTAGGCAGGGTGCTCTTTCAGAGGATCAGTGCAGACTTGATGGGCCGAATGGCCTCCTTCTGCACTGTAAAGATTCTTCTTTGATTACCATGATTTCCAAATATAAAGTAGTGATAAGTAAGAAACCCGGCTAGCAGTGCACATTCATCAAAACAAATTAATGTTGAATTATTAACCTCACTCAGCAGCCTACTTCAAAAACTCTCCCTCCACCCCATCAAGGCACCTTTCCCTTCATTTTGTCTGTGTCTGCTGCACATGCAGGAAGAGGAGACGGCACTTAGAGTTGGAGTTTATGCTACGTGACAGGGTGAGGGGAGAAGAACAGGACATTGCCGCCCCTGCTGTCTCATTGCCCTGCATAAAGCGTATTGCGGCCAATTAGCGGCTGCCCAGCTGAAAGACTGCCAACCAGCAGGGAGTGGTGTTTCCATGCCCAATCGGACTTTTTAGGCAGGGTGTCTGCCAGGAGGAGGATCAGGCAGTGGACTGGAAGTAGGTCACAGTCACCCATTTGAAAGGCACCTTGGCACAGTTGATGGAAGCTGTGGAAGAAATCCACCTTTGTTGGAAGAAGTGAATTGAAAAGAGACCATTAAATCCATAGAATTGTTGGAGCAGCAGTAGGCAAGAGCATTTTGGTGACTATTGTGCCAGCAATGTCTCATTCAGGACCCTTGTCAGGGAGGCAGGAACATCTAATCACACCTTCCCCAGTTCACTTCTGAAGAATAAGTGTTCAGAAAAAGGCTCACATTCTACCCTTTAACTCCTGTAACTTTGTTTTGTCTCTCCACAGAGGAGATAAGTCAACCTGACTATTTTCAGGGCGCACACATCTGTCTGTCAGGAATAGTGGAGGAAAGGATAATGGAGGGACCCAGAGACAAAGAATGGTCCCTTGGTTCGACAATGCCTCAGAGATCCTCATGCCAAGTGATGGGAACAGGAAGCCTCCCCGCAGGATCATAGAAGCCTGGACAATGGTCAGCGGCTGTGGGGTGGTCCAACGGACCTGGCTGCAGTGCTGTAAGAGGCTGAATGAATGTTTATGATTGGTAGGGATGAGTGCGCAACCATTTTACAGATGGAAGGGTGTGATGTGTGTAAAGTGTGAGATTGATTGGTGTCTGAACCAAGTGCAGAAGGCCGCATGGAGCAGGCATAGTACCCTGCATGGCATTGGGAGATTCTGGGGAAGTGGGTGTGTTCTGAATTTCAAAACCTACTAGTTTGCAAGGATCATTGTGGTGTTGGCTGCTGACAACAGCCATGTTGGGCACACATACAAAAGCTTGATTTTTTTTTCACAGATGACTCATTATAATCTCCCTTTTTCTTTGCAGAAGAAGAGGGTGTGCAATACTCATGAGAGGGCAAGGATGAGAGGAGAAGAGCCAAACCTGGCATTTTGACTCCTGTGGTCTTTCAATTGGGTTACAACCAAAGGTGTAAGGTTATTGGCCGTAGAGAGACTGGAGGATGGTCCTGGAGTGGTGAGATTCCAAGGGCCCGTAGCTCACTCCTGTAAGGATTGTACTGGGGGGAGAGGGGGTAATTTGGGGAAGGGAGGGAACACTTTGGCAGCTGCAGGATTTGCTTAGGAACGTACATCTCAGTTTTGGAGAAGCTGATGTTAAACGCTGGTTACCATTTTCCGAAGGTGACTGTGTGCGCATCAGAAGCATGCACCTCTGAAGTCATCTCAAAAGATAATCATGTCCTTAAAAATCCTTGTTTATTTCCTCCACAGGTGAAATCTCAGCAGCCCTGAGGAAGAGGAGGGAGCCTCATTGGGTGCATTGTCACGTCCTTGCTCAGCACCCAGCACCAGTGGAGATACATGCACCTCAGTGAGAATGTGCGGATTGTCAGGCAGCAGATGCTGGATATGCAGCATAAGGTACTTGAAGATGTGGCAGAGCTTCCGGGCAGATTGGCCTTGCTAGTGTACACATTGGAGGAGTCCATCCAGGCCATGAACGCTATGTTCACCCGCTCTTCAGAACGCGTGGCTTCCTCCATTGAGAGACTGACGATTGTCACGGAGGGTCAAATCCAGCTGCTCACTGATGTGATATTGGGTATGCATTCTGACCTGCACTCCGTCATGTTGTATCTGAGCTCCGGTGTCTATTGCCAAGGTGAGAGGGGGACGAGGCACTTGAAGGTGTATCAGGGTCAGGTTTCTCTCAGTAAAGCAGGGATCGCCGAATAGACCTTAGGATGGCTAATGAGCAGCAACCGTCGTAATGCAGAACCACGTCTTGGGGTGTTTCTGATGGAGACAGCCTGTCCTCTGCCTCTCTGTCATTCACACCAATACCTCAGTGTCAGACCGACAGGGGAGACTCCTGCCATTGTGGAGGAGGCCCCCACCACACTGGGGCCTTCAAGGGCTCAGATAACCAGAGTCATAGTCTTTCACAGTCATTATAGAATCCCTACAGTGCAGAAGGAGGCCATTCAGTCCATCGAGTCTGTACCAACTCTCAAAAAGAGCACTCTACTTAGGCTCACACCCTATTGTACTCATGTGGGCCCAACTGAAAGGCTTCATTTGTTGTCTTATCATTGGCATATGTACTGGTGGCCCTGGAACTGATGCGTGGGAGATACCAAGAAAAGGTGAGTACAACAAAGATGATATCGTATGGCAAATTGCACATTATGAGTTAAATCTTCACAATAAAAGAGATTCCCACATTCGTCTGCTACCAAAGGCCCATCACACACCAGCTGAGTGAGATACAAGCCGGAGAACATTGCAGAGCCACCTGCATACAAACAGAATTTTGAGCAGGCCATTCTGCTCGATGATGGCTCTGATAGAATCGTGACTGTTACTGTACAGCATCTCGCCCCTTACATGGATTTCTCACCAGGGTCATGGGCTATATCTTCAGTGGGTATCCCTGGTTTCCAAGAAGCATAGGTCGGCAGTGGGCAGGGCTTCTGTCCTCCCAAGCCCTTTAACCTAGCCAGGCACAGCGCTGGAGTGGCAAGAAGCAATATTGCAGCATTCTACCTGGGACTAACTACCGGGACGTTTGAAAGTGTAAGTCTCGGGGTGGAGGGGGCTAGGAAGGGGGCATTTGTGGCAATGTATATAGTTTTTGGCAAATGTATATATTAGAGTGAGTAGGTATTCTCACTCTAATATGCAGCTCGCCAAATCTATCCGAGGCTTTGGGATCTAACCCTTCTGCCTCGGGGACCTTAGGTGAGTGCCATACAGTATTGTTCCCCACAAATGGAGACCAGGTGAAAAGGCACTTGGGGGGGTTTCTCCCAGGGGATAGGAGGCCCCCTGATGATTGGCCTCCAGGCAGGGTGGCACCCTGGCATTGCTAGTGCCACCCAGGCACCTTTGCACTGCCAACCTTGCAGCCAGGGTGCTTAATGTTAATGGACTTTGCCACATAGGAGCCACCCTGGCACTGCCAAGGTGCCCAGGTGGCACTGCCAGGCTGGCAGGGGAACGGCCAAGGTACCCAGCTGTCAGTGCCATTGTGTCCTTGTCAGTAATCAGACCTGGGGGTGGGGGTCCTGCCTGTGTAAAGTGTGGTCCGGGGGTGCCAGAGGATCCCCTTACACGCGGGTTGGGATTTGGAGTGTGTGTGTGTGGGGGGTGGGGGGTGGGGGGGGGGGGGGGGGGTGGGGGGGGGGGGGGAGGGTGTCGAGAGATCAGGGCATCATTTAAAAATCACGACCAGATCTCCTCCTGCATCGTGGAGTTCTGGCGAGCGGAGCTCCTCAGTCCAGGCACGGCATTCCCCACTGAGGCCCCAATTTGCAACAGAGTCCTGTTCGATAGCGTGGTCTTTCTCTGCACTGCGAGCGCACCCGGTTAAACATGCTCAACATGGGACTCTGTTGCAATTTGGTTAGATCATGCCCATATTATTACAATCTTCTCTTAAAAATTTTTTTTTTCAGCTTTGATGAATAGCCCCACTGTGAAGGACACAAGACCCAGCAAAGTGAAGACATCATTTGAGCCCATTTTGAGGTTTTTAATAGAAATTTTAAGGGGGTAACAGTTCTTCCACAAAACGTTCTAGCCCAGTAAAAGCAAGCCATCTATTTTTAATTAACTTGCTTATTTGTTTGCCTTGGTTCAGTTTCAGATGAAAACGGCTCTTAAAATTATTCGTAAACAAATCTTTAGTGTTTTACTATCAGTTGACAAATTACATGATTTGCAATTGGGATACTAAAAAGTTAAACGTTGACATCAATGCAAGCTTCAGTATTATATTGCAAAATGCAAGCAAGATGCCCCCATTTGAGAACAACATTTGCATTTTCATGTCGCTAAATAAAACTTGTAACATGGTGAAACAGAGGATTGGTGAGGAGGAAGGAAGAACAGAGTTTTCCTTCTTTGTGCATCAAAGTAGTTAGAATGATCGACCCCTAGAAGGAGGCCATTCCGCTCATTGTGCCTGTGCTAGATCTTTGACACAGCCATCCAACTAACCCATCTCCTTGCTCTTTCCTAGAGCCCTGTCATTCTCCCCACTCTCTCCCCTCCCCACCGGCCCTTTCAAGTATTTAACCATTCTCTAAGTTGCAGTTGAGGCCACAAGACACATTATGGAGAAGTTCTGCTGCATTTTACATGTCTTCGCTGGCCGTGTTTTCGGGTGGGAGGGGGTGCACACAAATCACGGTGGGTTTCAACCCCATCCCAAGCTCACCTCCTTAATTTTGGGGGTGGGCGAGCACCGAAATTGGCAGTCCAGCTGCCATATTTGAATAAGCAATCTATTTGATACTATGTTGCTCATGCCATAATGGGGTTGGTGTGGGCAGTCAGGCAGGCTTCTTAAAGCTGTACCTTAACTTTAAAACATTTTAACCATGGATCAGAAATCCACTCTTCCAGATCAATTTGGATTATTCAAGGCGCAGATTAATCACATAACTGGGGACTTTGAACAGATAGATTCCTTGGATACATGATTGATTGCTTCAGGTCTGGATATAAAGACAGAAGCTGAACGAGTTAACATGCTGCTTTACTCGGTGTGCCCTATAGTGGATGACATTGGTAGAAAGGAATCAAGAATCACCTTCCAAATTTAATGAAGTACTGAAATATTATAACCTCAGAAGTAACAAAATCATTGAAAGAGCTAAATTTAATAAATGACAGGAGAATCTGTCATCTCATTCATTACTGATCTCAACAGCATGTTTGAAGACTGTGAATACAAGGGATTGAATAGTTGTTGGAGTAGCGAATTATGCACTTTGAGACATGCTGTAAGTAAAAGAAGATCTAACCCTCGAGAAAGCTATCCAGTTTTGTTCAGGCAGTTTAACTCCGTGAGAAGCCCAGGTCCATTTTCAAAGAGAATAAACCACAGTACAAAAAAAAAGACTCCACAGTCCAGTTAGTTTAGCAACACAGAATCAGGGTCACTTCGGCGCAGTGGTTAGCACTGCTGCCTACAGCACTGAGACGTGGGTTCGATCCCGGCCCTAGGTCACTGTCTGTGTAGAATTTGCACATTCTCCCCATGTCTGCATGGGTTTCACCCCCACAACCTAAAGATGTGCAGGTTAGGTGGGATTGGCCAGGCTAAATTGCCCCTTAATTGGAAATAAAATAATTGGGTACTCTAAAAATTTTTTTTAAATCAGGGTCACTCCAAGCCAAAGGAAATAATACCCTAACTGACTAGTAAGGCGGTGGAGCAAACTATCCCCACTGACAAGATCAATGCCCTAACTGAGCAGTAAGGCGGTGGAGCAAACTATCCCCACTGACAAGATCAATGCCCTAACTGACCAGTAAGGCGGTGGAGCAAACTATCCCCACTGACAAGATCAATGCCCTGCAATTTCAGCTCGAAGCTTTCAATGTAACAAAATTGGATATTTCTGCAAACTGCAAGGCCAAAACATCTAAAACGCACAGACGATGTAAAGAGGATTCATTGAGATTGAGACTGCACATGAAGAGGACACACAGAACTGTTTCTTTGTGAGGTCAAAACTCCAGGATTTTTATTTTGGAATACAGACAGGTTGGTTAACGGCCATCTGACAAACTTAATTGGACAAGGGAGTCAGTGTTATGGTCCTATTGGACAAGGAATTGTGGCTGAGAGACTTCTGGCTCCAAACAACAGGTACACCATTCTGTGGACCTGGAGGAATCTAGACTCCCGGCATGGCTCTGGAACCACAATGATAAAGCGATCTTCGAGCTGATGTATGTCATCCGCAGCAATCTTTTTCTCTCTTGAGCAGAGATGCCCGTGTGGCACTGAATCTCCTCAAAGTGACCGAAGATGTCAACCACCGTCGTAAATTCTTCAGAACTGCAAGTTCCTGAGAGCTCAAACAAGAAAGGGTATCCTGACTGGGACATCGGCTCTGAACTGTCTTCTCTCTTTGAAGAGTAGGTTTATCCAGTTTAAATACAGGTGCCAAAAGGCCCTCACTGGCCAAACCAGCCAACCACACGAATGGTTATCACATTCCTTCAGTGGAAGATAGACAAGAGGCCAATCGACAACCAGAAGAGCCTCAGCCTCACACTTTGACTTTAGCAAGGACACACCGAGTTAAAAAAGGAATAAAGTTTTATTTACAAATGATATATGTACACTTTCCGGTCGACCCCTACCGGGTGCCTTTCTGCTTGGTGACTTACTGACCGACCTTATATCCACTGGGTAATTGGGATACCCCGCCCCTAGCAGGGAAACGTGTACTCCGTAAGGAGTACAGGGCATTCCCACCCCATCCGTCCCGTGTGTGATACTACACCAACAATTGTTGATGAGATCAACAGCGTGACCATGGAGAAAACGCTGCAACTCCCAGCCCGCATGACAGTGCCACAGACGGTGCTGGAACCAAGTAACAGTGGTCCATTTGCAACAGCCCACCACACAGCCAAACGCAAAGATGAACTCAGTGACAAATCACATCCTCAAAGGAAAGGCCATCTTCTGTCACAAAGGACAGACATCACCAGGACCCACACGGCAAAGGAAGAACAAGAGAAAACATTATGGACATCAACACAGCATTTGTCCAGCCTGCAAATAATGGGATGGAACAACAATAGCCATCGATCACCATAACTGCCGAATCGACAAAGAGTGGTATGATAACAAGGAATGGAACAAAAAGATACCAAGATGCCAGAACAACTCCAAATCAACAGAATTTACCTTCATGATAGAGCCTACTTTCATTGAGATATGGGAGTGTTGTGAGGCCTCCAGACAGCCTGAACCTATAACTCAGACTTGAAGGGGGTGATGGGGTCATCATCACAATGTAAATACATGGGGTAAACCAGAATAACTTGAAATACATTGGGGAACAACTTGGGGAAGGTGTAGCATAAGGGTTAATGTGGGACTGAGCTCAGTAACTCCCGCACAGTGATGCAAGAGAACACATGACTCACATTTAGGGATCAGAATAGTGTTGGACAGAGCTGTCTGCACACGCATGGAGACAGCTCCTATAATGAGCCTTTTACTATATACATGTACATAGTTCTTGTGGTTAATCATAGAATCAACAGTGCAGAAGAGGCCATTCAGCCCATCGAGCCATTGAGCCTGCACTGGCCCTTGGAAAATGGCACCCTACTTAAACCCACACCTCTACCCAATCCCCATAACCCATTAACCCCACCTAACTGTTTGGACTCTAAGGGGCAATTTAGCATGGTCAATCCACCTAACCTGCACATCTTTGGACTATGGGAGGAAACCGGAGCACCCGTAAGAAACCCACGCAGACACGAGGGGAAAGTCAAACTCCACACGGAGGCCGAATTGAGCCCGGGACCCTGGAGCTGCGAGGCAGCAGTGTTAACCACTGTGCCGCCCATACAGGTGATACATACAGGGGAGATGATGGTGCAGTGATATTGCCACTAGACTAGCAATCCAGAGGCCTAAGTCAAGATCTCACAGGGTCAATGTGTTTCCACACTATCCTGCGGTTCAAATCCATCACGTATGAGACTGCCGCACAATTTAACCTGGTAACCATAGTAGGCCTGAGGCAAAGTTTCTGACCAGGACCCAGTCGGCCACTTGGAACGATTTTCCCCTTTTTGTGAAGTGTGCTATTTCCTTTGACCTGCTGTGCCTCCATCCTCCATGCCGAATTTGGAAAACCAAGTCCAGCCAGGTCCATAGATGACGGTCCATCAGTAATTCTGCTGGTGTGACACCGTAGTGTGCCTGGTTGATTTTAAGCTTGTAGCCCCTGCCTATCCTAACCGACTGGTCTGGCTTTAATACAGGAACGATGGAGGCTGCCCAATCTGAAACATGCACGGGTCTGTTAATTCCCAGTTCTTCCAGGTGTTTAAGTTTGGCTTCAACATTTTGGTGCAAAGTGCAAGGAACCGGTCTCACTCTGAAAAAATTTAATGTTGAGTCTGGATTGACATGAATTTTGGCCTTTGCTGCCTTTATTCGACCCAACCCATTCTGGAACAAATCCTTGTATCTGCAGAATGCTTCCTGAAAGACGGCGTCTGAGATTTAAAATTTTTTCAACTGGCTCAACTTGATTTTATGCAACCAATCCCGCCCCATAAGACTTGGTCGACATACCGCAACGACGATCATCGGTACCTGGGCATCTTATTGCGACAAACTGGACTCATGGTTGTTCCCCAAATTCTCAGGGTCTTCCCAGTATATGCTGCCAACTTGGCTGTTGCCTCACTCAATTTCAAAGGCTGAACACCTCTTCGAAGATATTTAGATGTTTGCTCACCCGCAAATGTGGCTGACACCCTGGTGTCGACCTCCATCTTTAGTGATCTTCCATTTACTGTGAGGACTGTCTCAATTGAGGCTGTTTTGCTCACTGTCACCATGTTTAATCTGTATGTTTCAGGTTCTTCAACTGAATTTCTCTCCACTTTGATTTAGATTGCTGGTTTAGCTCAATGTGCTAGACAGCTGGTTTGTGAGGCAGAACAAGACCACCAGCGCAGGTTCAATTCCCATACCATCTGATAATTCTGAATTCTCCCTCTGTTTACCTGAACAGGTGCCGTTATGTGGTGACTAGGGGCATTACACAGTAACTTCATTGCAGTGTTAATGTAAGCCTACTTGATTTCTTTTTGGAGCGGTGGTTTGCTGCATTTTTGGATTGGCACATTCAGCAATGAAATGAAAATCGCTTATTGTTACAAGTAAGCTTCAAATGAAGTGAAAAGCCCCTAGTCGCCACATTCCGGCTTCTGTTTGGGGAGGCTGGTACGGGAATTGAACCGTGCTGCTGGCCAGCCTTGGTCTGCTTTAAAAGCCAGCTATTTAGCCCTGTGCTAAACCAGCCCCTATGCCTGGATACGGCTCTTCCAATTGCTCCAAAAACAAAAACTTCCTGCAGTAGCACCCATCCTTGAGGTGATCTTCCCCCGCATCGATAACAGCCATCTTGACTTCTGTGCTGACAGGTCAATTTCTTCCCTGCCACCAACTACAATCCTGTTCCTGGGATTGTGGCTGAACTTCCCCTGTGCCCGTCAACTGGGCTTCGTGCCTTTCAGACATACTGCCCCACAACTGGTTTGCATCACCCTCTTTCAGGCTTTGAAGCTCTGATGTACCCCACTCAGCGAACTCAGTTTCTTGGGCAATCTCAATCGCTCAGTCGAGAGGTAATCTTCCGTTTCAGCCAGAAGCTTCTTTTGCACACGTATGTTGTTAATACCGCATACTAAACAATCATGCAGCATGTCATCCAGAGCTGCACCAAAATTCGTAGTGCTCAGTCATTTGCCCTAGTCTGGCAATGGAGGCGGAGATTGTTTCTCCTGTGTTCCTGACAGCTGAGTTGAATTTGTATTGCTGTAGTATGATCAAGGGTCTGGGGTTGTAATGCTCCCTGACCAGCTTCACTAACTGGTCAATTTACTTTGTGCCATGGGTCTCCGACGTCAACTTTCTTATAAGGTTGTTGGCCCATAAACTGTTAATAGGATAACTTTCCCTTTATCCTCCCCTGTTATTTCATTTGCCATGAAGAAGTAACGGACCGCTCAATGTACTGGTTCCAGTCTTCAGCCCCCTGGTCGAATGGGACGAACTTCCCACTCATGACCATTTTTCACTCCCTCTTCTCTGGTATTGTCGATGCAATCCAACTCTGTTAGCCTTGGAGGCTTCTCCCTGCCCCCTCAAATTCAATAATTGCGGGCTTGTGATCGATCCGGTTTATACTCGTTGCCAATGTGGTGGCTCGAGGCAATACCAGGTAGACGTGAGTGAGGAAAAACAAAATGTTTATTGGCAACTAACAAGGGCAACGTATACAGGCACAGAGCTTCTATACAGGTGTCAATACTCTGGCTCCCGGGTTCACACTAACTAGAACCCTACCCCCAGGCCCTGTATTTCATAGATTATCATAGAATTTACAGTGCAGAAGGAGGCCATTCAGCCCATCGAGTCTGCACCGGCTCTCGGAACGAGCACCCTACCCCAAGGTCAACACCTCCACCCTATCCCCATAACCTAGTAACCCCACCCAACACTAACACTTTCCTCATTGGTCGGCGTTCAGCATTCCTGCACAATATTCCAGTCGCATGGACCATGAGGGCATGTTAAAGGGGCCACACTACCACAGTTTAGCATAGGTCAAGGCAGCCATATTTGTAGCTGCTTTTTAAAAGCTACAGCAGAAGCTGTTCAGGCTCAGAGAAACACCCCCATGAGAGGTGCTATCGAACCAGCTACGCGACAACGCAGCCAGAACATTAATACCTTGAACGAGGAAAATAAATCTTCCCACTTCCTGGCAATTCAACTCAAAGAAGCCTCACAATTTACTAAGAATCCTTTGCATTTACCCGACCTACAAATTCAATTTGACCAATTACTGCCTCAGTGTACACTCAATCATCAGCAAGTGATGGAAGCTGTCGCTGACAGGGCTATCAAACAACACTTAGACACCTATAATCCGCTCAATTTGCTTCCACCAGAACCACACAGCGCTGCACTCATTACAGCTAAATTCTCAAGGCAAAGTTATCAGAATTTCCCCTGACATCAAGGCAGCTTCCCCTGACATCAACAAAACTGAAGTCACTGGAAAGCAGGAGGGAAACTGTTCACTGACAGGAGTCATAGCACAAAGAAAGATGGTTGCTTTTGTAAGGGCCCCGAAGAATCCAGCACGAGTTTTAAGGATACAAAATAATAAAGTTTATTTACTATAACAATATATACATAGCAGTAGCAGTAACTTCCCTTGCTACCTTCTCCTTCCTCCTGGTTCCTGGACTGGCCAGCTTATTTATAGTGGGAGTTTCTCCGCCCCCCTCATTGGGGAAGTTCATACTCCCATAGGATTGTGGGATAGTCATTAGTCCCCAGCTAATCGTCAGTAGGCAGGTTATAACATCCCTCCCCCCCAAAGTCCATGGAATCCACCGTAGGCCCTGGCGAAGGAAGGCGTCAAACTCGTTTGGCCGCAGGCACGCCATTTGCACGCGGCGCTGGATCAGGCGGCGTATAACGAGACGGAGACCGGCGCTTCCGTGATGAACGGCGCGGTTGTACATCCACGGCCTGTGGACCCGAGGATTCCCCCTCTGATTCATCCTGTGTCTCCATCTCGGAGTCAGAGTCTGCTGCCTCCGTCATGTCAGCGTCTCTGTCCCCATTCGGTCCCGTCATGACCTGCGCAGGCTTTGAGTGAGGCACCAGTGGAAGATTTGGAGGACTACCTTCCCTTGTTTCTGGTCTTTGCCGCTGTTGAACTGAGCTCCGGGGGCGGGGAATCTTTTGCGGGGATGATCTTCTGGACCGGACGTGGTCTACATGTTTTCGCTGGAGACGACCCTGGGCTTGCACTTGGTACGATATAGGGCCCGTTTGGCGAAAGATTACCCCAGGAACCCATTGGGCACCACCAGCAAAATTCCGCACGAATACTGGGTCACCGGGCGCAAACTGCCGAATCGGACGATGCTGAGACAATCCCGGTCCCTGCCGTTCTTGTGTGCGGCGTACTTTTGCGCCAATGTCCGGGAAGACCATACTAAGGCGGGTGCGAAGTATCCGGCCCATTAGGAGTTCTGCGGGAGCTACCCCAGTCACTGTATGGGGGGTGGTCCTGTACGTAAACAAAAACCGAGCCAGTCTTGTGTCCATTGATCCGGAAGACTGCTTCTTTAGGCCTCTTTTGAATGTTTGCACTGCACGCTCTGCCAACCCATTTGAAGCCGGGTGGTAAGGGGCAGTGCGGATATGGCGGATGCCGTTCATCTTTGTAAACCTAGCAAACTCCTCACTCGTGAATGGAGTGCCATTATCCGTGACCAGCACCTCGGGGAGGCCATGCGTACTAAATGATAAACGCATTTTTTCAATTGTTGCGCAGGACGTTGTCCCCTGCATCTTATGCACCTCCAGCCATTTGGACTGGGCGTCAATTAGTAGAAGGAACATGGATCCCTGAAAAGGGCCTGTGAAATCTGCATGTAAGCTTGCCCAAGGCCGCCCTGGCCATTCCCAGTGATGTAGGGGCGCGGCCGGCGGAAGCTTCTGATGCTCCTGGCAAATGGAGCAGTTTTGGGCCACCTTCTCAATGTCGGTGTCGAGGCCTGGCCACCAGACATAACTCCGGGCCAACATTTTCATCTTGGTCACGCCCGGATGCCCATTGTGCAAGTCTGATAATATCAGCTCCTGGCCTTTTTCCGGGACAACCACACGCGTCCCCCACAAGAGGATGCCGTCTTCCACGCTGAACTCTGACAGCTTGGAGGAAAATGCCCGTAACTCGCCTGGGAGCTGTCTATGCTGCCCACCATACAGGACTATGTGCCGAACCTTTGACAGGACTGGCTCCGTCTGGGTCCACGCACGGATCTGTGATGCCGTGACAGGCAAGGTGTCCATAAAATTTAGGGTTGCGACCACCTCACCGGTCGTGGGGGTCGACATGGGGCCGGTCGATAAAGGCAATCGGCTCAGTGCGTCGGCATTTGCTATCTGCGTACCTGGTTTGTGCTCCAGAGAATACTCATATGCAGCAAGCAACAAAGCCCAGCGTTGGATCCGTGCAGAAGCAATGGGCGGTATCGGCTTATCCTCTCTGAAGAGTCCCAGCAGGGGCTCATGATCAGTCACGATAGTGAAATGGCGGCCGTACACATACTGGTGGAAACGTTTCACCGCGAAAACCACTGCCAGGCCCTCCTTCTCGATCTGCGCGTACTTCTTCTCCGCTGCAGTCAATGTGCGGGAGGCAAAAGCTATCGGTCGCTCGGCCCCGTTCTCCATCTTGTGGGACAGGACAGCCCCAATACCATACGGGGATGCATCACATGTGACGAGCAAAGGCTTTCCCGGATCATAGTGGGTTAATAACCCAGACGACGACAATTGTTGCTTTACCCGCCGGAAAGCGGTTTCTTGCGGCTGACCCCAAACCCAGGTGTGATTTTTCTTTAGCAGCAGGTGTAAGGGGGCCAGCGTAGTTGCCAGATTGGGGAGGAACTTCCCGTAATAGTTTACGAGACCGAGAAAAGAACGAAGATGCGAAGTGTGAGTCGGGGTGGGGGCATGTTGAATTGCACGCACCTTCTCTGCGACGGGGTGCAGACCCTCGCGGTCCACCCGATAACCTAGGTAGACTACTTCTTTTGCCTGAATTACGCACTTTGTGTGACGTAAACGGACTCCAGCCTCCGAAAGGTGTTTAAGGACAGCCTCCAGATTTTCCAAATGCTCTTGCTCCGACGTCCCTGTAATCAACACGATAGACAGCCACACGTGGTGAACCTCTCAAAATGCCCTCCATAACACGTTGAAAAATTGCGCAGGCAGAGGATACTCCAAAGGGCAACCGTGTATATTCATACAGGCCCCGGTGTGTGTTAATTGTTACATATGGTCGGGAGGCAGGGTCCAGCTCCAACTGCAGGTAGGCGTGACTCATATCTAATTTTGTGAATGAGAGTCCGCCTGCAAGTTTCGCGTAGAGATCCTCTATGCGAGGCATTGGGTATCGGTCGAGTCGGGAAACTGTATTCACTGTAAGTTTATAGTCGCCACACAAGCGAACTGTGGCATCTGGCTTCATTACTGGCACAATTGGTGCTGCCCAGTCAGCAAAACGGACGGGCCTGATAATACCCAAACTCTCCAAACGAGTGAGCTCCCCTTCTACCTTCTCGAGCAAAGCGTAAGGCACTGGGCGTGCCCGGAAATAGCGCGGTGTGGCTCCTGGTTCAACTTGGATACGGGCTACGGCCCCTTTTAGTTTCCCCAGACCAGGCTGGAATACCTCTGGGTATCGTCCTAGCACCTCAGTCAACCCTCCAGAAACTGTTTGGAGGATGTGCTGCCATTGCAACCGCAAATGGCGCAACCAGTCCCGACCCAACAGGCTGGGCCCATGGCCACGCACTACGATAAGTGGGAAACGCCCCTCCTGGCGTCCATAGACAACAGGGGTCATTGTAGTTCCTGCAATGTCCAGTGGTTCCCCCGTGTAGGTGGCCAACCTGGCCTGTGAGTCAGTTAGTGTAAGGGTCTGTATACCCTGCTTGATGCGGTCGAATGTCCTCTGGGCGATCACGGAGACCGCTGCGCCAGTATCCAACTCCATCTCCAGCGGGTGGCCATTGACCCGTACTGTCACCTTAATGGGGGCCACACGGGGAGCTGCCACACAATGCAGCTGCAGGCAGTCGTCCTCCGTCTCCACGTCCTCAGGAGTGGTCGCCGCAGATTCATCCACATGGAAGGTACGGCCTCTGGGCTGGTCCCAGTTACGGCCCCTGGGCTGGCCCCAGTTTCGGTCGGAACGACGGCGCCTCTGGCGTCCCCAGGACCGCCGTCCGCGACGGGGTCGGCGCCTACAAGTCTGACACGGACATGGCTCCTCATCCATTGGCTCTGGAGAAGGCTCCCTTCGGGGAGGAATGTCCGATGGCCACTGGCGTCGGTCTGGTCGTTGCCTCGCCCAAGGTACCGCAGGAGTGCGGGGGGACGTTTTTGGGCGGAAAGGGTTTCGCCCCAAGGCATGCACTTCCATTCCCTGTAGCTCCTGTACTCCTCGCTCTGCGCTCTCTCGGGACAAGACTATTTGTATTGCCTGTTGAAAAGTCAATGTTGGCTCCGCTAACAACTTTCTCTGGGTGGCCGCATTGTTAATACCGCAAACCAAACGGTCGCGTAACATTTCTGACAAGGTCTCACCATAGTCACAGTATTCCGCAATCCCGCGTAGCCTGGATAAAAAATCGGCAAGGGATTCTCCAGGGGTCCTCTCAGCGGTATTAAACCGGTAACGCTGGACTATCGTGGACGGGGTTGGGTTAAAGTGTTGCCCCACTATATTCACAAGTTCGTCAAACGTTTTGGTGTCCGGCGCAGCTGGGTACGTAAGGCTCCTAATCACCCCAAACGTATGCGGCCCGCAGGCGGTGAGCAATATGACCACCTGGCGCTCGTTTTCAGTGATATTGTTTGCCCGGAAATAGTAACGCATCCATTGCGTGTACTGGTTCCAGCTTTCCAGCGCAGCATCAAAAACATCCAAACGTCCGTACAGAGGCATGGTATAATAGAAAACAACTTCCAACCTGTATCCAACAAAAATCCAGGGAGGTGGCTTCAGCAGTGTAGACAGCTATTCTCTTTTACCTTCGTCGCCAGTTTTGTAAGGGCCCCGAAGAATCCAGCACGAGTTTTAAGGATACAAAATAATAAAGTTTATTTACTATAACAATATATACATAGCAGTAGCAGTAACTTCCCTTGCTACCTTCTCCTTCCTCCTGGTTCCTGGACTGGCCAGCTTATTTATAGTAGGAGTTTCTCCGACCCCCTCATTGGGGAAGTTCATACTCCCATAGGATTGTGGGATAGTCATTAGTCCCCAGCCAATCGTCAGTAGGCAGGTTATAACAGTTGCAATGTTAGAAGTCAATCATTGCAGAGTTACTCAGGGTAGTACCCAGGGCAAACCATTTGTAGTTACTTAATCAGTGACCTTCCTTCCATTATCAGTTCAAAAGTGGAAATTTTTACCAGCAATTGCATAGTGACCTCCTCAGTAAATATCTACCCCATCCAACAAGACCTGGGCAATATTCGGCTTGGGCTGCAGTTCACTCAAGTGCCAGCCAATGACCATCTATAATTTAAAAAAAATCTATACATTCCCATTGACATTAATACTGTGGCTACCAGTGCAAGTCAAAGGCTAGAAATCCTACAGCAAGTAACTCACCTCCTGACCCCCCCAAAGCCTGTCCACCATCTACAAGTCAGGAGTGTAATGGAATACTCTCTACTTGCCTGGATGAGTGCAGCTCCAGCAAAACTCAAGAAGCTCAACACCATCCAGGACACTGCAACCCGCTTGATTGGTACACTTTCCACAAACATTCGCTACCTCAACCACTGACAAACAGTGGCAGCCACGTGTACCATCTACAAGATGCGCTGCAGTAACTCACAAAGGTTCCTTAGACAACACCTTCCAAACCCACGACCACTACCACTAGAAGGACAAGAGCAGCAGACACCTGGGAATCCCACCACCTGGAGGTTCCCCTCCAAGTCACTCACCACCCTGACTTGGAAATATATCATTGTTCCTTCACTGTCGCTGAGGCAAAATCCTGGAACTCCCTCCCTAACAACACAGTGGGTGTACCTACACATCAAGGACTGCAGCAGGTCAAGAAGGCAACTCACCACCACCTTCTGAAGGGCAACTGGGGATGGGCAATAAATGCGACGCCTAATTTTTAAAAGCACCATCATTGAATTCCACCAGCATCAACATCCTGGGACTTACTGTTAACCAGAAGCTCAACTTGACCACCCACATGAATTAAAACCATGACAGAGGCTGAACGTTTTGCACCAAGTAACTCACCTTGTCCAACATCTACTAGGGAACAGTCAGGACTCTCCATTTGCCTGGATGAGTGCAGCTCTCACAGCACAAGAAGCTGAATGTAATGCAGGGCAAAACAGCCTGCGACCTCTTGTCACATAGAATTGCAAGGCCAACAGGTACATGGGAACACTGCTACCGGACTTTGAAATATGGTGCTGTTCCTGCATTGTCATTGGATCAAAATCCTCGAACTCCCCATCCTAACAGCACAGTTGATGCATCTGCACCACATGGTCTGCAGCTGTTCAAAAAGGCTCACCACCTTCGAGGGCAATTGGGGGTGGGCAATAAATGTTGGCCTTGTGAATGATGCCACCCGTCATGAACAAATGAAAGGAAACCTTCATTCTCAACATTTGCCTGATGTTTGACCATTTGGACTACCACTCTATTCCAGCAATTGTACCTGGAAACTTCTCAGCCAGTTTGAAAATCACAAAAACAAAATCACCTCTAAATGAATGCTTCCAATTTACTTATGCAATTGTAAAAGCACCACTTACCAGTGCCGCGAAAATACGAATTTGGAAGAAAGAGGCGTCCCCGTATTCCTTGAATCCCTGTTGCAGGAATTCCTAACAAACCAAAAGAAAATTAATTGTAAATGGTTTCCAATTCTTCGAATATAGTTCCCAATTCTTTGAATATAAATTCATTTTTAAATGCACAAACCACTTTTTCTTCAGTGCTATTTCAACAAATAATTATCCTGATGCTTCATTCCAATCAGTATGAATAATTTATATAAGTTTTTCTTTGATCTACTGTATGCGCAAATGCTTAATAAAAAATTAATAAATGCACAAAAAGGTAGTTAGTTTGATGCACTCATTGCATTGTGCCCACATTTAGACAGACTCCATAAACTACATAGTGTTCAAAAATGACCTTGAACCATATAGCAAAATAACAGTGCAATGCTGATTTTCAGCAAAATATTGTGGAAAATAACTTCAGCAGGTTTCTATTGTGACACCATTGATTCCTCAGTGCTTTGTGACAATTAGTTAAACCTCTGCTGAAATTCTCAGCATCTCTTTACTCGAGCTGTGATATCTCATGGAGAAGACCTAAGATTGGGGGTTTCCTGCATTTATGCCAGTTCTGAATAGGTTGTAAGTGTATAGACAGGTTTAGAGACAAAACGGCCCAACATCATTTTTGTATTTATTTCTTTTCACAAAGACTTGCATTGTATTTTCTCTAACTTCAGAAAATGGCCTACAGGATTGGAATAAGTAATGAGAAAATGGAAGAGATTTCAGGATTGCAATTTTTAAACGATGCCCTGGATCTCCCAAGCAGCAGCAATAATGGTTGGATTGCCATTTCACTCAAGTTCTCCTGACTCGACGCTCCTGCCTTCCAGGGTCTTCCGAGTCCTGCATCTGCAGAAATGTGCAGCATCTTCCCCTTGGGGAAGTCCGTTGGAGTGGAGTCGTGTCAGGGAAAGACAGGACACAATCCTTTTTTTTTACAGGGAAACATGCATAGAAAATAGAAACAGGAGGAGGCCATTCAGCCCTTCGAGTTTGCTCCATCATTCATTATCACGTCTGATCAACAAATTCAATACCCTGATCCCGCCTTCCCTCCATATCCCTTGATCCCTTTAGCCCAAGAGCTATTTCTAATTCCTTCTTGAAATCACACATTCTGGCCTCAACTACATTTTGGACAGTGAATTCCACAGATTCACCACCTTCTGGGTGAAGAAGTTTCTCCTCACCTCAGTCCTAAAAAGTTTACCTATTATCCTCAAACTTTGATCCCTAGTTCTAAACTCCCTCACCATTGGGAACATACTTTCTTAATCTACCCTATCTAATCCTGTTTGAATTTTATAAGTTTCTATGAGATCCCTTCTCACTCTTCTGAACTCCAATGAATATAATCGTAATCAATTTGATCTCTCCTGATATGGCAGTCCTGCTATCCCAGGAATCAGCCTGGTAAACCTTCACTGCACCCCCTCCATAGCAAGAACATCCTTCCACAGATAAGGACACCAAAATTGCACACAATACTCCAGGTGTGGCCTCACAAATGCCCTATAAAATTACAGTAAAATCTCTCTTTTTTAAAATAAATTTAAAGTACCAAATTATTTTCTTTTACCAATTAAGGGGTAATTTAGCGTGGCCAATTCACCTACCCTGCACATCTTTGGGTTCTGGAGGTGAAGCCCACACAAACACGGGGAGAATGTGCAAACTCCACATGGACAGTGACCCAGGGCCGGGATCGAACTCGGGTCCTCGGCCCCGTGAGGCAACAGTGCTAACCACTGCGCCACTATGCCGCACTGTAAAACATCTCTATTCCTCTCTTCAAATCCTCTCGCTGTGAAGGCTAATATAACATTTGCCTTCTTTAATGCCTCATATACCTGCATGCATTTATTTTCACCGACTGATGCACGAGGATACCAAGGTCTCGTTGAGTATCCACCTCTCTCTATTTACACTATTCAAATAATATTCTGCCTTTCTATTTTTGCTACCAAAGTGGATAACCTCATTTATCCACATTATACAGCATATCACTCACTCAGCCTGTCCAAATCACGCTGAAGCATCTCTGCATTCTCCTCAGTTTACCCTCCCATCCAACTTTGTATCATTTGCAAATTTGGAGATAATAAATTCAGTTGAAAATAATTAATATATAATGTGAACAGTTGGGGTCCTAGCACAGGGACTCTCTCTGGGGACTGTCATTAGCACTCTTTCCCCTTGGTTTCTGTGGCTATTTGCACTCCGTTTCCCTGCGTTTCTGTGGCTTTGACTCATCTTTCATTCTCACTCCACAGTATGAATATTTCCCACTTTCTCTGTCTTTCGCTTTGATAAAGGGTCATCAAAACGTTAGCTTTTTTCTCCCTACAGATGCTGCCAGACCTGCTGAGATTTTCCAGCATTTTCTTTTTGGGTCCTAGCACAGATCCCTGCAGTACCCAACTAGTCTTTGACTGCCAATCGGAAAAAGGCCCATTTTTTCCAACTCTTTGCTTCCTGCTGGCAACTTATATGACGTTGTGTCGAAAGCCTTCTGAAAGTCTAAATAAACCACATCCATGGGTTCTCCCTGTCCAACTCTATTAATTACATATTCAGAATTCTAGTAAATTTGTCATGCATGATTTCCTTTTTGTAAATCCATGCTGATTTTTTCTGATTATGCCACTGCCTTCCAAATTCTGTGCTATGAAATCCTTGATAATGGACTCTAGCAACTTCCCTACGACCGACATTAGGCTCACTGGTCTATAGTTCCCTGGAACCATTCCAGAGTCCAAGGAATTTGGGAAAATGACTATCAATGGATCTACTGTTTCTGGGGCCACTTCCTTGAGTACTTTACCCGCCTCCAGTCCCATTAATTTCCCAAAAGCATTTGTCTAGTAATACTGATTTCTTTCAGCTCCTGAAAGGAGTGGGTAATTGGGGGGGGGGTTAAGGTATCAGTTGTGTTGTTAGCCAGCTGTTAAACTTGGTTTTAATCTGTCTAATGTTTCCTGGGTATCTACCAGGTAAGTGCCACGGAACTATCCAAAGTCTCCAACAGGTGGAGGTGTGGGCTTAAGTAAGTTGCTCTTTCCAAGGGTTGGTGCAGACTCGATGGGCCGAATGGCCTCCTGCTGCACTGTAAATTCTATGATTCTATGAACTCCAGCTCGCAGACAGACCTTTGCGGAGGGTTCTGGTGAGCAGGGAAATTGCCCATCAGAGGTTGAAATTTCCCAGCAATTGCTACATGGGTCAGTGAGTCAGTACTTCACAGGGTCCTGACGTGCAGCTCTGGTTACATCCAGTCTCTGTCAATCTGGAGACTTGAAGAGTTGGTCTTAAAATTAGACGGTGGTGGGGGTGCTCTAATAGAGGACCATATAATTGCTTTGGGTGTATTTGGTAATCGGTCCACAAATTGCATATATAATTAATGTTAGTTTTCCAAAGTTCAAATTTCTGCTTAAATTCAATTGTATAATCACAGATTTAAAATCATCCATGAACTGGTATGATTGGGCAATGCTTTACAATGTATTTTTTCCTCTTGCATTGTTGCATTTAAGAATGGTAACTTGACGTATTTTTATTATCGCAGCTGAACATGGGTTTATCACAAAAATATTTCTTAATGAGAGTGTCTCACCACTTGTGAGTAACCTATTTAAAAAACTGACAAGGTGTTACAAGCCGTGCACCCCCACCCAGGAGTTTCCCGGCGGCATGGGGGGGGGGGGCTTCAATGGGAAATCATGTCGACAGGTGGGGGGAGTAGAGAATCTCGCTGCCAGCGAACGACATGCCACCGGGAAACATGTGGCTGGGGGACTGGATAATCCAGCCTAATATCGTCAGCTTCTTTGAAAATTAACTTTATTTTGATACTTTCAAAGGTGCCCATTCATATCCTTACACCTATAAAACCCATTTGAACTTTAAGAGTCTCCTTGAAGCGCGGAATTGGCGAATGCCTGCTATACTCATTGAATCACCGGTCATGTTACGTGGTAATAAAAGCAAAATTCTGCAGATGCTGGCAATCTGAAGTAAAACAATTCTGGAAAAAATTCAGCAGGTGTGGGCAGCATCTGTGGAGACAGAAACAGAGTTAACCTTGCGAGTCCAACATGACTCTTCATCAGCTCTGAAGCGTTATACAGGCTCGAAACGCTAACTCTGTTTCTCTCTCCACAAATGCCGCCCAGACCTGTTGGGTTTTTCCAGCATTTTTTGTTTTTATGTCATGTAACGTGGAGAGGGCCAGCTTCCAGTGTGATGTTATTTTATACCTTCACAAAGGAAATAGTGAAAACGTGTTTCATGCTTAGACTCTTCTTTTCTGCTTCCATCTGCACCAAAACAGATCATCGGAAAGGAGTAAGTACAGCACATAGCACTTTACAGATGTTAATGCCTACTGATTTCAAGGTTAATAGTGAATTGGCAACTTCTGCAATATCTGCTCTTTGGTTGAGAGAACAAGAGCAGTTTAGTCACATCCAAAATTATCGCCACACCAGTATTGACCCACTATTCAGGGAGATTCGCAGATATCAAATGACGGGGGAAGCACCACATATCCATTAGCATGGTGGTGGAGAAGGACTCAAAGAGGTGGGAGCTCATCAGAAACGCTGGGCAGAATGTGACAGGGTTTCGGACTTTCCAGCCCTGCTACCTGATGAGTTGGTGCGGGAATGCATTGCACCAATGTCAGCTACCCTACAGCAATTCGGAGGCAGGACTTCTGCATCTCACTTGGGAGGAATTCCCACCTCAAATTTGCTGACCACTCGGATTAGCTGGTCCCACCAGTCTTAAGTCTAGGGATATGTGTGATCTGGTGGTAGAGACGGAGGGTGAGTCCCAGGCGGTCTTAATGGCACGAGAATACTGGAGGAGGGGGCAATCATGAAAGGGGGGCCAGTGATGGAAACAGCCCCCTCAATGTCTCACAGCTGAGGCCTGAGCAAGTTGATCTGCCGGGCTTCCCTCCCATCCTTGAACTCCACCCACCTGGCGGGAAGCTGTCTTTCAGGGTCTTAGTTAGGGCAGGTGGCAGGATGCCCCAGGACAGCCTGCCCTGTAAAATTGCAGCCAGGTCAGGACAGGCATGTAGGTGGCAGGAGGGTCACCAGGGGAATCTTATACCCCTACCCACCCTGCAAGCATACCAGCAGGGCACTGTAAAATCCTGCCTCTTGTCTTTCTGGCAGCCATTGCTTAGGTTAGAGAACTTAGTCTTCCTGAATTAAAATAATCTATTGAGCACCAAAATCCTTAAATAATACCTCTTAATGAATAGGTAGAGAGGACATATGTATGAAGATTGCTATTAGTTAGAGAGGCAAAAACTGACTTTAATCATGACTCCAGTCACAAGAGAATATATTGAACATGGGCCTGGAAATTTGTGGAAACACAATGCAGTGTTCTGAGTATGGAACGCCAGGACTATGCCTGTTGAAATGTGAGCTGGCTATTTCAACTGTAAAAAAGCGCTGTTATGGCTAATGTCAAGAATGCTGGCAGGACAATCTTAAGCATTACCCTTTGCACTATTGTGTAGCCTCAAGTTTCATATCAGAAATAAAATCATTTGGCACCACTTGTAATGAATATATCACATATTTGGCATCCACTAGCTGCCTTCTACTTTGTGCCTGATGTGTCAGTTTCTTGTTTATACCTCTTGTACCGACTGGACTGGGTAGCTCTAGATTGCGGAGTACAAGAAAAGTTTGAAAAATGGGGTGGGTGAATGGGTACTCTTCTCCCAAGGGGTAGGGGTACTGTATTGTCTTGGTCTTGAGAAATGTTTTCAGCTTGTAATCGCTGGATGCAAAAATAGTGCTGCTGACGGATCTGCTTGGGGCAACTTTATCGGCTACTTTGTGAATCTCAGGTGGTAACTGATGAAGTGATTAAAGAACACATAAGCACAGAGACTTTCAAATCTACATCCCAAATATCAGGCCCAAGTTGAAACCAATAATTGATTGCCTGTTCTTTATGTGTTGCATTGGCAAGCTCTCCTGCAGTGTCCAGGGGGTTCTCTGCATTTTATGTTGCCTTCTCTGGAAGGAATGCTTGTTATCAGTCACCTGCTACAGTCTCCAGATCCTGCAGTCATAATCAGACACAGTTTGTACAATGGATGGCAGTCATGTTAAGGATGCAAGTGTAAATGTTCAATGTGCCAGCATACTATACAGGATGTGAGCCAGTTAATATAAGTATTGTTAAGCACTATAGGTCAGTTTAGCTCTGTTGGCTGGACTGCTGGTTTGTGACGCAGAACAAGGCCAACACTGTGAGTTCAATTCCCAAAGCAGCTGAAGTTATTCATGAAGGCTATTCATGCCCTTCTCAACCTTAACCCTTGCCTGAGGTGTGGTGTTCCCCTCAAAGGGGAATGGAGCCTCTAGTCCCCTGGGACTATGGCGACTTTACTTTATAAATACTGTTAAGTGACTTATTTGTTGGGGCAAGGAACATAGTGCCATGTGACACCTCGAAAGCCAGTTTTTTTTATTATCGTGCCCTGGAATACCTCTATCCTCCTCTGATTCCATTATCTGTCCCAACTTTGTATCCAGTTATCCCAGTTAACCGGTTCATTCAAAAAAGCTTCTCTCTCTTGCTGGTTACTGAATTCAGTAAACTTATTTTGGTACTGCAAAGGTTCCTTGTGTTTATGGAGATTCAACTCATTGTCATCTTCTATGAGGCCCATTCACCTGCATCTGATGTTTTTTTCTTGAATACTCCAACTATTGTTTTCTATCTATCTCTAATATAGGACGACAACAGTCTCAGAGGTTAGTGTTTGCCATTTTGTTTTTGTTATGAAAGCCATATCACTCCCTTATGAAAGGCTGCTCAGCTCTTCCCTTATTTAAATACGGATGTTATGCCTTCATTCCACTCTATTCCTGAATTTGCGTTTTGCCTCCACTCCGAAGTCCTGCTCGAATCATTTAAATTAGTGCTCTCCAGTATTTCTGATGGAAACAGCCTTCAATTGTTGTAGGCATAAGCTCCATCCCACCACAGTTAAGCCACTGTTTCAGGGATCCAATAGTTTCTAGCCTGGTGCCCAGAAAGCTCTCAAATTTAATTGTAGAGGGAACTGCAATCAAATCTAACCAAAATGTGTTTGAAGCATAAAAATTGTGGAACGGGTTTTATCTGATCAGTTTTGCATAACTTGTATCTGCAGTCGGAGGTCTTCAAATAATCAGAAGTCTCACAACTCCAGGTTAAAGTCCAAAAGGTTTATTTGAAATCACTAGCTTTTGGAGCACTGCTCCTTCATCAGGTGAAGTGGAGGCAGATTCTCAATCACAGCATATGTAGGAGAGATACAATTGCAAGACAATTATAGATTGGAATGTGAAGAATGGTTGGAATGAGAGTCTTTTCAAGTAAACAAATCTGTGAGTGATAATCACAGGTAATCAAGGTGTGAATTGTCTCAAGCCTGGATAGTTAGTAGGGAGCGATGGGCTAATTGATCGATTCCTATTCCTATGTTCCTGACAGAGGGTATTTTTAGCTGTTGATTTTCAGGTCATTTAATAGCTTCTCAGAAAGTAGCATCACCAAAAAGATGAGAACACAAATTTGTAAAAATTGTTCCAACCACTGATAAGGCCATCAACTATATGAGACCTCAGGGACAAGAAATAATGAAACCTCCCTGTAATTAGAATCCCCGGGGAGGATTGTAATGAGGCTGCAGGAGCAGGGTGACCATAATTAGGTAGTAGGTGAAATTTAGCTTCCCTGATGGCGGGTTCAAATGTAGAGATTAACTCTGGCATGTTTGTGGCAGATGAGGCCCATGGCGGGTTCGAACTTACATTTTCTTGCCGTGAATTTGTAATTCCATTCTACTTTTATGATAAAGCCAGTGGCGCACAAGTATCTCGTGGCACCCAATTTTCATTCACTTAGAGATGGAATGCAAAAGTGGGCTTTCTGCAGCTGTGTCTGAAGTCAGCACATTTCCTGTTGAACTCTCTGGCACAAGGAAGGGGAGCAGGAGAATGGCGGCTTGCATGGAGGCTCCCGACCGACAAAGGCAAACCAGGGACATAAGAGAGTGGAAGACGGCTCCAAGAAAGCACAGAAAGTGGGGTTATGGGCATGGAGGAGTGAAGTGGGAAGAAGTCAATATATGCCTAAAGGACGATGCCAGTACTATCCACATGTGGGTCCATCTCAGTGTATCAGCTGACAAAGTCCTTTAGGGGGCTTTGGGTTCACCTACAACATTCAATTACCCCGCTCGGAGTGATCTCGGGAAATCTCCTTTACAATGTAGTGAAGGGAGGGTCACTTGAGCTTGCAAGCTCGGCCACGTCCCACAGAGTGACAAGTACAACACTGGACACTGACATGAACGTTCAGTAAAAGAGTACAGGCAAAAACACAACATTGTCTGGGATTTTACAGCTGTTCCTGCCAACGGGATCGAAGACTAGACTGGACAACCCATCAGTGGCCAATAGCAAGCCGCCTCTACCTCGGGGAAGCCTGCCGCAGAGGGTCCAGGAAAATCTGTCTATTGTTTCTTTCACGAGAAAGAAATATTCCTTACTCCCCTACAACCATTAATGCGTGTCAACCACTTGGCTCTCTGACTAAGCTAGACTCAACAATTATGCCAACATGAATATTTACAAATGAAAGGGGCCATATTGTTGGAGAGGACAGTGTGAAACAGACTGGTAAGCTCGTGGAAATACTTGTTAGGAAGGAAGATGTGTTGGGCATTTTGAAAAACTTGAGGATAGACAAATCCCCCGGGCCTGACGGGATATATCCAAGGATTCTATGGGAAGCAAGAGATGAAATTGCAGAGCCGTTGGCAATGATCTTTTCGTCCTCACTGTCAGCAGGGGTGGTACCAGGGGATTGGAGAGTGGCGAATGTCGTGCCCCTGTTCAAAAAAGGGACTAGGGATAACCCTGGGAATTACAGGCCAGGTAGTCTTACTACGGTGGTAGGCAAAATAATGGAAAGGGTACTGAGGGATAGGATTTCTGAACATCTGGAAAGACACTGCTTGATTAGGAATAGTCAGCTCGGATTTGTGAGGGGTAGGTCTTGCCTTACAAGTCTTCTTGAATTCTTTGAGGAGGTGACCAAGCATGTGGATGAAGGTAAAGCAGTGGATGTAGTGTACATAGATTTTAGTAAGGCATTTGATAAGATTTCCCATGGTAGGCTTATGCAGAAAGTAAGGAGGCATGGGATAGTGGGAAATTTGGCCAGTTGGATAACGAACTGGGTGACCGATAGAAGTCAGAGAGTGGTGATGGATGGCAAATATTCAGCCTGGATCCCAGTTACCAGTTCTGGGTCCTCTGCTGTTTGTGATTTTCATTAATGACTTGGATGAGAGAGTTGAAGGGTGGGTTAGTAAATTTGCAGACGATACGAAGATTGGTGGAGTTGTGGATAGTGAGGAGGGCTGTTGTCGGCTGCAAAGAGACATAGATAGGATGCAGAGCTGGGCTGAGAAGTGGCAGATGGAGTTTAACCCTGAAAAGTGTGAGGTTGTCCATTTTGGAAGGACAAATATGAATGCGGAATATAGGGTTAACGGTAGAGTTCTTGGCAATGTGGAGGAGCAGAGAGATCTTGGGGTCTATGTTCATACATCTTTGAAAGTTGCCACTCAAGTGGATAGAGCTGTGAAGAAGGCCTATGGTGTGCTCGTGTTCATTAACAGAGGGATTGAATTTAAGAGCCGTGAGGTGATGATGCAGCTGTACAAAACTTTGGTAAGGCCACATTTGGAGTACTGTGTACAGTTCTGGTCGCCTCATTTTAGGAAAGATGTGGAAACTTTGGAAAAGGTGCAAAGGAGATTACCAGGATGTTGCCTGGAATGGAGAGTAGGTCTCACGAGGAAAGGTTGAGGGTGCTAGGCCTTTTCTCATTAGAACGGAGAAGGATGAGGGGCGACTTGATAGAGGTTTATAAGATGATCAGGGGAATAGATAGAGTAGGCAGTCAGAGACTTTTTCCCGGGGTGGAACAAACCATTACAAGGGGACATAAATTTAAGGTGAATGGTGGAAGATATAGGGGGGATGTCAGAGGTAGGTTCTTTACCCAGAGAGTAGTGGGGGCAGGGAATGCACTGCCTGTGGAAGTAGTTGAGTCGGAAACATTAGGGACCTTCAAGCAGCTATTGGATAGGTACATGGATTACGGTAGAATGATATAGTGTAGATTTATTTGTTCTTAAGGGCAGCACGTTAGCATTGTGGATCTCACAATTGCTTCACAGCTCCAGGGTCCCAGGTTCGATTCCGGCTTGGGTCACTGTCTGTGCGGAGTCTGCACATCCTCCCAGTGTGTGCGTGGGTTTCCTCCGGGTGCTCCGGTTTCCTCCCACAGTCCAAAGATGTGCAGGTTAGGTGGATTGGCCATGATAAATTGCCCTTAGTGTCCAAAATTGCCCTTAGTGTTGGGTGGAGGTGTTGATCTTGGGTAGGGTGCTCTTTCCAAGAGCTGGTACAGACTCAATGGGCCGAATGGCCTCCTTCTGCACTGTAAATTCTATGATAATCTATGATTAATCTAGGACAAAGGTTCGGCACAACATCGTGGGCCGAAGGGCCTGTTCTGTGCTGTATTTTTCTATGTTCTATGTTCTAAAGTCAAATCAATGGAATGCGAATTATTTATAAGTGAAATATGAATTTGAAAAACAGCCTTCGTACTCTAAAGTTAATGGAGTTTGGAAAGAATGTTGTGGCCTTGACGAAGAGCCTCCATGTTTCTCCAAGGGACTCCTTTATAAGCCATGTGTACCTGCTGCATTGTTAGCCGAGGGTCGGTCTCACCATTGAATATCAACATGTCTTGCATGCACATCACTGATCTTTACATTTTCATCAGAATTATGTGGGAACCAGCAAAACAGCAAGAGAGTGTAAGTGATGCCCAATTCTCTTTCCTCCGTCAGCATAGCCCAGTTAAAATTTTTCCTCCTGTATATGATCATCATTTTCTGTGAAAAGTGTCATTTTTTTTGCTTCAGCCTTCTCGATTTGCTGGCTGTTGGGTATAGAAGAGGCTGAAACAGTGAGCGGAAGTATCAGCTTCTACTGCTGCTTTAGTGATATTATCCTCTTGTCAGACATTGGCACTGTTGCTGCTGCTGTGTGTTTACTACTTGTGTTTGGTCAGTCAATGGTGGAAAGAAAGAAGAATGATAAAAGGAGACCTAACACTAAAATCGCACCCCTAAAAATACTTACTAAGGTTTTCCTCTGCCTGTCCGCTTCCCGTTCATTTCACAGCCCATTGCATATAAATGCTGCCACGTTGGCAGGGTTACCTACCATTTTTCACCTTCAGGACACAACACTCCTCTAAAGGTGGCTTCAATTTCAGGACAGTGTGTTTGCAGCTGGAAGGGGGTATATTTCAAGGAAATGTCAGCGAACAGTTTTTCTGTGTTCACTTCTCTCTTCTGAAATCTTTCCAGTGGTGGAGTTACCCAACCCATATTCATGGCCACTCCTTTGACCTTGACATATTTGTCGTGCTGGGTGTTCTGATGCACAAATGATCCAACACGGCTGTAGATGGTACAACTGTTTTATTGCCTAAACAACGGTAACAACTAACTGCTGGCTTGGGTACGTGCATCACCAGCTAACCTGTGGACCAAGCCCTATCACTATCTTAGTGAAGCACTCAGCACATGGTCTATGTCTGAGTGGCACGCTGTGAGTCCTGTGCTCTGAGCTATCTCCTGGTAGAATGAGCAGGAACTGTGGTGTTCCCTGTTTTATAGTGCGTGTGCTCTCACTGGTGATTGGCTGCGATGTTATGTGTGTGCTGGTTGGTCCAACTGCCTGTCCATCAGTGTGTGTGTGATTGCACCATGATATGTTAATGTGGCTATCATGACATTCCCCCTTTTCACAAGGATATGTGCCTACATGGTAATAAATATTGGTGTGTACTGAGTGACTCTGAGTATGTGTGTAACATCGAGCTGGCAAGATCGCGTGGCCGGGATGACGTTTCCATTGTAGTCAACCAGCTTACAGTGGGATGGCAGAATCGGTGGTTTAACCTTCAAGGTTTGGAAGGCTGACCATGAGAGGAGATTGGTGGAGGCACCAGTGTCCAGGCAAAATGTGATCTGTGATCGGTTTACCGTTAGGGTGGCACACCACTCATCGCCCGGTCCAATGCTGTGCACGGTCAGCGGCTGGTGGTTCCGACTTGACAACAGCCAATACTTGATCTTTAAGTCATCTTTGTCTCCAGGAATAGTGCCAGAAGATTGGAGGATAGCAAATGTTGTCCCCTTGTTCAAGAAGGTGAGTAGAGTCAACCCTGGTAACTATAGACCAGTGAGCCTTACTTCTGTTGTGGGCAAAAATTTTGGAAAGGTTTATAAGAGATAGGGGTGTATAATCATCTGGAAAGGAATAATTTGATTAGAGATAGTCAACACGGTTTTGTGAAGTGTAGGTCGTGCCTCACAAACCTTATTGAGTTCTTTGAGTAGGTGACCAAACAGGTGGATGAGGGTAAAGCAGTTGATGTAGTGTGTATGGATTTCAGTAAACCGTTTGATAAGGTTCCCCACGGTAGGCTATGCAGAAAATAAGGAAGCATAGGATTCAGGGAGATTTAGCAGTTTGGATCAGAAATTGGCTACCCTTACAAAGGGTAGTGGTTGATGGGAAGTATTCAGATTGGAGTCCAGTTACTAGTGGTGTACCACAAGGATCTGTTTTGGGGCCACTGCTGTTTGTCATTTTTATAAATGACCTGGAGGAGGGCGTAGAAGGATGTGTGAGTAAATTTGCAGATGACACTAAAGTCGGTGGAGTTGTGGATAATGCGGAAGGATGTTACAAGTTACAGAGGGAAATAGATAAGCTGCAGCGCTGGGCTGAGAGGTGGCAAATGGAGTTTAATGCAGAAAAGTGTGAGGTGATTCATTTGGAAGGAATAACAGGAAGACAGAGTACTGAGCTAATAGTAAGATTCTTGGCAGTGTGGATGAGCAAAGAGATCTCGGTGTCCATGTACATAGATCCCTGAAAGTTGCCACTCAGGCTGAGAGGGTTGTTAAGAAGGCGTACGGTGTGTTAGCTTTTATTGGTAGAGGGATTGAGTTTTGGAGCCATGAGGTTATGTTGCAACTGTACAAAACTCTGGTGCGGCCGCATTTGGAGTATTGCGTGCAATTCTGGTCGCCGCATTATAGGAAGGATGTGGAAGCATTGGAAAGGGTGCAGAGGAGATTTAACAGAATGTTGCCTGGTATGGAGGGAAGATCTTATGAGGAACGGCTGAGGGACTTGAGGCTGTTTTTTTAGAGAGAAGAAGGTTAAGAGGTGACTTAATTGAGGCATCCAAGATGATCAGAGGATTGGATAGGCTGGACAGTGAGAGCCTTTTTCCTTGGATGGTGATGTCTAGCACGAGGGGACATAGCTTTAAATTGAGGGGAGATAGATATAAGAAAGAGGTAGGTTCTTTACTCAGAGAGTAGTAAGGGCGTGGAATGCCCAGCCTGCAACAGTAGTGGACTCGCCAACACTAAGGGCATTCAAATGGTCATTGGATAAACATATGGACGATAAGGGAATAGTGTAGATGAGCTTTAGAGTGGTTTCACAGGTCGGCGCAACAGCGAGGGCCGAAGGGCCAGTACTGTGCTGTAATGTTCTGTGTTCTATTCTATGTTTTATGTTCTTGGGGACATCCGGTTCTTGTGGATTACCGCAACGCTGAAGGGCTCCCTGTCTTCGGTATCGCTGGTCTGCATACAATCTGGATATGACTCAGTGTGGGGGGGCTGAATCGCCCGCACGTCCCTGCGAGGCTGGCGGAATTGTTGGGAGTTGGCAGGTTGAGCTGCTCGACAGCAGGCAGCGTAGTGGCCCATCCTGCCACAGCAGAGGCATTGTCGCGCTTTGGCCGGACATTACCGCTTTAAGTGGACGGATCCTCAGTTGTCGCATGTCGTGACGTCATGGCGTTCGTTGCGCCACCGCGCATGCGCGGTGCGGTCCTGTGTAGAGCGCGCCTGCCCATCACGTCCCTCTTTTGGCGCGTACAAGCGCGGGAGGCCTCGGAAAGCGCGCGAAATGGCTGCCCTCGTCCGGGCCGCGGGCCGGGAGGAACTCAATCGACTGGACCCGCTCCGCCTCGTAGGATCCGTGCCGTGCCGTTTCGGCCGCCTGGATTTGGGAGTACCGGCTGGTCGCATTCTCATGGAGGACGCAGGTCTCGATGGCAGTCGCTAGGGTGAGGCACTTTATTTTAAGGAGCTGCTGGCGTAGGGTGTCCAAGATGGCCACAAAAACTATCTGATCCCGTATCATGGAGTCGGAGGTGGCCTCATAGCCGCAGGACTTTGCGAGGATACGGAGGTGTGTCAAGTAAGATTGGAAAGGCTCATCCTTACCCTGCAGGCGCTGCTGGAAGAGGTACCTCTCGAAGCTCTCATTGACTTCCACGCTGAAGTGTTCCTCGAACTTCAGAAGCACCGTCTTATATTTTGTTTTGTCCTCACCTTCCGCGAATGCCAGGGAGTTATAGATGTGGATGGCGTGTTGCCCCGCCATGGAGAGGAGGAGGGTGATCTTCCTGGTGTCTGATGCATTCTCCCTGTCTGTGGCTTCTAGGAAGAGATGGAAGCGCTGTTTAAACAGCTTCCAGTTTGTGCCAAGATTTCCAGTGATTCGGAGCGGCTGCGGCGGGCTGATGTTTTCCATGGAGCAGGATGGCGGATTTCTGAAAGGGTGCAGGTAGGTCTCACAGTCGCTGGTTAGCTTCCACTACTGGTATCATGTCGTGTTGGATGTTCTGATGCACAAATGATCCAACACGGCTGTAGATGGTACAACTCTGTTTTATTGTCTAAATAACTAACTGCTGGCTTGGGTATGTGCTTCACCAGCTAACCTGTGGACCCAGCCCTATCACTATCTTAGTGAGGCACTCAGCACATGGTCCATGTCTGAGTGGCACGCTGTGAGCTCTGAGCTATCTCCTGGTAGAATGAGCGGGAACTGTGGTGTTCCCTGTTTTATAGTGCGTGTGCTCTCACTGGTGATTGGCCGCGATGTTATGTGTGTGCTGGTTGGTCCAACTGCCTGTCCATCAGTGTGTGTGTGATTGCACCATGATATGCTGATGTGGATATAATGACAATATTATGTAGTCTTGCTATTCCCATCAATCACAGATAAGGCCAACTCCTTGTATCACTCTCCTCGCACATTCCCATCTCAATCCTACTTCCTTCTATTTTTGCCCTGGAAAAAACTATCCCCCAATTCACTTACAACTGCACTTTCCATGACTCAGAACTTTCTCCAGGGGGGGTCGTAATCCCCCCAGATGATGTGCAGCCCCGCCCCCCCTCCCCCCCCCCCCCCACCCCACCCCACACACACACAGCCCAGAAGGTCAGATGGGCACCTACCTGGAACCATTTGATTTTCTAATTCAAACTATAGACTTCAGGTGGTCTTGACACTCAGTAAAAGAGTTATCCATGAAAAGTTAGGAAGGATTAAAACCAACTCTGAGTCTCAGGTAACAATGCTACTGATCCCTCCCAACTACCCGCCCCCCCCCCCCCCCCGGCCCCCAATCAGGCCCACCCAAACCCCGACAACTCCTCTGACTCGATTGGAGGGATTCAAAATAATAATAATCTTTATTGTCACAAGTAGGTTTACATTAACACTGCAATGAAATTACTGTGAAAAGCCCCTAGTTGCCACATTCCGGCCCCTGTTCGAGTACACAGAGGGAGAATTCAGAATGTGCAAATTACCTAACAGCACTTCGTTCGAGACTTGTGTGAGGAAACCGGAGCACCCGGAGGACACAGGGAGAATGTGCAGGCTCCACACAGACAGTGACCCAAGCCGGGAATTGAACCTGGGATCCTGGAGCTGTGAAGCAACAGTGCTACCTACTGTACTACCATGCTGCCCAATGGAGTTCCTGGAAAGATAGGCATAGATTTGAAAGGTGACAACTCTTTCAAGTACTATGGAGTGGAAAGAGAGGTTGGAAATGAGGCAGTGACTAACCTTAACTGATCATCTGACACCTCACCCCCTTCCCCATCCTGCCTACTTACCTTCTCCTTCGCTTCTCAAAGTGCATAGTAAATATAGGGGCCTGCTTTATTGCAGCTAGTGCCATAAAAAGGGTGTGTGGTTTCACTTCCCCCAATGCTCCTGCCCTGCACTGGGACTCCTCAGGAACCAGATATCCAGGTATACTGCTGGTCGGAAGACTGGGTGAGAAATGAGCAGCTCCCACCTGGGCAAGTAAAAAGGAATGGAAGGGCAATCTGACTGTGACTGCCAGTCCTTTGACGTTCTGGCCCAAAATGGCAAACAATTCATTTAGCCATCCTTTGCCAGATTGGTTGGACCGCCATGTGCTCCTGTATCCTACTCTCATCTGCTAAAGTTGCTCACTCTTCCAGGATCATTCCACAATCAAAGATAGCACCAGCATTTTTTCTCATCTGCAAACAATCTTTTTAAATCTGTCCCCCATATATCCTCACTCCTCACAATAAGTGCGAGGTGCTTATGAACATTTTTGTCACTAAGATCAAGATCACCTAATGCACTATCCCTGCCACATCCTTCCCTTCCACTGGCCCAACCCCCTCTCAGGTTCCCCATTGCCTAAACCTTATCACTCACATCTTTCTCTAGTCTTTCTCCCAATTCTCGTCATGCCTTTTCCGAGCTCAGCTTTTCCATGAAACCCAAATCCTGCTCTACTCTAGTCCCACTCACCTGATGATGACCCAGCCTCTCCGCCTGGTTTCCATGTTAGCTGTAGTTGTGAATGGTTCACGGTCATCTGTTTTCCCATTCTCCTTTAAATATGCCATCATCAACCCTCTCCTTAAAAAGCCAACTCTTGACCCTCTTTGCAATCTACTGTCCCATCTCCAATCTCTCTTTGGTCCTTGGAAACATTGTTGCCTTCCAAATCGGTGTCCATCTTTCTAGGAACTCGAACTTTGAATCTCTCCAATCAAACTTTCAGACCTATCACAGGACTGAAACGGCTCTTCACATCATAAATGACATCTTATTTGACCAGTGATGGGCAACCTGGGCTAGTGAGTGGGCCGCAAGATTTAAATCTGGCATGTTCGTTAACTATGACCCTTGAATATGATGGAACACCTTTTATACATATATTAACAGAACTGTCAAGTTCAACAGTTAAAACAAAATAAATATTTACTCTTAATTGGATGCAGAGCACACGACTCTCACAGTTAATGTTATGAGCAATCAGCACTTCACTTGCCTTCACTTTACAAGCGTATCACTTCAGTCATACCAGAAGGGAAGAAGCCATTTAGATGGAAATCAGTGGAACGTGGCAACCCTGAGCATGAACAGCCTGAGTGAACAGTGAACAAAATGTGTCAGAGCCCCGATGGGCTGCATGTTACTCCTGGGCCATAGGTTGCCCGCCACAATCTTTCACAGGGACAAAGGTAATCAATCCCCCCTCACCCAGATCGATGTGTCTGGAGCCTTTGACATGGTTGTCCACACCATTCTTCACCAACGTCTCTCCGCCATTGTCCAGCTGGTGAGGCTGCTCACAACTGATTCCATTCTTGTCCATCTAATCACAGCCAGAGTATCACTTGCATTGCTTCTCATCCCATTTCCGCATCCTTACCCCTGGTATCCCCCAGAGATATGCCCTCAACCCTCCTGTTTCTCATTTACATGCAAACAATCAACAAAAAGCACGGCGTTAGTTTGCACATATATACTGGTGACGCCCAGCTCTACCTCAACACCACTTCTCAGTAGATTCTTCCACTGTTGCTAAACTATCACATTGCTTATCCGACATCCAGAACTGGCTGAGTAGAACTTTCCTCCAATTATAGACTGACACCATTGTTTTCAGCTCCCACTCCAAAGTCGATCCCCTAGCTACTGATTCCATACCTCTCACTGGCAACAGCCTGAGAATAATTTTGGTGCTATATTTGATGCTGAGATGAGCTTCTGACTACATATTTACACCATTACTAAGAGATTTCCACATCTATAACATCACTTGACTTTGTCTCTGCCTCATCTCATCTGTTGCTGAAACCTTCATTCATGCTTTTATTACCTCTAGATTTGACTATTCCAACACAATCCTGGTTGTTCTCACATTCCACTCCCCATAAAATCATATCATAGAATTTACAGTGCAGAAGGAGGCCATTCGTCCCATCGAGTCTTCACCGGTTCTTGGAAAGAACACCCAACCCAAGCCCACACCTCCACCGTATCCCCATAACCCAGTAAACCCACCCAGCACTAAGGGCAATTTTGGACACTAAGGGCAATTTAGCATGGCCAATCCCCCTAACCTGCACATCTTTGGACTGTAGGAGGAAACCGGAGCACCCGGAGGAAACCCACGCACACACGGGGAGAAGGTGCAGACTCCGCACAGACAGTGGCCCAGCCGGGAATCGAACCTGGGACCCTGGAGCTGTGAAGCAATTGTACTAACCACTATGCTAACGTGCCGCCCCTAAATTGAGGTCATCTGAAACTCTGCTACCTATGTCTTAATTGACACTAAGTCCTGTTGTAACTTCATTGCAGTGTTAATGTAAGCCTACTTGTGACAATAAAGATTATTATTATAAACTTCCATCAACCCTATGTTCACTGACTTACATTGACTGTGACTGCTAGTTAAGCAACATCTTGATTTTAAAACTCTCATACCTGATTTCAAATATCTCCAAGGCCATGCCTCTCCCTATCTCTAATATTCTTTAGCCCCACAAACCTCAATTATGAATGTGCTCATCGAATTGTTGGCTCTTGAGCATTCCAGATTTTAATTGCTCCATCATTGTGACCATGGGTTGGATTCTCTGCCGGCGGGATGCTCCATTTTGCCGGCAGCCCGGGGGTTTCCAGATGGCGTGGGGCTGTCCCATAATGGGAAACCCCATTGACCAGCCGGCGTAAAGGAGCATCCCACTGGTGTGCTGAAACAGAAATGTGGCGCAGCGGGATGGAGAATCCAACCCCACACCTTTAGTTTCCAAGACCCCTCTGGAATTCTCTCCCTAGACCTCTACCTCTAACTCACTTTCCTCTTTTTGTACACTTCTTTAAACCTACTTCTCTGTCCAAGTGTTTGATCATTTGACCTAATATCTCTTTATGTGGCTCAGTATCATATTTTGTTTCAGAATGGTCCTGTGAAGCACGTGATGACGAGGATAGAATGGCCGGCTATTGTCTCAAGACTTAGCTGGAGATAATGATGTCAGAGTGTACAGACCAATTATCCTCTAACTTTGGTTTGTTGTACAGGATTGGCTTGTTGCACAGACTCTTTAAGAGTAACGTGCAGCCGCAGATCTTCAAAGGGAATGTTGCTTGTGTATGGCTTGTTTGTGCTCTGCATGGACACACAGCCATGCAGCTTAGAGAGGACATTGATGCAGACCAAGAGGTCATTCTCTGATTTCTCTACAAGGCAGTGTGCAAGAGACAGTAGGCAGCATGCTAGCATAGTGGTTAGCACTATGGCTTCACAGCTCCAGGGTCCCAGGTTCGATATCCAGCTTGAGTCACTGTCTGTGCGGAGTCTGCACGTTCTCCCCATGTCTGCGTGGGTTTCCTCCGGGTGCTCCGGTTTCCTCCCACTGTCCAAAGATGTGCAGGTTAGGTGGATTGGCCATGCTAAATTGCCCTTAGGTTAGGCGGGGTTACTGGTTTACAGGATTAGGGTGGGGGTGGAGGTGAGGGTTTAAGTGGGGTGCTCTTTCCAAGAGCCAGTGCAGACCCAATGGGCCAAATGGCCTCCTTCTGCGCTGCAAATTCTAAGACAGTTGACCGCACTCAATTCTTTCAATATCTCCCCTCCCTTGTCCAGTTGGGGTTGCACTTACCAATTTTTTCCAATGCAGTCAGAGCCAGAAAATCACCTGCAATGGCTTCCCTTCCTGCTCCCATGCCAAAGATTCTGATGGGTTTCAAGGAACCTGCAAAACTCCTTCCTGTTTCTCATCTATATGTTTCATTTAAGTCAGGTGACAATCTGAAAACAGCATCAATTCCACTTGTGCAATGATGGCTGCAATCTTTGGCATGGGCATGACCAGAAAATGCAGCGAGCCAGCGAAAGGTTAATTGATTTCACCGGAACCAGAGGATCCCGCGCAATGACACCCAACACTATCACATCAACACCTTTTTGACCCTTTTGCTATCTCAAAATTGTCACTTTGTCACCCATCACTGGAGAGCCTTGTTGAAGAACTTGAACTTATCTTCCACGACATCTAGACGATCCAAATCCTCCTCCTGGGGTTTAGAAATTACAGGACTCTCCTGACACATTTCAGGTCAATCACCCTTCATCAGGACTGAACAGAATAGTTCTGACAAAAGTTCACTGACCTGAGAGATTGTCTCAAATGTCTAGAGCACTTAAATCTGGTCTTAAGTCTAGTGTTGTGTGTCAGGAACCTGCGAAAATCCTGGTGCACACAAGTGCGCTGAATTGCTTGCGAGGTTTAATCTTCCAAAAGGCTGATTTGCACTGCCTGCATGATTGGGAATCCCAATCACAGCACGGGCAATGGAGAATACATTCACCAATTTATACAATTATAATTATGCTCCACTTTCTTATTTTGTATCAGGAACTTTTGAAACACATTTTATTTTGTATCAGGAACTTGTAGGATAGGACTGAAATTCTGAAGTTGGATCGAATATAATCATATAACAATGTAACAAACCCAGAGGGCCAAAGGCTGCTCTCACCCTTTGAGAGCTGACTGATGGGGATTGAATCACTCCGCAGGTGAGGAGCAAGGTTGAGAAAGCGGGGCCTTCATGAATAACCTCAGCCAGTACAGGAATTGAACCTGTGCTATTGGCGTCGCTCTGCATCATGAACCGGTCGTTCAGCTAACTAAGCTAAACCACCCCCTGATCACCATATACCATATAAGTAATGTTAAATATTCTAGCATGATTTCATAATATCCTGGTATTTATCACATTTGCTTTCAGGCTGATTTTCTTTTGCATATAGAACTCAAGGAGTTCTAGAAGGAGTTGTAGAACTAGGTCAGACAATGCTACATTTCCATAGAATCATGGCCGGGATTCTCTGAAATCCCGGCCAAGTGTTGACGCCGGTGTCAAAACCAGCGCGAGAGACGCCGGCGTCAACGGACCTCCAGGCCCAGGCATTCACCCCTTCTTAGAGGGCTAGAACGGTGCCGGAGTGCTGTCCGCTGCTCCAGCAGCGAAAGCCAGCGCACCACGGCCGGCGTGGGTCCACACATGCGTGCCACCGCCCGCGTGGGTCCACACATGCGCATGGGTTGCCGTCTCCTCGCCGGCCCCCGGGCAATATGGCGGAGCCCTACAGGGACCCGGTGTGGAGAAACATAGGCCCAGCCCAGGAATTAGCCCGCCCGCCGATCGATAGGCCCCGAATGCAGGCCTGGCCACTGTGGAGGCCCCCCCGGAGTCAGATCCACCCCACCCCCCCACCAGGATGGCCCCCGCAGCCAGAACTCCAAGGTCCCGCCGGGTGGGACCATACGTAACCCACGCCGGCGGGACTCAACGGAACTCGGTGGTCACGCGGCCCGTCGAGCGCAGAGAATTGCCATGGGGGGCGCTTTCAACGGCCCCCGATCGGCGCGGCGGCGACCCCGCGGGCGCGATTGCCGTCGATTCTCCGGTCACCAGAGAATCGGCGTCGGAGCGGCATGGCGCGATTCTCGTGCCCCCCCCCCGGCGATTCTCCGACCCGCCGCGGGATCGGAGAATCCCAGCTCATAGATTTCCTACAGTGCAGAAAGAGACCATTCAGCCCATCGTGTTTGCACCGACCCTCTGAAAGAGCACCCCACCATGACCCACTCCCCGGCCCTATCCACTTAACCGCACCCAACCTACACATCCTTAGACTGTGGGAGGAAACCAGAGCACCCAGAGGAAACTCACACAAACACGGGGAGAATGTGCAAACTCCACACAGTCACCCAAGGCCAGAATTGAACCGGGTCCCTGGGTGCTTCAGGGCAGCGGTACTAACCCCTGTGCCACGTTTTCAAGCGGATTGACATCAATCAACCTCAATTTTGAATAATTATAAGGTTGTCTGCCTGCAGTGAGAATTTCACATGAAACCCAAGAGTGTTCAAATATTAGCTGGCGAGAGTGTGGCACTAAGCCAGAGGGAAGAATGCTGTCACTATTTTTAAACTGCTGCATACCCTATTCTTGTTGAGTGCAGGCCGTTACAATCAGCCCTGGCATGTGAGAGGGAGATGCATCATAGAAGGTGTTGTTTTTTTTATAACTGCCTTGGAACTACTACATCCAGGTATCACCACAATAAACCAGCTTACACGAAAACCAAAAGGAATGCAAGTTTTAGCTTCTGTGTGATGGAGGGGAAATTTGTTGTTGGAGCTGTTAGATTAATCCTGTTGATGTGCAACTACCCAAAGGATGCCACGATAAGGAAGATGGAAAATATCATTTTTCCATAATATGGCCCGACATTGACCACAGTCGAGGAAAGGGTTTGCTTAGATGCACAAAATTAAGAGGCAAAGGGTTCGATCTTCTGGCTGTTCACACTGGCAGGATCTTCCAGTCCCGCCAAGCCAGCATGGATTTCCAAGTGGCATGGGGTGGGGGTCAATGGGGAATCCCATTGACAGCAAAAGAAAAAATGCTGGAAAATCTCAGCAGGTCTGGCAGCATCTGTAAGGAGAGAAAAGAGCTAACGTTTTGAGTCCAGATGATCCTTTGTCAAAGCTCTGACAAAGGGCCTTGACAAAGGGTCATCTGGACTCGAAACGTTAGCTCTTTTCTCTCATATCAGATGCTGCCAGTCCTGCTGAGATTTTCCAGCATTTTCTCTTTTGGTTTCAGATTCCAGCATCCGCAGTAATTTGCTTTTTTTCCCCCATCAACAGCGACGGGCCCAGTGGATCCCGCTGCCGGTCAACGATGGGCTGCCACCCGCTGCCAAGAAATATGCCGCAGGGAGGCCAGAGAATCTTGCCCAAAGCGTTTGGGCCCCAAAACTCATCACTATTGCACAGATGGATGGAACAACTTTTATCTGACTTCATTCCTATCTGTCCCATCGTAGCCAGAGAATCATGTGCAAAGGCTCCTCTTCCCACACCCACACCAATGATGGATTCTTGGCTCCTTCCAACATGTCACTGGAACTGCCATAATCCTGTTTCATTTTTATTCAGGCTTTGAACAGGCAGAGGTGTCATTTCTCTGCTGAAACAAACAACCAGAGCACTGTGCCAGGTGGTCGATTGAAAATCAATATTTGACAGCGCCTAACTGCACAGTGTGAGTCTCATCACTACAACAATGCAGAATATAGCCAATTTTTAAAAAAAATTGAGGCCATTGGAGAAAAATATTGTCCCAGTTCAAGCGATTACACTCGGTCTAGCTCAAAAACCCCATGCTGACCTCAAAGAGAAGTTCAAAATAATTTCCTCATGAAGAGAAGTCTAGAATAATTTGAGGTATATGCACTTCCTCAATTCCAACATCAGTGACAATTTGTTGGCATCTAGAGGAAAAGGTTGGCAGCCTGAACAGCCAATCAGGCTGAGGAATTCTGACAGACAGCAAAGCATGAATTAAAATAAATAAATAAATATTTCTATATATATATATATACATATAATACATATTACACATTTAAATCATTGTACTAAAAGTAAAATAAAGATAAAGGATGACTGTGGGGAGGCTGCACGTTGTCCCCAGCCTGCCCAGGGGATGAAAAGGAGTAATCAGACATTTCAGGACAAAAACATTTTTTTCCAAAAACTATCTTTCTGAGGGTGTGTGACCCCACACTTGTTAAATGTGCCTCTCAATGCTAGAGAGGTTGTTCATTGCTAATTATGACTTAATTAACATTAATAATTAAAGCTCAGTTACTCCAGTTCAACAAGGTTCAACTTTTTTTTCAGAAAAATACTTGGTAAATAGTTGAGGTCCAAACAAATCAGTGTTCCCTTTATCAATTCCATCTAGGAAGAGTGCAAAGTGCACCCGATAGAGGAATGGGGGTCACTGACAGTAACCTCCAGATTTCTGAGTTTAACTGCACTTCTGAAGTGTTGCCATTGTTTTTACACAGTAATGACTGTGAACGCCAACAGCTTTGGCGCCATGACAACCCCAAATACCGAGTAAATCGTTTTTCCTGTAATGTCATAAGTAAAAATGCCATTGTAGAATTACTTATCTGTATTCATGCGGAATGCATGCAGATTTTTATAATTTATTAGCTGTGTAATCTAGATGATGGTCTGTTTAATTGATTAGTAAGTTTATGTTCAAATGCACATTTTGCTATGCTGTTGACAGTCCTTTTCAGAAAATAAAACACTTGACATCAGCTGGATTTTGGGTATTCAGTAGAGCTAGTGCAGATCATTGAACTAATGGTCAAACTGCAAATGATTTACTTATTCCGCCCGCTCTGCCCATCATCCCATGTGCTTGGCCCTCCTTTTAAAGTCCGGACCAATCGTTCAGCTTGGCCAGCGGGCTGCCTGATTTCCTGCTCCCAAATCAGCCCATCCTAAACTGGTGAGCTATTGGCACAGGAAATGTATAGGCAGTTTGCTAATCAAATTTCAATAAAGCATCAAAATGGTTTGGGCCTCCAGCTAGCAGGATCTGAGCATCAAAATGGTTTGGGCCTCTAGCTGGCAGTATCTGGGCTGCACCCACCCCCCCCCCCCAAATCAGTCCATCCAGTTGTAAAGACCCTATAATTAGAAAAAGCCCTGAGCAACATTAACCTTTCATAGGAATATACCGCCTTAATGTGACAAACATTTGCAAAACCAATTTAACAGTGTTGTCAATAAATGATGGGTCAGGTGCAAGTCACACATATACAGAGAGAATAGTGTGGAATGTTCATTATGGCTGGATCATTCCCTGAAATTCCTTCCATAGCACCACCATGGGGATGTGTACATCACACTGACTGCAGTGGTTCAAGAAGGTGGTTACATCTCCAGGTAAGGGCAACATGGTGCCACAGTGGTTAGCGCTACTGTCTCACAGTGCCAGGCATCTGGGTTCGATTCCAGCTTTGGGTGACTGTGTGGAGTCCGACCTTGGGTGACTGTGGAGAGTTTGCACGATGTTCCCAGTGTCTGCGTGGGTTTTCGCGGGTGCTCTGGTTTCCTCCCAGTCTAAAGATGTGCAGGTTAGGTGGATTGGCCATGCTCAATTGCCCCTTAGTGTTTAAAGGAGTGTAGGTTTGGTGGAGTTACCAGGGTAGGGCAGGGGAGTGGGCCTAGATAGGGTGCTCTTTCAGAGAGTCGGTGCAGACTCGATGGACTAAATAGCCTCCTTCTGCACTGTAGGAATTCTAGGGTAAGTGCGTCGGAACTATCGAAATCTCCAATCTCGGAGGAGCAGGGGTTTTGTCCTTCGGAAGTTCAAACTTTCCGAGACGGACTCAGCGCATGGGGTCTTCTGAAGGGGGTCCCCACCCATCTTGGGACTGGGTCATAAAATGTAACATTCGTTGCACCATGTTAGCTCAAAGATGTAAGCCTTGTGTTATTCCTCTTTGGAACAGCACCGTCAAAATGCATCCAAAAGGAACCACGGAGCGGTGCTATTTCCCGCTTCCTGTAACCAAACGGTGTTGACTGCTTCTCTTTGTTTGGCACACTTAGTCTGCTCTGTGCATCGTCCATGTAACACCGCATCCTGACCTGCTCTATACGGTACATTCAATCCTGCCCGCATTGCATCTCCAGGACGAGTTTATAAGGTTAACGAGGTATGACGCTAAGGCAGTTATCCATAGAATAGTATCCCTGCAGTGCAGAACGGAGGGGGCATTCGGCCCATCGAGTCCGCATCGACCCTCGGAAAGAGCCCAGATGAGGATGTTGCCGTGGCTTCAATAACACGGGGGCAGAGAGCGATGCTGCGATAATGGGTGACCGACCACATTTCCAACGAAAAGTCAACTGTCAACGCGGAGGTTTCTCAATATCGTGCGGGATAAAGTCCTCATTCAGTGTGCACAGACACCAGTTCGCCCCCCTCCCCGCGCCCCATGCCCCATTTACTGTTTACATCCCGTTTTCAACACGAGCTTGTTGCAGTTATACACGAAATTGATGTTTGAATTACTATACAGGCATGTGGGCCACTTAATAGGGTAGAATAGGGACGAGAAGTGTGCCCTTTTCGTACGATGTGTGGCAAGTGGGTAAAATGGTTCGTATCGATCCTTTTAAACCCGGCTTTGTACAAGTGCCTGATCCAAACAGATCGCTTCGCTGAAGGATCCCAATTGAAGTATAAGTCTATTCTCTCCTGGCCCAGCTGCTGGGTTCCAGTATCTTTTTTAAGTTGTAGAAAATGTTGAATTTAACAGTAAGAACCTGCCGTGTGTCCCTATTCCAATCCAACCCAGGAATAAACTCAGACACACTAAAGGTGAAAACGGCAGGCATTTGGGAAAGGTTGGAAATAATTGTATTATTTAGCCCCTTTGAAAGGGGGATATACCATTTTGTTCCAAGGTGTTTTTGTTCGCCCCTTTTCAAGTTTTGATTTAGGTTCTAGGCGCTTGTTTTATTTCAGTTTTGGGGGGGTTTGTACTTTTCCCAAGTTTCCGGCAAAACCTGATGTGGATACTGCTACTTGGGCACCAACATGTGAATTGTGACAACGCACAGACGACTGTTTTTAATGTGATTAAACACTCAAAGAATACATTTTAAAAACTGCCAAAGCTGCAAATCTGAAATAGAACTGGAAGAAAATGTTGGCGAAATGCTAACGCAGGCCATAGAATCTATACAGTGCAGAGGGATCCCAATCGGCCCATCAAGTCTGCACCGACCCTTCGAAAGATCACCCTACCCAGGGCCAGAAAAAAAATGAAAGTTCTGACTTCAGGTCCAAAAATAAACGTTTTTCGTGTGTGTATGCAGAAGTGGAGTGATATAATTTCGGATAAAGCACAACTGGTCGGATCAATCAGAATAATACTTTATAAATAATGCCTGCCCGGGCCTGGAGATTACCACTGGTGACATTAGCAAAGGAACACTCGAGTGTATCCCAAATTCCTATGTTTAAACACACGTGGACACCCCCATGTCTTTTAGATGGATTAGAACCCTGACAACAACAAAGAAGAAACGTGGATGTACCATTTTGGTCAAATTGTATTTTTAGCCCTTTTCAAATATTGGTGTAGGTGCTAGACATTTCTGTTTTATTTCAGTTTAGAAGGACTTTTGTACTTTTTCTTTTCAAAGTAACTCCCATGTGCTTTTTGCCTAGTATCACCAATAGTAATTTTTGGGTTGCAAACACTTCCTAACACGACTTCAAGAAAATGGACTCCCTTCCTGGAGGGGCACAATAAACTTAATAATAGCTTTCACGCTGGGAATAAATGGTTTATCAAATACTTATTCTAAATGATTTCGAAAGTTTGGAAAGTTGCAGCAGGTGGATAACTCATTGGCAGGTTGGAGTCGAGTGTGTGACACGTTTCTGCGGCAGGTGTCCAGCTCCTGTGCAGGAACGGAATTGAAGCTCCCATTGACAACCGCAATACAGTAGAGACCTCAAAACAAGCGACTGGGATGCCAGAAAGCTTTGGGCTGAGCACAGCACAGCGATTGTTGGGAGAGGGGTAGTCAGAGTTTCACCGTGCCCTGCATTTCAAAGCCTCTCGGAGACTCTTGCTGAGGCGTTCATCTTTTGACAATTTATAAAAATAGGAAATGAATAAAACGCCGCCCTCCCCTCCCCCCTGACGCACGCCGGAGATGACAGAAACGAAACCCGCTGTAAATATGAACGATCAGCTCCAAACCGCAACCCAATTATTGTCCATAAGTGTGACAGAAACATCTTTGCGAAACGTTAGCTCCCTTCTCTCTCTCCACAGAGATTATCCAACGTGTTGTGTTTTTGTTACACAAAGATGTGAGGGGTGTGTGTGTGTGTGTGTGGGGGGGGGGGGGGGGGGGCAGGGTAAACTTAACAGCTTTCAAAATTCACTCATTTCGAGTCAGGTTCTTTTTGTAAATGGTCTATTTTACTTCAGATTACGGAATTAGAAAATCAACTCGGTGGTTAAATGGAGTTTTCAGTCCAGCTCACACTCTGGGCTCATAAATCTCACGTCGAACAGCTCTGGTCGGAAGACGCGCGCAAACACCCACATAGCCCGGGGTAGCGCGAGGTGGGGGGCGACGTACCCACCCAAACTACACACAGAGAAATATATAATATAATAAAGAAACAATCTGAGAGAGGAAAGGGAAAGGCAGGCACGAAGGAGTCGCCGCGGACAAAGGTAACTAAGGAATCAAGAGGTCACCTACAATTCTCCCATGGAGTTGTGCAACCACCCAAATAATCTGCAATACTGATTCTTATCGCCAAATCCGCCTGATCTGCAGTGAAAAGATGTGTTTGACTAGAGAGAGAGCTGGTTTGCTCAGATCAGCGAATGATGAAGAAGTCACTTTTTGTCCAAGCGAGTCTCACGTTCAAAACTCATCCGATATCCCCTGAAGGTATAGCAAGGAGCGACTGTGCAGCGTTCAAAGTAAGCGCGATTATTCCTTAATATTTCAGTGCAAATAAAAGACAGCTCGCCACCAGCAACGTTTTATGCAGTGGCGAAGAGATAATGCGATTGCCTTGAGCACTCACCTCCCTGCAGAGACGAGTTGATGAAAATGAAGAGCAGGTATCCCTGTAAGAGCGACATAGCCATCTTGCGGGCCACTCCACAAAAATACTAACTCACTCCAAGTCCAGCCGCTTTTATTCACTTGACCCTAATTGCCACTTGTAAGAGACGGATGCGGACAATACGTAATTAGTGAGGGACCCGGCTCCGTCCTAGTAGCCAGTTGACTTTTCTCTGCTGTTGCTGGGGTTGTTTTTTTTAAAAGAGATCTGGCCAGCCCTGCCAACATTACAGAACTCCTGCCAGAATCTCGGCAATTGCGTCTGTTTTCGCTGCCAGGTCGTTTACGTGCTCTCTGAGACTTCTATTAGAGAGAGAGAGAGAGAGAAAGGACAACAAGTCAGCCAGATAAGGCTGTTCGAATAGTGCAGGCAGCATGGGTCACAACATGTGGACAGATAAGCCAGTTTGCAGATAGAGCATTAATGCAGTACCTCCACTGAATACCCGACAAACAGGCCCAAGTCGGGTACCTTTTTTAAAAGATATTTATCACCACTAAAACACAACGTGAGTTTCGAAATAACCCTTTAATACCAATTTATTTGGACAGATAATTATGTAGGGGCTGCTTACCCGGATAACTGCTTATAACGATAAATATGCGTTCAGCACAAGTACAGATAGGTGGCAGTTTGTTTTAACATATACAGGTGTACGCTGGGATGCACACAGGTGGATAAATATGGGAGAACGAAAATAACTACAAATTCTGTAAATATGCAAAAAATAATATATACATAACTGGTTGCAGTAGCTTCAGAAAAAAGAACATGGGTCTAAATTATAGTCTGTGGATTGAAATCACTAGACGGTTGTATATCGGGATATTTTTACACACACACTGAGATATATCACATATTTGCAGACATCGCGATCCAGGCAAATTGGAATAGGTAACTAGATATAGTGACACATCCACATTGTTCGCTGTGACATATCCTATCATGCACACTGGCATGCAGACCTAGATATATAAATATAACACACAGATAATTGAGTTGATAAGCAATTGCAGGTACACCAAACCAAGAGCAAAGTTAATGTAATTAAATTAAGACAAAATAAAGGGGGGGGGGGGGAATAGTTTTCAGGTGAAGTGTGCCTGGCAGCAGGACAAGCGGACAGTTTGCGCATGATGTGGCCCGGGACCGCATGGTCTGCAGACGTCTGATTAGCTCTGTTGTTTCATGTCAGATCTGTCCTTTTCAATTTGACAGGATTTCAGTCACTTTGTTGGCCGATTCCGTACCATACGTCTAGCTCACTGCCAAGTGTGACATTTTATTATTTATTTTAAATCAAGCAAAGTGATTTGTTTTCTTAAGATTCCTGAACTTATGCCCCTTCTCATTTGCTGTTGAGATCGTTTTTCATCATTGACACTCAACCACCTTCTAAGAACGTTTGAACACTTCCAGGAGACTCCTCTTGACCTGCTCTGCACGAGTGAATACCATTCCGATTTTAAAGTTTCTCATGAGCTTTATCCTTTCTGCCTGATAACATTCGAATGAAAGCATATTTATCAATTTCCCTGGCATTAATATTCTTGATTGCATACAGTACCCTAGTTGTACCCCAACTAATGTTTCTATACAGGTTCATTAGCACCTGTGTTTTTACGCCTAATACCCCTGTATATAAAATCCAGAAAGCCAATTTCCCTTTCAACATTTCTTCTACCTATAATCCTTCTTTTAGAAGCTGCTGATTTTTCTGCTGCATTTCATGATCATTCTATTGTTCAAGTTAAACTTCCACGATTTCCCCCCCATATCTATTATTTCACACTTTTCACATTGAATTACATTCCGCACACAGCTACCCACTACCCTGACCTGTCATTCTTTACTTTTTCGTAATGTTTCTTTCTCCGACTTTCTGACCTAATCGTTTTAGCTTTCTTTGGAACGCAGACGTTCGAAGCAATCCCTTTAGTCCTATTTGGAATGTTTCATAATATCATGCATAAATAGTTCTCCCTCACCAGACTGCTGCTTTACCTCCCAGTGTTTCTATTCTATCTGGATATTTTTGTCCCTTGAATTTTTCTTCTTCTGCAGCCTAGATATCTTTGTGATTTTGTCTTTGTTTTGTTTGTTTCGGTGACTGTCTGTCCAGAGTTTGCACTTTCTTCCATGTCTGTGTGGGTTTCCTCCAGGTGCTCTGGTTTCCTCCCACAGTCCAAAGATGTGCAGGTGGTTTGGCCATGATAAATTGCCCCTTAGTCTCCAAAAGGTTAGGGGGAATTACTGGGTTACAGGGGCCAAGGTAAGGTGCTCTTGAGGAGAGTCGGCGCAGACTCAATGAGCCGAATGGCCTCCTTCTGCATTGTCGTGATTCTATGATTACAACATTCTGACCATTTGTCCCTAATCTAACAGCGGCAGTTGTTTATTACCTAGTATTATGTAAGACAGACCACGCCTTTGCTTGTTTCAGTTAGTAAGTGTTCTGAATTATACCTTCTTCAAATATGCTTGAGATATGCAAGTATTTAATAAACTTGAAAAAAACTCAGTTAGCTACACTTGGAAATTATATTTTTTGTAACCAGAGATAGGATATAAAAAAATCTGAATTATTTTCTGAGAAATACACATTCCTCTAGGCTATAAAGCCGAAAGAAAAGTCATGTATATTACAAGGCTTTGAAATGCTGAGTGTGTAATGCTTGCTGATGTGTAATACTCGCCTTTAGCACCGAGTTGCCAAAGTCTTCATGGCTCTTTCACTGATGTCAGGGCAGGCAAAGTGGAGAACACCACAGACATTCAACCCCACATCCTTTGATCTAAAAATGAATTTTGATGAATGACAAAATTCTTGAGCACTTTTGGTAACAAAAACTAGCTTAGAGAAGTGTAAATGTGATAAGCCATTTCTATTCTTTGGTTAAATTACTTACATATTGCAACACTTGTGATATAACCGAGACATAACTCTGTTGGGAAAGATATTGAACGCCCTAGCTTTTAGCAACTTTAAGAAGAATTTACCAGTCCAGATGTTAAAACAGCAGGATCTGTTGAGTTTATCACTTACTGGAGAGGCCCTGACCTGATTTTGCAGGATTTTCTGAAATTAGGGATTCATTACCTATGTGCATACCAAGTTCCGGGCCAGTATTGGACCTAGTAGTGGGAGCTCACTGACAAAATGAGGTGTGAAATAGCACAAGCATTTGTTTGAATGAATGCAGTTCCAACAACACTTAAGAGATTCGCACACCATCCAGGACAGGGCAGCCCACTTGATCAGCATCCCATCTAGCCCCTTAAACATTCATTCTTTCCACCACGGGCACACTGTGGCAGCAGTGTGTACCATCTGCAATATACATTGTCTCTTTCGAAAGCACATTCCAAACCCACAACCACCAACTAACCCGCAACCTCTACCACCTAAATGAGAACACCTCCTCTTGCAAGTACGCCTGCAAACCATACACAGTCCTGGCTATATTGTCATTCCTTCACTGTTGCTGGGCCAACAACCTGGAGCTTTCTTCCTAACTGCGTTGTGAGTGTAACTGGATTACATGGAGTGTACTGGTTCAAGACGCTCATACCCTTACAGCTCACACCCACCTCTCAAAGGCAATATAGGGTGGGTTGCAAGTGCTGGCCTAGCCAGCAACACTCAAATGCCATGAAATGAGAAAAATGCTCCAGCTATTTAAGACTGAGTTGACATTTAATCAGATGAATTGCTGCTGAGCACATTAGAAAAATGTTCCTCTTTTATCCTTATTTGGATATCTTTGCGTGAAATGGGAATGGCTTTCTCTGGTATGCTAAAAGACCCTCCCGTGTTCAGAACTGTCAGATTGCAACAGGAAATAGTTGAAAGAGTGAAGGCCAGTTAACCATCCAGAGGAGTTGAAAGCAGACAAATTGAATAAAGAGGGAAATTAGAAATTTTGATTCACGGGGCACTGGAAGCAGTACTGGTGAAAGTGGGAGCTGTACTATTGAAACATCCTTCATCTGAACGGTACCTGAATCAGTGTTCTGGTGAGTTGTTTAACCAGGGCTTTCACCTAAATAGTTGGGAGGATAGTGGGGGGAATCAGGTGATGGGAGATGTGGTAAATTATAAAGAAAGGCAATAAAGTAAGATAATGTTATATTTCTTTCTTGCCACAAAGAGAAGAGGTATCGAGGTGCCCACATTCTGGATTCTTTCAAAACACGATGAGAGGTTTATTAAGAGGTGTTGCTCAGACAATCTAAGATGGGAAATTCTGCAAAACCTGTGCAGACACTCTGCTGACGTCACTACACATCACGTGACACTTAACCAGCAGTGTTCTCTGATACATAACACCCCTCCTCTTTACTTCAATAATGCAATGACAATGATTAACATTTGTACAACAGATCCACTTATACATTATTTCTATACATATATACAATTCAAAAGTCAGTCTTTGAGGTGGATGTCTATTCCTTTTTGGCAGAATTCGGTGTTCTGGACCTTGGAAGTGTCCTCATTCCCTTCAGTAGATGGTATTTCTTGGGTAGTTACACAAGTATCTGTCACTGTAGATACTGGAAAGTTCTCAGAAACAAAACTTGAACTTGACACTGTGTCTGGTCTCTGTTCCGAACTATCACTCTCCAGATTTTCCAAGGGAAGAACCTCTTGAGAAGTTTCGGCGAATTCACTTTATATAGCAAGTAGTTGATCAGCATGATGTCACCAGACTCTTTCATCATCCATCGGTACGGTGAATGATATTGGACTTGTCTTTGCTAGGATCACTGGTGGTGTAGCTCCTAGCTAACTAGCTCCCAGGTACAATTCTCTCCCCTGGTTGAATACTCACTTTTTAGAGTTTTAGAGTTTTGCTCGCTCCCAGCAAGTTGTGCTTGTTGCTGTTGTTTGACAATCTCTTAAGTATCAGGTGGAGTTAAGAAATCAAACTGTGTTTGTAGTTTCCTTTTGAATGAACAGCATTGCTGGTGAACACTGTGGTGTTGCATGTGCAGTGTTCCGGTACGGCATTAGGAATTTGTTCACTCTTCTTGCCAATGTCCCTGGTACTTTGACGCTTTGATAAAATGCTTTAATGATTGCACAAAATGTTTGGCCATCGATTCGTTGCAGGATGATATGGAACTGACTTGATATGGTGTATACCGTTTTTCTTCAAGAAGTCCTAAAATTCCTTCAAAGTAAGCTGAGTACCATTGTCACTAACAATCTGCTCCAGTGATCCAAATCTTGCGAATATTTGTCTAGTTTCTCAGTGGTCTGCTCAGTCACCTTTAATTTCATTATCGTGACTTTCGGCCACATAATCATGTGTCCCTCCACTGGACCAGCATGATCGATATGTATTCTTTGTCATGGCTGTGTCGGCCATTCCCACAGATGTGTTGGCTGACATGGTGGAATGTTCCTTAGTTTTGCACAGGATTAACATTTCCTAACTTTCTCTTCAATTTAAGCATCTAATCCTGGCCAGAAAAAAATAAATGTGCGCCAATTTCTTCATCCTTACCATGCCAGGATGTCCCCCATGTAGTTGGCCAAGGACTCTACTATGTAAACACGGAGGAATAATCACATAGACTTCCCTTAGTAGAACTTGGTTCTGTACTGTCAACTCAAGTCTTCGTCTGATGCAGGGTTTAAAGTCTGGATTTTTCCTCTGAATGACTGACAGCGTTCCTTTTTGGGCAAAATCCAACACCTTCCCCATCACTGGATCGGTTCTTGTGTATCTTTGAACTTGAGAAGACCTCACAGGTACATTGTCCGTGAGTGAGAAATACAGGATGTTGCCAAAATGTTCTTCAGGATCATGCTTGACTTGTAACGGCAATCGTGATAAAGCACCAGCATTTGCATGCTGCTCTGACTTGCGATATTGGATATTGTAAGTGTGCGGCGACAATTTCAATGGCCATTTTTGTAATCTACTAGTTGCCAAAGAAGGTATATCTTTATATGGCCCAAAGATTATGGTCAAGGGTCGATGGTCCAAATAGGCAATAGTGGAACCTTCTTATCCCGAAAATTATGCTCAACCCTTCTTTTTCTAGCTGAGCGTAATTTATTTCTGTGCTAGTAACAGTGCATGAAGCAGATGCCATTGGCTGTTCCTCTCCTGAAGGCATAATGTGCGAGACAACTGAACCAACTCCATCGGGTGAGGCATAGCAAGCTGACTGCAACTTTAGTTTTGGATTATAAGGAACCAACAGCTCTGACTTCTGTAAAGCTTCTTTCACTTCACTGTCTGCATTTTCGCATTTTTCTGATCAAAGCCATGCCTGTTTGACACGTAGCAAAGTGAGTAAAGGCCGTGCTGCTAAGTTCGGCACAAACCTGCCTTGATAATTGATCAATCCTCAAAACAACCTTAATTGTGTCACATTTTGAGGGCATGGTGCTTCAAAGATTGCTGACATTTCCTGCTTTTGAAGTCACCTTTGTCGATGATATGTCTAAGGTAATTTATAGATTACTTAAAAAATTGCACTTTTCCTTTTTAACTCTCAGGTTGTGGCTCTGTGACTGCTTCAGGATACCTTCAAATTGGTCAACTGTTCCTGTTCACTCAAACCGGTGATGAGTATGTCATCTAAATAACATTCAGCCCACTTAGAATTTGACCCATGGATCTTTGAAAAAGAACAGGAGCAGGCGTTATTCCGAAAGGAAGTCTTCTGCAACAAAGCAGACCTTTGTGCTTCATGATGGTGAGTAGTAGCTGTGATTTGGCAGGAGAATGCTGCCCATAACCACCGGGGGGGAGAGAAGACTGGAGGGTGACCGCAGGACCTGCGGCCCCTCACCATGGAAGAGCAGAGGACCCTGGACGTGGTCAGTGGCCTGGAGGAAAGGGAGTTCGGCAGGCTGGAGTTTGGCCGCGGACGAGGAAGTGAGACCCTGCTGAGTTGCGGTTCCCCGTGACATGCGTGTCAACCCCCCCCCAACAACACCCCCACACCACCCACACCCTGACCCACACCCTCACCCCCACACCACCCTCATGCTCACCCCCACACCACCCTCATCCCCACTCTCACCCCTACATCACCCTCACCCCCCCGATCAACCCTCACCCCACCCAGGCCTATCCCAGGAACTAGCTGCCATCCAGATTGGTCTCGGAAGTCTGGAATAGGCAGTCCCATCGATTGTGGAGATGCAGCCGCAGAGCCTGGGGCAACATGAGGGATTGTCGACGAGTGTCCAGTACCTGCAGGCGCTGGTGGAGGAGTCCAACCTCGTGTAGGAGCAGTAGGTGGGGCTGACCATGCGTGCCACCCAGGCCAATACCGCACGGGTGGCGACCGCGGGGGAGGCATTGGGGGGCGAGAGTTGTGGCTATGGATCAGCATGTCCAAGGCCTGGGGCAGTCCATGCAGTTGCTGGCCGAGGCCCAGGACAGGGTTGCTGTCATATACACCATGGCTCGGAAAGTCGCCGGCATTGCCCAGGTGCTGGCCGAGGTGGCGCAGACACAGTGGGGGGGGGGGGGGGGGGGGGGGGGTGGCCCAATCCCAGAGGGTGATGGCACCATCACTGGCTGATGTGACACAAATCCAGAAGGTGATGGCACAGTCAATGGGTGATGTTGGGCAGTCCCTGGTCCACTCCCTGTGCTCCTTGACCGCGAGCATGCAGACCCTGGTTGACTCCAGAGCGGGCCTCCAGGACTGGCAGCACCAGGTGGTGGGGAGCCTTAGGGGTTAGCTCTGCTCGCACCCCGTCCCATGGAGTAGCCCGGGAGCCATCGGGCATTCCGAGGGAGGAGGGGGTGATGGGGCCCGTGCTGGTGAGTCACGCAGGAGAGGGGTCGGAACATTGCTGCACCACGGACTCCCCCGCCCTCCCCCCCCCCCCTCCTGTCCCTGGTGCACCTGCTGGGCAACGGGCAGAACAGGGCGACACCACATCACGTGGGACACCTGAGCAGCAGCCAGGCCCATCTAGGCCTGGACACCCCAGACGACACCCGCCAACAGGGACCCAGTTCGCAGGACGGGAATCATAGTAGGCCGCCTCCACTCCCTGTACTGTCTGGGGATCCACCAATACATAGCATTAGGGCCCGTAAAGGCCAGAAAGTTAGACACTAGTTAAGTTGGCAAGGGTGCAGGACACAGTTTAGTTATAAGGGCTGGGGCACAAACATATATATACATTGTCACATTAAATACCTGTCACACTGTTATAACCTGCCTCGGTGCTCTGTCAGATGGGTGTGAGGGATGGGCTGGTCTGGGCTGGCCACAGAGTGAGGGGGAATGGGAGGGCGTTATGGGTGGACGTGGGCAGGACTCAGACGTTATCAAACAATGTGGAGCACCAGAGGTCATCGAAGCGCAGGTTGTCATCATCCTCCACCCCTTGGACCAAACCCGGCATTACTGTCAACCCATATCACCCGTCATCCAATGGACTGGCGGAACGGGCGGTGCAGACCTTTAAAATCGGCATGAAGAAACAACCGGCAGAATTCATGGAGACCAGGTTGACTTGATTTTTATTCAATTATAGGACCACGCCTCACACTACGACAGGAATCACCCCAGCGGAACTGATACTGGGGTGGCGGCTTTACATGAAATTAAACCTACTGTTCCCAAATCTGATGGGGAGGGTGGAGTTCCACCAAGAGAATCAGAAAATAAAGTATTATTCTGTGAGATCTGAAAGAATATTCAAGACAGGTGACCTAGTCTATGTAAGGAACCTTGGAGATTGGTCCAGTTGAATCCCTGGAGTCATATTGGAGAAAACTGGACCCACACCTGACATAGTGAAGGCCCAGGCTAAGATCTTGAGAAAACCTGGATCAGCTTAGCAGTAGGGAGTCAACTCCCGTACAAGCCTCACCACCGGCCCCAGAGGTGGCTGCCGTCAGTGCTGGGCTGCTGCCCATGAAGAACTCTGTGTCCGGCTCCTCTGATAATGAGGACTCAGGTTCCGAGATGGAAGCAGAGGAATCAGATGTTCCGACTGTAGCAGAGGAGGAATCCACATTGGTAACTCTTCGGTGCTCCCTCCAGAAGCAAAGATCACCAATCCGGTTCACACCTCCAGATCCCATTCCACCCTTATCGGACTTCAGGCCAATTATGAATGGGCGGAAGAGATCTCTTCAGCGCAGGAGTACTTTGGGCGGTGGCGGTGGGGGGGGGGGGGGGGGGGGGAACGGACGTAAGGAGGGAGGGATGTTATGGTGACCACAGAAAACACGGGGGAATCGTCAATAGATCTTCCCATGGGCTTAGTGGAATGTGAATGTCCCGACTGAGTGGGCGGAGGCTTGCCCGATAGGGGATCCATGGCGGGAGTTTAAATCCACAGTTCCGACCTGGACTTGTATCTCCATAGGTCTGTGGCCTTGGACACAAATGTTGTCTGCCATGGCAGCGGCCCTTTTGTTACATTAATAAAGAGAGCTATTGTTAGAAGACTGGCATTGGCGAACTTATTACAGCAACAATCAGATAGCACAGGGCTAAATCGTTGGCTTTGAAAGCAGACCAAGGCAAGCCAGCAGCACGGTTCAATTCCCGTAACAGCCTCCCCGAACAGGTGTTGGAATGTGGCGACTAGGGGCTTTTCACAGTAACTTCATTTGAAGCCTACTTGTGACAATAAGCAATTTTCATTTAATTTTTCATTTTCATAAGCCATGGTCTTATGGAATGGTGGAACCGGCCTGAGGGATTGAATGGTCTACTCCTGTTCCTAATTCTTTTGTTTTTGTATACAAGTGCATTCTTTTCCGATTATTTTTTGCATGTGTGTACATCTTTCACCTATACAAACTGATGTGGCAATTCTATCTGACATAAATCTTCCAGCAGAGGGCAGTAGAGCAGAGCTGCTGAATGGCTGTTGTGGGGGTAATTTGCATACCTCCGGTGTGGTCACCCTAACTTGAAGGTGTACCTGAGCAAGAGACCCAAGCTGGTCAAGTGAAGACAAACATCCAGCAGAGGGTAGTAGAGCGGAGCTGCTGATTGGCTGTTGTGGGGGAAATTTGCATACCTCCGTTGTGGTCACCCTAACTTGAAGGTGTACCTGAGCAATGAGACCCCTGCTGTTCAAGTGAAGACAATCATCCAGCAGAGGGCAGTAGAGCGGAGCTGTTGATTGGCTGTTGCGGGGGAAATTTGCATACCTCCATTGTGGTCACCCTAACTTGAAGGTGTACCTGAGCAAGAGACCTAGCTGTGCAAGTGAAGACAAGCATCCAGCAGAGGGCAGTAGAGCAGAGCTGCTGATTGGCAGTTGCGGGGGAAATTTGCATACCTCCGTTGTGGTCACCCTAACTTGAAGGTGGGTTGTGGAGGAGCTGTTGTCAAGTGACACTTAAACCCGAAACACTTCTTCAGTGTTTCCCTCCCTATCCCCTCCTCTAGCCAAAAAAAACCAACCGCTGTAAAGATCAAGAGGAAGGCTCGAGGGCAGGTAGAAGTAGAGAAGAAGTTGAACCGTGATGTCACAGCTGCAGGTAAGGGATTGGCTGCTGACTGGTAAGTCGTTTTTCTTTTATTTTCCCTCAGGTGTTATCGTGCAGGGCGCAGAGGTTGCTGAGTGAGTGCTTGCTGAGAAGGGGAGTGAATAACAGGTAAGCTCTTTCTTTCTTTTTCTTTTTTTATCTAGAGGGAATGGCAGGGAAGGTAGTGCAATGTTCCTCCTGCAGAATGTTTGAAGTGAGGGATGCCGTCAGTGTCCCTGCTGATTTCATCTGTGGGAAGTGCACCCATCTCCAGCTCCTCAGAAACCACGTTAGTGAACTGGAGCTGGATGAACTTCGGATCATTCGGGAGTCAGAGGTGGTCATAGATAGAAGCTTCAGGGATGTAGTTACTCCAAAGAATAAAGATAGATGGGTGACGGTGAGAGGGGCTGGGAGGAAGCAGTCAGTACAGGGATCCCCTGTGGTCGTTCCCCTCAGTAACAAGTATACCGCTTTGGATACTGTTGGGGGGAACGACTTACCAGGGGTAAGCCATGGGGTACAGGTCTCTGGCACAGAGTCTGTCCCTGTTGCTCAGAAGGGAAGGGGGGAGAGCAGTAGAGCATTAGTCATTGGAGACTCCATAGTTAGGGGGATAGATAGGAGATTCTGTGGGAACGAGAGAAACTCGCGGTTGGTGTGTTGCCTCCCAGGTGCCAGGGTGCGTGATGTCTCGGATCGTGTTTTCGGGATCCTTAAGGGGGAGCAGCCCCAAGTCGTGGTCCACATAGGTACCAACGACATAGGTAGGAAAAGTGATAGGGATGTAAGGCAGGAATTCAGGGAGCTAGGGTGGAAACTTAGTTCTAGGACAAACAGAGTTATTATCTCTGGGTTGTTACCCGTGCCACGTGATAGCAAGACAAGGAATAGGGAAAGAGAGGAGTTTGAACACGTGGCTACAGGGATGGTGCAGGAGAGAGGGTTTCAGATTTCTGGATAATTGGGGCTCATTCTGGGGTCGGTGGGACCTCTACAAATGGGATGGTCTACACCTGGACCAGAGGGGTACCAATATCCTGAGGGGGAAATTTGCTAATGCTCTTCGGGAGGGTTTAAACCAAGCAGGGGCTTGGGAACCTGAAATGTAGCTCCAGTATACAGGAGGTTGAGAGTAGTGAGGTCATGAGTAAGGTTTCAAAGTTGCAGGAGTGTGCCGGCAGGCAAGAAGGTGGTTTAAAGTATGCCTTCTTCAATGCCAGGAGCATCCGGAATAAGGTGGGTGAACTTGCGGCATGGGTTGGTACCTGGGACTTCGATGTTGCGGCCATTTCGGAGACATGGATAGAGCAGGGACTGGAATGGTTGTTGCAGATGCCGGGGTTTAGATATTTCAGTAAGCTCAGGGAAGGTGGCAAAAGAGGGGGAGGGGTGGAATTGTTAGTCAAGGACAGTATTACGGTGGCAGAAAGGACGTTTGATGAGGACTCGTCTACTGAGGTAGTATGGGCTGAGGTTAGAAACATGAAAGGAGAGGTCACCCTGTTAGGGGTGTTCTATAGGCCTCTGAAAAGTTCCAGAGATGTAGAGGAAAGGATTGCAAGGATGATTCTGGATAGGAGCGAAAGTTGTTATGGGGGACTTTAACTTTCCAAATATTGACTGGAAACACTATAGTTCGAGTACTTTAGATGGGTCCATTTTTGTCCAATGTGTGCAGGAGGGTTTCCTGACACAGTATGTAGATAGGCCAACGAGAGGCAAGGCCATATTGGATTTGGTACTGGGTAATGAACCAGGACAGGTGTTAGATTTGGAAGTAGGTGAGCACTTTGGTGATAGTGACCACAATTCGATAACGTTTACTTTAGGGAGCTCGAGAGTTACAAGTTAGCTAGGAAGGACCTAAAGAGAGAGCTAAGAAGAGCCAGGATGGGACATGAGAAGTCTTTGGCAGGTAGCATCAAGGATAACCCTAAAGCTTTCTATAGATATGTCAGGAATAAAAGAATGACTCGGGTAAGAGTAGGGCCAGTCAAGGACAGTAGTGGGAAGTTGTGCTTGGAGTCCGAGGAGATAGGAGAGGTGCTAAATAAATATTTTTCATCAGTATTCACGCAGGAAAAAGACAATGTTGTCGAGGAGAATACTGAGATTCAGGCTACTAGACTAGAAGGGCTTGAGGTTCATAAGGAGGAGGTGTTAGCAATTCTGGAAAGTGTGAAAATAGATAAGTCCCCTGGGCCGGATGGGATTTATCCTAGGATTCTCTGGGAAGCTAGTGAGGAGATTGCTGAGCCTTTGGCTTTGATCTTTATGTCACCTTTGTCTACAGGAATAGCGCCAGAAGACTGGACGATAGCAAATGTTGTCCCCTTGTTCAAGAAGGGGAGTAGAGACAACCCCTGTAACTATCGACCAGTGAGCTTACTTCTGTTGTGGGCAAAATCTTGGAAAGGTTTATAAGAGATAAGGTGCACAATCATCTGGAAAGGAATAATTTGATTAGAGATAGTCAACGCGGATTTGTGAAGGGTAGGTCGTGCCTCACAAACCTTATTGAGTTCTTTGAGAAGGTGACCAAACAGGTGGATGTGGGCAAAGCAGTTGATGCTGGGCTGAGAGGTGGCAAATGGAGTTTAATGCAGAACTGTGTGAGGTGATTCATTTTGGAAGGAATAAAAGGAAGACAGAGTACAGGGCTAATGGTAAGATTCCTGGCAGTGTGGATGAGCAGAGAGATCTCGGTGTCCATGTACATACATCCCTGAAAGTTGCCACCCAGGTTGAGAGGGTTGTTAAGAAGGCATACGGTGTGTTAGCTTTTATTGGTAGAGGGACTGAGTTTTGGAGCCATGAGGCCATGTTGCAGCTGGACAAAACTCTGGTGCAGCCGCATTTGGAGTATTGAGTGCAATTCTGGTCGCTGCATTATAGGAAGGATGTGGAAGCATTGGAAAGGGTGCAGAGGAGATTTACCAGAATGTTGCCTGGTATGGAGGGCAGATCTTATGAGGAAAGGCTGAGGGACTTGAGGCTGTTTTTGTCAGAGAGAAGAAGGTTAAGAGGTGACTTAATTGAGGCATCCAAGATGATCAGAGGATTGGATAGGGTGGACAGTGAGAGCCTTTTTCCTCGGATGGTGATGTCTAGCACGAGGGGACATAGCTTTAAATTGAGGGGAGATAGATATAAGACAGATGTCAGAGGTAGGTTCTTTACTCAGAGAGTAGTAAGGGCGTGGAATGCCCTGCCTGCGACAGTAGTGGACTCGCCAACACTAAGGGCATTCAAATGGTCATTGGATAAACATATGGACGATAAGGGAATAGTGTAGATGGGCTTTAGAGTGGTTTCACAGGTCGGCGCAACATCGAGGGCTGAAGGGCCTGTACTGCGCTGTAATGTTCTATGTTCTATATTCTAAGTCTTGGGATGTATAAGTGATGGAAGTATCAGTTAAAGTGAACACCAATAAGTGATGCTTAGTTCTAATGGCCTTCCACTATCAGTCATGCATGTGCTATCTGAAACGGATAAGGGCACGACCAAAGGTGTTTCTAACATTGTACTGATAGGAGCTGTCAGAAGGAGGTTTTCCTCCGCTTGTTTTTAACTATATAAGCTGATAAACAGTCTTAACACCCCATTACATTCCTTCCATGTGAAATGATTTGAATTGCATCATCCTATTTGTGGTTGTCTAAAGATTGTGCTCACGTTACAATGGAAACGGTTACAAAAGTGTTTCAGATTCCTACGACAAAATCTGTGCCTGAAATTCACCGCACCATGTACCTCTCAAGCCACCAAGTAGTGAAAATACCCCAGCGAATATCTCCTACCTTTGCAACAGTGTAATCCATAACTCACCATGAAGAACATAATGAAGGTGGCACTACTGTAACTAAATCATGTTATTTGTATTCACCAGTACAACATGTGTTTGTTGAAAATATATACTTTATTCGTAAAATACGTGAAAGAACATTACAAACATTTCAAAGTGGCCATCGCAGAAAGTACAATAATGTTCAGGTTTTCTACATACATCATGGTGTACTCTGAGGTGCTTCAACACAGTCAAAGAGCCATTACGGACATTTCAAAATTTTCATTACAAAAGGTGCAAAAGTATTTAAGTTGTCTCCGTAGATCGGGTTGCACTCTTGAGGTGCTTCAATACAATTGTGATACATGTAATATTCACTGTATACATTCAATGTAAGTTATACAGCCCAAGGGGGTTCTATACAATTCCAAACAAACTTCCTCACTTAATTTCTTCGGTGTAGGTCAACATTTACACTAGTGAGCGACAGCCCTAAATATTCCCTCTTCATTCTGAGCCTTCAGACTCTATCATAAACAGGGTTTGTGTTATTAAGTTAACAAAAAGGTTTACATCCTATATTTGGTTCCTCATCTGTGCTGAGTTATCTCCTTTCAATAGGGAAACACTTGGGGTACTGATCTTGGTCCCAGGACCCTCTTGGAAAGTGAGTGATAGAATCAAAGAGCTTCTGTTCCAGGACGCTATTCACATAATGCAGGTATACACGTGTCAAGTAAGGACAGGATCAGACTGGGCTGTTATGTCCAACATGATCCAATAGCCTGCTGTCACTGACTGTCTGAGCTCATGTGAAGAATGGTATCTGAGCAAGAAACAGTACCTTCAAGCGAGGAGGGAAGACATTGGAATGAGAAGGGCTTTCATACAAGAGGCAACCACAGTAATAGGGCTCTATTCACAGCTGTCCTGTTCACATTCAGGTAAATAAACGCTTTAGGTTGTTTAAGAGGAACTGCCTTCTTTAAACTACACATGGCTTCCTCTGAGTTGTCACTTGTTTTGGGTGAATTTGGAGCAGTGAGATGAGCAGCAGGAGTTCTTAAAATATATCATCATGTTCACGCTGGCCATCAAGCACCTATTTACTCTAATCCCACTCACGACCATTTTCTTGGATTCGTTCCCCAAACCTGCCCCAAACAATTAATCCCACTTTAAACATATATTCCACTTTAAACATATATTTCAGATGTTACAAGGACAGTGACAGCAAAAAGCCCTGGGGCGCTTTTAAAATTTAATGCCTATCTAATCTAAATTAACACATACGGACACTTGTAAGCATGCCACACGTAAAGTTATATAATAATATAATGTAGATTTAAATAGTTTGACAGATTTAAAACAAATAAAAAAACCTATGTTCAGTTACAAATAAATAATAATCACCTTTAATCATTAAAAAAATTAAAAACTACTTTAAAAGAAGCAATAACAACACCAATACCTGTATATAAAAAAGCAAATAACAAACTGTTAAAAAACTTCTACATTCCTTTAAAACATTTGTTAAACATGTTGCTTGCTGTCTTCAATATAAATCTACTGTTTAAATACCTGCCCTCAATGGGTGATCCCATAGCCGTTACATAACAAGGGGGCACGGCTATGCTGGAGGCCCAAGGCTGCCTCTGGAATAGGAAGGTTCACCGCGATTTCTGAGCCCAGTATCAGCGGGCCATAGTTTTCCGCCAATACTCGGAAGTTACGGGCCATGTTTTTTTTTGCCCATTATTTGTTCAGACTGGGCTGTTATGTCCAACATGATCCAATAGCCTGCTGTCGCTGACTGTCTGAGCTCATGTGAAGAATGGTATCTGAGCAAGAAACTATTGTCGCTGTGGCCTTGCCTTATTTTCACGAATGAGTTTCAGGGAGCCCATGAAACTTGGGTCCCACAGTTAAAGTTGAAAATTCCTCTTAAAATAGCTCCGATTTACATCGCAACATCATTACATTAGCAGCACGTGTATGGTGCATGTTTCTCAAATCCAGCCGAGCACACTGAAGTTAAACGTAGAAGTCGGAGGATTGGAGTTTGCTACCCAATAAGCTGTTAATTTCAGCATCCTGTCCAGTCTCAAACTCATTCGCTGTCTGAATTATCCCCTTTGAATCAGAACAGTTACTTGCTGACGACGACTTTCCCCTCTACTGATGGCTGATGCTTCCATTGAGACATCCATAGACAGACAGAAAATAGATAAAATGAGGCTATGGAACTACAAGAATTATAGAATAGATTACAGGCATTCCTAGGTGCCTGGATATATTTAGTAGAGTTCTGAAATGTTGCCCAATTAGAGTCTCCTTGGTTACCATTGCATATTGCATGATTCATGACATGAAGAAAGATGACCGTGATGTTGATAGCAGGAGGGGGAAAACACCTGTAACTCCTTAGCACCAGGAAGATGCACAGGAAGGAAAGGATGTGGAGCAGGCGAGCCAGCTGTCAGGGAAAGGAGGGTGCAACTGATAAGTCACATTTCAAAAAATAAAGACCGCTTCCCAAAATTACAATGGAGCAACTTCTTGTTCTCCATGCTATCCTCATAAATATCTCTCATTATCAAAGGCTTCTGTGAAATACCTTCAGACAAAAAAATATCACGTTCGTCCGTCACTGTACAAATCCCAGATGTTGGAAACATGCAGAAAAATGAATTCACAATTCAATCTGATCATGTTTTTTTCTTTGGACCACAACATTCAAAAGGGACTGTTACAGAAATGTATTTTCCTTATATATAGCCACTCTATAACTCCTTTTCGTACCAATCATTTGTTCGAACACATTGGGTGGAATTTTCCCATATTTTTTCAAAGTGCCAGTTCCGGTGAGAAAACTGGAGAGAATCCCACCGAAGGCGACGGCGGGAAAACTGAATATTGAGCCTGTTTTCTGAATAAAACATTTTCCCGCGTAATTCGGGCTGGGTTGCTGGCCGCTTGCCTCTGATTCACTCACACGGGAAAACTAATCTATGTAATCAGTGGGGTGCGTCTTTTCAACACCTCCCCAGCACTTGTCCCAAATCCAGTCGGGGGGGATGGCTGCCAGGAAAACAGCATCAGGAATTTTGGAAGGAGCGCTGACCAAACACCTGGACAGTGTGAAGCAGAGGCATGGGGCGGGATTCTCTGGTCTCTGACGCCGAAATCACGTTCGCCGATCGGCCAGAGAACCCCGTTTGCACCGAAATCGGGGGCGGTACTGCTTTTGCGATGCTCCGCCCCCTCCAAAATGGCGTATTACGCCGCACGCCATCGGGATGGCCTCAGGACATCACCTGAGGCATGGGCCACTCATGCTACTTATTTTCATGAACCCGGCGTGGCAGCTGCAGATTGAGTCCAGCGCCGTCACAGTCAGGGGGGAGCCGTTCCATGGGCAGTGTGGGTTTTTGGGTGGGGCTGGGGGCACTGGTGGGGTGTGATCTCAGGTTGGCAAGCCTGGTCATAGGGGTGCAGTTTTTGGCAGGCAGGGTCCGTGTGCGGCTGGCACCATGTTGCACGGCACGGCTTCTGCAGGCCGCTGTGCGCATGCGCGGCGCGGCTTCGGACCCGGCAATTCTCAGGCTGTATCCGCAGTTAAAGCTGGGGGCTTTACGCTGCGTGCCTGCTAGCTCCCCACCAGACAGAGGATCAGTGCAGCTTTTGCGCTGTTTTTCCGGGCGTAAAATGCCACTGTTCCCATGCCGCGTCAGCACTTAGTCTTCAAATCTGAGAATCCTGCCCGTGATGTCTTCCCGCAACCATTCATAAACCAAGGTCACAATCCCCACCTGGGAGCCAATGGACACAGTAATGTTTTTTTTAAAAAAAATTCAGAATACCAAATTCATTTTTTTTCCCAATTAAGGGGAACGACACTCACACCTGTCCTCCACCCAAAAAAAAAATCCATTTATCCTCACCTTGGTTAAATGAGCCCTGTGCACCACCTTTAACTGGATCAAACTAAGTCAAGCGCAAGAGTATGTGGAGTTGACCCTGTGAAGACCCTCGCCTCATACCTCCTCATCCAGAATAGGACTCAATTCACTCTCCCATTTCAACTTTACCTCATTCAACGGAGCCGCCTCCACTGATAGGATCTGGACGTAAATATTCGCTCCACCAGACCCGGCCAAAGACAAAATACTCTTCAACAGGGAGGATGGAAGTGCCAAGGGAAAAGCCTTATGAACAAAATTGTGAATCTGAAACTATCTAAACAGATTTAATAGTCTAAACCCTGCCCGCTAAGGACAGGGGAAGGTTATCACATTTCTGACTTGCAACGTTTAATTTATGAAGCGAGGCCCAATCGTGGGCCACACAAATGGACAGGTGGAAAGGTAACATCCCCAGATTGATTCTCCTCCCCTGGGGATTAACCGGGAAGTATTCGCTCTTATCCAAATTCAACTTAAACCCAGAGAAGGAGGCAAAACTCCTAAGTAGCTTCATTATCTCAGCCAGAGTAATATAAAGAAGCAGATCATCTGCGTACAAGGACACCCTATGCTCTCTCCCTCCCCGATTTATACCCCTCCACTACTAGAAGATCTTAACGTTATGGACAGTGGTTCAATTGCGAATAGGAGCAGAGACAAGGGGCATCGCTGCCTCATAACCCTACTCAGCAGAACATAGTTCAAGGCATTCGTACAAACACTAGCAGTGGGGATCCTGTAAAGTAAACAAGTCCAGGATATAACCTTTTGCTCAAAACCAAACCTCCCAGGACTCTCAAAGAGATATCCCTACTCCATTCTATCGATTGCCGTTCAGCATCCAGGAAAACAATCATCTCTGGTTCGGGAACTGGAGAGGGGGATAGGACAATATTTAATAGCCGATGTATATTAGCGGACAATTGAGACCCTTAACGAAGCCTGTTTGGTCTTCCAAGATCACCTCTAGGAGGAGGTGTCCAATAGCCATGTCAGAACTTTTGCGAGTACTTTAGCGCCTGCATTTAAAAGTGAAATAGGTCGAAACGACCCACATTCCGTAGGGTCCTTGTCCTTCTTATGGATTAAGGAAATAGAGGGCTGTGCAAGTGTAACGTGTAATGAATCCCAGGACAAGGAGTCATTAAGCACATCTAAGATCAGAGGGATCAATTTTCCTGCAAGCTTCTTATAAAACTCAATGTGCAATCCATCAGGACCAGAAGCTTTACCCGTCTGCATCAACCCAATGTATTTCATAATTTCCTCAGGGCTCAATTGGGATTCCAGCTCTTCCCGCTCTCCTTCTTCACCACTGGGATGGATAACCCTTCCAAAAACTCATTCATGGCCGAACTGCCGCCGGAAAGCTCCGATCTATAAAGATCCTGATAAACTGCTTCAAAAGCCGCATTGACCTTGGTGGGGATGGAAACTAAACTGCCCCATGAGTACCTTATCTGCACAATCTCCCAGGAAATTGCCTGCCACCTCATCTGATGAACTAAGAGATGACTGACCTTCTCCCCATGTTCATAAAATATCCACCTTGAATGTCACAGCTGGCTCACCTCCCGACCTGTTGATAATAATTCAAATTGTTTCTGCAGCTTTATGCTGCTTGCAAGCAACTCCGGGGTCGGGGAAAGTGAGTACCAATGGTCCACCTCAAGGATGGAGTCCCCAGCCTCTGCCGCTCCACCCCTGCAATCCTTTCCATGTGTGCTTTGCAGGAAATTATCTCTCCTCGATAACTACCTTAAGGGCTTTCCACAATGTGGAAGATGAGATAAACTCACTCTTATTAAATTAATATATTCCCCAATGGCAATGGACATGCTTTTGCAAAATCTTCTGTCCACTAACAATGCTGTATCCAATCTCCATGGCGGACTTTGGGAGGGACCAGACTCTAGTACCAAATCCACTAAATGTGGGGCATGGTCTGAAATCACAATCGCTGAATACCCCACCCTCTTCACCTATGGGAGGAGAGACCTATTCATCACAAAACGTCAATACGTGAGTATACCTGGTGGAATTGGGTGAAAAAATAAAAATCTTTATCCCCCAGGTACAAAAAACATTACATACCTGTCCCCCCCTCCATTTGTTCCATGAAAACCAACAACGCCTCTGCCACTCCCGATGGAGTCGGAGATTTGGGCTTGGATCAATCCATCCTGGAACCCAGAACACAGTTTAAGTCACCATCCAAGATTAGCTGATTGCAAGCCCAGATCGTGAATGGAGGCTAGGCACTTACTGCAATGTGATGTGGTTGATGTTTGTAAACATTGAGATTGCAGCACTTAGAGTCACTCATCCATGAAGGGAGATGAATGAATCAAGGCTGCAGGTGTTTTGTGGAAGCTGTCAATTACAGCCCACTACTATAACTGAATGAATGACTTGAAGTTAATGGATCTGAGAGGTTGAAACACAGGACACAGCTGTTCTCCTTCCAGGAATGGACACATGGAGCTTCCAGGTAACTGTTACAGCTGCATGTTTTTCACTGCCCCTGCCTGGACTGTTCTCCAGCTTCCAGACAGTGGTCTCTGTTCTGGGGAAGTGGGGGAGGGGGTCTGTGGGGAGGGGAGGTCTGTGGCAGGGGGGGTCCCTGTGGGAGATCTCTTTAGTTAGGGGGTTCCTGTGGGGGCCCTTTTAGTTAGGTGGTTCCTATGGGGGCCCATTTATTTAGGGGGTCCCTGTGGGAGGGTTCCTTTAGTTAAGGGGTCTCTGTGGAGAGTTCCTTCAGTTAGAGGCCAGGGGAGGATCTCCCTATTCATGGAGCCTCTGGGAGGGTCTCCTTATTAAAGGGGTCGCTGGGGGTTTCCCTATTAAGGGAATCCAGGGGGTCTCCCTATTAACGGAGATCCTGGGGGTCTGCATATTAAGGGGGCCCCTGGGGGATATCCATATTCTTGGGGTCCCTCGGGAAGTCTCCCTATTTAGGGGGTCCCGGGGGGGTCTCCTTATTTAGGATGTCCCTTGGGGTGTCTCCCTATTAAGGGAGTTTCTAGGTGGTCTCCCTAATAAGGGGGTCCTGTGTGGGGTTCCCCCTCTCTTGGGGGGGTTCTCCCAATTTGGGGTCTCGGGAGGGGAAGTGGGGGAGGTGTCTGGTAGATGAGTGGTGGGCAGGTAGTGCATTGTGGGGGAGGTTGGCCCTTGGATGGACTTTAGGAGCAACTCCCTTAAGGAGTTACGCCCTTGGCCCACCGCGATGTCCACCATGTCAGTCTCACGTTTGGTGAGACCTGTAATATTCCTCACCCACGTTATTCCCAGTTGAGGGGACCGGAGAATCACAGGGGCCGAAGATAAGGGGGCAGGTTTGCTAAATGGATCATTAAGACCCATTTGCATTCATTTGAAGCCACCCGCTGGCGGATGGGTTTGAACTTCGATCCCACGGTCAGTGGGGGGTCAGAGCATTGTATTCGGATCGACCGCCAACACCCAGCACCGATCCTGATTTTTCTATTCTCCATCCCATTGGGAAACGGGCTTTGGGTGTCCCGGGATGGAGAATTCACGTCTCTAACTCTTTCTGGCTAATTATTTGCATAACACAGCAGAACCATTGACGTTAGTGACTTACAACACGTGTTTGTAATGTTCCCAGCACATGGCAATTGCCCAGAGGAAGTTATCACTTCTGGGCAATTGTCGTGTAAATGGCTAGCTGGGAAGTTCTGAGAGGGATTCCCCAGCATATCTTGATGTACTCTCAAATCCATTGCCGAAGAGCTCGGAGGTTCCGGCCATGTGACTTCCGAAGTGCAAATAATAAATTCTAGATTTTCTCACTATTCACGGAATCACAGCATTATTAGAGCACAGAAAGAGGCCCATCATGTTTGCACCAACTCTCCAAAACGAGCATTAAGGCTCCATTCCCCTGCCTTTTCCCCGTACACCTGCGTATTGTTTCCATTCAAGTAATCACCCAATACCCTCTCAAGTGCCTCAATTGAACCTGCCTCCATCACACTTTCAGGCAGTGCGTTCCAGGCTTGAACAACTTGTGGGAAGAAGATTTTTCTCACATGACGTTTGCTTCTTTTGCAAATCACCTTAAATCTGTGTTCTCACGTTTTTGATCCTTTCATGAGCAGGAGCAGTTTCTCTCAATCTACTCTGGGCAGCTCCCAGCTTGATGGGGCTGGTTTAGCACAGGGCTAAATCACTGGCTTTGAAAATAGACCATGGCAGGCCAGCAGCACGGTTCAATTCCCGTACCAGCCTCCCTGAACAGGTGGCGGAATGTGGCTTCTAGGGGCTTTTCACAGTAACTTCATTTGAAGCCTACTTGTGACAATAAGCGATTTTCATTTCATTTAATTTCCCTCATGATTTTGAACATTTCTATCAAATCTCTTCTCCAGCTTCTTCTTCCCAAGGAGAAGAGTCCCAACCTCTCCAATCTAGCCTCATAACTAAACTTTCTCATCCAGTCATAGAAGTCATAGAATCTCTACAGTGCAGAAGGAGGCCATTCAGCCTATCAGGTCTGCACCAACCCTCTAAAAGAGCACCCTACCTAAGTCCAAACCCCACCCTATCCCCTTAACCCCACCTAGGGGCATCTTACCTAATCTGCACCTCTTTGGACAGTGGAGGGAACCGGAGCACCCGGAGAAACCATTCCCGAGAACCATTCTTGTAAACCTCTTCTGACCTGTCTCCAATCCATTCATGTCCTTCCTATAGTGTGATGCCCAGAACTGTGCATTGTATTCCAGCTGAGGTCCAACTGGTGTTTTGTATATGTTCAGCATGACCTCCTTACTCTTGTACTTTATGCCCCTATGCCCAGGGGTGGCACAGTGTTTAGCACTGCTGCCTCACAGCATCAGGGACCTGAGTTCAATTCCGGCCTTGGGTCATTGTCTGTGTGGATGTTTGCACATTCTCCCGGTGTCTGCGTGGGTTTTCTCCGGGTGCTCCGATTTCCACAAGTTGAGTGAGTGGGCAAATGCATGGCAGATGCAGTATAAAGTGGATAAATGTGAGATTATCCACTTTGGTAGCAAAAACAGGAAAGCAGATTATAATCTGAATGGCTATAGATTGAGAGAGGGAAATGTGCAATGAGTCCTGGGCATCCTCCTACACCAGTCACTGAAGGTAAGCATGCAGAAACAGCAGGCGGTAAAAGAAGACAAATGGTATGTTGGCCTTCATAACAAGAGGATTTGAGGACAGGAGCAGGGAGGTCTTGCTGCAATTATACAGGGTCCTGGTGAGGCCACACCTGGAGTATTGTGTGCAGTTTTGTTCTCCTTAACTAAGGAAGGATGTGCGTCTACAGAGGGAGTGCAGCAAAGGTTTACCAGACTGATTCCTGGGTTGGTGGAACTGACATATGAGGAGAAATTGAGTTGGTTAGGATTTTGGTCGCTGGATTTCCTCCGGGTTCACCTACATCCCATGGACGAATAAAGAAAGTTTGTAAAATTGTGAGGAAAGGATACTGCACCACGGGAGTGACAACAATGACCAGTGGTATATTTTATGTTAAAACAAACTTTAATTTAAACACACAATTACTTACCTTCAGTGACTGGTGTAGGAGGATGCCCAGGATTCATTACCCATTTCCCTCAATCTATAGCCATTCAGATTATAATCTGCCTTCCTGTTTTTGTTACCAAAGTAGACAACTTCACATTTATCCACTTCATATTGCATCTCCCATGCATTTGTCCACTCATTCAACTTGTCCAAATCACACTGAAGATTCTCTACATCCTCTTCACAGCTCACCCTCCCACCCAGCTTTGTGTCATCTGCAAATTTGGAGATATTACATTTAGTTCCCTCATCTAAATCATTAACAACAGAGAAATGACTTTACAATTAACTATTACAGGAGTTCTTAAATGAAAGAAGAGACTTTGATACTTCCTAAACCAGCCACTATATTCCAATTAAGCAAACCTAATAGTTTAAATACCACTTATGAATAAAGTTAGCAAACAAGGTTTTTAACTTGCTTTTCTCTGTCTCAGTTATTTGGAGAGAGAACCTTTCAGGCCCCAAACTGAAACACCCCTGTTCAGATCAAAATCCTAAGAAGAACTAACATTTTCAGACAAACTTGGCTCTTTCCCTTAATTACACCATCTGTACCCAAGCATAAGGCAATCTTCTGTCTCCTCCCACAAGATGTCCCATGACCTGTTTATCCAGGACCAAACACTATACTCCTCATTAATTATCTACACACTGGCTGTCCATTAAATGTAAACAATATTCCATTAGCTAGTTAGTGGTAAACAAGAAAATAGTTCTCAATTTTATTAGCAGAATACTTTGCTTGAAAAATCAATGATTACCTCACTTTTATGACACCTTAATCACAGCTTTAGCAGACATAATAATGGTATGCATCTTAACCCAAGTTTTAATAAAATTAATGCTAAAAATGTATAATTTATAAAATTCAGCAATTTCTTACATTCATCACATGCCAGAAAGGAATGAACAATTGTTGCAGTTCACCCATGTGATCTTTGAATGCTTGCCATTGCCTTTTCACCATCACCACTTTCAGTAACATTCCCCAAACCATCATAGCCAACTTGCACTTCACACCATCATAGTTTCCTTTATTTAGATTCAGGACCCTAGTCTCGCAATTAACTCTCCACCTTGATGAAAAATTTGATTAAATTCTGGTCACTCATCCCCAAGGGACCTCACACAACTAGGTTGCCAATTATTCCTTTCCCATTACATAATACCCAGTTTAGGAAGGCCTGTTCTTTATCTTAATTTCTACCTCTATTTTCATACTGGGAGCTCTGGATTTGTTTGCTCTACCTTTCCCTTTTAAAGGAATGTACTTTGACTGTGTCTGAACTACTTCTGTATTTGAAGGTCGCCCATTGTTCAGCTACAGCTTTTCCTGCCAACCATTCATTCCAGTCTAGTCAGCCCAGTTCCATTCTTGCCCCCATTGAAGTCAGCTCTCTCCCAGTTAATTATCTTTACTCTGGATTGCCTATTTTCATTTTCTATCATCTCCCTAAACATTACAATACAATGATCACTGTTTCCTAAATGTCCCCCCACTGACACTTGATCGACTTGGTCCACCTTATTTCCAAGAACCAGGACCAACAGTGCATCCTTTCTTGTTGGACTGGACACATACTGCTGTAGAAAGATTTCCTGGACACAATCTAGGATCTTTTGCTCCCCTCTGCCCTTTACACTACACTGCCCCAGTCCACATTTGGGTAATTAAAGTCCCCTATTAAAATGATTCTATCACATTTGCATCTCTCTGTACCCCCCATGGGCAGCATAAGTGAAATTTTGCATTTGCATGGAGTGGCATGGTGGCGCAGTGGTTAGCACTGTTGCCCACTGCACTGCGGACCCGGGTTTGATCCCGGCCCTGGGTCACAGTCCAGGTGGAGTTTGCACATTCTCCCTTGCCTACATGGGTCTCACCCCCATAACCCAAATATGTTCAGTGTAGGTGGATTGGCCACGCTAAATTGCCTCTTAATTGGAAAAAAAAATCATGATCCCATGAATAATATTAAATACATGCCAAATATTTCATAATCAAATACAGAAGATGCTTAAATAAACATTCATATATTAATAGAACTGTTGACAAAAACAGATGTTATATTTACATTTACATTATTAATGTGATTTTTGGTTGGATCTGTCCTCCACAAGGTTCCTTAGATTGGGACTCAATGATATGCAGATGCTTCACAATTCAGCCTGTTTGAGCATTTCCTCTTGGTTTTTTAACCCAGAGAATAAAACATTGCAGATTCGATGATGCATTCTTTTGCTTATTCGCCATCTGAAACGGAAAGCTAGCCAAAGTCATTGCATCACTCGCATTTATTGCTTGTCTAAGTAAGTGCCTCTGTGTGTTCATGGAGTCCTTCAGATTTAAAAGCTGTTGAGCATGTTGGGCAAAGCCTACCAGAAATGTTGCCCTGTGAGAGGGATAGCATGTTAATATTGTATTTTTTTGGAACTGCTATCACCTCATTGCAAATTAAGCACAGTGGTCTCCCTTTCTGTTGTGTAACAAAATAATCCAGCTCCCAACTCTCTTTTACCATTCTGCCCTTATCACCCATTTTTCTTGCTTTTGCTACTTCTTTTTCCTCTGCATTTAAAAAATTTTGCACTTGATTCTCCTTCCTCTCCGCGCCACTTCAACATAAAACGATCCATGAGGCAGGAGCAAAGTGGGATAACTGACAATTGTCAATGGACAGCCCTGACAGACTGCATGCGGCCCATGGGCTGTAGGTTGCCCACCACTGTTCTATACTCTTCTCACTAGATGGCGGCCTGTAGACTACACCGAGCAACGTAATTGCGCCCTTCCTGTTCATTAGCTCTGGCCAAATTGATTCTGTCCTTGAATCTTCTGGGTCATCCTTTTTCTCCAGGACCTCAATGGTCTCCCTAACCAATACTACCAACACTCCCTTTCCTTCCTTTCTTATCTTTTCTGAAAGTCTTGTACCCAGGAACATTTAACACCCAGTCCTTGTTGATCTCATGCTAACTGAGCTGCAGCTCCATTTTCTCTTTACTTCCTTTCTTGAATAGTAGAGTTATTTTTACTACCTTCTAATCCATTGCCCCAGAAAACTGTCTCAAAAGCGCTTTTCCTCAAACCTACCTTTGTCAATTTGATTTCCTCAGCCTGTATCAAGATCAAATTCTACGTTATTATTGCATTATCCCTGTTACATGCTCCACTAATTCCCTTATTTATTCACTGTTCAACTGTGTAACTACTATTAGGGGTCCAATAAAGAACCTCGTCAGTGTTTTCTGTACTTTGGTATTGCTTCGTTCCACCCACACTGATTCTGCATTCTAATTCTCGGAGGTAAGCTCCTTCCTTATCACTGCCTCATTTTGTTCTTCAATATCAGGGCTGGAATTCTCCGAGCTTCGGGATTCCCTGGTCTCGTCGGCAGCACACCCCTGTCCGTGGGTTTCCCAGTGACTTCAATGGGAAACCCCATAATAAACAGCGGGAGTAGAGAATCCCGTCCCTAGCAAATGGCGCGTCACCGGGAAACAGGCAACTGGGGGACCAGAGAATCCAGGCGATGAACTATTCAGCATCACCCCCACTCACATCACAAATTTTCCATTTTCTCTATCTTTTCAAAGAGGTAAGTACCCTGGGGTATACAATTTCCAATGTTGGTCACCTTGCAACCATGCTTCAGTAAATGCTATAAAATCAAATTCATTTAACTCTTTGTGGCATTAATTCATCCACACATTGTTTGTTACAAATTTATTCTGATAAATGCCTTTAACTTTAATTTTTTTTACTGATGTTCTCGAATGTGACCTGAGCAATTAATTTCCCTCTTACCTTTCTTCACCTTTCTGTCACAATCTGACAATGGGACAGCACAGTAGCACAGTGTTTAGCAAAGTTGCTTCACAGCTCCAGGGTCCCAGGTCCGATTCCCGGCTTTTGTCATTGTCTGTGCGGAGTCGGCACATTCACCCCGTGTGTGCATGGGTTTCCTTCGGGTGCTCCAGTTTCCTCCCACAGTCCAAAGATGCGCAGGTTAAGTGGGTTGGCGATGCTAAATTGCCCTTCGTGTCCCAAAAAAAAGGTTAGGTGGGGATAGGGTGGAGGCATGGGCTTAAGTGGGATGTTCTTTCCAAGGGCCGGTGCAGACTCGATGGGCCGAGTGGCCTCCTTCTGCACTGGAAATTCTATGATTCTATGAATTGCTTTTACTCAAATCATTACCTAGAATTAGGGAATGGTTGCAACACAGAAGGAGAGCATTAGCCTGTTGAGTCCATGCTAGCTCTCCGCAAGAACATTTTAATTAGTTCCACTCCATTGCCTTTTCCACACACACCTATTTTTTTTCTTTTCAGCTGTTTATCCAGTTTCTTTTTGAAAGTTATCATTGAATCTGCTTCCATCCCTCTCTTTCGCAGTGCTTTACAGATCCAAAGCACTTGCTGCCTAAGAAGGTTTTTCTTCATATCACCTTTGGTTCTTTTGCCAATCACCTTAAATCTGTATCATCTGGTTCTCAACTCTTCTGCCAATGGAAATAGTTTCTCTCTATCTACTCTGTCTAGACCCCTCATAATAAAACAGCTTGAAATATTGACATTTACACCCTGAAGATCTTACTGAGTTTAAGGACATGGCAATATTATGAGACAGCACAGTGCAATGTTTGGCTAGGAAATTCCAGCCTATCAAAAAATACATTTTTCCATAAACTACCTTTGGAGACAGTTGTTTTGTCTTACCTTTGTATTTTCCTTATTTTACTAATGACCAGAAATGTGTATCCAGAATAGCTTTTCAGATAGTTTGAATTGTCCAAATTCTTTCCTCACCTACGTTTCATGGTATATTCTGTCCTTCGCCACTGCTCCACCATTCAATCAGATCATAGATGATCTGTTTGTGTTGACTTCCACGTTCCCCATCTACCCCTGATAAACTTTGATTCCCTTGCCTAACAAGAATTTATCTACTTCCTTGTTTAAACATATTCAGTGACCCCCGCTTCCATCTTCTTCTGAGGTGGAGAGTTCCAAAGTTATGAAACCCCCTAAGAAAAAATATTTCTCCACATCCCTATCCTTTAAGGGCAACCCCGAATGTTGAAACACAGCCCCCTATTTCTGGACTCACCCATAAGGGGAAGCATCCATTCAACATCCACCTTGTCAAGACCGTCCAGGATCTTGTATTCTTTCTTCCAGTCCCCCTTCACTCTTCTAAACACTAGTGGGGAAACAAGCCCTTTTCAACCTATGCCCATAAGATAACCCACTCATTCCAGGTATCGTACTAGTCAACCTCCTCTGAACCACCTCCAATGCATTTACATCCTTCCTTAAATAAGAAGACCAAATCTGCACGCTGTATTTGAGCTGCAGTCTCACCAATGCCCTGTATAACTGAAGCATAACATCCTTAATTCCATGTTCAATTCCTCTCATAATAAGGGACAGCAATCCATTAGACTTCTTGATTACTTGCTGCACTTGCATCATAACCTTTTGTGACTTATGTACAAGAACATCTAAAACTCTCTGCATCTCATCGTTCTGCATTTAAGTAATGTTGTGCTTTTTTTATTCTTCCTGCCAAAGTGAACAACTTCACACTTTTGCACATTATGCTCCATCTGCCAGATTTTAGCACACTCACTCAACCGATCTATATCCATCAGCCTAATCCCATTTTCTAGCTCTTGTCCCTAGTTTTGTAGGCGATTGCATATACAAGTGTAAGCTCAATATTATTGATGCAAACAACTGATAATCCTGTTAGATTTGGAGAAAAGCTGTCTATTTTTGTATTTCCTTACCTTAATCTTTCCTGTGCTGAAAGTACCATAGTTCCATGGCAGGCAGCTGTAATACTACATACTAAATATCACAGGGTTATTTAACCTGGGGGTGAGGTGTTCATCCCAACACAAACTTAACCTGCCTTCAGACCTGCAGGCTTCCTGAAGAGCAAAACAAGCCAAGTCACCGGATAGCTTCTTTGCTGTTATGGAATGCACAGGAAGATATGGATTTGAGGGCAGCATGGAGGCACAGTGGTGGTTAGCAGTGCTGCCTCACAGCGTCAGGAACCCGGATTCGATTCCGGTCTCAGGTGACTGCCTGTGTGGAGTTTGCCCGTTCTCGCCGTGTCTGCGTGGGTTTCCTCCGGATGCTGCGGTTTCCTCCCACAGTCCAAAGTTGTGCAGGTTAGGTGGATTGGCCATGATCGATGCGCGGGGTTACAGGGATGGGGTGGGGGAGTGGGCCTAGGTAGAGTGCAGACTCGATGGGCGGGATGGACTCCTTCTGTTCCGTAGGGATTCAATGGATGATATTTTTCTCATCTAATCTTACACTGTGGCATGGTTTCTTCTCCAGGTTTCCATTGGAATCATTGTTATTGACGTAATGGACATTGAATGTTTGCCTATTCTTCTGTTGATTTCTCACAGATATAACTGAGTGCCTTCTCCCTGCCTTCAATCTTGCAGCACCTACAACGTCTGGCAGCATTTAGCTAAGTCACACAATTTTATGCAGTTATGGCATCTAATCTTCTTAAAAAATGATATTGAAATGGACAATGATTATTTTTACCACATGTTCAAAATAGCTGAGCAATTCTGTTCCTTGTGGAACTGTAGGACTCTGTGGCACTATACTGTTTGGCATGTCTAGCATCCCATGTCTTTATCCCAAGTGCTATTTCATTATCTCTGACAGGCATGAGTTTGTCTTCTGCCAACAGTTTTTTCGGTATTAAAATTTCCTTTGAATTGCAAAATTACTCTCTTATTGCATCATCGAGAAATCACCAACGTCACACGTTTCAGAAAATTTTTGCTCTTCAACTGTAAACTGAGAAATATTTATGTAAACTCTCTGGTTAAACTTGAACTTTCCACAAGACTGAGTGGCTTTGGGCTCAGGTGTTCATCGGCAACTCTGATGAACTGATCAGATTGGGCTGGTGCATCATATTCCTAATTGATGTACACGTTGCAGGTCCACAGATAGTGAGCAAAACCGTTTGACATCTATTATTGGGTCACTTACCCAAGAATAAAAATTAGGTCGATCTACGTTTCCACAATGGCTAGGGTCTCCAACTCTGGTTGGAGGTATTCCCCGAGGTTTGATCACAGGACATTTGAATTATTATAACATTTAGTGATGGAACCCCTACAGCTGAGTATCTTTACTTTTGATATTGTGCCAGCAGCTGTTGTGCAAGAAGTTGCGAGAACCAAGAGCTGCAAACAGGGGTAGAAGGGAAGTGCGATTCACAGGTAAGGGGGAAACCAAGGATGTGAGGAACTTTGATTCTTCAGTCGTTAATGGTAACTGAGTTAAGTTGCACTGATAATTAATAATAATACTGGTAACACTCAGATTTTCCTCGGAACCAGTAATACTACAATATCTGGAAATGGTAGCATAGGTTAATGTTACTGGGCTGATAAGCCAGAGGATGGACTAGTTCAGATTCCAACATTCCGCATCAGGGGGAATTTAAATGTAATGAATTAATAAATCTGGAACCAAAAGACAGTCTCAGTAGTGATGAGCATGAAACTATCAGGCTGTTGTCAAAACCTATTTGTTCTCAGGGAACGAAATCTGGAATTCTTATCTGGTCTGGCCAATTTCTAAATCCAAACTCTCAACAACATGAATGTCATAATAAACTCAACTCAGCCCTAACATTTCTAAATCACTACCTGCGCACAGAGTCAGTACATGTGAGCTTTCACCTCTGCTGGTGCTCTTCTGTAACTCAATTCACAACTTACAGGAGAGATGAATTTGAAGAAATTGTGATTGAAAAATGCCTGGAAGTACTGCGGAAGTGTTGTGGTAAGTTTTGGGATTTAAAGAACAATGAACAGTACAGCACAGGACAGGTCCTTTGGCTCTCCAAGCCTGCCCCGATCATGAAGCAGGGAATGTTGCTGCATCCTCAGAGGAATGGTAGAGGACTAGGTTATCCAGCCACACACAGGCTGCAACAAGTATGGGTGATGTGTTTGGAGTGCCACGTGCCCTGCTCGTCTAAAGGAAGGTGGAGTAGAGGCTGCAGAGAGGGTAAGCTCTGTACAATACCCTCAAACAACCTGGAGCTGGACCATGCTCCTTAATAGTGACAGGAGGTGATCTAGAATGCCACGCAATGGACACCTCATCTCGCTGTGAATGTTCATCAGTGTTCCCAACAAGTGCCCCATCTGAATTCTCTGAAACAGCACTTTGTCTGCAACGTAGATCTTTACTGACTGGCAAACAAACCACCCTTTATCCCCAGCATAGTTGCAGCCCATTCATTCCTGGTGACTCGCCATGTGCAGATCCTGACTCTATATTAGTTTCCAAGGAATGTGCAGTGCCAGTATGTTAGCCAGTATGTGTGCCAGTATGTGACCAAGTATGTGTGGCAGTATGAGTGCCAGGTTGAGAGTCTCAGACAGGTGACTTGGCCTCCTCATTTTTGCTGTGCTGTTGAACATTGGTGGGTAGGTTGCAGTTCCTGTTGGAAAACAAAAACAGAAGAGGAAAATTGGGGTGAGGGAAGTGTGGAGTAGAGTCAGTATGCATGGAAATTAGGATTAGCAAGAGTCAGAAAATTCTGGTGGGAATAATTTATTGGTCCACAACAGTAGTTATGCCATTGGATGGAGCATTCACTAAAAAATTATTGGAGTTTGTAACAAAGCAATAACTGTGGAGGACTTCAATCTTCAAATACGTTGGGGCAATCCAATTGGAAAGAGTGATCTCACAAGGTGAATTTGTAGCATGCTTGCAGGACAATTTCTTACAGCAATATGGGCCGTCATTCTCCGACCCCCCGCCGGAATCCTGCCCCCGCTGGTTGCCGAAGTCTCCGGCACTGGAGATTCGGCGGGGGCGGGAATCGCGCCGCGCCGGTTGACGGGCCCCCCCACCTCGATTCTCCCGCCCGGATGGGCCGAAGTCCTGCCGATAAATTGCCTGTCCCGCCGGCGTGGATTAAACCACCTTTTGAACGGCGGGACAAGGCGGCGTGGGCGGGCTCCGGGGTCCTGGGGGGGGGGGGGGGGGGGGAGGGGCGATCTGGCCCCGGGGGGTGCCCCCACGGTGGCCTGGCCCGCGATCGGGGCCCACCGATCCGCGGGTGGGCCTGTGCCGTGGGGGCACTCTTTCCCTTCCGCCTCCGCCACGGTCTCCACCATGGCGGAGGCGGAAGAAACTCCCTCCACTGCGCATGCGTGGGAAACTGTCAGCGGCCGCTCACGCTCCCGTGCATGCGCCGCCCGGGGATGTCATTTCCGCGCCAGCTGGCGGGGCAACAAAGGCCGTTTCCGCCAGCTGGCGGGGCGGAGATTCCTCCGGCGTCGGCCTAGCCCCTCAATGTTGGGGCTCGGCCCCCAAAGATGCGGAGCATTCTGCACCTTTGGGGCGGCGTGATGCCCATCTGATTGGCGCCGTTTTGGGCGCCAGTCGGCGGACATCGTGCTGTTTCGGGGGAATTTCGCCCATGGTGTGGAACAAACCAGGGATAAAACTATCTTAAATCCTGTATTCTTTAATGTGACATGGTTGATTATTAATATCAGCAAAGAATCATATAATCCCTACAATGCAGAAGGAGATCATTCGGCCCGTCGAGTCTGCATGGATCCTCTGAAAGAGAACCCTACCTCGTCCCACTCTCCCGCTCCATTACCATAACCCCACCCAACCTTTGGACACTAAAGGGCAAGTTAGCATGGCCAATCAACCTAACCTGCACAAATTTGGACTGTGGAAGGAAACTGGGACATCCAGAGGAAACACACGCAGACACGGGAGAACGTACAAACTCCACACAGACAGTCACCAAGATTAGAATCGAACCCAGAGACCCTGGTGCTGTGAGGCAGCAGTGCTAACCACTGTTCCTCCATGCCACCCTTTTAGTAAAACATCTACTGGGAAATAGTGATCACAATACCATTTAATTCCATCATACATTTGAAAGTGACATACTTCAATAACAAACAAGAATCGTACATTAGCAGTGTTTTAGGAACTAAGATTACCAAAATATTGACAAAAAGGAAAAGAATAGAATATGTGAGTAAACTAGCCAGAAAAATATATATAAAAAGATTGTCAGGGTGTTTGTGGTATATAATATGGAAGAGAGTAACTAAAGTAAAGATTAGTCCATCAGAAGAGAGACAGGAAAGGGTATCGTGGGGAATGAGGAAATGGTAGAGGCACTGAACAAGCATTTTGTACCTGTCTTCAGTGTAGAAGATACAAGTTGCATACCAGACATATAGACGGTAACCTCAGGGCTATAATGATGGTTGAAATGAAGGTAATTAACATCAATAGAGAAAAAATATTGGAGAAACCTAAGGAAACAAATCTCCAGTACCTGATAGCTTACATTCTTGGGTTTTAAAAGAGATAACTATAGATATTGGATATGCTAGCTATGATTTTGAAAAATTCCATAGATTAGGGAAAGATGCCATCAGACTGGAATTTGGCAAATGTAACAATGCTTTTCAAGAAATAAAGGAGAGAGAAAACAGGGAACCACAGTTCAGTTTTCCTGGCATCTATAATTGCTGGAAACTATTAGTTTAAAAAAAATGTTTTTATTGGGGTTTATACATGATATACTTACAAATCTACACACACAAAAAAACAGGAAGTAAAAATATTTTTTTCTCATAACACATAGCAGAAAAGGGGACCTTTCTCTCCCATTTCTTATCTTTTTTTAATGCAAAGCAAGCAAAGCAAAACCACGTGGAAGGCACCTGGTGGTGTCCCTGATGTCACTTGCATCATCTCTTAACCGGTTGCTATTTTTTTGCTTTTGTCCATTTGCCTCAGCTTCGGCCATCTGTCGTTCCTGTTCTTTCTTTCTCTCTTTCGCCTTGCTGTACTTGTTGTGGTCATTGTTGTTTCCTGCGCTCTTCCCCAGCTTGAGTTCTTTCCTCCCCTCTGGCTCCCCTATGTTGTTCTCCTTCCCCCATCCTCCACCCCTCCCGTCATTCACTATTCTCTTCTCCCCACCCCCCTCCCCTCCCACCCTCTTCTTCTCTGCTACCATCCTTTCTTTCCTGCTGTGTTTGGCCACTCCCTCTTGCTCCCCCCCCCCAATCCCGTTCCTCCCATCCTTCCCTCCCTTCTATCATGTGCTGGCTACTTTCCCCTGGCTCTTGGCTACTTGTTTATTTATTTGTTTCTTTGTTGGCCACAAACAGGTCCCGGAACAGTCGGGTGAATGGCTCCCATGTTTTGAGGAAGCAATCTTCTGACCCTTGGATAGCAAATTTGATTTTTCCCATTTGGAGAAATTCCGATATGTCGGACAGCCAGTCTGCACCAGGTGGTGCTACTGACCGCCAACCGAGCAGGATGCTACAGCTGGCGATCAGGAACGCAAAGGCAAGGGCGTCTGCCCTCCTCCCCAGGAATAGATCTGGCTGGTCTGAAACCCCGAAGACCGGCACCTTCGGGCATGGCTCCACCCTCATCCCCATCATTTAGGACATTGGCTCGAAGAAGGCTGTCCAGTACCCCACAAGTCTGGGGCAAGACCAGAACATGTGGGCGTGGTTGGCCGGGCCTCCTTGGCACCGTTCACACGAATCCTCCACCTTCGGGAAGAACCTACTCATACGGGTTCTTGTTAAGTGGGCTCAATGTACCACTTTTAGTTGCATTAGGTTGAGTCTTTCGTACGTGGAGGTGGAGTTGACCCTATGTAGTGCTCCAGAATCCCCACCTTATTTCGAACATCGAGTCTTCCTCCTATTTCCTACTTGTCACGTCCAGTACAGTGTTGGCCCTCTCTATCAGTCGTTCGTAAATGTTACTCCAGTTTTCTCTACCTAGAATGTCTGCGTCCAGTAGTTCTTCTAGTAGCGTCCATCGCCATGGCCGCGGGTATGTCCTTGTCTCTTTCCATAGGAAGTGTTTGAGTTGCAGGTACCTTAGCTCGTACCCCTTGGCTAGCTGGAACCTCTCCGTCAGTTCATCCAGTGTTGTGACCCTGCCGTTGGTGTATAGGTCCCTGACTGTCAGTGTCCCCCCGTCCTGTCTGCACTGTTTAAAGGTGGCTTCAATAAGCGCTGGCGTGAACCTGTGGTTATTGCAGATGGGGGCTTTGTCGGACATTTTGGTCAGGTCGGATTATTGCCGTCGCTAGTTCCAGGTTTGCAGGGTGGCTATCACCACTGGGCTATTGGAGAGTTTTATGGGTGGGGATGGGAGTGCTTCCGTGTCGAGGGCCCGGAGCGAGGTCCCCCTGCAGGAGGCCTCCTCCGCGCGCACCCACTCAGCCTCTGGCTCCTTTATCCATCCCATCACTCTCTCTGCTGTCACTGCCCAATGGTAGTACTGTAGGTTTGGGAGGACTAGCCCCCCCCCCGCCACTGGATGTTTTTTTCTGTAGGACCTTCTTTGGGATCCTAGCATTTTTCCCCACACTCCATACAAACGCCATTATTAATTTGTCTCATGAATTGAAAAAGGCCTTGGGGAGATAGATCGGGATGAATCTAAGTCGGAAGAGGTACCTGGGCAGCCCATTCATTTTGATCGTCTGCACTCTCCCCGCGAGGGAGAGTGGAAGTGTGTTCCATCTCTGCAGGTCCTTCTTTACTTCCTCCGTCAGACTAGTCAGGTTCCATTTGTGAACCCCCATCCAGTCATGAGTAATTTGGATCCCCAGGTAGCGGAATTTGTGTCGGGCTTGTTTAAATGGCAGGTTCACCGGGAAGATCTCGCTTTTGCTCATGTTGAGTTTTTAGCCCAAGAAGGCACCGAAGCCTTTCAGGAACATGATGATTCCTACCATGCTGCTTTGTGGGTCCGAGATGTAGAGGAGCAGGTCATCCGCATAGTGCAAGACTCTGTGCTCTCTGCCTCCTCTTTGGATCCCCTTCCAGTTATTTGCTGTTCTGAGTGCTGTTGCTAGTGGTTCGATCGCTAGGGCGAACAGCAGCAGGGCCTGCTTGGTGCCCCTGTGCAGCTGGAAGTCCTGGGTACTGGTGTTGTTTGTCCGTGTGCTCGCCATGGGAGTGTTGTACAGGAGCTTCCCAGGAGGTGAATCCTGTTCCAAGCCCGAACCGCTCCAGTACCTCTGTGAGGTACTTCCACTTGGCTCTGTCGAAGGCCTTTTCTGCATCCAGGGAGATGATCCCCTCAGGTGTTCTCTCCCGGAGGGGGTCATGATCACATTCAGTAGGTGCCTCATGTTCGATCTTAGCTGTCTACCTCTGACAAAGCCCGTTTGATCCTCTGTGAACACGTCTGGTACGCAGTTCTTCAGCCTTTTGGCTCGAATCTTGGCCAGTAGTTTGGCGTCTACGTTTCATAGTGAGATGGGTCTGTACGAGCTGCACTCCGTTGGGTTTTTGTCTTTCTTAGGTATTAGCGCGATTGAGGCTTGTGCTAGTGTAGGTGGTGGTGTGCCCCTCACCAGCGAGTCTGCGAACATCTCTCGAAGGTGCGGGGCCAGTGCTGTCGCAAAATATTTGTAGAAGTCTGCCAAGAACCCGTCTAGTCGCAGCGCTTTCCCTGCCTGCATGTAGCTAATACTTTCCATGATCTCTCCCAGTTCTAGCGGTGCTTCCAGGCCCCATTTTCTGTCCTCCCCCATGACTGGTATGTCCAGTCCATCAAGGAGCTGTTTCATCCCCGAGTCCCTTGGTTGGGGTTCTGAGGTGTACAGCCCATGGTCAAAGGCCTCAATGGTTTTGTTAACCTTGTCTGGGTCTGTTTCCAGTGTGCCTCTGCTGTCTCTAATTTGCACGATCTCGCTAGTGGCTGCCTGCTTTCTCAGCTGGTGTGTCAGCAGGCAACTGGCTTTGTCTCCATATTTGTATAGGGTCCCACGTGCCTGGCGGAGTTGGTGTACCGCTTTCCTCTTGGAGAGCAGGTCAAAGTCCATTTGTCGCTTTTTCCTCTCCGCCAGGATGGAAAACATTATTAAGTACATTTTAACAATGCATTTAGAAAAGTATAGAATGATTAGATGGTTTTACAAAAGGGAAATCCTGTTTGACAAATTTATTAGAGCTTTTTGAGATGTAACTCATAAGTTAGATAAAGGAAAACCAGTAGATGTAGTAAATCTGGATTTTCAAAAGGCATTCAATAATGTTAATAGCAAGATAAGGGGTTGTGGAGATGAGGATAATGTATTAGCATTGGTATAGAATTAATTAACAGCCTGGAAGCAGAGAGCGGACATAAATGTCGATTTAAGTTGGAAGGCTGTGACTGTAGGAGTGCCTCAGTTCCTTGCTATCTATATGAATGACTTAGGTGAAGAGATTTATTGTAATGTATCAACACTGGCTGATGATACAAAGCTCGGTGTTATCGGTAATCTGTGGGAGGACACAGAGAGGCTGCAAAGATATATAGACGGTTAAGTCAGTGAGCAACAATGGGATGGATGGAATGTAAGTGTGAGATTGTTCACTTTAGTTGTCAGAATAGAAATGCATCCTATTTTTTATATCATGTGAAACGTGTACATTTTTGTTGGTTAAAAAGACTTGGAGGGGCACAGACCAATCTAGGTCAACGTGAATTTAGGAAGCTCCACAAATATGCCAGTAGGTTATTAATGACGTGAACCAAACTGAGAATCCAGTTATACTTAAAACTCACATGATCAGACAATGACATTTATTTGCAAACTTATGTTTTTAATTAATTGAATCTGGAAATTGTAGTGAAATTCTGAACTGGCCAAAAGCATGTAACACACAAAATATTTAGTTGTAACAATTCCTATCAGTGAACGAACCCCAGCAATCCTGAATTGAATATTGTTGACCTTTCTCACATGTAGCCGGACTTCTTCCATCCCATAAAACACAAAATACTTTCAGGGGAAGAGTCTTTAAAGAATATCAACTGTGGTTTTGTTCAAGGATTGTAGTTACAGTTCTGTATTCTGTCCACTAGATGAAGCTAAACAATTATTATTCCTGCTGAAATTCACACACAGCTGAAAAGAATTCATTTTTGTGTGCTTATCATTGAGAGATACGTGTGCTGGGAGTGATATTTGTTTTCGACTTGTACCTGCTGTCAGCTTTGAGTATGAATAAATCAGTTATAGCTTGAGGCAAATGGAAGCAAAGCTGCTTACACACTGCAGCAGAAACCCACTCACAAATCATTAGACGTTTTCTACCCTGTACCAAAATTGCACCTTAACTCCAATCACAGAAAACCCCCCATTAAACCAATACAACACTTCCATTTCCCAAACATTTTTTCCCTGTGGTCTTTGAGTAAGCTTGCCAATTTAGTGTTAACTGATGGGGAATTTTGTGTAATGTACTTGCGTGCACAAGGGACTGAACTGAAACTGTTCCAAACTCATTTATCTTGGATTTCTTACTTTGCAGAAAGGAAGCTTTCATTCCATTGTTCTTGGTTGGATGCAAAAGCAGATTCCAAAAGTGATAGTTTTGCATTGTGAGCTGCTGCATCAGTCAAGCCTTTTCTTACAGGGGTTGTAGTCAGTCAGCTTCTGGTCCTCGACAAAGGATTATCTCGGAATTTATTTTTTACCCTGGAAAAGATTGTGGCCTCAGCTGGGTGAGGTTTCGCAGGGATTGTGAGCCCTATTGGAGAATTGTTACTAAGTTTCAGACACACAACTTCCACACCCACGTGATTGATTTAAGTTGAGAGGCGTCCCAATGGAATGCAACTAGAAATGAGCGTTAGATTTTGGTGTCAGTAAATGAAATGTGCTTCCTGGAGATTTTAAAATGAACTACATTTCTGTCAGGATAAGGAAGCAGTAAATTGTCAGTAATTGAAGACATACTTTAAAAGGAGTTCAAAAAGAAAGAACAATGTCTCAGTTATATGATTGCTAATGGATTTGTGGAAACATTGCAAACTGAACTTCAAACATGATTCATATCAGAAACTGACATTCCCTGCGGTTCCTGTGCCCGCATGCCCTATATTGCCGGGACTCCTCTTTCACTAACTCCGGCTAGGTGTCCTGCCTGGTTACCTCAGTCCTAGGCAAAGGGACCGGGTCTCTACAGTAATCGGCCCAAGGTGGGGTTTCTGTCCAAGGGAGTGCTGCTCGCCAGGAGGGGGCACACCCAGCAGCATTCACCTCCATACCATGGAGTTCCTGCACCCCCTTTTCGGCCCTTTCCCACGATAGTGAAACCTGCATTGCCTGTTGTAGGTCTAAAGATGGCTCTGTCAATAATTCCTTTTGGGTTTCCCTACTGTTGGTGCCACAGACCAGGTGGTCTCGTAGCATCTCCGAGAGTGACGTGCCCAGCTCACAAAACTCGGCAAGTTTTCTCAACTGTTTAGGAACTCGGTCATGGACTGGAGTCCTCTCCGCCTTGTTGAAGCAGTATCTCTGCACAATGACTGACAGCCTGGAGTTATAATGCTGCGTAACCAGGGTTGTCAGTTCTCAAAAGTCTTGGTGTCCGGGTCTGCGGGATGCATCAGGCTTTTTATCGCTCCATAAATGTGGGCCACATAGGCAGTTAAAAGCATTACCGTCCGTCGATCTTCACCGGTGATAGCATTTGCCCGAACAAAGTAATGCACATGTTCAGCGTAATGCGTCCAATCCTCAATGCCCACATGAAGTGCGTCCAATCTTCTGAATAGCAACATCTTAGAAAAATAAATTACAACCTTAGTCTTGTAGTGCAGAGGAGGTGGTTGTTTGTCCAGCGGTCAGCTGTGTTGACAGTAATTCCACTTTACTCTCTTTGGCAGTTTAGTGACCACAGATGCGTCTGAGGCGAGTGGATTAGAGAAGTAGATTTATTACAAAGTAATAGGTCTGAGGTGTCCGTTCCAAACCTCGCCTACCTTTATATTACAGGTTATTAGAATCCCATTGGCTCCGCCTCAGCAGGTAGGTCGTACTCAATGAGGCTCATGGGGAGGCTGATTGCTTCTACCCCGTAGGTCTCATGCCGGTTATAAGTGTCCCAGTGGAACTCAACAAAAAAATCAGAGTTACATTTTTAGTGTCAGCAAATGAAATGCGCTTCCTGGAGATTTTAAAATAAGCTGAATTTCCGTCAGGATAGGGAAGCAGTAAATTGTCAGTAATTGAAGACATACTTTAAAAAGGAGTTAAAGAAAAAAGAACAATGTCTCAGTTATATCATTGCGAATGGATTTGTGGAAAGAAACATTGCAAACTGAACTTCAAAGATGATTCATATAAGAAACTGGACCAAAGTCAAGAAGCAAGTGAGGTTCCCCACCAAGCCACTCACCATCCTGACTTGGAAATGTATCGCCGTTCCTTCACTGTCGCTGGGTCAAAATCTTTGAACTCCTTTCCAAACGGCACTGTTGGTGCACCTACACCTCGGGGACTGCAACAGTTCTAGAAGGCAGCTCACCATTTTGCAGGGGCAATAAGAGGTGGGCAATATTTGCTAGGTGTAGCCAGCGATGCGCACATCCCGTAAATGCAGGTTGTCAAGGATAGTTATGAACTGAAATAAAATGTTTAATCATACCAGAGATTCGGAGGTAGTCAATGGAACTGAGAGCCTCCACACAATGTAAAGAAAGCATATGTCACGTGTCACGATTCCCTGGGCTAGTGCTCGGTTAATTCCAGCCCCACTTGACTCGGAGTCACAATACAATTTAAATTAAATGGTATTTTAAAATACCCGAGGACCTTGGCTGAGTCCAATAAACTGCAGTCACCCGGTTTGTAAATTTAACACAAATAAGCTGTTATTTAATTATAATAATAGTAATCTGACAAAAATGTAACTATGATGTGGAGATGCCGGCGTTGGACTGGGGTGAGCACAGTAAGATGTCTTGCAACACCAGGTTAAAGTCCAACAGGTTTGTTTCAAACACCAGCTTTCGGAGCGCTGCTCCTTCCTCACCTGAGGAAGGAGCAGTGCTCCGAAAGCTAGTGTTTGAAACAAACCTGTTGGACTTTAATCTGGTGTTGCAAGACTTCTTACTGTAAAAATGTAACTGACTGCCTATTACCCCTGACCCAACCACCCTTTCCAACTCACTCTATCTACACACACACACACCATAGAGGAAAAGGGTGATGGAGAGGAAAGAAAAAAATTGATGATGAAGTAAAAAGGATAAAAGATCACTGATGCATTGTGATGGTTTTCAGTTAAATGCTTTCAGGAATTTAAGCTTTTGCTTTGATGCTTCTTCCTTCTAAGCTTGAGAGAGTTTTCTATGGCAAGTCTGCCTACTTTCCTTGTGGACTCAAGATCATTTCAACTACAAAGTAAAGATGTGCCAGACACAGGTTTCAGATCAATAAAGCAGTCCTTTCCTTCAGCAGGGAGAGAGAGAGAAAGAAAGAGTTCCTACTCATTTCAAGGTCCAATCCCTTCTGTCCAGCTCTCTCAGAAGCATGCTGCACGAACCAGACTCTGACTGTTGTCAGCCAGAACACTGTTGCTGGACAACCCACAGGTTGTCAGTCAATTGAACCGACTTCCCCTAAAACTGATTCTTAAGATTCCTTTGGCGGCGACATGTTTGTATTGTCCTCTCCACGAACCAAATCCTGGAACACACTGTCCTGACTAGCAGGCTGCCTCAGCTTAAGTCCACTGCTTAAAGACGTATTCCGGTTGGAAGGGGCTGGTTGCGGGGGGGGGGGGTGGGGGGGGAGCATAGAGTTTCATTGTATGCAGATGACCTGCTCTTCTACATTTCGGACCCGATGGCGGGGATGGACGGAATCATGGTGACCCTGGGAGAATTTGGCTGGTTTTCGGGGTACAAATTGAATATGACAAAAAGCAAAATATTTGTAGTTCAGGAGAGGGGCCAAGGGGACTGGCTGAGGGAGCTGCCGTTCTGGTTAGTTGGGGACAGTTTCAGGTACCTGGGAATACATGTGGTGCGGGATTGGGGTCGACTGCACAAGCTGAACCTGTTCCGGCTGGTAGATCAAATGTGAGGGGAGTTCCGGAGGTGGGATGCGCTCCCGCTATCGTTAGCTGGGATAGTCCAGACAGTTAAAATGACGGTCCTCCCGAGGATCTCATTCGTGTTCCAGTGTCTCCCCATTTTCATTCCACGTTCCTTTTTTAAGAGGGTAAGCAAGATCATTTTGGGCTTTGTATGGGCAGGCAAGTCCCCGCGAGTGAAGAGGGTGATGCTCGAGCGGAACCGGGGGGAAGGGGGGCTTGCACTGCCGAATTTCAGCAACTATTATTGGGCGGCTAACATAGCCATGATAAGGAAGTGGGTGGTGGGGGGGGGTCGACTTGGGAGCGGGTGGAGGCAGCCTCATGTAGGGATACCAGTCTGGGGGCATTGGTGATGGCACCTCTGCTGTTCCCGCCGGCGCGCTCCTCCACCAGTCTTGTAGTGGTGGCGGCCCTTTGGATCTGGGGACAGTGGAGGAGGCACGTGGGAGCAACGGGAGCATCAGTCTGGTCCCCGATATGTGACAACCATTGGTTTGCCCCGGGGAGGTTGGACGGGAGGTTTCGGGTATGGTGGAGGGCGGGGATTGAACAGATGGGAGATTTGTTTTTGGAAGGGAGCTTCCCTAGCTTGAGGGCACTGGAGGCCAAGTTTGGGTTGACGAGGGGGAATGAATTCCGGTATATTCAGGTGCGGGAATTTTTGCGTAGGCAGGTGACATCTTTTCCACTCTTGCCACTAAGGGGGATCCAAGATAGGGTAGTGTCTAGAGGATGGGTGGGGGAGGGAAGTGTCTCGGATATTTACAAGGAGCTCATGGGGGCGGAGGAGACGCAGACCGAGGAGCTGAGGCATAAATGGGAGGAGGAGTTGGGAGGGGAGATTGAGGAAGGCCTGTGGGCGGACGCGCTGAGCAGGGTTAATGGGACTGTAACATGTGCCAGGCTTGGCCTGAATCAATTTAAGGTTGTCCACCGGGCCCACATGACAGTGTCCCGGATGAGCAGATTCTTCGGTGTCGAGGACAGGTGTGTAAAGTGTCTGAGAGGACCGGCAGACCATGTTCACATGTTTTGGGCTTGACCAAAACTTAGGAGATACTGGCAGGGGTTCGAGGACATCATGTCTAGGGTATTGAACACAAGAATGGCAATGAGTCCAGAGGTGGCAGTTTTGGGGTTTCATTGGGGAGAAAGAGGCCGACATCTTGGCCTTTGCTTCCCTGGTAGCCCGGAGACGGATACGTCTAGCTTGGAGGGACTCAAAGCCCCCCGAAGTCGGAAGCCTGACTGTCAGACATGGCGAGTTTCCTGGGCTTAGAGAAAATCAAGTTCGCCTTGAGAGGGTCGTTGTTAGAGTTCGCCCGGAGGTGGCAACCATTCATTGACTTCTTTGTGGAGAATTAATCGTCAGCAGGTCGGGGGGGGGAGGGGGGGGGGGGGGGGGGAGGGAGGGTTAGGGGAATGTAGTATAGGGGGTCAATTAGGCAGATCTGGGTGGGACGGGCTACGGCAATTGCACTATGTACTTTGTTTACAGTACAGTCCTTTTGTTTTCTCGTTCTGTAATTCTACTGTTTACAATGCCGAAAAATACCTCATTAAAATTGTTTGTTAAAAAAAAAGACGTATTCCGATTTTGAGTCCATGGACCAAGTATAATTAAATAAAACAAAAGAAATGGGAACAAAGGGAAATCGAAAGGAAGGACTAGCAAAAGCTTCATACCATAGAGCGCATTATAACAGAAATGTGTGCAATGCCTTCATGGAACAGTTAATTCAGACCACAGAGAAGTGGGCATCTTAGAGGAAGATCTTCTGCTGCTTTCATAGCACTGGGTTAAAGATCTAACATGCTTTGGAGGACAGTTTTAGTGGTGAAATCTTGTGCCTTCCCTCATGACAGGTTTGGTTGTGGAAGGCCTTTAATCAGGTGGGTAGGTGGCAGGTGGGAATAAGAACAAAGAACAAAGAAATGTACAGCACAGGAACAGGCCCTTCGGCCCTCCAAGCCCGCGCCGACCATACTGCCCGACTAAACTACAATCTTCTACACTTCCTGGGTCCGTATCCTTCTATTCCCATCCTATTCATATATTTGTCAAGATGCCCCTTAAATGTCCCTATCGTCCCTGCTTCCACTACCTCCTCCGGTAGCGAGTTCCAGGCACCCACTACCCTCTGCGTAAAAAACTTGCCTCGTACATCTACTCTAAACCTTGCCCCTCTCACCTTAAACCTATGCCCCCTAGTAATTGACCCCTCTACCCTGGGGAAAAGCCTCTGACTATCCACTCTGTCTATGCCCCTCATAGTTATCCTCGGAAGCCTGACTATTTAATCTCAGTTAAATATGTGGGAGGCAGGCCCATGGAGGAAAGGGTCCAGGACCAACCATCCCGATTTATGGAATTGTCCTGGAATTTGGCTTGATGTCATGCATACTGGTCGTGGTCATCCCAGGAAGCTATTTGCCCCACAATTCTCTGGGCAGTGAGTGGGGAGACTACTGAAGGCATCTTTTCTCAGATCTGAGTCCAGGGGTGTTAGATCCAGCATTGGCTCAAGCAGGAGTCCGGCAGGCCTAAGGTGTTGAGAGAGGTCTGGGCAGGCTTGGGGGGAAAGATGGGGCCAGGCAGGGAAAGGGTGGTTTTTTGGGAAGGGAAGAGGGAGGTCTGGGGAGGTCTGATGTGTTAAGTTTGGGAGGGCAAAGAAAAGTCCCGGGAGGCCAAAGGGAGATCCCAGTAGGCTTGAGGGGAGGGGAAGGGAAGCTCCAAGCAGACCTTATGGGGGGGATGGATAGAGGAAAGGGGAGCAGCAATGGAAGCCTGGGAGGCCTGACTGGGGGATTCATGGAGGGGAAAGGGGATCCTTGAGAGTCCTGTTGGGTGTGAGTCCAGGGATGCCTGGGCTTGGGGGGGGGGGGGGGGGGGGGGGTGCGGTGGCAAGTGTTGAGATAATCTGATTAGGCTGGTCCTCCTCCTTGTTTGCTGCTCTACTCCTAAGGCTTCGCTAACCATTCCCCACCCCATCTCCCCTACTCCTTAGGCTTTGTCACACCCTCACCCTCTGCTCCTCTGGTCATATTAATGCCCTCCCAAAGATACCAGTGGGCTCCATTTGCTCCCTCTTCAGGAACACTTGGGTGTGAACAGAGGCCATGGTGGAGAGTCTGACAGTTATTGCTTCTTTATATGTGTTCATGTGAAATCCTCAGCATCGGAAGCGAATATCGAAGAAGGGAATTGAAGATCTGGCCATGCCGACTGCTGCCATCTCCACCGGCACCATGGCCGTGAGCTCCAAGGGCTCCCTCTCCAAGAAAGGCTCCAAGAACACGGTGCTGAAAATGTCCAGAAAGGGCAACAGGGAGCATGGGCAGAGCAGGAGGAAGAGCTACAGCATTTACATCCATGAAGGCGCTGAAGCAGGTCCACCATGACACGGATATCTCCTCCAAGGCCTTGAGTGTCATCAACACGTTCGTCAGTGACATCTTCAAGTGGATTGCTCATGAGTCTTCCCTCCTGATCCATTACATCAAACACTAGACCATCTCCTCCCAGGAGATCCAGAACTCTTTCTACCTCCTGCTGCAAGGGAGGCCAAACATGCCATCTCAGAGGGCACCGACACAGTCACCAAGTACACCAACTCCAAGTAGAGCACCTGCGATTGAAAAATATACCTGGGTAATGTTTACATCTGCATACAATTAAGCTAAAGTAGAAATAATACTACATAATTGCAAGAACTTTCTTTGCAGATGAGCATTCTACTTAATGAAGAAAATGAAACAAAATATTCAGGTGTTGATCTGCGGCTGGACTTTCCTCTTGCAATTGGGAAGCTCGAATCAGGCCATTTCCAGACGTTGCGTTCCTGACTTTTGAAAGTCAGCCCATTTGCATCTCATTTTTATCTTCCAGAGTTGCAGCCGGGCTGGAATCAGAGCCACCACCTCCCAAAGCAGGCCTGAGGCCGGAATGAAGGTGGCTGGATGCCAAGACAGGCAGCTTATAAGGCCTGCCTCTGTTTACTGTGATATTAGCCCAATTTCAATCATGGTCTTTAGGCCCCCTAGCCCTCAACCCCACCCACACCCCAAGTCCGCATGACATCTCCCCATATCCTCTATGCCTCTCCTCTCTCCTCCATACCCACTCATCTAACATCTGCTAGGTACAGAATTCTCGAGTTCTGTACTGACACTAGGAAGTCTGAACTGAGCATGAAATGTTAAAAAAAATTATCCATTCGAGACCAGTTGCAAAAATTGTTTCTCAGCGGCACAGTAGCACAGTGGCAAGCACTGTTGCTTCACAGTGCCAGGATCCCAGGTTCGATTCCCGGCTTGTGTCACTGTGGGTGCGGAGTCTGCACGTTCTCCCTGTGTCTGTGTGCGTTTCCTCCGGGTGCTCTGGATCCCTCCCACAAGTTCCAAAAAACGTGCTTGTTTGGTAATTTGGACATTCTGAATTCTCCCATCCCGTATACCCGAACAGGCATCGGACTGTGGCGATCAGGGAATTTCACAGTAACTTCATTGCAGTGCTAGTGTAAGCCTACTCGTGACAATATAGATTATTATTATCTTAGAAGTTCATAAAACTGTTATTAAACACACAGCCATTGAAGCTCCTATTGATGAGGCACTCTTTCTTCTCGTGTGCTCATTAATCTATCTAATAAACCGTCATTCCAAAACTTCTTCAGACCATTCAATCCTATTATTTGCTCATAAAACTGTCAATAAAATAAAGTACACAACCCCCATCACAATTGTGTCGACAACCCCTGCTGAGCCTAATCTATTAGGGGGGTTTGGAATTCAGCATTCATAATGGGATTCTATTGCCAAACTGAATAAACAAACTCTTCAGAGCTCAACACAATAGAGTTGTTGCAATTGCCTGACTAGATGTCCAGCCATCTGCTCCTTTTTTCATAGGTCCGCCAGACGGACTCTTAGTAAATGAAGTTTGACATCTGTTCAATTTTTGTTCAAAGGCTTTACAGATGTCTGAACTTTAAATCAATGTAGAAATCAAAGCATAGTATCCTGATGACCCATTTAAATCAAATTTCCAGTAATGTTGAATGCATCCACTGAATAATGTGCTCTAATGCATCTGAACACTCACACATGTTTACCTTTTAATGGTCAATTTAATGGTTACCTGCCACCTGTGATCAATCACTAGGTTAAAATATATTTAACTTAACAAAAAACATTTAATTAAGATATCTGAAGCCGGCAAGAACTTTTATACTTACCTGTCAATAGGTTCCCAATTCCACAGCAGGCTTCCCCCGAGTCTCATGAGACTTACCTGATGGCATTCACACAGCTTTCAGGAACCTTCCTATCTAAACAAAAATGCCAATGCCAGGGAAAAATCACATTTGCAGCACAGATTTAGACGACAACCCCAACGCCACTTTCTGTGAGTGTAAGTCATGGCCCTCCACATTTTCCATCTCATAAAAATGGCACCGGTGTGAATGACCTGGTGAGAAAACATTTTACAGGCCCCTAGCCCTCCAGCTTGAGTCTTCCAATGTAAGTTTTCTCAGTGTTGAAATGAGCGAAACCAGCAGAACCTGGTGTAAGTACAAAATAACGTTTCTAATGTCTATGCCCGCCGTAATTTGTTCATCTGGAGGGGTTTCATCCATAAACTAGCAGCTGTTTAAATATTGCAATAAGATGAGTTCAAAGTCAGCTCACAAAATGATTTGTCTACAGAATCATTGAAACACTATCAGAAAGGCTAATCAAGGAAATAACTCATTTTTATTGGAGGGATAAATTCAAAATATTGCTGCCACGGATTAAGTATTTATGGAGATTGACGTCATTGTGCGGAATTGTGAAGTCATCGACTTTGGACCACAGAAAGATAGATCAATGTAGTTTCAAAATGATGAAAAGCTTGAAACTGTGGAGGACCAGAGGAACTCTGGAATCATTTAAGAGACAACTAGGTATAATGAGTTGAAACATGTTTGGTTATTCTAGAAGGATGAATTGAAAAGACTAAATTGTGTTCTTGTGTATGAATACTTAACATGTTTTTATCTCAGTATTTTGTTTACTAATTAAAAATTTTTTTTTAGAGTACCAATTGTTTTTCCCTCCAATTATGGGGCAATTTAGCGTGGCCAATCCACCTACCCTGCACATCTTTGGGTTGTGGGGGCGAAACCCATGCAAACACGGGGAGAATGTGCCAACTCCACATGGACAGTGACCCAGAGCCGGGATCGAACCTGGGACCTCAGCGCCGTGATGCAGCAGTGCTAACCCACTGTGCCACCGTGCTGCCCTTTTGTTTACTAATTTTAATGGAGTCGTTAACCCATTTAAAAAATGCCTACTCTTGGTGTGTTTTTGGAAGGCCAATCATATATTCAGTACATAGTAAAACAGAGGTGTCAAATTACGCTCTGATTATAAATAACAATGGAAGAAAAGAAATATATCAAATATCAGGGATCACAAAATTAATTGGGCATTAACACACCTGGGCCAATATTTCCAAACCTCCACAGTAAAATATTGTATATGTTGAAAATCTGAAAGAAATACAGGAAACATTCAGCAGGTTAAGCAGCATCTGTGGAGATGGTAGCAGTCCTCAAATCTGTGCGTCTTTTTGACAATGATCCTCGCTGAACGCTCTGTCGATCACCTACATACATGCCTTTCACATATTCATTGGTTTATCATGCCCTATTGTAGAAGATAGCCCAAAATACAAGGAGAAGAAAGGAAGTGGTCCATCAGAGATCTGCAGAGGACAAGGCCATGATGATAATTGGCATCTGAGAATCCCTGACCACTGGAAATGGTGAGACCCAAGCTTTGCTGTCACTTGATGCAGTATTAATAATCACCAACCCACATTTTATTAACTTGATTTTAACACTGAATGAAATATCACATTAACTACACCAAACTCTGATAATTTTACATTCCATAACTAAATTGGTGGTCATCTTCCAGGATTCTATAACTCTGGAACAGTTCCTGCAGATTGAAGGGTAGTTAACTCCACTATTTAAAAAGGGAGGTGGAGAGAAAACAGGGAATTATAGACCAGTAAGCCTGACGTCAGTGGTGGGGAAAATTCTAGGATCTATTGTCAAAGACTTTATAGTGGAGCACTTGGAAAACAGTGGCAGGATCGGACAGAGTCAGCATGGCTTTATAAAGGGAGAATCATGCTTGGCAAGTCTATTGGAATTCTTCGAGGATGTAACATGTAGAGTTGATGAGACGGAGCCAGTGGACATGGCTTATTTGGACTATTGGCTTCAGGAGGCTTTTGAATTAGGAGAGGGGAATGTGCAACGAGACCTGGGTGTCCTCTTACACCATTCACCGAAGGTAAGCATGCAGGTACAGCAGATGGTAAAGAAGGCAAATGGTTTGCTGTCCTTCCAAAAGAATTTGAGTATTGGAGCAAGGATGTCTTGCTGTTGAATCCCGGCGCATTAATGAAAAGGAAAATGATAGAAAGCCAGGAGCAAGGTACGGGCAATCATGCGAGATACTCTTGTTTGAAATCCCACGAATAGTAAAGGAGCTCAGCTCAAGTATTTGTGGATTAATGTTGCAGGTCATTGTGAGGATGTCTTCCACCGATAGAGTGTCCTCCTCTGTGGAACTTGAATCACCCCCTGGAGGTTCTGACTATGGCCCTGCAAACTATAGGCCAATATTTCACCCACTTTAAACAGAATGACAGATACCATATTGGCCTTACAAGGGGTCTGCTCCAGGGAGGTCGGTATGATGTGTTGATTCCCAGGTGAAGGATGATGGCAAAAGGTGACCACACGAGTGATAATGTCTCTCAAAGCATTCCCACATCTGACCCTTTGCCCCTCACCTTCCTGCCTCAACCAGATGAAGTAGACTTTGGCAGGGACCTAACTGGTTCCAATACAGAGATTGTTGGCCATGAGCATTTCGACAGACAAAAACAGGGATCAGAACAGGTGGCCTGCACCTCCACTGAGGCCACAGAGATTGCACTGTAGAGGAGTAAAATGGAAAGGATACAAAAAATTCTGGAATTCTGTGCTCATGTTCGCATCGGGTGTGGATAACGTCGAGAGTGCAAAATTTTGTGGGAGGTCCAAATTGCGTTTTACAATGGCGAGATTTCCCAGTGCGATTGTCCCCATCCCACCAGTGATGTAATGGGGTTTCCCCCATGCAACTTTGGGAATCCCATTATAACACATTAGCGTCTCACTATTGGGCCTCCCTGCAGCAATCAACCCCCCATACCCATGGTGGTGTGACATTGCATGGTGCTGTTTATGACGGCTTTCTAAAATTGGGACCTGGCAAGCTCACCTAGGAGGAGAGTTTTCAGGTTAACATGCAGCTCGCCATGAGGCACCGCTGCCTCCCAGGGGAGAGAGGGCACAGGCAAGGGGGAACCTGCAAAGTGCCATGGGGTGTGGAGGTACTGAAGCCGCAAAAGGCCCTGGGGAGTGGGGGAGGAGCTTGGTGGGTTAAGTGCCAACTGTTCGAGAGTTGGGGGTTTGAATTGGCAACTGCGAGAGTTGGAGGCGGGTGAAGGATTTACTGTGCAAAAGTTGGGGGGGAGGCATGAACCAGGGGCTGTGCAAGAGTTGGGGGGAGGGTCTTGAACTGATGGTTGCTTGAGAGTTGAGGAGAGGGGAGTGAATCAGAAACTGTGCGAGAGTTGGGAGGGTGGTGGATGAACCAGGTGTGGATAACGATGAGAGTGCAAAATATTGCGAGAGATCCAAATTGCGTTTTACATTGGCGAGATTTCCCAGTGAGATTGTCCCCATCCCACCAGTGATTGTAGGTGAGGTGGGGGGGAAGTGACTCAGCAAAGGGGACAGAGGTGAGGGGAGTGACTTGGCAGAAGGCCTGAACGCAAAGCGGAGACTTGGAAGCGGGGCTAGTGGTGAGGGGGGAAGCACAATAGAGGGGTCAGAGATGAGGGGGGTGACATAGCAGAGGGGGGGACAACTGGCAAGCCACTCAGGCAGAGTGGTAAAGGGGTTATTGTGCCGGTAAGGCTGCTTGGCCATAGGGGTAACCCGGCAGAGGAGGTGTCCCAGCCGAGGAGGCCAACAGGCAGAGGTGGCATCTGGCACAGGGAGCAGTGGCAGAAGGAACCAATGCATGGTGCCAGTATTCTGAGAGCTCAGGGGCTGAAAGCACAGGAGCTGGAGGAACAATGCAGGTGGTGCGAAGTGTCAACAGCCCCAATGCCAGGAGGGGGTAGAGTTGGGCCTTAAAGGGTGGAGGACTCATTGCCAAAAGGTGAAAAACGCCAAGTTTAAACTGACCTATCCTAAGGCTTATTTCTTCAGCTGCTAGGCCCCTGCACTCATGGACACTGGGAAGGGAAGCCTGGGCTAGTGCGTTGGGTGAGTGGTCAGTAACCACTCTGATGTGGGACCTGGCGGTTGCAGGCGAGTTCATCACTGACTACTAATGGAGAGGCATGACAGCAATGAGCATTGCTTTGCAGCTAAGATTGTTCATCCATAAGTCAATTCACCTTCCTTCAGTCTGACAGCTAAGCCAATTATGCCCACTAACTCATCACTGATGTGTGTGAATGCCTCTGATTGCTGACCTCATCATTCTGTGACTGATATGATCATCCTGCCCCATTCAGCGAGTGAATGAGCAAGACATACCTCCCTCCTGACTGTGAGGAAGAGCACATAGGCTAAACAGAGCCTCTTGATCCATCAGGTATGGGTGCCGGGACATCTTTACAAGTCCCCCCTTCCCCGCCCCCCACCACCCCAGACCGGGTGGTATGCAATGACATTGAGTGAAACTCGGAACAAATGCTTGCGTAAGAAACTATAGAGAGTCAAGAACACAGCCTACTCCATCACATGAATCTGCCTCTCATCTATTGGCTCTGTCTACACCTCCTGCTGTCTTGCGAAAGCGGGCAGCATAACCAAAAAACCCTCCCACCTGGGTTATTCTCAATTCCAACTTCTTCCATCGGGCAGGAGATACAAAAGTCTGAGAACACGCACTAACAGATTCAAAAACAGCTTCTTTCCCGTTGTTATCAGACTCCTGAATGACCCTCTTGTGGACTGAACTGATATCTTCAAACATCTTCTCTACTGAGTAGTGCTACACTCCATTTGCTTCACCCGATGCCTGTGCTTATGTATTTACATTGTGTATTTATGTATGTCCTATATTTTTTTCATGTGTGGAATGATCTGTCTGACTGTACACAGAATACATTTCACCATACCTCGGTGCACGTGACAATAAATCAAATCAAACTTTCCATGAGAAATCAGGAGACAGGAGGTTGCCACAGCTCTGGCCACTCGGTCAAGTTGAGTGGGGAAATGGAGGTGTGGGGTCTTGTCCATTCTGGGAGCTGTTGAACAGGTCTTCAATGTGATGGCCAGCACAGTAGGCACTGTCTGCCGAGACACAGCTACCGAAGGTGAATGGGCAAAGGATCAACCTTTGGAGTCAAAAGCTCACCGTTAATTCTTTCTCTCTTTACCTTAGCAGAGATGGTGCATGTTGAACTGGTTAGAATTCTTCTAGTACATTGAGAGGAGAGAAGACACCACTCATGTTGTGTTGACTTGGTTACCTCAGAGTGTCAGCACTATCTCACCAGACAGAAGACAGAAGGCAGTAAGAGTATTCCATCCTGTTCTTCAATCCGAGCTGTGTCGTTGACATCTTTTCCTGATCTTCCTGACTTTGCCTTTGGAGCTCCAGCAACTGAGGTATGACCGAGTCCAGAGGCCCTTCATCTGACTGGGCCTTAGCAGAGTCCTGGCCTCCAGCAGTCTTCCGGGTTCTGGCACCCTGGGTTGTCCTGCCTTCACCTCTTGTGGATAAGTCAGAATGAGTTGCTCACCAGTTTGTGACCCCGAAGGCTGCACTAGAACTAAATCACACCGAGGTGTGTATCTCTGCTCTGGTGGAGGGTATGGGTGAAAGCTGTGATGGTTCTTCAATGTCCAATTCTGAGAAATCATCTGAGCTGGTCTCTGAGGTGGACTCTTGGACCTGGCTGATGGAGGCCTTGGGCTGCTCCCCTGATGTGCGTGCAAGTGAAGGGAGATTTCACTCTTGCATGGCAGGGTCATTCAGATAGCCTTAGTTTGGTTTGATGGATGGTGTTCTGAGTCCCCACTTGGTTTATTGACGCCCACCTTGCCCTCAGCACAGGAGCGGTCGAGTTCCTCCACTGCCAACTGGAGAGCTCTTTCCTCGATTTCTGAGAGGAGTTTCAGTTCTGGCATTGCTCCGCCTGTCTGGGATCACTCCCATTCATTGTGAACAAACTTGTACTGCATGAAAGTGGATGGAGAGAGTGCAAGCAGGCTGCATGCCAGGGCAGATGGTAAGAATACCTGGCTTTTGTGGATGGTGGGTGGGAAAGTGAGGCAACGAGGTTGGAAGGTGAAGATGTGTGTGAGAGAGTGAGTGGTGGTGTCCCTTGCAGTGGCAGTGAGTGAGATCTCTTTAGATGTATGATGGGTGTGTGAGTGTGAGAGTTGAGAGTGATGGGAGGAGTAACTCGCCCTGACAGAACTGAGGTGATCAGTTATCCTTTTGCGCACCGGATGGCCGTCCTCCTCTCCAAGGCACTGGCACTTATCAGCGTTGCCATCGCCTCCCATGCTGAGTTTGTTTCCTTGCTTGCTGGTCTCCTCCCTGTGTGTGGGTAGAGGATGTCACTACATTGCTCCATGGTATCAAGTAGGCTGGTGAGGGAGGCCTCGAAAAATCGTGGAGCAGACTTCGTAGCAGCTATCCTCTACATTGGGCCTTGAGGAGGTGGCCAGAGAGCTCTGATGCAGCCTTTAAATGGAGCACGCTGCTAACTGAAGCACTCAGCTGATTGGGCCGCCCGCCACAGAGGCGGCATGAAGCCAGTGGAAAATTGTTTTTAAAGTACCTAAAAATAAGGCGTGAAAACCTGCCACCGTCAATGGCGGGTTAAACACCTCTTTCCCCGCCCGTTACCGCACCCTGCCAGCATATGGGAAAATTTCACCCTTTGTCATTCAACATGGGGATGCACGTGGGTATTTATAAAAAAAACTTGTGTATTGAGTTTAAATTATTATTCACATGAAATGTATTAATTTGCAACACTTTTACTTTTCACCTTACCAGTCAAAGGCTAATTTGGATTTTGGGTCGCTTGGTAATAAATGGACTAAGACTAATTGGTGTAAGTGGAATAAAGTGGATGGTTGGTTACTGGACTGCTTTGTGTCAGTGAAGGTGATCGTAACTTTGGTCCTGGCTGAGTGATTCATTGGACGTTGCTCGATTAGGGCATCATTGAGCTCCTGAGGAGAAATGTGAATAGTTGGGTGCTCCATTTGATCTTGGTCCTCCTCCTTCCCTTTTCAAAGCACTGATATCTGTTCTGATGCCTGGTATGTATGTGTCCTGAGAGAGTACACCCTCAGAATAAACCAGCTCCTCTGAGAAAACATTGACTGGAATGCTCCGACTGTTGGGATTCTCTTTTCCGGCCAGCAGTACATCCATGGGTTTCCCGATGGCGTGGGGTGGCTTTAATGGAAAATCCCGACAACCGGTAACAGTAGCGAATCCCGTTACCAGTGAATGGCACACCGCCGAGAAACACGCAGCTGGTGACCGGAGAATCCAGCCCATTGGCTGCAAGGCCATGAATTGTTGCTCTTTGACCCTGAAGAAGCGATGAGATATATATAATTTGGTCATGGGAATGTAAAAATATTGGAATTTGGTATGGTTAATGTTACATTTTATTCGCTGCTAAAATCAAGTCAACATGATAGAGGCTGGCAATTGGTAATGCTGCCACTGGGTAGCAGCAAAGCCTGGATCTCACCATCTCCAATGGTCAGGGATTCTTAGATGCCAGTTATCTTCATGGCCTCATCCTTTACAGATGTCAATTGTATCAGCTCTAGTCCTCGTGGCTCCACTGCATTGTCCACATTCTGCAATCCCCAATTATCCTCAAGGTCTTTGCTGCAGAGTAGTGAAGGGTGTCTCCAAACCTCCCCTGAAGCTCCTGCATCTGAAGCAATTCTTAAGCATCCGATGGCCTGGTCAATGACGCGTCACAGGGCTCATGTTGTAATGCCCTTGGTGTTCAAAGATGTCATCGGCTAGATTTGAAAAGGGGTATCTTTTGTTGCCTAGTAGCCACTCCTTGAGGTTGGTTCCAGGCACCATTAGCTCAGGGATGTTGGACTGCCACGATATGTAATCATCATGACAGCTTCTGGGCCACCTGGCACCGACCAGTTCAATATAGGTGAAATCAAATCTTCTGAGGTTGATGAATGCAAATGTTGATCTTGCGATGCTTGGACAACAAGGTGTGCGCAAATAATTGCACAGTGCAGCCAGAGGTGCAAATCTGAGTGCCATTTTGTTCTGCTGCTTGTCATCATCGAGCACGTTTACACACTTCCCGCTTCTAGCAAACAATCGATCAGTCACCTGTCATGAGACCCTCCAATGTCTCCAAGATTCTATGATCCTTTCACAGACATCTATGTAGGCTGACCACCGGGCCCTTTGCCTGCCTCTCCAGGCAACCCCCGCCCCCTCCCCGTAGCACCCACCCACCCTCCGGCCCTGGTCGTGTCCTGGGAGCTGTGACCCATCCCCAGTGTGTTCAGGTGCTGGCTCCAGTATGTATGATGTTGACTCCCACACAGTGTCCAGGCATCAAAGTTTGATTGGAATGCTAGACACTGACTCATACATGCTACATGGCCCACCTACCCATAGGAACCCACTTGGCATGAGTTAAATGCTCAGTTACCACAATTGCCAATTCACAATTAGCGATAGCCTTCAGCTGCGCAGCCAGAGGCCTCAGCAGTCAGTGGGAGTATGGGTGATCAGTGGGGCAGACGGGCAGAGACAAAGGTTGTCCCCGGCATGGAGTTAGGATCCAAGGGTTGGCATGGTGATGCCGCAATTGGTTGCCCCCCCCCAGTGCCTCACCCCCACCATCCCATGGCTGCCCACCCCTGCGGAGGGTTCCCCAACCCCCGCCGAGCACTGGGGCAGCAAGGCCAGCACCCCCGGTCTCTTTGCCTGTGCGCATTGATTGCTCATCCTCTCCACGGCTCCTCACAGAAGCCCTTCCGTCAGGTTCATGTTTTTAAAAAGGAATACTAATCGGCGCCAGTATGGGCACTTGCTAGGGAGGCCGGTAAATGGCAGGAAGCTGTTGGATGTCAGGTGACTCTCATTAATTATGTGGAAATGGGGCTTAAGTGGTGATAATTGGTTTCTTACCACAGTACGGCGGGATTCTGAATTTGCCTACTGGAGCGGGCCGGTTGCATCGCAAACCATTTTGCGCCTGGCGCGGTTCCTGTTTTTGGCCTCTCCCGCTATTCACCGGCCTCATTACACCTGAGCCCGCGTGTACCGAGGCCCGAAGATCGCGCCCATAGTCTGTGAATACTGACAAATGAATGTCGGTAGTGATGTATCCAGTGAACGTTCGTCTATTAAATGCAAAAACCTGGATACGTTTCTGATAATATACATCTGCAAGTATATACCCTATTTTATGGATATTTAGAAGCACTAAATACCTCTATCTTTATGGATGCAATAAAATCAACTGCATAATTACAGATCCAGTTACAGTACACTGCAGCAGAAATTCCAAGCAAAAATACCTGGTTGTTATTATATTGGATATGGATCTAATAATTACACAGTGGTACTTGCCATTTGTAACCATTTCTGGCCGTTGCTGTGATACATCTAAGCCTCGTACTAAATGTGATTTGATTAAACCTGACAAAATTTGTTCTGAATAGAATGTTTTAGCCTGTAGTTCAGTTTGGCTTGTCTGGGTTTTTATTGAAATGTTTTTATGATCAGATAAAGTTCTTTCCAGCAATGACTCTATTTCCTTGGTATTCCATGGCTTTACAATCTTTTTGCTCTCATTCAAATGCTGTACAATTTCCATTTTGTGTACTCATTGTTTAGTTTGGCTCATTTTTGATATATGTTGCTTCAGTCTACTATAAACCTTTTGTACAATACTCTGCTTAAGTCTCCTTCACAGAACAAAGTCCACAATTGTATAGGTAAGCAGCTGTGTCATGGATATTTGGTGCACATGGTAAGCTGGCTATAATTTTAAACTCATATTTTACATAGTGTTATTCACTGTTTATTTTGCACAGACTGTGAGGCATAGTTGGGTGAATTTTCCTCTCTGGTCTGTGCCCATGCACACAGCAAGAAGAGCACACCAGGAGTATGCTCGACTCGGACTCTGCCTACATTTTTACTCAGACGTCTTGTTAATGGAATGGGTCTTCACCGGACATGCAGCTTGTTATTGGCCACGCATCCAGCATGGGATGGAGTTCGAGAACTGTTGTAAGCTTTATAAACCTATAGCATATCAAGGGGTAGGAGTCTAAAGATGCACAGGATGGATGGATTAGCCATGCTAAATTGTCCCTCAGTGTCCAAAAAGGTTAGGTGGGGTTACAGGGATAGGGTGGGGGCTTTGTTTTAGATAGGGTGCTCTTTCAGAGGGCCGTTCAGACTCGATGGACCGAATGGCCTCCTTCTGCACTGTAAGTATTGTACGATTCTACGACACTGATATCTGGCCAACATTTGTCCCATCTACACTTTCTTCCTTTATGTTGCTGTGCAGCCTATCTGCATGTGTTGACGCGTGGTTACATTCAAATTAGTTTTTTGCACTGTGAACCTGCCTGCTTGTGTTGGAGAAACCTTTAATGCTTACTGCGGCAGGAAGAAGCAGGGCACGCTATGTTGAAGATACCAACATAAAATTGTTGCAAGAAATCCAAGTAGAACAGCCCTATTTTCACAGATGGACAAGGCCATCGCCTGAACAATATAGCAGGAAATGGCAGAGAGATTCAGTGGCAGGGTAGAGTACCTGGTTGCAGTATAGCCATATAATATCACACCAGTAGGGGCAAGAAAGGCTTGTACATATGCACCTTTTCTCCATGTTCCCCATAAATATCTTCACCTTTGATCACTTTCCCATGCTTGCTTTCACAATCCTCCTTACCAAAGTTGCCAATACATTTTATGGTGTATTTCGTAACCCCCCCTCCATTATCCAGTGCCCTGTTTCAGCAGAAAACATGACCAGAACAAGCAACTAATAAACTGATTATTTCCATCATCCTTTACGGTGCTTGTCTGTATTATCCTAATTGAGTCAACTTTCCCTCATGAGCTAAGGAAATTTCCTGCATGCATTATCTATTTCTAAATTCTTGATTCATAATTTTCAGGACCCCTAACTTCATCGTTTCCCCACAGTCGGAATTGGGGGGGGGGTGGGGGGTGGGAGGGGTTACCCTAAAGATGCGCTGGGAATTCCTCTAGGAAATCCCCAGGTAAGAGTATATCCGCAATTGTCTGGAAGCAATAACGTCCCCTTGACAACTGTGCTGTGCTGAGAATCATCCAACAAAACGATTTGAATTGTTAACTTTGGATGGACTAGTTTTACACTCATTGTTCTCTGAAAGAGTTAGAGGTAATAACTCAGCATAACTATGTTAACGACCCAGACCTGTCCCGCATGGGACAGCCTCCACACCCCTGATCCCCATGGCACCCTAGCACAACCCCCAACTAAGCACCCCCCCCACTATATTCTCTGCCCCTAACTCCCCACCTCCACGGGATTCACAACCGCCCCCCTCAATCTGACCTTCAGACCCAGCTGGACCTGACTCCAACCCCATCAACCCAACTGAATTTGCACAAACACCTTCCTGACCTCACCCCGCTCCCTGCCCGAATGTCCGAATCCCCCACCCAATGTCCAAACCCCCCACCCAATGTCTGGATTCTCCCACCCAATGTCCGAACTCCCACTGTCATGAGAATGTTGCTTGAAGAAATGTTTGGCTGCTCATGTTACTGCAGTGATGTCAGAGTGTGGGTGGAGCTGAGCTTTGGTTCTGCTTTTTAGTTTCACTTTGAGAAAGCTTGGGTGTGTCTGTCTTTTTGGTTTCGCTTTTCAGTGTGTTGCAGCTGAAGTCAGCCAAAGCAGCTGTACTGTTGATCTCTCTGCCATGAAGGACTATCTCTTGATCATTTGGTGAATTCAGAAATTTAAATGTTTTCAGTATTGAATGTAAACCCTGATGTGCTCCTGTTTAAAGATTGTTAAGTCTTTTGGATGTTAAAAGGACAGCTTAAAGGATTACTTAGTGTTGTATTCTTTGGGGGTTATCTTTGAATTAATGGTTGCTAAGATATTCACTGTTTGTTTTAAAAAGGTTAACTTGAGTTCATAGAATAAACATTGTTTTGTTTAAAAAAAGACTTTTTACATTTCTGCTGTACCACACCTGTAGACTGGGCCGTGTGCTCCCCATACCACAATCTATTAAAAGTTGTAGGTCAGGTGAACTCCATGATACACTTTGGGGTTCTCTAAACTCTGACCCATAACAATTGGGGTCTCGAGGGGGATAAAAGTCTATCTATTGGATTGGCTTAGTGAACTTAAAGACAGTGAGGAGTGAGCATATTGTGGTTGCTTTTCAGGTGTGGTATTTTAGTTTAAGTGGGGAGTGTGTTGTGGACAATGGCTCTTTCAGAGGCTCAGACGTTTATGGGGGTGGAGACGGTCACACACAGTACCTTACGGACAGAGACTAAAAGCAGACTGTTAGATTTGGCAAAAACATTGCAGTTAACATTACCTGACAAAATGCGAAAAGATGAGGTAATTATGGCGGTGGCTAAGCATTTAAAGTTGCCTGAGATACAGTCTGACTCATTAGAAATGGCAAAGATCCAGTTGCAGATTAAACAACTTGAACATGAAAAAGAATTAAAGCAGTTTGAATATGCAATGAGAGAAAAAGAAAAAGAGAGAGGAGAAAGAAACAAAGAAAGAATAGCCCTAGCAGAACAAAAAGAAAAAGAAAGGGAGATACAGATCAGGGAAAAAGATAAAGAGAGAGAGTTTGAACTTCAGAAAATGGCCATGAAACATGACAGTCAGTTAAAATTGGCAGACGTAAAGGGAAATGTACAGTTGGATGGTAGTGATGAGGATAGTGAGAAATAGCATCATAGTCGAAGGTGTGGTGGGGATCTATTTAAATATGTCCAAGCATTGCCAAGGTTTGACGAGAAGGAGGTAGAAGCCTTTTTCATTTCATTTGAGAAGGTGGCTAAACAAATGAAATGGCCACAGGACATGTGGGTATTATTGATTCAAATGAAGCTGATAGGTAGGGCTAGTGAAGTGTTTGCATCACTACCAGAGGAGGCATCTGGGACGTATGAGAAGGTGAAAAAATCCATCTTAGGTGCATATGAACTAGTGCCTGAAGCCTACAGACAAAGATTTAGAAATTTAAGGAAATCATTTGGTCAAACATACATGGAGTTTGAAAGGCTCAAACAGAGTAATTTTGATAGGTGGATAAGCGGTTTGGAAATAGACCAAACGTATGAAACTCTCAGAGAAATTATACTTTTGGAGGAGTTTAAAATTCAATTCCTGATGTAGTGAGAACCCATGTGGAAGAGCAGAGGGTTAAAACTGCAAGGTTAGCAGCCAAAATGGCAGATGATTATGAATTTGTTCATAAATCAAAGCATGGTTTCCGACATCAGTTTCAGCCTGTGAGGGATAGAAACTGGGGACATGAGAAATACTCAAGTGGTAAAAGTAAAGGTGATCTGATGGGAGACAATAAGGAGAGTGTACCTCAGATTAAAAAAGAAATCCAGGAGGGTGGAAAAGGTATGAAGAGTTTCAAATGTTTTCACTGTAATAAACTAGGCCATGTAAAGTCACAGTGTTGGTGGTTGAAGAAAAGCACTGGGAAGGCTGATGTGGTAAAACAGGATAAGACAGTGAGGTTTGTTAAAATGGTAAAGAAAAGCCCAAGTGAAGCGAAGGAGAGGCAAAAGATTGTACAGACTGATCGAGAGGTGATTAATAAGAAGGTGCCAGATCGCTTTAAAGAATTTACTTGTGTGGGTAAAGTTTACTCATGTGTATCAGGAAGAGCAGGTAAAGAAGTCACAATTTTAAGAGATATGGGAGCTAGTCAATCTTTAATGGTAAGAGATGAGGAGTTATGTAGTTTGGGAAGAATATTGCCAGAAAAGGTGGTAATATGTGGAATTCAGGGTGAGAGGAGTCGCGTTCCATTATATAAGGTAAGGTTGGAAAGTCCAGTGAAGAGTGGTGAAGTGGTAGTAGGAGTAATAGAGAAACTATCTTGTCCAGGAATACAGTTTATCGTGGGTAATGATATAGCTGGATCGCAGGTGGGAGTGGTTGATAAGCCAGTAGCAAATCAGACAACTGAAGTGTTGAAGGACGAATATCCTGGGATTATTCCGGATTGTGTAGTAACAAGGTCGCAAAGTCACAGGTTAAGACAAGAGGAGAAATCAAAGAGTGAAGATGAAGTTGAAGTGCAATTATCAGAAATGATTTTTGATCAGATGGTTGAAAAAAAACAAGAACAGGTGGAGGATGAGGCTGATATTTTTAGTTCAGGAAAATTGGCAGAGTTACAACAAAAAGATATTGAAATAAAATGGATGTATCAGAAAGCATACACGGAAGAGGAATCTGCGTGTATACCAGAGTGTTATTACCATAAAAGAGATGTCTTGATGAGAAAATGGAGACCTTTACATATGCAAGCGGATGAAAAGTGGGCAGAAGTTCATCATGTAGTATTGTCGGTAGGGTATAGAAAGGCGGTGTTGCGAGTTGCACATGAGGTACCAGTGGGAGGTCATTTGGGAATAAGGAAAACTCAAGCTAAAATCCAGAAATATTTTTATTGGCCTGGACTACATAAGGTTGCAGTTAAATTTTGTAAATCATGTCACACATGTCAAGTGATAGGGAAACCTCAAGCAGTGATAAAACCAGCTCCCTTTGTACCCATTCCAGCATTTGAGGAACCTTTTACAAACGTCCTAATTGATTGCACAGGACCGCTTCCTAAAGTGGGAATCAATATCTTTTGACGATAATGGATGTGTCTACTAGGTTTCCAGAGGCCATTCCTGTACGTAATAGTACAGCTAAAAGGATTGTGGAGGAGTTACTTAAATTCTTTACTTGATATGGACTACCCACAGAAATACAATCGGATCAAAGATCAAATTTTACCTCAAAGTTATTCAAAGAAGATATGGAAAGCTTAGGAATAAAACAATTTAAATCAACTGCGTACCATCCAGAATTGCAGGGAGCATTAGCAAGGTAGCATCAGATATTAAAGACAATGTTGAGGGCTTTTTGTCAAGATTATCCAGAGGAGTGGGATCAAGGAATTCTATTCGTATTGTTTACAATTAGGGATGCACCTAATGAGTCAACCACATTTAGTCCTTTTGAACTAATTTTTGGTCATGAGGTAAAAGGACCACTTAAATTGATTAAGGAAAATTGGTGGGTGAGAAATCGGAAATTACATTATTGGATTACGTGTCAAAGTTTAGGGAACAATTAAATAGAGCTGGGGAATTGGCTAGACAACATTTGAAAGTTGCACAAAATGTGATGAAATGGGTCACGGACAAGAAATCCAACGTTTGTAGTTTTGCCATTGGAGATAAAGTTTTAGTATTGTTACCAGTGGTAGGTGAACCTTTAAAAGCTAGGTTTTGTGGACCTTATCAGATTGAAAGGAAATTAAGTGAGGTGAATTATGGGGTAAAAACACCAGATAGAAGGAAGACTCACCGAGTGTGTCATGTGAATATGCTTAAAAGGTACTTTGAAAGGGGAGGAGAGGTAAAGGAGGAGGTTTTAATGATTCTAACTCAAAGTGATGAACCAAATCCAGATGACTGTGAATTTGACATACCTCAAATTAAATTGGAAAATGAGGATGTTCTTAAAAATTGGGATAAATTGTAGAGTTACCTTCCAGAGGAAAAACAAACTGACCTGAAAGTGTTATTGATATCACATGGGCAAGTTTGTGGAGATAAATTGGGAAGTACTAAAATGGCTATACATGATGTAGATGCGGGAAATGCTCTTCCAATCAAACAACATCTATATAGACTTACCCCTTTAAAATTTGCACAGGTTAACAAAGAGATTGAAAGTGGCATAATTGAAGTGGGTTGCAGCCAATGGAGCTCACCCATAGTGATGGTACCTAAACCAGAAGGTACCCAACGGTTGTCTGTGGACTATAGAAAGGTTAATGCAGTTACAAGAACGGACTCTTATCCTATCCCATGTTTGGAGGATTGCTTTGAGAAAGTGGGACAGTCCGCTTTTATTTCCAAATTGGATTTACTTAAAGGTTACTGGCAGGTACCTTTATCCGAAAGGGCGAAGGAGATTTCAGCTTTTGTGACTCCAGATGGTATATACCAATTCAAAGTTATGCCATTTGGCATGAAAAACGCCCCAGCCACATTTCAACGGTTAACTAACAAAGTTGTTTCAGGATTACCCAATTGTGCGGTATACATCGACGATCTGGTAATTTTCAGCTAGACATGGAAAGAACATTTAAAACATCTGATGGAGTTATTCGATCGACTTCAGGAGGCAGGTTTGGTGATAAAAGTGAATTTGTCACTTTCCTTGAGGAGTTTCCGATACCCTCAAGACAAAGGGAAATAATGCGATTTCTTGGCATGAGTGGATTTGATCAAACATTTGTGAAAACGTTTTGTAGCATGATTGCTCCACTGATGGACTTGCTGAAGAAACATCAAAAATTTCAATGGACAGCGGACTTTCAACAGGCATTGGAAAGCCTGAAAGCTGTAATAATCAATGCTCCTGTGTTGGAGAATTGCAAGGGATTCTATGATCAGATTGAACTAAAGTAGCTGACTTTAAAGAGAAATGCCGAGGTGTAGATAAATGGACGGATCGTGCAGAGACCTTCTTTTTCAAAGAGACTGTCAATCATGAAGGATTTCAGTTGGAGGAAGAAGAATGAAAAAAAAAAAGGATTCGTATTATACCTGTTTGCGTGTGTTGTTTTTTGCAACGATAAAGTATATTTACTGTGTGCATTTCTTAAAGGATGGTGAAAAGGTGAAAAATGAAGTCATCTTGAAGTTGATGGTTTTTTTTTCTTGGGGGAGGTGTCATGAGAATGTCACTTTAAGAAATGTTTGGCTGCTCATGTTACTGCAGTGATGTCAGAGTGTGGGTGGAGCTGAGCTTTTTAGTTTCACTTTGAGAAAAGCTTGGGTGTGTCTGTCTTTTTGGTTTCGTTTTTCAGTGTGTTGCAGCTGAAGTCAGCCAAAGCAGCTGTACTGTTGATCTCTCTGCCATGAAGGACTATTTCTTGATCATTTGGTGAATTCAGAAATTTAAATGTTTTCAGTATTGAATGTAAACCCTTTTGTGCTCCTGTTTAAAGGTTGTTAAGTCTTTTGGATGTTAAAAGGACACCTTAAAGGATTACTTAGTGTTGTGTTCTTTGGGGGTTATCTTTGAATTAATGGTTGCTAAGATATTCACTTTGTTTTAAAAAGGTTAACTTGAGTTCATAGAATAAACATTGTTTTGTTTTAAAAAATACGTTTCCATTTCTGCTGTACCACACCTGTAGACTGGGCCGTGTGCTCCCCATACCACAATCTATTAAAAGTTGTAGGTCAGGTAAACTCCATGATACACTTTGGGGTTATCTAAACCCTGACCCATAACACCACCCTCTGACTGAATCCCCCACCTAATGTTCGAAACCCCACCTAATGTCTGAATGCCCCACCCAATGTCCAAACCCCCCACCCAATGTCAGGACCCAATGACCGAACCCTCCATCCAATGTCTGCACCCTCCACCCAATGTCTGCACCCGCCACCCAATGTCTGCACCCTCCACCCAATGTCTGAACCCTCCACCCAATGTCTGAACCCTCCACTCAATGTCTGCACCCTCCACCCAATGTCTGAACCCTCCACCCAATGTCTGAACCCTCCACCCAATGTCTGCACCCTCCACCCAATGTCTGAACCCTCCACCCAAAGTCTGAACCCTCCACCCAATGTCTGAACCCTCCACCTAAAGTCTGAACCCTCCACCCAATGTCTGCACCCTCCACCCAATGTCTGAACCCTCCACCCAATGTCTGAACCCTCCACCCAATATCTGAACCCCCGCCTAATGTCTGAAAACCCCGCCCAATGTCTGAAACCCCGCCACCCAATATCTGAACCCCCCGCCGAATGTCCAAACCCCACCACCCAAAGCCTGAACCTCCCTCCTAATGTCCAAAATTTCCCACCCAATGTCTGAATTCCCCACACAATGTCTGAATCCCCCACCCAATGTCTGAATCCCCCACCCAATGTCCAAATCCCCCCAATGTCCAAATCCTTCACCCAATGTCTGAACCCCCCCACCCTCTCCATGTCCAACTCCCCCACCTAATGTCCGAATCCCCCCAATGTCTGAATCCCCACCCAATGTCTGAACCACCTAGCCCCTCCGTGTCTAACTCCCCCACAATGTCTGAACAACCCAACTAATGTCCGAACCCCCCCACCCCCTCCATGTCCAACTCACTGCAATGTCCAAATCCCCCATCCCCATGTCCCCTAGGCCCATATCCCATTCACTTCCCTTGGACACGTACCTTCTCTCTGGCCTATTTTCAACAGGACAATTAAAAACTCACCTGCTCTATGACAGCTATTGTCCTAACAAAGGTGGCAAGTATTCCTTCTCTGCATTCCTTTTACACTTCCCCGCTGTAACCGGGGATGGACTGCGCTGCCTGAATCTCATCCGGACTGAGTCAGGAAGGTAGGGCGACGCGGACACTTAAGAATCTTAGTGCAGGCAAGTTGGTACGGAGCGGCAATCCGCTGCCGATTGGTACTCTGAAATGGTTATGGCCCCGAGAAATCATTACACAACAGAAAGAAGCCATTTTCAATGAAGAGTCCAAAATTCAGAATAAGACGTTACCCAATTTTTGGTGGTCTATATGCTACAACAATCAATGTTATTGCACCTTTTCAATTCATTACCTCTAGCCAGGAATTCTGTCCTTGTCCCTCTGGAACATCCCCTCTCTTTCCAGTACTTTAAATCCTTCTTTAATCAATATTGTCATTCTACCCCCCTGCCCCCCCACCCCCACACCCCCATCTTTCCTTCCTTTCTTGTCTTTCCTGAACACCTTGTACTCAGGAATATTAAACACGCACTCCTGCCCTTCTTTGAGCTAAGTCTCTGTTATCGCAATAATATCAGAATTCAATTTGTCAGCCTGTGCCTATCGTTCATCAGTCTTATTAACCACACTCTGTACATTCACATATATGCACATTTTCCCCTCAATCTGACCTGATCCGATGACTTACTATTGCTTACTCCGATTCTATCAAACTCGCCAAGTATTCTGTTTATCTTGAGACCACTCTGACACATCCTCCTTATCAGTCAGTGCTTCTCCTTCCCACTGCCAGTTTTTCTCCTCTCCACTCTGAATTTCCCGTCGGGTTTCCATTCCCCAGACAATCTACTTTAAACCCTCTCCAACAACACCAGCAAACCTCCTCGCAAAGACATTGGGCTGGATTCTCCGATTTGGAGACTATGTCCCCACACCGCCGCGGGACTGGTGGCGTTTTATGCCAGAAAGACTGGTGCAAAATGGCCACCGATTCCCTGTTTTGCTGGGGGCTAGCAGGACGGCAGCGTAGAGCATCCGGCTCTAGTTACCGATACGCCCCGGAGAATTACCGGGTCCGTGGCCACGCACATGCGCACGGCAGCGGACTGCAGCGGCCGCGCTGTACTTTTAAGGCGGACGCAGCCTAAGGACCCGGCTCACAAAATAGTCTCCCCCTTCAGCCGGTTCATGCGCCCCGGACTGCACCCCCACAGAGCCCCCAGACCCGAATAATGTCCCCCCATGCCCACGGATCGGCCCTCCCCTGACTGTGGCGGCGCTGGACTGAGTCCACAGCCGCCACGCCGAGTTCCCAACGGGTGAGACCACACGTGTCCCACGCCGCCGAGAACTCAGGCAATGGAACTCAGCATCGCCAAAGCGGCACCGCCCCCAATGTGGTTGGAAAATGGGATTCTCCGGCAGTTCGCCAAACGCGATTTCGGCCGGAGAATCCAGCTCATTATCTCCCCTAACTATGGAATCACCTACCACTATAGCACTTACACACTTCCTCCTTCTCTCCTGTGTATTTGAGCCACCCATAGTGCCACAAACGTGGCTCTTTCGACAGCCCTCTGGGGGACCATCTCGCTCACCACGTTTCCAAAGTGGAAAAGCAGCTCCAGAATGACGTATCCTCAGGGGATTCTTACACTACTTGCCTGTTCTCTTTGATATTCTGCCGATCAACTCCTCCCTTCTGCCTGTGGTTTTCTTAGCTGTGGTGTGACCACCCCGCTAAATATGCTAGCCACATAATCCTCAGCCTTGTGGATGTACCACAGTGACTCCAACCATTGCTTAAGTTCCGCAACTGAAAGCTCAAGGTTTCTGCAGCTGGTAACATTTCCTGTTGATGTGGTCATCGAGGACACTTTGCACCTGCATCATTTCCCACATCTTGTACATTCCACATGGCTGAGATGCACTGACATACATGAAACTTTTGGTCCTGCTACATCATTCATTATCTTGCCTGATCATCCAACTCAATAGCCTGTTCAATAGTTCACCTACCACTCACCAATGTGCCATTCTGGAAAGGCCAACCAAGCAACATATGGGACTCCTGTGGTGTCACTGGGATTTTATCTGTAAACTCCTAATTCTGCTGCTTCATGGGCTCTCTCTGAACTACTACTTTATGGGCTCTCTCTCTCCAAAATCCATTACTTTGGGGGCTCTCCCAACCCCAGCTGCTTTATAAGACAATAAATCATAAGCCATTGGTGCAGAAGTAGGGCATTCGGCCCATTGAATCTGTTCCGCCATTCAGTGAGATCATGATTGATCTGATATGATAATCCTCAAGTCCACTTTTGTGCCTTATCCTCATAATCCTTGATTCATTTACTGATTAAAAATGGGTCTATCACAGCCTTGAACATTTCAACGACCCAGCCTCTACAGCTCTCTGCAGTAAAGAATTCCACAGGTTCACTACCCTCTGAGAGAAAAAATTGCTCCTCATATCTGTCTTACGTGGGTGACCCCTTACTCTGAGATTATGCCCTCTGGCCCAAGACTCTCCCACAAGAGGAAACAATCTCACTATCCGATCAATCCCCCTGAGCATCCTATATGTCTCAATAAGGCCTCTTATTTTTCTAAACTCCAATGAGTACAGGCCCAACCTATTCAACCTCTCCTCATAAGAAAATTCTTCCTTACCCAGAATAAACCTAGTGAACCCTCTCTGGACTCTCTCCGATGTCAGGAGATCTTTCGGGACCAAAGCTGTTCACAGTATTCCAGGTGTGGGCTCTCTTGCGCTCTGAACTCCTGCTGATTTATGGGCTCTCTCTCCGAATTACCACTGCTTTATAGGCTCTCTGTCTCTGAGCTCCCATATTTTTCGGGCTCTCTATTCAAACTCCCGCTGCTTTATGTGCTATCTGTCAGAACACAATGTGCTGCAAGTGATTCGATAGAGACTTGCAACATAGCACTGTCTGAGAATGTTATGAACAGCTCTTCAAATGACTACAGTTTTCCTCACCATCCTCCTTTCCAATGATTTTCAGAAACGTGATGGTCAGTTGGCAATAGGGTGTCCTTTCCACGCCCGAGACTAGTTCTCCAGGAGACTGTTCTCAAAAAAAGCAGAAACACCACCGACCAGTCTAATTGCACTAAGAAGAATCACTAGAATGGGCACAGCATACAGCAACTCATAAAAAGGGGAAGGGAAGGCAACAGGATGCGGCCAGTAGATATCGAGATATGAACAGAAAATGTTGGGAATATTCAGCAGATCAGGCAGCAACTGAGGAGACAGAAACAGAGTTAGCATTTCAGGTAGATGATCTTTCACCAGAACTGGAAGAGATCAGAATCTAACAGCCAACAGGGAATTATAGAACGGAGTGGAGGTAGAGGATGTAGAATAAAGGTCCGGCATATATTGGTTAAGGTGAGACTGAGTAAAGTACTGCCACACAGAACGATGCAGGAGAGTACATGACGCACAACTCCCTCCCGCCCAGGACGGCCCTGTTGATGGGTGCCCTGATAGTTCTTCTCCCGGACTGGGATCCGATCCTGGCTCGGGTTAGAACGATTATCTATTCTCTTCTTGTGTGAGTGGGGGGAGGTGAATTGCTCTGGGTGTGTGAAGACTTGGTGGGGTGTGGGTTTTGGGGTTGTGTGGAAGGTTCCAGGGACATAGTCCTGCGTTTTCTTTTTGGACGGTGCTGGGCGAGGCCAAGTCTGGGACCATGGCTGGTATCCTGTTGTCCCTGAGGATTGGGAGGTGCCCCCTTTCGAGGGTATCGGTGGATCGGTGGTGATGGGGGGGGGGGGGGTGGAGAAAGCCCAGAGACAGGTTTGGTCCCTGAGCATGAAGATGTGGGCAGGAGATACAAAAGTCTGAGAAAACGTACAGATTCAAAAACAGCTTCTTCCCGCCTCGTGCCAGACTCCTAAACACCCCTCTTATGGGCTGACCTGATTAATACTACACTCCTGTGTGCTTCACCCGGTGTTGGTGTCTATGTATTTACATTGTGTACCTTGTGTTGCCCTATTATGTATTTTCTTTTCATGTACTAAATGATCCGCTTGAGCTGCTCGCAGAAAAATACTTTTCACTGTACATCGGTACATGTGACAATGAAGAAATCCAATCCAAACCAATCCAATCCAATGGCTTTGTGGTTTTTATTTCCCTCAGAGAGATTAGCCACTGTCTTTTCTCTGACACACACTGAACGCTCAGTGACAGATGTAATTTCTCAGCAACCCACCCAGACGTTTGTCACACTGAGAGCCAGATCATTTTACTGAAACCTCGGGCGGCATTCTCTCCTGAGGCTAAGTGATGACGCCGTCGGAATCGCTGTCGCGTTTCTCGACGGCGTCAACGTGGCCTCAGGATCAGCAATTCTGGCCCCTACAGGGGGCCAGCATGGGACTGGAGTGGCCCACGCTGCTCCAGCTGCTGATCCTGGTGTCAACTGGGCGCTGCGGGGTCCACGCATGCGCAGTGGCACCGGCGCCAACACGCGCATGCGCAGTGTCTCCCTTCTCCGCGCCGGCCCCACGCAACATGGCGTAAGGCTAAAGGGGCCGCGCGGAAGAAAGTAGGCGCCCAGCCCGAGAGGCCGGCCCACCGATCGGTGGGCCCCAATTGCGGGCCAGGCCACAACGGAGGCCCCCCCCGGGGGCCATGTCGATCCCCCCCTCCCCCCCACAGGCTGCCCCCGGAAGCTTCCACGCCGTGGTCCCGCCAGCTGAGAGAAGATTAGAACGGCGCCGGCGGGACTCGGGTTTTCTGCTACGGCCGCTCGGCCCATCATGGCTGAGAATTGGCGGGGGGGGGCTGTGTAGAGCGGCCCCCGACCGGGGCTGCACCGACCACGCCGGCGCCAATGGCACCGATTCTCCGCTATCGCGTGCCGGCATCGGGGTGGCGTGGCGCGATTTGCACCGGTCACGGGGATTCTCCGGCCCAGCCCCGGGCTGAGAGAATCCCGCCCCTCACCTTTCCCACAAGGGTTTCAGATCTCCCCATTTGAAGATCTTGCCTCAGAGTTCTTTCCAAAAACTCGCTCCTGCTTGGGCAGTTTCAATAACTGGGTTTCAGTCTCACTTTCTCAGACTCCTTTCCTTGCATTGCTGAGTAGATGCAAGTGTCACCTTGTGATCAAAACTTCAGCCGTGCCAATGCTGCAATTGGGGCGACTTTTCCTCAACTGTCCACAGCACAGAGTCACTAACCTTTGGCTACCTCCTTTGATCTGCGGGGGACTCTCAAGCCCAGTTTCACTTCAAGACTGTTCAATACAGTCCTTCCTATAACTCGGAGTTAAAGTCCTTCCTTTAACTCGGAAATTTCTTTTAGGCTAATTTAATGGCTAACTATTCCTGGTCCCTGTTGTCCCTGACCTCGGACCTCTCCCTGTCATTCTCCCGTGTCCTGCTGCCCGGGACACATACTTGGCAATGGAGCTTTGGTTAACATCATTTGACCTGCTTTTCATGCTGTTTTCCTTAACTTGCTTTAAAATCATAATATTTACAATCTTTTATTATTGTCACAAGTAGGCGAACATTAACACTGCAATGAAGTTACTGTGAAAATTCCCTCGTCACCACATTCTGACGCTGTTTGGGTACACTTCGGGGGAATTCAGAATGTCTAAGCATGTCTCTCGGGACTTGTGGGAGGAAACCCACGCAGACACAGGGAGAACGTGCAGACTGTGCACAGACAGTGACCTAAGCAGGAGTTGAACCTGGGGCCCTGGCACTGTGAAGCAACAGTGCTAACTACTGTGCTACCATGCCATTTCTGTGCAGGACTGGCTCCCAGCCTGAAGCGAAAATGGTCTAATTGCACATATGCGGCATGTGTGCTAAAGGCCTGAGGGAAGTGTGAGTTCTCAACCTCTGACTTCAGATTAAAGTAGGTATTTCTGTCAAATCACAAAAAATGGATAAAATGATACCCAGATGCCAGAATAACTTCTTGATCAACATACAAACATACATATTTTAATGACTGAGAGGAGGCTGGCGCAAAACAAGCATACATTTATTTACACTGCTCACAAACGGTCAGCCTAATGCAGCACATCACACCCAGTGCAATCCTAGCTGGGAGGATTAACCACACCAGGCCCTGTTTTGGGCCTGCTTTTATGTTAGTTCATAAGAAACCCCAGGAGTTCGCCATCCGCCCCCTACCTGGGAAGCTCATACTCCACGACTCCCACGGAGAGATCAACACTGGTTTCCCCGTGGTCCTTATGAGGGTCATGGCACATATGAACATACAAGATAGGAGCAGAAGTAGAGGTTGAGGGGGTGGAGAGGGTCGGTCAGTCAATAATAATGGTGAAGGTTTGTGATAAGATGGAGGACAAGAATAATTGTGGCAAAAATAAATGATGGTGCAAGGCAAAAGTGGGTGAAAATGGGATAAATAAAGAAGCAAACGATGGATCAAGAGATGTAACTGTTACCAAAACTATTGCAGTGCAATTGTTCGAGAAAATGAGAGAAGTAGTTATCATCTTCCTTGCCAGGGTCAGCTGGAATGGGCTGGGGTTTCTTTACTTTCATCGCACCATAAGACCTGTGGAGGACTATTCCTGGGCAGTTCCATCTTCCAACAACACTCAAGAAGCTCGATACCACCCAGGACAAAGCAGCCCACTTGATTGGCACCCCTTCCAGAAACATTCACTCCTCCACCAACGACACGCAGTATCAGCAGTGTGTACCACCTACAAGATGCACTGCAGGAACTCACCAAGGCTTCTTAGGCAGCACCTTCCAAACCCACGACCACTACCAACTAGGGCAAGAGCAGCAGATACCTGGGCACCTGGAAGTTCCCCTCCAAATCACTCACCACCCCGACTTGGAAATATATCACTGTTCCTTCACTGTCGTTGGGTCAAAATCCCAGAACTCCCTCCCGGACAGCACTATGGGTATAACCACACCTCAGAGACTGCAGCACAGATTAAAGTGAAAGGTGACAGGGATGCAGGAGGCAGCCACTCTCACATCGGTCTTTGGAGACCCTGACACCGACGAAGGTAGAGTTTGCTGATGCCGTTTTCCATACAGAAAAGGAAAAAGCGCCCCTCTCTCAGATTGGAATGGCAGAGTCGCCTCTTCTCTCCCATACAATTCTTAAGATGTAGTCATTGTCATAATATCCACCCATGTATATAATGAGATGCAGACAGGCTGTGATTGACACACAGGATGACCAGTAAGCACACAACACAGTGCAGCCAATCACCAGACAGGACACTACCACTATAAAGCCAGAGGGCACTAGGTTTCACGCTCTCTCGGGACCCAGCTACTGAGACAGTCAGAGTCCATGAGCTAGCAAGCACAAACACCATGCGGTAGCTAGTAAGTCTGGTCAGGCTACTACAAGGTCTCCAGTCAGTTCAGTATAGTGTCGACCAACAGCTGAATATGTATATCAGTTCTATCGTTGAATAAAACAGTGTTGGATCTTCTCCAGTGTTAGGCGTCTGTTTCTAGCTTCCATGCATCGAGTGCAGTCCACATCGAACCTACCTGCCTAACACATCATGGTAACAAAGCGATACTGATCTTGACGGACCTCCCTCGAGTGAATCAGCATTGACCAGCAAGCAGCCATCCGGTGAAATGGAAAACATCCAGCCTCCTCCACAGCTCCACATCTCCGGCAACCTTGGCGCCAATTGGAAAATCTTCAAGCAAAAGTTCCTCTTGTACATCAAGGCCTCCAACCTCGAAGCAGCATCGGATGCCAGGAAGATCGCGCTATTTCTCTCCACTGCGGGGGACCACGCCACCCACATCTACAAATCACTCACGTTCGCTGACGGCGAAGACAAAACGAAATTCAAAACAGTCCTGCTGAAGTTTGACAGCCACTGCGACATTGAGGTGAATGAGAGCTTTGAACGGTACGTTTTCCAACAGAGGCTTCAGGGTAAGGATGAACCTTTTCAGTCCTCCGTGACTCATCTCCGCATCCTAGCGCAGTAACTATGACTCGACGGCTGTTTTCATGATCCGGGATCAGATCGTTTTCGGGGTCCACTCTGACTCCCTTCGGCAGCAACTCCTTAAAGTCAAACAGTTGACCCTCTCTGCCGCTATCGAGACGTGCGGTGTCCATGAGCATGGTAAGAACCGTTACTCCCACATCAGTGCGGCAGAAACGGCAAAGCTGGCCTCCCACACAGCGGAACGGGTGCAGGCCATTGCACAAATGCAGGGCCTGAGCATCGAGGAGAGTGGCCGTTTCACGCGCTTTTCCCGAGTCCCTGCGCATGCGCGCCACGACCGAGTGGACGACGAGCCCAACAACACGTCTGCGCAGGTGCGTACGTCGACCGACTGCACTGCGCATGTGCGATGACGCACGGAACACGCTGACGTCGTCGGCATGACGTGTCCGAATTGTGGCTCCGCCCACTTAAAGCGACAATGTCCGGCAAAAGGACGGCGGTGTCTACAGTGTGGCAAGCTTGGCCACTACGCAGCCCTTTGCAGATCTGCTCCACCGCTCAGCAGCCAGCAATCCCAGCTGCGGTGCAGAAGTGTCCGCTCAATGCAACAAGACATGCCAGATTCCGATCCCGACAGCCCAACAGACCCTGATGCTGAGTGCCTCAAGTCCCCATACCGGGTGGGCATCATAACTTCACATGCGCTGCCTTCCACCACAATGGCGAAACGCCTCTCGATCCTCAGTGTGGATCCCGACGACGAGTGGTGTGCTGTCCTCACAGTTAACAAGGCTTGCATCCGATTTAAACTGGACACCGGCGCATCAGCGAACCTCATCTCAAAATCCCACCTCGACACCATCCACACCAGACCAAGCATTCTTCCACCGGCCTGCCAGCTCCTTGACTACAATGGCAATGCCATAGCTGCCAGTGGCACCTGTCAACTGGGGGTATCCAACAAGGCGATCAAGGCAACACTGCGGTTTGAAATCGTCGGGCCTGACAGAGCATCCCTGCTCGGTGCTCGAGCCTGCAAGCTCCTGAACCTGGTTCAGCGAGTCCACACCATGTCATCATCACCAGCGACGGCCTCGCCCGATGGAAACTTGCAAGCCAACATAGATGACATTATCACGCAGTACCACAGCGTATTCGATGGGATGGGTATGCTCCCATACCGATATAAAATCTTGCTCAAGTCGAACGCCACCCCTGTAATTCATAAACCACGCCGGATGCCGGCACCCCTCAAGGATCGTCTGAAGAAGCAACTACAGGACCTCCAAGACCAGGGCATCATCTCGAAGGTCACGGAGCCAACAGACTGGGTCAGCTCCATGGTCTGCGTTAAGAAGCCGTCAGGGGAGCTTCGCATTTGCATTGGCCCTAAGGATCTAAACCGCAACATCATGCGGGAGCATTACCCAATACCAAAACATGTAGAGTTGACCAGTGAGATGGCTCATGCCAAATTCTTTACTAAGCTGGACGCCTCCAAGGGTTTTTAGTAAATACAGCTGGATGCATCCAGTCGCAAGCTGTGCACGTTCGACACCCCGTTCGGTCGCTACTGCTACAACCGGATGCCTTTTGGGATCATATCTGCCCCGAAGTATTTCACCGCATCATGGAGCAGATGATGGTTGGCATCGAGGGGGTGCGAGTATACGTTGACGACGTAATTATCTGGTCCACAACGCCCCAGGAACACATCGCTCGCCTCAAGAAGGTATTCCAGAGAATTCATGAACATGGCCTCCAGCTCAACAGGGCCAAGTGCTCGTTTGGTCAATCGGATATAAAGTTCCTGGGTGACCACATCTCGCAGCAGGGTGTGCGGCCAGATGCTGACAAGGTCTCGACAATCAACGCCATGAAGACCCTGGAGGACAAGAAGGCGGTCCTCCGCTTCCTCGGGATGGTCAACTTCCTCGGGAAATTCATTCCCAATATGGCATCCCACACCACGGCCCTCCGCCATCTCGTCAAGAAGTCGATGGAATTCCAATGGCTGCTCACGCATGAAGAGGAATGGCGTGAGCTGAAAGCAAATCTCACCACAGCCCCGGTTCTAGCGTTCTTCGACCCAACCAAGGAAACCAAGATATCGACTGATGCAAGCCAGGACGGCATTGGGGCGGTGCTCCTTCAGCGAGATGACTCCTCGTCCTGGGCTCCAGTGGCGTATGCCTCCAGGGCCATGATGCCCACTGAGCAATGGTACGCTCAGATTGAGAAGGAGTGTCTGGGCCTCCTGACAGGGATAGTCAAGTTTCACGACTACGTTTACGGCCTGCCAAAATTCACGGTAGACAGGGACCACAGGCCTCTAGTCCATATAATCCAGAAGGATTTAAATAACATGACACCTCAGTTACAGCAAATTCTTCTTAAGCTACGCCGCTACGACTTCGAACTTGTCTATACGCCAGGCAAAGAGCTGATTGTTGCAGATGCCCTCTCCAGGTCCATCACCACACCGTGTGAACAAAGTGACTTCATCTGCCACATAGCAGCGCAAGTGCAGTTGTGTGCCACCAACCTTCCGGCCTCTGACGAAAGGGTGGTCCAAATTCGTGAGGAGACGGCCAAGGATCCTCTGCTGCAGCGTGTGATGCAGCACCTTACCAATGGCTGGCAGAAGGGACAATGTCCCCAGTTCTATAACGTAAAAGACGACCTGACGGTGGTGGAGGGCATCCTTCTGAAACTCGACAGGATCGTAATTTCTCAGGGCATGCGGGCTATGGTGCTGGGCCAACTCCATGAGGGTCACCTTGGGGTCGAGAAATGCCGATGCAGAGCTCGGGAGGCAGAGCACTATTGGCCGGGCACCAGCCAGGATATTGACAACACGGTCCTCAACTGCCCTACCTGTCAGAAATTTCAACCAGCTCAACCCAAGGAAATGCTGCAAGAGCACGAGATCGTGACCTCTCTGTGGTCCAAAGTAGGTGTAGACATTTGCCACACCAAGGGGCGTGACTACGTACTCCTGGTCGACTACTTCTCCAGTTACCCCGAAGTGGTGAAACTGTCCAACGTCACGTCGAAGGCAGTAATCAAAGCCTGCAAAAAAATGTTCGCCAGGCATGGGATTCCGCTCACGGTAATGAGCGACAAGGGTCCTTGCTTTTACAGCCAGGAATGGTCTGATTTTGCACAGTCCTACAACTTCGGTCACGTAACCTCCAGTCCCCACTACCCGCAGTCAAATGGGAAGGCCGAGAAAGGGGTCCATATTCTAAAGAGGTTGCTGTGCAAAGCTGCAGACTCAGACTCTGACTTCAACCTGGCGATGCTGACATACAGGGCAACACCACTGTCCACTGGGTTGTCTCCAGCGCAGATGCTCATGAATTGCACTCTGAGGACCATAGTTCCAGCCATCCATTTTCCAGACTTTGACCACCTCACAGTCTTGCAGAAAATGCAGCAGTCACGGGCCCAACAGAAGGCCACATACGATGCTCATGCCACGGATCTACCCGAGCTGGCCCCAACTGATCATGTTCGTGTCCAGTTGCCTGTGGGTGGCTGGTCAGCCACAGCTGTTGTGATCAAACAAGTGGCCCCAAGATCGTTCCTTGTCCGCATGGCTGATGGCTCCCTGCTACGGCGCAACAGACAGGCCCTGCGAAGAGTTCCATGCCCGCTACCTGACCGAAGTGCCCCGCCGCCTACGATGCTTCCTCCGGACGTACCCTGCCACGAGGCCACCGATCTACCAGCAATCCTGCCAGCCCATGCGATGCCAGCGATCCCGCCTATCCACGTGCAGGCGGCTCCTGATCCACCTCTGTGGCGATCGACAAGAATTCATCGCCCACCACAAAGACTGAATCTGTAGACTGAACTTTTGTACATTTTGTGACTTCATCGATTTAACCTCTGTAAATATTGTTTTGTTTGCCATGTATCTGCACCATCGACACCTTCCTATGTATATACGTTCATTTAGACACCTTTTGTATATCGTCAGGTATATACGCACGCACACCTTAGTATTTATTTATCTAAAAAAAAACGGGGGGAGATGTCATAATATCCACTCATATATATAATGAGATGCAGACAGGCAGTGATTGACACACAGGATGACCAGTAAGCACACAACACAGTGCAGCCAATCACCAGACAGGACACCACCACTATAAAGCCAGAGGGCACTAGGTTTCCCGCTCTCTCGGGACCCAGCCACTGAGACAGTTAGAGTCGACGAGCTAGCAAGTGCAAACACCATGCGGTAACTAGTAAGTCTGGTCAGGCTAATACAAGGTCTCTAGTCAGTTCAGTATAGTGTCGACCCACAGCTGAATATGTATATCAGTTCTATCGTTGAATAAAACAGTGTTGGATCTTCTCCAGTGTTAGGCGTCTGTTTCTAGCTTCCCTGCATCGAGTGCAGTCCACATCGAACCTACCTGCCCAACACATCAGTCATCTGTGAGGACCCAAAGGATCCAAGGAGGTTCCCTGTCAAAGGAAGACAATGTAGCGAGGGAAGGAAGAATGTTGGGGGGTGGGTGGGTATTACAGGGATGTACTTCCTGGTGTTTAACAATGTCTGATAGTGGTCTTACTGGGAGTCAGAAGAAATATTTTCACCCATTCCAATCTGAGAGAGGGGTGCTTTTTCCTTTTCTGTTTGTCACCATTTCCTTTAATCACCAAGAAACATGGAATAAAGAGTCACACTCAACCCAATATGACAATTGAGGTGTGCGTTAAAGTTATGGTTGGGGTTGTCAGCCCTTTAGCCATTGTTGCTGCCTCGAAAATGTGCGGGACGGCAGTATGCTTCTCCAGGGCCAAACACATTTGGCCCTTGAGCGGAGGCTTACAGTGGGTGTGACCTTCCTTCCGGTGGAAGAGTCGGTGCCCCTTTGGGATCCTGAAAGCTATCCCTTGACACCTTCCTATCGGTTATCGGTGAGAGTCACGGTCCCCATAGGAGGTTGCGACATGTCTGTCCAACCTGTGACTCAGGGGTGGGCAGAGGGGTGTTGATGGTGGAGCAACCACCCAGTTTGGTCCAGTCACTGGAAGCTGAGATGGGAGAGTTCATTATTCTGAACCAACTTTGCCACATGCCAATACCACTAAGGACCCTCTTGACAATGGCCACACATGCTCGATCCCTGGGTGCTGGTGGGGGAGCAGAAGGCCCACATTCTTCCATCTCAGACACAGCATCATGCTTACCAGTACTGGAAATAGTACTTTTCTCTGGATCTTCATCTGACCTGGACATTGAGGTGTAATATAAGGGATTGGCACATATAGGGCTTATGTTGCACTGCGTACAGTACTGCCCACACAAGTGATGTAAGAGGTAAATGACTCCCACAGAGGGTCAGTCTGGTGTTGAACAGAGATGTGTGTACCAGCAAACAAGGAGACAGCTCTAGCTATACCCTTTACTGTATACTTGTAAATAATTCTGAGTTTAAAACTCCAGGCCAAAGTAGGCCCTGAGAAATCTTTAAATAACTCAGTGTTTGAGAGCAGTTTGAAAAATCCATCGCTTAAACCCGATCCCTTGGCGCCTCAACACATGGCAACCAAGCACACTCTGAAACAGAGAATCAAATAATCTGGGAGAATCGAGACGTCTCAACCTAGCTGAGAGAAAGCAAAAGTCAAAATTAGATTGATTCACAACTCTGAAAGAGAACTATACAGGATGTTAATCCAGTCAGCCATTGTGGGCCTAGGTAGGATGCTTTTTCAGAAAGTTGATGCAAACTCAATGGGCCGAATGGTCTCCTTCTGCTCTCTAGGGATTCTATGGAAACTCCCTCTTGAAGAAGAGTCCAGGCCGCTGATGGCATTTATGACTCCATTCTGTAGACTCTGCTTTAACTGCCTGCCATTTGGAATTAGTTTGGCAGGGCCTTCAGCGGTTCATTTGCCATACCAATGGTATATTGGCTCATAGTGCAACGGTGGATGAACATGACAAGAAACTCATAGCAGCATTAGAATGTCTGCAAGGAGCAGGACTGTCGCTGAATGACAATCAGAGTTTTCCAAAACATCAATTTGATTACAGGGCCACGTTGTCAGTAAGAAAGGCATCACAGCAAACCCACAAAAAAAAATCAAGGCTATCAGCAAGTTGCCAACTCCATCCTCCATTCCAGGCCTCCAACAAACTTTGGAAATGGTGAAGCAGCTGGCTAAACTTTTATTGAACTGGACACCGATTACAGAACCCTCGAAGCAACGACCAACCTCACTCCTACCTGTTTGGCACCACGATGCGCACAGCCAGGGGAAACAGGAGAAGTCTCCACCTCATTCCTAGACTGTACATCCCCACTGTGCAATGCAGAGAAATAGAGGAACATACCCAGTTGCCAAAACAGCCTCTAAACCTGCAGGAAGAACCAGCAGTGACAAACCCTACCGCTTCTCTGACAGTAGTGCGAATGAGAAATGTAAGGGTTATAAAGCCTCCTGACCACCTCAACCATTGAATTCAAGGACTTGAAGGGGGGAACTAAGGTAGTGATAATGTAGTAACAACACTGTAAATGTGTAATAGTAATAACAAAGTGTAATGTAAAGTGTAATAATTTAAAATACATTGGAGAATGTCTTGGGGGAGGTGTAGTATAAGGGTGTGGCACATATAGGCTAATGTGGGACTGAGTACAATACCACCCAGTGATATAAGGGCACATAACTTATATCCAGGGTCAGTCTAGTGTTGGACAGAGACATGTATACAGCACGCATAGAGACAGCTCTTAGCTTGTACCCTTTACTGTATATTTCCTAAGAGTCAATAAAGTCTTACAGTTAACCTACGTGTGACTACGAAGACCTTTTCAGACTTACCGAACTGTAACCTACACCCTAAAACAGCGGGGCCCAGAAACGCTAGAGGACCACAAGGAGGATCCCTCTGCCATCAATCTGAAGGGTGGAGCAGTCGCAGAGTTAAGGCTGGCTGGTGCAGCTGGGCCGCCAGTTGCCCCATGATGGTATGACGCAGAGGAGGGCAGGGCCTTGGTGGAGGGCACCAGGAATGATTTAGAGTCCATCGCCAGTTAGGATGCCCTCTTATCTCCAACTGAGTATTCCCACAATGCCTTGAGGAACTCTGGGAATACTTGACCATAACTGCGGTTGCAGACACAAAGTCCAGATGACCTTCATCTGATAGCCCGAGTCGGTGGTGCGTATCAGATCTCTGCACTCTGCTCTGAAGACCACAGTCCTGAGCAAGGGCATCAACTGACTCTAGGTGTACTGGCGTAAGATGTTGCTTACTGGGCTGCTGAGGAGGGCACTCTGCACTCTTCCCACCGTAGGACATTGATGTTTGCTTTCTATTCTTGCCACAAAATCAACCATAGCCAAGCTCAACATAAATGACAGCTGAGAGGCATACTGTAGATTTCTCAAACTCTCCTTAAGGAAGGAAAGGATGTAATGTGTTTCCTGTAGCAAATGCATACTGCTCTCTGAGCCAAAGCTATGTCACCCTTGGAGTGGTAAGGAGACAGTCTATGTAAGGCATCTTGCCTCCAATTCAGACAGGGTGGCTACCTTGCTATCCACATATTTTCAACTGGAGATCTTGGGGATCATAGAGCCTGTGTCTGGCTGCTTGCTTTATTTCGCCTTCCAACTGGGGGACGAACTGCGTCACCAATTGAACATGTATGCTGTGGGCTGGCTGCAGCAAACAAGCTTTTATGAAGAATTGTCCACTCATCTTGGTTCGATCCCGGCTCTGGGTCACTGTCCGTGTGGAGTTTGCACATTCTCCCCGTGTTTGTGTGGGTTTAACCCCCACAACCCAAAGATGTGCAGGGTAGGTGGATTGGCCATGCTAAATTGCCCCTTAATTGGAAAAAATGAATTGGGTACTCTAAAAAAATTTTTTTTAAAAAGAGTACCATCTCAGTCAGGCCAAAGTCTCGCCCGGCTGAAGGCGCATAAAGAGAACAAGAATGGTTCCGGTGGCAGCCATGGAGGGGTAGGTCACACATTTGATAGCTCCCGCCTGTTACGGACTTTTGGACCTTTATCCCCGTTTTTTTTCGGATTTTATGGGATAAAGCAGTGAAGAGAGACAGTAAGGAGAAATCCCCCTCTGGTGTATGGAGAATTGGACCAGAAGTGGCTGTGTGAGACGACAAAGTCCTGTAAGGGAGGCGCAAGCAGAGCTGGTAACATGAATCTCAGAAGTGTTGGCCTCCCTGAAGGCAGTGAGGGATCGGATGCGAGGGCCTATGTGACGGACATGTTGGAGAAGTTGATGGGGGCTGGGGCATTCCCTCGGCCCCTGGAATTGGACAGAGCGCACAGAGCCCTCACGAGGAAGCCCAGAGCGAACAAACCGCCGAGGGCCATGGTGGTACGTTTTCACCGTTTCATGGACAAGGAACATGTTTTGCGGTGGGCCAAGAAAGAACGGAGCAGCAAGTGGGAGAACTGTGAGTTGCGCATTTATCAGGACCTGGGAGCGGATTTGGCCAAGAGGCGTGCTGGGTTCAATCGGGCAAAAACGACCCTCTTTAAGAAGGGGGTGAAGTTCGGGATGCTATACCCAGCCCGTCTGTGGATCACACATGAGGAACGGGACTTCTAATTTGAAACGCCAGACTAAGTATGTACCTTAATTAAAGAAAGGAAGCTGGAGGCGAATTAAAAGACACTTCAACCTTGGAGAAGTGGAAATCGCTTATTGTCACAAGTAGGCTTCAAATGAAGTTACTGTGACAGCGATTTGTGATGCTTGATTGTAAACATTTAAGTATGTGAAATAATGGGCTGTGTGGATGGTTAAAGGTTGATCTTGTCATAATATACACCGGTATATCATAGTGCAGACACACACTGATGGACACATAGTGGGACCAATCAACACACACAACAACGCAGCCAATCACCAGTGAGAGCACACGCACTATAAAGACAGGGGGCATCAGATTTCCCGCTCATTCAAGTTGTAGCTAGCTAGGAGGACAGATCTCACAGCCTGTAACACAGACATTCACCATGTGCTGAGTGCATCGACTGGTTAGGACAAGGCAAAGGTCTTTAGTTAAAGCTAGTATTGTATTCACCCACAGTCTGAGTGTGTTTAAACAGTTAATGATTCAATAAAATAATGTTGCACTATTTCAAGTGTTGGTGACCTGAATGTGATCCAGAAAACCCAACACATCATGATACCAGGAGTTGAGGGATATTAGCACTTCTTAGACCTACCTGCAAGTGATCTGCCTTCCGCCAGCATTCCGTCATCTGGCAACATGGACAACATCAGCCCGCCGCCGCCGCTGCTCATCGCCGGCAACCTCGGGGTCAACTGGAAAATTTTCAAACAGCGCTTCCAGCTCTTCCTTGAAGCCACAGACAGGGAGGACGCCTCGGATACCAGGAAAATTGCTCTTCTCCTCTCCACGGCCGGGGACCATGCCATCCACATTTTCAACTCTCTCACCTTTGCAGATGATGAAGATTAAACAAAGTTCAAGACGGTCCTCCTCAAGTTTGACACTCACTGCAGCGTAGAGGTGAATGAAAGTTTCGAGCGCTATGTGTTCCAGCAGCGTTTGCAGGGTAAGGAGGAATCTTTCCAATCCTTTCTCACGCACCTCCGCATCCTTGCGCAATCTTGCAGCTACGGGCCCACCTCCGACTCCATGATACGCGACCAGATCGTTTTTGGTGTTCAGTCAGACCCCCTACGTCAGCAGCTCCTCAAAGTAAAGCAACTCACCCTAGCGACCGCCATCGAGACCTGTGTCTTACATGAAAACGCCACGAGTCGGTATTCCCATATACAAGCGGCTGAAACGGCGCGGCAAGGTCCCCATGAGGCGGAATGGGTCCAAGTGATTGAGCACCTCCAGGGCCTCAGCCTGGATGAGGGCGGCCACTTTGCGCGTTTTTTGCGGACTCCCGCGCTTGTGCGCACCAAACGAGGGGACGGCGACGTCGAAGAACGTAATGCACAGGCGCGCACCATGCACGACTGCACCGCGCATGCGCGGTGGCGCAGCGAACGTGCTGACGTCACGACGTGCGGCAACTGTGGCTCCACCCATTTAAAGCGGCAATGCCCTGCAAAATCCTAACAATGCCTACGATGTGGCAGACTTGACCACTATGCTGCCTTCTGCCGAGCAGCTCAGCCTGCCACTTCATATCGCTTCAGCCAGCCTCGCAGGAATGTTCGCGCAATTCAACCCATGGTCGCCGAGTCCGATGTGGACCTCCCACACAGCAGTGCCACCGAGGACCCGAAGGCGCCTTTTCGAGTCGGTGTCGTAACGAAAAACAGGCTGTCCCCGAAGCAAAGACACCAGCCGCTGTCGGTATACAGCATCGATCCAGACGATGAGTGGTGTGCCACCCTGACGGTCAACCGGTCCCAAATACGATTCCGCCTGGACACTGGTGCCTCCGCCAATCTCATGGCGTGGTCTGACTTCCAAAGACTTTGTGTCAGACCAGCCATCCTTCCATCAGCCTGCCAGCTATTGGATTACAATGGCAACGTCATTCCTGCGAGCAGCTCGTGCCAACTTGAAGGGACGCACAGGTCACGCAAAGCCATCCTTCCTTTCGAGATCGTGGGCTCCTCGAAAGACTCCCTGCTGGGCGCGCAGGCATGCAAGCTGTTGAACCTCGTTCAGAGAGTGCACTCTCTCTCTCCTGATGACTTCTGCCTTCCAGGACGCTGACTTCAGGGCGCAACCCGACGCCATCATCGACCAACACCGCAACGTCTTCAAAGGCATGGGCACGCTCCCATATACTTACAAGATCCTACTCAAACAGAACGCCACGCCTGTGGTGCATGCCCCTCGCAGAGTCCCAGCGCCCCTTAAGGACAGCCTCAAGCAGCAGCTGCAGGACCTCCAGGACCAAGGAGTGATCTCCAGAGTTACGGAACCAACCGACTGGCTCAGTTCCATGGTGTGTGTAAAAAAGCCTTCCGGCGAGCTGAGAATTTGCTTTGATCCCAAGGATCCTAATCGCAATATCATGAGGGAGCATTATCCAATTCCCAAGCGCGAAGAGATCACATGCGAGATGGCTCGCGCCAAGCTCTTCACCAAACTCGACGCCTCGAAAGGATTCTGGCAAATCCAGCTCGACAAATCCAGCAGGAAACTGTGAACATTTAACACCCCCTTTGGCAGATATTGTTACAACAGGATGCCGTTTGGGATCATATCTATTTCAGAAGTGTTCCACAGGATCATGGAACAAATGATGGAAGGCATTGAAGGTGTTCGCGTCTATGTCGACGACATAATCATTTGGTCCACCACTCAGCAGGAGCATGTCAGTCGCCTCCAGCGCGTGTTCAAACGCATATATGAAGCAGGGCCTACGCCTCAACAGAGCCAAATGCTCGTTTGGTCAGACGGAACTCAAGTTCCTCGGGGACCACATCTCCCAGTTGGGTGTGCAGCCGGATGCGGACAAGGTAGCTGCTATCACAGCCATGAAAACGCCAGAGGACAAGAAGGTGGCCCTCCGATTTCTGGGCATGGTAACATTTTAGGGAAGTTCATCCCTAACCTCGCCTCTCATACCACGGCTCTCAGGAACCTGGTCAGGAAGACGACAGACTTCCAATGGCTTCCTGCCCACGAGCGCGAATGGAGAGAACTCAAAACCAAACTGACCACGGCCCCGGTCTTAGCTTTCTTTGATCCAGCAAAAGAGACCAAAATTTTGACCGATGCCAGCCAATCCGGCATTGGGGCAGTGCTCCTGCAACGCGATGTGGCCTCATCATGGGCCCCCGTTGCATATGCATCACGTGCCATGACCCCCACGGAACAGCGCTACGCGCAGATAGAAGAGGAGTGCCTGGGCCTTCTGACCGGTGTCGTCAAGTTTCACAACAATGTGTATGGCCTTCCTCAATTGACCGTTGAGACCGACCACCGCCCGCTGGTCAATATAATACAGAAAGACTTGAACAACATGACGCCTCGCCTCCAGCGCATTCTTCTCAAGCTCCGGCGATACAACTTCCAGCTGGTATACACCCCAGGCAAAGACCTGATCATAGCCGACGCTCTCTCCAGGGCTGTGTGACCCACTCCGTGTGACCCAGCGGGATTCGTCTGCCAGGTTGACGCCCATGTGGTCTTCGTGGCCTCCAATCTACCGGCCACGGATGAACGCCTCGTCCAAATTCGCTGCGAGACAGCGGCTGACCCTTTGCTACAACGTGTCAAGCGCCACCTAACAGACGGGTGGCTCAAGGGCTAACGCCCGTAGTTCTATAATGTCAGAGATGATCTGCTGGTAGTAGATGGTGTTCTCCTGAAACTGGACCGCATTGTCATCCCGCATAGCATGCACCAGCTCGTCTTGGAACAGCTACACGAGGGCCATCTTGGCGTGGAGAAGTGCTGCTGACGGGCCCGAGAGGCAGTGTACTGGCCCGGCATCATTGACGACATAGACAACGCAGTGCTCAACTGCCCCACATGTCAGCGCTTCCAGCCGGCCCAACCACGTGAGACCCTACAGCCCCATTAGTTGATCACGTCCCCTTGGACCAAGGTGGGCATCTACCAGTTCCACGCACTGGGTAGAGACTATGTCCTGATCGTGGACTACTTTTCAAACTACCCGGAGGTGGTACATTTACATGACATCACATCGCCTGCAGTCATCTGTGCCTGTAAGGACACCTTTGCTCGACACGGCATCCCACTCACTGTGATGTCGGACAATGGCCCCTGCTTCGCAAGCCAGGAATGGTCCAACTCTGCCAGGAGGTACAACTTTGTGCATGTGACATCCAGTCCCCTGTACCCCCAATCCAACGGCAAAGCGGAGAAGGGCGTCCACATAGTCAAACGGCTCCTCTGCAAGGCTGCCGATGCTGGGTCCGATTTCTACCTCGCCTTGCTGGCCTATCGCTCCGCCCCACTGTCCACTGGCCTGTCGCCAGCCCAGCTGCTCATGGGTTGCACCCTGAGGACGACGGTGCCGTCCATTCATGTCCCAGACCTCGACCACGTTCCGGTCCTTCAACGAATGCAACTGTCTCGTGCACAGCACAAGGCGGCTCATGACTCCTGTGCAGCTGATCTCCCTGCTCTGGATCCAGATGACAACGTCCGCATCCATCTTCCGGATGGTGGCTGGTCTGCAACCGCTGTGGTTCTTTGGCAGGTGGCTCCCCGCTCGTTCCTTCGTCTACCGGATGGCTCCATTCTGCGCCGCAATCGACGTGCCCTTCATCTCGTTCTGCGCTCGCTACGTGATCCTCCACCATTGCCACACCCTTCTGTTGACCCTGACCTGGACTATGCAGAGATTCCGGTCACTCTGCATCCTCCTCACTCTGACGCAGTCCAACCCGCTCCTCAGCCGGCGGCTCCCGACCCACCCTTGAGGCGGTCAACCAGAATTCATCGCCCACCTCAGAGACTTAATTTGTGAACTTTGTGGACTTATGGACTTTCTGATTTGTTCTGTTCTTCCGTTTAATCGTTCAAGTGGTTTGTATATAGTGTTCATCTCGTTATTCCTGTGACACACTGTTTTTCTGCACCAAGCACCTTCCCATGTAAATAGCTTAGTTCTCATGTACATATTCCTGTAAATATTTTGCACACACGTAGTCAGGGACATTCTCACCATACACTATTTATTGCCACACATTTACATTTTTTTATAAAAAGGGGGATGTCACAATATACACCAGTATATCATGGTGCAGACACACACTGATGGACACACAGTGGGACCAATCAACACACACAACACCGCAGCCAATCACCAGTTAGAGCACATGCACTATAAAGACAGGGGGCATCAGAGTTCCCGCTGATTCGAGCTGCAGCTAGCTAGGAGGACAGATCTCACAGCCTGCAACACAGACATTCACCATGTGCTGAGTGCATCGACTGGTTAGGACGAGGCAAAGGTCTTTAGTTAAATCTAGTATTGCGTTAACCCACAGTCAGAGTATGTTAAACAGTTAATGATTCAATAAAATAGTGTTGCACTATTTCAAGTGTTGGTGACCTGTATGTGATCCAGAACGCCCAACACATCAGATCTGTCTTGCAGGGATCTTGTTAGAGGTGGTTATGGGCTTTGAATTTAGTTCTGCTTTCTGGGTGACTATTTTTCTAAAGTGATTGTTTCTTCACTGTTTTTCTTTTCTGTTGTTTGTTTACTGGGGAATGTGATGCTTTTAAAATGTTTATTCATGTGGGGGGAGAGAGGAGAGTACAATAGGGAGCTTGGTGCCAGGGGCGGGAGCTATCGAGTCAGCATGGGTCAGCTGACTCTCGGAAGCGCAGTGGGGGGTGGACAGGTGTTAAACTGGAGCTTGACTTGGGGGATTGGGATTTTAGTGTTGTTGCTAGGGGGGGAGGGGGGGAGCTGCTTTGCTGACAGGGGAGGAGCTGTTACTAGGGGACAAATGGGAGGTCGGGAACGGCGACAGCCCGAGTGGGGACTCGAGGAAATGGAGGGCGCGAACTCGAGGCTGGACTAAAAAGGGTGATGGCTAGTCGGCAGGGGGGGGGGGGGGTGGGTGGGTTGGATGCCCCCCCATCCAGGCTAATCACAAGGAACGTGAGAGGACTGAATTGTCTGGTCAAGAGGGCTCGTGTGTTTGCGCATTTGAGGGAACTGAAGGCGGACGTGGCAATGCTGCAAGAGACACACCTAAAGGTTACAGACCAGACGGGATTGAGGAAGGAGTGGGTTAGCCAAGTGTTCCACTCAGGACTGGACTCAAAGACCAGGGGGATAGCGATCTTGATCAGCAAATGAGTGGCATTCGAGGCAGGGAGAATGGTGTCAGACAAGGGGGGTAGTTACATAATGGTGAGTGGGAAACTGGAGGGGGTGCAAGTGGTACTTGTGAACATATATGCTCTGAATTGGGACGATGTGGAATTTTGAGGCGGGTGTTACGTATGATCCCAGACTTAGAGTCACATAAAGTGCAGAGGATACTGGAAGTCTGCTGAGGGATTTGGGTAGGCGAAGTGAATGGGCTAGGGTCTGGCAGATGGAATACAATGTTGACAAATGTGAGGTTATCCATTTTGGTAGGAATAACAGCAAAAGGGATTATTATTTAAATGATAAAATATTAAAACATGCTGCTGTGCAGAGAGACCTGCGTGTGCTAGTGCATGAGTCGCAAAAAGTTGGTTTACAGGTGCAACAGGTGAAGGCAACTGGAATTTTGGTCTTCATTGCTAGAGGGATGGAGTTTAGGACTAGGGAGGTTATGCTGCAATTGTATAAGGTGTTAGTGAGGCCACACCTGGAGTATTGTGTTCCGTTTTGGTCTCCTTACTTGAGAAAGGACGTACTGGCACTGGAGGGTGTGCAGAGGAGATTCACTAGGTTAATCCCAGAGCTGAAGGGGTTGGATTACGAGGAGAGGTTGAGTAGACTGGGACTGTACTCGTTGGAATTTAGAAGGCTGAGGGGGGATCTTATAGAAACATATAAAATTATGAAGGGAATAGATAGGATAGATGCGGGCAGGTTGTTTCCACTGGCGGGTGAAAGCAGAACTAGGGGGCATAGCCTCAAAATAAGGGGAAGTAGATTTAGGACTGAGTTTAGGAGGAACGTCTTCACCCAAAGGGTTGTGAATCTATGGAATTCCTTGCCCAGTGAGCAGTAGAGGCTTCTTCATAAAATGTTTTTAAGATAAAGATAGATAGTTGTTTGAAGAATAAAGGGATTAAGGGTTATGGTGTTCGGGCCGGAAAGTGGAGCTGAGTCCACAAAAGATCAGCCATGATCTCATTGAATGGTGGAGCAGGCTCGAGGGGCCAGATGGCCTACTCCTGCTCCTAGTTCTTATGTTCTTATAACCTGATCATGGGAGGGGACTTCAACACAGTCATTGATCCGGAATTGGACCGGTCAAAATCCAGGACAGGGAGGAGGTCGGCAGCGGCAAAGGAATTGAAGGGTTTTATGGAACAAATGGGGGGAGTAGACCTGTGGAGGTTGCATGGCCGAGGGCAAAGGAGTTTTCCTTTTTTTCACATGTCCACAAGGTATACTATCACATCGACTTCTTTGTTCTGAGCAGGGCGCTAATACCGAAGGTGGTGGATACTGAGTACTCCGCAATCGCAGTGTCGGACCATGCCCCGCACTGGGTGGATCTACGGGTTAGTGTGGAGCGAGGGCAACGCCTGCTATGGAGACTGGATGTGGGGTTGCTAGCGGAGGAGTCGGTCTGTGGGCGGGTTAACAAGTCCCTCCAGAACTACCCGGAAACAAATGATACGGGGGAGGTCTCTGCAGCGACGGTTTGGGAAGCTCTGAAGGCAGTGGTCAGAGGGGAATTAATCTCGATACGGGCCCACAGAGAAAAGGTGGAACGGGCTGAGAGGGCTAGATTAGTGGAGGAGATACTCCAGGTGGACAGGAGATACTCGGAGGCCCCGGACGCGGGGTTACTGAGGGAGCGGCTGCGGTTACAGGTGGAGTTTGGGCTGTTGACCACAAGGAAAGCAGTGGAGCAGCTGAGGAAGGCAAGGGGAGCGATCTATGAGTTCGGGGAAAAGGCAAGCAGAATGTTGGCACACCAGCTCAGGAAAAGTGAGGCGGCCAGGGAGATAGGTAAATTAAAGAATAGAGACGGTAATGCTGTCCTAGACCCAGCAGGGGTGAACGAGGTGTTTAAGACTTTGAAAGTAAATTATATGAGTCGGAACCCCCGGCTGGGGTGGAGGGGATGAGGCGATTTCTGGGTCAGTTGAGCATCCCGAGGGTGGAGGAGGACCTGGTGGAGGGGCTGGGAGCCCCAATTGAGATTGAGGAAATAATGAAGGGGCTGGAGGGCATACAGTCGGGCAAGCCCCCGGGGCCTGACGGCTACCCGGTAGAATTCTATCAGAAGTTTTCAGAGATATTGAGCCCTCTGCTGGCGAGGACATTTAACGCGGCAAGAGAGAAGGGAGTCCTCCCCCCAACAATGTCGCAGGCCTCGATTTCATTGATCTTTAAACGGGAGAAGGATCCGGAGCAATGCGGGTCATACAGGCCGATTTCTCTACTGAATGTGGATGCTAAACGTCTGGCTAAGATACTGGCCACAAGGATAGAGGACTGTGTCCCGGGGGTGATAGGGAAGACCAGACGGGATTTGTTAAGGGCAGACACCTCAAGGCCAATGTTCGAAGGCTTCTAAATGTTATTACGATGCCCTCAGAAGGAGAGGAGGCGGAGGTGGTGGTAGCAATGGATGCGGAGAAGGCTTTTGATCGGGTGGAGTGGAATTACCTGTGGGAGGCGCTGGGAAGGTTTGGGTTTGGTGAGGGCTTTATTGACTGGGTGTGGTTGCTCTATCAGGCACCAGTAGCGAGTGTGCGTACGAACTGGCTGAGGTCGGGGTATTTTGAACAACAGCGAGGGCCGAGGCAAGGGTGCCCCCTCTCCCCGTTACTGTTTGCTCTGGCCATAGAGCCACTGGCCATGGCGTTAAGAGCCTCTAGGAGCTGGAAAGGGCTGCTGTGGGGGGGGGGGGTTGGAGCACTGGGTCTCGTTCTACGCAGATGACCTGCTCTTGTATATTTCAGAGCCGTTGGATGGGATGGGGGAAGTAATGCGAATCTTGGGAGAATTTGGCAATTTTTCGGGGTATAAATTGAACATGGGGAAACGAGATGTTTGCAATCCAGGCAAGAGGGCAGGAGAAGAGACTGGGAGAGTTGCCGCTTAGAATGGTAGGGAAGAGCTTTCGGTATCTGGGAATCCAGGTGGTCCGGAAATGGGAGGTACTACACAAGTTAAACCTATCCCAGTTGGTAGAAGAAATGGAAGGGGACTTTAAGAGATGGGACATGCTTCCGCTATCACTGGGGGGGAGGGTACAGACCGTGAAAATGACGGTCCTCCCCAGATTTCTGTTTGCCTTTCAGTGCCTCCCCATCTTCATCCCAAAGGCCTTTTTCAATCGGGTGAATAAGATTATTTTGGGCTTTGTGTGAACGGGTAAAACCCCGCGAGTGAAGAAAGTGTTGCTGGAGCGCAGTCGCGGGGAGGGTGGGTTGGCGCTGCCGAACATCTGCAATTACTACTGGGTGGCTAATATAGCCATGATCAGGAAGTGGGTAGTGGGGGAGGGGTCGGCATGGGAGCGGATGGAGGCGGCACCATGTAAAGACATGTCTGGGAGCATTGATAACGGCACCTCTGCCGTTCTTGCTGGCCCGATACCCCACAAGTCCGGTGGTAGTGGCGGCTCTGAGGATCTGGGGGCAGTGGAGGAGAAATAAGAGAGTGGAGTGAGCATTGATTTGGACCCCGATTTATAACAACCACAGGTTTGCACCGGGTGGGCAAGATGGTGGGTTCCGGAGTTGGCAGAGGGCAGGAATTAGAAGGATGGGGGATCTATTTATAGATGGGAGCTTTTCCAGCTTGAAAGCTTTGGAGGATAAATCTAAATTGCCAGCAGGGAATGGTTTTAGGTATTTGCAGGTGCGCGACTTCCTGAGAAAACAGGTGCCGGGCTTTCCGCTGCTGCCGCCACAGGGGATACAGGATAGAGTAGTCTCCAGTACCTGGGTGGGAGTGGGGAAGGTATCGGATATTTACCAGGAGCTTTCGGAGGTGGAGGAAACTCTGGTGGAGGAGTTTAAAGGCAAGTGGGAAGACGAGCTAGGAGGAGAGATAGAGGCGGGTCTATGGGCGGATGCCCTAAGCAGGTTTAATACCTCCTCATCATGCGCCAAGCTTAGCCTGATACAATTTAAGATAGTCCACCGAGCACACATGACAGCGGCTAGGATGAGTAAGTTTTTTGGGGTAGAGGACAGGTGTGCGAGGTGCGCGGGAAACCCAGCAAATCATGTCCACATGTTTTGGGCATGCCCGAAGCTTAGAGGGTTTTGGCAGGGTTTTGCTAAGGCAATATCCACGGTGCTAAAAACACGGGTGGTGCCGAGTCCGGAGGTAGCAATCATTGGAGTGTCGGAAGATCCAGGAGTTCAGGGGGCGAAAGAGGCCGACTTCCTGGCCTTTGCCTCCCTGGTAGCCCAGAGATGGGTCTTATTAATGTGGACAGACTCGAAGCCCCCGAGTGTGGAGACCTGGGTTAGTGACATAGCTGGGTTTCTCAGTCTTGAGAAAATAAAGTTTGCCTTAAGAGGGTCAATGTTAGGAGGTTACAGCCATTCGTCGACTTTCTTGGGGAGAATTAAAAATGTCAGCAGCTGCAGTATTCCAAGGGGGGGGCGGATTATTGTTGTATGGTTGAGGTGTGTGAAGATTGGGCTGAGGGGGTGGGGGGAGGGAAATGTTTATTTTACCATGTTGATGTCATTGTTTTTGTTCCTGTTCTAAAAACTTTCAAAGACCTTAATAAAATATTATTTTTTTAAAAAGAGAACAGGAATACGCTTCAACATGTGGGGTCCCAAGGTACACAAGATCATGGATCCAGATTCTTCAGGATTTGGACAATATCCCCCCCTTCTTCTCTTTGCTGGAAAAAAGGCAAGGGGTTCATTATCAGCTTGATGTACCATTAATCCACTGCTAGACGATGAGAGCGCAAGAACATAGGCTTTATTATACAAGAACTTGTCTGCCTGAGATCGCTGTATCAACTGAGCGCCACCCCCAGGCAGCCGGTCTATACACCGTCCAGGGGGGCGGAGCCAGAGGCGGAGCCCACCAGGGTTCCAGTACACGACACGAAAAAGGGATCATATTACAATGCTCTACAGACAACTTATTCTGGTGAATACATTCACCACATTCACCCCCTGTTAAAAAAATGAAGTCCAGCGGGGTGAAGTGGGGTCATCAAATGTTCAGTTTGTCTGGATGCCGGACTGTTCTATTGGACCTCCTCAGCCCTGGCGGTGCGACGGGTGCTGCCGACATGGTCGTTGACTCCGGGAGCGTGTCGTCTGGAGCTTCGGTCCGGCGTGTCGGCGACGGTTGAGGAGTGGGGGTAGGCAGGGAGGGGGGTGGTTAACGGTAAGGGGGAGGTGGATGGCGGCAGTGTGGGCTCGGGACAGTACAAGAGCCCCGGGGGGGCGTAAAGGGTTGGGGGGGGTGCTGGGGGGTGCGGGGGGGGGGGGGGTGCGCGTTGGCATGGGATTCAACAGGAGCCAGGTCACGGAGGGAGACCGTATCTTGCCGTCCATCTTGATGCACGACGTAGACGTATTGGGGGTTGGCGTGCAGCAACTGGACCCTCTCGACCAGGGGGTCGGTCTTGTGGCTCCTCGAATGCTTTCGGAGAAGGACAGCTCCCGGAGTTGTCAGCCAGGATGGAAGCGAGACCCTGGAGATGGACTTCCTAGGGAAGACAAACAAACGGTCATGAGGGATCCCATTCGTGGCTGCAGAGGAGCGATCTAATGGAGTGGAGCGCGTCGGGGAGGACCTCCTGCTAGCGGGGAATCAGGAGACTTCTAGACCGAAGTGCAAGAAGGACGGCCTTCCACACCGTCACGTTCTCCCTCTCCACCTGCCCGTTTCCCTGTGGGTTGTAGCTCACAGTCCTGCTCGAGGCGATGCCCTTACTGAGCAGGTACTGACGCAGCTCATCACTCATGAATGAGGTGCCCCAGTCACTATGGATGTCTGCAGGGAAACTGAACAGGGTGAAGATGCTGTGCAGTGCCTTTATAACGGTGGCCGAGGTCATGTCGGGACATGGGATAGCGAAGGGGAAGCGGGAGTATTCGTCGATGACGGTCAGGAAGTATATATTACGGTTGGTGGAAGGGAGAGGCCCTTTGAAGTCGATGCTGAGGCGCTCAAAGGGCCGGGAGGCCTTTACCAGGTGGGCCTTGTCTGGCCGGTAGAAATGCGGCTTGCACTCCCCGCAGACTTGGAAATCCCTGGTCATGGCCCTGACCTCCTCGGTGGAGTAGGGCAGATTGCGGGCTTTAATAAAGTGGATAAGCCGAGTGACCCCCGGGTGATCGAGGTCAATGTGGATAGCCCGAAGTCGGTCGTCTTGCGCACTGGCGTATGTGCCGCAGGACAGGGCATCTGGGGGCTCGTTGAGCTCCCCTGGACGATACTTAATATCGTATGTGTAGGTGGAGTGTTCGATTCTCCACCTCAAGATTTTGTCATTTTTTATTTTGTACCGTTGGTCGGTGATGAGGGTGAACCTCCAACTGGCTTGGTAGTGCCTCCAGTGCCGCACAGCTTCCACAATGGCTTGCGCTTCCTTCTCAACAGAGGAATGTCGAATCTCGGAGGCATGGAGGGTTCTAGATAAGAAGGCTATTGGCCTGCCCGGCTGGTTGAAGGTGGCGGCCAGGGCGACGTCTGACACATCGCTCTCTACTTGGAAAGGGATGGACTCGTTCACCACGTGCATCGCGGCTTTGGCAATATCGGCCTTGATGCGGCTGAAGGCCGAACCGGCCTCAGCCATCAGGGGGAATATAGTGGCTTTGAAAAGTGGGCGGGCTTTGTCCGCATAGTTGGGGACTCACTGGGCGTAGTAGGAAAAGAGCCCCAAGCAGCGTTTGAGGGCCTTCAGGCTGTGGGGAAAGGGGAGTTCTATGAGGGGGCGCATGTGGTCGGGGTCGGGCCTTAGGACTCCTTTTTCCACGACATAGCCAAGGATGGCTAGCCGGATTGTGCGGAAAATGCACCTCTCTTTGTTATATGTGAGGTTGAGGGATTGGACGGCCTGGAGGAACCTCTGGAGGTTGGCGTCGTGGTCCTGCTGGTCATGGCCGCAGATGGTAACATCTGCGCATCCCTGATTTTAGATCGAGATATCAGTGCCCAAACCCAACCCTACTACAATGTTCTGTTCTCATCAGGTGCTCGCAGAGTTTTGTGTAAGTCGCTGGACGTTGATGGGCTGAATATGGAGTATTACAGGGTATTCTAAGAAGGCCTGCTTTTCTCTATCTCTGACATGACGCTGGACGCATTGATACTGGGCGTGGAGTTTACCCTGAGCTGCCATGTGACCCTCCACTGAGGTGCAGAGCGGTCCTGAACCACTGCCAGCTGGGGGTAACAATGAGGAGATCTTTAAGCAGCTCCTGGTCAGAAACCTGGGATATCATGTGCCTTATTGCAGGAGCTACCTATCTTTTGCCAAAGGTCAGTGGAACAAAATGTCAAATCTGTCCAAGGAAAGATTTCCAATTAAAAAGGACTCTGGCATGGATCGGAAAGGTTCAATTGAAAAATGGGTTCTTGGGCACTACAGCAACCATAAGAAAGAAGAGGAGGCCTGGAAATACAGTGCTCCCAGATCTCTCAGGCTTGAGCTCCTCCTGTGGTGTCTCAGTGACTGAAGTGTGTTGATCTTTCTCAAGAGTACATGGAAGAGACAGAGGAAGCCAGTAGCAAATGTGTGGTCTCCCCAAGCTGGAGTCACATTGCCATCGAAACAGCCAACACACACTCATCCTATTGTCCTCTCACCCATGCTTCAGTCATTCACCTCAAATATTGTTCTTCCCTTCTCTCCACACAAACTATTTCAAGAACTCATAACTCTCTTCTGCTTTCTCTCCTTGCAGGAGAAGGTAACACCCAACTTCAACGGGAGGAGGAGATCCAGGGTGATGAGGAGAGAGGATGTGGGTGGCCCTCCAGTGACAGCCACCTTGGTGCCCACTGGCACAGTGGGCCTACCTGGTCTATTGGGAAGGAGATTTGTTTCAAGAGGCTGCAAATGTCAAAGGTGGCCTGCTGTAAAGGCTGGAGCCTCCTGAAGCCCTGGTACTTGGACATGTCAAGAGAGCAGATCATCTGCTTGCAGACCTTATGTTGGAGTTATTGTGCCCTTGGAACTGGATCTTAGTATCCATCCCCTCTGCCCCATGGTGTGCTATGTGGCTGAGAAGACAGCAGGAGCAGCTGGTATTGGTGTTGCCCCTGCTGCTGCCGCCACTATTTGTGTCAGTGGTGCTGCTCCCTTTCTTCCTCATTGGAGGTAGAGCTGGTCAAGCAAAAGCCATTCCCATATCAGGTGAAAGCTGAAGGTAAGGAAGTGTACTCAAGCTGAGTGAAGTACAAGGCAGGTGAGCTGACTTCTAAGAAGTTGCCAATCATCTGTCAAGCATTGAAAGCTCAGAAAAAGGACTGTGAGCACTAGTCTCTCGCCTAGTCATGGTTGGAGCTCTTCAGTTTCAATGTTTACAGCCTTCCCAGCTTGTCAGTTTCACTGAAGAAGCACTCCGCAGTTTTGCTGAGCAAATGGTTACTTAAAACACCAGTTAATGACCAATTGGCATATGACAATTCCTCACCCGGCAGCTCCAGTGGAGTTTCCCACTAGCCCGACTGGGTGAAACCTGGAAGTGAATGTGATTATTCCAACACAATATCACTTTTAGTAGATTAAGTTGCATACATTCAACTGTTCCCTCCTTTCTTTCCCTTGCCCATTAAAATGTACCCCAATCTTTATTGCAGAGATACTTCTATAATCCCGACTCTATTTTTACTGTCCACTTTCTGCCAGTTTTGCTAGTGAACAATAAAATATCAAAATCAAACTATATCAAAATAAAGTCAAAATGTACAACTTTAAAATTGGGATCGAGTTACATGTGTGTGACCTGGCTAAAAGGTCCCCTGCTCTTCAACCTAAAGACTACTGTTAGCCTTGAATTCCCATGTGCTGTTTCACGAGAGAGTAACTATTATTTATCAAAGGCACCCCTTTAGAATAATATTATTTCTGACCACCTCCACACGGTGGCATCAGTATTCATTCAGCACTGTCCGATCTTTATTAGATTCAGGAGAATTGTGCAAAGCTTTATAATGTGCCAACTATGGATATGCTGTGCAATTGAGGACAGAGGCCGTGACAATGGATGGACTTGCGAGCACTCATTCCTGTAGGTGCGCTTGTACTACCAGTCTTCCATGTCAAGCCCAAGCTACAAAGAGATTTCACATAAAGCCATGGAGCTGGTCCTTCCCTTGCCATTTTAGGGCCAAATGCTTAATTTCTGACCTCAAGCACATTCCTCCTGATCAGAGTAACTGTTAAGATTATGTCTGAAGAAGAAACTATCATGAACATGAAGCCAAGCTGGACAATGCATCCATTTTTTTGACAGTAATAGTTCCATCTCCACTTCCCAATCCATAAAATGTATTTTGATTGCTTTGTATTTCAGGAAACTTGGCATGATCTCTTTAGAGTTGGCATTCGACAGTCCATGCTGGGTATTCTTCTGAAGAATTGTGAAGATTGTGCTATCATCCATATCTGTTTATGTAAGACTCAAAATCTGGATACAATCAAACTTCAGCCGAATGGTTTAGTCAATTCTGAAAGATTAACATAACATTCTGGATGAAAAAGTATAATATCAGCCTGGGAGACAGAGGGCAGCTAATCCTCCACCTGGGGAAAAGGCTTGCAGCCTTTGAAATGAAGTCTGCGAGTCAGTGATATAACCAACACAAACATGTAAGTACACAATGTTTGCTTTATTTCCAGGATATGTCTACAGTCATGAAAAACATACAAGAATATAAAACAAAATTGATAAATTCCCAATGTAACTTCTAACAGTTGTCAGTAGTATAATTTTCTCTGGAACGCAGTTTAAAATTCAAAAAACAGCTGTTAATTTATCATAGCTTAGCCTTTTAGTTTAAATGGCTTTAATAAGTTCATTAAAATTATATGCGATATAATTTTACAAAAACAAGCTAAACTATCTCTAATGGGGCCACTGGAGTAGATTGACTTATGAAAGACAAGCTTGACCCAACTAGTTTTCAAATATGCCTAATGTTCTCACCATAGGGTATTTGTTAGGAGTTCCCTCTGTTTTTTCCAAGTTTTAATTGTTTCCAGGCTGGGCTGTCAGAAGAACCAGAGATAGTGGTGATAATCCTCACTGAGAGATGAGACAAAGTTCCTGCAGAGCTCAGTCACAAAGGTACTTCCATCGATTAGAAAGTTAAATCGCTAGCATGTGAAATAGACCAGACAATGTTGAATGGTTGAGCAACCAGAATTGTATTTGTACGGTGGATTTGGAGACACTGCCCTGAGCGTACACAAGCCTGAAAGATACCCCAGGCAGTTGATCTGTAACACCTTTTAGGGTAAGGAGGAGAAACTGTGCCGGAAGAGAAATGTTTATTACTGAGCTGTTCCGTTTGGCCCAAAAGGATTGGCAGGGCAATCAACTATTCTTATCCTGTCCAGCAGTATTTACAGTAAGAAGTCTTACAACACCAGATTAAAGTCAACAGGTTTGTTTCAAATCACTAGCTTTTGGAGCACAGCTTCTTTCCTCAGGTGAATGAAGAGGTGGGTTCCAGAAACATATATATAGACCAAGTCAAAAATGCAAGACGATACTTTGAATGCGAGTCTTTGCAGGTAATTAAGTCTTTACAGGTGCAGACGGAGCAACTGGAGAGAGCGATAATCACAGGTTAAAGAGGTGTGAATTGTCTCAAGCCAGGACAGGTCATAGATCATAGATCATAGAATTTAGAGTGCAGAAGGAGGCCATTCGGCCCATCGAATCTGCACCAGCTCTTGGAAAGAGCATCCTACCCAAGCCCACACCACTCTATCCCCATAACCCAGTAACCCCACTCAATCAACTGTAAGGGCAATTTTGGACACTAAGGGCAATTTAGCATGGCCAATCCACCTAACCTGCACATCTTTGGACTGCCGGAAAACCCGGAGGAAACCCACGCACATACGGGGAGGACGTGCAGACTCCCCACAGACAGTGACCCAGCCGGGAATCGAACCTGGGACCCTGGAGCTGTGAAGCAATTGTGCTAACCACTATGTTACCGTGCTGCCCCATTGGTAGGATTTCGAAAGTGTAGGCCATTTGGTGGGGGGTGAATGTAATGGGACATGAATCCAAGGTGCCGGTTGAGGCCGTACTCATGTGTGCGAAACTTGGCTATAAGCTTCTGCTCGGCGATTCTGCGTTGTCGGGCATCCTGAAGGCCGCCTTGGAGAATGCTTACCTGAAGATCAGAGGCTGAATGCCCTTGACTGCTGAAGTGTTCCCCGACTGGAAGGAAACATTCCTGCTGGCGATTGTCGTGCGATGTCCATTCATCCGTTGTCGCAGCGTCTGCATGGTCTCGCCAATGTACCATGCCTCGGGACATCCTGTCATGCAGCGTATGAGGTGGACAACATTGGCCGAGTCGCACAAAATCCTACCAACTTTCCTGGCTTGAGACAATTCACACCTCTTTAACCTGTGTTTATCCCTCTCTCCAGTCGCATCGTCTAGACCTGTAAAGACTTAATTACCTTCAAAGACTCGCATTCAAAGTATCGTCTAGCATCATTGACTTTGTCTACATATATGTTTCTGGAACCCATCTCTTCATTCACCTAAGGAAGGAGCTGTGCTCCAAAAGCTAGTGATTCGAAACAAACCTTTGGACTTTAACCTGGTGTTGTAAGACTTCTTACTCTGCTCATCCCAGTCCAACGCCAGCATCTCCACATCAGCAGTATTTAGGCAAGAAGCTTTCTGGGCACACAAAGTGGGCACTGCTGGAGTAAGCTGTGTATGCCAAACATGCTACATTTTTATTTCATATCTCCAGCAGTTAGGTTTTACATGTATCCTCTGCAATTAGAAGTCAGTAGTAAGTTAGCGTAAATGTCTGTGCCAGTCTTCGTAAGAGTTTGAGGGCACTGTCACATTCAAGTAATTGCCTTTCTTAAACTATTCTGAAAGTTGTGCACTCCAAACTGGATTAGCAGACTTTAGGGCCGGGATTCTCCAATCCCGCGCCGGGTTGGAAAGTCGCGTGGGGGGGGGGGGGGGGGGTGCGTGAATCACGCCATGCCACACCGACGTCGGGCCGCCGATTCTCCGGTCACCGGAGAATCGGCGCCAATCGCGGCGGCGCGTTGAAAGCAACCCCCCAGGCGATTCTCCGCGCTCGGCGGGTCGAGTGCCCGCCAAGCACCGCCAGCGTCATTTACTTATGGTCCTATCCGGCGGGACCTCGACGTTCTGGTTTCGAGGGCCGTCCTGGAAGGGGGGGGGGGGGAGCCGAATCCGGGGGAGGCCTCCACGGTGGCCAGGCCCGCGATCAGGGGCAACCGATCGGCGGGCGGGCTCATTCTGGGGAGGCCTATGTTCCTCCACGCCGGGCACCTGGAGGGCTCCGCCAAGTTGCCCACTGGCCGGTGTGGAGACTGCCGTGGCACGCATGCGCGGACCCGCGAAAGCCGTGGCGGGTCGGCTTTCGGCACCGGAGCAGTGCACAGCACTCCGGCGCCGTTCTAGCCCCCTAGGAAGGGGTGAATGCCTGGGTCTGGAGGCCTGTTGACGCTGGCGTCGCTCGCGCCGGTTTTGACGCCAGCGACAGCACTTGGCCGGGATTTCAGAGAATCCCGGCCTAGGAGTTTTATTTCAGTTAAGGGTTACTACAGTAGGGAACATTCTATCCATCATGCACTGACACCCAATCTAGGCCTAATCCTCCCATCCTAACCCCGGAACCTCACCTAACCTGCACATCTTTGCACACCAGGGGCGGGATTCTCCGACCCCCCGCCGGGTCGGAGAATCGTCGGGGGGCGGCGTGAATCCTGCCCCAGCCGACTGTCGAATTCTCCGGCGCCAGGGATTTGGCAGCGGCGGGTATTGCGTCGGGCCAGTCGGCGGCCATTGGCAGTGGCAGCGGCCCCCCTGGCGATTTTCCGGCCAGCGATGGGCCGACTGGCCGCCCGTTTACGGCCGGTCTCGCCGGCATAAATTACAACAGGTACTTACCGGCGGGACCTGGCTCCACGGGCGGCCTCCGGGTCTTTGGGGGGGTGCGGGGGGATCTGGCCCCGGGCGGTGTCCCCACGGTGGCTTGGCCCGTGATCGGAGCCCACCGATCCGCAGGCGGGCCTGTGCCGTGGGGGCACTCTATTCCTCCGCGCTGGCCTCTGTAACAGTCTGCGATGACCGGCGCGGAGATGAACCATCCCGCGCATGCGCTGGGATGACACCAGCACACGCTGGTGCTCCCGGCAATGTGCCAACTCGCGCCGGCCAGCGGAGTCCCTTCGGCGCCAGTTGGCGTGGCGCCAAGCCCCTTCCGCGCCGGCCAGCGTGGCGCAAACCACTCTGGCACCTGCTTAGCCCCTGAAGGTGTGGAGGATTCCGTACCTTCGGGCGGCCCGACGCCGGAGTGGTTCACGCCACTCCCTCGCGCCGGAGTTGCCCGCCCCGCCGGTTCGCAGCGAATCCCGCTCTAAGTGGCAATTTAGGATGGCCAATTCACCTAATCTAAACATCTTTGGACTGTTGGCGGAAACCGGAGCATCCGGAGGAAACTCCATGCAGGCGGTCACTCAAGGCCGAAAGTGAACCCGGGTCCCTGGTGCTGTGAGGCAGCAGTCCTAACCACAGAACCACCATGCCACCAACTTGCTTGCAAAATATAAGATCATTACTTTCTCCTTCAATGGTACTTAACTTTTCCATCATTCTTAGCAAAATGTTTACACAAGAATCACTTGTAATTCTGTGTATCCACAGCTGTAAATGGTTGACTGATTAAATCAGTGGTGTTCGAACGGTCAGAATATTGCAGAGTTTTGTGCTGGAGGGGATTACAGAAGTAGGGGGTGGTGAGGCCTTAAAGGGATTTGAACACAAAATGGGAATTTTGAAATAGTTCGGCAAGCAAGGAAGTGATGGGTGAATAGGAGTTAGTGAAAGTCAGGATAAGGAGCACCATAGCTCTGAGACAAATGTACTGGAAATAAAATAGTTATGCACCTGGAGATCATTCACAAGTGCATGTTCCATCCTTTTGGTCTTTTGTTACGAGCGGACTGGTTCAGCATTCAGAAAAGTCACCAGAAATTGCTGGAAAATTCAATCAAGTGGCAATTAATCCGAAAATAGTCTCATGGAGTGATTCTAAGGCTTGGCTAGCATCCATGAGCTGATATTGCGAAAAGTAATTTTTGAGCTTGTAAATTTTATATATATTTGATGATTCAACTTGAAGAAGGAGTTAAAAAATGATTAAGATGTGGAAGGATTTGAAAATGAGGCCCAATAGCAAAGAAGTAGTTTGGACCAAATGTGCACGCTGTAGGCAGCAAAATGTGTGTTGCCATTAACCATAGACAGAACTACTTCATGTTCCATTGTGATCTACTGTAAGAAAGACAATCAAATGTAACATGGAGTTTGTCGCATCAGACGGAAGGGAGACAGATAAAGAAAGTAAGTGGGTTGAGCATTATCGTGTTTGGAATACTTGGCAGCTGTACTGCATGCCTTGTAAAAGGAAGGGTGGAACATTAGCACCATTAACCTCTCTATTGGGTGGACATGTTTCCTTTGAATAGCACATTCTTACTGGAATGAAATGACTGCGATTGAAAATCATTGTTTTCCTTCAGCCCTGAGTGGAAAATGCCTCAACAGTAAAGTGGATAATTAAGATGGAAGTGCAATTGGGGAACCACAACTAAAATATTGCAATAATTTCCTCCGTTAGGATACAGCAATATATGGAGATTCCAAATCTACTAAACAAACAACAAATTGGCGCACTTGAGGCAGTAGTAACGAAGGGGATTCTATCTGCTGTTATGTAACCTGTACATCTAAGGTGGGGCGCCTGTTATATTTGCTGCTCGGAAATTTGTGGAACAGGATCCGCCATACACAAAAATGTATCATGTCTTGTTGACATAAGAACATAAGAACTAGGAGGAGGATTAGGCAATTCAGGCCCTCGAGCCACTCCACCATTCAATACGATCATGGCTGATCTCCTTTCGGCCTCAACTCCACTTTCCTGCCCATTCTCCACAACCGTTCAGCCCATTACCAATTAAAAATCTGTCCACCTTCTCCTTAAATTTACTCAATGTCCCGACATCCACCGCATTCTGGGCTAGTGAACTCCACAATTTCATGACCCTTTGAGAGATGTAATTGCTTCTCATCTCTGTTTTAAATCTGCTTCCCTTTATCCTAAAACTATAACTTCTTGTTCTAGATTGCTCCACGAAGGGAAACATCTGCTCTACATCTACTTTGCCAATACCTTTCATCATCTTATATACCTCAGTTATATCTCCTCTCATTCTACTGACACTCTGAACCAATAAAGCCACACCCACGTCGACTAAAACCAAGGAGACTGGCTCAGTTAGAGTCTGAAATACAGTGCATGTTGGGCATGTTGCAGAAAAAAGTGCAACCTCTGTGGTCTACAGAACATCAAGTAGGGTTTGAGAGATTACTGGCCATAGTAGGCAGCACGGTAGCATGGTGGTTAGCACAATTGCTTCACAGCTCCAGGGTTCCAGGTTAGATTCCCGGCTTGGGTCACTGTCTGTGCGGAATCTGCACGTTCTCCCCGTGTGTGCGTGGGTTTCCTCCGGGTGATCTGGGTTCCTCCCACAGTCCAAAGATGTGCCGGTTAGGTGGATTGGCCATGCTAAATTGCCCTTAGTGTCTAAAATTGCCCTTAGTGTTGGGTGGGGTTACTGGGTTATGGGGAGAGGGTAGAAGTGTGGGCTTGTGTAGGGTGCTCTTTCTAAGAGCCGGTGCAGACTCGATGGGCCGAATGACCTCCTTCTGCACTGTAAATTCTATGAAATTCTATGTTAGAGAGCTAACCGGTACTGGCCACCCTGGACCTTTTCAGACCATTTCAAATGGCCACAGGTACTAGTGACCTGGGAAGGGGCAGTGCCACTACAAGACAACAATGCAGGAATAGAGAGGCCAGTGGCATATTTTTCAACAGCACTAAGTCTCTGCCAAAGAAAGTATTCCACCATTGAAAAGGAAACCTTAGCCTTGCTATTAGCCCTTCAGCACTTTAAAGCATATGTCTGACATGCCAATCAACAGAGCTTAGTTTATACAGACCATAATCCACTTGCATTTATAGAGAAGTTTAAACCCGGGTGCAATATTATTCCATTTATTGTTACAACAGTTCAATGTTAAAATTGTACACATCCCTGGAAAGGATAATGTGATTGCGGATGCATTGTCATGCGTTTAAGGGCTGACTTAGCTACAAATGAAGAGACTGGAAAGGGAACTTGCATAATGGGGATGGATTGGATGTATATGTGTTTGCGATTTATGTCTTGCATACCTCGTAATGAAACGTCCATGCCGTGAAGTTCCATTCTTTTAGGAGGGCGGTATGTAAGGGTCCTTGCTGTTTATTCCCTGTTTAATCCCTTATTTCCAATTTCTTTTATTTTGGCCGTTACATTTTTGGTCCATGGATGATTAATTGACATCTGACTTTAAGGCAAGCAGCCTGTATCTTTAATTCATGCATGAAGAATCTGGAAGGCTGTGTTGGTTTAAACAGAAGCTGTAGACTTGCTGGCTCCAAAGAGGGAGATGGGGTTAGGACTTGGTTTGATTGATTGGCTGGTGGCCAATGGATTGGCCCAAAAGACTGTGCTCTGCATGGTAACAGGTGGTGCTTGAATACTATTCCACTGGGATGTTTTTCAGAGCCCCAAGGTTTCAGTTTGGTTTCAGTTCTGATTCTGACTGCACAGTGAAGGGATCCAGCTAACTCTCTCCAGAAAGATTCAACTAATTCTCTGCAAAATTATCTAGCTAACTCTCCAGAAGGCCATTGTGAGGGTTGACTTTCTCTCCAGAAAGCCTGTGGGTGTTGTTTTCCTGAAACTACAGAAGCCTGAATACAAACCATGAACTGAAAACAAAATTTGAACAGAAGTAAGGAGCCTCGCCAGGAAAAGCAGTGAGTAATATATTTCTAAACTGCAGAGAACCTGACTGAATGAATGAATCTACAAAGAAGAGCATTACAGGCTGTAAACCAAAGACTTTACTCTGCCAACTTGATGTGAAGAAAAATGTGCTAAAGACCATCATCTGAAACAAAGACTCTTTCTTCCCTCCATTTATGGTTTTTTATCCCTTACCACCTTCCATGTTTGTCTGTATGTGTGTGTATGGAGCGTGGGGGCAAGTTAAGGTGGGGAGTAGATATTAGTTAACATGTAACCAGCTGTATTTGCTGTATATTATGTTATAACTCTTGTAATAAATAAACAGTAACTGTGTTTACATTTACAAACCTGTTGACTGTGATTATTGGGCAACCAATAATTCACTTGTGTTGTGACTCCGGAGCATGTGGGCTTGAATTGACCACACACACTAGCCCAGAGTGCTGTAACAATGGTTTGACAAAGTGACTGGTCCCAAGCCATTACTGGGCCTTTTGAGGGAAGATAAGCCCATATCGCCCATAGCCTTGGTGAGGATGCAGCATTGGGCCTTGCTGTTGGCAGCTTAGAACTGTGTTTTCCAGCAGCAACCAGGGAGGCAAATTGCTAATGCGGATGCATTAACTCTCCTGTCCCTACTCAAGAGCATCCCACCACCACCTGTATCCCAGGAGATAATTATTGCTTTAAACTTCTTAAACACTCTGTCAGTGTCCACTGGTCACATCCATAACTGGACTCACAGAGACCCTATTCTTTCAAAGGTTAAATGGAGATATAGACTGCCTGGCGTCGTGAGAAGTCTGAATATCTGATGCCCTTCTTCACGCGTTAGGATGGGTTGACATGTGAAGATGGCATGTTTTTATGGTGATCACAGGTGGTCATTTCATCTCAGGCCAGGGGGCACCGCCTTCAAGAGCTACATAGTGCCCACCCAGAACAGACAAAGGTGAAGATGTTGGCACATCTGCTGCAGTTGGTGGCCAGACATAGATAAAGCCATTGAAGAGCTAGTACAACAGTGCCACCCTTGCCAAATACAATTAGCTTTGCTGCCTTCAGCCTTGGGAATGACCAGGTCACCTGTGGATTGCCTAAATGGGCAAGATGTTTTTGGTGCAGGTGGATGCCTGCTCTAAATGGTTATCGATTCAATAGATGGGGCCTCGGCCTCACTGAGTGTTTGTCATTCATGGGCTTCACGCTTCAATTGTTTCAGATAATGGCACCTCCATCACTGGCAATGATTTCCAGGTTTTAGTGTGAGCAGGTGGCATACGACACAGAGGACAGCCCCCTAACACCCAGTGTCGAACTCTCTGGTTGAGAGGGCCGTTCAAACTTTCAAGAATGCTATGAGAAAGTAATCTGATAAACCATTTCACCAATGGTTGATTAATCTTTTGTTTTTTTACAACTTAGCCCCTCATTCCACCACAGGGGTCACACCAGCTGAGCTGCTCATGGGCCATCGATTGAGAATCCAATTGGATCTTGTGATTCCAAATTTTGAGGGAGGGGAGTGGCGGGGTATGACTTGCTTCCTGAAGAGTCACTGACCAGAGCAGAGGGGCGACAGGTCGTTCTGGGTGGGAGACCCGGTTGTGGTCGTAATTTCGCTTCAGGTCCGCCTTTATTAGAAGAACGGGTTTTGGCCAGTAAGGGCAGTGTCTTCCATGGTCAGTGTTAACAGGAAGACCATGATAAAGCGCATCAAGCATTTGAGGAGGCCAGGGTTGTTTGTTGACCCCCAACTTGGAGTATACAAGTCCAACTAGTGTTGTGAACACTCCCATAACTCTATCCAGCCAAGGGAAGCCAGGGACTCCTGTTTCTGTTCAACCAGCTGCACCTGTTGAGGCTGGTGAGGCCAGCTTGCCTTTCATTGAGGTGGGGGCTCCTGAGGTGGCAGTGGCTGTTGACCACTCAATCGCCCGAAAGAGAGCCGAGCCTTGGCAGAGCTACAGAGGTCCGGGAAGACCCAGAGGTCTGTGGACCAATTGATTTTCTGATGGACTCTCTCGTTCTCCTGTTATCTCTGTAAATTCTGCATATGGTTTTGGAGTAGTTATGAGGGACCTAAGGGGAGAGGGATGTGGTAAGGCGGCCCCTTTAAGGGGGTGGACTCCACAGACTATGTGACCTGCTTGTGGCCAATCATGGTGGACCGCATGAACCTCTGCCAATAGGGAGTTTGCGTGCAGTCCTGGGAGCAGGACACCGGGCAGTATTGTCCAGGGAAGCAGACGTGTTAAGACCTGCCTGTTACTTCTGCACAATTCTCTGGCTTTCAGAGATTGTCTGGCACGCATGGGCATTGGGAATATGCAGAAGTTCCGACGCACAGGCATGTGCGCTGAAGGTACGCCGCTTTTAAACTACTGACCCATTTTTAAAGTGTTTTTCTGGAAGCGCTGCGCTGAACCAGCTAAATGAAAATTAACGGGGCAGCACTACCTTGGCCTGCTTAGTTCGATGTTCTGCTTTTTTATTTTCACTTTTTTTTGCGGTCCAGAATCATCGAGCAGAGGCTGGAAACGGAGACCTTTTTTGTTGGCGGGTTATTGTTTTATAACAGTGTTTATAAATATGTTTAAAATGTCCATTAGGGAAAAGAAGGATATATTTTTACTTCTTTTTAAACTTTGGTTTGTCATGAGCATGTTAATTCCATTAAAAAGCACTTTAATGTATAAAGTGAGTTTGGAGTGCAAATAATCTTCGGTGATCACTCGCTAACAAGTATGATTGTTCACCTAAAAATCTCTTTGTTACTGGCCATGGGTTCTGTGGATTCTTGCATGGCTGATGAGCCCGGTCCTAGAGCTGCATCTTCAACCGCACACTTGGCAGGTGTTTCTGGAAGATAGACTCGGCCCTTGGGCTCTAGATCGCTGGTGTTCCTTTCTCAGGCTCCTTCCAGGATGCTAATGTTAGTATGCCTGTCCTCCCATGCGGAGCATTTGTATTCTGCAATGCAGTTTAAGCTGTCTTGTTTATGAGTCTCCCTGATGTAATGTTGATCCTTACAAGCATCAGTGATTACTTAGTTGACATATGCAAACCTCCTCTAAGCTAAAATGTGAACCATCTGCCTGACAGGTATTGCAGAATCCAGAGAAGATTAAGTATCTGGAGTCATGCTCCACCTCCGCTGGGATAGCTTTGCTTCTTAAAAATCATTGAAGTTCTTTTAAGACTTTGACATGGCGCAGGGATCATGAGAGAAGGTCAGGCATAATGACAAACAAAGGACACAGGAGATGTGTGTCAGGAGACTGCACTTCAGCAAGGAAGCATTGGGAAGCCTTTGTGAAATGTTGAAGGAAGATCTGACGCCGAACCCTAACTGCCGCACTGCCTTAATAGTGGAAGTGAAACTGATGACAGCACTGATCTTTTCTGCGTCCTTTTGACATGGCATTAATGACGAATGTAACATTTAACAGAATGCAGAGAGGACCTGCTTTCACCAAGTAGGGAATGCAAATTATTGTGGCTTCGGATCTTATTAACTTTGACTCATCCCCTATGAAGATAAAGATGAGATCCTTTGCATTCCCCATGATTACTTTTTGGAAACCAGCAATCGGGGGCTATCGATAGTACACATATTGCATCGAAGTTGGCAAGAAATGACTGTTTCATTCATGAAATGAAATGAAAATGAAAATCGCTTATTGTCACAAGTAGGCTTCAAATGAAATTACATTGAAAAGCCCCTAGTCGCCACATTCCGGTGCCTATTCGGGGAGGCTGGTACGGGCTGATACAAATGAGGATTCTCAGGTAAATGCAAACAACAGCAGAAGTGCCCATGGCTCATTCATCCTTGCAGCAAACTCTGTTACACTGGGGCATGAGAATGCCACTAGGTTTTAAAGGATCATTCGTGGGTGACAAGGGCTACTCATTGAGGAATGGCTTATGACACTACTCTGGAAGACCAACAATGAAGCATAGGAATGATATGTGTATGTAACAACAGTGTACATGTAGCAACACGGCAGGTAGTGGAGAGGACAATTGGGGTTTTGAAATCACGTTTGTGAAGTTTGGCCGGGACAGTATGCGCCAGAGATTGTTGTGTGTGTTGGCTCATTGCACAACCTTTCCTGCCCTTCAGCATGGACTAAGCATTCTCCCAGAAGATGTCTGGCCACCAGAAATGGAGAGATGGACTCTCTCCCCCCCTTTACAAAAGACAAAATCATTATTATTATGTGGAAAGATATATTTTATTGACTGTTGTGTTTAAGTGAGAAAATATATTTATTGCAATGAATTTGTAAAAGTTGAGGTAGTTATTCAACAAAATGCCATGCTGCAGCTGCTAAAGATAAATATTAACATGATTTCAAAATTGGTATTCATAAATTGTTTTTGTTAATAAATGTTTTCCATTAATCTTTACAAATATTTTATTCTTCAAACATCAAACACAGCATTTAAATATCAGATAAGTAATATAATCAAGGTAAACAAAGCAGAAAAATAAAGTAAAGTAAAATCAAGATGGTGGACCCCAATTATCTTGCATTACCCCCAGGCCCTTCCCCATCCACGTGACACAACATCCTGCATCCATGACCCTGATGACACTGCATCTTGCTCAGAAGCAACTGACTCTGAACAGGGTGGCACAGGGGCAGAGGGTGCAGCAGCAGGTGTCAGCGCTAGATTAATAATAATGTTGCATTATTATTTTGCTGTCTCACCCGCCAGTTCTGCTGCCTCACCAGCTCATGGACTTGCTGAGAAGTATGCATGGGCTCAGCATTGCCCTCAGCCACTCTTGAGCTGCTGTGAGATTCATTTTGGGTCCTTGCACTGGCCTCAACTTCCAGCCACTGCTGTTACAACATCACACATTTGTTGCATGTGCAAATCAGTCACGTCTGCACGATTTGCAAATAGATGTTCAAGAGTTGTAGGGTCTTCTAATGAATGAAGGGTTCTCACCTCCTGAAGGCTGAGTGCTCTTTCTCCAACACAGCAGTCAAGGCATTGAGGTCTCCCTCTAGCTCCCTGAGCATCACTGTCAATGCCTGAAATGTCAGCCTGCTGCAAAGTCTCACCCTCCTCTGCTGCAGCTTCAGCACTGCACTCAATTCCATCAAATCACTTATCTTGCTGCTGCAAGAAGAGTTTATTTACATTCTGCTTGGTCGCCATGCCAAAGTTTAAAGAAAACACAATTATTTTTGCATCAAATTAACAATCATCTTGATATTAACCTTTCTGAACTTGACTCACCCAAATTCTCATCAGTCCTGAATATGGCTTTGTGAGACCCAACAAAAACCAAGCACCTTCCTCCTGTGGAGTGAGATCCTTCAGGTACGGTAATCCACCTCCAGTCATTGAACACCCAGACATTCTGCCTGCAGAAATAAATGGAAATGTATTTTAAAGAGGCCACCACGTCCTGAACTGCAGTCGCAGCTGAAAAGCTGAAAAGCTTGTTCCCAAGGGAGTGGTTACATCCATCCAGGTCAGAACCATCTCCAAGCTAACAGCACTTTATGGCACGTAAGTTATGAAGGAGACAGCCCTATTTACAATGCATGTCCTATGTTCCAATTAGTTTAAGCTTAAATTTCAATGCCTGCAATCTAACCCCATCGTAGCAGACTTGTGACTGCTTTTCTTTATTTTAAGCTGTTGCATGTAGATTAAGTTTTAATGATTAAATTAATTATGATATATACATATTCTGACTGAACACATTAAATCATTAAATTTCTTTCAGCACTGATGGTCATTTTACTGCTTGCTGACCAATTCTCCACTACTTGCTTCCAAACCATTGGTTGAACGAGTCTTCCTCTGTTCCACCTCATGCAATAAGGTTTCCAGGTCATCATCTGGGATGTTCTGGGTGCTCTTCTTCACAGCTCTATTCTAACTTAAAACATATAAACATTTTTAAGCATGAAATATGTAAAGTCACAGAGCAGATTTATACAGTAGTTTCACAATAGTTCACTTGTAAATATTACAGAATCAAAAATAATTAAAAACTAACACTTACATTTAATCCTATTGTCACCTGTCAAAAGGTAAAAAATACTTGCACATACATTTGAAACACCTGGACAACAGCTTGCTTTCTCTGTTCAATACATTTCTACAGTTTAAATCTCTGCCCTCAATGGGCGTTCCGTTAGTTCCCCCGTCACAGTGTTCAAAACAAGGGTGTGAAGATAGTCCCATGGCTGGACTGGAACAACACCCAAGGCTGCTGCCAGAGTCAGAAAGTTCATCACAATTTTGGGGCACTGGTAAGTGGATGTTTTTCTACCTCAGTATCAGCAGGCCATGGCTTCCCACCAATACATGGAAGTTACAGGCCATTGTATAATGTTCTGTACCTGTCACTTGACTGTCTTTCCCTTTCAGCTATAAGTCCCTTTGTAAACCACTGGAAGCCTCCAGTGTATTTGCTGAGCCACCACACAAGCACTGAGAGCTTTTGAAATTACCTGTGAGCATGCTCAGTTGGAATGCTTTTTTTAATGTGATGATCCTCCACCAGCAACTCTCTCCCCCAACAAGTTTCAGAGGGACAGGGATTTGCTCATTTCAACCAACATAGTATAATTTAATTTACAACATATTGCAACAAAAATGACAGCATGAATTATTTTAATTCTATAAACTAAGTAGATGCACAGTTAACAATCACTGAAGTTACTTATTCACTAAGTTAAAGAGGATAAGGCTCCAGGGCCAGATGAGAAGCATCCAAGGATACTGAGGGATGAGAGGGTGGAAGTGGCAAAGGCAGAGGCCATGGACGGGATACTCTCAGCCCAGGGCTGGACCGGAGAATCGCCGCGAATCGCGCCACACCGCCCCGACACCTGGACTCGATTCTCCGCAGAGCGGAGAATCAGCGCCATTGGCGCCAGCGCGGCGCTGGCTGGGGCCGCTGTACGGGGCTCCCCCGGCGATACTCGTCCCGGGATGGGCCAAGCGGCCACAACAGAAAACCCGAGTCCCGCCTGCGCAGTTCTAACCTGCTCTCAGCCAGCGGGACCTTGGCGTGGAAGGGTCCGGGCATGGCCTGTGTGGGGGGAGGAGGGGTCCGACCCCAGGAGGGGCCTCCGTTATGGCCTGGCCCACGATCGGGGCCCACCGATCGGTAGGCCGGCCTCTCAGGCTGGGGGCCTCCTTTCTTCCGCGCCGGCCCCTGTTGCCCTACGCCATGTTGCGTCGGGGCATGCACGTATTGGCGCCGGTGCCACTGCGCATGCGCGGACCCCGGGGCACCCAGTTGACGCCGGGATCAGCAGCTGGAGTGGCGAGGGTCGCTCCAGTGCCATGCTGGCCCCCTGTAGGGGCCAGAATTGCTGATCCTGAAGCCATGTTGACGTCGCCAGGAAACGTGACGGCCATTCCGACGGCGTCAACACTTAGCCTCATGATCACAGAATCCCGCAACTACAGGCATCAATTTCAGTGGCAGGGAGACTTCTAGAAACAAAAATTCAGGGCAAAATGTGATGTCACCAGGGTCATGCGATAGGCCTCTCCCGAGATTCAGGACACTTGAGACATCTCGAGAGATTCAACCGAACCTCGTGAGATGCAGCAATTTGGATCTCTCCCTTTCTGGATGAGATCTAGACCAACATAATTAAGTGAGCTATTAGGTTGATTTAAAGATGCATGTGTCGGATTATCCGGGTGCCCGGAAACTAACGGCTTCCCCAGTGAGGTGTCGACCGGGTGCTGTTTAGTGCTTGTCCACACGAATCTGGGCCAGGCATAATGGCACCTGGGGGGTTTCCCAGTCAATTACGGGGCAGCATGGCAGCACAGTGGTTAGCACAGTTAGTTCGCAGCGCCAGGGTCCCGGGTTCGATTCCCAACTTGGGTCACTGTCTGTGCGGGGTCTGCACGTTCTCCCCGTGTGTGCGTGGATTTCCTCCGGGTGCTCCGGTTTCCTCCCACAGTCCAAAGATATGCAGGTTAGGTGCATTGGCCATGCTAAATTGTCCTTAGAGTCCAAAAAGTTTGGGTAGGATTACTGGGTTACGGGGATTGGGTAGAGGTGTGGGCTTGGGTAGGGTGCTCTTCCCAAGTGCCAGTGCAGACTCGATGGGCCGAATGGCCTCCTTCTGCACTGTAAATTCTATAATTCTATGAATCAGAGACACCTGGATGGTTGGGTACAGGTGGCCCCCGGGTCTCCTTCTGATACTTGGGAAACGTGGCACTTCCAGCCTGGCACCTCGGCACTGCGAGGGTGCTATGTTGGCGGTACTGGGTTGCCCAGGTGCCAGAGTTGCACTGCTAACGGTCGGGGGGCCATGTCCATGAAAGGGGAGATGATGGGGCTTATGAAGGGTGGTGGGTTTGGGGGTTTGAGGATGGCGGTCCTGAAAGGGGGGGGGGGAATCCAGTAGTGGGGTGACCTCATTTGGAGATGGGGGGGTGTGGGGTAATGCCCATGTGTGCAGGGGGTAACATTGCCCATGGGTGGGGGTTGTGGGGGTTCCTGAAGCTCACCTAGAGATTGTGACACCCTTTGAAAATGTGGGCCCGATCGCTGAAGAGCTGGCCTGGGATGGCGAGTTCTACTCCCAAGTGATGAAAAACTTTTTAAATAGGGGCTTGACCAGGGAGAAACTCCACAAGGCCCCAAAAAATGACTATGTGTGGTTGAATAGTGGCGTGGACAAAAGCCGGGGAGAAGCACCGCACCAAATCCTCCCAAAATGACATTGAGGGTGCAATTCTCCGGAGACATTTCCAAGTGTGGTAGCGAATGGGAACTGCCACGATCCTCCCGTCGCTCACCCCAGCGAGGCCGACAACGATATTCAATGTTTTTTTTAAAAAAAATTTAGAGTACCCAATTCATTTTTTCTAATTAAGGGACAATTTAGTGTGTTCAATCCACCTACCCTGCACATCTTTGGGTTGTGGGGGCGAAACCCACGCTGGCACGGGGAGAATGTGCAAACTCCACACGGACAGTGACCCAGAGCCGGGATCGAACCTTGGACCTCGGCGCCGTGAGACTGCAGTGCTACCACTGCGCCACTGTGCTGCCCCTCACGCTATTCAATGTTAATTGGTCCAGCTAACGAGGCCTCAGGGGCTTATCAGCACAAATGGAGGCTCCCCAGCTGATCCGGCGGCACCGTGCTCGCCAGCCTCCACCAACAAGGTCAGCAGCACTCGCTCAGCCAACCCCAGCCAGCTCGCAACAATGGCACCGAGGAAACCGGCCCCAAGATTCGGGAACGCTGGCCTGGGGAGGCTGCTAGACTCTGTGGAAGCCATGAGGCATGTCCTGGTCCTGGAGGGTTAGCCACAGGGCAGCCAGTGCCGCCTGGGATGAGATGGCAGTGGCTGTGAGCACCAGGAATGCGACCAGGAGGACTGGCCTCCTGCGCAGGAAAACGGTCAATGACCTACACCGGGAAGCACAAGTGAGGAGACACCACCCCGCGCCCCCCCAAGACCTTTTTTGAAGAATAAAGGGATTAAGGGTTTGGTGTTCGGGCCGGAAAGCGGAGCTGAGTCCACAAAAGATCAGCCATGATCTCATTGAATGGTGGAGCAGGCTCGAGGGGCCAGATGGCCTACTCCTCCTAGTTCTGAATGGTGGAGCAGGCTCGAGGGGCCAGATGGCCTACTCCTGCTCCTAGTTCTTATGTTCTTATGTTCTTATGTTTTTTCCTCCCCTACTAGAGTGTCCACCCCCTAACTCGCTATGCGACCCGTAACTCTCCCTCCATCACCTTCCCCCTTCAACCCCCCAACCCTTCCTTCACACCACTGTTCCACCACTGTGTGGCTAACGATGCCCTCTCTGTGTCTCTTCAGGAAAAGCTCTCCCACAAGCGCCGGGAGAGGGCCCAGACTGGCGGTGGTGTGCCGGATATCAGAATCCTCACCACCTTCGAGGAGCATGGCCTGCAGGTAACCAGTGTGGCCAAGGACAGGGCGGTCACCAACATGGAGGCTGGCTTCAGAGTCCCCAGAGGACCCCCGCCAGGGGCATCGAAGACCACGGGACATGATAAGCAGCTGGCTGGCTCCACTTCAGATGTGCATCCTGGGGACACACCTTGACATAGAGGTAGAGCTAGGAGGGCAAAGTACATTGAGGATCACTGAGGGCACTGGGGGGAGGAGAGCAGGTGGTTGGGGATGTGGCGGGTAAGTAGGGGGGGGGGGTGAGGGGGCTGGAGTGGGGGAGGGGGTAGCACCATGGGGAGGGTGGGGAAATGTTAAACACAATAAACACCTTTGTGCACAACTAGTATGATGCCTCTGTCACTTCCGCAATCCACGTCGACCTCTGAACCCATGGTCCATCTCGCCAGTAACTTTGTGCTCAGTGGGCATTGTGAGTGATTCCGTCATTAATCCCACTATCGGGCCGCCATTTTGATTGCGAGGTACGGCGGCTACGCCGCCTCCACCCCACAACGCAATTCCACCCACTCCCATCCCACTACCGGATTTCCTGGGTCACTCCAGAGTACGAGGGTGACCCGAACCAGAGATCCCCACTGCAGATATCCCCACTGGAGACCCCCCATAAGACATCCCACCCACCAGAGACGATGGGCGGGATTCTCCAACCCCCCGCCGGGCCAGAGAATCACCGAGGGGGCGTGAATCCCACCCCGCCACCCCGACGCGGCTGTTGGATTCTCCAGCGCCTGCTTATTGGCGCGGGCGGGAATCGCATCGCGCCGGTTGGGGGCCGTTGGCAGCGGCCTTCCCGGCGATTCTCTGGCCCGCGATGGGCCGAGTGGCCGCCCGTTTTCGGCGGGTCCCGCCGGCGTATATTACACCAGGTCCGTGCCAGCGGGACCTGGCTCTGCGGGCGGCCAGCAGAGTCCTCGGGGGGGGGGGGGTGGCGAGGGGGGATTTGGCCCGGGGGGGGCCCCTACGGTGGCCTGGCCCGCGATTGGGGCCCACCGATCTGCAGGCGGGCCTGTGCCGTGGGGGCATTCTTTCCCTCCGCGCCGGCCGGTGTAACGGTCTGCCATGGCCAGCGCGGAAAAGAACCCCCCTGCACATGCGCTGGGATGACAGCAGCACACGCTGGCGCTCCCGCGCATGCGTCAACTTGCGCCGGCCAGCGGAGGTCCTTCGGCACCGGTTGGCGCGGCGCCAACCCGCCGGGGCCGCCTAGCCCCTGAAGATGCGGATGATTCCGCACCTTCCGGGCGGCCCGATGCCGGAGTGTTTCACGGCACTCCTCGGCGCCGGTACGGTCCGCCCCGCCGGTTAGGGGAGAATCCCACCCCATAAGGGAGACCCAACCCGTTAATGGATCAATTTGACCCACTTGCATCCTGGCATGGGGTGTGAACTTCGATGCCACCGCCAGTGATGGACTGGAGCATCAGAGCAGAAATGGGGCCCACTTTTTTGGCTGACACTGGATTCTCCGCCAAACCTGGAACCCCGCTACCTGCAGCGGGGGATGGAGAATCCAGCCCACTCTGCCTGTAGCCATTATTGCATCCTACACTTTGGGTGATGAGCAGCATTGTGAAAATTAATGACCTTATCATGCTACCTCCTTGTAGTCATGTCAAACTGAATGAACTCCCTGGTTTTCCGAAAGAATGTCACAAAAGGAATGCATGTTGAGACAGCATCCAGAGTTAGATTGTACAGATCCTGCAAGCCGCACCTGTGGTAAAAAGATTTACCATAATATTAACTTTCGCAGCCAGAGGGAGATCTGTCCAAGAAGATCTTCAAGCAGATGTCATAAAGGAGCGGGAACCAAACCCTGGTGACATCAGAGTGATACCACAATCGATAGAGAGCACAGAGAATCAGAAAGAAGGCCCAGATGGGCATACAAGTAACATTTTACTTCATCCAAATTAATCAACTATAAAAACATTTGATTGATTCATTAGTATAAAAACTAAAGCCAATTTGATACTTAATCTCTTATTGTGCCACTATCTGCATTCCCTGTTCCTAGTTGTCCTTCGACACTCTGGTTACCTTTGCTCTGCCATTAACACATTCGAATCTCTTAATGTGCCACTATCAGCACCCTTCTTAGCATTGATCGTCCCCATTTAGATTTCCTTTGTCTTTCTGTCCATGACATCTATGTCAATCTCCACCTATCGCTGGCCCTCTATCCAGCCCCACTGTTCCATGACACTCCCTCCCCCCCCGCCAAAAAAAAAACCCCAGTGTAAATCTGACACGATTTCCGGTTCTCTCCAGCTTTGACAATGAGTCATACAGACTCGAAACGTTGGCCGCGTTTCTCCGAAATGGAGACATGGGGCGCGATTCACCGATCGCGGGACTAAGAAATGGGTGCGGGCAGTAGCGATTCTTGCCCCCACAGGGGGCCAGCATGGCGCTGGAGCGGTTCACGTCACTCCGGCCTCCCTTCCCGGTGCCAAATGGGAACCACGCAAACCAGCGCATGCGCAGTATGGCCGTGCCAACCTGCGAATGCGCGGGGGACTTCCTCAACGCGCCGGCCCCGACCCAACATGGCGTGGGAGTTCAGGGGCCGGCCGCGTAATAAAATAGAGCCGGGGCTGGAGAGGCCGGCCCGCCGATCGGTGGGCCCCGATCGCGGGCCAGACCCCATCGGAGGTCCCCTCCCCCCCGGTGAAGGAGCGCTTTTCCCCACCCCACAGGCTGCCCCCCGAGCCTGCGCGCAGAGTTCCCGCCGGCAGCAACCAGGTGGGGCCGGTGCGGGCGGGACTGTACTTTTTCCACGCGGCCGCTCGGCCCATCAAGGCCGGAGAATCGGCGGCCCAGCCGCGGACAGCGGCCCACGACCAGCTCCGCGCCAAATGTGCCAGCGCAATGGCACTGATTCTCCGCTCCTCGGAGAATCGCCTGCCGGCGTCGGACCGGCGCCGCGGGAAAAAATGGCACGAACGGCGATTCTCCCATACGGCACGGCATGGGAGAATCGCGCCCCCAAGCTCACTTCTCTCTCCACAGATGCTGTCAAACCTGCTAAGATTGTCCAGTATTTTCTGTTTTTGGTTCAGGTTCCAGCATCCGCAGTAATTTGCATTTATCTTGATAATTTATCATATCGTTATTACCAATTGCTCAATTAATCAATCAGATTTGTGCAAGTAAATTACAAGAGCTGGTGGTACGCGGACTTCAAGTCTACCATGGAGAAGACTCGGTACTGCGCAATCTGGTTGACCATGTCAGATATGCGGGGGAGGGGGCACGCATCGAGCTGCGTGTACCGATTGATGGTCTGACTGTAGTCGACGACCATCCGGAGCTTCTCTCCAGTCTCGACGACCACCTCTTGGGCTCTCCAGGAGCTGGTACTGGCTTCCATGATCCCTTCCCGCAGGAGTCGCTGGACCTCTGACCTGATAAAGGCCTTGTCCCGAGCACTGTATCGTCTGCTCCTGGTGGCGACGGGCTTACAGTCCGGGGTGAGGTTAGCGAAGAGCGGGGGTAGGGGGACCTTAAGGGTTGCGAGGCTACAGACGGTGAGAGGGGCAGGGGTCCACCGAACGTTAAGGTCAGGCTTCGGAGATGGCATTGGAAGTCGAGGCCTAATAAAAGGGGAGCGCAGAGATAGGGGAGGACATAGAGTTTAAAGTTAACGTACTCTACGTCATGTATCGCAAGAGCTGCGACACAGTACCCCTGGACCTCAACAGAGTGTGATCCGGAAGCCAAGGAGATTGTCTGGGATGCAGGAAAAATTCGGAGGGAGCAGTGCCTTACTGTATCCGGATGGACGAAGCTGTCCGTGCTCCCGGAGTCAAATAAGCAGGTCGTCTCGTGCCCGTTGATCTGGACGGTCATCATGGAGTTCTTGAGATGACGGGGCCGGGACTGGTCGAGGGTGACGGAGGCGAGCTGCGGAAGGTGGTTGGGCTGGTCGGTGGTAGCGGGTGGCGTCGAAGATGGTGGCATAGATGGCGCCCCCGACGAGTCGCACTTGGTGGGCCGTGTAGAAGATGGTGGCCAAGATGGAGCCCCCGATGAGTCGCACGTGGTGGGTCGTGTAGAAGGTGGCGGCCAAGATGGCGGCCCCCACGAGTCGCACGTGGCGGGTCGCGTCGGGGATGGCAAACAAGATGGTGGACTCCATGGGTCGCACGATGTGGATGACGCGTTAGAAGGGGGCGGTCCCGACAGGCAAGATACCACATGGCGGGATTTGGACATTTTAGGCCGAGCCTGGCAGACTTTTGCAAAGTGGCCCTTCTTACCGCACTCGCTGCAAGTCGCGTTACGAGCTGGGCAGCATTGTCTGGAGTGCTGACCCTGGCAGCAGAAGTAGCAGGACGGTCCCCCGGAGTTGGCAGGCTGCCATGCGGCACAGGCTTGTGACATCCCCGGATCAGGTGATGGCTGCACCCAGGACGCCCACGAGGATGCCGTGCGGTTGGGCGTGAAGGCATCCATCTTCTGGAAGGCCACTTCAGGGAGTTTGTGAGCCACACCGTGTCGTTTAGGTCGAGGGTACCCCCTTCGAGCAGGCACTGACGGATGTAGTCAGACCTAACGCCGGCCACATAGGCGTCCCGGATCAGGAGCGCGGTATGTTGAACAGCCGTTACTGCCTGGCACCTACAATTCCGGGCGAGTACCCGCAGGTCACGCAGGAACTCGGCCAAAGATTCTCCTGGGCGCTGATGCTTCATGGTGAGGAGGTGCCGGGCATACACCTCGTTTACCGCCCTCACGTACTGCCCTTTGAGGAGTGTAATCGCCACGTCGTAAGTGGCCGCGTCTCTGATGAGGGTAAATATTCGGTGGCTCACCCGGGCGTTGAGGACCCGAAGCTTGTGTTCCCCTGAGACGGCGTCAGTGGAAGAGTCGAGGTAGGCCTCGAAACAGCTGAGCCAATGCTGGAAGATCGCGGTGGCATCGGCTGCCTCTGGGTCCAGATCCAATCGCTCAGGCTTAAGTGACTTATCCATCGTACTATCTTAGAGTATTAAATTGATGCACCATCAATTACACGCGAGGCAAGTTGTAGGAAACAAAGTAATGGTTTTAATACTCTAAGATGTAGCCTGTCTGCTGCTGAACCCAGACTGGAGACAGGGCTACAGATCAGTCAACTATATACAACACCCAGTGGGGCGGAGCCACGGAAGAACAACAATATATAACACAGTGAGTAACAATGGAACAAACAGTAACAGAGAATATATACAGCGCTGTAAGTAACAGTGGAACAAACAATGGAACTACAATAACAGTGGTTCACCACAATGTATTCAACAGAAATCTGCCATTTCTAAATTTCCAGTCGAATGAGGAAGGAGGCATTGCTGGATCTGTTTCTGGGAAATGTTCTGAATCAAGTGCATCAAATAGGGGAACATTTAGGTAACAGTGACAATAGTATCATCAGATTTAAGTTGGCTATGGAAAAAGGCAAAGAGCAAACCAGAGTTGGAACAATTAATTAGAGGAGGACCAACTTCAATAGTTTGATAAATTGGAATCAAAGATTGACAAGCAAAACTATAACAGAAAAATGGGCAGCCTTTAAAGAGGAGGTAGTTTGGGTACAGTCAAAATCATATAAAATCTGTATGAAACGTGAACGATTGACATGTATAGGATTGGGTGATGGGGTCTGGTTGAAAGGGCTCTCAGGGTATCGGCAATAATGCAACGAGCCATAGGTTCCTGTGCTGTAGAATTCAGAATATCAAGTGGCACAAATACGTTAAATTTCTCCATTAGCCACAATTATTTACAAACTTAGTTAGATTGTCAGTTTATTGTTAATTATAAATAAAATAAAACAAGTAGGCTTACGTTAACACTGCAATGACGTTACTGTGAAAAGCCCTTAGTCTCCACATTCCGGGGCCTGTTCGGGTAAACTGAGGGAGAATTCAGAGTGTCCAAATGTCCTAACAGCACATCTTGCGGGACTTTTGGGAGGAAACCAGAACACCCGCGTCGTGTTAGGTACACTGGTATAACACTGGCTGTAACTGGATGCAGCATAGATCAAAATGATACTCCAGACCTTGAAGTTAGTTCAATCAGGTTTATTGAACTAATAGCACAGTTAGCACAGTTCTCTGTGAGTTCGACTCTCTGCTAACTTAAGTGTGGTTACTCTGTCAGACTGAACCAGACTACCTCTTAGCCACGTGGTGGGGGGGGGGGGGGGGGGAGGTGAGATTGTAACAACACCCTTGACTGACTCTCTAGATCTTCATCAGTGGAAAGAGGTGGAGTGTGAGTGCCTCGTGTCTTTTATAGTCAGATCCCACCCCTAAGTGTCCTGCCTGCTTATTGGTCATGCCCTGTTCTCTGTGTCCATTAGCTGCTTGTCTGTATATCATTATGTCTGTGTCTGCATATCATGACATCTCCCCTTTTTTTAATGTTTGGATAACATATGTGAACGTATTTACAAGAATAGGCCAAGATTAATATATATCCATGCAGTGGATGTGAACATATGTACATGTGAAAACAGCTGTCTGATGCGAGAACACAGAACATAGCAAACAGAACAAATGTTCATAAGTCCAGTCTCTGTGGCTTGCTTCTGATCCTGGTCGACCGCCGGAGAGGTGGTGGTGGGGACGACAGCGCCTTGATGGGCGGGATTGAAGCCTGACTGGTGGCCTCGTGTGTCGAGGTTTCAGGAGGTGGCAAAACAACAGAAGGAAACGGAGAAGAATGTGGTTGCGGGTAGGCAACTTTGCGCAGTGCCCGTCTGTTTCGTCGCACAACAGAACCATCAGCCATACGTACAACATACGAGCGGGGGGCAGCCTGTCGAACAACGACAGCTGGAGCTGACCAGCCTCCATCAGGGATCTTGACCCGAACAGTGTCTGATGGGGATCACACAGGCAAATCGGTGGCATGAGCATCATAGCCCAGTTTTTGCCAGTCTCGGAGTTGCTGCACCTTTTGCAGCACCGGGAGGTGATCCAGGTTGGGCACTTGTATGGCTGGAAGTGTCATTCGCAGGTCCCTGTTCATCAGGAGTTGAGCCGGTGACATGCCGGTAGACAGAGGGGTTGCCCTGTATGCAAGCAGCGCAAGGTGAATGTCAGACGCAGAATCCGCGGCCTTGCAGATGAGCTGCTTCACTATGTGCACCCCTTTCTCAACTTTTCCGTTTGACTGCGGATAGTGTGGGCTGGAAGTGACGTGTTTGAACTGATACGACTGGGCAAACAGAGACCATTCATGGCTGCGGAAGCACGGGCCATTGTCACTCATGACAGTGAGTGGGATACCATGCCTGGAGAACGTCTCCGTACAGGCCTTGATGACGGTCCGAGATGTGAGGTCTGAGAGCTTCACGACTTCAGGGTAATTGCAAAAGTAATCAATGATTAACACGTAATCATGACCATTTGCATGAAAGAGGTCGATGCCAACCTTGGACCACGGAGAGGTTTCGATTTCATGCTGCTGAAGTGTCTCCTTACTCTGTGCTGGCTGGAAGCGTTGACAGGTCGCACAGTTAAGGACCATGTTCGCGATGTCCTGGCTGATCCCGGGCCAGTAGACAGCCTGCCTGGCTCTGCGTCTGCACTTTTCCACACCCAGGTGGCCTTCATGGATTTGACGGAGCACCAAGCTCTGGAGATTGTGTGGGATTACAATCCGGTCCAATTTGAGAAGGATACCATCAATCACTGTCAGGTCGTCCTTTACATTGAAAAATTGAGGGCACTGCCCTTTTTGCCAGCCATTGGCTCGGTGTTACATAACACGCAGCAAGAGGGGGTTCTTGGCTGTCTCCTCACGGATACGAATCACCTTCTCATCAGGTGCCGGGAGGGTGCTAGCACACAACTGCACCTGTGACTCAACCTGTGACTCAATTTGCCGGATGACGTTCAGTGGTTCACTAGGCACGGTGATGGAGTGGGACAGTGTATCGGCAATGATGAGCTTCTTGCCAGGCGTGTAGACCAGGTCAAAGTCGTACCTTCTGAGTTTGAGGAGGATGCGCTACAACCGAGGTGTCATGTCATTAAGGTCCTTGTGGATAATGTGGACCAGGGGCCTGTGATCCGTCTCGACTGTGAATGTCGGCAGGCCGTAAACATAGTGGTGAAACTTGAGAATGCCAGTGAGAAGGCCCAGGCATTCCTTCTCGATTTGTGCATACCTTTGTTCGGTGGGCGCAATTGCACTTGATGCGTAGGCAACCGGTGCCCAGGATGAGGTGTCATCGCGTTGCAGCAGGACCGCACCGATGCCATCCTGGCTCGCATCTGTCGAGATTTTCGTTTCCCTGTCTGGGTCGAAAAATGCCAGTACGGGTGCAGTGGTGAGCTTGGCTTTCAGCTACAACCACTCTGCCTGATGGGCCGCCTTCCACACGAAGGCAATGGACTTCTTCACTAGGTTTCGTAGGGCCGTGGTGAGTGAGGCCATGTTTGGGATGAACTTGCCCAGAAAATTGACCATGCCCAGGAAGTGCAATGCCGCCGTCTTGTCTTCCGGGACCTTCATGGTTGCGATGGCCTTGACCTTGTCTGTGTCGGGGCACACGCCCTGCTGAGAGATCTGGTCACCTAGGAACTTGAGTGTCAACATGCCAAAGCAACATTTGGCCCTGTTCAGCTTCAGGCCATTGGCGTGGACACGGCGGAATACCTGCTGGAGACGGGAAACATGCTCCTCAGGGGTCGTGGACCATATGATGACGTCGTCCATGTACACACGAACCCCTTCGATGCCCTCCATCATCTGCTCCATGATGCGATGAAATATCTCCGATGCCGAGACGATGCCGAACGGCATACAGTTATAGCAGTACCTGCCAAACGGTGTGTTGAAGGTGCAGAGCCTTCTGCTGGACTCATCCAGCTCGATTTGCCAGAATCCATGTGACGCATCTAACTTCGTGAAAAACCTTGCATGTGCCATCTCACTGGTGAGTTCCTCCCGCTTCGGGATGGGGTAATGTACACACATTATATTCTGGTTGAGATCCGTGGGATCAATGCAGATGCGCAGGTCTCCAGAGGGCTTTTTAACCAGCACCATCGAGCTGACCCAGTCAGTCGGTTCGGTTACCCTGGAAATGATCCCCTGCTGCTGCAGCTCCTTGAGCTGTTTCTTCAGGCGCTCCTTCAGCAGAGCCGGGACCTGGCGTGGTGCATGGAACGTTGGCTTGGCATCAGGTCGCAGTAGGATCTTGTACCGATATGGCAAAGTGCCCATCCCGTCAAACGCATCTGGATACTGAGCGAGGATATCGTCAATGCCAGCTTGATGATCCACGTTGGAGGATGTCGTTGAATAAACCCGCTGCACCAGGTTTAGCTTCTTGCAGGCATGCGCGCCCAGAAGGAATGCCCTGTCCGGCTTGACAATTTCAAACCTTAGCCGTGCATGGGTGCTCCGGTTGGAGACGAGTAGATGGCAGGACCCCAGTGCCGTGATCGCTTTACCGTTATAGTCCAGGAGCTGGCAGGCTGCTGGAAGAACCTTGGGGGGCTTCTTGATGCGTTTGAAGTCTACCTGCGAGAGGAGATTGGCAGAAGCACCTGTGTCCAGCTTGAACTGGATGGAACAATGGTTGACCTGCATCACTGCTCGCCATTCGTCCTCCGAATCCACAGCGAGGATGGACTGAATGCAAGATGAGTTAGGTGTGGCATGTTCACGTGTGGTAATGATGCCCATTCGGTAGGCAGACTCCAGGCACTCGACCTCTGGATCCATTGTACTGCCAGGATCAGAAGCCTGTAATTGTCGTTGCACATTCTGGACGCGCCGTCGTCGGAATTGGGAGCGCTAGCCTCTGACTGGTGGTGCAGACCTGCACAAGGCTGCATAGTGTCCAGGCTTCCTGCAGTTTAAACATCGCCTGCCTCTTGCAGGGCAGTGTCCCTTTAAGTGGGTGTTGCCGCAGTTCAGGCACGTCATGACGTCGGTGTCATGACGCAGTGTACGTCGTCGCACATGCGGAGTTCGGTCGGCAGATGTCTGCAGCTGCGCAGTGTGGGTGTCGGCCGCTTCGTTATCCCGTTCGCATCGCGCATGCGTGGGGCTCTGGGAAAAGGGCGCGAGATGGCTGCTGTCTTCAATGCTGAGGCGCTGCATCCGGGAGATGGCCTGCACATTCTCTGCCTCATGGGAGGCAAGTTTCTCATTTTCAGCCCATTTGTATTGGGAATACCATTTTTTTGCGTGCTCATGCATTGTACATGTTTCAATTGCGACTGGCAGGTTCATCTGCCTGATTTTTTAAGAGCTGCTTTCTCAGAGGATCAGAGTGAACTCCAAACACGATTTGGTCTCTGATCATGGAGTCAGCAATATCACCAAAGTTGCAGAACAGCGCTAGCAGGCGGAGGTTAGTTAAGAAGGAGTTGAAAGATTCATCTTTGCCTTGAAGACGTTGTTTGAATATGTAGCGCTCGAAGATTTCATTGGTGTCAATTTCACAGTGACTGTCGAACTTGTCCAGGATGGTCTGAAACTTTGTCTTGTCCTGGCCTTCGGTGAAGGTAAACGAGTTGAAGAGTTCGATGGCTTGATCACCCACTGTCGAGAGGAGAGGCGCAATCTTCCCGGAGGAACCCGGAGGAAACCCATGCAGACACGTGCAGACTCTGCACAGATAGCGACCCAAGCCATGAATCGAACCTGGAACGCTGGCGCTGTGAAACAACAGTGCTAACCACCGTGCTACCTAATTGTGATGGTGTTTGATGTTTGGATAACATTGTTGCATGGTCTAAAATATTTTAGTTGGGTTCTTGCAACACATTGTCATCCCGTAAAGTGAAGCTGGACTCAATGTAGGCCCTAAAAACTAAAGGTCACTATTCTAAATCAGTCACTCCATGGTTTTCAAACAAATGTCCAATAAATCAAATCCGTTTAACAGCGATCTGATCATATTGTGTGCTGACAGCTCAAATTGGCAGCTGTACAGATCCTTCCTAAGGTAACCTGGGAAAGGTTTCTCCAACATGAGGATAGGATTGGATTCCCCTCATAATGCTCTGAATTGTCAGATCTTTTGATGGTGTGGAAACCTTTTGGTGCCCAATTTAACATGGTGTGGGTGATTGCAGCGGCAGAAACTTGAACAAAGCTCTGATTTCATCACAAAACACATCAAAACCAGATGGAAAATCTGTTGACATCCCTACACACTAACTTTTTCCAACATCATCATCGACAAGCATGGGTTAGCTTCTACATGCCACCAACGACAACACATTCTACATTTCTATCATAACCACCAACAACTTGCAATGATATCAAACGTTGAAAATAAGGAAAAGTTCCAAACAACTTCACAAAGCTGTGAGAAACGGGGCCACTGAAGCACAAAGGGGGGATTAAAAGTGGTGCTCAAAGCCTTGGAAAATGGGATGCATTTTGAAAATGTTTTAACTGAGCTAATGGAATTAAGGTCAGCGAGGTTTAAAGTGGAAAATAGAATAGGGCAGCAATTTGCAGCTCTACAGAGCTACTGGGGTCGATGTTACAGGGGCTGTAGACGCTCAAAATGGCAGATGCAGTACTTCAAGCCACCTCCGCCATAGCCTGCTTAATGCCACATGCTGGTAAGGGTACTATTGCCTATGTTAAAGTCCAACAGGTTTGTTTCAAACACTAGCTTTCGGAGCACTGCTCCTTCAGCAGTGCTCCGAAAGCTAGTGTTTGAAACAAACCTGTTGGACTTTAACCTGGTGTTGTAAGACTTCTTACTGTGCTCACCCCAGTCTAACGCCGGCATCTCCACATCATTGCCTATGTGGGGATGTATGTCTCGGAAGCTTTGACAATGGACAGGTTATAATATCAAATAGCCTCTGATACTGAATTGACATATGTTCTGCAACTTGCACCACACAGTAAAGTGAATGCCATGCACTAATAATGAGGGACTGCATTCGAGCACTCTTAAAGTGACAGCCATCCCACATCTAGGTGGGGTGCTTTTGATTTTCTTTTGTACTTGCAAAGTTTGTAGAAATACCGGTGGTGTATATTTGGAGGAGTTTTAATAACTCGTTAGTTGGAAGGAAGCGTTGCTACATATTGGCAGAGAGGTCAGAGGAGTTTTGGAACACAGGCTGCTGGTTATGCAATCTCTCTTCATCTTGTAACATGACAGGGCCATGGAGTGGTGGCTGCCGAGAAAGGAAGCTGACTGCGAGAGGGGGGAGCGCACTCAATGGCAAATAGGAATGGGCAACAAATGCTGGCTTTGCCAGCGACTACCATATCCCGTGAAATAATTTTTAAAAAGGCACTACCAAATAAGCGTCTTCCGGGCACCTTCTTACTGCACCTCAATGAGGACGGGCTTCCAATGGCCACCAAGGTCACAGTTGTTCTCATATTCTATGCACCCATAGAGAGACTGCTGATGGGTAAGTGATAGGAATGTGGTGCATTGAGCGCAGTGGGAAGTTGGTGGTATGGTGGGTAGTAGGTGCCATCTGAAGATGCATTCACTGGCTTTTATCTTTCCACATCAGGTCATTGAATTTCTTGTAGCACTGTTGCCAGGTACTCAGGGCCAAGCTCCAAGAATTGGCCCTGGTGGCTTCATGCTCCCATTCCCTCATGAGGGTGTTATTTGAGAGACCCCCCCCCCCCAACCAAACTCTGCAGAATCAGGCCTATTGACCTGCTTGAGTATTGAGTAAGGTCTCTAGCACTTCATGCAGGCACCTGAGAGTCTTCTCTCGATTATTGCTGAATGGAAGCCCTCTCTTGGTTGTTGCTTCATTTGGTATCTTTCTCTTTACAATCACTTGCAGAACACGGTTGGGTCACTCAACCCTGGAGTCTGCTTTGCCATTCAGCGATGGCAAATCAGCTACCTCAACTCCATTTATGGCATTTACTTATCTCTTGATACCCCGATCGAATGAAAATCTATCTTGTTTACCTCCGTTTTGACAGCTCCAATTGTCCTAGCAAACATAACCTTTTTTAAGGAGAAACTATCAGATTTGTACTACATTTTGTGATGTCTCATGTCATTCCCAAATGGTCAAATTCTAACTTTAAGGTTATTTTGTACCCCAGGAGTTTCCAAACTGTGGGTTATAACCTCCGAAAGGGTTACAGAAACAGCATATGGGGTTGCAAGACGCCCCCACCCCCCCTCCTCTGAGACAGCGATGCCAACTGGGGAGAGGAGACTCTGCTTCGATAACCCTGGAGTCCTTTAACCTTCGTAAATGCATTGAGGGCGAGTGCCATGCAGTCCCAGATGTCTGTGCACCAACTTAACACAGGCAGAAGCAAGCAAGTGTAACTCAGCCACTGACAGAATGCAAGGAAAACCGGGTGGTCATGTGGATGAACCTGGAAGGTGAATGGCAGCTTTAAATGTTATTATGTTTCTGCTCTTGTCGTACAGGCTCCTTATCCCTGGCTGGGGATTCTGCTCCCAGAAATCAACAAATAGTCTAAAATGGGGTTTGGATTGGAGGTCAGTGAGGGACCAGGAGGGGGGAGTGATTTTTGGAAGAGGGGCTGATTAGGCTGATTACTGCATGCATGGAGGAAGTCGGGGGTGGAGGAGAGGAGTCAATTACTATGTGGGGGTGATGGCAGTGGAAAAGGGGATGATTAGTGTGTGCTGGTGGGTGGGGAGAGGAGAGATGTTGATTACTGTGTGGATGGGGTGGGGGGAGGTGGAGGTGGATAATTACTTGATGTTTGCAGGAGGAGAGTTGATTACCCTATGTGTGTGTGTGGTGGGCAAAAAGGGGAGAAGAATTGATTGCACTGTGGTTAGATGGGTTAGAGGGGTGGCACGGTGGCACAGTGGTTACCCCTGTAGCCTCACAGTGCCAGAGAAGCGGTTTCAATTCCGAGCTCGGGTGACACTCTGTGTGGAGTTTGCACGTTCTCCCAGTTACTGGGTGGGCTTTCCCTGGAGGATTAGGCCTAGCTAGGTTGCTTTTTGAAAGGATCGGTGCAGTATCGATGGACCGAATGCCTCCTTCTGCACTGTCGGAATTCTATGACTTCACTGAGCCTTTCGTCAATGTGGAATATGGAGAGCTTGGCTGAAATCTACATGAGTACATATAGGGTGAGATACTCCGCTTGGTCCCCCTGCAGTGATGGGAGATTTGGCTGAGTGCCAACTTTTCTACCCTCACTATCAGCGGTCGCGGGGCAAACACGCAACGGAGAATCCTGACCACAGTATTTTTACAAAGTACTTTGAAAAAAACAGATTTTCACTTCATGTTACTCTGGAGAAAATTTGAATTCTGGACTTTCTCCCTATTTTTCTGATTTCATTGTCATTTATCCTGCATCATGGGAGGTGTTAACATTCAAGCGCTGTAATGAATGTTTTTTTCTTGTCCTTGAGTGTTCCAGGGACTTTTATTGTTAGTGGTAGCGTGCCATGTGCTAATTATCCATTTTATGTCCTCTCTTTAATCATGTCAGAATCGAGTGATGCCATTGCCAGGAAGTGGGTGGAGGGTGCAGGTCTTCATGGATGGATTGGAAATGCAGGAGAGGCATTTGACTCCCATTTCCGAGTTAGATTATTTTCCTTTCCTCATTATTGAGGAAGTTGCTGATGGTAATTACACTATTGCTGTAGGGTCAGCCCTGCGGGTCCTCGCCATTGTTGAGGAGTGTCCCCTCAGAACAACTGTGTTTGTGATTCTTTTGTTTTTTGTTATGTTGGGTTTTCTATGTTGTAGACTATGTCCTGCTTGTTACAGACAGGTCATTCATCCGAGAGAAGAACATGTTCAGTATATTCTGGTGCCTCTGCTGTTGCATGAGATGGGGGAAGGGTGTTATGGCCCGAATGTGGTGCGGAAATCTTATTCTACTTGTTTTCTGGTGGTCTACGCAATGGTGATGACTAACTTCAAACTTTGCTCTTGGAATGTATGAGGAATTCACCATCCTTTCCCTTCTTAAGACAGAGAAAGTGGACATAGGCTTGTTACAGGATGACAAGGAGCACTTACCATTAAGGCGGGATTAGGTGAGGCAGGTCTTTTTTGCTTCCTTCTTGACGAGCAGCAGGGGAGTGGCAGTTCTGATCAACAAGAATGTCCCCTTCAAGGTGGAGAAATGTGTTAAGGATAAGGGAAATGGGTATGTGATTGGCAAGGGACATGGAGAAACTGTCTCAACAATGAATGTATGTGGCCCGGCAAATTACTCCCCAAAGTTTATCACTAAGGCTTTTTCAGGCTTTGCGGAGTTGGCCTCGACTAACTCTTTTGTGGGCGAAGGCTCCTAGCAAGCAATTGCTGAAAGAGGTTAACATAGCTAGGGTGGCTCTTGATTCTTTATTGACAGCAGCAGGCCGAGAGAAGTCTATGGATCACAAAGCAAAAATGGTATGAGTTTGGGAATAACCTGAGTAAGTATTTGGCCTTTTTGACTAAGAAGAGGGTAGACTCTAGAGCAATCCCCTTTGTGTAGGACTCGGGGTAGGAGATTAATGAAAATTGAAGAGATTAACTGGGAATTTAGGGATTTATATGCTGAATTATGTAAATCTGGGCAATCTGGTGATGTAGTGGCAAGCATGGAGTGTTTCTTCTCTTCCCTCGAGCTCCATGTGGTTTTGGAGGATCAGCACTTGGCTCCTATCATTAAGCATGAAGTGGCTCTGGCCATTAAGGAGCTTCAGGTCCGGGGCCAGATGGTTTTGGGTGTGAATTTTACAGGGAGTTCAATGATCTGTTAATAGAGCCATTGGTGCTTATGTGTTGTCACTCCTTTGAGGCACGTCTGCTGCCACCGACTCTTCGGGAGCCAAACATCTCCCTGATTTTGAAGACAGGCAAGGATCCAGAGGAATGTGCCTTTGCAGGCCAATCTCGATTCTGAATCTTGATTTGAAATTGTAGTCTAAAGCATGGGCAAGGCGGTTCGAGGGAATTTTACCGATTATTGTCTGGGAGGATCACACTGGGTTCATAAAGGCTAGGCTTTCCAGAAACAATGTTAGATGGTTCATGAATGTGTTCTAGGCTTTCCAGGAGCGAGCATTAGATGAGCTGGTCATCTCCTTGGATGCAGAGAAAGACTTTGATCGGTGGAATGGAATTGTCTGGTGTACACACTATGAAGATTTGGAATGGGTGAGCAATATATCAGGTGGGTTCAGGTGCTGTATCTTAGGCCCTTTGCGGCCGTACTCATGAATGGTTTTAGATCTGAGAACTTTGGCTTGCAGAGAGGGACCTGACAGGGGTGTCCCCTGTCCCCCTTGCTGTTTGCATTGGCCATATAGCTGTTTGTATAGGATATTATAACCCCTTGTTATTGGGCTGGGTTGTGGGGAAAGGCAGCATAAGATTACGCTTTATGTGGATGATGTGCTGCTGTTTGTGTCAACGCTGGGTGTCTAGGTTCCTGCCATTATTGATATGGTGGATAGGTTTAGTCCTTCTCCATTATAAGATTAATTTTACAAAATCATGCCAGTGGGAGCGTTGAGAAGCAATCCTTCCCCCTTGCCAATTTTCCTTTTAGGTGGTCCCCATTGGGGTTTAAGTACCTGGGTATTAAAATTACCCCTCTTTTAGGCAGTTACATGGGGCTAACCTTCCTCAGTTGACTGCTTCTATTTGATACGATTTGACCCGTTGGTCTTCCCTGCCAGTCTCATGGCTGGACAGGATTGCCTCGATTAAAATGAATGTTTTGCCTCGATTGCTATGTCCCTTGCAAATGTTGCCAATCTTGTTGTCAGCTGGAGTCTTAAAGGATATTAATGGAATGATCAGTTTGTTCATTTGGAATAGGAAGAAGCCTCATCTAAAGTTCGCCAAGCTGCAACTCCCAGGTTCCAAGGGGTTTCGGATGTCCCGAATATTAGGCTTTATCAATTAGCCTCTCACCTCAGATTTATAAGGGATTGAGTTAGATATAAATAAATAGATAGCCTCCATTTGGTTCGATATTGAACCCGACTTCCCATCAGGTCTTATGGACCATGGATTCGATACTTGGAGAGACAGAGGCATTTCAACACTCCTTTTTTATGTATCTGCAACTCAGAGACTTTGGGCGGGATTCTCTGACTCCCCACCAGGTCGGAGAATCCCCGGTGGGTCGCGCAAATCCCGCCCCGCCGCCCTGATGCCGGCTGCCGTATTCTGCGGTGCTGTTTTTCGTGCGGGGTTGGGTTTCCCGCCACGCCGGTCGGGGGCCGTTGGCAGCGGCCCTCACCCCCGGCGATTCTCTGGGCCCCGATGGTCCAAGCGGCCGTCCATTTTTGGCCAGTCCCGCCGGCGTGAGTTACGTATGGTCCCGCACGGCAGGACCTGGCAGGTAAGTCGGTGGGGGCAGTCCTCGGGGGGGCTTAGGGGGACCCGAGCCCAGGGTGGGGGGGGGGGGGGGGAGTGTGGCCTGGCCTGTGATCGGGGCCCACCGATTTGCCGGTGGGCTTGCCTGCTCAAAGGAGCAAGTAACAAAAATAATCTCTTCATTGGAACTTTATTGAATGTCTTTTGGAAGCTCACATGGATAACATTTGTAGCTATTCACTTATTTACCTTTTCATGATTTCCTCAAGAAAGTTAATTAGATTAGTCAGACATGACTTGCTGTCAACACAACTAAACTGGCTGCCTTTAATTAACTTATTTGTGTTCAAGAGCTATACTTAATAACGAATTCTAGCAAGTTCCCCACATTTACATTAAACAGTTAGGCCTGTAAGTTATTTGGTTTCTCTCTACCATCCTTCTGATATAAGTGACATTAACAAATTCATATCTAATAATGTATGACTTATTTAACTGTGAAAATTAATTAAGCCAAAACATTGAGTGAATCAGGTGAGTGTTCATTTGGTGACGTTATCTTCATCAGAAATTTCCAATTGTTACTGGATATTATGGTAGCAAGATCATTTGAAATCTCAAAGGTGCTTATTCTTGCAGTTTTCTGAGTTTCCCCAGGCCCAGGTAAGCATCCTGTACTCAGAGCAATGAGCTATGGCCAACAACAGGGCCAGCAAAGTTCTGGTGGTGATGGAAAAAGAGCTGGAACCCTGGGGAATAATGGCTGCTGATAGACAGAGGATCATTTGGGAGGACATGTTTCCTTTTTAAAAATTCATTCATGGGATGTGGGCATCTCTGGCAGGGCCAGCATGTATTGCCCATTCCTAATTACCCTGGAACTGAGTGGCTACGAGAAAGACCACTATTTATCCCTCATAGTGCTTCTTCCAGAGACAGGCTGGAGAAGTCTGGCAGTAAGCTCCAAGATCCCGGCATCCTCTTTCTGATGTTGACCAAACCTTAGAACTGAATTATTTTCGGTCCCTTTGAGTAAGTAAGTAAAGTCACCCTAGTCCCTGATAACTATAGGCTGCTTTCCCCTGACGGACACCACATCTCAAGTGAGGGCAAGGTTGAGAAGATGGGACCTTCAGTAATAACCTGAGCCAGTACGGGAACTCAACTGTTGGCCTCTCTCTGCATCACAAACCAGCTGTCCAGCCAACTGAGCGAAACCGGCCCCCTGCTGCTTTGAGTAATAAGAACTAGGACCAGGAGTAGGCCATCTGGCTCCTCGAGCCTGTTCCGCAATTCAATAAGATCATGGCTGATCTTTTAGTGGACTCAGCTCCACTTACCCGCCCGCTCACCGTAAACCTTAATTCCTTTACTGTTCAAAAATCTATTTATCTTTGCCTTCAAAACATTTAACGAGGTAGCCTCAACTGCTCCACTGGGTAGGAAATAGCACAGACACACAACAGATTGAGTGAAGAGGTTCCGCCTCAATTCAGCACTGTAGTACCGGTTTGTATTTCAGCACCATCAGGATTTTCGTGACTTGCAGAGATTGGCTCCTTCTGTGTGAGGGGAATCTAGAAACTAGAACCTGTCCTTTATGGTCAGTAACATCCAGCCCAGGTAAATAGTTCAGGGTCATAACAGGATGGAAAATGTTTCACCTCAATGTTTTGGTTACGATTAAGGAAATCTAACCTAAGTAATATCATCCATCCTAACCCACAGATAGATTGACACGAGGGCACTCCCAACAATTGTGGGATTTAAACAATTCAAGGAAAAAAAAAACGCCCTAAAGAGACTGTTTAGAATTTCTTTTCATGGACAAGCTGCATTAAATTCTGCTTCAAAGCACTGGCTGTAAATTTATTTGGTTTTGTTTCAACAAAATGTTCTAATTATTTTCTGATAAATTTCTGCCAAGTACATTTAATATTTTAATTGAGTTGTTATGTGTGTGCGCTTAGAAAATCAGTAACAACATTTTCACATTTGAAATTGAAAACAGAAATTATGTAATTATTGTTTGAAATAGCTACAACATGAGAAATGAAACAGAACCAGATACAAGTCCAGCTCTCGTTGTTTGGTATAAATGTTAAAACATTAAAATGTAAGAAAATGCCATGAATGTGAAAAGGGATTAAGTCGAGAATGTGGATGATGCTGATTGTATCTGCATAGTTATGTAGAGCACGCAACTAACTCCCTAACCGCACACAAGAAAGGGTGAGATTCTGGTAGATCCACATTGATTTGTATCTGCATATCCCAAGTTTGAATGGTGCTAGAACAGTCAGAAGTAACAGAATTCTACAGTTTAAAAAAAGAGACAGTATAATCCTCGCTAACCTTCTCTTTAACCTCTTAAAACCAGCTTAATTCCTGACATGCTTATGGCCTTAAGTATGGATACTCAGTGTTTTTTCTGGGTTCAGTACTATAGTCTCCCTTGTGCTACAATGGGATATGCGTAATTCTATAACTTTGACTAATGTCTCTGATCCCTGGATTTGAAAGGCTTTATTTAGGCTGTCTCAAAAAACACACAAATTCACAGACAATTCAACAGACCGAACTGTGGTTACTTTTGACACAAAGGTTGTTTCATAATATCAGTTCCATACTGAAGTGCAGACAGGCAGTGATTGACATACAGGACGACCAATAAGCACACAACACAGTGCAGCCAATCACCAGACAGGACACCACCACTATAAAGCCAGAGGGCACTAGGTTTCCCGCTCTCTCGGGACCCAGCCACTGGGACAGTCAGAGTCCACGAGCTAGCCAGTGCAAACACCATGCGGTAGCTAGTAAGTCTGGTCAGGTTACTACAAGGTCTCCAGTCAGTTCAGTATAGTGTTGACTCACAGCTGAACATGTGTATCAGTTCTATCGTTGAATAAAACAGTGTTGGATTTTCTCCAGTGTTAGACGTCTGCTTCTAGCTTCCCTGCATCAAGTGCAGTCCACATCGAACCAGTCAGCCTAACATATCATGGTACAGGAGTGATACTGATATTGATGGACCTACCTCGAGTGAATCAGCATCGACCAGCAAGCAGCCATCCGGTGAAATGGAAAACATCCAGCCTCCTCGCAGCTCCGCATCTCCGGCAACCTCGGCGCCATCCAGCCTCCTACGCAGCTCCGCATCTCCGGCAACCTCGGCGCCAATTAGAAGAACATCAAGCAAAAGTTCCTCTTGTACATCGAGGCCTCCGACCTCGAAGCCACATCGGATGCCACGACTGAGTGGACGGCGATGCTGACAACCCAACTGCGCAGGTGCGTACGTCAACTGACCGCACTGCGCATGCGCGATGGCGCACGGAACGCGCTGACGCCGGTGTCATGACGTGTCCGAATTGTGGCCCCGCCCATTTAAAGCGGCAATGTCCGGCAAAAGGATGCTGGTGTCTACAGTGTGGCAAGCTTGGCCACTACGCAGCCCTTTGTAGATCTGCTGCACCGCTCAGCAGCCAGCGATCCCAGCTGCGGCGCAGAAGTGTCCGCTCAATACAGCAAGGCATGTCAGATTCCGATCCAGACGGCCCAACAGACCCTGATGCTGAGTGCCTCAAGTCCCCGCACCGGGTGGGCATCATAACTACACATGCGCTGCCTTCCACCACAACGGCGCAACGCCTATCAATCCTCAGTGTGGATCCCGACGACGAGTGGTGTGCTGTCCTCACATTGAACAAGGCTCGCATCCGGTTCAAACTGGACACCGGCGCATCGGTGAACCTCATCTCAAAATCCGACCTCGACACGATCCGCGCCAAACCAAGCATTCTTCCACCGGCCTGCCAGCTCCTTGACTACAATGGCAACGCCATAGCTGCCAGTGGCTCGTGTCAACTAGCGGTATCCATCAAGGCGACGCTGCAGTTTGAAATCATCGGGCATGACAGAGCATCCCTGCTCGGTGCTCGTGCCTGCAAGCGCCTGAACCTGGTTCAGCGAGTCCACACCATGTCACCATCACCGGCAACGGCCTCGCCTGATGGTAACTTGCAAGCCGACATAGATGACATTATCATGCAGTACCACAGCGTATTCGATGGGATGGGTATGCTCCCATACCGATATAAAATCCTGCTCAAGCCAAACGCCAGCCCTGTAATTCATGCACCACGCCAGGTGCCGGCACCCCTCAAGGATCATCTGAAGAAGTAATTACAGGACCTCCAAGACCAGGGCATCATATCGAAGGTCACAGAGCCCACAGACTGGGTCAACTCCATGGTCTGCGTTAAGAAGCCGTCAGGGGAGCTTCGCATTTGCATTGACCCGAAGAATTTAAACCGCAACATCATGCGGGAGCATTCCCCGATACCAAAACGTGAAGAGTTGACCAGTGAAATGGCTAATGCCAAATTGTTTACTAAGCTGGACGCCTCCAAGGGTTTTTGGCAAATACAGCTCGACGCGTCCAGTCGCAATCTGTGCACATTCAACACACCGTTCGGTCGCTACTGCTACAACCGGATGCCCTTTGGTATCATATCTGCCTCCAAAGTATTTCACTGCATCATGGTGCAGATGATGGAGGGCATCGAGGGGGTGCGAGTATACGTTGACGATGTAATTATCTGGTCCACAACGCCCCAGGAACACATCGCTCGCCTCAAGCAGGTATTCCAGAGAATTCATGAAAATGGTCTCCAGCTCAACAGGGCCAAATGCTCATTTGGTCAATCAGATATTAAGTTCCTAGGTAACCACATCTCGCGGCAGGGCGTGCGGCCAGATGCCGACAAGGTCTCGGCAATCAACGCCATGAAGACCCCGGGGGACATGAAGGCGGTCCTCCGCTCCCTCGGGATGGTCAACTTCCTCGGGAAATTCATTCCCAATTTGACATCCCACACCACGGCCCTCCGCCATCTCGTCAAGAAGTCGACAGAATTCCACTGGCTGCTCACGCATGAAGAGGAATGGCGTGAGCTGAAAACAAAGCTCACCACAGCCCTGGTTCTAGCGTTCTTCGACCCAACCAAGGAAACCAAGATATCAACTGATGCAAGCCAGGACGGCATTGGGGCGGAGCTCCTTCAGTGAGATGACTCCTCGTCCTGGGCTCCAGTGGCGTATGCCTCCAGGGCCATGATGCCACTGAGCAACGGTACGCTCAGATTGAGAAGGAGTGTCTGGGTCTCCTGACAGGGATAGTCAAGTTTCACGACTACGTTTATGGCCTGCCAAAATTCACGGTAGAAACGGACCACAGGCCTCTAGTCCACATAATCCAGAAGGATTTAAATGACATGACACCTCGGTTATAGCGAATGCTTCTTAAGCTGCACCGCTACGACTTCAAACTTGTCTATACGCCAGGCAAAGAGCTGATTGTTGCAGATTTTGCACATTCCTACAACTTCCAGCAGAGGGCAGTAAAGCAGAGCTGCTGATTGGCTGTTGCGGGGGAAATTTGCATACCACCGTTGTGGTCACCCTAACTTGAAGGTGGTTTGTGGAGGAGCTGTTGTCAAGTGACACTTAAACCCGAAACACTTCTTCAGTGTTTCCCTCCCTACCCCCTCCTCTAACAAAAAATAACAACAACGGCTGTAAAGATCAAGAGGAAGGCTCGAGGGCAGGTAGAAGTAGAAAGAAGTTGAACCGTGGCATCACAGCCTGCATGCAAGGGATTGGCTGGTCACTGGTAAGTAGTTTTTCTTTTCTTTTCCCGCAGGTGTTATCGTGCAGGACGCAGAGGTTGCTGCGTGAGTGCTTGCTGAGAAGGGGAGTGAATAACAGGTAAGCTCTTTCTTTCTTTTTCTTTTCTTTACGCAGAGGGGATGGCAGGGAAGGTAGTGCAATGTTCCTCCTGCAGAATGTTTGAGGTGAGGGACACCGTCAGTGTCCCTGCTGATTTCATCTGTGGGAAGTGCACCCATCTCTAGCTCCTCAGAAACCGCGTGAGGGAGCTGGAGCTGGATGAACTTCGGATCATTCGGGAGGCAGAGGTGGTCATAGATAGAAGCTTCAGGGATGTAGTTACTCCAAAGAATAAAGATAGATGGGTGACGGTGAGAGGGGCTGGGAGGAAGCTGTCAGTACAGGGATCCCCTGTGGTCGTTCCCCTTAGTAATAAGTATACCAATTTGGATACTGTTGGGGGGGGGGGGGACTTACCAGGGGTAATCCATGGGGTAAAGGTCTCTGGCACAGAGTCTGTCCCTGTTGCTCAGACGAGAAGGGGGAGAGGAGTAGAGCATTAGTCATTGGAGTCTCCATTGTTAGGGGGATAGATAGGAGATACTGTGGGAATGAGAGAGACTCGCAGTTGGTGTGTTGCCTCCCAAGTGCCAGGGTGCGTGATGTCTCGGATTATGTTTTCGGGATCCTTAAGGGGGAGGGGGAGCAGCCCCAAGTCGTGGCCCACATAGGTGCCAATGACATAGGTAAGAAAAGGGATAGGGATGTAAGGCAGGAATTCAGGGAGCTAGGGTGGAAACTTAGATCTAGGACAAACAGAGTTATTATCTCTGGGTTGTTACCCATGCCACGTGATAGCGAGACGAGGAATAGGGAAAGAGAGGAGTTGAACATGTGGCTACAGGTATGGTTCAGGAGGGAGGGTTTCAGATTTCTGGATAATTGGGGCTCATTCTGGGGTCGGTGGGACCTCTACAAACGGGTTGGCCTACACCTGGACCAGTGGGGTACCAATATACTGGGGGGGAAATTTGCTAATGCTCTTTGGGAGGGTTTAAACTAGTTTGGCAGGGGCTTGGGAACCTGAATTGTAGCTCCAGTATACAGGAGGTTGAGAGTAGTGAGGCCATGAGTAAGGTTTCAAAGTTGCAGGAGTGTACCGGCAGACAGGAAGGTGGTTTAAAGTGTGTCTTCTTCAATGCCAGGAGCATCCAGAATAAGGTGGGTGAACTTGTGGCATGGGTTGGTGCCTGGGCCTTCGATGTTGTGGCCATTTCGGAGACATGGATAGGAATGGTTGTTGCAGGTGCTGGGGTTTAGTTTTCAGTAAGCTCAGGGAAGGTGGTAAAAGAGGGGGAGGGGTGGCATTGTTAGTCAAGGACAGTATTACGGTGGCAGAAAGGACGTTTGATGAGGACTCGTCTACTTAGGTAGTACGGGCTGAGGTTAGAAACAGGAAAGGAGAGGTCACCCTGTTAGGGGCTTTCTATAGGCCTCCGGAAAGTTTCAGAGATGTAGAGGAAAGGATTGCAAAGATGATTCTGGATAGGAGCGAAAGCAACAGGGTAGTTGTGAAGGGGGACTTTAACTTTCCAAATACTGACTGGAACCGCTACAGTTCGAGTACTTTAGATGGGTCCGTTTTGGTCCAATGTGTGCAGGAGGGTTTCCTGACACAGTATGTAGATAGGCCAACGAGAGACGAGGCCATATTGGATTTGATACTGGGTAATGAACCAGGACAGGTGTTAGATTTGGAGATAGGTGAGCACTTTGGTGATAGTGACCACAATTCGATTACGTTTACTTTAGTGATGGAAAGAGATAGGTATATATCGCAGGGCAAGAGTTATATCTGGGGGAAAGGCAATTATGATGCGATGAGGCAAGACTTAGGATGCATCGGATGGAGAGGAAAACTGCAGGGGATGGGCACAATGGAAATGTGGAGCTTGTTCAAGGAACAGCTATTGCGTGTCTTTGATAAGTATGTACCTGTCAGGCAGGGAGGAAGTGGTCGAGCAAGGGAACCGTGGTTTACTAAGGCAGTCAAAACATTTGTCAAGAGGAAGACGGAGGTTTATGTAAAGATGAGACATGAAGGTTCAGTTAGGGAGGGTTTCAGATTTACAAGTTAGCTAGGAAAGACCTAAAGAGAGAGCTAAGAAGAGCCAGGAGGGGACATGAGAAGTCTTTGGCAGGTAGGATCAAGGATAACCCCAAATCTTTCTATAGATATGTCAGGAATAAAAGAATGACTGGGGTAAGAGTAGGGCTAGTCAAGGACAGTAGTGGGAAGTTGTGCTTGGAGTCCGAGGAGATAGGAGAGGTGCTAAATGAATATTTTTCATCAGTATTCACACAGGAAAAAGACAATGTTGTCGAGGAGAACACTGAGATTCAGGCTACTAGACTAGAAAGGCTTGAGGTTCATAAAGAGGAGGTGTTAGCAATTCTGGAAAGTGTAAAAACAGATAAGTCCCCTGGGCTAGATGGGATTTATCCTAGGATTCTCTGGGAAGCTAGGGTGGAGATTGCTGAGTCTTTGGCTTTGATCTTTAAGCCATCTTTGTCTACAGGAATAGTGCCAGAAGACTGGAGGATAGCAAATGTTGTCCCCTTGTTCAAGAAGGGGAGTAGAGACAACCCCGGTAACTATAGACCAGTGAGCCTTACTTCTGTTGTGGGCAAAATCTTGGAGAGTTTATAAGAGATAGGGTGTATAATCATCTGGAAAGGAATAATTTGATTAGAGATAGTCAACACGGTTTTGTGAAGGGTAGGTTGTGCCTCACAAACTTTATTGCGTTCTTTGAGAAGGTGACCAAACAGGTGGATGAGTGTAAAGCAGTTGATGTGGTGTATATGGACTTCAGTAAAGCGTTTGATAAGGTTCCCCACGGTAGGCTACTGCAGAAAATACGGAGGCATGGGATTCAGGGAGATTTAGCAGTTTGGATCAGAAATTGGCTAGCTGGAAGAAGACAAAGGGTGGTGGTTGACGGGAAGTGTTCAGACTGGAGTCCAGTTACTAGTGGTGTACCACAAGGATCTGTTTTGGGGCCACTGCTGTTTGTCATTTTTATAAATGACATGGAGGAGGACGTAGAAGGATGGGTGAGTAAATTTGCAGATGACACTGAAGTCGGTGGAGTTGTGGACAGTGCGGAAGGATGTTACAAGTTACAGAGGGACATAGATAAGCTGCAGTGCTGGGCTGAGAGGTGGCAAATGGAGTTTAATGCAGAAAAGTGTGAGGTGATTCATTTTGGAAGGAATAACAGGAAGACAGAGTACTGGGCTAATGGTAAGATTCTTGTCAGTGTGGATGAGCAGAGAGATCTCGGTGTCCATGTACATAGATCCCTGAAAGTTGCCACCCAGGTTGAGAGGGTTGTTAAAAAGGCCTACGGTGTGTTAGCTTTTATTGGTAGAGGGATTGCGTTTCGGAGCCATGAGGTCATGTTGCAGCTGTACAAAACTCTGGTGCGGCCACATTTGGAGTATTGCGTGCAATTCTGGTCACCGCATTATAGGAAGGATGTGGAAGCATTGGAAAGGGTGCAGAGGAGATTTACCAGGATGTTGCCTGATATGGAGGGAAGATCTTATGACGAAAGGCTGAGGGACTTGAGGCTGTTTTCGTTAGAGAGAAGAAGGTTAAGAGGTGACTTAATTGAGGCATACAAGATGATCAGAGGATTGGATAGGGTGGACAGTGAGAGCCTTCTTCCTTGGATGGTGATGTCTAGCACGAGGGGACATAGCTTTAAATTGCAGGGAGATAGTTATAGGACAGAGGTCAGAGGTAGGTTCTTTACTCAGAGAGTAGTAAGGGCGTGGAATGCCCTGCCTACAACAGTAGTGGACTCACCAACACTAAGGGCATTAAATGGTCATTGGATAGACATATGGACGATAAGGGAATAGTGTAGATGGGCTTTAGAGTGGTTTCACAGGTAGGCGCAACATCGAGGGCCGAAGGGCCTGTACTGCGCTGTAATGTTCTATGTTCTATGATCTATATAACCTCCAGTCCCCACTACCCGCAGTCAAACGGGAAGGCTGAGAAAGGGGTCCATATTGTAAAGCGGTTGCTGTGCAAAGCTGCAGACTCAGGCTCCGACTTCAACCTGGCGATGCTGGCATTCAGGGCAACCCCACTGTCCACTGGATTGTCTCCAGCGCAGATGCTCATGAATCGCACTCTGAGGACCACAGTTCCAGCCATCCACGTTCCAGACCTTGACCACCTCACTGTCTTACAAAAAATGCAGCAGTCACGGGCCCAACAAAAAGCCACATACGAAGCTCATGCCGTGGATCTACCCGAGCTGGCCCCCAATGATCATGTTTGTGTCCAGTTGCCTGAGGGCGGCTGGTCAGCCACAGCTGTTGTGATCAAACAAGTGGCCCCAAGATCGTTCCTTGTCCGCATGGCTGATGGCTCCCTGCTACGGCGCAACAGACGGGCACTGCGAAGAGTTCCACGCCCGCTACCTGACCGACTTGCCCCTCCGCCTACGATGCATCCTCCGGACGTACCCTACCACGAGGCCACCGATCTACCAGCAATGCTGCCGGCCCATGCCACCACCATGATGGCAGCGATCCCGCCTATTCAAGTGCAGGCGGCTCCTGATCCACCTCTGCGACGATCGACAAGAATTCGTCACCCACCACAAACACTAAATCGATAGACTGAACTCTTGTACATTTTGTGACTTCATCGCTTTAACCTCTGTAAATATTGTTTTGTTTGCCACGTATCTGCACTATCGACACCTTCCTATGTATATACGTTCATCTAGACACCTTTTGTATATAGTCAGGCACAAATATATAAAAACGCTCACACACCCTAGTATTTATTTATCTAAAAAGAAAGGGGGGAGATGTCATAATATCTACTCATGCATATACTGAAGTGCAGACAGGCAGTGATTAACATACAGGACGACCAATAAGCACACAACACAGTGCAGCCAATCACCAGCCAATCTCCGTCGAACCCAGCAGCACCAGGAAGATGCCAGTGGCTGCTGCTGGGATTGCTGGAGCAAAAAGGACCCCAAAACGTGGATCCACAAGGCAGGTAAATCCGGGATCTTGGGGCAGGAGGGTTTGGATAGGTTAGGGAGGGGAGCATGGGATGGAAGAGTGTGGCTTTAAGGGAAGCGTTGGGTAGGAAGTGTGGTGTTGGGTGCTCTGGTGCACAGATGAGCCAACACAGTTGTATGTGGTACAACTCTATTTTATTTTAACTCTTATAATACAGTTTGTTCTGGATACTCTGCACGTGCTGTCTCCCTGAGTGTGTCGTGTAGTAGGTCTGTCCTGGTCCTCCTCTGCAGCTAATACTGACCACCGGGGGTCGTGTCTGTGCTTTTATATCTTTCTGTCATTGGTTGTGGTGTTGTGTGTTCTGATTTGTCTGTTGGTGTGTCTATCATGATGTGTGTGTTTGAATATCATGACATCCCCCCTTTTTACAAAGATATGTGCCTACGTGGTTATAAATATAATTGTGTCGTGAGTGCATCTAAGAGTGTGTGTGTGTGTGTTGTGTACAGCGTGTGTATATGACGTAACTATTTACATGGGGCGATGTCGGGTGCGTCACACTAACAAGGTTGTACCATAAAAAAACATGGATGCGAGAAAAAAAAAAAAACTTGAACAGTGGTCCAAAATCAAACAGTCAGACGATATCTGGAACAATAAACAACAACAGGTTATAATACAGAAGTGTTTGACTTTTTGAACGTATGAACAGCGTTATAAGTCCAGTCTAATGGGTGACCGCCTCAAGAATGGGCTGGTCCTCAAGCCGGTTCAGCTGTGGAGATTTGGGGTCACACTGGTTCACCTTGGACTGTTGGAGGTGATGCTGTTGCCGAAGTCTCTACTTTACCATTTGTTGTACTTCGTGCAGTGCTTGGTTTTTTTCATTCGTGCAAATATAACATTCAACATCTTTGTTAGTGTTGCCTTGGCTGTGGTTTGGTTCTGGTGGCGATGGAAGGGGCATGATCCGTGGCATTTCCACGAAGTCATCCTTGGGAACCAGTGGAGGATCCGGCGTGTGCGTACGGTTCAGTTGCGAGCGTGGAAGGCGGCGCAAAGCTCGCTGATTGCGCCTACGCACCAATCCATCCGCCCTGCATGCCAGGAACAAGGTGGAGTCTTTTTTCTTTTTATGTTTGTGGTGGACGGCATCTTGTAGCCGATGGGTCATTGCCATCGAAGTAGCACCATCACTAATATCATGCAAGGCGATGACTGTGCCAGATGTGGAAGTTGGCCGAGACCGTGCACGCTGGTTCCGGCCACCTGCTGTGCCGGAAGGGCGACTCCGCAGAGAAACGTCGAAGCATGTCGCCTTGGAGAGAGAATTGTTGCTCGCATCAACGTCTGGCGATGGCGCGAATTGGTGTGTCCATCTTGGACCGCCGGTGCTGGTTGCCACTGCCGACCCAGTGGGACTGCCACGCGATCCAGTCCCTGTCGCCGTGGCATCCGCCGTCACCCTGAGCGTGCCATCACCGAGGCCGCGACACCGCCCGTCCGGAGCAAGGTCTGGCATGCGCGAATCAGAGTCGGCGCTTGGCTGCTCCGCATCTGGAGTCCGGTCTGCCTTCCGTCGATGCCCCCCGTCCGGAGTCCCAACAGGTTCACTGGAGGCAGCCGAGATTCCCTGAAGCTGCACTTCTGGAGTCGGAACATGCAGGAATGCACCAACCAGTGGAGAGGCTCGAGCCATCGAGGGTGGAAGCGGTGCGCCGCCACCGCAGTCGTCAGTGGTCTCACCGTGATCGTCGAGTGCCTCAGTACGCACTAAGCAAGGTCTGTCACCTTGCACCTTTTGCATGGGAAGTGGGATGCTGTCGTCACTCGTCTCACATCCCGTGGATAGATCCTCATTAGCAGCTTGCTGTTCACTAGGGTTGGGTAAATTGTCAGAGTTTTCATCTGGTGGTGCACACCATGTCGGTGGACTGTCATTGTCTTGCCGTTGTCCTTCATTTGGGCTTTTCTTCTTTGGAATTTTAAATCTTCCCCCAGACATTGCAGAACCTTGTTTATTACCCCCAAATTCTCCCATATGTATGGTCTCGAATATAGGATCCAATGTTTCTATCGACATTGTACTATTTTCCAAAGAACATTCCATTTCACTTTTCTTCTCAGGTACCTCATATGTATCTTTGTCTAATGTACATGCCTTCATGGTCTCTGGGTCTGATTTTGCTGGGACTGGCATGGTCACAGTCTCTCTTTTACTGTTCTCAATTGTCCACATTATACTCCCCATACATAACTGCTTAATCACTGGGGTTAGTGTGGTACAATGGATAATCGGGTCGACCTTATCTGCATCTTCACCATTAGTGGAAAGCACACTTGGTTCACGTGAAACTGCTGTGGGTTTTAAATTCGTTATCTGGCTACTCGATGTCGGTGTCCTCAGGATTCTTGCTCCAATGTTCTGCTCATTTATCAGTGGAGTGTGCAGAGGTTCAATGCAATTAATGTTCCCCTCAAGGTTTGAAGAGTCATTACTGACTAACTGCTGGTCTCCGAAGTTGGGACTTTGCGGCGTTGTGTTGAAGGGAGACATTTGTCCCTGCTGTAGATATGATTCAGGTTGTGTTATTTCCATTACCTGAGGATCAATGTCTTGTCCATTTTCTCGATCCGTACTAAAACACTGGCAATTCTCAGTCTGCTCCTTGCAAGTTAAACATTCAATTAATTTCTTTAGCAAATCCTCAGCATCCTTCTGTGGCCGTGCAGCATTATTAATCTCTGTTCGGCTATAATGATCCTGAAGGTCAGCGCATAAACCTTTTTTCTTCGGGCTTGGACGAGGCGATTCCTTTGGCTTGTCTTCAGTTGGGCTTGAACAGTCTTCAGCGCTGTGCCCTTCATTGTAGCATGAGAGACCGTCATGGTCATGCTGCTGTGTAGTGGAGCATGGTAGGCTGTTATAGCCTTCTTGCTGTTCACGTGAGCATGGCAGACTTGCATCATCTGCCGCTGGTTGGTCAGGAGAGGTTGCTAGACCCTCATGGTCTTGTTCCTGCAAGGACTGCACATTGGAGTCTTGCGTTGCTTCTATCGTGGAGGCTGTCCACGAGCTCTCTGTGGAGGCTTGTGACACTGGAGTCACTTCTTGTTCGTGCAAGGACTGCGCTCTGGAGTCTTGCGTTGCTTCTATCGTGGAGGCTGTCCACGAGCTCTCTGTGGAGGCTTGTGACACTGGAGTCACTTCTTGTTCGTGCAAGGACTGCGCTCTGGAGTCTTGCGTTTCTGCAATTGTGGAGTCTGTCCACGAGCTTGCTGTGGAGGCTTGTGACACTGGAGTCACTTCTGGTTCATGCGAGGACTGCGCTCTGGAGTCTTGCATGTCTTCTTTCATAGAGTCGGGAACGTTGAGCGGGACGTGGACCACGCTCTGTGTGGCAGCAGGGCGCTCTCCGTGTGCTTGCAGCGCTCCCTGTCTGTTAATGTCAGGCTGCAGCATCATCCGGTAGTGATAAGTTGGGACGTCATATCTGCTGGATTGAAGATCCTCAAATCCGAAAAATGAATCCGCATCTGCGTCGGATTCAATGTGGGGGCCGCCAATGTGCAACACAAAAGGTTCGTCCGAGTCATAGTCGTATAGGACCACGGAGCTATCATTGGGCTCGCGAGGTCCGGAAACACTGTAAAGATCATCATCGAAGTATTCGAGGTCGGAATCATCGGCTTGTGCGTAGGTAACTGCTTGTCGGAGGGTTCTTCGGAGGTCAAATTCATCTCCTGGGTCAATTTGCGGCAATGTGCTGTCATTCCAGGTGAGGGAAGGTTGTTTTACAGCTTTAACAGATTTTTGTTTTTTTGATTTGGGACGTTTCCCTTTTAAATTGGATTTGGGACGTTTCCCCTTTAAATTGGTGCAGTCTGGGGTCTCTGACATCCTGACACCCTCTCTCAGGCCCGGGATTTCGGCCTCTGGGAATTCAGGCTCCGGGATCCCAGCCACGAGGTGAGTACTGCAGCTTTTCTTACCTTTACTTGCCGATTGGATTGCGTTTTCTTCACAGTACTTGGAGAATTTGTCCAGGACTGCCTGGTAATCGTACCTTTGCTGCCTCCTGAAGAACCTGAACCTTGTGAATATTTCTCTTGCCCTTGCACCGGCGATGGTGAGGAGAAATTCAATTTTTTCGCTATCATCCAGGTCTTGGAGTTCAGCTGCCACCAGGAACAATTCGAACACTTGCCGGAATCGCCGCCAGTTTTCGCAGAGATCGCCGTGGCACTGGAGCGGCTGCGGAACCGGGAGCTCTATCATTTTGCCTGGGCACTGCTGGTTGTCTCTGTACACTGAGGTATGCCGGCAGGTATCGATCCACTCCTGTACCATGTGGTGTTGGGTGCTCTGGTGCACAGATGAGCCAACACAGTTGTATGTGGTACAACTCTATTTTATTTTAACTCTTATAATACAGTTCATTCTGGATACTCTGCACGTGCTGTCTCCCTGAGTGTGTCGTGTAGTAGGTCTGTCCTGGTCCTCCTCTGCAGCTAATACTGACCACCGGGGGTCGTGTCTGTGCTTTTATATCTTTCTGTCATTGGTTGTGGTGTTGTGTGTTCTGATTTGTCTGTTGGTGTGTCTATCATGATGTGTGTGTTTGAATATCATGACAGGAAAGAAGGGTGGGGAGGGGGTTAACTTAATGGGCTGCAGGAAAGGAATAGGGCAGGTCCCGAAGAGTGACCTCCCCTTCCTACCCACCCTTTAATAACTTGTGGTAAGAAATGGCTCCCCACTCCCATCCTGCTTCCCATTCCAAATACGTCTTGGCAAGGGCAGCGTATTATCAGGATCAATTGGCGTCATAACAATTGTGGCCTCAAAACACTCAAAATGTGAAAGATGAGGAGCCATCACAGTACAATGAAAGATTGATGGGATTCATTCCGTATTTGTTGAACACCATTGAATTTTTATATCTCTATTGTCCATGGTGAGTCAAGAAATCTAATCATTTGGTATCGTGATCCTCGTTGTTTACAGTTCATCTAAATAAAAAGATTTATGTGTTTCACAAGCGGCCGAGATTGTCATATTTTAATTATGTATTTGCTGAGTTTCAGGTCCTGACTGGAACCAATATTGCCACAGTTACTTGATATGTTGTCAGCCATTTTACAAATAATTGTGAAATCAGAAAATGCTGGAAAAACTCAGCAAATCTGGCAGCATCTTAGGCCAGAGGAACGGATTTAATGTTTCGAGTCCATACGAGTCCATATGACCCTTCTTCCGAGCTCCGTTATTCAGCTGGAGCCAACTTCCTTGCTGGTGTTTTTTTCTGTATTTCCACAAAAATAAGACATATTGTAGGTGAAATTCAACTTAGACTGTGATGCAAAATTGCCCATCTTAATATTCCCACATGTCGTCAATCTTTGCATTGACTTCAATTCAAAGAAAACTCAAGGGATGGGTATAATGATCGGTTAATCCACTGCTTCTAAATTTGTGTTACCTGTTTTCTTGTGGTGTGACTGCTGAGTATCATATTGTGTTACACCATATTTGGTGTTGCGTTGGTAAGATTTTGAGACGTGTATGTTTCGACATAAGCCATTTTGTTTACTAATATGTAACTATTTACAGATCCCAGTTACTGACATGAATGGTGCTCTCTCCATGCAGGCTGTTTCCGGAGTATTCTCTCTGGGTCTATTACCATGTGACTCTTTACACTATACTGTGGGCGGTGCCATTCTACCGTTAACCCTTACTCTACCTTTTTGTTACAATGGAATGCGGGCATATAATATAACAAAATACAACATTCCCCCAATTTGAATTTTGCTCACATAACAGATAGCTTTACTTAAAATAATAGGGAAGTCAAGGATATTGAAAAGACATTCAACCACTGAAGATCACCTCTCACAGCTTGGCATTCACCTTTATTTAGGATCCTGCCCAACAGAGAATTCCAGACATTTATTACTCTTTTACAAATAAATGTCTTTCGATACAAAAACAAAATACTGGAAATCTGAATTCAAAACAGAATATGCTGGTACCTTCCAATCGTCCTCCACATGATGTAATATTGAAGTTAATAGTAATAGATCTGCTATTAGTTGTAAGTTTTTATGTTGCGGTTGGTCACTTTTCAGAGATTTGTACAATTTGTTCTGTTATTCTGTCAATTTGCTGCTCAGTGTATTCTTTATTTCATCACGTTGTGAAGGGCAATGGACTTTCTCTGAATCTGATCCTGAAGTACAATTAACTGTTCTTTTAACTGTTTATTCATGTTCACCTCTTTTCTTCTCACTCTGCATATCAGTGTATAGTTTTGTCATTGCTGATAGCTCTAACACAGCTTTTGCTGAAGGAGCATTCAACGTCTTTTCCAACTTCTCGTGTTTTTCCAGGGGCATGTATAAGTTCTGGAAAGAGTGTTTCAAGCAATGACTTCTGTGGGTGTCTTTCTTGACTACTGGTGTGCCTGGCTGTACCTCAGGTGGAGTTCTTCCAACTCAATTTGGAGATGAACATCCTCTGATTGTATTTTTGCTTTTTCTTGATCTGCCTGCTGCTGGTATTTTTCCTTGCCATTCGCTACCAGATGCTGATACAGTTCTGGAAATGTGTCCACACCTTAGAAAAGGAAATCATTTGGGACTTCTGCCTCAGGCTTCCCGTAAAGATATATTACAGGGACTTCCGGAAAGTTCTGTGCCTCTTTGGCTAGTTTGGGTTTTTTCTTTTGTCTTTTCATTGTATTGCTGGAGGTTATCAATGTATTTTTGAAGCTCCACTTGCTCCTCCACTTGCAGATTAGAATGCTCATCAAAAGCTGGTAATATTTCATCGAAGCTGGTGGAGGACTCATCACTGCACTGCATTAGGATTGCATCATCAGGAAGTTCACTAAGTGAGGTTGTGGTTATACACCCAGCCTGAAAAATTGTAAGATCTTTTACAGCATTGCAGTTATGTCCTTTGGATGATAACATATGCTGCTCATACTTTTGCAACCTCTGACATTGTTCGGGTGATGGTCTCCTCTTTGTACCTTAAGATATGAGGATCTCCCAGTGATCACTCATTGCCTGGAACAGGACTCACACGAGTCATCATCAAACTGGGTGGTTATTCTTAGTCTGGGCCTCTCAACAACTGATTCCTCCTTTCTCTCTGCTATATAGTGGACTTATGGCCTCTGTAGGGAGACAAAAAGAGTTAAAGGGTAGAATTTGAGACTTTCCCAAACACTTGTTATTCATAAAGGAAATGGAACAGATGTGCTTAACTGTTCTTTTCTCCCCAACAAATTGCTGAATACATTGCTGGCATAATAGTCACAAAAATTTAAAAACAAAAAATGGTAAAGTGTCAGGTCTGGTGAGAAAAACAGTGCATTGGCGGGATTTCTCACTGAGTTTTGAGTCTCTTCGACAACATTTTTTTCCCACTAATTTGCTCGCTTCGGGAAAGCTTAATCAGCTGGAGCTCCATATGAATGTTTCCCCAGCATTTGTTACAGATCCATTGGCAGTGAGATAGTAGCCAGGAAACCTTCTTCAAGATTCTTGGAGGATTGTTGTATGGCATTAAAAGAAGCGTGAAGTCCTGTACCCACACTTCAGGAATCGACCCACCAGGAAGGGAGGCTATTGCAGCATTACTGAGTGCCCGTTCACTCGAGGAGAACGAGGCAGCAGAGCCAGAAGAATGACCATCCTCACGCCCTCTGAAAACCACTGATCCGAGAAACTCAGAGGGTGATTTCTCGGACAACCCTTAGAAGAGGCTTCACATTCGTCACCCGCACCCGCCCCCAGCACAGATCACACCTCAGTGAGATCAACTAGTATGCAGGCTTCTGGGTCGTTCACTGGTGAGCAGCTCACAGCTAATGATCCACAGTATGCAGAGGCAGGGACATCCCAGGGATCTGGCACTCGGAGGGATGCTGGAGCCCAGGACTCTGCTTAATCCCTGGACAAAGACATGCGCCATGGTCCGGTCATCCCAGAGCTGATGGAACTGCAGAGGAAGAGTCATGAGATTCAAGAAGGGTTAACAGCAGGGAAGCATGGTGGCGCAGTGGTTAGCACTGCTGCCTCACGGCGCCGAGGCCCCAGGTTCGATCCCGGCTCTGGGTCACTGTCCGTGTGGAGTTTGCACATTCTCCCTGTGTTTGCGTGGGTTTCACCCCCGCAACCCAAAGATGTGCAGGTTAGGTGGATTGGTCACGCTAAATTGCCCCTTAATTACATGACTGCTTAGAGACAGTGGACTGGTCCATATTTAAGAACTCAGCGACCAACTTAAATGAGTATGCCACCACCATCACAGACTTCATCAGCAAATGTGTGGACGACTGCGTACCAAAGAAAGCAGTACGTGCGTTCCCCAACCGGAAACCATGGTTCAATCGCGAGATTGACTCCCGACTGAAGTACAGATCTGAGGCGTTGAAGGCAGACGACCCTGACCTATACAAGAAATCCAGGTACGACCTCCGCAAAGCCATCCGGAATGCCAAGAGAGAATATCAAACCAAGCTAGAATCACAGACAGACTCTCGGCGGTTGTGGCAAGGACTAAACAACATAACGGGCTACAAAAGCGAAGCCGAACAGTATCTCTGGCAGCAGCGCACCCCTCCCCGATGAACTCAATGCATTCTATGCTCGGTTCGAGCAGGTAACCAACAATCCGCTGGCGAGTGCCCCAGCAGCCCATAATTCACCCATACCCACCATCACAGCTTCCGAAGTCAGATTGGCCTTCCTGAAAGTGAACCCTCAGAAGGCGACGGGCCCAGACGGGATCCCTGGTCATGCATTCAGAGCCTGCGCACTAGCTGGCAGAGGTATTCACGGACATCTTCAACCTGTCCCTACTCCACCTGCTTCAAGAAGATCACACCGGTACCAAAGAAGAACCAGGCAACGTGCCTCAATGACTACCGACCAGTAGCCCTGACTTCAGTCATAATGAAGTGCTTCGAGAGGTTGATCATGAAGCGCATCACCTCCATACTCCCAGAACGCCTTGATCCACTGCAATTCGCATACCGCTGCAACCGGTCTACATCAGACATCATTTCCCTGGCCCTACACTCATCCCTAGAGCATCTCGAAAACAAGGACTCCTACATTAGACTCCTATTTATTGACTACAGCTCCGCCTTCAACACTATAATCCCAGCCAAGCTCATATCAAAGCTCCAAAACCTAGGAGTTGGCTCCCCACTCTGCAACTGGATCCTCGATTTTCTGACCAACAGACCACAATCAGTAAGAATGAACAACAACACCTCCTCCACAATAGTCCTCAACACCGGCGCCCCGCATGGCTGCGTACTTAGCCCCCTACTCTACTCCATGTACACACACGACAGCGTGGCAAAACATGGTTCCAATTCCATCTACAAGTTTGCTGACAATACGACCATAGTGGGCCGGGTCTCGAATAACGATGAGTCCGAATACAGGAGGGAGATAGAGAACCTAGTGGAGTGGTATAGCGACAACAATCTCTCCCTCAATGCCAGCAAAACTAAAGAGCTGGTAATTGACTTCAGGAAGCAAAGTACTGTACACACCCCTGTCAGCATCAACGGGGCCGAGGTGGAGATGGTTAGCAGTTTCAAATTCCTAGGGGTGCACATCTCCAAAGATCTATCCTGGTCCACCCACATCGACGCTACCACCAAGAAAGCACACAGCGCCTATACTTCCTCAGGAAACTAAGGAAATTCGGCATGTCCACATTGACTCTTACCAACTTTTACAGATGCACCATAGAAAGCATCCTATTGGGCTGCATCACAGCCTGGCATGGCAACTGCTCGGCCCAGGACCGCAAGAAACTTCAGAGAGCCGTGAACACCGCCCAGTCCATCACACAACTTCTTCCATTGGGCAGGAGATACAGAAGTCTGAGAACACGCACGAACAGACTCAAAAACAGCTTCTTCCCCACTGTCACCGGACTCCTAAATGACCCTCTTGTGGACTGACTTCATTAACACTACACCCTGTATGCTTCATCCGATGCCAGTGCTTATGTAGTTACATTGTATATGTTGTGTTGCCCTATTATGTATTTTCTTTTATTCCCTTTTCTTCTCATGTACTTAATGATATGTTGAGCTGCTCGCAGAAAAATACTTTTCACTGTACCTCGGTACACGTGACAATAAACAAATCCAATCCAATCCAATCCAAAAAAAATGAATTGGGTACTCTAAATATATTTTAAAAAAAGAAGGGATGACAGCATCCCTCCTCGGACTGCAAGGCAGACTGGAGGAGTCCATTCACCTTCTGTCTGAGGAGATGGTGCCATCACTCCAACCCAACAAGTCCAACACTGCGAGGGCAGCATCCGCAGTGGAGACTTTGGTGCAGGAGGTGCAATCCATGACCACAGTCAAGGAGGCCAAGGTCTATGATGCCACAGGAACGATCCCTGTCCTCGCCAGTGAGCTCTGGTTCACTGATATCCTTTACGGAAGGAAATCTGTCCTCCATACCTGGTCTGGCCCACATGTGACTCCAGTTCCACAGCAGTGGATGACTCTTAAATGTCCTCTGGAACTACGCAGTTACTACTCAGTAGTATCAAACCGTTAAAAACAAGCAAATAAGGAAAGAAAGAAAGTTGGTGGACCAAGCGTCAATGACATAGGCAGTGAAAAGGACAACGGCAAAATCAGCCATTTAAACCCCGCAAAGTCCGCTTCACTAACATCTGGGAGCTTGTTGAGAGCTGTCTCACAGACTCGTCAAGCAACAACCCAACAACATCACCATCCCTGGTGGCGGCCAAGTGATATGCATTTGGGATGGGGTTGCCCTGGAATTCTCAATATTGACTGCAAACCCATGAAGTTCCATGGCACTTGGTCAAGAACGGACAAGGAAACTTCCTGCCGATTAACATGAGCCACCCCTCACTGTTGATGAATCACTACTCCTCCATGTTAAACATGATTTGGAGGAGACACTGAGGGTCTCAAAGGTTCAGAATGTACTCTGAGTGGGGGGAAATTTAATGATCATCACCAATAGTGGCTTGAGAGCACAATTACTGACCAAACTGGCCAAGGTCTAAGGACGCAGATGCTAGACCTGATCTGCAGGACCTGGTGAGGTAACCAACAAGAGGGGAAAACATATTTGACATTAACCTCACCAACCTTCTTGTCGCAGATGCCCATGACAGTTTCGGTATGAGTGACCACTTGTCCTTGTGACTTTACACCTTCACATTGAGAATATCCTCCATCATGATGTGTGGCACTACCAACATGCTAAATGGGATAGACTTCGAACAGATCTAGCAACTCAAGACCAGGAATCCATGAGGTACTGTGGGCCATCAGCAGCAGCAGAATTGTTCTCAGCCACAACCTATAACCTCACAGCCTGGCATATCCCTCACACTACCATTACCACCAAGCCAAGAGGTCAAGCCTGGTTCAGTGACGAGTGCAAGTGAGCATGCCAGGAGCAACACCAGGCATACCGAAAAATGAGGTGTCAACCTGGTGATGCTACAAAACAGGACGACTTGCACTCCAAACAGCATAAGCAGCAAGTAATAGACAGAGCTATGCAATTCCATAACAAATGGATTCACACATACTTGTAACAAACAATAGTTTATTCACTGAGCAGCTGAGCAGCTACTCCCTGCTTGTGTTCTGCCCATGCTCACGGGGATAATTCCCGTTCTCCCGATACCTGACTCTTTTTGTAGCTGAATAATCATGTCATTACAGGACCACTCAAGTCTATACAGAGCACTGCAGCCCTGACCTGTTTTATGTTCATGCAAACGATCTCTAATGTGCCACCCTAACAGGCTCCCATCCCGTAATCTGCAATGTGAATGCCTCCCCTTCCAGTAATACATATGCTAGTCCTTAGACCCCCATGTTTGGCTGCATTTCATGCAGCCTTGTCGGGATTCAACTCCACCCCCCTCCTTCTCCACAGCCTTCCGTCTGCCTTTCATAGTTCGCCCTCTACATCCACCTCCTTGCCCATCTGCTTGCCATCGTGAGCCCTCGCACTTCTTCACCCCCTCCTTCCTCAGTTTTCCTTCCACATTGCCCCATAGTGCTTGCTTTCCCCCCACCCTTTGCCCAGCCCTCCTTAAGCATGTCCCACCGTGTTCCCACCTTGCACCCCACAACGGTCAAACATCAGACCTTTGTGGTGTTGGCTGCAACAGTCCTGAAGCCCAGTGCTGTCCAGATAAACACTGTTGTGAGGCACGGAGGGCAAGACAACCCCTTTACTCTGACACGGTGACACAAGAGGGTCCATGGGTTCAGCAGCAAGTTTCAGCCCATGAAGGACCAACCGGCATGGCGATGGAGGGCAGGAGGTCTTCCCTTGCAGAAGGATGGAGAACGTATATCAAGAGCAGTGCAACACTGTGGCAGAAAGATATTGTTGCCTCACCTCGAAGCTGTGGTAGTATGCATTAGGGGTCATGTGGGACTGTGAAGCCGTGATGTCATTAGCTGACAGATCCCGGGTCCTGGTTGGCTGTTGACCTCTAGCTCCGCCCTGAAGGCGGAGTATAAGAACCAGGAGTTCTCCCCCGCAGGCCAGTCTGTTACTGAACTGCGGGGAACAAGTCACGCTTAATAAAGCCTCATCGACTTCATCTCTATTCGTCTCTTGTGAGTTTTGTGCGCTACAGAAGCCTCTGGCAAACTGAGGATCGCCTTGTGCACATCACTCTTTATCAATCGGGTTTCACAATGATCTGATTTCCCATTGTTTTTAAGGCCTGACCGGAAACTGGCATCAGCTGTTTTAATAAGCATTCATGGCATTGATGCGACCAACCAGCGTGAAGACTGACATGCAATTGCGAGAATTGCAATGTGATTTTATACTGGCAGGTTTCCAAAATTTTGGTTCCCAATAAATTTTCCATTAAAGCAGCCCGGATGCGATGGGGGAATTCTGCCCTTCGTTTCAGATCTTTAATGAGTGACTTTAAATTTCATCATATGGGATTCAAACCCGGGTCCCCAGAGCATTACCGTGGGTGTCTGGATTTCTAGTCCAGTGACAATACCATCACCACCACCTCCCCTTATTCCATTGAGGATTCAATCTGGGCCACAGGTCCCCCTGCTTCCTTTGGAAACTGCCCAGCAGGTCGTGTGAATGTCAAGGTCCTGTAAATAAACGTTTTTGCTCCATCCTTCCACATTTATTTTGTATGCTGTGCTTGCCATGTTTCCCCTTCTTCCACCCTCTGCACCTCATGCAGGTCACATACAGGTCCACCTCTTCTAACACCCCTGCAATTTAACTCTCAGAGTCCAGGGGCGGGATTCTTCGGAAACAGGCGGGGCGGGCAACTCAGATGCGAAGGAGTGGCGTGAACCTACCGGCATCGGGCCGCCCCGAAAGTGCAGAATCCTCCGCACCTTCAGGGGCTAGGCCGGCGCTCGAGTGGTTTGCACTATGCCGGTCGGCGCAGAAGGGGCTTGGCGCCACGTCAACCAGCGCCGAAGGGCCACCACCAGCCGGCGCGAGTTGGCGCATGCGCGGGATCGCCAGCGTGTACTGGCGTCATCCCAGTGCATGCGCAGGGGGGGCTCATCTCCGCACCAGCCATCGTGGATCGGTACACCAGCCGGCGCTGAGGAATAGAGTGCCTCCACAGCACAGGCCCGCCCGCGGATTGGTGGGCCCCGATCGCGGGCCAGGCCACCATGGGGGCACCCCCCGGGGCCAGATCCCCCTCGCGCCCCCTCGAGGACCCCGGAGGCTGCCCGCAGAGCCAGGTCCCGCCGGCAAATACCTGTCGTAACATACGCCGGCGGGACCGGCCGAAAACAGGCGGCCACTCGGCCCATCGCAGGTCGGAGAATTGCCGGGGGGGGGCGCTGTCAGCGGCCGCCGACCGGCGCGGCGTAATTCTCGCCCCCGCCAAATCCCAGGCGCAGGAGAATTTGGCAGCCGGCGGGGGCGGGATTTACGCTGCCGCCCCCCGGCGATTCTCCGACCCAATGAGGGGTCGGAGAATCCAGCCCCATGTATCAGTCAGGTAAATTTATCTGTCCTTCCGAAGGTGTTATGGTTATACCAAGCCCTTACTCTCAACGACTTCAGGTAAAACTATCACATAGCTTTCTGGGTGCAAACAGTTTGACCTTTTCACCCTCATTGATTTGTTTCAGGTTGCTCATTTGTTCTATGGAAATCCATATATGTGCTTGAATACATTCCTGTCCTGTATGTTAATTGGATATTAACTATGTTTTATTGTGTTGAGATGGTGGGCATGAATTGGAGGGTTTTAGTTTTAGTCTGTGTCTATTTATCTCGAAATGTATGCTTGTCGTGTACACATATAAATAAATATAAAATTATACAAAGATTGGCATCAGTTCTAACCTTCAACAATTGGCCTTCTGGAATGGTTGCAGCCGGTGGTTGCCGAATGGCCGGGATTCTCCCCTACCCGGCGGGGCAGGGGAATCCGGCGTAATGGAGCGGCGGGAACCACTCCGGCGTCACGCCGCCCCAAAGGTGCGGAATTCTTCGCACCTTTAGGGGCCAAGCCCTCACCTTGAGGAGCTAGGCCTGCGCCGGAGTGATTTCCGCCCTGCCGGCTGGCAGGAAAGTCCTTTGGTGCCACGCCAACCGGCGCCAAAAGGACTACGCCGGGCGACGCATGCGCGGGAGCGTCAGCGGACTCTCACGGCATCTCCGCGCATGCGCAGTGGAGGGGGTCTCTTCCACCTCCACCATAGTGGAGACAATGGCGAAGGCGGAAGAAAAAGAGTGCCCCCACGGCACAGGCCTGCCTGTGGGGGCACCCCCCAGGGCCAGATCGCCCCGCGCCCCCCCCAGGACCCCGGAGCCCGCCCACGCCGTCTGCCCCCGCCGGTAAGGTAGGTGGTTCAATCCACGCCGGCTGGCGAGGGTTGACAGCGGCGGGACTTCGGCCCATCGCGGGCCGGAGAATCGCCGGGGGGGAGCCCGCCGAACCTCTGGTGGCGGAGAATTCGGGACACGGCAAAGGCGAGATTCACGCCAGCCCCCAGCGATTCTCCGACCCGGCGGGGGGTCGGAGAATCGCGCCCGAAATTTCAAAGCTTAAAAACAAACGTTGAGACAGAAAATTACATGGCCAATTGCAGCCACAGCGACACATTATGGAAAGCAAGTGAAAATTGTTTGAATATGATTACCTTGTGATGTTCCCTTGGGGAATGAAGTGGATATGTGGACACAGGTTACATCCCTTCCAAAGAGGGAGCAAGTTGTGGCCTTGTCTTTGAAACCATTTTCTACAAGTAAAAGCAGAAGTAAACTATTTTATGAAGTGAATGACCATTAGTTAGATAACGATGGACGTCTCTGCCCTCAATAGAGTTTTTAGGTGACATTTACAAGAAAGATGATCTGTTAACTGTCCCTGAAGCACGATCAGACTTTTGATAGATTTCGGAAAACAAATGGTCATTCCATGGAGAAACATCATCATGCACTTTGACAGATTGGGTAAAAGATTGACAAAATTCACTTTGGGGATCCCTGCATTTGGAATAAGCATTTAAATCACTGAATTGTGCTGAAGAATATCATATGTATGGGCTCCTGGTTTCCAGCTCTCAGAGAGGGATCTGTATGATCAGATGCTTTCTGCCCTGAAATAAATTCCAGGGGAAACAAACATTTCCTTCACCTTTATGGAACAAAGTGGCACCTTCTATGGTGACAGAAAGAATAAAGGACTAAATGATTGCCATATTTTGAAATAGCCCTGATATTGAATGCAGACAGCAATACAATGTCAGAGTTAAAGACAGGAAGAATGAGGTTCTAGCCAGCTTTAGGAAACCTGACTATTACATTAGAAGACAGAACTGAAAAAGCAATGATAGGTGAATGAATTCCAGGAGTGCCCAAGGAACAATTAATAGATTATTCAGATACGCGCACGGGTAAGGCTCAGCATAGCCGATGAAGGCAGGATGTGGGCAGGCACTAAGAAAAGGGCGAGTGTGGGCTGCGGCTTCTAATGGCCTCCCTGATGGGGACTATTGCTGAGGAGCTGCCTCAGGGAGCCGCAGCCCTGTACAAAATCAATGTCTAGGCAGTACATTCAGACACATACCTCAGTTCCTGTGCTGTACTTTTCTAGTTCCTGTGCTGTACTTTTCTAGTTCCTGTGCTGTACTTTTCTTTGTTCTTTAAGATTGTAGTTTAGTCGGGCAGCATGGTCGGCACGGGCTTGGAGGGCCGAAGGGCCTGTTCCTGTGCTGTACTTTTCTTTGTTCTTTGTTCTTTGTTCAATCACCGGGCCCCTTTCTACATTTTATTTTAGCCCGGACAGTTCATCCTACTCTAGATCGAGGTTGAAGCTAAAATGTAAATGCCACCTGGCTAATCAGCCCACCCGCCAACATTAAAAGAAGACAGGCCACGTAGAATTGTGTCCAATTGACGTCTTAATAGGTTAAACTTAAAAATGGTGCCCCAATCTTCGAAGAAACCAAGTTCTGGTGGGGCGGGCTTGTGGGACCTGCCCAAGTAATGTAAAATTCTGGCCCAGATGTTCCTCATCAAAATAAATATTAATTAATGGGCAAATATTAATTAAATAAGAGTCCGAGGTAAAAACAGTAAATTAACTATAGACAATTTTCTCACTCGACTTGTTAAAGGTTAAATCCTGCTATAATATGCAGGAGTGGCTGATTAAGAGTGCACAAGGCTATTAGAAGAAATTATTGAGAGGTATGAAATCTGTAACAAAAAGTATCGGAGGTGTCGCCCCATCCCATTGTAAGCCCTCTATTGGCATGTGGCTTTAGCAAAGATCTAAAAGTAGACAAAGACAGAAATAATTTAATTTTATATTTTGTAGTCCTAGCTCTAGATTTAATCTTTCTTCAATAATACAAAGTAAGGACAAAAGGATGGGATCATGGAGAAATAGAAAGGGACCATAGTTGGGACACCAGCAAAGTTCCCGACTGGTAAAGGAGGAGCATTTACAAATGAAAAGTTCAGACTTAAAAGATACATAGAACATACAGTGCAGAAGGAGGCCATTTGGCCCATCGAGTCTGCACAGACCCACTTAAGCCCTCACTTCCACCCTAGATGTACATTATGTTCATGAATACTGCAACTACAAGTGCTTTTGGCGAAGGTCCATGTGAAAGGAATCATGTGGTGATCAATGAAAGACTGCCCAACACTTTATCTGATCAACCAGATTACAAGGTGACAACTTCCCTGTCACGGGTGGTTCATGCAAATAATTCACTCCAGACAGTTGGAGGATAGAAGTCCTATCAATTAGTCTGAGGGTGAAATTCTGAATTGTCTTCTGTGCCGTGCGCTAGTTCTCCTGCTATAGAAAATACAAAAACAGCTCCCGTGTTTCTGTAACTTTGAATGCTTTACATGTCGGCAGATTGGTTTTCATCAAGGCTGAGGTCTAGGAGAAAATTCAGAGCACTGAGGCATTGTATAAGACCACCTGAGACAGAATTCAATTCGGGGCATTTGGTGCATTAGAACAGAGAGGGTCATAGAGAATGGAAAAGCCCTGGTACGGTAATAGGTCATGAAGGTAAAATGGTATTTATCAAACATGGCAATCAAATTCTTATTGTTCATTCTTCATAATTAATTGGAATTAATTACAAAATCTCCAACTTTGAGCAGCTGATAGAAGTAAACAAAGCACCTAGTTAGTACCTCAAGTTCTGACTTGTTTTGTGGTGATGGTCCTGAAGAATGGAGTAAGGTAGATCAAGGGCTGGATAGTCGTAATGTGAGTACTCATGGAACACAGGACAGCTATTGATTTGTTATGTTGTAAGTGTAACATAAGCGGCTTCCTTGTGGTGCACTTGACAAAGGAAGGACGTGGAGATAACTTCAACACGTTTATTAAACTATTTACACTTCTATTACTCAGGTTCGACACTACTGCTAATCCTACTATAGCAACTCAGACTGACTAACCAGTTGCTGCAATCCACGTGGTGGGAGTGACATTGAATCAACCCTGTGTCTCTACTCACTGACTGTCTCCACTGGAAAGAGGCAGATCTTGGGCGAAATTCTCCCGAAACGGCGCGATGTCCGCCGACTGGCGCCCAAAACAGTGCCAATCAGATGAGCATCGCGCTGGCCCAAAGGTGCGGAATGCTCCGCATCTTTGGGGGACGAGCCCCAACATTGAGGGGCTAGGCCAGCACTGGAGGAATTTCAGCCCCGCCAGCTGGCGGAAACGGCCTTTGTTGCCCCGCCAGCTGGCGCGGAAATGACATCCCCGGGCGGCGCATGCGCGGGAGCATCAGCGGCCGCTGACAGTTTCCCACGCATGCGCAGTGGAGGGAGTCTCTTCCGCCTCCGCCATGGTGGAGACCGTGGTGGAGGCGGAAGGGAAAGAGTGCCCCCACGGCACAGGCCCGCCCGTGGATCGGTGGGCCCCAATCGCGGGCCAGGCCACCGTGGGGGCACCCCCCAGGGCCAGATGGCCCCGCGCCCCCCCCCAGGACCCCGGAGCCCGCCCACGCCGCCTTGTCCCGCCGTTCAAAAGGTGGTTTAATCCACGCCGGCGGGACAGGCAATTTATCGGCGGGACTTCAGCCCATCCGGGCCGGAGAATCGAGCGGGGGGGCCCGCCAACCGGCGCGGCGCGATTCCCGCCCCTGCCGAATCTCCGGTGCCGGAGACTTCGGCAACCGGCGGGAGCGGGATTCACGCCAGCCCCCGGCGATTCTCCGACCCGGCGGGGGGGTTGGAGAATGACGCCCCATGTGCGTGGTGTCCTCTATATATGGGTTGGTGTAATGCCCTCTTGTGGTCATGTCACCTCTGTGCGCATCGTGAATGTCCATTGGTCGTGTCCTACCTAACGGATCTATTGGTTGGCTGTGTGTGTGTGTGTGATGTTTCTGTTACTCCCTCTAGTGTCTAGCTAGCCTACATGCATTTGCATTGATGCACATCACCACAGCTATCGTATCCAAAGGTCAATGCCCAGAGTGGGTACTTGGCTGTCATATATTCCAGAGGAGTTTAGTAAATGATGGAATGCGATAGTTGTGGGAGGTGCAGGAAAATCGACTAAATTAAATTAATTAAATGATAGAATCATCTAAATCACAGTACATAAGGAGGCCATTCAGCCCACTGTGTCCGTGCTGGCCAAGTAACCATCCAGTCTAATCCCACTTTCCAACCCTTAGTCTATGGATGTGATAGCCCCCTGTTCCCCTACACTTCTTAGTATCCCTGCATTTAATGTGAATTCCCTTGCCTTCTTTACCTTCCCCAAATGCATTCCCTCACACTTCTCCAGATTGAACTCCATTTGCCACTGTTCTGTCCAACTGTCTGGCCTACTGATATGTTCTTGCAGACAACAACTTTCTTTTTTTTTATCAACCAATGCTCTCAATCATATTTCCTGCATTCAAGTCCAAATCATTGATATATATTGCAAAAAGCAAGGAACTTAGTACTGAGCTCTGGGAAACGCCACTGGAAACAGCCTGACAGTCAAAAAAACACCATCAACTATTACCTTTTTCCTGCTGTCACTGAGCCAACTTTGCCACATAGCCTTGCATACCACGGGCTTTTAAATTTGTGATACGTCTGTCATGTGGCACCTTCTCAAAAGCTTTCCTAAAATGCATATAGACTACATCAAATGCATTACCCACAACAAGCCTCCTTTGATACCTCCTCAAAATATTAAATTAAGTTAGTCAGACACAAACTTCCTTCACAAACCCGTGTTGGCTGTCTTTGATTGAATCCATGGGCGAAATTCTTCGGAAACGGCGCGATGTCCGCCGGCTGGCGCCCAAAACGGCGCCAATCAGACGGGCATCGCGCCACCCCAAAGGTGCGGAATGCTCCGCATCTTTGGGGGCCGAGCCCCAATATTGAGGGGCTAGGCCGACGCCGGAGGAATTTCCGCCCCGCCAGCTGGCGGAAACGGCCTTTGTTGCCCCGCCAGCTGGCACGGAAATGACATCTCCGGGCGGCGCATGCGCGGGAGCGTCAGCGGCCGCTGACAGTTTTCCATGCATGCGCAGTGGAGGGAGTCTCTTCCACCTCCGCCATGGTGGAGACCGTGGCGGAGGCGGAAGGGAAAGAGTGCCCCCACGGCACAGGACCGCCCGCCTGTGGGCCCCGATTGTGTACCAGGCCACCGTGGGGGCACCCCCCGGGGTCAGATCGCACCGCGCCTCCCCCAGGATCCCGGAGCCCGCCCACGCCGCCTTGTCCCGCCGGTAAGGTAGGTGATTTAATTTACGCCGGCGGGGCAGGCAATTTATCGGCGGGACTTCGGCCCATCCGGGCCGGAGAATCGAGCGGGGGGGCCCGCCAACCGGCGCGGCGCGATTCCCGCCCCTGCCGAATCTCCGGTGCCGGAGACTTCGGCAACCGGCGGGAGCGGGATTCACGCCAGCCCCCGGCGATTCTCCGACCCGGCGGGGGGGTTGGAGAATGACGCCCCATGTGCGTGGTGTCCTCTATATATGGGTTGGTGTAATGCCCTCTTGTGGTCGTGTCACCTCTGTGCGCATCGTGAATGTCCATTGGTCGTGTCCTACCTAACGGATCTATTGGTTGGCTGTGTGTGTGTGTGTGATGTTTCTGTTACTCCCTCTAGTGTCTAGCTAGCCTACATGCATTTGCATTGATGCACATCACCACAGCTATCGTATCCAAAGGTCAATGCCCAGAGTGGGTACTTGGCTGTCATATATTCCAGAGGAGTTTAGTAAATGATGGAATGCGATAGTTGTGGGAGGTGCAGGAAAATCGACTAAATTAAATTAATTAAATGATAGAATCATCTAAATTACAGTACATAAGGAGGCCATTCAGCCCACTGTGTCCGTGCTGGCCAAGTAACCATCCAGTCTAATCCCACTTTCCAACCCTTAGTCTATGGATGTGATAGCTCTCTGTTCCCCTACACTTCTTAGTATCCCTGCATTTAATGTGAATTCCCTTGCCTTCTTTACCTTCCCCAAATGCATTCCCTCACACTTCTCCAGATTGAACTCCATTTGCCACTGTTCTGTCCAACTGTCTGGCCTACTGATATGTTCTTGCAGACAACAACTTTCTTTTTTTTTATCAACCAATGCTCTCAATCATATTTCCTGCATTCAAGTCCAAATCATTGATATATATTGCAAAAAGCAAGGAACTTAGTACTGAGCTCTGGGAAACGCCACTGGAAACAGCCTGACAGTCAAAAAAACACCATCAACTATTACCTTTTTCCTGCTGTCACTGAGCCAACTTTGCCACATAGCCTTGCATACCACGGGCTTTTAAATTTGTGATACGTCTGTCATGTGGCACCTTCTCAAAAGCTTTCCTAAAATGCATATAGACTACATCAAATGCATTACCCACAACAAGCCTCCTTTGATACCTCCTCAAAATATTAAATTAAGTTAGTCAGACACAAACTTCCTTCACAAACCCGTGTTGGCTGTCTTTGATTGAATCCATGGGCGAAATTCTTCGGAAACGGCGCGATGTCCGCCGGCTGGCGCCCAAAACGACGCCAATCAGACGGGCATCGCGCCACCCCAAAGGTGCGGAATGCTCCGCATCTTTGGGGGCCGAGCCCCAACATTGAGGGGCTAGGCCGACGCCGGAGGAATTTCCGCCCCGCCAGCTGGCGGAAACGGCCTTTGTTGCCCCGCCAGCTGGCACGGAAATGACATCCCCGGGCGGCGCATGCGCGGGAGCGTCAGCGGCCGCTGACAGTTTTCCATGCATGCGCAGTGGAGGGAGTCTCTTCCACCTCCGCCATGGTGGAGACCGTGGCGGAGGCGGAAGGGAAAGAGTGCCCCCACGGCACAGGACCGCCCGCCTGTGGGCCCCGATTGTGTACCAGGCCACCGTGGGGGCACCCCCCGGGGTCAGATCGCCCCGCGCCTCCCCCAGGATCCCGGAGCCCGCCCACGCCGCCTTGTCCCGCCGGTAAGGTAGGTGATTTAATTTACGCCGGCGGGGCAGGCAATTTATCGGCGGGACTTCGGCCCATCCGGGCCGGAGAATCGAGCGGGGGGGCCCGCCAACCGGCACGGCGCGATTCCCGCCCCCGCCGAATATCCCGTGCCGGAGACTTCGGCAACCGGCGGGGGCGGGATTCAAGCCCGCCCCCGGCGATTCTCCGACCCGGCCGGGGGTCGGAGAATGTCGCCCCTAATCTTTCTAAATTAAGATACATTCTATCCCTCAGAATTTTCTCCAATAATTTTCCCATCATCAAGGTTAGGCTGACTGACCGATAATTACTTGGCTGCCCTTTGCTCACATTTTAAATAATGTTATCTGTCCTTCAGTCCTCGGGCCTGCAGCTGGAGGGGATTGGGAAATTATGGTTAAAGCTTCCGTTATTTCTTCTTTTGTTTCACTTAACAACCAAGGATACAATTTGGCTGTTCAAACTATAGCAAATATGGAAGATAAGTAAATTACTGGCTGAATCAGATAAACAGGAAGTTCAGAAGAAATTGGCAAATGAGTGGCAGGACACCAAACAACCAATACTATGAAGCTTACTGGATTGAGCCCAACAAGGCACCATCAGAAGGGTAAATTGCAGTGATGAGTTGGAGTTCTGAAATCATAATGGCTGAGGGGGCAAAGGACAGTCGTGTCCAAGATTATTTTTGTGGGTCCTGATGGAGCCAGGCACAGGCTCCAAACAGTTATGACTTCAAATGCCAACTGGGGTCCATATTTAGATCATACAACCCCAATTTCCACATTTAGAAAGTCCTACTTCCTGAAAGAGGTGGATATTAAAAACATAAAAGTAGACTCTTTTCAAAATGGTGCTGCCTACCTTGTCGGTGACATTACCAATACCAATTCTGTAAGGTCCCTTCCTGTTGATTCCCTTATTTACCACTTATTTTACTTTGTCGTTATTTATTTTTGATCCATTTAATGGACCTTTAAGTCGAGCAGAGGATGTGAGGAACTCAAAAGTTGCAAAATAGTTCACTGTGCTATGGAGGTTTAGATTTTTATCAGGAGAACTCAGACTTTCTGGCACCTGAGAGATCAGAGGGATTTGGTTTGATTGGTTGGCTGGTGGCCCAAGGATTGGCCAAAGACCGTATTCTGCCCGGTGACAAACAGTGATTGTGCCCTGCCAGGTGGGATGTTTTCAGAGGACCCAGGAAACCAAACGTCACTGGCGCTGAGAAGAAACTGTAAGTTGCTCACTTTCTCTCTCTCTCCAAAAAAGGTTTCTTGCTTGCCGTTTCAGAATCTGCAGAGAAGTCTTGAGATCTTAATGAATCTGCAGTGAAAACCATTACAGACTGAAAGCAAGAACACCCAACTGACGGCTGAGACTAAAAAGGCTGTCTGTTTAATTATAGTTAATGTTATCAATGAAAATTAATTGTGTTTAAATTTACAAACCTAATGACTGTAGTTATTGGGCAGCCAAAGACTTTGGGTATTTTCTGAGGATTAATTGTTAATTTCAATTATGATGCGACTCTGGGTCAAATGGGGCTGGAATTTACTGTGCACTATCCCAGGGTGTCCTGACAATCCCGTTTTGAGGCTGTTACCACAAATTATTGTCAGGCAAAGGAAGATAGCGACCCTAACGAATGCGTCTGATAACTTTACTGGCAACGGTCGCAGGTATGAATCAGCTATAGCAGACATTACAACAATTTGTTCATTATTTACAAGCTGTTCAGTTCTGTGATTCTCCCAATTTTAAAGCAAACTATTTATTCCACGTACAAGTATGGAATAAACAGGCTTTCTCCAGCTTCTTCCAATTTTCCTCCTTCTTCCCTGAAAGAATGTTATACAGTTCACTGGGCTGACCTCTAATACATCAAAGTAGGCACTGCTTCATGAATTGAGTTCCAGAAATTTGTTCACATAGCCTCGATTCTGTAGATTTATGTTGATACTTCAGGTCAGGCAGCACTACTCTGCTTTGGAACTGATATATCAATGCTTGTGCTGCTCAGTCAGAAATTTTACCGGAGTCCTAATCCTCTTTTAGTGGACCTGTGGTGAATAATACTTAATCTTACAAGGTGAAAACCGCAACTGTATAAACTGTTCCGCAGGAGGACATGCCAGGGGAAGCACCAGCGTTACAGAAACATTAAAAAAAAAATTTAGTGTACCAATTATTTTTTTCCAATTAATGGGGCAATTTAGCGTGGCCAATCCACCGATCCTGCACATCTTTTGGGTTGTGGGGGCAAAACCCACGCAAACTCGTGAGTTCTCCCAGTGAGCCAGAGTGAAGACAGCCAGAGTGAGGCAGCAAAGAGTGAGTTTGGGAATTTGAATCTAGGTGGGAATTCGAAGCTGGGTGGGGAGGAAGTGCTTTTTATCCCAGGTAAGTGACTGGTAAGTAGTGTTTCTGTTTTTCTGTTTCTTTTCATTGGTATATTTATTTATTTTTTCTTCGTTTTTTTTTGTTGAAATTGTAGTTGTTGAAGTTAACCGAAGGTTTAAGACATGGCAGGAGATCTCAGACCCGTCCACTGTCCCTGGCTCCTTCACGTGCAAGAAGTGCGTCCAGTTGCAGCTCCTGTTAGACCGCTTGACAGCTCTGGAGCTGCGGATGGACTCACTTTGGAACATCCGCGATGCTGAGGACGTCGTGGATAGCACGTTTAGCGAGTTGGTCACACCGCAGGTGAAAGGTACTGAGGGAGATAGAAAATTGGTGACCAAAAGACAGAGCAAGAGTAGGAAGGCAGTGCAGGTGTCCTCTGCGGTCATCTCCCTGCAAAACAGATATACCGCTTTGGATACTGTTGAGGGAGATGGCTCACCAGGGGAAGGCAGCAGCAGCCAGGTTCATGGCACCATGGCTGGCTCTGCTGCGCAGCTGGGCAGGAAGAAGAATGGCAGGGCTATAGTGATAGGGGACTCAATTGTAAGGGGAATAGACAGGCGGTTCTGCGGACGCAATTGAGACTCAAGGATGGTATGTTGCCTCCCTGGTGCAAGGGTCAAGGATGTCTCGGAGCGGCTGCAGGACATTCTGGGGGGGGGGGGGGAGGGGGGTGAACAGCCAGCTGTCGTGGTGCACATAGGCACCAATGATATAGGTAAAAAATGGGACGAGGTCCTACAAGCTGAATTTAGGGAGCTAGGAGTTAAACTAAAAAGTAGGACCTCAAAGGTAGTAATCTCAGGATTGCTACCAGTGCCACGAGCTAGTCAGAGTAGGAATGTCAGGATAGAGAGGATGAATACGTGGCTCGAGAGATGGTGCAAGAGGGAGGGATTCAAATTCCTGGAACATTGGAACCGGTTCTGGGGGAGGTGGGACCAGTACAAACCGGACGGTCTGCACCTGGGCAGGACTGGAACCGATGTCCTAGGGGGGGGTGTTTGCTAGAGCTGTTGGGGAGAGTTTAAACTAATGTGGCAGGGGGATGGGAACCGATGCAGGAAGTTGGAAGGTAGTAAAACAGGGACAGAAATAAAAGGCAGTAAGGGGGAAAGTGTAAGGCAGAGAAGCCATAGTCAAAAATCAAAAAGGGCGACAGTACAATGTACAGTGACTGAGGGGAGCTCAGTGAATAGGACCAGGAATACTAAAAGAAATAAAAAGGGAAGTGAAAACATTAATGGTAAGCGACGCGGCAGGTTGTTACATGAAGATATGGGTTTGACGACAAGGAAAATTAGGAGAAAGGTTAAGAGGAAATATAACTTAGGAGAGGTTACTGATCGAGGTGTTAAGATTCAGAACAGAGGTAAAAAAGCCAACATAAGTGTACTTTACCTGAATGCTCGTAGTATTCGGAATAAGGTAAATGAGTTGATGGCGCAAATCATCGTGAATGACAATGATTTAGTGGCCATTACTGAAACATGGTTAAAGGATGGTCACGACTGGGAGTTAAATATCCGAGGGTATCAAACTTTTCGGAAGGACAGAGTGGATGGTAAGGGAGGTGGTGTAGCTCTGTTATTTAAGGATGACATCCGGGCAACAGTAAGGGATGACATCGGTGCTATGGAGGATAAGGTTGAATCCATTTGGGTGGAAATCAGGAATAGTAAGGCGAAAAGGTCACTGATAGGAGTAATCTATAGGCCACCAAATAGTAACATTATGGTGGGGCAGGCAATAAACAAAGAAATAACAGATGCATGTAGAAATGGTACAGCAGTTATCATGGGGGATTTTAATCTACATGTTGATTGGTTTAACCTGGTCGGTCAAGGCAGCCTTGAGGAGGAGTTTAGAGAATGAATCCGCGATAGTTTTCTAGAACAGTATGTAATGGAACCTACGAGGAAACAAGCGGTCCTAGATCTGGTCCTGTGTAATGAGACAGGGTTGACTCAGGATCTCATAGTTAGGGATCCTCTCGGAAGGAGCGATCACAATATGGTGGAATTTAAAATACAGATGGAGGGTGAGAAGGTAAAATCAAGCACTCGTGTTTTGTGCTTAAACAAAGGAGATTACTATGGGATGAGAGAATAACTAGCTAAGGTAGACTGGGAGCAAAGACTTTATAGTGAAACAGTTGAGGAACAGTGGAGAACCTTCCAAGTGATTTTTCACAGTGCTCAGCAAAGGTTTATACCAACAAAAAGGAAGGACGGTAAAAAGAGGGAAAATCGACCGTGGATATCTAAGGAAATAAGGGAGAGTATCAAATTGAAGGAAAAAACATACAAAGTAGCAAAGATCAGTGGGAGACTAGAGGACTGGGAAATCTTTAGGGGGCAACAGAAAGCTACTAAAAAAGCTACAAAGAAGAGTAAGATAGATTATGAGAGTAAACTTGCTCAGACTATAAAAACAGATAGTAAAAGTTTCTACAAATACATAAAACAAAAATGAGTGGCTAAGGTAAATATTGGTCCTTTAGAGGATGAGAAGGGAGATTTAATAATGGGAGATGAGGAAATGGCTGAGGAACTGAACAGGTTTTTTGGGTCGGTCTTCACAGTGGAAGACACAAATAACATGCCAGTGACTGATGGAAATGAGGCGAGGACAGGTGAGGACCTTGAGAGGATTGTTATCACCAAGGAGGTAGTGATGGGCAAGCTAATGGGGCTAAAGGTAGACAAGTCTCCTGGCCCTGATGGAATGCATCCCAGAGAGCTAAAAGAGATGGCGATGGAAATTGCAAATGCACTAGTGATAATTTACCAAAATTCACTAAACTCTGGGGTGGTCCCGGCGGATTGGAAATTAGCAAACGTGACACCACTGTTTAAAAAAGGAGGTAGGCAGAAAGAGGGTAATTATAGGCCAGTGAGCTTAGCTTCGGTAGTAGGGAAGATACTGGAATCTATCATCAAGGGAGAAATAGCGAGGCATCTGGATGGAAATTGTCCCATTGGGCAGACGCAGCATGGGTTCATAAAGGGCAGGTCGTGCCTAACTAATTTAGTGGAATTTTTTGAGGACATTAACAGTGCGGTAGATAACGGGGAGCCAATGGATGTGGTATATCTGGATTTCCAGAAAGCCTTTGACAAGATGCCACACAAAAGGTTGTTGCATAAGATAAAGATGCATGGCATTAAGGGGAAAGTAGTAGCATGGATAGAGGATTGGTTAATGAATAGAAAGCAAAGAGTGGGGATTAATGGGTGTTTCTCTGGTTGGCAATCAGTAGCTAGTGGTGTCCCTCAGGGATCAGTGTTGGGCCCACAACTGTTCACAATTTACATAGATGATTTGGAGTTGGGGACCAAGGGCAATGTGTCCAAGTTTGCAGACGACACTAAGATAAGTGGTAAAGCAAAAAGTGCAGAGGATACTGGAAGCCTGCAGAGGGATTTGGATAGGCTAAGTGAATGGGCTAGGGTCTGGCAGATGGAATACAATGTTGACAAATGTGAGGTAATCCATTTTGGTAGGAATAACAGCAAAAGCGATTATTATTTAAATGATAAAATATTAAAACATGCTGCTGTGCAGAGAGACCTGGGTGTGCTAGTGCATGAGTCGCAAAAAGTTGGTTTTCAGGTGCAACAGGTGATTAAGAAGGCAAATGGAATTTTGTCCTTCATTGCTAGGAGGATGGAGTTTAAGGCTAGGGAGGTTCTGCTGCAATTGTATAAGGTGTTAGTGAGGCCATACCTGGAGTATTGTGTTCAGAGCTGAAGGGGTTGGATTACGAGGAGAGGTTGAGTAGACTGGGACTGTACTCGTTGGAATTTAGAAGGATGAGGGGGGATCTTATAGAAACATATAAGATTATGAAGGGAATAGATAGGGTAGATGCGGGCAGGTTGTTTCCACTCGCGGGTGAAAGCAGAACTAGGGGGCATAGCCTCAAAATAAGGGGAAGTAGATTTAGGACTGAGTTTAGGAGGAACGTCTTCACCCAAAGGGTTGTGAATCTATGGAATTCCTTGCCCAGTGAAGCAGTAGAGGCTCCTTCATTAAATGTTTTTAAGATAAAGATAGATAGTTTTTTGAAGAATAAAGGGATTAAGGGTTATGGTGTTTGGGCCAGAAAATGGAGCTGAGTCCACAAAAGATCAGCCATGATCTCATTGAATGGTGGAGCAGGCTCGAGGGGCCAGATGGCCTACTCCTGCTCCTAGTTCTTATGTTCTTATGTTCTTATGTCCACCCCACCCAATTCTCTGATCATCTTGTATGCCTCAATCAAGTCACCTCTTAACCTTCTTCTCTCTAACGAAAACAGCTTCAAATCCCTCCGCCTTTCCTCATAAGATCTTCCCTCCATACCAGGCAACATTCTGGTAAATCTCCTCTGCACACTTTCCAATGCTTCCACATCCTTCCTATAATGCGGCGACCAGAATTTCACGCAATACTCCAAATGCAGCCGCACCAGAGTTTTGTACAACTGCAACATGACCACATGGCTCTGAAACTCAATCCCTCTACCAATAAAAGCTAACACACCATACGCCTTCTTAACAACCCTCTCAACCAGGGTGGCAACTTTCAGGGATCTATGTACATGGACACCGAGATCTCTCTGCTCATCCACACTGCCAAGAATCTTACCATTAGCCCAGTACTCTGTCTTTCTGTTATTCCTTCCAAAATGAATCACCTCACATTTTTCTGCATTAAACTCCATTTGCCACCTCTCAGCCCAGCGCTGCAGCTTATCTATGTCCCTCTGTAACTTGTAACATCTTTCTGCACTGTCCACAACTCCACCGATTTTAGTGTCATCTGCAAATTTACTCACCCATCCTTCTACGCCCTCCTCCAGGTCATTTATAAAAATGACAAACAGCAGTGGCCCCAAAACAGATCCTTGTGGTACACCACGAGTAACTGGACTCCAGTCTGAACATTTCCCATCAACCACCACCCTTTGTCTTCTTCCAGCTAGCCAATTTCTGATCCAAACTGCTAAATCACCCTGAATCCCATGCCTCCATATTTTCTGCAGTAGCCTACCGTGGGGAACCTTATCAAATGCTTTACTGAAATCCATATACACCACATCAACTGCTTCACACTCATCCACCTGTTTGGTCACCTTCTCAAAGAACTCAATAAGGTTTGTGAGGCACGACCTACCCTTCACAAAACCGTGTTGACTGTGTCTAATCAAATTATTCCTTTCCAGATGATTATACATCCTATCTCTTATAAACCTTTCCAAGATTTTGCCCACAACAGAAGTAAGGCTTCCCTTTCTTGAACAAGGGGACAACATTTGCTATCCTCCAGTCTTCTGGCACTATTCCTGTAGACAAAGATGCCTTAAAGATCAAAGCCAAAGGCTCAGCAATCTCCTCCCTAGCTTCCCAGAGAATCCTAGGATAAACCCCATCTGGCCCAGGGGACTTATCTATTTTCACACTTTCCAGAATTGCTAAAACCTGCTCCTTATGAACCTCAAGCCCTTCTAGTCTAGTAGCCTGAATCTCAGTATTCTCCTCGACAACATTGTCTTTTTCCTGTGTGAATACTGATGAAAAATATTCATTTAGCACCTCTCCTATCTCCTTGTACTCCAAGCACAACTTCCCACTACTGTCCTTGACTGGTCCTACTCTTACCCCAGTCATTCTTTTATTCCTGACATATCTATAGAAAGCTTTCGGGTTATCCTTGATCCTACCTGCCAAAGACTTCTCATGTCCCCTCCTGGCTCTTCTTAGCTCTCTCTTTCGGTCCTTCCTCGCTAACTTGTAACTCTCGAGCACCCTAACTGAACCTTCATGTCTCATCTTTACATAAACCTCCTTCTTCCTCTTGACAAGTGTTTCGACTGCTTTAGTAAACCACGGCTCCCTTGTTCGACCACTTCCTCCCTGCCTGACAGGTACATACTTATGAAGGACACGCAGTAGCTGTTCCTTGAACAAGCTCCACATTTCCATTGTGCCCATCCCCTGCAGTTTTCCTCTCCATCCGATGCATCCTAAGTCTTGCCTCATCGCATCATAATTGCCTTTCCCCCAGATATAACTCTTGCCCTGCACTATATACCTATCCCTTTCCATCACTAAAGTAAACTTAAACGAATTGTGGTCACATGGCCCATGGGCGGCCAACGGGCGCCGCCATTTTGGACCCCGGACACCACAAGTGGGGGACGGGCGCCACCATCTTCCTACCCACGGGCCGCGTGCGATCCATGGGAGCGGCCATTTTGTCCACCTCCGGCCGCGTGCGACCCATGGACGCCGCCATCTTGGCTGACAGGCAAGGACCCCAGCGTGGACGGCTCCACACTGCCTGAAGACAACGATCCGATGCACCAACCACATTTGGCATCGGTGACCCTCGACCAGTCGCGGCCCTGGACGCTCCAGACGACAACGACAAAGGTGCTGGTGAACGGGCACGAGACGCCGTGTTTAATCGACTCTGGGAGCACGGAGAGTTTTATTCATCCGGACACGGTAAGACGCTGTTCCCTGGTAATTCGGCCAAGCACCCAAAAAAATTTCCTGGTGGCGGGTCCCACTCCGTTGAAATCAAAGGGTTCTGCATCGCAAACCTAACGGTGCAGGGGAGAGAGTTCAAAAATTACCGGCTGTATGTCCTCCCCCATCTCTGCGCTCCCACTCTCCTGGGGTTGGACTTCCAATGCAACCTTCAGAGTTTAACATTTAAATTTGGCGGCCCTATACCCCCACTGACTATCTGCGGCCTCGCGACCCTCAAGGTCGAACCGCCCACCCTGTTTGCGAACCTCACCCCGGATTGCAAACCCGTCGCCACTAGGAGCAGACGGTACAGCACCCAGGACCGGACGTTTATCAGGTCCGAAGTCCAGCGGCTGCTGAAGGAAGGCATAATCCAGGCCAGCAATAGTCCCTGGAGAGCTCAGGTGGTAGTAGTGAAGACAGGGGAGAAGCAGAGGATGGTCATAGACTACAGTCAGACCATCAACAGGTACACGCAGCTAGATGCGTACCCTCTTCCCCGCATATCCGACATGGTCAATCGGATTGCACAGTACAAGGTCTTCTCCACCGTGGACCTTAGGTCCGCCTACCTCCAGCTCCCCATTCGCCCCGGTGACCGCAAGTACACTGCCTTCGAAGCAGACGGGCGGCTATACCACTTCTTAAGGGTTCCATTCGGCGTCACGAACGGAGTCTCGGTCTTCCAACGGGAGATGGACCGAATGGTTGACCAGCACGGTTTACGGGCCACATTCCCGTACCTCGACATCTGCGGCCACGACCAGCAGGACCACGACGCCAACATCCGCAAATTCCTCCAGACCGCTAACGCCCTCAACCTCACCTACAACGAGGAAAAATGCGTGTTTAGCACCGACCGTCTAGCCATCTTGGGCTACGTAGTACGTAATGGAGCGATAGGCCCCGACCCTGAACGCATGCGCCCCCTCATGGAGTTCCCTCTTCCCCACTGTGCCAAAGCCCTGAAACGCTGCCTGGGCTTCTTTTCTTATTACGCCCAGTAAGTCCCCCAGTACGCAGACAAGGCCCGCCCACTAATCCAGACCACTACTTTTCCCCTGTTGACAGAGGCCCGCCAGGCCTTCAGCCGCATCAAAGCGGATATCGCAAAGGCCACGATGCGCGCCATCGACGAGTCTCTCCCCTTCCAAGTCGAGAGCGACGCATCCGACGTAACTCTGGCGGCCACTTTCAACCAAGCGGGCAGACCCGTGGCCTTTTTCTCCCGGACCCTCCACGCTTCAGAAATTCGCCACTCCTCAGTAGAAAAGCAGGCCCAAGCCATAGTGGAAGCTGTGCGACATTGGAGGCACTACCTGGCCGGTAGGAGATTCACTCTCCTCACTGACCAACGGTCGGTAGCCTTCATGTTCGATAATGCACAGCGGGGCAAGATAAAGAACGACAAGATCCTGCGGTGGAGGATCGAACTCTCCACCTACAACTATGAGATCTTGTACCGTCCCAGAAAGCTGAATGAGCCGTCCGATGCCCTATCTCGCGGCACATGTGCCAACGCACAAGTGGACCGCCTCCAAGCCCTCCACGAGGACCTCTGCCACCCGGGGGGTCACTCGCTTCTACCACTTTATAAAGGCCCGCAACCTCCCGTACTCCGTCGAGGAGGTCCGAACAGTCACCAGGAATTGCCAAATCTGCGCAGAATGCAAACCGCATTTTTTCAGGCCAGATAGAGCGCACCTGATAAAGGCTTCCCGTCCCTTTGAATGCCTCAGTCTGGATTTCAAAGGCCCCCTCCCCTCCACCGATCGCAACATGTATTTTCTTAACGTCGTTGACGAATACTCCCTTTTCCCCTTCGTCATGCCCTGCCCCGACATGACCGCGGCCACGGTCATTAAAGCCGTCTGCCCAATCTTTACCCTGTTCGGTTTCCCCGCCTACATCCATAGCGATAGGGGGTCCTCCTTCATGAGTGATGAGCTGCGTCAATTCCTGCTCAGCAAGGGCATAGCCTCGAGCAGGACGACCAGCTACAACCCCCGGGGGAACGGGCAGGTAGAGAGGGAGAACGGAACGGTCTGGAAGACCGTCCTACTGGCCCTACGGTCTAGGAATCTCCCAACTTCCCGCTGGCAGGAAGTCCTCCCGGATGCCCTTCATTCTATCCGGTCCCTGCTGTGCATCACCACGAACCAAATGCCGCACGAGCGCCTCCTTGTCTTCCCTAGGAAGTCCGCTTCTGGTACGTCACATCCGACCTGGCTGGCAGCCCCGGATTGCTCCGGAAACATGTGCGGGCGCACAAATCAGACCCACTGGTGGAAAAGGTACATTTACTCCACACCAACCCGCAGTACGCCTACGTGGCGTTCCCAGACGGCCGACAGGACACGGTCTCTCTGTGGGACCTGGCGCCCGCCGGAGCTCCCCACACCCCTTAACATCAATCACCACCCCCTCACTCCCGCCGGTGCACCGCACAGCCACCCCCTTCCCGGGGGGATCGGTTCTCCTCCCAGGCCCGCCCAGGAGTAAGGAAACAGAGAGGGACAGCGCGATGCTCCCAGAGTCGATCGGACCCGAGCCTGCACCACCACCACCAACACCCGGGCTGCGACGATTGGAGAGGGCGACCAGAGCACCATCTCGACTCATCGAGTCGACTTAAGATGTATATAATTCAGTGGCCCAGTAAAGCGGCATTGTTGTAAATATTTACGCTGCTAATCGGGTAAAATGTGAATAATTCAGTGGCCAGTAAAAGCGGCATGGTTGTAAATAGTTCAATGGTTAAGGCACCGACCCTGTAAACCCCGACCACCATACCACCCACCACCCCGCCGGGTTCCTATTTAACAAGGGGAGAATGTGGTGGTATATATTAGGGGTAATACGGTACACCATGAATGCCGAGGAGCTATTGGAGGACAGATGCTGGGTCCCGATTGGATCTGCCGCCAACTGGGCTCCACCCAGATAGGCGGGGTATAAGAACCCGGTTTACTCCCCGCAGATGCATTCTGTGACTGAGCTGCTGGGGAGCAAGTCTGAACAAGTCTGCTCAATAAAGCCTCGATTGAAGTTCTCTACATCTCGCCTCGTGTGTGATCGATGGTGCTACAAACACCTGAGGGAAAATAAAAGATAAACTCTGTTAAAAGTGGATCTGAAGCTTCGGTTAAAAGTGTCATTTGTAAAACCTGGACTGTACTTTAGCATGCAAACCACTAAGAGAAAGCATTATTATGAAAGAAGATTTTAAAGTATGTTTTTGGCAGTGGAGTTTGGAAACTCTCATGTGACAAGCATCTGGGAGGATTCAGAGGAGAAATCCACTAACTTGAGTTCAGAGGGGAATGCATGTATTAAACCACAATTTCGTTGTGTGCTTAAAAGGGACTCTTTGTTCATATTAATTATACCATTATAGCTTAAGATGTACTTTGTAATCCATGTTAATCTTTAAATCTGTCTGTATTTGTTAAGATAAGGGGGGAGTAAAGGAGTATAGTATTGTAACCCACAAAGATCAGTGCTGGGTTCTATATTATTTGTAATATATATAAATGAAATGAAAATCGCTTATTGTCACGAGTAGACTTCAATGAAGTTACTGTGAAAAGCCCCTAGTCGCCACATTCCGGCGCCTGTTCGGGGAGGCTGGTACGGGAATTGAACCGTGCTGCGGGCCTGCCTTGGTCTGCTTTAAAACCAGCGATTTAACCCAGTGAGCTAAACCAGTGAGCTAAATGATATAAATGAGAATGTGGGGGGGGGGGTTAAGTAAGTTTGTAGATGGCACGAAGATTGGCAATAGTGAGGAAGAAGGTCGTAGGTTGCAGCAAGTTATAAATGGGTTCATCAGACTGGCAGATCAGAGGCAGATAAAATTTAACCCTGAAAAGTGTGAGGTGATGCACTTTAGAAGGAGTAACAAGACAAGGGAGTGGTCAATGAATGGCAGGACACCATAAGTGAGGTGAGCGGCATCTAAAATGCACTCCCTCTTTGTACATGCAAGGATTACAACACAAAAAAAAGGCAAGACTATGCACGAACCTCTTCCATACTACTGGCTCAGTATGATTTTTTTCCAACAGCAGGAAAACAGGCGATCACCATCTCTGTGCTCATATATTGTGCACCTTTCTCAGGAAAAAAGACAATAACATAAAATCTTTGGCACAATCAGAAGGGAATAAAGTTCAGGATTATTGATGAACTGCAGAACAATAGCACCATCCATGGAGCTTGGAAAGATCAAAGCCATGACAAGATCATCGAGCCGCATTAAGTTCCCTCCAAAGTTCCATCGAATGAAATGCCTTCACCTTCGCCGCTCCGTTGCCCTGACACCCAGACAGCAAGGATCCTAGGTCCCAGCGGGAGAGGACGATTTAGAATGTCATGCCAGCTCCAAACGACCCCAGGCCTCAAGGGCTGGTTACAATGTGCTCCATCGAACCTGAAACGCCCAGCCTTCAAATCGAGACTACGAAAGCATGGCAGACAATTCTCAAAATCACCCCCCCGCTCCTCTCAAAAGACCAGTGCATGAACACTCCCTGTCTGGTCCCAACACCCCAAGTCAGTCAGGATAACGACATACCATGCAACAGGATTTCCAAGTACTGAAGGCAAGCTCCCACCAGGGAAATTGCTTTAACAAATAACAGGAATCTCTTCTCTGCTTCCACTATTCTCTCTGGATATTTCACAGCACTGTGGCAGAGTGGTTAGCACTGTTGCTTCACAGCTCCAGGGTCCCAGGTTCGATTTGCGGCTTCGGTCTCTGTGCGGAGTCTGCACGTTCTCCCCGTGTGTGCATGGGTTTCCTCCGGGTGCTCCGGTTTCCTCCCACAAGTCTCGAAAGACATGCTGTTAGGTAATTTGGACATTCTGAATTCTCCCTCTGTGTACCTGAACAGACGCCGGAATGTGGTGACTAGGGGCTTTACACGGTAACTTCATTGCAGTGTTAATGTAAGCCTACTTGTGACAACAGTAAAAATTATTATTATTATTATTAGTTCATCAAAAGCAAAGTGAGCAGCAACAAGCTGCGGCTCGGAGCCGCACAACGTCTTTGTGCACAACGTCATTCGCAATGGCAGCCATCACTTCGATGCCGACAGCACCGCCGAGGCTTGGCCCGCTCACCAGAAAACCCACCACTGCAAGCTGGGCCCCACCTCAGCCGCCTCCAACTGCCTCAGTCAAGCGAGGATGTTTTGACTTAACTTGGCTTCTCTTGCCAAAATCTAGCCAGGATCTTCCAGGAACACAATACAAGACATATACACCAAAGCAAGTCATGATGGGATGTACATCAGGATGGAAAGAAAGGATCTAAAGATGAATAGAGCCAAAACTCATGAAAACGCAGCCGCTCCCGTGCTGACATTGCATAACTCTCCTCAATCTGCATATTTAAAGGAGGGAGTTCCTCTTAACCGCCTGATCACTTCACTATTGTTAAAATAATTTAACTACTGTTAAAATAGAATTTCCCGCAATCAACATCCTGGGGGTTACCATTGATCAGAAACCAAACAGGACTGGTCATATTAATATTGTGGCTACCAGGGCAGGTCAAAGACTAGGAATCCTACAGCAAATAACTCACCTCCTGACCCCCCCCCCCCCCCCCCCCCCCAAAGCCTGTCCACCATCTACAAGGCACAAGTCAAAGGAGTGTAATGGAATACTCTCCACTTGCTTGGATGAGTGCAGCTTCAACAACACTCATGAATCTCGATACCATCCAGGACAAAACGGTCCTCTTAATTTTCCCCCTTCCACAAACATTCAAGTCATCCAACTCTGACGAACAGTGCAGCGGGTGTACCATCTACAAGATGCACTGCAGTAACTCACCAAGGTTCCTTTGGCAGCACCTTCCAAACCCACCACTGCTACCATCTAGAAGGACAAAAGCAGCAGGGGAACCCCACCACCTGGAGGTTCTTCTCCAAGTCACTTACCACCACGACTTGAAAATATATCGCCGTTCCTTCACTGTTGCTGGGGCAAAATTCTGGAACTCCCTCCCCAACAGCACAATGGGTGTACCTACAGCTCAGGGACTGCAGCGGTTCAAGAAGGCAACACCACCACATTCTGAAGGGCAGCTGGGAATGGGCAATAAATGTGACGCCTAACTAGTGACCCTCGCAACCTGTAAAATGATTAATCACTCCCAGTAATTTACTTTTTGAATTTCAATCACTTTGTTGCATAGACAAATGTAACAGCACTTTGCATACTATAAAGTTTCTCCAAATTCCTCAAAAAGCAAGAGAGGAATTATTAGTTAATCTGTTTTTGGTGGCATTTGTTAATGGTAAACTGTTAGCCAGAACACCAGGAAAGCTTGTTAATGCCTTTATCTGGTAGTGTGAGAGCTTAAATACCTAGCTGAAGAAATACACAAGCTTAGGTTTAATTTCTCATCCAAAGGATGGTACATCCAACAAAGTGCTCTCAGTATTTGACTATAGTGTCAACCTATGGCGGAGACGTTCATTCCCGTGGTGGGCACACAGAGTTAGGAAGTTCCCCAGCTCGCGGTGACCACCTTAGGAAAAGATATCCAAAATAATGGGATTGTCATTCAGGGAAGTTGGGCGCATCACCCCCGGAAGGAGTTCAGAGGCATTCACAGGCAGTTCCCGAGTGCTGAGGAAGAATATTTAAAAGGCCCTTCTTGGTGCTCTGGGTCTTTGTCATAGTTGTATGGTTGAAAATTAGACCCTCAAAACTTCACACCTCACACTACTTCACCACCCCATCCCCAACCCACTCCTCTTGCTGTATCCATGTCAACCCACGTCCATGCCAATTTTCAATGGCCCCTTGTACTCTCCGCGTTAACCTATGCCTCTTCACTCATGCAGATATCCCCTTATACCTTTCACACAAACTCTCAGGGGCTGGTTTAACACAGTGGGCTAAACAGCTGGCTTGTAATGTAGTGCAGGTTCAATTCCTGTACTGGCCTCCCCAAATAGGCACCGGATTGTGGCGACTAGGGGCCTTTCACAGTAACTTCATTGAAGCCTACTTGTGGCAATAAGCTATTATTATTATAACCCTCACTCATCCCATTGACCTGTTACAATCCCTATACCAATGTAATGTCAATTTGTGCCAACACACGACTCACTTGTCCCCATGCTCCCTTAAAACAGTGTTTTCAAACTATTTTCCCGGGATCCACTTCACGGCCCATGCCGGCTGACCTTCGTGACACACCATTTTTGCTTACCTTTAATGCGACGAGTGAGCCTGCTTGGTCCTCATGATCTCACTCCAATCAGGTTCACAGGAGGAGAGCTCAATGCGCTTATCAGGTACAGAGATCAGCTGGTTCCATTATGCCACCTTCATCTTCGTGAGGACAGAAAATCCAACATCGCGTATGTAGGTCATTGTGAAGGAACAAAATGCTTGTTTTACTCAGCACTGGATACTCCTCGGAGATGTTACTCCAGAATGCTGACAGCCTCATGGACTTCTGGTGTGTTTGTAATGTGCTGTCACAGGTAAGGTGCAGACGTTCAGTCTCTTCATTTGGAGTCAGCAATAAGTTAATAATTGACTCTGGAATAGCAAACTGAAAAGGATTTTTAACCCACCTCTTCGTTTTGAAAATCTGCAACTTCTCATCTGGAAAGTAGTGACAAAAAACTGGTGATCAGCGCAGCCAGATGAGACTGAGTAAGGCTTGCCTGCCTATTGACAGTTCCCTGACTAACATTGTTTTCTTCAAGGCATCACAGTGTGGGGAATATATAGTCATTTTGACTTTGCATTTGCACTTGCCAAACTTTCAATGTCTTTTGGAAAGCATCTATTTCTTCACAGTGCTGAAGGCAATCATCATCCTTCCCTTGCAATTTAAGGTTCAGTTCATTTAGAATTGAAAAGATATCTGCAAGGTAAGACATAGTTAGCATCCAACTCTCATTTGGCAGTTGTTTCCTGCATAGAACACTCTTGAGCTTTGCATTCTGATTTGCATTGGCACAATGAACAAAACCATACCTCAAGAAATCATCTCGATACTGCTTTGTTCCTGATTTCAGTTTCTTCTTGGTATGCTGTTCACCAGAGTCCCCGGAGTTCTATATACAGCTCACACTAATACTGCTTTGTCCTACCGTGGATCTCCTGAGCAGCTCTTTCCAGCAGATTCATTTGTGAGATCCTGGCTTGTTTGCATCTCTGGCTCTCTTTCTCATAACAAAACGCTCCATCTTCAGTTCTTCACAGTCCTGTTGCCTGCTTGCTCACAGCTAGAAAATGGAGGAATCTTTCCTCTGTGATTTTACGGCAAAAGCATGGACGTATGGGGCACGTGACATCAGTGAATGTGTCGGGCACATGACTTGTTCCCTGCTGCTGCTTCTGGCGGAAAGACTGTATCATTCGCATTTAAACGCCAGTCGCGACTGGCATTCTCAATTTAAAAACCAGTCACAGCCGGGATTCTTAAAAGCCGGTCGCGGCGATTGGGCGCTCCTTCCATGATCTGGAGTGAGCAATTGAATGCTCCACAACCCTCCTGATACGCGCTCATGATCCACCCATGGGTCGTGACCAGCAGTTTGAAAGACTCTGCCTTAAAGTGCCTTTGCCAACTTATTACCAACCCATACGCACTATCCTTTCCCTTCCACCCTCCATGCCGACTCACCCAGTATCCGCCATGGGCTGACCTCAGCAACCATGCTGAGATTAAATAAAATAAATTTCTTATTATCTATTACAGACATCACTCAAAAAAACTCTCATTGATCAAAACCAATTCAATACATTTAAATCCCCTGAAATGCTTGATCTCTTATCAAAAACAAACATTTGTATTCATAGCCCCTCATCTAAAACAGTGAATCCTTGAATAGCCTCTTGGAGTCGTCAGTCAAACTGTGATAACAAAAGGTGTGGAAACAGCAATAATAGGCCTCCAGCTTATGGTAACAAAAAGCTTTTGAAACTGCAAGCATCTCAATTAAGAGAGCAGGATTTTTTTCTCCAAAATTTAATGGACAGGGGTTTTAAATAACTTGGCAAGTTGACAGTTCCACAAACCTTATTCAACTTTTACAAGCATCACATATGCTGTTAAAAGCCATAAATCATACACCTTGGGAGATGGATTTCGCAGCAGCAAAAATGGGCAGCGTTAAGTTTAAATGGTCCTTCTGCATTCACATCCTGCAACTTTTCCCTACCAGCAAAAGTAGGAGCTGTCATAAATGGGTGGGGTAGGGGGATGGGGGGCACAACCTTAAAATCTCATGGATCTCGAAAGATCATGGAAAATGCATATGTTGGGATGTCGGTGGAAAATGGAATTGGTCTCATCTGGGATGTTCCACAGAGAAATAACCTGTTGACAGATTCATTTCCTGAGTAATAACGTCCAATGCAAAACACACAGTGAAGCTTGTGTTTCATTTTCTTCCCAATTCCACTTTGCTAAGTGGACCAAATTAGAAGCTGCTTTGTTCTCTGAGAGAGATGGCTGAGTGCCATGTAGAATAGATTCAATGCAGCTGTTGTGAATGCTGCACCTGAAGCAGATTACAAAACAATGAAATCCACAGTACCCCACAATGATTTAATTCAAAAGCATTTCCCCAACATCCGCTTAGAATTCTCCCCAATTATAAAGCTGCAGGATTTAAAAGCACGATGGTGTTTATAAGCTGAGCTGCCAGTCAGCATGTTTTATGATTTAAATTTGGAAGTGCATAGTAGAACAGTTAACAATTTGTGATGGAAATTAGTGAACATATAGAAATTTTCAGATTAATCAATGATGATTACAATGGATTTGTTAAAATCAAGTTGTGTTTGACAGGTTTTTGAAGAAGTGACTTATTGGATACATAATGGTAATAGAGTCAGATGTCATATGTGTGGATTTTCAATGGGTATTCGATAAGATGTCATATAGGAGGCCCATTACAAAAATTCAGGTAAATTATACAAGTAGAACAGTATCATTTGAGAATATTGGTGCTTGATGGACAGAGCACGTGGTTAGATTAATGGTTGTTGGTCAGAATAGACCTTTGGAAGTTGTGTACCACAGATATCAATGCGGGTTCACTTTTATTCTTCGTATTCATAAATCATTTGGTTGAGGAGGTATAATCACAAGATTTGCTGACAGCACAAAAGCAAATGTTTTGGCAAATAGCAGACAATAGGCAGACAAATGGAAAAGGCAAGTTAGTGTGGAGTAGTAACACATTGTTGGAGGAAAAGCAGAGAATGGGAGTGTTGCCACAATATAGAACAGAATACAGAGACCTAGATGTTAGCACAATGGTTAGCACTGTTGCTTCACAGCTCCAGGGTCCCAGGTTCGATTCCCTGCTTGGACCACTGTCTGTGTGGAGTCTGCACGTTCTCCCTGTGTCTGTGAGGGTTTCCTCTGGGTGCTCCAGTTTCCTCCCACAAGTCCCGAAAGAGTGCTGTTAGGTAATTTGGGCGTTCTGAATTCTCCTTCTGTGTACCCGAACAGGTGTCAGAATGTGGTGACTACGGGCTTTTCACAGTAACTTCATTGCAGTGTTAATGTAAGCCTACTTGTCACAATAAAGATTTTTATTATTAAATGCACAATTCCCTGAAAGCACAAGTAGACCCAAGTAAAAAAGTAACATTTAAGGTTTTGCCTATCGGGCATAGATTGCAAGAGGACAGATAAATTATGCATTTATACAAATCTCTGAGTACAATTTTGAATTCCCCATTATAAATGGACCATGGATGTGCAAAACCAATGATTGGCAACCAAGGACTTAGAACAGCAATGGTTTATTGAATTCTCTGAGCAGCTCTTACCTGCTGTGTTCCTGTCCGCACTCCGGGGAGAACTCCTGCGTTACTGACATGTGACCCTTTACGCACCCTCATCACCCCCAGTGTGATCACTCAGTCTACATCTTCCTGGTTTAAAGTTGGGACAGCCGGCAGTATTGTGTAGAAGTGTGCGAGAGGTGTCACTGGATGTAAACTATTTACGGCATACAAATTGAACAGGCTGTCAATACAGACCTAGTTACATTGTGCAAAACACAGATTGGGCTGCGGCAGTTGACGTATAGCCCATTGCGTCTCCTTCAAGCCCCCCTTTTTTTAAAGTAATGCCAGTTGTAGACCACTCTTTGGCATAACCTTGGAATCTTGCATTTGGTTTAGTCATGGGTGTGTGGTTGCACCAATTGGAGATGCTGTTGCATTGGTGTCTTCAGTGTGGATGGCATCCAACGTCCTTTCAGTGCACCCAGTGGTTGCACGGTTGCACGGCCAGCTGTGTTGGCCTATGGAGGAGCCTCTATTTCCATTGGTGTAGTGGGCCTGGATTGTAGTCTGGATGGCTGGGATACTGTGGTGGTTGATGGTGCTTGTTCAAATACTGGCAGTAGCTGATGCTGGTTCTGTACATAATGGGCACCATCCAAGGCAACATGGCTGTTTGGTTGCAGGACATGGCTCTGTACCACCGTTTGCCAGACTGATTCTGGGGATGAAAGGGTTGTCGTATGAGCAGAGATTAAACAGTTTGGGCTTATAGACTTGCTGGAGTTTAGAAGGATGTATATAAATTACTGAAAGGGATTGATGAAGTAAACACTGACAAAATGTACCCTCTTGTGGGGAAATCTAGAATGAGAGGTCACAGATATAGGTGGTAGATTTAGAACTGAGATGAGGAGGAACTACTGCCTGTGTGAAGTCTGCACATTCTCCCTGTGTCTGCGAGGGTTTCCGAGGGTGCTGCATTTGTTTAACTCGCTGCCCCATGGTGCTGTGGAGTCTGAGTCATTAAATGGTTTCATCAAGGAGATAAACATTTCTGATTTAAAAAAAACAGGTGAAAAGGATATGGGGAAGAAATAGGGAGGTGCATTTGAGACCAGGAAGCGATCAGCCAAGATCTGATTGAATAGCGGAGCAGGCTCGGGGGGGCTGAATTGCCTACTTCTGCTCTGAATGCACATTTTCCTATATTCACTGCCAATCTGTCATGGCCGGGTGTGGTCTGGATCTTGACCATTTGACTGGGTCTGTGAGCATTTTAACTATCATACCACGCTCAATGAGGGCACCACTCACATTGGTTTTGGATATTCGGCTGCAAGAGGGCCTTGGCAATGGGAATTATGGTGCTGGTGCACCTGGAGAATAGTTAAAGAACAAAGAACAAAGAAAAGTACAGCACAGGAACAGGTCCTTCGGCCCTCCAAGCCCATGCCGACCATGCTGCCCGACGAAGTCGCTGTGCTGACGAAGGCAGATCCTGTCTGGGCAGATTTCACTGCCTGAGGAGTGCAGCACAGTGATCTGTGTGATCCCGGGCACACTTCTCAAAACGGTCCTTGGCTGAGCGCACCACCCGTTCCACCAGGCCATTGGACTATGGATATCGGGGGCTACTCATGATGTGCTCAAAGTCCCATGTGTGTGCAGAGTTCTTAAACTCACTGGAATCGAACTAGCGAGCGTTATCCGTCATTATTCACTGAGGGATGTCATGCGTGGCAAAGTGTCTCACAAGCATGATTATCACTGAGTTTCTATTCATGTCTGGAAGGTGGTTGAGTTCAAACCACCTGAAGCACAAGTGGACTAGGACAAAGTGAGTTTACCATTCCATTTGAAGATGTCAGCCATCGCAAATGACCATGGAAAGTCCAGGACCTTATGTAGGTGCAGTGGCTCTTTGGCTTAATATGGCTTGAGTATGTTGCATAATGCACACCCTCTCCATGTCTGCATGCACCAAAGGCCAATATTTTAATTCCTTTGCCCTGTATCTATTTGCTTCCAACCATGGGAGCCCTTGGTAGAGTTGGTAGGTATAGTACCTCTGCAGAGAGGTGGGGTTGATGAATCTCAGGCCCCGCAGTATCAGTCCATCTTGTACGGTTAGTTCATCCCTGATGGAGAAGAATGGACGGAGCTTCTGGGGAAACTTCCTTGATGACTTGGGCCAGCCTTTCATGATGACATCGTGAAGCTGACTGCATGTGATAACCGCGTAAGGCACCTTTGAGTTCCTGGATTCGGCGAGAGAACAGAATCTCTATGGTCATGTGTCGATGACCTCCTCATGATCTGCTTGGTTAGTGTTGGACAGGAAGACTCTGGAAGGGGTATCAGCTAGGTACAGCTCCTCGCTGCATTTGTAGGTGACACAGAGGTTGTAGCATTGCAGCTGCAGCTGTGCAGTGATGGCTGATTGAAACGTTAGATCTTTCTTGTGAAGAAACTGCATTCAGACCGGATCACGATGGACTCCACACACAGCCCGATGTCTGAGAGCTCATTGGTAAGGCTGCCAAATGCATAGTTTTTTGCCAGGGCCTTTAGAATTGCGGTGTAGGACTGACTCTATTTATCAAACTTTTAGTTGGTAGTATTAAACAGATGTTTATCCTATATGATGTCTTTTACTGGCATGCATATGTTCTCAAACTTTGTCAACAATATCTCGGGGTCCTCTTTTTCCTCCTCCGTTTGTAAAACAAAAGGTTCTAATTTCTCGATGGCTTTGGGGCTCGCTAAGTTTAATAAAGTGTATGCCTGTACTTCCTTGGTTTTGTCTGATACACCGGCACTGCAGTAGATGTGCCACTCTTCTTCAAATTTTGCCCAGTTGTCTGCGATGTTTTTGTTGAACACGAGTGGGGTGCCATTCTGTCAACTCTTGACACCATGTAGAAGTACTGGGTTCTAATGACTGACAGCCAAGGAGTTAGAACATCCATAGTTTATTAAATCCCACCTGGTGTACAGAATGTGCAGATACATCAACAGAACAAATACTCAGCAGATAAGGCAGCATTGGTTGAGAGCAAAATAAAGTTAATGGGTGGAATTTTAACCATAAAAAAACAGACATGTTTGGTTCAAGTGAGGGGGGGGGGGCGATGTGGGTGGAGGTTAAAGTCTTAGAGGTTTAAATGTCAACTACAAAACACTCCCAATCTGTCCACTTCTGACTTTACCAATTGTGGTAGTCACCACTAGCTGTATTATATGTATTACAGTAAGACACATATACTCGAGGTACATGGGTAAATCCCTGCCTGCTGGCTCCGCCCAGTAGGCGGCATATAAATGTGTGTGCTCGCCGGTGCTGCAGCCATTCTGGTTCCAGCTACAGGAGGCACAACATCTTTGCTCAATAAAGCCTCGATTATTCCACTACTCTCGTCTTTGTGGTAATTGATAGTGCATCACCAGTGACCACCCTGATTCAAGGAAGCAGGTTAACACTAAAAATTATAATGAGGTTGCAAATCTCATTGCTCTACATTGTTAATTTAACTTGGGTTGGGTTTTCTGAGTGTCAGGAAGCCAGCATCTGTATTCAGGTGAGGGTTGCCACAGGGGCACATGCCCTTCCACCTGCCTTCTGGACCAATATGTCTGTCCAGATAGTCCCCATGAACTGACAATGCCATCCACCCACTTATTCCATGAGGCCTCTGTGGTGAATGGAACTACTGTTAATTCACCAGTGCACTGTGATATCATGTTACTGCTGTATCGTGTTATGTTATGTGTTTAACCCTGTGGGCTCCACCTATGGGCCATTGTACAGCTTCACCCACAGGGGGATATGTCGGGGCATGTACGGGCTCGCCCATGGCTCCACCCCTTACAGGAAGTATAAAGGCAGCTGACCTGCGGGGCCGCATTCATTGTTGTACCGGTCACAGGCAGGCTCAGTTGTAAGCTGATTAAAACCACAGTTTACTTCTCAACGTGTCTCTCAGTCAATTGATGGTCGCATCAGCCTCTGACCTCCCCCACTTCCTGAGGCCTCCAATCTCCCCACCGCTCCGGCATCTGTTGCACTCACTAGGCCTCCGATTTACCCTCCACCTGGCCTCTGACCTCCACCAAACCCCATGTACCTGGACCCCTCAACCTGCCAAGTTTCCAAATTCCCTCCCTCAACCTGTCTGAGGCCTCCATCCCCTTCACAGGCCTCTGACCTCTGACCCTCCACAGGCCTTTGATACCATCCACTAGGCCTTTTAACCTCCTGCCACCCTGGGATCGGCAATGCCCTCCAAGACTGAGACCCCACCCTGATTGACCCAACCACACTGAGATTGGCCTACCCCCAACATCAAGGTTGAACCCTCACTCTCCCCCTTTCACCACCCCATCTCAACCTTTGCACCGATCTACCTTATCCTGTTGCCTTAATCAACCTGCTCCCGACCTAACCTGAAGCCAGTGGGTAGGGGATCTGATGACTGATATCATACACACCCTCCATAGTATATGGGGGATCTCATATTTCTAAGATTCGTCACCCCTCCTGCACCTTATCCCCTCCATTCCTGCTCCTGGTGCATCCGATATGTTAAACCCTCGGCCAGCCTTACAAGTAAGTGACCTTTGTCAGATCTGGAAATTATTAAGATGTAACGGCCTTCAAGTAAGTGTAGAATCGGGAAATAAAGGGAGGTGGGCTTAATAAGGGCATGGGGAATCCACACTGAGTACCATAAGAAAGAAAGTTTATTTACAAGAATGATATATGCACTTTCCGGTAGATCCTGACTGGGTTATCCTCTGGTCGCAGCCTTATTGGCCGACCTTTTAAACAGTGATACTCACATCTCCCAGCTAGCAAATAAAACCAGCTATTCAACTATGGCAGGCACATCACTTTAACACATGCAACGCAGTGACTGACACACTTTCCTGCCTTTTATGGACAAGGGGTCTAATGGTAGCAGCAAGAACAAACCAGCAAGAAATAGGCATGGCTGCATGTGTACCTCCCTACAGAGGAGATGATGCTAGGGATAAATGAAGCGAAAGTCACTGAGGCAGTGGCCAGTTGCATAGCTGAAGACATCAAGGATGACGGTACGTTACTGTCGTATATGCATATTCTCAACTCTCACTTCACCCTCATTCCACAATCAGTTATGATGTACAAGCTGCAGATGATGTGATCATGCACCTCTTGCTTTCACCAGGTGCATCCGTGCCGGCTGAGAGGTTGGCTCCTGGGCGACAGGTTATCCGCTACGGCCGTGGCTGATGGCACCTATCCAAAGGACACAGACTGACGCTACAGCGATGCCCATGCAGTGACCAGGGGCATAATCGAATGGTGCTTCGGCATCCTGGAGATGCGGTTCAGGTGCCTGGACTGTTGTGTTATGCCGCTTCGGGTAACACAGGCTGCTACTTGATGCAGTCTTAACTAAAAGATGCTCCTGACTCTGAAATGAGTTCAACGTGTTTATTGAACTATTAACACAGTTCTCAAATGAGTTCGACTCTCTGCGAATCTAACTGTAGTAACTCAGTCTAGCTGTACCAGCTTGCTCTAAGCCACGTGCTGGGGTGTGATGCTGCTGATCAACCCTGTCTAACTCTCTAGATGTCTGTCTGTGGAAAAAGTAATTGATGATTAAGATATAGTCGCGACCATCGTGTGGAATAGGTCAATGCCATCCTTGGACCACGGAGAGGTCTCTAGGTCGTGTGGTTGGAGCGTCTCCTTGCTCTGCGCTGGTTGGAACCTCTGACAGGTTTTGCAGTTCAGGACCATGTCCGTGATGTCCTGGTTGATGCCGGGCCAGGAGACAGCTTGCCGGGCCCTGCGTCTGCAATTTTCTACATCCAGGTGTCCATCATGAATCTGCCACAGCATCATGCTCTGGAGATGTAGCGTGATGACTATCCTGTCCAGCTTGAGCAGGATGCCGTCGATCAGCGTCAGGTCGTCCTTGACGTTGTAGAATTGAGGGAATTGCCCTTTCTGCCAGCCATTGCTGAGGTTGCGGATGACTCGCTGCAACAGGGGGTCTGTAGCCGTCTCTTCTCGGATGAGAATGATCTTCTCATCTGTTGCCGGGAGAGTGCTTGCACACAGTTGTACCTGCAATTCACTGTGCTGGATGATCTCCAGTGGTTCACTGGGTGAGTTGACGGAGCGGGACAATGCATCGGCGATGATGAGCTCCTTGCCAGGTGTGTACACAAAACTGAAAATTCTCTGCAAACGAGGCGTCATGTCGTTCAGGTCCTTTTGGATGATGTGGACCAGAGGCCTATGATCCGTCTCAACAGTAAATGTTGGCAAGCCGTAGACATAATCATGAAATTTGAGGATGCCGGTGAGAAGATCTGAACACTCCTTCTCAATCTGCGCATATCTGGTCTCAGTGGGTGTCATTTCCCGTGACGCGTAAGCTTCTGGTCACCAGGATGACGTGTTGTCTCTTTGAAGCAACACCGCTCCAATGCCATCCTGACTCGCATCTGTGGATATCTTGGTCTCTTGGTCTGGGTCAAAGAGTGCAAGGATGGGTGCAGTGGTGAGCTTGGCTTTCACCTCCAGCCACTCTGTTCGGTGCTCTGCCTTCCACTCAAAGGCGGTTGATTTTTTTCACCAGGTTGCATAGGGCCGTGGTGTGGAAATTGACGATTCCCAGGAAGTGGAGTACTGCCTTCTTGTCCTCGGGGACTTTCATTGCCTCGATGGCTTTAATTTTGTCTGCGCACACCGTGTTGCGAAATCTGATCGCCCAGGAACTCCAGCGTGGATGTCCCAAAACAGTATTTGGACCTGTTTAGCTTGAGGCCATGTTCATGTATGCGTCAGAATACATTCTTGACTCACGACACATATTGCTCTGGGGTTGTGGACCAGATTATGGTATCGTCAACGTAGACACAAACCCCTTCTATTCCCTCCATCATCTGGTCCATGATGTGATGGAAAATCTCTGATGCCGAGATGATGCTAAATGGGATTCGGTTGTAGCAGAATCTGCCAAAAGGCGTGTTGAAGGTGAAGGATCTTCTGCTGGATTCTTCAAGTTGGATTTGCCAAAATCCTTAGGATGCATCCAGTTTTGTGAAGAAGTGCGCGTGTGCCATCTCGTTCATGATTTCTTCCCTCTTTGCAATGGGTTAATGTTCCCGCATAATGTTTTCGTTAGATCCTTGGAGGCAATGCAGATGCATCGGTCCCCCGAAGGTTCCTTTACGCACACCATCGAGCTGACCCAGTCGGTTGGTTCAGTGACCTTGGAGATGACGCCTTTTTGTTGTAGACTCATGAACTCTGCCTTCAGGCGCTCTCTCAGTGGAGCTGGGACACATCGTGGTGCGTGGACCAGTGGCTTGGCATCAGGCCGCAGTAGAATCTTGTACTCATACGGCAGCGTGCCCATCCCGCTAAATACGTCTGGGTAATGGGTTAGGATGTCGTCGATGCTGGCCTGAAGATCCAAATGGGACGGCGTCATGGTGTAGACCCTTTGAATGAGGTTCAATTGCTTGCAGGCGTGCGCACCTAGCAGGAACGCCCTGTCTGGTTTAACAATCTCGAAGCGTAAGCTTGCTTGTGTGTGTCAGCTGGACACCTGCAGATGGCAGGACCCCAGTGCCTTGATTTTGTTTCCATTGTAGTCCAGGAGTTTGCAGGCAGTGGAAGGATTGTGGGGGGCTTCTTGATTCTCTTGACGTCCACCTGCATAATCAGGTTGGCGGAGGCACCTGTGTCCAGTTAGAACTGGATGGGGCAGCGGTTGACCTTTATCACTGCTCGCCATTCGTCCTCGGAATTCACGGCCAGGATTGATTGGACTTGTGATGTGTCCGGTGTGGCATAGTCGCACTTCGTAATAATGCCCACTCGGTAAGTGTTGTCCAGGTATTCATCATCTGGATCCGTCGCGCTGCCTGGATCAGAGTCATGCATTCGGTGTTGCACACTTCTGATGCGCCGCTGTCGGTATTGGGAGTGCTGGCTCCAGACTGGTGCTGCAGATCTGCACAGGGCTGCATAGTGGTTTGGTTTCCCACAGTTTAAACAGCGTTTGCCACTTGCAGGGCAGTTTTTTTTTAAATGGGCGGTGCCGCAGTTTGCACACGTCATGACGCTCAGTGCGTCGTTGCGCATGTGCGGTGCGGCTCTCGGACGTCTGCACCTGTGCAGTGCGGTTTTCGGCCGCTTCGTGTTCCCGATCGCATTGCGCATGTGTCGGGCCCCAGGAATAGCGCGCTAAATGGCCGCTTTTGTCAAAGTGAAGGCGCTGCATCCGGGAGATGGCCTGAACACTCTCCACCTCGTGGGAGGCTTGTTTTTCACTTTCTGCCATTTTGTACTGTGAATAGCGATTTTTAGAGTGCTCATGCACAGTACACATTTCAATCGCGACTGGCAGGGTCATGTGCTTGATTTTCAACGCAGAGGATTAGAGTGGACTCCAAAAACAATTTGGTCTCTGATCATGGAGTCAGTGATATCACCAAAGTTGCAGGATTGCGCTAGCAGTCTAAGGTTAGTTCGATTGGAGTTGAAGGATTTGCCTTTACCTTGCATCCTCTGCTTGAAGATGTAGCGCTCAAAGATTTCATTGGTGTCCACCTCGCAGTGGCTGTCGAATTTGTCCAGGATGGTTTGGTACTTCGTTTTGTCCTGCCCTTCGGAAAAGTGAAAGGAGTTGAAGATCTCTATCGCATGGTCACCCGCAGTGGTGAGTAGAAGAGCTATCTTCCGAGCATCAGTCGCGCCATTGAGGTTGGATGCTTCCACGTATCATTGAAATTTCTGCTTGAATGATCGCCAGTTGGCACTAAGATTGCTGGTGGTCCTGAGCTGATGAGGAGCCTGAATCTTGTCCATTGTGCCTGTATTCAGTAGCTAGTTGTCACGGATCTTGCTGAGTTGAACTAAATAGATTGAACAGTCAGTCCTGGTATCATGTTGTGTAATGCTGTTTCGGATAACACAGGCTGCTACTTGATGCAGTCTTAACTAAAGGATGCTCCAGACTCTGAAATGAGTTCAACGTGTTTATTGAACTATTAACACAGTTCCCAAATGTGTTTGACACTCTACTAATCTAACTGTAGTAACTCAGTCTAACTGTACCAGCTTACTCTAAGCCACGTGCTGGGGTGTGATGCTCCTGACCAACCCTGTCTAACTCTCTAGATGTCTGTCTGTGGAAAGAGGCAGAGTGTGCATGCCTCATTCCTTTTGTAGTGTTTATGACATGCCCCCTTGTGGTGATGCCACCTCTGAGTGTCCTGACTGCCCATTGGTTGTGTCCTATTCTGAGTGTTCATTGGTTGCTTGTTTGCATATCATGACATGGACCACTCTGGAGGAGCCCTCCAGCACAGTGCTAGGTGAGTCTCCCACATCATGGTGGCCTGCTGCGTGCTCCCTGCACAGCTGAGGGCAACAAGCTGGAGGATGAGGATGAACTGCAGACCTCGCCCGACGAGGAGGATGCAGGGGAGGGTGAGGATAGGCAGTACACGGGACCTGGGCAGGCACAGGAGGCAGCACAATGTGTGCCAGGACCGGCGTGCACATGACGCTCTAATCACCTCCAGGTACACCGACTGGGGATCCTGGCCAGCGGCACGGAAATCCCATCCGACACCCTTACCCCCCCCCACACACCCTTCCCTCCACCCCCCCCTCCCTGGCCAGCCAGCCCCTCCCATGAACCCCCTCCTGCGCAACCCCCCCTCCCTGCCTTGCAACCCCCTCTGTGATTTCTATATGACACACTGCGGGGTGCAGGACCTTGGTCGGCAGTAACAGTGGGTAACATGGGATGGAGGGTGATGACGACCCGCTCTGGGATGGGATCTGGTGCACTGCACAGTTTGACAATGTCTGACTCATGCCCATGGTAACATTTCCCACCATCCAACTGGGTGATCCCTGCAGGCGAGCTGGCCATTCCATCACATGATCCCATTGAGTACATGGGGTGGCGGAGGCGGGGACACTTGGAGCGGGGGAGAGGGGGGAGGGATGGGGGTGGTGCACCAGAGCAGTCAGCGCTGGCTAAACTGGGGTCCCTGGCCCAAGCCCACCCCCACTTCCGACCACCCTCTCCCCACGTCCCCAGTGCACCCTCTGCGGCCAGCCCAGAAAAGATCTTCCCTCACACCCTTCTGACAGAGCACCAAGACAGGTAATAACATTGTGAACATGTGTTTATTGTGAACAAGTGAACATTTGTGTGTCCCAGGTGGCTTGGCAGTTCTGCCCCTGCCCATTGGATGCGCCATAGACAGGAGGGCGGGAGTCCGAGGTGCTCTGGTGTTTTGGCACCTTTATAGGAATCAACGGCACAAGCCCCATCTCCTGCTCCACCCTCGGGCTGCCCGATTGTCCCTAGGCTACTCCATGGGACGGGGGTGCGAGCAGAGCTAACCCCTGAGGCTCCCCCACCACCTGGCACTGACGGTCCTTGCGTGTCCAAGTGGCCCGCTGCCATCTTGATCACCTTAATGCTTGCGGCCATGGAGCACAGAGAGTGGACCACTTTGTCCCTGGGGTCGGGCTGCCCTCTGACCATCCGCCCCCTTGGGGGTTCCTACCTCCACCTGATGTACCGCTGCACGTGTGTGGTGCACACCCGAAAGTGCCCCAGGAGCGTCTTTGTTAACATGCCCAACCGAGGTGTTTCTCGGAGGGTGGAGGGTGCTGGAGACATCTGTGATGGGAAGTCAGTGTCGTCCATGGACTGGTGCTCCGAGGTGTCTCGGCCTGCAGGTCGCAGGCTCCCATCACTGTCCGTATCCTCTTCCTCCCTGCTCTCCACCTGGGATTGTGGGTGGGGTCGGGACTTGGGGCACCAGAAGGCCACACCTCATCGCCAGGAGATCCCACATGACGCATGATTGGGGTGGAGGTAGTAGTGGAGGGGGGCAGGCGTGGGGGTGGTGGTAGGGTGGTGGTGAAGGGAGGTTTGTGGGGACGGTGGTGGTGGAGGAGGCACGGTGTGGAGGTGGTGTTAGGGGTGGCCACACACGTGCCATGGGGAACCGCAATTCAGCAGAGTCTCACTTGCTCACTCAATGCCGACCTCGGTCTAGGTGACTGCTCTCTCTCCAGGCTAACCGATCAAATCCGGTGGCCACTACTCTGTCTACGGTGAGGGGCCGCACGTCCGGTGGTCCCCCTCCGGTTTTCGCCCCTCTCTCTTCTGGCGGTTGTGGACCGCCTTCTTCTGGGGGGGGTCGGGGTGGGGGGTTCGGGACAGTAAATGCACAGTGTTAGACTGTCGAATGCATGTAGCACAGCGGGTGGGTAGCTGACGGCCATCATGTCCAGGGCACCCGGCCATGGTGGCCAGTATGGGGACTGCCATGTGGTGCAGAGTGGGGGTTTGGTCACCCCCGGGTGGGGTGGGGGAGGGGAGAGTGGGGTTACGGGCTTGTGGGTGTGTGGATCAGGGGTTAGTGCCAGGAGAATAGTGCTGTCTACTCACCCTGGCCATCCTGACGAGGTCGTGCAGTTTTTATGGCACTGCTGGCCAGTCCAGGCAGTGTTGCCCATGCCGCTCACGGCCTTTCCCACCTGTGCCCAGGCCCAGTGCAAGGCTGTGGGTGGCAACCCCCTTTCCAACCCGGGGTACAGGGTGGCCTGCCTCCCCTCCACAGTATCCAACGGTGTCTCCAGTTTAACATCAATGAATTGGGGTGCCGTTCGTCTTGCTGATATCTTGTTGGCTGAGCTGAGTGTGTGTGGGGAGTGGAGTGTTTATCTGCGGTGCAGCTTGTCGGTTTCTCGAGTGTCAATCTCGACTCCGGTGAATCAGACACCGCTTTTCATTGGAATCGATCGTGTTCCACGTGGCGCTGGTGCTCGCCCATTAATGGTTGACGAATTGCTCTGGGAAAAGCACCACATTTGCTGAAGTAGAACACCACTGATTCAGTCCCGGCGTCAACACTTAGTTTCTGAAATGGAGAATCCCGCTAAGTATGTTCTTTGACCCAAAGCCACTAGCCATTGAACAGAAGTGTCAGATCTGGGACTCCGTGCAAAAGGAATGAAATACTCACTGTCTGGGAATCTATCGTTAATGTGTGATCTGAAGTTTGAGCCGTGGACAATTGTTTAAATGGATACAAATAAATTTGATACAGGTGTTGTAAAGATTGCCAAATTTTGACAGATGTAGCTTAAACTTGTTTCCTCTGCAGTTCCAATGTTTCTGCTGGGACCAGATTGTGAGTGGAGTGCTGTTTTCCATCAAGATCACCTGTTCTTGAATACAAACTGGCAAACATTTAGTCTGGCACCTGTTTATTTTAGCGCTCTTTTCCCACTACCTTATTTCTTTTGGCATTCGAATAGCAGCTTTCTGTTCCTGTCCAACATTAATGGCTCTGAATCACAGTGGCAGAAATGTGGGGAAATTGTGTGTTTTCACATTTGGCCCCTCATTCCTGGGCAGTGAGGGTATGTCTGTTACGTACAATATGTAAACCTTGTAACTGGAGTAAGGATTCGGCCGGAGATTTGAAACGACAATGCACAGATGTGACACTCTGCCTCCTTGAACTCTTGGGACAATCACTGGGGGATTAAGTTGATTTTAAGAAGAGAATGTGATAAGTCAAGGCCTACTGCACAGAAGCCTGTGAAGTACTAGCTCCCCATGTTATGGGAATCATGGTCTGAAACCCACCATATGGCTATTGTGCTCTATGTCCTTCCATGGAGACTTGTAAGTGCTGCTGGCACTCAAAACCTGCACTTACGACACACAAGACTCATTAAGGCCCCAGATTGCATTTAAATGAGGGCATCTGGAATACATTATCAGCCACGGCATGATTCTGTGCATTTAGGAGGCTAAGTCTGCCAGTTTAATTTGTATGCCCTTGTAATCTCATTCTTGTATTTTATTTTAACCCTAATTAATTAAAATACTGCTCGCCAGTTTGCCTCAGTAAGGCTTTTCAATAGGATTTTGATAGATTTGGTGCCAGGTTCTCAGATAATGTAATAAAGGTCATTTCATGCGCCCTCTCTCCTGAAATGGCAAAACCGTTACAAAAAGTTTTTGTAAAAAGCTGGCGAGTCTTGTGAAAAGCCAAAATCTGCATCCTTCCACAAAGCTTATCTGAGGTAATGTGCCCAGGATGGGCGGCACGGTAGTGCAGTGGTTAGCACTGTTGCTTCACAGCGCCAGGGACTCGTGTTCGATTCCCGGCTTGGGTCACTGCCTGTGTGGTGTCTGCACGTTCTCCCCGTGTCTGTGTGGGTTTCCTCTGGGTGCTCTGGTTTCCTCCCACATGTCCCGAAAGACTTGTTTTAACCTGACACAAATACACCAGTCACACAAAGAGAATCAGTAACTCAGTTAGGTGGGTCCTTTTATTTAAAACAATGAAACTGTGTACAACAATATTTGGGAGTCTAGTTAACTCTAGGAATACTCCTATCTTCTGCCTGATGGTTACATGAATATATACATTACATCTTGTCTGATGCACAGCAGTTTTAGAAACGCCCCTTAAAGGTATGCCACAACATCCCCCTTTTTTCTAACTTAAAGTCGCACCCTTAAATAATCATATCAAAGGAAACCTGTTATGTGTTTAAATATACAATTGATGTTGTGATAAATGTATATGTCTCTGAAATATAATGACGATTTGCTGATAAGCCCAGACTTGGTTACTGCTCTGAAGAAGAGTCATACGGATTCGAAATATTAACTCTCTCTCTCTCCTTTGATGCTGCCAGACCTGTTGAGTTGTTCTCGCATTTTCTGTTTTGGTTACTGTGAAGTTGATTTCAAACCACCGTTCCGGTTGTCTGTAGCAGTGATGGGCTTGGATTGTATCTTAGATTGTGTTCTAATGGCAATGGGGTTGCTTGGTATTTTTTGTTCTAGTACTTCCCTGACTTGGCATCTCTTTGGAATGTCATGCCATTGGGTGTTTGTACTTGATAGGGTTGTGGCTCCGGACAATTGTTAATGATTTCTACTGGATTCTATGTTCCATGAGTTGGGTGTTTTGTTCTGAACTTTTGTCCAATGTTTAAGTTGGGTAATTCTTTGCCCACAATGCAGGTCATGTGCATCCTTCATCGTCCCCTATTTTTCAATGAATGCTTCTTGAACTCCTGGAAATATCGATGAATGATGTATGGGAAGGGCTGTTCAAACTTGTCTACCGAACAATAATTCTGCTAGTGAAGGAATGACCACACTAAGCGGTGTCACCTAAGGTGTCGGATTTGGCGTGCAATCTTGGTTAGCTTGCTGACGTTTTATAATTAATGTGATGAATGAATGAATTTCAGATATATTGTATGATGTGTACTTGGTGCAGTAAGGGTTAAATGCCTGGGTTAATGTGTGTGTGATTGCTGCAGTAGTGTTTTTCAAAATCCTGGTTTGCAAGACAGCTAGGTCTTTTGGGAGCCAGAGTTGCAATTAAAGCATTGTAAAAGCTTGAGATAATGGGTTTTTGTTTGGATTGAGAGAGTTCCCTGTGGAATATTTAATTAGAGACAGTTGTGTTCAGCTTGGTAAGGTGATGTATCTAATGGGAGGAATTAGTGTACTAGGCATTTTAGTAGAGAAGCAGAGATTGTTCAGTTGGTTCCTGGAAGTGAAGCCATTGTGACAGTTTCTGACGGCTTTAGCTAGAGATCTTGCATTGTTCTGAAAGGATTCTGGTCTATCTATTAAAACAGCCTCAAAGAACATATCTTAAGCAGGTATACCTGGGAGTGCTAACTATTTAAAAGTGGATTGGGATCTGAGATGGTTCTGTTGTTTGAGTGGAATACAGATAACAGTCAAGGGTAATTGTGTTACTGTGGTGATTAGCATTATTTAAGGGGTAGTTGTAAGCTTTGTTAGTACTGCGTTAGTAATAAAGTTTGTTTTAATATACCATATCCTCATCTTGCATTAAATCACTCCTGGCGTGAGGTATCCTTTCCTCACAGTTTTACAAAATTAAAATAAAATATTGAGATTTCTGTCCAGTATCCTAGCCACGGTTGGGGTCTGGCCCAGGTTTGTAATATTCAGGGCTTTATGGTATATACCATACATCTGCCTTGCACCTGAGTTAGTGTGGTGGTGCGATAGTATGATCAACTACCATCATTTCATATATCGCCTTGAATGTTTTTTCCAAACGTTGGGATACATTATCCAAAACAACCTCTTGCGATGTGTAACACACATTGGCTTGGGTGAGGATGCTGATGATGGCAATGACACCTTTGTGAAAAGGTGTTTATTTGTACTCCAAATCCCAGTAAAAAAAAAGGATTACTTACAATGTACCAAAAAAAACATTTTGACAGACCAAAATAACAAACAATTAATCAAACGCAAAGAAAGCATTTCACCAGTATAACTTTTCAGGTATGAACTACTGTCTCAGTTCCAGCTGTCAAAAAACGGAAACCCCCCAACTGTCAAAAACACACAGAAGAGTCCAAAGCACACAAGAAAATGCAATAAATGCTTCATAATCACATGCAAATTAACTATCTGCATTTTAGATACACATAAAACACAGAATAAACCTAAATACAAGTACAATGGTATTATAAGTTAATAAAACACTCTCAAAAATACCCTGACCATGGAATCTCCCAACCACAGAAATCTGAGAATGTGCAACTTTTGGACAGGCCCTATAATGAACAAGAGAAATAAGCGAAGTAAAATAAATAATGTCAAATAAATGAATTGTATTGAGGCTATTTAACAGCGCGCCAGACAGCCAGTGACGGGGCTCTCTGTCACATGCCTAAGATTAATGTGTCTGCAATTGCTGGGATGAATGTGTCGATAATGGTAATTTTTGAGAAACAGAAGTCAGAACCAAGAAATCATCGTGACGGATGCTGAAAAGATCAGTTTATGTTCTGCCTCATCAATATCTGGATACTTTGTGAGGTAATAGTGATTATTTGTGGTGACTGGGCTTATGGCATGCCTCACATTCCTTCATGGCAGTTTCTATGTCTTGATCCATCCCTGGCCAGTACACTATTTCTCTAGGTAATCTTCTGATTTTCTCTATCCCCATATGCACTTGGTGCACGGTGGCGTAGTGACTAGTACTGCTGCCTCACAATGCCGAGGACCCAGGCTCGATTCCGGCCCCCGGCCACTGTCTGTGTGGAGTTTGCACATTCTCCCCGTGTCTGTGTGGGTCTCACCCCCATAACCCAAAGCTGTGCAGGGTAGGTGGATTGGCCATTCTAAATTGCCCCTTAATTGGAAAAATGAAAAAAAAGAGCATGAGCTCTGAAGTCTGTGTTTCCTACTTGATGCCAAGGTTAAGGACATCTCTCTGGGGGTTGGAGAGGAGCCTGGAGTGGGGGGGACAAATGCAGTTGTTGTGGTCCATGAGAGAACCAATGACATAGGTAGGACTAAGAAAGAGCTTCTGCTCAGAGAATATGAGCAGCTAAGGGCTAAATTATGAAGAGCCATAAAAGTAATTATCTCTAGATTACTGCCTAAACCACGAGCATATTGATAAAGGGCAAATGAGATCAGAGAGTTGAATGCATGGCTCAATGACTGGTGTGGGAGAATGGGTTTCGATTCATGGGGACTGGTACCAATAGTGGCGAAATAGAGAGCTGTACAATTGGAGTGGTCTTCACCTGAACCATGTTGGAACCAGTGCCCTGGTGAATCACATGACTCGGACTGCAGAGAGGGCTTTGAACTAAATAGTGGGCAGGAGGGTTTACATGAGGGGAGACTTTGGAAAGTTGATGAGAAAGGATGAGGAAATAGTGCTTGGTAATGGTACAGTTAATGATAACTAGAGCATGACAAGAAGGGACAGAGCATGCAAACATAAGTGTTCACCAGCAAATAAAGTCAGCGTAAGCAAGAATAGTATAAGGTTAGAATTAATGGCTCTTTCTATGAATACTCACAGTATTCTAAACAAGATGGATGATTTTATAGCATAAATAGAAATAAGTGAGTATGAGATAATAGCTATGACAGATACGTGTTTGCAATGAGGCAATGCTGGGACCTGGATATTCAAGCATATCTGACATTTCACAAGGAAGGAGGAAAGGAAGAGGAACTTGGATAGCTCTGTTAATAAAGGATGAGATCAGTACAATAGTGAGGAATGATCTTGGTTCAGAAGTTCAAATGTAGAATCAATTTGCGTGGAGGTAAGTAATAGCAACAAAAAAAAAATCACTGATGGGGAAAAACCTATCGGCCTCCAAACAGTAGCTACACATAATAGGACAAAGTAAACATCAAGAAGAAATCGGGGCTTGCAAGAAAGGTAGTGCAATAATTGTGGGTGACTTTAATCTTCACATCAATTAGATAAATCATATTGGCAATGGTGGCCTGGAGGATGAGTTCATAGAGTGTATGCAGGACAGTTCCTCAGAGCAATACATTCCGGAGCCGATAATGGATTACGCTATTTTGGATATAGTAATATGTAACGATACAGGATTAATTAGGACCTCACAGTAACGGAGCATCTCAGCAACAGTGATCATAACATGGTAGAATTTCAAAAGTCAGTTTGAGAGTGTGAAATGTCTGTTCACAAATAACCTTAGATAAAGGCAAATGCAAGACATCAAGAGAGAGTTGGCTGAAGATGACTGTGACAATAGGTTAAAAGGTAAGACAGTGAGAATTAAAACAATTTTTTGTAGGATGTGGACGTAGCTGGCCCAGCCAGCATTTATTACCCACCCCTAAGTGCCCTTGAACTGAGGGCAGTTAAGTGCCAACCACAATGTTGTGGATCTGGAGTCACATGTAGGCCAGACCAGGTAAGGATGGCAGATTTCCTTTTCTAAAGGGCATTAGTGAACCAGATGGGTTTATACAACACATTGGCAATGATTTCTTGGCAATCATTAGAGTTTTAATTCCAGTGTGTTTTTGAGTGACAGACGCCGAAGGAGATACTTTGTAATCTTACAAAGGTATATTCCATTGTGGAGGAAGAACCTACCAGAAGGATGCATCCCCATGGTTTAATTAAGGAAGTTAAGAATGGTTTCAAATTGAAAGAAAAGCTGTAAAATGTTGCGAAGATAAGGGGTAGGCAGAAGATTGGGGAGGCTTTAGAAATCAGCAAAAGAAGACTAAAAATAAATAAAGAGGGATAAATTGGAGAATGGGATAAAATTAGCAAGAAATGTAAAAACGTACAATAAAAGCTTCTACAAGCATATAAACAGGAAAAGAATAGTTAAAGTGAGCACTGATCCCTTTGAGGATCAAACTGGGGATGTAATAATGGAAAACTGGGTTATGGGGATAGGGTGGGGGGGTGGGCCTGGGTAGGGTGTCTTTCGGAGGGTCGGTGTAGACTCGATGGGTCAAATAGCTTGCTTCTGCTCTGTAGGGATTCTATGATACTATGAAAACATAAATGGCAGAGACTTTAAACAAGCGTTGTGTATTGGTCTTCACAGTCAAAGACACAAAAAACATCCCAAGAATAGTTGAAAATCAAGAGGCAAAAGGGAGAGAGAAAAAGTAATGGAAATACCAATGCGACTTAAAGCTGTCAAGACCTCTGGGACCTGATGGCCTGTATCCTAGAGTCTTAAAATAAGTAGTTATAGATGTGGTGGATGTGTTGGTTGTAATCTTTCAGAAGTCCCGAGATTCTGAAAAAGTCCCAGCAAATTTTCTGAAAAATTGCAAATGTAACAACTCTGTTCAAGAAAGCAGGAAGGCCGAAAGCACGAAACTGCAGGCCAGTTAGTCTGAAAGATGCCATGGCAAAATACTAAAATTCATTATTAAAAAGGTAATGGTAGGCCATTTCGTAAATCATGATATAATCAGGCAGAGTCAACATGGATTTTTGGAATGGAAATAGTGTTTGAAAAATGTATTAAGGTTCTTTCCGAATGTAACAAAGGGTGGATAAAGGGGAACCAGTGGATGCAGTGTATTTGGATGTCCAAAAGGTATTTGATAAGATACTACATATAATGTTCCTGCACAAGACAAGAGCATATATTATTGGGTGGTTTATTAGCATGGATAGAGGACTAGCTAACTGACAGGAAACAGAGAATCCGGATAAATGAGCCATTTTTAGGTTGACACACAGTAACTACTGGAGTGCTGCAGGGATGATGGCTGTGCCTAAATTATTCATAACTTATATTCATGACTTGGATGAAAGGACTGAGTATATTCTCATTAAATATGCTGAGAATATGAAGATAGGGAGGAGCTAGGGTGGCTTTGAAGTCCATGGGGATCATGAATAGATCTCCTTGTGGGTTTCGTGATGTATACACTTCCCTATTGAGTGGGTAGGAGTTTGCCCAATGGGAAACAAGCAGTGAGAGTTTAAAACTTGCTCTTCAATCCGGTAGGTCGCCGGGCTTGGACTTGTGCACTGTAAGCCACAGCTGTGGCCTTTTCCGTCATGTAAAAAAAGGGTATTGTGTCGGAAGACCACAAGACATAGGAGCAGAATTAAGCCATTCGGCCCATCAAGACTGCTCCGCCATTCAATCATGACTGAGATGTTTGTCATCCCCAATCTCATGCCTTCTCCCCATAACCCCTGATCTCCTTATTAATCAAGAACCTATCTATCACTGTCTTAAAGACACTCAGTAACTTGGCCTCCAAAGACTTCTGCGGAAATGCGTTCCACAAATTTACCACCCTCTCGCTGAAGAAATTCCACCTCATCTCTGTTTTAAAGGATCATCCCTTCAGTCTGAGGTGGTGCCCTTGTGTTCCAGTTGGTTCTACTGTTGGAAAAATCCTCTCAACGTTCACTCTACCTAGGCCTCTCAGTATTCTGTAAATTTCAATGAGATTCCCCCCCCTCATCCTTCTAAACTCCATCGAGAACAGACCCAGAGTCCTCAACTGCTCCTCATATGACAAGTCATTAAGTCCTGGGGTAATTCTTGTGAACTTCCTCTGGACCCTCTCCAAGGACAGCACATCCTTCCTTAGATGCGGGTCCCATAAATGCTCACAACATCCCAAATGGGGGCTGACCAAAGCACAGCCTCAGCAGTACATCCCTGTTCTTGTATTCTAGCAGCCTGAAAGTAAGTTGTGTGGTGTATACAAAGAGTCTGTAAAGAGATAAAGATAGGTTAAGTGAGTGCGCAAAAACTTGGCAGGTGGAGTATAATACAGGAAAATCAGCGAATCATAGAATTTACAGTGCAGGTGAGGTTGTTTTCTTGTTTCAATCAAGTTGCCTCTTACTCTCCTAAACTCCAGTGAATACAATTCAAGTTTGTCCTAATAAGACAAGCAACCTAATCCAGGTATCAGTTTAGTAAACCTTCTCTGAACGGCTTGGGACGTAACTTCAAAGGTCGTTAATGCCAACTCTGCTCAGAATATATCAACCACCCAGTGCAGAAAAAAAGATGAATGATCTCATAAATGCCACAAGGATAAGTCCATAATCTGATCACTCTTAACTATGGACTCATCAGCCCAACACACATCCATTGGCATCTCACACATCATCAGTGCGGGTGGGAGTTGGAGTGAGATTGGACTTTGGAGGATTGCTGGAGGCCACAAATCTGCTGAGTCTCAGTCAGATGATGAGCCTCTGAACTTGGTCCTACCTCAGTTGTGAGAGTTGCAGCAACAATCTCAGGAATATCAGCAAACGATGCCAGTTGTAATCCTCAGATTGCAACGTTCATTGGAGAAGTCCGTCCGCATTCTGTTTGAGGTGATAGTGCCAGAATGCCAATGAACCATGGCTGCCATTTGCAAATTCCACCCAGTCATCCAAGGCTGGAATCAAACCTGGGTCCCGTGATGGACTGTGCTCCTCCATCATTGACTTTAGGGATATTTGTGGAGCCTGCTCCTCCAGTGAGTTGTTTAATTGGCCACCACCAGTCACGGCTGGATGTGACAGGACTGCAGAGCTTAGATCTGATCCATTGGTTATGGGATCGCCCAGCTCTGTCTCCTACTTGCTGTTTATGCTGCTTGGCATGCAAGTAGTGCTGTGAAGTAGTTCACAGGTTGACAACTAATTTTTAGGTGTTGTTCTTGGCATGCACTCCTCCACTCTTTATTGAACCGGGGTTGATCACCCCTAGCTTAGTGGTAATGGTTGAGTGGGGGATATGCCGGGCCATGTGGTCGCAGATTGTGGTTGAGTCCTTTTTCTGCTGCTGTTGTTCCACATAGATGCCCAGTTTTGAGTTGCTAAACTATTTAAAATCTACCCCATTTAGCACGATGATAGTGCCACACAACACGATGGAGGATATCCTCAATGTGAAGACAGGACTTGGTGGTCACTCCTACCAATACTGTCATGAACAGTTGCACCTACAGCAGGAAGGTTGGTGAGGATGAGGTCAAGAGTGTTTTTCCCACTTGTCGGTTCCTTCACCACCTGCTGCAGCCCAGTCTAGGAGCTATGCCCTTTAGGAACCAGCCAACTCTGTCTATGGTGGTACTACCTAGACATTCTTGGTGGTAGACATTGAAGAACCCCACCCAGAATAAATTCTCCATCCTTGCCACCTTTAGTGCTTCCTCCAAGTGGTGTTCAACATGGAGGAGTACTGATTCATCAGTTGAGGGGACAGTGTGTGGTAATCAGCAGGAGGTTTCCTTGCCCATGTTTGACCTGGTGCCAAGAGATTTCATAGTGTCGATAGTCGACGTTGAGGACTCCCAGGGCAACTCCCTCCTGACTGTATAGCACTGTGCCAACGGTGGTGCCAGGGACATTATCTGTAAAGTATGATTCCGTGATTGTCATGCTGTTGTTTAACTCGTTTGTAAAACAGCTCTACCACTTTTAGCACAAGCCCCCAGATGTTAGTAAGGAGGCCTAGAACAGGATCGACTGGGCTGAGTATGCCAGTTAGTCCATCTAGTTTCTTTCTTGTTTACCTCCTTGCAGGGGAGGCAGTGGCGTAGTTGTATTGTCACTGGACTAGTAATCTAGAGAACCACGATAATACTCTGGATTGGATTGGATTTTGTTTATTGTCACATGTACCGAGGTACAGTGAAAAGTATTTTTCTGCGAGCAGCTCAACAGATCATTAAGTACATGAAAAGAAAAGGGAATAAAAGAAAATACATAATAGGGCAACACAAGGTACACAATGTAACTACATAAACACCGGCATCGGGTGAAGCATACAGGGGTGTAGTGTTAATCAGGTCAGTCCATAAGAGGGTCGTTTAGGAGTCTGGTAACAGTGGGGAAGAAGCCGTTTTTGAGTCTGTTCGCGCGTGTTCTCAGACTTTTGTACCTCCTGCCCGATGGGAGAAGTTGGAAGAGTGAGTAAGCCGGGTGGGAGGGGTCTTTGATTATGCTGCCCGCTTTTCCCAGGGAGCAGGAGGTGTACATAGAGTCAATGGATGGGAGGCAGGTTCGTGTGTTGGACTGGGTGGTGTTCACGACTCTGAAGTTTCTTGCGGTCTTGGGCCGAGCAGTTGCCATACCAGGATGTGATGCAGCCTGATAGGATGCTTTCTATGGTGCATCTGTAAAAGTTGGTCAGAGTTAATGTGGACATGCCGAATTTCCTTAGTTTCCTGAGGAAGTATAGGCGCTGTTGTGATTTCTTGGTGGTAGCGTCAACGTGGGTGGACCAGGACAGATTTTTGGAGATGTGTACCCCTAGGAATTTGAAGCTGCTAACCATCTCCACCTCGGCCCCGTTGATGTTGAGAGGGGTGTATACAGTACTTTGCTTCCTGAAGTCAATGACCAGCTCTTTAGCTTTGCTGGCATTGAGGGAGAGATTGTTGTCGTTGCATCACGCCACTAGGTTCGCTATCTCCCACCTGTATTCTGACTCATCGTTATTCTAGATCCAGCCCACTCTGGTCGTATCATCAGCAAACTTGTAGAAAATGTTGCCATGCAGTCGTGTGTCTACAGGGAGCATAGTAAGGGGCTCAGTACACAGCCTTGCCTGGCCCCGGTATTGAGGACTATTGTGGAGGAGGTGTTGTTGTTTATTCTTACTGATTGTGGTTTGTGGATCAGAAAGTCGAGGATCCAGTTGCAGAGTGAGGAGCCAAGTCCTAGGTTTTGGAGCTTTGGGACATGGAGACATGTCATGGAGAGTCTGGAGACATGGGTTCGAATCCCACCAGGGCAGATGGTGGAATTTGAATTCAATAAAATAATCTCAAATTAAAAGTCTAATGACAAACATGAAACAATCATTGATTGTTGCAAAAGCCATCTGGTTCACTAATGTCCTTTAGGGAAGGAAATCTGCCGTCCTTACCTGGTCTGGTCTCATGTGGTTAACTCTTAAATGCCCTCAAGGATGGGAAACAAATGCTGGCCTGGCCAGCGACGCCCACATCCCATGAATGAATGAAGAAAAAAAATCTTCCTTTGCAGCGATTGGATGCAGCTGAATGGCTTGTAAGGTCATTTCAGAGGGCATTTAAGATTCAACCACATTGCTGTGGGAATGGAGTCACAAGATGTGCAGGTTTCCCAAAGGATGTTAGTGAGCCAGATGGGTTTTACAACAACCGACAATGGTTTGATCATCAGACTTTTAATTCCATGTCTTCTCTGTTGAATTTAGGTCCTCCTGATAACACTCCCTGCGCTGACGGCCACTGCCACCCAGGCTGTACCGGCTGACCTGTGGCTGACACTCATACCCCCTCGGGGGAACAGGTTGTCCTGTCATAACTCCACCATGTCCAACAGTCTGACCAGACCGGCACCTCCGAATTATGGAGCAGATCTCCTTGGTGGCATGGCTGCATGCTGCCTGGGATTTGCTTGGAGGGAGTGGTTTAAGAGCCGCTCCCCTTCATTAACAGGGAGCTGCCAGGCGCGGTCATGGTGAATCAGCTGGCAAGGCAGGCATTTCTGCCATGAAGCCTGTGGGGCATCATTACCAGCCCTAATTGGCTTTAGATACCGGTTGGGATCTCGCCAGTTTAGCGGTCGCGAAGCACCTAGAAGTTCTCTCTTGCTACCACACTTAGTGCTTCTCCCGTTAGATTGTTCCCAATATTATCCCTGTGTGGAATAACAAGACCATCTGCAAGGCATATATATTGAGCATTGTTGTTTGCCCTTCCAACATTCCACACTATACGAGAACAGAATTTCCAGCCTCTCCTGGGATAGCAGTGTTAATGCTGAAGTAAAGTTGTTTGTTCATCAGCAGCAACATCCTTTGGGATTTAATGACTTGGAGTCTGACATTTGCCCACTCAGTCACTCATGAGCTTGGCAAGTTCTGAGAGGCAAGATCGAGCTCCTGCAAGAATGTAATTAATGCTTTTTCCTTCTCAAATTAAACCAGTATTGTGGTGATTAGGTAATTAGGAACCCTGCAATTCATGAGTTAATTTTGACTAATTTCTTGTTAATTTTAATACTGGAGTATAGCACACTCCAAACTAATGATCACTGCCATCTAGAAGGTCAGGGGCAGCAGATGCCTGGGAACACCATCACTCGGAGGTTCCCCTCCAAGTCACTCACAATCCTGCCTTTGAATCTCATTACAACTCACTTTCCTTTTCCTTGGGCTGCATGCCTTCAGAGAGTGACATACACCATACATGATAACAGACCTGGCACTGCTAGTGATACACCCAGCAAGGATAGAAAGAAAAGGGTAGAGAAGCAAACCGGAATCTCTTCAGAGCTTCTGATAGGATGCAATAACTATGGCGACAACGCACATCATGCATCAATCTTGGGTTTTCCTGATATTTAGTAATGTTGTGACAGCTAATCGTCAGAAGCCCACCGGAAATTCTCGGTGACGTACGTAACAGAAATAGACACAGACGATCATTCAGTGATATTAGTGACATGCACCTAGCAGAGATGGAAATTCACACCTTGCAAAGAAAGACACATGTTGATTGAGCACACAATCAACATCCTGGGGGTTACCATTGATCAGAAACTGAACTGGACTAGTCACATTAATACTGTGGCTACCAGGGCAGGTCAAAGTCTAGGAATCCTACAATGAGTATCTCACCTCATGACCCCCCAAAGCCTGTCCGCCATCTACAAGGCACAATCAGGAGTGTAATGGAATACTCTCCCCTTGCCTGGATGAGTGCAGCTCCAACACTCAAGAAGATCGACACCATCCAGGACAAAGCAGCCCGCGTGATTGCTCCCCTTTCCACAAACATTCAAACCCTCCACCACCGACGAACCGTGCCAGCCATGTGTAACGCACCAAAGTTCCTTAGTCAGCACCATCCAAACCCATGACCACTACCATCTAGAAGGACAAGAGCAGCAGATACCTGGGAACCCCATCACCCGGAGGTTCCCCTCCAACTCACTCACCACCCTGACTTGGAAATATATCGCCGCCCCCTTCACTGTCACTGGGGCAGCATCCTGGAACTCCCTCCCTAACAGCACAGTGGGTGTACCTACACCTCAAGGACTGCAGCCGTTCAAGAAGGCAGCGCAACACCACCTTCTGAAAGACAACTATGGATGGGCAATAAATGCTGGCCTAACCAGTGACATCCACATCCCATAAATGAATTTAAAAAAACTTAGCTGTGTAAGTGACATGCACAGAGCATGCCAGGATAATGACACACACCTAAAAGGGATAAAGACATTTGGCCTTACCAGTGATGTCCACTTCCCTTGAATGAATTTTTGAAAATGAACTATTGGACAGCCCAAACCCCTGTGTGCAGCCTTGTCTAACTGGCTATTTGCAATATAGGCAGACAGCAAGGATTGTAGTTCGTACCCAACAGGGATAATGACACCTTTGTCATATTGATATTCAACCAAAATACAGGCAGACACTCCAGTCAGCAGAAGCATACCCACAGCAGTCAAGCAAGGTTATTGATATGCAACACGCTCACAGGGTAATGTAACTGTAGCACCTGGAGTATACACAATTTCCTCAAAGGGGAGTCCAGCATCTCCTAGTTCTCTAGGGCTTCTTGATGTGGGAACTTCCATCATGAATTGTTCCAAACTTTAATCAGGGTAAATCAAGCAGATGTAGCCCTTTATCAACCTCAATAAGCACCATCCGTCTTCAGGCAATGCCATGCCTCTCTTGTTATTGCTATATCTCCAACTAGGAGTTTCATTACACCATATCCCTTTTGAGGAAACTATCTTAATAGTGGGGATCTTTTTGTCTCCAGGGTCTCTTTTCAGGAACCGCCAATACAATAATCATGGTAAACCCCCTCTGAAAACTCTCTATTAACTATATCACATTCCACTTGGAGAACGCTCACATGAATCGTACTGTGTCTTTCTTGTATGGTCTTCATGGTCAGTTCTCTTGGATAATTTCCCAATAAAGTCCTCCGTAACCCAGTCAAGCTATTCTCCTTGTGCAGATTCCATCACCTTGACCATGCCATTTGTCTTCTGTCGTAATGATAAATTGTATGTATCGTTATATTTTACAAATTGTAAACAAAACAAATTTCTCATGTCTGCACAAGTATGGATGATAAAAAAAGCAGAAATTTAAATGGGCGAATTTCTGTGCAAACACTTCACACAGCCATGCTGCATTCATTCATTCATGCAATATTTACATGCTGCTGCTAATCCGAATATGTTTGTTCATACACAAAATATGTGCGTCAACATAGCAGCTGATTCACTGCTAACATGGACAGGGCATATGTTTTATGCTGCATTATAAGCCTGTACATTTTGGAATTTCAAAGTTTCCAGAATTTCACTGAGGAATATGCAATGTGATAAAGTGTATGTGTAAAAATAGAATGACACCAGCACATAAGTGATGGGCAGAAGGGCCTTTTCTGTGCTGCAAGGCTCAATAAGCGTGATCCAATGGTCATGCTGCCCCGAAAAGCAACTCGCCGCAGCGCAGCGTGGCTGTTGAAAGCCAGGAGACCCCGCTCCCGGAATCTACCCGTCTCGCAACACCTCGTGAGATTTATTGTAATCTCGCGAGATGCTGCAAAGTGAATCCCGCTCATTGGAAATCTGAATGTTAGAGTGGAGGCAGTAAGCTTCACTCTAATGTGCAGATTTCCAAGGTACCTGATGCTTTGGGATTCAACCCCTTCGCTTCAGAGACCTCGGGCGAGGGCCGTTCAGCACTAGTCCCCACAAACTGGGACCAGAGGGAACGGCACTTGTGGGTGTCTCCCAGGGGATCAGAGGCGCACAGTTGCATACCCTTTGGCCAGGGTGATGCCCTGGTACTGCTGGTGCCACCTGGGTACACTGGTAGTGCCAGCCTGGTGCTCTGGCACTGCCAAAGTGCCAAGCTGGCATTTTCTATGCGTGTGTGATTGTGCCAGGTTGCCTGGCGTGGGTATTGGGATGGTGTGAGCCAGGAATCCCCCCATATTGCATTTGGGCTGAGGGGGGGGGTTGATAATTGTATCCGGGGCCTCGGAGGTTTAAAAATGGCATCCCAATCTCTTGTTACAATGTCGAATGGAGCTTCCCGCTATACAAAATGGGGCCATGCGTTCCCCGTTCAGGCCCCTTATTTAATGCGAGTCATATTGAATAACCATGTGTTTCTCGGCACTGCAAGCGCCAGGAAACACGCAGCTACACGCGCTTCCTCGGGGACTTTGGGCCCTTTTGGGAGAATCGCGCCCTATGACTCCATGGGCGGGATTCTCCACTCCCACGCCGAAGTGGCCGCGCCGTCGTGAACGCCGTCGAGGTTCACGGCCCCGGTCCCGACCGATTCAGGCCCTGACAATGGGCCAGGATTGGGGGCGCGTCATCTACACGCGCCAGGCCTTGTCGCCCGCGTAAAAGCGGTGCCGCATAGATGACGTGGCCAGCGCCGCATAACGGGCGTCATCCGCGCATGTGCAGTTGCCGTCCTCTCTAAATCCGCCCCGCAAGATGATGGGGGACGGATCTTGCGGGGCCGCGGAAGGAAGGAGGTCCTCCTTCAGAGAGGACGGCCCGACGATCGGTGGGCACCGATTGCGGGCCACCCCACATTCCAGGTGAAGCCCGGTGCAGGATCCCCCCTCGCACCCCCCACAGGCCGTCCCCCCAGCGTTCACGCACCGCCCACGACTGCAACGACCAGGTGTGGACAGCGCCGGGGGGAACGCGCCATTTTGGCCTGGCCGCTCGGCCCATCCGGGCCTCAGAATAGCGGGGGTGCCGGAGAATCGCCGGAGACACCCAAAATGGCCCGCGAAACTCGACCGGGCTGTTCCCGCCGCTTGGGAGAATCGCGGGAGGGCGTCGGACCGGCGTCCCCGGAAGCTTTGGCGGCCCAGGCGATTCTCCCAACCGGCGTGGGAGTGGAGAATCGCGCCCCATGACTCTAACTTACAGCACAGAGTCAGGCCTTTCAACCCACTGGTCTATGCCAATATTTATGAGGGGCTCCTCCCACCCTTCTCTATCTGAACCTGTTAACATATCCTTCTTTTCTGCCCGTGGAAATATTTGTGTCCCTGAAATAGATTTATGCTAATCACCTTTACGAATAGTGGGCGACAAGGTCCAAGTGCATGAGCTGGAATGGCGGTGGTGAGGCACTCAAAGAGACTGAGAGGGAAACACAGATTCCAAGAAATAAAAGAGAGAGATTTCAAGCGGGTGAGACATCAAAAAATTCCAAGGGATGAGAGAGACAGACGCCAGGAAGGACATGTGAGAGTGTGCGAACAAAGAGAGAGAGAGCGCACGAGACACACTAATAAGGATGTCAGAAAGCATGACAGACTCCACGGAGCATGAGAGAGAGAGAGATTCCATAGAATAAAGGAGAGTGAAGGAGAGACACACTCTGTGGGGGGTGGGAGAGAGGCAGACTCCAAAGAAGTGAGAGAGACTTGAGTGTGAGAGACTGCAAGGCTTGGGAAGTGAGGTGCTGAGTGAGTGAGTGGGAGAGAGGAGGATAGGGAAATGGGGCAGTCCTCACTCAAGGATTATTGCACGGTATGTTGGAATTAATGTTGGAATAATGGTCTTGGCGTTAACCAATTTTGCAATGGTAGATTGGCCAGCTATCTCAAAAAATTAGCCTTGATATATTGAGGAATATTTTTGTGTATCCTCTCTGTCTTAATGAAGTAAAAAGGGTCGTAAGTGATCGGTTGAAATCTTTTAGCTTTTATGCAAAGAATGCGCAGTGACCTCACCAGTCCATGCAAGGACTGAAAAAGGAACCCTTGAAAACAAAATGGAGACTCTGAAAATCAAAAGTAGCCCTTGAAAAAATCTCTAGAACCACCATTGTGTGGTAGACCGTATTATATGTATTACGGTACCTGTGTTGGAGGTACTACTGTATTAGAGATACATGGGTAAATCCCTGTCTGCTGGCTCCGCCCAGTGGACGGTATAAAGAGGTGTTCATCCCCGGCTGCAGCCATTTTCTGTTACGAGCTGATGGGGAACACATCTTGTCTAATAAAGCCTTTGATTATTCTCTAATCTTGCTTTCGCAATAATTGATCGTGCATCAATTTATTAGACACGATATTGAAAGATGGAGCTCCGCATCAAGCTGGACCGTCTGCAACTGAGCCCCCACGCGGCAAACGCTTCTGCCACCTTTGGTCACTGGCTGGCTTGCTTCCAGAGCTACATCAGGACGTCCACAGACCCACCCATGGAGGACCAAAAGTTACAGATCCTCTACTCGAGGGTGAGTATCGAAATTTTTCCACTCATCAGGGACGCGCCTAACTACACTGAAGCTATGGCACTGCTGAAAGGGCATTATATTCGCCCGGTGAACCAAGTATATGCTAGACATCTTCTGGCCACCAGACACCAAATCCCGGGGGAATCCCTGGACGACTTCTACCGCGCCTTGCTAGCCCTCGGTAGGAACTGCGACTGTCAGCAAGTTTCGGCTTCCGAGCACACTGAATTCTTAATTCGGGACGCCTTTGTCACAGGTATGCTGCCCACACAGATCCGTCAGCGGCTGTTAGAAGGAGAAACACTAGATCGTAAGGAGGCGAGGAGACTCGCGAACTCTTTACAGTTGGCCTCTCGTAACGCCCAGGTGTACGCCCCGGCAGCGCAGCACCCGCATGGACAGCATAGACCCCACCTGCTTCCGACCCGACCTCATCCTCCAATTCACCGCAAGCCTGCGGCCCGCGGCGGCCGGTCAACCCCGGGGGGCCCAGGTGCTACTTTTGTGCGCAGACCAAACACCCCCGTCAACGCTGCCCGGCTGGATCAGCGACGTGCAAAGGATGCGGTAAGAAGGGGCACTTTGTGGCGGTATGCCAGGCCTGGTCGGCCGCCACCGTCTCTGCACACCCCGTGGGCGACCCGGTCCCGCCGCCATTCTCCCCCTCGCAAGCCATGTGCGGTCCATAGGTGCCGCCATCTTGGACTTCGCAGGCCGCGTGCGGCCCGTGGGCGCCGCCATCTTGTCCACCGACTGCCATGTGTGACCCATGGGGGCGGCCATCTTGGACAGCGCCGCAGGACCCCGACCCGACTGGCCGTTTATCGCCTGCTGAGACCTCCTTCACTGCTGTTCAACCCGGGGCCTCCCAGCATCTGCCGCATCTCGCCTCCATTACTCTGGACCAGTCTCGGCCACGGAACCTCACGACTGCGACGACGACGGTGGAACTCAATGGGCACAAGACGTCCTGCCTTTTCGACTCCGGGAGCAGTGAGAGGTTTGTTCACCCCACCACGGTAAGGCACTGCTCCTTCATGGTACACCCCGTTAAGCAGAAAGTCTCCCTGGCCTCCGGATCCCATTCTGTGGAAATCCGGGGGTACTGCATTGCGAACCTCACTATCCAGGGCGTAGAGTTTAACAACTTCCGGCTCTACTTCCTCCCCCACCTCTGTGCTGCCGCACTCCTGGGCCTGGACTTCCAGTGCCACCTCCAGAGCCTGACTTTTAAATTCGGCGGACCCATACCCCCCTCACCGTCGGCGGCCTCGTGACCCTTAAGGTCGACCGGCCTTCACTGTTTGCGAACCTCACCCCGGATTGCAAACCTGTCGCTACCAGGAGCAGACAGTACAGTATCAAGGACAGGACCTTCATTAGGTCGGAAGTCCAACGGCTGCTGAAGGAAGGCATCATCGAGGCTAGCAACAGCCCCTGGAGAGCCCAAGTGGTAGTAGTAAAGACTGGGGAGAAGCACAGGCTGGTCATTGACTACAGTCAGACCATCAACCGGTACACGCAGCTCAACGCGTACCCCCTCCCACGCATATCTGATATGGTCAATCAGATTGCACAGTTCCGGGTCTTCTCCACAGCGGACCTAAAGTCTACCGACTATCAGCTCCCCATCCACCCGGACGACCGCCAATGCACTGCTTTCGAAGCAGATGGCCGGCTCTTTCACTTCCTTAGGGTCCCCTTCGGTGTCACTAATGGGGTCTCGGTCTTCCAACGGGAGATGGACCGAATGGTTGACCGGTACCGATTGCGGGCCACCTTCCCGTACCTAGATAACGTCACCATCTGCGGCCATGATCAGCAGGACCACGACGCCAACCTCCGCAAATTCCTCCATACCGCCAAACTCCTTAATCTCACTTACAACAAGGAGAAATGCGTGTTCAGCACTGATCGCCTAGCCATCCTTGGCTACGTAGTGCAGAATGGAGTAATAGGGCCCGACCCCACCCGCATGCGCCCCCTTATGGAGTTCCCTCTTCCCCACTGCCCCAAGGCCCTGAAACGATGCCTGGGGTTTTACTCTTATTATGCCCAGTGGGTCCCCAATTACGAGGACAAGGCCTGTCCACGAACCCAATCCACAGTTTTTCCCCTGTCGGCTGAGGCCCGCCAGGCCTTCAACCACATCAAGGCGGACATCGCAAAGGCTACGATGCACGCTGTCAATGAGTCCCTCCCCTTCCATGTCGAGAGCGATGCATCGGACGTAGCTCTGGCGGCCACCCTCAACCAGGAGGGCAGGCTTGTGGCCTTCTTTTCCCCCACCCTCTATGCCTCTGAAATCCGACACTCCTCTGTCGAAAGGTGGCCCAGGCCATTGTAGAAGCTGTGCGGCATTGGACGCATTACCTGGCTGGCAGGAGATTCACGCTCCTCACTGGCCAACGGTCGGTTGCCTTCATGTTCAATAATACGCAGCGGGGCAAGATAAAAAACAATAAGATCCTGAGATGGAGGATCGAGCTCTCCACCTACAATTATGAGATCTTGTATCGTCCTGGGAAGCTCAACGAGCCTCCTGACGCCCTATCCCGCGGTATATGTGCCATCGCACAAGTGGACCGACTCAGGACCCTACACGATGACCTCTGCCACCCGGGGGTCACCCGGTTCTTCCACTTCATCAAAGCCTTCAACCTGCCCTACTCCATAGAGGAGGTCAGAATCGTCACCAGATAATCGTCACTTCTACCGGCCAGATAAAGCACACCTGGTGAAGGCCTCCTGCCCCTTTGAGCGCCTCAGTATGGACTTCAAAGGGCTCCTCCCCTCCACCGACCGCAACACGTACTTTCTGAACGTGGTCGATGAGTTCTCCCGGTTCACCTTCGCCATCCCCTGTCCCAACATGACTGCTGCCACCGTCATTAAAGCCCTCCACAGTACATTCACACTGTTCGGTTTCCCCACCTATGTACACAGCGATAGAGGGTCCTCCTTTATGAGTGACGAGCTGCATCAACTCCTGCTCAGCAATGGCATTGCCTCAAGCAGGACGACCAGCTACAACCCCCTGGGAAATGGGCAGGTGGAGAGGGAGAACAGGACGGTCTGGAAAGCCGTTCTGCTGGCCCTATGGTCTAGAAATCTCCAGGTCTCCCGCTGGCAGGAGGTCCTCCCCAATTCACTCCATTCCATACGGTCACTCCTGTGTACCGCAATTAATGAAACCCCCCATGAACGTCTTCTTGTTTTTCTCAGGAAATCCACCTCCGGGACATCACTCCCAACATGGCTGGCAGCTCCTGGACTCGTCCTGCTCCGGAGACATGCGCGGACCCATAAGTCTGACCCGTTGGTCGAGAGGGCCCACCTTCTTCATGCTAACCCGCTGTACGCCTACGTGGCACGCCCCGACAGACGCCAGGGCACGGTCCCCCTCCAGGATCTGGCACCCACTTGGTCCCCACCCACGGCCCCCTCACCAACCCCTCCACCCGAACCTTTCTTCTGTGCTCCACCCACTTCCCCACCAGCGCACCTCACCGCAGCCCCCGCCCCAGGAGGATCTGTCCTGCCACTGATTCCACCCGGAGGTAACGAAGCAGAGGACTGCACGCTCCCGTCGTTGAAAATGCCTGAGTCGCCGCCTGCATCACCACCGAGACTGCGACGGTCGCAGAGGACCATCAAGGCCCCCGATCGATTGATTTCTTTGTTGTAATTGTTACTGTGGTTGTTATTCTTACTGTTAAAGGCTTTGCCACCACCCCCGCCGGACTCTTTTTTCAACAGGGGGTGAATGTGGTAGACCATATTATATGTATTATGGTACCTGTGTTGGAGGTACTACTACATTAGAGATACGTGGATGAATCCCTGTCTGCTGGTTCCGCCCAGAGGATGGTATAAAGAGGTGTTCATACCCGGCTGCAGCCATTTTCTGTTACGAGCTGCTGGGGAACACATCTTGTCTAATAAAGCCTTCGATTATTCTCTAATCTCGCTTTCGCAATAATTGATCATGCATCACAATGAAAGAAAAATCATTTTTTCTCATGGCAGGCAAGGTTTCAAAGCTGGAGGGCCAATAGGAGACTGGTAGTGTGGCCCCTTTAAGGGGTTTGCCTTCGCCATCCATGTGACTGACCTGGGGACTATCGTGCAGGAATGTGTCTACCTGGATGACTTCCTGGTTGCATAAGGTGCACCTGGCAAGCTTACAAGAGGTGCTGAAAGGATTTAGAGATGTGGGAATCCAACTGAAAAGTGAGGAATACACTTTCCAAGCTAGTGAGGCCATTTACCTCGGGGTCAGTGTGGACTCTAAAGGCCTGCACCTACTCGAAGGCAAGGACATTGAACACATGGTGCACCAGTGCGAACCTTGCCAGACCCTTGCCAGACACAGCAGGCAGTGCCACTTACAACCAACCTCAACACTTAGTAATGGCTGGTCACCCATGGACAAGGGCACATGTGGACGTTGCAGGACTTTCTTGGGCAAGATGTTCCTTGTTTTGGTCAACGCCCGTTCAAAGTGGTTGGAGGTTCAAGAGATGGGAATGACGACCTTGGCAGCGACATTAGAGGCATTGTGGTGGGTGTTTGCAACCCATGGCCTCCGCTAAGAAATAGTGTCTGACAGTGGCATTCCTTTCACTGGAGAGGATTTTCAGAACTCTGTCAGAACGAATGGCATTCACCATACTAGAACAGCCCCTATCACCCTGCCTCAAATGGGTTAGCGGAGAGAGCTGTGAAAACGTTCAAAGTAGCTATGAAGAAACAGTCCCGCAGACCACTAAGTCTTAGGTTGCCCAACTTTCTTTTGTCTTATAATATAAGTTACCCTTGTTAGTTGCCAATAAAGCCTTTGATAATAATCTTTATTAGTGTCACAAGTAGGCTTACATTAACACTGCAATGAAGTTACTGTGAAAAGCCTCTAGTCACCACACTCCAGTGCCTGTTCGGGTACACAGAGGGAGAATTCAGAATTTCTAATTCACGTAACGAGCACGTCTTTCGGGACTCATGGGAAGAAACCGGAGCTCCTGGAAGAAGCCCACGAAGTCTACCTGATATTGCCTTGAGCTACCACAGAGGCCATCCAACTTGGGACCAGCAGCAGGATGCTATGGCAGGTAAGTGAGGGAGAGTAGGTACCCTCTCTGATCCAATGTTTTTAAATGTCAAATAAAAAAGGATATAGTCAGCATCTGAGATAGTTACATTGTTCCCCACCCAGCCCACTGAAAAATCCCAGATGACCTCTGACAGTAGGCCTTAATAGGCCTTTAAGTGTCTCAGTTGGTTTACCTGCCATTTGCTGACAAGTAGCACAGTTGTCCTTCCCCTCCTCCCACTCACCTCCACCATCTTGTCCCCAGAAAATTAGCCCTGATAGAGCTGGGGAACTGGAATGTTAGCTGGAGGTGCAAAATTCTTCACTCGCTCACCTCATGCCTGTCCTCATTCGAGGCTAAAAATACAGCCTCATTTGGTAGCAAATTCCACGTTCTAACCACTCTCCGGATAAAGAAGTTTCTCCAGAATTCCTTACTGGATTGATCAGTGGGTAACTTACATTTATAATTAAATGAAGTACTTGACTGCGATATTGTGTGCTATAGTATTGCATGATTCTTTGCACAATGCTATGAATCATGTATAATCCATTCCAAACAATATGGTAAAATACACCAAGCAACAGTGCACCATACGCAAGGGACATGTGTCAAGCAATATTTCATGTTGCACAATACAGCATGTATAATTCAACAAGGTACAGTGCGATACTGTACAATACATAACAAAGCCAGGCGCAAAAAACAATCTATTGCACAATGCACCATTTGGACAATACATTTCTGAGTGCCTGAGTCAGTGAAGGCACTTTGCAGCATTTTGTCGTGCTCTTAAGTTATCTGTGAGATGCTGACACATGGGAAACAGATGTTAGTTTTGTACAGTATCACTGCCATTAGATTAATGTAAATACATTAGATTCCATCCTTCAGGCATTCCTGCAGCACCGAATGAATGTGGGAACATTTGCTTGAGGCCCTGTTTAGACTTTTGATTGGAGCTGATTAATGTTGGGAAAGGACAGCTGAATGCCTCAGTTCATAACTCTAGTTGTAGGTTACTTAACAAGTTTCCAACTCTCCAGTTGTTTTTGTAGCAAAGTTTATCTGATCATTGTGTTTCTGGAAATTAGTACAGTGTTTTTACATTGCAAAAAATCAGTAAGGTTATCACTGTAGATTTATAATGGTATTGAAAGCCAAAAGAACAATGTTTGTGTCTGGAGCTTCTCAATTTGACTTCAAAATTATTTATTTAGTTTTAAAAACGTTGCCTTCATTTCTGAAGTGCTTTCTATCTTCAGTCAGAGGGGATATTTTCAGAGTTCACGCTCCCAACGGCATGCCTTTGATTTCTCGATATGCATGGTCGGCAGATCAGGCTCCTTAGCAGTGAAACAAATTTGAAAAATTAACCTTTATTCTCTCTGATAGGCAGCAGCTAACGGAGTACCTTCTTTCAGCTTTAATGTCAAGTACAAATCCTGGAGTTCTGGTTCACTGATCAGTGGCAGCAAGGGATTCCAAGAAGTTCTAAGTATTCCAACATTTGCTCAATAGGGTCTGCTCAGGCGTCTGGCAGCAAGTGGAAATGTCTTCACAACGCACCTCTAAAATTTGGCAAGTGGAATACAGGGCTTAATTACGAAAAATGTTCTTCAGAGAGACATTTAAATTCCTTTAATTGATGAGCTTTCATCAATGAATTACAACTGCTGGGGTTGTAAAAGGGGTTGTAAAATTTTTGAAAAAAGAATTTGACAGCATGTCAATGTGAAAAGCCAAGGCCACCAGCAAGAGTGAAAAGAGGTAAGGGCTGGCTTTTGCAATTCACTTTTCCCGCTGGCTGCGCACCTCTGCCTGTGGGTTTCCGGCAGCCATGGATCCAAGGTAGCCGAGTTTACTAACTGCTACCAGTGTCTGTTGCTGTGTGGGGTGGCTTCACTGCGAAATCCCACTCACAAGCGACGGGAGTATAGAATCCCGCCACCAGGCTTGCTGGCGTGATGCCAAGAAACACACGGCTGGGGAACCGGGTAATTCAGCCTGAGGATTGTTTTCTGGATTGGAGAGGAGTACACTGTGGTGTCCTCGGGGGGTCAGTGTGAAGACCATGGGTGGGATTCTCTGACCTCCCAGCCTCGGGTTTATCGCCAGTGGGAGGTGCCACGCTGGCAGCGGGATTCCCTGTTCTGCCACTGTCAATGGGAATTCCCATTGAAGCCTCCCCAAATTGCCGGGAAACCCGCAGGTGGGGGTGCACTGCCGGCAAGATCAGAGAATCCCGCCATCCGCGAATAGCCGGAGAATTCCAGCCCATATCTCTTTTCCGACAGATATTGATGTCTCGGACCTGGGTATACAGGTTTCAGGAGACATAGGGCTGGATTCTTCCGCCCCGCTCACGGCAAGATCGCCACAGGTGGGACGCGGACCATGTAAAGGTCCATTGACCTCGGGCGGGATTTTCCAGTCGCTGGGCCGCCGGAGAATCCTGCCCATAGACTGGTGAAGTGAGCAGACACACAAGAAATGCATGAGGATGATGTCAAGTTTAGCCTCCTTCCATCTGCAAAAGATGATGGGACTGCAACCTCAGAACTTTCATGAGGTCAGATGAGATCATCTGCAGCACTTCTTTTTCTGGTTGAATAAGTCAATTCTGGAAAGGAAAAGACGGCTGCACGTGCCTCACATGAAGTTCTTTCTTGCCAGTGGTGTGGGATGATCGTTGCTGAAGCCTGGTTTGTAGGGCTGGCGTATGCTTTGGAGCTTCTGAATGCCACGATGGCACATTTCTGCCCACATCTGGAGTCGTCATTTGCATTGATCGCCAGTTAAAGATCCCTATTTGTTGTAATTGACATTGAAGTCTTTCATGTTTCTTTTGACATTATACTTGAAACGGAGCTTTGGATGCCCTGCTGGTCTCTCGACACTGACTACCTCTATATGTAGCATTTCCTCGGTACGAGGGCAGCTTACATCCTGCACACATGCCCAAGCCGGCAAAGTCTTCATTGCTTGATTAGCGCTGGCATGCTTGGTGAGTTTGCCCAGTGCTTCATTGGTGACTTTGCCGTCCCTTGTGATGCTGAGGGTGCATCATAGACACGCAAGATGGAAGTTATTGGGCCTTCTTTCGTGGTAGGTATAATTTGTTCATGTTTTGCTGCCATACAACAATGTACTGAGGACACAGGCTGTCGAGATAGGCACCTTGGTCCTGTGGGTCAGGTTGCTGTTTTTGCATACCCGTTTGTTATTTCGACAATGTTTGTGGCTACTTTTCCAATGCATGTCCTGAGCTCTTTGTCAAAAGACAGCTTGTCTGTCACCATAGATCCAAGGTAGCAAAATTTACTAACTGCATCCAGGGTCTGTTGTTGCGTCTGTTCACAGGTGGGGACAACACCCTGACACATAACTAGTTTTCGTGACACTGATGGTGAGGGAGAACAAGATGCAGGTATGGGGCAGACAATCCATGAGCCTCTGAAACTGGTCTTCTGTTTAGGAAACTAGTGCAGCAGCATCAACATACTGATGCTCTCGGATCAGGCCAGACTTTTGTCTTGGCGTTTGGCCTTGATAATAGATTTCATAGATATCATTGCATTTACAGGGCCGAAGGAGGCCATTCGGCCCATCGGGTCTGCACCGGTCCTTGGCATGAGCATCCTATTAAGCCCAAGCCTCCATCCTATCCCCGTACCCAGTAATCCCATTTAACCTTTTGGACATTAAGGGCCAATTTATAATAATCTTAATTATTGTCACAAGTCGGCTTACATATACACAGCAATAAAGTTACTGTGAAAATCCCCTAGTATAGCGCCTGTTTGGGTACACCGAGGGAGAATTCAGAATGTCCAATTCACCTAAACAGCACGTCTTTCGGGACCTGTGGGAGGAAACCAGAGCACCCGGAGGAAACCCACGCAGACACGGGGAGAACGTGCAGACTCCGCACAAACAGTGACCCAAGACGAGAATCAAACCTGCAACCCTGGTGCTGTGAAGCAACAGTGCTAACCACTGTGCCACCCCTTGAGGAGTTACCTGTCTGATCATGTGTCCAGGTGCACTCCTTGCATGTCAGGAGGAAAAACAAAGGTCAGAAGGCAGAGAAAAAGATACAGAACAGAGTGGGGCCTAAGGTGCAGCCCTGTTTTACCCCATTGTTGATTGCAAAACTGTGAAATGTGGAGCTGTCAAACTGAATGGTGCCGTGTACGTTATCATGGAAGAACGGTATAGGACTGCAAAGCTTGGGAAGATTTTCTCTATTATCTGGTAGCGACGTGTCCCACTCACGACGTCAAGGGCTTTTATTAGATCCTCAAAAGCAAGGTAGAGTTTTTCTTTTGCTATTTTGTGTACTTCCCTTGAAGTTGATGCAGCGAGATCATGGGCTGGATCTCCGTTCCCCCAGCCATGTGTTTCTGAACAGCACGTCATTCGCTGGCGGTGAGATTCTCTCTTCCCACCGCTGGTCAATGGGATTCCCATTGAAGCCACCCAACACCACCGGGAAATACCCGGGTGGGTGTGCGCTGCCACCGGGGACAGCAAATCCTGACGGCAGGAGAATTCTGACCCATGTGTATCTGCTCTAAAGTCACATTGTGCTCCGGGTATATTCTGTTGGCTATTCAATCATTTAAAATGACCTGGTAAAGGCCTTCTCTGTGAATTGGAGGAATGAGATTCTCCAGTAGGCTTTGCAATCTCTTTAATTGACTTTGTTCTTGCATAAAGTGATGATATTTGTGTCATACATATCCCGTGGGACAGAACCTTCTCTCTGATGAAGAGGAGGTGATACAGGTATGGTTGTAGGTGGGGCTACACATGCTTGAGTAGTTCAGCTGGTGTTCCAACCTTACCAGGTGCTGGGGAATCAATGGTCTTTTCAAGCTCAAGTAATGAGGGTTCTCCATCAAACTCTCCCATGAAAGGAAAATGCAAAAGATCGTCAAGTATAGCCAGGAAAATATTCATCACGCATGGGTAAAGCTTGGAGCAGTTCTCTATCCTGTGAGCCATTTGCTCATTTCTTTCCATCAGTGTCAGTTTAGCTCAGTTGGCTGGACTGCAGTTCATGATACAGAGTGAAGCTGATGATGCTGGTTCAATTCCCATACTGGTTATTCATGAAGGCCCCGCCTTCTCTATCCTGCCCCTCACCTGAGATGTGGTGATCCTTAGGTTAAATCGCCACCAGTCAGCTCTCCCCCCCCCCCCCCTCCAAAGGGGAAAGCAGCCTCTGGGGCTATGATAACTTCACTTTTACTTCTCCAGCAGCATCTACAAGGGAAACACAAAAGCACAAAAAGATAATTTCTCAATGGAATCTCTGCTCATTGTTCTGGTTGTAGCTGCACTGAGAAAACAGCTGGGCTGGAGCTAAAGGTACCCCAAATCTTTGTTGGAGAGTAGACAACATAATTGGAAACAATTTTGGGCTTGTGTTGCACATCTGGAAAATGTGTCATGTTTCCACAAATAATTTACTGCTAATGTCGTGAGTATGATTTTTAATTCCATTATTTAATAAGAATGTAGGCAATATAATAGAGCATAGCCACTGAGAAACAGCACTAAATTACCCCAGTGTGTCTCTGAGTTGCAGAGCTCTTGCAAAACTGAGCAATTTCCAAGTCGTGCCTGAAGCAATGACTGAGATACCACGTGGTTTGAAGCAGAACAGCAGACTAGGGTCTATAAACCTGCAGCTGCACAAAAAAGACACAGAAGAAGCCCCTGGTCAGGATCCAAGTGTGGACTCAGCCATATAACGTTTGGAAGGTTACATGTAATCAAAAACAGCCAAAACAGAAAAGCAGCATAGTTGCAGTCAAGCTGAATAAACCAATGTTTTACCTGAAGTTCCCTTTGGATAACACACAAAATGAGGCCTTCTTAACAGTTTCGACCCACAATTTCTGATATTGTTGTAGAACCATCAACTAGCTCGCAGAAGTTTGTTGAAAATGGCATTTGAGTCCTCCAACAGATGCAGGACCATTCTTTCCACCTTTAAATGGGCAGCCACTGTTATAACCTGACAAGAGGCCCAGGGATCTGCAACATCAGAGTCCCTATGGCCTCACCTGAATATGATTTACCCAGATGAAGGGGCGGGGCTACCCCACCTTTTCCGAGGACTGCTGGGATATAAATACCCTGGTCTGGGTGTGGGAGACCTTTTGGAGGAGCAGGAGGAGTGTATGAGTTAGAAGAATAAATCCGCAGTCATCGCTTCCGAGTGGTCGCTTGCCTGAGACTTTCCATCCACCAATTTCAGGTAAGTGCACTGGATGCTGAAAATAATGGCAAGCACACTATTGGCAAGAAGCAAGTAGTGAAGGCTATGACCTAACTTAGAGGGTCCTGATGCCTGTAAGATTCAACATTAGAGTACTCCCAAAGAAGCACTGGAGAGGATGTGGAATAGATTTACATAGATGATACCAGAAATGTGCAAGTATACATATCAGGAAAGGATTGCCAGTTGCAGCTTTACCACTTGATAAAGGAAGCCTGATGGTAAACCAAATAAAGGCCTTTAAAATTATAAAATATTTTGATGAGTGGATATAGAGGAAGTGATTCCTCTTGTGGGGAAAAGAATAACACGAGGCCATCAATGTAAGTTAGCCACCAAGAAATGCAGTAGGGAATTCAGAAGAAACTTCTTCATCCAAAGAGTGGTAATAACTTGGAGCTCCCTACCACAAGGAATGTCAAAACGAATCATATGGATATATTTAGGGGAAGCTAGACAAGCATATTAGGGAGAAGGAAATAGACTGTTACAATGGTAGATTTAGGTGAGAAAAGATGGGAGGAGGCTCATAAACGGCAGCATGGACTTGTTGGGCCAAATGGCCCATTTTGGTTGTTGTATATCCTGCGTAATCCTCTGTGAAGAGCCATGCCACCTCTGCAACACCAATGGCAGTCCAGCATCATGTCACATTCATCCTAACCCGTAACTCTGAAAGTTACAGTGGTTCTCAACTTCTTGGCCTTGGGAGTCAGGCTGCAGCCAGTGACATTTTCAGCATAGGCAGTCTGTTCTGCATGCTTGTGTCAGATAAGCGTCAGATGAGTTCCTTGCCAGAGCCTACTTCACCTCATTCCCTGCGGAGGCTACAAGACAGGAAGACAGGCTGATCAAGGCCCACTTGTCCTGTCATTTGTAAAATTCTTCAATGGTAGATTATGGTATAATGGTAGATAATCAAATCCCTATCGTGAAAACCAATGAGATACAAGCCTAGGTTTCCCTTCCATTGAGTGATTACTGGCATAGCCATCATGTCACTCCTAATAAGAGGGAAGGAAATACAGTTTTGATCCAACCTTTGAATAAAACAGAAGCAGATTCAAGCAATTCGAACGGCTCCCAGATTCTTGGATGCATCCTTAGTGGTTTTTTTGGCAGGTCATTACGAGAAGAGCAAGATTGTTGAGTATTGGGGACAGCAAGTATCCAAACAGAGCCACGCAGGTTATCTTTTTTCAATTCATTCATAGGCGTTGGCTGGACCAGCGTTTATTGTCCATCACTAATTGCCCTTGAACTGAGTGGTTGCTAGGCCACTTCAGAGGGCATTTTAAGAGTCAACCACAGTGCTGTGAATCTGGAGTCATACGTATCAGACCAGGTAAGGATGACAGATTTCCATCCTTAAAGAACATTCGTGAACAAGATGGGTGTTTACAATAATCAACCGTGGTTTCACGATCATCATTAGACTTGTATTCAGACTTGGTATTGAATTCAAATATCCCCACTGATGTGGTGGGATTCAAACCCGAGTCCTCAGGTCATTGTGTTTTGTCTCTGGATTACTAGTCCAGTGCCAGTGCCTTCCTACCTAGAGGCAGGGCTATAGGCAGTAAATGACACAATGCTGAAGGGTAGCTAAGGTAAGGCATTATTGCCAATACACATTCTTTATCACGCTGACAAACTTGCATGAAGTGGTTGGCTGCAATGAATACCGAGGCAATTCCACTGTGCAATTAGCTGCCAGAACGACAGATTTAATTGCTGCCTTTTCCTGACCAATCGTTTCATGGCATCTTCCTCATGCAAGCACCAGCACTGAGACACTCATTCTAAAAGAACTAGTTGATGAGTGAAAAGCACTGTTAGATGAAACAGCAAGCACTACATTGTGCTATAGGTTATATATTTGTGGCATATATATCAGTGATTTAGACTTAAACGGAAGGTGTGTGATTAAGAAGTCTATAAGTGATCAAAAATGTACTGTATAATTGGTGTTGGGGGAAAAGATCTGTAGATTGCAGGAAGGTAGCAACAGGCTGGTCAGGTGGGTACAAACGTGGCAAATGGAATTCATTCTGGAGTGTGAGATAATGTAGTTAGGGAGGGAAACAAGGCAAGGAAATACACAATAAATGGTCAGGCATTGAGAAATACTGAGGACTTTAGTTTGCATGTTGAAGATAGCAAGACGAGTAGATATGACAGTTAAAAAGGCACATGAGATACATTATTAGTCTAAGCATAGAACGCAACAGCAAAGAGATTACGCTAGAACTGTATAAAACACTAGCTAAGCTGCCGGTGGTGCACTGTGTGCAGCCCTGGTTGCCACATTCCAGCAAAGATGTCATCACATTAGAGATTTACGAAGGTGTTTAAAGGAATGGGAAATTTTGGCTATGAGGAAAGATTTACTTTGTTGTCTTTTAAAAAGTGGAATGCTGAGGGAGGGGCATTTAATTGAGGTGTAAAAAATTATGAAGGGCTTAGATAAGGTGGATAAGGAGGACTTATTTCCTTGAACAAAAAAAATCAATAGCCAGAGAACAATAGATTTATAGCAATTGGTGGAAGGATTAGAGAAGATTGAGGAAAAGCTATTCAACCAGAGGACGTTGGAGGCCTGGAAGACAATGCCTGAAAGGGTGGTTCAGGCAGAAACCCAGAAGTTATTTGGATGTGCAGTTAAAATGCCATAACTTACAAAGCTCTGGACCAAGTATTGGAAAGTGGGATGAGATTGGACAGCTGTTGTTTGACTGGCACAGACATGTTGGGCCAAGTGTTCTCCTTCTGTGCTGTAAATTGTTATGATCCAATGAACCCCTGAGAACTACATTCTCTTTAGCCCTCAATTAGCTGTTATAGTTTTAGTCTTCAGGAAACTCAAGCACTCCTTCACCCCCACATTTAATGCCTTTGTACTCGGAAAACCTCTACTCTATCTTCATGTTCATTTACCCTCATATCAACCCCACCTTCAACTTCTTCAAGCCCAAGGGAAACAAACTTCAGCAGATTCAAAAGCAAATGATCACTAGATAGTTCACATCAAGCCCTATTGGGTCCCACCCTGCCCTGCCAAAACCTCATACTCCAGGAAGTGGTCCTGGTAAATAATCCCCTCAGTTTCTTCTTTTTACTAAATCTATCGCTTTAATTCCTTTCCCTTGCTTTCACCTCTCTGCCAAAACGGTGGCACATTCTGCCTCATAGCACCAGGGAGCAAGTTCAATTCCGGCCTTGGGTGACTGTCTGTGTGGAGTTTGCACGTTCTCCCCGTATCTGCATGGGTTTCCTCCGGGTGCACCAGTTTCCTCTCACAGCCCAAAGCTGAGCAGGTTAGGTGGATCGGCCATGATCAATGTTCGGGTTTGATGGGATAGGGTGGGCAAATGGGCCTTGGTGGAGTATCTGTAGAGGCATCAATTCAGATGCCTCTACAGCTTCTCTCCCCGTTTCCTTTATGCATCAAACTAATCTTCCCCAGGCTTCCCACTTCCATAGCACTGAATCTCGTCTTTCCATAGTGGAAGTGTGTTGGGTTCCCAAATCACTGACAGCAAGGGCTTTCAAAAAAGAGTAGTTTATTCACTCGCTTAGCAGCCACTTCAACACTTATGCTCAGCCCCCACTCCCAGGGAAAACGCCTGTGCTCCCACCACATGACCTCTCTTGTAGACGTGTCATCACGTTCTCATGTGACCACCTGGTCTACACCTTCCCTGTTTAGCTGGAACACCCGGTGGCATGAGATGTAACAGTGTGAGAAATAGGAGACAATGTACAGACCATTGTGTAACATACAAGTTAAATGAGCTGACCGTGCATAACTATTTGCATATACATTGATGCAAGGATTAAGCTGCTGGAGCTGGTGCATAGCCCATCATGTCATTTTGCCTCCCAATCCCCACCTGCGTGTTGGCGTAAAAAGCTGAAATTCAAAAGACAGTTCGGCAGCTACGTACATAGTGGGCATCACCTGAGGCTATCATATAATTGTTTGGTTCATAGATCATAGATCATAAAACTAACATTGCTAAATGAATATTTTTCGTCAGTATTCACACAGGAAAAAGATAATGTTGTCGAGGAGAATACTGAGATTCAGGCTACTAGACTAGAAGGGCTTGAGGTTCATAAGGAGGAGGTGTTAGCAATTCTGGAAAGTGTGAAAATAGATAAATCTCCTGGGCCGGATGGGATATATCCTAGGATTCTCTGGGAAGCTAGGGAGGAGATTGCTGAGCCTTTGGCCTTGATCTTTAAGTCATCTTTGTCTCCAGGAATATTGCCAGAAGACTGGAGGATAGTAAATGTTGTCCCCTTGTTCAAGAAGGGGAGTAGAGATAACCCTGGTAACTATAGACCAGTGAGCCTTACTTCTGTTGTGGGAAAAATCTTGGAAAGGTTTATAAGAGATAGGATGTATAATCATCTGGAAAGGAATAATTTGATTAGAGATAGTCAACACGGTTTTGTGAAGGGTAGGTCGTGCCTCACAAACCTTATTGAGTTCTTTGAGAAGGTAACCAAACAGGTGGATGAGGGTAAAGCAGTTGATGTGGTGTATATGGATTTCAGTAAAGTGTTTGATAATGTTCCCCACGGTAGGCTACTGCAGAAAATACAGAGGCATGGGATTCAGGGTGATTTAGCAGTTTGGATCAGAAATTGGCTAGCTGGAAGAAGACAAAGGGTGGTGGTTGATGGGAAATGTTCAGACTGGAGTCCAGTTACTAGTGGTGTACCACAAGGATCTGTTTTGGGGCCACTGCTGTTTGTCATTTTTATAAATGACCTGGAGGAGGGCATAGAAGGATGGGTGAGTAAATTTGCAGATGACACTAAAGTCGGTGGAGTTGTGGACAGTGCGGAAGGATGTTACAAGTTACAGAGGGACATAGATAAGCTGCAGCGCTGGGCTGAGAGGTGGCAAATGGAGTTTAATGCAGAAAAGTGTGAGGTGATTCATTTTGGAAGGAATAACAGGAAGACAGAGTACTGGGCTAATGGTAAGATTCTTGGCAGTGTGGATGAGCAGAGAGATCTCGGTGTCCATGTACATAGATCCCTGAAAGTTGCCACCCAGGTTGAGAGGGTCGTTAAGAAGGCGTGTTAGCTTTTATTGGTAGAGGGATTGAGTTTAGGAGCCATGAGGTCATGTTGCAGCTATACAAAACTCTGGTGCCGCTGCATTTGGAGTATTACGTGCAATTCTGGTCGCTGCATTATAGGAAGGATGTGGAAGCATTGGAAAGGGTGCAGTGGAGATTTACCAGAATGTTGCCTGGTATGGAGGGAAGATCTTATGAGGAAAGGCTGAGGGACTTGAGGCTGTTTTCATTAGAGAGAAGAAGGTTAAGAGGTGACTTAATTGAGGCATACAAGATTATCAGAGGATTGGATAGGGTGGACAGTGAGAGCCTTTTTCCTCGGATGGTGATGTCTAGCACAAGGGGACATACCTTTAAATTGAGGGGAGATGGATATAAGACAGATGTCAGAGGTAGGTTCTTTACTCAGAGAGTAGTAAGGGCATGGAATGCCCTGCCTGCAACAGTAGTGGACTCGCCAACACTAAGGACATTCAAATGGTCATTGGATAGACATATGGACAATAAGGGAATAGTGTAGATGGGCTTTAGAGTGGTTTCACAGGTCGGCACAACATCGAGGGCCAAAGGGCCAGTGCTGCGCTGTAATGTTCTATGTTCTAACAGTGGAGAAGAAGGCCATTTGGCCCATCGAATCTGCACCGGCCCTTGGAAAGAGCACCCCACTTAAGCCCATCCCATCCCTGTAACCCAGAAACCCCACCTAACCTTTTGGACACTAAGGGCAATTTAGCATGGCAAATCCACCTAACCTGCACATCTTTGGACTGTGGGAAGAAACCGGAGCACCCGGAGGAAACCCATGCAGACACGGGGAGAATGTGCAGACTCCGCACAGGCAGTGACCCAAGCCGGGAATCGATCCTGGGACCCTGGAGCTGTGAAGCAACAGTGCTAACCACTGTGCTACCGTGCTGGTTGCTGGGCATGGCTGTGTACCACCACCAATTGGTGCGTTCTGGATCCCAATCATTTAACCAAATGTTGGAGGCTGAGTCTGGATATTCAATTGCAGTGTGTTTTACTCCTCAATCTGCATTGCATGAGGGCATCATTCATGTTGGTTTCAAGTTTGGGCTGCAGTAGAGCCTAAACAGTATGAACTGTGGTGTGCTTGGAAAAGGGTCGATGTGCCTACAAGGACAGGCCCTGTCATGGTAGATTTCGCTGGCTGAGGATTGCAGCATAATAGTCTCTGCGATCCCATGAACATTTCCCTCATAGATGCTTGCCAATCATTGCCTGTCATGAGTCTGAGGGATGCCATGTGTGACAAGTGTCTCTTGAGCTTGATGATGACTGTGTTACTCGTCATGCTTGGCAGGTTGTAGAGTTCAAACCGCTCGGGATACAAATCAACTAAGACTAAATGTTGCTTACCATTCCATTCAAAGATATCATGAATGACCATTGCCGGTCCTGGATCTCATGTAAATGCAATGGGGCTTTTGTGCATTGAGTGCATTCCACGGTGCTCATCTGGAAACTGTCGGATGCCCTGCGGCTGTACAAGCTGGCGCTGCTCGAGGAGGAGGAATCTGCAGCAGTGGAGTGTGTATCAGCGGAGCGTTCCTCACAGAGGGGGTGGTAGCCGCCCAGGGTGGAGAGCCAGCCGCCCAATAAGCCAAGGAGGAGGAGGAGGTGCCAAGGAGGCACAGCATGATGCCTCGCATGTACCGGCAGCACCTGTCATTCGAAAACCTGTGACCGGGCATGCCGCCGAAGACTCCGGCAGAGTAGGGAGACAGTGCGACATATCTACCAGATCATGCTCACCTGGAATTGCGAGGGTATGGGGGAGGACACCTGGTGGCTGACAAGGTGACGGTCGCCCTGAACGTCTACACCACGGGGTCCTCCCAGGTGCCGAGTGGGGACATGTCCGGGATCTCACAGACCTCAGTGCACTGGTGCATTTGCGCCATCACGGAGGCCCTATGTGCTCAGGTGGCTCAATACATCTATTTCAATGTGGACAGAGCCCAGCAGGATGCCCGGGTAGCGGGATTCGCCACCATCACCGACATGCCCCGGGTCCAGGGGGTAATCGATGGGATGCATGTCCCCAATGAGCACCTGCAGATGACAGGTCGTAGTACACGAACCAAAACATGCGATGAACATGCAGCTAAAATGTGACCGTCAGCTGTACATCAGTCACCTCTGCGCCCAGTACCTGCGCAACATGCATGACTCCTTCATCTTGGCACACTCGACGATTCCTGACATATTCGAGTGCCTCTCACCACATGGCTGGTGTCTGGCTCCTGGGTGACAGGGGTTATCCACTGCGGTCGTGGCTGATCCTTCCCCCCCCCCCACCCCACCTTGCACTCCCTCTCTGGCCAGCCCATCCCTCACACCCATCTGACAGAGCACTGAGGCAGGTTGTAACAGTGTCAACAGGTGTTTAATGTGACAACGTATATACAGATACGTGCCCTAGCCCCGATCACTAAATGTGCCCTGCACCCGTACCAACTTACAGGCTCTAACGCTACATCTTGGCAGATCCCCAGATGGTACAGCAGGAATGGAAGTGGCCTGTGTGGTAGTCGGTATTAGAGGTATTACCGGTACCTAGGGTGAGGCTGTAAGATCATTGGTGTGGGAGGTACCTGAGACAGAAATATCATTGGTGAAGCCTGCCTGCTGGTTCCGCCCAGTAAGGCGGAGTATAAGAGTCTGTGTCTCCCTAGCAGCTTCATTCTGTACCTGCGCTGCTGGGGGAAACATCTAGACCAATAAAGCCTTCAATTGTCATCCAATCTCGCTTCTGGAGTCATTGATCGAGGATCAATTTATTGGACTAGATTTTAAAGAATGGAGCTAGGAATCAAGCCAGAGTGTCTGCAACTCAACCCCCTCGCGGCAAACTCAGCGGCAACCTTCAAACACTGGCTGGTGTGCTTCAACGGGTACCTCAGGATGGCCACGACTGCACCCACGGAGGACCAGAAGATGCAAGTTCTTCACTCGAGGGTGAGCCCAGAGATCTACACCCTCATCGAGGATGCGAACGATTTCGAGGCCGCGATGGCCCTGTTGAAAGGACACTACATTCTCCCAGTAAACCAGGTTTACGCCCGACATCTGCTAGCGACAAGGCGACAAATCCAGGGGGAATCGCTGGATGAATTCTACCGCGCGCTCCTGGTACTGGGTAGGAACTGTGACTGCCCGCAAGTTTTAGCAACACAGAACTTTTAATCTGGGACGTAGTCTCCCAAATCCGTCAGCGGCTGTTGGAGAAAGAGACACTAGGCCTCAAGGAGGCACAGGCCCTTGCTAGCTCCCTGGATGTGGCCTCCCGAAGCGCCCGCGCATACGTCCCCGACCGCGCGGCAGCCCCTTGGGCAGTGTGGAACTCACCCGCGGCCGACCCCGATCCATCGCCCCACAAGCTTGTGCCGCGCAGCTACCAGGCAACCCCGGGGGGCCCTGCTGTTACTTTTGCGGGCAAGCCAAGCACTTTCGGCAGCGCTGCCGGGTCCGCTCCTCCACCTGCAAAGTTTGTGGCAAAAAGGGCCATTTCGTGGCGGAATGCCAGGCCCGGGCGGTTGCCGCTGTCTCCGGGGGCGAACCGGGGCTGCCACCACAACTCTCTCCACGGGCCACGTGTGGGCCATGGGCGCCGCCACCTTCATTTTCCTGAGCCACATGCGGGCCCCGGGTGCTGCCATCTTGTTCCCCAGGGACCACGTGCGATGCATGGGCGCCGCCATCTTGCCCACCCCCAGCCATGTGCGACCCGTGGGCGCCGCCATCTTGGCTGGAGTCTCAGGACCCCGATTCAGATGACCACACACCGCCCGAGAAAAACCTTCAACTATTACCACGACTCGCCTCGGTGACCCTGGACCAGTCTCGGCCCCGAACGCTCTCCACCGCGGCGACGACCGTGCTCATCAACGGACGCAAAACATCCTGCCTAATCGACTCCAGGAGCACAGAGAGCTTCATACACCCCAACACGGTAAGGCTCTGTTCTCTTCCCATACACCCAGTTAACCAAAGAATCTCCCCGGCCTCCGGGTCTCACTCTGTAGAGATCAAGGGGTTCTGTGTAGCGAATCTCACGGTCCAGGGAAGAGAATTAAAAAATTTCTGACTCTACGTCCTCTCTCACCTCTGCCATGCTCCTGGGATTGGACTTCCAATGCAACCTCCAGAGCTTAACCTTCAAATTCGGCGGCCCTATACCCCCCTCACTGTCTGCAGCCTCGCGACCCTCAAGGTCGACCCGCCTTCCCTTTTGCAAACCTCACCCCGGATTGCAAACCCGACGCCACCAGGAGCAGACGGTACAGTGCCCAGGACTGGACCTTCATTAGGCCGGAAGTCCAGTGGCTACTGAAGGAAGGTATTGGCGAGGCTAGCAACAGCCACTAGAGAGCTCAAGTAGTGGTTGTAAAGACCGGGGAGAAGCACAGGATGGTCATCGATTATAGTCAGACCATCAACAGCAGCTTGACGCATACCCTCTCCCCCGCATATCTGATTTGGTCAATCAGATTGCACAATACAAGGTCTTTTCCACGGTGAACCTCAAATCCGCCTACCACCAGCTCCCCATCCGCCCGGGCGATCGCAAGTGCACTGCATTCGAAGCAGATGGGTGGCTCTACCACTTCCTAAGGGTTCCCTTCGGTGTCACAAATGGAGTCTCGGTCTTCCAATGGGAGATGGACCGAATGGTTGACCGGTACGGTTTGTGGGCCACGTTTCCATACCTCGACAACGTCACCATCTGCGGCCAAGACCAGCAGGACCACGACACCAACCTCCGCAAATTCCTCCATACTGCAAAACCCCTTAACTTAACCTACAGTAAGGACAATTGCGTGTTCAGCACCGACCGTCTCGCCATCCTCGGCTACGTCGTGCATGATGGAGTCATCAGCCCAGATCCCGAACGCATGCGCCCCCTCGTGGTGTTTCCCCTTCCCCACTGCTCCAAGGCCCTGAAAAGCTGCCTGGGATTTTTTTCATATTACGCCCAGTGGGTCCCCAATTATGCGGACAAGGCCCGCCCACTAATCCAATCCTGGGTTTTCCCCTGTCGGCAGAGGCCCGCCAGGCCTTCAGCCGCATAAAGGCGGACATCGCAAAGGCCACGATGCACGCAATCGATGAATCCCTTCCCTTCCAAGTCGAGAGCGACGCGTCCGACGTAGCTCTGGCGGCCACCCTCAACCAAGCGGGCAGGCCCGTGGCCTTCTTATCACGCATCCTCCATGCTTCAGAAATCCGTCATTCCTCCATTGAAAAGGAGGCCCAGGCCATAATAGAAGCTGTGCGGCACTGGAGGCATTACCTGGCTGGCAGGAGATTCACGCTCCTCACTGACCAACGGTCGGTAGCTTTCATGTTCGACAATGCACAGCGGGGCAAGATAAAGAACGATGAGATCTTACGGTGGAGGATCGAGCTCTCCACCTACAACTATGAGATCTTGTATCGTCCCGGGAAGCTAAGCGAGCCTCCTGATGCCCTATCCCGCGGAACATGTGCCAATGCACAAGTGGACCGACTCCGGGCCCTCCATGAGGACTACTGCCACCCAGGGGTCACTCGATTCTTCCATTTTATCAAGACCCACAACCTGCCCTACTCCTTCGAGGAGGTCAGGATCTCCACCAGGAACTGCCAAATCTGCACGGAGTGCAAGCCGCACTTCTACAGGCCAGAGAAAGTGCACCTGATAAAGGCTTCCCGTCCCTTTGAACGCCTCAGTATGGACTTCAAAGGGCCCCTCCCCTCCACCAACCACAACAGGTACTTCCTGAACGTGATTGACGAGTACTCCCGGTTCCCATTTGCCATCCCCTGCCTCGACATGACCGCAGCCACTGCCATAAAATCCCTCTACAGTATCTTTACCCTGTTCGGTTTTCCCGCCTACATACACAGCGATCGGGGGTCCTCCTTCATGAGCGACGAACTGCGTCAATTCCTCTCAGCAAGGGCATCGCCTCGAGCAGGACGACCAGTTATAACCCCCGGGGAAACGGACAGGTAGAGAGGGAGAACGGAATGGTCTGGAAGACCGTCCTACTGGCCCTACGGTCCAGGAATCTCCCAGTCTCCCGCTGGCAGGAGGTCCTTCCCGATGCACTCCACTCCATCCGATCACTGCTGTGTACCACGACAAACGAAACACCTCGTGAACGTCTCCTTGTCTTCCCTAGGAAGTCCTCCTCCGGGACCTCGCTCCCAACGTGGCTGGCAGCTCCTGGACCCATTCTGCTCTGCAAACACGTGCGGGCGCACAAGTCGGACCCATTGGTAGAAAGGGTCCACCTCCTTTACGCTAACCCTCAGTATGCCTATGTGGCGTACCCTGGCGGCTGGCAGGATATGTTATCCCTACGGGACCTGGCGCCCGCTGGATCCCCCCCCACACCCCCCCCCCCCCCACCAACCCCACCCTCCCTCCCACCGGCGCACCCAATGGCTGCCCCCTTCCCAGGTGGATCGGTTCTTCCACTGGTCCCACCCAGGGGTGATGAAGCTACCGAAGAAGCCAAAGTCATGCCCCCGGAGTCACGGATGCCCGAGCCGGCGCCTGCATCACCGCCAAAACTGCGACAATCACAGAGGACGACCGACTAATTGCTTCATTCTGATATGTACATGTGAAATGAATACTGTAAATAGTTGTGACATGTAATATGGCAAAACACTGTACCACCGACGGGTACCACCATAACCTCTACCACTGTATGATGCGGGACACCTACCCCCGCCGGACTCTTTTTTTTAAACAGGGGGTGAATGTGGTAGTCGGTATTAGGGGTATTACCGGTACCTAGGTTGAGGCTGTAAGATCATTGGTGTGGGAGGTACCTGAAACAGGAAGATCATTGGTGAAGCCTGCCTGCTGTTTCCACCCAGTAAGGCGGAGTATAAGAGACTGTGTCTACCTAGCAGCTGCATTCTGTACCTGCGCTGCTGGGGGAAGCATCTAGTCCAATAAAGCCTTCAATTGTCATCCAATCTCGCTTCTGGAGTCATTGATCGAGCATCACCCTGCTGTGATTCCCGCCTTACGACTTGGGTCCCCATTGGCTGCCGTCTTCTGAGGTGACTGGGCCTGGATGTGCCCAGCTGCTGCTCAGGCAGACATGGTGCCACCTGTTCTGCCCACTGCACACCATATGCGCCAGGGATAGAAGACTGCAGTGTTCCAGCACCTCCCCTGCGAGAGTCACCGCAACGGGCCCCATCAACTACTCCTCTCTCGGGATGCCTGGTGGCCCTGGGCTACTCCTTGGTATGGGGGGATGAGTAGAGCAATTGTTTGAGGCTCCCCTGTCACCTGGTGCTGAAAGTCCTGAGGGCCAATCTGGTTTCAACCAGGGTCTGCATGCTCGAGGCCAGGAGCACGGAGGGGACCATCTCCATCTGGGACTGCGCCACATCACCCATTGATTGTGTCACCACCTTCTGGGCCTGTGTCACATCAGCAAGTGACTGCGCCATCTCCCACTGGGACGGGGCCACCGACATTCCCAGCCATGGCCCGCTGTGACTGGGCCACACTCACAAGCGCCGCTGCAATGTCCAGGTGGCTCTAGTACATGGAGCCCTGTGAGGTGGCAACCCAGTCCTGGATCATGGCCAGCACCTGCACAGAATACCCCAGGCCTTGCGCATGCTGACCCATAGTCAAAACTCTCGCCCTCAATTCCTCCACCGTGGATGCCACCCGTGCGGTGTCGGCTTGGGTGGCACACATTGTCGGCACCACCACCTGCTCCTGCATGCGGTTGGACTCCTCCAACTGCACCTACAGGTACTGAATGCTCGCGGACAACCCCTCATGTAGTCCCAGGCTCTGCGACTGCATCTCCACAATCCATCTCCAGAAGCCTGAAACCCATCAGGATGGCAGCTAGTTCCTGGGGTCGGCCTGCCCTCCGACCGGCCACTCCCTCAGGTGCTCCTACTTTCACCTGCTGTATCGGATCAGCTGTGTGGTGCTCACCAGAAAGTGTCCCAGGAGCCTCTTCACTAAAGTGCCTGACCGAGGTGTCCATGGGATGGTGGAGGGTGCTGGAGACGGTGTGACGGAAAATCACTATCATCCTCCAACCCGAGCTTTGGGGTCACCTGAGCCTCGTGCGGAGGGCTGGTGTCTGAGCTGCTCTTGTCACCAGTGCTTGACTAAAGGAGGGGTTCCGGCTGTGGCACTGGCTGGGGGCGGGGCCGCTAGATGGATATGCCCCATCTTCAGCAGTCCTGCAAGACACAAGACAAGACGCATGATTAGTCCGTGGGCCGGGTGGTGTGGGGGTAGTGGGTGTGAGGGTGGGGTTGGGTGTGAGGGTGGTGTGGGTGTGAGGGTGGTGTGGTGATGTGGGCGAGGGTGAGGATGGTGTGTGGTGGGGGTGAGGGTGAGAGTGGGGGTGGTATTGGGGGGCTGTTGAAACTCGTGCCATGGCGAACCACAACTCAGCAGGGTCTCATTTCCTTGCCCATGGCCGATCTCCTCCCTGACGACCTCCCTTTCCTCAGGGCTGCCGACCACATCAAGAGCCCTCTGCTCAGCCACAGTCAGGGGCCGGAGGTCCGACGGTCTCGCTTCAGTTTTCTCCCGCTCCCGCTCTTCTCCTGGATGGGTGCGGGGTGGGGGGTGAACAACAGTGTTAGACAGTCCGACGCTTGCAGCCCAGAGGGTGGGTAGCTGGTGGTCTCAGTGTCCAGGCCAGGGCACCCGGCCATGGGTGGTATGGGTGCCGACATGTGGTGCAGGGTGGTGGCTGGGGGGTGCAGTTATGGTGTGTGCGACAGGGTTAGTGCCAGGGGCACAGTGTTGTCTACTGTTATGGGCCAGGGTTTAGAAAACCCCAAAGTGTATCATGGAGTTCACCTGACCCACAACTTTTAATAGATTGTGGTATGGGGAGCACCGGGCCCACTCTACAGGTGTGTACAGCAGAAATGGAAAAGTATTTTTAAAAGTAAAACAGTGTATATTCTATGAACTCAAGTTAACCTTTTTAAAACATACAGTGAATGTCTTAGCAACCATTAATTCAAATACAACCCCCAAAGAATACAACACTAAGTAATCCTTAATAACTTCCCAAACAACATCCAGAAGACAAAAGAAACACCTTTCAACAGAAGCACATGAGGTTTACATTCACTACTGAAAACATTTATAATTCTGAATTCACCAAATGATCAAGAGATAGTCTTTTCATGGCAGAGATATCAACAGTGCACTTGCTTTGTCTGGCTTCAGCTCCAACACTGAAAAAACGAAGCCATAAAAACACAGACACACACAAGTTTTTCTCAAAGTGAAACTAAAAAGCAGAGCCAGAGCTCAGCTCCACCCACACTCTAACATCACTGCGGTAACATGAGCAGACAGACATTTCTTCAAGTGATATACTTATGACACCTCCCCCCAAGAAAAGAAAATAAACCATCAACTTCAAGATGGTGTCATTTTTCAACTTTTCACTATCCGTTAAGAAATGCACACAGTAAATATACATTTTCGTTTCAAAAACACAACACGCGAACAGGTAAAATAATAGTTCATTTTTGTTCTTGTTCCTCCAACTGAACCTGCTTCCTTTCATCACATTCGTGACAAAGCATCGGCTTTCCCGTTTTCTCATCCTGCCACATGTACTATTTTTAAATGAAATGACTGTAACAATAAACTCCAGCGAAACAGCCTTGCATTGTTATTCCGGAATCGCTCCAAAAACGTCAACGGATCAGTATATACAATGGTGTCAGACGGATTGCTGGTCACATAAATGTGAAAATGTTCCAAAGCCAGCACCAAACTCAAAGTCTCCTTCTCAATCGTGGAATTTCTTTTCTAGTGAGAATTCAATTTCTTTGAAAAAATAACTAATAGGCCGCTCTAGCCCTTCGTCGCCGTCCTGTAGAAGCACCGCACCTACGCCCACATCACTCGCATCAACCGCCACTTTGAATGGTTTCGTATAATTTGGGATGGCCAACACAGGAGCAGTGGTTAACACAGCCTTCAGGCCGTCAAATGTCTGTTGACATTCCGCTGTCCACTGGAATTTGTTATGCTTCTTGAGCAAGTCTGTCAGTGGAGCGACCACACTGCTAAAATTTGGTACAAATCTCCGGTAAAATCCACTCATACCAAGAAATCGCATTATTTCTCGTCGTGTCGAGGTGTTGCTCTGTTTATCTGGTTATAAATACGGCGGTCAATATGGTCGCCTTTCTTAATCCTAATTTTGTTTCTACTTTCAGAGTCGCCAGGTATCTCTCGATACCGCCACAAGGTTCAACCCGAATACCGATCAAAGAGCCAATACACCAGTTAGTTAGTTCAAAGTCAATACTATTTATTTACACACACAGTAAGATCGACTCATGCACCATAGTACTATAAACTAAACTATCTCTAACGCTAACGCCTATATTTAACTTTGGGTGCCCACTTAGTCAGAGGAACAATGGCCTTTGTTCGGATGTGAGGCTGTTGGGTTCAAAGAGATACAGGAGAACAGCTAAGGTCGTTCGTCTGGAAGTGAGCGTTGACCTTGAACTTAGTTGCTTCTGGTGATGCTGGTGGATGGGTCTCTCCGCCTGAGAGCCAAATCCAAGAGAGCGAATCTCTCATGGGGGTTCCTTCTTATACTTGGAGGTGCTTCGCGTGCTTTTAGGCAGGCCTTAAACTTGGTCCCAATTAATTGGGCATCTTCTCGATCATTGTTATCAATCTTAATCAATAAAGGGGTGGGTGCCCTGATGGCTGGGCGTGTTTTAGGTGGCCGTTGGCCTTGCTTTGTTTGTGTCTTTCTGGCGCCAGGATGTCTGTAACAGTATCAACTACCTGAGTGTTAGTCCTTTGTTCCTTGGAGATGGGCCATCAATATGCTAATCGACCCAGAGTTTCGATTCCGTCTCGTAACTGCTTCCCAAATATACATTCATGCTCTGTGCCTGCTTGTTGTCTAGCATTGTCCACATTTCCCTACATTCTTTGTGATGCCCATTTTGTATTCTGGAAGTGGCCATCCCAGATGGCTACACACCCTCCTTGTGATCCTCAACGCGAAGCGTGAAGGATCATATTACTGCATCTTCTTTGTCCTCTGCCTAAGTCGAGCACCCGTAATCAAGGACAGGCTCTACTCTACTCTGTCCTATGGATTGGAACTTTACCTAAATTGTTTTATATGCACACATTATTATAAATTTCCACGGGGCGCTATGACATTCAGGCATGCATTACAATTAGAACACGGGAACCTCTAACTATTCTTACTAAACTATCCTTAGTCAATTACAAGAATTTACAACAGTATAAACAATACAGTATCAGCAATACAAGTCTCTGTAGCTTGGCAGTCAAGTACAGAGTTTTACATCTTTTTATTAGAACAAACAAACAAAAAAGGTTGATGCACTTTAATTCACTTAAAGAGAGTGGGGGGTTTGCTGAAATCCGAAAATAGGGGTCTGAATGTATATACCGGAGTGCGGGAGGCTTTCCTTCGCCATTTCCTAAGTCTCAGTGTCTGAATGACACTGCAGAGTGTTGCAATGACTAACAGTGCTTCTACAATGTAGGACAGGGAATACCAAGTGATAAACTTGTCACACCAGGTTGGTGTATCAGCTGCTGTCTCTGGGTGCAGTGTATGGCAGGGGTGGGAAACATTCACGGCCTGTGAAGTAGGGGTCAGGGGGTCGCATCCACGCGCAACTGTAGGGATCCCGCGAAGATCCAGATGTAGACCATGATATCTGTCTTCATGTTCTCTTCTTCCTTCCGTGGTCTTCCTGTGGCTTCTGTGGTTCTGGATTTCTGTGGACACAAGCATAATATTTGTTATTATCTTGCTTAAGATCTCGTATGTCTGTCTGTCTGTCCTTTTATTACCAATTACCCATTATAATATCATCTGTGACTCCCTCATTTTTTTTTAAGTCAAATATTTTGGGACGAGACATCCGAGAAGAAAATACTGTCACAGCGCAAGCAGTCTCGCAGCCTGTGTGATCGATGTGGTGAGTGTACCATCCCAGTGTTTGAGGATGTAAATAGCATATGGAGAGCAACCTAAGGGTGGAAAACAAACAAAAGAGTTTTGAACCAAAAGTTCCGAATGGGGTGCGTATGGGCCGCGGCGGGTAAGAATGGGTGGAATCCCCGGGTAGGACAGTCACCACTACCCGAGCGTAGCTGACCAGATGGGGGTCTTCAGGCAGGGTGGGGACCAGTGCCGTTTCTCCACTGCCTGAGTGACCGGACAAGAACGGAAAGAATTTGTGTTCGCCGTGGATGTTGCCTCTTGTGATTACCTGCGAATCAGAAGAGTAGCTATGATCAGTTATCTGCCGACAAACGTTTTCCTTTAACTGCCAGTGGGCATTAAAAGAGTGGTGGCGTGGGGCCATGAAAACTTTAAATGAACAAACAACATTCAACATGTACAGTAACAAACATTTAAAGCAACAAACTAACATAACAAAAATCGTGCAGGTTCCATCAAAAAGGACACCGTAAATCTCCATCGGTTTCTTTTTACCATCATCTGGACACCTCATTGCACAGAGTTGCAAAAGGGTTTGTCTGGTGGGAGTCAGACTCTAAGTCATCATCTTCTCCCGGTTGCCACACTCGTGACTGGAGTCGTTGTGCCAAAGCTGCTTGGGGCGAATTGGGGTCCATCTCATCATTCCGGATGAGTCTGTACGAATTGTCTCGGTGCCAGTGTTTCGTGTCGAGGTTGGAGGTGGTAGGGGGCAATCCAAAGTCGTCGGGCGGTGGGTCTGGATCAGGGGCTTTAATGTACGTGGTCTCAAAGGGGTCGCTGGAATCTTGTTCGGAGTCGCTGGGAGTGGGGCCTGGTTGGTGCAGGGGTGTAATCGTGTCGCGGTGCTATGGGGTTGTCGCTATCGCTGCTGGTTGAAATAAGGGAGAGGCGGAGCCGTGCCTCTGAGGGTGGAGTCAAAGTAGTGTCTGAGGATAAGCTGGACTGGTTGGGGGAGGGTAGGAATAGGTCATCCATGGACAGGGCTTGTTCATCTGCTGCTGCAAGTGAGATGTGGTGTGAATGGTTGTTTTGTGTGCCATAAGCCTTAAGCTGGTTTATGTGAAACCATGCAGACTTGCCATTGGGATAAGTAATTTTATATACGGATGGGCTGACTTTATCAGAAATGGAGTACGGTCCTGCAAATTTGGGGCAGAGGAATGAGCTGGGGTTGTATAGGGATAGCATGACCTGCTGCCTTACTACAAATTCTGTGGCGTGTACTGTTTTGTCGAAGCAAACTTTACTTTGCTTCTTCCGTGTCCCAAGCCTAACAGCTGCTGTGAGCTGGGCTGATTTTACATTCTCGACAATCTGCTGAATTGCTTTCTCATAGGTGAGGGCGGTGACTGTGGGGCTGGCCAAATCGAGTCCTAACAAATATTCTGTCCCCTTCAGGTCGTCCGGTCATGAGGGTGTGGGGGGTGTATCCTGTTGACGTGGATATCGTGTTCCTTATGAACATTAGTGCAAAGGGGAGAACTGTGTCCCAGGTGCTATTGTGCTGTTGCACCATTTTCCTTAGGGTTGCTTTGAGAGTCCTATTCATTCTCTCAACTATTCCGCTTGATTAGGGGTGGTATGCAATGTGGAATTTTTGTTTGATTCTGAAAATTGTGAGGAAGTTTTTCATCACTCGTCCTGTAAAATGTGAGCCTTGGTTGGACTCTATGCTGCGGGGAAGACTGCATCTTGTAAAGATGTGCTGAGTGAGGATCTTGGCTGTTGCTTTAGCTGTGTTCGTTCTGGATGGAAAAGCTTCCACCCATTTTGTGAAGGTGTCGATGACCACCAACACATACTTAAAACCATTCTTGCAGGGGGGTAGGGTCCTATATAATCAATCACAAATTCGTCCAGGGGCCATTAACGGGGCGGGTGTGACTAAGCTGACCTTTCCTTGCATATCTGTCCGGATTGTTCTGGCGCAGATTAAACAGTTTTCAATGTAGTGCGTTACATTGGATTTCAATTTGGGCCACCAGCAGAGAGGTCTGAGGTGGGCGAAGGTTGCCTCTATGCCTTGATGTCCATGGTTGTCATGGAATTGGCAGATAATTTGGTTTCTGCCCTGAATGGGGACCACATAAATACCTTCTTTTAAAATTATGCCGTCATGTGTCGTCAATGTGTTCTTGTATTTATCGTAGGGGGCTGGGAAGTTGCCTTTTAAAACTTCCCTGAGCTGTTCATTTTTTTGGGCCTGCGCTAAATCTTGAATCTTGGCCTGTGAGACCTGGACCGCGTGTACTGGGGCACTCTCGGGGGATTCCAAAAGTGACCGTGGCTGGAACCTGCCTTTGCTAGGGCGTCTGCCTTAACATTACCAAGGGGGGAGGAACGATGGTGGCTACGATCTTTAATAATACCATATTTCCGATCTTTAGCTGTCCTTAGAATATGCTGGAGTAATGGGGCTGAGGGTAGGGGTTTTCCATCTGCAGAAACGAAACCTCTAGATTCCCACAGGGGTAGGAATACTGTTAAACTATTACAGACATATAGACTGTCGGAATATATGTCGGCTGGGTCGGGAACGAGTCGGAGTGCTCTACAATATACGCTATGGCTGCTAGTTCTGCTGCTGTCAGCCTAAATGTCCAGGCAATTTCCAAGTTATCGCCTCTAACGCGTGTCCCTGCGCATCCTCTACATATATACCGCAACCGGTAATCCTTTTACCGTTCAAAACTGTGGAGGAGCCATCCACATAAATCTTTACGGGTACGCCTATGTCAGTGGGCTGGGGTCTCTGGGGTGGAGTACCTGGTTTTGGGGGAGCTGACTTTGGTACAAAGGGTCCCGTGTTGTGTTTGGTGGAGATGATTTCACATTCACGTGGGGTGTCGGCATAGTGTAAATTGTCTGTGAGGCACGTGTGTGTCCTTGTCCTCTTCACTGTTATGTCCCGTCCCTGTAAGAGAAGGGTCCATCGGGCGGTGCAAATTTGGCTGACTGTGCCGTCCTTTAGTCTACCATCCAGGAGAAGTTGTGTTGGGGTGTGCTCTGTTAAAATGGTGATGGGGTTGAGTCCTGTTATGTAGGCGAAGTATTGAACTGCCCAAGAAATTGCGAGCAGGTGCCTTTCGCAGTGAGAAAATCCTTGCTTGACTGGATCAAGTAGTCGTGAGGCATATGCTATGGGGCCTAAACGATCGTGTCTTTCTTGGAGGAGCATGGCCGAAAGGGTTTGGTCGGTGGTTGCAACTTCAATTGCATTTGGGGAGAGTGGATCTGGGACCTGTAATACGGGAGCTGTGCTGAGGGCTCGTTTTTAAATGAGGGCCCATTTTTAAATGGCATCTGTGGCTGTGGAAGCCATTCCCATGGTGCTTTCTTCTTTAGGAGTTCGGAGAGGGGTGCTGCCTTTGTGGCAAAACCGTTTATGTGATTCCTATAGTAGCCAACCAGTCCTAGAAATGACCGGAGGGCTGTGACATTATGGGGCAGGGGTAATTTGACAATGGAGTCGATGGGTTTCTGCTCGATCTCGCGTTTGCCATGGGTGATCGCTGTTCCTAAATAAATTACTTTTTCTTGTAGAATCTGAGCCTTTTTGGGGTTCACTTTACATCCAATTTGTTGAAGGAGTCCTAATAATTCGTTGAGAAGCGAAATGTGCTCTCCCTTAGTGTTCATCTGTCGAAGCAAGTCGTCTACATACTGGACAAGGCAATCGGGTCGGGAAGATTTGGCTAATCCATTCGCCAGCTGTCGGTGGAAAATGGAGGGGGAGTTGTGGAAGCCTTGCGGAAGGCACATCCACGTGTATTGCTGCCCCTGGAAGGTGAAAGCAAATTTATATTGGCATGCTTTATCCAATGGAATGGACCAAAAGCCATTGCTAATGTCCAAAACTGAAAAATATTTGGACTGGAGTCCCTGTTTTAGCATTGTCTCGGGACCCGTGGCTACAGTGGGGGCTGCTATTGGGGTTACTTTGTTTAGTTCCCGGTAATCGATGGTCAGTCGCCATGATCCATCGGGTTTCATGACGGGCCAAATTGGGGCATTGTTCGTTGAGGCTATTGAACGGAGTACACCTTGGTCAAGCAAACTCTGGATAACTTTTGAGATTTCTCCCTCTGCTTCTTGGGGAAAACCGTACTGCTTTTGGGGTATGGGGTCGGGACCTGTAATGTTCACTAAGCCAGCGATCTTGCCACAGTCGTGCTTGTCTCCTACTGCGCTAATTCTGTTTTCGTAGTCTCCAACTGTGAGCTTGGCGGGGACTCGTACTGCCTTTGCCATTCTCCACACACATTTGTTTCCGGGGTAGAACAATAGATTGTGGGAGCTCATAAAATCTATGCCTAAAAGGCGTTCGGCTGTCTGGGGTAGATCGACTAGAACTATGGGGTGCTTAGTTTTAATGTTCCCTATCTGAATCGCTACAGGGGCTGTGATGTGTCCCTGCTGCAAATGCCCTGTAAAACCGCTGAGAGTAATGGTGTCTGTGGTGGGCCATGTGTCTCGCTGAAATATTGTGGAGGAGTTTACCGTGGTGCGGGTCCCTCCTGTGTCCCACAGAAATTCTACGGGTGTCCCCGGACTGTGCCTGCCACTACCGGTCTTCCGGACTTGTCCCAAAGGGTGTCGCAGACCCAAGTTGGGGAGTCCGAACACCGTCAATCGGTGCCGTTCATATATGCGTTCTCGGAATGGGCGCTAATACTATGGATTGGCTTGGCCCTATTCTTATTCAGGGTGCCTGCCTGCTGGTTTTGCTGCTGTTTCTGGGGAACATTGCACTCTCATGCATAGTGTCCTAATTGGCCGCAATTGTACCATTCTTGGGATTTAGGCTGCTGTGGGCTGTTTCTTCCCTCATTTACCCATGTGGGGTTCTGGTGTGGCCTAACTGGATGCATGTTAGCATCTGCCTGCTCTTCCTCTGCTTCACCGTAAGCTGATTTTCCCTGAACAGACTGTTCCCAAGTTCGGGACAATCTCTTTAGTACCCATTTCTCATTGTGGGCCTCGCCTGAGGGGTCGTAATTTGCGCAAGCGTTCTGTCCTGCTTCTGTCGCATCAGAGACTAGGATTCGAGTCCATTTGGCCATATTGTCTGGGGTCAAATGGGCGCGGGCTAACTCTCCAAACACCGCTGTGAAATGAATCTACAAGCGTCCAGCAAACACTGTGGGGTGCTCTGTCTTTTTCTGCCTACATTTGTTTAAGCCTTCTACGGGGTCTCCTTTGTTGTAGCCGATCGCATCTGGGATCGCTGCATGCATTTCTTGGAGGGCGCCTCCTCCTATATTTTGTGGGTCGGGAAGGGCTGCCACGACTGAGGGGTCGAGGCTCAAAACTGTGAGCTTCACTTGCTCTTTTTCATCCAGGCCGTACATGGTCGCCTGTTGTTTTACTCTTGCGAAATAATGGTGTGGGTCTGATGTTGGTAGGAACAGTGTTATTTTATCGCACATGTTCCTTAATTGAGTAACGGTTAATGGGGTGATGTACAGAAAGTCTGGGTCTCCGTCTGTTGTGGCCCTGCGTTGTGTGGTGACAGGGTTCATATTGGTGTGTTCTGCCTGTGCAGTCGGGGGTGGCGGTGCTTTTCTTTTCTGTGGTTTGTCCTGAGTACATGTCCCATGTACATATATATGGGCAGTCTCATTTAACTCCTGCCAATCGGGGCCATTTTCTTGGTCTAATTGGGGTCCAAACGTGTTCTGGAATACATTTTGTACAGAAGGCAGAGATTGCAGGTCTGCAATTTGCTTTCGGCATTTGGCGTGATCTACCGAGCTCTGCCTTTGCTCCGTCGTGGAAGTATGGAGTGCTTGTAGGGCTGCTTTTAAATCATTACATTGTTTCTGTAACTGCTCGACTTGGTGTTTGTTTCTTCTCTTACCAACACTGCGCGTTGCGTGTCTTGGTAGGCCTTATCATATTGCGACTGAAAGCTGCCTAAATGGGCGAGACAAGATTGGTGTGCCCGTTTGACATCCGCCATCTCCTTGTCCTTCGTCGCTAACTGCTCTCTCAGTTCCCTGCTAACTTTCTCGTACTCACTCACGTCTCCCTCACTATTCTTATCTTTCTCTTCAATCTCTCTGAGGAGCGTCCTCACGACCTCCTCTATGCCTCGCAATTGTGCCAAGCAGGACACGATTGCCATCGGCTTACGAGCTTTCCCTAAGCTCTTCTTATGGATCTCTGTCAGGTTCTCCCACCAAGTATGCCCTATACTTCCGGGACTGTTTCATCGTTCTCACAAAATTCACTCCAAAGGGACCATCCTTTTCCTTTGAGGTATTTTCTGATTTCCTCTTACCATATGGGACACTGTCCTACTCTACTGGTCGCTGCGCCCTCGAATTCCTGGGGGTTCATAAGGCGTTCCATTGCCTTCATTGCCATTTCTATACCTATCTCTGTCATAATATCCACTCATGTATATAAGATGCAGACAGGCAGTGATTGACACACAGGATAACCAATGAACACGCACGACACATAACAACCAATCACCAGCCAGGACACCACACTATAAAGCCCACAGGGCATTAAGACTCTCCCTCTCTCTCACAGGACACAGCTACTGAGATAGTAAGAGTGCACAAGCCAGTGAGCACTATCACCATGAGGTAGAGAGTTAGTCTGGTCAAGCCAGTAGGAGGTTATCAGTTAGATTGAAAGAGTGTCAACTCACAGCAGATTGTGTACAGCAATCAGGAAGTTCAATAAAACAGTGTTGGACCATCTCCTGTGTCAGAAGCCTGTTTCTAGTTTCACTGCATCCAGTTGCAGTCAACTTACTTAACACATCATGGTACCAGAGTGCTATTAATCCTAACGAACCTACCTCGAGTGTATCTGCAACGACCAGCAAGCAGCCATCCAGCGGAATGGAAAACATCCAGCCTCCTTCGAACTCCGGATCTCCGGCAACCTCGGCGCCAACTGGAAAGTCTTCAAACAAAAGTTCCTCTTGTACATCGAGGCCTCCGACCTCGAGGCAGCATCGGATGCCAGAAAGATCGCGCTGTTCCTGTTGACTGCGGGGATCACGCCATCCACATCTATAACTCGCTTACGTTTGCCGATGGCGAAGACAAGACAAAGTTCTAGACAGTTCTGCTGAAATTCGACAGCCACTGCGACATTGAGGTGAATGAGAGCTTTGAACGGTACATCTTCCAACAGAGGCTTCAGGGTAAGGATGAACCTTTTCAGTCCTTCTTGACCCATCTCCGCATCCTAGTGCAGTCATGTAATTATGACTCGACGACTGATTCCATGATCCGGGATCAGATCGTTTTCGGGGTCCAGTCCAACTCCCTGCGGGAGCAGCTCCTCAAAATCAAACAGTTGACCCTCTCCGCCGCCATCAAAACATTGTCCATGAGCATGCCAGAAATCGCTACTCCCGCATCAGGGCGGCAGAAGCTGCAAAACTTGCCTCCCACAAGGCAGAAAGGGTGCAGGCCCCAGCGAAAATGCAAGGCCTGAGCATCGAGGAGAGTGGCCGTTCCGCGCGCTTTTCTCGGGTCCCCACGCATGCGCGCCACGACCGGGTAGATGATGAGGCCGAAGACCCTGAGGCACATGCGCGAACGTCGGCCAGCCGCACTGCGCATACGTGATGGCGCACAGAACGTGCTGACGACAATGTCATGACGTGTCCGAATTGTGGCTCCGCCCATTTAAAGCGGCAATGCCCAGCCAAAGGCAGGCGATGTCTACAGTGTGGAAAGCCTGGCCACTACGCGGCCTTCTGCAGGTCCGCTCCACCGAACAACAGCTAGCGATCCCAGCTGCAGCGCAGACGTGTCCGCTGCGTACAACAAGGCATGCAGGATTCTGATCCAGACAGCCCAACGGACCCCGATGCTGACTCAGTCTCCATATCGGGTGGGCATCATCACCACACGCGAGTTGGTCTCTACCATGCCTGCCAACTGCATTTTGATCCTCAGTGTGGATCCTGACGACGAGTGGTGTGCCGTCAACACGGTCAACCAGTCTCGCATCCGATTTAAATTGGACACTGGCGCGTCTGCGAACCTCATATCACAGTCGGACCTCGACAGCATCCAACACCAACCTAACATTCTTCCACCAGCCTGCCAGCTCCTTGACTACAATGATAATGCCATAACTGCTAGTGGGTCGTGTCAGCTAGGTGTCTCTCACAAGGCAATCAAGGCGACGTTGAGATTCGAGATCGTCCGGCCTGACAAGGCACTCCTGCTTGGTGCTCGCGCATGCAAACTCCTAAATCTGGTACAGCGAGTTCATGCCATGTCCTCGACACCGGCGACAGCCTCGCCCAATGCAAATCTCCAGGCTGAGACAGACGACATTCTCACACAATACCACAGTGTGGTTGATGGGATGGGCACGCTCCCATATCGCTACAAGATATTGCTCAAGCCGAATGCCACCCCAGTCATCCATGCACCACGCCGGGCGCCGTCTCCTCTCAAGGATCATCTGAAAAAGCAGCTACGAGAGCTCCAAGACCAGGGCAACATCTCAAAGGTCACGGAACCCACAGACTGGGTCAGCTCCATGGTCTGCGTCAAGAAACCCTCTGGCGAACTCCGCATTTGCATTGATCCCAAAGACCTGAATCGCAACATCATGCGAGAGTACTACCCGATCCCGAAGCGTGAAGAATTGACCTGTGAGATGGCTCACGACAAATTCTTTACCAAGCTGGACGCCTCCTGTGGCTTCTGGCAAATTCAGCTGGACAAGTCCAGTCGGAAGCTGTGAACTTTTAACACTCCGTTCGTCAGGTATTGCTACAACCGCATGCCTTTTGGTGTCATATCAGCTTCCAAAGTATTTCATCGCATAATGGAGCAAATGATGGAGGGCATCGAGGGGGTGCGAGTCTATGTGGACGACGTGATCATCTGGTCCACGACGCCCGAGGATCACATTGCTCGCCTCAAACAGGTTTTCCACAGGATTCATGAAAATGGCCTCCAGCTCAACAGGGCCAAATGCTCGTTTGGGCGGTCCGCTATCAAGTTTTTAGGTGACCACATTTCACAGCAAGGTGTGCAACTTGATGCCGACAAGGTGCTGGCAATCAATGCCATGAAGACACCAGAGGACCAAAAGGCGGTCCTCCGCTTCCTCAGGATGGTAAATTTTCTCAGAAAATTCATTCCCAACATGGCATCCCACACCACGGCCCTCCGGCATCTCATTAAAAAGTCGACAGTGTTCCAGAGGCTTCCCACACATCAAGCGGAGTGGCTTGAGCCGAAGGCGAAGCTCACCACAGCCCCAGTACTGGCGTTCTTTGACCCAACCAAGGATACCAAGATATCCATAGTCGCAAGCCAGGATGGCATTGGGACGGTGCTCCTCCAGCGAGACGATTCCTCGTCCTGGGCTCCAGTGGCATATGCCTCCAGGACCATGACTCCGACCGAACAACGGTATCCCCAAATCGAAAAGGAGTGTCTGGGTCTCCTGACAGGAATAGTCAAGTTTCATGACTACGTATACGGTCTGCTGAAGTTCACGGTGGAAACAGACCACAGGCCTTTAGTCCACATAATCCAGAAGGATTTAAATGACATGACACCTCGGCTGCACCGAATTCCTTTTTGTCTCCGCCGATATGACTTCGAACTCGTCTACATACCGGGTAAGGAGCTGATCGCCACGGATGCCCTATCCCGATCCATCACCATGCCGTGTGAACCGGGCGACTTCATTCGCCACATCGAGGCACAGGTGCAGTTGTGTGCCAGCAACCTCCCAGCCACTGATGAACAAGTTGTCCAGATACGCGAAGAAACTGCCAAAGATCCTCCACTGGAGCATGTGATGCAACACCTTGCCCATGGCTGGCAAAAGGGGCAATGCCTCCAGTTTTCAACGTTAAGGGCGAGTTCACGGTTGTCGAGGGGATCCTTCTTAAACTAGATAGAATCGTCATTCTCCAAAGCATGCAAGCCATGGCACTCAGACATATTCATGAGGGTCACCTTGGGATTGGAAAATGTCGACGCAGAGCTCGGCAGGCAGTTTACTGTTCTGGCATCAGCCACGGCATTGCCAACACGGTCCTCAAGTGCACAACATGCCAGAAGATTCAACCAGCTCAGCCCAAGGAAACACTGCAACAGCACGAGATCGTGACTTCTCTGTGGTCCAAGGTGGGGATAGACCTCTTTCACGCAAATGGGCGTGTTTATGTGCTCTTGGTCGACTACTTCTCCAGCGTCCCGGAAGTGGTGAAACTGTCGGACCTCACGACCAAGTCAGTGATTAAAGCCTGCAAAGAGACGTTTGCCAGGCACGGCATACCACTCACAGTAATGAGTGACAACGGCCCATGTTTCTACAGCCAAGAGTGGTCCGACTTTGCATGATCCTACCACTTCAGTCACATCACATCCAGTCCCCATTAGCCGCAATCAAACGGGAAGGCCGAAAAAGGGGTCCATATTGTCAAGCGGTTGCTGTGCAAGGCTGCAGACTCAGCCTCGGACTTCAACCTGGCGCTGTTTGCATACAGGACAACCCCTCTGTCGACTGGTTTGTCTCCGGCACAGCTACTCATGAACCGCAACCTGAGGACGACTGTTCCACCATCCATGTTCCAGACCTTGACCGCCTCACGATGCTGCAGAAAGTGCAGCGATCCAGGGACCAGCAGAAGATCACGTATGATGCTGATGCCAAGGATCTGTCTACGCTGGCTCCAGATGATGTTTTTCGCATCCAGTTGCCTGAGGGAGGTTGGTCAGCCCCAGCTATTATCGTCAGGCAGGCTGCCCCCAGGTCCTTCATTGTCCAAATGGCTGATGGCTCCATTCTATGGCGCAACAGGAGGGCACTACGAAACGTTCTCTGCCAACCGCCTGGCCGTACTTCTCCGCATGTCATCATGCCTCCTCCGGACATCTCGTACCACGAGGCCACCGATCTGGCAGCGACCTCGCCTCTCCATGAGGCCACCGACATGGCAGCAATCCCGCCTGTCCAAGTGCCGGTGTACCCCCCCGTCCACCTCTGAAGCGATCGACAAGAATTTGTCGCCCGCCACAAAGACTGAATCTATAGACTTAAATCTTGTAAATTTTGTTCAGTTTGCTCTGTATCTGCACGATAGATACCTTCCCATGTACATATGTTCATTCACTCACCACTTGTATATATTCATGCATGTATATATATCGCCACGTTCCAAAATTTACTTCAAAAAGGGAAGATGTCATAATATCCACTCATGTATATAATGAGATGCAGACAGGCAGTGATTGACACACAGGATAACCAATGAACACACACGGCACATAACAACCAATCACCAGACAGGACACCACCACTATAAAGCACACAGGGTATTAAGACTCTCCCTCTCTCTACAGGACACAGCTACTGAGACAGTAAGAGTGCACAAGCCAGTGAGCACTATCACCATGAGGTAGAGAGTTAGTCTGGTCAAGCCAGTAGGAGGTTATCAGTTAGATTGATCGAGTGTCAACTCACAGCAGACTATGTACAGCAATCAGGAAGTTCAAGAAAACAGTGTTGGACCATCTCCTGTGTCAGAAGCCTGTTTCTAGTTTCACTGCATCCAGTTGCAGTCAACGTTGAACCAACTTACTTAACACATCAATCTCTGGGGTTTCTACCAAATTTGGAACATGGGGGAATAATGTGGTGATGTAAACACGGGTATGGCTTACGCTATTTTCCGGTCTACAAAACTCCCGACAATTTTACGCAACAAAATCTCTCAGGTTTACCTTACATCCCTGTTAGTACGCATGCAAATAACACACTTCCGAATCTCGGAGGTTTGATCGGTATTGGTCTTACGCTTGTGGTTTTTCTTTTTCCAATTGGATTTCTAATTCAAAGGTTGTGGGTTTCGAGTCCCGTCAGATGTCACCAGTAATGTTGCTCTGTTTATCTGGTTATAAATATGGCGGTCAATATGGTTGCCTTTCTTAATCCTAATTATGTTTCTACTTTCAGAGTCGCCAGGTATCTCTCGATACCGCCACAAGTTTCAACTCGAATACTGATCAAAGAGCCAACACAGCAGTTAGTTAGTTCAAAGTTAATACTATTTATTTGCACACACAATAAGATCTCCTCATGCACAACAGTACTACAAAATAAACTATCTCTAACGCTAAAGCTATACTTAACTTTGGGTGCCCACTTAGTCAGAGGAACAATGGCCGTTGTTCGGATCTGTGGCTGTTGGGTCCGAAGAGATACAGGAGAACAGCTAAGGTCGTTCGTCTGGAAGTGAGCGTTGACCTTGAACTTGCTTGCTTCTGGTGATGCTGGTGGATGTGGAGAGCAAAATCCAAGAGAGCGAATCTCTCGTGGGGGTTCCTTCTTATACTTGGAGGGGCTTTGCACACTTTTAGGCGGGCCTTCAACCTGGTCCCAATTAATTGGGCACCTTCTCAATCATTGTTATCGATCTTAACCAATGAAGGGGTGGGTGCCCTGAGGCTGGGCGTGTATTAGATGACCGTTGGCCTTGCTTTGTTTGTGTCTTTCTGGTGCCAGGATGTCTGTAACAGTATCAACTACCTGAGTGTTAGTCCTTTGTTCCTCGGAGATGGGCCATCAATATGCTAATCGACCCAGAGTTTCGATTCCGTCTGGTAACTGCTTCCCAAATATACATTCAGGCACTGTGCCTGCTTGTTGTCTTGCATTGTCCACATTTCCCTACATTCTTTGTGAGTGTCCATTTTGTATTCTGGAAGTGGCCATCCCAGATGGCTACAGAGGGTATCGGAAACTCCCCAATAACTTTTGTTTTCACATCCTGTGGGACCATGCGACCCTGTCCGATTGTATGGCCAAGGAAAGTGACTTGGCTTTTTCCAAATTCACTTTTTGCTAGGTTTATCACCAAACTCGCCTCCTGAAGTCGATCGAATAACTCCATCAGGTGTTTGAAATGTTCTGCCCATGTCTGGCTGAAAATGGCCAGATCATCGATGTATACTGCACAATTGGGTAATCTTGAAACAACTTTGTTAGTTAACCGTTGAATTGTGGCTGGGGCATTTTTCATGCCAAATGGCATAACTTTGAATTGGTATGTACCATCTGGAGTCATAAAAGCTGAAATCTCCTTCGCCCTTTCAGATAAAGGTACCTGTCATTAACTTTTAAGTAAATCCAATTTGGAAATAAAAGCTGATTGTCCCACTTTCTCAATGCAATCCTCCAAGCATGGGATAGGATAAGAGTCCGTTCTTGTAACTGCATTAACCTTTCTATAGTCCACACACAACTGTTGGGTACCATCTGGTTTTGGTACCATCACTATGGGTGAGCTCCATTGGCTGCAACCCACTTCAATTATGCAATTTTTAGGCATACTCTCAATCTCTTTGTTAACCTGTGCCAATTTTAAAGGGTTAAGTATATATGGATGTTCTTTGATTGGAACAGCATTTCCCACAACTGCATCATGTTTAGCCATTTCCCAATTTATCTCCATAAACTGGCCCATGTAATATCAATAACTCTTTCAGGTCAGTTCACCATTTCTCTGGAAGGTAACTCAACAATGTATCCCAATTTTTAAGAACATCCTCATTTTCCAATTTAATTTGAGGTATGTCAAATTCACAGTCATCTGGATTTGGTTCGTCACTTTGAGTTAGAATCATTAAAACCTCCTCCTTTTTCTCTCCTTCCCTTTCAAAGTACCTTTTAAGCATATTCACATGACATACTCGGTGAGTTTTCCTTCTATCTGGTGTTTGTACCACATAATTCACCTCACTTAATTTCCTTTCAATCTGATGAAGTCCACAAAACCTTGCTTTTAAAGGCTCACTTACCACTGGTAACAATACTAAAACTTTATCTCCACTGACAAAACTACGAACTTTGGATTTCTTGTCCGCTACCCATTTCATCAGATGTTGTGCAACTTTTAATGTTGTCTAGCCAATTCACCTGCTCTATTTAATCGTTCCCTAAAATTTGACACGTAATCCATCAATGTAATTTCCGATTACTCAGTCACCAATTTTTCCTTAACTAATTTAAGTGGTCCTCTTACCTCATGACCAAAAATTAGTTCAAAACGACTAAATTTGGTTGACTCATTAGGTGCATCCCTAATTGCAAACAGTACGAATGGAATTCCTTTATTCCAATCCTCTGGATAATCGTGACAATAAGCCCTCAACATTGTCTTTAATGTCTGATGCCACCTTTCTAATGCTCCCTGCGATTCTGGATGGTACACAGTTGCTTTAAATTGTTTTATTCCTAAGCTATCCATAAGTTCTTTGAATAACCTTGAGGTAAAATTTGATCCTTGATCCGATTGTATTTCTGTGGGTAGTCCATATCTAGTAAAGAATGCAAGTAACTGCTCCACAATTTTTTTAGCTGTAATATTACGTACTAGAATGGCCTCTGGAAACCTAGTAGATCCATCCATTATAGTCAAAAGATATTGATTCCCACTTTTTGTTTTAGGAAGCGGTCCTACGCAATCAATTTGGACCCTTGTAAAAGGTTCTTCAAATGCTGGAATGGGTATTCAGGGTGCTGGTTTTATCACTGCTTGAGGTTTCCCTATCACCTGACATGTGTGACATGATCGTCAAAATTTGACAAAATTTAACTTCATCTTTATAGTCCAGGCCAATAAAAGTCTTTTTGTATTTTAGCTTGATTTTTCCTTATTCCCAAATGACCTCCCACTGGTACCTCATGTGCAACTCGCAACACCTCCTTTCTATACCCTACCGGCAATACCACTTGATGAACCTCTGCCCACTTTTCATCCGACTGCATATGTAAAGGTTTCGATTTTCTCATCAAGTCATTCCTTTTACGGTAATAACACGCTGGTATACACTCGGATTTCTCTTCCGTGTATGCTTTCTGATACATCCGTTTTATTTCTAAATCCTTTTGTTGTAACTCCGCCAATTTTCCTGAACTAAAATTATCTGCCTCATCCTCCACCTGTTCTTGTTCTTTTCCAACCATTTGATCAAAAATCGTTTCTGATAATTGCACTTCACCTTTATCTTCACTCTCTGATCTCCTCTTGTCTTAACCTGTGACTTTGCGACCTTGTTACTACACAATCCGGAAACATCCCAGGATATTCATTCTTCAACACATCAGTTGTCTGATTTTCCACTGGCTTATCAACTACAGTAGGCAACACTCCCACCTGCGATCCACTATATCATTACCCAAGATAAACTGTATTCCTGGACAAGATAGTTCCTCTTTGACTCCTAGTACCACTTCACCACTCTTCACTGGACTTTCCAATCTTACCTTATATAATGGAACAATACTCCTCTCACCCTGAATTCCACATATTACCACCTTTTCTGGCAACATTCGTCCCAAACTACATAACTCCTCATCTCTTACCATTAAAGATTGACTAGCTCCCGTATCTCTTAAAATTGTGACTTCCTTACCTGCTCCTCTTGATACACTTGAGTAAACTTTACCCACACAAGAAAATTATTTGAAGAGATCTGGCATGTTCTTATCAATCACCTCTTGATCAGGCTGCACAATCTTATGCCGCTCCTTCGCTTCACTTCGGCTTTCCTTTACACTTTAACAAACCCCACTGTTTTATCCTGTTTTACCACATCAGCCTTCCCAGTGATTTTCTTCAACCACCAACACTGTGACTTTACATGGCCTAGTTTATTACAATGAAAACATTTGAAACTCTTCATTTCTTTTCCACCCTCCTGGATTTCCTTTTAAATCTGAGGTACACTCTCCTTATTATCTTCCATCAGATCACCTTTGCCTGTACCACTTGAGTATTTCTCATATCCCCAGTTTCTATCCCTCACAGGCTGAAACTGATGGCGGAAACCAAGCTTTGATTTATGAACTAATTCATAATCATCTGCCATTTCTGCTGCTAACCTCGCAGTTTTAATCCTCTGCTCTTCCACATGAGTTCTCACTACACCAGGAATTGAATTTTCAAACTCCTCCAAAAGCATAATTTCTCTGAGAGCTTCATACATTTAGTCTATTTTCAAAGCCCTTATCCACCTATCAAAATTACTCTGTTTGAGCCTTTCAAACTCCATGTATGTTTGGCCAAATTCTTTCCTTAAATTTCTAAACCTTTGTCTGTAGGCTTCAGGCACTAGGTCATATGCACCTAAGGTGGATTTTTTCACCTTCTCATACGTCCCAGATACCTCCTCCAGTAGTGCTGGAAACTCTTCACTAGCCCTACCTACCAGCTTTGATTGAATCAGTAACACCCACATGTCCTGTGGCCATTTCATTTGTTTAGCTACCTTCTCAAATGAAATGAATAAGGCTTCCACCTCCTTCTCATCAAACCTTGGCAATGCTTGGACATATTTAAATAGATTCCCACCAAGCCTTTGACTATGACGCTCTTTCTCACTATCCTCATCACTATCACCCAACTGTACGTTTCTCTTTACGTCTGCCAATTTTAACTGACTGTCATATTTCATGGCCATTTTCTGAAGTTCAAACTCTCTCTCTTTATCTTTTTCCCTGATCTGTACCTCCCTTTCTCTTTCTTTTTCTTCTGCGAGGGCTATTCTTTCTTTTCTCCTTTCTTCGCTCTCCTTTTCTTTTTCCTCTCTCTCTCTTTTGCATTCAAGCTGCTTTAATTCTTTCTCGTGTTCCATTTGTTTAAGTTGTAACTGAATTTTTGCCATTTCCAATGAGTCAGACTGTATCTCAGGCAACTTTAAATGCTTTGCCACCGCCATAATTACATGTTTTTGCATTTTGTCAGGTAACGTTAACTGCAATGCTTTTGCCAAATCGAACAGTCTGCTTTTAGTCTCTGTCCGTAAGGTACTGCGTGTGACCATCTCCACCCCAAAAAACTTCAGAGCCTCTGAAAGAGCCATTGTCCACAACACACTCCCCACTTAAACTGGAATACCGTGCCTGAAAAGCAACCACAATATGCTCACCCCTCACTGTCTTTAAGTTCACTAAGCCAATCCAATAGATAGACTTTTATCCCCCTCGAGCCCCCAATTTGTTGTGGGCCAGAGTTTAGAGAACCCCAAAGTGTATCATGGAGTTCACCTGACCCACAACGTTTAATAGATTGTGGTATGGGGAGCACACGGTCCATTCTTCAGGTATGGTACAGCAGAAATGGAAAAGTATTTGTGAAAGCAAAACGATGTTTATTCTATGAACTCAAGTTAACCTTTTTAAAACATACAGTGAACATCTTAGCAACCATTAATTCAAATACAACCCCCAAAGAATACAACACTAAGTAGTCCTTAATAACTTCCCAAACAACATCCAGAAGACAAAAGAAACACCTTTTAATAGAAGCACATCAGGTTTACATTCACTACTGAAAACATTTATAATTCTGAATTCACCAAATGTTCAAGAGATAATCTTTTATGGCAGAGAGATCAACAGTACACCTTCTCTGTCTGGCTTCAGCTCCAACACTGAAAATGAAACTAAAACACACCCTGCAGCAAACAGCCTTAAACGAAAGTAAAAAGCTGACAGACAGCCCAGCTCCACCCACACTCTGACATCACTGATAAACACCCATTTCTTAAAGGTACATTTCTTAAACATCCACTTCTTAAATGTACTCTCACATGACAAAGGGCTGCTCTGGTTTTGATCTGCATCACTTAGCGAAGTGATTGCAGTTCCCACATTTTTGCATCTTTTAACATATGCAAAACAAACATCTGTTCAGAGGGTGCTGGCCACTGCAGTTGGACGTACCTTGTACTGCGAATACTTCTATTTCCCACCTAAAATCTGTGCTTTTTTCTGATCGTTCATTTAAAATATAGATACTATTGGCTGCTTGTAATGTTAGATCTTTCACTCAAAACAGCTGCTTGTAGACGAAATCACTACGAATTCCACAAACCATTCGATCCTTGATCTGTTCATCAGTGAGAGTTCCAAACATATATTTCTTTTCCAATACTGTCAGGTGCTTCTGTAAGATTGCATTGATTCATCCATTCTTTGATTTGTGGAATTGAATACATTTCTATCCAGGACTATGTCTTTTCCCAGGTGGCAGATATTTTTGAACTTTTATCAGATTATTGCAGGGTCCTCTTTCTCCTCCTCCGCCTGGTAAACAAACGACTCAAATTTTGCAATGTGTTGGGGCCCGCTAAGCTTACAAGGTATAAGTCTGCACCTTTTCCGACTTGTCAGAGAATGCAGCACTGCAGTAAATCCAGCATTCCTTCTCAAACATTTCCCAATTATCTGCAAAATTTTCATCAAAGACGAATGGGTCGAGAAGGTGAAGTTCTTTTGCTATACTGCCATTTCCTAACACCATGTAAATGTGTTGGGTTCCCAAATCACTAACAGCAAAGACTTTCAACAAAGAGTAGTTAATTCAGTAGCTTTGCAGCTATTTCAACACTTGTGCTTTGCTCAGGCTCTCAGCGATAACTCCTGTGCCCCCGCCACATGACTTCTTTTGTAGCCATGTCCTCACATTCTCATGTCTCATGTGACCATTAATCGATAATGAACTTTCCATTTGTCTCCTTTCATAGATTCATAGAATCCCTACAGTGCAGAAGGAGGCCATTTAGCCCCTCAAGTCTGCACTATCCCTTAGAATGAGCACCGGACTTACACCCACATCTCCACCCTATCCCTGTAACCCACCTAATCTTTTGGACATGAAGGGGAAATTTAGAATGGTCAATCCACCTAAGCTGCACATCTTTGGACTGGAGAGGAAACTGGAGCACTGGAGGAAACCCATGCAGACACGGGGAGAAAGTGAAAACTCCAAACAGTCACCCAAGGCCAGAATTGAACCCAGGACCCTGGAGCTGTGAGGCAGCAGTGCTAACCACTGTGCCACCATGCCCCCGAAAGGAGAATCTAGGACAGAATGACTGAAAGCTTGGCCAAGGAGATAAGTTTTGTTTAAATGAAATTTAAAGTATCTACTTCTTTTTTTCCAATTAAGGGGAAATTTAGATGGCCAATTCACCTACCCTGGTACAGGGAGAATGTGCAAATTCCACAAGGCCAGTGACTCAGGGCTGGGATCGAGCCCGGGTCCTCAGCCCTGTGCCTTATTCAAGTTTATCTTGTCCAGACCTAATTCTTTCCTTTGACTCTATTTCCACTAAACCGGTGACCACGCAACTTTGCTTCCTGGTCCACATGTCAAATGACCTTATAAATGTTCCCCTTTCCTCTGGCTCTGTTTTGCTATTAAAAGCCACTGTCATCACCCACTCAAAAAGACAACATTCAACCATTCTATGCTTGCAAACTCTGAGCCCTTTTCTTTCCTTTCCTCTCCAAAGTTCTTGAACATGCTGTTCACCTTACAAAAACCTGTTCATTCTTCCCACAACAATGTCTCCTATGCTTCCTGCTGAGGTTGCTGGGTTGTAGAGTGATGACAAGGGGCTAACAAGCAGAAGGGTTTATTCAACAATCTTAGCAGCTATTACATGCTGTGTGTCTGCCGATGCTGGGGGAGAACTCCAGTGCTACCAATACATCTCTTGCTGAGTCCACGTCATCCTGATGTTCAAATGACCACCTGGTCTACATCTTCCTCATTTAATTTGGTAATCGAAATAAAGACATTTGACAATATAGGACTGGTGACCGGTTAGAAACTATTTACAATGTACAGAGCACAAACAGAACATAAATCATTTACAAAATGCAGAGCACTGACGTGGGCTGCTACATCCGGCACATGGCCCATCGCTTTTCTCTCACCTCCCCGCCTTTGAAAAATACAGCCTATATGTAGACTAGGTCAGTATATAGTCCTTGCACGTCAAATGTGACCTGCTCAGGCCCGAATGTGCCATTGTGCCGTTTGGCTGTGCTTGTGATAGTCTTGGTTAGTTGTCCTCAGGGCAGATGGTGTCAGGCATCCCTGTGCTGTGCCCAGTGACTGCATGGGATTCTTGCATTGGCTTCAAGAGGGGCCTCCATTTCCACCTGTACAGAGTGTACATATTGCAGACTTGGTACATTGGACTCTTTTTGGTGGTGGTGGTGCTGGTTCCAGTACCTATGTTGCCTTTTTTCCTTTTCCTGTCTTTCTTGTGGCTCTGTTCCAATTACGGCAATCAGTGAGTTTGCCCTCCTTTCTTTTGGTATCTATATTCTAATGCTCAGAATCGCCAGGTCTCACCACAAGGTTCAACCGGCTATCGATCAAAGAGCCAAACACCAGTTAGTTAGTTCCAGGTCATGGGTACTTTATTTACACACAATTAGTCATGCAACATATACACTACTCGTTAACTACACCTATCGACTAAGACAACCTGTACTTAACTTCGGGCACCCGGCTTAGGTCAGAGGAACAGTGGCCGCTGTTCGATTCTGGGTCTATCGGGTCTGGAGAAGTAACTGCTGCTCAGCGAGGCTCATCCGGCTGGTAGCGAGCGTTGACCTTGGACTTGCTTCTGGTGGTGCTGCGATTGGAGACGGTCTTGGCGGGCGCCAGGTCCAAGAGAGGACGAACATATGGTGGACTCTCTTCTTATACTTGGGGGTTTTTGCGCTCTTTCGGGCGGTCCTTCTGTTTGGGCCCCACTAATTGAGTGATCCCTGATCACTCCGTTCGATTCCTAACCAATAAGTGGGCGGGGATCTGGATGGTCCCAAGCGGTCACTGTTGTTACGCTTCCCTTGAACAGGGAGTGGCGCCGAAATGTCTGGGACTGTACCGGTCGCTCGAGTACCAGTCCTTTGTCTTGGTGAAGATGGGCCATCAAATGCTAATCAGCCCATCAAAATGCTAATTGGGCGGAGTTTCGATACCGCCTGGACTCCTTGCTTGCAAATATACATTTCAGGCTCTGCCCCTGCTTGAGTCTTGCTTTGTCCATTTAACCCACTAGGCTTTGCAAGTTTCTCTGTTCCTGGTTGTAAGTGGCCATCGCAGATGGCTACACTCCGTCCTCTTGATCCTCAATGCAAACGTGAAGGATCACACTGCTGGCTCTTCTCCTGTTCTCTGAAATGCCGGGTACTCTCAATCAAGGACAGGTTCTACCCTACTCTGTCCTATGGGTCAAAACATTTACCTAAATTTCCATAATACAACACATATCTAAAAATTCCTAAGGGGGCATTGAACATTCAATCCTATATTCCATTCTCCTTATAAATAATTTAAAAAAGGGAACCTCGAACTGTCTCTGACTAGACTACATTCATGCTGTTATTTAACAATCAAAGAACTTACCTCACAACACAAATAATCCAATAGCAGCATCACATTCCTTCTTATCACTAACATTCATATACAGAAAAAATAGCTTTATTAACGAAACAACAACCGCGGAATTTATTAAAGAGAAAGGTTCAGAAAGAGTGTGGGGGTTGCTGGAGTCTGAGGAAAGGGGCTCTAAAGGTGTATACTGGAGGGCGGGAGGCTCTCCTCCATTTCCGCAATCTGATTGTCTGGATGACACTGCTGCACAATATGGCTATCACTAGTAAGGCTTCTACTGTGTATAACAGGGAGTACCATTTAATGAGATTCTCACACCATGTGGGAGTATCGGTGGCTGAGCCTTTGTGTGGTGTAGTGTCCGGGCTGGGGGTGTTGTGTTGGTGATGCATGATCAATCACTCCTGAAGCGAGATTGTAGTCCAATTGAAGGCGTTAATGAACAAGTAGTTACCCCAGCAGATCCAGTACAGAATGACTGCTGTGGGTGAAACACAGACTCTTATGCTCCGCCTGCTGGGCGGAACCAGCAGGCAGGTTCTACCACTCATACTACAGTATAAGGTACATCCCACCTAGGTACCGCGATACCCCTAATATAGCCTACCACAGTTGGGTAGTCGTGTTCAGGACCTGTGTGGTGAGGGAGGTAGAAGTAGGTAACGCGCGCAACTGTACTGTTCCAGCGACGATCATGATGTAGATCATCAGATCCGTCTTCATTTTGTTCTTTCTTCGTCGTTAAGTATCTTCGTATCTTCCGAGGGGTACAAGCATAATATTTGTTATTATCTTGTTGCTTAGCATCTCGTTTGTCTGTCTGTTTCTCCTTAATGTCAATTTCCCATCAGAATCGTCACCATATGTGACTCCCTCATTTTTTTTTAAACCAACCATTTGCGGAGACAAGACATCCAAAAAAAAATTCTGTCACAGTGCGAGCACTCTCGCAGCCTGTGTTTGATGGGCTGAGTGGGCGGACAATTTCTCCGTCCTCTGCAAACTCATTTTTCCAACCAAGTGATTCTGACAGGTAAATAGTAGAAGCGGGAATAGCAACCGAAGGGTTGCCGGAAAGGGGCAAAGTTGTGGAAAAGTGCATTCTTTAAACCACAGGAATGAAACAATTCTCCAAATGGGGTGCGTATGATCCGCGGCAGGGCAAGAATGGGTGGAATCCCCAGGTAGGGCGGTGACCAGTGCCGTTACTCCACTACCTGAGTGACTTTCCAAGAGCAGTAAGAATTTGGAAATATATGGGCTCCAACAAACTTGTTTCTTTAACTGCCATGTGGCGTCAGAAGAGTAATTATGACTGTATCAAGAAAGTGTCCATGAGGCCGACACACAAATCGTACAAGAGAGAACGTACAACATTTAAAACAAACTGATGATGAAAGCGGGCAGGTTCCAGCAGAGTATAGGACACCGTAAATCTCAATCGGTTCCTTTCTCTCATCATCTGGGCACCTCGAGGTTCCATACCAAAAAGGGTTTCAAAGGGGTTACCATGGTGGGAGTCAGACTCGGTGTCATCACCATCTCCCGGGTGCCAAACTCGTTCATGGAGTTTTTGTGCTAATGCGGCGTGTGCTGATGTGGGGTCCATTTCATCATTCCGTGTCAGATGACAGTAATTATCACAGTGCCAGTGTTTCATGTTCCGTAGGGCGGTCGGTGCAAGGGTGGTGTCGCTATCGTCGGGTGGTGGGTCAGGTTCCGTAGTGGGAAAATAAATTGTCTCAAAGGGGCTGAACATATCCTGGTCGGTGTCTCTGGGGCTGTAGTGACTGGGGCCGGGTCTGTGTGTCCATTGTTCGGGTCTCTCAGGGGTGTCCGTTGAGGTGTCACTGTCGCTAGCAGCCGAATCAAGCGTTAAGGTGAAATTTGATCCTGGGGGCGGGGGTCAAGGTCATGTCTGTGGACGTACTGCTGTTGCTGGGGGAGGGGGGAATTGGGTTGTCAGTGGGCGGGTCCTCGTCTGCCATCGCCAACGAGAGCTGGTGCGAGTGGCTGCACTGCGTTCCATAAACCTTAAGCTGATTTACATGGAACCATCCTGATTTTCCGTTTGGATACGTGATTTTATAAACTGAGGGGCTTACTTTGTCCAAGATTGAATAGGGTCCTGCAAATTTAGGGGAGAGGAATGAGCTAGGGTTGTATAAGGTGATCATCACTTGCTGTCCGACGGTATACTCTGTCGGGTGTACTGTCTTATCAAAGCAGGCCTTACTCTGCTTTCGTTTAGCGCCTAGTCGAACAGCTGCAGCGAGCTGTGCTGCTTTAATATTTTCTAACATGTGCTGAAATACTTTCTCATGGGTCAGGGTGGTGACTGCGGGGCTGGCCAAATCAAGTCCAAATAAATACTTGGTACCCTTCATGGGTCGTCCGGTCATTAGGTTATGGGGTGTATAACCTGTCGAACTCGACACTGTTTTTCTAATAAACATCAGTGCGAATGGGAGCACTGTGTCCCATGTCGTGTTGTGCTGCTGCACCATTTTCCTAAGTGTGGCCTTTAATGTCCGATTCATGCGTTCCACAATGCCGCTGGACTGCAGGTGATAGACAATGTGGAACTTTTGCTCAATACCAAAAATTGTCATGACATTTTTCATGACCCTGCCTGTAAAGTGTGAACCTTGATCCGACTCAATACTACGGGGGAGTCCCCATCTGGTAAAATTTTGCTCGGTTAAGATCTTTGCCGTGGCCTTGTCTGTATTTGTTCTCGAGGGGAACGCTTCGACCCATTTCGTTAACGTGTCGATTACCACCAACACATATTTGTATCTATTTCTGCAGGGGGTGGGAGGGGACCAGTATAATCCAATTGAAGGTTTGTCCACGGGCCATTGACAGGGCGGGTGTGGCATAGCTGGGCTTTTTTCACGTATCTATCCAGTTTGTTCTGTGCATAAATCAAGCAATTTTCAACGTAATGGGATACGTTGGTTTTCAAATCAGGCCACCAGCAGAGAGGTCTGAGGTGGGCAAGGGTGGATTCTATCCCTTGGTGTCCATGTCCGTCATGGAACTTACAAATGATCTCATTCCTGTCCTGGGTGGGAACTACATAGATGCCATCTTTTAAAATGATTCCCTCATGGATCATTAAAGAATTTTAAAACTTTTCGTAGGGAGTTGGAAAGCTTCCTTTCAAAATTTCCTTCAATGTCTCATCTTCCTTCTGTGCCTGGGCTAAGTCCTGGATGTTGGTCTGTGAGGCCTGAACTGTGTGTACTGGGGCGCTCATGGGGGGTTACCAAAAGTGGCCATGTCGTGAGCCTGCCTTCGCTAGGGCGTCAGCTTTCACATTACCGGGTGGCGAGGAACGGTGGTGACTTCTTCCTTTAACTATGCCATATTTTCTGCCTTTCGCTGTCTGAAGGATATGTTTGAGCAGTGGGGCTGAGGGTAGAGGATTTCCGTCGGCGGAAGTAAATCCTCTCGATTCCCACAGGGGTAGGAATTCTGTTAGGCTGTTGCAGACGTACAAACTGTCTGAATGTATGTCTGCTGGGGTCGGGAACGAATCGGGGTGCTGGACAATGTAAGCGATGGCTGCTATCTCGGCTGCCTATGAACCTAAGTGGCCAGGCAACTTTAAAGCTATCTCTTCTAAAGCGCGCCCCTGCGTGTCCTCTACATAAATCCCACATCCTGTGATCCTTTTTCCATCAAGGACTGTGGAGGAGCCATCTACATAGATTCTCAAAGCTTTGTCTATGGGCTGGGTCGTCTGTGGTCGGATGCCTGTCTTTTTCAATACCGACTTGGGAACAAAGGGGCCTGTACTCTGCTTGGGGGCTATGATCTCGCACCCACGTGGGGTTCCTGCATCGTGCAAATTGTCGGCCAGAAACGTGTGAGTTTTTGTCCATTTTACAGTGATGTCGTGTCCCTGTAGGAGTAGGGCCCATCGCGTTGCTCAAATTTGGCTGACTGTGCCGTCTTTTAGTCTGCCGTCCAATAAAAGCTGTGTCAGGGTGTGCTCGGTCAAAATGGTTACTGGGTTGAGTCCGGTTATATACGAGAAGTACTGTACCGCCCAGAAAACTGCTGGCAGGTGCCTTTCGCAGGCTGAAAATCCCTGCTCGACTGGATCTAAAACTCGTGAGGCATAGGCTACGGGTCCTAAACGATCGTGCCTTTCCTGCAGGAGTATGGCCAAAAGGGTTCGGTCGGTGGTCGCTACCTCTATCGCATATGGGGAGTGTGGATCTGGGGCTTGCAAAGCGGGGGCTGTGATCAGGGCGTGTTTCAACGCATCCACGGCATCCGTGTGCTGTGGAAGCCACTTCCATTGGGCCTGTTTCTTTAGGAGCTCGGAAAGTGGGGCTGCTTTTGTGGCGAAACCGTCTATGTGGTTTCTACAATATCCAACCAGTCCTAAAAATGACCGGAGTGCTGTAACATTTTGGGGCAAAGGCAATTTTACAATGGAATCAATGCGTTTATGTTCTATTTCACACTTCCCATGCGTGATGACCGTACCTAAATATGTGACTTTTTCCTGGAGGATTTGGGCTTTCTTTGGGTTAATTTTGCATCCAATCGTTGTGAGCAATTCTAATAATTCAGAAAGAAGCGAAATGTGCTTTTCCTTGGTGTCAGTCTGTAGGAGCAAGTCGTCCATATACTGAACAAGGCATTCAGGGTGGGAAAATTTAGATAAGCCGTTCGCCAATTGTCTGTGAAAAATGGAGGGGGTGTTGTGGAAGCCTTGTGGAAGGCACATCCACATGTACTGCTGTCCCTGAAAAGTGAACGCAAATTTATACTGGCATGCTTTGTGAAATGAAAAATGAAAATGAAAATCGCTTATTGTCACAAGTAGGCTTCAAATGAAGTTACTGTGAAAAGCCCCTAGTAGCCACATTCCGGCGCTTGTTCGGGGAGGCTGGTACGGGAATTGAACCGTGCTGCTGGCCTGCCTTGGTCTACTTTAAAAGCCAGCTCTTTAGCCCTGAGCTAAACCAACCCCTGTTGTGTTAAACCAGCCCCTGTCCAGTGGTATGGACCACAAGCCATTGCTGATATCCAATACCGAAAAATTTCGACTGGAGTCCCTGTTTTAACATGGTCTCAATCTCGTGGCAATGGTGGGGGCTGCTAGGGGAGTCACTTTGTCAACTCTCTGTAGTCGATGGTCAATCGCCATGAACCATCAGGTTTTCTTACTGGCCAAATCGGGGCATTGTTTGTCGATGCTACGGGTCAAATTACTCCTTGGTTCAATAAACTTTGGATTACCTTGGCTATCTCTCCCTCGGCTTGCTGGGGAAAGCCGTACTGTTTCTGGGGTTTAGGATCGGTACCTGTAAAGTCAACCACTCCTGGGATTTTGCCGCAGTCGTGCTTGTGCTGGGCAAACGATGCCTTATGTCTTTTCCAAGACCTCTCTAACCACTTTGTCTGTGGTAATGGTTTGTGGATCAAACCAGTACTCTCCTACTGAGCTGATTCTATGGGCATAATCTCCTACTGTGAGCGTGGCGGGGGCTCGCGCTGCTCTAGCCATTTTCCATATGCATCGGTTGACTGGGTCGAATGAAAGTTTGTGTGTACTCATGAAATCTATGCCTAGGATGTGTTCTGCTGCCTGAGGTAAATCTACTAAAACAACCGAGTGTTTTGGTTTAATATTGGCAATCTGTACGTCCACAGGGGCTGTGATGAGTCCCTGCTGGAGGTGACCTGTAAAGCCACTAAGGGTAATGGTGTCCGTAGTGGGCCATATCTTTCTCTGGGTACATGGTGGAGGAGTTTTATGTGCTTCGGGACCCTCCTGTGTCCCAAAGGAACTCTACTGGGTGTCCCCGGACTGTGCCTGCAACTATCGGCATTCCGGACTTATCCCAAAGGGTATCGCAGACCCAAATTGGGGAGCCCGAACACCGTCAATCGGTGTCGTTTACGGCCAAATTATCTGCTCGAGCGCTAACACTGTGGATGGGTCTGGCATTGTTTCTGGGGGGGGGGGGGGGCATTGCATTCTCGGGCGTAATGTCCTTCGTGTCCACAATTATAACATTCCTGTGTTTTAGGGTGCTGCGAGCTACTTCTGCCTTCATTTACCCATGCGGGGTCTTGGTGTGCCCATACTGGATTCATTGTGGCGTCTACTCTCTCTTGCTCTGTCTTTCTATGTACGGACTGTTCCCAAGCTCTCGACAAGCGTTTCAGAACCCACACTTCATTACGTGCCGGGTCTGAGGAGTTGTAACTGGCACATGCCTTCTGTCGTGCCTCTGTGGCATGGGATACTAGGGTACGGGTCCATTTGGCCATATCGTCTGCTGATAAACGGGCGCAGGCTAACTCACCAAGTACAGCAGTAAAGTGGATCCAGAGGCATCCAATGCTGTTGGATGCTCTCCCTTTTTCTGTCTGCACCGGTTGAGTCCTTCTACCGGATCTCCTCTATTGTAGCCAATGGCGTCTAAAATGGCTGTTTTCATCTCTTGGAGGATACCTCCTCCTACATTTTGTGGGTTGGGAAGGGCTGAACTAACCGACGGGTCAAGGCACATGGTAGCATTGTGGATAGCACAATTGCTTCACAGCTCCAGGGTCCCAGGTTCGATTCCTGGCTTGGATCTCTGTCTGTGCGGAGTCTGCACATTCTCCCCGTGTGTGCATGGGTTTCCTCCGGGTGCTCCGGTTTCCTCCCACAGTCCAAAGATGTGCGGGTTAGGTGGATTGGCCATGCTAAATTGCCCATCGTGTCCAAAACTGCCCTTAGTGTTGGGTGGGGTTACTGGGATATGGGGATAGGGTGGGGGTGTGGGCTTGGGTAGGGTGCTCTTTCCAAGAGCCGGTGCAGACTCGATGGGCCGAATGGCCTCCTTCTGCACTGTAAATTCTATGAATTCTATGAGCTTTACCTCTTCCTTTTCGTCTAAACTGTACATGAGGGTCTGTTGCTTCGCTAATTCGAAAAAGTGGTGTGGGTCTGATGTGCGATGGAAAGTCTCAATCTTATCGCGGGCATCTTTTAACTGGGTGATAATTAATGGAGTTGTATACACAAAATCGGGTTGGTCTTCCGTGGTGACCCTGCGCTGTGTAGTGATGGAGTTCATTGGGTTGGGTGCTGCCTGTGCAGTCGGTGGTGCGGGTGCTTTTCTTTTCGGGGCCCGGGGGCTCTATTCTGAGTCTCGGTCTCACTCACGTACCGTTGGGCCGTTTCACTGAGTTCCTGCCAATTGGGGCCGTCTAACTGATCTAGCTGTGGGCCAAAGGTGTCTCTGAACCCATTCTGGACGGATAGCAGGGATTGCAATTTTGCAATTTGCTGCCTGCACTTGGCATGATCCACCGAACTCTGCCTCTGTTCCGTGGTGGAACTGTGGAGTGCTCAGAGGGCTGCCTTCAAATCATCGCATTGTTTCCTCAATTGTTCTACCTGGTTCTCTGTCTCTTCTCTTACCATTGCAGCACATTGCGTGGCCTGGTAGGCCTTATCATACTGAATTTGGAAGCTGCTAAGGTGGGCGAGAAAAGATTGGTGTGCCCTCTTGACATCATCCATCTCCTTGTCCTTCGCCGCTAACTGCTCCCGGAGCTGCACCTTTAATCTCTCACTTTCACTAATGTCTCCCTCTCTGCTTCTCTCCTTCTCCTCAAGATGTCTACGGAGCGTCCTCACAACCTCCTCTGTGTCTCGCAATTGTGCCAGACAGGACACGATTGCCATCGGCTTACAAACCTTACTTAAACTTTTCTTGTGAATCTCGGTCAGGCTGTCCCACCAAGTCTGTCCTATGCTGCCCGGACCTGTTTCCTCATTTACGCAAAATTCCGACCATAGGGGCCATCCTTTCCCCTTTAGGTATCTCCTAAGCTCTTCTTCCCATACGGGACACTGTTCTGATCTGTTGGTCGCTGCGGCCTCGGGCTCTTGTGGATGCATAAGGCGTTCCATTGCCTTCATGGTCACCCCAACAATTACTTCTGTCTCCCGGAAATTTGGAACAAGGGGAATAAAGCGGTGGGGCAAATACGGGCACGGCTCAAGCTATTTTCCGGTTTACGCAACTCCCGAAAGTTTCACGCAACAAAATCTATCGAGTTTACCTTATATCCCGTTGTTAGTACGCATGCAAATTACACACTTCCGAATTCTGGAGGTTTGATCGATACTGGGGTTTCGCTTGTGGTTTCTTTTACTTTGCCAATTTGGATTCTAATTCAAACGCTTTTGTGGGTTCTCTCGGAGTGACACGGTCACTTCTGGGTCAAGTTCCGTCAGATGTCGCCAATAACTGTTGCCTTTTCCCCTTTTCCTGTCTTTCTTGTGGCTCTGTTCCAATTACAGCAATCAGTGAGTTTGCCCTCCTTTCTTTTGATATCTATATTCTAATGCTCAGAGTCGCCAGGTATCACCACAAGGTTCAACCGGCTATCGATCAAAGAGCCAAACACCAGTTTGTTAGTTCAAGGTCAAGGGTACTTTATTTACACACAATTAGTCATGCAACATAAACACTACTAGTTAACTACACCTATTGGCTAAGACAACCTGTACTTAACTTCAGGCACCTGGCTTAGGTCAGAGGAACAGTGGCCGCTGTCCGATCCTGGGTCTATCGAGTCTGGAGAAGTAACTGCTGCTCAGCTGGGCTCATCCGGCTGGTAGCGAGCGTTGAACTTGGACTTGCTTCTGGTGGTGCTGCGATTGGACATGGACGTTGCCGGGGCACCAGGTCCAAGAGAAGGCGAACATATGGTGGACTCTCTTCTTATACTTGGGGGTTTTCGTGCTCTTTCAGGCGGTCCTTCAGTTTGGACCCACTAATTGGGTGATCCCTGATCACTCTGTTCGATTCCGAACCAATAAGTGGGCGGGGATCTGGATGGCTGGGCGTGTCCCAAGCGGTCACTGACCCCGTTGTTTACGCTTCCCCTGAACAGGGAGTGGCGGCAAAATGTCTGGGACTGTACCGGTCGCTCGAGTACCAGTCCTTTGTCTTGGTGAAGATGGGCCATCAAATGCTAACCGGCCCATCAAAATGCTAATTGGTCGGAGTTTCGATACCGTCTGGACTCCTTGATTGCAAATATGCATTTCAGGCTCGGAGCCTGCCTGAGTCTTGCTTTGTCCATTTTACCCACTAGGCTTTGGGAGTTTCTCTGTCCCTAGTTGTACGTGGCCATCCCAGATGGCTGCACCTGGAGCAGGTGACACCGGTTCCTGATGTAGAGAGCACCATTCAAGGCAACCACATGGCTGTTTGATTGTTGTGTAGCCAATTTGTCACAGCTATGTGTGGTTTGGATCCTGACCATTTGGCCTGGATCTAGAGTGCAGAATCTACCGGCATCGTAGTATCTTTTACATCTTTGCCGCCGTTTCAAGAGGGTGGCACCTACATTTGTCTTCACTTTTGCTTGAAGAAGGGCCTTTATGACAAGGAGCACAGTTGTGGTATGCCTGGACAGTACTTGGCAGGCTCTGTGTCGGCACGTTTCGCAGGTTGAGTAGTGCAGCATAAAGGTCTGTGTTATTTCAGAAACATCTCTCAAGGATGCGGTTAAAGGAGGCTCCAAGTTAGTGAAAAGTCCTTGAACTTCCTGGAGCTGAAATTGACCATCATTATATTCTTGGGAGATGCCATATGTGGCGAAGTGCCCCTTCATCTTGCCAATGAGTGTGTTGCTTTTGCGACCAGGCAGAAAGTCGATTTCATACCATCCAGAGTATGAGTCAACCAGGACCATGTGCTGTTTTCCATTCCATTCAAATAAGGTTGCTGTTGTGAGTGACCATTGGAGGTCTGGGACCTCATGTAGATGCAGTGGCTCATTGGAATGATGAGGCTTGAGTGCATTGCATGGTGTACATCTGGACACTTCTCTCTCTCTATCTGGATACATGGAGGACCAGTACAATGTTTTTGCTACCAACCTAGCGTGCCCTTGGTGGAGTTGCAGGGTACAGTACCGCAGTGGAGAGGTGGGGTTGATGAATAGCTGGCCATGCAGTTCATCTCGAAAAGTTAACTCATCTCTCATGGCGAAGAAGATGTGGAGATCATGGGGAAACTCCTTTGATGTCTTGGGATAACCTTTCATAATGACGCCTTGGAGCGGCCTGCATGGACAACCTCCTGTGGAACAGCTTCGAGATCATCAATTCGACGGGGTGACAGTACTTGAATTGTCATGATAACAATGTCCTCCTCATGACCTGGTCTTTGGCGAGTAGGTAAGCCCTCGAGAGGACATCAGCAAGGTGCAGCTCAGTACCGTGCTTGTAGAGGACACTGAGGTTATAGTTTGAGCATCATGTGCTGCAGTTGTGCTGACACAGAGTGAAGAAGTTTTTGAGAATAGTTATGAGCAGCTGATGATCAGCTACAACGTTGGCAGGACAACCACAGATGAAGTGGCTACATTTCTGACAAGCGCAGACTAGGGCAAGGAGTCTCTTCTCTTTCTGGGCATAACAAGTTTCAGTGTCAGTGTGGGCCCATGATGTGGAGGCTACTGCTCTACCATTCTGGATGCAGACTGCGCCATGGCCGTGCTGGGAGGCATCTGCTGATAGGAGTACAGGTGCTCGAACATCGAATAATTATAACATTGGAGATACTGAGTGTGCCTACTTGGGTTTGCTGAATGCAGTAGTGTGGTGCTCCTGCCAACACCATTGGCAGCTTGGTGGTGGGGCTGACGGAGGGGTCCAGTCACCTCATAGCAGGGAATGAACTTGGATAAATAATTTGTCATACCAAGAAAGTGTTGCAAGGCACGCTTGTCCTTGGAAATGGACATTTGTCATATGGCCGTTGTCTTGTCTGGATCTGGCTTCACACCATTGGCCATGAGCAAATGACCCACGTAAGGAAGCTGGTTGACCCTGGATCAGCATTTAGCAGGGTTGAGCTTCAACTGTATGGTCCTGATTCTGTCGAGGACCAAACACAAGCGTGCATCATATTTTTGCATTGTACAACCACAGACCAAGATGTCATCAACGATTATTTCACAGGGTTGTCCTGCAAAGAGATACTCTGTGCACCATTGGAAGACCTTACTGCCAGTGGATATCAGCAATTGCTTGTGGTCCATACCACTGGACAGGGGCTGGTTTAACACAACAGGGGCTGGTTTAGCGCAGGGCTAAAGAGCTGGCTTTTAAAGCAGACCAAGGCAGGCCAGCAGCACGGTTCAATTCCTGTAGCAGCCTCCCCGAACAGGCGCCGGAATGTAGCGACGAGGGGCTTTTCACAGTAACTTCATTTGAAGCCTACTTGTGACAATAATCGTATTTCATTTTCATTATACGGAGGAAATGTCATCTTCCTACAAGGGACATTAATGTGGTGAGCTTCAAGGATTCTTTAACCAGCGGGATTTGTCAAAACCCACACTTCATATCCAAGATATTGAAAACCTTAGCGTTTGGCATGTCAGCTATACCTGTTCAACTATTCTTAGGGATGCTGAGGTCTCTGCAGTGGCTCATTTAGGTGGCTAGGTTGATGCAGATCCTGACCATGCCGTCTTTCTTTATCGCAGCTACCTTCACTGAAACCCACTCTGTGGCCTCGTCTACGGGGGCTATGACACAGTCTTATCATCCGAACCAGTTTGTCGGCTACTTACTGTTTTATCGTAAGGGGCACTCTTCTTGGAGCTCAGACAGCTGGTGTTACCGAGCCATCCAACCTCATATGATATACGACAGGTAGTTTCCCAATTAATTTGCAATTAAACAGATCTTTATATTCTCGCATCTCTGGGGCTTGGTGCTGTGGTGTGTACAGGTCTGGCCCAAGCTGGATTAGCCCGGTGTGATGCTATCCCAGAGACCCAACAATGGCTATACTTCCTAGTTGACCACATGAAACTGGAAGTTACCTTGCGTGCAATTGAGAGTGGCCACACCTTCCGTATGGATGGTTTGTCCCTCGCCGTATGCCACAAGATTTATCTTGGTGGTGGAATCTGGTGCAGCATGTGGGTCAAATTCCCACAGCAGCTGCTTGGACAGGACCATGCACTTTGCCCCAGTTTTGCATTGCTGAGGGCAATGTTTAATGTAGCAAGGATTTCACCTTTCCCCCTGATGGAGTTGACACTCTCGCAATAGTGTTTTGAGAGGCTCAATGCTCTGTTTACTCTGATTGAGCTCCAGGGCATTCACCCAGTCCGTGTTCAGAACTCTGGAGGAGTAACTGGCTGCACTATGGCCGGTGGCAGAAACAGTTGGCTGTAACTTGGATCTGCAGCAGTGAGCAAAGTGGTTCCACTTGCCAGAGTTGCAATATTTATTGGTGAATGATGGCTGCCGCAGTTGGAGCAGGGCCTATTCTGTTTCGCGAAAATCTCTGTTTCCCGGCTTATCTCTTTCTTCTGGCTGCTCATTAACCTGCAGATGCTGATGGCAGATTCTAGAGTTAGATTTTTCTTTCAAAGTGACTGTTTTTGCGTGACATTGCTATGGATTCCACAGACAATGCAATTCCTCAGTGTTGTTGCTAAGGTTGCCGATGCACTCTTTCTGGCAAAGATTTCTAAAGTTGCAGCAGAAGACTGTACAGACTCGTTGATTTTTTTGGTTAATAGTGTTAAACATATATCTGTCCAGTATGGTAATTTTCACCGGCATGCATATCTGTTCGAATTTCTTTAACAATACCTCCTGTCCTCTTATTCTTCCTCCCCTTGGAAGACAAAGGATTGAAAGTTATCAACCACCTCAGGGCCCGTTACATTTAACAGTATGTATGCTTTTACCTTTTCGATTTATCGGAGAGGCCGGCACCACAGTTGTGTAGTGATATCATGGTTGTGTTGTAATTCACCCACTGACCACTAGAAGTCTCACTAGTATCTAAGTGACTGTTAAAGTCAGCTGACCCCTCAGACTGGCTAGAGGAAGTTAAAGAGAGAAGTTGCTAGTGCTTGATTTTACTGTTTTTTTTTTTCATCTGTTCTCTTGTATATAGTTACTAATGATAATAAAGCATTTATAGCTTTAACTACAAGTGTTCTTGTAATAAATAAGGCCATCTGACAAGGACATTACAAGTCGATGTGCCATTCTTTTTTGAACTTGGTCCAGTTATCAGTGATGGTTTCCTCGAAGGCGAGCAGATCAATGCAGCAAAGTTCCTGTGCCATCTCGGCCATCTCCTAACAGTGTGCAGAGGTTGCTGGGTTGTATAGACTGACGACAAGGATTTATATCTTCCCCTTTTAAGTTGGTACAACTGGTACAAAGGCATGTGACAATGTAGGGCAAGGGTCGAACAAGCCGATGGGTTTATTCAACAATCTTAACAAGTCATGCGTGCTGTGTGTATACCTGTACTGGGGGTTAGCTCCCATGCTACCAACACTTCACTTCCTCTGTCCATGTCATCCCGATGTTCACATGAACACCCAGTCTGCACATCCTTATAAAAATGTCTTTACTATGATTCATTATCCCTCTTTATCTCCTGCTAGGGTTGTCTTGATGATGGCAACTATGCCTACACCATATTGACTTTAGTTCTCTGGTTACTGGGGCTGAACGATTCAGGTCGACTGCTAGTTTGACATTCCAGCATGCCACTGTCGTGATTGCTGGCTTTTTGTTTGTCTTTGGGATTTTTCCATGGTTTCTTGCCACCTGATTGAGTCACTCCCAGCCATGCCCAGCTCAAAGAAACAGGAGCAGGTTACAATTTGTTTTGGAGAAGTCTAACTCTGACAGAAGACAGAGTGGATGGTTTTTCCATCAGGAGAGAGATTACAAAGTGTGGTAATCACCACTGTTGTATATATTAGGAGATGTGTGGTAAGGCCCTGTACGACAGGTACGGGGGTAGTCCATGCCTGCTGGCTCTGCCCAGTAGGTGGAGTACAAATATGTGTGCTCCCCATACAGCAGCCATTTCGCCAGCTGCTGTAGGAGGCCACAAACCTTAGTGTAATAAAGCCTCAGTTGTATTCAACTCTCGTCTTTGTGCAATTGATCGTGCATTAATTTATTGCACTAAAGTTTTCAGAAGATGGACCTCCGTATCAAGCTGGATCACCTGCAGTTGGATCCGCAATCAAGCAACGCGAAAAATGACTTTGAACATTGGCTAGCTTGTTTCGAAGCTTACATCAGGTCTGTACCAGACCCAATTCCGGAAGCTCAGAAATCCAAATCCTCTACTCGCTGCTGAGCTCCAAAGTTTTTCCGCTTATCCAGGACACGCCGACCTATGATGAAGCCATGCCGCTACTATGCCCAGCGGACGAACGCGCTCTTCGCCAGACACATACTCTACTCGTAGTCAGCTCCCTGGTGAGTCCGTAGAAGATTTCTGGCGTGCTTTAACTCCCCTGGTCAGAGACTGTGACTGTCAGGCCGTCACGGCCACGGAACATTCAAACCTCCTCACGCGGGACGCTTTTGTCACGGGGATAAGGTCAGACCACATCCGCCAGCAACTTTTAGAGGGGGCCACGCTCGACCTCGCGGAAACCAAAAAGCTGGCGCTATCGATGACAATCACCTCGCGCAATATCCAGGCTGACACCCCTGGCCGCGCGGCCCACTCCTCCTACACATCGTGGACTCCGCAGATGGCTTCCCCACCGTGGACCCCACTCAGCCAATCCTACGCCTGTGCCACGTGCCAGCCAGCCAACCCCGGGGGTCCCAGATGTTACTTCTGTGGGTAGCAAAAACACCGCCAACGCTGCGCGGCCTGCAGCTCCCTTTGCAAGGCCTGCAGCACGAAGGGGCACTTTGCTGTGGTGTGCCAGGCCCGCTCAATCGCCGTGATCGCCCCGACCAACCCCCCCGCATACGGACAGTGGGCGCCGCCATCTTCCCCTCCTCGGACCACGCGCGGCAGGTGGGCACCGCCATCTTCCCCTCCTCGGATCACGTGCGGTCCATGGGCGCCACCATCCTTTTCAACCCCCGTCACGTGCGGCCCGTACAATCTAGCCACCGCCTTGACAAGCGTGAAGATCGATGGGCACGAGATCTCCTGCCTGCTGGACTCCGGGAGCACCGAAAGCTTCATCCATCCCGACACGGTAAGGCGCTGCTCCCTCGCGGTACACCCCGCCAATCAGAGAATCTCCCTGGCCTCCGGGTCCCACTCCGTGGCGATCCAGGGGTACTGTATAGCCACGCTCATGATCCAGGGTGTAGAATTCAGCGGCTTCCGCCTCTACGTCCTCCTCAACTTCTGCGCTGCCCTACTACTCGGCCTGGACTTCCAGTGTAAGCTCCAGAGCCTAACATTGAAATTCGGCGGGCCCTTACGACCCCTTACTATGTGCGGCCTCGCGACCCTAAAGGTCAACCCACTTTCCCTATTCGCAAACCTAACCCCGGATTGCAAACCCATCGCCACCGGGAGCAGACGGTACAGCGCCGAGGACAGGACCTTCATCAGGTCCGAGGTCCAGTGGCTGCTTCGGGAAGGCATCATCGAGGCCAGCAACAGCCCCTGGAGAGCCCAAGTGGTAGTGGTGAAAACTGGGGAGAAACACCGAATGGTCGTGGACTACAGCCAGACCATCAATCGGTACACGCAGCTCGACACGTACCCCCTCCCACACATATCTGATATGGTCAATCAGATTGCGCAGTACCGGGTCGTCTCAACTGTAAAATCCGCCTACCACCAGCTCCCCATCCGCAAGGCTGACCACCCATACACTGCCTTCAAGGCAGATGGCCACCTCTACCATTTTCTTAGGGTTCCCTTTGGCATCACCAACGGGGTCTCGGTCTTCCAAAGGTAGATGGACCAAATGGTTGACCGGTACGGGCTGCGGGCCACTTTCCCGTACCTAGACAATGTCACCATCTGTGGCCACGATCAGCAGGACCATGATGCCAACCTTGCCAAATTTCTCCACACTGCCATTCTCCTAAACCTCACCTATAACAAGGAGAAGTACGTATTCAGCCATCCTCGGCTATGTGGTCCAGAACGGAGTTCTGGGGCCCGACCCCGACCGCATGCACCCTCTCATGGAACTCCCCCTTCCCCAAGGCCCTCAAACGCTGCCTGGGGTTCTTTTCTTACTATGCCCAGTGGGTCCCAAACTATGCGGACAAGGCCCGCCCACTCATCCAGTCCACTCTTTTCCCCCTGACGGCCAAGGCTCAACAGGCCTTCAACCGTATTAGGGCCGACATCGCCAAGGCCGCGATACACGCAGTTGACGAGACGTTACCCTTTCAAGTCGAGAGCAACACATCAGACGTCGCTCTAGCCGCCACCCTCAACCAGGCCGGCAGGTCTGTGGCATTCTTTTCACGAACCCTTCATGCCTCCTATGGGTAGAGATCAGGAATAAGAAGGGTGCAGTCACAATGTTGGGGGTTTACTACAGGCCTCCCAACAGCCAGCGGGAGATAGAGGAGCAGATAGGTAGACAGATTTTGGAAAAGAGTAAAAACAACAGGGTTGTGGTGATGGGAGACTTCAACTTCCCCAATATTGACTGGGACTCACTTAGTGCCAGGGGCTTAGACGGGGCGGAGTTTGTAAGGAGCATCCAGGAGGGCTTCTTAAAATAATATGTAGACAGTCCAACTAGGGAAGGGGCGGTACTGGACCTGGTATTGGGGAATGAGCCCGGCCAGGTGGCAGATGTTTCAGTAGGGGAGCATTTCGGTAACAGTGACCACAATTCAGTAAGTTTTAAAGTACTGGTGGACAAGGATAAGAGTGGTCCTAGGATGAATGTGCTAAATTGGGGGAAGGCTAATTATAACAATATTAGGCGGGAACTGAAGAACATAGATTGGGGGCGGATGTTTGAGGGCAAATCAACATCTGACATGTGGGAGGCTTTCAAGTGGCAGTTGAAAGGAATTCAGGACCGGCATGTTCCTGTGAGGAAGAAGGATAAATACGGCAATTTTCGGGAACCTTGGATGACGAGAGATATTGTAGGCCTCGTCAAAAAGAAAAAGGAGGCATTTGTCAGGGCTAAAAGGCTGGGAACAGACGAAGCCTGCGTGGAATATAAGGAAAGTAGGAAGGAACTTAAGCAAGGAGTCAGGAGGGCTAGAAGGGGTCACGAAAAGTCATTGGCAAATAGGGTTAAGGAAAATCCCAAGGCTTTTTACACGTACATAAAAAGCAAGAGGGTAGCCAGGGAAAGGGTTGGCCCACTGAAGGATAGGCAAGGGAATCTATGTGTGGAGCCAGAGGAAATGGGCGAGGTACTAAATGAATACTTTGCATCAGTATTCACCAAAGAGAAGAAATTGGTAGATGTTGAGTCTGGAGAAGGGTGTGTAGATAGCCTGGGTCACATTGAGATCCAAAAAGACGAGGTGTTGGGTGTCTTAAAAAATATTAAGGTAGATAAGTCCCCAGGGCCTGATGGGATCTACCCCAGAATAGTGAAGGAGGCTGGAGAGGAAATTGCTGAGGCCTTGACAGAAATCTTTGGATCCTCGCTGTCTTCAGGGGATGTCCCGGAGGACTGGAGAATAGCCAATGTTGTTCCTCTGTTTAAGAAGGGTAGCAAGGATAATCCCGGGAACTACAGACCGGTGAGCCTTACTTCAGTGGTAGGGAGATTACTGGAGAGAATTCTTCGAGACAGGATCTACTCCCATTTGGAAGCAAATGGACGTATTAGTGAGAGGCAGCACGGTTTTGTGAAGGGAAGGTCGTGTCTCACTAACTTGATAGAGTTTTTCGAGGAGGTCACTAAGATGATTGATGCAGGTAGGGCAGTGGATGTTGTCTATATGGAATTCAGTAAGGCCTTTGACAAGGTCCCTCATGGTAGACTAGTACAAAAGGTGAAGTCACACGGGATCAGGGGTGAGCTGGCAAGGTGGATACAGAACTGGCTAGGTCATAGAAGGCAGAGAGTAGCAATGGAAGGATGCTTTTCTAATTGGAGGGCTGTGACCAGTGGTGTTCTACAGGGATCAGTGCTGGGACCTTTGCTGTTTGGAGTATATATAAATGATTTGGGGGAAAATGTAACTGGTCTGATTAGTAAGTTTGCAGACGACACAAAGGTTGGTGGAATTGCGGATAGCGATGAGGACTGTCAGAGGATACAGCAGGATTTAGATTGTTTGGAGACTTGGGCGGAGAGATGGCAGATGGAGTTTAATCCGGACAAATGTGAGGTAATGCATTTTGGAAGGTCTAATGCAGGTAGGGAATATACAGTGAATGGTAGAACCCTCAAGAGTATTGAAAGTCAAAGAGATCTAGGAGTACAGGTCCACAGGTCATTGAAAGGGGCAACACAGGTGGAGAAGGTAGTCAAGAAGGCATACGGCATGCTTGCCTTCATTGGCCGGGGCATTGAGTATAAGAATTGGCAAGTCATGTTGCAGCTGTATAGAACCTTAGTTAGGCCACACTTGGAGTATAGTGTTCAATTCTGGTCTCCACACTACCAGAAGGATGTGGAGGCTTTAGAGAGGGTGCAGAAGAGATTTACCAGAATGTTGCCTGGTATGGAGGGCATTAGCTATGAGGAGCGGTTGAATAAACTCGGTTTGTTCTCACTGGAACGAAGGAGGTTGAGGGGAGACCTGATAGAGGTATACAAAATTATGAGGGGCATAGGCAGAGTGGATAGTCAGAGGCTTTTCCCCAGGGTAGAGGGGTCAATTACTAGGGGGCATAGGTTTAAGGTGAGAGGGGCAAGGTTTAGAGTTGATGTACGAGGCAAGTTTTTTACGCAGAGGGTAGTGGGTGCCTGGAACTCGCTACCGGAGGAGGTGGTGGAAGCAGGGACGATAGTGACATTTAAGGGGCATCTTGACAAATACATGAATAGGATGGGAATAGAGGGATACGGTCCCAGGAAGTGTAGAAGATTGTAGTTTAGTCGGGCAGCATGGTCGGCACGGGCTTGGAGGGCCGAAGGGCCTGTTCCTGTGCTGTACATTTCTTTGTTCTTTGTTCTTTGAAATTCGACACTCCTCCGTCGAAAAAGAGGCCCAGGCTATCGTTGAAGCTGTGCGGCATTGGAGGCATTACCTGGCCAGCAGGAGATTCACTCTCCTCACTGACCAACGGTCGGTAGCTTTCATGTTTAACAACACACAGCGGGGCAAGATTAAAAGCGATAAAATCTTGCGGTGGAGGATTGAGCTCTCCACCTACAACTACGAGATTTTGTATCGCCCCGGTAAGCTCAACGAGCCCCCGATGCCCTATCCCGAGGCACATGTGCCAGCGCACAGGTGGGCCGACCACCTTTGTCACTCGGGAGTCACACGTTTGTACCACTTCATCAAGGCCTGCAATCTGCCCTCCTCCGTCGAGGAAGTACGGGCAGTTACCAGAGACTGCCAGGTCTGTGCGGAGTGCAAACCGCACTTCTACCAACCAGACCGTGCGTGCCTGGTGAAGGCCTCCCGCCTCTTTGAACGCCTCAACGTGGATTTCAAAGGGCCCCTCCCCTCCATCGACCGTAACACGTATTTCCTCAGTGTGGTCGATGAATATTCCAGATTCCCCTTTAATGCCCCGACATGACGTCTGCCACCGTCATCAAAACCCTCAACACCATCTTCGCTCCGTTCGGCTTCCCCGCCTACGTCCACAGCGACAGGGGTCCTCATTCATGAGCAATGAGCTGCGTCAGTTCCTGCTCAGCAGGGGTAGCGCCTCCAGCAGGACGACCAGATATAACCCCGGGGAAACGGGCAGGTGGAGAGGGAGAACGGGACGGTCTGGAGGGCCGTTCAGCTGGCCCTACGGTCCAGAAATCCCCCGGCCTCCCGCTGGCAGGAGGTGCTCCCCGAAGCACTGCACTCCATTCGGTCGCTCCTATGCGCTTCGACTAATGACAGACCCCATGAACGTCTCTTCGCCTTCCCCAGGAAGTCCACATCCGGGGTGTCGTTCCCGACTTGGCTCGCAGCTCCAGGACCCGTACTCCTCCGTAAGCACGTACGACTCCACAAGGCGGACCCGTTGGTTGAAATGGTGCAGTTACTCCACGCTAACCGCAGTCTGGCTACGTAGCGTACCCCGACGGCCGCCAGGATACTGTCTCCCTCAGGGACCTGGCACCAGCAGGTTCCCCACACACCCCTCCTGCCCCTCCCCACCCTCCCCTCCCCCGGCGCACCCAGCAGCAACCCCCCCCCCCCCGGGACCATCAGTCCTCCCCTGCCCACGCCCGAGGATTAGGAGGATTTTGGCATGCACCCGGAGTCACCGAGGACCAGACTGGCACCAGAATCACCGCCACCACTGTGTCGCTCCCAATGTCAGGTCAAGGCCCCGGACCGACTAAACCTGTAATTGGTTCCGGACTGTTAAAGCATCATGTACTGGCTCCAAAACATGTTTTGCCTCTGTATATTAAAACTTGTTCTGTATCTCGTTCGCCGCCAACCCCGCTGGACTCAATTTTAACAGGGGGTGAATGTGGTAATCACCACTGTTGGATATATTAGGAGATGTGTGCTGAGGCCCTGTACTACAGGTACGGGAGTAGTCCCTGCCTGCTGGCTCCGCCCAGTAGGCAGAGTATAAATATGTGTGCTCCCCATACAGCAGCCATTTCACCAGCTGCTGTAGGAGGCCACACATCTTAGTGTAATAAAGCCACAGTTGTATTCAACTCTCGTCTTTGTGCAATTGATCGTGCATCAATCAAAGAAATAGGAGCAGGTTACAATTTGTTTTGGAGAAGTCTAACTCTGACAGAGTACAGAGCGGATGTTTTTTCCATCAGGAGAGAGATTACAAAGGATCTGGAAAACATTCCATAAGGCATCAACAAAATGTGTGATTAGTCTATACCTTCCTTTGCAACAGCATGGGAGACACAGAACATACGCACTGAACAATGATGATGTAAAAGGGAAAATTAATGATGATCAGGACTATATTCAGTGATTAATTGTGACTAATGGAGGTTCATATGTACTTGGTGCAGTAAGGGCTTAGGTTAGTGTGAGTATGACTGCTACAGTAGTGTTTTTCAAAATCCTGGCTTGCAAGACAGTTCGGCTTTTTGGGAGCCAAAGATGCAATTAAAGCATCGTGAAAGCTTGCGCTAATGGATTTTTGTTTGGATTAAGAAGGTTCACTGTGGAGGATTTAATTAGTCGCCGCAGCTCTGGGGGATGCCCTGCGGCTGTACGAGCTGGAGAGGAGAAGGAGGCTGCAGCAGTGGAACATGCAGCAACAAAGCAGAGGGACAGGAGGCAGCTGCCCAGGACAGAGAGCCAGCAGCCCAACAGGCTGGAGGACGTGCCAAGGAAGCGCGCATGAGGCCTCGCATGTACTGGTAACGTCTGTCATTTGAGGACCTTCTGGATTGGGCATACCGTGAAGACTCCGGCTGAGCAGGGAGACAGTGAGACATATCTGCCAGATAGAAAAAGCTGGAAAATCTCAGCAGTCTGGCAGCATCTGTAGGGAGAGAAAAGGGAGAAAAGAGCTAACGTTTCGAGTCCAGATGACCCTTTGTCAAAGCAAAAGAAAGAGAAAGTGGGAAATATTTATACTGTGGAGTGAGAGTGTAAGATGAGTCATAGCCACAGAAACCAGTTTCAGATTCCAGCATCCGCAGTAATTTGCTTATGATCATAACACATATGGCACCGAGGGGCTATGAGGGAGGACACCCGGTCCCGGTGGCTGCCAAGGTGACAGTCGCCCTGACCTTTTATGCCACGGGCTCCTTCCAGGCGCTGAGTGGTGACCTGTTCGGGGTGCCGAAAACAGGTCAACGACCTACACTGGGCAGCACCTTTGGGAGAGTGGGGATTGTCAAACACAATAAACACCTTTGTGCACAACCAATCTGATACCTCTGTCACATTAGAACATAGAATCAAGAAAAATACAGCACAGAACAGGCCCTACGGCCCACGATGTTGTGCCGAACCTTTGTCCGAGATTAATCATAGATTATCATAGAATTTACAATGCAGAAGGAGGCTATTCAGCCCATTGAGTCTGCACCGGCTCTTGGAAAGAGCACCCTACCCAAACTCAACACCCCCACCCAACACTAAGGGCAATTTTGGACACTAAGGGCAATTTATCATGGCCAATCCACCTAACCTGCACATCTTTGGACTGTGGGAGGAAACCGGAGCACCCGGAGGAAACCCATGCAGACACGGGGAGGATGTGCATACTCCGCACAGACAGTGACCCAAGCCGGAATCGAACCTGGGACCCTGGAGCTGTGAGGCAATTGTGCTATCCACAATGCTACCGTGCTGCCCTTAAGAACAAATAAATCTACACTATATCATTTTACCGTAATCCATGTACCTATCCAATAGCTGCTTGAAGGTCCCTAATGTTTCCGACTCAACTACTTCCACAGGCAGTGCATTCCATGCCCCCACTACTCTCTGGGTAAAGAACCTGCCTCTGACATTCTCCCTATATCTTCCACCATTCACCTTAAATTTATGTCCCCTTGTAATGGTTTGTTCCACCCGGGGAAAAAGTCTCTGATTGTCTACTCTGTCTATTTCCCTGATCATCTTATAAACCTCTATCAAGTCGCCCTTCATCCTTCTCCGTTCTAATGAGAAAAGGCCTAGCACCCTCAACCTTTCCTCGTAAGACCTACTCTCCATTCGAGGCAACATCCTGGTAAATCTCCTTTGCACCTTTTCCAAAGCTTCCACATCCTTCCTAAAATGAGGCGACCAGAACTGTACACAGTACTCCAAATGTGGCCTTACCAAAGTTTTGTACAGCGGCATCATCACCTCATGGCTCTTAAATTCAATCCATCTATTAATGAACGCTAGCACACCATAGGCCTTCTTCACAGCTCTATCCACTTGAGTGGCAATTTTCAAACATGTGTGAACATAGACCCCAAGATCTCTCTGCTCCTCCACATTGCCAAGAACTCTACTGTTAACCCTGTATTCCGCATTTATATTTGTCCTTCCAAAATGGACAACCTCACACTTTTCAGGGTTAAACTCCATCTGCCACTTCTCAGCCCAGCTCTGCATCCTATCTATGTCTCTTTGCAGCCGGCAACAGCCCTCCTCACTATCCACAACTCCACCAATCTTCGTGTCGGCTGCAAATTTACTGACCCACCCTTCAACTCCCTCATCCAAGTCATTAATGAAAATCACAAACAGCAGAGGACCCAGAACTGATCCCTGCGGTACGCCACTGGTAACTGGGATCCATGCTGAATATTTGCCATCCACCAATACTCACTGACTTCTATCGGTTAGCCTGTTCGTTATCCAACTGGCCAAATTTCCCACTATCCCATGCCTCCTTACTTTCTGCAGAAGCCTACCATGGGAAACCTTATCAAATGCCTTACTAAAATCCATGTACACTACATCCACTGCTTTACCTTCATCCACATGCTTGGTCACCTCCTCAAAGAATTCAATAAAGCTTGTAAGGCAAGACCTACCCCTCACAAATCCGTGCTGACTATCCCTAATCAAGCAGTGTCTTTCCAGATGCTTAGAAATCCTATCCTTCAGTATCCTTTCCATGACTTTGCCTACCACCGAAGTAAGACTAACTGGCCTGTAATTCCCAGGGTTATCCCTAGTCTGTTTTTTGAACAGGGGCACGACATTCGCCACTCTCCAATCCCCTGGTACCACCCCTGTTGACAGTGAGGACGAAAAGATCATTGCCAACGGCTCTGCAATTTCATCTCTTGCTTTCTTTAGAATCCTTGGATGTATCCCGTCAGGCCCGGGGGGCTTGTCTATCCTCAAGTTTTTCAAAATGCCCAACACATCTTCCTTCCTAACAAGTATTTCCTCGAGCTTACCAGTCTGTTTCACACTGTCCTCTCCAACAATATGGCCCCTCTCATTTGTAAATACAGAAAAAAAGTACTCGTTCAAGACCTCTCCTATCTCTTCAGACTCAATACACAATCGCCCGCTACTGTCCTTGATCGGACCTACCCTCGCTCTAGTCATTCTCATATTTCTCAAATATGTGTAAAAGGCTTTGGGGTTTTCCTTGATCCTACCCGCCAAAGATTATTCATGCCCTCTCTTAGCTCTCCTAATCCCTTTCTTCAGTTCGCTCCTGGCTATCTTGTATCCCTCCACCGCCCTGTCTGACCATTGTTTCCTCAACCGTACATAAGTCTCCTTTTTCCTCTTAACAAGACATTCAACCTCTCTTGTCAACCATGGTTCCCTCACTCGACCATCTCTTCCCTGCCTGACAGGGACATACATTTCAAGGACACGTAGTACCTGTTCCTTGAACAAGTTCCACATTTCACTTGTGTCCTTCCCTGACAGCCTATGTTCCCAACTTATGCACTTCAATTCTTATCTGACAACGTCGTATTTACCCTTCCCCCAATTGTAAACCTTGCCCTGTTGCACGCACCTATCCCTCTCCATTACTAAAGTGAAAGTCACAGAATTGTGGTCACTATCTCCAAAACGCTCCCCCACTAACAAATCTATCACTTGCCCTGGTTCATTATCAAGTACTAAATCCAATATTGCCCCTCCTCTGGTCAGACAATCTACATACTGTGTTAGAAAAGCTTCCTGGACACACTGCACAAACACCAAGCATCTGTTTCCCAATCTGTTCCTCCACATCTCTGCTACTATTGGGGGGCCTATAAAAAACTCCTAACAAGGTGACTGCTCCTTTCCTATTTCTGACTTCAACCCATACTACCTCAGTAGGGTGATACTGCTTGAACTGCCTTTCTGCAGCTGTTATACTATCTCTAATTAACAATGCCACCCCCCCCCCACCTCTTTTACCACCCTCGCTAATCTTATTGAAACATCTATAACCAGGGACCTCCAAAAATCATTTCTGCCCCTCTTCTATCCAAGTTTCCGCAATGCAGGCTTAGCTCCAAACTCCTGGCCCATCTCTCCAGGTATCTGCCTTTCCCCATGGCTCCCACCCACCCTCCGGCCATGGACATGTCCCCGGAACTGTGTTGCATATGTGGTGTTGCCTCCCGCTGTGTTCAAGTACAGTGTCCAGGCATCAAGGTGTGATTGGGATGCTCGGCAATGACTCCCACATGCTACGTGGCCCACCCACCCACGGGAATCCACTTGGGTTGTGCGAAGTGCTCACTTAACCACGATTGCCAATTCCCTATTAGCGATAGCCTTCGGACACACGGCCAGAGGCCTCGGCAATCGATGGGGGTTAATGGGTGGTTGGTGGGGCAGACGGGCAGGGGCAAGGGTTGCCCCCTGAACGGAGAAACATGATCCAGAGATTGGCATGGTGGTGCTGCATGCGGTTGCCCCCCCCAGCACACATTCCCACTCTCTCATGGCGGCCCACCCTTGCGGATGGGTCCTCCACACCAGACGAGGGTCACCCCCCCCCCCCCCCACTGAGCACTGGGTGGCAAGCCTAGCACCCCAGGCTCTTTGCCTGTGAGCAAGGACCTCATCTCCTCAGCTCACCACAGAAATCCTTCTGCCAGGTTCACATTTTTCAAAAGGAGTGCTATTTGGTGCCAGAGTGCCACTTGCTGGAGAGGCCGCTGAATGACAGAAGGCCATTGGATATCGGGTGGCTCTCGTTAATTGTCTCAAAATGGGGCTTAAGTAGTGATAATTGGTTCCTCGCCATGCTTCGGCGAGATCCCGATTTCGCCTACGGGAGCTGGCCGGTTGCATTGCAAACTTTGCCGCCTGCCGCTGTTCACGTTTTTGGCCTCTCCCGCCATTCACCGGCCTCGGTTCGATTGAGCGAGAGCGTAACAAGGCCGGATAGTCGCGCCCTTAGTCTTAGTTATGGCAAATCCCGCCCACTGTGTTTCAGCTTGGTAAGATGATGTAAGTAATGGGAGGAGCTAAAGTACCAGCCATTTTAGTCGAGAAACAGAGATTGTTCAGTTGGTTCCTGGACGTCAAACTATGAAGACAGTTTCTGAGCACTTCAGCAAGACATCCTGCATTAATCTGACATGATTTAGGTCTTTCTCTGAAAACAGTCTCAAAGAACAACTCTTAAGCAGGTGCACCTGAGTCTGCAAACTATATTTACAAGTGAATGTTTCCCAATTTTTAAAAAAGTGGATGTTTAACTGAGATGGGTTTGTTTTAGTGGAAGTAAAGATAGCAGTTAAGGGTTACTGTATTCACTGTATTGATCAGCATTGTTTAAGGGGTAATTATTAGTTATTTTCTTGTGTGATGTCAAATACACTTCAACACCATGTTAGTCAGCAAATTTGTTTTAATATACCATGGCCGGGATTCTCCGATCCTGCGCCGGGTCAGAGAATCGGCGGGGGCGGGGGGGGGTCGCCGTCCGGAGGATCGGTGCCAATCACGGCCGCGGGGTCGCTGCCGTGCCGGTGGGGGGCTGTTGAAAGCGGGTCACGCCCCGGCGATTTTCCGCGCCTTGACGGGCCGAGTGCCCGCTGAATTCGGCCGACTCCCGCCGGCGTGGGTTATGTATGGTCCCACTTGGCGGGACCTCAAGAGTTCTGGCTGCGGGGGCCATCCTGGTGGGGGGGGGGGGGGCGGGGGGATCTGACTCCGGGGGGGGGGGGGGGAGTCCTCCACGGTGGCCTTGCCGCGAACGGAGCCTACTGATTGGCGGGCGGGCTAATTCCGTGGAGGGCCTATGTTCCTCTGCGCTGAGCCCCTTTAGGGCTCCGCCATAGTGCCAGGGGGCCGGCGCGTACACGCGCCCGCCGTGGCACACATATGCCGACCCGCGCCAGCCGTGGAGTGCCGGAGCAGCGGACACCACTCCGGCGCCGTACTAGCCCCCTAGGAAGGGGTGAATACCTGGGCCTGGAGGCCTGTTGACGCCGGAGTGGCTCGCGCCGCATTTGACCCTGACGGTTGAACTTGGCCGTGAAATCGGAGAATCCTGGCCCATATCTCTATTTTGTGTGAAATCAGTCCTGGAGCGAGGTATCCTTTCCTCACAGTCTTTCAAAATTAAAATAATTGTGGTTTCTGTCCAGTATCCTAGCCACTGTTGGGATCTGGTCCAGAATCGTAATCCATTCTCTAAAGATGATAAAAATGACCTTTGTGGATGATTACAATGCCAGAGATGGACATGTCACGTCACATGGATCGGCATCCTTGGACTACGGATAGATGGGAAGGAAAACTCAAATAGTGCTCCCTTATGTTTGCAGTGTGCCAAAAAGGAAAAGACAACGCAACCTGGCCACACTATGATCTATGTACTGGCATCTTCTTGACTCTCTGCTTGTCAGAAAGAAGGGAAAGGCTGATGTCAAGGTAACTCATGCCATATGCAAGGAACTGACTGTTGAACAGAACTGCACCTGATCTGCACCAAGCTGAGACTGAAGATCCAACTAAAACAGTGGGCAGTAAGAAGCCTCACAACTCCAGGTTAAAGTCCAACAGGCTTATTTGAAATCACTATCTTTCGGAGCACTGCTCCTTCATCAAGTGAAGTGCAGGCAGATTCACAATCACAGCATATGTAGGAGAGATACAATTGCAAGACAATTATAGATTGGAATGTGAAGAATGGTTGGAATGTGAGTCCTTTCAGGTAAACGAATCTGTGAGTGATAATCACAGGTAATCAAGGTGTGAATTGTCTCAAGCCTGGACAGTTAGTAGGATTCTGCAAACCAGGACAGTATGGTGGGGTTTACATATAATGTGGCATGAATCCGAGATCACGGTGGAGGCCGTCCGCATGCCTTGAACGTAAAAAGGCGAGAGGGCAGTTCAGATGGAGAAAATAGAAGGTGTGCATCAAACCTTTTTGGAGTATAAAGGTGTGCCAAGACATAAAAATGTTTGGGAACCATTGCTCTGGAATGCTTCCAAGTCCCATCATGGGAAATTTGATGATTGAACAAAATCATAAACAACAAGGACTTCCATTATGTGTGACTCACCAACATGGAGAGCACCCGTTAGAACACCCAACTTAGATGTCACTTACATGGATGGTTATAAAACTCGCAAATAGATCTTCTATACAGACGATGTCAAATTCATCAAGATGGTCAGTACAAACAACATAAGGACACACTGAAAAAGAGCCTCAGAAACATCTGCAGTGGAGACCACTTCTCTTGGGAAAACATTCCAGCTGACCAGCCCACATGGAGGCAAGCACTGAAATTTGGTTTCAAGGACCACCTACACAAAACTTGCAACATCCGTCATGTCCAGAGGAAGGCCAGATGTGGCACTGCTGCAGAAAATCCCCCAAGCACTAACAATGATGATGTAGGTTGCCAACTCTGTGGGGTACCCACACCAATCCTGCTCGAACTCTTCAGTTATGAGAGGTCCCACAGAAGGTGATGAAATCATTTACAACCTGTACAAACTCAAACAATGAGGAATCCACCATTAATCTCTTTTCATGCTTCCCAACTGTGTGCAGCTTTTAACAGTCAACAGTCAATAGGAATACCCTGGGTTGGCTCCAAGCTTTCCTGTTCAAACCCAAACTGAGTTTCCATTCCAAGGATCTGCCTACCTTCACCTCCATAACATTTCATGCCTCCGGTCTTACCTCTCCCAAGTTGCTCCTGCCAAACTTCTCTCCAAACATTTACCTCCATACTCGGACGCTGCACTGGAGGTCTTGGTGGAGGAGGTGTAAAGGAGGAGAGGAGTGATGAATCCACAAGGAACAAGACGTTTCTCTAGAAGGCAGTGGGACCAGATAGCCATGGCAACGAGTGTTGGGAGCAAGGCCTTGAGGACTAGGATGCTTTTCTCAAAAAGTTCCAATCACTCAAGTTCAGTGAATACATCAGCAAATGATGGATACTGTGCTCACCATTATTGAAATTACCTGCTTTGGCTGTGACCAGCGGCAGGACTGAAACTAAAGGAGACAATGCATGTATCTTACAGGATAGCATGGATGTGGGAACAAAAGTGGTGAGGGATCAGGCACAAGTGGCCTACCAGAGGGCGACGTTGCATGCAGGTCCTACTGCAGTGGACCTAAATGAGCATTTTGATGAGGTGAACTACAGAAGAGGTGGTGGGTGTGCACCATGCAATTTCTTGTTTCAACATCATGAAGGGCAGTGGAGTCCAGCACCAACTTTGCACAGCGCTTTTCACAGAGCTTGCATTCCATCTTTTCCAGCTCATAAGTCGTGGCAAACTCCATCTGCACACTTGCAGACGCAACCATAACACAGTCCCACATGGGTGATGACTGAGTTGCAGCAGAAGCCACCCGACATCTAGGTGTGGGAATGGAGACTCAGGCAGAATCATGACAGAATTCTGCCAGGCAATCTCAGACTGAAGTTGTGCAATCTTAGCTTGCTGCCATGGAAGCTCAGACTGATTTCATATAGTTCATACTGCTGCCATCATAGCTGTGGATCCCAGTGCTCCATTCCAGCAATCAGTCATCTAAGAGTTTACTAGAAATGCTGAGGCACCAGTGACTCCAAGCTGCCTCTCACAGGATGACAGCACTTGTCCTCCCAACATTGCCAGCCTGCCAGTGTCCTTGGTGTTGCTTGTTAGACAGCCAGGGAAGACTGTTGTCACTCATGGCAAGGTGGTGCAGTACAAAGTCAGGCATTCCAGACCCAGAGCTTCTCAGGATTATGCTGCTAAACCATCTGCATACTCCTCCGGTGGCACAGTGGTTAGCACTGTTGCTTCACAGCGCTGGGGCCTGGGTTTGGTTCTGGCCATGGATGACTGTCTGCGTGGGTTTCCTCCGGGTGCTTTGGTTTCCTCTCATATTCCAAAGATGAGCAGGTTATGTGGGTTGGCCATGCTAAATTGCCCTCAATGTCCAAAGATGTGCAGGTTAGGTGGGGTTATGGGATACGCGGATAGGGTGGGGTGAGTGTGCCTGGGTGCTCTTTCAGAAGGTCGATGCAGACTCAATGGGCCAAATGGCCTCCTTCCGTACTTTAGGGATTCTATGGGAAACCCCATTGGTCGGCTGCCGGGACGGAGGATCCTGCTGCCGCAGGGCGCGCCGTGCCAGGAAACGTGTCTGGCGGGATGGAGAATCCCACCCTGGATGTATACGGCCTCCTGCTAAGAGCTCTTCTCCTCTCTTCCTCTCTCTTCTAACAACCTGCCTTGCTATTTCCACCAATCATACGCAACTGAGCCCAGATATGGGAGCCCCTGCCTGCAGATTTTAGCAACATTAAAAAGCAAAAGTACAATTTTAGCAGCAGCCAGTAGAAACCAATTAGCAACTAGCCTGTTTTTCCCCATACCCTAAATGCTGTATCTAACTGCTTCTTGAAAACATGCAGGGCGCAAATGAACGGCCACGCTGTGCCCGGAAGGCAGATCGCCGCGGCAGTGTCGCCGATAACAGCTGTCTCGCTTTAATATGCAAATTTCCCCACAATGTTTTGGCCTCAACTACTTCCTGTGGTAACGAATTCCACAGACTCACCACTCTCTGGGTGAAGACATTTCTCATCTCTGTCCTAAATAGTCTACCCCATATCCTCAGACTGTGACTCCTTGTTCTGGACACACCCACCACCCACCATTGGGAACATCCTTCCTGCATCTATCCTGTCCAGTCCTATTAGAATGTTATAGTTTTCTGAGAGATCCATCCTCATTCTTCTGAAATCCAGCGAATACAATCCGAACCGATTCAATCTCTCCTCATACGTCAGTCCCGCCATCCCAGGAATGAATCTTCGTTGCACTCCCTCTAGAGCAAGATCATCCTGCCTCAGATAAGGAGACAAAAACTGCACACAATATTCCTGGTGTGGCACAAGGCCAAGGCCCTGTGTAATTGCAGAGACATCTCTGATCCTGTACTCGAATCCTCTCGCTCTGAAGGCCAACATACCATTTGCCTTCTTTACCGCCTGCTGTATCTGCATGCTTACCCTCAGAGCCTGGTGTACGAGGATACCCAGGTCTCGTTGCACACCCTCTCCGAATTTATGGCCATTCAGATAATAGACTGCCTTCTCGTTTTTGTTACCAAACTAGATAACCTCGCATTTCTCCAAATTATACTGCGTCTGCAATTCATCTGCCCACTCACTCAACTTGTCCAAATCACACTGAAGGATCTCTACATCCTCCTCACAACTCACCCTCCCACCCAACTTGATGTAATCTGCAAATTTGGAGATATTACATTTTGTTACCTCATCTAAATCATTAATATGTGTTGTAAATATCTGAGGTCCTAGCATCGAACCCTGCAATGCCTCACTCGTCACTGCCTGCCAATTTGAAAAAGACCTATTAATTCCTATGATGTGGAGATGCTGGCTTTGGACTGGGGTGAGCACAGTAAGAGGTCTTACAACACCAGGATAAAGTCCAACATGTTTGTTTCAAATCACTAGCTTTCGGAGCACAACTCCTTCACCTGAGGAAGGAGCTGTGCTCTGAAAGCTAGTGATTCGAAACAAACCTGTTGGACTTTAACCTGGTGATGTGAGACTTCTTACTATGAATTCATACTCTTTGGTTTCTGTCTGCAAACCAGTTTTCTCTCCATCTCATGTGTGATATTGTGGGAAATGTTCAGAATACAAAGGGTTCATGTCTTATCATAATTAACCACTAGATGGAGCTAGATGCAGAATGATATAAAGCACTGACTCACAGACTTCTGGGAGAAGGCTGGAAAGGAGAGCATAGGAGTAGTGAGAAAGATCAGAGTACAGTTATAGATAGAGTGTAGAGATTAATGTTAGAGTGTAGATTGTGGATTACTAGATTATTGTTTACTACAGGATAAGTGGTCGAGCTTTAATAAGTAGTGTAAATAAATGTTAGCTTTGTTAGTGAACTTAGCTTCTGTGGTCTTTATGAACACTACAACATCCATCCTGCTAAAAGAATCACAAAGAACATCATATGGTACCAGGCGTGTTGTCCGAAAAGTAAACAGTGAGTTTAGAACGTGAGTCTAGAAAGAAAAGAACAATTACGCCGCTACACAGATCTCAAAGACAGCACCAAGTTACCGATCATAAGATGGAAGGTTTGAAACAGCAAGAACACTTCAGGACGACCAGTAATCTAAGTCTGAGCTGGAAAAATTTCAAACAGCAATTTGAAGTTTTTTTAATCTGCCTCCATGTTAGAATCAACTCCTGATCATCGGAAAATGGTGCTTCCCTTCAATTTGGCAGGTTTGCAGGCATTTGAATTATTTAATTCATTTGAATTCACAGACAGTGAGGATTTTAAAAAATTTTGAACGGGTCGTAGACAAATTTGATGTGCATTGCAAAGCGCAAGTCAATGAAACATACAAGCAATACATGTTTAGAAAAAGGCTGTAGCTTAAAGGAGAATCAGTAGATTTGTTTATAACTGAGTTAAAACTGAGAGCGCAGTCCTGTAATTTTCCTCCATCGTGGATTCGATGTTGCAGGATCAGATAGTGTTTGGTATATGTGATGAGCGATTGCGAGAAAGGTTATTAACAAAAATGATTTTCCCGTTAGAAGAAGCCATAAATCTTTGCAAGGCCAGTGAGCAATCCACAAACGAATATGCAGATTTCAGGGCTAAAGTAAAAGGCGCGAACTCGGGAAACGTGGCCGACGCCATTAACTCTGTGGCGCAGTTCAGAAGACAGCGCGCCACTGATGGTGGCCATTTTGAAAGTGATGTCATGAGCGTGATGACGTGCACACCCTGTGGCAATGCTCACTATAGAAAACATTGTCCTGTGAAAGGAAAAAAATGCTCACGATTCAACAAGTTCAATCATTTTGCCTCACAAGCCGTTTTACTTCAGCGATACCGGCAAACAACTCTAAAAAATTGTTCTATACATATAAAAAGATACAGAGTATACAAAATGAAGGACATGAAGAAATGTTTTTAACTTCAACTAATGATTCCTCTAAGTTTGCTCTGCAGGATAACTTCATGGTAGAGGCGATAACCAGAGTTAATGTACTGGACACTGATGATAAAAAAATATTTCAACTCTCCGATTTAATTAAAGATTGGACTGTAATACTTAATATTAATGGGTCTGATGATCCATTCGAGCTGGATATGGGTGCACATGCAAATTTAATCAGAGGCAGATCTAAAACAAGTGCAAAAGATTCCAAGAATTAAAAAATTAAACTGTAGGTTGATAGACTACCATGGGAATGCAATCGTGACCAAAAGTTGCTGATGCCTCATGGTACAGAATAATGATATCATAGATTATCATAGAATTTACAGTGCAGAAGGAGGCCATTCTGCCCATCGAGTCCGCACCGGCTCTTGGAAAGAGCACCCTACCCAAGGTCAACACCTCCACCCTAACCCCATAACCCAGTAACCCCACCCAACACGAAAGGGCAATTTTGGACACTAAGGGCAATTCACCATCGCCAATCCACCTAACCTGCACATCTTTGGACTGTGGGAGGAAACCGGAGCACCCGGAGGAAACCCACGCACACACGGGGAGGATGTGCAGACTCCGCACAGACAGACGCAAGCCGGAATCGAACCTGGGACCCTGGAGCTGTGAAGCAATTGTGCTATCCACAATGCTACCGTGCTGCCCAGCAGCATATCTGTATGCCATTGGACTTTGAAATTGTGGACAATACAAAGTCATCAAGTCATCACTAATTAGGGTAGATGCATGCATTAAATTAAATTTGGTGCAAAGAAATCAGACTGCCAACGCATCTTAGCATGCAGCTGAGGGCAAAGAACTAGTTGTTGCAGATGCATTGTCAAGAGCTACAAGCTAGAATGATGAGAAGGCATCAGAAGTAGTACTCAATGTGGAAGAAAATGTCACATTTGTGACAGACATGTTACCTGTGTCGGATACAAAGCTAAAGTTAATACAGGAAAAAGACACAGGGCGGGATTCTCCGTTGCCCAACGCCAATATCATAATCGCCGATTGGGCGGAGTATCCCTTCCGACGCCCAAATCAGGTGCGGCCCCAGTTTGACGCCGGTTTTCGAGTCCCCCCATCTCTGAAATGCCATTATTGCGTTGCGTGCCGCATGCCGTTGGAAAGGCATTGGAGTGTCATCGGAAACCCCTCCCCCGATGCGCCGCCCCCGATGGGCTGAGTTCCCGATGGCATGGAACACGTACGTTATTTTTTTTCGCCGACCCCGCGTGGCGGCTGCAAACTGTGTCCAACGCCGTCACAGTTGGGAGGGAGCTGTGCTGCTGGTCGGGGGGGGCTTCGGCGAGGGCTAGGGGGACTGGTGGGGAGTGGTCCAGGGTGGCAAGGGGGGTTACTGGGGGTTATTATTTGGCAGGCCAGGTCTGCGCACGGCTGGGGCCATGTTGCACGGCGCGGCCGCCGCTGTGCGCATACGCATCCGCGGATCCAGCAGCTTTACCGGCACGGCTGCTAGCCCCCTAACAGTCCCGGAATCGGTGCAGCTGTTGCTCCATTTTTTCTGCCGTAAAACGGCACTGTCCCCACGCCGGCGTCACCATGTAGTCTAGAAATCGGAGAATCCAGCCCAATATACTTTAACAGGTGATCATAAACCGAAGAGAAGCTTGGCCTACTGGCAGCTGTAACAGTTTTCAAACCATGAAGGGTGACCTGGCTGTTGTTCACAGATTCCTGTTGAAAGGAGATAGAATTGTAATACCCTCCTGCCTATGAAGAAGTATTCTGTAAACAGTAAGAAGTCTTGCAACACCAGGTTAAAGTCCAGCAGCTTTATTTGCAATCACCAGCTTTCGGAGCGCAGCTCCTTCATCAGGTGGGGACTCACCTGATGAAGGAGCTCGCTGCGAAAGCTAGTGATTCCAAATAAACCTGTGGGACTTTAACCTGGTGTTGTAAGACTTCTTACTGTACCCACCCCAGTCCAAACCGGGCACCTCCACATCATATTCTGCAAAAGATACATGAAGGGCACCAAGGAATAGAGAAGTGTGGAAGACGTGCCAGGCAGTCAGTGTATTGGCCGGGCATCAATAGAGATGTTGACAACTACGTGCAAGAGTGTAGTGTCTGTCAAACACAACCATCCCAGTGTAAAGAAACCTTTGTAGCAAGTGAGATCGTCACAAACCCATGGTCAAAGATGTTCTATTTCAGAGGGAATGATTATTTAATAATCATTGGTTACTGCTCCAATTATCCTGAAGTCATAACGTTGTCAGATTCGACTGCTCATTCAGTTATAAGAGCGGCGAAGTCTGTATTTGCTCGGCACGGAATTCCATTAAAAGTGACGGATAATGGACCCTGTTTCAGTAGTTGGGAATGGTTGTCATTTGCAGAAGGATTCAACTTCCAACACGTTACCTCCAATCCATTATATCCCCAATCTAATGGTAAAACCAAGAAAGGAGTCGGAATAGTAAAACAACTGTTCAAAAAGGCATTTGATGATAAAAAGGATTTGTCGCTCATGCTGTGAAACTACAGAGCTACTCCTTTACAGTCAGGATTGTCGCCTGTAACCACCTAATTGATTAAACTTGTAAACACTAAGGACTGTAACTCTGTAATTGCAATTATGATATGTAATATAACTTTAAGCATGAACTGTATGAAAGCATTCTCAACAACGTATGTAAAAAAATGTGAGAAAGAATTTCAATTTTTCTCAAAGAAAGGGGGATATGACATTACGGGAAATGTTCAGAACACAAAGGGTTAATGTCATATCATAATTAACCATGAGATGGCGCTAGATGCAGAACTTTAAAAAGCACTGACTCACACACGTCTGGGAGAAGGCTGGATAGGAGAGCATAGGAGTAGTGAGAGAGATCAGAGTACGGTTATCGATAGAGTGTAGAGACTAGTGTTAGTCGAGTGTAGATTGTATATTACTAGATTATTGTTTACTATAGGAGTAAGTGGTCGAGCTTTAAGAAGTAGTGTAAATAAATGTTAGTTTTGTTAATGAACTTAGCTTCTGTGGTCTTTGTGAACACTACAACATCCACCCTGAAAAAAGAATCACAAAGAACACCACACCATGCACTTTAATTTTACACACAATTATGCCTTTAAACGGAGGAAGAAGTAATTCCTGCTTCTAAATGTCTGTTCAGCCCTGTGTAATTAAGAGATGCTGTTAGCTGGAACAAAATGGCAGTGCTAGTGCCAAATCAGTGTTACACGCTGATTGACATCATGATCTATTTACTCTGAGACTTCCGGACGACATTCATTGCATGCACACTAATATCCCCATCAATTTGTGTGCAATAGATCTGAATTTTGTACATTTTGTCTTTCAATAATTTATGATCTTGTGTAAACTGGATTAAGATGATAAACATGGGAAAAGTCATTCCTCCCACAGGCAACACCTCCAACGTTGCCTCGAGAGCATTGACTTTTGAACTGAAGCTCACCATTCTCTAGCAGTCCCTCGAAGCAAGGAAGATGTTTGCCACAGAGTACAACTCCTGGCAAGAGCTCACACATGGATTATTTTAACATGGGGAGGCTGCTGGTCTGCAGCTGCTCAACTTAGGCCATGGAGTGTTGAAAAGGGAAAAAAAGCACCAGGGATAATTTGCTACATCTGTCAAAATACGTCCACCAAAAAATAGAATGAAGTATTTTCTGGATGTCTACTGAGTTTTCTGTAAGTCAGGGGAAGACTATTAGAATAGATTGCAGAAAAAGTGCAAAGGATCTCTCCTATGTTTATCATCTTAATCATAAGTGTGAAAATCATCTTACACGTGACTGGTGTGTTTGAAGACTAAAGCCAGAATTATCCACTCCCACTCGCGGGAAGACCAAAGTTGCAATTTACATCAGCATGAAATCTCACGACAATCGTCCCCACACCAGCGATGTGCCGTGTTTCCCATTGTTTGCATCTTGCTAACGGCCCCTGGAATCATACCACCCGTCTACGGCGGAGCGATGTCAGAACGGCGCGAACCACCACTGGCTTCAAAAGCGGTGCACCCGGCGATCACCCCTCCAAAGGGAGCTCAGAGGTTTCGCAGTGATCGTGGAACGGCTCCATAAATCAAGGAGATTGACTCGGGGAGGTGACGGTTCTGACGCGGGGTGACCAGCCGTTAACTCGAGGGATATCGGGGTAACACTGGAGTGAGACGGCCGCATCACTGGAAGGGTGCCGAGGACCTGGTCGGAGGGTATCGGGGGAGACCAGCGTGACATTTGAAGGGTACTGGGGCCAAGTCAGCGGAGACTAGGGAGGGGTTGACTGCAGGATATTGGGGGATAACTCCAGGTACTGGGTTGAAGGCTCCAGGGCCTATTTGGGCGAGACCAGGGGCAAAACTTAATATGTTCTTAACCATTTCTGGTAGAATTGATGGAACTCATTTTAATAAATAACTAAACCAGTATTATTGGAAACCAGCCAGATTAATTAAATAAAGCATTGTAGGCAATAGTTAAGTCGACAATTGAATAAGTAATTCATTAATAGACATGCTAGAAAGGCTGGAAATGTAATTTGGAACACAAATATTCATAACTTTTATAATTATAAATTATTAACACTTGATCATTAATACAGACTCTGACTCAGAGAGAGTGACGTGCTCACCAGATTGTGACCCTGAGGTGTCTCTGAAATTAGGTTCCAATGATGTGTGTCTGTCTGTACTGGTGCGGGGTGTGGAAAGTGATGTGACGTTTGTTCTATATCGGGGTCTGTGAATCCCTTCTCTGTGCAGCTCTCGGGGCCTGGAGTCACGGACCTGGTTGGTGGACTCCCTGAACCTCTTCCCAGATGTGCCTGCGACAGAAAAGAGAGGTCATTGGTACACAGCAAGGGTCTTTAGAAACAGGAGACCAGATTCACAGCATTGCTGTCTGATGGATGATGCAGTTCTGGATCCTCACTTGGTTTGTCATCACCAACCTCATGACCTGCACAGGAGCGGTCAACGTCCTCCTCCGCCGCCTGGATGGCTCTGCCTTTGAGCCCCATGAGCATCGTCAGCTCTGGCATCCCTCCATTGAGGGTCTGGGATCTTTCCCTCTTGTTGCAAATTAACTTTTCCAGCATAAAAACAGATGAAGAGAAGACGTGTGCCAGGGTAGATGATAAGGATGCCTGGCATGTGTGGATAATGAGTGGGTCCAGTGATGTGATGAGGCACAACCCACAGGGGAGAAGATGTGTGTGGGAGAGTAAGTAGTGGTGTCCCTTGAGCAGTGAGTGAGATCGCTGTGGATGTGTAATGCGTGTGTGAGTTCAGTTTGATAAGAAGCGTGACTTACCCTAGCAGAACGGAGATCATTCATTCTCTTCCTACACTGAATGACTGTCCTCTTCTGCAGGGTATTAGTGGTGACCACAGCTGCGACTGCCTCCCATGCTGGGTGGGTGACCTTGCTGGTTGGTTTTCCGCCTGTAACAGGTAGAAGACATCACGGTGGCCCTCCACTGCATCCAGGAGTCTCTCCAGGGAGGGGTTTGGAAAAATTGTGGGCAAATTTACTGGCAGCCATCGGTGACCAATGAAATGTGGCTGGTGTGCACTGAAAAAAAATAATTAATCGTGGTGCCCCAATGATTGCTGCATTGAGGTGATAGCAGGGAGGAAGGAAGTATCAGAGGGCTCCCTGCTAATGAAACAGCATGGAACCAATAACTGAAAATATTTAGGACTATGTGCCACACTATACGGCCAGGAAAAGTTGCCATTGCCATCGGCATGCTCAACGCTGCTGTTCCAGCCTGCCATCGGCCTTTGCCAATTTCTGGAAAAATCTTGCCCTAAATGTACAAAATTCAAATATAAAGCATCCAAATTGGTGAGGGCATTAGTGTGTTTTCAATCATCTTAACTTTGTGTGGAGTATGAAAGGGATGATACTGAACCGGCAATCTATTTCGCAACTCATTTCATTTCTTTTTCCCTGCATTCAAGATCTCTCCAATTGTTTTATGTAAATAATGAATTATCAATTATTGTGCTATGTATTGTCTAAATTCCAAAAGAAATTAAATGTCGTTTTATGACTTTCAGTCATTCCATTGTCTCAAATCCTCAGGAGGATGTCTCGCATATCATGGGTTTAAGTGTTCCAACAATCCTACACTTGTTGACTATGGCAAAATTACAATTATGAGAAGCACTGAGGAGGCCCTAAGATGGTGTGTCATTTCAGCATTTATCACCCGACAACATTTTCCAGAGAAATATGATGATTGCCATTTGCTGCAGAAACAAGAAGTGAGTTATTTTATATCAAACTGTGCGGGTTTAACAGCTACGCTGCACATTAAAGTTTTCTCTTCTACAAATAAAAAGCTGCTGCTAAATCTCCATTAAATCTGGCATGAATGTTCACATTTGCCAGCAGTTTTTTAAAAATATACATTTCTTCATCTTTGAAACCTTAGATGCCTATCTGGAATCTTCAAAATACTTCTATTTCCTGCTGCATGGTCTTTGTACTCTGCTGTAGTCATTTTTTTGACAACAAGGTTTCTTCAACCATGAGATCAGAATTAACAGAAAGAGCCTCCAAAGCAGCAAGAATTTTAGTTCATTCTGTAGATGTTCTGCATTATGACCATTTTAAGACACATATCAAGGTTGTCACAGACTGAAATGCTATTTTAGGGCCTGAAAATGTGCTCCCAACATGGCTCAGCCACGCCTGAGCAAAATTGTAGATGGAAAATACTTGGATTTCTGAAAGGAATTTGTTACGGCATAAAAGGTGAATGGATCGGAATTTAGTTGGGCCATATGGCTCACCCCCCATTACAAAAGTCGGTCCAATCAATTTTTAAAAACGCAGCCCACAGCGCCAACTCGCCAACAGCAGCCTTCACAGACTGAGCCACAGACTCTGCCCCTCAGTGGGAGTTAGTCCTGCCCTCGAGAATTACTGGCCACGCTTATTGACTGGCATCTCTCGCAGTCCCAGCAGTGCTAGCACGCCATGGTGGGCATTGCTGGGGCTACAAGCAGGCCCCAGGAAAAGAGCAATGGATCTCAAACTAAGGTAAGCCCGGGAAGGCACAAAGGTATTATCATGGGGGTATCCCCCTATGCGCACAGGGCACCCCCCAAAAGATGCAACCCCCTTCTTCACTCCAGATGGTAAAAAAGTGGACTCCCCACTCTTGCCTGTCAGCTCTTGCCTAGCACAGTATAGCATGGGGAACGGCCACAAAAGATTCACGTGATGGGAGCACCAGAATTCCCTCCGGATTGAGGGTAGAGCACAACCACAAAGTAGCTGCTCAGGTGGTGAATAAACTATTGTTTGTTACAAGTCCTTGTTGTCAGTGTTTGGGAACTCAGCACTTCTACACGGTGCCAGGAATTGGCAGTGTGGCACAGGACTTCACCGTATCAACCTGCTCATCTTTGACAAGAACATATCAGAAATTTGGGAAAAGTTTGAGAAGGAGTGGTGTATTTGCTGCCGTGTTGCATTATCTGACAATTCAAAAATGTGCAAGCTTACACCTTACTAAACTTAACGGGCTCTGAAGCTGTCGAGAAGTTTGAGTCATTTGTTTTCCAAATGGAGGAGGAATAAGAGGACCCCAAAATAATTCTAAAAATGTTTGCAGACATTTGTCTTCCAGTAAAAATATAATACTCAACAAGCACAAATTTAATTCAACAAACCAAAGAGCAGGTGAATCAATACAATCTCATATGGAACCTTAAAAAATCTTAGCAAAGGAATGCGCATTTGGCAGTTACTGATGAGTTGGTTAGGGATCATATAGTCTAGTCTGCGATGCCCATGGCGATCTTGGCCATAAGCAGCTGATGCGAAAGAAAGATTTAACATTACAAACAACCATAAGCAGCTACATGTTCAATGAACAGTCAGAGAAAACCAGCAGAGATTTTAGGTGGGAAATAGAGGTTTTGGCGATACAGTTGCCAACACCCTCAGAACAGAACAGCATCTTTCACACATGGCAAACAGATCAATTCACGTGGCAAGTGGAATCATTTCATTAAATGCTGCAGATCGAAACCACAGCAACATTCCTCTTTAAACAGCAACATTGCAGCCAGTCAGTCCTCCAAGGGTAGGAGCGTCAGTAAAGGTGAATGAACAAGCTTCTCAGTACAAGCAGCTAAACCACTGAGCCTCCAACAACACCTGGGAGTGCTGACACCGTCACAGAAAAGGGTGAGATCCTCACGACGTTCAATATGATTTGCAGCAATGGAAGAGTGAAGGTAAAGCAAAGTGAAACGTATTGCCCAGCCGAATTCTACAAGAATTCCCAACTCCCAGAGCCAGTCACGTGATGGGTTAACACTGCCACCTAGTGGCCGGAGGTCATGCATAACATTATGTACAGAGCTGCTTTATGCATATCATCACAGTAACGCGGTCTTCCACCTGTGCATGGAGCAATTCCTTTCAGGCCAACCTTGCAAAATCATCGACGTTAACCTCCTGGTTTAGGGCCATACGATGCAAGAACATGATGCATGTCTATGTCTTGTCCTCGACAGAATCTGGACTACACAGCTGAAACTTAACCCTGCGAAATACAGATCAGGGTCAACCAGATTCCTTCCATTGGTCATTCACTCACAGCCGATGGTGTCAAACCAGGTCCAGACAACTCAATGGTTATACTGACACATGGCCATCCCTGTGGATAAACAGCTTTTCCTTGGTGTGTAATGAATTTAAAAGGACTTTAGGAATTTATTAAGAACAAACGTACACAGACACTGGCATTTAGGCTGTGGTGGCTCGGGACACACACTGGAGGCTTTAAGAAGCAAACAAAATAATTTATTGATGCAAGTCCAAGGCAGATAGATAACAGGCACAGAACACTATGAAACAGATCGTTACATTTCAGCTCCCTGGTCCACACTGCCCGGGGTCCTGCTCCCAGGGCCCTGTGCAAATGCCCCATCGTTGGGGTTTGTGCATTCCCGCCTGATGGGGTTACTGGGATAGGGCGGGGGAGGGGGCCTAGTTAGGGTGCTCTTTCAGAGGGTTGGTGCAGTCACTAGGGGCTGAATGGCCTCCTGCACTGTCGGGATTACATGTAAACCTCAGCACCAATATCTCTCGGATCTGGTGGATACTTACAACTCCTCACACGATCGGTCCTTCTGGTTGGAGCTGCAGATCGTGATTCAGGGTGGCTGTTCCTGACTCTCTTTCATGACAGGAGTGCAAGATTCAACAGTCTTGCCCTTGTTATTACAAAACTCTATCAAGGCATATCCATAGAATTTACAGTGCAGAAGGAGGCCATTCGAGTCTGCACCAGCTCTTGGAAAGAGCACCCTACCCAAACCCACACCTCCACCCTATCCCCATAACTCAGTAACCCCACCCAACACTGAGGGCAATTTTGGACACTAAGGGCAATTTAGCATGGCCAATCCACCTAACCTGCACATCTTAGGACTGTGGGAGGAAACCAGAGCACCCGGAGGAAACCCACGCAGACACGGGGAGGACGTGCAGACTCCGCACAGACAGTGACCCAAGCCGGGAATTGAACCTGGGACCTTGGAGCTGTGAAGCAATTGTGCTATCCACAATGCCAGATGAGCTCGAACCAGCTACCCCTCTGTCCTGAGGTCACCCCAGGGCCCTATGGGCACCGGCCGGGAGTACGGGGGGTACTGAGCGAGACATGGGGTGGCAACGATGGCCACCAACTGTCAGAGTTCCACCACTCTGATGAGGCCACATCTCAGAGTCTAGCTCACAACGTCGACCGGACTGGGCACTGGCCCCCTCCCTGTGGCACTCACCCACCATCCGGCCATGTACATGTAGCCCAGAGCTGTGTCCCATCACCTGGGTGTTCGGATGTTGGCTGCTGCGTGTGTGGTGTTGCCCCTCACAATGTTCAGGTCCACTCTCCAGGCATTGCGATCTGATTGGGTGGCAAGGCTGTGCATGTGCCATTGACAGGTGAGCCAGGGCCCTCTGGTCCCAGAGCCCACAGAGGGCGCCCACCAGAGGCATCAAAGGCCATGGGAAGAGATAAGCAGCTGGCTGCCTCAACCTCAGATGTGCATCCTGGGGAGACACCTAGACGTAGTGGTAGAGCTAGGAGGGCTAAGCACATTGAGGATCACTTGAGGGCACCAGGTGAGGGGGGGGACAGGGTAGGTAGGGGTCAGGGTGATGGAGTGTGAGGGGGGTGTATGGAGGGTGGGGGGGTGCAGCACCATCGGGAGGGTGGGGACCTGTATTGAACAATAAACACCCTTGTGCACAACCAGTAGGAAGCCTCTGTCACTTTCTTCCGCAATGCATCATCGTGTTCAGGTGATGGGTGTCAGCGAGCACTCAGCAGATAGGCAGGGGTCAGACTATGGCATAGATTGAGGAACACCAGTGCCCAGCTTTCTGTGGGTTATCATCACCCGCCCTGCCTCAACAGTGACCCGAAGACAGTGCCGACACAGTCCCAGTACCCTGGAGTGATGTTACACATACCCTGGGAGGGTGGGAAATGGGGGTGATGGGTGGATAAGCTAGCGATGATGGACCAGGCCACATCCTAGATGAATTGGGCGAGTATGAGGGCCACCCTGGTGCTCCGGGCTTGCCGGACTCTCACCGCTGCCGCCTGTCCTGCAGCCTCCGGCTGGGCCTCAAGCTCCTCTCCGGCCTCGTACTCCAGCACCTGCTGCTCCAGCACCTCCTTAACATCCTCGTCCTCACCCCTCCTCCTCCTCCTCGGAAATGACCACACATTCACCAACCTCCAGTTCGTCACCCCGCTGCTGTTCCAGGTTCTGGAGGAGACTGCAAAGCGGGCGGCCTCCGGGCGGTGTGCCACAGTGTTCAATATCTGGAAAGAATTGTGTGAGGGTGTTAGACTGACAAACAGCGGTGGTGCCCATGCCTAACTCTCCATTCTCCCACTGATCCCCTGCCCAGGTACTCCCAGCCGCAGTGAGCCCCCATCACAGGCCCCAGGCCCTGTACCCCGGACACCCGCTCACAACGTTGACCGGATCGGGCGCTGGCCCCCTCCCTGTGGCACTCACCCACCATCCGGCCATGGACATGTAGCCCAGAGCTGTGTCCCATCACCTGGGTGTTTGGATGTTGGCTGCTGTGTGTGTGGTGTTGCCTCTCACAATGTTCAGGTCCACTCTCCAGGCTTGGCAATGCTACATAGCCCGCCTACCCACTGGAATGCACTTGGGTTATGTGAAGTGTTCACTTAACCACAATTGACAATTTCCCAGAGGCTATGGCCTTCAGCCGCACACCCAGAGGCCTCAGCAGTTGGTGGGGGTTATGAGTGATCAGTGGGGCAGATGGGCAGGGACAAGGGTTGCTCCGGAATGAGTACACACGATCTAGGGCTTGGCATGGTGGTGCCCCCAGATGCCTCCCCCCACCCCCCCTCCCATGGCAGTCCACCCCTGTGAAGGGTCCCCCCCCGCCCCAGGCGAGGTTCCCCCACCCTCCGCCGAGCACAGGGGCAAGTGCCCCTGGGCTTTTTGCCTATGAGCAAAGATGGCTACTCACCTCCTCTGCTCCCCACAGAAGCCCTTCTGCCAGGTTCACATTTTTCAAAAGGAGTACTAATCGGCGCTAGTGTGAGCACTTGCTGGGGTGGCTGCTAAATGATGGGAGGCCATTGGATAAGGGATGGCTCTCGTTAATTGTATGGAAATGGAACTTAAGTGGTGGTAATTGGTATTTTGGCACGCTACAGCGAAATCTTGATTTCGCCTATGGGAGCAGTCCGGCTGCATCGTAAACTGTTTGTCGCCTGGTGCGGATCTCGTTTTTGGCCTCTCCCACGATTCACCGGCTTCATTTCGCTTGAACGCGAATGAAACGAGGCAGGAATATCGCGCCCATAATCTCTGGTTCCGTAATTGATATGTATGTGATGAAGTCCATTTTTCCGGAACTGTTGTTGATGCTTGGTTATATCGTGGCTATTGTCTGTGGCCATCAACTCGAATGGTCCCCCCAGTTTCTTTAATTGGATTGACTGGTGGCCATTGTATTGTCTCTGAGATGGTAATGTCCCAGTGTTTTGGTTTCGGCATCAACATGTTTTAAAGATTAACCCCTTACAGTACAGTTGGAGATTGGCCGATTGCAGTCGTTAAGTCAATGAAGTTTTTGGAGTTTTATTTTCAATAAAAGTCTAGTTGGAGGAGATTCTGATCCTATATCTCCTCCCTTTAATATCTGAAACACGAGAGATATTACTTCCGATGACAAATCTTCTCCCTTGTTCTGAGAATTGCAAGCCCCAGCCAGATTATTATTAATACCTTAGCGTCTTCAAGAAATTCCTTTTGTAACTATTTCCCCAGGTTTTGCCATTTGGTTTTTGGTTTCAGTTTGCAAGACAAAACACATATGTACACTATCATAACTAACTGTACAATGACTACATGTGAAACAAATCTGATCCAAGAGGATGTTTCAATATTCAGACCAAGATCCCACCAAGGTAGAGCTGTTATTTTTCTGATTTTATTCCCTGTATCTGTTTCCCTGCTCTAGAGTGGAATTGTGTTTCTGGGACAATTTCACCTCCTTTACTAATTTTGTGAGATGCTCCAGCAGTTTTGGAATATCATATACAAAGTGGTGTAGTCCTGGAGGCTTAGGCCGGCATTGTGTACTGGACATTTCATTGAGGTATTATCCCAGAGACGGAGTAGCCTTTCTCGTGAAAACTTGACTTCCAGAGGGTGTTTAGAACAGAAAGTCAGGTCCTGAAGAGAGCATCACATGACATTGTTTAGCCTATACTGGCACGCAGTGGTAGTAATGCCGTATGTCCCGGTGCCCTCAAACACTACCTGGGGTGGAACATTGTCCGGGACTATCACTTCTGTAGTGCAATTGATGGGTTGCTCACTTTCTGATTCAAACCCACAGACTTGTCGATGGAATTCATTAAGATGACTTGGAGTATCGTGTTCAATTCTGGTCGCCACACTACCAGAAGAATGTGGCGGCTTTAGAGAGGGTGCAGAAGAGATTTACCAGGATGTTGCCTGGCATGGAGGGCAGTAGCTATGAGGAGAGGTTGAATAAACTTGGTTTGTTCTCACTGGAACAAAGGAGGTTGAGGAGCGACCTGATAGAGGTCTACAATAGTATGAGGGGCATAGACAGAGTGCATAATCAGAGACTTTTTCCCAGGGTAGAGGGGTCAATTACTAGGGGGCATAGGTTTAAGGTGCAAGGGGCAAGGTTTAGAGGAGATGTACGAGGCAAGTCTTTTACACAGAGGGTAGTGGGTGCCTGGAACTCGCTGCCGGAGGAGGTGGTGGAAGCAGGGACGATAGTGACATTTAAGGGGCATCTTGACAAATACATGAATAGGATGGGAATAGAGGGATACAGACCCCGGAAGTGTAGAAGATTTTAGTTTAGACAGGCAGCATGGTCGGCACAGGCCTGTTCCTGTGCTGTACGTTTCTTTGTTCTTTGTTCTATTACCACGCTCAGCCACAGGGTGCATCCCATCTTGTCCTCAGATTAGATCTGCTTCTGAAGAAAAAAAAAGAAAAAAGAAATGTTCTGTGAGGGGTCCGCCCTCCATGGATCAACTTTTGGTTACATGAAAGTTTAATTTCAAAAAAGGAAATTATGCTTGCAGGGCTCTCCCTCCACAGCTTAGCCTTCAGTCATGTACACAATTTAAACAAAGAAAGAGCACTGCTATATGAGGGTTCTTCCCCTTCAGATAGATATTGCAGTTTCAGGGGAAATTTTTAAAAGTACTTATCCACACAGAATCTTTATCACACACACTTTCTCTCACAATATTACAACTTTGAAAACACACTAAACAACCAAGCTTATGAAAACCTCATACAACAACAGACCACAAGGAGTTAAACAACTTTTAGGTGACACAGACAATGGTTTGCAGACGCACAGTGAAATCAAAGTGACAAAAGACCCACTCTCTCTCTCCCTTTCTCTCTCTCTCTCTTTCAGCACTCCGCACAAACATACAACACAATTGGATTTAACACTTCCAACATCCACTCACTGACAGACTGGCACACAACAGGACACTATTAAAACAGAGAGAAACTGAATCCACTCACATACACACCAAGTTGCCTTTACTGTTCATTCAGTGTAGGGATATGCATAAACAAGTGTATGTGTAAATATGTATGGCCTCCGACCACTAGGTGTCAGGCAAGTAATAGCACGTGACACTGTAGCCTGGAGGGAGTCTGGAGGAGAAACCATCGTGGTCAGCCATGTTTGAATTAGTTCCAGTTTGACAGCATTAGTTTCCTACCCACAGTTTATTATACTACAAGAAAATTAATTAGTCTTGAACTAGATGTTCTTTATTACGCCGACTCAGTAATTGTCTCTGTACAAGAATATAACACACAGCATTTTAACTATACTGTGGGCAGATCACCTCAGTCTCTTGTACTTTCCCTTAACCATTTTCAATAGCTCCAAAATAGAGTCTCTTGCATCTCAGAGTTGGTGTATGAGGAGGCTTCCAGGGCCCACTGGGTCGGGGTGTCCGACTGTTCCTCCTCACTGCCCTATTGTCATCCCAAATCATGGGGGAGGACTCACCTTCATTAGGCTCATGGTTGTCCCTTGAGCCCTGGTTTGTTTTACTTTCGTTCCCCTGGGATCACACAGCTTGCACTGCCTAATATGGGACCATTTTGTCAGTTTTGGCAAGTGCATCTCCAATGACTTGGTGGGCCTGCATGAAGTCAGCCCCGAGGTCCCCTGTGTCAGCTCTTCCCATTGTATCAGAATGTGTTTCCACTTAGCTGCACAAAGTCCTAACTCCAACAACAAGAGGTGTGATATGGTCCCAGCCTGTACTTTCCCTGTCAAGCCCATTGACTTAGTGGGAGTCTCACTTGACATGCGGGAGGAAGTTAGATTAAGCACATGGATGCTGTGCTGGATGCTCCAGTATTCATTAAATAACAACCCCCTTCCGCAAATATTCTGCACCTTTTCTACAAAGGATCATCCTCACTCGTCATATCTGAGAGGGCACAGATGCTCAGGCTGGGCTCGGCTTAGTCATTGGGAAGGAGTTGGGGGACTGCTCACAGAAATGTCTAGCTTTCCCAGTCCCATGCCTATGACCTGCTGTAATGCAAACACCAGAGTTTTCACTAGGTCGTCTGCCTTCTTCCACTGTACCTCCGCTCCCTCAGTCTCCCACCTGAGCAATTCCCATTCACCCTGTTCTTCTCCACCTCTGCTTCCCATGGCTTCAACACTGAGGAACCCCCTATGCCTGGTTTATCCCTTTCAGAAATCTATAGGCCCTTAGCCAGTGTACCAATCTTCTGCAATTAAAGCATTCTTTGTCTGCGTGACCCCATTTTTGCTTCAATTTCTTTTCCCCCTTTTGCTTCTCTTCATCTCATGCACTTTACCCTTCTGCTTGGACTCTCTCCCCCCCCCTCCTGCACCCCCCCCCCCAATCCCCCACGCTCCTGCACCCCCCCCCCCCCCCAATCCCCCATCCCAGTTTAGGAGCTGCTGATAAACTCTGTTTTAATTTCTCGTCTAGAGAGAAGAAGATTAGCTTTTTCATCTCGTTCTCATCACGATTGTAAATTCCTCCCATCTATTATATACAAGCAAAATGGATAGAGGAACCCCTCCGTGCTTTAGTTTTAGCACATTGGCCAGCATCTTCTGCAACTGAGGGTTGTATATGGGGCTACATATTCACTTTGCAACAATGCTGGACCATCGCCTGCTAAGGTGGGCCAAACCTAGGGTGGCATGTGGCGCAGTGGATAGCACTGGGACTGCGACGCTGAGGACCCGGGTTCGAATTCCATTCCTGGGTCACAGTCCACGTGGGGTTTGCACATTCTCACCTTGTCTGCGGGGATTTCACCCCCACAACCCAAAGATGTGCAGGGTAGGTGGATTGGCCACACTAAATTGCCCCTTTATTGGAAAAAAAATAGTTGGGTACTCTAAATTTAAAAAAAAGGTGGGCCAAACCTTTGCTGTCACTGAGGGCATATTGGTCTCAGTGGGCTGGATGCGAAGGGAGCCGGCCGACTCCTGCTATACTGAGTCCGGTCCTCAGACTCTTTCTCTACTTCCTCCCAGTCTATATTACCTTCCCCTGTTGACATGAGGTTGGTCATGCCCCTGATAATCATAGAATTTACAGTGCAGAAGGAGGACATTCGGCCCTTCGAGTCTGCACTGGCCCTCGGAAAGAACACCCTACTTAACCTCACACCTCCATCCTATCCCCATAACCCAGTCACCCCATCTAGCCTTTTTTTTTGGATACTAAGGGCAAATGTAACCTGTTGGCAAATATGGCCAGTGCCTCACAAGGGCAATAAGGGCTATCCCTCTCTAGATTCCTGGCTCTCTGCTCCCGTTGAGTCTGGCACTCCCTTTTAATCACTGTAATCCTTAACATTTACTCTGACTGTCTGTTCTTAACTTTAGGAATTTATAATGGGAAAACTTACACAAGTCACAGGCTTTTAGGCTCAACCACCAAAGTTTTATTCACAAAAAAACACACTCTTGATTCCGAAATTAAACTAGAGTGGTTATTGGGTTAGAGCGATAGGGTTGAAGTGAGGGCTTAAGTGGGTCGGTGCAGACTCGATGGACTGAATGGCCTCCTTCTGCACTGTATGTTCAATGTTCTATGTTCTAGAGTGATGACACCGCACAACACGTAAAACAATAACTTATTAATAAGTCTCCACAAAAAAAAACACAGGCTAAACCTCATGTTTTTGCCGAAACCTTAACTCAAACCCCCTCAGGATTTCCTTGCTATCTTTAAACAATTTTTAAACCTCCTTGCCCCAATATCCCTCAGATTTGGTTGATACTCCCACATGGTCTGTGCTACCATTTTTTCAAAGCGGGTTCCAGCTTTAGGTATCTGGGGGTGCAAGTGGCATGGGATTGGGCCCAACTTGGTAAAATGAATTAGACTAGTTTGGTAGGTAGAGTCAAGACCAATTTGCAAAGGTGGAATAACCTTCCCCTGCCCGTGGCAGACAGGATCCAGTCGCTCAAGATGAACATTTTGCCACAATGTTTGTTTTTGTTCCAATGATTGCCACTTTTCCTTCCTAAATCTTTTTTTGGGAGCATCAAGGCTTTATATGGGTGGGCAGGACTGCGATGGTTCGAAGAGCAGTCTTTCAAAGGGACAGGCAGTCAGGGGATTAACCTGATATTTCATTACTGGGCAGCTAATGCGGAGAAGGGCAGGATTCTCCGTCCCACCAGACCTGGTTTCTGGTGTGGGGTGCCCCCGCCGGCAGTGGGATCTTCCATCTCGGCAGCCGGTCAATGGGGTTTCCCATTGTGGCCACCCCCACACCGGCGGGAAATCCGTGGGCACAGGTGTGCTGCTGGTGAAGCGGAGGATCCCGTCAATGGAGAATCCCCACCCCCAGAATGTTGGGTTGATGAAGTAACCCAGAAGCCACGAGGGTGTAAATAGAATCAAGGTCATGTAGAGGGTCAGGAATGTGGGCATTAGCGACGGCCTTGCTCCAGTTCTCACTGACTAAGTATTTGTCGAGTCTGGTGGCTATATCCAGCTTCGAAGAATTAGAGAAACTTTCCACAACATTTTTAATTGAGGTCAGTGTTGAAGCTGGCACCCAACTGTGCCAAACATCTGTTTGAGCCTGCGAGATTAGATGCCACGTTTGGGGGTGAGAAGGGAAGTGGCTGGAGAGGGTGGGTGATTTATTCCTGGAGAGGTGGTTTGCCAGTCCAGGGGAATTGACGGATAAGTTTGGGCTCTCGGCATCAGAGTCATTCAGATATCTTAAAGTTTGCAACGACTTTCCCGACATTTCCCATGGCACTGCCAACATCAGTGATGGAGAGGGTTCTTTCGCTCGCAGTTTCATGAGAATGTCGCTTTAAGAAATGTTTGGCTGCTCATGTTACTGCAGTGATGTCAGTGTTGGTGGAGCTGAGCTCTGGTTCTGCTTTTTAGTTTCATTTTGAGAAAAAGCTTTGGTCTGTCTGGGTTTTTCAGTCTGTTGCAGCTGAAGTCAGAAAAAGCAGCTGTACTGTTGAGCTCTCTGCCATGAAGGACTATCTCTTAATCATTTGGTGAATTCAGAATTATAAATATTTTCAGTAATGAATGTAAACTCTGACGTGCTTCTGTTTAAAGGTTTGTTGAGTCTTTTGGGTGTAAAAGGACAGCATACAGGTTACTTAGTATTGTATTCTTTGGGGGTGTATTTGATTTACTGGTTGCTAAGATGTTCACTGTTTGTTTTAAAAAGGTTAACTTGAGTTCATAGAATAAATATTGTTTTGTTTTTAAAAATACTGGTCCATTTCTGCTGTACCACCCTGTAGAGTGAGCTGTGAGCTCCCCATACCACAATCTATTAAAAGACGTGGGTCAGGTGAACTCCATGATACACTTTGGGGTTCTCTAAACCCTGACCCATAACAATTGGGAGCTCGAGGGCGATAAAAGTCTATCTATTGGATTGGCTTAGTGAACTTAAAGACAGTGAGGGGTGAGCATATTGCGGTTCCTTTTCAGGTGTGGTATTTTAGTTTAAGTGGGGAGTGTGTTGTGGACAATGGCTCTTTCAGAGGCTCAGAAGTTTTTGGGGGTGGAGACAGTCACACGCAGTACCTTATGGACAGAGACTAAAAGCAGACTGTTAGATTTGGCAAAAACATTGCAGTTAACATTACCTGACAAAATGCGAAAAGATGAGGTCATTATTGCTGTGGCTAAGCATTTAAAGTTGCCTGAGATACAGTTTGACTCATTGGAAATGGCAAAAATTCAATTACAAATTAAACAAATGGAACATTAGAAAAAGTTAAAGCAGCTTGAATATGAAAGAGAGGAAAAAGAAAAAGGAAGAGAGAGAGAGGACAAAGAAAAGGAGAGAGAAGAAAGGAGGAAAGAAAGAATAGCCCGAGCAGAACAAAAAGAAAAAGGAAGGGAGATACAGATCAGGGAAAAAAGATAAAGAGAGAGAGTTTGAACTTCAAAAATGGCCATGACACATGACAGTCAGTTAAAATAGGCAGACGTAAAGGGAAACGTACAGTTGGATGATAGTGATGAGGATAGTGAGAAAGAGCGTCATAGTCGAAGGCTTGGTGGGGATCTATTTAAATATGTCCAAGGTTTGACAAGAAGGAGGTAGAAGCCTTTTTCATTTCATTTGAGAAGGTAGCTAAACAAGTGAAATGGCCACAGGACATATGGGTATTACTGATTCAAACAAAGCTGGTAGATAGGGCTAATGAAGTGTTTGCATCACTACCGGATTAGGTACCTGGGACATATGAGGAGGTGAAAAAAAGCCATTTTAGGTGCAGATGAACTAGTGCCTGAAGCTTACAGACAAAGGTTTAGAAATTTAAGGAAAGAGTTTGGTCAAACATCCACGGAGTTTGAAAGGCTCAGAGTAATTTTGATAGGTGGATAAGGGCTTTGAAAATAGACCAAATGTATGAAGCTCTCAGAGAAATTATACTTTTGGAGGAGTTTAAAAATTCAATTCCTGATGTAGTGAGAACTCATGTGGAAGAGCAGAGGGTTAAAACTGCGAGATTAGTAGCCAAAATGGCAGGTGATTATGAATTAGTTCATAAATCAAGACATCAGTTTCAACCTGTGAGGGATAGAAACTGGGGACATGAGAAATATTCAAGTGGTAAAGGTAAAGGTGATCTGATGGGAGATAATAAAGAGAGTGCACCTCAGATTTTTTTTAAAATCCAGGAAGGTGGAAAAGAAATGAAAAGTTTCAAATGTTTTCACTGTAATAAACTAGGCCATGTAAAGTCACAGTGTTGGTGGTTGAAGAAAAGCACTGGGAAGGCTGATGTGGTAAAACAGGATAAGACAGTGGGGTTTGTTAGAGTGGTAAAGGAAAGATCAAGGGAAGCGAAGGAGGTGCAAACGATTGTACAGCCTGTTCAAGAGGTGATTGATAAGAAGGTGCCAGATCTCTTTCAAGAATTTACTTGTGTGGGTAAAGTTTACTCAGGTGTATCAGGAGGAGCTGGTAAAGAAGTCACAATTTTAAGCGAAACGGGAGCTAGTCAATCTTTGATGGTAAGAGATGAGGAGTTATGTAGTTTGGGAAGAATGTTGCCAGAAAAGGTGGTGATATGTGGAATTCAGGGTGAGAGGAGTAGCGTTCAATTATATAAGGTAAGGTTGGAAAGTCCAGTGAAGAGTGGTGAAGTGGTAGTAGGAGTAATAGAGAAACTATCTTGTCCAGGAACACAGTTTAACTTGGGTAATGATACAGCTGGATTGCAGGTGGGAGTGATGCCTACTGTGGTTGATAAGCCAGTGGAAAATCAGACAACAGAAGTGTTGAAAGACAAATATCCTAGGATTTTTCCGGATTGTGTAGTAACAAGGTTGCCAAGTCACAGGTTAAGACAAGAGGAGAAATCAAAGAGTGAAGATGAAGTTGAAGTGCAATTATCAGAAACGATTTTTGATCAGATGGTTGAAAAAGAACAAGAACAGGTGGAGGATGAGGCGGATATTTTTTTGTTCAGGAAAATTGGCAGAGTTACAACAGAAAGATGTAGAAATAAAACGGATGTCTCAATGTTGCTATCTTTATTTGGTTCTAATATGGCGGTCAGTATGGTCGCCTTCCTTCATCCTAATTACGTTTGCTTTAGAGTCGCCAGGTATCTTTCAATACCGCCACAAGGTTCAAACCCGGATACTGATCAAAGAGCCGAAACACCAGTTAGTTAGTTCAAAGTCAATACTATTTATTTACACACACAGTAATATCTACTCATGCACAAAATGCTACAAACTAAACTATCTCTACTGCTAACGCCTATACTTAGCTTCGGGCACCCACTCAGTCAGAGCAACAATGGCCGATGTTTAGATCTGAGGCTGCTGGGGGCGAAGTGATACAAGGGAACAGCAAAGGTCGCCTGTCTGGTAGCGAGCGTTGACCTTGGACTTACTTGCTTCTGGTGTAGCTGGTGGAAGGGCCTCTCCGCTGTGAGAGCCAATTCCAAGAGAGCGATTCTCTCCTGGGGCCTTCTTCTTATACCTGAAATGGCTTCGCGTGTTTTTGGGCGGGCCTTGAACTTGGCCCCAGTCAATTGGACCGTATCTTGATCACTCATATTGATCTTGACCAATAAAGGGTTGGGTGCCCTGATGACTGGACGTGTCCCAGGTGGCCGTTGGCCTGGCTTTGTTTGTGCTTTCGGTTTGGGGAACTGGCGCCGGGAGGTCTGGAGCCAGATCGGTTCCTTGAGTATCTCTCATTTGTTCCTGGAGATGGGCCATCAATATGCTAATAGACCTACAGTTTCAGTCTCGTCTGGGAGCTGCGGCCCCAATACACGTAGATGCTCTGTGCCTGCTTGTTTTCTTAGCATTGTCTATAGTTCCCTGCAATCTTTGCAAATATCCATTTTGTATTCTGGAAGTGGCCATTCCAGGTGGCAACACGCCCTCCTTGTGATCCTCAATGCGAAGCGTGAATTATCAAATTACCGCGTCTTCTTCGTTCTCTTCCCAAGTCGGGCACCCATAAGCACTGACAGGCTCTACACTGCTCTGTCCTATGAATTGAAACTTTTACCTAAATTATTTTATGTTCATACATCATTATAAAATTCTACCGGGCGCTATGACATTCAGGCATGCATTACAAAATAAAAAACCTGGAACCTCTAACTGTCCTTAACTAAACTATCCTCAATCAAACAAAATAATTTACAACATTTTAAACTGTACAATAGCAGCAACACAGGTCTCTCTGGCTTGGCAGTCAAGCACAAAGTTTTACATTTCTTTATTTGAGCGAAACAAACACACAAAAAAATGGATGTACTTTAATTCACTTAAAGGGGTTGGGGGGTTTGTTGAAGTCCGAAAATAGGGGATCTGAAGATGTATACCAGGGTACGGGAGGCTTTCCTCTGCCATTTCCTGAGTCTACGGGTTTGAACGACACTGCAGAGTATTGCAATTACTAATAGTGATTGCACAGAGTAGGGCAGGGAATACCAAGTTATGAACTTGTCACACCAGGTCGGTGTATCGGTAACTATCTCGGGGTACAGTGCATGGCAAAGGTGGGAAACATTCATGGCCTGTGTGGTAGGAGTCAGGGGGGTAGCGTCGGTGCGCAACTGGAGGGATCCCGCTAAGATCCAACTGTAGAGCATGATGGTTGTCTTCATCTTTTCTCCTTTCTTTCTTCCTATTGAGGCTTCTGTGGTTCCGGAGTTCTATGGACACAAGCATAATTTCTGTTATTATCTTGTTTAAGATCTCGTATGTCTGTCTGTCCTTTTATTGCCAATTATCCATTATAATTGGTCACCATCTGTGATTCCCTCATTTTTAAAATTTATTTTTTAAACCAAATATTTGGGACAAGACATCCAAGAAAAATACTGACGAAATACTGAAAAATACAACGCGTACTGTCTCACAGCCTGTGCGATCTACCATCCCAGTGTTTGAGGATGTAAATAGCATCTGGAAGCAACCTAAGGGTTGCTGTAAACAAACAGGAGAGTTTTGAACTAAAAGTGCCAAATGGGGTGCGTATGGGCCGCGGCGGGTAAGAATGGCTGGAATCCCCGGGTAGGACGGTGACCAGTGGCGTATGTGCTCTACCCGAGCGTAGCTGACCACATGGGGGTCCTCAGGCAGGGCGGGGACCAGTGCCGTTTCTCCACTGCCTACGTGACAAGAACTGTAAGAATTTGTGGTCGTCGTGGGGGTTGCATTTGTTGCTAACTTCTACCTTCAAAGCAGAAGAGCAGTTATGATCACTTGTCTGTGGACAAACTAGTTCCTCTAACAGCCATTTGGCATCAGAAGGGTAGTTCTGACTGCATCAAGATGTGGCATGGGGCCATGAAAAACTTTAAATGAACAAACAACATTTAACATTCACAATAACAAACAAACATACAAAACAAACATGGTGCAGATTCCATCAGAAAGGACACCGTAAATCTCCATCGGTTCCTTTTTACCATCATCTGGACACCTCATTGCTCTAAAGCGAACAGAGTTGCAAAGGGATTCATTTGGTGGGAGTCAGACTCTATGTCATCATCTTCTCCCGGCTGCCATACTCTTGACTGGAGTAGGTGCGCTAAAGCTGCTTGGGGCGAATTGGGGTCCATCTCATCATTCTGGATGAGCCTGAACGAATTGTCTCGGTGCCTGAATTTTGTATCAAGTTTGGAGCTGCTAGGGGTTAATCCATAATCGTCGGGCAGTGGGTCTGGGTCAGGGGCTTTAATATACGTTATCTTGAAGGGGTTGCTGGAATCATGTTCGGAGTCGCTGGGAGTGGGGCCTGGTGCAAGGGTGTAATCGTAGCGCGGTGTGCTGGGGTTGTCGCTATTGCTATCGTTGTCACTGTCGCTGCTGGTTGAAGGAAGGGAGAGGCGGAGTTGTGCCTCTGGGGGTGGAGTCGAAGTCGTGTCTGAAGATGGGCTGGACAGGTTGGGGGAGGGTAGGAATACGTCGTTCGTGGGTGGGGCTTGCACGTCTGCTGCTGCAAGTGAGATGTGGTGTGAATGGTTGTTCTGGGAGCTACAAGCCTTAAGCTGGTTTATGTGGAACCATGCAGACTTGCCATTCAGATAGGTGATCTTATACACAGAGGGGCTGACTTTATCAGAGATGGAGTATGGTCCGGAAAATTTGGGAGAAAGGAATGAACTGGGATTGTAAAGCGATAGCATAACTTGCTGCCCTACTACAAACTCGGTGACGTGTACTGTTTTATCGAAGCAAACTTTGCTTTGCTTCTTGCGGGTTCCAAGCCTGACGGCTGCTGCAAGCTGGGCGGCCTTCACATTTTCCATAACCTGTTGTACTGCTTCCTCATGCATGAGGGCGGTGACTGCGGGGCTGGCCAAATCCAGTCCTAATAAGTATTCTGTCCCTTTCATGGGGCGTCCGGTCATGAGGGTGTGGGGGGTTTATCCTGTAGACGTGGATACTGTGTTTCGAATGAACATTAATGCAAATGGGAGAACTGTGTCCCAGGTGCTGTTGTGTTGTTGCACCATTTTTCTGAGGGTTGTTTTTAAAGTTCTGTTCATTCTTTCCACTATGCCGCTTGATTGGGGATGGTATGCAATATGGAACTTTTGTTTTATGCCGAAAATTGTAAGGACGTTTTTCATCACTCGTCCTGTAAAATGGGAGCCTTAATCGGACGCTGTGCTGCGTGGGAGGCCCCATCTTGTAAAGATGTGCAGTGTTAGTATTTTTGCTGTGGTTTTGGCAGTGTTTGTTCTGGATGGAAATGCTTCCTCCCATTTTGTGAAGGTGTAGATGACCACCAACACATACTTAAAACCATTTCTGCAGGGGGGTAGGGGTCCTATGTAATCGATAAAGTTCCTCCAGGGGCCATTAACGGGGTGGGTGTGGCTTAGCTGAGCTTTTCTTGCATATCTGTCCGGATTGTTCTGGGCACAGATGAAACAATTTTCGATGTAATATGTGACATTGGATTTTAAATCAGGCCATCAGCAGAGAGGTCTGAGGTGGGCGAGGGTGGGTTCAACGCCCTGGTATCCATGGTTGTCATGGAAATGACAAATAATTTGATTCCTGTCCTGGCTGGGGACTACATAAATGCCGTCTTTTAAAATCACACCGTCATGTGTGATCGTCGTGTGTTTATACTTATCATAAGGGGCTGGGAAGTTGCCTTTTAAAACTTCCCTGGGCTGTGTGTCTTCCTTTTGAGCCTGTGCTAAATCCTGAATGTTGGTCTGTGAGACCTGAACCGCGTGTACTGGGGCACTTTCGGGAGGGTTCCAAAAGTGACCATGTCTGGAACCTGCCTTCGCTAGGGCGTCTGTTTTAATGTTACCAGGGGAGGAAGAACGATGATGACTACGAACTTTGATGATTCCATATTTCCTATCTTTGACCGTTTTCAGAATATGTTGGAGTAATGGGGCTGAGGTTAGGGGCTTTCCATCTGCTGAAACGAATCCTCTAGTTTCCCACAGGGGTAGGAATTCGATTAAACTGTTGCAGACAGATAGACTGTCAGAATATATGTCGGCTGGAGTCAGAAACGAGTCGGGGTGATCTACAATATAAGCTATGGCTGCCAGTTCTGCTGCCTGCGAGCCTAAATGTCCTGGCAATTTTAATTAAATCTCTTCTAGTGCGCGTCCTCTACATAAATACCGCAACCGGTAATTCTTTTCCCATTTAAAACTGTGGAGGAGCCATCCACATAGATTCTAAGGGGTACGCATGTGTCTGTGGGCTGGGGTCTCTGGGGTGTAGTACCTGGTTTCGGGGGAGCTGACTTCGGTACAAAGGGTCCTGTATTATGCTTAGTGGAGATGATTTCACACGCATGTGGGTTGCCTGCATATTGTAAATTATCAGCTAGGAAAGTGTGGGTCTTGGTTCTCTTAACTGTGATGTCCCGTCCCTGTAAAAGAAGGGTCCAACGGGCTGCATGGATCTGGCTGACTGTGCCATCCTTAAGTCTGCCATCAAGTAGGAGCTGTGTTGAGGTGTGTTCAGTGAGAATGGTGTGGGGTTGAGTCCTGTACTGTAGGCGAAGTATTGTACTGCCCAGAAAACTGCGAGCAGATGCCGTTAGCAGGCAGAAAATCCTTGCTCGACTGGACCTAATACTCGTGAGGCGCATCCCACGGGGCCTAATCAGTCATGTCGTTCTTGGAGGAGCACGGCCGAAAGGGTTCGGTCGGTAGTTGCAACCTCAATTGCGTACGGGGAAAGTGGATCTGGGACCTGTAATGCGGGGGCTGTGCTGAGGGCTCTTTTTAAAGCATCCACGGCAAAGTGCCTGCTTCTTGAGAAGTTCGGATAGGGGCGCTGCTTTTGTGGTAAAACCGTCGATATGGTTTCTGCAGAATTGACCGGAGGGCTGTGACGTTATGGGGCAGGGGTAATTTGACGATCGAGTCAGTTTGTTTCTGCTCAATCTCGCGTTTGCCATGTGTGATTACTGTACCTGCGTAAATCACTTTTTCCTGTAAAATCTGGGATTTCTTGGGGTTTACTTTACAGCCAAATTGTTTTAGGAGTCCTAAAATTCGTCGAGAAGCGAAAATTGCTCTTCCTTTGTGTCCGTCTGTAAAAGCAGATCATCTACATATTGGACCAGACAATCGGGTCGGCAAAATTTTGCTCATCCATTTGCCAGCTGTCAGTGGAAAATGGAGTGGGAATTGTGGAAGTCTTGTGGAAGGCACATCCACATATATTGCTGTCCCTGGAATGTGAATGCAAATTTGTATTGGCACGCTTTATCCAATGGAATGGACCAAAAGCCATTGCTAATGTCCAGATTTCCAGAGGCCATTCCAGTACGTAAAGGATTGTGGAGGAGTTACTTAAATTCTTTACTAGATATGGACTACCCACAGAAATTCAATCGGACCAAGGAACAAAGTTATGGATAGCTTAGGAATAAAACAATTTAAATCAATTGCGTACCATCCAGAATTGCAGGGAGCATTAGAAAGGTGGCATCAGACATTAAAGACAATGTTGAGGGCATCTTGTCAAGATTATCCAGAGGATTGGGATAAAGGAATCCCATTCGTATTGTTTGCAAATAGGGATGCACCTAATGAGTCTACCAAATTTAGTCCTTTTGAACTAATTTTTGGTCATGAGGTAAGAGGACCACTTAAATTGATTAAGGAAAAATTGGTGGGTGAGAAATCGGAAATTACACTATTGGATTACGTGTCAAATTTTAGGGAACGATTAAATAGAGCAGGTGAATTGGCTAGACAACATTTGAAAGTTGCACAAAATGTGATGAAATGGGTAGCGGACAAGAAATCCAAAGTTTGTAGTTTTGCCAGTGGGGATAAAGTTTTAGTGTTATTACCAGTGGTAGGGGAGCCTTTAAAAGCTAGGTTTGTGGACTGTATCAGATTGAAACAAAATTAAGTGAGGTGAATTATGTGGTAAAAACACCAGATAGAAGGAAGACTCACCGAGTGTATTGTGTGAATATGCTTAAAAGGTACTTTGAAAGGGAAGGAGAGAAAAAGGAGGTTTTAATGATTCTAACTCAAAGTGACGAACCAAATCCAGATGACTGTGAATTTGACATACCTCAAATTAAATTGGAAAATGAGGATGTTCTTAAAAATTGGGATGAATTGTTAAGTTACCTTCCAGAGGAGAAACAAACTGACCTGAAAGAGTTATTGATATCACATGGGCAAGTTTGTCGAGATAAATTGGGATGTACTAAAATGGCTATACATGCTGTAGATATGGGAAATGCTGTTCCTATCAAACAACATCCATATAGACTTAATCCTTTAAAATTGGCACAGGTTAACAGAGAGATTGAGAGTATGCTGAAGAAAGGCAGAAGTGAAGTGGGTTGCAGCTAATGGAGCTCACCCTTAGTGATGGTACCTAAACCAGATGGTACCCAACGGTTGTGTGTGGACTATAGAAAGGTGAATGTAGTTACAAGAACGGACTCTTATCCTATCCCACCATTGAAGGATTGCATGGAGAAAGTGGGACAATCTGTTTTTATTTCCAACTTCCAGACATGGAAAGAACATTTAAAACATCGTATGGAGTTCTTCGATCGACTTCAGGAGGCGGGTTTGGTGATGAACATAGCCGAAAGTGAATTTGGAGAAGTCCGAATCACTTTCCTTGCGGAGTTTCCGATACCCTCAAGATGAATGGAAATAATGCGATCTCCTAGCATGAATGAATTTGATCGAACATTTGTGCAAAAGTTTTGTGGCGCGATTACTCCACTGATGGAATTGCTGAAGAAACGTAAAAAATTCAATGGACAGCGGACTTTCAACAGGCATTTGACTGCCTGAGAGCTGTGATCACCAATGCTCCTGTATTAGAGAATTGCAAGGGACTCTGTGGTCAGATTGAACTAAATTATCTGATTCTGAAGAGAAATGCCGGGAGTTGAGGAATGGATGGATTGTGCAGAGACCTTGTTCAAAGAGACTGTCAATCGAGAAGGATTTCGGTTGGAGGAAGAAGAGCAAAGAAAAATGGACTATATTATTATACCTGTTTGCATGTGTTGTTGTTTTTTAAAAATGAAAAGGTATATTTACTGTGTACATTTCTTAGTGGATGGTGCAAAAGTGAAAAATGAAACCATCTTGAAGTTAATGGGGGTTTTTTTTCTTGGGGGGAGGTGTCATGCAAGAGTGCCTTTAAGAAATGGATGTGTAAGCAATGTACCTTTAAGAAAACAGTGATGTCATAGAGTGGGTGGAGCTCAGCTCAGTTCAGCCATTTTGCAGGTTTTTAGTTTCAGTTTAAATGCATTGTTTCTGTGTATGTGTGTTTCCAGAGAGCTGCAAGTTTTGCAGTTTGGTTTTGCAGTTTAAAAACTGCCTGGCTGGTTTTGCTGAGAGCAGTTTAAAAGTGCCTGGTTGTTTTGCTGGAGCTGAAGGCAACCAAGCTCATATGTCTCTGCCATTCTACAGAAAATATATATATCCTTTAACCTGATGTGATACTGTTTAAAGGTGTTAAGTCTCTTGGAAGTTTGAGGGAATAGTTTAAGGAGTTATTTACTGTTGCAATATTTTCTGAGTTATCTTTGAAGTAAGGGGTGTTAAGAGATCCAATGTTTATTGAAGATGTTAAGTTGAGTTCATGGAATAAACAGTGTTTGTGTTTAAAAACCCACGTGTCCATAATTGTAATCCCACACCTAGGGAAAGCCGCGTGCTCGGAAAAGTAACCAATCCATTAAAGGGAGAGGTTGGTTGAACTCCATGATACATTTTGGGGTTCTGAAAACGCCTCGCCCATAACACATGGGCAAGTTTGTGGAGATAAATTGGGAAGTACTAAAATGGCTATACATGATGTAGATGTGGGAAATGCTGTTACAATCAAACAACACCCATATAGACTTAATCCTTTAAAATTGGCACAGGTTAACAAAGAGATTGAGAGTATGCCGAAAAATGGCATAATTGAAGTGGGTTGCAGCCAATGGAGCTCACCCATAGTGATTGTACCTAAACCAGATGGTACCCAACGGTTGTGTGTGGACTATAGAAAGGGTATGCAGTTACAAGAACGGACTCTTATCCTATCCCATGTTTGGAGGATTGCATTGAGAAAGTGGGACAGTCCGCTTTTATTTCCAAATTGAATTTACTTAAAGGTTACTGGCAGGTATCTTTATCCGAAAGGGCGAAGGAGGTTTCAGCTTTTGTGACTCCAGATGGTATATACCAATTCAAAGTTATGCCATTTGGCATGAAAAACGCCCCAGCCACATTTCAACGGTTAACTAACACAGTCGGTTCAGGATTATCCAATTGTGCGGTATACATCGACGATCTGGTAATTTTCAGCCAGACATGGAAAGAACATTTAAAACATCTGATGGAGTTATTCGATCGAGTTCAGGAGGCGGGGTGATAGACCTAGCCAAAAGTGAATTTGGAAAAGCCCCAAGTCACTTGCCTTGAGGAGTTTTCGATACCCTTAAAACAAAGGGAAATAATGCGATTTCTTGGCATGAGTGGATTTGATCGAACATTTGTGCGTGATTGCTCCACTGATGGACTTGCTGAAGAAACGTCAAAAATTTCAGTGGACAGTGGACTTTCAACAGGCATTTGACTGCCTGAAAGCTGTGATAACCAATGCTCATGTATTGGAGAATTACAAGGGACTCTGTGATCAGATTGAACTAAAGTATCTGACTTTAAAGACAAATGCCGAGGTGTAGAGTAATGGACAGATCGTGCAGAGACCTTCTTGTTCAAAGAGACTGTCAATCCAGAAGGAGTTGCAGTTGGAGGAAGAAGAACGGGAAAAAAATGGACTATATTAGTCTACCTGTTTGCGTGTGTTGTTTTTTGCAACAATAAAGTATTTTTACTGTGTGCATTTCTTAAAGAATGGTGAAAAGATGAAAAATTAAACCATCTTGAAGTTGATGGGTTTTTTTTTCTTGGGGGGAGGTGTCATGAGAATGTCGCTTTAAGAAATGTTTGGCTGCTCATGTTACTGCAGTGATGTCACAGTGTGGGTGGAGCTGAGCTCTGTTTCTGCTTTTTAGTTTCACTTTGAGAAAAAGCTTGGGTGTGTCTGGGTTTTTCAGTGTGTTGCAGCTGAAATCAGAAAAAGCAGCTGTACTGTTGAGCTCTCTGCCATGAAGGACTATCTCTTAATCATTTGCTGAATTCAGAATTATAAATGTTTTCAGTATTGAATGTAAACCCTGATGTGCTTCTGTTTAAAGGTTTGTTAAGTCTTTTGGGTGTAAAAAGACAGCATACGGGTTACTTAGTGTTGTATTCTTTGGGGGGCGAATTTGATTTACCGGTTGCTAAGATATTCACTGTTTGTTTTAAAAAGGTTAACTTGGGTTCATAGCATAAACATTGTTTTGTTTTTAAAAATACTGGACCATTTCTGCTGTACCATTGCTGTAGAGTGAGCCGTGTGCTCCCCATACCACAATCTATTAAAAGTTGTGGGTCAGGTGAATTCCATGATACACTTTGGGATTCTCTAAACCCTGACCCATAACAGTAGGGTCAGAGGAGGGAAGCACTTCTGATATTCATGGTTGGATTATATCAGAGGATTCGGTGTCAGTGGAGGATGTTAAGTAGAAGGAGTTGGGGGCCCATATTAGATGATGAGGTGTGTAGTGAAGCCCTTCATTGAGTAAAAGCCACATCCTCATGGTCCAGGTTCAGTTTAATCCAACTTAAAGTTGTTTTTAGGTGCACCTGACCAAGTCCAGAATGAGTTGTTTCTTTGCAGGGTGGAGCACTGGTGCGAGCGCTGTTCAGAATGCCCGGCTAACCACATGTCTGGTCTTGTCCCAAGCTCGTGAGATTTTGGGTCTCCTTCTTAGCACCATATCGACAATTCTGAAGATAGAGTTGGAACCCTGATCTTTTGTGGCAATATTTGGTGTGTTAGACTCGCTGGAGCTGCTGTCGGGCACAGGGGCCGATGACCTGGCCTTCGCTCTGCTGATTGCCCGGAGGTGAGTACTGCTGGAGTGAACGTCTCCATCGCCACCTAGCGCCTGGGTGTAGCTGGGAGACTTGATGGAATTCCTATACCTCGTGAAAGTCAAGTATTCCGTGAGGGGGGCAATCGAGGGGTTCTATCCGAGTTGGCAGCCGCTTATTGTTTATTCCAAGAAATGGTCACCGTTAGTTGTTCTGGGGGGGGGGGGGGGGCGCAGAAGGGAATGTGGGAGGGGTTAGGTTGTGTGAGGGTTTGTTTTAAGTATGTATGTGTGTTTCTCCTTTCTTGTTAATTTGTATTGAAAAATTTGAATAAAAACATTTTTTTAAAGGCTATAGCACAGCCGACCAGTATACCCACATGCTCAGGGCGTGTGATCAAACCAAACACAAAGTTCCAGAGCTATGTCACCACCTAGTCTATAACTAGCCTTGAAATCTCACCTTTGCACAACAAGAAAAAAAGGGGGAAGGACACACGATGCACCAGCTGCAACAGATTAATCTGTGTAAATATATAAATAGTTATGTATTGTTAGCCTATTCTATCTGTGTGGTATATAAGGGTTTGTACACAATTACTGTTTGCGCACACTTCTGCATCTCAATGTTTGTCCCAACTGAAATAGGGAAGATGTAGACCGAGTTTGTTCTTTTATGGGGTGTGGGTGTCACCAGGCCAGCATTTATTGCCCATCCCTAATTGCCCTTGAGGGGGTAGTTAAGAGTCACCCGCATTGCTGTGGGTCTGGAGTCACATGTAAACCAGACCAGGTAAGGATGGCAGATTTCCTTCCCTAAAGGACATTAATATAATAATAATCTTTATTGTCACAAGTAGGCTTACATTAACGCTGCAGTGAAGTTACTGTGAAAAGCCCCTGGTCGCCACATTCTGGCGCCTCTTCGGGTACACTGAATTACCTAACAGCACATCTTCGGGACTTGTGGGAGGAAACCGGAGCACCAGGAGGAAACCCACGCAGACATGGGGCGAACGTGCAGACTCCGCACAGACAGTGACCCAAGCTGGGAATGGAACCTGGGACGCTGGCGCTGTGAAGCCATAGTGCTAACCACTATGCTATCGTGCAGTAAATCAGGTGGGTTTTTACAACAATTGTTTCATGGTCATAATTAGATTTTTAATTCCAAATTTTTATTGAATTCAAATTTCACTATATGCCATGGTGGGATTTGAACCTGGGTCCCCAGAGCATTATCCTGGGTTGTGTATATCATTAGTCCAGTAACAATACCACAAGGCCATTGCCTCCCATCTCACGTGATGTTGTGGCTACAAAAAGGGGCACGTGCCAGGAGCACGGGAGTTCTCCCAGAGCGTGGACAGAGCACAAGCATGGAATAGATGCTCAGCTAGTGGATAGTAATAGAGTCATAGAGGTCTACAGCACAGAAAAGGCCGTTCAGCCCATCGTGTCTGTGCCGATCAGAAACATGACTGTTTGATACAAGTCCTTGTTGTTAGTGCTTGGCTATCTAGCACTTCTACAAAGCCATCTGGCGGTCGAGGGAACATTCTGTGGAGCAAGGTTTTGGGAGGGGGAGGAACACAGATTACTGTTTTTACTGTATGGAGTGATCCTATATAAATTTAAATCAAAGGTGGTCTACCGTAAGCCCAGGAACAACGGCTGGAGGTCGGCATTTTCAGAGGCCGAATTGGAGTGCAGCTGCTGTATGAGGAAGGGAAGCACACATCAGGAGCAGTGAGAGCAACACCAAGATTTTAAGTAAGCCTCTAATTATTTCTGGATGTCTGCTGATTTTGTGTCAAACACTGAATCAAATTTACACAAAGTGATTTCAAGTGTCAGAAGGCACAGTATGAGTAGGTTATAAATTTACCAGCAACTGCGCCTCCCAAATATTTTCATTGACCTGCCAAACATTTATGCTGCTCTGATTCAATGGTTTATACATCATCTAAACACACACAATATTGAGGGGAAATCTGCATTTCTGATGTCTTAAATTTATACCTTTTTTTCTTCAAAGCATTATCAATATAATCCAAGTTTAAATGCAGCACTTTCATATTATACATATGCTACATGATTAGAAATTAGTTGAGGGGTGGGAAGAGGATGTGATTGCTGATGTGATCCAGATAACTCATTTAACAAGGGCTTTTTATACAGTAAATGCCATAATAAATTTTAATGATAACTTGTCAATACAATTCATTTTCTGAAAACGGTACTCAAAGCTCACACAATCCCAAATGGTTTCCCACTTTAATCAAGATTAGTGATTGAAAGAAAAAGTCTACGAGTTACGTATCTAAGTTTGCTAATGATTAATAGCTAGGTGAGAATGTTAGCTGTGGAGAGGCTGCAAAGAAATATAAACAGGTCAATTGAATGGGCAACAACGTGGCAGACGGATTATAATGTGGGTAGGTGCAACGTTAGTCTTAAGAATTGACAAGCAGAATTTTTTTAATAGGCACAAAAGTTTTAAATATTAGTGTTCAGAGAGGCTTGGATGTATTTGTATAAAAAGGAATGCAAAGAGTTAGCATGCAGATACAGAACGCAATTAGGAAGACAGATGGCATTTTGCTGTTTATTGCAAGAATTGAGTGCAAGAATAAGGAAGTTTTGCTACAATTTCATAGGGCTCTGATGAGAGGACATCTGGAATAGTGTGTGCAGTTTTGAATTCCATGTATCAGGAAGGGTATATTTACATTGGAAGGGGTAGAGTGAAGGATAAATTGGTTCCTGGGGTGAGAGATTTGTCCCAAGATGAAAAGCTCAGTATATTCTCTGGAGTGTAGAAGAATGAAAGGTGATCTTGTTGAAACATACAGCATTATGAAGGGACTTGACAGCATAGATATTGAAAGGTTGTACCCATGGCTGAAGAACCTAAAACTCCGAAACACAATCTCAGGGTTAAAGGTCGATCGTTTAGTACCGAGATGAGGAGTCATTTCTTCACTTAGAGAGTTCTGAATCACAGAGGGATGTGGAAGCTCCATTGTTGAGTATGTTCAAAGCTAAGATGGACATATTTTAGTCTCATGGGGCATCGTTCCCCAAACTTTTCCAGCCATGGAAAATACTATGCTCTCCCCGAAGGAACCTCTGAGAAACATTATTGTTTTGAAGAGCCAAAAAATGATTGTATTCACACAATAGGTATAAACATACAAGAATCTAATTTTTAAAAATCTTTTCTATTTCTTCAAAATACACATTATCTACAATTAAAAAGTTATCTTCTTAAAATGGGAGGAGTATTGCTGTTTCTTTGGTTCAAATGGGAAGAGTTCTGCTGGAGTGCTGGATTCTCATCTCTCTCGCAAACACACACGCACACTCTCTCTCATCTGTCTCATAAACTCACACGCACACAATCACCTTATCTCTCACACACTCACTCTCATCTCACACACACACTCATCTCTCTCACACACACTCACTCTCATCTGTCTCACAGACTCATACACCCACTCACACACTCTATCTCACATACTCACTCATTCTCATCTCTCACACGCACGCTCGCTCGTCTGTCTCACAGACTCACACACACAATCACTCTTATCTCATACACACACACACACACACTCATTCGCATCTCACACACGCACACTCATCTCTTTCTCACCCATACTCTCATCTCACATACTCACTCACTCTCTCCTCTCGCACATTCACTCTCATCTCTCACACACGCACTTCTCTCCGAGGCCCACCACCTGCTCATTGCCCAAGGACCTCCCCTTGTAATGCCCGAGGTCAGGCCACACTCCCCCCCCCCCCCTCTTAATTAAGACACAGGGAGTCCACACCAAGAAAAAAAGTTTTATTTACGCAAACGCTATGTACACTTTCCGGTAGGTCCCTGTTGGGTTTCTAATCTGGTCAGTGCCTGACTGGCTGACCTTTTATACACCGCCCCTAGCGGTGGAGCTTGTACTCTGCAAGATGCATGGGGAAGACCAGCATTCCCACCCCGTAGCTCCCATGTAGGATATTACACACATGGCTTTACTGTTCATGAAGCCAGTCATATGGGAAAAGCTAAATACCCGTTCAAACCAAATTAAACGGATATGCTTGCCCCCATCCTTCAGCTCATAGTACCAACATGACATGATTTTCAGCAGTGGTCAAACTTTATGGCAACAAGATTAAGTCCAAGTATGGCATAGTGAGCTGTTTTAGATTGTGCTACATGGCATGATATGACCCTCAATATTCTGGTCAGACCACAATAAAGCCGCAGCATCGGATAGTTTTGAAACTGCAGCATGCAGACTGCGGAGAAAAGCTTTGAAGACACAGTGCCAGGATAGTGCCCAAATAAAGAGCTGGTAAGCAGACAGAACCCACATTGAGTGATTGCAGTGCACAGCCTGTATCCAGAGGAGCAGTATCGGGTTATCTCAAATAGCAAAGGTGAATGAGCAGCGTGTGGGCCAGATCAACGACAAGCGAGAGAGTCAAATAAAAGTAAACCCACCCAAAACCGTCATAAATATCAGGCCAGAGAAGGTTGAGATTATAATAGGCAGAGGTTTGGAAAGCCCACAAAAGACTTTCATCACAGGTACTAAAGGAAAAAGAGGGTCAAAGGAATATTGTCAAAACATCCACAAAATTCCTCAGTTTGAATTGGGATGCTGCTGACCTACTATCTGAATTGAGAACGTTTAAACAGTGTACAGAACTATGGATTCTTGATTCAGGTGTATCTGAACCAGACAAGCAAGCAATAAAACGTTTCCCAGCAATTGGGAAATTAAGGTCTACACAGGCTGAACATATCAGGATTAACAGCAGAAGAGCTAAAGGGTCACAATAAGACATGGACTACATTGGATGTCCGCTTCAGATTCAGGTTCAACTTCCATATTCATCCATTAGATTTCATGACATTTCAACCCCAGCTTACAGAATCCATGGGGCATTTCATCAGCAGATGCAGTGATTGATGAGTACTGTGATTGTTCAGATGCAGAGCTAGCAGACAGGATTGGTGATTGCGTCCTCTCCCATGAAAGTGTTCCTGAAAGATCTGCTAGCCAAAGCCAAAATGTGTCGCATCGAAGATGGATGGTAAGTACAAAATGATCCTCACAGGTTGACAAAGCTTATAGGTCCTAAGCACAACCCTAATTGTGAACACACTTCCTAGAACACCCAAACCTAGCAAAACATGTGGAAGTAGTGGCCTTCTGTATGCACCAAGGATATACCCAGATTTCCTTCAATTCTGCAAACATGTGGCAGAAAGGGCCACTGGCAGCGACAGCGCACTAGAGCAAAGGTTACAAAGAGCCGTGCACTAACCCAAACAGACTGTACACAATGGGTGTCTTCAAGCAGCAAAGATGACCAATCACCATCCTGTAAGAAACATTATTTATTTATTTATTTTTAAAATTTAGTGTATCCAATTCATTTTTTCCAATTAACGGGCAATTTAGCGTGGCCAATCCACCTAGCCTGCACATCTTTGGGTTGTGGGGCGAGACCCATGCAAACACAGGGAGAATGTGCAAATTCCACATGGACAGTGACCCAGAGCCGGGATCGAACCTGGCACCTCGGCGCCATGAGGCAGCAGGGCTAATCCACTGAGCCACCGTGCTGCCGAAGAAACACATACAGACCAAAAAATAACGACGGCGTGTATGACGAGATGAAGAGCAGTGAACACAGATTTCCCATCATTAATCTTCTGGAGAACATAGATACCGTCATACCATCTAAAGTGTTTGCCAAGATTTGAATTATCTATCCTGAGAAAGTTGGTAACTACCCATTATTGGCCAAGATTGATCCGGGCAAGTGCCAACATATCACTCCTTCAAATTCTAAAAGAAATGTATCGTCTGACCTGGAAGGCCAAGAGGAAAACTACTACTGCGCAACTTTCCTCATTTAATGGTTCACTAATTCCATGTGCAGAATTCATAGTCATGAAATGCAAGTATAATCAATCCTCCTTGGTATCACAGATATTCTACATCATAGAGACTAAAGATCTAGCAATCACAAATCTACTGGAATGCTGTAACCTTGCATTAATGACAATCCATGTAATAAATCAGAACTTATACAGCAGATGAACCTCAGAATTTACTCGTATCAACTCAATTCTTAACCTAACATTGAAATGCCCAAAATGTTTTGCAAAAATTGGCAGTTTCAAGGGAATTGCAATATTACACTTGCAGGGCAACCTCATTCCATTAATTGATCCACCACCCAAGTGCATCCACTTACAAGACAAATTGTAGGTCAAACTAGACAAGATAGAGAAAGATGGAACCATTAGAAGAGTGAAAGAGCTCACAGACTGGTGCAGCTCAATTATGTGTGTTATAATCAAGGATGGATCATTGAAAGTATGCCTTGATCGACAGTGATTTATCTCAGTTTTGAAATGTTATCCTTTCAAAATATCCACAAAAGAAGAATTGCAGCTGAGATTTTCAGGTGCAAAATTCTTCTCAATGCTTGATTCAAAGCATTGTTACTCGTCGGTACAACTCACGGAGGAGTCCCAAGAGCTTAATACATTTTGTATCCTGTTCGGATGATGCTATATTGAACGACTTCCTTTTGGGATATCTGTTAACCAGGATACCTTTCAAGCTCACATGGACCGTACTACATGTACTGTACCAAGATGCATCTGTATCACCAATGCCTTTGCCAATGTGGGAAGAACAACCAAGAACATGACCATAATCTATATTTATTGATGCAATCAAAATGTAATGAAGACTGCTGAACAGTCTGAAGTGGTCCATCAATGAACAGCAGATTAATTTCTTTGCTTCTAGAATACATCCCAATCCAGGTAAAATAGAAGATAATAAAGTATCCTCAAGATAAGGAGGATTTTCAAAATTTCTAGGTCTCGATTTCCTCTCTCCATACATTCCCAATTTCACTCAAAAATCATTCTTGCTCAGGGAATTGTTGAGAAAGGATGTACCTTTCCTGTGGCACACAGATCATTAATAACTCTTCAAAGCACTGAAATAGTCATTATCAGAAGCACCAACATTTCAATTTTATGATCCTCGAGAAACAACTAGCCTGGTGCTAGATGCCTCAAAGAAAGGTTGGGAAGCATTCATACTACAAAACACAAACCAATTGCATTTGCTTCAAACTCTGCATGTAACACAATCAAAGTACTCCAATATTGAGTAGGAAACAGTAGCTTTAGTCTTTGGAATCATTTGGTTTCATACCTATCTATTTGGCAAAAGATTTGTTGGAGAGACTGGCCACAAGAGAACATTTTGGGAAAGTCATTGACCAGTACACATTGCAATGTCTCAAGGTTATGACTGTGAGATTAGATACAAGGCAGGTTTAGCTCAGTGGGCTAGACAGCTGGTTTGTGATGCAGAACAAGTCCAGCAGCATGGGTTCAATTCCCGTACCAGCTGAGTTTATTCATGAAGGCCCACCTTCTCAACCTTTCCCCTCGCTTGAGGTGTGGCGATCCTCGGGTTAAGTCACCACCAGTCAACTCTCCCTCAAAAGGGCTGCAGCTAATGGTCATCTGGGACTATGGTAACTTTACCTTTAGATACAAGCTAGGTAACCTGATGGTCATTTTGGGTACACTTAGCAGATTTCCTAACCCAGCAACAACAGAAGATATCCTTGGATCTACAAGGTGATGTAATTGACATTGAAATTGAAGAAAGTCTCTGAAATGATCTGTACATTTTGTGCAATACAAGTGCTAGCTCGTGGGATGACCTAAGCATCTACTGAGGAATAGTTTTTAAAGGTAGGCAGGCCATTATACTGGAATCTTTGTGTCCTGATATTCTTCAACATCTTCATCACTCACACATGGGCATAAATGGAATGAGAAGATTCACAAGAGAGACAGAATATAGACCGGGTATGAACAATGACATTGAAGTTGTCATCAAAAAATGTGAGGCATGTCAAGAGCATCTGTCAATTCGGCACAAAGATTACACATAAAATTACTACACATCCTCAGTTCAAAATCACATACAACCTCTTTCATGTCCATGGCACTGTCTTCATCATCATTATTTACCCCTATACCAAGTACCCCAATATTCAATAATTGCCCAATATGTCAAGCACCACTGTTGTGCACACTCATAAATGTTATCTTCAGTTTATTGGTGTGTCTAGAGAGATCACTACAGATAACTATCCACATTTAATCAGTAAGGTATTAGGATATATGTGAGAAGTGGAATATAGATTACACAACTTCTTCTCCTCATTAGCCTAGATTTAACAGCCTAGCTGAATGAATACTTTAGAGCAGGGGTTTTCAAACTCAGGTCGCGACACGCGAGTGGGCTGGGTGCAGGTTTCGGGAGGGCCATGGACTCGGTCGTGGCGTTCCCGATCACAGGAGGAACACCCAACTGCCGTGACCGGCCTTTGAAAAGGTTGGCCTGGATGGACTTTTGAGATTGCCGACTACGCCGTACATGCATGCCGGATCAAACAGTGCTCTGGCCCAGAGCCCAGCGGGGTGAACCTGACCCTCCTCCTGACGTCAATGTGCTGTCCAGGGCCAGATCTCTTCAGAAAATGAGGGAGTCTTCCCACCAAGAGCAGCGGCAGAGAGCAGGTCACGTGCCCCGTGCGCTGACATCACCTGTTCTGGACACAAGAGATTCAATTGCCAGCAGTGCTGGTGAGAAATCCTGGGCATCTGTGAAAAACTGATGAAGAAGAAGCTGAAAACAGGAACCATGCAGCATAAAGATGATTACTTGAGGTTATAGGTTCTTAATCGTTTCACTGAAAATCAGGATTCAAAGTTCATGTGTGTTACATGCAGGGAAGCACTGGCAAATGAAAGTTTAAAATCCTCAAAAGTTCAAAGATATTTGAAGACGTAAGATGGCGAGTTTGAGGACAAACCTCTCTTTTTTTCACCAGACGCTATGAGATCTTAAATCATCAGCGGAAGTCATTGTCAGAAATATAGCATTGAATAACAAAGCATGTGACAGCATGAGTACCAAACAGGCTCATCTGCCACATTAAAGGTCAGTGGAAATGGTGGGTCACAAGGGTCGGCCCGCGTGGGTCATGAAGGTCGGCCGGTGTGGGTCCCGAAGGTCGGCTGGTTGGCAAAAATGGGTCTCTGGCAAAAAAGTTTGAAAAACACTGCTTTAGAGACTCATAGATTCATCAGTTCTCTGCACTTCTACAATGGTAACTAAATATGAACATGTATTATAAATTGTTATACTTCTTTGGAAGCAGGAAAAGTACCTTTAAAAAGAAAAAGGTGTGTAGTAACATGCCTTTAAGGGATTGCAACATAGTACTGGAAGAAAAATGTGTCTTACAAACACATTTAGGGCAGCACGGTAGCATTGTGGATAGCACAATTGCTTCACAGCTCCAGGGTCCAAGGTTCGATTCCGGCTTGGGTCACTGTCTGTGCGGAGTCTGCACATCCTCCCCGTGTGTGCGTGGGTTTCCTCCGGGTGCTCCGGTTTCCTCCCACAGTCCAAAGATGTGCGGGTTAGGTGGACTGGCCATGCTAAATTGCCCTTAGTATCCAAAATTGCCCTTAGTGTTGGGTGGGGTTACTGGGTTATGGGGATAGGGTGGAGGTGTGGACCTTGGGTAGGGTGCTCTTTCCAAGAGCCGGTGCAGACTCTATGGGCCGAATGGCCTCCTTCTGCACTGTAAATTCTATGAACTACAATCCAGTTTCAGTTTCACTTTAGAATGTGAGCAAGCTCCGCTGCTGATGTACTCAAGCTTTCTGTCCATGTATACCTGTTCTCATTTGTCTAGTTTAAATAAATGGATGTAAAACATGTTTGAGTAATTGGTACCTTTCTGTCATTATATCAACATGACTAACCTTTTATGTGGCACCTTATCAGTTGCCTTCTGGAAATCCATTGGTTCCCCTTAATCCACCCTGCTTGATATGTCCTTCAAAAATTCTAATAAAATTATCAAAGATAATTTCCTTTCCATGGAACCATATTAAGTTTGTTTTATTGTGTCATGATTTTCTCAGTGTCCTGTATACTGCTTCTCTAATTACCAGCACTTTTAAATGTCAAATGTTAGGCTAAATAGCCTTTAGTTTCCTGATTTCTGTCTCTCTCTTCTTGAATAGAAGTGTTATGACGGTGATTTTCCAATCTTCTGGGAAGATTCATAGATTCATAGAATTTAGAGTGCAGCAGGAGGCCATTCGGCCCATCGAGTCTGCACCGGCTCTTGGAAAGAGCACCCTTCCCAACCACACACCTCCACCCTATTCCCATAACCCAGTTACCCCACCCAACACTAAGGGCAATTTTGGACACTAAGGGCAATTTAGCATGGCCAGTCCACCTAACCTGCACATCTTTGGACTGTGGGAGGAAACCGGAGCACCCGGAAGAAACCCACGCACACACGGGGAGGATGTGCAGACTCCGCACAGACAGTGACCCACGCCGGGGATCGAACCTGGGACCCTGGAGCTGTGAAGCAATTGTGCTAATCACTGTGCTACCGTGCTGCCCGCAAGGGGAGCAAGGGAAATTTGGAAGATGACAACCAATGTCTCTGCAGCCACTTCTTTTCACACTTTTCTATGCAGTCTTTATTCCATAAGACCATAAGACATAGGAACAGGATTAGGCCACTTGGCCCATCGAGTCTGTTCCGCCATTCAATCGTGGCTGATATTTATCTCACCCCCGTTCTCCTGTCTTCTCCCCATAAACCCTAATCCCCTTTATTAATCAAGAACCCATCTATCTCTGTCTTAAAGACACGCAGTGATTTGGCCTCCGCAGCCTTCTGCAGCAAAGAATTCCACAGATTCAGCACCTCTGGCTGAAGAAATTCCTCCTCATCCCTATTATTCCTATTAGCTTTCCTTATACTTTTTCTCAGGTGAGAGCATTTGTTTTAAATTCCTTCCTCCCTTCTCCTTCATTTTCTACTATTCTTGAGTGCTCTTCATGTCTTCTACCATGAAGACCAATAAAAATTACTTAAGTGTCTGCCATTCCTTGTTTCCCATTATTAGTTCCCATGCCTCATCTTCTGAGGGACCAACCTTTACTCCAGCTAAGCGCTACTTATTTAGAATATTTCTTCTTACTGCCTATTTTTATTCTTCTTACTAATTTACTCTCATATTCTAATTTATCCAACTATTATTTTTTAGTCAGCCTTTGTTGCTTTCTTATATTTTCCCAATCTTCTGGCCTACCAGTTATCTTTTCAGCATGGTACACCTTGGGCGCAATTCTCCCATCGGGAGACTAAGTCCCGACGCCGGAATGAGAACCGGAGTGTTTCACTCTGGCGTCGGAGGCCATTCCCAGCCCCCTATTCTCCCGCCCCCAGGGGGCTAGGAGCGGCGTCGCGTCATTTACGCGCGCTGGGCCTTGGCACCGCGTAAACACTGCACCGCGTAAATGACGCGACCGACGCCGCGTAAATGACATCACCCGCGCATGCGCGGATGGGCCGGCACCAACCTGCGCATGCACGGTTGCCGTCCTCCCCGCGGCCGCCCCGCAAGAAGATGGCGGATCGATCTTGCAGAGCAGCGGAGGAAAGGAGGTCCTCCTTCAGAGAGGCCGGCCCGCCTTTTGAGCCCCCCCCGGTGCAGGAACCCCCCTCGCCCCCCCACAGGCCACCCCCCAGCGTACCCGCTCTGTTTCCGCCGGCAGCGACCAGGTGTGGATGGCGCCGGCGGGAACCTGTCGTGTTGGGCAGGCTGCTCAGCCCATCCAGGCCGGAGAATCGCCGCTCGCCCGTTACCAACGGCAAGCGGCGATTCTCCCAGCGGCCAGCCGTGATTCGCGCCGCGCCGGTTTGGGGGGGGTGGGAGAATCACGTGTGGCGTCGGGACGGCATGGCGGGAAACGCGCGGTGCCCGGGCGATTCTCCCACCCGGGGGGGGGGGGAGAATTCCGCCCCTTTTCTTTCAATTTTATCCTTTGCTTCCTTAGTCAGCCATGGATAATGTATTCTTCCGCTAGAGTCTTTCTTTCTCAATGAAATATATCTTGGTTGAGGGAAGAAATATGAAATATCTCCTTAAATATCTGACACTTCTGAACTACAATCTTAACTTTTGACCTATTTTTCCATTCTACTTTAGCCAACTGTATCATCCATGTCATATACAGGCAGACATTTAACTCGTGAGTTCTCAGGAAGTTCTCCTTATCCACAGGAACTGTATCAAAATTCCCTTCCCAATAGCAGGGAATGTTGGGCAGAACAGTGAAAGGCCTGTGACTGGTAGTTGGCGACAGGGGTCCAATAAAAATAAAATAGTGACTGGAGCTTTAAAAGGTCAAAATTACAATGTGCAAAAATCAACACGAGTGGAAAAGGATACAGGAAAAAATTTTAAATACAATCATACTGACTAACCTGAGGCCGATGAGTTTTAGAAAAGGGGTAGGGAGAACTTGTCTGTGGTTTTGAATTGGTAGGCTTTCATTCTGCTCCAGTTTTAGTGCACCTAGCTGAGCTTGTACATTTTCGAGAGAAAGTGGCATATCACCCAATTGCATGTTTAAATTTGTTGTCAGGTTGTAAGTGGACAACACTCGTCCGCTTTATGTTTTGCTGATCTCTGGATGCCCAAAGAAGGTGGTGATAGTGGATCTTCTTGAACTACTGTCGTACTTTTGTTAATGCTCCCACAATTTCGATAAGCAGAAAATTACAGGATGAAATGAAAAAAAAAAGAAATGAAAATCGCTTATTGTTACAAGTAGGCTTCAATGAAGTTACTGTGAAAAGCCCCTAATCGCCACATTCCGGCGCCTGTTCGGGGAGGCTGTTACGGGATGTTGGTCATTCAGAATGAAAAAATGATATGTATGGAAGTAAGGAAGAGCTGTGGCTTGGAGAGATATGTGGAGGTGACAGTACTCCCATACCATTGTAGCTCCTCTCCTTCTTGCAGTAAAGGTGTTGTTGACATAAATGAATTAAGTTGTTGCATTATATCCTGTAGATAATAAATGTTGCTCCACAGAGGATTGCACGTTTCTTTTGCTGATCCACACTGTGAATCCAAATTGATTTTCTACTCTGTGTTTATGTCTGTGCTGAAGAGCGTAATTTCTAGTTCTAAGTGATATCAATGCTACTGGTATACTGATATCAAAGCTTAAGATGGCGAGTCACAACTCCAATTCTAATCAAGCTGCTACCCATGATTGTAAACCAAATTATTTATGGATCAGGATGCACATTTCTCGAATTAAATTTTCAATATAAAATTAATGTCTTAATGTCAGTCATAAGGTGTAATTAACTATGACCCAATATAATTCATATATTGTAGAATTGCTGTATGATTCAAAATGCACAGACTCATTAGTAATGCTTTCGATACATCATACGTTGAATTTTTCAACTGGTGGAAAGGAACCATATACAGAGAAAGAGTTGGACACTTGATAGAAATTTTGGAAACTTAGAAAAGGTTGAAGAGGCACTGTAGCTATTGTGCTGTATTGATTGTGGGATTGTTCATTAACCTTGAGGAGAAAAAGGCACTGAAATTGAAGTGATTAGAAAGAAACTAACTGATCAAATTATGGTATTTCAGAGAAAATAAATAGATGATGTTTTCCAAATTGTTTAAAAGAGTAGTGAATGTTTGCTGCATTACGAGTTAAGTTGAAATAAATGTAATGGGTGAAATCTCCCAGGTTATGATATGGAGTCAATATCCAGGTGGATTTTCAATTGGTTTTGATGAAAAAATCCATCTGTTATTCTCTGTTGTATCATCAAGCATGCCAAAACTAAACCTTCCCCTGGAGAGTTCAAACTTTCCATCACTTGGAAAAACAAGATTCCTGATCAGTTCAGTAATAACTGGATTCAACAACTCAACTCCGAGAAGTGAGTCACTTGACCCCGTTCAATGGTATTTTTTACGAGTTACAAGTAAGACGTGGCAGAACCCAAAGTACTCGAATGTGTCATTGAAAATCTTCACTAATCAGCTTGTTAAATGTGAACCTTCAGTTTGGACACACAAACCCAACCATCAACACCTGAAGGGTTGGACGTACTGTTGCAAAGCAAGTTCGTAAAGTTTCCTAAGTTGGTAGGACCCCAGAGACTGCAGAAAGCATATAAACGATACATTAACTGGTCAAGCAAAAGAAAGGAGCCTAACAACTCATTTTGAAACCCAGACCCATAAGAAAGAGATAAATAAAATCCATCTGTTTGAATAGAAGGTAGTCCAACAATGTCACTTAACAGAATGAAGAACTACCCTTTGATTCAGGTAACGTTTATTTTTAAATTCTGCCTCACAAATTGCAATTTTAAGCATTAATATTAACTTACGGTGTTGGCGTGTGTATTTCAGTTCCTTGCAAATGTAAATGTTTCAGATTTTTTGAATCTGCCATCAACGTCTTTGATCGGTCGAATGTCAATAGTCCTTCACTTGTATTCTGCTTTAATTCTAGTAATGTATCCCTGTTTTGTTAGTTTTGTAGATTACAATAGCCCAGTCCCCTCCACAGTCCTTCTTGGTAGCTGTTTGACTATGGATGTGAAAAACGTCCATTTTTTTTTAACATACAAAAGTTTCTTCAAACAAGGGGTTCAAAATTCAAAATAGATTTTCGTTCAAAAGAATGACAAATCCTTTAATGTACAAAAAAACACTACCAAAACACTTAAAAATGCCACACAGATATCAAAGGAATATTGAAATTCTTGTGATCAAAACATGATCAGTATACAGTCTATGGAACGCAGAACTTAATTATTTTGCAAACTTCTCGAAGATTGGTGTTTGCTTCTGTTATGTATCTGTGAATACATTCTGGCTGGTTCTGCATCACCTGATGTGTAGTGACGTCAGCAGAGTGTTTGCACGGACTTTGAGCAGATCACCATCTTGATTACATGCCCAACAACCTTAATACAAGAGTCCAGAGTGTGGGCACCTCTTTTACCTTTGTGGCAACAAAGAAATAAAACTGCTTCCTTTTGACAGCATATTTGTCTAAAAATAATGATCAGGTGAACTTTCCTTTGGGCAATATAGCTTAGTTGTTCGCCATTTCCTCAGAATTAGCTCAAAAATGGATACTTTGGCTTTGCTGAATAGGTATTCCTCTGATTCCAACTGCTCATTGGATCCATTCACTTTAGATGCTTCCTTTCCCTCACTTCTACCTGTCACAGAACCTTCCTATTCATCATCAATGAATGGGGCTTGTTTAGCACAGTAGGCTAAACAGCTGGCTTGTAATGCAGAACATACTGCAGCGCGGGTTCAATTCCCGTACCAGCCTCTCCGAACAGGTGCTGGAATGTGGCAACGAGGGGCTTTTCACAGTAACTTCAGTGAAGCCTACTTGTGACAATAAGCGATCATTATTAAGAATAGATTGCATTTTGAATATTTCCACTGAACAGATATCTCACATTTTCTGGAGTGACATCAAATCATCATTCTTTGACACAATTCCTCCAATCTGTGCCTCAGGATTCCACACAATAGCAGCAAAGCTCCATGACATTAATTCAGAGCCTCAAAAGCTTTTATTCCCTTGTAGAAAAAAAAGATTCCTGTCATTAAATGGAATGTTTAATTATTCTGTATTTCTAGATTTCCCTCCCACGTCAATTTGAAGTGTAATTAAAGAGGATCTATCTTATTTTGGTTTTCAGCTTCCCTTTCTGTCTCTGCTCCCATTGTGTAATTAGTCATGTAATCCAGTAGGTTCTGCAATGAATAATGCCATTCTTTTCCAATCTTCTCCCCTTTTCATGCTTGCCCTAAGACAGGAAGTGCAAACTCTGATGTTTGGACTATATCAGTACCCCCACTCCCTGGGAATCGAATCCAGGAAATCTAGGCCAATCAGTTCTGGTTTTGCTTATGGAGCTAAAATTCAACTCCAGAGATGACACATGTGTAATGTATAACCGATCCCTACCTTTCTTTTGAGCAACTGCTCAAATTGAAATTATTGTCAATGTTTTTCACTGACTGTTTTAACCTGTTTGAATTTTATGGACCTGGAGGTTATTAAAGGGCTGTTCTTAATCCTCTTACCATGCTGGTAGGTAACTCCTAAATTATAACCAAGATTTACTATTCACAGTTCAAATTTGGAATACTATTGGGATCATTAAGTTTTACATGTGGGAGGCAAACTTTCATTCTATGCACAAAACAATCCATGAGAGCAAAAAGGTTTGGATACGTATCCCAAATCCACTGATTCTTGTTGCAGTTCTATCACAGATGTTGTCAATGTTCCAGAACCTTAATGGTCAGTGTTTATGTTCAATCGTCAATAAGCTATTTCACCAGGGAAGGCATCACAGCTGAGCCTGATTGTGTAGTCAGCCAACATCTACACACACACCAGGATGTTGCCTGGGCTGGATCGTTTCAGCTACCAAGAGAGACTGGATAGGCTGGGGATGTTTTCCCTGGAGCAGAGAAGGCTGAGAGGGATCTGACTGAGGTGTTTAACATTATGAGGGACACAGATAGGGTGGATAGGAAGATACTTTTCCTCTAAGTGGACGGCTCAATAACCAGGGGGCATTGATTTAAGGTAATAGGCAGGAACTTTAGAGGAGATATGAGGAAAAACATTTTCACCCAGAGGGTGGTTGGAATCTGGAATTCACTGTCTGAAAGTGTGGGAGAGGCAGGAACCCTCACAGCATTTAAGAAGCATTTGGATGAGCACTTGAAATGCCATTGTATACAAGACTACGGATCTAGCGCTGGAAAATGGGATTAGAATAGTTAGGTGCTTGATGGTTGGCGTGGACGTGATGGGCCAGAAGACCTCTTCCATGCTGTAAAACTCTAGCTATAGATATACAATTAGATATTGATCAGGAGCCTGGACCCAGGCAGATTTCCCCACTTTCTTGTGCAGAGGTACTAAGTTTTACAAGGCGTGTCAGTGTATTCCCCATAAATTCTATTCACTCTTCATCTGTCCAAATAATATGTTTTTGAGTAGCACCTATTTGAACAATGTTCCCTTATTAGTACATACAGGATCTAAAATTTCCACATTTTGTTTTCTTCATTTATCAATTCAATCCCCATATTTAATAATAATTAATAATAATCGCTTATTGTCACAAGTAGGCTTCAATGAAGTTACTGTGAAAAGCCCCTAGTCGCCACATTCCAGCGCCTGTTCGGAGAGGCCTACCTTGTAAATAGCTACTGCCCAAAATAACAATCGGGTGGCAGTGGTTAGCATTGCTGCCTTACAGCGCCAGGGATCCGGGTTCAATATCAACCTTTGGTTACTGCCTGTGTGGAGTTGGCACATTCTCTCCGTATATGTGTGGGTTTCCTCCGGGTGCTCTGGCTTCCCCCCACAGTCCAAAGATGTACAGGTTAGGTGGGTTGGACATGATAAATTGCCCCTTGGTGTCCAAAAGGTTAGGTGGGGTTACTGGGTTACCAGGATTGGGCGGGGGTTGGGACTCGGTAGGGTGGTCTTTCAGAGGGTTGGTGCAGACTTGATGTGCCAAATGGCCTCCTTCTGCACTGTAGTGATTCTATTCTATTCTATTCTATTCTATTCTAACTACGTGTAAAATACTTTTATCATTTCTTTGGGTATTCTGCACTCCAAGATGACAAAATGTTCCTAGAAAAAGCTGAGGATCTTTAATCCAACAAATTTTGTCTCCTCTTCTCCTCAGTTTCATTCCAGCCTTTAATACTTTTATGTGGGCTATTGATCAACTGTGCATTTTCCAAGCTGGTTCAGCAAATCTTTCAGCTGAGCTCATTGTGCGCAATTCCTAGAATTAATGTGAGCCTACTTGTGAAAATAATAAAGATTATTATTATTATGCTTTTTGTTGCCAATGAAATCACGGCAAAAAGCAAACAAAAAATTATATTACTCACAGTTTAAGGCCTGCAAACATGTAACCGCATGAGAAGCCTAACATCTCCGGAGGCTCCAGACACCAAGACCTTTGATCAATTAGTGCAACTAGTGAGAGACCACGACACTCCTCAGACTTCTATTATTATGCAGTGCTAGAAATTCCACTCAGCCATTAGGGGTCCTGGAGAAACAGTATCCACCTTTGTTGTCAGACTTCAACAAATGTCAGAACATTGTGAATTCGATCCGTTTCTCAGTAATATGTTACGTGACCGATTGGTTTGCGGGATCAATAACTTGAATATTCATAGGAAGTTGCTTGCAGAAACCAGAATATCCTGAGACAAAGCAATTGAGTTGGTTCAAGCGACTGAATGTGCTGGACAAAGTGCTTTTGAATTGTAAGGCGTATAATGCAAATTAAATCAGTTATGGCGGAAAGCGGTGGCTACTCAAAGTTCCTGGAGTGGGACTACAGCGGAGCCTGAGAAAAGGAAAAGTGACAGGCAGTCTCAAGGTTTAGAGGCTTGTTGTTATTGTGGGGGAGACCATTCCCAAGACAGATGCAATTTAAAGAGTTAGTCTGTTTCAGAGGCAATAGAAAAGGCCATAAACAAACCAGATTCTGAGTCAGACAGACTGCACCTAGTTCCCCCCAAAAAACGGTGGTGACTCCAGTGAATAAGCTTGAAGAAGACCTGGAAGAGAAGTCCAAAGTCTATAAGATCAACATGTTGAAGTTAAGCAAGACATCCCCTCCCCCACATCCAAATTGGTCTTATTGTCAACAGCTATCCATTAAATATGGAGGTCCAGAAGTCCATAAGATATGGAATTAGGCCATTTGGCCCATCAAGCCTGCTTCGCCATTCAATCATGGCTGATATGTTTCTCAGTCCCATTCTCCTGCCTTCTCCCCATAACCCCTGATCCCCCTATAATGAAGAATCTATCTATCACGGTCTTAAAGACACTCAGTGACTTGGCCTCCACAGCCTTCTGCGGCAATGAGTTCCAGATTCACCACCCTCTGGCTGAAGAAATTCCTCCTCATCTCAGTTTTAAAGGATCGTCCCTTCAGACTGAGGCTGTGCCCTTGGGTTCTAGTTTTTTCTACCAGTGGAAACATCCTCTCCACATCTACTCTAGATAGGCCTCTCAGTATTCTGTAAGTTTCAAGAAGATTCCCCCTTATCCTTCAGTGGCAGCAAAGCAACTATATAAGTAGCTACAGGGTGGGCTGCAACCTTTAAGCTGCAGCAGTATGTCAGCTACTTTAGCCACCTATACTGGGGAGGCCCTGAAGATAATGGACACGATGTCAACACCAGTGTCATACATCAGTCCACCCAGTTGCCCTTAATTGTAGTAAAAGGCCAGAGACTTAGCCTCATGGGGCGAGATTGGCTGAAGAGAACCAGGCTAAATTGCTGGAGATACTCAGCATCAGGGATGGGGTTTTCCATGAACTTCTGTATGAATATCAAAAGAAGGACACCGATGTCAGACTCCTATTTGTCGACTACAGCACAGCGTTCAACACCATCATTCCTACGAAACTCATCTCCAAACTCCATGGCCTTGGCCTCGGCTCCTCCCTCGGCGACTGGATCCTGAACTTTCTAACCCACAGGCCACAATCAGTAAGGATAGGCAACAACACCCTCTCCACGATCATCCTCAACACCGGTGCCCCACAAGGCTGTGTCCTCAGCCCCCGACTATACTCCTTGTACACCTAAGACTGTGTGGCCAAATTCCCCTCCAACTCGATTTTCAAATTTGCCGATGACACCACAGTCGTGGGTCGGATTTCAAACAATGACGAGACAGAATACAGGAATGAGATAGAAAATCTGGTGAACTGGTGTGACGACAATAATCTCTCCTTCAATGTCAATAAAACGAAGGAGATTGTCATCGACTTCAGGAAGCGTAGTGGAGAACATGCCCCTGTCTACATCAATGGGAACGAAATAGAAAGGATCGAGAGCTTCAAGTTTTTAGGTGTCCAGATCACCAACAACCTGTCCTGGTCCCCCATGCTGACACTATAGTTAAGAAAGCCCACCAACGACTCTACTTTGTCAGAAGACTAAGGAAATTTGGCATATCACCTACGACTCTCACCAGCTTCTACAGATGCACCATAGAAAGCATTCTTTCTGGTTGTATCACAGCTTGGTATGGATCCTGCTCTGCCCCAGACCGCAGGGAATTACAAAAGGTCGTGAATGTAGCCCAATCCATCATGCAAACCAGCCTCCTATCCATTGACTCTGTCTTCAATTCCTGCTCCCACGGAAAGGCAGTCAGCATAATTAAGGACCCCACGCACCCTGGACACACTCTCTTCCACCTTCTTCCGTCAGGAAAAAGATACCAAAGTTTGAGGTCACGTACCAACGACTCAAGAACAGCTTCTTCCCTACTGTCATCAGACTTTTGAATGGACCTACCTCGTATTAAGTTGATCTTTTCTCTATACCTTGCTATAACTGTAACATTATATTCTGCAGTCTCTCCTTCCTTCCCTATGTACGGTATGCATTGTTTGTGCAGTATGCAGGAAACAATACTTTTCACTGTATACTGGTATATGTGACAATAATAAATCTAATCAAATCAAATCAAAAACGTTTTTTCAGAGAGCGATAAGGTTCATAAAATAGATGAAGGCCAGAATCTACATAGAGCCAAATGCAATACCAAGATTTTTTAAGAGACCGACCAGCGCCCGATGCTCTGCACCAAAAGGTTGAAGTGGAGTTGAGACATCTGGAAGACCTGGGGCTAATTACTCCAGTACAGTTTTCAGAATGGGCAGCACCAATAGTCCCTGTGTTAAAGCTGAACCACACAGACAGGATTTGCGGTGATGACAAGAAGAATGTGAAAAGACCGCTAAAGTAGATAGATATTCTATTCCTAGGATAGAGGACCTCTACCCAAAATTGGTAGGAGGTCTCAAGTACACTAAATTGGATCTAAGTCAAGCATATCATCGGATTGAGTTGGAGGCAGAATCAAGTGCGTTTGTCACCTTAAACACCCACAAAGGATGGTTCCAATATACTAGGTTGCCCTTCGGTATTTCATCTGCCTGCACAAAATTTCAATGCACGATGGAGTCTTTTACAGGGGATCCCAAAAGTTGTTGTGGCCTTAGTAATGGGGGCAACACCCGAAGAGCAAAGTGCCAATTTAGAAGAAGTCCTCAGGAAGTTCAAAGAAACTGGTATACGCCTGAAGCGCGGGAAAAGCACATTTCAGGCTGATAAGTTTACATATCTAGGTTTCAAAGTTGATGCAAAAGGGTTACATCCACTTGAGGACAAAGTGATAAAAGGGGTGCCGGTACCATGGAATATGACCGCATTGAAGTCCTTTTTAAGGGTGGTCAACATTAATGGCCACTTTTACCCAACATGACTACAGTTTTGGCACCCCTGCGCTAATGTTTCAACACAGACCAGGTACGCAGATCTCAAATGCTGTTGCCTTAAGCCAGTTTCCACTTCCTCCGACAATATCTGAGCCTCCCATTCCACAGGAGATCGTCCTAGCTCTGAATTGTGCCAACACTCTGCCCACCTGTCCGCCCATCACAAGATGTGGACAAGCAGGGACCTGGTTTTATCGAAGATGTTATATTTCTTTGAAGTCGCAAAGGGAAAAGGTATGGAGGCACTCACACTCTAGATCCTTGTAAAACATGATGAGGGCAAAATTCTCCATTTGGGAGACTAAAGGCTGGATTCTCCATCCCGGAACGCAGGAATCGTGAATCATGATTGGGCGGAGAATCGGGCGTGAGGTGAAAATCGAGCTCGCGCCGATCCGTCCACCTTGCTCCGGTGCCTCACCAGCAGAGTCAACGTGCTCCATGCCTCGCGGTGGCAGGCAAAACTGGCATTTGCATGCCTAACCATACCATAACCGGGTTTGGCCCAGTATTCTCCAGGCCTCCGCGATGCTCCGCCCCTGCCAGGCAGGAGTGTCCCGGTGTATTATTCCTTGTGTCTGAATAAAGCTCGTAGTCTTACAGCTGAAGTAGGTGCTTTATTTGTATGAGATTGTTCTCTCTCCAGCGCTTATACTATGTTACACCTGAGCTGCCTGTCTGTGTCCTGCTCACCAGCTGCCTTTCCTGTGAAGAGTGCCCCTTACTTCCTGTCTGTCTGTATTTCTACATCTCCCGTGCTCCCTCTAGTGATTGCTTAGTTGTATTGGATTTACATTGACCCATTATATATATACACAGATATGCAGATCACTATGCCGGCGCAGTTCAGCTGTAGTATTTACAAATGGGTATGAGGGCTGCACAGTGGAACAGTGGTTAGCATTGCTGCCTACGGCGCTGAGGACCCGGGTTCGAATCCCGGCCCTGGGTCACTGTCCGTGTGCAGTTTGCACGTTCTCCCCGTGTTTGCGTGGGTTTCACCCCACAACCCAAAGATGTGCAGGGTAGATGAATTGGCCACGCTACATTGCCCCTTAATTGGCAAAAATAATTGGGTATTCTAAGTTTATAAAAAGAACCAAATGTGGATGAGGCTGCTGAGGGAGCAAGAGGAGGTAAGAAAAGTTCCAAAATTGCCATAGTGGGCTGACAGTTGTGCTGCTGGCTGTGGGGTTTCGGCAAGGGCTGGGGGGAGAAGTGGGAGGTGATCCGGAGACGGGATTTTGGGTGTCCCTCCATAAACGGGGTGACCTTGCACAGAACGCCATTGCCGCGGGCCTGCAAGGTAGGTATCTCGCTGTGCACTCCACTGCCTGCCCATTGTGGCTTGTGAATGTGCAGAGTGCCATCAGTCATATGGGTGCCTCTCTAGGAACCTCAGCCGCCAGCTGACCCAGCAATGGGTCGGCCATTGCCTTGCACACTCAGTGGTCCACCAAGCAGTGCTACTAGCCAGCACACTCCTTCAAGGCGTTGGCCCATTGCAGGGGACGATCAGAGTGCACCCCGGACAGCGGATGTATGCACCGTGGCTTTGGCACCTCCCTGACACACTGCCCATCGCAGTGCAGCGGCCATGGCAGTGACACTACCAGCTAGCACACCCTGCAGGATCACCTGCCTGCCCATTGCGCCCCTGCCCCATTCATCCCGACCTCGGTCAGGATGGCACAGGACTTACTGCTCACGACCGCTATGTTGCCCACCCCGCCTTGCCCAGCCCCATCTGTGGGTACTGTCCACATTGATGCTACCAAGCATGGAGGCAGTCAGTGCACATGGTGACCCCCCCAACTCCACCCCACAACCCGATGCAAATTCTAAAGCTGCAATGCAAGCCATGACCACCGAGCAGCCTGCTGGACCAGGATGGGCACGGTAGTACTCACCATGCTAACTTGTCGACCCTTTTTTCTTTCTCCCCCTGCTGAGAATAGACTTCGGTATTCAGCCACCAGTGATTACCTTTGGGCTGGCCGCAGCAGGCCTTGCAGATGCATTGCGGGTGCACACATAGGAGCTGCTCAGGGAGGACCCTGCACAATGGGAGCCTGCCCCAGAGGAGCAGGGGCTAGCTGGTGAGGCTGGAGATCTGGCCAGCCATCCAACAGGCTGGGGAGGAGGTGCGAAGGAGGCCATGCATCAGGCCACATATGTACCGTCAGTTCCTGTCCTTTGAGGACCTACTGGACCGAGCGTGCCGCCGGAAAATCCTGCTAACCAGGGAGACCATGCAGCATCTGTGCAAAATGATGGCGCACTTGGAACCGCGGCGGTATGGAGGAGGAAATCCGCTGCTGGCAAGATGATAGTGGCCCTGAACTCCTTCGCCATGGTGTCCTTCCAGTCGCCGAGCGGGGACCTGTCTGGGGTACTGCAGATGTCCATGCACAGGTGCATCCGCGCCGACACAGATGTCCTATACTATTGGGAAGCGGACTAAAAACATTTCCATGTGGACCAAGCCCACCAGGTTGCCTGGGCAGCGGGATTTACCATCATTGCTGGCATACCCCAGGTCCTGTGGTGATCAATGGGACTCATGTCCCCTATGGACACTGGCTCATGAAGGCATGCCCTTCATCAATAGGAAGGGCTTCCACACCATGAATATGCAGCCGGTGTGTGACCACCGGATGCCAAGGCAACGTGCATGACACGTTTGTCCTGCCGCACTCGATGTGCCGAACACCTTCGAGGTGCTCCCTCGGGTGAAGGGTTGGCTCCTGGATGAGAAGGGTTATCTGCTGCGAACTTGGCTAATGATACCTGTCCGGTGGCCCCAGACCGAAGTGGAGAGCCATTACAAAAATGCCCATGCAGCAACCAGGAGCATCATTGTAAGCATGGAGGCGATTGGTGGCACATGGTGACCCTCTCCATCCCAACCCGGTGCCACCCTGCTGATGGGATAACAAATGGTCCACCCAATGAGGACGCCCACAGTGGACCGTACTGGGGAGACAGGACAGTTCCACAGAACATTTACAGGACACAGTGAGCAGTTCCCAGAGTGAACAGCCAGAGACCTGTGACATGTACCAAATAGGTGCATTTAAAATAAATACCACAGGCTGAACCAGGCCATCCCAATCCCAAGGGGGACACCCTGAATCCACGGAACCATGTTGGTTCCCGGCTACTCCCCCAGACCCTGGCAACCACCCCGCAGTAAGTGAGACAATTTTTAACAGTTTTTCAAACTTTGCTTACTTTCTCCCTCCCCCTTAGCAGCCATGTCCCCGTTCGTGAACACCCGCAATAAATCTCGCCCGCGTAACTTCAGCCTTGGAGGAGCAGAGCATTGTGGAGCAGTGGGGCATAGTGGGTCAAAAGCGCTCATTAGATATAAATGAATACAAACTCCGGTTAACCCTGGGCAAGCTGACCTCCACGTTCAGTGGCTGCTATGGTGTCCCTTCACCATTGGCCAAGTGGGCCAGCACAAACATCCCCTTTGACAGGGAGCAAGGTCACGCTGGGTGCGGAGAGCGCTCAAACCCATAAAATGTGCTCTGAGGTGCGGTTTGACAGGTTGATTTTCTGCCCCCATGCGCAGGAGACGTGAATGGTGATGGGGGAACAAAATATCGCAACAGGCCCAAAACGCAATTTACACTGGCGGGGTTTCCCGTAGCGAATGTCTCCGCCCCACGAATGACATAACATGATTCCCACCATTCAATGTCGGGAACCCTATTTTAATACAACTGCATCTCATTATCGGATCACCACGCAGCAATCATCCCCAATGCTTGAAAGTCTGCCCACCACGACCTGATGTCACGTTGGCAGTATTTACGGCAGGTTTTTAAAAAATGGTAAATTGGTGAGCACATCTTTGAGGGCAGTTCAGAGGTAACTGCGGAACTCACCACAGGCCACTGTCGCCTACAAACGGACATAGAACGAAAGGCCTCAGGGTACGGGGGGGGGGGGGGGGGGGAGCCGATAAAGGGCCTTGAGTTACGGTGGGGTCACCAACAAGGGGCCGATGAAATATGGGGAGTTAACCGACAAAGGCTGAAGGGGCATGGGGGAGTTAACAGACAAGAAAATTGGAAAACATTTGTAGATTTGTCCCCTCAGGTCCTCTAGTCATGAAAGAATGAATCAACGAGCTCATTATAAATTTTACATTTGCGATACTTTGAGTCATGATTCTTGAAAGTCAATAACAGTATCAATACAAGGTTAGAACAAGTTTTGGGTAGACAATTATGAAAAATAATTTCCACAATTGTAAATGGTTCTAGCTTTAATGAAAGTAATACTGTGAACACAATAATGGTCCAGGTACATTAGGTTATGTTATAAACCATCTTTCCTTCCTCATGAATAGAACTGAGAATGTGTTACTTATAGCGGTATAAATAGACATCACATGATGCATTGATTTACTTGGAACAATTTTGAAATGGATCTTCTCCACTGAGTAGATCTCGCTGTGAACTCTTCTCTAAGGTACTATTTTGCTCTATTCAGTGCTGACCAATAAATGTAATTTATTCCATGTGGTAGCGTAGCTCCATTAAGGGGGTAGGGTCTACAGACCATGTGACTGGCTTGGGGCCAATCACACTGGAGCGCGCGAACCCCAGCCAATGGAGAGTTTGCAAGGAGCAGTGTGGACCAGTGAGCCAAAGTGCTTAGACCTGTTTTATGATGCTCTGTGCCTGTTATCTAACTGCCTTTGCCTTTCATCAATAAACCCTTTTGTTCAGTACTGGAAGCCACCAGTGTATGTCTTGAGCCACCACATTTCTGCTACCTGTTTTTCTTCTCTCTGCTAGTCACAGCAAGAGCAGGAGTAAATTGCAAAACTTATGAACCATTACTACCATTGGTATTGTTCGATCATTGCAAATACAAGCCTGCATGGAATATGCAGGGACACCACAAGCAGGAGAGAAGTTGCCTGCAGGTCCAAATCCCAAAGTACAAACTCTACCTTCCTACGATCTATTCCTTTGTGCTGCTCACAGCAGAGTCCGGGCGATGATCCCTAATATTTGGAGAATCCAAAGCATTCCGAAGGATAGTGAATAAAAAAACTTTAGTTTTGCAGATCAATAGGCTCCTCGATGCAAGAATAAAATACTGTGGACTCTGGAAATCTGAAATAAAAACGGAAAATAATAGAAATGTTCAGTAGGTCAAGCAGCATTTATGGAGTCAATAGTCTTGTGATTATTTCAAAATAATCTCAGAATGCAATAAGAGGCAATTAAATCAGAATGAGGCTTTACAAATGTCATTCATTCAAAAATATTTTCTGAGGTTCCTCATTACTTCAATTATAAAAGAGGAATATTTCAGTCACTCGGCCATCATTGGCATTCTTCACTCTAATAAATGTAAAATTGTCCTCAACAGAATTTAATCAAAAGTAAAATGAAACAAAAATGTAAAAGCAACTTGGCTATTTTCTCTTTCAACATACTGCGTTGTGGCACAATAGCACAGTGGTTATCACTGCTGCCGCACTGTGCCAACGACCCAGGTTCAGTTCCGGCCTTGGGTGACTGTCTGTGTGGAGTTTGTACTTTCTCCCCGTGTCTGCGTGGCTTCTTCTGGGTGCTCCGGTTTCCTCCCACAGACCAAAGATGTGCAGGTTAGGTGGACTGCCCATGCGAAATTGCCTTTCAGGGATAGGGTGGAGCATTGGGCCTAGGTTGAGTGCTCTTTCAGAAGGTCAGTGTAGACCCGCTGGGCCGAATGGCCTCCTTCTGCACTGCAGAGATTCTGGGCGGGATTCTCTCACCCCGGGGCCGGGCCGGAGAAGCGCCGGGACGGGCGCGAATCGAGCCACGCCACCCTGACGCCGGTCCGCCGATTCTCCGGAGAGCAGAGAATCGGCGCCATTGGCGCCGGCACGGTCGGCGCTGTGCCGGTTGGGGGGCCGCTCGACAGGGCCCCCCCCCGCCGCCCCCCCCCCCCGCCCCCGGCGAGTCTCCGCATGGGATGGGCCGAGCGACCACACAAAAAAAGCCGAGTCCCAACGGCGACGTTCACACCTGCTCTTACCCGGCGGGACCTTGGCGTGGATCCATCCGGGGGTGGCCTGGTGGGGAGGGAGGGTAGTCCGACCACGGGGGGGGGGGGGGGGGGGGGGAGGCCTCCACTGTGGCCTGGCCCGCGATCGGGGCCCACCGATCGGCCGGCCGGCCTCTCGGGCTGGGGGCCCCTTTTGTTCCGCGCCGGCCACTGTAGCCCAACGCCATGTTGTGTCGGGGCTGGAGCGGAGAAGGGAGCCACTACACATGCACGCACTGGCGCCGGTCCAACTGCGCATGCACGCATTGGACCGCCGTTTGACGCCGGGGGATCGGCAGCTGGAGCGGCGTGAGTCGTTCCAGTGCCGTGCTGGCCCCCTGTAGGGGTCAGAATCGTTGCTCCTGAAGCCATGTTGACGCCATCGAGAAACGCAACGGCGTTTACGGCGGAGTCAACATTTAGCCTCAGGATCAGAGAATCCCGCCCTCTATGATTCTATTCTATGATTGCTGATCCTAATTGAAGGACAGACTTTGGCTTTTACTTTTGATGGGTTTTAACACTGGATCCCAGAGGCAGGGTATATTGTCTGCTCGGTGTGTTTTTAAAAATGTATTTAAGATATTACACAGTCCTAGTGGGTTAGTGCTTTATGCATTGAAATGCAACAATAATTTGTTGCTGATACTAGCCTGTTTACCTCTTGCCGTTTCATGTCACACAGGTAGCAATGTCCATGTTGCTGAGACAGTACTTTCTCCATGGAAATCAAGCCAGTGGTACTCCCACATCATGTCATCAATGTCAACATCAACCTTGCGCCAGATTAAAGACATTTAACAGTTTTCCTGCTCCGTGTGAGTGAAGCCAACAGAATTGTCACGCCATGCCATTGAGGCCAAGAACATTTTGTTTCTGCTCCATGTGGGGCAAGCAGCAAATTAATGCCTTTCTAATGAGACTAGAAGCATTAGTTTTTGATCTAAGCGTGCCATGAAGAGCAACATTATCATACAAAGCCACTAAGGCCAGCAGCATTTCCACTCCCAAGTCATTGAGGGTAGCAGTATTTCCGCTCTATCTCACTGGAAGTGTTATCGCTTCATGTCAATGTTACCAGCAGCTTTCTGAGAGTATGTCACTGAAGTCGTCAATGTAGGTTATGCAAGTACTTGAGATTGGCAACAATTCCAATTCATATTTCCAGTGCGAGTTGTAGCCATCTGAGATACCACCTGCAAAGAATAATGGGAATTATGGCGAGGTTTGGGACACAGAAAAGCTGCAGCTTGTATCTTTGCAAACAGCAGCCCAGAAGTATGCAGGAATTCACACCTGCAAATGGGCCATTCAAGGCGATTAAAATAACAATGGGACCATCAGGTCCATTGCATCATCTTCCAGACTAGGCGGCACCGAGGTCCTGCCTCGAGCCCTCCCAGGTTTGGCCACTGAGGCCCACCAAAAAGTAATGTGGCAGCCCCTGATTGGATGTGACCAATCAGAGGGTGGAGCCCTGAGGAATTGATTGACAGTGACCCAGAAACTGTCCGCAAAAGGGGCGGGGAAAACTCAAGCCAGTTAAAAGACAATGTAGCCATGTGTTCTGTCTCTTTTGGACCCGGCCTGTGCCAGCGTATTTTGAATCCAGCCTGTGTCAGCCCAACTGCAGCATAACGACCAGACAGCCAAGTTCAAGACCAACGATCACTACCTGACGGATGAGCCCAGCAGAGACAAAGCCACAAAGCAGACTCGATGGGCCAAATGGCCTCCTTCTGCACTGTAAATTCTATGAAATCTATAAAGGCCTTATCCACTTGCACAGAGCCGGTTGCCCTGAAGTTAAGTATAGGTTACTGTAGATGTTCGGTGTAGTTTAACTTGTTGTGTTTTGTGTTGCACATCGAAGTAATCCTTGTATGTAAATAAACTACCTTTGAACTTGAACTGACTAACTGGTTGTGTGGTCCTTTGATCGATATCCGGTAAAGCCTTGTGGTGGTATCATTTGATACCTGGCGACTCTAAAGAGCACCATTATTAATTGGCAACATTATTCCGGTGCCGATTGGCAACAGAGTAACGATCCTATTTCACCCTCGTGAGGTTGACAATATTCCTACACCATGTCACTGAGTCTAGCTTCTTTGCTGCTCCATGTCAATGAGGTTGGCATTGCTCCTGTTTAATTAGGTAATGTTAGCAATATTCCTGCTCTATGTTCCTGAGAAAAGCAGGGTTCCTGCTTTCTTGGTGAGATCAACAATGTTCTTAATCCATGTCCTAAGATCGGCAACTTTCGAATTCTATGTCGGTAAGGTCAGGAACATTTCTTCTTGTGCCTCTGCAGCAGTAGAGTTTCTGCTCCATGTTAATGAGGTCAACAGTGCTTGTGCAGCAGTAAGTAATGTTAGTGGAATCCCCTATCCCCGTTAATTAGACCAGAGAGCTCGCTCCTCCTTGTTAATGAGGTCAGCCGTGTCCCCATTCCATATCATCCAGGCTAACGACTTTTCCTTTCAATATCTTTCAATCCTAAAACTCTTGACTTCTTGTTGTACATAGATACATAGAAGAAAGGAGCAGGAGGAGGCCTTTTGGCCCTTCAAGCCTGCTCCGCCATTTATCCCGATCATGGCTGACCATCCAACTCAGTAGCTTAATCCTGCTTTCTCCCCATTGCCTTTGATCCCATTCTCCCCAAGTGCAATGTCCAGCCGCCTCTTGAATATATTCAAAGTTTTAGCATCAACTACTTCCTGTGGTAATGAATTCGCAGCTCACCACTCTTTGTGCAAAGAAATGTCTCCTTATCTCTGTCCGAAATGGTTTACCCTGAATCCTCAGGCTGTGACCCCTGGTCCTGGACACACCCATCATTGGTAACATCTTCCCTGCATCTACCCTGTCTAATCCTGTTAGAATTTTATAAGTCTCTATGAGATTCCCCCTCATTCTTCTGAACTCCAGCGAGAACAATCCCAACCTAGTCAATCGCTCCTCATATGACAGTCCCGCCATCCTTGGAATCAGTCTGGTAAACCTTCGCTGCACTCCCTCGAGAGCAAGAACATCCTTCCTCAGAGAAGGAGACCAAAACTGCACACAATACTCCAAGTGTGGCCTCACCAAGGCCCTGTACAATTGCAGCAACACATCCCTGCTTCTGTACACGAAACCTCTTGCAATGAAGGTCAACATGCCATTAGCCTTCTTTACTGCCTGTTGCACCTGCATGCTTACCTTCAGCGAATGGTGCACAAGGACACCCAGGTCCGGCTGCACACTCCCCTCTCCCAATTTACAACTATTCAGGTAGTAATCTGCCTTCCTGTTTTTGCTTCCAAAATGAATAACCTCACACTTATCCAAATTATACTGCATCTGCCATTGGTTTGCCCACTCGCCCAACCTGTCCAGATCTTGCTGTAGGATCCCTGCACCCTCGCCACAATTCACCCTCCCACCTAATTTGGTATCATCTGCAAACTTTGAGATGTTACATTTTGTTCCCTCATCCAAATCATTAATATATATTGTGAATAGCTGGGGTCCCAGCACCGATCCCTGTGGTACTCCACTGGTTACTGCCTACCAATTTGAAAAGGACCCATTAATTCCTACTCTTTGTTTCCTCTCTGCCAACCAGTTTTCTATCCACTTCAATACATCTCCCCCAATCCCATGCGCTTTAATTTTGCACAATTATCTCTTATGCGGGACTTTGTCAAACGCCTTCTGAAAGTCCAAATATACCGCATCGACTTGGACTGACTTATTCAAGCCAAAAGCACTGCAACTTCATATCAGCCAAGACAATGGTGTTCCTACATCCTATGATCCTCGGTCAGCAATTCTTCCACTCTATCAACAAGGGAATTGGGGAACTGAAGTTAAGCTGAATGTTGTGGACTGTCACGATAATTGCTATTATGCTGGACTACTTGACAGCACTTTAAGACATTCAGTATAAAACCCTATATATGGCTCAATTGGGAGATGTTTGGGGTAAAGCCATATGTATGTTAAAAAAAATCTTTGAGGCCAAAAATGGAGTGTCTAGCGAGTGAGATCAGTGGAATGTTGTGTGCCATTCTTGATCAGATTCTTTGGTCAAAGAGCAGAATTCCATCTGGTGCAAAGCCAGCAGAAAAAAAAGGAGAAAAAAGAAGCATAAGGAGAAATACAGATTTGGCAAACAAACTAATGTGGAATATAACAGGCCCAAAAAGCTTCTTAAGAGGAGTGAAAGTGTGAAGATGGATTAATTTAATCATCTTTATTGTCACAAGTAAGCTTACATTAACACTGCAGTGAAGTTACTGTGAAAATCCCCTAGTCGCCACATTCCGGTGCCTGTTTGGGTACGCAGAGGGAGAATTCACAATGTCCGATTCACCTAACAATCACGTCTTTAGGGACTTGTGGGAGGAAACAGGAGCACCCGGAGGAACCCCACGCAGACACGGGGAGGACGTGCAGACTCCACACAAGACAGTGACCCAAGCTGTGAATTGAACCTGGGACCCTGGAGTTGTGAAGCAACAGTGCTAACCACTGTGATACCGTGATTAATCAGCATTACATCGTGTCTGGTGAAACCTCGGGGTGAATGCCATCATCAACTTTCCCCAAGAATTCTGTTATTCTTCAAGAAATAATCTATAATTACACAGCAACAAAAACAACTCCTATTAAATAGCACCTTAAGTGTAATGAAAAGTCCCATTTCACAGGAGCATGATGAAATGAATTAAAACACTGAGCCACATGAGGAGATATTAGGTCAAATGGTCAAAAGCCTAGTCAAACAGAGAGGACCACAAGGAGGGAAGCAAGATAGAGAGCTGGAAAGGTGTAGGGAGGGAATTAAAGAGCTTGGGGCCTCGGCAGCAGAAGGCATGGCAACCAATGGTGGAGCAATTATAGTTGGTAATGCAAACGAGGCAAGATTTCAAGGAGTGCCAATATCTTGGTGCCTTGTGGAGTTGGAGGATGCTACAGAGATCGGGAGCAATAAAGAGATATGCTTAGACCATGGAGAGATTTGCAAGTGAGAATGAGAATTTTAAAATCAAAACATTGCTTAACCGGGAGCCAAGGTAGGCCAGCGAGCACAGGGGCAATAGGCCAATGGCCATGGGGCTTGCTGCAAATTAAGTTGCAGGCAACTGAGTTTTGGATGTCCTCAAGTTTATGAAGGGTGGAATGTGGGAGACCAGCCAGGAGTGCCTTGGAGTAGTCAAGTCTCGAGATAACGAAGCTTTGGTTGAGGATTACAGCAACAGATGAGCTGGGAGGGGTAAAACTTATGATATTATGGAAGTGTTTAATATGTTTAGGATGATGGCCCTTAATTTCCAGCTAGCAGCAGGAAGCCACGGACCGCCGATTTTGAAATCGAAATGTGTGCACTTACCTGCGCTCCAATGTTGCGAGGAGCCTTCCTTTCTCTTCGGCAGCTTGGGGCGTCCAGCGTCCCTAGTCTTATGACGCAGCCAACTTGGGAACGCCCATTGAGGGCAGGCATTTGAACTGATGGAAAACAACAGGCAATTATTTTAACAAGTGTTTTAAAGAAATTTAGATATTATTTATTTATTTTTGCTCTTTCTTTTAAACAGGCATTGTTACTATTGTTGTTGGTTCTTTTAAAGTAATTGTTTTTATGATTAAAGGTGATTGTTTATAAGTGAACATAGGTTTGGTTACTTGTTTTAAATCTGTGAAACTATTTAAATATGCACTATATTATTATATAACTTTACGTGTGGCATGCTTAAAAGTGTTCATATGTTTTAGTTTAGATTATAGTCATAAGATTTTAAAAGCGCCCCAGGGATTTTTGATGTCACTGTCTTTATTAACTTATCATTTTTCTATTCTACTTCACTGGGAACAGTTGAAACTGAGCATCTGATTTTTGTTGATCAGTGTTTATGGAATCACTGCAATGTAGAAGAAAGCCATTTGGCCCATCAACTATGCACTGGCACTCTGAAAGAGCACCTTACCCAGGCCCATGCCCCCTCTCTATCCCCATGACCCCACCTAACCTTTGGACACTAAGGAGAAATTTGGCAAGGCTAATCCAGCTCACCTGCACATGTTTGGACTGTGGGAGGAAGCCAAAACACCCGGTGGAAATGGTGGTGGTGCACAGTGGGTAGCACTGCAGTCTCACAGTGCCAAGGACCTGTCATGATATTCAAACACACATCACAACACACACATCATGATAGACAGACCAACAGACCAATTAGCACACATAACACGGCAGCCAATCACAGACAAGAGCAGACACAGTATAAGACAAGAAACACGACACCTGCTGGCCAGTCCATCTGGAGACAGGACAAGGCCAGGACCTCATTAACAAGACACTCATACAGTCACCACGTGCTGAGTACCAAGTCAGATGTGTAAATAACTAGTAGGAATAAAACTGCGTTGTACCAATCGCAACCGTGTTGGTTCGACTGTACCTCAGAGCACCCAACACCACATGGTACCAGTGAGTGAATCGATACTTACCGGCAAATCTGCCATCCTGAGCCATGGACAACAAACCGCAGCCGTTGCAAGTCGCTGGGAACCTGGGCACCATTTGGAAGCTCTTCAAGCAGCGATTCGAACTGTTCATGCGAGTCAACGAAAAACAGGGCGCCTCGGACGAAACAATGATTGCCATGCTCCTCACTACCGCAGGTCAGCACACCATCGATGTATACAACTCCTTGGTGTTCGCGGAAGGCGAGAACAAATCTAAATATGACACGGTCCTCCTCAAGCTCAACCAGCACTTCAACGTTGAGGTCAATGAAAGCTTTGAGAGGTACATCTTTCAGCAGCGCCTACAAGGTAAGGATGAGCTCCTCCAGTCCTTCCTGACGCACCTCCGCATACTTGCGCAGTCCTGCGGTTACGGCACCACCTCAGAGTCCATGATCCGGGACCAGATCGTTTTTGGCGTTGCCTCCAGTGGCCTACGCCAGCAGCTTCTAAAAATTAAAGGCCTGACCTTAGCATCTGCAGTTGAAGCCTGTGTTCTGCATGAAAATGCGACCAGCCGCTATGCCCAATTTCAGGCGACCGAATCGGCACGGAGGGGGTCCCAAGCGATCGAATCGGCAAGCCAGGCCGCCCACGAGGCCGAACGCATCCAGGAAATCGAGTTTCTCCCGGCCCGCGGCCCGGACGAGGGCGGCCGTTTCGCGCGCTTTTTGAGGCTTCCCGCGTTTGTGCGCGCCAAAACCTACGGCAACACTGAGGGACGTGCTGCGCAGGCGCGCCTGCGCAAGACTAAACTGCGCATGCGCAGTGGCGTAACGAACGCCATGACATCATGACGTGCGGCAACTGTGGAGCTGCACATTTAAAAGGTCAATGTCCTGCAAAAACCCGACAATGCCTACGCTGTGGCAAGATGGGCCACTACGCTGCCTACTGTCGAGCGGCTCAACCTGTGGATCTTCCACATCTCCGACAACCACGCAGACACGTGCGGACCATCCAGCCTCCACATCACGACATCCAAACCGACGACACAGATGACCAAGACGCCTTCCGGGTTGCGGTCATTGATGTGAACCGGGTCAACACCATCAATCCGGCCGATGAATGGAGTGCCACCCTGACGGTCAACCGATCGCCGATCACTTTCCGCCTGGACACTGGCGCCTCCGCCAACCTCATAGCATGGTCAGCCTTCTATGCCATGAAGGTCAGACCACCAATCCAGCCATCCCGGTGCAAGATGGTCGACTACAACGGGAACGTCATCCCTGCCATGGGATCCTGCCAGCTCCAGGTGACACACAAAACACACACGGCCACACTCTCGTTCGAGATAGTTGGCTCATCGAAGGACTCCCTGCTGCACGCACAGGCATGTAAGGCTCTCCAACATGTGCAACAAATTCTCTCTCTCTCTCCAGACGGCACGTCTGACTTCCCGGATGCAGAGTTCAACGCACAGCTCCAATCGCTCCTCACCCACAACCAGGAGGCATTCGAAGGCATGGGAACACTGCCATACACCTACCGAATTTGCCTCAAACAGGATGCCATCCCGGTCGTTCACGCACCTCGCAGGGTTCCTGCGCCACTTAAAGACCGCCTCAAGCTGCAGCTGCAGGATCTCCAGGACCAAGGGGTCCTATCCAGGGTCACGGAGCCCACGCCATGGGTCAGCTCCATGGTGTGTGTTAAGAAGCCCTCTGGCGAGCTCCGCATATGTATAGACCCCAAAGACATCAATGATAACATTATGCGGGAACATTATCCCATACCCAAACGGGAGGCGATCACCAGTGAAATGGCCCAAGCGAAGATATTCATGAAACTGGATGCTTCTAAAGGATTTTGGCAGATCCAACTGGACCCGTCCAGCCGAAAGCTCTGTACCTTCAACACCCCTTTCGGCAGATTCTGCTACAACCGGATGCCATTTGGCATCATCTCGGCATCCGAGGTCTTCCACAGAATCATGGAGCAGATGATGGAAGGCATCGAAGGGGTGCGCGTACATGTGGACGATGTCATCATCTGGTCCACCACACCGCAAGAGCACATACATCGTCTCCAACGCGTTTTTGCCCGCATACGGGAAAACGGCCTGCGCCTCAACCGAGCCAAGTGCGCCTTTGGCCAGACCGAATTGAAGTTCCTGGGGGACCATATCTCACGATCAGGGGTCCGTCCGGATGCAGACAAGGTGAGCTCCGTCACAGCCATGCCGCAGCCGACCGACAAGAAGGCTGTCCTACGCTTCCTTGGAATGGTCAACTTCCGGGGGAAATTCATTCCCAACCTTGCCTCCCACACAACGACTCTGCGCCACATCGTCAAAAAATCTACAGAGTTCCAGCGGCAACACACACACCAGCTGGAATGGGAGGAGCTCAAACGCAAACTCACCACGGCACCAGTGTTGGCGTTCTTCGACATGTCTCGTCCCACCAAAATCTCAACTGATGCCAGCCAATCCGGCATTGGAGCAGTGCTCCTGCAGAGGGATGACACGTCGTCATGGGCCCCGGTTGCCTGTGCATCGTGGGCCATGACCCCCACAGAGCAGCGCTACGCGCAAATCGAAAAAGAATGCCTGGGCTTGCTAACCGGTTTAGACAAGTTCCACGATTACGTCTATGGTCTTCCACGGTTCACGGTCGAAACTGACCACCGCCCCCTGGTCAGCATAATAAACAAAGACCTGAACGAGATGACCCCTCGCCTCCAGCGCATCCTACTTAAACTCAGGAGGTACAACTTCCAACTGGTCTACACTCCAGGGAAGGACCTCATCGTGGAGGATGCCCTATCCAGAGCAGTGAGCACGCCGCCAGATGCGGAGGGGTTCGTATGTCAGGCCGAGGCACAGGTGGCCTTGACAGCTACAAATCTGCCGGCTGACGACTCCAGTCTGGCCCGCATCTGCCGAGAGACAGCGGCCGACCCCCTTTTACAGCGAGTGATGCGCCACATGACGGGAGGATGGCTCAAAGGGCAGTGCCCGCAGTTCTATAATGTACGAGACGACCTAGCCATCATTGATGGGATCCTTCTGAAGCTGGACCGGATTGTGATTCCGCACAGTATGCGCCAGCTGGTTCTCGATCAAATACACGAAGGCCACTTGGGGGTCAAGAAGTGCAGACGGAGGGCCCGAGAGGCGGTATACTGGCCGGGCATCAGTGACGATATTGCCAACATGGTGATCAACTGTACAACCTGCCAAAGGTTTCAGCCGGCGCAACCTCCTGAGACGATTCTGCCCCATGAGCTGGTGACGTCCCCCTGGGCGAAGGTGGGTGTCGACCTATTTCACGCGCTTGGCATGGACTATGTTATCATAGTGGACTACTTCTCCAATTACCCAGAAGTCATACGCCTGCACGATCTCACGTCGTCTGCTGTCATCAGGGCCTGCAAAGACACCTTTGCTCGCCACGGCATTCCGATGACTGTCATGTCGGACAATGGGCCCTGTTTTGCCAGCCATGAATGGTCGTCCTTTGCGGCCTCGTATGGCTTCACACACGTGACGTCCAGCCCTCTGCATCCCCAGTCCAATGGAAAGGCGGAGAAGGGCGTTCACATTGCCAAGCGGCTCCTCTGCAAGGCTGCTGCTGCCGGATCGGACTTCTACCTCCCCCTGCTGGCCTATCGCTCGGCCCCACTAGCCACGGGTCTCTCGCCAGCACAGCTGCTGATGGGCCGTGCCCTCAGGACCACTGAGCCTTCCATCCTGGCACCAACAATAGACCATGCTCCGGTACTGCATAGAATGCAACTGCAGCACGATCGCCAGAAGAGAGCGTATGACACAAGGGCAACTGATCTTCCCTCCCTGGCCCCTGCAGACAACGTCCGCATTCACCTACCAGACGGTGGCTGGTCAGCACCTGCCGAAGTTCTCTGACACGTGGCTCCCCGCTCGTTCCTGGTACGCATGCCGGATGGATCCGTGTGTAGGCGCAATCGCCGAGCCCTTCGCCTACTTCCACGCTCGCAACGGAACCATACATAGACGCCGTGTCCTCCACTGGTTCCTGATAGCGACTTCGTGGAGCTGCCATATACCATGCCCCTTCTGTCGCCGCCCATGGCCAGGCTCGCACCTCAGCCGGTGGTTCTCGACCCACCCTTGAGGCGGTCAACCCGAATTCGTCGCCCACCTACTAGACTGGACTTATGAGACTGTTCACATGTCAAATTGTAGCAACTACTGTATTGTAACATGTCACTGTTTTATCGTTCCAGGCCTCGTTTGATCGGTCCAAATTTCAACGTTCTGCTTCTTTTGTTATGGTACAACCTCGTTAGCATGCCACACCTGACATCGCCCCTTGTATATAGTTACGCCACATGTACATGCTGTAAATATCACGCACACACACACCTTTAGCTGCACTCAGGACACATTTATATTTATAACCACGTAGGCACATAATCTTGTAAAAAAGGGGGATGTCATGATATTCAAACACACATCACAACACACACATCATGATAGACAGACCAACAGACCAATTAGCACACATAACACGACAGCCAATCACAGACAAGAGCAGACACAGTATAAGACAAGAAACACGACACCTGCTGGCCAGTCCATCTGGAGACAGGACAAGGCCAGGACCTCACTAAAAAGACACACACTGTCACCACGTGCTGAGTACCAAGTCAGATGTGTAAATAACTAGTAGGAATAAAACTGCGTTGTACCAATCGCAACCGTGTTGGTTCGTCTGTACCTCAGAGCTCCCAACACCACAAGACCCAGGTTCAGTTCCGACCTTGGGTGACTGTCTGTATGGACTTTGTACATTCTCCCCGTGTCTGCATGGGTTTCCTCTGGGAGCTCCAGTTTCCTCCCATGGTCCAATGATGTGCAGGTTAAGTGGATTGGCTATACTAAGTTGCCTCTTCGTGTCCAGGGATGTGCAGGTTAGGTTCCGGGGATAGGGCGGGGAGTGGACCCAGATAGGGTACTCTTTCAGAGGGTCGGTGCAGACTTGATGGGTCGAATGGCCTCCTACTGCACTGCAGCAATTCTATGGTTCTATTCCATGGTTCTAGGAAGCCCATGCAGACATTGGGAGAATATACAGACACCACACATTCACCCAAGGTTCGAATTGGCCATGGGTCCTTGCAGGCAGCAGTGCTAACTAGTGTACATTGTGTTAAATATGTTTTTGCCTTGTTTACTTCAATTATCTTATTCATTTATAATTAGCTCATAATTAAATGTTGTGTTCTGATGTTTCAGTAAGACATTTGTCGAAGCATGTAAAGTTTGATGGGAATCATTTATTAATAAAAATAATTTTATAAATACAAATAAGTTAACATTTAACACTTAACTGAACGATGACATAAAACTACCTCAACTTTACGTAAACAGTATGGTTCCGTCTTTGTAAAGGGAAGGGAGGGAAGAGGGGGGAAGGGGAGGGTTTTGACATATTAATTGTCAATTGACAAGCTCAAAGTCTGAAAGCAAAAGCTGCTGAAGCGCAGTGTCCTGGTTCACATCTCTGGCATCATTTCGGGACGTCCTTTGGCAGTACACTCTTTGGGGTGGGTGATTGATATACTGCAATACCTGCCAGAGAGATAGTTCACAGTAGTTTACAGGAAGTTTGCATATATCAACTAAGGCATTAAACTTTGTTAAACCATTTGAAGTAATCATTGAGGCTTCTAAGGATGAACATTATATCAGGGAGATTTGTAAACAACGCAGCTTAAAATGCTTTGCAAAATCCAAATGCACTTTAGCTTTGAATCAGCTGGGAGGACAGGCATGCGAACATTAGTGTCCTTGAAGGATTAATTGCACCAGTATCGGACCATGAGTATCTGAAACTAACTCCACTGGATGTCAGGATGTCAGAGTCCCGCCTGCCATAGCAATCTTCTTCACCCAGCTCAAGGAAGGATCCCTATCAAGTGGAGGACAAAGGAATCTCTTCAAAGATATCTTGTAGGCTTACCTCAAGAAATGGAAAATAAACGTCAATACCTGGGAGACCTTTGCTCAGAAGAGACCTACTTGGTGGAACCTCCCGATTGAAGAGTCACAATTCTTCAAGAACACCCGGCAGCAAGAGAAGGCCTGGAAAAGGAGCCTGAGAAAGGAATACTCATGTCTTAGCATCCAAGCACAGATGCCACCTTTTGGAAACCCCTGCCAAGTGAGCAATTGAAGATGTGGCTCTAGGATCAGGCTCATCAGTCACGCAAGGACTCATAGAACCAGTGGGCAGTAACATTGAGTATTATAGGTGGACAATCATACCCATTAGTGAGTGATCACCACATTCCTTTTGTGGATGTAACATCCTCATGACAAGCCCAGGTTAAAAAAATAATTCTTTCACCTTCTGTGACTTCAAACTCACTTTACACAGCAAAGTACCCTTTTAATGGAATGAACAGCCTCATGACAAACCAAAGTTTTTTTTTTAAAAATCCTCCTTTCATATTATTTGCATTTTGAGCATAATTTTAAATGCTAAACAGTAAGAAGATAAAACATTAACCGACCAGAAAAATGTCTCCCAATGTCTGCTGCCTCTGCTAGACTGAAATGCTTCCGTGTGAATAAAAAAGTGTAAAAACTCACCAGAAATCTGGGTAAGTGTCCCAAGTTCGCGCTGCAGCTGGATTTTTCATTCAGCAGCGCAGAGCTTCAAGCAGGGGAAAGCAAAAGGGCTGGGAGTTTAAATGCTGCTTGCTTCCAGCGCGCATGGCTGAACACTCACACTTCCGGGTCGTCACGCCATGCTTGTGCGGTGCACCAGCGACTTAAGTCGCGAATGATGCAGGAAGTTATGGGCCAGTGACTTGAATACAAAATTGGAAGTTCATCTAGGGTATTTCATTCCATTCCTGACTTGTGTCTTGTACATTGTCAACAGGCTTTAGGGAGTCAGAGGTGAGTTACTCATCACAGGATTCAAAGCCTATGATCTGCTCTTGTAGCCACAGTATTTATAAGGTTAGCCCAGTTAAGTTTCTTGTCAATGTTGAAAATGGGGTTTCAGTGATAGTAATGCCTTTTTATGTCAAGGGTCAATGGTTAGTTTCTTTCTTGTTGGAGATAGTCATTGCCTGGCACTTGTGTGGCATAAATGTTACTTGCCGCCTGTCAACCCAAGGCTGGGTATTGTCCAGGTCATGCTGCATTTGGACATGGACTGCTTCAGTATCTGAGGAGTTGCGAATGGTGCAGAACACTGTGCAATTATCAGTGAACATTCCACTTCAGTGAACATCCCACTATACTGGCCTTATGATGGAAGGAAGGTCATTGATGAAGCAGCTGAAGATGGTTGCGCCTAAGACACTGCCCTGAGGAACTGCTGCAGGGATGTCCTGGAGTTGAGATGACTGATCTCCACGAATCACACTGTCTTCTTTTGTGCCAGGTATGACACCAACTAATGGAGAAGTTTCCCCCTGATTCCATTGACCCCAGTTTTACTGGGGCTCCTTGATGCCACGCTCAGTCAAAAGCAATTTTGTTGTCAAGAGCAGCCACTCTTGCCTCACCTTTGGTATTCAACTTTGTCCATGTTTGAACCAAGGATGTAATGAGGTCAGGAGCTGAGTGACCCTGGCGGAACCCAAACTGTGCATCAGTGAGCAGGTTATTGCTAAGCAGGGGCCACATGATAGCACTGTTGATGGCTCCCTCCATCACGTTACTAGACTGATGGAGCGGCACTGGGCTGAGTTGGATTTGTCCTGCTTTTTGTGTACAGGACATATCTCGGCAATTTTCCACATTGCTCAGTAGATGCCAGTGCGGCAGCTGTACTAGAACAACTTGTCTAGGGGCGCGACAAGTTCTGGAACACAAGTGTATGGTACTATTGCTGGAATATTGTCAAGACACACAGCCTTTGCAGTATCCAGTGCCTTCAGCTATTTCTTGACACCACGTGGAGTGAATCAAATTGGCTGAAGGCTGACATCTGTGATGCTGGAGAACTCAGGAGTAGACATAGATGGATCATTCACTCAGCACTTCTGGATCAAGATTGTAGAAATGCTTCAGTCTTATCTTTTACACTGATGTCCGGAGCTCCCCATCATTAAGGATGATGATATTTGTGGTGACTTCCTCCAGTGAGCTGTTCAATTGTCCACCACCATTCATGACTGGACATGGCGGGACTGCAAAGCTTAGATCTAACCCATTGGTTGTGGAATCCCTTAGCTCTATCATATGCTGCTTATACTGGTTCGCATGCAAATAGTCCTGCTAACACCTCATTTATGGTATGCCTGGTGCATCTCCTGACATGGCCTCTTGCATTCTTCATTGAACCTGGGTTCATCCCCTTTCTTTGTGGTAATGGGGGATATATTAGGTTACAGATTATAGCTGAATACAATTCTACTGCTGCCGATGGCCCAAAGGACCTAATGGTTGCCCAGTCTTGAGTTGTTAGATCTGTTTCAAATCTATCTCATTTAGCACGGTGGTAATGAAATGAAATGAATGAAATGAAAATTGTTTATTGTCACAAATAGGCTTCAAATGAAGTTACTGTGAAAAGCCCCTAGTCGCCACATTCCGGTGCCTGTTCGGGGAGGCTGGTATGGGAATTGAACCGTGATGCTGGCCTGCCTTGGTCTGCTTTCAAAGCCAGCAATTTAGCCCTGTGCTAAACCAGTGCCACACAACATGATGGAGAATCTCCTACGATATCTGTGGCAGGCAGATTGGTGAGGAAGAGGTCAAATATGTTTTTCCCTCTTGATGGTTTTTTCACCACCTGCTGCCAATGCAGTCTAGCTGCTATCTCCTTTAGGACTCGACCAGCCTAGTCAATAGTGGTACCACCGAGCTACCCTTGGTGATGGACATTGAAGTCCCCCACCAAGAGTACATTCTGCACCTTTGCCATTGTCAGTTCTTACTCCAAGTGGTGTTCAACATGGAGGTGCACTGATTCATCCGTTGAGGAGGACTTAGATTTGTAGTAAGAAGCAGAAGGTTTCTTTGCCCATGTTTGACCTGATGCCGTGAGACTTCATGAGGTCTGGAATCAATGCGGATAGCTCTCTGGGCAACTCCCTCCCAACTGTATACCACTGTGCCGCCGCCTCTGCTGGGTCTGCCTTGCCGGTGGGAAAGGTCACATTTTATGATTCCGTGAGGTGAGTATGACTATGTCAGGCCATTGGTTGAGTAATCTGTGGGACAGCTCTCTCAATTTTGACACAAACCCCCAGATGTTAGTAAGGATGACTGCAGGATTGACAGGGCCAAGCTTGTTGCTGTCATTTACAGTGCCTAGGTCGATACCGGGATGTCCATCCGGTTTCATTGCTTTGAGGCTTTTTAATGGTTTGACGTTTCAGAAGGTAGTTAAGAGTCAATCATTTTGCTGTGAGTCTGGAGACACATGCAGGCCAGACCAGGCCACGACGGTAGATTTCTTTCCCCAAGTGACATTAGTGAACCAGTTAGGTTTTTACAACAATTGACAATAGTTTCGTGGTCATCAGTAGACTTCCAGATTTTTTTTATTGACTTCCAGAACCATTTACTAATATGTGAATCAGGAGGAGAATTTCAGTGATTAGTAGTTTAGTGGGAATAAGATCAAGAAAACAGGAGGTTGGTCTCATGAGCAAGTTGAGTTCAAAGAGGACATGAGGGGATAGAATCTAGAGAAAGATGCAAGTTCATGGCGAGGGCAAGGAGGAGCATTAAAGAAACTTTGATGAGTTGGGTAATGGAAGGGAAGGATGTAGCACAGGCAGCTGATTGGATTGTCTCACTCTTAGTGACAAAGAAGTCCATGAGCTTCTTGCACTTTCCATTGGAGGTGAGATTAGAGGGACAGGGGAGAGGAATTTGAGAAGATCATCTGCAGTGGATAGGTGACTTATCTTTGCATTCTAGGATGATCCAGGAATAGCGAGCAGTTTTACAAGATGAGAGTAGGAGAGTACTATTGCATCTTATCGGGTTACTAGGGCTTGAATTTTACATTCCCCTATCAGTGGGTTTGCAGGTGGGGAATTGAGCGTGAAATTCTTTGAATGGGCTTTTTGCTGGGTTCCAGCCTGCCCCGATCTTTCTGCATTTCTATGCTGGGAAGAGCAAGGACTTGGATGGGCCACATGTCCTTATATCAATTGAGGCCCTTAAGTGGCCAATTATTGACCACTTAAGTGCCATTTCAAGTCCAGCCTCAGTTTTTAGGCTGTCGGAAGGAGTTCCCGGGTATGGGGAAGACTGGAAAATAATCGGGTTCAGGTCTCGGGTGGAAAGTGGGGAGGGGGGGTGGGGGGACGTTGCCGACATCAGAACCTCACTTTTAGCCTTGGATGCCTCCCCACTTAAGATCCAGTTAATGCTGGACTTCCCTGCCTCAGCCTTTCCTCGACACCCCAATCCCCCACTGTCTAAACCACCCCCTCCCCCACCCCCACCCCTAGGCCTTGCCTGCCCTTCCCGCCCTAGGGCTCCAATACTTACCTGTTCCTGGAACCCTGGGACATAAAGCTTTGGGACTGCATGCAGTCCCAGTCCTGGCCACTGTATCTTAAGTCCCGAGAGCTGCCAGCCAATCTGATTGGCTATTAGCTCTCTAAGGTAGGACTTCCTTCTGAGTGAGGGGCGAAAGTCCTGCCTGCAGCCAATTAGTGTTCCTTGGAAACTGAAATTGCTGGGGGCCAGACAATGTCAGCGGGGATGTGTTCATCTCCGACTCTTTGGAAGATGGGATGGTGAACCCCGCCATCCTAAAAATCCTGGCCCAAATATCCAAAATAATAATAATAATCTTCATTACTGTCACAAGTAGACTTACAATAACACTGCAATGAAGTTGCTGTGAAAAGCCTCTCGTCACCACATTCCGGCGCCTGTTCGGGTACACTGAGGGAGAATTCAGAATGTCCAATTCACCTAACAGCACGTCTTTCGGAACTTATGGGAGGAAACTGGAGCACCCGGAGTAAACCCACGCAGACACGGGGAGAACTCTGCACAGACAGTGACCCAAGCGGGAATCGTTCCCAGGATCCTGCCGCTATGAAATGCTCAACTGTCCAAAAACTGGTTCAGGAGAGCAGCAGGTGACCATCCAGCAGTATTGGGTTTATGTCATTTGTGGAAATACGAGCTGATTCTGAAGTGATATGGGCACATAGCTATAAAGTCTTTGTAGAACAATGTTAGGTGGTGTGCAATACCCGAAAGTTAATTCCACAAATGATGTCCAACTTCTCTGGGAACTCTACAGTTCCTTGTGTCTTAGAAAGATTTGACTCATTCCATGAGTCTTTCTGACTGATCGTGGCTATGAATTTAAAGTCTTTCTCATAATGCCGCTATCGATAGTTATGAAGAACATTGCATCAGAGGGGCATGTCGGGCCATGTGTCATTTCTCTAACAATCCTTCAGTTGTTTGAATCAGAGACGGCATCATGTCATGTGCCCTGTGCAAAGTCTATGCAATATTTCTGATGTGCTTCATGGTGCGTAGTTTAAAGTGGAACATCAGTCTTGGTATTTCTGAGAAGCAAATACAAGCTGTGGCAGTGAAGGATAATGAATTCCAGCAGTCTGCACCAGGAATAGACATTCTGGCAATTGCCCATGTAAAACATGCTGAGTTGATCCAAGGAGTTTCACGTCAGATGTGTCTGAGGAAAACTGCTCTTGAGGTCTGAGATTGTTTTTCAACCTGTTGGAAAATACTGGTCTCAACCTGTGCTGGGAAAAAGCCAGCTGCAATGACCTGACCGCAGACTAATTTTTTTAATGGGAATCGTTTCCAAAATTAAGCTACACATTCATCACACCTCCTAAAAAAAAGCGATTGTAATCCCGGAAGATAATTTAGGATAAGTGTCCTTGACACTTCCCATTTTGTACGTGCGCAAATGAGACTAATATATAGTTAGTATTATACCCTTAAATACACATGGCATTTTTGACAGGATCAGCACCACACATGCTTAAATCAAATCCCTGGTCCATATTAGGAATACAAGAGCTGCTGCAGTTACACCTCACCATTCTAACCAATCAATACATTCAGTAAGGGACTGCTATGGTGAAGTTTCACACATTATTGTTCTGTAATGGAAATCTCCTTTCGATGAAGTTTAAATACTATAAATTATCATCCTCTGGAGAAGGTTTATGGGAATCTAATCTGCTGATGACCAATTCTGTTTGGAACAACATTGCCTCCTGTTTCTTTACTGAGTTCCACAGGGGTGTTCATCATTTTTGTTACTTTATTCAAAACATTATTATTCACATTTAAACCTCGACAGTCAATGCTGATTAAAAAAAAAGGATGAAAGGTCATGCCTTCACAAACACCGGATGCCCTAACGTTTTTACAGCCTGTAAGTACTTGAAGTGCAGTCACTCTTCTAATGTAAGGAAACATGCCATATCAGAGTCCCACGAAAAGTCATGAGTAAAATGACAGGATATTGGTGCTGTTGGATATATAGGTTGGTCAGGACACCGACAGAACTCTCTGCTCTTCAAAGAGTGTCATTAGACCATTTGGATCCATCCAAAGAAGACAGATGAGCCTCAGTTTAATAATATATCCAAAAAAGGCAGCACGGTGGCGCAGTGGTTAGCACTACTGCCTCGCGGTGCCGAGGACCCAGGTTCAATCCCGGCACCCGGGTCACTGTCCGTGTGGAGTTTGCACGTTATCTCTGTGACCCCCACAACCCAAAGATGTGCAGGGTAGGTGGATTGGCGATACTAAATTACACCTTGATTGAAAAAAAAATAAAGAAATAAATAAAAATAATGTATCCAAAAGGTGGCATCGCCAACAATACAGTGCTACCTAAATCATGTTCTCAAGATTCTGGAGTGGGGTTTCAATGCATGACCTTCTGTCTCGATGAAAGGAAACTCCAATGTACAGTGGTGGCACCTTATTCTGAAAGACATTGCATTAAGCATGCTTCTATTCTTACCTGAAAGTAACATTCAGAAAAAGATACTGGATGGAAATAGGAATGGAAAACGTTATACCTATTCTTCCATTTTTAAACTCCTGAATTTTGAAGCCAATTGTCGCATCTCAACTGACACTCGCTGTCCGAGAATATTTGATTCAGTGCCAACCAGGGATGGAATCACACTGATAGATCAGTATTTTACAATAGCGCACTCAAGAAAGGAAATCTGCTCTCCTTATCCCATCAATAAGAATAAAACCAGAAGGGCATGAATTGGACATGAAAAAGACACAGCCAGCCAGTCAATCCCACAAAATCCTCCTAACATTTGGGGATTTGTGCCAAAATAGGGAGAAGTGCCCCACCGTTTGTCAAGCAGCAGCCTGACATGGTTATACTCAGAATCATACCTTTCAGTTATTATCTTACGTTCCTCCATCAACATCCCAACAGCCAGACAGACCTCTCCAGTGGTGGTGGCAGGGTACTGTGCAGTCAAGAGGGAGTGACCCAGAGAATTTTCAACATTGACTCCAGTCCCCTCATGACATCAGGTCAACCATGGCCAAGGTAAGCTCTTGGTAATTACCGTCCACCACCTTCCCTCAGTTCATGAATTAGTGCTCTTCCATGTTGAACACCACCTGGAAAAGGAAACCAGGGTAGCAAGGGCACAGGATTTCAACAGTCATTATCAGGAGTGACTTGGAAGCATAACTACTGACCGTGCAAGCTGAGTCCTGAAGGACATGGCTGCCAGAGTGGACTGGTAACAGGTGGTAACAGGCGGTGAGGGATCCAGCATGAGAGAAAGACCTATTTTACATTGTCCTCACAAATCTACCTGTCATAGTGACTTGTGACAGAATTAGTTGGAGTGACCACTGTTATGGGCCAGGATTTAGAGAACCCCAAAGTGTATCCTGGAGTTCACCTGACCCACAACTTTCAATAGATTGTGGTCTGGAGAGCACACGGCCCACTCTGCAGGTGTGGTAGAGCAGAAATGGAAAAATAATTTTTAAAGCAAAACAATGTTTATTCTATGAACTCAAGTTAACCTTTTTAAAACATACAGTGAGCATCTTAGCAACCATTAATTCAAATACAACCCCCAAAGAATACAACACTAAGTAACCCTTTAAGCTTTCCTTTTAACATCCAGAAGACTAAAAACACCTTTTACCAGATGCACATTAGGTTTACATTCACCACTGAGAACATTTATAATTCTGAATTCACCAAATGATCAAGAGACAGTCTTTTCATGGCAGAGAGATCAACAGTACACCTGCTCTGTCTGGCTTCAGCTCCAATGGGGCTGTTTAGCACAGGGCTAAATCGCTGGCTTTGAAAACAGACCAAGGCAGGCCAGCAGCACGGTTCGATTCCTGTAACAGCCTCCCCGAACAGGCGCTGGAATGTGGCGACTAGGGGCTTTTCACAGTAACTTCATTTGAAGCCTACTTGTGACAATAAGTGATTTTCATTTTTCATTTCAACACTGAAAACGAAACTAAAACACACCCTGCACCAAACAGCCTAAAATGAAAGTAAAAAGCTGACAGACAGCCCAGCTCCACCCACTCTCTGACATCACTGCAGTAGTAAACACCCATTTCTTAAAGGTACTCTCACTGCAGATATTTATATACACACCCATTTATAAACACCCATTTCTTAAAGGTACTCTCACATAACACCACAGACAGTCCTTGTTGAAATAAAGGTCCATTTCGCACTGAGGAAATTCTCTAATCATGTTATATGGCACTAACATCATGCTAAATGGGGTGGATTCAGAACAGATCCAGCAACTCTAAACTGGACACCTATGAGGCTTATTTGCCATCATTAGTAGCAGAACTTTGCTCTATAACAATTTGTAATCTCATGGCCTGACATATCCGTCACTCTACCATTGACATCAAGCCAGGAGGTCAACCCTGGCTCAATGAGGAGTGCAGAGGTACAAGCTGCAAACAGCACTAGGCACCAACCTGGTGAAGTTATAACTTCGGACTACGATTTTGCTAATTAGTGGAAACAGTGGACTGAATTCTCCGCCGTCGGGATGCTCCGTTTTGTCGGCAGCCTGGGGGTTTCCCGATGGCGTGGGGTTGCCCCTCAATGGGAAACCCCATTGACCAGCCAGCGAAACGAAGAATACTGACAGCGTGCTGAACCAGAGATCTGCTGCAGCAGGGCAGAGAATCTCGCCCAGTGACTCCACAACCAACAGAGGACAGCAAAGCTTTGACATCCTGCCACATCCAGTTGTGAAGGGTTGTGGTGGACAATTAAACAACTGATAGGTGGAGGAGACACCATTAATAATAATAATCTTTATTAGTGTCACAAGTAGACTAACATTAATACTGCAATGAAGTTACTGTGAAAATCCCCAAGTCGCCACACTAAGGCGCCTGTTCGGGTACACTGAGGGAGAATTCAGAAAATCCAATTCACCTAACAAGCATGTCTTTCAGGACTTATGGGATGAAACCGGAGCACCCGGAGGAAACAAATGCAGACACGGGGAGAATGTGCAGACTCCGCACAGACAGTGACCAAAGCCGGGAATCGAACCTGGGTCCCTGGCACTGTGAAGCAACAGTCCTAACCATTGTGCTACCGTGCAACTACAACTATACTCAAGAAGTTTCACACCCAGCCAGGATAAAGCATGTTTGATTAGCATTCCATCTACTATCTTAAATATTCACTTCCTCCACCACAAGAGCACCATAGCTGCTGTTGTATCATCTACAAGTTGCACTGCACCAACCTTCCAAGTTTCCTTTGACAGTACCTTCCTACCCACGACTTCTACAAACTGGAAGGACAAGAGCAGCAGTTGCAATGGACAGCATCACCTGCAAGTTTCTTTTCAAGTCACACACCATCATGAATTTGAAAGATATCACCATTCCTTCAATGTTGCTGGAACTAAACTTTCCAACAGCATGCTGAAGTACCTATGCCAAACCACAATCATCTTGTGTGCTTAAGATGGACTTTTTGTGTTAATGATACCATTGTAGATTAAGATGCACTTTGTAATCCATCTTAATCTTTAACTCTGTGTATTTGTTAAGCTAAGAAGGGAGTAACAGAATATTGTATAATAAATCAACCTGCCATGTTTAATAGATTTGTTTTCTTGTTGTTAAAACTAATTAGGGGTTCTGTGACTCTGTTCCTCTATGTTTTATAAAACAAAATAAAAGTTATGGCCTTTTGAGTCAGGGTTCCATTCTGGGATCTTCCCGTCCGGTCATAACATCAACTGGGATCGTAGCAAAAGTGGAGGCTCTTGTGGAATTTCAAAACATGGAAAGCAAGTTATTGGATGTTGAATAGTAAAATATGTTCTGGTATTTATTGTTAAATCTCCCAAAAAGAGTAAGTGGGATACTCAGGTACTTGACAAAAAGAGGTTAAAATCCAAATGACATTGGAAATTGCTAAGATTTTCCGAAAAAAGGAAGGGACAAAATGTTAAAACTGCTAGACAGGCAGCAATGTTAACTGATGATGACGAATTGGTCGATAGAACCATCATCCTTTTAAACATGAAAAGGATAGAAAGTGGGAAGGAGAAAAAGCAAAATATAGTCTAGAAAGAGATGGAAAAGTTAGAAATGGCCAGGAAATGTCACCTCAGATCAAAAAAGAAGGTAGAAGTGACGTTCAGAGGCCTAAGTTTCCATTGTAACAAAGTGGGACATATTGGGGCAGATTATTGGAAACTAATTGGAAGACCAGTTGCAGTAGTAGGAAAAGAAGCATCTGAAAAAGAAATGGCTGTCAAAATTGTAGCTGTGGCGCAGGTGGAAATGTGCTCTTTCAGAATCAATGAGAAAGGGGAACAGATCTCAAGATAGTTCGGCGAATTACTTGAGTACTGGTCAAGAAAGTCAAGCTACTGGAACTGCTGCAGTGATGTCCTCAAACTGAGAGGCTGATCTCCTGACTTGTGCCTTGTGGATTGTGGACAGACTTTGGGGAGCCAGGAGGTGAGTTGCTCGCCACAGGATTCCTAGCCTCTGATCTGATCTTTTAGCCATTGTATTTGTATGGCTCGACCAGTTGAGATTCTAGTCAATGGTAACTTCCATGGTGTTGATGGTGAGGGATTCAGTGATGGTGATGTAATTGAATTTCAAGGGGCATTGGTGAGATGGTCATTACCTGACACTTGTATGATGTGAACGTCACTACCCACTTGTCAGCCCAAGCCTGAATATTGCCCAGGTCTGGCTACATTTGGACATGGACTGCATCAGTATCCGAGGAGCCGTGAATGGTGCTCAACATTGTGGAATCACAGTAAACATCCCCATCTCTCACCTTATGATGGAAGGACATTGATGAGGCAGCTGAGTAACTGCAGCTGCAGTGATGTCCTGGAGCTGAGATGATTGATCTCCAACAACCATAACCATCATCCTTTGTACTAGCTATGGCTCCAACCAGCAGAGAGTGCTATCTGATTCCCATTGACTCCAGTCACCCAATACCTGTGTGCTGCTATAGTAGCATAGATTGCTGCCATGATGGCTGTGAATCAGTTTTCGAAGGGTATCCAAGCTGTTTCATCAATCCAGTAATCTGTCCTCCAACAAATTCTAAGCATTGCCAAGGAGCTGCACCAAAGCAGAGGCAGTGGTGCCACAGAGTATGAATCTACGTTTTCTCTCAGGAGTATGCCATTTGTGATCCCATCGTTGGCCCTCTGTCCTTGCTGTTGCCAGTCAGCCAGCCAGCCCAGTCTGTTGCCACCTATGCCCAGGTTGTGCAGTCTGAAACTGAGCCTTCCAGTCCCAGAACCTCTTCAGGTCATCCTCCAAAGCCGTCTACACTCGCCTTGATTGAAAGTCAGCAGGTCCCCACCAGCCATGCTGCGGATACTGATGTAATAATTCATTAGAGAGTTAGAACGGAAGAAGGCAAATTACAGACAAGGGAATGCACAAGTGTAATTGGTTCACTTTTGTATGCAATATGACAAGATTGAATTCATAAATTTGTTTTTGAATGATTATTTTGTCTTGGCTTTTATTTTTGAAATATGGCCAAGAGGGCATTGTGTTGATCAGTCACAGAAGGAAGGCAAGGAATGTGGCACAGTTGGTGAATGGAGATCATAGAATCATAGAATGTACAGTGCAGAAGGAGGCCATTTGGCCCATTGAGTCTAGGGAAAGAGCACCCTACTTAAACCCCCACCCCCACCCTATCACCGTAACTCAGTAACCCCACCTGACCTTTTTGAGCACGAAGGGTAATTTACCATGGACAATCCTGCACAATTTTGGACTGTGGGAGGAAACCGGAGCACCCAGAGGAATCCCACGACATGGGAAGAAAGTGCAACATCCACACAGACAGTCGCCGGATCTGTGGTTGAGATGACTGTACCAGACTTGAATTAATTCCTCATGCACAACCCAGGCAAAAAGAGGTTGTCTAAGTTGTAGCATTCCTTCCTCTTCCATTTCTTCCATCTCTTGCTCCTCTTGCTTCTACTCCTCAGCTTCTTGCCTGATATAATCTATGAAGGACCGTAATGGCAAGGTTGTACATAACAGAGCTGAAATGAGGAACATGCAAAACAATGGATCTGGGTCTTTTTAACATAATTCCAAATGCCCTTTGTAAGATAAATGTTGCATAAATGGGAACACAATCCCATAGCGAGCACGTTTTGTCGCGTATTTTCCGGTGATCGCAGTGTTGAGAAACACAACACTATTAAAGGTGCCCCAAGTTAGAGCCTCAGCGGGGACCGCGTGGCTGAAGCCACACATAGTCCTATATTGTGCACTGAGGAGCTCCACTCGCCGCAACTCTTCAGTCAGCGAGCGATCGGTATTTTTAAATGTGTCCCGGTCTCTGGAGCCCCCAGAAAGAACCCAACCATCCCCCCCAAGCCCCAATACATTATGGGAGGGTCCCCCCCCCCCCAGCAGCCCCCCAACACCCATGCAGGGACCTCTGGCCCGACTGCCGTCGCACAAGAAGTGTCAGATTGGCACCTTGGCAGGCCAACCTGTCAGTGCCTCTACCAGCTGGAAATGCCACCTGAGCACCTTGGGTTACCTCAGAAATCTGCACATTACAGTGAGACTAGCTGTCTCGTTGCAATATGAGGATTTGCCAAACTGTGGTCCCGTCCACAATGGGTGGGATTCACATCGGAACGTCTCACGCGACTGCCTTCGGTCTCGTAAGGCATTACGAACGGGTAGATCTGGTGAGTGGAATCTCTCAACTTTTATGGGCCACGCTGTGCTGTGCCGAGCCGCTTTCCGGGTGCAGCATGGCCATTAAATCGTGCCTCATGTACCTGCAGGCAATGGCATCCTGCACCTTACCAAGACCTGATTTTTTTTGCAAACCCTTGGACTTGCTCTGTTCTTCTCCCTGGCAAGGGGCAGTGAAATGAAGTTCTCGTTCTTTGCATACAATGGCCTTCCTTAAGCAGTACACTAAAAACTTGAAGGGGAGGGGCACTACAATCTCTCGTATTCATGAGACCGGTGTCAGTTGTTCAACAATTTGGTAATTCACAATTCATGAACTATATCTGTGGGCTCATTGTTGGGTTCTTTTACGCACTATTTATGGTTGATGCCATCAATATTCATACAGCCATTTCTGAGCCAGTATACTAAGGGCAGCACGGTGGCACGGGGTTAGCACTGCTGTCTCACAGCACCAGGGACCAGGTTCGATTCCGGCCTTGAGCGATTGCCTGTTTGGAGTTTGCACTTTCTCCCTGTGTCTGCATGGGTTTCTTCCGGGTGTTCTGGTTTCCTCCCATAGTCCAAAGATGTGCAGTTTAGGTGGATTGGCTGTGATAAATTGTCCGTTACCGTCCAAAAAAAGGTGGGGTTATGGGATGGGGCGGAGCGTGTGGGCCTACGTAGGGTGCCCCTTCGGAGGGCCGGAGCAGACTTGATGGGAGGAATGGCCTCCTTCTGCACTGTGGGGATTCTATGATTCTATTTACAAAAAACGAACTGAGTGCTCCAAATTGGTTCTGTTTTTTGCATTTTCCCATTCTGGAATATTCTGATGCATAAATATTTTACCCATTAATTCTAGGTACTCATTTTTCTACGATGTGCATATGTAAGGATCATGATTTATATCAACTAACCCATAAAAATAGTTGGACAGAATGCAATTTCCATTTACGTAAATTTCCTAGTAATCTATATGTCTGTCTTGCCTGTCTTTCATCGGCCTTCGTTCTGAGGGTTGGCTGCCCTATGAACAATCTTTATCCACTGATTTCCATTCTCTGCTTCCTTCACTGCCTATCCCATGGAGACGCCAGTCAACATTGTGATAATATTCATCCATGCCTTCTTGGTCTTTCGTGTGCATATTTTCCAGGTGTTTTGCCTGACATATGATATGAAGGACCGTAATGGTAAAAAATCTCTTCCTGTTCATATCACATGTCCAAAATATTTGAGCTTTCTTGTTATCACTGCCTCAAACAAGTTCCTCAAATACCCACTAATTTGTCTACTTGCTTGTCCATGACACAGTTTCTTTGCGAGACTCTGCATCGTGTGTGACCACTGACCCAAGATAGCAGAAGATATCAAACTGTTCAACTTGAACTTCATTAATCAGAATTTTGCAGGTCTGTCCACCCACCCCTATCATAGTTGCTTTGAAAACATTGATCAGGAGACTGGGTTTCAAGTTAATTTGATCAAGGCAATCCACAAACTCCTGTGGGACCTCCATTGAGTTAGTGAGCAGAATAATGCCATCAGCGTATCAAAGATTTGAAATTTGTTGCCGACTAATCAGTAGCCCGCCTTTGTATCCATCAAGTATCTCTCTCATAACTATTTTGCTAGGGTGTTAAATTAATTTAGTGACGGAACACACACCTGTCTAACACCATTTCGCCTCTCAGCCATTCTGAGACGGTACTTGTGACTCTGACCTTAGCTCATTGCTTATGATAAAGCTTGGCTGTGTAACCAATGGAGGATTGTAGGAATATTGACTTCTAAATATTGGGATAATTTAAGGGTTAAAAGCCTCGGGTTATAGTATGTTTGCCTGCAATGGTCATGTTTTTAAAAAAAGGATTTTGTTTTGTAAAGGCCTGGGACCTGCTAGGACTAGAAGGTGAAATTGACCAAAGAACTGTGGTTATCAGTCTGGGCTAATACATTGTGGTTTGACTGGGGACAGTTGATCTGATGGGAAATAATGAGAGTGTACCTCAGATTAAAAAAGAAATCCAGGAGGGTGGAAGAGACATGAAAAGTTTCAAATGTTTTCACTGTAATAAACTAGGTCATGTAAAGTCACAGTGTTGGTGGTTGAAGAAAAGCACTGTGAAGGCTGATCTGGTAAAACAGGATAAGACAGTGGGGTTTGTTAAAAAGCTAGGGCCTCTTTTCGCTCTTTGACTGGCTGCGAATACCTGCAGTGCAGAACAAAAATAATTAGATAATGGTTGTGCTGCCCTTTTGTCAACAATGTTACAGACATTAGTCCTAGCTGGTTTAGCACAGGGCTAAATCGCTGGCTTTGAAAGCAGACCAAGGCAGGCCAGCAGCACGGTTCAATTCCCGTACCAGCCTCCCCGAACAGGCGCCGTAATGTGGCAACTAGGGGCTTTTCACAGTAACTTCATTTGAAGCCTACTTGTGACAATAAGCGATTTTCATTTCATATGTCCACTTGTGCACACCAGACTGGAGGCATCCTCATTCAATGGCAGCGGCACTCTGGTCTCTCCATGTTCAGTTTCAGACCCGTCGTGTAATTGGTTAATCGATTAGTTATAGTAAGAAGTGACATCGACATGGTGTAACTGTAACCTCAGCAGTCATGTGCTAGACACCCCCAGATGAGAAGATGTAACAGTTTGTACTCTTGAGAGACATGCCTACTCAGTAACCTATCTTATACATAGTATTAGTAACCAGTTTGAAGCAAGTACCAGGGTTAGACTACAGTCTCCCCAGATAAGATAGGCCATGCATATGAAGCAGTCTCCCTAACAAGTTCCGAGCTTCTCCCTCAAACAGGATGAGAATTCTTATGTCTGGGACACCTCCCCCAATCATATTGCACTCCCTAAGGTTATAAGCATTTTCTGCATGCAGTCAGTCAGACTGATTGAGTGTCATCCCAAATGCGTGCATAACTGCTCTATGAGCATGCATGCCCAAGACAGTTCCTGAACCCTCGCCAGTTTGTGCTCGACACCCACACTGTCCTGCAACCGGTATAACGTTCGCAGCATGACCTGGCTCCCACACATTCACTCCACATGTTTGACCTATTGCTGAGCCCTGCAACCCAAACTCCTGTCTATCATCTCTCTGCACAAATACACTTCCGCTGCTTGAGGTCCCTACGAGTGTCACTTTGCAATGACTATACTGTGCCACCTACCCTAGTGGAGCGCAGCAGATCATTCATCCTTCTCCTGCATTGCACCAAGGTTCTGGAGGAGGTTCCACTGGCTCCAACCCACATTACTCTGGACCAGGCCACCTTCTTCATATGAGAGCGCCTCGTACTGGCATCCCTGGGAAGCAGGGTCTCCTACCTTTTCCTGGACGGCCTGGAGAGAACCTGCAGCAAGGCATGGCTGAACCACAGGGCTACACTTTGCCTTTGCTGAGACATATCTGGGGAAGGTGGAGGGGGTGAAAGATCAAGGTCTCAATGTCCATTCGGACAGACAGACAGACTAATGCTGCTGGCTTGCAGGGAATGGATGCCTGTCCTGGTGTCCCTTAAAAAGGATGCCAGGACCTTTGACCCCACAAGGTAACAGCGGGAGCGCTGGCTTCTTGCTTGTCCCTGCCGCGTGATTCATTATGCTCCTCAACCGTACAAAGCTAGTTGGCTAGCTGCATCCGGTTGCACATGGCCAGCCAGCCCACCCCTTTCTCGTAGAAATGTTACTCACTTCCTGTCCCAGTGCCGACCACTTCACTGCTACCGGAAGATTCTGTACCAAAAATTCACTTGGGCAATTAGGTATCTCTGGGATGTTTCGAGGTTGCGGGATGAAGGGGAAAATAATTAATTTTACAAGCTGTGCTGTGGAACTTTCTTGAAAATCTACAGCACAGTTTAATGTTTAGAGTGAGATATTTACAGCATGGAAACAGGCCCTTCGGCCCCAGCTTGTCCATGCCGCCCGGTTTCTATCATTAAGCTAGTCCCACATGCCCGCATTTGGCCCATATCCCTCTTTACCTACCCTGCCCATGTAACTGTCAAACTGTTTTTTAAAAGACAAAATTGTACCCGCCTCTACCACTGCCTCTGGCAGCCCGTTCCAGATGCTCACATCCTCTGTGTGAAGAAATTTCCCCTCCATTCTCTTTTGTATCTCTCCCCTCTCACCTTAAACCTATGCCCTCTGGTTCTAGATTCCTCTACCTTTGGGAAAGGATGTCAACTATCTACCTGATCCATGATCCTCATTATTTTATAGACCTAAATTTGAAGATTATCTACTGAGCTTCTTTAACTTCTGATTCAGGAATTTAAGTCTCTTGCTACACATGTCTGTTAGAGAAAAGTGCCTTGGCCAGGAACAATAATATATAGGTCTCTAACAACTTGGTTGCCTGGGATTTGATTCTGTGGAACACAGTGTTTGTTGATTCCATAACTTTAGACACAATAGTGCCTGCTTAAACAGAATAAGTTATGTGTTTTGCTGAGTTTGGAACAAACCCACTGCTTGGCAGTACCTCATCAATCCTAGTAATCTGTGAGAGGTCAGATTGGCAAGTTACTTTAAGAACCTGCAAACCCCTTTGAACACTGGTATCCACAGCCTCGATGGCTCTGAGCTGCAGCAAAGCACTGTGTCAAGTTGGTGCCGGACTATTCCTTGATGCATGACAATAGCAGCAGGTTTTCTGACAGGCCAGCCAAGGCACCAAGCATTTCATTATCTTTGCCCATCATCCTGGATATGTCAGGTGAGGATGGCAGCGTGGTGCCGGGGGAGAGGGGGGTGGGTATAGGATGGGTCAGGGTTGTAGAGTGGCCAGTGGAGAGGACAGAGGTTTAGGGGGTGGTGGGGGGCAGGTTAGTAGGGGGTGTAGGGTGTGGGTAATAGTTGGGAGATTGGGGGCAGGGTTGGGGAGGGCAGTCGGGAGGGGGGGGGGGGTAGTTGAGTGGTAGTTGGGGGTTTGGGGGAGTGGTAAATTGGGTGGTGGTAGTTGGGGGGGCTTGGCATTGTTGGGGGTGTATGGGTAGTCAGGGGCTGGTGGTGTTGCCGGGGCTGGGGGTATAGGTAGGATAGTCAGGGGTGAGGGTTTAATAATAATCTTCTTTATTGTCACAAATAGGTTTACATTAACACTGCAATGAAGTTACTGTGAAACGGGGTGCTGAAGGGCTGTGAGCGTACTCAGTGGGTGAGGATAGTCTGAGGTTGTCAGGATGTTAGCCGGAGATAGTTGGTGGGTGTCAGGGGGGGTGGCGGGGGGGGGGGGGGGGGGGGGGGGTACGTAGATGTCAGTACTTCAAAGTTATACCGATGAAGACAATCTGACCATCTGTAGAGGTCAATAACCAAATCTTGACATGGCTATCAATTTGGTGATTGGTGTGAAGAGATAACTTTGTACCATAAAGATATACGTGCCAGTGTTTACAAGCATTGATGAGGCTAGTGCATCCTGCTTGCCATTAGAGCTTGCATTCAATTCCTGACAACAGGCTTGATGCATAGGTGATTGGTAGTTTATATCCATCAATGTACTGTGCAAGTACAGGATCAGTAGCATTTCCTGAAGCATTTGTTGTGACCTACGTTTCCGCATGTGGGTTGTAACATGAGAGGACTGGTGGGGATGCTACCTTTGTCTTTAACGTGTCACATTCAGTTTGCTGTGTGGTTGTCTATTCCCATTGTGCATCTTCGAGCAAAACTTTTCAAAGAGGCTTTGCAATCATGAATACCTAGGAACAATGTTGTGGGAAAAGTTGTTAGTAATGAGGAACAATACCAACTCTTTAAGTTACTGAGGGTCGAAAGCAAATGAATGGCATTGATGTTAACGTGCGTGGGTCTAACTTCAGCTGCCGTCACTTTGCACCCTAGAAAGCCAATCGCGGATGCTACAAATGATCATTTGTATTTGTGGAGAATCAAACCATGTTCTGTAAGGTGAGCTAACACCGATGATAATTACTGATATGCTGTCTCTTCCATGAAAAACATCATAAAGTAGGTTGAGCATCCCTTCAACATCAGACAAGATTTTCTGGAATGCATGAGGCGCTGAATTAATCCACAGAGCATTCTGTGGTACTGAAGCACATCTTTATGAGTAACAAAATCTGCAAGGTATTGGCTTTGACCTGCTCGTGAAATCTGAAGATAGCTCTGTCTCATGTCCAGCTTCGTGAAGACTGGGGATTTATGAAATGATGCCGATAGTTCCTGGATCATAGGAAATACACACTTATCTCAAATGATTGCTTTGTTGGCTGCACAAGTTCACCATTTTAGTGTGGAACAATGATTAGATTTGATATCCATGGGGATGTGTTGATTCGCTCAATGATATGGTCGGCTTCAAGCTGTTTCCGCCCTGTCACACTTTGGCATGGATCACAAAAGCAAACCATCTCAAATGTTGTGAGACTGGCAGAATTGGCGTGTCAATGCAAAGGGCAGAACGGTTACCCCGAATGCCTCTAAATTTGGTAAATAAAGTAGAATATTGTTCTGCGCAGTCTGTCATTGATCAAATTAATGTGTGTCCTGGTGGAATCTTTAAGTTTGAAGCCAAGCATATCGAATAGATTTACCCCCATAAAGCTTGTGCCTTTGGCCAAGTAGAAAGTGAATTTGTTTTGGTTGATATTTTTTTGTAGCATTCTGAAACTGATCATTCCCAAAACCGGAATAATTCACTCATTGTAAGATGGAAGAATGTCTGTGATAGAGTGAGAAGAAGTTGCAAAAATAACGATGATAGAGTTTAAATAGTTACCAGTGCAGGTAAGTCAGTGTGGAGCAGGGTCAGTCCCAAGCTCAGATGAATGGGGGGGGGGTTTAGTGATGGGAAGGATATCCAGCTGTATAACCCTCATGAGAGTCATGGGGCGACCCAATTGATCTCCCCATGGGGAACGTGGGATACGAGCTCCCCTGCTGATGGGTGGAGGAGTATCAAATGGGACTTGTGAAATCAACCTTTAAAAGCCGACCCAGATTGGGACTGGTATGGTCGGTAGTCCTGGTTGAGACCTATGTGCTGTTAGCTGTGTTGCGGCCTTTTCTTTTGAGTAGGAAATAAATCTATATTTGGATCACCTTCTTGGGCCTCCTGAAGATTTTATAAAAACTGCTCAGCAAATCTTCATTATGGTTGATAGGAATGGAAATAGCACCATGTCAGGGCTTATCCCACAGGATTCCTACCCAAACCCTGTGAATAATGGATACAGGTTACCAGCCAATGAACTAGGATGGCTGAAGAAGAAAGCCTAAAGGAAAGGTGAAAGGTTGACCAAACTCAAAATAGCATGTCGGAAAGCTACTTCACAACTTTTCCTGACAAGGAAAAGCTGTGAAGTAGCTTAGCGGAGGTAACTCCAGGAAGTAATGTGGAAGCACTGAAAATCAAAAGAAATTAGTAGTGCACCTTGCTAACATGGCCAGCATGGGAAATTAAATGGTGTTAGATTGGACTAAGTGAGGGGATGCAGAACAAAGTGCTGCCAGTGGACAGAATCAATGACAGAATCATCAAAGCAAAGCAAAATTTTAAGCACAGTTTGTACACTGGTGGGGACCAGAGGAGAAAGATGAATTTTGGGAATAGATGGACAATGCAATTCAAACAATACCAAGCAATGACAAGCAAGTAATGGAAGGTGACTTAAATGGACATGTGGATAGCGAAAGAGCAGGATATGAGGTTATCCATGGTGTACACAGTTTTCGAGAAGCAAATGAAGAAGGAGTCAAGATTCTGGAGTTTACCACATCCTACCAACTGGTAATGCTAAAACACCTGGTGCCAGAAACGCAGAAGCCACCGTCTAACCTGCAACAGTGATGGTAGAGAAGCACAGCCGGACTAGAAAAGAAGGTACCAGGGAAGAAAAAAATTAAAAAATCTTCCCAATGAAAGCACTGACCAACCAACATAGAGTACTGATGGAGGAGCTCATTGCAAAGGAAACATAAAAACAGCAAACAAGAGGTGGAAAGAACATGAAACATCAGGTGGTGGAAGCTTAAACAATCTGAAAGTGCAAGAGGAATTCAGAGGGCAGATGGAAAGAAAGCTAAGAGAAATAGAAGATGTTAAGACAGACACCGTGGAAGACAGTTGGAACTTGTTGGCAGACTTTGTGAATGTTATGGATTCCCGAATCATTGAAAACGGGGCGGGATTCTCCGACCCCCCCGACGGGTTGGAGAATCCCCGGGGGGCGGCGTGAATCCCATCCCGCCGACGCCGGCTGCCGTATTCTCTGGCGCCGGTTTTCGGGCGGGGTGGGATTCACGCCACGCCGGTCAGGGGCGTTGGCAGTGGTCCCCCCGGCAATTCTCCGGGCCCCAATGGGCCAAGCGGCCACCCATTTTTGGCCAGTCCCGCCGGCGTGGATTGGACATGGTGGGATCTGGCACGTAAGTTGTCTGGTGCGGTCCTCGGGGGGGGGGCACTTCTTCCTTCAGCGCAGGCCCCTGTAAGGCTCCACCATGGCCGGCGCGGAGAAGAAACCCCCCTGGGCATGCACCAGAATACGCCGGCCAGTCTGCACATGTGCGAAACCTCGTCGGCGGTTCTGCGGATGCACTAACTTGCACAGTCCCTTCGGCGCCGGCTGGCGCAGCGCCAACTCCTCCGACGTCGGCCTAGCCCCCGGAAGTGCGGAGAATTCCGCTACTTCCAGTCGGCCCGACTCCGGAGTAGTTCGCGCCGTTTTTGACGCCGGCGTCAGGCCATCACGCCGTTTCGGGAGAATCCCGCCTGAGGACTTTCAGCAAAGGTAAATTATTCACAAGCTTAGCGGGTACTTCAACACTTGTGTTCTGCCCGCACTCCAGCCATGTGGCTTATTTTGTGGCCGTGTCATCATGTTCTCATGCGACCACTCGGTCTACATCTTCTCCATTTAGCTGAAACACCTGTTGGCTGAGGTGTAACAATGTGCGCAGTAGGAGACTATGTATAGACCGTTGTACAACATACAAGTTAAACAAGCTTAACAATTCTTAACTATTTACATATACAGTGAGGCATGGATTAAGTTGTTGCAGCTGATGCATAGCCCATTCTAGGCTAAGTGCGAATAAAGTACTGGAGCGTCGTGTTCGGGTGCCCTGAGCGTGTAATTACACCAGTTGGCGATGTTGTAAATGTCCGTAGTGTGGGCGATCCAGGACATTCCATCAGTATGTTCTGTGGGTGCAAGGCTCACTGTGTTGGCCTCTGACGTAGTCTGAATGTCCACTGGTGTTGGGAGAATAAATCAGGAGATAATAAAAGCATGTAAAAAAGGCAGTACTTTAATCATGGGTGATTTTAATCTTCATGTAGATTGGATGCAGCATTAACCCTTGATGCGCAATCAATTACACTCAAGACGAAGTGATTCCATAACTGAAGGCTTTAATCTGCTAGAACTCTTCCCCAGCAGCTTCGATACAGAAAGTGAAGGCTGCTGGGACGGCACCGGTTCTTATACTCCGCCTTTCAGGGCGGAGCTATGTACAACAGCCAATGGTAGACTCCTGGGTCTAACCAATGGTCATCCACCTCTTAGGTACCGCAATACCTGGTACTACCACATTCACCCCCTGTTAAAAAAGAGTCTGGCGGGGGTGGTGGCCAGCGTTAATAGTCGCCTTCGCATGGTATGACCAGGTATGGAGTACTGTGATGTCGAGGGTATTTACAAAGTGTTCATAGTGCAGCAATCAGTCGATCGGGTGGCCTGGTTGTCCTTCTGGAGCGTCTGGGCCTCGGCGGTGATTCTGATGGGGGTTCCAGCAGTTGCGACTCCGGGAGCGTAATGTCGTCCTCCCTGGCAGCTTCGTCACCCCTAGGCGGCGCTGTTGGGGCAAAATGTGGACAGGGGGGGAAAGCACCTGTAGGGGGCGTCGGTGTGTGGTCGGGCCTAGACAGGAGCGGCGGGAGTACTGACCCTCCAGTTAGGTGCTGTGGGGAGGGTGGGGGTGGGGGCAATGGTTCGGGTGCACGTGGGGCTCCAGTGGGCGCCAGGTCCCGAAGGGAGACTGTGTCCAGCCGGCCGTCAGGGAACGCTACGTAGGCGTACTGGGGGTTGGCGTGCAGCAGGTGGACCCTATCGACCAACAGGTCCGACTTGTGCGCTCTCACATGTTTCCGAAGCAGGATGGTCCGGGTGTCGCTAGCCAGGTTGAGAGCGAGGTCCCGGAGGAGAACTTCCTGGGGAAAACAAGGAGATGTTCGTGAGGCGTCTGATTTGTGGTTGTATAGAGCAGCGACCGGATGGCGTGGAGGGCCATCGGGAGGACCTCTTGCCAGCGGGAGACTGGGAAATCCCTGGACCGTAGGGCCAGCAGGACGGTCTTCCAGACCGTTTCGTTCTCCCTCTCTACCTGTCCGTTTCCCCGGGGGTTGTAACTTGTCGTCCTGCTCGAGGCGATGCCTTGCTGAGCAGGAATTGACGCAGTTCGTCGCTCATAAAGGAGGACCCCCTATCACTGTGAATATATGTAGGGAAACCGAACAGTGTAAAGATACCCTGGAGGGCCTTGATGGCGGTGATTGTGGCCATGTCTGTGCAGGTGATGGTGAATGGGAACCGGGAGTATTCGTCAATCACGTTCAGGAAGTACGTGTTGCGGTCGGTGGAGGGGAGGGGGCCTTTGAAGTCCATGCTGAGGCGTTCAAAGGGCTGGGAAGCCTTTATCAGGTGAGCCCCCTCTGGCCGGTAGAAGTGCGGTTTGCACTCCGTGCAGATTTGGCAGTCCCTGATGGCTGTCCTGACCTCCTCGATGGAGTAGGGCAGGTTGCGGGTCTTGACAAAATGGAAAAAGCGAGTGACCCCCGGGTGGCAGAGATCCTCGTGGAGGGATCGGAGGCGGTCCACTTGTGCACACTTGTGGCACATGTGCCGCGGGACAGGGCATCAGGAGGCTCGTTTAGATTCCCCGGACGGTACAGGATCTCGTAATTGAAGGTGGAGAGTTCTATCCTCCACCGCAAGATCTTGTCGTTCTTAAAATTGCCCCGCTGTGCATTATCAAACATGAAGGCAACCGACCGTTGGTCCGTGAGGAGAGTGAATCTCCTGCCGGCCAGATAATGACTCCAGTGTCGCATAGCTTCTACTATGGCCTGGGCCTCCTTTTCGACCGAGGAATGGCGAATTTCAGAAGCATGGAGGGTACGGGAGAAGAAAGCCACAGGCCTGCCCTTTTGATTTAGGGTGGCCGCAAGATCTACGTCGGACGCATCGCTCTCGACTTGGAAGGGGAGGGATTCATCGATGGCGCGCATCGTGGCCTTAGCAATGTCTGCCTTGATGCGGCTGAAGGCCTGGTGGGCCTCCGGCGACAGGGGGAAGGTTGTGGACTGGATCAGGGGTCGGGATTTGTCTGCGTTATTGGGGACCCACTGTGCATAATAGCTGAAAAACCCTAGGCAGCGCTTCAGGGCCTTGGGGCAGTGAGGGAGGGGGAACTCCATGAGGGGGCGCATGCGCTCAGGGTCGGGGCCTATGACTCCACTTCGCACTACGTAGCCTAGAATGTCTAGACGGTCGGTGCTAGACATGCATTTATCCTTATTGTAGGTCAGATTAAGGATTTTCGCGGTCTGGAGGAATTTGCGGAGGTTGGTGTCGTGGTCCTGCTGGTTATGGCCGCAGATGGTGATGTTATCCAGATACGGGAACGTTGCGTGTAAGCCATACCGGTCAACCATTCGGTCCATCTCTCGCTGGAAGACCGAGACCCCATTAGTGACACCAAAGGGAACTCTTAAAAATTGATAGAGCTGCCCATCTGCTTCGAAGGCAGTGTACTTGTGGTCACTAGTGCGGAGGGGTAGCTGATGGTAGACGGGCTTGAGGTCCACCGTGGAGAAAACCTTCTATTGTGCGATCCTGTTTACCAGGTCGGCTATACGGGGGAGAGGGTACGCATCCAGCTGCGTAAACCTGTTGATGGTCTGACTCCTATGCTTCTCCCCGGTCTTTACCACCATTACCTGAGCTCTCCAGGGACTGTTGCTCACTTCGATGACCCCTTCCCCCAGCAGCCTTTGGACCTCGGACCTGATAAAGGTCCGGTCCTGGGCACTGTACCGTCTGCTCCTGGTGGCAACGGGTTTGCAATCCGGGGTGAGGTTCGCAAACAGGGAAGGCGGGTCGACCTTCCGGGTCGCGAGGCCGCAGACAGTAAGGGGAGGTATAGGGCCGCCAAATTTAAAAGTCAGGCTTTGCAAATGGCATTGGAAATCCAGCCCCAGGAGTGTAGCCGCGCAGAGGTGCGGCAGGACGTACAGGCGGAAATTGTTGAATTGCCTACCTTGGACAGTGAGGTATGCTAGGCAGAACCCCTTTATCTCCACCGAGTGTGACCCGGAGGCCAGGGAGATCCTTTGATTTACAGGGTGGGTTACAAGTGAACAGCGCCTTACTGTGTCGGGTTGAACAAAGCTTTCCGTGCTCCCAGAGTCAATCAGGCATGACGTCTCATGGCCGTTGATGAGGACCGTCATTGTAGCCGTTGCGAGTGTCTGAGGTCGACTTTGGTCCAGTGTTACCGAGGCCAGATGAAGCAGTTGCGAGTTCTGCTCGGGCAGCGTGTAGTCGACCAAGCTGGGGGCCTGGGGCCCCATCCAAGATGGCGTCACCCATGGGTCGCACATGGTGTCCGAGGATGAAGATGGCGTCGGCGATGGACAAAATGGTGGCGCCCACCAGTCCAGCGTGGGATCCGGGGGGCAAGATGGCCGCGCCCGTGGGTTGCACGTGGCATTAGGATAGGGGGGGGGCGGTGAGCGCTGGCTGGTCGGGGCCTGAAGGGAGGGTTGCCACGGTGGCCCATAGCTGCTGGAGTCCGCGGTCATGGCGCGGGCCTGGCAGACCTCCACATAGTGGCCCTTCTTGCCGCACCCTTTGCAGGTGGCGGTGCGGGCCGGGCAGCGTGGGCGGGGATGATTCGCCTGCCCGCAGAAGAAACAGTGGGGTCCGGCGGCGTTAGCGGGCAGTCTCGCCGCACAGGCTTGTGGGGTCAGGGGGAAAGTCTGAGGGGCTGCCGCTGTGGGGTGCCACGCAGCCCAGGGGGCCGCCACGCGATCGGGTGCAAAGGACAGCGCGTTTTTATAGGCAGTGCCCATGGACCCTGCCAGGGCCCGTGCCTCTGTAAGTCCCAGAGTGTCCCTTTCTAGGAACCTTCGGCGGAGGTCATACCTGCCACGAAAGCATCCCTGATCAAAAGTTCCGTGTGCTCGCTCCCCGAAACTTGCGGGCAGCCACAGTTTCGGCCCAGCACCAGTAGCGCCCGGTAGAAATCTTCCAACGTTTCCTCGGGGCTTTGCCACCTAGTCACAAGCAGGTGACGAGCGTAGACCTGGTTTACGGGGCGGATGTAATGTCCTTCCAGCAGTTCGATAGCAGCCGCATAGTTCTCCGCCTCCTCGATAAGGGGGTAGATTCCGGGGCTGACCCGGGAACATAGGAGATGCATCTTCTGTCCTTCCGTAGGGGTGCCTACGGCCGTGCCGAGGTAGCCCTTAAAGCACGCCAGCCAGTGTTTAAAAATAGCAGCCGAGTTTTCCGTGTGGGGGCTGAGCTGGAGGCACTCCGGTTTGATGCGGAGATCCATCCTTCCAACTGAAGTTGTAGCAGATTAAATTGATGCGCAATCAATTACACTCAAGACGAAGTGATTTCATAACTGAAGGCTTTAATCTGCTATTCTTCCCCAGCAGCTTCGATACAGAAAGTGAAGGCTGCTGGGATGGCACCGGTTCTTATACTCCGCTTCTCAGGGCGGAGCTATGTACAACAGCCAATGGTAGACTCCTGGGTCTAACCAATGGTCATCCACCTCTTAGGTACCGCAATACCTGGTACTACCACAACCCTGCACTTAGGTTGCACGGGGTCGATGCAGACGGGGAAGGCCCCAGGTCCGGATGGATTCCCAGCCAAGTTCTACAAGATGTTTGGGTCGGAGTTGGAGTACCCTTTTAGCAGAGATGTATAATGAGTCAATGGGATCTCCTGCTGTTTGCTGCTGCTGCGGTTGTTTTTGTTTTTCTTCTTTGTTATGCATATATTTGAAAATTCCTCAAATAAAATGTCTTTTTTTTAAAGTGTTGGAGGCTTTGTAGCTTCACTGCTTTGGCTGAGCTCCAATTCATTCACCTTACTGACGCCCCTACCTGTGGAGGACCGATTCGCTGCCACATTGTTGATGCCGGGGAGGGCTGCTGTGGTTTTAATCTGCAGCATTTAACAAAGTGTTTCCATTTCCTATATTTTGATAAGACTCCTGACCAGACCCCAACAGTTGTTAGGATACCAGGACATGAACACAAACAATTTTAAAGAATCTTTCAAACGATGAGAAAAGGATACTCGCTCCAGGAGTGATTCCACTGGCAAATAGGGATATGGCTTACTAAGGCTAACTCATAACAGAATTAAACACATTAACACCACAGAAAATAGCTTACAATTAAGAGTTAAACAATTCCTAACAATAAAAGGAAACACTTTCACTTTTAACTGATACCTTCTCTATCTCCAATTAAGCAAAATTAATTTCAGGTCAAAAGCCGCTGAAAAGTCATTAAACACAGGACACTTGAATAGAGAGAGATTCCTTGAATAGACTGCTTGAAGGGATAGAGAGATCCTTTCAGACAACAGCTGCAAGTCTTCGTGTTTTTTGGAGACTGAAACTAAATTGCCTGCTACCGACCTTTTTCTCCCATTAATGGTATCATCTTGATGCCAATCAGATTCCCTGGCCTGCTTACCTAAGTCTAAACACAATGTCCCAAATTATCCACTCTCCAGGGAGTCTTCTTTCTATAAATAAAAGTCCTTTAGACCTCTCTTTGTAAACACATATATGGTTGAAATGAATGATGATCTGACTTTTATGACATCTTAACTGTACCATTTACAGCCACAGAATCTGGATACCTTAACCTAGATTCTTTAATAATATCACTGCAACAGATTTATATAAATAAAATATATACTAAAATCTCCTACATTCCTTACAATTTGTTGCAACTTTTACCATGTGCAAAATAAATTGTTCGTTTCAGAGGGTGCTGGCCACTACAGTTGGAGCAAGGCCTCCCCTGCATTGCAAATACTTCTGTTTCCCACCTAAAACATTTTTTCTGAATGTTAATTTAACATCTAGTACTAACGGCTACTTGTAATGTTAGATCTTTTCTTGCAGCAGCTTCTTGTGGACTAAATCACTATTAATTCCACAAGCTACTCAATCTCTGATTAGTTCATCAGTAAGAGTTCCAAACACACATTTCTTTGCCAATATTTTTATTGTGGCCATGCAGGATTGTAGTGATTCAGCCAGTCTTTGGTTTGTGTAATTGAACGCATTTCTACCTAGGATTGTGTTTTTTAGCGGGAGACAGATATTCTCGAAAATGTTTAGGAACTTTGCAGGTTCCTCTTTTCCCTGCTCCATCTGGACAACAAACAACTCCAATCTTTCGATGGACTCAGGGCTCATTAAGTTTAATAAGGTATACGCTTGTACCTTGTCAAAGAATGCAGCACTGCAGTAAAAATGCCACTCCTTCTCAAACTTTTCCCAACTATCTGCAATATTATCAATGACAAGAGGATCATGCAGCGAAGTCCTTGTGCCATACTGCCAACTCCTGACACCATGTAAATGTTGTAAGTTCCCGAATCACAGATAGCAAGGACTTTCACAAAGGATAGATTATTCAGTAGCTTAGCAGCTGCTACATATTTGTGCTTTGCCCACACTTCCGGGGATAACTCTCGATGGATAATAATTAGGAACACCGATGAGGAAGTGTTTGAAAGAGAATCAAGCAGCAGAAAGGCTAGAAAAGAAACTTGGTGGTTGAGTGAAAACTCAGAAAGGGCAGTGAAAGAGAAAGGAACTGTTAAAGAAGTAGAAACAGTCAGGGCTCAAAGAAGATAAAGAACAGTACAAAAGACAAACAGGAATGCAAAGAAAATGATTGAGAAGCAAGATCCCTTTCCATGGAAGAAACTTTTGAAAGTATGGATACCAAAGTGGGACAAAAAGGTATGTTCAGAATAGCAGCTTGTGGAAATAAGTTAATAAATGCCCAATCAAGGTTGTAGATGGAGTAGCCTTAGTAAAAGAGGATGAAATCAACGAGATGTGGTGCCAATATTTTAACTGGCTAATGAGCGAAGAATCTTCAAGAACAAAGACAGATGAGGTAGCAGCTAATCAAGGATTGGCATTACCTTAATTGATTGGAGCATGGCATGACTGGAATGGAAGTATATCATAAAATCCAGTTTTAGTTTCACTTTGTCCTGGAGCAGAACACAGACACACAGCCCTGCAGTTCAGATGTCTTCAAGCTTTCTCACTATGTATATCTGATCACATGTGCCTGTTCTTAATAAATGAACTCATAATGTGTTTGCACAATCCCTAATGAGTGATTTAACATAGAATTTAACATAGAATTTACAGTGCAGAAGGAGGCCATTCGGCCCATCGAGTCTGCACCAGCTCTTGGAAAGAGCACCCTACCCAAGGTCAACACCTCCACCCAATCCCCATAACCCAGTAACCCCACCTAACACTAAGGGCAATTTTGGACACTAAGGGCAATTTATCATGGCCAATCCACCTAACCTGATGGGTGCCTCTATATCATTACTAACACATGCAACACAGAACAACGCTGAAATTAATGCAAAATAGCAAAGCAGTCGGAACGGATGAGATCTCTATCGAATTCCTACAATGCAGAAGGAGGCCATTGAGCCCATCAAGTCTGCACGTCCCTCCGAAAGAGCAGTCTACCTAGGTCCACACCCTGCCCTATCCCTGTAACCCAGTAACCCCACCTAACCTGCACATCTTTAGACACTAAGGGGCAATTTAACATGGCCTATCCACCTAACCTACACATCAGCAGAAGTATGGACCTGCTTGGATGAATATGAGGTCCAGATCTTGAACAAGCTAGTCGAATGTATTATGATAATAGAGAAAACCCCAAGGGATTGGAGAGATTGGAGGCAAAGCATTTTGCTACCAGTATTCAAAGGAAAGGGTCACATTCAAGATTGTAAAATGTACCAAGGAATTAAGTTCCAACCACATACCTTCAAGAAAAGGAAGAGAAAGTGGACAATGGACTGAGAAAAATAGTGGCAATCTATGCAAATCACTTGGATTCATGCCTAGAAGAAGCACCATTGATTCATTTTTTGTGTTGAGACAAGTGATGGTATCGCGGCCAATGGAACATGAAGATTGTATTCATTGATCTATATAAGGTTTATGACTGGATGCTTATGGAGGAAATCTAGAGATGTGTTAGAATTCATGATGTCCTTGAGAAGTATGTACGACTATTACCAGACAAGGAGTGTAAGGCAGGAAGCTGTGTTTGGTAAGTGAGAGTTTTGAAGCCAAAGTTGGATTGCACCAAGGATCAGTACTGACCCCCTTCCTCTTCCTGATTGTCATACTTGGTCTAACTGAATAAATGAGACAAAGAATGCCATGGTCAATGATGTTTGCAGATGACACTGACCTATGTGGCTGAGAACATGACCAAGTGTCTGGAAAATTGAATGAAATTAGTGGAAGCCTATGAAGATCAGGAGGCCCATGAACCAATTCATGGCATGTCTGGGCCGAGGAAAGAGGATCAGAGTGAAGGTGTAAAGATTATAGGTAAAGACTTGGAAAAAGTGAATAGTATAAAGAACCAGGGATCAATGGTGGAAGAAGATGGAAGAATGGAAATGGAAATTCAACAATGGACTAGCTCTGGTTGGGGTAATTGGGAGAAGTGAAGTGGAGTGTTATGTGATAGAGAAGTATCGCTGAAACGAGACCTGTCTAACTATATAGTAAAGAAACCAGGGCAACATCGGAGAGGGATAACGAGTGATAATAATGAGATGCAGATTCTGTGATGGATGTGTGGATCAATGAGAAAGGGCAAAATCAGGAACCAGCACATCAAGGGGCCAGTGAAGATTGTGGGAGCATCAAGAAAAGCAGCTGAGAAGGGATTGAAATTGTACTGTCACCTGTAATATAGAGAGATGGAAATGTGGTGAAGTGAGTGTTGGAGAAGGGAGAGCCAAGGGAAGGAGAAAGCTGAAGACCAGATGGAAAGATGTGGTAGCAAGAGGCTTAAATGCAGCAGAATTGAAAGAGGAATGGATGTCTGACAGGAGATAGAGAAGGGTGACCAACCAGCATTGTGGTGACCCCAAGTAAAATGGGAAAAAACAAAAGAGGAGGAGTGAGGAAGAAGAAACTATAGTAGAGTTTATCACTCAATCAGACACATGAGGAGTGACACTGAAATGCCTGTCATCTCTACTGATCACTCCTTAAAATGGCCTGATGCATTACCATTCATAATGATATACACATGCCGTAATTTCTTCCCAGGAATAGATTCCAGCACTTGCCAAACTGGTGAAGTCTTCTTTGACAACTTGCACAATCTTACAAAGTGATTGATTTTTTAACATGAGTTACACTTTTACTCTGCAGCTACACATGGTGTTCTGAATCGATGGATACTTCCACAATTAGGGCACATTTGTCAGTGAATATGAATGTAATATGGCAAAGTGTTGAGACTGCTGACACCTCTTTGTCCATACTCTTGCACTTGAGTTGGTTGGACAAGCTGCATCTGCGATCTTGCATCTTAGGGTTCACTTCTGTGTAGCCTCTTGCAATCGAACATGGTAGATTTGATTTGGACTGCCAAGTGAATGTGACAGCAGGCAAACCCAACAGGATTTGCTGATGAGGAGCTACAGGAGATTCATGCGAGTCCCTAGGCTCCTGGATGATTGGCTTCAATTGGTTCATTTCTGAGCCTAATTGGCAGCCTACTGCCAATGGGCAGGATTCTTGCATTGGGTCTTTCCTGCCCTGACTAAATGGGGGACGGTTTTCCTGATGCCAGGAATTGGATGTGGGCACCCCCGACTGATATTCTCACCTTCCCCCCTCATTCCCCTGAAACCCCACCCCAAGCATGCTTAAGTGCAAGTCACAAAAGTCAGCCCATTGTGGGTTGTCAGGTTCACTAATACTCTCTAGCGAGTGGGTGTCTGGCCCACATGTGATTCCAGTCTCGAACCGACGTGGTTGACTCTTAACTGCCCTTTTTTAAGTAGCCTGGGAAGCCAATCATGAAGAATGGGAATGGGCAGTAAATGCCAACCTCACCAACAATGCCCACATCTCCAGAAAGGATAAAAAGGAAGGTAGGCATTTCAGACAGGATGCCAGTTAGCCATAATCAGTATCCTAAGGTGCATACATTAACAGTGCCAGCTTGTGACAGTTTTGAGGCCTATGAAATAATTATGAGAAAGCATGTGCAATTAACCCAACTTGTCAATGTGGCAATAATAGGCCCATCATGTATTTTCCTGTACCCTGTTACAATCTAGGACTTCAGTTGGTAATATTCCTACCATTTCTCACTACTTTTTTCTGATGAAACAACAAGTAAAACCAGAAAACAAGACTTGCATGCACTGGGACTACCTGACTATCAGAATGCTAAACTATATAAGCTGTGCCATGTCCAAGATGCAAGTGGGAAAATCAACTGAACAAGTGCGGCTGTCATTCATGCCAAATCTGAGACATAGCTGTAGTTTCTGTTCTGAAGGTTGAGGCAAAGCATTGCCTGGTGAACCACCTCCGCAGTTTGTGATGACAGCCCTGTGCACTGCTGGGCTTTTGTGGCCTCGACCTGTTATTTCAACGGAGTTGATTTAGCCTTCCGACCAAGGGCTAAGAAGGGAGACCTTTCAATATGCACCTGAATGGACTTTTAACATTCACGCTGCTATAAAAAATGTCAAACTTTTTTTTTACCAGTTCCTGCATAGCAGTGCATCACATAATCTTGGAATAGTAAAGAGTTTTAGTTATTATACAGCGTTATGCTTTATTCCTCAAACGTTTTCCATAAATGGACAACTATTTTGTCTGAATCTCTAACACATCAGTGTTAAATTTGTGTTTGCAACAACATTCTTGAATATTCTAAAGGCCCACTTGACTGCATTCCTGGCCCTTAGTCATTCTTTGTTGGCAACGTGTACTGTACATTGACAGCTGGGAATTTCACATTTATTAATCAAACAATTATCATGCCCTGTCTCAACTATGATTAGTGCATTCTTTACATTTGAGCCAATGTGCACAGTCTTGATTCTTGAAACAATTGTTGGTCAAACACACTCACATCATCATGCTGCATTTGACACATCCAGAAACAGTTAAAAAAAAACAGATATCACCCTAAGGATTACTTGTACACTGTCCTTGAAACCCGAGGCAACCTTCTGGAAAGCATCAGACAGACAATCAATGACTTACATGTTACTGTGGATTCTGGAATCCTTTTCAAACGTTTCATTTACTCAACCTTTATTCGTGTTCCAGGCATTTGCGCAATCTCACTGTTAATAATCATCAAGAATCACACAAGAGTACAATAAAATCACAACCGAAAAGTGCATTTTTGAAAAAGCGTGGAAATCACGCTGGCCTTTCTCAACTCTAACAGAGATCGATTCCCTCAAGTAATCCTTGCAGGTGGATTTGTCATCAAGCTCTTCTTTGAATGCTTTTGAAACGAAGACCGCATTCCCAGCATCTCTTTAATTATATATATAGTTTCTGAGGAGATTGTATTGATCGGTCTTTCCAATGTTGCAGCTTTCTATTCAATAGCTTGATTAAAACATTCCTGGACGTGTAGAGTTGAAGCAACGTGTGACACACTGCGCACGGTTAGCTTGGTTGTCTGGATGGCTGGTTCATGATACAGAGCAACGTCCAACAGCGTGAGTTCCATTGCTGTGCTGGCTGAGGTTATCCATGAAAGCCCCACCTCGTCTGAGGAGTGATGACCTTCAGGTTAAATCACCACCAGTCGAGCTCTCACTCTCTCAAGGGGCAAGAGCAGCCTCCGGGACTCGGCAGATTTTCATTTTTCAAACACAGAGGGAGGGATTCTCTGTCGGCCGACGCCAGAATTGGGAAAGGCGATTCTGCGGAGAATCGTGGGGACCTGTGAGGTCAAAATTGTAGCCGCCGCCGGGCGCACGGCAGAATGTCCCCTCTCGACGGCAGCGCCATCTCTGCAGTTCTACTCCACACTTACGGTAAACGCCGTTCGCACATAATTAGTGGGCCTGGCCCAGTGTTCTCCGGGGCATCCGTGATGCTCCGCTTCCATCAGGGAGAGTTGCCGACGGTGAGTTTCATTAGAGATTTCAAAAGTCGGGAAACAGGCCCCGTAGCTGATGAGGGAGAGAGAGGAGGGAGGACATGCAGAGGCCGGACCGTGGGCTGCTGGTCCTGCCACTGGTCAGGCTGGCTGTGGGAGGGGGGGGCCTCTGCCAGGCCTGGAAGGGGGTGGCAGCAGGGGTGAAAGGGGGGTGACCATGGGTTGGGCCATGGGGTCGGGGTGACCCCCATGGTACCGGGGTGTCCAGGCACGAACTACCATTGCCTCGGCGTGCAAGGCAGCCATCTTGCTGCGCACCCCACTGACCGCCTTTCGTGGCCCCTGGTTATGTAGAGTGACACCAATCCCAGACCCCAGCCCCCACCCTCCACCCCACCAACACCACACATCACCCTCCCCCCCCCACCAATTCCCTGCCCCAACCAGGCGCCACTGGTCCAAGGGCAACAGCCACAGTAGCTCCTGCTGGATGGGGACCGTGAACATACTGATGGCATGGGGTGCATCAGCCAACAGTACCCCTTGCAGCAGGGACGGGCATCAGGGCCAGAACCTCCACGGTGCCGGGCACCGGCAGGGCCTGGGGTGTGGAGGGCAGAGTGCTGGGGGAATGGATGGAGTCAGGTGTGTGGATGGGGGAGGAGGGGGGTGAGGGGGACCTGCAGGGACAGGGTCTGCAATGCAGACCGGGGCAACCGTGTAGCCCAATGGACCTGGTTGTGCACGTGGGTACGCAGCATGGTAACATGTCTGACTGTTGGCCCCGACAGACAATGGACTTCGGAATTCAACCAGGAATGGTGGCCTTCATCCTAGTTGCAGCAGCCTGGGGGATGCACTGAGGCTATAAGAGCTGGAGCTGCTCGAGGGGGACCCTGTAGCAGCTGAGCCTGCCCCAGAGGACTAGAAGGCAGCCAGTGCGGATGGAGATTCGTCTGCACAACAGGCCGAGGAGGAGGTGCCACATGAGGCCTCTTATACCAGCAGTGCCTGTCATTCGAGGACTTGCCGGATCGGGCATGCCTTTGAAGACGCCAGCTGAGCAGGGCGACAGTACAACATATCTGCCAAATCACACCTGGCGCCGTGGGGGTATAGGGAAGGACACCCACTCCCAGTGGTCTTCAAGTTGACCGTCGCCATGAACCTTTGGGCCACGGGGTCCTTCCAGGCACCGAGTGGGGATCTGTCCGGAATCTCACAGATCTCATGCACAGGTGCATCCATGCCATCATTGAGGCCCTATATGCCCGGCTGGCACAATATCTCATATTCAATGTGGATCGAGCCCACCAGGATGCCCGGGCAGCGGGGTTCGCCGCCATCGGCGGGATGCCCTGGGTCCAGGGGGTGATTGACGGGATGCATGTCGCCCTCAGAGCACCGGCCCATGACAGGCCGGTCTTCACAAACCAAAAGGGGTTCCACTCAATGAATGTGAAGCTGGTTTGTGACCATGAGTTGTACATCATGCACGTCTGCGTCAGATACCCGGGCAGCGTGCATGACGCCTTCATCCTGGCACACTCGACGGTTCCTGATATCTTCGAGGTGCACCACTGGCTGGGGTTTGGCTCTTGGGCGACAGGGGTTATTCTTTGTGGCCGTGGTTGATGACACCTATCCAGAGGCCACAGACTGATGTGGAAACCTGCTGTAACGGCACCCATGCCGAGACCAGGGGTGAGATCGAGCGGTGCATCACTATCCTGAAGGTGCAGTTCAGGTGCATGGGCAGCTCTGGGGAGACCTCCAGTGCAGCACTAGGAGAGTCTCCCACATCATGGTGGCCGGCTGCGTCCTCCGCAACATCTCACCTCCCTCTGAGACTGTGTCACGCTGTGCCTGTGTCACCACCTTCTAGGTCTGTGCCACATCAGCAAGCCGCTGATGCCCTCAGCCATGGTCCGCTGTGACTGGGCCATGCTCTGGAGCGCCGCTGCAATGTTCAGGTGGCCCTGGTACATGTCTGCCTGTGATAGGGCAGCCCTGTCCTGGGCCTCGGACTGCCCTCACAAAGTGCCCCAGGCCTTGAACACCTTGAACTGTGGCCGAAACCTGCGCCCCCAAGACCTCTACTGCTAATGCCACCTGTGCGGTGTTGCCTTGGTGACACACATGCTCGGCATCACGTCCTGCTCCTGCAGGTGGTTGCTGGCAAACCCTGGCTCTGCTGTAGATGGGACCACCCTTTCCAGAAGTCTGAAACTCATCTGGTCGGCTGCTAGTTCCTGGGGTCAGGCGGCCCTCTGACCATTCACTCCCTTAGTGGTTCCTACCTCCACTGCACGTGTGTGGTGCACACCAGATCGTGCCCCAGGAGCCTCTTCATGCCCAACCAAAGTGAGTGTCTCTGGGAAAGTGGAGGGTGTTGGAGACAGCTGTGATGGGAAGTCAGCGTCGCCTCCGGACTGGTCGGGGGGGGGGGGGGGTCGGGCTGTGACACACGTGACATGGGGAAGCACAACTCAGCGGGGTCTCACTTGCTCGCCGACCTCCACCTCGGTAACTGCCTCTCCCTGGGCCCACTGATCACATCCAGTGCCCACTGCTCTGCTGCGGTGAGGGGTGGGGTTACAAGCGTGTGGGTGTAATGCCGGAGGCACAGTGCTGCCTACTCGCTGTGGTAGTATGTATTGGGGGTCATGTGGGACTGGAAGCCCTAATGTCATTGGCTGACAGATCCCGGGTCCTGGTTGGCCGTTGACCTCAAGCTCCGCCCTGAAGGCGAAGTATAAGAAGCCGGTGCCTTCCCCCGCAGGCCAGTTTACTATCGGGCTGCTGGGGAACAGACACGCTTAATAAAGCCTCATCGACTTCACTCTATTCGTCTCACGGAGTCTTTGTGCGCTACAATTTATTAAGCGTGCCTAAAAAGGACTATGGAGCTCAGGATCATTCCAGAATGCCTGAGGATCAGCCCCCACGCAGTGAATGCGGCAGCAGCCTTCAAACACTGGCAGACTTGCTTCGAGGCCTACATCAGATCGACCACAGGCCGAGTCTCAGACAAACAAAAACTGCAGGTCCTGCACTCGAGGGTGAGCACGGAGATTTTCACCCTCATTGAAGACACCGACGATTTCCAGACGGCGTTCACAGCACTGAGAAATCTCTACGTTCGCCCAGTTAACCAAATCTACGCTCGCTACCAGCTCGCGACAAGACGGCAAGCTCCCGGAGAATCGATGGACGAGTTCTACGCCGCGCTGCTGATTTTGGGACGAGCCTGCAGCTGCCCGTCGGTGAATGCAAACGAACATACGGACATGTTAATGCGCAACGCTTTTGTGGCAGGTATGCAATCCTCCCAAATCCGCCAAAGACTTCTAGAAAAAGAGTCGCTAGGACTCTCAGAGGCCCGGCCCTAGCAGCCTCCCTAGACGTGGCCGCGCGTAATACCTGCGCCTACGGCCCCGACCGCGCGGCAGGCCATTGGGCCCCGTACGTACCCGTCGCGGCAAACCCCCTACCCCCCCCCCCCCCCCCCCCGGACACCCCATAGGCTTGCGAAGTCCAAACGCCGAGTCGCACCGGGGGCGCCCGCTGTTATTTCTGCGGCCAGGCGAAGCACCCCCGACAATGCTGTCCGGCCCGCGCAGCCATCTGCAAAAGCTGCGGGAAAAAGGGCCACTATGCGGTGGTGTGCCGATCCCGCGAGGTCGCCGCCGTCCCGGGGCCACAGGGAGCCCTACAAGCAGTCTATGCCTCCCAACCCCCCCAGCACGCCATGTGCGACCCGCAGGCGCAGCCGCTCTGGGTCCCGACCACCGCAGCCCCGGGAGAACTGGGAGCCCTGCACGCCGCCTACGCTCCCCAACCCCCCTCCCTGCAGTCCATGTACGACCCACCGCCGGCGCTCCCGATTTGGGTGCCGGCCAACACTCTCCACGGAGAGGAAGGGGTTTTTCACGTCCCGAACGCCACCCTCACCCCCGTCCCGCGCCCCACGCCTGACCCGCCGGCGCCACCTACCTGGACCCCGACCACCGCTGTCCCCGGTGAGGGAGCTCCTCGCGGTCCTTGCGCTCGCGGCCCCACGCCTGACCCGCCGGCGCCGCCGACTTGGGCCCCGACCACCGCTGTCCACGGCGAGGGAGCTCCGCGCGGTCCCAGCGCCCGCGGCCCTGGCGCTCGCAGTGAAGGAACTCCGCGCGATCCTAGCGCTCGCGGCCCTGGCGCTCGCGGTGAGGGAGCTCCGCGCGGTCCTAGCGCTCCCCATACCCCCCAGCACACCATGTGCGACCCGCAGATGCCGCCATTTTGGGCCCCGACCACCATGAGGGGAGGAGGGGCGCCGTTGTGCAACCCGCAGACGCCGCCATTTTGGGTCCTGACCACCACAATGGGAGGAGGGGCGCCGCCATCTTGGACCGCCCCCGACCTGTACGACGCGTGGGAGCGGCCATTTTGTCCACCCCCGACGCCATCTTGTGACCCCTCAGCCACGTGCGATGTATGGGGGCGGCCATTTTGTCCATCCCCGACGCCATCTTGGACGGCAACAACGGACCCCACCCCACTACTACAACCACGGCTCGCTTCGGTTACGCTCGATCAGGCTCGGCCCCGGACTCTCCAGACGACGACAACAACGGTCCGAATTAACGGCCACGAGACGCCATGCCTAGTCGACTCCGGGAGCACGGAAAGTTTTATACACCCCGACACGGTAAGACGCTGTTCCTTAACTACCTACCCCAGCGCACAAAAGATTTGCCTAGCTGCAGGATCCCACTCCGTACAGATCCAGGGATTCTGCATAGTTACCCTAACGGTACAGGGGAGGGAATTCAAAAACTACAAACTTAACGTCCTTCCCCAACTCTGTGCCCCCACCTTGCTGGGCTTAGATTTCCAATGTAACCTACAGAGCCTTACGTTTAAATTCGGCGGCCCCATACCCCCACTCACTATCTGCGGCCTCGCTACCCTCAAGGTGCAACCCCCGTCCTTGTTTGCGAACCTCACCCCGGATTGCAAACCCGTCGCCACTAGGAGCAGATGGTACAGCACCCAGGACCGGACCTTCATTCGGTCCGAAGTCCAGCGGCTACTAAAGGAGGGCATAATCCAGGCCAGCAATAGTCCCTGGAGAGCGCAGGTGGTAGTAGTGAAGACAGGGGAGAAACAAAGGATGGTCATTGACTATAGCCAGACCATCAACAGGTACACACAACTAGATGCGTACCCTCTCCCCCGCATATCCAACATGGTCAATCGGATTGCCCAGTATAAAGTCTTCTCCACCGTGGACCTCAAGTCCGCCTACCATCAGCTCCCCATCCGCCCAAGTGACCGCAAGTACACAGCCTTCGAGGCAGACGGGCGATTATACCACTTCCTACGGGTCCCTCGCCCTGGCAGTTTTTTACGGCACTGCTGGCCGGTCCTGGCTGGTTTTCAATGTGTGGTAGTCACCACTGTTTGTATAATATGTATATGAGAGGTAATACGGTAAGGCTCCTGTACTACAGGTACGGGGGTAGATCCCTGCCTACTGGCTCTGTCCAGTAGGCGGAGTATGAATGTGTGTGCTCACCGAGCTGCAGCCATTTCGGCAGCAGCTGCAGGAGGCCACACATCTCTGCTTAATAAAGCCTCGATTACTCTCTGTTCTCGTCTTGTCGTAATTGATAGTGCATCAATTTATTAAGCAGAGATTTTACAGCGTTGGACCTACGCATCAAGCCAGATCGCCTGCAGTTGCACCCTCAAGCAGACGACGCCACGTCGGCCTTCGACCACTGGCTAGCTTGCTTTGAAGCCTACATCGGAGCAGCGACAGAACAACCCTCAGAAGCACAGAAACTCCAGATCCTGTACACACGGTGGAGCTCCGATATTTTTCCCCTTCTCCGAGATGCGCCCAATTACACTGAGGCCATGGCGCTTCTGAAAGAGAACTAGATCCGGCCGATCAACAAACTACGCCAGGCACCTCCTGTCCACGCGGCAACAACTCCCCGGTGAGTCATTGGACGATATCTGGCGTGCCCTGCATGCTCTGGCGAGGAACTGCGATTGCCAGGCAGTTTCGGCCGTTGAACATACTGAACTCCTAATCAGGGACGCTTTCGTTACGGGCATAGGGTCGGCGTACATCCACCAGCGTCTCTTAGAACGGGGTACGCTCAACCTCGCGGCGACCAAGAAACTCGCGACCTCAATAACCGTAGCCTCCCGTAATGTACAAGCGTACTGCCCCCGACCGCACGGCGCCCCCTCATGGACATCGTCTGCCCCACCAGCGGCCGCCCCTAGCCAACTCCAAGCCTGCGCCGCGCGGCAGCCAACAAACCCCGGGGGCCCAAGTGCTATTTCTGCGGGCAGACAAAGCACCCCCGGCAGCGCTGCCCGGCGCGGAGCGCAATCTGCAAGGCCTGTGGGAAGAAGGGGCATTTCGCTGCAGTGTGCCAGGCCGGGTCGATCGCCGTTGTATCCAAACCCATTGTTCCTGCATCCCCCACACGTGTCCCGTGGGCGCCGCCATCTTCCCCCATCAGACCTCATGCGGCCAGTGGGTGCCGCCATTTTTGTCCCTGCAGCCCACGTGCGGATCATGGGCGCCGCCATCTTCCTCTCAGCAGAACACGTGCGGCCCGTGGACACCGCCATCTTCCCTCATCAGACCTCATGCGGTCTGTGGGCGCCGCCATCTTTAACACCGCCCACCACGTGCGCCCCGTGGGCGCCGCCATCTTCGGCGCCATTTTGGACGGTGCCTCAGGACCCCTGCTCATCGGGCACCTCATTTGGACGCTCATTGCCTGCAACCGCCGCCGACCAGCCCGGTGCCCACCAACACCAGCTCGCCTCCATCACGCTCGACCAGTCCCGGCCACACAACCTCGCAACCACAACAACGACGGTGAAAGTCGATGGCCACAAGACATTTTGCCTTCTCGACTCCGGGAGCACGGAGAGCTTCATCCACCCCACTACGGTCAGGCGCTGCTTCCTCGCGGTACACCCCGTTACCCAAAGAATCTCCCTGGCCTCCGGATCCCACTCCATGGAGATCCGGGAGTATTGCATCGCCACCCTCACCGTCCAGGGCATAGAGTTCAGCAACTTCCGGCTCTACGTCCTCCCCAACCTCTGCGCTGCCTTGCTCCTCGTCCTGGACTTCCAGTGCAACCTCCAAAGTCTAACTCTAAAATTCGGCGGACCCCTACCACCCCTCACCGTATGCGGCCTCACGACCCTTAAGGTTGACCTACCCTCCCTGTTTGCAAACCTCACCTCGGATTGCAAGCACGTCGCCACCAGGAGCAGACGGTACAGTGCCCAGGACAGGACCTTCATCAGGTCGAAGGTCCGGTGGCTACTGCAGGAAGGCAACATTGAGGCCAGCAACAGCCTCTGGGGAGCACAAGTGGTAGCTGTAAAGACTGAGGAGAAACACAGGATGGTCGTTGACTACAGTCAGACCATCAATCGGCACACGCAGCTCGACACGTACCCCCTCCCACGCATATCTGATATGGTCAATCAGATTGCACAGTACCTGGTCTTCTCCACGGTGGACCTGAAATCTGTCTACCACCAGCTCTCCATCCGAAAGGCGGACCACCAATACACTGCGTTCGAAGCAGACGGCCGTCTTTACCACTTCCTTACGGTTCCCTTCGGCGTCATTAATGGGGTCTCGGTCTTCCAACGGGAGATGGACCGAATGGTTGACCGGTACGGGCCACCTTCCCGTATCTCGATAACGTCACCATCTGCGGCCACGACCAGCAGGACCACGACGCTAACTTTTCAAATTTCTCCACACCGCCAAACTCCTGAACCTCACGTATAACAAGGAAAAGTGCGTGTTCAGCACCAACCGCTTAGCCATCCTTTACTATGTGGTGCATAATGGAGTTCGAGGGCCCGACTCCGATCGCATGCGCCCCCTCATGGAACTCCCGCTCCCCCACTGCCCCAAGGCCCTCAAACGATGCCTGGGGTTCTTCTCATACTACACCCAGTGGGTCCCTAACTATGCTGACAAGGCCCGCCCACTCATCCACTCCACAGTTTTCCCCCTGATGGCTGAGGCCCACCAGGCCTTCAACCGTATCAAGGCCGACATCGCCAAGGCTGCGATGCACGCGGTCGACGAGACCCTCCCCTTTCAAGTCGAGAGCGATGCATCAGACGTCGCTCTGGCTGCCACCCTCAACCAGGCAGGCAGACCCGTGGCATTCTTTTCCCGCACCCTCCATCCCTCTGAAATTCGGCACTCTTCTGTTGAAAAGGAGGCCCAAGCCATTGTGGAAGCTGTGCGGCATTGGAGGCATTACCTGGCCGGCAGGAGATTCGCTCTCCTCACTGACCAACGGTCGGTTGCCTTCATGTTCAATAATACACAGCGGGGCAAGATCAAAAATGTTAAAATCTTGAGGTGGAGGATCGAGCTCTCCACCTACAATTACGAGATTTTGTATTGCCCCGGTAAGCTCAACGAGCCCCCCAATGTTCTATCCCCAGGTACATGTGCCAGCGCACAAGTGGACCGACTCCGGGCCCTACACGATGGTCTCTGTCACCCATGGGTCACCCGGTTCTTTCACTTCATAAAGGCCCGCAACCTACCCTACTCCATTGAGGAAGTAAGGACGGTCACCAAAGACTGCCAGGCCTGCGCGGAGTGCAAGCCGCACTTCTACTGGCCAGACCGTGCGCGCCTGGTGAATGCCTCCCGTCCTTTTAAACGCCTCAGCATGGATTTCAAAGGGCCCCTCCCCTCCTCCGACTGAAACACGTATTTCCTGAACGTGGTCGATGAATAGTCCAGATTCCCCTTTGCCATCCCATGTCCCAATATGACGTCTGCCACAGTCATCAAAGCCCTCAATAGCATCTTGACTCTGTTTGGTTTCCCCGCTTATGTCCACAGCGACCGGGGACCCTCCTTTATGACTGATGAGTTGCATCAGTTCCTGCTCAGCAGGGGCATTGCCTCGAGCAGGACGACCAGCTACAACCCCCAGTGAAACGGGCAGGTGGAGAGGGAGAACGGGACGGTCTGGAAAGCCGTCCTGCTGGCCCTACGGTCTAAAAATCTCCCGGTCTCTCGCTGGCTGGAAGTCCTCCCCAACACCCTCCACTCCATCCAATCGCTACTTTGCACTGCGACTAAGAAACCCCCCATGAACGTCTCCTTGCCTTCCCGAGGAAGTCCACCTCCAGGGTTTCGCTCCCAACGTGGCTGGCAGCTCCAGGGCCCATCCTCCTCTGCAAGCACGTGCGGCTCCACAAGGCGGATCCGTTGGTCGAAAGGGTACAGCTGCTACATGCGAACCCGCAGTACGCCTACGTGGCGTACCCCGACGGCCACCAAGACACAGTCTCCCTCAGGGACCTGGCACCAGCTGGTTCCCCCCAGCCCCCTCCAATTGCCCCGGCGCCACCCAGCTTCTCCCCAGTGCACCTCACCACAGCCCCCGCTCCAGGATGATCCATCCTCCCATTGGTTCCACCCGGGGATGAGGATTACACGCTCCCAGAGTCATAGGCAACCAAGCCGGCGCCTGCATCACCACCGGGACTGTGGCGCTCACAACGGAGGATCAAGGCACCTGACCGGCTAAATTTGTGAACTTTCGCCAAACTGTACTCTTTAAAAATGCTCACATACCATGTAAATAGTTTTCCACCACCCCTGCTGGACTCTTTTTTAACAGGGGGTGAATGTGGTAGTCATCACTGTTTGTATAATACGTATATGAGAGGTAATACGGTAAGGCTCCTGTACTACAGGTACGGGGGTAGATCCCAGCCTGCTGGCTCCACCCAGTAGGCAGAGTATAAATGTGTGTGCTCACCGAGCTGCAGCCATTTCGGCGGCAGCTGCAGGAGGCAACACATCTCTGCTTAATAAAGCCTCGATTACTCTCTACTCTCATCTCATCGTAATTGATAGTGCATCACAATGGTAAGACAGTAGACGTTCATAAATGGATCTTGTATCCATCAGAAACCAGAGTATGCCTCTTACAGCCAAATATTTAGGCAAATATTTCAAGATCTGGAATAAGTGAGAGAAGACTTTCACTGTGTTCCACTTATTGCAACATATGTTTTGTTGTTTTCTTTATTCATTCACTGCACATGGGCATCACTATAAAGACAAACATTTATTGCCCATCTCTAATTGCCCCTGAGAAGGGAGTGGTGACTAGCCTTCTTAAATAGGGGGGGGGCAGCACGGTAGCCTTGTGGATAGCACAATTGCTTCACAGCTCCAGGGTCCCAGGTTCGATTCTGGCTTGGGTCACTGTCTGTGCGGAGTCTGCACATCCTCCCCGTGTGTGCGTGGGTTTCCTCCGGTGCTCCGGTTTCCTCCCACAGTCCAAAGATGTGCAGGTTAGGTGGATTGGCCATGATAAATTGCCCTTAGTGTCCAAAATTGCCCTTAGTGTTGGGTGGAGTTACTGGGTTATGGGGATAGGGTGGCGGTGTTGACCTTGGGTAGGGTGATCTTTCCAAGAGCCGGTGCAGACTCGATGGGCTGAATGGCCTCCTTCTGCACTGTAAATTCTATGAAATACAAGTGAGCGACTTGCTAAACCATTTCAGAAGGCAATGAAGAGTCAATCACATTGCTGAATCTGGAGTCACGTCTCGGCAAGTCTGGGTAAGGACTCTCACTGTTTCGAAAAGATATCAGTGAACCAATGGGGTTTAAACTCCCCAGTTGCCATGGGGCAACTTGAGCTCATTCCTCTTGATTGTTGATCCAGGCCTAATTATGCTGAATTAAAGTAACTACTTTCCAAACCCTTTCCCTGTGTACGATCTCAGTAGGCATAAAAATAGGTAAATTTATTAAAGATAGAACATTACTCGTTGCAGTAAGGTACAGGAATACATTTTAATGTGCAGAGGTGTGTTGGTTCGGGAGTGGATGGGGTGGTTAAAACCAGCACAATGTACTGCGCATTGGGAAGCTGACTTCAACCTGCTAATTACTGCTAATCACTGCAGCAATAGGCTGTGTGCAAGCAAGCCACTCCGGAGAGGAAGATTGCCATTGAAGACACATTAATTGCTCAAACCCTGGGTTTTTAACGTAAACTTTGGGAATATGGGTTTCCCAGACTTCCTGAAACTCAACAGTGAAAGCAAAGCGAGTACACCATGGCAATTGAAGGGGCTGAAACCATGGGAGGGAATAATGTCAGTAATTGCTCAATTTTTATTGCTGCTTTCTTATCCAGTTGGGAGAAAGGGTTTGTGTACAGTACTTAGGGCTATTTCGCACACTTTGGAAGTTCCACCACCTGGTAACACGCTGAGCCATCTGAGACGCTGGTGTTCAGACTTGTGAAAACTTCTCCTCCTCCGCCTGCACATCCTGTGTGCCGGGTATGGCCTACTGAGAGCTGCACTGCTCTGTTGCTCCTCTTCCTTCTGTGGAGCTACAGGTCTGTGAAGAGCAGACTGTTGCCGGTGCCGCTGCTGCTGTTGTTCATCTTGTTCCTCATCTGACATCCAGTCTAAGCAACATGAGTGGCACCCAACCTCATCTGTTAGATCGGAGTGAAATCGGATCACCAAACCTCCAAAATGTTGAAAGAACGTCCAAATGCGCTTACGTCACAACCTCTTGCAAAAAACACTTCTGCACCCCTCCCCCCACCTCCCACCATTCTCCTAACACTGCTATTAACACAAAGCAAATTGATGCACGATCAATTACACAAAGACGAGCATTGGATGCAATTGAGGCTTTATTACACTAAGATGTGTGGCCTCCTACAGCAGCTGGTGAATTGGCTGCTGTACGAGGAGCACACATATTTATACTCCGCCTACTGCGCAGAGCCAGCAGGCAGGGAATTACCTCCGTACCTGTTGTACAGGGCCTTACCACAAAGCATCTAATTTATACATCAGTAGTGACTACCACATTCACCCCCTGTTAAAATTGCGTCTGGCGGGGGTGGTGGAGAACTATATACAAGTAGATGTTTTAAAGTACAAAAAAAAAATTGAGTCCAGCGGGGGTGGATGAGAGTTATACAGAAGGATGATGGTTTTTTTTAAGCGTCCCGATCAAGTTACAGGTTCAGTCGGTCCGGAGCCTTGATCTGCCGTTGGGAGCGCCGCAGTGATGGCGGCGATTCCGGTGTCGGTCTGGTCTTCGGTGATTCTGGGAGCGTGCCGAAATCCTCTTCATCCTCGGGCGTGGACAGGGGGAGGACGGATAGTCCTGGGGTGGGGGTTGCGGCTGGGTGTGCCGTGGGAGGGGAGGATGGCGCCGGGCCGGAGGGGGAATGTGTGTGGAACCAGCTGGTGCCAGGTCCCTGAGGGAGACAGTATCTTGGCAGCTGTCGGGGTACGCTACGTAGGCGTACTGTGGGTTGGCATGAAGTAGCTGTACCCTCTCAACCAACGGGGCCGCCTTGTGGAGTCGTATGTGCTTACGGAGAAGTATGGGTCCTGGAGCTGCGAGCCAAGTCGGGAGCGACCCCCCGGAGGTGGACTTCCTAGGGAAGGCCAAGAGACGTTCATGGGGTGTGTCATTAGTCGCAGTGTGTAGGAGCGACCAAATGGAATGCAGTGCGTCGGGGAGGATCTCCTGCCAGTGGGAGGCCGGGAGATTTCTGAACCATAGGGCCAGCTGGACGGCCCTCCAGACCGTCCCATTCTCCCCTCTCCACCTGCCCGTTTCCCCGGGGATTATAGCTGGTCGTCCTGCTCGAGGCGATACCCTTGTTGAGCAGGAACTGACGCAGCTCATCGCTCATGAATGAGGATCCCCTGTCGCTGTGGACGTAGGCGGGGAAGCCGAACAGAGCGAAGATGGTGTTGAGGGCTTTGATGACGGTGGCAGACGTCATGTCGGGGCATGGGATGGTGAAGGGGAATCTGGAGTACTCATCGACCACACTGAGAAAATACGTGTTACGGTTGGTGGAGGGGAGGGGCCCTTTGAAGTCCACGCTGAGACGTTCAAAGGGGCGGGAGGCCTTCACCAGGCGCGCACGGTCTGGCTGGTAGAAGTGCGGTTTGCACTCCGCGCAGACCTGGCAGTCTCTGGTGATCGCCCTGACTTCCTCGACGGGGTAGGGCAGATTGCGGGCCTTGATGAAGTGGTACAAACGTGTGACTCCCAGGTGACAAAGGTTGTCGTGCAGAGTCCAGAGTCGGTCCACCAGTGCGCTGGCACATGTATCTTGGGTTAGGGCATCGGGGGGGCTCGTTGAGCTTACCGGGACGATACAAAATCTCGTAGTTGTAGGTGGAGAGCTCGATCCTCAACCTCAAGATTTTATCGTTCTTGATCGTGCCCCGCTGTCTGTTGTTAAACATGAAGGCTACCGACCGTTGGTCAGTGAGGAGAATGAATCTCCTACCGGCCAGGTAATGCCTCCAATGCCGCTCAGCTTCAACGATGGCCTCTGTTTTGATGGAAGAATGCCGAATTTCGGAGGCATGAAGTGTTCGTGAAAAGAATGCCACGGGCCTGCCTGCCTGGTTGAGGGTGGTGACTAGAGCGACGTCTGATGCGTTGCTCTTGACTTGAAACGGTAACGTCTCATCGACTGCGTGCATCGCGGCCTTGGCAATGTCTGCCTTAATATGGTTGAAGGCCTGGTGAGCTTCGGCCGTTAGGGGAAAAAGAGTGAATTGAATGAGTGGGCGGCCTTGTCTGCATAATTTGGGACCCACTGGGCGTAGTAAGAAAAGAACCCCAGGCAACGTTTGAGGGCCTTGGGGCAGTGGAGGAGGGGGAGTTCCATGAGGGGGCGCATGCGGTCGGGATCGGGCCCCAGAACTCCGTTCTGGACCACATAGTCGAGGATGGCTAAGCGGTTTGTGCTGAACACGTACTTTTCCTTGTTATAAGTTAGGTTGAGGAGAGTGGCGGTGAGGAGAAATTTGGCCAGATTGGCGTCATGGTCCTGTTGATCGTGGCCGCAGATGGTGACATTGTCTAGGTACGGGAAATTGGCCCACAGCCTGTACCGGTCAACCATTCGGTCCATTTCCCGTTGGAAAACCGAGACCCCGTTGGTGACGCCAAAGGGAACCCTAAGAAAGTGGTAAAGGCGGCCATCTGCCTCGAAGGCAGAGTACGAGCGGTCCGCCTTACGGGTGGGGAGCTGGTGGTAGGCGGATTTTAGGTCGACAGTTGAGAAGACCCGGTACTGTGCAATCTGATTGATCATATTAGATATGCATGGGAGGGGGTACGCGTCGAGCTGCGTGTACCTATTGATGGTCAGACTGTAGTCCACTACCATTCTGTGTTTCTCCCCAGTTTTCACAACTACCATTTGGGCTCTCCAGGGGCTGTTGCTGGCCTCGATGATGCCTTCCCGAAGCAGCCGCTGGACCTCGGACCTGATGAAGGTCCTGTCCTGGGTGCTGTACCGTCTGCTCCTGGTGGCGATGGGTTTGCAATCCGGGGTTAGGTTTGCGAATAGGGAAGGTGGATCGACCTTTAGGGTCGCGAGGCCGCACACAGTAAGGGGTGGTAGGGAGCAGCGCCTTACCCGTATCGAGATGGATGAAGCTCTGGCTGCTCCTGGAGTCCAGCAGGCAGGAGATCTTATGCCCATCGATTTTCACATTGGTAGAGGCCATTGCTAGGTTGCGTGGGCGGGACTGGTTAATCGTGACCGAGGCGAGACGCGGCTGGTCGTCGATGATGGCAGACAATGGGTTGCCCGGGGAGCATGGGTCCTGGTACGATGGCGGTGCCCACGGGCTGCACGTGATGGGGGTCGAACAAGATGGCGGCGCCCATGGGCCATACGTGGTCCAGGGAGGGGAGATGGCGGCGCCCACTGGCCGTATGGGGGGGGGGGCGGAACAATAGCAACGACTGTGCAGGCCTGGCACACCGCAGCGAAGTGTCCCTTCTTGACGCAGGCCTTACAAAGGGCACTCCGGGCCGGGCAGCGTTGTCAGGGGTGTTTTGGCTGCCCACAAAAGTAACATTTGGGGCCCCCGGGGTTGGTTGGCTGCCGCGCGGCACAGGCATGGGGTTGGCTGAGTGGGGTCCCAGATGGAGCGGCCGTCTGCGGAGTCCACGATGCGTAGGAGGGGTGGGCTGCGCGGCCAGGGGTGTAGGCCTGGATGTTGCGCGAAGCGACCGTCAGCGAGAGCGCTAGTTTTTTGGTTGCCGCGAGGTCGAGCGTGGCCCCTTCTAAGAGGTGCTGGCGGATGTAATCCACCCTATCCCCGTAACAAAAGCGTCTCTTGTGAGCAAGTTCGAGTGTTCCGTGGCCGTAATGGCCTGACAGTCACAGTCTCTGACTAGGGGAATTAGAGCACACCAGAAATCTTCCACTGACTCGCCAGGAAGTTGACTACAAGTGGAGAGGATGTGTCTGGCATCGAGTGTGTTAGTCCGCTGAGCGTAGTTTCATTCAGTAGCGCCATGGTGTCTTATACATGTCTTATACATCAGTGGTGACTACCACACAAATACAAACAATCAAGTAATCCCTCTCGCAGCCCCTCATTGTTCGGCACAAATTCTTGTCTTCCCAGTGTTGATGGCCCATTTGCTTTTGGGAAAGAAAGCTATATTTTATGTTGGGGTGATGGTATCTTTAAGAACTAGATTTCCCTAAAAGGGCACATATAAGCTGCTGGCATCCAGTCAATGATCATGTGACCATGTTGTCTGGTGGATAAATAATAGATTGTGAGTGTGGTTCTCTTACAGGCTAGGTTCTTAGTTTTAGAAAAGGCTTGGTGCAGGAAACATCACTTACAAGCAGGATTAAGTAAAATCTCACGTGTTGGCTAACAAAATGTAAAACTCCTGTGAACAACCAGGCTCCTCACAGTAAGGTGAACCTCTGGGACAGCCAAGCTGAGAAGAGAGATATTTTTGGATGAAAGATCCCAAAGTTAAAAAACAATAGAACCAGGAAAGTTCTGACCTGAGGTGCTTAAGGCACTAGGAACACCTACGTTGAATGGAAAGTCTATAGACTGAATGGTTGCAGGAGATTTGAAGGGACAGCATTGCCAGAAGTAAGCAGAAGGTCCAAGAAATCTCAATTCTTAAAAGAATGTTTGAAACAGTCCTCAGACCAATCACCTCATCTTCTTATTTCTCACAAGTAATCTGCATTGTGTGATTGGGGGTGTAATTCAATAAGGGGTGGAAGAAAATTTGATTTAAGAAATTAATTTTAGATTGAAGAAGGCCATGTCCAGAGATTGATGCTGCTCCCGGCACTTTTCCTAGATTTGGCACGCGCTGAAGATCATATCCATTGTGCCTCTTGATGGGCGGAACCCGCACTGAGACTCAGGGAGGAGCTCTTCAGCCTATGGGAGGAGACAGTTGAGGAGGATTCTCGCGATGACCTTCTCTGTGGTGGAGAGAAGGGGAATCTCTCTGTAATTTCTGCAGTCAGACCTGATGATGGTTACAATTAAGGAGATCACCCAGCATGCTCTCTTCCTTCCAGACAAGGGTGATGGGGTTGCGGATTCTTGTCAAGATTCCCTCGCCGCCGCATTTGAGGAGCCTACCAAGGCTCTGACTGGTCTTCCCATGGTGTTCAAGCATAATCTTTTCATATGAGCCCCCCCCCCCCCAACAATGGCCGGTGCCCGTGCTACAGCGCTGTGTGTTTCATTGAAAGTCCACCTCTGGATGGGATAATTCTGTTAATTAAAGAGAGCAGTATTCCTTTACTGTGAGATGATGACATTAGTTCTAAAGATCAAGGCAAAAGACCAGAATTTTAAGTCGCGGGGGCGGGGCGGTACCCAAAAGCACGTGAAATCGAGCACTCAGAGTCGAAAGCTCGCCCGTTGACAATCAAGTAGGCAATTTTACCCATTAAGGGGCCAAGTGGACACGCCTTTACATGGCCCGTCTATGCATAGCTTTTCCATCACAATTTATTTTTTCCAGGTCTGTAGCTCCCTTAGACTGCTCCCCAGTGGCTATCCCCTTGAGGGAGCACATTAAAAGTGTTAGCCCCGTCTCCTCCCTTTTCATAGAATCATAGAATCCTTACAGTGAAGAAGGAGGCTATTTGGCCCATTGGATCTGCACCGACCCTCGGAAAAAGCACCCTACCTAGGCCACTGAATGCGCAGCCCCAACAGATGAAGAATTCAGGTCAGAGAATCAGGTGGAACTAAGAAACAGCAAGGGACAGAAAACATTGGTGGGAGTTGTTTATAGGCCACCAAAGCACAGTGGTAATGTAAATCACAGTGTAAATCAAGAAATTAGCAGTGTGTGTGGGTAATACGGTAATCATGGGGAATGTCAATCTATACAGGCTGGGTAAACCCAATGTTGTGGAGGACGATTTTGTGGAATGTATACAAGGTGGTTTTCGCGAGCAGTATGTTGATGGAATATACTTTATTAGATCTCATTAATAATCCTGTTAGGAAGGACCTTCAGAAAAGAGTGACTGTAATCTGAAGAAATTTGACATTAGGTTTGAAAGTGATGTAGTTCAATCAGAAACTAGGGTCTTGTGGAAAACCAAAGGAAATTATGAAGGTATGAAGGGCAAATTGGCTATGGTGGATTGGGAAACTGTATTAAGGGTACAACGATAGACAGGCAATGGCTAACATTTAAAGAATTATCAAAATAATTATGGAGGTTGACAACAAAAAATGCATTTCTTAAAAAACCCAGCAAGGAAAGAGCTCCAACCGTTGCTTATATTACATCGAAAGAAGAGGAGTATAAAGTTGCAAAAAAGAAATGGCAAGTCTAAGAGCTGAATTCTGCACAGGAGGACCAAGAAAAGGATTAAGAAACGGAAAATAGAATATGAGAGTAAACTAGCAGGAAAGCAACCGCGACCATTGGGGCATCTCTGGATGCAGAATAGCCAGTGCAGACAGACACAGCAGGTGGAAGGGGAACTCTGGTGGCCAGCAAACCCCACATTCTTCAGACAACTTGGTGGAGGCTGTCGCAGTCCAGTGCCAAACTCATTTTCCCTCGACGCTCCATTCTCCATCTGATCAGGAATCTCAATACCGGCATGGGGCAATGGAGAATCCACCCCCATGTTTCACAAACCTATTGGTATTTTTTTGAGCAACATAGATAAGGGAGAACCGGTGAATGTGGTACATTTAGATCTTCAAAAAGTCTTCACTCAAGGACTTAGTAAACACCCCATGACCTAAGCTCATTTGGAAAATTTGTATGTTGTATTCCTGGACTCCAAGAGCATCTAGTGTTAACCTCCAGCTGCCAACACCAAAGCAGGGTGCCAGGCAGACAACAAAGCCTACCTCAAGTCTAAACCTCCATGAAGCCTGGTTCTCTGGGTGATTCTTATTATCAACTGCAGAGTAGACTATGGGTGTGATTTTCCAGCCGCGTTGTGCTCTCGCTTGAACGCAATGTGGCCTGAGAATCTCGGGAAAACCCTCCAGCGAGCCTCCCAACAGCGTCCACGCCTTCCAGGATTCTCCGAAGTCCCGCGAGGCATCGGAGTCGGAACGCCACCCCAAATGGGCGGCACCGAATGATGCACGCGGAAGTGGGTCGGAAATCTACTTAAATTCTCAGGCCTCCCTATGGAGGCCGAAGCTGGGCAATGATCGGTGCTGGTCCACACAAACGTGGGCCAACGGAGACTCCTGGGTGATCAGGTTAAGTGCAAGGTGGCTCCCTGACCCTCCCCGTGGGACGTAGGCACCTTGGCACTGCCCATATGGCACTTGCCACTGCGACCTTGGCACTGACACAGTGTCCGGATGGCACTGACACAGTGTCCGGATGGCACTGCCAAGCCAGCAGGAGCACTGCCTGGGTGCCAGGGTGGCAGTGCAAGGATGCCCGCATGCCAGGGTTGTGCTGCCGAGGGTCAGGGGCCAAAGGGGGCCATGCCCATGAAATGAGGGTGGAGGGGGATGTTTGAAGAGTTGGGGAGTGCAGAGCAGGTAGGTAGGGCCTCCGGGAGGTTGGGCAGATAATGGATGGGGGTCCTCTAAGGGGGCTTGCAGGGGCCACATGCAGTTTATATGTGATCATCAGATATATGTGATCATGGACCATGGACGTCTGCGTCCAATAACCGGACAGTGTGTACGACGCCTTCAATCTGGCACACTCAACGATTCCTAACCTGTTCAAGATGCTTCCCCCTGCTGGAGGGCTGGCCCCTGGGCAACAGGGGTTATCCACTGAGGTTGTGGCTGATGACACCTATTCGGAGGTCACAGACCGATGCAGAGACCAGCTATAACGACGGCCATTCAGCGACCAGGGCGTGATCGAGCGGGGCTTCGCCCTTCTGACGATGTGGTTCAGGTGCCTGGACCACTCTGGAGAGACTCTCCAGTATGATGCTGAGAGGGTCACCCGCATCGTGGCGGCCTGCTGCATCCTCCACAACATCGCACAGCAGAGGGCAACGTGTTGTAGGCGGAGGATGAAGGCCAGGCCTCATCCGATGAGGAGGATGCAGAGGAAGGTGTGGGTGGACAGGACATGGGCCCAGGCAGCCTCAATACAATTCCAATAATATTTATTTCCCTGAGTCAAACCAGGGCACTAAATGCGCCTGATATTTCCAATTCCACACGAACACAAGAAGCTGATTTCTGGGTATTTCTGATAACAGCCATATCAAGTATGGCTACATGGGGAATATATATTATGGGCGCTATTCACCCTCCCCAGGCCGGGTGGGAGAATCGCCGGGGTGCCGTGCGAATCGCGCCACGCCGCCCCGACCCCTGCACGCGATTCTCCTACCCCCCGGAAACCAGCGGCACGATTTGCACCGGGCCGCTCGGAGAACCGGCAAGCGGCGATTCTCCGGCTCGGATGGGCCGAGCGGCCGCTACAACGCAACAGGTTCCCGCTGTCCACCCCTGGTCGCTGCCGGCGGGAACTCTGCAGGAACGCTGGGGGGGGGGGGCGGCCTGTGGGGGAGGGAGGGGGGCTCCTTCACCGGGGTGGCCTCCGATGGGGTCTGGCCCGCGATCGGGGCCCACCGATCGGCGGGCCGGCCTCTCTCCCCCCCCCGGGCATACCCCCTTCCGTGCGCGGCCCCAGAACATCGGCGCCATGTTGGTGAGGGGCCGGCGTGCGTAAGAGGTTCCCCGCGCATGCGCAGGATGGCGTAGCCCAACTGCGCATGCGCAGGATTTGGCAGCCCGAACTGCGCATGCGCGGGTTGGTGTGGCGCCCATTTGGCGCCACGTAAGGACATTGGAGCGGTGTGAACCGCTCCAGCGCCATGTTGGCCCCTAGGTCGTGCCCGGGCCCTGTTCGCGCCGTCGTGAAACGCGAACACTTGGCCTCCATATCAGAGAATCGCCCCTATATTTATGTATATCTGTTGCTGTCATAAAACATTGCTGTGTTAGGTTAAGATTCAATGGTATCGGGCATGTTTAATTTTAGTAGGCATGGGTATATTCAGAATGGATCCATCAGTTACAAAGGGGGACAGTGGCCTAGTAGCAACGTTACTGCATTCGTAATCCAGGGGCACGCAATAATGCTCTGATGACGGGAGTGCAAATCCCACCACGGCAGCTGGTGGAATTTAAAATTAATTTTAAAATCTGGAGTAATAAACTTGTCTCAATATGAAGCTACCAGACTTTAGGAAAGGAAGCTGGCGCGTTCACCCAGTAGAGTCTAGCCTGCATGTAACTCGAGGTCCACATCAAAGTGATTGGTTGCCCTCTGAAATGGTCCAACAAGCCACTCATTACATCAAGGTGAAAATTAAAAAATAAAACTAGACAAACCACCCAGCAACCAGGCACTGGAAATGACAAAGGCACTCCCTACCCTGCTGACCCTGCAAAACCTCCTTACTAACAGCTGGAAATAGCCCACAGACTAGCCAAGCAATAGCCTATATAATCAGACTCACTGATCATACCTCAATGTTCCCGATTCATCCATCACCATTCGTAGTTGTGTTCCGCTGGCAGAACAGATCCAACAGAGGTGGCAGCGCAATAGTATACAGTCAGCAAGAAGTGTGCCTGGTCCTCAACATTGATACAACACCATCAAAAACAATACAGCCTGCTTGATCAGCACCCCATCCAGCAGTGTAGAGTGGCAGCAGTGCAAGATGCACTGGAGCAACTCGGCGAGCCTCCTTCAAGGACACCTCCAACCCTCTCCTACCTAAAATGACAAGGGCACGAGATGCATAGGAACACCACTACCTGCAAGTTTCCCACCAAGCCATGCATCTTTCTGACTTGGAACTATATCGCCATTCCTTCACTGTCACTGGGGGAATAACCTGGAACTCTCTTCCTGCGCTACACTCGATGCACCTACACTAGATAGACTGTGGTGGTTCAAGAGAGTGGCTCACCACTACCTTCCCAAAGGCAATTAGGGATGGGCAACAAATGGTGTTTTTTGCCAGGGCTGCTCACTTTCCATGAAAGAACAAAAAAAGGGAGAGGACAGCGTCCAATGGATTTTCTTTCAGCAAATCCGAGATAGTCTGGGCAGTAAATGAGAAAACAGAACAATGCCTAACAATGAAACCATCTGTGCTCGAAACAGCACACTGCTAATTGCTCCTAATTTGAAGAATTAACCTCTGTACATTGTTTACACAGTCAGAACAGAGAGACATACACTGCAGCTGCAAGACAATTTTTCTAAAACATGCATTCCTCAATTCTCAAGTCGCTTGGCCTTGTGACAGCCTTTCTCTGGCACGATTGCCCTACGCTGACTCACAGCATAAAATGTTGGACATGTGCCTGCTTCTTCAAGTTAATCAGGCAATGATTTATTTCTCCTAACCTGGTATGTATTACACCTAGACAAGATTCTGCAGGGACAAACCCAACGGCTGTTACCAGAAGTGTCCAGAAACCAGCTGCTCTCTGATGGATTCAGTATTGTTTCTGTGGAAATTGAAATATCATACAGGCACACCTGGTACCCTGTTTTGTGATTCAGGGGAGAAACATGATTGGAACTGTGTTGAGAAAGCTTTGTTATGCATGGGACATGTTTTCCAAGATTGCTGTTTCAGGATAAATTGTTGTATCTCATACCTACAAGGTAGAAAACCGATTCGTTTGTCAAGGCTAGTACCCTTCACTTTTTTGACAGAGTACAATCAGTGGTAAAATTGTAATTGACATTGTCCTATACAATATTATTACGGTGAAATTGCAGTGCATGAGGAAACGTATTGCAATTGCTCCTCAAAGTAGTAATCTTTAACCTAGTGGCAATATTATGATTTTATTGGGCTGGATTCTCCACCTCACGTCGCGTGTAGCGGAGTTACTGATGCGGAGAATCGAAGAGAGTTAAGTGCTTTCTGTTAGTTTCACTTCTGCCTACTTCTAAGTCACTCAGGCCTGAAGGGAGATGAATAGAAAGCATTTAAATCGGTTTGATGTTGTCCAGGAATTGTCAATCAACATTTGGTGTTTATAAACATTGTGGTTAGTTTCACAGCTGATCACTTAAAGTCACTCACGCCTGAAGGGATGTGAGTGTAACAATGCTGACAGCTGGGTGTGTATGAAAACTGTCACTCACAGCTTAGTAAAATCAATAGCAAAGAGAAATGAATGAATGGGGGTGGGTGGCAGTGGTGGTGGTGGTGAGGGCGGGGGGGGGGGGGCGGTTGGCCACCCCCCCCCCAGAAAATCCTAGGGGGGGGGAGCTGAATTGCGTTGCGGGGTCGTGTATGGGGGCTGGTTTGGGAAAGGGGTGGTTTGGGGAAGGGACGCAGCCATCGGACCCAGTGAATGCCTCGTAATCCTAAAAGGATTGGGAATCGTTTCCTGATTTGTGTTCCGAGTGTGAGCACAAATCGGGTGCAATTTAGCTCCGGTGGGAGAACCTTTTTTTGTCTCCCAAAAGGAGAATCCTGCCCTATATTATTTCTTACATAATGAAAAACATTAGGTGGGATTCTCTGTTGGCCGACACTGGAACCGTTAAACGCGATTGGACGGAGAATCGGTTCTGATGCTGAAATCGCGCCGGTCGCCGGTTTCACGCCAAATTGCAATTCTCCATCACCTCGACAGCGGCGTCAATGCATTCCAGAACACCCGTACAGTAAACCGTTTGCATACTATTAGCGGGCCTGAATGAAAATACATACAGTAAACGCCATTGCCATTTCATTAGCGGGCCCTTCCCAGTATTCTCCGGAGCCTCCGCGATTCTCCGCCTCCAATGGACTGAATATCCGATGGCGAGGTTCACTTCTGCTTTTAAAAATCGAGAAACCAGCGTCATGGCTGATAAGGGAGAGAGAGGTGGTACGGAATGTGTCCAATATCGCCATAGTTTGCTGACAGTTGTGCCGCTGGCCAGGAATGCTTCTGCCAGGGACTGGGGAGGAGTGGAGGATGGCCAGGTGGGGTCAGGGTGGAGAGGCATGGAGCACCATTGCGGTGGCCTGCAAGGCAACCATGCAGCTGTGCATGCCACTGACTGTCCACTGTGCACTTAGGGCCACCGGTCGTTTGGGTGTATCCCCACTAGGTGCCCTCTGGCCCCAGCCAAACCATCAGCGAGATGGGCTCGTTCCAGTGCAACCAGTGTCATCTTGTTTGCTGGGATGAATGTGTGTAGGGATTGTGATGTGTATATGTGGCCGCAGCTAGTCAGCCTCCCGAGTGTCAATCACGGACCCGGCGAATCCCGCACCGTTTCTCACTGGAATTAATTGTGTTCCATCTGGTGCTAGCCACTCCACAGTCGCTGAATCAGTTCAGATTCGGCATCAGTTTTGCTGTCATGGAAGTCCACAAATCCTGCCCCGGCGTCAACACTTAGGGCGTGATCTTCCAGCCACGCTGCGCCTGAAAAGCAGCTCACTACCGCACAGCGTCGCCGGTGAAAGCCGGGTGACCCCACTCCCGGGATCCACCCAGCTCGCATCGCCTTGTGAGATTCAATGCAATCACTTTTTGACAAATCTGCATATTAGAGCGAGGCAGTAAGCCTTACTCCCTAATGTGCAGATTTCCAAAATACCTGAGGCTTTGGGATTCAATCCCTTCGCCTCGGAGATCTCAGGCGAGCGCCATTTGGTGCTGGTCCCAAAACGGGGACCAGATGGAATGGCATCGTAGCGGTCTCCAAGGGGATCAGTGGCCCCCAGCTGCATGCCCTTTGGGCAAGATGGTGCCCTGACACTGCTGGTGCCATCTGAGTACCCTGGCAATGGCAGCATGGCACCTTGGCAGTACCACCTGGGTGCCAGCCTGGCATTGCCAAGGTGCCCAGGTGGCACGTCCAGCTGGCAGGGGCACTGCCATGGTGCCAAGTTGACACTGCCAAGGTGCCAAGCTGGCATTTTATACACATGCCGTGGATGTTAGAGGGGGGACCCTCCCATGTTGCGTTCGGGCTGGGGGGAGGTCGGGGATTTAAAGATGGCGTCCTGATCTCTCGCTACAACGGGCAGTTCCGGCGGCGGGTCATACATGGGCTGCGGGGAGGGGGGTTGGGGGGCGTAGGCGGCGTGCAGGGCTCCCAGTTCTCCCGGGACCGCGGTGGTCAGGACCCAGAGCGGCTGCGCCTGCGGGTCGCACATGGCGTGCTGGGGGGGTTGGGGAGCGTAAACTGCTTGCAGGGCTCCCTGTGCTCCCGGGACAGCGGCGGCCTCGCGGGACAGGCACACAACCGCATAATGGCCCTTTTTCCCGCAGCTTTTGCAGATAGCTGCGCGGGCCGGGCAGCGCTGCCGGGGGTGTTTCGCCTGGCCGCAGAAATAACAGCGGGCGCCCCCGGTGCGACTCGGCGTTTGGACCGCGCAAGCCTGTGGGGGGGGGGGTAGGGAAGTTTGCCGCGACGGGTACGTACGGGGCCCAATGGGTTGCCGCACGGTCGGGGCCGTAGGCGCGGGTATTACGCGCGGCCACGTCCAGGGAGGCTGCTAGGGCCCGTGCCTCTGAGAGTCCTAGCGACTCTTTTTCTAGAAATCTTTGGCGGATTTGGGGGGATTGCATACCTGCCACAAAAGCGTCGCGCATTAACATGTCCATGTGTTCGTTTACGTTTACCGACGGGCAGCTGCAGGCTCGTCCCAAAATCAGCAGCGCGGCGTAGAACTCGTCCATCCATTCTCCAGGAGCTTGCCGTCTCGTCGCGAGCTGGTAGCGAGCGTAGATTTGGTTAACTGGGCGAATGTAGAGACTTTTCAGTGATGCGAAGGCCTTCTGGAAATCGTCCGAGTCTTCGATGAGGGAGAAAATCTCCGTGCTCACCCTCGAGTGCAGGACCTGCAGTTTTTGGTCTTCTGAGACTCGGCCGGTGGTCGTTCTGAGGTAGGCCTCGAAGCAAGTCTGCCAGTGCTTGAAGGCTGCTGCCGCGTTCACTGCGTGGGGGCTGATCCTCAGGCATTCCGGAATGATCCTGAGCTCCATAGTCCTTTTTTTTTAGGCCATGATGACCATCCGGATCAATGTGCACGAGACGGCCTGCCTTTTCGACTCCAGGAGCACAGACAGCTACATACACTGTAATCAGGCCCGGCGCCAGTTCAGCGATTCTCCGTGCCCCGAAAATCGGCATGACCGTGAAGTACGCCACACCGCCGGGGCGCCATTTGCCAGAGGCCCGCCCTGCAATCCTCTGCTCCCGACTGGCCGAGTTCCCGACGGCGTGGAACTAATCAGCTATTGCCAGTCGGGATGCTCGCGTGGCGGCTGCGGACTCAGTCCGTGGCTGCCCTGGTTGGGGACGGGCGGAACGGAGACCAGGGGGGGCCTTATAGGTGGCCAGGGATTAAATGTGCGGGGGTTGAGGCTCGGGCGCACGGCCAATCGGGGAGTCTCTTTCTTCGGTGTGGCTCCGTGGACTGAGTCCACCATGGAGCATGGCGCAGCTGCTGGAGGCCGCCGCCGTGCGCATGCGCGACCTCTGACCCGGAGGTGCGGGAGCCCATATCCGCAACTAAAGCTGTGAGATTCACTCCGGGTCCTTACTAGCCCCCTACAGGGCATTGAATTCGTTTAACTTTTTTCTCGGAATTTCGGGAGCAAAACCCCACCTATCCCCATATCTCCCATATCCCCCCTCCCCCATATCCCCCCTCCCCATATCCCCCTCCCCATATCCCCCCTTCCCCCATATCCCCCCTCCCCATATCCCCATCCCCCATATCCCCCATATCCCCCCTCCCCCTTATCCCCCATATCCCCCCTCCCCATATCCCCCCTCCCCATATCCCCCTCCCCATATCCCCCCTCCCCCATATCCCCCTCCCCATATCTCCCATATCCCCCCTCCCCATATCCCCCATATCCCCCCTCCCCCATATCCCCCTCCCCCATATCCCCCCTCCCCTATATCCCCCATATCCCCCCTCCCCCATGTCCCCCATATCCCCCCTCCCCATATCCCCCCTCCCCCATATCCCCCTCCCCCATATCCCCCCTCCCCCATATCCCCCCTCCCCATATCCCCCATATCCCCCCTCCCCATATCCCCCATATCCCCCTCCCCCATATCCCCCTCCCCCATATCCCCCCTCCCCCATATCCCCCATATCCCCCCTCCCCATGTCCCCCATATCCCCCCCTCCCTCATATCCCCCTCCCCATATCCCCCTCCCCATGCCCCCCCCATATCCCCCCTTCCCCCATATCCCCCCTCCCCCCATATCCCCCCTTCCCCCACATCCCCCATATACCCCCCTCCCCCATATCCCCCATATCCCCCCTCCCCCATATCCCCCCTCCCCCATATCCACCCTTCCTCCATATCCCCCCTCCCCCATATCCCCCCTTCCCCCATATCCCCCATATCCCCAAGTGAATCCAGCCCTAACCTTAACCGCTGCAATGCACGCGCAACCGATGGCGTGCATTCATATACCTGCCTAACAGTGTTGCCTTTTACCCCTGCCACCCCCTCCTTCCCCCCCCCACAGGATAAGCGCGCACACAACAATAGGGAGCATGTGAGGACTGAAGGAGGCCCCGCTGATGAGAGGCCACTGACCGAACACGAGGAAAGGGCCCTGGAACTGGCTGGCGGACCTGACGACCGGGAGGTTGCTGATGCAGAGGTCGGGGGCGTAGTAGCAAGTGAGCCACCGACAGCCCGTCCCCATATCCCCCCTCCCCTATATCCCCCTCCCCCATATCACCTGATCACTGCCTGATGTCTAACCATGCATGCTTCATTGTGTATCGCAGGACCAAACGTCCAGGCACCCATCCCCGCAGATGCAGACCGCCCGCAGGATGCCCCTCGGAGGCCACTGGGAGACGGAGAGACCCGGACCCTCCAGCATGCGACGCCCGCAGGATGCCCCTCGCACACCACGGGTGACGGAGAGACCTGGAGCAACAGGGAGACGAAACCCCCGTCACGTGCGGGAGCGACCACCCAGCGACGAGGGGGGCAGCCACAGGCCCCCGTCACATCCAAACCAGGACACCACTACCCAGTACACCACTACCCAGGACACCACTACCCAGGACGCCACTACCCAGGACACCACTATCCAGGACACCACTACCGAGGACACCACTACCCAGGACACCACTACCCATGACACCACTACCCGGGACACCACTACCCGGGACAGCACTACCCAGGAAGACGAAATACCGGACAGTGACTCAGAGTGGATGGGTGGAGACGAACCCCCACCCCAAAGTGCCATGGACTCAGAGTGGGACGAAGAGCACGACACAACGCCACTGCTGTCACCAACACCCTCCACCATCGCAGAAACACTCACCTCGGTTGGGCACTTTAGTGATGAGGCGTCTGGTACACTCACTGGTGCGCACAACACAGCTGTCCCGGTACAGCAGGTGGAGGTAGGAGCAGCAGAGGGGCCGGGCGGTCGGAGGGCAGCCCAGCCCAAGCGAACATCTGCCGCCCAGATAGATCCCGGGTTCCTGGAGTTACCACACCCACACATAGATCCGATGCAACCACCGACCCGGAGACGAGCGAAGAGGGTGACGGGCGGCTTGCGGCGGCTGAGGTCGCAGGTGGAGGAGTCCACCCGCGTCCAGTAGCTGGGAGTGGTGCCGGTCATGCGTGCCACCCAAGCTGACACCGCACGGGTGGCGTCCGCGGTGGAGGCAATGGGTGCGACGGTGTCAGACATGGGGAACGGTTTGCGAGGCCTGGGGCTTTGCGTGCAGGTGGCGTCTGTGGCCCAGGAAATGGCTGCCCTCTCACAGGAGGCCATGAGCCAGTGCCAGCGCCAGATGGCAGAGGCGCTCAACGCCATAGCCCAGTCTCTGCAGGCCATGGCCCAGTCTCAGCAGGCCATGGCCCAGTCTCAGCAGGCCATGGCCCAGTCTCTGCAGGCCATCGCTGAGGGCATCGGCGCCAGTGGCCATGTGCGAGCCGGCGTCGCACTGTCACAGACAGGGTTTGCCAACCCCCTGGGCTCCATGGCTGCAAACCTGCAGACCCCTGTCGATACCAGCACGGGCCTCCAGGACTGGCAGCGCCAGATATCGGGGGGGCGTCGGATGGCCAGTCCGTTCGCATCCCCCACCCATGTAGAGGCCTGGGGGCCATCGGTCACCCCGAGGGAGGAGGAGGTGGTGTGGTCCGTCCCGGCTCCCCCTGTAGGGGAGGTCCCGGTACACCGCGACACCTCGGACTCCCCCCCTTCCGTCCCAGGTGCATCGGGTGGGCAACGAGCAGGACAGGCTGGCAGCTCGCCATCCCTGTCGCCCGGGCCGCAACCTGGCCCATCTAGGCCAGGACGCCCCAGGAAACGGCCGCCAAAGGGATCCAGTGTCAGAGGGCAGGAATCACAGGAGTCCACCTCCAGTTCTGCTGTACCGTCTGGGGAACCACGTAGACGTAGTCAAAGGGCCCGTAAGGCCAAACAATTAGACACTGAGTAAGTTGGCACGGGTGCAGGGCACAGATGAGTTTTAGGGGCTAAGGCACGTGCATGAACTCCTTTGGTTATTAAAGTCAATGTTACACCTACAGAAGCTGCCTTTGTGCTCTGTCCAAAGCATGCGGGGTGTCATGTACGTTGAGCGCAAGTGTGTGTGTGAGGGGTGGTCTTACCTCAGCCCCAGGTGAGTCTGCCCCCTTCCCCCTGGGCCGCCATCTACATCCCCCAGGCAGAGGACGGGACCGTGCGCTGTAGTGTCACAGCCGCATGCAGGGATGGTCCGGGTAGATGGTGGTACTGTGGCCATGGGTCAGACATAGTCCAACGATGTAGAGCCAGGAGCTCACTGCAGGGCGGGTTGTCATCATCCTCCATGGCCTGCAATAGACACGCGTCCACCCGCAACTGGGTGAGCCCGGCCATTGTGCCGCAGGTGGATCGGCAATGGGGGGGGGGGGTGGTGTGCATGTGGGTGGGGTGGGTGGGGTTGGGGAGGGGGGTGAGGGTGCTGTGTGGGTGGATGGGTGGGGTGTGTGGGTGGTCGGCTGTTGCCATGGTGTGCGGTCTGTGGCCATACTACCCGATTCCCACGCCCATCTAGTCAGTGAAGCGGGCGGCTATCAGCCTGTCCCATGCCCGCTGGGCTACCCGGTAACGGTGGACAGCCACCCGCCTGTGTCTAGCTCGTCTGCCCTGACCATTGCCCCCATCCCCCTCATCTGGGGAGGACTGCGCCTCTTCCTGCTGCTCCTCCACTCCGCCCTCCTCTGCCTGCGGCACATCGCCCCTCTGCTGGGCTATGTTGTGCAGGACGCAGCACACCACAATGATGCAGCCGACCCTATCTGACCAATACTGGAGGGCGCCCCCAGAGAGGTCCAGGCACCTGAAACTCATCTTCAGCACGCCAAAGCACCTCTCTATCACTCCCCTTGTTGCTACATGGGCATCATTGTAGCGGTTCTCCGCCTCATTGCGTGGCCTCCATATAGGCGTCATCAGCCACGATCGCAATGGTAGCCCCTGTCGCCCAGCAACCAGCCCCTCAGCCAGGGATGGCATCCCTCGTACATGCCGGGGATGGATGACCGCGACAACACGTATGAGTCGTGTACACTGCCTGGGTAACGGGCGCAGACGTGCAGGATCATCATGTGGTGGTCGCAGACCACCTGTATGTTCATCGAATAGGTCCCCTTCCTATTGGTGAACACGGCCCTGTTATCTGCAGGTGGCCGCACGGCGACGTGCATCCCATCGATCGCGCCCTGGACCATGGGGAACCCGACCATGGCAGAGAAGCCCACGGCCCGGGCATCTTGGCTGGCCCGGTCCACGGGGAATCGGATGTAGCGGTGCGCCATGGCATATAGGGCATCTGTCACTGCCCGGATTCACCGATGCACCGATGTCTGCGATATGCCGGACAGGTCCCCACTCGGTGCCTGGAATGACCCCGTTGCATAAAAGTTCAGGGCCACCGTAACCTTGACGGACACGGGGCGAGGGTGTCCCCCGCCAGTGCCACGCGGTGACAGGTGTGCCAGCAGGTGGCAGATGTGTGCCACGGTTTCCCGCCTCATCCGGAGTCTCCTCCTGCATTCCCGGTCTGTGAGGTCCTGGTATGACTGCCGGGGCCGGTACACACGGGGCGCCCTCGGGTGCTCCGTTGCCGTGGGGCCGCGACGTCCTCCTCCCCCTCCTCGTCCTGTCGGTCAGGTGTCCCACCAGCCTGGGCGGCTGCCGCTTGTCCCTCTGCGGCAGCCTGCGCCGCCTCTCTGGCACGCTCCTCCTCCTCCTCCTCATCCAGGGCAACATAGACATGAGCGGCTGCCGCCACGGCGGCCAACATCGCTGGATGATCGGAAAACATGACGGCCTGGTGGGGGGGAGAGGAACGACGACATGTCATCATATCCCCTCCTCCCCCCAGCCAGGTGGCATGGACCGCATGGGTCCAACTGTTGGAGGCTGGCACCTGGTCAGGTGGACCAACTCACTTGCCCTCGCATCCCCCTCCCCGGCACGGACCCCCCCATCCCCCTCCCCGGCACGGACCCCCCATCCCCCTCCCCAGCACGGACCCCCCCCAACCTCCACCCCGGCACGGACCCCCGCCCAACCTCCACCCCGGCACGGACCCCCAACCTCCACCCCGGCACGGACCACCCCCCCAACCTCCACCCCGGCACGGACCCCCCCCCTCAACCTCCACCCCGGCACGGACTCCCCCCATCCCCCTCCCCGGCACGGACCCCCCCCCAACCTCCACCCCGGCACGGACCCCCCCCAACCTCCACCCTGGCACGGACCCCCCATCCCCCTCCCCGGCACGCCCCCCCCCCCAACATCCACCCCGGCACGGACCCCCCCCCAACCTCCACCCCGGGACGGACAACCCAACCTCCACCCTGGCACGGACCCCCCCCCATCGCCCTCCCCGGCACAGACCCCCCCCCAACCTCCACCCCGGCACGGACCCCTCCCCCAACCTCCACCCCGGCACAGACTCCCCATCCCCCTCCCCCAACCTCCACCCCGGCACAGACCCCCCATCCCCCTCCCCGGCACGCCCCCCCCCCACCAACCTCCACCCCGGCATGGACCCCCCCCCAACCTCCACCCCGGGACGGACCCCCCAACCTCCACCCCGGCACGGACCCCCCCCATCCCCCTCCCCGGCACGGACCCCCCCCCAACCTCCACCCCGGCACGGACCCCCGCCCAACCTCCACCCCGGCACGGACCCCCAACCTCCACCCCGGCACGGACCCCCCCCCAACCTCCACCCCGGCACGGACCCCCCCCTCAACCTCCACCCCGGCACGGACTCCCCCCATCCCCCTCCCCGGCACGGACCCCCCCCCAACCTCCACCCCGGCAGGGACCCCCCCCCAACCTCCACCCCGGCACGGACCCCCCATCCCCCTCCCCGGCACGCCCCCCCCCCCAACCTCCACCCCGGCACGGACCCCCCCCCCAACCTCCACCCCGGGACGGACAACCCAACCTCCACCCCGGCACGGACCCCCCCCATCGCCCTCCCCCGGCACAGACCCCCCCCCAACCTCCACCCCGGCACGGACCCCTCCCCCAACCTCCACCCCGGCACGGACCCCCCATCCCCCTCCCCGGCACGCCCCCCCCACCAACCTCCACCCCGGCACGGACCCCCCCCCCAACCTCCACCCCGGGACGGACCCCCCAACCTCCACCCCGGCACGGACCCCCCCCATCCCCCTCCCCGGCACGGACCCCCCCCAACCTCCACCCCGGCACGGACCCCCACCCAACCTCCACCCCGGCACGGACCCCCCATCCCCCTCCCCGGCACGCCCCCCCCAACCTCCACCCCGGCACGGACGCCCCCCAAACCTCCACCCCGGGACGGACCCCCCAACCTCCACCCCGGCACGGACCCCCCCATCCCCCTCCCCGGCACAGACCCCCCCAACCTCCACCCCGGCACGGACCCCTCCCCCAACCTCCACCCCGGCACGGACCCCCCCCCCCCAACCTCCACCCCGGCACGGACCCCCCATCCCCCTCCCCGGCACGGAACCCCCCCCCAACCTCCACCCCGGCACGGACCCCCCCCCAACCTCCACCCCGGCACGGACCCCCCCCCCATCCCTCTCCCGGCACTCCCCCGGAGCCCAGCCTACTCTAACCACCCCCCCCGCCGCACACACACACACACACAACCCGAGACACACCTCTCCCCACACATTCAGACTGCGGCCACGCCATCGCCTGCCCAGAGCCAACCCCCCAGGCCGTTACTCACCTCCACGCTGGTCGGCGTGACCCTGGAGCACAGGGTCACGCCGATGAAAAGGAGGTTTAATTTACGTTGACGTGAACGGTCATCACGTCGACGGGACTTCGGCCCATCCGGAAGGGAGAATATCGGCAGGCCGAAAATCGGCTGCCTTGCGCAGACCCGTGACATTCTCCGACGGCAGCGGCAACATTAACGCCCCGCCGACTTTTCTCCCTTCACAGACTTCGGCATCCGGCGGGGGCGGGATTCATGGCGGCCAACGGCCATTCTCCGTCCCTCTGGGGGGTCGGAGAATGACGCCCATTGTCTCATTTTGGGAGAAGCCAGCCCATAGTCTCCCAAACAGAGAATCCTGCGCAGTGTCGCTCTCAGATTCACATTCATGCGATGGCAAGCTCTTTGAAGATAGTTCCTGCCACCTTTTGTGATGTCAGAGCGATGTGTTTATTGGAAGTGTGTGATTAAAGCGCTTGTAACACTTCTTCCTCACAAAACATCATTTTCTGAGGGCAGCTCAGCAGCCTTGAAGGACGGTGGCACAGTAGTTAGTACTGCTACCTCACAGTGGTAGGGACCCAGGTTCAATTCAGGTCTTGAGTGACTCTCTGTATGGAGTTTGCATGTTCTCTCCGAGTCTGTGTGGGTTTCCTCCCACGGTCGAAAGATGTGGAGGTTAGCTGGATTGGCCATGCTAAATTAGTGTCCAAAGGTTAGGTGGGGTTACTGGGTTATGGGGATAGGTTGGGGGCATGGGCCTAGGTAGGGTGCTCTTTCGGAGGGTTGGTGCAGACCCGATGGGCTGAATGGCCTCCTTCTGCTCTGTAGTGAATCTATGATTCTTCTTCTATTAGCGACAGTTTTGTCTCCTCAGTGTTAGCGTCAAAGAACAAGACAATGAGGCAGTCTGGTCTGGTTAGGATTGTCAGGTGGTTGGTGGAGTAATGGGGAAGGTCAGGTGTGATGCTTAGTTGAACTACGCACATATTAAACTGTCTAACATTTCCTACATATGTATCTAGGCGTATTTTGCCCAAGTATCTCCCTTGAGCTCAGGATCAGAGACATTCACAGAGGGTCCCAGGCAGCTGAGAATCAGCCCATTGGAAATTTAAACTTCCGGGACAATTTCTGTGTATGTCTGGCATCAGGGCTCCCACAAGATCTTGACACAAATCCACCAACATATTAACCATCTCCAAAGACTGGAGACCAAAAGATTTTGGTCCTTGAAACTCCTTACCTACCAGTATCACCACAACATGCCGGCGAAGCCTGTTTCCCTCAATTTCTTAAGGGCAACTGGGATTGAGCAACAAAAGCTGGCCTTGTCAACTATGCCCATATCCAATGAATGGGACAGCACGGTGGCACAGTGGTTAGCACTGCTGCCTCACTGCACAAGGGACCCGGGTTCAATTCCGGTCTTGAGTGACTGTGAGGAGTTTGCACGTTCTCCCCATGTCTGCCTGGGTTTCCACCGGGTGCTCCAGTTTCCTCCCACCATCCAAAGATGTGCAGGTTGGCTATGCTAAATTGCCTCTTAGTGTCCAATAGGTTAGGTGGGGTTATGCGGTTACGGGGATAGAGTGAGCCTGGGTAGGGTGCTCTTTCAGAGGATCAGTGCGGACTCGATAGGCCGAATGGCCTCCTTCTGCACTGTAGGGATTCTATGACTCTATGAATGGATAAATAAAAAATGCAAATCTTCAACTTGTTACACAAACTGTTTTCACTTCAGTTGAAAGTCAATTCAGATGAGAATCGGGTGGCAATTATAATGTCCAATCGAGAGTATCAATTTACATTTTTTTCTTCGAGTACCCAATTCATTTTCTTGCAATTAAGGGGCAATTTAGCGTGGCTAATCCACCTAACCTGCACAGCTTTTGGGTTGTGGGGGTGAAACCCACGCAAACACGGGGAGAATATGCAAACTCCACACGGACAGTGGCCCAGAGCCGGGATCGAACCTGGGACCTCGGCGCCGTGAGGCAATAGAGCTAACCCACTGCGCCACCATGCTGCCCTGAGAGTATCAATTTTTGACCAGGCGACAAGTAGAAAATCTATTTCTTTAAAGTCCTTCAAAGCATATTTCATGATGAGATAATATTTGGTTGAGAACGTACAGTGTTGCATTTGCGAATAAACACTCCGATTGTTGTGGTGGTAACCTACTGCATTTATTTCTCGGCCCTCTGGAACGTTCTTTCAAAAAATAACTAAACGATACAAGAAAAGTGTAATTGTTACAATGTGCTTACTCTCATGAGGCGGCTGTCTAGTTTTCGGCTAACAATTTGCAAATACCATACATATCAAGACTCAAAAAGCATCTTTGGGCCAACAGAAGGATTATACACTGATTGAAAGACAATGTTAAAAATGGGCACACCTGTATCCCAGAATTGTTTTCCCGCAGAAGGAGGCCAGTTGGCTCATCATGTCAGCACCGGCTCTCCGAATGAGCAACTCACTTCATAACATTACCCTGCCTTCTTCCTTTTCAGGTAATAATCTAACTCCCTTCTGAACGCCTCAGTTGAACCTGCCTCCACCACACTCTTCGGCAGTGCATTCCAAACCCTCACCACGCTCTGCGAGAAAATGTTTTTCCTTCTATCCCTTTTGCTTATTTTACTAATTACTCGTTTGTAATCCCTCCATGAGTGGGAACAGTTTCTCCATATTTATTCTGTCCAGAACGCTCATGATTTTGAACAGTGCTATCATATCTCCTCTCAGCCTGCCTTTCTCGAAGGAAAATAGTCGCAACCTCTCCAATCCTAATATTTGGCATCAGGACCAGACGCATCAGTCCAGCTGAGGCCAAGCAATGAATCATGTACTCTACGCCCCCCCCTCAAATACGCCCCCCCGCCCCCCCCCCCCCCCCCCCCCCGCCACCCCCATAAAAGCCCAGGACACTGTTTGCTCTCACAGCCACCGTAAACAACCCATGCATATCCACACCCAGATTCCTCTTCTCTTGCACCCCCCCCCCCCCACTCCCTTAGAATTGTACACTTTAGTTTATATTGTTCTCCATGTTCTTCTACCAAAATAAATAATTTCACAGGTAAGCAAAGAAAAGCTATTTCTCATGGTGCAAGGACTTGGGGAACAGATTTAAGATTTTCGGCAACGGCTGGAGGGGGTGCGTGAGGAATAACTTGGGCAGGATTCGCTGCCGGCGGAATTCTCCTTTGTGCTGGAAGTGCCCGCGGGTTTCCCAGCAGCGTGAGTTGACTACGATGGGAATTGGCAGGTGGTGGGAACGGAAAATCCCCATGCCAGGGAGGGCGTGCAGCTGGCGGACCAGGGAACCCCATTCCTTGGGCATGATTCTCCATTGCCCGACCCCGATATCGCAACCGGCGATCAGGCGGAGAATCCCTTTAACTGACCGAATCGGGGGCGGTGCTTGTTTTCAGGTGCTCCGCCCCTCCAAAATTGGGGGCGTCACCTGAAGGCCCTCCCCCATTGCTCCACCCTGATGGGCTGAGTTCACGACGGTGCGGATCGCTTGGCCTCTCCGTTTTTGTCAACCTCGCGTAGCGGCTGCGGACTGTGTCCAGGGCCGCCAGAGTTGGGGGGAGCCGTGCCGCTGGCCGGGGGGGGGGGGGGGGGCTTCGGCGAGGGCTAGGGGGACTGGTTGGGGTTGGTCCGGGGGTGGCTAGGGGGGGGTTCAAGAGGGCACTATTTGGCAGGTCGGGTCCGCGCGCAGCTGGTGCCATGTTTTACCCGCGGCCACTGCAGGTCATGGCCATGCGAATGCACGGGCATGGACCCGGCCATTCTCCGGCCGTTTGTGGCATGGGAACTGGGAGTTTTACCCGGCGCCACTGCTAGCCCCTCACTGGTCCCGGAATCGGTAACGTTTCAGCGCCAATTGTGGCGTCGTAAAACGCCACTGTTCCCACATCGGTGTCTCCACTTAGCCGCAAAATCGGAGAATCCAGGCTCTTGCCTTTTACAATTTTTAAAAATCAGTGACTATAAAATATCTTTTTATGGGGAGTGGCATATTTCATTTACTAGGTAAATTCTGAATGTTGTACATATGATTTATACTTACCAGTAAGTAATACAAGCATTACAATAGCAATAATATATATTGTACTTGCCTTTCACTGCTGTTCAGACTTATCCCTTCCCTCAATTCAGCCCCACCTTCCCTAAAATTTAGTCACTTTTCTTCCTGATACTCAACCTCCTCTCTTCACCAGTGTTGTCTTCCTTCTGTCTAAATATTCAGACTCCCACTGATCATCAGCTCTCTTCTCTCCCCAATATTAGGCTGCACTTTCAAGGGGAAATTGTCAGTTCCTCCATACGCAGAGTAAGGAAGTTGGGCAGATGAAATCACAGCAGTTGTCAGAACTTTTCCCACTTTAGTATCCCGCTTACGGGATAGGAATACTTGTCTTCACTGTGCTCCTTGCTCGGTGCAGGGTATCTGAATTACCCAGTTTATATATATTTGGGCAATAATGCATCGAGCAGAGAAAGAAACCTGATAGGTGTCTACCTGACAGTGTATATATGATTGTGTAAATAAAACTCTACGCTCATTTCACTCGCTGTGGACTCCCCGTGTCCTTATTAGACCCACTTCACAGATAATTTGATGCTGCTGTTTTTGAAGACAGACAGGGAGACCTCCAAATCCAGGAGCACAATAAATGTAAATTAGGACTTCAATGCAATTTTAACTTTCGCTGGAATAAATTGCCCTGTTCAGTAAAGCCTGGTGAGCATTCAGTAGAGAATACATACACCTGGCAAATTTAACTTTGTGGAATCAAGAGGAGCACTTCAGAAGGAAATATGTTAGAGTGAGTGAGGAGAGTAGAAAAACCAATAAAAACTGATGCCCCACTGTCAGGTCATAATCAAAAGATCAAGAGGTAGAAGGTCAGAGGGATGGGCACAAGAGGAATGGGAACTCTGATGGTAGGAGAAAGCATCCATTATGTATATGGATACATTTGCCTCCTGCCCAAACAAATGTCCAAACTAAAATAGTTCATAATGTCAAGCTGAAATTAGTTGATGAAGAACAGAAATAGGAGCAGGAGTAGACTATTCCATCCCTTGAGCCTGCCTCAATTCCACGTTCCTCTCTGCCTCCATAATCATTGACTCCTTTGTCAATCAAAATATCTAACTGAGCCTTCAATACATTCAATGGCCCAAGCTGAATTCTAAAGATTAACAACACTCTGAGAGAGGAAATTCCTTCTCATCTGTGTCTTAAATGGGAGACCCCCTTATTCTGAAGCTGTGCCCCAGTGCTAGACACCCCCACAAGCAGAACATGCGCTCAGCACCTATGCTGTCCAGCCCCGTCAGAATCTTACATGTAAAAGAAAATCACCTCTCATTCTTCTAACTCCAACAAGTATAGATCCATCCTGCTCAAACTTTCCTCATTAGAAAATCCCTTTATCCCACAAATCAACCCAATGAGCTTACTCTGAACTGCCTTCAAAACTGGCATTTCCCTCATTAGATAAGGAGACCAAATTAGTGTGCCCAGCCCCTAACACTATAGCGTGCGCTGTACCCGCGGCAACGTGTTTTTTAACAAATTTAGAGTACCCAATTATTTTTTTCCAATTAAGGGGCAATTTAGCGTGGCCAATCCACCTACCCTGCACATCTTTGGGTTGTGGGGGCGAAACCCACACAGATACGGGAGAATGTGCAAACTCCACATGGACAGTGACCCAGAGCCGGGATCGAACCTGGGACCTCGGCAATGCGAACCACTGCGCCACCGTTCTGCCCCACGCCCGCGCCAACTTAACTGATGTCTACCTTTCTAGCCTTACAGGCCCTAATGCTACATCAAGGTGGATCCCCAGGTGGTACATCAGGAGTGGAGGTGACCTGCTGTGATCCCCTTTGCGGCATCTGTGGTAAACCACGTTATTGCATGATATGTATGGTACTGTATTGTACATGCCTGGGCTTGTCCAGGCTGGCTCAGCCTGTGGCTCCTCCCCTCAGGCTTCTGTATAAAAGTGACACGTCTCCGCCTCCGGACCCAGTTCGGTTCCCGTGGCAGGAGGCTTGCTGTTTAGTGTATTGATGCCTCAGTCACGTTCATCACTCGTCGTGTGTTATTGATGGTGCATCAATTTAATCCACTAAACTCCTCAAGATGAACTCATCACTCAAGCCTGATCGCGGGGAACTGGACCCACAAGCAGCCGACGCTACAGAGGCTTTTGAACACTGGCTAAGCTGCTTCGAGGCCTACCTCGCATTCTTCAACGAAAACCTTACAGACCTCCAGAAGAAGCAGGTTCTCCACGCACGGGTGTGCCCAAGGGTCTTTCCCCTCATCAGGGACGCCCCCTCGTACGCGGAAGCGATAACGCTGCTAAAAGGACAATACGTGAAATCCGTTAACCAGGTCTATGCCAGGCACCTCCTCTCCATGTGACAGCAATGCCCTGGGGAATCACTCGCAGAATTCCTGCGTGCTCTGCGCATCGTCTGCCGGAACTGCGACTGTCGGACGACACCGGCTACCCAGCACGTGGAGTCGCTGATCAGGGACGCTTATGTCGCGGGCATGAACTCTAACTATATCCACCAGCGATTATTAGAAGGGGGGACACTCGACCTCCCAGAGACAGTACAACTCTCCAGCTCACTGGAGGTGGCCTCCCAGAACATGGGGGCCGACACCTCCGACTGCGCGGCACCCTCGTGGGCCCCGTGGGCGCTGCCATCAGCCGGCCTGGGTGCGACGTAAACCTGTGCTGCGCAGCAGCCCGCCAACGCCGAAGGCCCGAAGTGCTACTTCTACGGCCAGAGTAATCACCCCCGACAACGCTGCCTGGCACGGAACGCAACTTGTAACGGCTGTGGGAAGAAGGGCTATTTTTCAAAAGCCTGCCAGGCACGAGCTTCCCGTAAATCTTCTAGGCCCAGCACCGCTGCCTGCTGCTTGTCGGGGCCGCCCCCAACTGCCGCGCCACCCGCCATGTGCGACCCGTGGGCGCTGCCATCTTTAATTTCGGCCGACATGTGCGACCCACGGGGGCCGTCATCTTGGACGCCATCTTGTACCTCACCCGCCACGTGCGACCCATGGGGCAGCCATCTTGGACGCCATCTTGTTCCTCACCCGCCACGTGCGACTCATGGGGGCCACCAGCTTGGGACCCTCCGCAACCTCCCGGGAGCCCAGCTCACCTGACCGTACGCTGGCCGCCGCTACCTCCGACTGGCCTACCAACCACCTTCTGACACTCGCCTCCGTCACGCTCGACCAGTCCCGGCTGCACCACCTCGCGAAGTCCACGATGACCGTCCGGATCAATGTGCACGAGACGGCCTGCCTTTTCGACTCCAGGAGCACAGACAGCTACATACACCCAGATACAGTAAGGAGCTGCTCCCTCCCCATCCTACCCGTGGCCTAGAAAATCTCCCTGGCTTCCGGATCCCACGCAGTAGAAATCCGGCGGTACTGTGTCGCGACCCTCACTGTGCAAGGCGTAGAGTACACCAACTTTAGGCTCTACATCCTCCCCCATCTCTGCACTGCCCTATTACTGGAGCTCGACTTCCAGTGCCATCTCCCGAGCCTTACTTTAAAGTTCGGCGGACCCCAGCCCCCCCCTCACCGCCTGTAGCCTCGCGACCCTTAAGGTCGCCCCACCCTCCCTATTCGCAAGCCTCACCCCGGACTGTAAGCCCGTCGCGACCAGAAACACAAGATGGTCATTGATTATAGCCAGACCATCAACCGATACATGCAGCTCGATACGTACCCCCTCCCCCACATATCTGACATGGTCAATCAGATTGCGCAGTATCGAGTCTTCTCTACAGTCGACTTGAAATCTGCGTACCACCAGCTCCCTATCCGCCCAGGGGACCGCCAATACACTGCCTTTGGGGCAGATGGCCGCCTGTATCACTTCCTCAGGGTTCCATTCGGCGTCACCAATGGGGTCTCGGTCTTCCAAAGGGAAATGGACCGAATGGTCGACAAGTATGGGCTGCGGGCCATGTTCCTGTACCTAGACAACGTCATCATCTGCGGCTGTGACCAGCAGGAACATGACGAGAACCTCCGGCGCTTCCTCCACACCGCTAAACTCCTGAACCTAACTTACAATAGAGAGAAATGCGTCTTCCGCAAAACCCGCCTGGCCATCCTCGACTGCATCGTGGAACACGGAGTCCCAGGGCCTGACCCCGACCGCATGTCCCAAGGCCCTGAAGAGATGCCTGGGGTTCTTCTCGTACTACGCCCAGTGGGTCCCCAATTATTCGGACAAGTCCCGTCCGCTTATTAAATCCACCATTTTTCCCCTGACGGCTGAGGCCCGCCTGGCCTTCAATCACATCAAGGCAGATATTGCCAAAGCCGCGATGAACGCTGAGGACGAGTCCATCCCTTTCCAAGTGGAGAGCGATGCGTCGGACTTTGCTCTAGCCGCTACACTCAACCAGGAGGCCAGGCCCGTGGCTTTCTTCTCCCGTACCCTCCATGCCTCCGAAATTCGACACTGCTCCATCGAAAAGGAAGCCCAAGCCATCGTAGAAGCTGTGAGACATTGGAGGCATTACCTGGCCAGCAGGCGATTCACTCTCCTCACTGACCAACGGTCGGTTGCCTTCATGTTTAACAATACACAGCGGGGCAAGATCAAGAACGACAAAATCCTGAGGTGGCGGATCGAGCTCTCCACCTACAGCTATGGTATCCTGTATCGACCCGGGAAGCTCAATGAGCCCCCAGATGCCCTCTCCCGCGGTACATGTGCCAGCGCACAAGTAGACCGACTCGGGCCCTCCACAACGACCTTTGTCACCCGGGGGTCACCCTGTTTTTCCACTTTATCAAGGCTCTTAACCTGCCTTACTCCATCGAGGAGGTCAGGTCTGTGACCAGGGACTGCCAGGTCTGCGCGGAGTGCAAACCGCACTTCTATTGGCCAGACAGAGTACATCTGGTAAAGGCCTCTCGCCCCTTTGAGCGCCTCAGCATGGACTTCAAAGGACCCCTCCCCTCCACTGACCGTAACGTGTACTTCCTCAACATCGTTGACGAGTACTCCAGATTCCCCTGAAATGAAAAAATGAAATGAAAAATCGCTTATTGTCACAAGTAGGCTTCAAATGAAGTTACTGGGAAAAGCTCCTAGTCGCCACATTCCAGTGCCTGTTCGGGGAGGCTGGTACGGGAATTGAACCGTGCTGCTGGTCTGCTTTAAAAGCCAGCAATTTAACCTAGTGTGCTAAACCAGCCCCTGCTCTGACATGACCTCTGCCTCCTAGGCCCTGCACAGTCTTTTCACCCTGTTCGGGTTCCCCGCCTACATCCACAGTGATCGGGGCTCCTCCTTTATGAGCGACGAGTTGCGTCAGTTCCTGCTCAGCAAAGGCATCGCCTCCAGCAGGACGTCCAGATATAACCCCCGGGGAAACGGACAGGTGGAGAGGGAGAACACGACGGTCTGGAAGGCCGTCCTCGTGGCCCTACGGTCGAAAAGTCTCCCAATCTCCCGCTGGCAGGAGTTCCTCCCCGATGTGCTCCACTCCATCCTGTCGCTCCTATGTCCAGCCACTAACGACACTCCCCATGAACGTATGTTTTCCTTCCCCAGGAAGTCCACCTCCGGGGTCTCGCTTTCATCCTGGCTGACCGTCCCGGGGCCCGTCCTTCTCCGTCAGCATGCGAGAAGCCATAAAACCGACCCCCTCGTCGCCCGCTGCCCACCAGATGTGCCAGGGGCAGGAGGGGGGAGTCCAAGGTGCTGTGGTGTTCTGGCACCTCCCCTGCAGGAGTCACCGGCACGGACCCCATCACCTCCTCAGTTTTGGGATGTCTGATAGCTACCAGCTACACCTTGGACAGGGGTGCAGCTGGGGCTAACCTTAGGGGCTCCCCCGCCACCAGGCATTGCCAGACCTGTAAGCCCCATCTCAACCAGGGTCTCAATGCTCACGTCATTGCACCACAGTGAGTGGACAACCTCCCTCTGGGGATGTGCCACATCACCCAGTGACTGTGCCACGTCCCTCTGGGACTGTGCCAGCTCTCTCTATGACTGTCTCAGGTCAGCCAGCACCCAGGCAACGCCCAGTCGCCCTCAGCTATGACCCGCTGTGACTGGGCCAAGCGCTGTAGCGACGCTGCAATGTCCAGGTGGCTCTGGTACGTGGCTGCCTGTGAGAGGGAAGCCCTGGGGTCAAGCTGCCCTCGTGATCCGCCCCCTCAAGGGTTCCTATCGCCACCTGTTTACAACAGCACGTGTGTGGTGCGTGCCAGATAGTGCTCTCGGAGCCTCTTCACTAAAGTGCCCAACCGACATGAGTGTCTCTGGGATGCTGGAGAGTGTTGGAGACATGGAGACAGCTGCAGTGGGAAGTCAGTGTTGTCCACAGACTGGTGCTCCGGCGTGTCTCAGGCTGCGATCTGAGGGCTCTCTTCCGTGTTGATGTCCTCCTCGTCGCTGGAATCTGCTTGTGGTTGGGGTCAGAAACCAGCGACACCAGAAGCGCCCACCTTGTTGCTAGGTGATTCTGCAAGACACAAGGCACGACGCATGATTGGTTCACGCATTGGGGTGGTGAGGGTTGCTATGGGGATGGTGTAAGGTTGCTGAGGGGGTGGTGTGGGATGGTGAGGGGGTGTTGTAGGGGTGCTGAGGGGGTGGTGTGAGATGGTGAGGGGTTGCTGTGGGGGTGCTGAGGGGGCACTGAGGGGGTGTTGAGGGGATGGTGTGAGGGTGCTGAGGGGATCGTGTGAGGGTGCTGAGGGGATGGTGTGAGGGTGCTGAGGGGATGGTGAGGGGGTGCTGAGGGGATCGTGTGAGGGTGCTGAGGGGATGGTGAGGGGATGGTGTGAGGGTGCTGAGGGGATGGTGTGAGGGTGCTGAGGGGGTGGTGTGGGATGGTGTGGGGGTGTTGTAGGGGTGCTGAGGGGGTGGTGTGAGATGGTGAGGGGTTGTTGTGGGGGTGCTGAGGGGGCGCTTAGGGGGTGTTGAGGGGATGGTGTGAGGGTGCTGAGGGGATGGTGTGAGGGTGCTGAGGGGATGATGTGAGGGTGCTGAGGGGATGGTGAGGGGATGGTGTGAGGGTGCTGAGGGGATGGTGAGGGGGTGCTGAGGGGATGGTGTGAGGGTGCTGAGGGGGTGGTGTGGGGGTGCTGAGGGGGTGGTGTGGGGGTGCTGAGCGTGTAGTGTGGGGGTGCTGAGAGGTTGGTGTGGGGATGGTGAGGGGGTGGTGTGGGGGTTAAAAATCCGACTCCGGCGAATCGGACACCGTTGTTGATTGGAATCATCCGTGTTCCACGTGGTGGCCTGTGCTAGCTCATTAACGCTTTATGAATTGATCTGGGACGGGCACCAATTTTGTTGCCATGGAAGTCCACCGGCTCAGTCCAGCATCAGTACTTAGTCACTGAAACTGAGAATCCCATCTCTTCACATACTGTGATTTCCATATTTGCCATTATTAATTCATTGGTCCCATTCTCTAAGGTGTGTTGGGTGCTCTGGATCCATGGAACACATACAGGCCACCAACACTTAAAATAGTGCAACACTATTTTATTAAGTTAGAAACTGTTGAACATACTTTCACTGTGGGTTAACACGATGTTAGATTAAACTAAAGACCGATGCCTGTCCTAACCAGTCTATGCACTCAGCACATGGTGAAGATCTGTGCTGTAAGCTGTAAGCTCTGTCCTTCTAGGAGGCTGCATCCCGAATGAGCGGGAACTCTGATGCCCCCTGTCTTTATAGTGAGTGTGCTCTAACTGGTGATTGGCTGCGGTGTTGTGTGTGTTGATTGGTCTTGCTGTGTGTCCAACGGTGTGTGTGTCTGCACCATGATATACTGGTGTATATTAGGACATCCCCCCTTTTATAAAAGAATGTACTTGTGTGGCAATAAATAATGTATGGTGAGAATCGTGTGGGGCGCGAAGACATATTTACAGGACTACGTACATGAGAACTAAGCTATTTACATGGGAAGGTGCCAGGTGCAGAGAAGCAGTATGCAGCAAGAGTAACGAGATCAACACTATATACAAACCAGGTAAACAATCAAACAAAGCAACAAAACAATTCAGAGAGTCTCTAAGTCCGCAAAGTTCATAAATCAAGTCTCTGAGGTGGGCGACGAATTCAGGTTGACCGCCTCAAGGGTGGGTCGAGAGCTGCCGGTTCAGGAGCGGGCTGAGTCAGGCGGATGCAGAGTGACAGGGAGCTCTGCATAGTCCGTGGCAGGGTCAGCAGGAGGGCGAGGCGACAGTGGAGGATCACATGGTGAGCGTAGAACGAGACGAAGGGCGCGTTGATTGCGGCGCAGAGTAGAGCCATCCGGTAGACGAACCAGGAACGAGCGGGGGGCCACCTGCCGAAGGACAATAGCGGTTGCAGACCAGCCCCCATCCGGAAGATGGACGCGGACGTTGTCATCTGGAGCCAGAGCAGGGAGATCAGCTGCACGGGAGTCATGAGCTGCTTTGTGCTGTGCATGAGACAGCTGCATCCGGCGAAGGACCGGAACGTGGTCGAGGTCTGGGGCATGGATGGACGGCACCGTCGTCCTCAGGGTGCGACCCATGAGCAGCTGGGCTGGCGACAGGCCAGTGGACAGTGGGGCGGAGCGATAGGCCAGCAAGGCGAGGTAGAAATCGGACCCAGCATCGGCAGCCTTGCTTAGGAGCTGTTTGACGATATGTACTCCCTTCTCTGCTTTGCTGTTGGATTGGGGGTACAGGGGACTGGACGTCACATGGGCAAAATTGTACCGCCTGGCAAAGTTGGACCCTTCCTGGCTGGCGAAGCAGGGGCCGTTGTCTGACAAAACCGTGAGCGGGATGCCATGTCAAGCAAAGGTTTCTTTACATGCACGAATGACTGCAGACAAGGTGATGTCGTGCAACCGTATCACCTCCAGGTAATTCGAAAAGTAGTCCACGATCAGGACATAGTCTCTACCCAGTGCGTGGAACAGATCGATGCCCACCTTGGTCCATGGTGACGTGACCAACTCATGGGGCTGCAGGTCTCACGTGGTTGGGCCGGCTGGAAGCGCTGACAAGTGGGGCAGTTGAGCACTGTGTTGGCTATGTCCTCATTGATGCCGGGCCAGAACACTGCCTCTCGGGCCCGTCGGCGGCACTTTTTCAGGCCAAGGTGGCCCTCGTGTAGTTGTTCCAGGGCAAGTTGGCGCATGCTATGCGGGATGACAATGTGGTCCAGTTTTAGAAGAACCCCGTCTACTACCGGCAGATCATCTCTGATATTATAGAATTGAGGGCATTGGCCCTTGAGCCACCCGTCCGTTAGGTCGTGCATGACACGCTGTAGCAAGGGGTCAGCCGCTGTCTCGCGGCAAATTTGGACGAGGCGTTCATCCGTGGCAGGTAGATTGGAGGCCACGAATGCCACATGGGCGTCAACCTGGCAGACGAATCCCGTTGGGTCACACGGAGTGTTGACTGCCCTGGAGAGAGCGTCCGCAATGATGAGGGCCTTGCCTGGGGTGTATACCAGCTGGAAGTCATATCGCCGGAGCTTGAGAACAATACGCTAGAGGTGAGGCGTCATATCGTTCAAGTCTTTCTGTATTATATTGACCAGCGGGCGATGGTCGATCTCGACGGTGAATTGAGGAGGTCCGTAGACATAATCGTGAAACTTAACCACACCGGTCAGAAGGCCCAGGCACTCCTTTTCTATCTGCGCATAGCGCTGCTCCGTGGGGGCCATCGCACGTGACGCATATGCAACAGGGGCCCATGATGAGGGCGCACTGCCCCAATGCCGGATTGACCGGCATCGGTCGAAATTTTGGTCTCCTTTGCTGGATCAAAGAAAGCTAAGACCGGGGCCGTGGTCAGCTTTGTTTTGGGTTCCTGAGAGCCGTGGTATGAGAGGAGATGTTAGGGATAAACTTCCCTAAAATTTTGACCATGCCCAGAAATCGAAGTACCACCTTCTTGTCCTCTGATGTCTTCATAGCTGTGATGGCAGCTACCTTGTCCGCATCCGGGTGCACACCCAATTGGGAGATGTGGTCCCCGAGGAACTTGAGTCCCGTCTGACCAAAAGAGCATTTGGCCCTGTTGAGGCGGAGGCCATGCTCATGTGTACGTCTGAATACGCGCTGGAGGCGACTAACATTCTCCTGCGGGGTGGTGGACCAAACGATTATGTCATTGACATAGACGTGAACTCCTTCAATGCCTTCCATCATTTGTTCCATAATCCTATGGAACACTTCTGATGAAAATGAAATGAAATGAAAATTACTTATTGTCACGAGTAGGCTTCAATGAAGTTACTGTGAAAAGCCCCTAGTCACCACATTCCGGCGCCTGTTCGGGGAGGCTGGTACGGGAATTGAACCGTGCTGCTGGCCTGCCTTGGTCTGCTTTAAAAGCCAGCGATTTAGCCCAGTGAGCTAAACCATGCAGATATGATCCCGAACGGCATCCTGGGTGTCATTCTCCGACCCCCCGCCGGGTCGGAGAATGGCCGTTGGCTGCCGTGAATCCCGCCCCCGCCCCCGCCGAAGTCTCCGCTCCCGGAGATTTGGCGGGGGCGGGAATCCGGCCGCGCCGGTTGGCGGGACCCCCCGCTGGATTCTCCGGCCCGGATGGGCCGAAGTCCCGCCCAGGAATTGCCTGTCCCGCCGGCGTAAATCAAACCTGGTATTTACCGGCGGGACCAGGCGGCGTGGGCGGGCTCCGGGGTCCTGGGGGGGGGCTCGGGGCGATCTGACCACGGGGGGTGCCCCCACGGTGCCCTGGCCCGCAATCGGGGCCCACCGATTCGCGGGCGGGCCTGTGCCGTGGGGGCACTCTTTCCCTTCCGCCTCCGCTACGGCCTCCACCATGGCGGAGGCGGAAGAGACTCTCCCCACTGCGCATGCGCGGGAAACTGACAGCGGCCGCTGACGCTCCCGCGCATGCGCTGGGAAAATTCCAGCGGCCGCTGACGCTCCCGCGCATGCGCCGCATTTCCGCGCCAGCTGGCGGGGCAACAAACGCCATTTCCGCCAGCTGGCGGGGCGGAAATCCCTCCGGCGTCGGCCTAGCCCCTCAATGTTGGGGCTAGGCCGCCAAAGATGCGGAGACGTCCGCACCTTTGGGCCGGCACGATGCCCGCCTGATTGGCGCCGGCTTTGGCGCCAGTTGGCGGGCATCCCGCCGTTGGGGGAGAATTTCGCCCCCTGTTGAAACATTATCTGCCAAAGGGGGTATTAAATGTGCAAAGTTTCCTGCTGGATTTATCGAGCTGGATTTGCCAGAATCCTTTCGAGGCGTCGAGTTTGGTGAAGAGCTTGGCGCGAGCCATTTCACATGTGATCTCTTCTCGCTTGGGAATTGGATAATGCTCCCTCATGATATTGCGATTTAGATCCTTGGGATCAATGCAAATTCTCAATTAGCCGGAAGGCTTTTTTACACATACCACGGAACTGAGCCAATCGGTCAGCTCGGTGACTTTGGAAATCACTCCTTGGTTCTGGAGGTCCTGCAGCTGCTGCTTGAGGCGGTCCTTAAGGGGTGCTGGGACCCTGCGAGGTGCGTGCACCACAGGCGTGGCATTCGGTTTTAATAAAATCTTGTAGGCTTACGGGAGCGTGCCCATGCCCTCGAAGACATCGTGGTACTGGTTGATAATGGCATCGAGCTGCGCCCTGAAGTCGGTGTCCTGAAAGGCAGACGCGTCAGCAGGAGAGAGAGAGTGAACTCTCTGAACTAGGTTCAACAGCTTGCATGCCTGCGCGCCAAGCAGGGCGGCTTTCGAGGAGCCCACGATTTCAAAGGGAAGGATGGCTTTGCGTGACCTGTGCGTCACTTCAAGTTGGCACGAGCCGCTGGCAGCAATGGCATTGCCATTATAATCTAATAGCTGGCAGGCTGATGGGAGGATGGCTGGTTTGACATGAAGGCTTTGGAGGTCAGACCGCGCAATGAGATTGGCGGAGGCACCAGTGTCCAGGCGGAATCGTATTTGGGACCGGTTGACCGTAAGGGTGGCACAGCACTCATCGTCCGGATCAATGCTGTAAACCGACAGAGGCTGGATTCTTTACTTCGGGGACACACTGTTTTTTGTAACGATACTGACTCGAAAACGTGCCTTCGGGACTTGGTGTCAATATCGGGTAGTAGGTCCGCATCGAACTCGGTGACCGCGGGTTGAATGGCCCGGACATTCCTGCGAGGCTGGCTGGAGCAATCCGAATTGGCAAGCTGAGCTGATCTGTATAAAGCAGCATAGTGGCCAAGTTTGCCACATCTCAGGCATTGTCGGGATTTGGCAGGGCATTTCCGCTTTAAGTGGGCGGAGCCACAGTTGCCGCACGTTGTAGCGTCAGTACGTTTGCTGCGCCACCGCGAATGCGCGGTGCGGCCTTACGTGGTGCACGCCTGCGCAGTACGTCCGTCGACGTCTGTGGTATTATCAGGTATTGCGGTACCTAAGAGGCTGATGACCATTGGTTAAACCTAGGAGTTTACCATTGGCTGTTGATACGTAGCTCCGCCCTGACAGGCGGAGTATAAGAATCGGTGCCGTCCCAGCAGCCTTCACTTTCTGTACCGAAGCTGCTGGGGAACAAGTTCTAGTCGATTAAAGCCTTCACTTATGAAATCACTTCGTCTTGAGTGTAATTGATCGTGCATCAATTTAATCGACTAGACTTAAGCTGGAAGGCTGCACGGAAAGTTTTGTTCACCCTGGCACGGTAAGGTGCTGTTCACTTGTTACCCACCCTGTAAACCAAAGAATCTCCCTGGCCTCCGGGTCACACTCGGTGGAGATAAAGGGGTTCTGCCTAGCGAACCTCACTGTCCAAGGCAGGAGATTCACAATTTCCGCCTTTATGTCCTGCCGCACCTCTGCGCGGCTACGCTCCTGGGGTTGGACTTCCAATGTAACTTGCAAAGCCTGACCTTTAAATTCGGCGGCCCTATACCCCCCTTACTGTCTGCGGCCTCGCGACCCTTAAGGTCGACCCACCTTCCCTGTTTGCGAACCTCACCCCGGATTGCAAACCCGTCGCCACCAGGAGCAGGCGGTACAGTGCCCAGGACCGGACTTTCATCAGGTCAGAGGTTCAAAGGCTGCTGAGGGAAGGGGTCATCGAAGCGAGCAACAGTCCCTGGAGAGCTCAGGTAGTGGTGGTAAAGACCGGGGAGAAGCATAGGATGGTCATTGACTACAGTCAGACCATCAACAGGTTTACGCAGCTGGACGCGTACCCTCACCCCCGTATAGCCGACCTGGTAAACAGGATCACGCAACACAAGGTCTTCTCCACGGTGGATCTCAAGTCCGCCTACCACCAGCTACCCCTCCGTAATAGTGACCGCAAGTACACTGCCTTCGAAGCAGATGGGCAGCTCTATCAATTTTTAAGAGTTCCCTTTGGTGTCACTAATGGTGTCTTGGTCTTCCAGCGAGAGATGGACCGAATGGTTGACCGGTACGGCTTACGCACAACGTTCCCGTATCTGGATAACGTCACCATCTGCGGCCATGACCAGCAGGACCACGACACCAACCTCCGCAAATTTCTCCAGACCGCGAAAATCCTTAACTTAACGTACAAAAAGGATAAATGCGTATTTAGCACTGGCCGTCTAGCCATTCTAGGCTACATAGTGCGAAATGGAGTTATAGGCCCCGACCCTGAGCGCATGCACCCCCTTATGGAGTTCCCCCTCCCTCACTGCCCCAAGGCCCTGAAGCGCTGCCTCGGGTTTTTCAGTTATTACGCCCAGTGGGTCCCTAACTACGCAGACAAAGCCCGGCCCCTAATCCAGTCCACAACCTTCCCCCTGTCGACAGAGGCCCGTCAGGCCTTCAGCCGCATCAAAGCGGATATCGCAAAGGCCACGCTGCGTGCCATCGACGAGTCCCTCCCCTTCCAGGTCGAGAGCGATACGTCCGACGTAGCTCTGGCGGCCACCCTCAACCAAGCGGGCAGGCCTGGGGCCTTCTTCTCCCGAACCCTCCATGCTTCCGAAATTCGCCATTCCTCGGTCGAAAAAGAGGCACAAGCCATAGTTGAAGCTATGAGACATTGGAGACATTACCTGGCCGGCAGGAGATTCACTCTCCTCACGGACCAACGGTCGGTTGCTTTCATGTTCGATAATGCACAGCGGGGCAAGATTAAAAACGACAAGATCTTGCGGTTGGAGGATAGAACTCTCCACCTTCAACTACGAGATCTTGTACCATCCAGGGAAGCTAAACAAGCCTCCTGATACCCTGTCCCACAGCACTTGTGCCACTGCACAAGTGGACCGCCTCCGAGCCCTCCACGAGGACCTCTGCCACCCGGGGGTCACTCGTTTCTTCCACTTCATCAAAACCCGCAACCTGCCCTACTCCATCGAGGAGGTCACCAGGGACTGCCAAATTTGCGCAGAGTGCAAACCGCACTTCTACCGGCCAGGGAGGGCGCACCTGATAAAGGCTTCCCGTCCCTTTGAACGCCTCAGCATGGATTTCAAAGGCCCCCTCTCCTCCACCGACCGCAACACGTATTTTCTGAACGTGATTGACGAGTACTTCCGGTTCCCATTCGCCATCCCCTGCCCAGACATGACCGCAACCACCGTCATCAAGGCCCTCCAGGGCATCTTTACACTGTTCGGTTTCCACACATACATACACAGTGATGGGGGTCCTCCTTCATGAGCGACGAACTGCGTCAATTCCTGCTCAGCAGGGGCATTGCCTCAAGCAGGACGACCAGTTACAATCCCTGGGGAAACGGACAGGTGGAGAGGGAGAACGGACGGTCTGGAAGACTGTTCTACTGTCCCTACGGTCCAAGAATCTCCCAGTCTCCCGCTGGCCAATAAGTCCTCCCGGTGGCCCTCCACGCCATCCGGTCGCTGCTCTGTACAACTACCAATCAGACACCTCATGAACGTCTCCTTGTTTTCCCCAGGAAGTCCTCCTCCGGGACCTCGCACCCAACCTGGCTAGCGGCACCCGGACCCATCCTGCTTCGGAAGCACGTGCGGGCCACAAGTCGGACCCATTGGTCGAGAGGGTCCACCTGCTGCACGCTAACCCCCAGTACGCTTACGTGGCATTCCCTGACGGCCGGCAAGATACGATCTCCCTAATGGACCTGGCGCCCGCCGGAACCCCACGCACACCCGAACCATTACATAGAATTTACAGTGCAGAAGGAGGCAATTCGGCCCGTCGAGTCTGCACTGGCTCTTGGAAAGAGCACCCTACCCAAGGTCAACACCCCCACCCTATCCCCATAACCCAGTAACCCCACCCAACACTAAGGGTAATTTTGGACACTAAGGGCAATTTATCAGGGCCAATCCACCTAACCTGCACATCTTTGGACTGTGGGAGGAAACCGGAGGACCCGAAGGAAACCCACGCAGGCACGGGGAGGATGTGCAGACTCCACACAGACAGTGACCCAAGCCGGAATCGAACCTGGGACCCTGGAGCTGTGAAGCAATTGTGCTATACACAATGCTACCGTGCTGCCCGTAGTGTTACCCCCACCCCGACCCCCCCACAGCACCTCACTGGAGGGTCAGTACTCCCGCCGCTCCTGCCTAGGCCTGCCCACCCACCGACGCCCCCTACAGGTGCCCCCCCCCCACCCGTGTCAACCAATTGCCCCAACAGCGCCGCGTAGGGGTGACGAAGCTGCCAGGGAGGCCGAAACCACGCTCCCGGAGTCGCAACCACCGGACACCCACCAGAATCACCACCGAAGCCCAGACGATCCAGAAGGACGACCAGGCCACCCGATCGACTGATTGCTTCGCTGTGACTTTAACCGTGAACGAACACTTTGTAAATATTCTCGACAGCCCTGTAAGGAGGTATCACGGTACCTCCATAGCTGATCATACCATGTTAAAGGCGACTGTTACCACTGGCCACCACCCCCGCCGGACTCTTTTTTAACAGGGGGTGAAAGTGGTATTATCAGGTATTGCGGTCCCTAAGAGGCTGATGACCATTGGTTAAACCTAGGTGTTTACCATTGGCTGTTGATATGTAGCTCCGCCCTGACAGGCGGAGTATAAGAACTGGTGCCATCCCAGCAGCCTTCACTTTCTGTACTGAAGCTGCTGGGGAACAAGGTCTAGTCAATTAAAGCCTTCAGTTATGAAATCACTTCGTCTTGAGTGTAATTGATCGTGCATCAACGTCGCCGTCCCCTCGTTCGGTGCGCACAAGCGCGGGAGTCCGCGAAAAGCACGCGAAATGGCCGCCCTCATCCAGGCTAAGGCCCTGGAGTTGCTCGACTGCTTGGACCCGTTCTGCCTCGTGGGGACCTTGCTGTGCCGTTTCAGCCGCTTGGATGTGGGAATACCAACTAGTGGCCTGTTCGTCTAGCACGCAGGTCTCAATGGCAGTCGCTAGGGTGAGCTGCTTCACCTTGAGGAGCTGCTGGCATAGGGGGTCCAACTGAACACCGAAAATGATCTGGTCGCGTAACATGGAGTCGGAGGTGGGCCCGTAATTACAGGACTGCGCAAGGATGCGGAGGTGGGTGAGAAAGGACTGGAAAGGTGCATCCTTACCCTGCAAACGCTGTTGGAATACATAGCGCTCAAAACTTTCATTCACCTCTATGTTGCAGTGAGTGTCAAACTTGAGGAGGACCGTCTTGAATTTTGATTTATCTTCATCATCAGCAAAGGTGAGAGAATTGAAAATGTGGATGGCATGTTCCCCGGCCGTGGATAGGAAGAGAGCGATCTTCCTGGTGTCTGAGGCATCTTCCCGGTCTGTGGCTTCAAGGTAGAGCTGGAAGCGTTGTTTGAATATCTTTCAGTCGGCCCCTAGGACACCGGTGATGCGGAGCGGCGGCGGCGGGCGGATGCTGTCCATTTTGCAGGATGACTGTATGCTGGTGGAAGGCAGATCACTTGCAGGTAAGTCTAAGAAGTTCTAATATCCCTCAACTCCTGGTATCATGATGTGTTTGGTGCTCTGGATCCGTGGAACACATACAGGCCACCAACACTTAAAATAGTGCAACACTATTTTATTAAGTTAGAAACTGTTGAACATACTTTCACTGTGGGTTAACACGATGTTAGATTAAACTAAAGACCGATGCCTGTCCTAACCAGTCTATGCACTCAGCACATAGTGAGGATCTGTGCTGTAAGCTGTAAGCTCTGTCCTTCCAGGAGGCTGCATCCCGAATGAGCGGGAACTCTGATGCCCTCTGTCTATATAGTGAGCGTGCTCTAACTGGTGATTGGCTGCAGTGTTGTGCGTGTTGATTGGTCTTTCTGTGTGTCCATCAGTGGGTGTGTATCTGCACCATGATATACTGGTGTGTATTATGACATAAAGAACCAATATTAACTTACGCGGTGTGATCAGACAAAGTCAACATAATTTTAGAGGATGTAATCTATAGGGTAAGAGAAAAGGGAACCAGTTGATATAGTCCAAAATGGAGTTGATGAAGTGCCACACTAAATGTAAGTTCACAAGATATAGGTTCTTGGGGCTATTGGTAATAAACGGGCGTGGATAGAGGATTGGTTAGCAGACAGGAAACAAAGTGTAGGAATAAATGGAGAATTTTTAAGCTAGCAGGCTGTGCATAATCAGGCGTCACAAAAATCAGTGCTGGGGCCTTAGGTATTTACAGTCGATTTTATTGACTTGAATGAAGAGACAGACTGCAGTGCAGCCAAATTTGTTGATAATACAAAGCTAGGTGGGAATGTAAGCTGTGAGGACACAAGGAGGCTGCGAAGAAACATAGGCAGGCAAAGTGAGTGGGCAGAAAGGTGGCAGAAGGAGTATAAAGTGAGAAAGTGTGAGGTAACTCACTTTGGTCATAAGAATAGAAAAGCTAAAAAAAATTTTAAAGGCTTGAAATTTGTAAACGTTGGTGTACTTGTACAAGGAACACAAAAAGTTAGCATGCAGTTACACCAATCGATCATGAAGGCAAATAGCGTGTTGGCTTTTATTGCATGGGGTTTGGAGGAAAAGAATAAAGAAGTCTTTCTACAATTGTATAGGCTTTGGTGAGACCACATCTGGAATTATGTGTGCAATTGTCACCTTCATATTCAATGAACGATATACTTGCATTGGGGGCATTACAGCAAAGTTTCATTTGATTGGTTCCTGGGTTGAGAGGTTTGTCCTATGATGAGAGACTGACTAAATTGGTTTTATCTTCTTTGGAGTTTAGAAGAATGAGAGGTGGTCTATTGAAACAGGCAAGATTCTGAAGGGGTTTGACAATGTAGCCACTGAGAGGCTGTTTTCCCTGACTTCGAAATCTAGAACACAGGGGCACCATCCCAGGTTAAGTGGGCAACACTGAGGACTGAGATGAGGAGAAATTTCTTCACACAGAGAGGTGTGAGTCTTTGGAATTCTCTACCCCAAGGGGGTTTTGGATGCTCACTCATTGAATATATTTAAGACTGAGTCTCCCAGATACTCTGGAATTGACGTCAAAGGTCAGTCATGAATTGCAAAGCAGGATCAGCAGGCTGAATAGTCGACTCCTGCTCTTAGTTCTTCGGTTCACTGTTCCTTTTCATTCACTTGAAGGATCTCTTACTGTTTGTTTTTTATATTTCTTGCTAGCTTAGTCTCATATTGGCGACTAGGAGATTTTCACAGTAACTTCATTGCAGTGTTAATGTAAGCCTACTTGTGACACTAATAAAGATTATTTTTATTATTATATTCTATTTATCCCCCTTTGTTACTTTTTAAAATCAACCTTTGCCAATGTCCTAACGGACCATTAAACTTTGCAATATTCTTTGTCTTTCCATTCAATTTGATACCATTCTTAACTTCCTTAGTTAGCTGTGGATTTTTCAACTCTCATTGAGCCTTTCTTTCCCAATGGAATATATATTTGTTGAGAGTTTCGAAATACTTTGTCAAATGTCTACCACTGCTTATCTACCATCTTACCTTAAACCTATTTTCCATGTCTACTGTAGACAACTTTGTCTTCTTTGAAATTGCCTTCATCTAAGTTAAGTTTCTAAATTATGTTTCTCACCCTCACTCTGGATGTGAAATTCCACTATGTTATTTTTATCTTTAAAATAAATTTAGAGTACCCAATTCATTTTTTCCAATTAAGGGGCAATTTAGTGTGGCCAATCCACCTAACTTACACATTTGTGGGTTGTGGGGGCGAAACCCACGCAAACACGGGGAGAATGTGCAAACTCCACACGGACAGTAACCCAGAGCCGGGATCAAACCTTGGACCTCAGCACCGTGAGGCCGCAGTGCTAACCCACTGCGCCACCGTGCTGCCCCCAATTTCCACTATGTTATGATCACTCTTGCCAAGAGTATTCTTTATCATTAGTTAAATGTTGTCTCATTGCAAATTGCCAGGACTAAAAGAGCATGTTCGCTATTTGGTTCCAAATTGTTCTAAGAACCTGCCCGATAAAGGGGTGAAACTGTCGCCTTTGTTGAGGACAGATTGTTTGGGGTCAGAGAATACAGTAAAAATTAGGGAAAATGTGAGATTGGACAGGGAAGGGGATTGTGTCAGAAGAAAGAAAATGGAAAGTATGATCAGGAGAGACACTGGTATCCTAGAGGTGCTGAATCTTATCATCCTTGCCATTTGCAGGGGAGAAAAACGTTTTTGTTGAAGGCCAGATGAGATGAAATTGATGAAACAGGAGAGATGGGATTTCGGCCATTGCGGAATGAATTGGAATTGGAGACAGTTCCCGAGAAAAGAGTTGGGTCTGTGGAAATAAATGTTAGCAAACACATGATCCAACACACAAAGGGAAACAAATAACAGTGTACGTGCACAGGGTAAAAAAGACAAAACAAAAATCATGTCAAAGAAAATAATATAATTCCTCAACACAAATGAGGGCAGTAGCTGTAAATCAAACGGTAAAACAAAAAACAAAATATTGCTGACAATGAAAATTGAATATAAACAGAAAGTATTGGAAACACTCAGTAAGTCTGGCAGCATGTGCGTGGAAAGAAAAGAGGTTAGATTAACGTTTCAAGTTTGTGACCCATAAACAGAACCCAGTGAGTCTGTATTCATTAGTATAATAAACTATTCTTTGTTTGAAAGAAGCCCAAACTCAAATGCATATCATTTGATGTCAACCTGTTGAATTCAAATAATTTCCTGTAACTTTTAGAGGCAGAATCAGGTGAACAGAAATCAGCATTCACCTTAAATTGCAGCCAACATGAAGTATTTATTAAAGTTATGACAATTTTGTATTATTTGTGTGTTTGTTTGTTACAATGAAAATTTTGCTTGGATAAAATATTTTTGAAAATTACTTAAACTAAATTTGGATATTAAGAGCAATTGAAAAACACAATAACGTAGGGAACATAAACATTAGGACATAAGAAATCGTATTAGGAGTAGGCAGTCCATCCCTTCAAGCCTGTTTTGCAAATCAGTGAGATCATGGGCTGGATTCTCTGTTTTTGGGACTATGTTCCCACGTCATCGTAAAAACTGTGGACTTTTACGGCAGAAAAACTGGCGTGAAAGGGCCACATATTCCTCGCCCTGCTGGGGGCTAGTAGGAAACCAGCGTAAATCTACGCACCGTGCTCCATGGCGGACTCAGACCACAAAGCTGAACCCTGAACACAGTGCCCCGATCGACTGCACGCCCGACCCTAACTGCCCGCCCAAACATTATCTGGCCGAGTAGAAGGCCCCCCATGCCCTCCGATCGGCCCACCCCTGACCAGGGGGGTACTGAGTCCGCAGCTGCGACGCTACTATCCTGACCGGCAGGACCATGTTAGATCCATGCCATCGGGACTTCAGCCGGTCGGGGTGGAAAATGGAGGGGCGGGCCTCCAGCAATGGCCGCAGGTAGGTGATATGCGGTGCGGTGTACTCGGAGAATCCGGGAACCGGCACCGGTTCTCGATTTTGTGCGTCAAAATGGATTCTCCGCCCCGGCGCGGCTGCGAATTCGGCGTCAGGGTGTGGAGAATCCAGCCCCAGGTCTGATATTCTACTTCAACACCATTTTCCTGCACTACCCTCATATCCCTTGATGTTTTCTAATATTTAAAAATCTATCAATCTCAGTCTTGAACCGACTCAACAACTGAGTCTCCACAGCCGTCTGAGGCACAAAATTCCAAAGATTCCCCACCCTTTGAGTGAAGAAATTCTTCCTCATCTCAGTCCTAAATGGCTTGCACCTTATTCTGAGACTGTGCCACCCCAGCCGCCCCCACGTTCTGGACCCCACAGCCAGGGAAACATCCTTCCTGCATCTTCCTGCTGAGCCTTGTCAGAATTTTGAATGTTTAAGTGAGACCACCTCTCAATCTTCTAAACCCCCGAGAATAAAGGCCAAGTCTATTTAACCTTTCATCATCGGACAATCCCTCCATCCCAGGAATTAGTCTGGCAAATCTTTGTTGCACTCCTGCTATGGTTAGTATATCTCTCCATTAGTAAGGAGACCAACACTTCAGGTGTGGTCTCACCAAGGCTCTATATAATGGCTGTAAGACACCTATCCTCAAATCCTCTTGTAATAAAGGCCAACCTGCCATTTGCCTTATTAACTGACCCCTGGTCAGGGGTGGGCCTTTCGGAGGGCATGGGGGGGGCCTTCTACTCGGCCAGATAATGTTTGGGCGGGCAGTTAGGGTCGGGCGTGCAGTCGATCGGGGCACTGTGTTCAGGGTTCAGCTTTGTGGTCTGGGTCCGCCATGGAGCACGTTGCGTAGATTTACGCTGGTTTCCAATTAGCCCCCTGCAGGGCGAGGAATATGTGGCCCTTTCCTGGTGGCTTGTCATACCTGCATGTCAGTGTTCAAGGGATACTTTTATCCGTCCAGATACTTGAGTTTGGAAAACTGTTGAACATGTTTAATTTTTTTGATGTCATTTTCAGATAAATTCTATTAGGGAGCTATTTTTTTGTTGTTATTTTCTTCAGTTTCTCACCTTTCTGGCCTACCTTAATTTATGAATTAAAGTTTGGAATAGATTTTAACTGCCAAGTATCGAATTGTCTGATCGCATCAGTGAGCTGAATATTCTGAACTGGCATTTTGTTGCTGTCCGAGCAGGTGCATCTAATGGAGCCAAATGGTTGGAAGAATGGTTAGGCCTGGAGGGGGCGGCAATGTCCCACATTATTGTTGTGGGCTTTGGAGAAGTACTACTGTTCTTCCTGGCTCCACAATAATTCGTTCAACACTTACATTTTTCTGTGTCATCATGCTTTGCTGACCAAAACATTCAAAGCAAACACTTCTTACTGTGGGCAGTTAAAATGACATTGAACTAGGCTTAGGGCATGAACCTCCTATCTGACTCAGTCAGTGGCCTGACCATCCAGTGGAGGGCCCCTGGAAAAATACTGGAAGAACAGAGACAGGACAATTGCTCTCCTACTTCCGTTTTAACTCCACTACTATCCTGTCTGCACCTGGCAAAGGGTATCAAAATCTCCCCATTCAGTGTGGGCACAGTGTTCAATTGCTCAACATGAAAACTTACCCCAATGTTATTGTCACCTCATGTTCACAACCTTGTACCTTCTGATTGACCGATGCAAGAACTGTGGCTTATTTCAATCGACCTCAGATTTTTGTATGTGAACGAAGAGAAGTCAAAGAAAGAGTGATTCTGGCACTGAGGCCATTGGAAGGAAATAGGAAACCCCCAAGGGTTTCTTCAATCCTGTGGCCACCTCTATGATAAAAGCAAACTCCATGTGGGAAGGGAAGTTCAGTGCAAGCTGTGGGTAAAGCAAACTCATATCACTAAAACAAAGACAATTGGCGAAGGTTCTTGGCAACATTCTGAAAGCTGTGTGCAGAAACCTAGCTCTTATATAAACTGAACTCCAGCCACCTTTGCTAACACTCAGACTATATTTCATTGTCTTCAAGGAGATTGCTCTGTGATCACTACAGGAGCCCATCTCCTTTTTCAGTTGGTTCTGAGAAATGGTCACTTCCCAGAGAGCTAAAGGATTCAGCTGTCCTCCAACACAAATACAAATTCCCCTGGTGTTGAAGTGACTGCCAGGGATAAACATGAATTGTTTAATTGTTACTGTGTTAGCCACCTAGAGTTATAGGATGTAACAAATAGCTATTGGGAAACAGGATGTAACAACACCCATTGCAAAAGAAGCAAGTTATAACATTCACACTGTGGGACAGATCCATGTCCTTGCTCCAGATGATATACATGTGAAGTAAATGTGGTAAAACAGTTTTCTATCATAATTGTAGGATATGCCAAGTCTTTATTTTAGATGCAGGATAAATTGTTGCAGACACAGTATATATCAAATGTACCTAAGATTCAGGTTATGTGAAAAGAGTCTATCACAGACTTATGGGGCGAAATTCTCCGTTATCGGCGGAAAGTCCGCCGATCGGCGCAAAAAACGGCGCAAATCCCACTTGCGTCACGTCAGAAAAATGGGTCGATAGTATCCGGCCCGAAATGGGCTAGCAGCGACGTAACGGGATCCGCGCTTGCGCAGTGGTTCACGCCGTGCAGCGTCATACGCGCTGCACGGCGTGACTGCTCCCCCCCACCCGACCGGAACACCCGACCGCAACACCCGACTGGATGGCTGGCCGTCGCTCAGCCCCGAGGTTCGAGTCACGCGATGTGGAGGCGCTCCTGGACGCGGTGGAGCAGAGGAGGGACGCCCTGTATCCCGGGCACGGCCGCAGAGTTGCCCCACGCCACAGCCGGCGTCTGTGGAGGGAAGTGGCAGAGGCCGTCACCGCTGTGGCCCTGACACCACGGACAGGCACCCAGTGCCACAAGAAGGTGAACGACCTCGTCAGAGCAGGCAGGGTGAGCCTCCCCATATCCTCCCCTCCCCATATCCCCCCTCCCCCATATCCCCCCTCCCCCTTATCCCCCCTCCCCCATATCCCCCCTCCCGCATATCCCCCCTCCCCCATATCCCCCATATCCCCATATCCCCCCTCCCCCATATCCCCATATCCCCCTCCCCCATATCCCCCATATCCCCCCTCCCCCATATCCCCCCTCCCCCATATTCCCCCTCCCCCATATCCCCCATATCCCCCCCTCCCCCATATACCCCCCTCCCCCATATCCCCATATCCCCCCTCCCCCATATCCCCCCTCCCCCATATCCCCCCTCCCCCATATCCCCATATCCCCCCCTTCCCCATATCCCCCATATCCCCAAGTGAATCCAACCCTAACCTTAACCTCTGCAATGCACGCGCAACCGATGGCGTGCATTCATATACCTGCCTAACACTGTTGCTTTTTACCCCTGCCCCCCCCCACAGGAGAAGCACGCACACAACAATAGGGAGCATGTGAGGACTGGAGGAGGGCCCGCTGATGAGAGGCCACTGACCGTACACGAGGAAAGGGCCCTGGAACTGGCTGGCGGACCTGAGGACCGGGAGGTTGCTGATGCAGAGGTCGGGGGCCCACCAGCAAGTGAGCCACCGACAGCCCGTCCCCATATCCCCCCTCCCCTATATCCCCCTCCCTCGTATCACCTGATCACTGCCTGATGTCTAACCATGCATGCTTCATTGTGTATCGCAGGACCAAACGTCCAGGCACCCATCCCCGCAGATGCACACCGCCCACAGGATGCCCCTCGGAGACCACAGGAGACGGAGAGACCCGCACCCTCCAGCATGCGACGCCCGCAGGATGCCCCTCGGAGACCACGGGAGACGGAGAGACCCGGACACTCCAGCATGCGACGCCCGCAGGATGCCCCTCGCACACCACGGGAGACGGAGAGACCCGGACCCTCCAGCATGCGATGTCCGCAGGATGCCCCTCGCACACCGCGGGAGACGGAGAGACCTGGAGCAACAGGGAGACGACACCCCCGTCACGTGCGGGAGCGACCACCCAGCGATGAGGGGGGCAGCCACAGGCCCCCGTCACATCCGAGCCAGGACACCACTACCCAGGACACCACTATCCAGGACACCCCTACCCGGGACACCACTACCCAGGACACCCCTACCCGGGACACCACTACCCAGGACACCCTTACCCGGGACAGCACGACCCGGGACAGCACTACCCAGGAAGACGAAATACCGGACAGTGACTCAGAGTGGATGGGTGGAGACGAACCCCCACCCCAAAGTGCCATGGACTCAGAGTGGGACGAAGAGCACGACACAACGCCACTGCTGTCACCAACACCCTCCACCATCGCAGAAACACTCACCACGGTTGGGCACTTTAGTGATGAGGCGTCTGGTACACTCACTGGTGCGCACAACACAGCCGTCCCGGTACAGCAGGTGGAGGTAGGAGCAGCAGAGGAACCGGGCGGTCGGAGGGCAGCCCAGGCCAAGCGAACATCTGCCGCCCAGATGGATCCCGGGTTCCTGCAGTTACCACACCCACACAGAGATCCGATGCAACCACCGACCCGGTGACGAGCGAAGAGGGTGACGGGCGGCTTGCGGCGGCTGCGGTCGCAGGTGGAGCAGTCCACCCGCGTCCAGGAGCTGGGAGTGGTCCCGGTCATGCGTGCCACCCAGGCTGACACCGCACGGGTGGCGTCCGCGGTGGAGGCAATGGTTGCGACGGTGTCAGACATGGGGAACGGTTTGCGAGGCCTGGGGCCTTCCGTGCAGGCGGCGTCTGTGGCCCAGGAAATGGCTGCCCTCTCACAGGAGGCCATGAGCCAGTGCCAGCGCCAGATGGCAGAGGCGCTCAACGCCATAGCCCAGTCTCTGCAGGCCATGGCCAGTCTCTGCAGGCCATGGCCCAGTCTCAGCAGGCCATCGCTGAGGGCATCGGTGCCAGTGGCCATGTGCGAGCCGGCGTCGCCCTGTCACAGACAGGGTTTGCCAACACCCTGGGCTCCATGGCTGCAAACCTGCAGACCCCTGTCGATACCAGCACGGGCCTCCAGGACTGGCAGCGCCAGATGTCGGGGGGGCGTCGGATGGCCAGTCCGTTCGCATCCCCCACCCATGTAGAGGCTTGGGGGCCATCGATCACCCCGAGGGAGGAGGAGGTGGTGTGGTCCGTCCCGGCTCCCTCTGTAGGGGAGGTCCCGGTACACCGCGACACCTCGGACTCCCCCCCTTCCGTCCCAGGTGCATCGCGTGGGCAACGGGCAGGACAGGCTGGCAGCTCGCCATCCCAGTCGCCCGGGCCGCAGCCTGGCCCATCTAGGCCAGGATGCCCCAGGAAACGGCCGCCAAAGGGATCCAGTGTCAGAGGGCAGGAATCACAGGAGTCCACCTCCAGTTCTGCTGTACCGTCTGGGGAACCACGTAGACGTAGTCAAAGGGCCCGTAAGGCCAAACAATTAGACACTGAGTAAGTTGGCACGGGTGCAGGGCACAGATGAGTTTTAGGGGCTAGGGCACGTGCATGAACTCCTTTGATTATTAAAGTCAATGTTACACCTACCGAAGCTGCCTTTGTGCTCTGTCCAAAGTGTGCGGGCGTGTCATGTACGTTGAGCGCAAGTGTGTGTGTGAGGGGTGGTCTTACCTCAGCCCCAGGTGAGTCTGCCCCCTTCCCCCTGGGCCGCCATCAACATCCCCCGGGCAGAGGACGGGACCGTGCGCTGCAGTGTCACAGCCGCATGCAGGGATGGTCCGGGTGGATGATGGTACTGTGGCCATGGGTCAGACATAGTCCAACAATGTAGAGCCAGGAGCTCATCGCAGGGCGGGTTGTCATCATCCTCCATGGCCTGCGATAGACTCGCGTCCACCCGCAACTGTGTGAGCCCGGCCCGTTGTGCCGCCGGTGGATCGGCAATGGGGGGGGGGGTGGTGTGCATGCGGGTGGGGTGGGTGGGGTTGGGGAGGGGGGTGAGGGTGCTGGGTGGGTGGATGGGTGGGGGGTGTGGGTGGTCGGCTGTTGCCATGGTGTGCGGTCTGTGGCCATACTACCCGATTCCCACGCCCATCTAGTCAGTGAAGCGGGCGTCTATCAGTCTGTCCCGTGCCCGCTGGGCCAGCCGGTAACGGTGGACAGCCACCCGCCTGTGTCTACCCCGTCTGCCCTGACCATTGCCCCCATCACCCTCATCTGGGGAGGACTGTGCCTCTTCCTGCTGCCCATCCACTCCGCCCTCCTCTGCCTGCGGCACATCGCCCCTCTGCTGGGCTATGTTGTGCAGGACGCAGCACACCACAATGATGCGGCCGACCCTATCTGACCGATACTGGAGGGCGCCCCCAGAGAGGTCCAGGCACCTGAAACGCATCTTCAGCACGCCAAAGCACCTCTCTATCACTCCCCTTGTCGCTACATGGGCATCATTGTAGCGGTTCTCCGCCTCATTGCGTGGCCTCCGTATAGGCGTCATCAGCCACGATCGCAATGGGTAGCCCCTGTCGCCCAGTAACCAGCCCCTCAGCCGGGGATGGCGTCCCTCGTACATGCCGGGGATGGATGACCGCGACAACACAAATGAGTCGTGTACACTGCCTGGGTGACGGGCGCAGACGTGCAGGATCATCATGCGGTGGTCGCAGACCACCTGTACGTTCATCGAATAGGTCCCCTTCCTATTAGTGAACACGGCCCTGTTATCTGCAGGTGGCCGCACGGCGACGTGCATCCCATCGATCGCGCCCTGGACCATGGGGAACCCGGCCACGGCAGTGAAGCCCACGGCCCGGGCATCTTGGCTGGCCCGGTCCACGGGGAAGCGGATGTAGCGGTGCGCCATGGCATATAGGGCATCTGTCACTGCCCGGATGCACCGGTGCACCGATGTCTGCGATATGCCGGACCCCGTTGCATAAAAGTTCAGGGCCACCGTAACCTTGACGGACACGGGGAGAGGGTGTCCCCCGCCAGTGCCACGCGGTGACAGGTGTGCCAGCAGGTGGCAGATGTGTGCCACGGTTTCCCGGCTCATCCGGAGTCTCCTCCTGCATTCCCGGTCCATGAGGTCCTGGTATGACTGCCGGGGCCGGTACACACGGGGCGCCCTCGGGTGCCTCCGTTGCCGTGGGGCCGCGACGTCCTCCTCCCCCTCCTCGTCCTGTCGGTCAGGTGTCCCTCCAGCCTGGGCCTCTGCGGCAGCCTGCGCCACCTCTCTGGCACGCTCCTCCTCCTCCTCCTCATCCAGGGCAACATAGACATGAGCGGCTGCCACCACGGCGGCCAACATCGCTGGATGATCTGAAAACATGACGGCCTGGTGGGGGGGAGGGGAACGACGACATGTCATCATTGCCCATATCCCCTCCTCCCCCCAGCCAGGTGGCATGGACCGCATGGGTCCAACTGTTGGAGGCTGGCACCTGGCCAGGTGGACCAACTCACTTGCCCTCCCATCATCCTCCTTGGCACGGACCCCCCCCCAACCTCCACCCCGGCACGGACCCCCCCCAACCTCCACCCCAGCACGGACCCCCCCCCAACCCCCAACCTCCACCCCAGCACGGACCCCCCCCAACCCCCAACCTCCACCCCGGCACGGACCCCCTCCCCAACCTCCACCCCGGCACGGACCCCCTCCCCAACCTCCACCCCAGCACGGACCCCCCCCCCAACCCCCAACCTCCACCCCAGCACGGACCCCCCCCCCAACCTCCACCCCGGCACGGACCCCCTCCCCAACCTCCATCCCAGCACGGACCCCCCCAACCCCCAACCTCCACCCCAGCACGGACCCCCCCCCAACCCCCAACCTCCACCCCGGCACGGACCCCCTCCCCAACCTCCACCCCGGCACGGACCCCCTCCCCAACCTCCACCCCGGCACGGACCCCCTCCCCAACCTCCACCCCAGCACGGAACCCCTCCCCAACCTCCACCCCAGCACGGACCCCCCCCAACCTCCACCCCAGCACGGACCCCCCCCCAACCCCCAACCTCCACCCCGGCACGGACCGCCTCCCCAACCTCCACCCCGGCACGGACCCCCTCCCCAACCTCCACCCCGGCACGGACCCCCTCCCCAACCTCCACCCCAGCACGGACCCCCTCCCCAACCTCCACCCCAGCACGGACCCCCGCCAACCCCCAACCTCCACCCCAGCATGGACCCCCCCCAACCCCCAACCTCCACCCCGGCACGGACCCCCCCCCAACCTCCACCCCAGCACGGACCCCCCCCATCCCCCAACCTCCACCCCGGCACGGACCCCCTCCCGGCACTCCCCCGGAGCCCAGCCTACTCTAACCACCCCCCCCCCCCGCCACACACACACACACACAAGCCGAGACACACCTCTCCTCACGCAATCAGTCTGCGGCCACGCCATTTCCTGCCCAGAGCCAACCCCCCAGGCCGTCACTCACCTCCTCGCTGGTCGGCGTGAGCCTGGAGCACCGGGTCACGCCGATGAAAAGGAGGTTTGATTCACGTCGACGTGAACGGTCATCACGTCGACGCGACTTCGGCCCATCCGGAAGGGAGAATATCGGCAGGCCGAAAATCGGCTGCCTTGCGCAGACCCGTGACATTCTCCGCGGCAGCGGCGCCATTAACGCCCCGCCGACTTTTCTCCCTTCGGAGACTTCGGCGGGGCGGGGGCGGGATTCACGGCGGCCAACGGGCATTCTCCGACCCTCTGGGGGGTCGGAGAATAACGCCCCTGAAGTTTGGATGTTTGCCGCAGATGTAGCAAGCGTCTGTCGCAGATAAAGGTGTAGCAGTTTGCAAGGTATGAGCATTTTGTTATATTGCCCTCTCTACTGCCTTTTATGTTATTATGGGGTAAATAAAGTTAGCTCAACAATGGCCGCCTGCTGTGAATCCACATGGCGGGGATTTCATGGTGCAATACACAACAGAAAGATAATGGCAGGGCAGGGGTGAAACTTTCTTTTCTTTTCCATTTCTGCACTGTACATTCTATGTCCAAATTTCATTTGTAAAATTAAGGACTGAAGAACAAATGTCATGGTGCATTTTTGGAACCCGTAACATTTATTTTGAGGTAGTTTGAGCAACTTAGAATTGCTGAAGACATAAAGGGCTGTGTTCTCCGTCCCACCGCGGCAGATTTCTGGTTCAGCAAGCCGGCGGGATGCTCCATTTCGTCGGCTGGTCAATGGGGTTTCCCATTGTGGGGCAGCCTCACGCTGTCGGGAAACCCCCAGGCTGCCGGCAAAATGGAGCATCCCGACGTCGGAGAATCCAGCCCAAAATCTCCACAATGCAGAAGGAAGCCATTTGGCCCATCGAGTGTGCACCCCACCCAATCCCCACTTCTCTCCCCTCCCCTCCCCCCCCCCCCCCCCCACCCAATACCAATAACCTCTTACCAGGACCAATCCATCTAACATGCACATCTTTGGACTGTGGGAGACAACCGGAGCACCCAGAGGAAACCCACGCAGACATGGGGAGAAAGTGCAAACTCCACACAGACAATCACTCAAGACCAGAATTGAACCCGGGTTCCTGGTGCTGTGAGCAGCAGTGCTAACCACAGTGCCACTGCGTCGCCCTTAAAGAACTTGAAATAATTTTCTGTGTGCACATCATGGTACACAGTGAGTCAGCACAGTATGCAATTGAAAAATATGGCACTGAAGACACATTTGGGGCAATGGGGGAATTTCAACCAAACAAAGTGGACCAGTGTAATTACAAATGTATGTTTCACCTTGGCTGAAAACGATAAAATAGGAGGTGAGGATAAAGTAAATGTTTTCCTCACCATGATGGGGTCAGATGCTTTGGTGACATTTTTAAAAAGCGCTGTCCGAGTGGGCAGCACAGTGGTCAGCCTCACAGCGCCAGTGAGCCGGGTTCGATTCCGACCTTGTCCGTCGGGTGTCTATGTGGGTTTCTTCCGGGTGCTCTGGTTTCCTCCCCCAGTCAAAGATGTGCAAGTTAGGTGGATTGGCCATGCTAAACTGCCCCTAGGTGGGGTTACGGGGATAGGGTGGGGGAGTGGGCCTAGGTAGAGTGCTATAGGGTGCACAGAGGGCCTGTGCGGACTCGATGGGCCAAATGGCCTCCTTCTGCATTCTAGGGATTCTATGATTCTATGAGACCCAAATTAATGAAATTCTGGATTCAGATAATGGCATGGATAAGAATGACATCTGCATATTTGGCAACTGGTTCCTTTCATAGAATGCAACCAGTTGCCAAATATGCAGATTACATCTTCAAATTAAAGAAACTTTCTCATCATTGTGGGTATGATGCCAACTGAGAAATTGTGGTGGCTCAAGACATACATTGGAGGCTTCTAGCAGTTAACAAATGAGTTTATTGATGAAAGGCAAAGGCAGTAAAGTAAAAGGCACAGAACGCAATATAATAGATCTTAACACTTCAGCTCCAGAGTCCACACTGCCCAGGGTCCTGCTCCCAGGGCCTCGCGCAAATGTTCGATTGGCTGGGGTTCGCGCACTCCTGCACGATTGGCCCCGAGCTGGTCACGTGATCAGTGGAGCCCGCCCCCTTAAAGGAATCGCACTACCTTATCCTTCCCCCCTAAGTCCCTTATAACAACTATCCCCAAAATACTAGACAGAAATTACAAACTTTATAAGATATAAGGAGGGAAAGAGAGTCTACCGAAACGTCAATTGGCCCAGAGGCCTCTGGATCCTTCCGGACCTCCATAGCCCTGCCACAGGTTCAGTATCATTCTGGGCAATCAAATTTTCAACAGTGGGTGTCACCTCAGAAGGCACTGCCTCAACTACATGCAAACAGGCCTCACCGACCTGGATGGGTGCAGTTGGTTGAGTAGATTCAGGAGCCCCTGGCCAGACAGAGTTACAGGGGTGGTACCTGTTGACTCCAAGCTGAGGATCGCCACCCTCGACTCCTCAGGTGGTCGACGTGCTTTCTGATGGTCTTTCGTTGATGCTGACCACATCTGACACTGGCCCCGACTGGACCACAACCCGTCCCACTAACCAAGGTGGACCTGAAGCAGAATTATGGACCAAAGCCGGGTCGCCCACCTGGAATGATCTGTTTCCCCTCTGCTCTGTTGACTCTTCTGGGAGGCCTGATTTGCCTCCATCCTCCCCGCTAAATTTGGAAATGCAAGATTCAACCGGGGTCTCAACTGACGGCCCATGAGCAGCTCAGCAGGTGTTGTTGATCCCCAAATTTCTTTCTCTGTCAGTCTGGCCTCAATAAAAGTTGAGATGGATTTGCACGTAAAAAGAAGTTATTTATTTAGCTTGCAAGCTTGATTCATTTCATAGAAATATAAGAGACATCCAGTTTCCTATATCCCAGAAAGCGAATGAACAAAGAAACAAAGGGATCTCTGCAAATCAATTCAAATGGTATCAAGTTTCACATACTCGACGGACATAGGTCAGCCTATGTCCCTCCTGACCTGTTCGATCTATTCTGATTGGCTCACTTCCAATCCCTTTCTCTGGCCCCTATCAATGCAGCATCACTCTCATAGACACACCTCTTCCTGCTTTTTCCATGCGGTCTCAAACCCCTTTGTCCCTAACTGCCAGAATCAAAGTGGCTTATTTCTACATTACATTAACTAGTATCTCTAAAGTAACTATTTTATATCACATTCGTCAGTGTGACCCCCATGATGGAGTGAGGGGTTCAGTTGTACAACAACAAAAATTTAGCCAAGTGCTGGCAAAGTGATTTATCAGATTGTTTTCACATCGCATTCTTGAAGGCCTTCTCAGCCAATCCGTTAGACGCTGGTTGGTACGGTACCAGCCTCATGTGTCGTGTGCCATTTACTCATACAGAAACCTGGAAATCATTGGCAGTAAAAGGGGTGCCATTGTCAGACACAATGGATTTGCGAAGTCCATGACTGGCAAACACTCAGTGCAAGGCATCCACTGTGACCGTCAAGGTAGTCGCCTTCATTCCTTTAACCGATGGCTACTTAGAGTGGGCATCCACCTGGACTAAAAACATCTTGCCCATAAAAGGACCGGTGTAGTCAATGTGGAAACGTGTTCATGGACAACCTAGTCATTCCCAAGGTGAAGGTCAGCGGATGGCAACATGGACTGCTGCATTTGACAAGGGTGGTATTGTTGCACCAATTCTTAAATGGCTTTATCTATGCCTGGCCTCCAGACGTGGCTGCGTGCCAGCATCTTCTTGTTTGACTGCCCTGGGTGGACACTATGTAGCTCTTGTCGGAAAGGCTCCCTGGCTGGAGGTGGAATGACTGGTTGTGATCCCCAGAATTAGGCCATCCTCACAGGTCAACTCACCCTGATGGGTGAAGTAGGCCCTAAGGTGCTCAGGTTTCACGTAGCGCCACCACTCTGTATCATTCTGCTCACCTTTGGGAGTATGGGGTCTCTTTGGATCCAGTCTTGGATGTATGATCTCCTAGGTGGCGGCGGAATGCTCTTTGGCAGGACTTGGCGACTTAATGCATCTGCATTGGCAATTGGCATGCCAGGCCAATGCTGGAAAAGATAATTGTAGACCTTCAGCAGCAAGGCCCAATATTGCACCCTCACTGAGGCTATGGCCGGTATGGGTTTGTCTTCCCTTAAAAGGTCCAGTAATGGCTTATGGTCGGTCACTGTGTCAAACTGCCATCTATCCACATGTTGGTGGAATTTCTTCACACCGTATATAACCACTAAGCCCTCCTTCTCGATCTGGGGATAATTCCTTCTGTTTCTGAAAGGGTCCTCAAGGCAAAGGTATAGAGGGCTCAGAACCATGGGCGAAATTCTCCGGAAACGGCGCGATGTCCGCCGACTGGTGCCCAAAACGGCGCAAATCAGACGGGCATCGCGCCGCCCCAAACATCTTTGGGGGCCGAGCCCCAACATTGAGGGGCTAGGCCGACACCGGAGGAATTTCCGCCCCGCCAGCTGGCGGAAACGGCCTTTGTTGCCCCGCCAGCTGGCGCGGAAATGACATCCCCGGGCGGCGCATGCGCGAGAGTGTCAGCGGCCGCTGACAGTTTGCCGCGCATGTGCAGTGGAGGGAGTCTCTTCCACCTCCGCCATACTGGAGACCGTAGCGGAGGCGGAAGGGAAAGAGTGCCCCCAGGGCACAGGCCCACCTGCGGATCGGTGGGCCCCGATCGCGGGCCAGGCCTCCGTGGGGGCACCCCCCGGGGCCAGATCGCCCCGCGTCCCCCACGGGACCCCGGAGCCTGCCCACGCCGTCTTGTCCTGCCGTTCAAAAGGTGGTTTAATCCACGCCGGCGGGACAGGCAATTTATCGGCGGGACTTCGGCCCATCCGGGCCGGAGAATCGAGCGGGGGGGCCCGCCAACCGGCGCGTCCCGATTCCCGCCCCCCGCCGAATATCCGGTGCCGGAGACCATAAGACCATAAGACATAGGAGTGGAAGGAAGGCCATTCGGCCCATCGAGTCCACTCCACCATTCAATCATGGCCGATTTCAACTCCATTTACCCGCTCTCTCTCCATAGCCCTTAATTCCTTGAGAAATCAAGAATTTATCAACTTCTGTCTTAAAGACACTCAACGTCCCGGCCTCCACCGCCCTCTGTGGCAATGAATTCCATAGACCCACCACTCTCTGGCTGAAGAAATCTCTCCTCATCTCTGTCCTAAAGTGACTCCCTTTTATTCTAAGGCTGTGCCCCCGGGTCCTAGTCTCCCCTGCTAATGGAAACAAATTCCCTACATCGACCCTATCTAAGCCATTCATTATCTTGTAAGTTTCTATTAGATCTCCCCTCAACCTCCTAAACTCCAATGAATATAATCCCAGGATCCTCAGACGTTCATCGTATGTTAGGCCTACCATTCCTGGGATCATCCGTGTGAATCTCCGCTGGACCCGCTCCAGTGCCAGTATGTCCTTCCTGAGGTGTGGGGCCCAAAATTGCTCACAGTATTCTAAATGGGGCCTAACTAATGCTTTATAAACTTCGGCAACCGGCGGGGGCGGGATTCACGGCAGCCCCCGGCGATTCTCCAACCCGGCGGGGGGTCGGAGAATGACGCCCTATCTCCTATTTTGTGGGATAAAACTGCCCCTATACCATAAGGGAACACATCACATGTGAGCATGATTGGTTTTCCCAGGTCAAAATGCACTCAGAGGTTGAAGGGCTGTAATGCTTGGTTCTCAAGTCAAACGGCTTGCAGCTCACTCCATTGCCATCGTTGATTGTTCTTTCGCAGCTGTGTAATGGTACCAATGATGTGACTAATTTCAAAATGAACCTTCCATAATAACCATGCCGAGGAAGGCTTTGAGTTCACTGACGTTTTGGGTGCAAAGACTTTGCGTATAGCCTTGACCTTTTATTCCAGGGTATGCAGCCCTCTCACATCAACGCAAAATCTGAGGTACAAGGCCTGGAAATTATGCATTTCGTATTTGAGGCGGTCCCCCGCATGACAAAACCTCTTTAATACTTCCTCCAGGCTAGGCATGTGTTCTTCAGGGGTAGTGCCAGTGACTAACAGGCCATCAAGGTAGACCATCACTGTGGGAATTCCCTGGAGCAGATTTTCCAGCGTATGCTGGAAAACAGCGCAGGCTGAAGTGATGCCAAATGGTAGCCTTGAATACGGAAAGAGGCCTTTGTGGGTATTTATTGCGGCAAATCCCTGAGACTCTCTGTCCTATTCTAGTTGCAGGGAGGCATGATTAAGTTCCAATTTTGAATATATGAAGCTCCCCACCAGCTTGGCATAGAGATCCTTGATCCAGGGAATCGGGTACCTGGGCAGCCTGATTTATGGTTAGTTTATAGACCCCACAAATTCATATTGAACGATCTGGTTTGAGATGAGGGACTATAGGCAAGGCCCATTTGGAAAACTGAACAGGCTTAATTATTCCCAGCTCTTCCAATCTCTTTCGCTCTGCTTCAACATCCTGATGCAGTACATATGGCACTGGTTTGGGTCTGAAAAACTTGGACATCAAATTCAGATTGTCATAGATTTGGACTTTTACGCAATTGATTCAGCGTAGTTCCTTGTGAAAAATATCTTCATACCTCCTTAAGATATCTTGAGGATACCATTGGATATTTTGAATATTTCCAGCCAATTGAGCCTAATCTTCTGTAAACAGTCTCTTCCCATCAGACAGGGTCGATGCTCTTCCATGACAACTAAGAGCAGATTGGCCTCCTGCTCTTTGAACGTCACTGGTGTGTTGGTGGTTCCAAGGATCTTCAAAGTTTCCCCAGCATACGTGGAAAGCTTTGCTGTGGAACACTTCAAGCTTAAAGGCTGAGTTCCCACACAAAGATATTGGAAAGTCTGTTCTCCCACGACTGAAACCCCAGCGTCAAATTCCATTTGAGAGGTCTGCCGTTTACCCTGAAGACAATTTCAATCGGGGCCGTTTTATTCAACTGGACTGCATTCAACTGGTACATTGCATGCTCTCTTCAGAGCTCTTCTCCACTATGTTCAGCGGTGCTGTGGACTGCTGCTGTTGTGTTTCTTTGCATTGGATTGAATGTGCCCCCTGCGGTTGCATCGGAAATGCACAAACTCCCAAATATGACAGGTCTCCTGGGGATGGTTTCCCCGCAACCATAGCAGTCCCCCTCTGACTCCAGGTGATACCCCGTCTTTTTCCCGACCCTTTGACTCCTGTCCAGTCCCGAAGACCATGGGCGGTATTCTCTGTCGGCTGACGCCGGAATAGGGAAACGCGATTGGGCTGTGAATCGGTTTTGACGGCAAAATCGTTTCATTCCAAATTGCAATTCTCCGGTGCCTCGACAGGGGCGTCAATGCGTTCCAGAATGCATGTACAGTAAATATTGCTGACACATCATTAACAGGCCTGACCCAGCATTCTCCGGGGCCTCCGCAATGCTCCACCCCCGCTGGGGCGAATTCCCAATGGCGAGGTTCACTTGTGCTTTTAAAAACCGTGAAACAGGTGCCGTGGCTGCTGAGGGAGAGAGATGAGGTACAGAAAGTATCCAACATTGCCAAAGTTTGCTGACAGTCGTTCCGCTGGCCGAGGGGCTTCCTCACTGCAGATCTAAACTTCTAATGTTGCAGGATAATCAAGGGCCTTGGGTTGAAATGTTCTTTGACCAATTTCACTATCTGGTCAAAGGTCTTTGAGTTGTGTGCTTGCGGAGACGTGAGGTTCCGAATCAAATCATATGTTTGACGCCCACAAACTGTCACAAGTATCACCTGCTTGTCCTCGCCTGTGATCTTGTTCATGATAAAAAAATAGCAGTCATTCGATGGACTGACTCCAATGCTCAGCCCCTTGGGAAATGAGTCTAGTTTACCATGATAGGCATTTTCACCCCTGGTTTAATGGTTCCCGTCTCTTGGTGCTCCTGACAACTGATCCTTCCTTGCCCGCTCAATTCATGGAGTCTGTCAGCTATCAGCTAAAACCTTTTACCTCATTGCCAATGTGGTGGCTGGAGGCTTCCAGTGGTTAACAATGGGGTTTATTGATGAAAGGCAAAGGCAGTTAAGCAACAGGCACAGAACACGAGACAACACATCTTAACACTTCGGCTCCCTGGTGCACACTGCCTGGGGTCCTGCTCCCAGGGCCCATGCAAACCCCCTATTGGCCTGGTTTTGTGTGCTCCAATGTGATTGGCCCTGAACCACTCACATGGTCCCCAGAGCCTGGCCAATAAACAGCCTGCGCTACCATAGAAATCAACATTAGAGACATGTTTTTGGAAGCCCCAAGAACAATAAAATCCAAACCGAGCTTTTGATCAAAGACAATAAGCTGACATGGAAGAAGACCTACAATGAGGGTACAGCTAGGGAGATGGCAGAAAGAGTTAGTTGTAAATTTCGATAGAATTGTTTTCCTGAGCCAGCAGAGGAGGTCTACCAGATTTCAATGGGGGCCTGGTCACAGCAGCCAAGGCCACTGGGCTGGATTCTCCGCAGGCGGGATTCCCCGTTGTGCAGACAGCTCACCCACGCCCGCGGGTTTCCTAGCAGCAGTTTCCGTGGGGTGGCCACAACACGAAATACCATTGGCAGGTGGTGGGAACGAAGCATCTTGCTGCGGACGAGGGGATGCTGCCCAGGAAAATGCGACTGACGGATGAGAGAATCCCACCCACTGAGTCAAGAATTGAAATGCTATCATTGCCATGGTAGCCACCAACCATTTAAATCCACCCATCGAATGTCCTTATGATATTTAGCAATTGCTTCCTTTCATAGAATGCAACTTTTGGTGCGATCTCTTTATTATTCATGCCATAATCTGTGGACAGAATTTAATTAATTTCAAAATATTCCATAAAACTGGGATCTCTCAGACAATGGGCGGGATTCTCCTTTAACCGGCGGGGCGGGATGTACCGGTGCCGAGGAGTGGCGTGAACCACTCTGGCGTCGAGCTGCCCGGAAGGTGCAGAATCCTCCGCACCTTCAGGGGCTAGGCCGGCGCTGGCGGGGTTGGCGACGCGCCAGCCGCTGCCAAAGATCTTGGCGCCGCGCCAACCACCCGAAGGGCCTCCGCCGGCCGGCACGAGTTGGTGCATGCGCAGGAGCACCAGCATGTACCGGCGCCATCCCAGCGCATGCGCAGGGCGGTTCTTCTCCACACCGGCCATGGCGGACCGTTCTACCAGCCGGCGCGGAGGGAAAGAGTGCCCCCATGGCACAGACCCACCCGCGGATCGGTAGACCCCGATCGCGGGCCAGGCCACCGTGGGGGCCCCCCCTGGGGGCCAGATCCCCCCACACCCTCCCGAGGACTCCGCAGGCCACCCACCGAGCCAGGTCCCGCCGGTATGGACCTGGTGTAATATACGCCAGCGGGACTGGCCGAAAACGGGCGGCCACTCGGCCAATCGCGGGGCGGAGAGTCTCCGGGGGGGGGGGGGTTGCCATCGGCCCCCGACCGACGCGATTCCCGCCCCCGCAGAAAAACCGGCGTCGGAGAATCCGGCAGGCGCGTCGGGGCGGCATGGCGGGATTCACGCTGCTTCCCGCCGATTTTCCGACCCGGCGGGGGGTCGGAGAATCCCACCCAATGTTTTTCAGAAACTATATCATGGAAGCAGAAGTTGATGTTATCGAGCAGGAAGGTCAAAAGTTGTATTCAGTCTGAGGGCAAGAAGAACAGCGCATGGGCTGCAGATATAATTCCAACAATGTACAAAAGAAACGAAAGTCAGAGATTCACTACTTACTTTCATCAATGATACTGCTTCAGCATTGTCCGTCATCTTGGAAAGAGGAATCCCCAAGTCACAGTCCCACAGTAAGACTGGTGTGAAACTTACTGGTTATTCCAATAACAATAACTTAATGTTCAGTGAAGTTAATGTTGGATGGAATACAATGATGCACCCTATTAATTGCCATTGGCAGAAGTAGAAGAGAAGAAGGTCTTGCTGATGGGAGAGAATTTGTTGAAGGAGGTACAGTTAAACTAGGCCAAGTTATTTACAGTAAGGATCAGTAAAAGTATGTCTAACACTGAATAAATGCTAAAAGAGTAGAAAAAGGTCTTTGAGTCCCACAAACCCACCCAAGACGTCTATGGCAGGGCTTACATGAGATCACAGACTACAAAGCAAGGCTAGGCGGAATCTCTGGGGCTGGAGCATCCCACCCTGATGAACTGAACAAGTTCTATGCCCACTTTGAACAGTCAGCCAATACATCAGTGCCACCCACCCCAACTGCCTTGAACAGACCCATACCCACTATTACAGCCTCGGAGATAAGAGCTGCCTTATTGAAAGTAAACCCACGGAAAGCGACGGGCCCCGACGGAGTCCCTGGGCGAGCACTCAGAGCCGCGCTAATCAGCTGGTGAGTGTATTTGCAGATATCTTCAACACCTCACTTCTCCGCTCCGAGGTCCCTACCTGCTTCAAGAACTCCACCAATATACCTGCACCAAAGAAGAAAAAGGTAGAGTGCCTCAACGACTACCGACCGGTGGCCCTGACGTCTGTTATGAGTGGCTAGTCATAAGACGGATCATTGCCAGCCTCCCAGACAGTATTGATCCATTGCAGTTCGCCTATCACCGCAACCAGTCCACAGCAGATGCTATCTCTCTGGCCCTACAATCAACTCTCGAACATCTCGACAACAAAGACACCTACGTCAGACTGCTGTTCATAGACTACAGCTCCGCCTTCAACACCATTCTCCCAAGACTAATATCCAAACTCTGCAACCTCGGACTTGACCCCTCCCTGTGCATCTGAATCTTTGACTTCCTCACCAACAGACCGTAATCTGTCAGGATAGGCAACAGCACCTCCTCCACAATACTCCTCAACACCGGGGCCCCGCAAGGATGTCTGCTCAGTCCTCTACTGTACTCCCTATACACACATGACTGTGTGGCAAGATTCAACTCCAATTCAATCTATAAGTTTGCAGATGATACGACTGTGGTGGGTCGTACCTCAAACAACGACGAATCAGACTACAGAAGGGAGATAAATCACTTGGTTGATGGTGTACCAAAAACAACCTCTCTCTAAATGTTGGAAAGACCAAGGAACTGATCATTGACTTCAAGAAGCGTAGCACGACACACACAGTCTACATCAATGGCTCCGAAGTAGAGATGGTCGATAGCTTTAAGTTCTTGGGGGGCCATCATCACCAATAGTCTGTCCTGGACAACTCACGTTGATGCAACAGTCAAAAAAGCCCAACAATGTCCCTACTTCCTACAGAAGCTAAAGAAATTCGGCATGTCTGCATCGACTCTCACAAACCTGTACAGATGTGCCATAGAGAGCATCCTATCTAGTGGCATTACAGCTTGATATGGCAACTGCTCGTCCAAGATCGCAAGAAACTGCAGAGTGTGGTGAACTCAGCCCAACGTATCACACAAGCTTGCCATCCTCCCATTGATTCTGTATACACCTCCCGCTGCCTCAGAAAGGCTGACAGCATTATGAAAGACCCCTCCCACCCAGGCTTTGCCCTCTTCCAGACCCTTCCATCAGGCAGAAGATACAGAAGTCTGAAGACCCGCACATCCAGACATAGGAACAGCTTCTTCCCTACAGCTGCCAGACTCCTCAACGATTCTCCCTTGGATTGATCTGTTCCTGTAAGAACACTATTCACGGTGCCCTATGCTGCTCTTCTTTTGCCCTTGTTTCCCACTGTAACCAATCACTGTTTGTTGATGTGCCATTGTCAATGTATTCTGTTGATTATTCTTTTGTCTACTATGTACGTACTGTGTATGTTCCCTTGGCTGCAGAAAAATACTTTTCCCTGTTCTTCGGTACATGTGACAATAAATATTAATCAATCAAAGAGGACAAAATGATAAAAGTAGGCATCACAAAGGCTGATGTTAAGATAAATGTCCGGCTGACTTACAGCTGAGCTCGCGGTATTATCCGTTCTTAGTGAAGAGGCTGGCCTGGCTATGATCACCCGATGTGGATATCTTCATTGGGCTTCGAAACGTAGGGTCCCTTCTTCTTGTGATGGATGTGCCAGGGATCTCCCAGATTATCGCTGAAGATCTGTTCCGATATTACTTCTTTCATACCGATTCTGCTAGCATACACCCACAACTGGCCTGAGTTATATTGTCCAATCCAGACTGAGACTCATTCTTGGGAATAAACAGGATATTCCTGCTCAGCCAGGGTGATCCACTCAAGATCCATTGTCCTCTGACACACTCTTGTCTGACCAGCTATTAGCCCATTTTGGAGTCTGATGGCCCCTTTGTTTGTTATTTGTCCTGCTGCAATGTTGATCACCTGTGTATGGAAGTTAGTTACATATTCATAACATGGTCTTGTTCTTTTGTGCAAATGTGAGCAGGTAATTACAAAGTCCATATAGTGATAACAAGTTTATGTGTTGACTTGAGTGCTCTTGCAAACGGCCAGTATCAATTCAGCCAAGACCTCATGTGGCAGTTTCTGTTCCTGGCCTTTGTGTCTTGCTAGCCTGTTTCCAGTACCACAGTAGGAATGTGTTTGTGTTGATTTCTTTGAAGTGGAAGGGAAAGAGTACCTTCTTTTAGTCAAAGCCAAAGCAAGTGGATAAAGGTTGAGTCAATGCCCAATGCCACAAGTGCCAAAATTATTGAGGTTTTGAGAAATTTGTTTGCATTTTGTGTGTTGCCATAGGTTTTGGTGTCAAACAATGGTCCATGGTTTATGTCGAAAGAGTTTTAAATATTTCTGAATAAGAGTGGGAGTTAAACACAGTCTAATAATACAATATCACCATGAATGGTGTTGTCAAAAGAAGAGTACAGATTATGATCAGGTATTTGCAGAACTATTTGTGATGTAACAAGCTAGACAGTAATTTCCATGTTTCTTTTCTGTTGAGAGAGCAGGATCAAGCTCATGGAAATGGAAAGAGATGCTAAGACAGAAAGAAAGAGATACCAGATTCATTAATTGAAAGTATGTAGGAAGAAGAAAGCACTTGTTCTTTTCATTATTTCTTTCTGAGTTATATTTTTGTTGAGTACATATTGACATTAAGGAAAATGTTTTTTTCCACAGGTTAATAATGTTCTATTGTCCGAGACCAGTGTTTTTCAAACTTTTTTGCCCGGGACCCATTTTTGCCAAACTTCGTGACCCACGCCGGCCGACCTTAGTGACCCACGCCGGCCGACCTTAGTGACCCACGCTGGCCGACCTTAGTGACCCACGCCGGCCGACCTTAGTGACCCACGCCGGCCGACCTTAGTGACCCACGCTGGCCGACCTTAGTGACCCACGCCGGCCGACCTTAGTGACCCACGCCGGCCGACCTTAGTGACCCACGCTGGCCGACCTTAGTGACCCACGCCGGCCGACCTTAGTGACCCACGCCGGCCGACCTTAGTGACCCACGCCGGCCGACCTTTGTGACCCACACCGGCCGACCTTTGCAACCCATGCCGGCTGATGTTTGTGTCCCACCATTTTCACTTACTTTTGATGTGACAGATGAGCCTGTTTGTCACTCATGATGTCACTTGCTTTGTTATTCAGTACTACATTTCTGATAGTGACTTCCACTGCTGATTTAAGATCTCACTGCATCCATTGAATGTAATAGGTTTGTCCTCGAACTTGCCATGTTTACTCTTCAAATATCTTTTACGTTTTGAGGCTTTTAAACTTTCATTTGCCAGTGCTTCCCTGCATATAACACACATGAACTTTGAATCCTGATTTGCAGTGGAACACTTAAGAACCCTTACCTCAAGTAATCATCTTTATGCTGCTTTGGTCCTATTTTCAGCTTCTTCTTCATCGGTTGTTCACCGAAGGCCCTGGAGCTCACGCCAGCACTGCTTGAAGCTGCAAAATGGAGGAATCACACTCACACCCAGAGCACATGACCTCAGCACATGGGGCGCGTGACCTCCTGCTGTCTGCCGCTGCTCTCAGTGAGAGGACTCCCTCGTTTTCCGAAAGAAAACTGGCCTGGGCGGGACATTGCTCTGATATCAGGAGGACGTGGTCCATCCCGCTGGGCTCTGGGCCTGCACACACTGCCTGATCCGGCACGTATGCTCTGGATGGCTGACAATCTCAAATGCCCATCGCTGCCGGCATTTGTAAAGGCTGGTCGCGGGAGTTGGGCGTTCCTTCCGCGACCGAGCGCCGCGGGCCTTCCGAAACCTGCTCAAAGCCCACCCGCCGGTCCCGACCCTGAGTTTGAAATAACGTGTCCTACACAGTAAGCCCATGATCGATCTGCAGCAGGTTGCTCACCTTACGAGTTAGTGTTTAAACATACTCCTGGAAAAGATTTTGTTTGCTTAAGCCTGATGTCAATAGCAAAAGAAGAGAAAAGCAAGACAAAATGAAGAGGAGTCGGGATATATCAGGCATGAAGCTTAGAGGGCTGGTTTTGCCGCAGGTGGGATTCTCCATTGCGCCAGCAGCGCACTCACACCCGGGGGTTTCCCGACGGCGTGGGGGCTGCCCACAATGCAAAACCCCATTGGCCGGCTGGCGAGACGGAGAATCTCGCTGCCAGCAGAGATACGCCGCACCGATGGAGAATCCTGCCCAGAGAGTTCAGCGCTGGTCAGAAGACCATAGTTAAAACACACCGATGAGTTAAGGAAATGAATGTGATTGAAGTTATTGTACAGAGTCTGTGTGTATTTACAGTTCCACTTAAGATTGGACAAAGACTTTGTTTCATGTTGATCATTAGCTTAAAAGAGAAAATCTGAGAAAGGGAGAGCACGAGAAACCTCCTACAATCCAAATTTCTCCTACAGTCTAAAATTAAACTCAGAAAGCAAGTGGAAGTCAAAAAGAATTGAAAGTTTGTTGGTATTACAGAACCAACCGGTAGGTCAAAGTGTTGGTGTAAACTTTCTGCTTTGACAGTGTATGGTGGAATACTTGGCTATGTGAATTAATACTTGCTTTTTAAGTTGCTACATGGTTTTTTTTTCTGCTGAGACAGTGAACTTGGGACTCTAACAAATGTATCCTCCAAAGACAATGGGTCAGTCAGGACCAGTGCTCCACGAACTGCAGAAGCTGTTATTCTGAGCTGTCAAGACAGCTGCAAGAGGAAGGGTAGCCTCTAAATCCACTACTCGGACTGGCAACTCATGACCTTACGACTGGCAACTCATAACCTTACATGCGTAACATATGGATTGGACGAATATAACATACTGTATAAGGAATTGACAACTATATATGGAATGAACTGCATACTAACGGAATTAATTGGCTGTATGTAAATGAGAATGCAAACTAATTCTGCCTTTGAAAGACTATATTAACCCAGCTTAAGCCACGGCTCAGTGAGAAAGTGTACCTCCAAGACCGAGGGGTCTAGGACTTTCTCCCGGAGCTCTGCAACAATAAATTGTTTATTTTGCTCACGTTAAGGTCTACTTGTGAATATTTTCACCCAACAAAAGTGAGTCAGGGGGTGGAATTTTCTGAAAAAATGGCCAAGTGTCATGTTCTGATTGAAAACCGATATGTTTCTCTCCAGAAACACAGGCAGGTTTTCTGTCCAAATCTTCTGACACACTGTCAGAAAAAACTCAATAGGCCTGTTTAGCACCATCACGCTAGCAGGGCGGGGCCTCATGGAGCCAGCAAGCCCGACCACACAGAGATTAGGATGCCATATTTAAAGGGCGTCCCTAGCAGCAAGAACACTGAACTCCCTCCCACCCTCCCCAGCACACGGCCATGGAGGACTACCCACACCATGGAAGTATCGGGAGACACTCTACCCCTGCCCCAAGCGTTCGCCAACACGCAGCCCTCTCTCCTCCAATTGAAAAAGGGTTTCCCTTCTCAGTGCCTTTGACAGTACCCTTCGGCACTGCCCCGACACAGCCACTGGCATTGCCCAGAGGCACCACCAGAGTGCTAGGGGGCAGTGCCCAGACTTGGCCATCAACCCCGGGGAATTTGAAAACCGGGAGGGTGGGGGTGGAATCATCACTTGGGGATGGAAGGTACGGCGTAAAGCCGTTTAATTATATTTACATTTATTTAAATCAATAGATATCAGGTTCACGCCCAGATCACATCACGAGTGGGGGGTGGGGGTGGGGGGCTGACAAGGGCGATCTCAACCCGAGTCCTCGCTGGCACAAATCCCATTGTGGTCCTCTCTGGGTTTTTTATGGTCAGAACAGGATTTGCACGGCAAGAATCCTTGATGAAGACAAATCAATCAATGTCGCAGTCCCAACCATTAAGTGGAGTTGACAGTCAAAGTCAAAGTTAGATGGGACCAGCCAGATCTGTTGAGAGAGTACAGTCAAGCTAATGGAAATGAATACTCAGACAGAAGGAGAAAGAAGCAAGATTGGTTCATTGGAAGTATGTAGGAAGGCGGAAGAAAAATAAACTGTTCTTTTCAAACTATGATATTTTTGTTCAATACATACTGACTTCGACAATATTTGTTTCCAACCTGTAAATTACTTTGACAGTATTGGTCATATTTGTTTTGGTTGCGATTTCAGCAAAGACGAACATGCAACACAACCTATTAAATCCCCTTTGACCTTTCTTCTCTGCTGAAATGAACGTGTTACTGACTTCGTTTCTTATATCTGAAACAGTTTATTAGCTTCCCCTTTACAAGTCATTTGAGCCAACTAACTGGTTAGCAGGGCACACCAATATGTCCCTGGTAACTAGTTATAGCCACTGTTCTGTGTCAATCTTAAATCTATGAGTTCCCATGTTCACAGGCATGCCTATCAGCTACATTCCGCTTCTAACCAGCTCAGTTCAGTCTTATGCAGTTACAACAGTCTTTTTATGCAAGCAAAATATTTTCAAGGACGGACGCAGGCTAAGGTTAGAAAAGTTGACTTTGAATTTGAACTCTGATACTTGAGGTTAGGCAGGTTAGGTTAACATTGCAGAATTTGAATACATGTTTTAATCCCCTTACAAAGCATGATTTCGTTTCTCACCGAATTCTGAATACTGACTTGAACTACTTTAAGTAGCAACTAATTAAACCAAAGTAAACAAATTAAGGGGCAAATCAAAAGGGGTCACTCCTTAAAGGGGCACTGCCCAAACTAAAACAAAGATCAACCAAAACGTGATTTAAAGGGTCTACAAAGCACCCCAGACCCTGTGGTGCGAACTGGGCATGGAAGGCCATAATGGTGTCAGTGGGCACCACATGCTCCCTCTCCAGGGACACTCAGTTGCAAATGAAGCCGCATAAGAGGGGCAGACAATCAGGTTGGATGACCTCCTCGATTGCCCGCAGCCTGGACCAGTTGAAATACTGACTTCATTCCATTGTAAAGCAATTAAAATCAGGGATGCTAAATAGATTGGAATTAGAAGAGTGCAGACATCTCAGAGGGCTGTATGAGGTTAAGGATAGGGCTTCCGTGCCTGTTGGGTGCCGCAGGCATTGGATTGCTTTATCAACCCCTCTTATCACATTTGATGTTGCGAAAGTGACCCTACTAGGAGCGGCCCCTTTTAATCTGCCCCTGAGCAGTATTTTGGTATTATATTCAGTTGATTAACACTAAAAGACCAGTTAAGGATAGGGAGGGGCCAAGTCAAAGTGAAATATGAAAACAAAGGCATGGAATTTTAAAATTGAGGCATAGTTTAATTGATAGCTAATGTAGGTCAACCAAGAACAGAAGGGTGATGGTTCAACAGCACTTGGTGCGAGTTAAACAGTCTGACAATTTAGAGGTAGTGGAGGGATTGAGGGAGGTAATGAGGTAAAGTTGAGTGTTGTCACCAAGTTTGTGGAAGCTGATTGGATGATGTCGTTGAAAGAGAGCAGGCAAATGCGAAATAGGGATCGTCCATGGATAGATCCTTGGGGACAAGAGATGGACAGAAATGGAAAAGGAAGACATTGAAGGCAGCTCTTTGGCTTTGATTAACTATATAAAATGGAACCAGACAAGTGCAGTCCCACCCAGCTGGGAAACAGTGGAGGGGCATTGGAGGAGGTGGTGTGATTTACTGTGCCAAAAGCTGCAGGTGGTTGAAACAATAAGGAGGAATAGTCTGGCTTTGTCACAGTCACGTAGGAATGTTATTTGGGACTTTGATAAGAGCCAGTTCAGTACAGTGGCGGGGCAGAAATCTGATTTGGAGGGATTGAAATGGAGTTCCCGGAAAGATGGGCATGAATTTCGGTGGCAACAATATTTTCAAGGGCTTTGGAGAGGAACAGTGGGTTTGGAGATGAGGGGCTGGATTCTCCGATTCTGGGGCTATGTCCCTGGTGCACAATCAATAACCTCAGAAACGAGATTGGAGACAATTGAAGGCTTTAATACGCTAGCTGTTTCCCCCAGCAGCGCAGGTGCAGAAGGGAGCTGCTGGGGCGGCACGGGCTCATATACCCCGCCTTGCAAGGCGGAGCTAACATGCAAGCTTATCCAATGGGAACAAGTACATTCACCACCAATGGTATTCCAGCATTACTAGGTACCATAATCCTCCTAACACAGACTACCACATTCACCCCCTGTTAAAAAAGAGTCCGGCGGGGGTGGTGGCTTCGTATTACAATGTGGTAGAAGTGGTAGAAGTTATAATTATGAAGGTACAGTCATGCCTCCGTACAGCGTTTTGCCTCATTACAACTTTTAACTAATTACAGCAGTAATGTACACTTCAAAAGGAAGTAATTAGTCGATCGGGGGCCCTGGTCGTCCTCTGCGATCGTCGTAGCTTTGGTGGTGATGTTGGTGGAGGTTCGGGCATCTGTGACTCCGGGAGCATGGTTTTGGCTTCTGCGGCGGCTTCATCACCCCTAGACGTGAGGTGGAATGGCCGGCTGGCCTGGGAAAGGGGCAGCTTTGGGGTGCGCCAGTGGGCAGGGCCTAGACAGGGCCAGTGGAAGAACCGATCCACCTGGGAAGGGGGCGGCTGTGGGGTGCGCCGGTGGGAGGGAGGGTGGGGCTGGTGGCGGGGGGTGTGTGTGGGGATCCAGCGAGCGCCAGGTCCTGTAGGGAGACCGTATCCTGTTGGCCGTCGGGGTACGCCACGTAGGCGTACTGAGAGTTAGCGTGGAGGAGATGGACCCTCTCGACCAATGGGTCTGATTTGTGCGCCCGCACGTATTTTCAGAACAGGACGGATCCGGGAGCTGCCAGCCAGGTCGGGAGCGAGGTCCCAGAGGAGGACTTCCTGGGGAAGACAAGGAGACGTTTGTGAGGTGTTTATTTGGTCGTGGTACAGAGCAGTGACCGGATGGAGTGGAGGGCATCTGGGAGGACTTCCTGCCAGCGGGAGACTGGGATATTGCTGGCTCGAGGCAATGCCCTTGCTGAGCAGGAATTGACGCAGTTCGTCGCTCATAAACGAGGACCCCCTATCACTTTGTATGTAGGCGGGGAAACCGAAACGCGTAAAGATACCATGGAGGGCTTTTATGACGGTAGTTATGGTCATGGCGGGGCAGGGGATGGCGAAAGGGAACCGGGAGTATTCGTCAATCACGTTCAGGAAGTACGTGTTGCGGTCGGTGGAGGGGAGGGGGCCTTTGAAATCCATACTGAGGCGTTCAAAGGGACGGGAAGCCTTTATCAGGTGCGCTTTCTCTGGCCTGTAGAAGTGCGGCTTGCACTCCGCGCAGATTTGGCAATTCCTGGTGGTTGTCCTGACCTCCTCGATGGAGTAGGGCAGATTGCGGGTCTCGATGAAGTGGAAAAATCGAGGGACCCCCGGGTGACAGAGGTCCTCGTGGAGGGCTCGGAGGCGGTCCACTTGTGCGTTGGCACATGTGATAAGGCATCAGGAGGCTTGTTTAGCTTCCCGGGACGATACAAGATCTCATAGTTGTAGGTGGAGAGTTCAGTCCTCCACCGTAAGATCTTGTCGTTTTTTATCTTGCTCCGCTGTGCATTATCGAACATGAAAGCAACCAACCGTTGGTCAGTGAGGAGAGTGTATCTCTTGCCGGCCAGGTAATGCCTCCAATGTCGCACAGCTTCTACTATGGCCTGGGCCTCCTTTTCGACTGAGGAATGGCGGATTTCGGAGGGGTGGAGTGTGCATGAGAAGAAGGCCTCAGGTCTGCCCGCTTGGGTGAGGGTGGCCGCCAGAGCTACGTCGGACGCGTCGCTCTCGACCTGGAAGGGGAGGTACTCGTCGATGGTGTGCATCGTGGCCTTTGCAATGCCTACTTTGATGCGGCTGAAGGCCTGGCGGGCCTCTATCGACCGGGGAAAAACTGTGGATTGGATCAGTGGACGGGCCTTGTCCGCATAGTTGGGGACCCACTGGGCATAGTAAGAAAAAAAGCCTAGACAGCGCTTCAGGGCCTTGGAGGAGTGCGGGAGGGGGAACTCCATAAGGGGGCGCATGCGTTCAGGGTCAGAGCCTATCACTCCATTACACACTACATAGCCGAGGATGGCTAGACGGTCGGTGCTAAACACGCATTTATCCTTCTTATACGTTAGGTTAAGGATTTTTTGCGGTTTGGAGGAATTTTCGGAGGTTGGTGTCGTGGTCCTACTGGTCGTGGCTGCAGATGGTGACGTTATCAAGGTACGGGAATGTGGCCCGTAAACCGTACCGGTCAACCATTCGGTCCATCTCTCGCTGGAAGACCCGAGACCCTGTTAGTGACACCGAAGGGAACTCTTAAGAAGTGGTGGAGCCGCCCATCTGCTTCGAAGGCAGTGTATTTGCGGTCACTAGTGCGGATGGGGAGCTGGTGGTAGGCGGACTTAAGATCCACCATGGAGAAGACCTTGTAATGCACGGTCCTGTTGACCAGGTCGGATATGCGGGGGAGAGGGTATGCGTCGAGCTGCGTAAACCTGTTGATGGTCTGACTGTAGTTGATGTGACTCACAAACAGCAAGACCCAGCGTGCTCTGCGACTAGCAAGATGTAGTATTGCGGCTGCTTTAAGGGGGTGGGCCTGATGACCCACTTGACTGGCTGGGGGCCAATCGCACGGGAGCACACAGACCCCAGCCAATTGTGGGTTAGCGCAGGGCCGAGGGAGCAGGGGCCCAGGCAGTGTGGATCCCGGGGCTAGAGAGCTAAGACGCATCTTATTGTGTCCTATACCTTTATATATGTACAAACCTTTGCCTTCATTAATAAACCCCTTTGTTACTATTGGAAGCCTCTAGAGTGCTTTAAAGCCACCACACAAGATTAAAAAAAACAATTAGCCCATAATTCCTGATAATTGTGGACCACTATTCGTGCTTGGATTTCTGTCCTGTTTAATCTTTTTAGTTGATGGAGATATCTTTGGGCAGACCCATGAGTTAATAGAACCATTGCATTCCTACAGTGCAGAAAAAGGCCATTTAGGCCAACGAGTCTGCACGACCCTCCGAAAGAGCACCCGATCTAGGCCCACTCCCTAGCCCCATCCCCACACCCCACCTAACCTGCACACTAAGGGGCAATTTAGCATGGCCAACCCACCTAACCTGCACATCTTTGAACTGTGGGAGGAAACCGGAGCACCCAGAGGAAACCCACGCAAAAACTGGGTGAAAGTGCAAACTCCACACAGTCACCCAAGATCGGAATTGAATCCGGGTCCCAGACATGCCGTGTTCATGTACTATAGCCCTAATACCATTATTAATGGCAAATGAATGGATTGCTGCCTGTCGCCAAGGGGGTCGTTATGTCAACAATAGGCAGTAGTTCTCCCTTATATGTTGCCAATCGTGCCTTGGTGTCCCTTAGGCCTAGGTGTTGGATCCCTGTACGGACTTTCCGATGCGTTTACTGTCGTATGACCAAGGCAGCAGCCTCTGTGTCAATTTCCATCTCTAGTGGCTGGCTGTTGACCTGGACTGTGATTTTGATGGATGCTACTCGTGGTGCAGCGATGCAGTTTCGCTGCATGCACTCGTCCACCTCAGGTGTAAAGCCCTGGCGCTGGGTGGTCAAGTGTCCCGACCAGGGCGACGCGCTTGCTGGTGGTTTTGGAGTTCCCGGTCAGGACGGTTCCTTCGACCCCAGGTCAGAGAAACCATCCTGACTGGGAACTCCAAAACCGCCAGCAAGCGCATTACCCTGGCCATTTTCCTGTCCAAAGAAGGTTTTGCCAGCAATATACATTGAGTCGCCATGTTGCTTATGCCACACACGAGGCGGTCCCTCAGCACTTGAGAAGGTTCCCCATGGTAGGCTCATTCAGAAAGTCAAGGGGCATTGGATACAGGGAAATTTGGCTGTCTGGATACAGAATTGGCTGGCCGAAAGAAGACAATGAGTGGTAGTGGATGAAAAGTATTCTGCCTGGAGGTTGGTGACCAGTGATGTCCCGCAGGGATCTCTGCTCTTTGTGGTTTTTATAAATGACTTGGATGATGAAGTGGAAGGGTGGTTTGGTAATTTTGCTGATGACACGAAGGCTGGTGGAGCTGTAGATAGTGTCGAGGGCTGTTGCAGGTTACAACAGGACATTGACAGGAAGCAGAGCTGGGCTGACAAGTGGCAGATGGAGCTCAACCTAGATAAATGTGAAGTGATTCATTTTGGAAGGTTGAATTTGAATGCTGAATACAGGGTTAAAGGCAGGATTCTTGGAAGTGTGGGGAAACAGAGGGACATAGATCCCTCAAAGTTGCCACCCAGGTTGATAGGGTTGTTCAGTATGCGTATGGTTTGTTGGCTTTCATTAACAGGGAGATTTTGCCGCAGCTTTATAAACCCTGGTTAGACCACACTTGGAATACTATGTCCAGTTGTGGTCGCCTCATTATAGGAAGGGTGTGGATGCTTTGGAAAGGGTGCAGAGGAGATTTTGGAGAAACCACCAGGATGCTGCCTGGACTGGAGGGCATGTCTTATGAAGTAAGGTTGAGGGAGCTAGGGCTTTTCTCACTGGAGCGAAGAAGGAAGAAAGGTGACTTGATAGAGGTGCACAAGGTAATGAGAGGCACGAATAGAGTGGATAGCCAGAGACTTTTCCCAAGGTGTAAATGGCTGTCACAAGGGGACATAATTTTAAGGTGATTGGAGGAAGGTATAGAACATGCAGTGCAGTAGGAGGCCATTCGGCCCATCGAGTCTGCTCCGACCCACTTAAACCCTCACTTCCACAGTATCCCCGTAATCCAATAACCCCTCCTACCTTTTTGGTCACTAAGGGCAATTTATCATGGCCAACCCACCTAACCTGCACATCTTTGGACTGTGGGAGGAAACTGGAGCACCCGGAGAAAACCCACGTAGACACGGGGCGAACGTGCAGACTCCGCACAGATAGTGACACAGCGGGGAATTGAACCTGGGACCCTGGCACTGTGAAGCCACAGTGCTACCTACTTGTGCTACCGTGCTGCCTAGGGGAGATGTTAGAGGTAGGTTCTTTACGCAGAGAGTGGTGGGTGCGTAGAATGCACTGCCAGCAGAGGTGGTGGAGTCAGAATCATTAGGGACATTTAAGCGACCCTTGGACAGGCACATGGGCAGCAGTAAATTGAAGGGTTAGGTTGATCGTAGATTTGGATAAATGGCTGGCACAACTTTGTGGGCCGAAGGGCCTGTACTGTGCTGTACTGTTTCATGTTCTATGTTCTATCTCTGGATGGCCCATAGTTGCACTGCTCGGCGAGCTTGTGTGGGGGCGTCAAGAATTCCGTGACTGACTCTCCAAGGGTTTGCCCGGTCATGTTGAATCTGTACCTCTGTACTATCATCGACATTTGGGGGCCATACTGGTCTGCCACAAGTGCTACCAGCAAAGGTCTTTGAACCTGGGGCCGTGGGGTTGGTCAGATTTTTGATAACGCTAAACGTAGGAGTTCCACAGTCGATCAGAAATATCACCTTTTGGCGATGGTCTCCTGAAGTAGCCTCCGCCCCTCAGCAGGACAGCTCAGTCAGTGGCATGGTGGTCTCACAGCACCAGGGACCTGGGTTTAATTGTGGCCTTGGGTGACAGTCTGCGTGGACTTTTTATGTTCTCCCTGTGTCTGCGTGGGTTTCCTCCGGATGCTCTGGTTTCCTCCCACAGTCCAAAGATGTGAAGGTTAGGTGGCTTGACCACACTAAATTGTCCCTTCGTGTCCATAGGTTAGGTGGGGTTATGGGGATAGGGCAGGGGAATGGGCTGAGGTGGGGGTGCTCTTTCAGAGAGTCGGTGCAAACTCGATGGGCCGAATGGCCTCCTTCTGCACGGTAGGGATTCTATGAACTCTGCCCTGTGGAGTGGAGGATGGCTGAGGAAAAGGCAGTTGCAGCTCCAGTTGGTGACGTTCCTGCTGCTGGTGGTATGTTGGTGCTACATCGTTTTTTTATCAATGGTTCAACTATTCCCAAGCTGCAGAAAAGGCTGACAGTTGGGAATTCCATATTTAGACAGAAAATTGCCAAGGTAGCAGAAATATCCCTCAAAGTCTTGGAAATCATCTCTGAAACAGTGAAAGCCTACTCTCAGAACACATCTTGTGAGTAAATGCCTTTCACTTAAACAGATATCTGTAATTAAAGATTTTCCAACCCGTTAATTACTCAGCCCCATCAGCCTTCATTATGCTTTCACCTTGTTGATCCTAGCAAGTCTCAGACAGGCCAAGTATCCTATGTGTTGGCAGTTAAATCCAGAATCCGGGCTCAAACTACAGTCGATTAACTTTGCGTGCTGATTTAAATGACAGGCCCACCTGTCTCACCGGGCTTCTCTACGCATGTTGTAACGCGTACCAGTTAAATGTGGGAATTAAAGTGTTCCTGCTGGGTTCCTAACACAATAACATCTTTTGCTTCTTTAACTGCCAGCACAGACTGGCAGCCGCTCCTCCTTGCGGGTTTAAATACAACGCCACGACCACCAAACCCCCCCAAAACCAATCCTGACCCCAGGGTCTACTGTGTGTAGTACTATTGCCATTATTAAACTTAGGGTTTTGATGCTTGTTTCAATATTCAGACAGTGCAAATGAATCACTCTTTGTCAAATAAGCTACAGCTTGAGCACGTTTGCAGGAATAACTGTTTATTTCTCCATGTTCTACATACACCTCTCAATGGTATAAGTTAAAAGACACTGTGCTGCAAGAATAGGAGCACAGCCCAAAGACATGACCAAACTGAGGGTTATGCTGTCACCTCCCAATTATCGCAGTGTAACAAAGAGCTCCAGACAGTTCGACTGTTGTTTTGTTAAGCTCTGTAATAAGGAGGGCTGGCTTACAACAAACACCTTCCTTGAAACAAGTTAGCATTTAAGCAATCAGAATATTCTAAAGTGACTTCCTGAATAAAAACATTTCCAAGCTACATGTCAGAAAATACATGTTAGAAAGCATTCGAAATTGGACTACAGATGTTGGAAATTTTTGAAAGATGTCACAGATGGAATCAGAGCCAATCAGACATGCCATTCCTCTGTAGGAACCCTGTATAATGTTACAGACAGATCGAAAGCAAGGGTAACATTCTCAAAAATGTTGAAGAGAAACAAAATCAAATGTAAAATGTCTTAATAGCTCCAACATGGGAGGATTTGAAGAACAGGTGCAAGGACTGTTTGGGCTGAGTTCAGAATTTGTGAAGCATGAAGAAATCTAAAGTAGTAAAGTTTATACAGTTACCGGCAATCGACTTCAACACTGCCTGAAGTCATGGAATTAAAAACATCAGGACGTTAGACAATCCCACAAATATGTAGCTTGCAGGATTGTGTCTGACGAACTGGAGCTTTCTGAGAATATTTGTAGCCTCTTACTAATGCTGAGGTGTATCATGAGGTGCTGCACAACTTTATCAACCCCAGCAATGATAGTAATGTCAGATCATTCTTACATGAAGAAGAATGTAATACTTGGCAAGCATGACTTGTAATCTATAGCCTGGCACACATAATTTCAAAGACAACCTGCCCGTACAAGGATTTGGAGTTTCTTACAGGATCTGTTTTGTAGGATTATCAAATACACAGAGAGACAATTGTCATGTAACCCAATGTGAAAAAGAAAGAGACAAAGCGAGGACAGAACAATGCAACCAATGTAATAGGGAGTGAAGCAACACCGCAAAACCACCGACAGTAGCAGAAAAAGATCGGCTTCACAGAGACAGAGCGAGATTACCAAAGAATGATGTAACATTGCAGAGATGAAGAAATAATAGCACAATATAAAACACAGTACACCAGAGAGAGGAGGAGAGAATTCAACATTCCACCAGCTGTGTGTGGAAAACGAGACCCATTATGCACTTGCCTGATTTTCCATTGACATTAATGTAAAGGAATATAGAGTGGAGTTTATAATAGATGGTTGATGTGCCACCATATAAGATAGGAACTAAATCATAACAATATAACCCAAAATAGCATATTTCCAGATGTTCCTCTCATTGGAGACAGAACAGCTGTCACCATTCAACTTGTGTAAAGTTTCCCACGGACCTTTCATGAGCTTCTCTTTGGGAAATTCCACCAATCCAATTTGCTTGTTTCAATGGAGTACCCTCCATCGGCTAAAGTGTTGTTTCTGGGCATAACAACCAACAGTCATGTTCTTTAACCAATCAGTATGAAGAATCCCCATAGAACTACGCACACCCAGGAAGTTAAAAACAGGAAATATAAATAACATTTTACTAATGTACAGGAAGTGACATAAAGATTGGGAAATACAGATGGGATTAAGGGTGAGAGATGAAAGAAAAACTTTAAAAACTTACTTTAATTTTTACTTTTTAAAATCTCCAGTAATAATTTTCTTTTACGGGAAATGTGATTCCATACTTGTAAAATTAATGTTTAGGCACCAGAGAGGTTAATCAGAGGAAATTATCACTTATTACACTGTTAAAAACACAGTCACTGCTGAACATACAAGGCTTAGCTTTTACAAACATTTTTAGTGTGGATTGAATGGGTAATTAAGTTAGGTTTATTATTTTAGTGCCAACTCTTTCATCGAGGATTGCAGAAGCTCACTTGTGACGTGGTAGGATATATCTGATCGCAACCTCCTGCACTCTGTATTTCACTGTACGTGTGTGGACACAGAAGTCACTGTCAGATTTAACCTTTAATAACAGCAAGCTTTGAAAGCCTCACAGTATCATTGCATCGTAAGCCAGTGTAACAGAGATATAGATTACAACAGTAGTAATTAAGAAAGTGTAGTATCATTTCAAGTAGAAGAAAGATCTCAGCTGTGCAAATCAATGTAAATCTAATAGAGATTATTTCAACTTAGCCCACTGTAACAGGTGAGAGGGGGGTCAACCAAAAATAGCAAAAATAGAAATCACAATAGTATAACCAATGTAGAAGTGAGGGATACATCAACACAATGAACCCAGTTTAACCTTTTTTTACTTTTCAAGGGATGTTGGCATCGCTGGCTGGGCCAGCATTTATTGCCCATTCCTAATTGCCCTTGAACTGGTTTGCTTGGCCTTTAAGAATCAACCATGTTTCTGTGGGTCTAGAGTCACCAGGTAAGGGTGACAGATTTCCTTCCCTAAAGGACATTCGTGAACCAAATGGGGTTTTGCAACAATTGGCAATGGCTTCAGGGTCATCATTAGACTTTTAGTTCCAGATTTTCTTTTTTATTGAATTCAAATTTCACCATCTTCCGTGGTGGAATTTGTACCCGGGTTCCCAGAGCATTACCCTGGATCTCTGCATTTCTAGTCCAGTGTTAATACCACTTTACCACCGCCTCTCCGAATGAACCATGACATACTGTCGTGCAACAAAGAAATATTTCACCATGCACGGAAATTTATACGAATAATAGTTTTGATCTTTTTATAGTAATTATTTTTGAAATGTCGGCCAGCAGTAGCTAAAAGGTAAGAGATATTTACATCAAGTTTCGCAGCGATAGTTGCCCACCTAATTCCGAGTTTATATTCCCTCTTTTTCATGAAAATGTGCAAGCAGATACAGCAGATTTACTTTTGAATGTGTGAATAGATGAAGAGAATGGAACATAGGAACAGGAGTAGGTCATTTAATCCCTCAAACCTGTCCAACCATCCAGTTAGACGGTGGCTGATCTGTACCACAACTCCGGTTACTTGTCTTTGTTCCATCTGATTTGGTGGCCTTAGCTTTCAAAAATCTATCACTCAGTCCTTTCGGGGGAGAGATTTTCAGCAGATGTGCACCCAGGTTCCTCTCCTCCTGCACCCCCTTTAGAATTGCACTTTATTGTCTCTCCGTGACCTTCCTCCCAAAATGAATCATTCACATTTTTCTCCATTGAATTTATACACAAATGGCTGTGATTTCACCAAAAAGTGTCAAGATGTGGGAGCGATCGCGAACTGCCGCGAGCTTCCCTACCCTTGGCCCGGCGAGGGCGTCACCGCTATAAAACGTTAATGGGTCCACTTAACGAGGCCCCACAGGTCACGCCGCAAGTGATAGTTCCGCCGGCTGATTCGCCGGGACTGTGCTCACTGGTCCCCCACTTAAACCAATCCTGCACATCCAACCCCATACAGCTCATGGCCATGCAGCTGGGTAGATTAGCCCCACGATTCGGGGATGCCGACCTGGGCAGATTACTGGACGAGGTAGAGGCCAGATGGGATACCCTGGGCGCGATTCTCCACTCCCACGCCGAAGTGGCCGCGCCGTCGTGAACGCCGTCGAGGTTCACGACGGAGCGGAACGGCCCCGATCCCGACCGATTCAGGGCCCGAAAAAGGGCTAGGATTGGGGCTGCGAGAACCTCGGGGGGGGCGATCCGCGAAGGCCGTGTCGTCACCGTGCGACGCCCGAATGACGCAGCGCTGCGTCATAAATTGCGCACAGAGGACCCGGAGGAGAACTGAGGAGATGGCTGAGCCCCGAAAAGCCGCACCGAGGTTCCGGGATACGGACCTGGACACCCTGGTGGATGAGGTGGAGCGGAGAAGGGACACCCTCTGCCCAAGATGTGGGCATCGCCAGCCATCCAGCGCGGTGAGGCGCAGCTGGCGGGAGGTGGGCACTGCAGTCAGTGCTGTGGGGCAGACCCCCCGGACGGGGGAGCAGTGCCGCAAGAAGCTGCACGACCTCACCCGGGCTGCCAGGGTAACTGCCATGAGGGTGCCCCCAGGCTCCCCCCCCCCCCCCCCCCCCCCGGGGGGGGGGGGGGGGAGTGGGGTTGGGGGGGGGGGGCGTTGGGAGTGTTGGGGGGGACAGGGGCATCAGGGGCGATGTTGGGGGGGTCAGGGGGTTTGGGGGGGGGGTCACGGTGCCCAACTATCTACTCGATCCACATGAGCCCCGGGACCCCCCTGGAGCGAACCCATGGCGTGCTGTCTCCTGAACCAGCAACAATGTTGTCAATATCTGCATGCCCTGATGATACCCGCCTGTGATGCTTTGTCCAACCCCCCCCCCAGGACAAGACAGCGCATAACCAGCGGGAGCGCATGAGAACCGGAGGGGGTTCTCCGGTCCTGCACCCCCTAACCATTCACGAGCAGAGGGCCCTGGACCTCGCTGGGGGATCCGCCACCCGGGAGATCGCGCCATGCCAGGTCGGAGGCGCAGAAGCAAGTGAGAGAACCCTGCATGTCCTCTCCACCCCCAACCCGTCATCGCCCCCCTCACACTCTGGCCACTGCACCCCCGATCCCCTCCCCCCCACACTCTGGCCACTGCACCCCAGATCCCATCCCCCCTCACACTCTGGCCACTGCACCCCAGATCCCATCCCCTCACACTCTGGCCACTGCACCCCAGATCCCATCCCCCCTCACACTCTGGCCACTGCACCCCAGATCCCATCCCCCCTCACACTGTGCACCCACCACCACCATACACCCGGGCCACTGTGTCTAACGAACCCCGAATCTGTTATGTTCCCCAAGGCCATCCGCCGAACCTTCAGGGACATCTCGCCCAGGAAACAGCGCAACGCCACCCACCGCAACGGCACCCAGGGACGCATGCCAGAGGTTGCCAGTTGGTCGGACAGGAGGGCAGACCTTACAGTCTTGGACACAGGACCGGGACCCTGAGACCTCCGGGACAGACATTAGTCAGGGGCACAGGGTGGACAGTCATGCCGAAGCCCACATCACGGCCACCCACCCGCTGGATCGAACTGGAGGTCAAGACGACATGGCCCGCAAGGAGCTTGCGCCTGGCCATGAGGGGGAAAAATACACACCAGGCTTCTTGACGGATGATGACCTCGAGCTTGCGACACTGCTGTCTCCCACACCATTCACCATCACAGAGACACTCACCTCGGTTGGGCATATAAGTGATGAGGCTCCCGGGTCACTGTCTGGTGCGCACCCCACAGCTGAGCCGGTACAGCAGGTGGAGTTTGGAGCAGCCGAGGGGTTGGATGGTCGGAGGGCAGCCCAGGCCCAGCAACCAGCTGCCACCCAGACGGTTCCCGGGTTCCTGGATGTAATTGACCCACCCGGACAACCGATGCATGTGGACACCGAGGGACTGAATAACGGGATGAGGGCCATCTTCCAGGACCTGCACACGCAGCTGGAGGAGTCTATCCGTGTCCAGGAGCAGGGAGTGGTGCCGCTCATCGCAGCCACCCAGGCCGACACCACACGGGTGGCGTCCGCGGTGGAGGCAATGGGTGAAACGGTTTCGGCCATTGGTCAGGTTCTGCAAGGCGTTGGGCTTCACGTGCACGCGTCATCCATGGCCCAGGAGCGGGCTGCCCTCTCACAGGTAGCCATGCGCCAGAGCCAACACGACATTGCCGCCGCTCTCCGGTCCCTGGCTGAGTCTCACCATGCCATGGCCCGGTCCCAGCAAGCGATGGCTCAGTCCCAGCAGCCAGTCGCGGAGAGCATAGACCGCCTGGCGCACGTGATGGATGGCGTCGCGCACTCACAGGTTGAGATAGCACGGTCCTTGGCAGGAATGTGGCACTCCCTGGGCCCCGTCTCGGCGAACATTCGGACCGTGGTCGATACCACTGCAGGCCTCCAGGACTGGCAGCGCCAGGTGTCGGGGGTGCGATGGGGCATGTCTCCGAGCGCATCTCCGTCCCACAGTGAGGCCACCGGGCCACCGGGCTCCCCGAGGGAGGAGGAGGTTCTGGGGCCCGTCCCGGTAGCTCCACCAAGGGACGTCCCGGTACACTCGGCCTCCCCCCGTTCCGTCCCTGCCGCACCTGGTGGGGAGCGGGCAGGTCAGGGTGGCACCACGCCATCCAGCACGCCCGCAGAGCAGCCTGGCCCATCGAATTGGGCCGCCCCAGGAAACGCGTGCCGAAGGGGAGCCATGTCGAAGGGCGTGATTCACAGCATTCCACCTCCACTCCTGCTGTACCATCTGGGAACACACCTAGACGTAGCGGTAGGGCCCGTAAGGCAAAGTCATTAGGCATGTAAGAAGTTGGCACGGGTGCAGGGCACAGTCTAGTTGTAGTGGGTTAACCACACGAATAAACTCACTGTTGAATTTGACTTGTAAGACTGTGTGCTATGTCCAGTGCCAGGGGGCTCGTGAGGGTGCCCGATTGGCGTAGTGGTATACGAGCTGTTCAAGGTCCGTTCCGGATGTGCTGACCCTTTCCCCCCTGCCTCCCATAATCGGACACCGTTGTCCTCGGTACACCGACGCCAGCCACCCCACACGGGCATGTGGTGAAATATCCGTCACGAAGGCTGTGACCACCGGAGTGCATGGTTCAGCTATAGCCATGAGTCAGACCTCGGCTGGCGAATCTGAGCACACAGCTCAGCGCAGAGCGGGCGGTCAGCATTCAACATGGCACTGATCACACCCGCTTACCCAATCATCAATGTTGTGCAATCCCGTAGTGCCGCAGTGGTAAGGTGATGTGGAATTGTTGCCATGAACGCGGTGCCGGGGGGGGGGGGGGGGGGGGGAGGGCTACAGGAGCGACGGTGCAAGTGGCAGTGTTCAGCGACTCCCACCCCCATAGTGCGTGAACCGTGCGGCCCGCTGTCCCCGGCGGTGCCGTCACGCAGCCTCCTGGACGTAACGAGCTGCCGGGCAGTGTCTGTGCCTGCGCCCCCCTCCCCCACCCTGATGCGCGCCATCATCCTCATCCTCCGCATCCTCCTCTTCCCCATCCCCCTCGTTTGCGTTGGCTCTGGTGCCATCGGGTCCTCCCTCCGGCTCCTCCATCAGGGCATCTCCCCGCTGCATGGCAATGGTCTGCAGCGCACAGCAGACCACAAGATTGCGACCGACCCTGTCGGGCCGGTACTGCAGGGCCCCTCCAGATCGGTCCAGGCATCTGAAGCGCATCTTCAGCAGCCCTAAGCACCGCTCCACCACACCCCTGGTTGCTGCATGTGCCTCGTTGTATAGGCTCTCCGCGTTGGTGTGAGGCCTTCGTAATGGAGTCAGCAGCCATGACCTCAATGGATAGCCCTTGTCGCCCAGCAACCAGCCCCTCAGCCGGGGGAGGGGGGGTGGGGGGCATCCATCGAACATTGCGGGGATGAACGACTGTGCCAGAATGTAGGTGAGGTACCCTCAATAATGATGCTTAGAGATTAAACTGTAAAGAAGGCTTTATTAGGCTAATAACTATGCCACAGATTTGGACGAGAGCTGACTGCTATACAGACCATGAGGCAGGCCTTTATGTATGGCTCCTAGATGGGCGGAGCCAGAGGCGGAGTCCCCAGGGTTCCAAGCCTAGTCTTAAAGGGGACATCACCTTACATGATGATAAGGCAGTAACCGTTCATCACATTCACCCCCTGTTTAAAAAGGAGTCCGGCGGGGGTGAAGTGCCATCATAGGTCCATCCGTCTCGGCGGCCGGATCGTCCTCCTCGATCTCCTCAATTCGGGCGGTGGTGCGGCGGGCACGGACGTCCCGGTTGAGGGCACATCCGGGAGCACAGCGGTCGGAGCTTCGGTCCGGGTCGGGGCAGAGGAACTAGGCAGGGCCGGGGGTAGCGGAGCCGGCGCCGGCGGGGTGTGTAAAGGGGGGGCGCAAGGGGGGGCGCACGGTAGGAGCTCACCAACGGGTGGTAGGGCTGGAAGGGGGTGTGTTGTAGGGGGCGACGGGTCCTGCAGGGGAGCGGCGCGGGAAGGGGCGTCTGTGGTGGAGGATCCAGCGGGCTCCAGATCCCGGAGGGAAACCGTATCTTGCCTGCCGTCGGAGTACTCCACGTAGGCGTAACTGGGGTTGGCGTGGAGCAGTCGGACCTTTTCAACTAGGGGGTCCGTTTTATGGCTCCTCGCGTGCCTCCGGAGAAAAACAGGTCCCGGAGCCGTCAGCCAAGGTGGAAGCGGGACCCCGGAGGTAGACTTCCTGGGGAAGCGAAGCAATCGCTCATGAGGGGTCTCATTTGTGGCCGTGCAGAGGAGTGACCTAATGGAGTGTAGGGCATCGGGTAGGACCTCCTGCCAGCGGGTGGTTGGGAGATTTCTCGACCACAGGGCCAGGAGGACAGCCTTCCACACGGTCGCGTTCTCCCTCTCCACCTGCCCGTTTCCCCGTGGGTTATAGCTGGTCGTTCTGCTCAAGGCGATGCCTTTGCTGAGCAGATACTGACGCAGTTCATCGCTCATGAACGATGTACCCCGGTCGCTGTGGATATAAGCAGGGAAACCGAACAGGGTGAAGATGCTGTGCAGTGCCTTAATCACCGTGGCTGAGGTCATGTCGGTGCAGGGAATGGCGAATGGGAAACGGGAGAACTCATCGATCACGGTGAGGAAATAGGCATAACGGTTGGTGGACGGGAGGGGCCCGTTGAAGTCCACGCTCAGTCGCTCAAAGGGGCCCGAGGCCTTCACGAGCCGAACCTTGTCTGGCCGATAGAAGTGTGGTTTGCACTCCGCACAGACCTGGCAGGCCCTGACCATGGCCTTGACCTCCTTGGTTGAGTAAGGTAGGTTGCGGGACTTGATGAAATGGACGAGCCGGGTAACCCCCGGGTGGCAGAGGTCATTGTGGATGGCTTGCAGGTGGTCCTCCTGCGCATGTGCCGCGGGACAGGGCATCTGGGGGCTCGTTGAGCTCCCCTGGACGATACTTGATATCGTACGAGTAGGTGGAGAGTTCGATCCTCCACCTCAAAATTTTATCGTTTTTTATTTTGCCCCGTTGCGTGTTATCAAACATATAGGCGACCGACCGTTGGTCGGTGACGAGGGTAAACCTCCTACCGGCGAGGTAGTGTCTCCAGCACCGCACAGCCTCCACAATGGCTTGTGCCTCCTTTTCGACTGCAGAGTGTCGAATCTCGGAGGCGGTGAGGGTTCGGGAGAAGAACGCTACAATCTGCCTCCTTGATTGAGGGTAGCAGCCAGGGCGATGTCTGATGCATCGCTCTCTACCTGGAAAGGGATGGTTTCGTCCACCGCGTGCATGGCGGCCTTGATGATGTCGGCCTTGATGCGGTTGAAGGCCAATTGAGCCTCAGCCGAGAGGGGAAAAGTGGTGGTCTTTAGGAGTGGGCGGGCTTTGTCCGCATACTTGGGGACCCACTGGGCGTAATAGGAGAAAAGCCCCAAGCACCGTTTGAGGGCCTTGAGGCTGCGGGGGAGAGGGAGTTCCTTAAGGGGGCGCATGCGGTCGGGGTCGGGACCTAGGACCCGTCTTCCACGACATAGCCGAGGATGGCCAGCCGGGTGGTGTGGAAAACGCATTTGCCCTCGTTATAGGTCAGGTTAAGGGCTCGGGCGGTCTGGAGGAACTTTTTGAGGTTAGCGTCATGGTCCTGCTGATCATGGCCGCAGATGGTGACATTGTCCAAGTACGGGTATGTAGCCCGCAAACCGTACTGGTCCACCATTTGGTCCATCGCCCTTTGAAAGACGGAGACCCCATTTGTGACACCAAAGGGGACCCTGAGGAAGTGGAAGAGCCGGCCGGCTGCTTCGAAGGCAGTATAGATGCGGTCTTTTGGTCGGATGGGGAGCTGGTGGTCGGCAGATTTGAGGTCGACCGTGGAAAAGACTCGGTATTGGGCGATCCGATTTACCATTTCCGCGATGCGAGGAAGGGGGTACGCATCAAGCTGCGTGAATCAGTTTATGGTCTGGCTATAATCCACGACCATCCGTTTCTTCTCCCCGGACCGGACTACCACCACTTGCGCTCTCCAAGGGCTGTTGCTAGCCTCGATGACCCCCTCTCCCAGTAAACGCTGGACCTCTGACTTGATAAAAGCCATATCTTGGGCACTGTAGCGCCGGCTCCTGGTGGCGACGGGCTTACAGTCGGGAGTGAGGTTAGCGAATAGCGAGGGGGGTGTGACTTTCAGTGTCGCAAGGCAGCACACCGTGAGGGGGGGCAAGGGTCCGCCGAACTTCAGTGTCAGGCTTCGGTGGCTGCACTGGAAATCCAGTCCGAGCAGCAGGGGGGCACAGAGGTGAGGGAGGATATAAAATTTGAAACGGGTGTATTTGGCACCCTGGATCGAGAGATCCGCCATACAGTACCCCGTGATTTGTACCGAGTGGGACCCAGATGCGAGGGCTATGGTTTGGGATGTGGGATGGGTGCGTAGGGAGCAGCGCCTTAACGTTTCAGGGTGGATAAAGCTCTCCGTGCTCCCGGAGTCGAAGAGGCATGCAGTGTCGTGCCCGTTGACCTGGACCTGCATCATGGAGTTCTGCAGGTGTTTTGGCCGAGTTTGATCGAGGTTGATCGCACCCAGTCGCGGGTAGTCGGAGTCGTAAAATGGCCGCTGCCATTGGTCGCACGTGTCGGGTCGAGAAGATGGCAACCGACCAGATGGCCGCTCCCATGATTCGCACAAGGCTGATGATGCGTCAGAAGGGGACGTGTCGGGTCGGTGCGCAGCAGCATTGCGAGGCCTGCGGGCCTGAGAGCCTGATTTTCGGGCCGGCTGTTCTTTGTTTTTCTGGCCACCGGGTCTGGCCAGGCAGACCCTTGCAAAGTGCCCTTTCTTCCCGCAGTCGCTGCAGGTCGCGGAGCGGGCTGGGCAGCGTGGGCGTGGGTGCTGGCCCTGCCCGCAGAAGTAGCAAGGTGTGCCCCCATGGTGAGCGGGTCGCCGCGTGGCGCAGGCCTGTAATACGGGCGAGTCTGAGGAAGTCCGGGGGGGGCTGTCAGATTCCGCGGGGTACGTACCCAAGTTATGTCGGGCCACCTCTAGCGAGGAGGCGAGCGTTAGTGTCTCCTGGAGGTCTTTTGCCCCATTTTCGAGCAGTCGCTGCCGGATGTAGGTCGAGCGGATGCCAGACACGAAGGAATCTCTGATGTGCAGGTTCATATGGGCTTCACCTGTCACATCCTGATGGCCACAGTCCCTGGCCAGCGCGGTGAGTTTCTCAACAAACTCGTCGAGCGATTCCCCCGAGCGCTGCCGGCAGGTAGAGAGCAGATGCCGGGCGTGCACCTCATTAACGGGTTTGACAAACCGCTTGCGGAGCAACTCAATCGCTTCCTCATAAATCGTCGCCTTTTCGAGCGTGGCGGAGATTCTGTGACTCACCCGGGCGTGGAGTAGACGCAGCTTGCGTGGCCCCAGGATGGGAGTCTCTGCGGAGTCCAGGTAGGCCTCGAAGCACCGCAGCCAGTATTTAAAAATTTCCTTTGCCTCCGGCGTTCGTGCTTCCAGATTGAGCTTCTCTGGTTTTAGGCCTGCGTCCATCCTGAATCTAGTTTAGCCTAATAAATTGAGGTACCCTCAATAATGATGCTGAGAGATTAAACTGAAAAGAAGGCTTTATTAGGCTAATAACTATGCTACAGATTTGGACGAGAGCTGACTGCTATACAGACCATGAGGCAGGCCTTTATGTATGGCTCCCAGCTGGGCGGAGCCAGAGGCGGAGTCCCCAGGGTTCCAAGCCTGGTCTTAAAGGGGACATCACCTTACATGATGATAAGGCAGTAACCGTTCATCACAGTAGGCGTCATGCACACTGCCGGGGTACTTTGCACACACGTGCATGATCTTCATGTGGGGGTCGCACACCACCTGAATGTTCATGGAGTACGCGCCCTTCCTGTTCATGAACACGTCCCTGCTGTCTGCAGGTGGGCGCATGGGGACGTGCACACCATCGATGACACCCTGGACCATCGGTATCGCGGCCACCTTGGCGAATCCACGTGCCCGTGCTTCCTGCTGTGCTCGGTCCTCGGGGAATGTACCTGTCTACGATGGCGTACAAGGCGTCGGTGACGGCCCTGATGCACCTGTGGACCGATGCCTGTGATATCCCGGATAGGTCCCCGCTCGGCGCCTGGAAGGAACCGGCCGCATAAAGGTTTAGGGCCACCATCACCTTGACGCAGACTGGTATCGCGTGTCCTCCTCCGATTCCACGTGGTGCGAGGTGCGCCACGAGCTGGCATATATGTGCGACCGTCTCCCTGCTGAACCGGAGTCTCCTCCTGCATGTGATGTCCGGTAGGCCTCGAACGACATTCTGTCACGGTACACCCTCGGCCTTGCTGGACGCCTGTGGCGCCCTGGCACCACCATTAGTGGATCCTCCTGCTCCACCTGCTCCTCCTCCTCCGCCTGCTTCCCCCCCCCAAGCACTTCCTCTGCATTCCTCGCCGCCTGGCGGTCAATGTTCCCCTCGGCATCCCCCTGTACATTCGGGTCCTGAGCGCCTGCGGCCTGCATGTCGACGACGGGCCACTCCGCGGCCATCCCCTCTGCTGCACCGGCGACCGCTGCATCTGCAGCCACTGTGGGCCGTCCGACTCCATGCTGCCAGATGGCAAACTCCAGAGCTGCGGCTCCAACCACGGCAGTGAACATCGCTGTCTGGTTGGCATACATGGTGACCTGCAGGAGGGTGGTGGGGGCAGAGAAACGACATGTTACATGGAAGTTCTTCCACACCTTGTCAGCCGGGCTGCATGGGATCACTGTGTGCCCCGGTGGCTTGGTCACGCTGCAGATACGCAGCCAGCCTAACACCTGGTCACTGTCTGCGCCCAACGGTCACTTCACACCGTACTGCTCACCACTGTGCCACTCGCCTGTGCCCATTAGCCACACGCACCCTGCGGCCGTGTCCTCGTCACCGTCCTGCCATATCAGGGCGGCTGATATGTGGCATCCGCGGATGGACGATACCATCCACACTCTCCCTCACCCCCCTCCCACCTGCACACTCTCCCTCACCCCCCCCCACCTGCACACTCTCCCTCACCCCCCCCCCCCACCTGCACACTCTCCCTCACCCCACCTCCCACCTGCACACTCTCCCTCACCCCCCCCCACCTGCACACTCTCCCGCACCCCCCTCCCACCTGCACTCCGCTCCCTCACCCCCCCCCCCCCCACTTGCACACTCTCCCGCACCCCCCCTCCCACCTGCACACTCTCCCGCACCCCCCCCTTTGGCCGCAGCCTTCTCGGGGAAGCCGACCCGGTCTCCGGGCGCTGCGCTACAGTCCGCTCACCTCCTCCCTGCTCAGCGTCAGCCAGCACGACTGGCTGACAACTTTAAATAGCAGGTGTGAATGGCGACGGCGTGAACTGGGGTCACGCCATCGGGACTTCGGCCCATCCGGGCCTGAGAATAGCAGGGGTGCCGGAGAATCACCGTTTTGGGTGTCTCGGGCGATTCCCCGGCCTGCGGCCTGCGAAACTCGACCGTGCCGTTCCCGCCGCTTAGGAGAATCACGGGAGGGCGTCGGACCAGCGTCGTGGGAAATTTTGGTGGCCCAGGCGATTCTCCCAACCGGCGTGGGAGTGGAGAATCGCGCCCCCTGTTCCCCCATGGGTCTCGGAGGCTCAGCCACAGGGCAGCCAGTGCAACCTGGTTGTAAGTGGCAGTGGCCATCAGCTCGGGGAGTGTGGCCAGGAGGAATGGCACCCAGTGCCGTAAGAAGATCAATGACCACCACCTGGCAGCACAGGTTTGTTGGCATCGGACCCAAGCCCCCCCATACTCCCTATTCCCCACCCCACCCCCATAAGGGCTGTCCACCCGATGGTGGCCTACCTCGACTGAGGCTCGCCCCTTGGTGCTCCCCCACCCCCCCTCAGAGCACCAGGGCAACAAGCCCAGTGCCCCCGGGCTCATTGCCTGGGAGCGAAGATGGCTCCTCACCTCCTCGAGTCGCCGCAGCAGCCCGTCCGCCAGCTTCACATTTTTAAAAAGCAGTACTAACCTGCGCCCGCATGACCACTAGCTAGGGAGGCGGTTAGATAGGGAGTGGGATCCTGATTTTACCAACGGGAGTGGGCTGATTAGATCGCAAACAGATCGGTGCCTGACTTGATTTCAGCAGCAAGTGAATTATGACTTGTCTTTATAAAATTACTTTGCAATATACTTACCTTTCCAGTACTAATTCATATATTCTCTTGCCCCAGGGCCTCCACAGGTACAGCGGCAGTCAATACACCTCCCAGATAATGATTCCTCAGAGGAGCTGATATTTTTCCGATGGTGCACCAACACATCACTGCTACTTACCATGCACCATATCATGGCTGCTATGTTTCTCATCCCCATTCTCCTGCCTTCTCCCCATAACCCCTGATCCCCTTATTAATCAAGAACCGATCTATCTCTGTCTTAAGGACACTCAGTTATTTGGCCTCCACAGTCTTCTGCGGCAAAGAGTTCCACAGATTCACCATCCTCTGGCTGAAGAAATTCCTCCTCATCTCAGTATTAAAGGATCATCCTCTCAGTCTGAGGCCCAACCCCTGCACCCCATGCCCAATCCCACTGACACACAGCAATTTCCACAGCCAGTTATCTAGATTAGTGACAATGTCACCCCTCCCCTACATCTCCACGAGTGTCAATAGCCATGTTTGAAGAAGATATCCTTTGTCTCCTAGCAGCCACCCATTAAGTCAGCCTGCAGGTCCAAAGAGGTTGTGGAGCATAGATTTCCACAGGATGCAAGTAGCATGACAGCTCCCGGAGAATCTGATACACACCTGCATAAACCTTTTCCTGTGGTTGGGCATTTGCTGATGATCGATGGGATAAGATCTCTTGCTGTTTACATATACAGTTGGTTAAACCAGGATTATCAGCCACAAGTGTGCATTTGATGACACCCTGTAAGTGGGCGAAGCCAGCCAGCGACAAACCTAAACACCTGCACATTCTCTCTGGTGTCAGCACAGGACAGACTACAGAATTGCTAGCCCTAAGGCATTTACTTGTTATGGATTTGGAGTACCACTTTGGTGGTACTCTGGAAAGATCCAGAGGCAAACATATTGAGGGCTGTAGTCATTTTCACAGCCAGCGGTAATGTGGACCACTCGGTCCAGCAGGGAGCAGGTCTTTATCCAGAAAGCCGACACATACCTGTATAAACCTTTTCTTGTGGCTGCACATCTGCTGAAGATTGATAGATCAACATAATGTGAGCCTTCGGAAATGCTGCTCTTCAGAGAGGTCAAGGAATCTGACTCTTTGCCTGTAAACATTGGTACGCGGTTAGTGCCTTCTGTGACTTTGATCCCTCTGCTGTGCCCCTCTCTACACATGCCTTGAAACATGCCAAGTTAAACCCAGAGATTGATGCCTTGGATCTGGCTTCTTGATGTGCTTCATCGATTTTAACAGTGCTCCCAAATCTAAACCCCACATGCCCTTTACTATTAAAATTCTCTCCATTACTTAAGGTATATTAAATCAGATATATTAGAATAGACACATTACATCATGTACATTACATCAGGTATATTAGATTGGACAATACACACATACACTAAAGCTCCATGATCCTGTTCAATCAAGTCTTCATAACTCAATATTCAAAATTGCTCCTAGTTGGATCTTCATAAAATTTTACTGGAATGTTTTGTGAAAGTGAAGCTTGTAAAGACTGTTGCATAGTTCAAGTTATCTGGTATAGATTTGGAATGATTTACATTTTAATGCTGTACTTGCACAGTCAAATGTTTCCAAGGAGACCCATTCTGTGGCTGGAAAGGTTTGAGTTCAATTGAAACCAAATGTCCAATATGCAAAGGAACATCTTGCACACTGATATTAGTTAATTGCAGTCACATGGGCTGCCTGAGCAACAAAGAATGCAAAAGAAGACTTTTGAAAACTGTTAAATTCCAAGATTATGTTTTCCATAACTGGGAGAAGCCTTGTTTATTTCAATAAAATTCAAAGATTGTCTTCTTCGATTTACATCCTCCATTGTTTCCGTCTCCAAGGTTAGTAGCATCACTTTCGAAACTGTCCTTAATGTAAACATATATTCTGGAAATCATGACCTTGTCACCACTTTTTATTTCAATTACGATAATTAATAATTCAGTAAAAACAGAGGTGTTTGTCATGATATTCAAACACACACATCATGATAGACACACCAACAGACAAATCAGAACACACAACACCACAACCAATCACAGAAAGATATAAAAGCACAAACACGACACCTGGTGGTCAGTATTACCTGGAGAGGAAGACCAGGACAGACCTGCTACACGAAACACTCAGGGAGACAGCACGTGCAGAGTATCCAGAACGAACTGTATTATAAGAGTTAAAATAAAATAGAGTTGTACCACATACAACTGTGTTGGCTCATCTGTGCACCAGAGCACCCAACACCACATGGTACAGGAGTGGATCGATACCTGCCGGCATACCTCAGTGTACACAGACAACCAGCAGTGCCCAGGCAAAATGATAGAGCTCCCGGTTCCGCAGCCGCTTCAGTGCTACGGCGATCTCCGCGAAAACTGGCGGCAATTCCGGCAAGTGTTCGAATTGTTCCTGGTGGCAGCTGAACTCCAAGACCTGGATGATAGCGAAAAAATTGAATTTCTCCTCACCATTGCCGGTGCAAGGGCAAGAGAAATATTCACAAGGTTCAGGTTCTTCAGGAGGCAGCAAAGGTACGATTACCAGGCAGTCCTGGACAAATTCTCCAAGTACTGTGAAGAAAACGCAATCCAATCGGCAAGTAAAGGTAAGAAAAGCGGCAGTACTCACCTCGTGGCTGGGATCCCGGAGCCCGAATTCCCAGAGGCCGAAATCCCGGGCCTGAGAGAGGGCTGGGTCGAGGTCGACGGCCATCTTGCTAAAGGTATCTCGCTAGCACAGTTGCGCGAGCAGTGTGCAGAACTGGAAGTTTCGTTTGCGCGTGCGCGAGATGCTGCGCATGCGCAGTCAAGAAAACGGTCATCGGTAAAGGAACAGCGATCTGAGCATGCGCAGTCGCTTCCTACGTGCTACATACCGAGCGTCAGGATGTCAGAGGCCCCAGACCGCACCAATTTAAAGGGGAAACGTCCCAAATCCAATTTAAAAGGGAAACGTCCCAAATCAAAAAAACAAAAATCTGTTAAAGCTGTAAAACAACCTTCCCTCACCTGGAATGACAGCACATTGCCGCAAATTGACCCAGGAGATGAATTTGACCTCCGAAGAACCCTCCGACAAGCAGTTACCTACGCACAAGCCGATGATTCCGACTTTGAATACTTCGATGACGATCTTTACAGTGTTTCCGGACCTCGCGAGCCCAATGATAGCTCCGTGGTCCTATACGACTATGACTCGGACGAACCTTTCGTGTTGCACATTGGCGGCCCCCACATTGAATCCGACGCAGATGCGGATTCATTTTTCGGATTTGAGGATCTTCAATCCAGCAGATATGACGTCCCAACTTATCAGTACCGGATGATGCTGCAGCCTGACATTAACAGACAGGGAGCGCTGCAAGCACACGGAGAGCGCCCTGCTGCCACACAGAGCATGGTCCACATCCCGCTCAACGTTCCCGACTCTATGAAAGAAGACATGCAAGACTCCAGAGCGCAGTCCTCGCATGAACCAGAAGTGACTCCAGTGTCACAAGCCTCCACAGCAAGCTCGTGGACAGACTCCACAATTGCAGAAACGCAAGACTCCAGAGCGCAGTCCTTGCATGAACAAGAAGTGACTCCAGTGTCACAAGCCTCCACAGAGAGCTCGTGGACAGCCTCCACGATAGAAGCAACGCAAGACTCCAATGTGCGGTCCTTGCAGGAACAAGACCATGAGGGTCTAGCAACCTCTCCTGACCAACCAGCGGCAGACGATGCAAGTCTGCCATGCTCACGTGAACAGCAAGAAGGCTATAACAGCCTACCATGCTCCACTACACAGCAGCATGACCATGACGGTCTCTCATGCTACAAACAATGAAGGGCACAGCGCTGAAGACTGTTCAAGCCCAACTGAAGACAAGCCAAAGGAATCGCCTCTTCCAAGCCCGAAGAAAAAAGGTTTATGCGCTGACCTTCAGGGTCATTATAGCCGAACAGAGATTAATACTGCTGCACGGTCACAGAAGGATGCTGAGGATTTGCGAAATAAATTAATTGAATGTTTAACTTGCAAGGAGCAGACTGAGAATTGCCAGTGTTTTAGTACGGATCGAAAAAATGGACAAGACATTGATCCTCAGGTAATGGAAATAACACAACCTGAATCATATCTACAGCAGGGACAAATGTCTCCTTTCAACACAACGCCGCAAAGTCCCAACTTCGGAAACCAGCAGTTAGTCAGTAATGACTCTTCAAACCTTGAGGGGAACATCAATTGCATTGAACCTATACACACTCCACTGATAAATGAGCAGAACATTGGAGCAAGAATCCTGAGGACACCGACATCGAGTAGCCAGATAACGAATTTAAAACCCGCAGCAGTTTCAAGTGAACCAAGTGTGCTTTCCACTAATGGTGAAGATGCAGATAAGGTCGACCCGATTATCCATTGCACCACACTAACCCCAGTGATTAAGCAGTTATGTATGGGGAGTATAATGTGGGCAATTGAGAACAGTAAAAGAGAGACTGTGACCATGCCAGTCCCAGCAAAATCAGACCCAGAGACCATGAAGGCATGTACATTAGACAAAGATACATATGAGGTACCTGAGAAGAAAAGTGAAATGGAATGTTCTTTGGAAAATAGTACAATGTCGATAGAAACATTGGATCCTATATTCGAGACCATACATATGGGAGAATTTGGGGGTAATAAACAAGGTTCTGCAATGTCTGGGGGAAGATTTAAAATTCCAAAGAAGAAAAGCCCAAATGAAGGACAACGGCAAGACAATGACAGTCCACCGACATGGTGTGCACCACCAGATGAAAACTCTGACAATTTACCCAACCCTAGTGAACAGCAAGCTGCTAATGAGGATCTATCCACGGGATGTGAGACGAGTGACGACAGCATCCCACTTCCCATGCAAAAGGTGCAAGGTGACAGACCTCGCCTAGTGCGTACCGAGGCACTCGACGATCACGGTGGGACCACTGACGACTGCGGTGGCGGCGCACCGCTTCCACCCTCGATGGCTCGAGCCCCGCCACTGGTTGGTGCATTCCTGCATGTTCCGACTCCAGAAGTGCAGCTTCAGGGAATCTCGGCTGCCTCCAGTGAACCTGTTGGGACTCCGAACGGGGAGCATCGACGGAAGGCAGACCGGACTCCAGATGGGGAGCAGCCAAGCGACGACTCTGATTCGCGCACGCCAGACCTTGCTCCGGACGGGCGGTGTCGCGGCCTCGGTGTTGGCACGCTCAGGGTGACGGCGGATGCCACGGCGACAGGGAATGGATCGCGTGGCAGTCCCACTGGGTCGGCAGTGGCGACCAGCATCGGCGGTCCAAGACGGACACACCAATTCGCGCCATCGCCAGACGTTGATGCGAGCAACAATTCTCTCTCCAAGGCGACATGCTTCGACGTTTCTCTGCGGAGTCGCCCTTCTGGCACAGCAGGTGGCCGGAACCAGCGTGCACGGTCTCGGCCAACTTCCACATCTGGCACAGTCATCGCCTTGCATGATATTAGTGATGGTGCTACTTCGATGGCAATGACCCATCGGCTACAAGATGCCGTCCACCACAAACATAAAAAGGAAAAAGACACCACCTTGTTCCTGGCATGCAGGGCGGATGGATTGGTGCGTAGGCGCAATCAGCGAGCTTTGCGCCGCCTTCCATGCTCGCAACTGAACCGTACGCACACGCCGGATCCTCCACTGGTTCCCAAGGATGACTTTGTGGAGATGCCACGGATCATGCCCCTTCCATCGCCACCAGAACCAAACCACAGCCAAGGCAACACTAACAAAGATGTTGAATGTTATATTTGCACGAATGAAAAAAACCAAGCACTGCACGAAGTACAACAAATGGTAAAGTAGAGACTTCGGCAACAGCATCACCTCCAACAGTCCAAGGTGAACCAGTGTGAACCCAAATCTCCACAGCTGAACCGGCTTGAGGACCAGCCCATTCTTGAGGCGGTCACCCATTAGACTGGACTTATAACGCTGTTCATACGTTCAAAAAGTCAAACACTTCTGTATTATAACCTGTTGTTGTTTATCGTTCCAGATATCGTCTGACCGGACCACTGTTCAAGTTTTTTTTTTCTCGCATTCATGTTTTGTTATGGTACAACCTTGTTAGTGTGACGCACCCGACATCGCCCCATGTAAATAGTTACGTCATATACACACGCTGTACACAACACACGCACACACTCTTAGATGCACTCACGACACGATTATATTTATAACCACGTAGGCACATATCTTTGTAAAAAGGGGGGATGTCATGATATTCAAACACACACATCATGATAGACACACCAACAGACAAATCAGAACACACACCACCACAACCAATCACAGAAAGATATAAAAGCACAAACACGACACCTGGTGGTCAGTATTAGCTGGAGAGGAGTACCAGGATGGACCTGCTACACGAAACACTCAGGGAGACAGCACGTGCAGAGTATCCAGAACGAACTGCATTATGAGTTAAAATAAAATAGAGTTGTACCACATACAACTGTGTTGGCTCATCTGTGCACCAGAGCACCCAACACCACAGTGTTTATAATAACTGCTGCTAACCAACCACCCTCCAATGGATTGAAATAGTGTACATATCCCTCACTTAATGTGCTTCACTGCAGATTTGCAAACCAGCAGCATATGGATAGATTGTCTGATTTCTTCCAGGCTTCCATTCAGCTCCGCTGATAGCACACCCAATATTCAGTTTAACTGTATAAAGGATACAGACCCAGAAATCAATATCACTGGCCCTGATGTTTACTTGCAGAAGTGTTCGGAGCAGAATGGGCTGGCGGGGGGGGGGGGGGGGGTTAATGTTGCATGAGAAACCTGTAAGTACGTTCAGTGCATCTGTGGATTTTTTTTTCACCAAATTCATTAGTATTTTACTTCCAGGCTTGGCATCCAATACAGAGCAGTGAGAATTGTTCCCCAATTTGATGGCTGTCCTTCAGAGTCACTCTTAGCAAAGATATGGAGATGCTGGCATTGGACAGGGGTGGACACAGTAAGAAGTTTTTGTAGAGGGTTCCATCTCTGCTACTCCACTACTGGGCCGATATCTGGGGTTTGAGTATCTGTGTGTGTCTCTCTCCAGCTGGCACTGAAACTTCAGAGGCCAGGGGATGCCGCACTGGGACACCTCCACGGGAGAGAGCACTGAATCAAGCCTGCCGTTTATCCCTAACCGGAAGCCTGAGGCTTATATCACACAGATATCCAGACCCCCACCACTGCCCAGGTGATTCTCTCTCTTGCCGGTGGTGCAACACCCACCCGGTTCCTACTTCGCTGGAGTAGCTTTCCCAAGAGAGAGAATAGGACACTGCTGTTTCTTACCTAACCAGCAGCCTGTCCTGAGTGAACGGGTTCGAATCGTTCAAGATGACCCTAGATTCTCGACCCCGGAATTAAGGTGAGGAATATCTTAACAATGACTTGGTCAGAGATCGCTGGTGAGAGATTGAAGAATTGAAACGACTCCAATTATCAGCAAATCGAGGTTTATTGCAAAACCCAGGTCAAAATCATCAAACAGAAGAAATTATAATACAATCTTAAACTCTAACACAAACTAAGTCTATTCAGGAAGTACTATAACGGACACAACGTAAAATCTTATTGTTACACAGTTTTAGCAATGGCACAAAACACAAATCAAGTCCCCTTCCCCAAAGCCTCAACCACTATCAAGGTCAAGGGAGTTTCGCAAGCTGCTGCAGGGTACTTACGGTCACAGGCTGCAGGAGGTCAAGTCAAAGGTGGAGAGGTCAAGCCAAGAGACCCTCAATCGCAACACAGCCCCTTTTATATCCGTTTTACCTGGCTTTTTCCTGTGTTCGGCCAGCCCCTTTTGCATTGAATCCATAAGGTTTAAAGTTCCCGCTGGTCCTGCCCCCTTTGAGCCGGTCAGACCTGTCAAGATGGGAGTACCTCCCCTAGGTCCGCCTCCAGTCTGCTTTTTGAGATAACGAGGTTGAGCTCCCTTGTGAAGATTTTCAAAGTCTTCCATCTGCTCTGGAGATCGCTGCTATGTTGATGGGGTGTTGATTGGATTCTGCTCTGGTGGAGGCCAAGTCATTTACATCTGCATGGGGCTATGACCATCCCATTGTCCTGCTTGCAAGCAGGCCCCCTGTGTATTCCCGTGCCCCTTTGTCTGTGTTTTAATCTTATCTAGTTGTCTGGCTCCTTCTTCCTTGTAGCTCCTGGGGGGCGGGGGGGGGGGTTGTAAATACCTATGCCCCTACTCAGCTCAGCGGACCAAGCCTGCTGGGAAATTTGGTTACATTCCCTTGGCTGAAAAGTGTCCAGTTTACAGTCTGTGGGTTTTATTCTTGGGCAGTCCAAAAAGGGCCGAATTGCCCGAAAACCTTACAGATGCCCCTTCGATACGTCCCTACCTGCTTGGACCGTATCGACACAGGTGAAGGGCAATCATTTCCTTTTGTGTGGACCGTAGGCCCCCCCTCAACAACATGCGAAACTACAAGTCCCAAGACAGTTCTTAATCTAGGCTACCCCCAATTTCATTGAAAGGGAAAGTCAAGACCATACTTAATTCAAACACACAGTAACATACACACATTTCACCGGAACCCCAAACGTAAGGGTCCCTGTACATATATCAACCAACGGCTCGGGCCAGACCTTCCCCTCCCGGGGGTCCGGACTGCCCCTTGCCTCTCCTTCCCCAAAGGGGTTCGGGGATCCCTTTCTGCGCCCTCCGGAGACTGGGCTACCTGTGGCAGCACTGGGTAATGTCCTACATCCCTCACCGTTCCCTTCTACTGGGGACCATCTTACCGGGGGCTTGGAGACCCGATTGCTCCTTCGTCCCCTGGATGGTTCCCACGCCCAAGGTGATACCTCCCTCTCCTCTGCCTCCCTAGCCTCTATGCTAAGGCAGGCCACCGGACCCACAGGTAAGGGCTTGGGAATCGTTACTGTCCCTGGGCTGGGTGCTTGCAGCACTGTCGGTTTCTTTGGGACTGCCCCTTCGGGACAGCACCTTGTCACCGGTTGTGTGACCGTGGAGTCAGGGACCTCCCCCACGGTCGTTAATTCTACGGGGGGTTCCTCCACTACCACCCCCAGTCTTCCCCCCACCTTGCTCTTTCTTGCCCTTATGGGGTGGAACAATTTAAATTGACTGATGTGGCGTTCGCAGGGGTCCCACCTTAAGGGATTTAAACTGCAAATAGCCGCTGAGGCAGCCTCCAGAATGGGACCCTGCACCTGGACCGGACCAGGGTCTAGGGCTAAAACTACCCCTGCGCTCCCTTTTTCCTGAGGCTGCTCCCTGGGTAGTCACACGGGTTCTTGTGGTGTGGGTGCGGGCAGGCCCTGGCCCGTTGCCATTGCCACCTGTCCCGACCCAGCTGCTAGGCTCTGCAAAAAGGCTAAAAGCCTTTTCAAGTTGATGGTTTCCGGGGCAGCTGCTCCTGCCGCTGGGGTCTGACTCTCTACTGCGGGAGCCCTCTCCACCTTGCTAGGGTTCTCACACTCCCTCTTGAAATGCCCGGTCTTTCCACACCCGTAGCATACCGGTCTCTTGTCGGAGGTCTGGGTGCCCTCATGCTTCCACTCTCTCTTAGGGGGTGCTGGTGTGATTCCATGCACCTGACCCTTATGGGGCTTTTCCCCACTCCTCTCCCCGTTGCGATATGCAAGGGTGAGTTTTCTAAGGACCTCTGCCTCATTAAGGTCCGGACTCTGCGGGTCGAACCAGTGTTCGGCCTTTGCCCTAACGTGAGGGAGACAGTTAGCTACGAGGGTCTTCAGCCAGTGGGCTGTTCTCTCATCTAAATTCTGCCTATCCGCGCGAGTCCCGCACGCCTCCACATAGACAGTCCACAGCCTGTCTGCGAACATATTTGGCGATTCCCCTAGCTGCTGCTTGGTTTCCCCCACCCTCATGAAAGGGCTACCCAGATTCAAGCCCATTGCCTCCAGAACAGCAGTCCATGCTGCCACCCATGTGTCAGGTCGTCCCCCATTCCCGGAGGTCACTGCCCTGCATAGTTGGGGATCTAGGGTCATCAGGAGCATCCTTACTTGCTCCCCCTCGTCGCAGTCATTAATGCTGGCAGCCTGCTCCACCTCCATAAAATGAAGCGACGGATTCCCTTTCGGAGTTAGCCTGGGAACGTGGGCCACCATCCCCCTGAGCGCAGATGCCCCATGAGGAATGATAATGTCGCCCTCAACCGGTCCCCTGTTCGCCAGCCCCGCCGGGGGACCATACCTTCTCTGCCTGACAGGGCACATCTGCCCTACCTGGGGTTCCTGCTCCTCCGCCTCCCGGGCGTCCAGCTCTCCTGCCCCGTTGGGTAGCCCCCCTGTCCCCGGGCTAACTACCCATATAGGAGACGCCGCTATCTGGGGATACACCACTGACCCCCCTTGGACCTGCCCCTGACCGGGTGGTCCGAACCCTACCTGCTGACCCGGCATCCCAGGCAGCGGTCTGTCCCCATCCCATGGGGACCCACATACGAAACCAGGCGGACACGCCGCCAGCTGGGGGTACCCTGCCGACCCCCCCTGGACTTGCCCCTGAACGTGCAATCCGATCCCCCCCTGCCGACCCGGACACAATCCCGGCACCTCAGGAGGCGGTCTATTCCCCTTGGCCTTTGGGGAATCATCCGCTGCGAGGAGCACCTTGCCCCTTGGGAACCCCCCTGGACCTACCAGGTGTACCTGTCCCCTGACCTTGGACAAGGTCTCCTCCAACTCCGTTATCCGTGCCTGGCACGGCCCGTGAGCACAGTCCCCCACTTCCTCGCGAGCCACTCGGTACGCTGCCTGGATGTCCCAGAACTTCCCCTCCAGCTTCCTACACTGCTCTGTACTCCGAGCATAGAGTTCCTGGAGCGTCCATTCCTTTGTCTTACCCTCCACTATCTGGCAGTGGAGATATTCCTTCTCGCACCGGTTAGACTCGCTTTCCTGTAGGCTGTCCTGTTTCATTTCTGCCAATTCCTCCCGCAGTCGTTCCGCTGCGCTAGCGCTGTCCCCTGCGCTGGCCCTAACTTCTCCCAACTCCTGCTCTAATTCTTCGACCCTTCGCTCTGTTTTGGCTACCTGCTGGGATAAGCAGACCAGCCAAACTGCCTTCTCCAAGTACCTTTTGTGTGCCTTACTTTCTGTCCATGCGGCCGCTGCCATTACGGGTCGCTCCGCATTGATTAGCTCTGAGACCCAAGGTTTGGTGAGGTTGACCTTTTGCCACATATACGAGGAGAGTCTCTCCTCCATTTTACTTCGTTCCCTCACCCCCTCTGCCAAGTCACATACTCCAAACCACCGGGCTCCTGCCGCGGTCACCATTGTAGAGGGTTCCATCTCTGCTACTCCACTACTGGGCCGATATCTGGGGTTTGAGTATCTGTGTGTGTCTCTCTCCAGCTGGCACTGAAACTTCAGAGGCCAGGGGATGCCGCACTGGGACACCTCCACGGAAGAGAGCACTGAATCAAGCCTGCCGTTTATCCCTAACCGGAAGCCTGAGGCTTATATCACACAGATATCCAGACCCCCACCAATGCCCAGGTGATTCTCTCTCTTGCCGGTGGTGCAACACCCACCCGGTTCCTACTTCGCTGGAGTACCTTTCCCAAGAGAGAGAATAGGACACTGCTGTTTATTACCTAACCAGCAGCCTGTCCTGAGTGAACGGGTTTGAATCGTTCAAGATGACCCTAGATTCTCGACCCCGGAATTAAGGTGAGGAATATCTTAACAATGACTTGGTCAGAGATCGCTGGTGAGAGATTGAAGAATTGAAACGACTCCAATTATCAGCAAATCGAGGTTTATTGCAAAACCCAGGTCAAAATCATCAAACAGAAGAAATTATAATACAATCTTAAACTCTAACACAAACTAAGTCTATTCAGGAAGTACTATAATGGACACAACGTAAAATCGTATTGTTACACAGTTTTAGCAATGGCACAAAACACAAATCAAGTCCCCTTCCCCAAAGCCTCAACCACTATCAAGGTCAAGGGAGTTTCGCAAGCTGCTGCAGGGTACTTACGGTCACAGGCTGCAGGAGGTCAAGTCAAAGGTGGAGAGGTCAAGCCAAGAGACCCTCAATCGCAACACAGCCCCTTTTATATCCGTTTTACCTGGCTTTTTCCTGTGTTCGGCCAGCCCCTTTTGCATTGAATCCATAAGGTTTAAAGTTCCCGCTGGTCCTGCCCCCTTTGAGCCGGTCAGACCTGTCAAGATGGGAGTACCTCCCCTAGGTCCGCCTCCAGTCTGCTTTTTGAGATAACGAGGTTGAGCTCCCTTGTGAAGATTTTCAAAGTCTTCCATCTGCTCCGGAGATCGCTGCTATGTTGATGGGGTGTTGATTGGATTCTGCTCTGGTGGTGGCCAAGTCATTTACATCTGCATGGGGCTATGACCATCCCATTGTCCTGCTTGCAGGCAGGCCCCCTGTGTATTCCCGTGCCCCTTTGTCTGTGTTTTAATCTTATCTAGTTGTCTGGCTCCTTCTTCCTTGTAGCTCCTGGGGGGCGGGGGGGGGGGGGGGGGGGGTTGTAAATACCTATGCCCCTACTCAGCTCAGCGGACCAAGCCTGCTGGGAAATTTGGTTACATTCCCTTGGCTGAAAAGTGTCCAGTTTACAGTCTGTGGGTTTTATTCTTGGGCAGTCCAAAAAGGGCCGAATTGCCCGAAAACCTTACATTTTACAACACCAGGTTAAAGTCCAACAGGTTTGTTTGAGGTCACTAGCTTTCGAAGCACAGCTCCTTCCTCAGGTGAGTCACCTGATGAAGGAGCTGTGCTCTCAAAGCTAGTGACTCCAAACAAACTTGTTGGACTTTAACCTGGTGTTGTAAGACTTCTTACTCTTAGCAAATGCACTCCATTCATTGTGTGAGCACATGCTATTATACACGCTTACTGGCCGACTCTTTCCCTTGGTGTATGCAAAGACAGGAATGAACACAAAGAAGAGGGAGGACCAGAACTGGGCATCCACAGATATATCAGGTCATGAGTATAGAGGAGGAAGTTCTGACTATCAATCGAAATGGGGAGACGAGAACTCCTAACTACCTGGTGAAACAATAAAATATTAGACCCACATGTTATATGACACTCAGTCATTTGACATCAACAGCAAGCGGGATATTGCCACCTTCATATTGATTGTAACATTCTTACCTTGCCAGTGCTCACTCATGTCTTTTATTTCCAAAACTGCTTTCACACAAGCAGCAGATATTGGTGCAGGTCACCGATGATTCCTCAGAGGAGCTCAATCTTCTGAGAGTGCATTTGTCACAGAACTTGTGTAGGTCACGTATCAGCTGTGATGTGTGTAGGTTGGGATTATATAGACGGATTGTTGGGTTTTCACCGATGACTCACACTTCACAATAAGCAAGAGCAGATGGTGATGGAGTGCCCACGCCAGAGGACACAGGACTCTCCAATCCCTGCTCAACTGGACACAGATGCTGTATGGCAGAGACCCTTTGATTGAAAGAGAAATCATTGAGGAGAGAATGTGTAATGCACTAACAGCATACCGGTCATGATTGAATAGATGACCTTACTTCAAGCATAAGTGATTTGATGCCACAGCTCGTGGTGATTATGTGTTCTTGCATGTACATACCCTACCTCCTTACTCTCCATCGATAGTCAAATGATTGAATCAAGTGAGTCTACGCAGACTTTGACCAGAGTGTAGATTATGGATGATAACAAATCATTTAAGTAACAAATCCCTTAAATGGGATGACAGATACCTTCTCCTTGGCCTTACAGCACACCATTGTTCTATCAAAGTGTATTGGTCGGGTGAAATGCTGCTGGATATTATTGAGATGGTGGTGAAAGGTCACATGGAAATGGGGACTCTACTACACAAAGCATCCATTTCTCATCCATTGTCCTTTCCCCTCCCTTCCAACATCAGTCAAAGCTGACGTGTTACATCATCTAGAATTGGCCAGGTCTGTCCCTGAATAGATGCAGATGGAACAGTCTTTGGCAGTGCCCTCACAGACTCAAATAATTCAGAGATCATTGGCCAAGAGCATCTCAACTGGGATTTTAGCAATCTGCCTCTACTGCTTAAATGCCATTGGTTGCACCATGTAAGAAAAAGATGATTAAAGTTTTGTAGCTGTACAAGAATACACATATGGGTATATAATAAAATGTAATGTTAAAGGCAGGATTTAACCGTATTCCAGAAAGGCAGGTTGGAAGGTGGAGAGGGATGGAAAAAATTAGGGAGCCTATTTGGGATGGCTGCCTGATGCATTCCCACGCTGAGACTGGTTTGTGGTTCCCAGCAGTGGGGCTGGAGGGAGATTGGCTGGCCTCCAAGGTGGGGCAGGCAGCTAACAGAAATAATAATGACCCTTATTGAGGCAATTTCCTTGCACTGCTGACGGTTTGCTGGTGTCAGAGTGGTCTCTCCGCTGGGTGGGGAGGCCGGTGGTGTCCCTGTGATCATCAGGGGACAATGGTGCTGGAGGCTTGATGACGCAGAGAAGGGGGCCCCCACAGTGCAAATGGGCCATCCAGAGGGATTTTGAATTTGAACTCAGCTGCCCAAGGGTGCCCTCTTGATTCATGACCTGCCTCAGCAGCACCTACCTCTCTCGGTGGAGTGGATGAGACTGCAGAGCTGTGAGCCCTCTGAGTAGGCTGCCAGCATCTACACACCACTGAACAAACAAGAACAAGCCAATTGGATATGTTTCCAAACTAGATGATTGATTACACTCTACCAAGGATTGTAAATTACACTGGGTATTCTCAGAGACTGCTGTTTCAGTAATACAGCCCATCTGTGTTCATGCACACCCCAATATTTATTATGTGATGACTGTTTAAACATAATCAACATAAAAATATAAATGAAAACCGCAGGGCTAATTTTTCAATTAAGGTGTATTGGTGGCAGATGGAGAAGTACAGGACCCATCACCTGTTTCGCACATGTGGAATAATAATGCTCATTCTAATAGTTATTCCTTGCTCCGATGGTGGACTGGACCAAACACTATGGGCGGAATTTTCTGACCCCCTCCCATGGCATGTTTTCTGGTGATAGAGGAGTGTACCTTTGGCCATCAGCAGGATTGGATCCCACCAATAGTTACGGTGCATTCCATGGGGGTTGCCTTCGGTGCAATTGGACGATCCCATTGTCAGGATGGATGGGAAAATCCCATACTCTGAGTACATATGTTGCAGGGTGTCAGGCATGTCAGCAGATTTAATGGGACCCTTACAAATGTTGGTTCTGTAAGTACACAGATGGAATTCATTTAATTGCTATGAGCATAGAGTAAAGGGTTAACTCTAACATGATTCTAATAATGGCTACTGACCATGTGCATAAGGAGCTATTTCAGAATGATGCCACTCAGCGAGAGATGCGTGCGAAGAACTGAAGAGAGGAGCAGTGGTTCTGTTCTGATGTTCTGTAATCTTGTATATCGTTAGTTGTGTAAATAAAAATGCTACCAAGGAAAGATCTTTACCTCCAGCCCGATCTCTTGCGAGACTAAGACACACAATGTCTATCGAGACAAGTCACCAAGAACAGATGGTGACAGCAATGACTATACCCAATACTTGCCAGGAACAGAGCATAAGTTGCAAGAATTTCAAAACGTTCAACGGTGAAATGAAGAATTTATGCATATTATTCACATGCCTTGATGGATATAGACAAAATAGAATCCTAGTAACATCATTCTGAGGTAATAGTTTAAACAACGTCGCCATATCAGCATCATAGATAACCCTTGGTCTATAATGAGCAACTAGTGCTACCACAGGCTCTCTGCTTGGAGGTTCTCCAGAAGATTCACCAAAGACATCTTGTCATTACTCAGTGTTGGGCAAGGATACAAAAATCCACATTGTGGTCAGTTTTCCACCACTCTATCAAAGACAGCAAAACTGGCGCTACACCTGGACTGATTCAGTGACTGCTAAGGGGCTAGAGTGGCATCACGTGGAACACAATCGATTCCATGAGAAATGGTGCCGGATTCGCCGGATTCGCAATTGACACTCATGAGTCCGACAAGCTGCAGCCGCATATACACACTTAAACCCCCACACACACCATCCCAGACAACAAGTGCACAGTAGCACAGTGGTTAGCACTGTTGGTCCACAGCGCCAGGGTCCCGGGTTCGATTCCCGGCTTGGGTCACTGTATGTGCGGAGTCTGCACGTTCTCCCCGTGTCTCCGGGAGTTTCCTCCAGGTGCTCCGGTTTCCTCCCACAAGTCTCAAAAGATGTGCTGTTAGGTAATTTGGACATTCTGAACTCTCCCTCAGTGTACCCGAACAGGCGCCGGATTGTGGCGAATAGGGGATTTTCACAGTAACTTCATCGCAGTGCTAATGCAAGCCTACTTGTGACAACAAAGGTTATTATACATTATATTACAGTTATGCTGGAGCGCGACCATATTGCTGACGGGTCAGCTGGGCCTGAGGGTAGCTAGGGAGTGGCCTGAGAGGACTCACATACGATCTGTTGCCTTAAGTTCACAGTGGGCAGTCAGTGGCATGTGGAGCTGCATGGCTGCTTTGCAGGCTGCAACAATGGTGTTCCGTGCCCGTTTGCCCGACACCAAAGCCCACCTCCTGGCCACCCACCGCTACTCCTCCTGGCCCTGGCAGATGCCCCCGGCCAGCGGCACAACTGTCAGCAAACTATGGCGATGTTGGACACTTTCCGTACCCCCTCTCTCTCCCTCATCAGCCATTGTGCCTGTTTCACGATATTTAAAAGCACAAGTGAACTTCAACCCATTGGAGGCGGAGTATCACAGAGACCCCATAGAATACCGAGTCGGGCACGCTAATGATGTGCCAACAAGATTTACTCGACGTGCGTTCTGGAATGCATTGATGCTGCTGTCGAGGCAACAAAGAATAGCGATATGGCGTGAAATCGGCACCCGCTGCTATTTCGGCATCGGAACCGATTCTCCGCCAAATTGCGTTTCCCGATTCCCATGTGGGCCCACGGAGAATCCCGCCCATGACACATTGACTCCAACTGCATAACTGTGCCATTCAGAGAGGGACAGAAAGCGCCACTTCTGCCCTCCTCTTTCCCACCTAGGCCATGGGGAAGCTTTGGTAAGAACCTATTCGAATGAAAATGGAAAGTATTTCTCATTGTTGTGAATTATGATTCCCACTAGTTAGAGGTGTAAAAGCCCCATAGCATCACCTCTGTTAGCCATTATAACCTCTCTGAAGAGGGTGTTTTCCACACATGGCATTCTGAATATTGTCGTAGAATCATAGAATCCCTACAGTACAGAAGGAGGCCATTCAGCCTATTGAGTCTGCACTGACTCTCTGAAAGAGCACCCCACCTAGGCCCCTGCCCTATCCCCATAACCCCACCTAAGCTTTGGATAGTAAGGAGAAATTGAATATGGCCAATCCACCTAACCTGCACATCTTTGGACTGTGGGAGGAAACCGGAGCATCTGGAGGAAACCCACGCAGCCACAAAGAGGACACGCAAGTTCCACACAGTCACCCGAGGTCAGAATTGAACCCAGGTCCCTGGCGCTGTGAGGAAGCAGAGCTAACTACTGTGCCACAGTGCAGCCACTGGCAATGTATCTGACAATGGGCCATATATTGCCAACAAGTGTTTCCTATCAATTTGTGGTATCATATGGTTTTTTCCACATCAGAAGTTTGCCAAGGTTTACCAAAGAACCCCCAGGGAAATGGAGAGGCCAAGAAAGGAGTAAACATCATTGAAGACCTACTCTGAAAAATGAAGACATAGCCTTCCTCAGTTATCATTTTCCACCCTTGCAGAAAGATATCGCCGCATGTGACCTTTTGCTGGTCTGTTGGGTGAGAACCCAACTTCCTTCCCTGACCCATAAATGTCACCATAGAAGATGATGGTCATGCCAGACGAAGGGGAGGTAGATATCAAGCAGAACAACGACACAGGGTTGACAATTTTTCCATTCTCAAAAAGGGGGACATGGTGTGGAATAGAGATCAGCAGCGAGGAGGCACCTGACAACAACCAAGATTGTTACTGGTCCAGACAGAAAAAGGCATCATCCGAAGAAACAGGAATGCTTAGATTACAATGGACAGGAAGACATTAGCAGGATGGGCTTGATACCCTGATCCTCAGGAGGATGCAAAACCACTAACAAGAAGTGACAATTTCAAAATTGGTTACGTTGCAAAACTAAACTGATCCTAGTTTTAACAAATAGTTCATGCATTAAACAGCACAATTGAGAGATGGCGAGAAAAGAAAAGAAAATTGTTTTCATCGGGAACTGGTAATGGGGATGATGAAAGATCTGTGTTGTACTTGGCTCAGGCAGACATGGTTTCCTTTGCTGAGCATGGGAAGGCCTCACCCAAGATTTGCTACAGAGATGGAACTGGAAAATGAAGAAAATAATCACTGGAGAGAAGCCAATTGGAAAGAAAGGCAATGGGCAGAGAGGGACACCATTCAAGCAATAACTTATGAGAGAAAATAGATTACGAAAGTAGATGTTAATCTAAATTAAGCCTTCCCTTTTAATACCTGAACCATGGGAGGCAGTTTGGAGTTTTGCCAGTCCTGCTGTTGGCAGCCTGTGTTTGTGTTTGGCCTATTGATTGTTGGGGAAATGGCTGACTGCTTTTCTACGTCTTTTTAATATTTTGTCTTTCACAGAGTGCGGGTGTCATGGCTAGGCCAGCATTTGTTGCCCATCCCTAATTTCCCTTGAGAAGACAGTGGTAAGCCACCTTCTTGAACCACTGTAAGTCATGTGGTGTCGGGACACCTGATAGGAAGGGAGTTCCTGGATTGAGACCCAGCAATAGTGAATGATCTACGATAATGTTACAAGTCAGTCTGGTGTGTCATTTGGAGGGGAACTTGTCGGCTCCCGTGCATTTGCTGCCCTTGTCCTTTGAGGTGATAGAGTTCATGGACTTGGAAGGTGTTGTTGAAGGAGCCTTGATGAGTTGTTGCAGTGCACCTTGTAGTTGGTACATATTGTTTCCACTGTACTATAGTGCTGGAGGGAGTGAATGATGAAGGTGATGCATAAGGTGCCTGTCAAGTGAGTTGTTTTTTTAAAAATGGCGAAGCTGCACTCATCCCATCACATTTCTAGCTTGAGCTTTGTGGATGGTGAGCAGGCTTTGGGAAGTCAGGAGATGAGTTACTCTCCACAGAATTCCTAACTTCTAACCTGCACTTGTAGCTACAATATAGCTGGTCCAGTTCAACTTCTGGTCAATGGTAACCTCCAAGTTATTGTTACAGGTAGATTCAGTTATGGCAATGCCATTTAATGTGAAGGGGAGATGGTTAGATTCCCTCTTACTGGAGATGGTCATTACCTGGTACTTGTGTGGCGCAAATGTTACTTTGACAATAATGAAGTCAGTATTTTGGGATGTACTGGCTAATGTATTTGTTTCAAATTATCTTTACTTAACATTATGTTGAATGAAGCCCAATGTAACTCATTGCAAATGCTTCTTTTGGCTGATTTGTAGTTTAGAATGTGGGCGCGATCGACCAGCTGTTCATGCCACCGGGATATTCCAGATCCACGCCGGCGCATGGGTTTCCTGGCAACGAGGGGCGCAGACACCGGGAAATCCCATTGACAATGGCGGAGTCGGTAGATCCCGTTGGCGGGCTGCCTCTGCCATCGAAAAGCACACAACGAATCCCACCCTATACTTTAATGATTTTCATGCTTTTTCATTCTCTCAATTGTCTCTTTGCTTTTATCCAATTGTGTCCAAGACTCTGTTCAAACTTGAAATGGAAAAGATATTACTTTGGACCTTTAACATGCCACAATATATAACCTATCATGTTTGATTGCCCCATGTCTAAGGCTCAGGAGGCTCAGACTGGCATGGCAGATTGCTACTGCATTCTTATGGTGCAAGACTTCCTTCCACGTGGACCAAGCGGGCATGCCTTGCCAACGGTTGACAAGTTGTCTGTCACTGGAATCCCACCCTACCTGCCTCCCACAACCCTGCAACCCTGATTCTTGCCAGGTTGCATGATTCTTCTGTAAGGTGAAGAAAACAGGGAGGTAGGAGTGTTTGGAATGGTTTGTGTTCAGAGGAGTGAAGGACAACATTTGTACATGGTAATTACAAGGCAGAGACTGCGGGTCATTGTCAGTGTTGACTGTTCAGAAGAACATGTGAAGTGCCTACTGAAAGAGGAGTGGGTGGAACTGCGAGGTGTGTTGACCTGAAATGCCCATTTCAGGAGAACGCTGTGCAAATCAAAGTGTTGGTCCTGAAAACTGGCGGTGTTATTTCACTCAATGTCATGCCGATCTCAGGTTCTGGATCTTTCTAATTCATGGTCTCTAGGTTAGAGGGGCCACACTGTTCACTTCCTTGTCCACATCCAACCACGCCACTTGTTTGAAAGTGTGCTCTTCCTTCTACTCTTAGGAAATCGCATCTTATTGCAGTTTCTTAGCTCCTACAGCTGGGTCTGCAGGTAAGAATGGGGCACTTGGGGAACAGCCTTTCCAGGTCTCTTTGCCATTCCTGGGTGCAGCAGCCTATTTGCATGATTTCTTCCCCAGATGAAGGAGTGAGCTGCTTTTTAGGGGTATGTATCCCTTTGAAGGTGCAAATACTTCCATGCAAACTGGAACAATGTAGTGCATTTTAGGCATATTTATAGGAATCAGTCGTCAACTCTATTTATGCATTCAAACTCACAACCCCTTAGTCTCTCACACTCAGAATGTTTGCAAATATCCTTTTACACTTATCATCCTCTAATATGTTGTCGTACACTGACAACACGTCTTCATTATCGTCAGTTTTTCATTCAAACAACCCTCTTGCTGTTCCATTCCAGAAAGGCATTTGGTGAAGGATAGTACTGGAGTCAGTCTTTACTCATCTAACAAAAAAACAGAAAATGCTGAAAAATCTCAGCAGGTCTGACAGCATCTGAGGGGAGAGAACAAAGTTAATGATTCGAGTCTGGATGACTCTTGTTTCAGACTTCAGAATTGGGATTCATTTGCTTTTATTTTAATATATATATAATATATATATGTATATTTTTTATATATATATCTTTATTAGTGTCACAAGTAGGCTTACATTAACACTGCAATGAAGTTACTGTGAAAATCCTCCAGTCGCCACAGTCTGGCAACTGTTCGGGTACACTGAGGGAGAATTCAGAATGTCCAATTCACCTAACAAGCACATCCTGCGGGACTTGTGGGAGGAAACCGGAGCACCTGGAGGAAACCCGTGCAGACACGGGGAGAACGGGCAGATTCCGCACAGACAGTGACCCAAGCCAGGAATTGAACCTGGGACTCTGGAGCTGTGACGCAACAGTGCTAACCACTGTGCTACCATGCGTTTATTTACTGTATGAACCATACAGCTGCTTACTCAACCATACCACCATTTCAGACTTTATACTCTTTTGAGTACCAAATCTACTAAGGATCCACAACCTAAAGGGGTACTGTAAAAAAAACTTCAATGAAAACTCAGCATATTAAATGACAATGTCATTATTGATGGAAGTGATGTCCTCCAGCCCCTGTGGTGCCTACTGGTCACAGGAGATGACCAGCGGACACCACGTGCTCTCTCCCCAGGGTCTCCCGGGAACAAATGTAGCTGTGGAAGAGGGGCACTCAGTCAGGCAGAATAAGCCTAAGTGTCACTTTATACACTTTTACCAAACCAATGAAATAAAAAGTGAACTAATTCAATGGACAACACCTAAAAATTTGCTTTAATAAAAAACAAGAACTGTTAAAAGAAACCTATCTGATCAAATTAAAATGCGCCTGTAATGTTCTGTGTGGCCGTGGCAAAGGTGTACATAGAACATCGAGGTCTTTGACTGGTAAGTTAGTTTAACAAAATGAACACGTGGAAAGATAACTAACAAACTATAATATAAACGGTAACGATAAATGAATTCTCCTGGAGCTACGTCTAATGCGACTGTCCTCTAGTACGACTTACGACCAACTGCCAGCTCTCTGGAGTCACATGGTGGATCTCTATCGCCACCTGCAGGTTGGAGGTCATATCAATAACTATATACATTAATAGATAACATTACTGTGTATATGCATATCACCACAATGTCTTGGGCTGATGATGCACTCCAGCCCCTGCAATGCCTACCAGTCTCAAAAGTCCTCAAGAAAACCAGTGGAAACTGTGTGCTCCCTCTCCAGGGACATCTAGGCATGAATATAGCCATAGAAGAGAGGAAGACAGTTGGGATGAACAACCTCAAGTGTTAATTTATGTTCTCTTTTAAAATAAAGCAATTCATCAATAAATAAAGTGATGAGAGGGGGTGATAGCCTCTAATGGGACATTGTAATAAAAATCAGAATTTCAAAAGGAAATTTACAAAATCCAATCAGAATACAATTTCCAGGACTGACGATGCACTCCAGCAAGGTGCCCAGCAGGCGTGGAACGTCTCAAGCTAACCAGTAAACTCCGCGTTCTCCCTCTCCAGGCACACCCGGGTGTGAATGTGGCTGCAGAAGACGGGAAGACAGTTGGGCTGAATCATCCCACGTGTCACTTTATACTCTTTTGAGATTACCTGTAACTAATTGGGTATCACCGTAGCACAGTGGTTAGCACTGTTGCTTCACAGCTCCAGGATTCCAGGTTTGATTCCCGGCTTGGGTCACTGTCTGTGCGGAGTCTGCACGTTCTCCCCGTGTCTGCGTGGGTTTCCTCCGGGTGCTCCGGTTTCCTCCCACAAGTCCCGAAAGACGTGCTGTTAGGTCATTTGGACATCCTGAATTCTCCCGAACAGGCGCCGGAATGTGGCGACTAGGGGATTTTCACAGTAACCTCCTTAAAGGGTAACTAGAACAAAAGGGAAAGAAATTTGAAGGACCCTCATTAAGTCAAATTAAAAAATTTTGGGGGGGCCCAATGATGCACTCCAGCCCCTGTGATGTCCACCAGCCGCAGAAGGCCTCAAGCATGCTCCCTTTCCAAGAACACATGGCCACAAATGCAGCCACGGAAGAGAAGCAGGTAGTCAGGCTGAACAACCAAAGTGTTACTTTATACTCTTTTGATTAAAACAAATGAAACAGTAAAATAAACAAATTCAAGAGTGGTAACAGCCTCTGGTGGGCACTGTAATTAAAACAATCAAAGGAAACTTAACTAAGTAACCAAAATGTTATTACCCCAGCCCCGGTCACGCCCACCAGTCGAGGAAAGTATCACTTTATAGGTTTTTGTTGGATGCTGACGAACAAAAGGAACAGATTGTCTAAATATTAAATGATTTAAGAGGTGGAACAGAGATGCCAATAACATGGCCTCCCCCCTGTAGAGGGAGCTCCACCATCACCCCACTCCAAAAATGTTATATCCAGTGCTGCGTTCGCAGATACGTGCTCAAGTGAAACCCTAATTAATGCCATCCACCTGCAAATAATTAAGTGCAGTTGGTGCACAGTTAAACTTACGCTCTCATAGTGCTCTCAGTTTAACACGTTAAAATGCTTCAACATTATTCTCGTGCACTGCGTAGAATTTAATGAGGATGGTGGTAGGGAGGTGCTGATATCTGTCACCAAAACCCTGCTGATCTAATCCTGGGACCACTGAGGGAATTAAGTCACAAGCTGGCAATGTGATCCCTGCGGTGGGCTCCGAATTCCACATTTAGTTACCGCACGGGCAGAAATTCTGCCCATGGGAACAGCCGGCCAATCAGATTCTGACAGCTCTCCATTGCCCGTGGTGCCACTGGGAGTGGCGGCTGTTGCTGGTAAACACACTTCAGCCTTCACTGGGATTTATCGTGGAATCTTGGGTGTAAAGCTAAGTGATAGATGGACGGGGCTGCAGGGAGAATGTCGCTGGCAAGGTGTGGGGAAGGAAGGACATAGGAAAGGGCACATCATAGGAGGTGATGTCATCACTCACCTTCCCAATGCCGAGTGCCATGATCAGACACTGTTTGACATTGAACAAGATTACCCCCTACGGGGCCGTGGGACCCCTGAGAAAGATGGGGGAGTGGGGGCAATTACTGCGCAATCTGATTGGCCATGTCAGATATGCGTGGGAGGGGGTACACGTCGAGCTCCATGTACCGATTGATGGTCTGACTGTAGTCAATGACCAGCCTGTGCTTCTCCCCAGTCTTCACTACCACCACTTGAGTTCTCCAGGGGCTGTTGCTGGCCTCAATGACCCCTTCCCGGAGAAGCCGTTGGGCCTCCAACCTGATGAAGGTCCTGTCCTGGGCACTGTACTGTCTGCTCCTGGTGGTGATGGGTTTGCAATCCGGTGAGTTCGCAAACAGGGAAGGTGGATCGACCTTAAGGGTCGTGAGGCCGCAGACGGTGAGGGGGGGGTAGGGGTCCGCTGAATTTTAAAGTTAGGCTTTGGAGATGGCACTGAAAATCCAGGCCGAGTAACAGGGCAGCGGAGAGGTTGGGGAGGACGTAGAGTCGGAAGTTGCTGAACTCTACGCCCTAGACGGTGAGGGTCGCGATACAGTACTCCCGGATTTCCACAGAATGGGATCCGGAGGCCATGGAGATTTTCTGGTTGACGGGGTGTACCGGGAGGGAGCAGCGCCTTACCGTTGTGGGGTGTATGAAGCTCTCTGTGCTCCTGGAGTCAAAAAGGCAGGTCGTCTCGTGCCCATCGATCTTCACCGTCGTCGTCGCGGTTGCGAGGTTGCGGGGCCGGGACTGATCCAGGATGATAGAGGTGAGCTGCGGCAGATGCTGGGAGGTCCCGGGCTGGTCAGCGTTGGCGTAGGTAGCAGCAGGCGATGAACGGCCAGATGAGCAGTGGTCCTGAGGGGCCATCAAAATGGCGCCGAAGATGGCGGCGCCCACGGGGCGCACATGGCGGGTGGCATCAAAGATGGCGGCGCCCACGGGCCGCACGTGGCTTGCAGTGAGTAAGATGGCAGCGCCCACGGGCCATATGTGGCTTGCGAAAGGAAAAATGGCGGTGGCCCTGGGTCGCATGTGGGGGGCGTAGGAACGCCAGGCCTGGAAACAGCGGCGACCAACCGGGCCTGGCAAACAGAAGTGAAGTGTCCTTTCTTCCCACACCCGTTGCAGGTCGCGCTCCGCGCCGGGCAGCGCTGCCTGGGGTGTTTGTGCTGCCCGCAAAAATAACACTTGGGCCCCCCAGAGTTGGCTGGCTGCCGCGCGGCGCAGGCTTGCGGTGAGCTGGAGTCAGCAGCTGGTGGGGCCCACGATGCACACGAGGGTGCCGCGCAGTCGGGGCTGTAGGACTGAATGTTACGGGAGGCCTCTTCTAACGAATTACTGAGCTGCCTAGTTCCCGCAAGATCGAGCGTACCCCCTTCTAGTAGCCGCTGGCGGACGTACGCAGACTTCATGCCCATGACGTAAGCGTCTCTAATTAAAAGTTCGGTGTGCTGGACTGCCGAAACTGCCTGGCAGTCACAGTTCCTACCTAGGATGTGCAGGGCATGCCAGAAATCGTCCAGAGACTCTCTGGGGAGTTGCTGTCTCGTGGCCAGGTGGTGCCTGGTGTATACTTGATTTACTGCTCGAACGTAATGTCCCTTCAGGAGCTCCATCGCTTTGGAGTAGGTGGGCGCATCCCGGATGAGAGGAAAAATGTCAGGGCTCACCCGTGAATAGAGGACTTGGAGCTTCTGCGAGTCCGAGGGTTCCTCAGCAGATGTTCGGAGGTAGCTTTCGAAGCAGGCTAGCCAGTGGTCAATGGCGGACGTGGCGTTGGCTGCTTGAGGGCTCTGCTGCAGGCGATCAGGCTTGATGCGGAGATCCATCGTTTAAAAAATCTTGCTCAATAAATTGATGCACTATCAATTACCACAAAGACGAGAATAGTGGAATAATTGAGGCTTTATTGAGCAAAGGTGTTGTAGCTGGAACCAGAATGGCTGCAGCACTGGTGAGCACACACACTTATATGCCGCCTACTGGGCGGAGCCAGCAGGCAGGGATTTACCCATGTACCTCTACTATACAGGCAGTGCCGTAATACATATAGTATGCCACTAGTGGTGACTACCACAACCAGGAAGTCTGGCCTTCAGTGCCGTTTGAAGGTCAACGGCGTATATCGGGCAGCACAAGTGAGTAGGCACCAACGGCCCCCCCTCCCTTCATGGGAGCATCCACACCCCAACTCCCCTTGCAACCCCCAGTCCTTCCTCCATCCCCCCCTCAAACCCCCAACCCCTCCATTACACCCCCACTCCCACCACTGTGATCCAGGTGTATGGCTGTCAAAGGCCTCTCTGTGCCCCCTCAGGAAAAGCTCCCTATAATTGTCGGGAGAAGGCCCAGACTGGCAGAAGGGTCCCAGACATCAGGGGCGGGATTCTCCAACCCCCCCCCACCGAACTAGAGAATCGCCCGGGGGGGGGGGATGGGGGGGTGGTGCATGAATCCCGCCACAATGCCCTGACGCTGGCTGCTGGATTCTCCGGCGCCGGTTTTTCGGAGGGGGCAGGAATCGCGTCATGCCGGTTGGGGGCCATTGGCAGTGACCCCCCTGGCGATCCTCCGCTTCGCGATGGGCCGAGTGGCCGCCCGTTTTCGGCCAGTGCCACCAGCGTAAATCAAACAACATCCTTATCGGCGGGACCTGGCTCTGCAGGCGGCCTGCGGAGTCCTAAGGGGGGATCTGGCCCCGGGGGGTGTCCCCACAGTGGCCTGGCCCGCGTTCGGGACCCATCGATCCGCGGGCGGGCCTGTTACGTGGGGACACTCTTTCCCTCCGCGCCGACCGCTGTAAACGTCCATCATGGCCAGAGCGGTGAAGAACCCCCCGTGCATGCGCTGGGATCATGCCAGTACACACTGGCGCTCCCGAGCATGCGCCAACTCGAGCCGGTCGGCGGAGGTCCTTCGGCACCGGTTGGCGTAGCGCCAACCCCGCCGGCGCCGGCCTAGCCCCTGAAGGTGCGGAGGATTCCACACCTGCCAGGCGGCCCAACGGCAGAGTGGTTCATGCCACTCCTTGGCGCCGGTATGGCCGGCCCTGCCGCTTAGGGGGGAATCCCGGCACAGAATCCTCACCACCTCAGACCCCCCCGAGGACACCCACCAGGGGCATCGAAGGTAAGCAGCTGGCAGCCTCCACCTCAGATGTGCATCCTGGGGAAACACGAAGATGTACTGGTAGAATTAAGAGGGCAGCACACGTTTAGGATCACTGAAGGCACCGGGAGAGGGGACGGGAAGTGGGGGGTTAGTTGGGGGTGGGGAAGTAGGGTGGGGCGGCACCATTGGAAGAGGGGTTTATACACATTAAACACCTTTTTGCATAACCATTATGATGCCTCTGTCACTTCCCTCCATAATGTGGGCTAACCATCCCCACGCCTCCCGCCCGACCCTTTGCCCATCTCTCCAGGCATCCCCCCTCACCCCCATTCCCCGTGGCGTCCACCCACCCTCCGGCTGGGAACATGTCTCCGGAGCTGTGTCCCATCCCCTGAGTGTTTGGATGTTGCGTGTGTGGTGTTGCCTCCCGGTGTTCAGGTACAGTGTCCAGGTATCAAGGTGCAATGACTCCCACATGTTTTATGGCCCGTCCCCCCACGGAAATCCACTTGGCGTGTGTGAAGTCTCACTAAACCACGATTGCCAATTCTTAATTAGCAATAGCCTTCAGCCATGCAGCCAGAGGCCTCAGCAGTCGGTGGGGGTTATGGGTGGTCATTGGGGCAGACGGGCAGGGACAGGGGTTGCCCCCGGAATGGGTACACACGATTCAGGGGTTGGTATGGTGGTGCTGTGAGCAAATGCCCCCCCAGCGCACCACCCCACTACCCCAATGGCGGCCCACCCCCACGGAGGTTCCCCTACCGAGCATTGGGGTGACAAGCCCAGCACCCCCGGGCTCTTTGCCTGTGAGCCAAGATAGGTACTCACCTCCTCAGCTCCCCATAGAAGCCCTCCCGCCAGGTTCACGTTTTTAAAAAGGAGTACCAATTAGTGCCAGCGTGACTACTTGCTGGGGAGGCCGCTAAATGACGGGAGGCCATTGAATATGGGGTCACTCTCGTTAATTGTATGGAAATGTGGCTTAACTGGTGATAATTGGTTTCTCGCCATGCTACGGCGAGATCCCGATTTCGCCTACGGGAGCAGGCCAGTTGCATCGCAAACCGTTTGGCACCTGGCGCGGATCTCATTTTTGGCCTCTCCCGCTATTCACCGGCCTCATTATGCTTGATCGAGGCGTAGCGAGGCCAGAGAATCGATCCCTTAGTCACAGGAACAGAGAATCCAGCCAAATATTCTTATTCTGTTAAGTGGGGCACATACAATTCACATTGAAAATAATATTTCGGGGGGACACTCCCCTCCTTAAGCTTGTGGCTGTGGTGAGGCCCACCTCAATTTACTTCCAATTTTTTATTAGGTACGTTACCTAAGTTTTGTCAAAGCCCTTCAAGTCAGACCCATGTGATCATTGGATTCTTAAGTCATTGTTGTTGACTATTGGTGTTACAAGGACAGACAGGTATTGATCAGACTAGGGTGATGTTACACTGTTACTTACAGAAAGAGATAGATTCTGACCTGATGGTATACTGCGTTATACTCGAGGCGTGGAGATGCCGGCGTTGGACTGGGGCGGGCACTGTTGGACTTTAACCTGGTGTTGTAAGACTTCTTACTGTACACAAGGAGGACATTGTGTTGCACCAAAGGAGATAGACAGATCCTGGCATGATTTTATGTTATGCTCGGAAGGAGACAAATAATAATCTGTCTTGGGTGATGGTATACTGTTCCACTGAAAGACAGACAGATTCGATTGGGCATTGTTTTGTTTTAGAATATTGTACAATATTCCTTATAAATCAGGGTGTAGAATGTCCAACTGTGATATGGCGCTGCTGTTTTATATTAAGTGGTGGGTGCGCACTTTTCTATTCATATACATTCCAGCAATCAGACCAGCAGAGATTACATGCATAACTGCAATTCTACTCTGACTATTCATTAATCTAGATTGATTTGATTAATTACATGATGCTGACAATTCAATAGCTGTGCTCTTTTGGTTGTGTCCAACTGGATTTAATGTAAATTTACCTTATTAAATACAGCTGTGTGCTGTGTTGCCCGAGCAATGGAGACAATAGCCCCTGTTCTTCTACGATTCGTATTGTCCATTCGTTACTCAGCAGTTTTCTGTATTTGCGCCAGTCTCAGAAGAGCGACCACCTGCCTGCCTGGCATTCGCATTGTTCACAATGGTCATCATTGCAAATTTTAACAAGACCAATTTTCTGCCAACCTGCAGGAGATTCTGGACAATGTGTGCTCTGAATCCCTGCCCACTGACAACTAGGTTGAGACATTGTAGGCGGGATTCTTCGCGATCGGCGTGATGGCCCGACGCTGGCGTCAAAAACGGCGCGAACTAATCTGGCGCCAGGCCGGCCGGAAGTAGCGGAATTCTCTGCACTTCTGGGGGCTAGGCAGGCACCGCAGGGGTTGCGCGAGTTAGCGCATGTGCAGGACCGCCGCCGTGGTTCTGCGCATGTGCAGACCGGCCGGCGTATTCTGCCGCATGTGCAGGAGGGGTGTCTTCTCCGCGCCAGCCATGGCAGAGCCCTACAGGGGCCGACATGGAAGGAAGAAGTGCCCCCACGGCACAGGCCCACCCGCAGATCGGTGGGCCGTGATCGCGGGCCAGGACACCATGGAGGCCCACCCCCCTCGCCCGGGGTCGGATCCCCCTGCGCCCCCCCGAAGACCGCACCAGCCAACTTACCTGCCAGGTCCTGCCATGTGGGACCATGTCCAATCCACGCCGGCGGGACTTGCCAAAGACGGGTGGCCGTTCGGCCCATCGGGGCCCGGAGAATTGCCGCGGGGAGCTGCTGCCAACAGCCCCCGACCGGCGTGGCATGACCCCTGCCCGAAAACCGACACTGGAGAATATGGCAGCCGGTGTCGGAGCGGCGGGGCGGGATTCACGCCGCCCCCCCGGGGATTCTCCGACCTGGCGGGGGGTCGGAGAATCCCGCCTTTCATTTCAGAATCTCACTGCTGCTGTCAGACAGCTGAGGCTCTGATTGGCATGTTCACTTGTACTGAACAAAGCACTGCAATGAGGTATAATTTTTAGATGGAGATATTTGAATCATTTCAGATTTGTGTCAGATAACACCAGCTAGGTGCCAAAGTGATGACGAAGCCAAATACATTTCTTGGGATTGAAAACAGAAAATGCTGGAAAATACTCAGTGGTTCAAGCAGTGGCTGTGGAGTGAGAAACAGCGTCAAATGTTCCAGGTCAATGACTTTTCATCCAGAATCATAGAATGGTTAAGAGTGTGAAGGCGGCCTTATGGTCCATTGAGCCTGAGACCGCTCTTAGCAGGAGCAGTCCAGAAAGCCATTTTCCTGTGACTCTGAAATTTTGTTTCCGTTCATGGGCTTATCTAAATCCTTATTGAAAACCTTGATTGAATCTGCCTCCACCACCCTTTCAGCCAATGAATTCTAGATCATAACTATTCGCCGCTTGGAAACGCTTTTCCTCATGTCGCCTTTCGGTTTTTTGCCAATCACCTTAAACCTGTGTCCTCTGGTTCTTGAACTTTCCATCAATGGGAACAGAACCTTTCCATTTACTCTTCCCAAGCTCCTCATGATTTTAAACATTTCGATCGAATGTCCTCTCAACCTTCTCTGCTCTGAACAAGCCCGGTTCTCCGATCTATCCACATAAGTGACATCTCTCGTTTCTGGAATCATTCCAGTAAATATGTTCTGCATCTTTCCCAATGTCCTCACATCCTGGCTAAAGTGTGGGCACAATGCTCCATCCTGAAGATTAGCCTGAGCTTTCTTGCTGTATGGGAGGGATTTTGCAGCCATGCCTGCCGGCGGGATCTTCCAGACCCGCCCATGGCGAACCTTTGCTGCGGGATCCCCGGCCGCGGAGGGTGTGAACAATGGGAAATCTCATTGGCAGTGGCAGGAACAAGAGATCCCACCGGCGGCCAATGGCTGGCCAGCTCCACCATTGCAAACGCACCATGGAGAGACTGGAAAATTCTGCCCGTCTCTATTTATGAAGCCCAGAATCCAGTCTTCCTGTTTAAAATACTTTTTCATTCTGTCCTTCCCACCTCCATCCTCCCTTTGGAATTTCAGCATTTGCTTTGTATTGTCTCTCCTTGTTCTTCCTACCAAAATGTATCAATTTGGACTTACCTGTATTAAATTTAATTTCCCCTGTCTGCCCACTCCAACAGCCTTTACATGCTCTTCTAAGATCCATCATTAACTCATTCACTGTTCACCTAATGTGCAAATTTTGTCATCTGGAAATAACGCCTTGCACACTGGTCCAAGTCATTAATCATTATCATGATTATCTGTGGTGCTGTACCACCTCCTAGGAAGCACCATTGTATACCTTCTTCCAGTCTGAAAAACAACTAGGCACCAATACCCTGGCCGGGGTTATCCGACCCGACGCCGGGTCGGAGAATCCCCAGGGGGACCCGCCAGACATGAAAATGTAGAACATACAGAATAAATGCCCGATGTTAATCCATGAACATAGACATCGGGTGCAGCATTTGGAATACAGTGCTACAACTGTAGAGAAGGTGCGTCAAAAGATCAATTCAGTCCAGGAGAGGAACATTCAGGAGTCTGGTAACAGCGAGGCAGAAGTTGTTTTTTAATCTATTGGTTAGTGTTCTCAAACTTTTGTATCTCCTGCCTGATAGGAGAGGTTGGAAGAGAAAATAACCTGGATGGGAGGGGTCTTTGATTATGCTGCCCACTTTCCCAAGGCAGCGGGAGGTGTAGATAGAGGGCGGGTTCACGTGATGGACAAGGCTATGTTCATGACTCTGTAGTTTCTTAAAGTCTTGGGCTGAACAGTTGCTATACCAGGCAGCCAGATAGGATGCTTTCTATGGTAGATCTATAAAATTGGTAAGAGTCATTGTGGTCATGCCAAATTTCCTTAATTTCCTGAGGACATAGAGGCACTGACGTACTTTCTTGGTCGTAGCGTCAATACGGATGGACCAGGACAGATTGTTGGTGATGTTTAGACCTAGGAATTGGACATTGTCAACCATCTGCACCTCAACACCATCGATACAGATAGGGGCGTGTGCGACACTTCGCTTCCTGAGGTCGAGGACCAGCTCCTTAGTTTTGCTGACATTGAGGGAGAGATTGTTGTCATTGTACCATGCCACTAAGATCTCTATCTCCCTCCTGTACTCTGACTCGTCATTGTGTGAGATCCGACCCATTACGGCCGTGTCATCAGCAAACTTGTAGATGGAGTTGGAGCCGAATTTTGCCACCCAGTGGTGTGTGTATATAAGGAGTATAGTAGGGGGCTACGTACATAGCCTTGCGGGGCCCTGGGATTGAGGAATATCGTGGAGGAAGTGTTCTTGTTTATCCTTACTGATTGCGTCCTGTGGGTCAGGAAGTCAAGGATCCAGTTGCAGAGGGAGGAGCCGAGTCCTAGATTTTGGAGCTTTGATATGAGCTTGGCTGGGATTATGTTGTTGAAGGTGGAGCTGTCGTCTGATGTAGGTGTCCTTATTGTCGAGATGCTCCAGGGATGAGTATTGGGCCAGGGAGATAGTATCTGCTGTGGACCGGTTGTGGCGGTAGGCAAATTGTAGTGGATCAAGGCAATCTGGAAGGTTGGAGTTGATGTGTCCCATGACTAACCTCTCAAGCACTTCATAATAATAGATGTCAGGGCCACCGGTCGGTAGTCGTTGTGGCACGTTTGCATGATTGTCCTTTGACACCGGTATAATGATGGTCTTCCTGAAACAGATGGGAACCGAAAACAGGAGTAGGGAGAGGTTGAAGATGTCTGTGAACCAGGTGTTCCGCACAGGATCTGAGTGCATGACCGGAGACTCTGTCAGGACCTGTTGCTTTCCATGGTTCACTTTCAAGAAGGCCGATCTGACTTCTGATGCTGTGACGATAGGTATGGGTGTGTCTGAGGCTGTTGGAGCAGTTGAAAATGAAATGAAAAATGAAATCGCTTATTGTCACAAGTAGGCTTCAAATGAAGTTACTGTGAAAAGCCCCTAGTCGCCACATTCCGGCACCTGTTCGGGGAGGCTGTTACGGGAACGGTTGACAACGGTTCGTTGGTTTCCTGCTCGAAAAGAGTATAGAATGCATTGAGTTCTGTGCCAGAGATTCTACTCGGCTGTGCTTTGTCGCCCGTTATATTGTTTAAGCCTTGCCACAACTGACGAGAGCTTGTGTCTTAGGTCTGGGACTCTACTTAGCCTGGTATTGTCTCTTGGTGTCCCTGATGGCTTTGCAGAGATCGAACCTAGATTTCTAGAATAGGTCAGGATCACCCGTCTTGAACACCTCAGACCTGGTCATCAGTAGAGAGTGGATCCGGTTGGGGAAAGCAGGTACTACCTTCTTGCCACACAGTCCTCAACACACTTATTGATGAAGTCTGTGACAGTAGTGGCATACTTGTCTAAGTTGGCTGCTGAGTTCATGAATATGGACCAGTCCACTGACTCTAAGCAGTCTAAGCAGTCACGTTGGAGCTCTTCCATTGTCTCGGACCTGCAGTGCACGACCTTTAAAACCAGATCCTGCCGCTGTATAACCTAAAATGCTGTGCATACATAGAATCATAGAATCCCAACAGTGCAGTAGAAGGCCATTCAGCCCATCGAGTCTGCACCGGCCCTCTGAAAGAGCACTCTACCTCGGCCCACTCCCCAGTCCACTCCGCCCTATCCCCGTAACCTAACCTGGACATCTCTGGACACTAAGGGGAAATTTAACGTGATCAATCCACCTAACCCACGTATCTTTGGACTCATTAAACCTCAGGAAAATCAAAGGATGAATTAACCCAATACTCTGCCTTACAATAAATTTCAAGTTACAGATCCAAGCAATTATTTTACAAATGTAAACAGATTTGAAAACTAAACCTGTGATCACATTTCACAAAGTCAAAAAATAACCATTCAGGACTGAGAATGTATTTTGATATTTTATACAAAATATATCTGCAGTAGTTTCCTGCAAGGTTCAAAAGTACCATTAGGTGGCTGTGCAAATGAAGTAACTAATTTTGAAATAAACTACAAAAGTCGGTTATATTTTGGGTTTAGATACCAAATCTTATTGCTCTTAGTAAGTATAGTGCAAAATAACAGTGATGCAGAGTTTTAAAAGTATACCTCTTTTGTGTTACCATTGTCGAAAACTCCCAGTACAATAACATATATCAGTGGTATGAAGAATGTTGAATGTGTGTGATAATTCTGTTCTTTCATGAACAAATCAGCTCTGTCACAGAGTTGGAATTGCCTATGATCAGTCCTAATTTACAGAGGGACAAGGGTAGCTTTGTCTGACTTCTACATCTGCTGCTGCTTTCTGAGCACAGAGTCATGGGTCTAACACATCACATTCTGTCTTGGTGGTGGTGATTCACAGCGGCTTAAGACACGCTCCTTTAAAGGTGCATTAACATCATATCAGACCAATATGAAGATGGGAGATCTACCCTGGCTGAATGAAGAGGGCATGCCAGGAGCAGCATCAAGCATACCTACAAATGAGGGCCTGAATTCCCCGGTCGTTGCAATTCACTTTCGCCGCCAGCAGCGCACCCTCGCCCGCAGGTTTCCCGGTGATGTGGGGTGGCTCCAATGGGAAATCCCATTGGCAAGCGACGGGAGTATATAATAGTGCTGCCAACGAATGGCGCATCAACAAGAAACACGCGGCTGGGGAACCGGAGAAACTCGCCTGAGATGTCAACCTGATAAAAATTTGGTCTGTTTGCATGCTAAACAGTAGAAGCAGCATGTAACTGAGCTGAGCAATCCCATAACCAACAGTCAGATTAAAGCTCTCTAATCCAGCCACATCTAGTCGTGAATCATGGTGGACAATTGAGCAATTAACAGGAAGAGGAGGAACACAGCACATCAGTGCAAAAGGTAAGGCTGAAGATTTGCAGCCATCTTCAGCCGGAACTGCTGAGTGGTGATCCATCTCTGCTTCCTCCTGAGGCCCCAGCCTCATACATGCCAGTCTGCAGCCATTTTCAGTGGCTCCACATGATATCAAGAAACGGCTGAAGGTACTGGACACTGCAAAGGCCATGGGTCCTGACACCAATCCAACAGTAGTACTGAAGACTTGTGATCCAGAGATAACCACACCCCTCGCTAAGTTTGTCCAGTACAACACTGGCCCAGCAATGCCCTGTCAAAATAAAGCAAGATAAATCCAACTGAACAATTACTGAATACATCAGTCTTCTCTCGATCATCAGCAAAGTGATGGAAGGGGTGATCAGCAGTGCGATGAAGCAGCACTTGCTTAGCAATAACCTACTCACTGATGCTCAGTTTGGGTTCTGCCAGAACCACTCAGTTCCTGACCTCATTACAGCCTTGGTTTAAACATGGTTTAAGGATCCTCTTGTGTCTCCTTGTCTAAGCCTTGCATCTTTTAATTCATGTCCTGCGCAGCAATATTACAGACTTTTGGTTTTGAGCTGAACACCCACACTGCAAGCTGCTATTTGGACTGATCCAGCATGCCCCTTTGATTCTGTATTCTCTGTGACATAGCTCATGATTTCATTTGATGGATTTCACTCGCAACCAATCAACCCTATTGCAATCCCAGGGCGAAGCAGATCCTTGAAACGGATTGGTATTTTGTTTCTGAAGTGCTCTGCTGGGCGATTCTCTGTGTGTTTGGTTTCAGTTTTGTTTGGAGTGGCAGAGATAAGCTGATCCTTTTGAATCTCTCCCAGAAGAGGGGAATTGTCTCTCAAATCTTAGCTGAAATTCCCTTCAGGTAAACAGAGCAGTTAGTGAATACTCAAAGCCTGAAGATAGAGCTAAGGAGGGGGAACTTTCCGGATTCCTCTCGCATTAAAGTTACTAGACCATTCGAAGATCTCACAAAAACTGCTGCTCTGATATTCTGTTTAACTGAGACAAGCTGTTGGTGAGTCTGCTGAAGCTGACCACAGATTGGAAACTGAGTAGATCTGATGTTCACCTGCCATGGGTAAGGCTCAGCCCAACACCAGTTAAAGTGTGACACTAGAGGGCATCCCACAGCCTGAGAATCTGGCCTGAGTAACCTCATAAAGACCTCTCAGCTGAGTTCCTCAAATCTATCGTACCTCTTAATCCCTGTGAGAGGTGAGGTGAGAGGGACTGTCCTTGACATCAAGGCACCATTTAACCAAGTGTGGTGCCAAACAGCCCTCGCAAAACTGGAGTCAATGAGAATTAGCAAGAAAAACTCTTCACTTGTTGGAGTCACACCTACTTCAAAAGAAGATGATTGTCGCTGTTGGGGGTCAATCGTCTCAGTCCCAAGACATTGCTACAGATGTTCTTCAGGGCAATGTCCTGGGCCTACTCATCTTCATCTGCTTTATCAATGACCTCACCTCCATCGTATGTTCAGAGTTTGGGATGTTCATTGATGATTGGAAAATATTCAGCACGGTTCTCACATGTAACAAGGCCTGGACAACATTCAGACTTGGGCTGAAAAGTAACTAACATTTGCACCACATAAGTGCCAGGGAATGACCATCTCCAGCAAGAGAGAATCCAATCAGCTCCCCTTGACATTCAATGGCATTACCATCACTGAATCCCCCACTATCAATATCCTGGGGGTCACCATTGACCAGAAACTTAATTGGACGAGCCATAAAAATACTGTGGCTTCAAAAGCAGGTCAGAGGATGGGAATGATGTAGTGGAGAACCCATCTCCTGACTCCTCAAACTCTGTCGAACATCTACAAGGCGCAGGTCAGTATTGTGAAGGAGTACTCTCTACTTGCTGGATGAGTGCAGCTCCAACAACACTCAAGGAGCCCAACACCATCCAGGTCAAAGCAGCCCACTTGATTGACACTCTGTCCACCGACTTAAACATTCACTTCCTCCACCAACAACGCACAGTAGCAGCAGTGTGTCCTATTTACAAGATACAATGCAGCAACGCACAAAGGCTCTTCCAGCAGCTCAATGCAAAGCCACGATCTATACCACTAGAAGGACAAGGGCAACAGATGCATGGGAACAACGCCACTGGCAAGTTATCCTCCAAGCCATACGCCGTCCTTACTTGAAAATATATCATCGTTCATTCACTGTCACTAGGTCAAAATTCTGGAACTCACTTCCTAACAGCACTGTGGGTATGCCTACACCTCAGGGACTGCACACAACCACCTTTCAAGGGAAATTCTGAATGAGCAATAAATGCCAGCCTGGCCAACAACGCCAGCATCGCAGGAACGAATAAAATTCCTCAAAGCAATATAAACTCCTGAAGCAATGGATATTTGCTAACCTATATTTATTGAAACTCTAAAATGACCTTGAAGAAACAGAAGAAAGATGATCGTTAATGGAGGCTATGGAAATCCAAAGTGTGGTTTCCAGTCAAAAAAAACCAGTTCCAGCAAGATTGTCTGTTAAAAATAAGCCTCTGCTCCTTCCGTTTTACAATGCACTGTTTCCAGTGAGTCTGAATTTGCTTAGATTTGCACTTATCCCCCATAGATTTTCTATTGACCTTTGAGTGGCAAATCACTGTCAGCCAACCACCTAAAATGTGCAGAGATTTCTGCAGGACAGCAGGGATCTATGTAAGCAGAGTAAGTGGGCAGCACGGTAGCCTTGTGGATAGCACAATTGCTTCACAGCTCCAGGGTCCCAGGTTCAATTCCAGCTTGGGTCACTGTCTGTGCGGAGTCTGCACATCCTCCCCGTGTGTGCGTGGGTTTCCTCCGGGTGCTCCGGTTTCCTCCCACAGTCCAAAGATGTGCAGGTTAGGTGGATTGGCCATGATAAATTGCCCTTAGTGTCCAAAATTGCCCTTAGTGTTGGGTGGGGTTACTGGGTTATGGGGTTACTGGGTTATGGGGATAGGGTGGCGGTGTTGACCTTGGGTAGGGTGCTCTTTCTAAGAGCCGGTGCAGACTCGATGGGCCGAATGGCCTCCTTCTGCACTGTAAATTCTATGAAAGTCTATGAAAGCAAGTGTACATCCCTTTAATCAGTCACATTGAAGAATTCTTATGAACAGCATAAAGCCTGATTGAAGAATTGTCAATTGGAATAGTGAATTCAACACCAAATCATGTATGGAAAGTGAAATACAGGGTGGAAATAATGATTGGATTAAGACAGAGAGGTAAGAGAGACAGAAAGAAAAGAATTTTTAAACATATATATTCTTTTTAAATCAACGATAATTAAAAGTTGAAGCACTGAGTCTCCAAACTTGTAAAAGTTAATTCTCAGTGCCAGAGTAGTTATCTAGCAATAAATAAGACTTCCCACATTTTTGAAAGGGTACTGGAATGAACAAGACCTCAATATTTTGGTGAGTTTAATTTGTTCATATGAGGTGAATACAGAAACGATACACTGTTCAATGGGTTTGAAAAGTGAGTCAAATGGTGAGATTGTGCAGCTTCTGGGGCAGAAGGAGATCCTGAACAGATTCAGAGGTGTAACACAAAGAAGACATTAATTTATAATACGTACTATTTACAAAAGGTCCTGGTTGAACCTTGCTGAGTCCTCTCTCTCTGTCGGTCGGTTCCTATCTGGCCGACCTTATATACAACATGGTATCGACCCGTAGTTAGCGGGGGGCGGGGGGGGGGGGGGTGGTGCGGGGGGGCACACTCCTCGAGCCCCACTGGGAAAGCAATCAACCCAGCCCTGTGTGCTCCATGCAGGTTATTATCCCTTGTCATTATTCTTCGGTGGATTTATTGTGTGAGTTGAAGTACTTGTGTGAAATTCATGTGTGAAATTTGGAAAATGTGTCAATCAACAGCTATAATGAAACCTTGGCATTTACATGTTTACTTTGGTTGGTGAATTTCCTAATAGCATTGCAAGAATAGTACAGTGTTGCTTTTGGCTGTAATAATTTTTCCAATAGCTTTTAGGACAGGAGTATAATGGAATGAACATTTACTCTGGGCATTTTGGTCTGGGAATCTCAGGAAAACTGTCAACATTGGTTCATTACTGTGTGAGAAACTTATTCACTATTGTTCCGGCTGTAACTGAATAACTTAATGACCCCTTACATTACAATCATAAAATTAAACAAAAACAGATGAGAGGGGAATGATAAGAAAAATGATTTCTGTGCGTCTCGCTGAGGATATCTGACCTGAGATATCACCGGTTGGCAACAGTGATTATTTACTTTTATTGAGAGCCTTTAGTATGTTTTTTGACGTAAAGAGTTGCGATTCATTAAGATATTGTATCTTGACTTGCTTGACTGGCAGAAATAACATACTGTGCAGATATAATTGTATCCTAGAGTCAGTGCGTAAGATACTTCAGAAAGTTGATAGATCTCCCTGAATTATAGCAATGATTTACTGAAACAACAGCTTTGTGTATGCGACCTGAATGGAATTATAATGTTTTTTTTACCCCTGAGACACGTTTTAGTAGACAGGTCACTAAAGCCATGAGAGCAATGGTTGCTAGCAGTTAAAGAAGCAATTTTGGAATGCATGGCAGAGGATATAATCTATCAATCTAGAGAGGTAGTTTTAAAACTGCATTTGGCACCTGGAGAACTGCTTACATTTTTGGGGGATCATTCTAACTTTGGATGATCGTGTCACATTCGCAATAGCAATTTTCGCCACATCCAACAATACTATGGCTAGGGCGTACTGTGGCTAGGTGGACTAGTTGGATGCAAGATCTTCTGCCAGAACTATTTACTGTGTTAATGTACAATGGGCAGTTAGATGTTGGGTCACATTTGAAAAAAGGAGGTGGGGCATTGGGCAGGGTGGCACTCCTGCTGGAACCTGGCACCCTGGCACTGCCAGGGATCAGACCCTGGGGGACCGACCAGGTGGAGGAAGGGAGTGAGAGGATGTGCCCCGGGACCTCCACGAGGTTCAGGGCGGGAGGAGGAGGGTTGGAAAAGGGATGGACTGAAAGAGGGGGGGAAAGATCAGGGATGCAAAGACAAAATGGCATCCCGATCTGCAAGGAGCCTTTCATGTCAGGCTCACCAGCAGGAAATGACGCAAGTGCAGCCTCGGTGGAGAGAAATTCCCCCAGGCCAAAAAAACCAGCAAGGTGCCATTGAATCGTGGGTGTTGCTCAGTGCTGCAGCCGCCAAGAAACACCCCGCTAAACGTGTCCAAAACCAGACATAGATATTTTTCCATTGAATGTGCCTCTCCTACTGACCAAAGAGTCCCACAAACCAGAGTTCCACAGGCAGGATTCTCTGGCCTCCCGGCCGCATGTTTCTCGACAGCGGGAGGCGGCACACCATTCACTGGTGGGGGGATTCTCTATTCCCGCCGCTATCAACGGGATTTCCCATTGAAACCCACTGGCGGGGTTGTGCTGCTGGCAGGAACAGCAGGAGAATTCCAGTCCACAGGCTGATTGCAGCTGAACGTTTGTGAAAAAAATCATGGAGATCCAGAAGCATTTCCTCAACAATCCTAACTAGCACTGCCTAAAGAAGTTAGGCAGCATCCCAGCTGAATCAACCCACTATGTGATGGGAGGCTGGTAGCAGGTTGAGAACCCATTTGTAATTGAAGTAGGCATGGCCATGGTTCTTTAACCAGGCCGCAGCATTAGTATCCAGTTTCAAGCTTCCAGGCCAAACAAAGAGGTTGGGTGGGTCTACGTACTAAATCTGTCAAATGAAGTATTTCTAGTGAATGGAATTCCAACCAGGTTGAACTGTACATTGATTCCTGTAAGTAGCCACAGGAATGGAAAGGAACCGTGGGAGGTCTTCTTCCCGGGCCCAGCCTCTCACCTGGAGCTCCTGCTGCGAGACCAGAGAAGTTGAAAAGAGGTGAGGATGTGTGAAAGAATGGGAAAAAAGTAAAGCCTCTCAAATAAAGCAACTGAGGATGAAAATAGAACATAGAACATACAGTGCAGAAGGAGGCCATTGCCCATCGAGTCTGCACCGACCTATTAAGCCCTCACTTCCACCCTATCCCCATAACCCAATAACCCCTCCTACCCTTTTTGGTCACTAAGGGCAATTTATCATGGCCAATCCACCCAACCTGCACGTCTTTGGACTGTGGGAGGAAACCCACGCAGACACGGGAAGAACGTGCAGACTCCGCACAGACAATGACCCAGTGGGGAATCGAACCTGGGATCCTGGCACTGTGAAACCACAGTGCTATCCACTTGTGCTACCGTGCCAGCAGCAAGCAGCAGGAAGCTTGGTCCCAGTAGCAGTGGGATGAGGCCCTTAAATGAACATTAGCCATCTAGCGGCCTCACGTTCCCCATAACGTTTAGGCTGTCTGATGACAACCCTCCCCCTCCAACACTGGTGGGGCCAGGGTAGGCATCTGTGGCAGGCACAGTGCCAGCAGCATTTTATGAATCCCCTGCCTGCCTGCCAACCTCCGCTGGGTGGGGAGTGCATAAAATGCAGCCGAAAATAATGTATTATGATACACCCGTACCGTAAAAAGCATTTAGACACATAGAAAATCCAATAACAGTCCCAAAATTGAAATGAAATAAAATTCATCAGTATGGATTCTGCACCTCACGACACCGGAAACACAAATTACAATGGGGCGTTGAATCGGGCGCCCAGTCAAAATCGGGGTCCGTGCCCGGTGCCGGTTCGAGAGCCTTGCTCTTTTCCCTCCCTAGCGGCAAAAACGCAGCGGCAGGGGCACGCAAATCCAGAATTTGCCTGCATTTACACATACTTACCACTATGTCCCATGTTTCAGCAAAGCTCTCCCCTTCTCAGGCAGATGTCACACGGCGCAATTTACTATAGGTATTTACAAATGGGGAATGGGCACCATGGCTGCTGAGGGGGAGAGAGAAGTTAAGCAAAGTTTTTAAAATGGTAGCACTTACTGGGGGTGGCTGCCAGAGCCGGGAGGAGTAGCGAGGAATGACTTGGTGACAGCTCCGTGGATTCCGTGTGTCCCCTTTGGGGTGGTCTGTCTCAGGCTGCCAGTCTGTGTTTTAACTGCACCCATTTGGTGCAAGTTACCGGCCCCCTGGCTGCTCCCTGTGCTGACTGCTCACTGTATCCTGTAAATGTTTCTGTAAGCTGCCCATCAGAGGTACAGTGTCAGGTGGACGGGATTCAAAAGCAGTGAGATGTTCCGGCACCTCCCCTGCGGGAGGCACCATCATGGGCCCCTTCACTTCCTCCTCCCTTGGGCGCTCGATGGCCCCCCGGACTACTCCAGGGGATGGAGGTGAGGCGGGAGTGATCTCCAGAGCCTCCACCGTCACCTAGCGCTGTCAGCCCTGGAGGTCTGCTCTTGTCTGATCCAGGATCTCGATGCCTTCAACCATGGAGCACTGAGACTGGGCCACATATCTCTGTGAGTGAGTCATGTCACTCACTGCCTCAGTCATGACCTTCTGTGACTGGTCCAGGTTAGTCAGCATCAGGCCAATGCTCTCAATGTCCTCAGCCATGACCTTTTGTGACTGGGCCAAGCTCTGGAGAACCGCAGCAATATCCATGTGGGCCAATTACATGGCTGCCTGTGACCGGGCTCCCCTATCCTGAGCCTCAGCCATCAATCGCCCTGTGTGCCCCAAGTAGTGGATGTCTTGAGCTATGGGTCTGGCGCCTTGTCCCAGGCCTTCCACCCCGGGCGACGCCCGTTCTTGTTGGCCCGGTTACCACACATTATTGGCGCGATGTCCTGTAATTGATCCAGCGTCACCGAGGCCAGTCGTGTCTCAGCGTCTTCTTCGGACCCCGTGGAGCCGTCGATGCTGGGGTCCTTTGTTGTCATCCAAGATGGCGGCGTCCATGAATCGCACGCGGCCGGGGGTGGACAAAATGGCCACCCCCATGGATCGCACGTGGTCGGGGGTGGACAAAATGGCCACCCCCATGCATCGCACGTGGCTGGGGGGTCACAAGATGGCGGCGCCCATCCTCCCCTCGTGGTGGCCGGGACCCAAAATGGCGGCGCCCGCGGGTCGCACATGGGGCGCTGGGGGGGTTGGGGAGCGTTTGGGATGCGCTGGGCTCTTTCTTCTCCGGGGATTGCGGTGACCCCCCGGGACCGGCACACAGTCGCGAAATGGCCCTTTTTGCCGCAGCTCTTGCAAACAGCTGCGCGGGCCGGGCAGCGCTGCCGGGGGTGTTTCGCTTGCCCGCAAAAATAGCAGCGGGCCCCCCCGGGATGATCTGGTGTCTTAACCGCGCAAGCCTGTGAGGGGGGGGGGTTTGTCGCGACGGGGGTCCACGGAGCCCAAGGGGCTGCCGCGCAGTCGGGGCCGTAGGCGTGGGCGTTTTGCGAGGCCACATCTAGGGAAGCTGCAATGGCCCGTGCCTCTGAGAGTCCTAGCGACTCTTTTTCTAAAAGTCTTTGGCGGATTTGGGGAGAGTTCATACCTGCCACAAACGCATCGCGAATTAACATGTCCGTGTGTTCAGTCGTGTTTACCGGCGGGCAGCTGCAGCCCCATCCCAAAATTAGCAGCGCGGCGTAGAACTCCTCTAACGATTCTCCGGGACTTTGCCGTCTCGTTGCGAGTTGGTAGCGTGCGTAGACCTGGTTCACGGGGCGAACGTAGATGCTCTTCAGTGCTGCGAGCGCCGTCGGGAAATCTTCTGCGTCTTCTATGAGGGAGTAAATTTCCGGGCTTACCCTTGAGTGCAGGACCTGCAGTTTCTGGTCTTCTGTGATCCGGCCGGGGGCCGTTCGGGGGTAGCCTTCGAAACAAGCTTGCCAGTGTTTAAAAACTGCTGCCGAGTTCACTGCGTGGGGGCTGATCGCAGGCATTCCGGGGCGATCCTGAGCTCCATAGTCCTTTAAGTCACGCTTAATAAATTGTAGCGCACAATGACTTACGAGAGAGACGAGTAGAGATGAAGTCGATGAGGCTTTATTAAGCGTGACTTGCTCCCAGCAGTTCAGCAACAGAATGGAGCGGCGGGGAGAAGCACGGGTTCTTATACTCCGCCTTCAGGGCGGAGCCAGGGCTCAACAGCCAACCAGGACCCGGGATCTGTCAGCCAATAGCATCACGGCTTCACAGTCCCACATGACCCCTAATACATACCACCACACCAGGAACGAGTGGGGAGCCACCTGCCAAAGGCCAACAGCGGTTGCAGACCAGCCACCATCTGGAAGATGGACGCGGACGTTGTCATCTGGAGCCAGAGCAGGGAGATAGCTGCACGAGACATGAGCTGCCTTGCGCTGTGCACGAGACAGCTGCATCCGGCGAAGGACCGGAACATGGTCGAGGTCTGGGACATGGATGGACGGCACCGTCGTCCTCAGGGTACGACCCATGAGTAACTGGGCTGGCGACAGGCCAGTGGACAGTGGGGCGGAGCAATAGGCCAGCAAGGCAAGGTAGAAATCGGACCCAGCATCGGCAGCCTTCCATAGGAGCCGTTTGACTATATGTACTCCCTTCTCTGCTTTGCCATTGGATTGGGGGTACAGGGGACTGGATGTCACATGGGCAAAATTGTACCGCCTGGCAAAGTTGGACCATTCCTGGCTGGCGAAGCAGGGGCCATTGTCCAACTTAACCGTGTGCGGGATGCCGTGTCAAGCAAAGGTTTCTTTACATGCACGAATGACTGCAGACGAGGTGATGTCGTGCAACCGTGTCACCTCCGGGTAATTCAAAAAGTAGTCCATGATCAGGACATAGTCTCTACCCAGCGCGTGGAACAGGTCGATGCCCACCTTGGTCCAAGATGACGTGACCAACTCATGGGGCTGCAGGGTCTCAGGTGGTTGGGCCGGCCGGAAGCGCTGACAAGAGGGGCAGTTGAGCACTGTGTTGGCTATGTCCTCATTAATGCCGGGCCAGTACACTGCCTCTCAGGCCCGTCGGCGGCACTTTTCCACACCAAAGTGGCCCTCGTGTAGCTGTTCCAGGACAAGCTGGCGCATGCTATGCGGGATGACAATGCAGTCCAGTTTTAGAAGAACCCCGTCTACTACTGCCAGATCATCTCTGACATTAGAGAATTGAGGGCATTGGCCCTTGAGCCACCCGTCCGTTAGGTCGTGCATGACACGCTGTAGCAAGGGGTCAGCCGCCGTCTCGCGGCGAATTTGGACGAGGCGTTCATCCGTGGCAGGTAGATTGGAGGCTGCGAATGCCACATGGGCGTCAACCTGGTAGACAAATCCCGCTGGGTCACATGGAGTGCTTACTGCCCTGGAGAGAGCGTCCGCAATGATGAGGTCTTTGCTTGGGGTGTATACCAGCTGGAAGTCATATCGCCGGAGCTTGAGAAGAATACGCTGGAGGCGAGGCGTCATGTCGTTCAAGTCTTTCTGTATTATATTGACCAGCAGGCGATGGTCGGTCTCGACGGTGAATTGAGGAAGTCCGTAGACATAATCGTGAAACTTAACCACACCGGTCAGAAGGCCCAGGCACTCATTTTTCTATCTGCGCGTAGCGCTGCTCCGTGGGGGTCATCGCACGTGACGCATATGCAACGGGGGCCCATGATGAGGCCTCATCACGCTGAAGGACCACTGCCCCAATGCCGGATTAACTGGCATCGGTCGAAATTTTGGTCTCCTTTGCTGGATCAAAGAAAGATAAGACCGGGGCCGTGGTCAGTTTTGCCTTGAGTTCTCTCCATTCGAGCTCGTGGGCAGGGAGCCATTGGAAGTCTGTCGTCTTCCTGACCAGGTTCCTGAGAGCCGTGGTATGAGAGGCAAGGTTAGGGATAAATTTCCCTAAAAAATTGACCATTCCCAGAAATCGGAGTACTGCCTTCTTGTCCTCTGGTGTTTTCATAGCTGTGATGGCAGCTACCTTGTCCGTATCCGGCTGCACACCCAATTGGGAGATGTGGTCCCCGAGGAACTTGAGTTCCGTCTGACCAAAAGGGCATTTGTCCCTGTTGAGGCGGACGCCATGCTCACGTATACGTTTGAATACGCACTGGAGGCGACTAACATGCTCCTGCGGGGTGGTGGGCCAAATGATTATGTCATCGACATAGACGCGAACACCTTCAATGCCTTCCATCATTTGTTCCATTATCCTATGGAATACTTCTGATGCAGAGATGATCCCAAACGGCATCCTGTTGAAACAATATCTGCCAAAGAGGGTATTAAATGTGCAAAGTTTCCTGCTGGATTTATCGAGCTGGATTTGCCAAGAATCCTTTTGAGGCGTCGAGTTTGGTGAAGAGCTTGGCGCGAGCCATCTCACATGTGAGATCTTTACGCTTAGGAATTGGATAATGTTCCCTCATGATATTGCGATTTAGATCATTGGGATCAATGCAAATTCTCAATTCGCCGGAAGGCTTTTTTACACATACAATGGAACTGACCCAGTCGGTCGGTTCCGTGACTTTGGAAATCACTCCTTGGTTCTGGAGGTCCTGCAGCTGCTGCTTGAGGTGGTCCTGAAGGGGTGCTGGGACCCTGCTAGGTGCGTGCACCACAGGCGTGGCATTCGGTTTTAATAAAATCTTGTAGGTGTACGGGCGCGTGCCCATGCCCTCGAAGACGTTGTGGTACTGGTTGATAATGGCATCGAGCTGCTCCCTGAGGTCGATGTCGTGAAAGGCAGATGCGTCAGCAGGAGAAAGAGAGTGTACTCTCTGAACTAGGTTCAACAGCATGCATGCCTGCGCACCAAGCAGGGAGGCTTTCGAGGAGCCCACGATTTCAAAGGGAAGGATGGCTTTGCGTGACCTGAGCGTCACTTCAAGTTGGCACGAGCCACTGGCAGCAATGGCATTGCCATTATAATCTAATAGCTGGCAGGCTGATGGGAGGATGGCTGGTTTGACACAAAGGCTTTGGAAGTCAGACCGCGCAATGAGATTGGCGGAGGCACCAGTGTCCATGCGGAATTGTATTTGGGACCAATTGACCGTCAGGGTGGCACACCACTCATCGTCTGGATCGATGCTGTATACCGATAGAGGCTGGCTCCTTTGCTTCGAGTAAACCCTGTTTTTTGTAATGATACCGACTCGAAAAGGTGCCTTCAGGTCCTCGGTGTCAATAATGAAATGAAATGAAATTAAAATGAAATGAATGAAAATCGCTTCTTGTCACGAGTAGGCTTCAATGAAGTTACTGTGAAAAGCCCCTAGTCGCCACATTCCGGCGCCTGTTCGGGGAGGCTGGTACAGGAATTGAACCGTGCTGCTGGCCTGCCTTGGTCTGCTTTAAAAGCCAGCAATTTAGCCCAGTGAGCTAAACCAGCCCCTACAATAACGTGTAGTAGGTCCGCATCGGACTCGGTGGCCGTGGGTTGAATGGCCAAGACATTCCTGCGAGGCTGGCTGGAGCGATATGAGGTGGCAGGCTGAGCGGATCTGCATAAAGCAGCATAGTGGCCAAGTTTGCCACATCTCAGGCATCGTCGGGATTTGGCAGGGCATTGCCGCTTTAAGTGGGCGGAGCCACAGTTCCCGCACGTTGTAGCGTCAGTACGTTCGCTGCACCACCGCGCATGTGTGGTGCGGTCGTACGTGGTGTGCGCCTGCGCAGTACGTTTGTCGACGTCGCCGTCCCCTCGTTCGGTGCGCACAAGCGCGGGAGTCCGCGAAAAGCGCGCGAAATGGCCGCCCTCATCCAGGCGGAGGCCCTGGAGTTGCTCGATTGCTTGGACCCGTTCTGCCTCATGGAGACCTTGCCACGCCGTTTCAGCCACTTGGATGTGGGAATACCGACTAGTGGCGTGTTTGTGTAGCACGCAGGTCTCGATGGCGGTCGCTAGGGTGAGCTGCTTTACCTTGAGGAGCTGCTGGCGTAGGGGGTCCGACTGAACACCAAAAAAGATCTGGTCGCGTATCATGGAGTCGGAGGTGGGCCCGTAATTACAGGACTGCGCAAGGATGCGGAGGTGGGTGAGAAAGGACTGGAAAGGTTCATTCTTACCCTGCAAACGCTGTTGGAATACATAGCGCTCAAAACTTTCATTCACCTCGATGTCGCAGTTACTGTCAAACTTGAGGAGGACCGGCTTGAATTTTGATTTATCTTCATCATCAGCAAAGGTGAGAGAATTGAAAATGTGGATGGCATGTTCCCCGGCCGTGGATAGGAAGAGAGCGGTCTTCCTGGTGTCTGAGGCATCTTCCCGGTCTGTGGCTTCAAGGTAGAGCTGGAAGCGTTGTTTGAATTTCTTCCAGTTGGCCCCTAGGTTACCGGTGATGCGGAGCGGCGGCGGCGGGCGGACGCTGTCCATTTTGCAGGATGACTGTATGCTGGTGGAAGGCAGTTCACTTGCAGGTAGGTCTAAGAAGTTCTAATATCCCTCAACTCCTGGTATCATGATGTGTTGGGTGCTCTGGATCTGTGGAACACATACAGGCCACCAACACTTAAAATAGTGCAACACTATTTTATTAAGTTAGAAACTGTTGAACATACTTTCACTGTGGGTTAACACGATGTTAGATTAAACTAAAGACCTATGCCTGTCCTTACCAGTCTATGCACTCAAAACATGGTGAAGATCTGTGCTGTAAGCTGTAAGCTCTGTCCTTCTAGGAGGCTGCATCCCGAATGAACGGGAACTCTGATGCCCCCTGTCTTTATAGTGAGTGTGCTCTAACTGGTGATTGGATGCGGTGTTGTGTGTGTTGATTGGTCTTGCTGTGTGTCCATCAGTGTGTGTGCCTGCACCATGAAATACTGGTGTATATTATGACACTATGTACTTCCCGATCTCTGCGCTCCTCTTCTGTTGGGACTGGACTTCCAGAGCAACATCAGGAGCCTGACCCTAAAGTTCAGCGGGCCCCTACCAACCCTCACTGTTTGTAGCCTCGCGACCCTGAAGGTCGACCCTCTCCCGCTATTCATGAATCTCACCGTTGACCGTAAACCCATCACCACCAGGAGCAGGTGGTACAGTATCCAGGACAGGACTTTTATCAAGTCCGAGGTCCAGCGACTCTTGCGGGAAGGGATCATCGAGGCCAGTAACAGCTCCTGGAAAGCCCAGGCGGTGGTCGTCAGGACCGGGGAAAAGAACCGGATGGTTGTGGATTACAGTCAAACCATAAACCGGTACACGCACCTCGATGCGTACCCCCTCCCCCGGATAGCGGACATGGTGAATCAGATTGCACACTACCGGGTCTTCTCCACGGTAGATCTGAAGTCCGCATACCACCAGCTCCCAATCCGCCTGGAGGACCGCCACTACACAGCCTTTGAGGCAGACGGCTGCCTCTTTCACTTCCTCCAGGTCCCCTGGCGTCACCAACGGGGTCTCGATCTTCCAAAGAACGATGGACCGAATGGTGGACCAGGACAGGCTGCGGGCCACATTTCCATACTTGGACAACGTCACCATCTGTGGCCACGACCAGCAGGACCACGACGCCAACCTTCAGAAGTTTCTCCAAACTGCCCAAGCCCTCAACCTCACTTATAACAAGGAGAAATGCGTTTTCTGTACAACCAGACTAGCCGTCCTCGGCTATGTCATGGAAAACGGAGTCCTAGGGCCCGATCCCGACCGCATGCGTCCCCTCCTGCAACTCTCCCTTCCCACTGTCCCAAGGCCCTGAAAAGATTCCTCGGGTTCTTTTCCTATTATGCCCAGTGGGTCCCCAACTATGCGGACAAAGCCCGCCCACTGATCAAAGCTACCATCTTCCCACTGGCGGCTGAGGCTCGCCTGGCCTTCAGCCGCATCAAGGCAGATATTGCCAAAGCCGCGATGCACGCAGTGGACGAGTCCATCCCCTTCCAGGTGGAGAATGACGTGTCAGAGGTCGCCCTCGCCGCCATCCTTAACCAGGCAGGCAGGCCCGTAGCATTTTTCTCTCGTACCCTCAACGCCTCTGAAATTCGACACTCCTCGGTCGAAAAAGAAACTCAAGCCATCGTGGAAGCTGTACGGCACTGGAGGCACTACCTCACTGGTAGGAGGTTTACCCTCATCACTGACCAATGGTCGGTAGCCTTCATGTTCAACAATACACAGCGGGGCAAGATCAAGAACGATAAAATCTTGAGGTGGAGGATCGAACTCTCCACCTATAATTACGATATAGTATATCGTCCTGGGAAGCTCAATGAGCCCCCAGATGCCCTGTCCCGCGGCACATGCGCCAACACGCAAGATGACCGACTCCGAGCCACCCACAATGACCTCTGCCACCCAGGGGTCACCCGGCTTATCCACTACATCAAGGCCCGCAACCTGCCCTACTCCACCGAGGAGGTCAGGGCCATGACCAGGGACTGCCAAATCTGCGCAGAATGTAAGCCGCACTTCTATCGACCGGATAAGGCCCACCTGGTAAAGGCATCCTGGCCCTTCGAGCACCTCAGTATCGACTTCAAAGGGCCCCTCCCCTCTACCTACCGCAACACGTATTTCCTCAACGTCGTTGACGAGTACTCCTGCTTCCCCTTTGCAATCCCTTGTCCCAACATGACCACGGCCACCGTCATTAAGGCCCTACATAGTATCTTCATCTTGTTCAGTTTCCCCACTTACGTCCACAGTGACCGGGGCGCCTCGTTTATGAGCGACGAACTGCGTCAGTACCTGCTCGGTAAGGGCATCGCCTCGAGCAGGACGACCAGTTACATCCCCCGGGGAAGCCGACAGGTGGAGAGGGAGAACGCGACGGTATGGAAGGCCGTCCTCCTGGCCCTGCGGTCTAGGAATCTCCAAGTTTCCCACTGGCAGGAGATCCTCCCCGACGCGCTCCACTCCATTAGGTCACTTCTTTGCACAGCCGTGAACGAGACCCCTCATGACCGCCTACTTGTTTTCCCTAGGAAATCCACCTCCGGGGTCTCGCTTCCAGCCAGCTCGAAGACACCGGGGCCCGTACTCCTCCGAAAACACGTGAGGAGCCATAAGTCCGACCCCCTGGTCGGGCGGGTCCAGCTCCTTCACGCCAACCCCCAGTATGCATACGCGGCGCACCCCGACAAGATACGGTCTCCCTCCGGGACCTGGCACCCACAGGATCCCCTACGACCATCCCCACCCCCCCAACCTACACCGAACAACGCCCCCCCCGCCCCTACAAGGCCTCCACACCCCCTCCTCTAACCCCTCCCCCCATCGCCGGCCTACAGGGATGAAGCTCCAGAAGACATGCTGCCTGAGTCCACACCCGTGCCATCATCGACGAGTTCAACACCCATGCCCGCACCGACGAATTCGACACCCGTGCCCGTTGCGAAACCAGAGCTCAGGCGATCGCAGCGCACGATCAGGGCGCCAGACAGACTCAACTTGTGAGCCCTTCACCCCCGCTGAACTTCAGGTTTTTAACAGGTGGTGAATGTGGTGAACGTATTATGGCAACCTTTCCCCACTGTATTGCATTGTACTATGTTGCTGCCCTTGTGGGCTCCACTTATGGACCATTGTATTGTATTACACCACTTGTATCATGTTGGTGCCCATGTGGGCTCCGCGCCCTTGAGGGGAGGTGCATAGAGCAGCTGCCCTGTAGGCGGCTCTCAGTGCAGAGCAGTCGCAGGCAGGCACTGTTCTAGTTGATTAAAGCCACTGTTCACTTCAGCTCTCTGTCTCGTGTGAATTGATGGTCACATCAATGTCCTCTTCATTGCTCTTCTTCCGCCTGCATCTGCTCTTTACTATCCTATTAGTACTCCCCCGCATTCTCTATTCTCAAAGACAGCGTGCCAGACCACTAATGACTGCAATAAAACTGTTTTGAAGGCAGCCAAAAATAGTCCAGCACCATTATGAATTTCTTATCAGATGTCAGTATTTAGTTGTAGAAATCAGAAAATGGGCCAAAAAAAAAGACCAGACGAAACTGATAAACAAGCAACTAACCAGAATGAAGAGGATAACCATTCAATAAGAGCTTTTGAAGTATCCTTTGTCCTTGTTAGCGCGATAGGTTGCTGAACACATTTATCAAATAGTGAAACACTTATTGAGGCAGTCCAAGATCACAAAAGCCTTCTATAATTTGGGTAAGACCCTCTTTACACATTGTTATGAGTTTATGTGTTTTAGTCTCCTGCAGAGGACCAATTTAATATGACGGATGTTGCACTTCCTGTGGGGGATAGACATATATGCATTTGCTGTCATTTTGAAATGTGCTCATTTGACAGGGTAAAGGGTGTATGGAGAGGAGATTACCCGAGAATGAGACATAGACGGAGTTGTGAATTTGGTTCATGTGATAAATTCTGTTCAGCTTTTTCTCAAGGTTAAATTTAGATTAAAAGGCAAGCTCAAGTGAGTTAAATAGGCATGTTAAACAGGGATATTGAATTTGGTGTACATAGGGAAAGAGGTGCTCCTTTGGTCATCCCGTTTCTGACCTCCAGTAGTTAGTGAGTTTTCTTCCTTTGTCTCTAAACTAGGAGAGTGCAACTTAGCTGTGTAAATTATTATCCAATTGACATATTAAACAACTAAGGTGGGACAGAAACAGCAGGACTGGTGGTGTGCTGTGACTGCAGCATGTGGGAATGTATGGTATGCTCTGCAAAAATCCCAAACAACGATCTCTGCAGTAAATGTCTGCAACCTGGGTAGCTTCAGCGTCGAGATGACAAGCTGAAGTCTGCGTTATTACATTTCAGGGCCTCAGGGAGATGGAGAGTTGTTCAAGGAGGGAGTCACATCCCTGGGGTTACGCAGAACTTTAGAGTTGGTCAATGGTCAGGGACAGGAGGGTGTGACTGAGAGCCAGGCAGGCATGAGAAATCACTTTGTAATGGAGGAGCCTCTGCCCTGACTTAGTCCGAGGTACGAGGAGTTTGCGACGTTGATAAGAAGAAGGGCTGCAAGCTGAATGACTGAACTGGCCAAAGGAGCATGGTAAAGGATGCCATTCAAGTTGGGGGAGCGAAGAGGAATGTGGTAGCGATGGGTGATATATAGTCAGGGGGGGTGGTATGTACTGTTCATCTGAAAGCTGCTTGCCCAGTCCCAGGGTTAAGATATTTCCTCTTGGCTGGTGAGGAACTTGGAGGGGAGGGGAAAGACCCAGTTGTCATTGTCCATGTTGGGACCAATGATAGATAGAACCAGGAATAATGTTGTGCTCAGAAATTTGAGGAGTTACAATCCAAACTAAAATGCGGAATATCAAGAGTAATCAGGCGGGATTCTCCCCTACCCGGCGGGGCGGAGGGTCCGGGCGTCAAGGAGTGGCGTGAACTCCGCATCTTCAGGGGCTAGTCCCGCCCCAGAGTGGTTTGCGCCCCGGCGACCAGCGGGGAAGGGGCTTGGCACCACACCAACCGGCGCCGAAGGGCCTCCGCTGGCCGGCGCGAGTTGGCGCATGCGCGGGAGCGCCAGTGTGTTCTGGCATCATCCCCGCGCATGCGCAGAGGGCTTCGTTTCCGCACCGGCAATGGCGGGCCGCTACAGCAGCCGGTGCATAAGAATAGAGTGCCCCCACGGCACAGGCCCGCCCGCGGATCGGTGGGTCCCGATTGTGGGCCAGGCCACCGTGGGGGCACCTCCCGGGGCCAGATCCCCAAGAACCCCGGAGGCCGCCCGCGCCGCCAGGTTCTGCCGGTAAGGACCTACTCCAATTTACGCCGGCGGGACTGGCAAAAAACGGACGGCCACTCGGCCCATCGCGAGCCGGAGAATCACCGGGGCGGGCCGCTTCCAACGGCCCCTGACCGGCGCGATTCCCGCCCCCGCCAAATCCCCGGTGCCAGAGAATTCGGCAGCCGGCGGAGGCGGGATTTACGCCGCCCCCCCAGCGATTCTCCGACCCGGCGGGGGGTCGGAGAATCCCGCCCATCATTTCTGGATTGTTACCTGTGTCTCAAAAAAATTGGCATAGGGTCAAAATGATTTGAGAATTAAACGTGTGGCTCAAAGAATGGTGTGGCAAGAATTCAATTCATGGGACACTGGCATCATTTCTCAGGGAAGAGTGATCTATTCAATTGGGATGGATTCCACTTAACCCAAGGCTGGGACTAGTGTCCTGGCCAATTGTATAACTAGGGCTGTGGACAAGACTTTAACTAACGAGGGAGGGGTCGTGTGACGGGAGCTTCAGACCAGTATAACCATGCCGGTAAAGATAAACAGAATTGGATAGAAAGGGACAGAGAGTTGAACATGAATTGTGCATTGGCAAATGAGGGAATAGAAGCAAAAAAATTAAAGTAAAGGTTCTTTAATGGAATATATGAAGCATCTGCAATAAGATAGATGAACTGGTGGCACAAATAGAGGGCTTCTTCAAATATATAAAAAGGAAGAGAGAGGTCAAAGTTAATATAGGCCCCTTCGAAAATGAATCTGGGGAAATAGTTATGGGGAATAAAGAAATGGCAGAGGAGGTAAACTGATATTTTGCATCAATCTTTACAGTGGAAGATACTTTGAACTTTCCGTTGATACTAAAGAATGTAGGGAAGGAATTAAATACCATCACCATCACTAGAAAAGTAGCATTAGACAGACCAATGGGACTAAAGGCAGATAAGTCCCCTGGCCCTGGTGGCTTGCACCCAAGGCTCCTAAAATATGTACCTACAGAAATAGTGGATGGTTGTTTGTAACTTTCCAAATATCCTTGGATTCTGGATAAGTACCAGAAGACTGCCAATGTGACACCCCTATTCAAAAAGGGAGGGAGGGAGAAAGCAGGTAACTACAGGCCAGTTAGCCTAAAATCTATTGTGTGAAAAATGTTGGAATCAATTCTTAAGGAAGTTGTGCTGACCTTTGTGAGTTTGTCTTCAGGATGGAAAGCTTATCCTTCACCAAGACATTTGAAGCTAGGTTCATCAACGTAGCTAAATTTATTTATACTGTTTAAATTAAAGTTCGGCACTCATTCCCATAGTAAACAAATAGATTATATTAAACTACACTTACTAACACTATCTCTGTACTCTAACTGTAACTATATTCTATTCTCTCTAGCTCTACCATGCATTTCACTCCAGTCTCCTCTCCTCTACTCCACTCTCTCCCAGAAGCCTAAGAGTCTGTGCCTTTTATAGTACTGTTCCTAACTCCATCTAGTGGCTAATTGTAACATGACATTAACTCGTCACATGCTGTACATTTCTATGATGTCACAGAAGTAATAGCAACATATTTGGAAAATCATTATCGATTCAAGCAGTCAGTATAGCTTCATGAAAGGAAAATCATGTCTGACTAATTTATTAGTTTTATGAGGAAGTGTCAACCAGAGTGGATAGAGGGGAACCAATAGATGTGTTGTATTTGGACTTCCAGAAAGAATTCAACAAAGTTCCTCACAAAAGATTAAGTCATAAGATAAGAGCCCATGATGTTGGAGGTCGTATGTTGGCATGGATAGAGAATTGGCTAATGGGCAGGAAACAGCGAGTGTGGATAAGGGGTTATTTTTAAGGTTGGTGACCTGTAACTAGTGGACTTCCCCAGGGATCAGTGCTGGGACCACAACTATTTACAATATATATTAATGACTTGGAGGAGGGAAGTGAATGTACTGTAGCCAAATTGCAGATGACACAAATTAGGTGGAAAGGAAAGTTACGAGGGGCACACCAACAGTTTGCAAAGCGATACTGATAGGTTAAGTAAGTGGGCAAAAAGTTGGCAAAAGGAGAATGATGTGGAAAAATATGAAGTTGTTCATTTTGGAAGGGAGAACCAATGAACAGAGTATTATTTAAATAGAGAAAAACCATAGAAAGCTGCAACAAAGGGACTTGGAGGATCCTTGTGCACAAAGCACAGAAAGCTAGCACACAGGTGCAGCAGGTAATCAGGAAGGCTAATGGAATATTGGGCCTTATTTCAAGGGGTTGGGAAGATACTGGTGAGCCCACATCTGGAATATTGTGAGTAGATTTGGTCCCCTTATTTAACGGAAAATATTATTTCATTGGAGGCAGTAAAAGAAGGTTCACTAGGCTGATTCCCGCTGTGGAGGGGTTGTCTTATGAGCAATGGTTAAACAGTTTGGGCTCTACTCGTTGAAATTTAGAAGAATGAAAGATGATCTCATTAAAACATATAGGATTCTTAAGGGATTTGACAAGGTAAATGCTAAGAGGATGTTTCCCTTCATTGGAGAGTCTAGGACCAGATGGAATGGCCTCAGAATAAAGGGGAGCCAATTTAAGACTGAGATGAGGATGAATTTCTTCTCTCAGAGGGTTGTGAGTCTTTGGAACTCCTTGCCACAGAGAGCTGTGGGGGCAGAGTTGTGCATATTTAAGACTAGACAGGTAAATTCTTGTTCAGTAAGGGAATCAATGGTTAGGGGGAAAGGCCAGGAAAGTGGACGTGAGGAATGTCGGATCAGCCAAGATCCTATTGAATGGTGGAGTGGGCTGGAGGGCCCAACGGCCTACTCCTGTTCCTGTTTCCAAAGTCTTATGGCCTTAAATAGAGATAACTGTTTAGATCTAATCGCCATCACAGAAAGTGATCAAGTTTGTGAAATAAATATTCCAGGGTACACAATGATTTGGAAACACAGACAAAATGGTAAAAGAGGAGGGTAGCCTTGATGGTAAATGATGACATCGGATAACAGTGAGAAACGATCTGGCTTCAGAAGATCATGAAGTAGGATCAGTAAGGCTGGAATTTAGGAATAACAAGAATCATAAAACACTGGTGGAAGTAATTTACAGGCCCCTTAACAGTAGTTATACCCTTGGACAGAGCATTAAATAATAAATTATTGGAGCTCGTAAATTACAATCCTGGACCAGACCCAAACAATGGCTAGGATACAGGATAGAAATCCCAATTTTTATTTAATTTGCAGAATTAGATATAGATTTATTGCCACATGTACTGAGGTGCAGTGAAAAGTATTGTTCTGCATACAGTCCAGGCAGATCGTTACATACACGAGAAACATAGGTCTTACGATAAATACCCAATGTAAATATATAGACATAGAGAGATTGTGAGGAAAAAATACCTTGCTCCAGGCGGTATTCCGCACACAAATAGTAACATGGTAAATTAAAACAAACTTTATTACTAACACAGAATTAAAATAACTTTAACTTCATACAAGAAATCAACTTACAATTACCTGTTAAACAATGCTTAACAATATAATGAAACAATAAATCCTAACTGCTATCTTTTATCTCCACTCACGCAAAATCTATTTCAGGTCAAAATCCACTTGTAAATATAGTTAGCAGACCCAGGAATACTTAATTAATAGAGGTGTCTTGGATACTCTGCTTTGAGAAAGAGATATATTCCAACGAGTAAGTAATACTCAGTAAGAAAGATCTATTCATGTCTCACTCAAGAAGTTAAGCATGGTATTTGATTAAAAGAAGAGGCTTATAACATTGCAAAAAACAATAGCAAGTCTGAGGATTGGGAATGTTTAGAAACCAGCAAAGGGCCACCAAAAAGGGAGAAAATAGAATAGGACAGTTAACTAGCTAGTACAAGACACAAGTTTCATACCAGGAATAGACGGTGACCTGGGGGCTAAAAAGCGAGGAAGTTAAGGAAATTATTATCAGCAGAGAAAAAGTATTGGAGAAGCATAAGGGACTAAAATCCAACAAGTCACTGGGACACGATGGTCCACTCCCTAGGGTTCTAGCTCCAGAAATGTGCTGGCTGTGATTTTTCAAAATTCCTGAGATTCAGGAATGGTCCCATTAGATTGGAAGTTGGACAGTGTTGTACCACTTTTCAAGAAAGGAGAGAGTAATGAAACAATGAACTACAGACTGGTCAGCCTAATGTCAGTTGCTGGGAAAATATTGGAATCTGCTAAGGACGTTTTAACGATGCACTTGGAAAAGCATAGTATGATTAGAACAAATTAACATGGTTTTACTAAAGGGAATTTCTGTATGACTAATACAGAATTAGTGCACTGAGTGCTGAATTTGGTGCTTTTTGAGTGCGATAGTGAGAGTTTGGTGACCGAGGGAGTATAAGGCTTCATTTTTATCTAAAGTTTAGTCTTTCTTTTATTTAGTTAATTAACTTAAAAGTTGCTGTTTGGTTTAGAAGAAGGTGAATTTTCAATCAGCTTTAAACAGGCTTCTACTTCGAGGCACTTGCAGCTGGAGCTTGTTAATTAGTTAATTGGATTAGGCCAGTTTTTCAGAGGCTAGATTCACAGTATAAAAGTGATCCCCTACAGTGCAAACTTTGTTTGCACTGAGTGCTGAATTTGGTGCTTTTTGAGTGCGATAGTGAGAGTTTGGTGACCGAGGGAGTTAGGTGAGGAGGGAGTAAGGTGCTCCTTTCATTTTGTTTCCGACATTTCCACAAAGAGTGTGAAGAGAGCCAGGAGTTTACAGGAAGTGTAGCTGACTGGGAGCAGAGTCGGAGGGTGGAGATCTAGTTAGTCCACACAGCAGCTATATTCTTTAAGGTAAGAGGGGATGGAGGCTAGGCCAGTTACATGCTCCTCCTGTAGGATGTGGGTGGTGAGGGATACCACCGGTGTCCCCACTGACTATACCTGCGGGAAGTGCACCCAACTTCAGCTCCTCAAAGACCGTGTTAGGGAACTGGAGCTGAAGCTGGATGAACTTCGGATCATCCGGGAGGCAGAGGGGGTGATTGAGAAGAGTTACAGGGAGGTAACCACACCCAAGGTACAGGACAAGAATAGCTGGGTTACAGTCAGGGGGAAAAAAAACAAACAGGCAGACAGTGCAGGGATCCCTCGTGGCCGTTCCCCTTCAAAACAAGTATACCGTTTTGGATGCTGTTGGGGGGGATGACCTACCGGGGGAAGGCCCTAGCGGTCAGGTCTCTGGCACGGAGTCTGGCTCTGGGGCTCAGAAGGGAAGGGGGGAGAATAGAAAAGCAATAGTTGTAGGCGATTCAATGGTTAGGGGAATAGATAGGAGATTCTGTGGTCGCGAGCGAGACTCCCGGAAGGTATGTTGCCTCCCGGGTGCCAGGGCCAGGGATGTCTCGGATCGTGTCTTCAGGATCCTTAAGGGGGAGGGGGAGCAGCCAGAAGTCGTGGTGCACATTGGTACCAACGACATAGGTAGGAAAAGGGGTGTGGAGGTAATAAACAAGTTTAGGGAGTTAGGCTGGAAGTTGAAAGCCAGGACAGACAGAGTTGTCATCTCTGGTTTGTTGCCGGTGCCACGTGATAGCGAGGCTAGGAATAGGGAGAGAGTGCAGTTGAACACGTGGCTGCAGGAATGGTGCAGGAGGGAGGGCTTCAGGTATTTGGATAATTGGAGCGCATTCTGGGGAAGGTGGGACCTGTACAAGCAGGACGGGTTGCATCTGAACCAGAGGGGCACCAATATCCTGGGAGGGAGGTTTGCTAGTACTCTTCGGGAGGGTTTAAACTAATTTGGCAGGGGAATGGGAACCGGATTTGTAGTCCAGCAACTAAGGTAGCCGATATTCAGGACGCCAAAGCATGTAATGAGGCAGTGGGGAAGGGAACACTGACAAAGGAGAGTATTTGCAGGCACGGAGATGGGTTGAAGTGTGTATACTTCAACGCAAGAAGCATCAGGAATAAGGTGGGTGAACTTAAGGCATGGATCAGTACTTGGGACTACGATGTGGTGGCCATCACGGAAACTTGGATAGAAGAGGGGCAGAAATGGTTGTTGGAGGTCCCTGGTTATAGATGTTTCAATAAGATTAGGGAGGGTGGTAAAAGAGGTGGGGGGTGGCATTATTAATTAGAGATAGTATAACAGCTGCAGAAAGGCAGTTCGAGGAGTGTCACCCTATTGAGGTAGTATGGGTTGAAGTCAGAAATAGGAAAGGAGCAGTCACCTTGTTAGGAGTTTTCTATAGGCCCCCCAATAGTAACAGAGATGTGGAGGAACAGATTGGGAAACAGATTTTGGAAAGGTGCAGAAGTCATAGGGTAGTAGTCATGGGCGACTTTAACTTCCCAAATATTGAGTGGAAACTCTTTAGATCAAATAGTTTGGATGGGGTGGTGTTTGTGCAGTGTGTCCAGGAAGCTTTTCTAACACAGTATGTAGATTGTCCGACCAGAGGAGGGGCAATATTGGATTTAGTACTGGGTAATGAACCAGGGCAAGTGATAGATTTGTTAGTGGGGGAGCATTTTGGAGATAGTGACCACAATTCTGTGACTTTCACTTTAGTAATGGAGAGGGATAGGTACGTGCAACAGGGCAAGGTTTACAATTGGGGGAAGGGTAAATACGATGTTGTCAGACAAGAATTGAAGTGCATAAGTTGGGAACATAGGCTGGCAGGGAAGGACACAAGTGAAATGTGGAACTTGTTCAAGGAACAGGTGCTACGTGTCCTTGATATGTATGTCCCTGTCAGGCAGGGAAGAGATGGTCGAGTGAGGGAACCATGGTTGACAAGAGAGGTTAGATGTCTTGTTAAGAGGAAAAAGGTGACTTATGTAAGGCTGAGGAAACAAGGTACAGACAGGGCATTGGAGGGATACAAGATAGCCAGGAGGGAACTGAAGAAAGGGATTAGGAGAGCTAAGAGAGGGCATGAACAATCTTTGGCGAGTAGGATCAAGGAAAACCCCAAGGCCTTTTACACATATGTGAGAAATATGAGAATGACTAGAGCGAGGGTAGGTCCGATCAAGGACAGTAGCGGGAGATTGTGTATTGAGTCTGAAGAGATAGGAGAGGTCTTGAATGAGTATTTTTCTTCTGTATTTACAAATGAGAGGGGCGATATTGTTGGAGAGGACAGTGTGAAACAGATTGGTAAGCTCGAGGAAATACTTGTCAGGAAGGAAGATGTGTTGGGCATTTTGAAAAACTTGAGGATAGACAAGTCCCCCGGGCCTGACGGGATATATCCAAGGATTCTATGGGAAGCAAGAGATGAAATTGCAGAGCCGTTGGCAATGATCTTTTCATCCTCACTGTCAACAGGGGTGGTACCAGGGGATTGGAGAGTGGCGAATGTCGTGCCCCTGTTCAAAAAAGGAACTAGGGATAACCCTGGGAATTACAGGCCAGTTAGTCTTACTTCGGTGGTAGGCAAAGTAATGGAAAGGGTACTGAAGGATAGGATTTCTGAGCATCTGGAAAGACACTGCTTGATTAGGGATAGTCAGCACGGATTTGTGAGGGGTAGGTCTTGCCTTACAAATCTTATTGAATTCTTTGAGGAGGTGACCAAGCATGTGGATGAAGGTAAAGCAGTGGATGTAGTGTACATGGATTTTAGTAAGGCATTTGATAAAGTTCCCCATGGTAGGCTTATGCAGAAAGTAAGGAGGCATGGGATAGTGGGAAATTTGGCCAGTTGGATAACGAACTGGCTAACCGATAGAAGTCAGAGAGTGGTGGTGGATGGCAAATATTCAGCCTGGATCCCAGTTACCAGTGGCGTACCGCAGGGATCAGTTCTGGGTCCTCTGCTGTTTGTGATTTTCATTAATGACTTGGATTAGGGAGTTGAAGGGTGGGTCAGTAAATTTGCAGACGATACGAAGATTGGTGGAGTTGTGGATAGTAAGGAGGGCTGTTGTCGGCTGCAAAGAGACATAGATAGGATGCAGAGCTGGGCTGAGAAGTGGCAGATGGAGTTTAACCCTGAAAAGTGTGAGGTTGTCCATTTTGGAAGGACAAATATGAATGCGGAATACAGGGTTAACGGTAGAGTTCTTGGCAATGTGGAGGAGCAGAGAGATCTTGGGGTCTATGTTCATACATCTTTGAAAGTTGCCACTCAAGTGGATAGAGCTGTGAAGAAGGCCTATGGTGTGCTCGCGTTCATTAACAGAGGGATTGAATTTAAGAGCCGTGAGGTGATGATGCAGCTGTACAAAACTTTGGTAAGGCCACATTTGGAGTACTGTGTACAGTTCTGGTCGCCTCATTTTAGGAAGGATGTGGAAGCTCTGGAAAAGGTGCAAAGAAGATCTACCAGGATGTTGCCTGGAATGGAGAGTAGGTCTTACGAGGAAAGGTTGAGGGTGCTAGGCCTTTTCTCATTAGAGCGGAGAAGGATGAGGGGCGACTTGATAGAGGTTTATAAGATGATCAGGGGAATAGATAGAGTAGACAGTCAGAGACTTTTTCCCCGGGTGGAACACACCATTACAAGGGGACATAAATTTAAGGTGAAAGGTGGAAGATATAGGAGGGATATCAGAGGTAGGTTCTTTACCCAGAGAGTAGTGGGGGCATGGAATGCACTGCCTGTGTAAGTAGTTGAGTCGGAAACATTAGGGACCTTCAAGCAGCTATTGGATAGGTACATGGATTACGGTAAAATGATATAGTGTAGATTTATTTGTTCTTAAGGGCAGCACGGTAGCATTGTGGATAGCACAATTGCTTCACAGCTCCAGGGTCCCAGGTTCAATTCCGGCTTGGGTCACTGTCTGTGCGGAGTCTGCACGTCCTCCCCGTGTCTGCGTGGGTTTCCTCCGGGTGCTCCGGTTTCCTCCCACAGTCCAAAGATGTGCGGGTTAGGTGAATTGGACAATGATAAATTGCCCTTAATGTCCAAATTGCCCTTGGTGTTGGGTGGAGGTGTTGAGTTTGGGTATGGTGCTCTTTCCAAGAGCCGGTGCAGACTCAAAGGGCCGAATGGCCTCCTTCTGCACTGTAAATTCAATGATAATCTATGATTAATCTAGGACAAAGGTTCGGCACAACATCGTGGGCCGAAGGGCCTGTTCTGTGCTGTATTTTCTATGTTCTATGTTAATGTAACAAGAGGGTAAATAAAGGGGAACCAGTAGATGCACTTACCTAGATTTCCAAAAGGCATTGGATAAGGTGCCCCACAAAAGGTTAATAGGCAAATAAGGAGTCATCGAGTTGGGGCAATATATAAGCATGGATAGAGGATTTGTTAATGGACAGAGAGCAGAGAGCGGGCATACAAAGGACCTTTTCAAGTTGACATAAGGCAAATAACGGAGTGCCACGACGATCAGTGCTCGGGCCTCTTCTATTTTCAATCTATAGTAATGACTTGGATAAACAGACAGAGTATCAAAGTTTGTTGATGATATCAAGCTATGTGAGCTGTGGGGAGGACACAGAAAGACTGAAAAGAGATAGAGACAGGTTAAGTGAGTGAGCAACGAGATGACAGATGGAGTAAAATGTAAGGAAGTGTTAAGTTGTTTACATTGGTTGTAAGAGTTGGATATTTTTTTTGAAGGTATATAGCCTGTATATGTTGATGTTCAAAGAGACTTGGGTGATCTCTGGGATGAGGGGTTTGTCTTCTGATGAGAGGCTAAGTAAATTAGGCTTAAATTCTCTGGAGTTCAGAAGAATTAGAGGCAATCTCATTAAAATCTACAAAATTCTGAAGGGTCTTGATCGAGTGGATGTTGAGAGATCGGGGAATCGAAAAAATGGAGGGGCAATCTCAGGATAAGGGGCCGATCATTAATACTGAGATGAGGGGAAATTACTTCACTCAAAGATTTGTGAATCTTTGGAATCCTCTACCCCAGAGGACTGTGGATGCTATATCGTTGAATACATTTAAGGCTGGGACAGACAGATTTTTCGTCTCTCAGGAAATCAAGGGATATGGGGAGCCGGCAGGAAAGTGGAGTTGAAGGCCACGGTCAGCCATGATCATACTGAATGCTTGAGCAGATTCAATGGGCCATATCGTCTATACCTCCTCCTATTCCTTGTGTTCTTGAGAGGGTCAACAAATTTCTAGGCAGTCTGGGTGCCTTTATTCCAGCATTATTCATTTCAGTTCTCATCTGACTATTCAAAATTAGGATACCATATAATTATTTGAAAATTGAAATGCGTCTTAAAATTAATATGATCCTCTCTCAATAATGAACTGAATTGTGGTTTTCCTATCTGAATAGCAGAAGAGAAACATTCCTCTTACATTGAAGCTGGAGAACCATAAATATTGACAGAGTGAGTCTTAATCTCAATTTACTGCTTCCTTAAGCTGATAAGGAAGCATACAAATTGAATTAATTCAGAAATATACTCCATGAGTATTTTTATTGGGAATTTCATTTAATTTTAAACATGGAACTAACTTCAAAAGTAACAATAACTGGACTGGATACAACTTTTCTCTCAGTGTGAAGAAAATTATTTGAAGGACGGCAGGCCCCAATTATTACATTGATTCCTTTGTATATCGTACCTCAAGTGCTTCTAAGTGCTCACATAATCAATCATCACCCGTACTGGTTGCTGCTCATCTGTAGGAAGGTCACCGACATATGTAAACCCTAGGCCGTGGAATGCTCAACTGAGCAACCGCTCTCTGGGGTCGCTCCTGTGGCAGGGAAACTGGTCCTGCCACCCCTTCCTCGTCAAGGTTCTCCTCCTGCCTCTGTTGAGCCAGATGCTCTCCTCTCGATGCTCCAGAAGAATGATAGTTCCACAGGCTCCATCTCTCCCTCACGTTAAGAGAGAGTTAACAGTTTGTTTCTGCTTCCTTTTGCCCAAACAGCTTTGGTGGCTACGTCTCAACAGCCAGTAAATAATTTGCTGGCCGTCACATTGAGGACCTGTTCCTCATCAGCTCCCAGAATGGACACAGCACCCTTGCCCCACTCAGTTTGACTCAGTGGCCACAGCTTTAGCTACCCACCTGTATATCCTGTGCTCTCAAATAAGGCGCAAGCATTTGTCCCAAGTTTCACTCCAAGGCCAGACATGCAACCCCACCAATGAAGGATACCGATAGAGATGCAACAGCACACACATCTGATGAATTGTAGGTCTCTGTTTAGCCTGTGTGCCCTTGCTCACTGTCAAAGGGGATTTATGTGCTTGAACACTTGGCCAGGGAAACCTAAAGTCACTGAATGAGGAGGTCAGCGTGTAGGAGTGATGTGCTGTACAGCAATCAGTGGTATTCATGCACACCAGTGGTGAGTAGTGGGCATAATTGGCTTAGCTATCACACTGAGGGAATGTTGATTGAATTGTAGCTGAATGATCTCAGCTGCAAAGCAATGTTCTTTGCTGATATGCCTCACCATTAGACTTGTCCTTGTCAGTAATGAACTCATAGACTCCCAGCCACCACCCCAGCCCCCTGACCCCACATATGAGTGGGTGCTTCAGCCCTCGATGCTTGGTTGCCTATCCACGCACTAGCTCAGGTTTCCCTTCCCAGTGTCACTGCTGCCCAAGAAAGCGGAGGCCTACCAGCAGAAGAAAGCAGCCCCAAGAAGGATCAGTTTAAAACTTGGCTTTCTTCCCCTTCTGATGCTGTGTCCTACTCCCCACTTCTGGCACTGGAACCTCTGCAAGAACCCTCATCTGCCATTGTACCCCTTTGCCGTTAGCCCCCCCACCACATCAGTGCCCTCCTCTGCTGTTCCCCTCCTTCTGTCAGTATTCTCCTCTGCTACTGCACCCCTCTGCCATTACCCACCTGCGCCTCTGAACACCCCTGCCAGTACCCCACTGCCACTGCCTCTCTCTGCTGCTGCCTGCCTCTGCCACCTTACCCCTCTGCCACTGCCCCTTTGTCGGTTCACCCTCTTCTCTGGTTCACTCCCTTCACTGGTTCACCCCTTATGCCACTGGCCCCCTTCGCCGGTTCCACCCCTCCTGCCGCTACCCCCCCACCCCCCCCCACCCACCCCCCCCCCCCCCCACCCCCACCCCCCCGGCGCTGCCTCCTTCACCCATTCAGTCCCACTCATCCCTCGCCTCTTCTCTGGTTCACCCGCCTCACCCCTCGCCACTTTGCTGGTTCACCTCATCAGTCGCCTCTTCATCAGTTCCCTCTCGCCCTTGCTGGTGCTCTCTCTCCCCTGTAAGTCAGCAGTGCCCTGTGGTGAACTGTGCGCTTACCTGCTGACGTCCATCAAAGGTGAGTTTTGTGAGGGCCACGAAGACTCCAGCACGAGTTTTAAGGATACAAAGTAACAACATTTATTTACAATAACATATATATATATATATAAAACAGCAGCAGCAACTTCCCTTGCTGCACACTCCTTCCTGCTGGTTCCTAAACTGGCCAGTTTCATTTATACTAGGAGTTTACTAGTGGTTTCTCCGCCCCCCTCATTGGGGAAGCTCGTACTCCCACAGGATTGTGGGATTGTCATTAGTCCCCAGCCAATGGTAAGCAGGCAGGTTATAACATCTCTCCCCCCAAAGTCCAAGGAATCCACCGAGGACCCTGGCGAAGGAAGGCGTTGGACTCGTTTTGCCGCAGGCCAGACACCATTTGCACGCGGCGCTGGATCAGGCGGCATGTAACGAGACGGAGACCGGCGCTTCCGTGATGAACGGCGTAACGGTTGTACATCCACGGCCCGTGGACCCGAGGATTCCCCCTCTGATGCGTCCTGCGTCTCCATCTCGGAGTCAGAGTCTGCTGCCTCCGTCATATCAGCGTCTCTATCTCCATTCGGTTCTGTAACGACATGCGCAGGCTTCGAGTGAGGCACCAGTGGAAGATTGTGAGGACTACCTTCCCTTGTCTCTGGTCTCTGCGGCTGTAGAAATGAGCTCCGGGGGCGGGGAATCTTTTGAGGGGATGGTCTTCTGGACCGAATGTGGTCTACATGTTTGCGCTGGAGACGACCCTGGGCTTGCACCTGGTAAGATATAGGGCCCGTTTGGCGAAAGATTACGCCAGGAACCCACTGGGCACCACCAGCAAAATTCTGAACGAACACTGGGTCACCGGGCGCAAACAGCCGAATCGGCCGATGCCGAGAAAATCCCTGTCCCTGCCGTTCTTGTGTGCGGCGTACTTTTGCGCCAATGTCTGGGAAAACCATACTAAGGCGGGTGCGAAGTCTCCGGCCCATTAGGAGTTCTGCGGTAGCTACCCCAGTCACCGCATGGGGGGTGGTCCTGTACGTAAACAAAAAGCGAGCCAGTTTCGTGTCCATTGATCCGGAAGACTGCTTCTTTAGTCCTCTTTTGAATGTCTGCACGGCACGCTCTGCCAACCCATTTGAATCTGGGTGGTAAGGGGCAGTGCGGATATGGCGTATGCCGTTCATCTTCATGAACCTCGCAAACTCCTCACTCGCGAATGGAGTGCCGTTATCCGTGACCAGCACCTCGGGGAGGCCATGTATGCTAAAGGACAAACGCATCTTTTCAATTGTTGCGCAGGACGTTGTCCCCTGCATCTTATTCACCTCTAGCCATTTAGACTGGGCGTCGATTAATAGAAGGAACATGGATCCTTGAAAAGGGCGGGCAAAATCTGCATGCAACCGTGCCCATGGCCGCCCTGGCCATTCCCAGTGATGTATGGGAGCGAGCGGCGGAGGTTTCTGATGCTCCTGGCAAATGGAGCAGTTTTGGGCCACCTTCTCAATGTCGGTGTCGAGGCCTGGCCACCAGACATAACTCCGGGCCAACATTTTCATTTTGGTCACACCTGGATGCCCATTGTGCAAGTCTGATAGTATCAGCTCCTGGCCTTTTTCCGGGACAATCACACGCGTCCCCCACAAGAGGATGCCGTCCTCCACACTGAATTCTGACAGCTTGGAGGAAAATGCCCGCAACTCACCCGGGAGCTGTCTATGCTGCCCACCATACAGGACTATGTGCCAAACCTTTGACAGGACTGGCTCCGTCTGGGTCCACTCACGGATCTGTGATGCCGTGACAGGCAAGGTGTCCAGAAAATTTAGGGTTGCAACCACCTCACCGGTCGTGGGGGTCGACATGGGGCCGGTCGATAAAGGCAATCGGATCAGTGCGTCGGCATTTGCTATCTGCGTACCTGGTTTGTGCTCCAGAGAATACTCGTATGCAGCGAGCAACAAAGCCCAGCGCTGGATCCGTGCGGAAGCAATGGGCGGTATTGGCTTATCCTCTCTGAAAAGTCCCAGCAGGGGCTTATGATCAGTCATGATAGTGAAATGGCGGCCGTACACATACTGGTGGAAACGTTTCACCGCAAAGACCACTGCCAGGCCCTCCTTCTCGATCTGCGCATACTTTTTCTCCGCTGCAGTCAATGTGCGGGAGGCGAAAGCTATCGGTCGCTCGGCCCCGTTCTCCATCTTGTGGGACAGGACGGCCCCAATACCATACGGGGATGCATCACATGTGACGAGCAAAGGCTTTCCAAGATCATAGTGGGTGAGTAACCCAGACGACGACAATTGTTGCTTTACCCACCGGAAAGCGGTTTCTTGCGGCTGACCCCAAACCCAGGTGCGATTTTTCTTTAGCAGAAGGTGCAACGGGGCCAGCGTAGTTACCAGATTGGGGAGGAACTTCCCGTAATAGTTTACGAGACCGAGAAAAGAACGAAGATGCGAAGTGTCAGTCGGGGCGGAGGCCTGTTGAATCGCACGCACCTTCTCTGCGACGGGGTGCAAACCTTCGCGGTCCACCCGATAACCTAGGTAGACTACTTCCTTTGCTTGAAATACGCACTTTGTGCGACGTAAACGGACTCCAGCCTCCGAAAAGCGTCTAAGGACAGCCTCCAGATTTTCCAAATGTTCCTGCTCCGACGTCCCTGTAATCAAAACGTCATCTAAGTAGACAGCAATGCGTGGTAAACCTCTCAAAATGCCCTTCATAACACGTTGAAAAATAGTGCAGGCAGAGGATACTCCAAAGGGCAACCGTGTATGTTCATACAGGCCCCGGTCTGTATTAATCGTTACATATGGTCAGGAGGCAAGGTCCAGCTCCAACTGTAGGTAGGCGTGACTCATATCTAATTTTGTGAAGGAGAGTCCACCTGCAAGCTTCGCGTAGAGATCCCCTATGCGAGGCATTGGATATCGATCGAGTCGGGAAGCCGTATTCACTGTAAGTTTATAGTCACCACACAAGCGAACTGTGGCATCTGGCTTCATTACAGGTACAATTGGTGCTGCCCAGTCAGCAAAACGGACAGGCCTGATAATACCCAAACTCTCCAAACGAGTGAGCTTCCCTTCTACCTTTCGAGCAAGGCGTTGGGCACTGGGCGCGCCCGGAAATAGCGCGGCGTGGCTCCTGGTTCAACTTGGATACGGGCTACGGCCCCTTTTATTTTCCCCAAATCAGGCTGGAATACATCTGGGTATCGTCCTAGCACCTCAGTCAATCCTTCAGAAACTGTTTGGAGGATGTGCTGCCATTGCAACCGCAAATGGCGCAACCAGTCCCGACCCAACAGGCTGGGCCCTTGGCCGCGCACCACGATAAGTGGGAAACGCCCCTCCTGGCGTCCATAAACAACAGGGGTCATTGTAGTTCCTGCAATGTTCAGTGGTTCCCCCGTGTAGGTGGCCAACCTGGCCTGTGTGTCGGTTAATGTAAGGGTCTGTATACCCTGCTTGATGCGGTCGAATGTCCTCTGGGCGATCACGGAGACTGCTGCGCCAGTGTCCAACTCCATCTCAAGCGGGTGACCATTGACCCGTACTGTCACCTTAATGGGGGCCACACGGGGAGCTGCCACACAATGCAGCTGCAGGCAGTCGTCCTCCGTCTCTACGTCCTCAGGAGTAGTCGTCGCTGGTTCATCCACATGGAAGGTACAGCCCCTGAGCTGGTCCCAGTTTCGGTCAGAACGATGGCGCCTCTGGCACCCCCAGGACAGGCGTCCGCGACGGGGTCGGCACCTACAAGTTTGACACGGACATGGCTCCTCATCCATTGGTTCTGGAGAAGGCTCCCTTCGGGGACGAATGTCCGATGGCCACTGGCGTCGGTCCGGACGTCGTCTCGCCCAAGGTACCGCAGAAGTGCGGGGGGACGTTTTCGGACGGAAGGGGTTGTGCCCCAAGGCATGCACTTCCATTCCCTGTAGCTCCTGCACTCCTCGTTCTGCGCTGTCTCGGACAATACTATTTGAATGGCCTGTTGAAAAGTCAATGTTGGCTCAGCTAACAACTTTCTCTGGGTGGCCGCATTATTAATACCGCAAACCAAACGGTCGCGTAACATTTCTGACAAGGTTTCACCATAGTTTCAGTACTACGCAATCCTGCATAGCCTGGATAGAAAATCGGCAAGGGATTCTCCAGGGGTCCTCTCAGCGGTATTAAACCGGTAACGCTGGACTATCGTGGACGGGGTTGGGTTAAAATGTTGCCCCACTATATTCACAAGTTCATCAAACGTTTTGGTGTCCGGCGCAGCTGGGTACGTAAGGCTCATAATCACCCCAAACGTACGCGGGCCGCAGGCGGTGAGCAATATGATCACCTGGCACTCGTTTTTGGTGATATTGTTTGCCCAGAAATAGTAACGCATCCGTTGTGTTTACTGGTTCCAGCTTTCCAGCGCAGCATCAAAAACATCCAAACGTCCGTACAGAGGCATGGTATAATAGTAAACAACTTCCAACCTGTATCCAACAAAAATCCAGGGAGGTGGCTTCAGCAGTGTAGACAGCTATTCACTTTAACCCTCGTCACCAGTTTTGTGAGGGCCACGAAGAATCCAGCACGAGTTTTAAGGATACAAAGTAAGAACATTTATTTTCAATAACATATATATATAACAGCAGCAGCAACTTCCCTTGCTGCACACTCCTTCCTGCTGGTTCCTAAACTGGCCAGCTTTATTTATACTTGGAGTTTACTAATGGTTTCTCCGCCCCCCTCATTGGGGAAGCTCATACTCCCACAGGATTGTGGGATTGTCATTAGTCCTCAGGCAATGGGCAGCAGGCAGGTTATAACAGTGAGCTTGACAGGTTTCTGTTTTGAAAATGGTGTTGTAAATGGCACTATTACGACTCCATGCCCACCATGAGTGGACATTTGAGCACGGGGAATGATTGCTGCAGAGAGGCTCAATTATGAGCAAAAATGAGGTATTAAAATGAGGTTCCCAACGTAGCGCGATGGAATCTTGTTACATCAGTGCCAGGGGGCGGGGACAATTGCGAAAGGGCTTCCTGCAGGTGTAAAACGTGATTTGGGCCTCTCGCGAGACTTTGCGCTGCCGTCGCCGTTTAGGCCTGATGAAAATGGGAGCAGCAAAATCCTGGCTCAGAACTTTATAGACTCAGCTATAAGAAGGAAGCTGCTTGCTTCATGGAAACAGTTGTATCAGTTGTAGGTAGTTCTGCCCAAGGGTTTCTGCGTTTCAGCATTATGGCTGAAAATATGGTAGAGTTTGTTTTCAGCCTGTGTTTTCCTAATGTATGGCATCAGAATTTTACAGCATCACTTGCGGTCACCTCCAGCAACACGGTAAACAGATGCTTGCCACAGGAGTCAGTGCTTCCAGCCTTCGCAGTATCAGTGACAGCTCAAATGGCTGCAACACATACTTTAGGGTCAACTTTGGAGAAAATAGTGAACTGCAGTGATAGGGGGTGGGATTCTCCGAGCCCGCGGCGGATCGGAGAATCGGCGTTCATGACGGAAAGTCGCGCGACTCCGATCCGACGCCATTTGGCTATTCTCCGCACAAGCGAAAACGGCGTGGTGGTGAAAGGCGCGTGCGGATGGGGAATCGCCTGAAGTGGTCCGATGAGCAATTCTCCGGGCCCCCGGCGATATTGCGGCCCGGATGGGCCAAAGTCCCGATGGCGTGACGATGCAGCAGCAGGAGGCAGGGGTCGGCGTGGGAGTGGAACTCGGGCTGGCGGGACGGGCACGGCCGTGACTGGAGGGCGAGAGAGCGAGGGGGGAGGCCCTCCAGGTTCGGGTGGGTGTGCGTGGGAGGACAGCCTCGCCAGCCGGTAACGGCCCGCCATGTCAGGGCGGTGCCAAAGCCACGGACGCAATTACGACGGCCAGGCTGATGGGCACTGACCCTGGGTGCTGGCTGAGCGCAAGCCTCCCGGCCGTGCGGATGGGTGCTGGGCCCCCGGCGGGTAGGTCCAGGGCCGCACCCACAGCAGCCCCCAGCACTTGCATGAGGGACGGGCAACAGGAGTTGGGGCACCGAGGGTGCGGGCAGGGGTGGGGGGCATGTGTGGCTGGGGCGCAAGCTGGCAACCAGGGCGGCCATGTAGCCCATGGAACCTGGTTGTGGAGGGGGTCATGCGCCATTGTTTAAACATGATGTCTACCACCCTGCCCCCTGCAGATCATAATGTTTGGGCACCTGCCAGCGATGTTGGCCGCCGTGGTGGGGCCGCTGCCCTGCATGCAGCCCTGTGGCAGCGTCAGCGCAGGCGGCTCAGAGAAGTGGCGGAGGCAGCAGCAGAGGGATGGGCTGCAGAGGGCCAGGTGGCACCCGCTCAGGCTGGAGGGCCGCCCGCCCGACAGACGCAGGAGGAGGAGGACCAAGACGAGGGCGATGTGGTAGTCACCACTGATGTATATATTGTATATATAGGATGTTGATATAGGTGCTTTATGGTAAGGCCCCTGTACTACAGGTACGGGAGTAGATCCCTGCCTACTGGCTCCGCCCAGTAGGCGGAGTATAAATATGTGTGCTCCCAGTACAGCAGCCATTTCGTCAGCTGCTGTAGGAGGCCACACATCTCAGTGTAATAAAGCCTCGATTACATCCTACTCTCGTCTTTGTGTAATTGATCGTGCATCAGGCGAGACACAGGATGAGGATACCGATGAGGAGGAGGGGGAGAGGGGGAGGAGAAGGTGGTGTCACGACGCCGTAGGCGCCCGATGAGGCCTCATGTATACCAGTGCCGCATGCCCTTCGATGACCTCCCAGACAGGGAATGCCGGACGAGACTCCACATGAGCCGGGAAACCGTCACCCATATCTGCCACCTGATGGCCCACCTGGCACCGCGTGGGACTGGGGGGGACACCCTCTCCCTGTGGCTTTCAAGGTGATCGTGGCCCTGAACATCTACGTGATGGGGTCGTTCCAGTTGCTGAGTGGGGACCTGTCCAACATCTCCCAGGCATCGGTGCACAGGTGGATCCGTGCAGTGACGGATGCTCTGTATGACATTGCGGACTGTTACATCCAGTTCCCTGTGGACCACGCCCACCAGGATGCCCACGCAGCGGGCTTCGCTGCCGTGGCCAGGATACCCATGGTACAGGGGATGATTGATGGAGTAAACACCACCATACGGCCACCAGCGGTGTTCATGAACAGGAAGGGGACCTACTCCATGAACGTGCAGGTGGTCTGTGACCACCAGATGAAGATCCTGCACGTCGGGACCCATTACCCAGGCAGTGTGCATGACTCATTTATCCTGGCGCAATCGTTCATCCCCGGCATGTTCGAGGTACACTCGCCCCTGGCTGAGGGTCTGGTTGCTGGCCGATAGGGGTTACCCGTTGCGGTCGTGGCTGATGACGCCTTTATGGAGGCCACAGACCGACGCGGAGCACCGCTACAACAAAGCCCATTGTGCGACTAGGGATGTAGTCGAGAGGTGCTTTGGGCTGCTGAAGATGCGCTTCAGGTGCCTGGACCGCTCTGGAGGGGCCCTCCAGTACCCATCAGAGAGGGTCGGCCGCATCGTTGTGGTCTGCTGTGTTCTCCACAATATAGCGCAACAGAGGGGCGATGTGCTGGAGGAGGAGGAGGGGCAGGCAGAGGGGCAGGAGAAGCAAGATGAGGAGGCTGGGCGGGGGGGCAATCGACGGGACATGGGGGCTGGATATGGACGGGAGGCTGCACGGCGCCACCAGCAGGGCCTGCGAGCACGGGAGGCGTTGATCGCTGCACGTTTCACCAACTAGGGCGGGTAGGGGTTCGCTGAGCAGGGGCACTGACACCACTGTACTGCAGCACCTCACCTCTCACCACCCCACCACCCACCGCCCTTAGCTCCCACACGACCGCATGCACAACACCCCTCCATTACACTCAGTCCCCTACCCGACCCCGCAAGAATCGGACACAGCACAGAGGCAGCTTGCATTGGTGTAACGGTGAGTTTAATTAGAAAGGTTACACACACGTGCCCGAGCCTCTTTCACTAAGCTGTGTCCTGCACCCATGCCAACTTACTAGGTGTTGAAATTCCTGGCCTTACGGGCCCTACCACTACGTCTTTGTGGTTCCCCAGATGGTACAGCAGCAGTGGAGGCAGACTGCTGAGACGCCTGCCCTGCGACCTGGGTCCCCATTGGCGCTCGTTTCATGGGGCGGCCTGACCTGGATGAGCCAGCCTGCTTCTCGGGTGTCCTGGATGGTGTGGTGCCACCCTGTTCTGCCCGCTGTCCACCAGATGCACCAGGGACAGAACGGGGGGAGTCCGATGTGCTGCGGTGTTCCAGGACCTCCCCTGCAGGAGTCACCGGCATGGACCTCAGCATCTCCTCCTCCCTTGGGGTGCCCGATGCCCCCCGGGCCTCTCCATGGGATGGGGGTGCGAGCGGAGACAAGTCCCGAGGCACCACCGACACCTGGCATTGCCAGTCCTGGAGTTCCACTATGGTAATGACCAGGGACTGAACATTAGTAGCGATGGAGCTCAGGGAGTGGGCCACCCATGTCTGAGACTGCACCACCTCCCTCTGGGCCTGTGCGACGCCATCCAGCATCTGGGCAATGCCGCCGATGCTTTCAGCGATGGTCTGCTGAGACTGGGCCATCACCTGGGCAATGATACCGATGCTCTCAGCGATGGTCTGCTGAGACTGGGCCATCACCTGGGCAATGATACCGATGCTCTCAGAGATGGCCTGCTGAGACTGGGCCATCACCTGGGCAATGCCCCGATGCTCTCAGTGATGGCCTGCTGAGACTGGGCCATCACCTGGGCAATGCCCCGATGCTCTCAGTGATGGCCTGCTGAGACTGGGCCATCACCTGGGCAATGCCCCGATGCTCTCAGTGATGGCCTGCTGAGACTGGGCCATCACCTGGTCAATGGCACCGATGCTCTCAGCGACGGCCTGCTGAGACTGGGCCATCACCTGGTCAATGGCACCGATGCTCTCAGCGACGGCCTGCTGAGACTGGGCCATCACCTGGGCAATGGCACCGATGCTTTCAGCGACGGCCTGCTGAGACTGGGCCATCACCTGGGCAATGGCACCGATGCTCTCAGCGACGGCCTGCTGAGACTGGGCCATCACCTGGGCAATGCCCCGATGCTCTCAGCGATGGCCTGCTGAGACTGGGCCATCACCTGGGCAATGATACCGATGCTCTCAGCGACGGCCTGCTGAGACTGGGCCATCACCTGGTCAATGATACCGATGCTCAGCGATGGCCTGCTGAGACTGGGCCATCACCTGGTCAATGATACCGATGCTCAGCGATGGCCTGCTGAGACTGGGCCATCACCTGGGCAATGCCCCGATGCTCTCAGCGATGGCCTGCTGAGACTGGGCCATCACCTGGGCAATGATACCGATGCTCAGCGACGGCCTGCTGAGACTGGGCCATCACCTGGGCAATGATACCGATGCTCTCAGAGATGGCCTGCTGAGACTGGGCCATCACCTGGGCAATGCCCCGATGCTCTCAGTGATGGCCTGCTGAGACTGGGCCATCACCTGGGCAATGCCACCGATGCTCAGCGACGGCCTGCTGAGACTGGGCCATCACCTGGGCAATGCCCCGATGCTCTCAGCGATGGCCTCCTGAGACTTGGGCCATCACCTGGTCAATGATACCGATGCTCTCAGCGACGGCCTGCTGAGACTGGGCCATCACCTGGGCAATGCCCCGATGCTCTCAGCGATGGCCTGCTGAGACTGGGCCATCACCTGGGCAATGATACCGATGCTCTCAGCGATGGTCTGCTGAGACTGGGCCATCACCTGGGCAATGATACCGATGCTCTCAGCGATGGCCTGCTGAGACTGGGCCATCACCTGGGCAATGATACCGATGCTCTCAGCGATGGCCTGCTGAGACTGGGCCATCACCTGGGCAATGCCCCGATGCTCTCAGCGATGGCCTGCTGAGACTGGGCCATCACCTGGGCAATGATACCGATGCTCTCAGCGACGGCCTGCTGAGACTGGGCCATCACCTGGGCAATGGCACCGATGCACTCAGCGACGGTCTGGTGAGACTGGGCCATCACCTGGGCAATGATACCGATGCTCTCAGCGATGGCCTGCTGAGACTGGGCCAGACTGCGGAGCGCGGCAGCAATGTCCAGCTGGCTCTGGCACATGGCTGCCTGTGACAGGGCAGTCCTGTCCTGGGCCACGGATGACGCATGCACATGAAGCCCCATGCCTTGCATAACCTGACCCATGTCCGACACCGTTGCCTCAATTGCCTCCACCGAGGACGCCACCCGTGCGGTGTCGTCCTGGGTGACAGCCATGGCCGGCACCTCTCCCTTCTCCTGGAAGCGGATGGACTCCTCCACCTGCGTCTGCAGCTGCTGGAAGCCGGCCGTCATCCCGTTGTCTAGTCCCTGGGTGTCTAACTGCATCGGGTCTCTGGGTGGGTCGGGTAAGTCCAGGAACCCGTGAGCCGTCAGGGTGGCAGCTGGTTGCTGGGGCCAGTCTGCCCTCCGACCGTCCGGCCCCTCGGCTGCTCCTACCTCCACCTGCTGTACCGGTACGGCTGTGTGGTGTGCACCAGTGAGTGCCCCAAAGCCTCATCACTAAATTGCCCAACCGAGGTGAGAGTTTCTGCAATGGTGGAGGGCGTGGGAGACAGCAGTGACAAAAAATCCATGTCGTCATCAGAGCGAAGGTCCAGGGTCTCCTGCGTTGATCTTTGGCCCGATGGACCCTGTGTCGCCCCCGTCTGTGTGTCAGTGTCCGGTCTGTCCGTCCTCTGTGTGTCAGTGTCCGGTCTCTCCGTCCTCTGTGTGTCAGTCTCCGGTCTGTCCGTCCTCTGTGTGTCCGTGTCCGGTCAGTCTGTCCTCTATGTGTCCGTGTCCGGTCTGTCCGTCCTCTGTGTGTCCGTGTCCGGTCAGTCTGTCCTCTGTGTGTCCGTGTCCAGTCAGTCTGTCCTCTGTGTGTCCGTGTCCGGTCAGTCTGTCCTCTGTGTGTCTGTCCTCTGTGTGTCAGTGTCCGGTCTGTCTGTCCTCTGTGTGTCCGTGTCCGGTCAGTCTGTCCTCTGTGTGTCCGTGTCCGGTCAGTCTGTCCTCTGTGTGTCCGTGTCCGGTCTGTCAGTCCTCTGTGTGTCCGGTCTGTCTGTCCTCTGTGTGTCCGTGTCCGGTCTGTCTGTCCTCTGTGTGTCGGTCTCCGGTCTGTCCGTCCTCTGTGTGTCCGTGTCCGGTCTGTCCGTCCTCTGTGTGTCAGTGTCCGGTCTGTCTGTCCTCTGTGTGTCCATCCTCTGTGTGTCCGTTTCCGGTCAGTCTGTCCTCTGTGTGTCAGTCTCCGGTCAGTCTGTCCTCTGTGTGTCCGTGTCCGGTCTGTCCGTCCTCTGTGTGTCAGTGTCCGGTCTGTCTGTCCTCTGTGTGTCAGTGTCCGGTCTGTCTGTCCTCTGTGTGTCCGTGTCCGGTCTGTCCGTCCTCTGTGTGTCCGTGTCCGGTCTGTCTGTCCTCTGTGTGTCGGTCTCCGGTCTGTCCGTCCTCTGTGTGTCCGTGTCCGGTCTGTCCATCCTCTGTGTGTCCGTGTCCGGTCTGTCCGTCCTCTGTGTGTCAGTGTCCGGTCTGTCTGTCCTCTGTGTGTCAGTGTCCGGTCAGTCTGTCCTCTGTGTGTCAGTGTCCGGTCTGTCCATCCTCTGTGTGTCCGTGTCCGGTCTGTCCGTCCTCTGTGTGTCAGTGTCCGGTCAGTCTGTCCTCTGTGTGTCCGTGCCCTGTGTGTCAGTGTCCGGTCTGTCTGTCCTCTGTGTGTCCGTGCTCTGTGTGTCAGTGTCCGGTCTGTCTGTCCTCTGTGTGTCAGTGTCCGGTCTGTCCATCCTCTGTGTGTCCGTTTCCGGTCAGTCTGTCCTCTGTGTGTCCGTGTCCGGTCTGTCCGTCCTCTGTGTGTCCGTGTCCGGTCAGTCTGTCCTCTGTGTGTCCGTGTCCGGTCAGTCTGTCCTCTGTGTGTCAGTGTCCGGTCAGTCTGTCCTCTGTGTGTCAGTGTCCGGTCTGTCCGTCCTCTGTGTGTCAGTGTCCGGTCTGTCCGTCCTCTGTGTGTCCGTGTCCAGTCTGTCTGTCCTCTGTGTGTCCGTCCTCTGTGTGTCAGTGTCCGGTCTGTCTGTCCTCTGTGTGTCAGTGTCTGGTCTGTCTGTCCTCTGTGTGTCCGTGTCCGGTCTGTCCGTCCTCTGTGTGTCCGTGTCCAGTCTGTCTGTCCTCTGTGTGTCCGTGTCCGGTCTGTCTGTCCTCTGTGTGTCCGTGTCCGGTCTGTCCGTCCTCTGTGTGTCAGTGTCCAGTCTGTCTGTCCTCTGTGTGTCAGTGTCCGGTCTGTCCGTCCTCTGTGTGTCCGTGTCCGGTCTGTCTGTCCTCTGTGTGTCAGTGTCCGGTCTGTCTGTCCTCTGTGTGTCCGTGTCCGGTCTGTCCGTCCTCTGTGTGTCCGTGTCCAGTCTGTCTGTCCTCTGTGTGTCAGTGTCCGGTCAGTCTGTCCTCTGTGTGTCAGTGTCCGGTCTGTCTGTCCTCTGTGTGTCCGTGTCCGGTCTGTCCGTCCTCTGTGTGTCAGTGTCCGGTCTGTCCGTCCTCTGTGTGTCCATGTCCAGTCTGTCCGTCCTCTGTGTGTCAGTGTCCGGTCTGTCTGTCCTCTGTGTGTCCGTGTCCAGTCTGTCTGTCCTCTGTGTGTCAGTGTCCGGTCTGTCCGTCCTCTGTGTGTCCGTGTCCAGTCTGTCCGTCCTCTGTGTGTCAGTGTCCGGTCTGTCTGTCCTCTGTGTGTCCGTGTCCAGTCTGTCTGTCCTCTGTGTGTCAGTGTCCGGTCTGTCCGTCCTCTGTGTGTCCGTGTCCGGTCTGTCCGTCCTCTGTGTGTCCGTGTCCGGTCTGTCTGTCCTCTGTGAGTCCGTGTCCGGTCTGTCTGTCCTCTGTGTGTCAGTGTCCGGTCTGTCTGTCCTCTGTGGGTCCGTGTCCAGTCTGTCCGTCCTCTGTGTGTCCGTGTCCGGTCTGTCTGTCCTCTGTGTGTCCGTGTCCGGTCTGTCCGTCCTCTGTGTGTCAGTGTCCGGTCTGTCTGTCCTCTGTGTGTCCGTGTCTGGTCAGTCCGTCCTCTGTGTGTCCGTCCTCTGTGTGTCCGTCCTCTGTGTGTCCGTGTCCGGTCAGTCTGTCCTCTGTGTGTCAGTGTCCGGTCTGTCCGTCCTCTGTGTGTCCGTGTCCGGTCTGTCCGTCCTCTGTGTGTCAGTGTCCGGTCTGTCCGTCCTCTGTGTGTCAGTGTCCGGTCTGTCCGTCCTCTGTGTGTCCGTGTCCGGTCTGTCTGTCCTCTGTGTGTCAGTGTCCGGTCTGTCTGTCCTCTGTGTGTCAGTGTCCGGTCTGTCCGTCCTCTGTGTGTCAGTGTCCGGTCAGTCTGTCCTCTGTGTGTCCGTGTCTGGTCTGTCCGTCCTCTGTGTGTCAGTGTCCGGTCAGTCTGTCCTCTGTGTGTCCGTGTCCGGTCTGTCCGTCCTCTGTGTGTCCGTGTCTGGTCAGTCTGTCCTCTGTGTGTCCGTGTCCGGTCTGTCCGTCCTCTGTGTGTCAGTGTCCGGTCTGTCTGTCCTCTGTGTGTCCGTGTCCAGTCTGTCCGTCCTCTGTGTGTCAGTGTCCAGTCAGTCTGTCCTCTGTGTGTCAGTGACCGGTCAGTCTGTCCTCTGTGTGTCAGTGTCCGGTCTGTCAGTCCTCTGTGTGTCCGGTCTGTCTGTCCTCTGTGTGTCCATGTCCGGTCTGTCCGTCCTCTGTGTGTCAGTGTCCGGTCTGTCCGTCCTCTGTGTGTCCATCCTCTGTGTGTCCGTGTCCGGTCAGTCTGTCCTCTGTGTGTCAGTGTCCGGTCAGTCTGTCCTCTGTGTGTCCGTGTCCGGTCTGTCCATCCTCTGTGTGTCCATGCTCTGTGTGTCAGTGTCCGGTCTGTCTGTCCTCTGTGTGTCCGTGTCCGGTCAGTCTGTCCTCTGTGTGTCCGTGTCCGGTCTGTCCGTCCTCTGTGTGTCAGTGTCCGGTCTGTCTGTCCTCTGTGTGTCCATCCTCTGTGTGTCCGTTTCCGGTCAGTCTGTCCTCTGTGTGTCAGTCTCCGGTCAGTCTGTCCTCTGTGTGTCCGTGTCCGGTCTGTCCGTCCTCTGTGTGTCAGTGTCCGGTCTGTCTGTCCTCTGTGTGTCGGTCTCCGGTCAGTCTGTCCTCTGTGTGTCCGTGTCCGGTCTGTCCGTCCTCTGTGTGTCCGTGTCCGGTCTGTCTGTCCTCTGTGTGTCGGTCTCCGGTCTGTCCGTCCTCTGTGTGTCCGTGTCCGGTCTGTCTGTCCTCTGTGTGTCGGTCTCCGGTCTGTCCGTCCTCTGTGTGTCCGTGTCCGGTCTGTCCGTCCTCTGTGTGTCAGTGTCCGGTCTGTCTGTCCTCTGTGTGTCCATCCTCTGTGTGTCCGTTTCCGGTCAGTCTGTCCTCTGTGTGTCAGTGTCCGGTCAGTCTGTCCTCTGTGTGTCCATCCTCTGTGTGTCCGTTTCCGGTCTGTCCGTCCTCTGTGTGTCAGTGTCCGGTCTGTCTGTCCTCTGTGTGTCCATCCTCTGTGTGTCCGTTTCCGGTCAGTCTGTCCTCTGTGTGTCCGTGTCCGGTCTGTCCATCCTCTGTGTGTCCATGCTCTGTGTGTCAGTGTCCGGTCTGTCTGTCCTCTGTGTGTCAGTGTCCGGTCTGTCTGTCCTCTGTGTGTCCGTGCTCTGTGTGTCAGTGTCCGGTCTGTCAGTCCTCTGTGTGTCAGTGTCCGGTCTGTCTGTCCTCTGTGTGTCCGTGCTCTGTGTGTCAGTGTCCGGTCTGTCTGTCCTCTGTGTGTCCGTGCTCTGTGTGTCAGTGTCCGGTCTGTCTGTCCTCTGTGTGTCCGTTTCCGGTCAGTCTGTCCTCTGTGTGTCCGTGTCCGGTCAGTCTGTCCTCTGTGTGTCCGTGTCCGGTCTGTCCGTCCTCTGTGTGTCCGTTTCCGGTCAGTCTGTCCTCTGTGTGTCCGTGTCCGGTCAGTCTGTCCTCTGTGTGTCCGTGTCCGGTCTGTCTGTCCTCTGTGTGTCCGTTTCCGGTCAGTCTGTCCTCTGTGTGTCCGTGTCCGGTCTGTCCGTCCTCTGTGTGTCCGTGTCCGGTCTGTCCGTCCTCTGTGTGTCCGTGTCCGGTCTGTCCGTCCTCTGTGTGTCAGTGTCCGGTCTGTCCGTCCTCTGTGTGTCCGTGTCCGGTCAGTCTGTCCTCTGTGTGTCAGTGTCCGATCTGTCCGTCCTCTGTGTGTCAGTGTCCGGTCTGTCCGTCCTCTGTGTGTCAGTGTCCGGTCAGTCCGTCCTCTGTGTGTCAGTGTCCGGTCTGTCCGTCCTCTGTGTGTCAGTGTCCGGTCTGTCCATCCTCTGTGTGTCCGTGTCCAGTCTGTCTGTCCTCTGTGTGTCCGTCCTCTGTGTGTCAGTGTCCGGTCTGTCTGTCCTCTGTGTGTCAGTGTCCGGTCTGTCTGTCCTCTGTGTGTCGGTCTCCGGTCTGTCCGTCCTCTGTGTGTCCGTGTCCGGTCTGTCCGTCCTCTGTGTGTCCGTGTCCAGTCTGTCTGTCCTCTGTGTGTCCGTGTCCAGTCTGTCCGTCCTCTGTGTGTCAGTGTCCGGTCTGTCCGTCCTCTGTGTGTCCGTGTCCAGTCTGTCTGTCCTCTGTGTGTCAGTGTCCGGTCTGTCTGTCCTCTGTGTGTCCGTGTCCGGTCTGTCCGTCCTCTGTGTGTCCGTGTCCAGTCTGTCTGTCCTCTGTGTGTCCGTGTCCAGTCTGTCCGTCCTCTGTGTGTCCGTGTCCGGTCTGTCCGTCCTCTGTGTGTCAGTGTCCAGTCTGTCTGTCCTCTGTGTGTCAGTGTCCGGTCTGTCCGTCCTCTGTGTGTCCGTGTCCAGTCTGTCTGTCCTCTGTGTGTCAGTGTCCGGTCTGTCTGTCCTCTGTGTGTCAGTGTCCGGTCTGTCCGTCCTCTGTGTGTCCGTGTCCAGTCTGTCTGTCCTCTGTGTGTCAGTGTCCGGTCTGTCCGTCCTCTGTGTGTCAGTGTCCGGTCAGTCTGTCCTCTGTGTGTCCGTGTCCAGTCTGTCCGTCCTCTGTGTGTCCGTGTCCGGTCTGTCTGTCCTCTGTGTGTCCGTGTCTGGTCAGTCTGTCCTCTGTGTGTCCGTGTCCAGTCTGTCCGTCCTCTGTGTGTCCGTGTCCGGTCTGTCTGTCCTCTGTGTGTCCGTGTCTGGTCAGTCTGTCCTCTGTGTGTCCGTGTCCAGTCTGTCCGTCCTCTGTGTGTCCGTGTCCGGTCTGTCTGTCCTCTGTGTGTCAGTGTCCGGTCTGTCCATCCTCTGTGTGTCAGTGTCCGGTCTGTCCGTCCTCTGTGTGTCAGTGTCCGGTCTGTCTGTCCTCTGTGTGTCCGTGTCCGGTCTGTCTGTCCTCTGTGTGTCAGTGTCCGGTCTGTCCGTCCTCTGTGTGTCCGTGTCCGGTCTGTCTGTCCTCTGTGTGTCAGTGTCCGGTCTGTCCGTCCTCTGTGTGTCCGTGTCCGGTCTGTCTGTCCTCTGTGTGTCCGTGTCCGGTCTGTCTGTCCTCTGTGTGTCAGTGTCCGGTCAGTCTGTCCTCTGTGTGTCCGTGTCTGGTCAGTCTGTCCTCTGTGTGTCCGTGTCCAGTCAGTCTGTCCTCTGTGTGTCAGTGTCTGGTCAGTCTGTCCTCTGTGTGTCAGTGTCCGGTCAGTCTGTCCTCTGTGTGTCAGTGTCCGGTCTGTCTGTCCTCTGTGTGTCCGTGTCCGGTCTGTCTGTCCTCTGTGTGTCAGTGTCCGGTCAGTCTGTCCTCTGTGTGTCCGTGTCCAGTCTGTCCGTCCTCTGTGTGTCCGTGTCCGGTCTGTCTGTCCTCTGTGTGTCCGTGTCCAGTCAGTCTGTCCTCTGTGTGTCAGTGTCCGGTCAGTCGGTCCTCTGTGTGTCAGTGTCCGGTCTGTCCGTCCTCTGTGTGTCAGTGTCCGGTCTGTCCGTCCTCTGTGTGTCAGTGTCCGGTCAGTCTGTCCTCTGTGTGTCCGTGTCCAGTCTGTCCGTCCTCTGTGTGTCAGTGTCCGGTCTGTCCGTCCTCTGTGTGTCAGTCTCCGGTCTGTCCGTCCTCTGTGTGTCAGTGTCCGGTCAGTCAGTCCTCTGTGTGTCAGTGTCCGGTCTGTCCGTCCTCTGTGTGTCAGTGTCCGGTCAGTCTGTCCTCTGTGTGTCCGTGTCCGGTCTGTCCGTCCTCTGTGTGTCCGTGTCCGGTCTGTCCGTCCTCTGTGTGTCAGTCTCCGGTCTGTCCGTCCTCTGTGTGTCCGTGTCTGGTCAGTCAGTCCTCTGTGTGTCCGTGTGCGGTCTGTCCATCCTCTGTGTGTCCGTGCTCTGTATGTCAGTGTCCGGTCAGTCTGTCCTCTGTGTGTCCGTGTCCGGTCTGTCCGTCCTCTGTGTGTCCGTGCTTTGTGTGTCAGTGTCCGGTCTGTCTGTCCTCTGTGTGTCAGTGTCCGGTCTGTCTGTCCTCTGTGTGTCAGTGTCCGGTCAGTCTGTCCTCTGTGTGTCCGTGTCCAGTCTGTCCGTCCTCTGTGTGTCCGTGTCCGGTCTGTCCGTCCTCTGTGTGTCCGTGCCCGGTCTGTCTGTCCTCTGTGTGTCAGTGTCCGGTCTGTCCGTCCTCTGTGTGTCCGTGTCCGGTCTGTCTGTCCTCTGTGTGTCCGTGTCCGGTCTGTCCGTCCTCTGTGTGTCAGTGTCCGGTCTGTCCGTCCTCTGTGTGTCCGTGTCCAGTCTGTCTGTCCTCTGTGTGTCAGTGTCCGGTCTGTCCGTCCTCTGTGTGTCCGTGTCCGGTCTGTCTGTCCTCTGTGTGTCAGTGTCCAGTCTGTCCGTCCTCTGTGTGTCCGTGTCCGGTCTGTCTGTCCTCTGTGTGTCAGTGTCCGGTCTGTCCGTCCTCTGTGTGTCCGTGTCCGGTCTGTCTGTCCTCTGTGTGTCCGTGTCCGGTCTGTCTGTCCTCTGTGTGTCAGTGTCCGGTCAGTCTGTCCTCTGTGTGTCCGTGTCTGGTCAGTCTGTCCTCTGTGTGTCCGTGTCCAGTCAGTCTGTCCTCTGTGTGTCAGTGTCCGGTCAGTCTGTCCTCTGTGTGTCAGTGTCCGGTCAGTCTGTCCTCTGTGTGTCCGTGTCTGGTCAGTCTGTCCTCTGTGTGTCCGTGTCCAGTCAGTCTGTCCTCTGTGTGTCAGTGTCCGGTCTGTCCGTCCTCTGTGTGTCAGTGTCCGGTCAGTCTGTCCTCTGTGTGTCAGTGTCCGGTCTGTCCGTCCTCTGTGTGTCCGTGTCCGGTCAGTCTGTCCTCTGTGTGTCAGTGTCCGGTCAGTCTGTCCTCTGTTTGTCCGTGTCCAGTCAGTCTGTCCTCTGTGTGTCAGTGTCCGGTCAGTCTGTCCTCTGTGTGTCAGTGTCCGGTCTGTCTGTCCTCTGTGTGTCCGTGTCCGGTCTGTCTGTCCTCTGTGTGTCAGTGTCCGGTCAGTCTGTCCTCTGTGTGTCCGTGTCCAGTCTGTCCGTCCTCTGTGTGTCCGTGTCCGGTCTGTCTGTCCTCTGTGTGTCCGTGTCCAGTCAGTCTGTCCTCTGTGTGTCAGTGTCCGGTCTGTCCGTCCTCTGTGTGTCCGTGTCCGGTCTGTCTGTCCTCTGTGTGTCAGTGTCCGGTCTGTCCGTCCTCTGCGTGTCCATCCTCTGTGTGTCCGTGTCCGGTCTGTCCGTCCTCTGTGTGTCAGTGTCCGGTCAGTCTGTCCTCTGTGTGTCCGTGTCCAGTCTGTCCGTCCTCTGTGTGTCAGTGTCCGGTCTGTCCATCCTCTGTGTGTCAGTCTCCGGTCTGTCCGTCCTCTGTGTGTCAGTGTCCGGTCAGTCAGTCCTCTGTGTGTCAGTGTCCGGTCTGTCCGTCCTCTGTGTGTCAGTGTCCGGTCAGTCTGTCCTCTGTGTGTCCGTGTCCGGTCTGTCCGTCCTCTGTGTGTCCGTGTCCGGTCTGTCCGTCCTCTGTGTGTCAGTCTCCGGTCTGTCCGTCCTCTGTGTGTCCGTGTCTGGTCAGTCAGTCCTCTGTGTGTCCGTGTGCGGTCTGTCCATCCTCTGTGTGTCCGTGCTCTGTGTGTCAGTGTCCGGTCTGTCTGTCCTCTGTGTGTCAGTGTCCGGTCTGTCTGTCCTCTGTGTGTCAGTGTCCGGTCAGTCTGTCCTCTGTGTGTCCGTGTCCAGTCTGTCCGTCCTCTGTGTGTCCGTGTCCGGTCTGTCCGTCCTCTGTGTGTCCGTGCCCGGTCTGTCTGTCCTCTGTGTGTCAGTGTCCGGTCTGTCCGTCCTCTGTGTGTCCGTGTCCGGTCTGTCTGTCCTCTGTGTGTCCGTGTCCGGTCTGTCCGTCCTCTGTGTGTCAGTGTCCGGTCTGTCCGTCCTCTGTGTGTCCGTGTCCAGTCTGTCTGTCCTCTGTGTGTCAGTGTCCGGTCTGTCCGTCCTCTGTGTGTCCGTGTCCGGTCTGTCCGTCCTCTGTGTGTCCGTGTCCGGTCAGTCTGTCCTCTGTGTGTCAGTGTCCGGTCTGTCCGTCCTCTGTGTGTCAGTGTCCGGTCTGTCTGTCCTCTGTGTGTCCGTGTCCGGTCTGTCCGTCCTCTGTGTGTCCGTGTCCGGTCTGTCTGTCCTCTGTGTGTCCGTGTCCGGTCAGTCTGTCCTCTGTGTGTCCGTGTCCGATCAGTCTGTTCTCTGTGTGTCTGTCCTCTGTGTGTCAGTGTCCGGTCTGTCCGTCCTCTGTGTGTCAGTGTCCGGTCTGTCCGTCCTCTGTGTGTCAGTGTCCGGTCTGTCCGTCCTCTGTGTGTCAGTGTCCGGTCTGTCCGTCCTCTGTGTGTCTGTGTCCGGTCTGTCTGTCCTCTGTGTGTCCGTGTCCAGTCTGTCCGTCCTCTGTGTGTCAGTGTCCGGTCTGTCCGTCCTCTGTGTGTCCGTGTCCGGTCTGTCTGTCCTCTGTGTGTCAGTGTCCGGTCAGTCTGTCCTCTGTGTGTCCGTGTCCGGTCTGTCTGTCCTCTGTGTGTCCGTGTCTGGTCAGTCTGTCCTCTGTGTGTCCGTGTCCGGTCAGTCTGTCCTCTGTGTGTCCGTGTCCAGTCTGTCCGTCCTCTGTGTGTCCGTGTCCGGTCTGTCTGTCCTCTGTGTGTCCGTGTCCGGTCTGTCCATCCTCTGTGTGTCAGTGTCCGGTCTGTCTGTCCTCTGTGTGTCAGTGTCCGGTCTGTCCGTCCTCTGTGTGTCCGTGTCCGGTCTGTCTGTCCTCTGTGTGTCCGTGTCCGGTCTGTCTGTCCTCTGTGTGTCAGTGTCCGGTCAGTCTGTCCTCTGTGTGTCAGTGTCCGGTCTGTCCATCCTCTGTGTGTCCGTGTCCGGTCTGTCCGTCCTCTGTGTGTCAGTGTCCGGTCAGTCTGTCCTCTGTGTGTCCGTGCCCTGTGTGTCAGTGTCCGGTCTGTCTGTCCTCTGTGTGTCCGTGCTCTGTGTGTCAGTGTCCGGTCTGTCTGTCCTCTGTGTGTCAGTGTCCGGTCTGTCCATCCTCTGTGTGTCCGTTTCCGGTCAGTCTGTCCTCTGTGTGTCCGTGTCCGGTCTGTCCGTCCTCTGTGTGTCCGTGTCCGGTCAGTCTGTCCTCTGTGTGTCCGTGTCCGGTCAGTCTGTCCTCTGTGTGTCAGTGTCCGGTCAGTCTGTCCTCTGTGTGTCAGTGTCCGGTCTGTCCGTCCTCTGTGTGTCAGTGTCCGGTCTGTCCGTCCTCTGTGTGTCCGTGTCCAGTCTGTCTGTCCTCTGTGTGTCCGTCCTCTGTGTGTCAGTGTCCGGTCTGTCTGTCCTCTGTGTGTCAGTGTCTGGTCTGTCTGTCCTCTGTGTGTCCGTGTCCGGTCTGTCCGTCCTCTGTGTGTCCGTGTCCGGTCAGTCTGTCCTCTGTGTGTCAGTGTCCGGTCTGTCCGTCCTCTGTGTGTCCGTGTCCGGTCTGTCTGTCCTCTGTGTGTCAGTGTCCGGTCTGTCTGTCCTCTGTGTGTCCGTGTCCGGTCTGTCCGTCCTCTGTGTGTCCGTGTCCAGTCTGTCTGTCCTCTGTGTGTCAGTGTCCGGTCAGTCTGTCCTCTGTGTGTCAGTGTCCGGTCTGTCTGTCCTCTGTGTGTCCGTGTCCGGTCTGTCCGTCCTCTGTGTGTCAGTGTCCGGTCTGTCCGTCCTCTGTGTGTCCATGTCCAGTCTGTCCGTCCTCTGTGTGTCAGTGTCCGGTCTGTCTGTCCTCTGTGTGTCCGTGTCCAGTCTGTCTGTCCTCTGTGTGTCAGTGTCCGGTCTGTCCGTCCTCTGTGTGTCCGTGTCCAGTCTGTCCGTCCTCTGTGTGTCAGTGTCCGGTCTGTCTGTCCTCTGTGTGTCCGTGTCCAGTCTGTCTGTCCTCTGTGTGTCAGTGTCCGGTCTGTCCGTCCTCTTTGTGTCCGTGTCCGGTCTGTCCGTCCTCTGTGTGTCCGTGTCCGGTCTGTCTGTCCTCTGTGAGTCCGTGTCCGGTCTGTCTGTCCTCTGTGTGTCAGTGTCCGGTCTGTCTGTCCTCTGTGGGTCCGTGTCCAGTCTGTCCGTCCTCTGTGTGTCCGTGTCCGGTCTGTCTGTCCTCTGTGTGTCCGTGTCCGGTCTGTCCGTCCTCTGTGTGTCAGTGTCCGGTCTGTCTGTCCTCTGTGTGTCCGTGTCTGGTCAGTCCGTCCTCTGTGTGTCCGTCCTCTGTGTGTCCGTCCTCTGTGTGTCCGTGTCCGGTCAGTCTGTCCTCTGTGTGTCAGTGTCCGGTCTGTCCGTCCTCTGTGTGTCCGTGTCCGGTCTGTCCGTCCTCTGTGTGTCAGTGTCCGGTCTGTCCGTCCTCTGTGTGTCAGTGTCCGGTCTGTCCGTCCTCTGTGTGTCCGTGTCCGGTCTGTCTGTCCTCTGTGTGTCAGTGTCCGGTCTGTCTGTCCTCTGTGTGTCAGTGTCCGGTCTGTCCGTCCTCTGTGTGTCAGTGTCCGGTCAGTCTGTCCTCTGTGTGTCCGTGTCTGGTCTGTCCGTCCTCTGTGTGTCAGTGTCCGGTCAGTCTGTCCTCTGTGTGTCCGTGTCCGGTCTGTCCGTCCTCTGTGTGTCCGTGTCTGGTCAGTCTGTCCTCTGTGTGTCCGTGTCCGGTCTGTCCGTCCTCTGTGTGTCAGTGTCCGGTCTGTCTGTCCTCTGTGTGTCCGTGTCCAGTCTGTCCGTCCTCTGTGTGTCAGTGTCCAGTCAGTCTGTCCTCTGTGTGTCAGTGACCGGTCAGTCTGTCCTCTGTGTGTCAGTGTCCGGTCTGTCAGTCCTCTGTGTGTCCGGTCTGTCTGTCCTCTGTGTGTCCATGTCCGGTCTGTCCGTCCTCTGTGTGTCAGTGTCCGGTCTGTCCGTCCTCTGTGTGTCCATCCTCTGTGTGTCCGTGTCCGGTCAGTCTGTCCTCTGTGTGTCAGTGTCCGGTCAGTCTGTCCTCTGTGTGTCCGTGTCCGGTCTGTCCATCCTCTGTGTGTCCATGCTCTGTGTGTCAGTGTCCGGTCTGTCTGTCCTCTGTGTGTCCGTGTCCGGTCAGTCTGTCCTCTGTGTGTCCGTGTCGGGTCAGTCTGTCCTCTGTGTGTCCGTGTCCGGTCTGTCAGTCCTCTGTGTGTCCGGTCTGTCTGTCCTCTGTGTGTCCGTGTCCGGTCTGTCTGTCCTCTGTGTGTCGGTCTCCGGTCTGTCCGTCCTCTGTGTGTCCGTGTCCGGTCTGTCCGTCCTCTGTGTGTCCATCCTCTGGGTGTCCGTTTCCGGTCAGTCTGTCCTCTGTGTGTCCATCCTCTGTGTGTCCGTTTCCGGTCAGTCTGTCCTCTGTGTGTCAGTCTCCGGTCAGTCTGTCCTCTGTGTGTCCGTGTCCGGTCTGTCCGTCCTCTGTGTGTCAGTGTCCGGTCTGTCTGTCCTCTGTGTGTCCATCCTCTGTGTGTCCGTTTCCGGTCAGTCTGTCCTCTGTGTGTCAGTCTCCGGTCAGTCTGTCCTCTGTGTGTCCGTGTCCGGTCTGTCCATCCTCTGTGTGTCAGTGTCCGGTCTGTCTGTCCTCTGTGTGTCGGTCTCCGGTCAGTCTGTCCTCTGTGTGTCCGTGTCCGGTCTGTCCGTCCTCTGTGTGTCCGTGTCCGGTCTGTCTGTCCTCTGTGTGTCGGTCTCCGGTCTGTCGGTCCTCTGTGTGTCCGTGTCCGGTCTGTCTGTCCTCTGTGTGTCGGTCTCCGGTCTGTCCGTCCTCTGTGTGTCCGTGTCCGGTCTGTCCGTCCTCTGTGTGTCAGTGTCCGGTCTGTCTGTCCTCTGTGTGTCCATCCTCTGTGTGTCCGTTTCCGGTCAGTCTGTCCTCTGTGTGTCAGTGTCCGGTCAGTCTGTCCTCTGTGTGTCCATCCTCTGTGTGTCCGTTTCCGGTCTGTCCGTCCTCTGTGTGTCAGTGTCCGGTCTGTCTGTCCTCTGTGTGTCCATCCTCTGTGTGTCCGTTTCCGGTCAGTCTGTCCTCTGTGTGTCCGTGTCCGGTCTGTCCATCCTCTGTGTGTCCATGCTCTGTGTGTCAGTGTCCGGTCTGTCTGTCCTCTGTGTGTCAGTGTCCGGTCTGTCTGTCCTCTGTGTGTCCGTGCTCTGTGTGTCAGTGTCCGGTCTGTCAGTCCTCTGTGTGTCAGTGTCCGGTCTGTCTGTCCTCTGTGTGTCCGTGCTCTGTGTGTCAGTGTCCGGTCTGTCTGTCCTCTGTGTGTCCGTGCTCTGTGTGTCAGTGTCCGGTCTGTCTGTCCTCTGTGTGTCCGTTTCCGGTCAGTCTGTCCTCTGTGTGTCCGTGTCCGGTCAGTCTGTCCTCTGTGTGTCCGTGTCCGGTCTGTACGTCCTCTGTGTGTCCGTTTCCGGTCAGTCTGTCCTCTGTGTGTCCGTGTCCGGTCAGTCTGTCCTCTGTGTGTCCGTGTCCGGTCTGTCTGTCCTCTGTGTGTCCGTTTCCGGTCAGTCTGTCCTCTGTGTGTCCGTGTCCGGTCTGTCCGTCCTCTGTGTGTCCGTGTCCGGTCTGTCCGTCCTCTGTGTGTCCGTGTCCGGTCTGTCCGTCCTCTGTGTGTCAGTGTCCGGTCTGTCCGTCCTCTGTGTGTCCGTGTCCGGTCAGTCTGTCCTCTGTGTGTCAGTGTCCGGTCTGTCCGTCCTCTGTGTGTCAGTGTCCGGTCTGTCCGTCCTCTGTGTGTCAGTGTCCGGTCAGTCTGTCCTCTGTGTGTCAGTGTCCGGTCTGTCCGTCCTCTGTGTGTCAGTGTCCGGTCTGTCCATCCTCTGTGTGTCCGTGTCCAGTCTGTCTGTCCTCTGTGTGTCCGTCCTCTGTGTGTCAGTGTCCGGTCTGTCTGTCCTCTGTGTGTCAGTGTCCGGTCTGTCTGTCCTCTGTGTGTCGGTCTCCGGTCTGTCCGTCCTCTGTGTGTCCGTGTCCGGTCTGTCCGTCCTCTGTGTGTCCGTGTCCAGTCTGTCTGTCCTCTGTGTGTCCGTGTCCAGTCTGTCCGTCCTCTGTGTGTCAGTGTCCGGTCTGTCCGTCCTCTGTGTGTCCGTGTCCAGTCTGTCTGTCCTCTGTGTGTCAGTGTCCGGTCTGTCTGTCCTCTGTGTGTCCGTGTCCGGTCTGTCCGTCCTCTGTGTGTCCGTGTCCAGTCTGTCTGTCCTCTGTGTGTCCGTGTCCAGTCTGTCCGTCCTCTGTGTGTCCGTGTCCGGTCTGTCCGTCCTCTGTGTGTCAGTGTCCAGTCTGTCTGTCCTCTGTGTGTCAGTGTCCGGTCTGTCCGTCCTCTGTGTGTCCGTGTCCAGTCTGTCTGTCCTCTGTGTGTCAGTGTCCGGTCTGTCTGTCCTCTGTGTGTCAGTGTCCGGTCTGTCCGTCCTCTGTGTGTCCGTGTCCAGTCTGTCTGTCCTCTGTGTGTCAGTGTCCGGTCTGTCCGTCCTCTGTGTGTCAGTGTCCGGTCAGTCTGTCCTCTGTGTGTCCGTGTCCAGTCTGTCCGTCCTCTGTGTGTCCGTGTCCGGTCTGTCTGTCCTCTGTGTGTCCGTGTCTGGTCAGTCTGTCCTCTGTGTGTCCGTGTCCAGTCTGTCCGTCCTCTGTGTGTCCGTGTCCGGTCTGTCTGTCCTCTGTGTGTCCGTGTCTGGTCAGTCTGTCCTCTGTGTGTCCGTGTCCAGTCTGTCCGTCCTCTGTGTGTCCGTGTCCGGTCTGTCTGTCCTCTGTGTGTCAGTGTCCGGTCTGTCCATCCTCTGTGTGTCAGTGTCCGGTCTGTCCGTCCTCTGTGTGTCAGTGTCCGGTCTGTCTGTCCTCTGTGTGTCCGTGTCCGGTCTGTCTGTCCTCTGTGTGTCAGTGTCCGGTCTGTCCGTCCTCTGTGTGTCCGTGTCTGGTCAGTCTGTCCTCTGTGTGTCCGTGTCCAGTCAGTCTGTCCTCTGTGTGTCAGTGTCTGGTCAGTCTGTCCTCTGTGTGTCAGTGTCCGGTCAGTCTGTCCTCTGTGTGTCAGTGTCCGGTCTGTCTGTCCTCTGTGTGTCCGTGTCCGGTCTGTCTGTCCTCTGTGTGTCAGTGTCCGGTCAGTCTGTCCTCTGTGTGTCCGTGTCCAGTCTGTCCGTCCTCTGTGTGTCCGTGTCCGGTCTGTCTGTCCTCTGTGTGTCCGTGTCCAGTCAGTCTGTCCTCTGTGTGTCAGTGTCCGGTCAGTCGGTCCTCTGTGTGTCAGTGTCCGGTCTGTCCGTCCTCTGTGTGTCAGTGTCCGGTCTGTCCGTCCTCTGTGTGTCAGTGTCCGGTCAGTCTGTCCTCTGTGTGTCCGTGTCCAGTCTGTCCGTCCTCTGTGTGTCAGTGTCCGGTCTGTCCGTCCTCTGTGTGTCAGTCTCCGGTCTGTCCGTCCTCTGTGTGTCAGTGTCCGGTCAGTCAGTCCTCTGTGTGTCAGTGTCCGGTCTGTCCGTCCTCTGTGTGTCAGTGTCCGGTCAGTCTGTCCTCTGTGTGTCCGTGTCCGGTCTGTCCGTCCTCTGTGTGTCCGTGTCCGGTCTGTCCGTCCTCTGTGTGTCAGTCTCCGGTCTGTCCGTCCTCTGTGTGTCCGTGTCTGGTCAGTCAGTCCTCTGTGTGTCCGTGTGCGGTCTGTCCATCCTCTGTGTGTCCGTGCTCTGTATGTCAGTGTCCGGTCAGTCTGTCCTCTGTGTGTCCGTGTCCGGTCTGTCCGTCCTCTGTGTGTCCGTGCTTTGTGTGTCAGTGTCCGGTCTGTCTGTCCTCTGTGTGTCAGTGTCCGGTCTGTCTGTCCTCTGTGTGTCAGTGTCCGGTCAGTCTGTACTCTGTGTGTCCGTGTCCAGTCTGTCCGTCCTCTGTGTGTCCGTGTCCGGTCTGTCCGTCCTCTGTGTGTCCGTGCCCGGTCTGTCTGTCCTCTGTGTGTCAGTGTCCGGTCTGTCCGTCCTCTGTGTGTCCGTGTCCGGTCTGTCTGTCCTCTGTGTGTCCGTGTCCGGTCTGTCCGTCCTCTGTGTGTCAGTGTCCGGTCTGTCCGTCCTCTGTGTGTCCGTGTCCAGTCTGTCTGTCCTCTGTGTGTCAGTGTCCGGTCTGTCCGTCCTCTGTGTGTCCGTGTCCGGTCTGTCTGTCCTCTGTGTGTCAGTGTCCAGTCTGTCCGTCCTCTGTGTGTCCGTGTCCGGTCTGTCTGTCCTCTGTGTGTCAGTGTCCGGTCTGTCCGTCCTCTGTGTGTCCGTGTCCGGTCTGTCTGTCCTCTGTGTGTCCGTGTCCGGTCTGTCTGTCCTCTGTGTGTCAGTGTCCGGTCAGTCTGTCCTCTGTGTGTCCGTGTCTGGTCAGTCTGTCCTCTGTGTGTCCGTGTCCAGTCAGTCTGTCCTCTGTGTGTCAGTGTCCGGTCAGTCTGTCCTCTGTGTGTCAGTGTCCGGTCAGTCTGTCCTCTGTGTGTCCGTGTCTGGTCAGTCTGTCCTCTGTGTGTCCGTGTCCAGTCAGTCTGTCCTCTGTGTGTCAGTGTCCGGTCAGTCTGTCCTCTGTTTGTCCGTGTCCAGTCAGTCTGTCCTCTGTGTGTCAGTGTCCGGTCAGTCTGTCCTCTGTGTGTCAGTGTCCGGTCTGTCTGTCCTCTGTGTGTCCGTGTCCGGTCTGTCTGTCCTCTGTGTGTCAGTGTCCGGTCAGTCTGTCCTCTGTGTGTCCGTGTCCAGTCTGTCCGTCCTCTGTGTGTCCGTGTCCGGTCTGTCTGTCCTCTGTGTGTCCGTGTCCAGTCAGTCTGTCCTCTGTGTGTCAGTGTCCGGTCTGTCCGTCCTCTGTGTGTCCGTGTCCGGTCTGTCTGTCCTCTGTGTGTCAGTGTCCGGTCTGTCCGTCCTCTGCGTGTCCATCCTCTGTGTGTCCGTGTCCGGTCTGTCCGTCCTCTGTGTGTCAGTGTCCGGTCAGTCTGTCCTCTGTGTGTCCGTGTCCAGTCTGTCCGTCCTCTGTGTGTCAGTGTCCGGTCTGTCCATCCTCTGTGTGTCAGTCTCCGGTCTGTCCGTCCTCTGTGTGTCAGTGTCCGGTCAGTCAGTCCTCTGTGTGTCAGTGTCCGGTCTGTCCGTCCTCTGTGTGTCAGTGTCCGGTCAGTCTGTCCTCTGTGTGTCCGTGTCCGGTCTGTCCGTCCTCTGTGTGTCCGTGTCCGGTCTGTCCGTCCTCTGTGTGTCAGTCTCCGGTCTGTCCGTCCTCTGTGTGTCCGTGTCTGGTCAGTCAGTTCTCTGTGTGTCCGTGTGCGGTCTGTCCATCCTCTGTGTGTCCGTGCTCTGTGTGTCAGTGTCCGGTCTGTCTGTCCTCTGTGTGTCAGTGTCCGGTCTGTCTGTCCTCTGTGTGTCAGTGTCCGGTCAGTCTGTCCTCTGTGTGTCCGTGTCCAGTCTGTCCGTCCTCTGTGTGTCCGTGTCCGGTCTGTCCGTCCTCTGTGTGTCCGTGCCCGGTCTGTCTGTCCTCTGTGTGTCAGTGTCCGGTCTGTCCGTCCTCTGTGTGTCCGTGTCCGGTCTGTCTGTCCTCTGTGTGTCCGTGTCCGGTCTGTCCGTCCTCTGTGTGTCAGTGTCCGGTCTGTCCGTCCTCTGTGTGTCCGTGTCCAGTCTGTCTGTCCTCTGTGTGTCAGTGTCCGGTCTGTCCGTCCTCTGTGTGTCCGTGTCCGGTCTGTCCGTCCTCTGTGTGTCCGTGTCCGGTCAGTCTGTCCTCTGTGTGTCAGTGTCCGGTCTGTCCGTCCTCTGTGTGTCAGTGTCCGGTCTGTCTGTCCTCTGTGTGTCCGTGTCCGGTCTGTCCGTCATCTGTGTGTCCGTGTCCGGTCTGTCTGTCCTCTGTGTGTCCGTGTCCGGTCAGTCTGTCCTCTGTGTGTCCGTGTCCGATCAGTCTGTTCTCTGTGTGTCTGTCCTCTGTGTGTCAGTGTCCGGTCTGTCCGTCCTCTGTGTGTCAGTGTCCGGTCTGTCCGTCCTCTGTGTGTCAGTGTCCGGTCTGTCCGTCCTCTGTGTGTCAGTGTCCGGTCTGTCCGTCCTCTGTGTGTCTGTGTCCGGTCTGTCTGTCCTCTGTGTGTCCGTGTCCAGTCTGTCCGTCCTCTGTGTGTCAGTGTCCGGTCTGTCCGTCCTCTGTGTGTCCGTGTCCGGTCTGTCTGTCCTCTGTGTGTCAGTGTCCGGTCAGTCTGTCCTCTGTGTGTCCGTGTCCGGTCTGTCTGTCCTCTGTGTGTCCGTGTCTGGTCAGTCTGTCCTCTGTGTGTCCGTGTCCGGTCAGTCTGTCCTCTGTGTGTCCGTGTCCAGTCTGTCCGTCCTCTGTGTGTCCGTGTCCGGTCTGTCTGTCCTCTGTGTGTCCGTGTCCGGTCTGTCCATCCTCTGTGTGTCAGTGTCCGGTCTGTCTGTCCTCTGTGTGTCAGTGTCCGGTCTGTCCGTCCTCTGTGTGTCCGTGTCCGGTCTGTCTGTCCTCTGTGTGTCCGTGTCCGGTCTGTCTGTCCTCTGTGTGTCAGTGTCCGGTCAGTCTGTCCTCTGTGTATCCGTGTCTGGTCAGTCTGTCCTCTGTGTGTCCGTGTCCAGTCAGTCTGTCCTCTGTGTGTCAGTGTCCGGTCAGTCTGTCCTCTGTGTGTCAGTGTCCGGTCTGTCCGTCCTCTGTGTGTCCGTGTCCGGTCAGTCTTTCCTCTGTGTGTCAGTGTCCGGTCAGTCTGTCCTCTGTGTGTCCGTGTCCAGTCAGTCTGTCCTCTGTGTGTCAGTGTCCGGTCAGTCTGTCCTCTGTGTGTCAGTGTCCGGTCTGTCCGTCCTCTGTGTGTCCGTGTCTGGTCAGTCTGTCCTCTGTGTGTCCGTGTCCAGTCTGTCCGTCCTCTGTGTGTCCGTGTCCGGTCTGTCTGTCCTCTGTGTGTCCGTGTCCGGTCTGTCCGTCCTCTGTGTGTCAGTGTCCGTTCAGTCCGTCCTCTGTGTGTCAGTGTCCGGTCTGTCCGTCCTCTGTGTGTCAGTGTCCGGTCTGTCCGTCCTCTGTGTGTCAGTGTCCGGTCTGTCCGTCCTCTGTGTGTCAGTGTCCGGTCAGTCTGTCCTCTGTGTGTCAGTGTCCGGTCTGTCCGTCCTCTGTGTGTCAGTGTCCGGTCTGTCCGTCATCTGTGTGTCAGTGTCCAGTCTGTCCGTCCTCTGTGTGTCAGTGTCCGGTCTGTCCGTCCTCTGTGTGTCAGTGTCCGGTCTGTCCGTCCTCTGTGTGTCAGTGTCCGGTCAGTCAGTTCTCTGTGTGTCAGTGTCCGGTCTGTCCGTCCTCTGTGTGTCAGTGTCCGGTCTGTCCGTCCTCTGTGTGTCAGTCTCCGGTCTGTCCGTCCTCTGTGTGTCAGTGTCCGGTCAGTCAGTCCTCTGTGTGTCAGTGTCCGGTCTGTCCGTCCTCTGTGTGTCAGTGTCCGGTCTGTCCGTCCTCTGTGTGTCAGTCTCCGGTCTGTCCGTCCTCTGTGTGTCCGTGTCTGGTCAGTCTGTCCTCTGTGTGTCCGTCCTCTGTGTGTCAGTGTCCGGTCAGTCTATCCTCTGTGTGTCCGTGTCTGGTCAGTCAGTCCTCTGTGTGTCCGTGTCCGGTCTGTCCGTCCTCTGTGTGTCAGTCTCCGGTCTGTCCGTCCTCTGTGTGTCAGTGTCTGGTCAGTCTGTCCTCTGTGTGTCCGTCCTCTGTGTGTCAGTGTCCGGTCAGTCTATCCTCTGTGTGTCCGTGTCTGGTCAGTCAGTCCTCTGTGTGTCCGTGTGCGGTCTGTCTGTCCTCTGTGTGTCAGTGTCCGGTCTGTCTGTCCTCTGTGTGTCAGTGTCCGGTCTGTCTGTCCTCTGTGTGTCAGTGTCCGGTCAGTCTGTCCTCTGTGTGTCCGTGTCCAGTCTGTCCGTCCTCTGTGTGTCCGTGTCCGGTCATGTCTGTCCTCTGTGTGTCCGTGTCCGGTCTGTCCGTCCTCTGTGTGTCAGTGTCCGGTCTGTCCGTCCTCTGTGTGTCCGTGTCCAGTCTGTCTGTCCTCTGTGTGTCAGTGTCCGGTCTGTCCGTCCTCTGTGTGTCCATCCTCTGTGTGTCAGTGTCCGGTCTGTCCGCCCTCTGTGTGTCGGTCTCCGGTCTGTCCGTTCTCTGTGTGTCCGTGTCCGGTCAGTCTGTCCTCTGTGTGTCAGTGTCCGGTCTGTCTGTCCTCTGTGTGTCCGTGTCCTGTCTGTCCGTCCTCTGTGTGTCCGTGTCCGGTCTGTCTGTCCTCTGTGTGTCCGTGTCCGGTCTGTCCGTCCTCTGTGTGTCAGTGTCCGGTCTGTCCGTCCTCTGTGTGTCAGTGTCCGGTCTGTCCGTCCTCTGTGTGTCCGTGTCCGGTCAGTCTGTCCTCTGTGTGTCAGTGTCCGGTCTGTCTGTCCTCTGTGTGTCCGTGTCCGGTCTGTCCGTCCTCTGTGTGTCCGTGTCCGGTCTGTCTGTCCTCTGTGTGTCCGTGTCCGGTCTGTCCGTCCTCTGTTTGTCCGTGTCCGGTCAGTCTGTCCTCTGTGTGTCAGTGTCCGGTCTGTCTGTCCTCTGTGTGTCAGTGTCCGGTCTGTCCGCCCTCTGTGTGTCAGTGTCCGATCAGTCTGTCCTCTGTGTGTCAGTGTCCGGTCTGTCCGTCCTCTGTGTGTCCGTGTCCGGTCTGTCTGTCCTCTGTGTGTCCGTGTCCGGTCTGTCCGTCCTCTGTTTGTCCGTGTCCGGTCAGTCTGTCCTCTGTGTGTCAGTGTCCGGTCTGTCTGTCCTCTGTGTGTCAGTGTCCGGTCTGTCCGCCCTCTGTGTGTCAGTGTCCGATCAGTCTGTCCTCTGTGTGTCAGTGTCCGGTCTGTCTGTCCTCTGTGTGTCAGTGTCCGGTCTGTCCGTCCTCTGTGTGTCAATGTCCGGTCTGTCCGTCCTCTGTGTGTCAGTGTCCGGCCAGTCTGTCCTCTGTGTGTCCGTCCTCTGTGTGTCCGTGTCCGGTCTGTCCGTCCTCTGTGTGTCCGTGTCCGGTCTGTCCGTCCTCTGTGTGTCCGTGTCCCGTCTGTCCGCCCTCTGTGTGTCAGTGTCCGGTCAGTCTGTCCTCTGTGTGTCCGTGTCCGGTCTGTCCGTCTTCTGTGTGTCCGTGTCCGGTCAGTCTGTCCTCTGTGTGTCAGTGTCCGGTCTGTCCGTCCTCTGTGTGTCAGTGTCCGGTCAGTCTGTCCTCTGTGTGTCAGTGTCCGGTCAGTCTGTCCTCTGTGTGTCCGTTTCCGGTCTGTCCGTCTTCTGTGTGTCCGTGTCCGGTCTGTCCGCCCTCTGTGTGTCCGTGTCCGGTCAGACTGTCCTCTGTGTGTCAGTGTCCGGTCTGTCCGCCCTCTGTGTGTCAGTGTCCGGTCTGTCCGTCCTCTGTGTGTCAGTGTCCGGTCTGTCCGTCCTCTGTGTGTCCGTGTCCGGTCTGTCCGTCCTCTGTGTGTCAGTGTCCGGTCTGTCCGTCCTCTGTGTGTCAGTCTCCGGTCTGTCCGTCCTCTGTGTGTCAGTGTCCGGTCTGTCCGTCCTCTGTGTGTCAGTGTCCGGTCTGTCCGTCCTCTGTGTGTCAGTGTCCGGTCTGTCCGTCCTCTGTGTGTCAGTGTCCGGTCTGTCCGTCCTCTGTGTGTCAGTGTCCGGTCTGTCCGTCCTCTGTGTGTCAGTGTCCGGTCTGTCCGTCCTCTGTGTGTCAGTGTCCGGTCTGTCCGTCCTCTGTGTGTCAGTGTCCGGTCTGTCCGTCCTCTGTGTGTCAGTGTCCGGTCTGTCCGTCCTCTGTGTGTCAGTGTCCGGTCTGTCCGTCCTCTGTGTGTCAGTGTCCGGTCTGTCCGTCCCCTGTGTGTCAGTGTCCGGTCTGTCCGTCCTCTGTGTGTCAGTGTCCGGTCTGTCCGTCCTCTGTGTGTCGGTCTCCGGTCTGTCCGTCCTCTGTGTGTCCGGTCTGTCTGTCCTCTGTGTGTCCGTGTCCGGTCTGTCCGTCCTCTGTGTGTCGGTCTCCGGTCTGTCCGTCCTCTGTGTGTCTGTCCTCTGTGTGTCAGTGTCCGGTCAGTCTGTCCTCTGTGTGTCCATCCTCTGTGTGTCAGTGTCCGGTCTGTCTGTCCTCTGTGTGTCCGTCCTCTGTGTGTCAGTGTCCGGTCTGTCCGTCCTCTGTGTGTCCAACCTCTGTGTGTCAGTCTCCGGCCTGTCCGTCCTCTGTGTGTCCGTGTCCAGTCAGTCTGTCCTCTGTGTGTCCGTGTCCAGTCAGTCTGTCCTCTGTGTGTCCGTGTGCGGTCTGTCCATCCTCTGTGTGTCCGTGTCTGGTCAGTCTGTCCTCTGTGTGTCCGTGTCCGGTCAGTCTGTCCTCTGTGTGTCCGTGTCCGGTCAGTCTGTCCTCTGTGTGTCCGTCCTCTGTGTGTCCGTGTCCGGTCTGTCCGTCCTCTGTGTGTCCGTGTCCGGTCTGTCCGTCCTCTGTGTGTCAGTGTCCGGTCAGTCTGTCCTCTGTGTGTCCGTGTCCGGTCTGTCCGTATTCTGTGTGTCAGTGTCCGGTCTGTCTGTCCTCTGTGTGTCCGTGTCCGGTCAGTCTGTCCTCTGTGTGTCAGTGTCCGGTCTGTCCGTCCTCTGTGTGTCAGTGTCCGGTCTGTCTGTCCTCTGTGTGTCCGTGTCCGGTCTGTCCGTCTTCTGTGTGTCCGTGTCTGGTCAGTCTGTCCTCTGTGTGTCCGTGTCCGGTCTGTCCGTCGTCTGTGTGTCCGTGTCCGGTCAGTCTGTCCTCTGTGTGTCAGTGTCCGGTCAGTCTGTCCTCTGTGTGTCAGTGTCCGGTCAGTCTGTCCTCTGTGTGTCCGTTTCCGGTCTGTCCGTCTTCTGTGTGTCCGTGTCCGGTCAGTCCGTCCTCTGTGTGTCAGTGTCCGGTCTGTCCGTCCTCTGTGTGTCTGTGTCCGGTCTGTCCGTCCTCTGTGTGTCCGTGTCCGGTCTGTCCGTCCTCTGCGTGTCCATCCTCTGTGTGTCCGTGTCCGGTCTGTCCGTCCTCTGTGTGTCCGTGTCCCGTCTGTCCGCCCTCTGTGTGTCAGTGTCCGGTCAGTCTGTCCTCTGTGTGTCCGTGTCCGGTCTGTCCGTCTTCTGTGTGTCCGTGTCCGGTCAGTCTGTCCTCTGTGTGTCAGTGTCCGGTCTGTCCGTCCTCTGTGTGTCAGTGTCCGGTCAGTCTGTCCTCTGTGTGTCAGTGTCCGGTCAGTCTGTCCTCTGTGTGTCCGTTTCCGGTCTGTCCGTCTTCTGTGTGTCCGTGTCCGGTCTGTCCGCCCTCTGTGTGTCCGTGTCCGGTCAGACTGTCCTCTGTGTGTCAGTGTCCGGTCTGTCCGCCCTCTGTGTGTCAGTGTCCGGTCTGTCCGTCCTCTGTGTGTCAGTGTCCGGTCTGTCCGTCCTCTGTGTGTCCGTGTCCGGTCTGTCCGTCCTCTGTGTGTCAGTGTCCGGTCTGTCCGTCCTCTGTGTGTCAGTCTCCGGTCTGTCCGTCCTCTGTGTGTCAGTGTCCGGTCTGTCCGTCCTCTGTGTGTCAGTGTCCGGTCTGTCCGTCCTCTGTGTGTCAGTGTCCGGTCTGTCCGTCCTCTGTGTGTCAGTGTCCGGTCTGTCCGTCCTCTGTGTGTCAGTGTCCGGTCTGTCCGTCCTCTGTGTGTCAGTGTCCGGTCTGTCCGTCCTCTGTGTGTCAGTGTCCGGTCTGTCCGTCCTCTGTGTGTCAGTGTCCGGTCTGTCCGTCCTCTGTGTGTCAGTGTCCGGTCTGTCCGTCCTCTGTGTGTCAGTGTCCGGTCTGTCCGTCCCCTGTGTGTCAGTGTCCGGTCTGTCCGTCCTCTGTGTGTCAGTGTCCGGTCTGTCCGTCCTCTGTGTGTCGGTCTCCGGTCTGTCCGTCCTCTGTGTGTCCGGTCTGTCTGTCATCTGTGTGTCCGTGTCCGGTCTGTCCGTCCTCTGTGTGTCGGTCTCCGGTCTGTCCGTCCTCTGTGTGTCTGTCCTCTGTGTGTCAGTGTCCGGTCAGTCTGTCCTCTGTGTGTCCATCCTCTGTGTGTCAGTGTCCGGTCTGTCTGTCCTCTGTGTGTCCGTCCTCTGTGTGTCAGTGTCCGGTCTGTCCGTCCTCTGTGTGTCCAACCTCTGTGTGTCAGTCTCCGGCCTGTCCGTCCTCTGTGTGTCCGTGTCCAGTCAGTCTGTCCTCTGTGTGTCCGTGTCCAGTCAGTCTGTCCTCTGTGTGTCCGTGTGCGGTCTGTCCATCCTCTGTGTGTCCGTGTCTGGTCAGTCTGTCCTCTGTGTGTCCGTGTCCGGTCAGTCTGTCCTCTGTGTGTCCGTGTCCGGTCAGTCTGTCCTCTGTGTGTCCGTCCTCTGTGTGTCCGTGTCCGGTCTGTCCGTCCTCTGTGTGTCCGTGTCCGGTCTGTCCGTCCTCTGTGTGTCAGTGTCCGGTCAGTCTGTCCTCTGTGTGTCCGTGTCCGGTCTGTCCGTATTCTGTGTGTCAGTGTCTGGTCTGTCTGTCCTCTGTGTGTCCGTGTCCGGTCAGTCTGTCCTCTGTGTGTCAGTGTCCGGTCTGTCCGTCCTCTGTGTGTCAGTGTCCGGTCTGTCTGTCCTCTGTGTGTCCGTGTCCGGTCTGTCCGTCTTCTGTGTGTCCGTGTCTGGTCAGTCTGTCCTCTGTGTGTCCGTGTCCGGTCTGTCCGTCGTCTGTGTGTCCGTGTCCGGTCAGTCTGTCCTCTGTGTGTCAGTGTCCGGTCAGTCTGTCCTCTGTGTGTCAGTGTCCGGTCAGTCTGTCCTCTGTGTGTCCGTTTCCGGTCTGTCCGTCTTCTGTGTGTCCGTGTCCGGTCAGTCTGTCCTCTGTGTGTCAGTGTCCGGTCTGTCCGTCCTCTGTGTGTCAGTGTCCGGTCTGTCCGTCCTCTGTGTGTCCGTGTCCGGTCTGTCCGTCCTCTGCGTGTCCATCCTCTGTGTGTCCGTGTCCGGTCTGTCCGCCCTCTGTGTGTCAGTGTCCGGTCTGTCCGTCCTCTGTGTGTCCGTGTCCGGTCTGTCTGTCCTCTGTGTGTCCGTGTCCAGTCAGTCTGTCCTCTGTGTGTCAGTGTCCGGTCAGTCGGTCCTCTGTGTGTCAGTGTCCGGTCTGTCCGTCCTCTGTGTGTCAGTGTCCGGTCTGTCCGTCCTCTGTGTGTCAGTGTCCGGTCAGTCTGTCCTCTGTGTGTCCGTGTCCAGTCTGTCCGTCCTCTGTGTGTCAGTGTCCGGTCTGTCCGTCCTCTGTGTGTCAGTCTCCGGTCTGTCCGTCCTCTGTGTGTCAGTGTCCGGTCAGTCAGTCCTCTGTGTGTCAGTGTCCGGTCTGTCCGTCCTCTGTGTGTCAGTGTCCGGTCAGTCTGTCCTCTGTGTGTCCGTGTCCGGTCTGTCCGTCCTCTGTGTGTCCGTGTCCGGTCTGTCCGTCCTCTGTGTGTCAGTCTCCGGTCTGTCCGTCCTCTGTGTGTCCGTGTCTGGTCAGTCAGTCCTCTGTGTGTCCGTGTGCGGTCTGTCCATCCTCTGTGTGTCCGTGCTCTGTATGTCAGTGTCCGGTCAGTCTGTCCTCTGTGTGTCCGTGTCCGGTCTGTCCGTCCTCTGTGTGTCCGTGCTTTGTGTGTCAGTGTCCGGTCTGTCTGTCCTCTGTGTGTCAGTGTCCGGTCTGTCTGTCCTCTGTGTGTCAGTGTCCGGTCAGTCTGTCCTCTGTGTGTCCGTGTCCAGTCTGTCCGTCCTCTGTGTGTCCGTGTCCGGTCTGTCCGTCCTCTGTGTGTCCGTGCCCGGTCTGTCTGTCCTCTGTGTGTCAGTGTCCGGTCTGTCCGTCCTCTGTGTGTCCGTGTCCGGTCTGTCTGTCCTCTGTGTGTCCGTGTCCGGTCTGTCCGTCCTCTGTGTGTCAGTGTCCGGTCTGTCCGTCCTCTGTGTGTCCGTGTCCAGTCTGTCTGTCCTCTGTGTGTCAGTGTCCGGTCTGTCCGTCCTCTGTGTGTCCGTGTCCGGTCTGTCTGTCCTCTGTGTGTCAGTGTCCAGTCTGTCCGTCCTCTGTGTGTCCGTGTCCGGTCTGTCTGTCCTCTGTGTGTCAGTGTCCGGTCTGTCCGTCCTCTGTGTGTCCGTGTCCGGTCTGTCTGTCCTCTGTGTGTCCGTGTCCGGTCTGTCTGTCCTCTGTGTGTCAGTGTCCGGTCAGTCTTGTCATGATATTCAAACACACACATCATGATGGACACACTAACAGGCAAATCAGAGTACACAACACCACAACCAATCACAGACAAGAACACCAACCACATAAAAAGCACGAGCACGACACCTGGAGGTCAGTAGGTCTGGGGAGAAGGAAGCATGAAAGAGCTGTTGAAACACCACAAGCAGGGAGCCCCCCACGTGCAGAGTGCAAAGACCAAGTTGTAAATAGCAAGTTTAAATAAACAAGTGTTGTACCATATGCAACTGTGTTGGCTCTTCTGTGTGTTAGAACACCCAACACCACATGGTACAGGAGTGGATCGATACCTGCCTACCAACCTGCCATTCTGGACATGGACCACACCGGCAAACCGCAGCCGATGCAAGTCACGGGGAACCTAGGCACCAACTGGAAGCTCTACAGGCAGCGATTTGACCTGTACATCCGTGCCACCGAAAAACAGAATGTCTCGGATGATTCGAAGATTGCAATGCTCCTCTTCTACGCAGGCCCCCACCCAAATGATGTCTTTAATTCACTGGTGTTCGAGGAAGGCGAAAACCAGGCCAAATATGACACGGTCATCCTCAAAATGGACCAGCACTTTCAAACTGAAGTAAACGAAACTTTCGAAAGATACATCTTTCAGCAACGCCTGCAAGGTAAGGAGGAGCTTTTTCAACCCTTTTTGACGCACCTCCGGATTCTAGCGCAGTCCTGCGGTTACGGCACCACCACAGAGTCCATGATCAGGGACCAGATTGTTTTTGGCGTTGCCTCCAGTGGCCTACGCCAGCAGCTTCTTAAAATAAAGAGCCTCACCTTAGCGTCTGCTGTGGAAGCCTGTGTCCTCCATGAAAATGCGACCTGCCGTTTTGCCCGATTTCAGGCGTCCGAGTTGGCACGGAGGGGGTCCCCAGCCGTCGAATCGGCAAGCCAGGCCGCCCACGACGTTGAACGCATCCAGGCCGTCGATTTCTTCCCGCCCCACGGCCCGGACGACAGCGGCCGCTTCCCGCGCTTTTCGCGGTCTCCCGCGCAGGTGCGCGCCAAGAATAACGGCCACAACGAGGGACGCACTGCGCAGGCGCGCCCACCGCAAGATCGCACTGCGCATGCGCAGTGGCGCAACGAACGCCGTGACGTCATGACGTGCAGCAAGTGTGGAGGTCTACACTTAAAAGGGCAATGTCCTGCAAAATACCAACAGTGCAACAGATGTGCCATGATAGGCCACTACGCAGCCCGCTGTCGTGCGGCTCAACCCATGGATCCGGCGCATCCTCGACAACCTCGCACACGAGTCAGGACCGTCCAGCCCACGCATCAAGACTTCCAGTTAAGTGATGCAGATGACCAGGATGACTTCAGAGTTGCCGTCATTGATGTCAATAAGGTCAATGCCATCAATCCAGACGATGAGTGGTGTGCCACCCTGACGGTCAACCGATCGCGCGTCGCCTTCCGTCTGGACACCGGCGCATCCGCCAACCTGATTGCTTACTCTGCAGTCCAGGCCATGAAGGTCAAACCACTCATCACACCATCCCGGCTTAAGATGGTTGACTATAACGGGAACGTTATCCCGTCCGTAGGATCTTGCCAGCTACAGGTGACTCACAAGAGGTACACGGCCACACTCCCCTTCGAAGTTGTGGGCTCATCAAAGGACTCGTTACTGGGCGCACAAGCGTGTAAGGTCCTTCACCTGGTACAGCGCATCATGTCTCTCTCTCCAGATGAGATATCCGACTTCCCGGATGCTGAGTTCCACGCGAATCTCCATTCCCTCCTCGCTCACAACCAGGAGGTTTTTGAAGGCATGGGGACATTGCCACACACGTACAAGATTCGACTCAGACCGGACGCCATCCCTGTCGTTCACGCACCTCGCAGGGTTCCTGCGCCTCTCAAAGACCGCCTCAAGGCACAACTGCAGATTCTTCAGGACCAAGGGGTCCTATCCAAGGTCACGGAGCCCACGCCATGGGTCAGCTCCATGGTCTGTGTAAAGAAGCCCTCTGGCGAGCTCCGTATATGTATAGATCCAAAAGATCTGAACAACAACATCATGCGGGAACACTATCCCATCCCAAAACGAGAAGACCTCACCAGCGAGATGGCGCGAGCCAACATATTCACTAAATTGGATGCGTCCAAAGGATTCTGGCAGATCCAACTGGACCCGGCCAGCCGAAGACTATGCACATTCAACACCCCTTTTGGCAGATTCTGCTACAACCGGATGCCATTCGGCATCATTTCGGCATCTGAAGTATTCCACCGCATTATGGAGCAGATGATGGAAGGCATCGAAGGGGTACGTGTATATGTGGACGATATCATCATTTGGTCCACCACTCCGCAGGAACACATGCATCGTCTTCGACGTGTCTTCACCCGCATACGGCAAAATGGCCTGCGTCTCAACCGTGCGAAGTGTGCTTTCGGCCAGACGGAGCTGAAATTCCTCGGGGACCACATCTCAAGGTCCGGGGTCCGTCCCGATGCAGACAAGGTTAGCGCCATCACAGCCATGCCACGACCGGCTGACAAGAAGGCTGTCTTAAGATTCCTGGGCATGGTCAACTTCCTTGGGAAGTTCATTCCCAACCTGGCTTCTCATACAACAAACATGCGCCATCTCGTAAAAAAATCGACGGAATTCAACTGGCACCAGTCGCATCAGCAGGAATGGGAGGAGCTCAAGCACAAACTGGTCACGGCACCAGTGCTGGCCTTCTTTGACGCGACTCGCCCTACAAAGATCTCAACAGACGCCAGCCAATCTGGTATTGGAGCGGTACTCCTGCAAAAAGACAGCACGTCATCATGGGCCCCGGTTGCGTATGCCTCACGAGCCATGACCCCTACCGAACAGCGCTACGCGCAAATCGAAAAAGAATGCCTGGGCTTGTTAACTGGACTGGACAAGTTCCACGACTATGTGTATGGCCTGCCACGATTCACGGTCGAAACTGACCACCGCCCCCTGGTCAACATCATTAACAAAGACCTGAACGACATGACTCCTCGCCTCCAGCGCATCTTACTCAAACTCAGGAGGTACGATTTTGAACTGATCTACACTCCGGGGAAGGAACTCATAGTGGCGGACACTCTTTCCCGAGCAGTGAGCACACCACCAGATGCGGAGGGGTTCGTGCGTCAAATTGAGGCACACGTGACTCTGACAGCAGCAAATATGCCAGCTGATGATCCTTGTCTGGCCCACATACGCGCAGAGACGGCGACTGACCCTCTGCTGCAGCGAGTGATGCGCCACATGACGGAAGGGTGGCTAAAAGGGCAGTGCCCCCAGTTTTACAATGTGCGAGATGATCTCACCAATATAGACGGGGTCCTTATGAAATCGCATAGGATCGTCATTCCACACAGTGTGCGCCAGATGATTCTTCGTCAACTACACGAAGGCCACTTGGGTGTCGAAAAATGCAGACGAAGGGCCCGGGCGGCGGTATATTGGCCGGGTATTAATGAAGACATAGCCAACATGGTGCTCAACTGCACAACCTGTCAGAGGTTTCAGCCGGCGCAACCTCCGGAAACACTTCTACCACACGAGATGGTGACGTCCCCCTGGGCGAAGGTGGGTGTTGACCTATTTCACGCGCTCGGCAGAGATTACATTGTTATTATAGACTACTTCTCAAACTACCCGGAAGTCATGCCTCTCCATGATCTGACGTCGTCCGCAGTCATTGGGGCCTGCAAGGAAACGTTTGCTCGCCATGGCATTCCAAGGACTGTCATGTCAGACAATGGACCTTGTTTTGCCAGCCGTGAATGGTCGTCCTTTGCCGCAGCATATGGTTTCACTCATGTGACATCCAGCCCTCTGCATCCACAATCGAACGGGAAGGCTGAAAAGGGTGTCCACATCGCAAAGCGGCTCCTGTGCAAGGCGGCTGATGCCGGATCGGACTTTAACCTTGCCTTGCTGGCCTATCGATCGGCCCCGTTATCCACGGGCCTCTCGCCAGCGCAGCTACTAATGGGTCGCTCCCTCAGGACGACGGTACCTTCCGTCCTGGCACCGACAACAGACCATGAGGCGGTTCTTCGGGACATGCAACTGCAGCGTGATCGCCAGAAAGGTCGGTACGACACACGAGCGACGGACCTGCCCCCCCTGTCCTCCGGAGACAAAGTACGCGTCCATCAACCGTATGGTGGCTGGTCAGCACCGGCCGAAGTCCTCCGACAAGTGGCTCCCCGCTCGTTCCTGGTTCGCATGCCGGATGGTTCCGTGCGTCGCCGCAATCGGCGCGCCCTTCGCCGACTTCCACGTTCACAGCCACACAACACGCCAGATCCTCAACAGGCTTCCGAGGATGACTTTGTGGAGCTGCCGCACATCACGCCCTTTCCATCGCCACCCATGGCCATGCCTGCACAGCAGCCGGTGGTTCTTGATCCACCCTTAAGGCGGTCAACCCGAATTCGTCGCAAACCCATTAGAATGGACTTATAATACAGTTCATATGTTTAATAAGTTGGACAATTTTACATGATAACCTGTTGTTGTTTATCGTTCCAGATGTCGTCTGACTGGACAACTGTTCAAAATTTTTTTTCTTCTTCTCTCGTTCGCATTTCTGTTATGTTATGGTACAACTGGATTCATGTGACGCACTCGACATCGCCCCATGTACATAGTTCCGTCATAGACACATGCTGCACACGACACACACACACTCTTAGATGCACTCACGTCACGATCATATTTATTACCACGTAGGCACATATCTTTGTAAAAAGGGGGGATGTCATGATATTCAAACACACACATCATGATGGACACACTAACAGGCAAATCAGAGTACACAACACCACAACCAATCACAGACAAGAACACCAACCACATAAAAAGCACGAGCACGACACCTGGAGGTCAGTAGGTCTGGGGAGAAGGAAGCATGAAAGAGCTGTTGAAACACCACAAGCAGGGAGCCCCCCACGTGCAGAGTGCAAAGACCAAGTTGTAAATAGCAAGTTTAAATAAACAAGTGTTGTACCATATGCAACTGTGTTGGCTCTTCTGTGTGTTAGAACACCCAACACCACAAGTCTGTCCTCTGTGTGTCCGTGTCTGGTCAGTCTGTCCTCTGTGTGTCCGTGTCCAGTCAGTCTGTCCTCTGTGTGTCAGTGTCCGGTCAGTCTGTCCTCTGTGTGTCAGTGTCCGGTCAGTCTGTCCTCTGTGTGTCCGTGTCTGGTCAGTCTGTCCTCTGTGTGTCCGTGTCCAGTCAGTCTGTCCTCTGTGTGTCAGTGTCCGGTCAGTCTGTCCTCTGTTTGTCCGTGTCCAGTCAGTCTGTCCTCTGTGTGTCAGTGTCCGGTCAGTCTGTCCTCTGTGTGTCAGTGTCCGGTCTGTCTGTCCTCTGTGTGTCCGTGTCCGGTCTGTCTGTCCTCTGTGTGTCAGTGTCCGGTCAGTCTGTCCTCTGTGTGTCCGTGTCCAGTCTGTCCGTCCTCTGTGTGTCCGTGTCCGGTCTGTCTGTCCTCTGTGTGTCCGTGTCCAGTCAGTCTGTCCTCTGTGTGTCAGTGTCCGGTCTGTCCGTCCTCTGTGTGTCCGTGTCCGGTCTGTCTGTCCTCTGTGTGTCAGTGTCCGGTCTGTCCGTCCTCTGCGTGTCCATCCTCTGTGTGTCCGTGTCCGGTCTGTCCGTCCTCTGTGTGTCAGTGTCCGGTCAGTCTGTCCTCTGTGTGTCCGTGTCCAGTCTGTCCGTCCTCTGTGTGTCAGTGTCCGGTCTGTCCATCCTCTGTGTGTCAGTCTCCGGTCTGTCCGTCCTCTGTGTGTCAGTGTCCGGTCAGTCAGTCCTCTGTGTGTCAGTGTCCGGTCTGTCCGTCCTCTGTGTGTCAGTGTCCGGTCAGTCTGTCCTCTGTGTGTCCGTGTCCGGTCTGTCCGTCCTCTGTGTGTCCGTGTCCGGTCTGTCCGTCCTCTGTGTGTCAGTCTCCGGTCTGTCCGTCCTCTGTGTGTCCGTGTCTGGTCAGTCAGTTCTCTGTGTGTCCGTGTGCGGTCTGTCCATCCTCTGTGTGTCCGTGCTCTGTGTGTCAGTGTCCGGTCTGTCTGTCCTCTGTGTGTCAGTGTCCGGTCTGTCTGTCCTCTGTGTGTCAGTGTCCGGTCAGTCTGTCCTCTGTGTGTCCGTGTCCAGTCTGTCCGTCCTCTGTGTGTCCGTGTCCGGTCTGTCCGTCCTCTGTGTGTCCGTGCCCGGTCTGTCTGTCCTCTGTGTGTCAGTGTCCGGTCTGTCCGTCCTCTGTGTGTCCGTGTCCGGTCTGTCTGTCCTCTGTGTGTCCGTGTCCGGTCTGTCCGTCCTCTGTGTGTCAGTGTCCGGTCTGTCCGTCCTCTGTGTGTCCGTGTCCAGTCTGTCTGTCCTCTGTGTGTCAGTGTCCGGTCTGTCCGTCCTCTGTGTGTCCGTGTCCGGTCTGTCCGTCCTCTGTGTGTCCGTGTCCGGTCAGTCTGTCCTCTGTGTGTCAGTGTCCGGTCTGTCCGTCCTCTGTGTGTCAGTGTCCGGTCTGTCTGTCCTCTGTGTGTCCGTGTCCGGTCTGTCCGTCCTCTGTGTGTCCGTGTCCGGTCTGTCTGTCCTCTGTGTGTCCGTGTCCGGTCAGTCTGTCCTCTGTGTGTCCGTGTCCGATCAGTCTGTTCTCTGTGTGTCTGTCCTCTGTGTGTCAGTGTCCGGTCTGTCCGTCCTCTGTGTGTCAGTGTCCGGTCTGTCCGTCCTCTGTGTGTCAGTGTCCGGTCTGTCCGTCCTCTGTGTGTCAGTGTCCGGTCTGTCCGTCCTCTGTGTGTCTGTGTCCGGTCTGTCTGTCCTCTGTGTGTCCGTGTCCAGTCTGTCCGTCCTCTGTGTGTCAGTGTCCGGTCTGTCCGTCCTCTGTGTGTCCGTGTCCGGTCTGTCTGTCCTCTGTGTGTCAGTGTCCGGTCAGTCTGTCCTCTGTGTGTCCGTGTCCGGTCTGTCTGTCCTCTGTGTGTCCGTGTCTGGTCAGTCTGTCCTCTGTGTGTCCGTGTCCGGTCAGTCTGTCCTCTGTGTGTCCGTGTCCAGTCTGTCCGTCCTCTGTGTGTCCGTGTCCGGTCTGTCTGTCCTCTGTGTGTCCGTGTCCGGTCTGTCCATCCTCTGTGTGTCAGTGTCCGGTCTGTCTGTCCTCTGTGTGTCAGTGTCCGGTCTGTCCGTCCTCTGTGTGTCCGTGTCCGGTCTGTCTGTCCTCTGTGTGTCCGTGTCCGGTCTGTCTGTCCTCTGTGTGTCAGTGTCCGGTCAGTCTGTCCTCTGTGTATCCGTGTCTGGTCAGTCTGTCCTCTGTGTGTCCGTGTCCAGTCAGTCTGTCCTCTGTGTGTCAGTGTCCGGTCAGTCTGTCCTCTGTGTGTCAGTGTCCGGTCTGTCCGTCCTCTGTGTGTCCGTGTCCGGTCAGTCTTTCCTCTGTGTGTCAGTGTCCGGTCAGTCTGTCCTCTGTGTGTCCGTGTCCAGTCAGTCTGTCCTCTGTGTGTCAGTGTCCGGTCAGTCTGTCCTCTGTGTGTCAGTGTCCGGTCTGTCCGTCCTCTGTGTGTCCGTGTCTGGTCAGTCTGTCCTCTGTGTGTCCGTGTCCAGTCTGTCCGTCCTCTGTGTGTCCGTGTCCGGTCTGTCTGTCCTCTGTGTGTCCGTGTCCGGTCTGTCCGTCCTCTGTGTGTCAGTGTCCGTTCAGTCCGTCCTCTGTGTGTCAGTGTCCGGTCTGTCCGTCCTCTGTGTGTCAGTGTCCGGTCTGTCCGTCCTCTGTGTGTCAGTGTCCGGTCTGTCCGTCCTCTGTGTGTCAGTGTCCGGTCAGTCTGTCCTCTGTGTGTCAGTGTCCGGTCTGTCCGTCCTCTGTGTGTCAGTGTCCGGTCTGTCCGTCATCTGTGTGTCAGTGTCCAGTCTGTCCGTCCTCTGTGTGTCAGTGTCCGGTCTGTCCGTCCTCTGTGTGTCAGTGTCCGGTCTGTCCGTCCTCTGTGTGTCAGTGTCCGGTCAGTCAGTTCTCTGTGTGTCAGTGTCCGGTCTGTCCGTCCTCTGTGTGTCAGTGTCCGGTCTGTCCGTCCTCTGTGTGTCAGTCTCCGGTCTGTCCGTCCTCTGTGTGTCAGTGTCCGGTCAGTCAGTCCTCTGTGTGTCAGTGTCCGGTCTGTCCGTCCTCTGTGTGTCAGTGTCCGGTCTGTCCGTCCTCTGTGTGTCAGTCTCCGGTCTGTCCGTCCTCTGTGTGTCCGTGTCTGGTCAGTCTGTCCTCTGTGTGTCCGTCCTCTGTGTGTCAGTGTCCGGTCAGTCTATCCTCTGTGTGTCCGTGTCTGGTCAGTCAGTCCTCTGTGTGTCCGTGTCCGGTCTGTCCGTCCTCTGTGTGTCAGTCTCCGGTCTGTCCGTCCTCTGTGTGTCAGTGTCTGGTCAGTCTGTCCTCTGTGTGTCCGTCCTCTGTGTGTCAGTGTCCGGTCAGTCTATCCTCTGTGTGTCCGTGTCTGGTCAGTCAGTCCTCTGTGTGTCCGTGTGCGGTCTGTCTGTCCTCTGTGTGTCAGTGTCCGGTCTGTCTGTCCTCTGTGTGTCAGTGTCCGGTCTGTCTGTCCTCTGTGTGTCAGTGTCCGGTCAGTCTGTCCTCTGTGTGTCCGTGTCCAGTCTGTCCGTCCTCTGTGTGTCCGTGTCCGGTCATGTCTGTCCTCTGTGTGTCCGTGTCCGGTCTGTCCGTCCTCTGTGTGTCAGTGTCCGGTCTGTCCGTCCTCTGTGTGTCCGTGTCCAGTCTGTCTGTCCTCTGTGTGTCAGTGTCCGGTCTGTCCGTCCTCTGTGTGTCCATCCTCTGTGTGTCAGTGTCCGGTCTGTCCGCCCTCTGTGTGTCGGTCTCCGGTCTGTCCGTTCTCTGTGTGTCCGTGTCCGGTCAGTCTGTCCTCTGTGTGTCAGTGTCCGGTCTGTCTGTCCTCTGTGTGTCCGTGACCTGTCTGTCCGTCCTCTGTGTGTCCGTGTCCGGTCTGTCTGTCCTCTGTGTGTCCGTGTCCGGTCTGTCCGTCCTCTGTGTGTCAGTGTCCGGTCTGTCCGTCCTCTGTGTGTCAGTGTCCGGTCTGTCCGTCCTCTGTGTGTCCGTGTCCGGTCAGTCTGTCCTCTGTGTGTCAGTGTCCGGTCTGTCTGTCCTCTGTGTGTCCGTGTCCGGTCTGTCCGTCCTCTGTGTGTCCGTGTCCGGTCTGTCTGTCCTCTGTGTGTCCGTGTCCGGTCTGTCCGTCCTCTGTTTGTCCGTGTCCGGTCAGTCTGTCCTCTGTGTGTCAGTGTCCGGTCTGTCTGTCCTCTGTGTGTCAGTGTCCGGTCTGTCCGCCCTCTGTGTGTCAGTGTCCGATCAGTCTGTCCTCTGTGTGTCAGTGTCCGGTCTGTCCGTCCTCTGTGTGTCCGTGTCCGGTCTGTCTGTCCTCTGTGTGTCCGTGTCCGGTCTGTCCGTCCTCTGTTTGTCCGTGTCCGGTCAGTCTGTCCTCTGTGTGTCAGTGTCCGGTCTGTCTGTCCTCTGTGTGTCAGTGTCCGGTCTGTCCGCCCTCTGTGTGTCAGTGTCCGATCAGTCTGTCCTCTGTGTGTCAGTGTCCGGTCTGTCTGTCCTCTGTGTGTCAGTGTCCGGTCTGTCCGTCCTCTGTGTGTCAATGTCCGGTCTGTCCGTCCTCTGTGTGTCAGTGTCCGGCCAGTCTGTCCTCTGTGTGTCCGTCCTCTGTGTGTCCGTGTCCGGTCTGTCCGTCCTCTGTGTGTCCGTGTCCGGTCTGTCCGTCCTCTGTGTGTCCGTGTCCCGTCTGTCCGCCCTCTGTGTGTCAGTGTCCGGTCAGTCTGTCCTCTGTGTGTCCGTGTCCGGTCTGTCCGTCTTCTGTGTGTCCGTGTCCGGTCAGTCTGTCCTCTGTGTGTCAGTGTCCGGTCTGTCCGTCCTCTGTGTGTCAGTGTCCGGTCAGTCTGTCCTCTGTGTGTCAGTGTCCGGTCAGTCTGTCCTCTGTGTGTCCGTTTCCGGTCTGTCCGTCTTCTGTGTGTCCGTGTCCGGTCTGTCCGCCCTCTGTGTGTCCGTGTCCGGTCAGACTGTCCTCTGTGTGTCAGTGTCCGGTCTGTCCGCCCTCTGTGTGTCAGTGTCCGGTCTGTCCGTCCTCTGTGTGTCAGTGTCCGGTCTGTCCGTCCTCTGTGTGTCCGTGTCCGGTCTGTCCGTCCTCTGTGTGTCAGTGTCCGGTCTGTCCGTCCTCTGTGTGTCAGTCTCCGGTCTGTCCGTCCTCTGTGTGTCAGTGTCCGGTCTGTCCGTCCTCTGTGTGTCAGTGTCCGGTCTGTCCGTCCTCTGTGTGTCAGTGTCCGGTCTGTCCGTCCTCTGTGTGTCAGTGTCCGGTCTGTCCGTCCTCTGTGTGTCAGTGTCCGGTCTGTCCGTCCTCTGTGTGTCAGTGTCCGGTCTGTCCGTCCTCTGTGTGTCAGTGTCCGGTCTGTCCGTCCTCTGTGTGTCAGTGTCCGGTCTGTCCGTCCTCTGTGTGTCAGTGTCCGGTCTGTCCGTCCTCTGTGTGTCAGTGTCCGGTCTGTCCGTCCTCTGTGTGTCAGTGTCCGGTCTGTCCGTCCCCTGTGTGTCAGTGTCCGGTCTGTCCGTCCTCTGTGTGTCAGTGTCCGGTCTGTCCGTCCTCTGTGTGTCGGTCTCCGGTCTGTCCGTCCTCTGTGTGTCCGGTCTGTCTGTCCTCTGTGTGTCCGTGTCCGGTCTGTCCGTCCTCTGTGTGTCGGTCTCCGGTCTGTCCGTCCTCTGTGTGTCTGTCCTCTGTGTGTCAGTGTCCGGTCAGTCTGTCCTCTGTGTGTCCATCCTCTGTGTGTCAGTGTCCGGTCTGTCTGTCCTCTGTGTGTCCGTCCTCTGTGTGTCAGTGTCCGGTCTGTCCGTCCTCTGTGTGTCCAACCTCTGTGTGTCAGTCTCCGGCCTGTCCGTCCTCTGTGTGTCCGTGTCCAGTCAGTCTGTCCTCTGTGTGTCCGTGTCCAGTCAGTCTGTCCTCTGTGTGTCCGTGTGCGGTCTGTCCATCCTCTGTGTGTCCGTGTCTGGTCAGTCTGTCCTCTGTGTGTCCGTGTCCGGTCAGTCTGTCCTCTGTGTGTCCGTGTCCGGTCAGTCTGTCCTCTGTGTGTCCGTCCTCTGTGTGTCCGTGTCCGGTCTGTCCGTCCTCTGTGTGTCCGTGTCCGGTCTGTCCGTCCTCTGTGTGTCAGTGTCCGGTCAGTCTGTCCTCTGTGTGTCCGTGTCCGGTCTGTCCGTATTCTGTGTGTCAGTGTCCGGTCTGTCTGTCCTCTGTGTGTCCGTGTCCGGTCAGTCTGTCCTCTGTGTGTCAGTGTCCGGTCTGTCCGTCCTCTGTGTGTCAGTGTCCGGTCTGTCTGTCCTCTGTGTGTCCGTGTCCGGTCTGTCCGTCTTCTGTGTGTCCGTGTCTGGTCAGTCTGTCCTCTGTGTGTCCGTGTCCGGTCTGTCCGTCGTCTGTGTGTCCGTGTCCGGTCAGTCTGTCCTCTGTGTGTCAGTGTCCGGTCAGTCTGTCCTCTGTGTGTCAGTGTCCGGTCAGTCTGTCCTCTGTGTGTCCGTTTCCGGTCTGTCCGTCTTCTGTGTGTCCGTGTCCGGTCAGTCCGTCCTCTGTGTGTCAGTGTCCGGTCTGTCCGTCCTCTGTGTGTCAGTGTCCGGTCTGTCCGTCCTCTGTGTGTCCGTGTCCGGTCTGTCCGTCCTCTGCGTGTCCATCCTCTGTGTGTCCGTGTCCGGTCTGTCCGTCCTCTGTGTGTCCGTGTCCCGTCTGTCCGCCCTCTGTGTGTCAGTGTCCGGTCAGTCTGTCCTCTGTGTGTCCGTGTCCGGTCTGTCCGTCTTCTGTGTGTCCGTGTCCGGTCAGTCTGTCCTCTGTGTGTCAGTGTCCGGTCTGTCCGTCCTCTGTGTGTCAGTGTCCGGTCAGTCTGTCCTCTGTGTGTCAGTGTCCGGTCAGTCTGTCCTCTGTGTGTCCGTTTCCGGTCTGTCCGTCTTCTGTGTGTCCGTGTCCGGTCTGTCCGCCCTCTGTGTGTCCGTGTCCGGTCAGACTGTCCTCTGTGTGTCAGTGTCCGGTCTGTCCGCCCTCTGTGTGTCAGTGTCCGGTCTGTCCGTCCTCTGTGTGTCAGTGTCCGGTCTGTCCGTCCTCTGTGTGTCCGTGTCCGGTCTGTCCGTCCTCTGTGTGTCAGTGTCCGGTCTGTCCGTCCTCTGTGTGTCAGTCTCCGGTCTGTCCGTCCTCTGTGTGTCAGTGTCCGGTCTGTCCGTCCTCTGTGTGTCAGTGTCCGGTCTGTCCGTCCTCTGTGTGTCAGTGTCCGGTCTGTCCGTCCTCTGTGTGTCAGTGTCCGGTCTGTCCGTCCTCTGTGTGTCAGTGTCCGGTCTGTCCGTCCTCTGTGTGTCAGTGTCCGGTCTGTCCGTCCTCTGTGTGTCAGTGTCCGGTCTGTCCGTCCTCTGTGTGTCAGTGTCCGGTCTGTCCGTCCTCTGTGTGTCAGTGTCCGGTCTGTCCGTCCTCTGTGTGTCAGTGTCCGGTCTGTCCGTCCTCTGTGTGTCAGTGTCCGGTCTGTCCGTCCCCTGTGTGTCAGTGTCCGGTCTGTCCGTCCTCTGTGTGTCAGTGTCCGGTCTGTCCGTCCTCTGTGTGTCGGTCTCCGGTCTGTCCGTCCTCTGTGTGTCCGGTCTGTCTGTCCTCTGTGTGTCCGTGTCCGGTCTGTCCGTCCTCTGTGTGTCGGTCTCCGTTCTGTCCGTCCTCTGTGTGTCTGTCCTCTGTGTGTCAGTGTCCGGTCAGTCTGTCCTCTGTGTGTCCATCCTCTGTGTGTCAGTGTCCGGTCTGTCTGTCCTCTGTGTGTCCGTCCTCTGTGTGTCAGTGTCCGGTCTGTCCGTCCTCTGTGTGTCCAACCTCTGTGTGTCAGTCTCCGGCCTGTCCGTCCTCTGTGTGTCCGTGTCCAGTCAGTCTGTCCTCTGTGTGTCCGTGTCCAGTCAGTCTGTCCTCTGTGTGTCCGTGTGCGGTCTGTCCATCCTCTGTGTGTCCGTGTCTGGTCAGTCTGTCCTCTGTGTGTCCGTGTCCGGTCAGTCTGTCCTCTGTGTGTCCGTGTCCGGTCAGTCTGTCCTCTGTGTGTCCGTCCTCTGTGTGTCCGTGTCCGGTCTGTCCGTCCTCTGTGTGTCCGTGTCCGGTCTGTCCGTCCTCTGTGTGTCAGTGTCCGGTCAGTCTGTCCTCTGTGTGTCCGTGTCCGGTCTGTCCGTATTCTGTGTGTCAGTGTCCGGTCTGTCTGTCCTCTGTGTGTCCGTGTCCGGTCAGTCTGTCCTCTGTGTGTCAGTGTCCGGTCTGTCCGTCCTCTGTGTGTCAGTGTCCGGTCTGTCTGTCCTCTGTGTGTCCGTGTCCGGTCTGTCCGTCTTCTGTGTGTCCGTGTCTGGTCAGTCTGTCCTCTGTGTGTCCGTGTCCGGTCTGTCCGTCGTCTGTGTGTCCGTGTCCGGTCAGTCTGTCCTCTGTGTGTCAGTGTCCGGTCAGTCTGTCCTCTGTGTGTCAGTGTCCGGTCAGTCTGTCCTCTGTGTGTCCGTTTCCGGTCTGTCCGTCTTCTGTGTGTCCGTGTCCGGTCAGTCTGTCCTCTGTGTGTCAGTGTCCGGTCTGTCCGTCCTCTGTGTGTCAGTGTCCGGTCTGTCCGTCCTCTGTGTGTCCGTGTCCGGTCTGTCCGTCCTCTGCGTGTCCATCCTCTGTGTGTCCGTGTCCGGTCTGTCCGCCCTCTGTGTGTCAGTGTCCGGTCTGTCCGTCCTCTGTGTGTCAGTGTCCGGTCTGTCCGTCCTCTGTGTGTCAGTGTCCGGTCTGTCCGTCCTCTGTGTGTCCGTGTCCGGTCTGTCCGTCCTCTGTGTGTCCGTGTCCAGTCTGTCCGTCCTCTGTGTGTCAGTGTCCGGTCTGTCCGTCCTCTGTGTGTCAGTGTCCGGTCTGTCCGTCCTCTGTGTGTCAGTGTCCGGTCTGTCCGTCCACTGTGTGTCAGTGTCCGGTCTGTCCGTCCTCTGTGTGTCAGTGTCCGGTCTGTCCGTCCTCTGTGTGTCAGTGTCCGGTCTGTCCGTCCTCTGTGTGTCAGTGTCCGGTCTGTCCGTCCTCTGTGTGTCAGTGTCCGGTCTGTCCGTCCCCTGTGTGTCAGTGTCCGGTCTGTCCGTCCTCTGTGTGTCAGTGTCCGGTCTGTCCGTCCTCTGTGTGTCGGTCTCCGGTCTGTCCGTCCTCTGTGTGTCCGGTCTGTCTGTCCTCTGTGTGTCCGTGTCCGGTCTGTCCGTCCTCTGTGTGTCGGTCTCCGGTCTGTCCGTCCTCTGTGTGTCTGTCCTCTGTGTGTCAGTGTCCGGTCAGTCTGTCCTCTGTGTGTCCATCCTCTGTGTGTCAGTGTCCGGTCTGTCTGTCCTCTGTGTGTCCGTCCTCTGTGTGTCAGTGTCCGGTCTGTCCGTCCTCTGTGTGTCCAACCTCTGTGTGTCAGTCTCCGGCCTGTCCGTCCTCTGTGTGTCCGTGTCCAGTCAGTCTGTCCTCTGTGTGTCCGTGTCCAGTCAGTCTGTCCTCTGTGTGTCCGTGTGCGGTCTGTCCATCCTCTGTGTGTCCGTGTCTGGTCAGTCTGTCCTCTGTGTGTCCGTGTCCGGTCAGTCTGTCCTCTGTGTGTCCGTGTCCGGTCAGTCTGTCCTCTGTGTGTCCGTGTCCGGTCAGTCTATCCTCTGTGTGTCCGTGTCCGGTCTCTCCGTCCTCTGTGTGTCGGTCTCCGGTCTGTCCGTCCTCTGTGTGTCCGTGTCCGGTCAGTCTGTCCTCTGTGTGTCCGTGTCCGGTCTTTGCGTCCTCTGTGTGTCCGTGTCTGGTCAGTCTGTCCTCTGTGTGTCCGTGTCCGGTCAGTCTGTCCTCTGTGTGTCAGTCTCCGGTCTGTCCGTCCTCTGTGTGTCCGTCCTCTGTGTGTCCGTGTCCGGTCTGTCCGTCCTCTGTGTGTCCGTGTCCGGTCTGTCCGTCCTTTGTGTGTCCGTGTCCCGTCTGTCCGCCCTCTGTGTGTCAGTGTCCGGTCAGTCTGTCCTCTGTGTGTCCGTGTCCGGTCTGTCCGTCTTCTGTGTGTCAGTGTCCGGTCTGTCTGTCCTCTGTGTGTCCGTGTCCGGTCAGTCTGTCCTCTGTGTGTCAGTGTCCGGTCTGTCCGTCCTCTGTGTGTCAGTGTCCGGTCTGTCCGTCCTCTGTGTGTCAGTGTCCGGTCTGTCCGTCCTCTGTGTGTCAGTGTCCGGTCTGTCTGTCCTCTGTGTGTCCGTGTCCGGTCTGTCCGTCTTCTGTGTGTCCGTGTCCGGTCAGTCTGTCCTCTGTGTGTCCGTGTCCGGTCTGTCCGTCTTCTGTGTGTCCGTGTCCGGTCAGTCTGTCCTCTGTGTGTCAGTGTCCGGTCAGTCTGTCCTCTGTGTGTCAGTGTCCGGTCAGTCTGTCCTCTGTGTGTCCGTTTCCGGTCTGTCCGTCTTCTGTGTGTCCGTGTCCGGTCAGTCTGTCCTCTGTGTGTCAGTGTCCGGTCTGTCCGTCCTCTGTGTGTCAGTGTCCGGTCTGTCCGTCCTCTGTGTGTCAGTGTCCGGTCAGTCTGTCCTCTGTGTGTCCGGTCTGTCTGTCCTCTGTGTGTCCGTGTCCGGTCTGTCCGTCCTCTGTGTGTCGGTCTCCGGTCTGTCCGTCCTCTGTGTGTCTGTCCTCTGTGTGTCAGTGTCCGGTCAGTCTGTCCTCTGTGTGTCCATCCTCTGTGTGTCAGTGTCTGGTCTGTCTGTCCTCTGTGTGTCCGTCCTCTGTGTGTCAGTGTCCGGTCTGTCCGTCCTCTGTGTGTCCAACCTCTGTGTGTCAGTCTCCGGCCTGTCCGTCCTCTGTGTGTCCGTGTCCAGTCAGTCTGTCCTCTGTGTGTCCGTGTCCAGTCAGTCTGTCCTCTGTGTGTCCGTGTGCGGTCTGTCCATCCTCTGTGTGTCCGTGTCTGGTCAGTCTGTCCTCTGTGTGTCCGTGTCCGGTCAGTCTGTCCACTGTGTGTCCGTGTCCGGTCAGTCTGTCCTCTGTGTGTCCATCCTCTGTGTGTCAGTGTCCGGTCTGTCTGTCCTCTGTGTGTCCGTCCTCTGTGTGTCAGTGTCCGGTCTGTCTGTCCTCTGTGTGTCCGTCCTCTGTGTGTCAGTCTCCGGCCTGTCCGTCCTCTGTGTGTCCGTGTCCAGTCAGTCTGTCCTCTGTGTGTCCGTGTCCAGTCAGTCTGTCCTCTGTGTGTCCGTGTGCGGTCTGTCCATCCTCTGTGTGTCCGTGTCTGGTCAGTCTGTCCTCTGTGTGTCCGTGTCCGGTCAGTCTGTCCTCTGTGTGTCCGTGTCCGGTCAGTCTGTCCTCTGTGTGTCCGTGTCCGGTCAGTCTATCCTCTGTGTGTCCGTGTCCGGTCTCTCCGTCCTCTGTGTGTCGGTCTCCGGTCTGTCCGTCCTCTGTGTGTCCGTGTCCGGTCAGTCTGTCCTCTGTGTGTCCGTGTCCGGTCTTTGCGTCCTCTGTGTGTCCGTGTCTGGTCAGTCTGTCCTCTGTGTGTCCGTGTCCGGTCAGTCTGTCCTCTGTGTGTCAGTCTCCGGTCTGTCCGTCCTCTGTGTGTCCGTCCTCTGTGTGTCCGTGTCCGGTCTGTCCGTCCTCTGTGTGTCCGTGTCCGGTCTGTCCGTCCTCTGTGTGTCCGTGTCCCGTCTGTCCGCCCTCTGTGTGTCAGTGTCCGGTCTGTCCATCCTCTGTGTGTCCGTGTCCGCTCAGTCTGTCCTCTGTGTGTCAGTCTCCGGTCAGTCTGTCCTCTGTGTGTCCGTGGCCGGTCTGTCCGTCTTCTGTGTGTCAGTGTCCGGTCTGTCTGTCCTCTGTGTGTCCGTGTCCGGTCAGTCTGTCCTCTGTGTGTCAGTGTCCGGTCTGTCCGTCCTCTGTGTGTCAGTGTCCGGTCTGTCTGTCCTCTGTGTGTCCGTGTCCGGTCTGTCCGTTTTCTGTGTGTCCGTGTCCGGTCAGTCTGTCCTCTGTGTGTCAGTGTCCGGTCAGTCTGTCCTCTGTGTGTCAGTGTCCGGTCTGTCCGTCTTCTGTGTGTCCGTGTCCGGTCAGTCTGTCCTCTGTGTGTCCGTGTCCGGTCTGTCCGTCTTCTGTGTGTCCGTGTCCGGTCAGTCTGTCCTCTGTGTGTCCGTTTCCGGTCTGTCCGTCCTCTGTGTGTCAGTGTCCGGTCTGTCCGTCCTCTGCGTGTCCATCCTCTGTGTGTCCGTGTCCGGTCTGTCCGCCCTCTGTGTGTCAGTGTCCGGTCTGTCCGTCCTCTGTGTGTCAGTGTCCGGTCTGTCCGTCCTCTGTGTGTCAGTGTCCGGTCTGTCCGTCCTCTGTGTGTCAGTGTCCGGTCTGTCCGTCCTCTGTGTGTCAGTGTCCGGTCTGTCCGTCCTCTGTGTGTCAGTGTCCGGTCTGTCCGTCCTCTGTGTGTCAGTGTCCGGTCTGTCCGTCCTCTGTGTGTCAGTGTCCGGTCAGTCTGTCCTCTGTGTGTCCGGTCTGTCTGTCCTCTGTGTGTCCGTGTCCGGTCTGTCCGTCCTCTGTGTGTCGGTCTCCGGTCTGTCCGTCCTCTGTGTGTCTGTCCTCTGTGTGTCAGTGTCCGGTCAGTCTGTCCTCTGTGTGTCCATCCTCTGTGTGTCAGTGTCCGGTCTGTCTGTCCTCTGTGTGTCCGTCCTCTGTGTGTCAGTGTCCGGTCTGTCCGTCCTCTGTGTGTCCAACCTCTGTGTGTCAGTCTCCGGCCTGTCCGTCCTCTGTGTGTCCGTGTCCAGTCAGTCTGTCCTCTGTGTGTCCGTGTGCGGTCTGTCCATCCTCTGTGTGTCCGTGTCTGGTCAGTCTGTCCTCTGTGTGTCCGTGTCCGGTCAGTCTGTCCTCTGTGTGTCCGTGTCCGGTCAGTCTGTCCTCTGTGTGTCCGTGTCCGGTCAGTCTATCCTCTGTGTGTCCGTGTCCGGTCTCTCCGTCCTCTGTGTGTCGGTCTCCGGTCTGTTCGTCCTCTGTGTGTCCGTGTCCGGTCAGTCTGTCCTCTGTGTGTCCGTGTCCGGTCTGTGCGTCCTCTGTGTGTCCGTGTCTGGTCAGTCTGTCCTCTGTGTGTCCGTGTCCGGTCAGTCTGTCCTCTGTGTGTCAGTCTCCGGTCTGTCCGTCCTCTGTGTGTCCGTGTCCGGTCAATCTGTCCTCTGTGTGTCCGCGTCCGGTCTGTCCATCCTCTGTGTGTCTGTGTCTGGTCAGTCTGTCCTCTGTGTGTCCGTGTCCGGTCTGTCCGTCCTCTGTGTGTCCGTGTCTGGTCAGCCTGTCCTCTGTGTGTCAATGTCCGGTCTGTCCTTCCTCTGTGTGTCAGTGTCCGGTCTGTCCGTCCTCTGTGTGTCAGTGTCCGGTCTGTCCATCCTCTGTGTGTCAGTGTCCGGTCAGTCTGTCCTCTGTGTGTCCATCCTCTGTGTGTCAGTGTCCGGTCTGTCCGTCCTCTGTGTGTCCGTGTCCGGTCAGTCTGTCCTCTGTGTGTCAGTGTCCGGTCTGTCCGTCCTCTGTGTGTCCGTGTCCGGTCAGTCTGTCCTCTGTGTGTCCGTGTCCGGTCTGTCCGTCCTCTGCGTGTCCATCCTCTGTGTGTCCGTGTCCGGTCTGTCCGCCCTCTGTGTGTCAGTGTCCGGTCTGTCCGTCCTCTGTGTGTCAGTGTCCGGTCTGTCCGTCCTCTGTGTGTCAGTGTCCGGTCTGTCCATCCTCTGTGTGTCAGTGTCCGGTCTGTCTGTCCTCTGTGTGTCCGTCCTCTGTGTGTCAGTGTCCGGTCTGTCCGTCCTCTGTGTGTCCGTGTCCGGTCTGTCTGTCCTCTGTGTGTCAGTCTCCGGTCAGTCTGTCCTCTGTGTGTCCGTTTCCGGTCAGTCTGTCCTCTGTGTGTCAGTGTCCGGTCTGTCCGTCCTCTGTGTGTCAGTGTCCGGTCTGTCCGTCCTCTGTGTGTCAATGTCCGGTCTGTCCGTCCTCTGTGTGTCAGTGTCCGGCCAGTCTGTCCTCTGTGTGTCCGTCCTCTGTGTGTCCGTGTCCGGTCAGTCTGTCCTCTGTGTGTCCGTCCTCTGTGTGTCAGTGTCCGGTCTGTCCGTCCTCTGTGTGTCAGTGTCCGGTCTGTCCGTCCTCTGTGTGTCAGTGTCCGGTCTGTCTGTCCTCTGTGTGTCCGTCCTCTGTGTGTCAGTGTCCGGTCTGTCCGTCCTCTGTGTGTCAGTGTCCGGTCTGTCCGTCCTCTGTGTGTCAATGTCCGGTCTGTCCGTCCTCTGTGTGTCAGTGTCCGGTCTGTCCGCCCTCTGTGTGTCGGTCTCTGGTCTGTCCGTCCTCTGTGTGTCAGTGTCCGGCCAGTCCGTCCTCTGTGTGTCAGTGTCCGGTCTGTCCGTCCTCTGTGTGTCAGTGTCCGGTCTGTCCGTCCTCTGTGTGTCGGTCTCCGGTCTGTCCATCCTCTGTGTGTCCGGTCTGTCTGTCCTCTGTGTGTCCGTGTCCGGTCTGTCCGTCCTCTGTGTGTCGGTCTCCGGTCTGTCCGTCCTCTGTGTGTCTGTCCTCTGTGTGTCAGTGTCCGGTCAGTCTGTCCTCTGTGTGTCCATCCTCTGTGTGTCAGTGTCTGGTCTGTCTGTCCTCTGTGTGTCCGTCCTCTGTGTGTCAGTGTCCGGTCTGTCCGTCCTCTGTGTGTCCAACCTCTGTGTGTCAGTCTCCGGCCTGTCCGTCCTCTGTGTGTCCGTGTCCAGTCAGTCTGTCCTCTGTGTGTCCGTGTCCAGTCAGTCTGTCCTCTGTGTGTCCGTGTGCGGTCTGTCCATCCTCTGTGTGTCCGTGTCTGGTCAGTCTGTCCTCTGTGTGTCCGTGTCCGGTCAGTCTGTCCTCTGTGTGTCCGTGTCCGGTCAGTCTGTCCTCTGTGTGTCCGTGTCCGGTCAGTCTATCCTCTGTGTGTCCGTGTCCGGTCTCTCCGTCCTCTGTGTGTCGGTCTCCGGTCTGTCCGTCCTCTGTGTGTCCGTGTCCGGTCAGTCTGTCCTCTGTGTGTCCGTGTCCGGTCTGTGCGTCCTCTGTGTGTCCGTGTCTGGTCAGTCTGTCCTCTGTGTGTCCGTGTCCAGTCAGTCTGTCCTCTGTGTGTCCGTGTCCGGTCTGTGCGTCCTCTGTGTGTCCGTGTCTGGTCAGTCTGTCCTCTGTGTGTCCGTGTCTGGTCAACCTGTCCTCTGTGTGTCAGTCTCCGGTCTGTCCGTCCTCTGTGTGTCCGTGTCCGGTCAATCTGTCCTCTGTGTGTCCGCGTCCGGTCTGTCCATCCTCTGTGTGTCTGTGTCTGGTCAGTCTGTCCTCTGTGTGTCCGTGTCTGGTCAACCTGTCCTCTGTGTGTCAGTCTCCGGTCTGTCCGTCCTCTGTGTGTCCGTGTCCGGTCAATCTGTCCTCTGTGTGTCCGCGTCCGGTCTGTCCATCCTCTGTGTGTCTGTGTCTGGTCAGTCTGTCCTCTGTGTGTCCGTGTCTGGTCAGCCTGTCCTCTGTGTGTCAATGTCCGGTCTGTCCTTCCTCTGTGTGTCAGTGTCCGGTCTGTCCATCCTCTGTGTGTCAGTGTCCGGTCTGTCCGTCCTCTGTGCGTCAGTGTCCGGTCTGTCCATCCTCTGTGTGTCAGTGTCCGGTCAGTCTGTCCTCTGTGTGTCCATCCTCTGTGTGTCAGTGTCCGGTCTGTCCGTCTGAGGTACCCTCAATAATGATGCTTAGAGATTAAACTGTAAAGAAGGCTTTATTAGGCTAATAACTATGCTACAGATTTGGACGAGAGCTGACTGCTATACAGACCATGAGGCAGGCCTTTATGTATGGCTCCCAGATGGCCGGAGCCAGAGGCAGAGTCCCCAGGGTTCCAAGCCTGGTCTTAAAGGGGACATCACCTTATATGATGATAAGGCAGTAACCGTTCATCACACCGTCCTCTGTGTGTCAGTGTCCGGTCTGTCTGTCCTCTGTGTGTCCGTCCTCTGTGTGTCAGTGTCCGGTCTGTCGGTCCTCTGTGTGTCAGTGTCCGGTCTGTCCGTCCTCTGTGTGTCAGTGTCCGGGCAGTCTGTCCTCTGTGTGTCCATCCTCTGTGTGTCAGTGTCCGGTCTGTCTGTCCTCTGTGTGTCCGTCCTCTGTGTGTCAGTGTCCGGTCTGTCTGTCCTCTGTGTGTCAGTGTCCGGTCTGTCCGTCCTCTGTGTGTCAGTGTCCGGTCTGTCCGTCCTCTGTGTGTCAGTGTCCGGGCAGTCTGTACTCTGTGTGTCAGTGTCCGATCTGTCCGTCCTCTGTGTGTCAGTGTCCGGTCAGTCTGTCCTCTGTGTGTCCGTCCTCTGTGTGTCAGTGTCCGGTCTGTCCGTCCTCTGTGTGTCAGTGTCCGGGCAGTCTGTCCTCTGTGTGTCCATCCTCTGTGTGTCAGTGTCCGGTCTGTCTGTCCTCTGTGTGTCAGTGTCCGGTCTGTCCGTCCTCTGCGTGTCAGTGTCCGGTCTGTCCGTCCTGTGTGTGTCAGTGTCCGGTCTGTCCGTCCTCTGTGTGTCAGTGTCCGGGCAGTCTGTCCTCTGTGTGTCCGTCCTCTGTGTGTCAGTGTCCAGTCTGTCTGTCCTCTGTGTGTCAGTGTCCGGTCTGTCCGTCCTCTGTGTGTCAGTGTCCGGTCTGTCCGTCCTGTGTGTGTCAGTGTCCGGTCTGTCCGTCCTCTGTGTGTCAGTGTCCGGGCAGTCTGTCCTCTGTGTGTCCGTCCTCTGTGTGTCAGTGTCCAGTCTGTCTGTCCTCTGTGTGTCAGTGTCCGGTCTGTCCGTCCTCTGTGTGTCAGTGTCCGGTCTGTCCGTCCTGTGTGTGTCAGTGTCCGGTCTGTCCGTCCTCTGTGTGTCAGTGTCCGGGCAGTCTGTCCTCTGTGTGTCTGTCCTCTGTGTGTCAGTGTCCGGTCAGTCTGTCCTCTGTGTGTCCGTCCTCTGTGCGTCCGTGTCCGGTCTGTCCGTCCTCTGTGTGTCAGTGTCCGGTCTGTCTGTCCTCTGTGTGTCAGTGTCCGGTCTGTCCGTCCTCTGTGTGTCAGTGTCCGGTCAGTCTGTCCTCTGTGTGTCTGTCCTCTGTGTGTCAGTGTCCGGTCTGTCTGTCCTCTGTGTGTCAGTGTCCGGTCTGTCCGTCCTCTGTGTGTCAGTGTCCGGTCTGTCTGTCCTCTGTGTGTCAGTGTCCGGTCTGTCCGTCCTCTGTGTGTCAGTGTCCGGTCAGTCTGTCCTCTGTGTGTCTGTCCTCTGTGTGTCAGTGTCCGGTCTGTCTGTCCTCTGTGTGTCAGTGTCCGGTCTGTCCGTCCTCTGTGTGTCAGTGTCCGGTCTGTCCGTCCTCTGTGTGTCAGTGTCCGGTCAGTCTGTCCTCTGTGTGTCTGTCCTCTGTGTGTCAGTGTCCGGTCTGTCTGTCCTCTGTGTGTCAGTGTCCGGTCTGTCCGTCCTCTGTGTGTCAGTGTCCGGTCAGTCTGTCCTCTGTGTGTCCATCCTCTGTGCGTCAGTGTCCGGTCTGTCCGTCCTCTGTGTGTCAGTGTCCGGTCTGTCCGTCCTCTGTGTGTGCGTCCTCTGTGTGTCAGTGTCCGGTCAGTCTGTCCTCTGTGTGTCCATCCTCTGTGTTTCAGTGTCCGGTCAGTCTGTCCTCTGTGTGTCTCTCCTCTGTGTGTCAGTGTCCGGTCTGTCCGTCCTCTGTGCGTCCGTGTCCGGTCTGTCCGTCCTCTGTGTGTCAGTCTCCGGTCTGTCCGTCCTCTGTGTGTCCGTGTCCGGTCAGTCTGTCCTCTGTGTGTCCGTCCTCTGTGTGTCCGTGTCCGGTCAGTCCGTCCTCTGTGTGTCAGTGTCCGGTCTGTCCGTCCTCTGTGCGTCAGTGTCCGGTCTGTCCGTCCTCTGTGTGTCAGTGTCCGGTCAGTCTGTCCTCTGTGTGTCCGTCCTCTGTGTGTCAGTGTCCGGTCTGTCTGTCCTCTGTGTGTCAGTGTCCGGTCTGTCCGTCCTCTGTGTGTCCGTGTCCGGTCAGTCCGTCCTCTGTGTGTCAGTGTCCGGTCTGTCCGTCCTCTGTGCGTCAGTGTCCGGCCTGTCCGTCCTCTGTGTGTCCGTGTCTGGTCTGGCCGTCCTCTGTGTGTCCGTCCTCTGTGTGTCAGTGTCCGGTCTGTCCGTCCTCTGTGTGTCAATGTCCAGTCTGTCCGTCCTCTGTGTGTCAGTGTCCGGTCTGTCCGTCCTCTGTGTGTCAATGTCCGGTCTGTCCGTCCTCTGTGTGTCCGTGTCTGGTCTGGCCGTCCTCTGTGTGTCCGTCCATGTGTGTCAGTGTCCGGTCTGTCCGTCCTCTGTGTGTCAATGTCCGGTCTGTCCGTCCTCTGTGTGTCAGTGTCCGGTCTGTCCGTCCTCTGTGTGTCCGTCCTCTGTGTGTCAGTGTCCGGTCTGTCCGTCCTCTGTGTGTCAGTGTCCGGTCTGTCCGTCCTCTGTGTGTCAGTGTCCGGTCTGTCCGTCCTCTGTGTGTCAGTGTCCGGTCTGTCCGTCCTCTGTGTGTCAGTGTCCGGTCTGTCCGTCCTCTGTGTGTCCATCCTCTGTGTGTCAGTCTCCGGTCTGTCCGTCCTCTGTGTGTCAGTGTCCGGTCTGTCTGTCCTCTGTGTGTCCGTGTCTGGTCTGTCCGTCCTCTGTGTGTCCGTGTCCGGTCATCCTGTCCTCTGTGTGTCCGTGCTCTGTGTGTCCGTGTCCGGTCAGTCTGTCCTCTGTGTGTCCGGGTCGGGTCAGGCTGTCCTCTGTGTGTCAGTCGCCGGCCTGTCCGTCCTGTAAGTGTCAGTGTCCGGTCTGTCTGTCCTCTGTGTGTCCGTGTCCGGTCAGCCTGTCCTCTGTGTGTCCATGCTCTGTGTGTCAGTGTCCGGTCTGTCCGTCCTCTGTGTGTCCAACCTCTGATTGTCAGTCTCCGGTCTGTCCATCCTGGGTGTGTCAGTGTCCGGTCTGTCTGTCCTCTGTGTGTCAGTGTCCGGTCTGTCTGTCCTCTGTGTGTCAGTGTACCGTCAGTCTGTCCTCTGGGTGTCTATCCTCTGTGTGTCAGTGTCCGGTCAGTCTTCCTCTGTGTGTCCGTGTCCGGTCAGCCTGTCCTCTGTGTGTCCGTGCTCTGTGTGTCAGTGTCCGGTCTGTCCGTCCTCTCTGTGTCCATCCTCTGTGTGTCAGTGTCCGGTCTGTCCATCCTCTGGGTGTCCATCCTCTGTGTGTCCGTGTCTGGTCAGTCTGTCCTCTGTGTGTCCGTGTCCGGTCAGTCTGTCCTCTGTGTGTCCGTGTCCGGTCAGTCTGTCCTCTGTGTGTCCGTGTCCGGTCAGTCTATCCTCTGTGTGTCCGTGTCCGGTCTCTCCGTCCTCTGTGTGTCGGTCTCCGGTCTGTCCGTCCTCTGTGTGTCCGTGTCCGGTCAGTCTGTCCTCTGTGTGTCCGTGTCCGGTCTGTGCGTCCTCTGTGTGTCCGTGTCTGGTCAGTCTGTCCTCTGTGTGTCCGTGTCCGGTCAGTCTCTCCTCTGTGTGTCAGTCTCCGGTCTGTCCGTCCTCTGTGTGTCCGTGTCCGGTCAATCTGTCCTCTGTGTGTCCGCGTCCGGTCTGTCCATCCTCTGTGTGTCTGTGTCTGGTCAGTCTGTCCTCTGTGTGTCCGTGTCCGGTCTGTCCGTCCTCTGTGTGTCCGTGTCTGGTCAGCCTGTCCTCTGTGTGTCAATGTCCGGTCTGTCCTTCCTCTGTGTGTCAGTGTCCGGTCTGTCCGTCCTCTGTGTGTCAGTGTCCGGTCTGTCCATCCTCTGTGTGTCAGTGTCCGGTCAGTCTGTCCTCTGTGTGTCCATCCTCTGTGTGTCAGTGTCCGGTCTGTCCGTCCTCTGTGTGTCCGTGTCCGGTCAGTCTGTCCTCTGTGTGTCAGTGTCCGGTCTGTCCGTCCTCTGTGTGTCCGTGTCCGGTCAGTCTGTCCTCTGTGTGTCCGTGTCCGGTCTGTCCGTCCTCTGCGTGTCCATCCTCTGTGTGTCCGTGTCCGGTCTGTCCGCCCTCTGTGTGTCAGTGTCCGGTCTGTCCGTCCTCTGTGTGTCAGTGTCCGGTCTGTCCGTCCTCTGTGTGTCAGTGTCCGGTCTGTCCGTCCTCTGTGTGTCAGTGTCCGGTCTGTCCATCCTCTGTGTGTCAGTGTCCGGTCTGTCTGTCCTCTGTGTGTCCGTCCTCTGTGTGTCAGTGTCCGGTCTGTCCGTCCTCTGTGTGTCCGTGTCCGGTCTGTCTGTCCTCTGTGTGTCAGTCTCCGGTCAGTCTGTCCTCTGTGTGTCCGTTTCCGGTCAGTCTGTCCTCTGTGTGTCAGTGTCCGGTCTGTCCGTCCTCTGTGTGTCAGTGTCCGGTCTGTCCGTCCTCTGTGTGTCAATGTCCGGTCTGTCCGTCCTCTGTGTGTCAGTGTCCGGCCAGTCTGTCCTCTGTGTGTCCGTCCTCTGTGTGTCCGTGTCCGGTCAGTCTGTCCTCTGTGTGTCCGTCCTCTGTGTGTCAGTGTCCGGTCTGTCCGTCCTCTGTGTGTCAGTGTCCGGTCTGTCCGTCCTCTGTGTGTCAGTGTCCGGTCTGTCTGTCCTCTGTGTGTCCGTCCTCTGTGTGTCAGTGTCCGGTCTGTCCGTCCTCTGTGTGTCAGTGTCCGGTCTGTCCGTCCTCTGTGTGTCAATGTCCGGTCTGTCCGTCCTCTGTGTGTCAGTGTCCGGTCTGTCCGCCCTCTGTGTGTCGGTCTCCGGTCTGTCCGTCCTCTGTGTGTCAGTGTCCGGCCAGTCCGTCCTCTGTGTGTCAGTGTCCGGTCTGTCCGTCCTCTGTGTGTCAGTGTCCGGTCTGTCCGTCCTCTGTGTGTCGGTCTATGGTCTGTCCATCCTCTGTGTGTCCGGTCTGTCTGTCCTCTGTGTGTCCGTGTCCGGTCTGTCCGTCCTCTGTGTGTCGGTCTCCGGTCTGTCCGTCCTCTGTGTGTCTGTCCTCTGTGTGTCAGTGTCCGGTCAGTCTGTCCTCTGTGTGTCCATCCTCTGTGTGTCAGTGTCTGGTCTGTCTGTCCTCTGTGTGTCCGTCCTCTGTGTGTCAGTGTCCGGTCTGTCCGTCCTCTGTGTGTCCAACCTCTGTGTGTCAGTCTCCGGCCTGTCCGTCCTCTGTGTGTCCGTGTCCAGTCAGTCTGTCCTCTGTGTGTCCGTGTCCAGTCAGTCTGTCCTCTGTGTGTCCGTGTGCGGTCTGTCCATCCTCTGTGTGTCCGTGTCTGGTCAGTCTGTCCTCTGTGTGTCCGTGTCCGGTCAGTCTGTCCTCTGTGTGTCCGTGTCCGGTCAGTCTGTCCTCTGTGTGTCCGTGTCCGGTCAGTCTATCCTCTGTGTGTCCGTGTCCGGTCTCTCCGTCCTCTGTGTGTCGGTCTCCGGTCTGTCCGTCCTCTGTGTGTCCGTGTCCGGTCAGTCTGTCCTCTGTGTGTCCGTGTCCGGTCTGTGCGTCCTCTGTGTGTCCGTGTCTGGTCAGTCTGTCCTCTGTGTGTCCGTGTCCGGTCAGTCTGTCCTCTGTGTGTCCGTGTCCGGTCTGTGCGTCCTCTGTGTGTCCGTGTCTGGTCAGTCTGTCCTCTGTGTGTCCGTGTCTGGTCAACCTGTCCTCTGTGTGTCAGTCTCCGGTCTGTCCGTCCTCTGTGTGTCCGTGTCCGGTCAATCTGTCCTCTGTGTGTCCGCGTCCGGTCTGTCCATCCTCTGTGTGTCTGTGTCTGGTCAGTCTGTCCTCTGTGTGTCCGTGTCTGGTCAGCCTGTCCTCTGTGTGTCAATGTCCGGTCTGTCCTTCCTCTGTGTGTCAGTGTCCGGTCTGTCCGTCCTCTGTGTGTCAGTGTCCGGTCTGTCCGTCCTCTGTGCGTCAATGTCCGGTCTGTCCATCCTCTGTGTGTCAGTGTCCGGTCAGTCTGTCCTCTGTGTGTCCATCCTCTGTGTGTCAGTGTCCGGTCTGTCCGTCTGAGGTACCCTCAATAATGATGCTTAGAGATTAAACTGTAAAGAAGGCTTTATTAGGCTAATAACTATGCTACAGATTTGGACGAGAGCTGACTGCTATACAGACCATGAGGCAGGCCTTTATGTATGGCTCCCAGATGGCCGGAGCCAGAGGCAGAGTCCCCAGGGTTCCAAGCCTGGTCTTAAAGGGGACATCACCTTATATGATGATAAGGCAGTAACCGTTCATCACACCGTCCTCTGTGTGTCAGTGTCCGGTCTGTCTGTCCTCTGTGTGTCCGTCCTCTGTGTGTCAGTGTCCGGTCTGTCGGTCCTCTGTGTGTCAGTGTCCGGTCTGTCCGTCCTCTGTGTGTCAGTGTCCGGGCAGTCTGTCCTCTGTGTGTCCATCCTCTGTGTGTCAGTGTCCGGTCTGTCTGTCCTCTGTGTGTCCGTCCTCTGTGTGTCAGTGTCCGGTCTGTCTGTCCTCTGTGTGTCAGTGTCCGGTCTGTCCGTCCTCTGTGTGTCAGTGTCCGGTCTGTCCGTCCTCTGTGTGTCAGTGTCCGGGCAGTCTGTACTCTGTGTGTCAGTGTCCGATCTGTCCGTCCTCTGTGTGTCAGTGTCCGGTCAGTCTGTCCTCTGTGTGTCCGTCCTCTGTGTGTCAGTGTCCGGTCTGTCCGTCCTCTGTGTGTCAGTGTCCGGGCAGTCTGTCCTCTGTGTGTCCATCCTCTGTGTGTCAGTGTCCGGTCTGTCTGTCCTCTGTGTGTCCGTCCTCTGTGTGTCAGTGTCCAGTCTGTCTGTCCTCTGTGTGTCAGTGTCCGGTCTGTCCGTCCTCTGTGTGTCAGTGTCCGGTCTGTCCGTCCTGTGTGTGTCAGTGTCCGGTCTGTCCGTCCTCTGTGTGTCAGTGTCCGGGCAGTCTGTCCTCTGTGTGTCTGTCCTCTGTGTGTCAGTGTCCAGTCAGTCTGTCCTCTGTGTGTCCGTCCTCTGTGCGTCCGTGTCCGGTCTGTCCGTCCTCTGTGTGTCAGTGTCCGGTCTGTCTGTCCTCTGTGTGTCAGTGTCCGGTCTGTCCGTCCTCTGTGTGTCAGTGTCCGGTCAGTCTGTCCTCTGTGTGTCTGTCCTCTGTGTGTCAGTGTCCGGTCTGTCTGTCCTCTGTGTGTCAGTGTCCGGTCTGTCCGTCCTCTGTGTGTCAGTGTCCGGTCTGTCTGTCCTCTGTGTGTCAGTGTCCGGTCTGTCCGTCCTCTGTGTGTCAGTGTCCGGTCAGTCTGTCCTCTGTGTGTCTGTCCTCTGTGTGTCAGTGTCCGGTCTGTCTGTCCTCTGTGTGTCAGTGTCCGGTCTGTCCGTCCTCTGTGTGTCAGTGTCCGGTCTGTCCGTCCTCTGTGTGTCAGTGTCCGGTCAGTCTGTCCTCTGTGTGTCTGTCCTCTGTGTGTCAGTGTCCGGTCTGTCTGTCCTCTGTGTGTCAGTGTCCGGTCTGTCCGTCCTCTGTGTGTCAGTGTCCGGTCAGTCTGTCCTCTGTGTGTCCATCCTCTGTGCGTCAGTGTCCGGTCTGTCCGTCCTCTGTGTGTCAGTGTCCGGTCTGTCCGTCCTCTGTGTGTGCGTCCTCTGTGTGTCAGTGTCCGGTCAGTCTGTCCTCTGTGTGTCCATCCTCTGTGTTTCAGTGTCCGGTCAGTCTGTCCTCTGTGTGTCTGTCCTCTGTGTGTCAGTGTCCGGTCTGTCCGTCCTCTGTGCGTCCGTGTCCGGTCTGTCCGTCCTCTGTGTGTCAGTCTCCGGTCTGTCCGTCCTCTGTGTGTCCGTGTCCGGTCAGTCTGTCCTCTGTGTGTCCGTCCTCTGTGTGTCCGTGTCCGGTCAGTCCGTCCTCTGTGTGTCAGTGTCCGGTCTGTCCGTCCTCTGTGCGTCAGTGTCCGGTCTGTCCGTCCTCTGTGTGTCAGTGTCCGGTCAGTCTGTCCTCTGTGTGTCCGTCCTCTGTGTGTCAGTGTCCGGTCTGTCTGTCCTCTGTGTGTCAGTGTCCGGTCTGTCCGTCCTCTGTGTGTCCGTGTCCGGTCAGTCCGTCCTCTGTGTGTCAGTGTCCGGTCTGTCCGTCCTCTGTGCGTCAGTGTCCGGTCTGTCCGTCCTCTGTGTGTCCGTGTCTGGTCTGGCCGTCCTCTGTGTGTCCGTCCTCTGTGTGTCAGTGTCCGGTCTGTCCGTCCTCTGTGTGTCAATGTCCGGTCTGTCCGTCCTCTGTGTGTCAGTGTCCGGTCTGTCCGTCCTCTGTGTGTCCGTCCTCTGTGTGTCAGTGTCCGGTCTGTCCGTCCTCTGTGTGTCAGTGTCCGGTCTGTCCGTCCTCTGTGTGTCAGTGTCCGGTCTGTCCGTCCTCTGTGTGTCAGTGTCCGGTCTGTCCGTCCTCTGTGTGTCAGTGTCCGGTCTGTCCGTCCTCTGTGTGTCCATCCTCTGTGTGTCAGTCTCCGGTCTGTCCGTCCTCTGTGTGTCAGTGTCCGGTCTGTCTGTCCTCTGTGTGTCCGTGTCTGGTCTGTCCGTCCTCTGTGTGTCCGTGTCCGGTCATCCTGTCCTCTGTGTGTCCGTGCTCTGTGTGTCCGTGTCCGGTCAGTCTGTCCTCTGTGTGTCCGGGTCGGGTCAGGCTGTCCTCTGTGTGTCAGTCGCCGGCCTGTCCGTCCTGTAAGTGTCAGTGTCCGGTCTGTCTGTCCTCTGTGTGTCCGTGTCCGGTCAGCCTGTCCTCTGTGTGTCCATGCTCTGTGTGTCAGTGTCCGGTCTGTCCGTCCTCTGTGTGTCCAACCTCTGATTGTCAGTCTCCGGTCTGTCCATCCTGGGTGTGTCAGTGTCCGGTCTGTCTGTCCTCTGTGTGTCAGTGTCCGGTCTGTCTGTCCTCTGTGTGTCAGTGTACCGTCAGTCTGTCCTCTGGGTGTCTATCCTCTGTGTGTCAGTGTCCGGTCAGTCTTCCTCTGTGTGTCCGTGTCCGGTCAGCCTGTCCTCTGTGTGTCCGTGCTCTGTGTGTCAGTGTCCGGTCTGTCCGTCCTCTCTGTGTCCATCCTCTGTGTGTCAGTGTCCGGTCTGTCCATCCTCTGGGTGTCCATCCTCTGTGTGTCCGTGTCTGGTCAGCCTGTCATCTGTGTGTCCGTGCTCTGTGTGTCCGTGTCTGGTCAGTCTGTCCTCTGTGTGTCAGTGTCCGGCCTGTCCGTCCTCTGTGTGTCAGTGTCTGGTCAGCCTTTCCTCTGTGTGTCCGTGCTCTGTGTGTCAGTGTCCGGTCTGTCCGTCCTCTGTATGTCAGAGTCCGGTCTGTCCGTCCTCTGTGTGTCAGTGTCCGGTCTGTCCGTCCTCTGTGTGTCAGTGTGCGGTCTGTCCGTCCTCTGTGTGTCAGTGTCCGGTCTGTCTGTCCGCTGTGTGTCAGTGTCCGGTCAGTCTGTCCTCTGTGTGTCCGTGTCCGGTCAGTCTGTCCTCTGTGTGTCCATCCTTTGTGTGTCAGTCTCCGGTCTGTCCATCCTCTGTGTGTCAGTCTCCGGTCTGTCCGTCCTCTGTATGTCAGAGTCCGGTCTGTCCGTCCTCTGTGTGTCAGTGTCCGGTCTGTCCGTCCTCTGTGTGTCCATCCTCTGTGTGTCCGTGTCTGGTCAGCCTGTCCTCTGTGTGTCCGTGCTCTGTGTGTCAGTCTCCGGTCTGTTCGTCCTCTGTGTGTCAGTGTCCGGTCTGTCCGTCCTCTGTGCATCTGTAGCACCGTCAATATGACGCGAGGCAGCCTGAGGTAATGTCAATTGAAGGCTTTATTAAGCAGAACTTTATCCCCAGCAGCGTGGTTGCAGAATGCAGCTGCTGAGGGAAATGGAGGGAAAACTGGGTTCTTATACCGGCATTTCTGAGTGGAGTCCAGTAGGTAGCCGATCCTATCTGGACCTGGCATCCCTCCACCAATAGCCTGTCGACACGTGGTGTACCGTATTACCCCTAATACATACCACCACATTCACCCCTTGTTGAAAAAAAACCCGGCAGGATGGTGGTTCGCATGGTGGTAGGGGTTTACAGAGTCGGTACTGTGCCGTAACTGTGAACAAAACACAAAATTATTGCTTCAACTGGGCCAACGGGCCAAACAGGGTCGGCATGATGCCATAACTATAACAAGACACAATAACTGAAAACGTTGAGAGTTCAAGTGATTCGATGAGCCGGATGGGCGCCCTGGTCGTCCTTTCCAATCGTCTCGGGCGTGGTGGTGATGGCGCTGGTTCGAGTCCCGTCGACTCTGGGAGCATAGCGCTGTCCCCTGTGTCCTTACTCCTGGGCGGGTCTGGGAGGAGAACCGAACCCCCCGGGAAGGGGTGGCTGCGGGATGAACCGGCGGGAGTGAGGAGGTGGCGATTGGCGTTGGGGGGGTGTGGGTAGCTCCGGCGGGCGCCAGATCTCGCAGGGAGACCGTGTCCTGTCGGCCATTGGGGTACTCCACATAGGCGTATTGCGGGTTGGCGTGAAGGAGATGCACCTGTTCCACCAACGGATCTGACTTGTGCGCCCGCACATGTTTCCGGAGCAGAATGGGTCACGGAGCTGCTAGCCAGGTCGAAAGTGGCGTTCCAGAGGAGGACTTCCTAGGAAAGAGGAGGAGGCGCTCGTGAGGCGTTTGATTTGTGGTGGTGCACAGCAGGGACCGGATAGAGTGAAGGGCATCTGGGAGGACTTCCTGCCAGCAGGAAATTGGGAGGCTCCTAGACCGGAGGGCCAGCAGGACGGCCTTCCAGACCGTTGCATTCTCCCTTTCTACCTGCCCGTTCCCCCGGGGGTTGTAACTGGTCGTCCTGCTCGAGGCTATGCCCCTGCTGAGCAGGAATTGACGCAGTTCGTCACTCATAAAGGAGGACCCCCTGTCGCTATGGATATAGTCGGCGAAACCGAACAGTGTAAAAATGGTACCGAGGGCATTAATGACCGTGGACGCTGTCATGTCGGGGCAGGGGATGGTGAAAGGGAAACGGGAGTATTCGTCAACGACGTTCAGGAAGTACGCGTTGCGATCGGTGGAGGGGAGGGGGCCTTTGAAATCCAAACTGAGGCGTTCAAAGTGTCGAGAGGCCTTAACCAGGTGCGCTCTATCTGGCCTGAAAAAGTGCGGTTTGCACTCAGCACAGATCTGGCAGTTTCTGGTGACTGTTCGGACGTCCTCGACGGAGTAAGGGAGGTTGCGGGCCTTAAGGAAGTGGTAGAAACGAGTGACCTCCTGGGTGGCAGAGGTCCTCGTGGAGGGCTTGTAGACGGTCCACTTGTACATTGACACATGTGCCGCAAGATAGGGCATCGGATGGCTCGTTCAGCTTTCCGGGACGGTACAAGATCTCATAATTGAAAGTGGAGAGTTCGATCCTCCACCGCAAGATCTTGTCGTTCTCGATCTTGCCCCGCTGTGCATTATCGAACATGAAGGCAACCGACCGTTGGTCAGTGAGGAGAGTGAATCGCTTACCGGCCAGGTAATGCCTCCAGTGTCGCACATCTTCCACTATTGCTGTGCCTCCTTTTCCACTGAGGAGTGGCGGATTTCTGAAGCGTGGAGGGTTTGGGAGAAGAAGGCCACGGGTCCGCCTGCTTGGTTGAGGGTGGCCGCAAGAGCTACATCCGATGCGTCGCTCTCGACCTGGAAGGGGAGGGACTCGTCGATGGCGCGCATCGTGGCCTTTGCGATATCCGTTTTGATACGGCTAAAGGCCTGGCATGCCTCTGTCGTCAGGGGAAAAGTAGTGGACTAGATTAGTGCACGGGCGTTGTCTGCGTACTGGGGGACCCACTGGGCGTAATAAGAAAAGAAGCCCAGGCAACGTTTCAGGGCTTTGGCACAGTGGGGGAGAGGGAACTCCATGAGGGGGCGCATGCGTTCAGGGTCGGGTCCTATCACTCCATTACGCACTACGTAGCCCAGGATGGCTGGACGATCGGTGCGGAACACGCATTTTTCTTTGTTGTAAGTGAGGTTCAGGGCGTGAGCGGTCTGGAGGAATTTTTGGAGATTGGCGTCGTGGTCCTGCTGGTCGTGGCCGCAGATGGTGACGTTGTCGAGGTACGGGAACGTGGCCCGTAAACCGTGCTGGTCAACCATTCGGTCCATCTCTCGTTGGAAGACCGAGACTCCGTTCGTGACGCCGAATGGAACCCTTAAAAAGTGGTAGAGCCGCCCGTCTGCTTCGAAGGCAGTATAGTTGCGGTTACTGGGACGGATGGGGAGCTGGTGGTAGGCGGACCTGAGGTCCATGGTGGAAAAGACCTTGTACTGTGCAATCCGATTGACCATGTCGGATATGCGGGGGAGAGGGTACGCATCTAGCTGAGTGTACCTGTTGATGGTCTGACTATAGTCGATGACCATCCTCTGTTTCTCCCCGATCTTAACAACTACCACCTGGGCTCTCCAGGGACTGTTGCTAGCCTGGATGATGCCTTCCTTCAGCAGCCTCTGGACTTCGGACTGGATAAATGCTCGGTCCTGGGCGCTGTACCGTCTGCTCCTTGTGGCGACGGGTTTGCAATCCGGGGTGAGGTTCGCAAACAAGGAGGGCGGTTCAACCTTGAGGGTCGCGAGGCCGCAGACAGTCAGTGGGGGTATAGGGCTGCCAAATTTAAATGTTAAACTCTGGAGGTTGCATTGGAAGTCCAACCCTAGGAGTGTGGGCGCACAGAAATGGGGGAGGATATACAGCCGGTAATTTCGGAACACCCTCCCCTGCACCGTTAGGTTAGCGATGCAGAACCCCGTGATCTGAACGGAGTGGGATCCCGCCACCAGGAAGATTTTCTGGGTGCTTGGCCGAATTACGAGGGAACAGCGCCTTACCGTGTGCAGGTGAATGAAGCTCTCCGTGCTCCCAGAGTCGATAAGACATGGCGTCTCGTAGCCATTCACTAGGACTGTAGTGGTTGCAGTCTGGAGCGTCCGGGGTCGCGACTGGTCGAGGGTCGTCGAAGCCAGACGTGGTTGTTGAAGTTGGGCATCGTAATCAGGCAGTATGTGGCCGTCTGTGTCGGGGTCCTTCGGCCAAGATGGCGGCGTCCACGGATCGAGCACGGTCGGGGGTGGACAAAATGGCAGCGCCCATCTCTCCCTCGTGGCGTCCGGGGTCCAAAATGGCGGCGTCCATTGGTCACACGTGGATCGCTGGGGGGGGCTGGGTCTGTGGTCCCGTTTCTTCCCCGGAAATAGCGGCGACCCCGCGGGACCTGCACACCGTCGCGTAGTGGCCCTTCTTCCCGCAGCTTTTGCAGGTAGCCGCGCGGGCCGGGCAGCGCTGCCGAGGGTGTTTCGGCTGGCCGCAAAAATAGCAGCGGGGCCCCCCCGGTTGGTCTGGTGTTTTGTCCGCGTAGGTTTGCGGGGGTGGGGTGGGTGTCGGAGAGTCGACCGCAGCGGGGGTCCACGGATCCCAAGGGGCTGTAGTGCGGTCGGGGGCGTAGGCGCATGCGTTACGCGAGGCCACATCGAGGGATGCCGCCAGGGCCCGAGCTTCTGTAAGTCCCAGAGATTCTTTCTCCAGAAGCCTCTGGCGGATCTGGGAAGAGGCCAAACCTGCCACATACGCATCACGGACCAGGAGCTCTGTGTGTTCACTCATTGTTGCCGCCGGGCAGTTGCAGTTTCGACCCAGGATCTGCAGGGCGTTATAAAACTCGTCCAGTGATTACCCCGGAAATTGCCGTCGTGTGGCGAGCTGGTAGCGAGCAAAAACATGGTTGGCGGGCCGGATGTAGATATCCTTCAGCGCAGTAATGGCACCGGTGAAACCGTCCTCGTCCTCGATAAGGGAGTAGACGTCAGAACTCACCCTGGAATAGAGGACCTGCATCTTTTGTTCGTCTGTCGGTGTGCCGGGGCCGTTCGGAGGTAGCCCTCAAAGCATGCCATCCAGTGCTGGAAGATAGAGGCCGAATTAGCTGCTTGGGGTGCGATGCGCAGGCACTCCGGGGTGATTCGGAGCTCCATGTTCCCACGTCGTTATCTTCAATTTAAATTCTGCTTAATAAATTGTAGCACCGTCAATATGACGCGAGGCAGGTTGAGGTAATGTCAATTGAAGGCTTTATTAAGCAGAACTTTATCCCCAGCAGCATGGTTACAGAATGCAGCTGCTGAGGGAAATGGAGGGAAAACTGGGTTCTTATACCGGCATTTCTAGGTGAAGTCCAGTAGGTGGCAGATCCTATCAGGACCTGGCATCCCTCCACCAATAGCCTGTCGACACGTGGTGTACCGTATTACCCCTAATACATACCACCACAGTGTCCATGTCCGGTGTGATGAACGGTTACTGACTTATCATCATGTAAGGTGATGTCCCCTTTAAGACCAGGCTTGGAACCCTGGGGACTCCGCCTCTGGCTCCGCCCATCTGGGAGCCATATATAAAGGCCTGCCTCATGGTCTGTATCGCAGTCAGCTCTCGTCCAAATCTGTAGCATAGTTATTAGCCTAATAAAGCCTTCTTTTCAGTTTAATCTCTAAGCATCATTATTGAGGGTACCTCAATTTATTAGGCTAAACTAGATTCAGGATGGACGCAGGCCTAAAACCAGAGAAGCTCAATCTGGAAGCACGAACCCCGGAGGCAAAGGAAATTTTTAAATACTGGCTGCGGTGCTTCGAGGCCTACCTGGACTCCGCAGAGACTCCCATCCTGGGGCCACGCAAGCTGCGTCTACTCCACGCCCGGGTGAGTCACAGAATCTCCGCCACGCTCGAAAAGGCGACGATTTATGAGGAAGCGATTGAGTTGCTCCGCAAGCGGTTTGTCAAACCCGTCAATGAGGCGCACGCCTGGCATCTGCTCTCTACCTGCCGGCAGCGCTCGGGGGAATCGCTCGACGAGTTTGTTGAGAAACTCACCGCGCTGGCCAGGGACTGTGACCATCAGGATGTGACAGGGGAAGTCCATATGAACCTGCACATCAGAGATTCTTTCGTGTCCGGCATCCGCTCGACCTACATCCGGCAGCGACTGCTCGAAAACGGGGCAAAAGACCTCCAGGAGACGCCAACGCTCGCCTCCTCGCTGGAGGTGGCCCGACATAACTTGGGTACGTACCCCGCGGACTCTGCCAGCCCCCCCCGGACTTCCTCAGACTCGCCCGTATTACAGGCCTGCGCCACGCGGCGACCCGCTCACCATGGGGGCACACCTTGCTACTTCTGTGGGCAGGGCCAGCACCCACGTCCACACTGCCCAGCACGCTCCGCGATCTGCAGCGACTGCGGGAAGAAAGGGCACTTTGCGTGGGTCTGCCTGGCCAGACCCAGGGGCCAGAAAAACAAAGAACAGCCGGCCCGAAAATCAGGCTCTCAGGCCCGCAGGCCTCGCAATGCTGCTGCGCAACGACCCGACACGTCCTCTTCTGACGCGTCATCAGCCTCGTGCGAATCATGGGAGCGGCCATCTGGTCGGCGGCCATCTTCTCGACCCGACACGTGCGACCAACGGCAGCGGCCATTTTACGACTCCGACTACCCGCGACTGCGTGCGATCACCCTCAATCAAACTCGGCCAAAACACCTGCAGAACTCCATGATGCAGGTCCAGGTCAACGGGCACGACACTGCATGCCTCTTCGACTCCAGGAGCACGGAGAGCTTTATCCACCCTGAAACGGTAAGGCGCTGCTCCCTACGCACCCATCCCACATCCCAAACCATAGCCCTCGCATCTGGGTCCCACTCGGTACAAATCACGGGGTACTGTATTGCGGATCTCTCGATCCAGGGTGCCAAATACAGCCGTTTCAAATTTTATATCCTCCCTCACCTCTGTGCCCCCCTGCTGCTCGGACTGGATTTCCAGTGCAGCCACCGAAGCCTGACACTGAAGTTCGGCGGACCCTTGCCCCCCCTCACGGTGTGCTGCCTTGCGACACTGAAAGTTGCACCCCCCTCGCTATTCGCTAACCTCACTCCCGACTGTAAGCCCGTCGCCACCAGGAGCCGGCGCTACAGTGCCCAAGATATGGCTTTTATCAAGTCAGAGGTCTAGCGTTTACTGGGAGAGGGGGTCATCGAGGCTAGCAACAGCCCTTGGAGAGCGCAAGTGGTGGTAGTCCGGTCCGGGGAGAAGAAACGGATGGTCGTGGATTATAGCCAGACCATAAACCGATTCACGCAGCTTGATTCGTACCCCCTTCCTCGCATCGCGGAAATGGTAAATCGGATCGCCCAATACCGAGTCTTTTCCACGGTCGACCTCAAATCTGCCTACCACCAGCTCCCCATCCGACCAAAAGACCGCCCCTATACTGCCTTTGAAGCAGCCGTCCGGCTCTTCCACTTCCTCAGGGTCCCCTTTGGTGTCACAAATGGGGTCTCCGTCTTTCAAAGGGCGATGGACCAAATGGTGGACCAGTACGGTTTGCGGGCTACATACCCGTACTTGGACAATGTCACCATCTGCGGCCATGATCAGCAGGACCATGACGCTAACCTCAAAAAGTTCCTCCCGACCGCCCGAGCCCTTAACCTGACCTATAACGAGGGCAAATGCGTTTTTCACACCACCCGGCTGGCCATCCTCGGCTATGTCGTGGAAGACGGGGTCCTAGGTCCTGACCCCGACCGCATGCGCCCCCTTAAGGAACTCCCTCTCCCCCGCAGCCTCAAGGCCCTCAAACGGTGCTTGGGGCTTTTCTCCTATTACGCCCAGTGGGTCCCCAAGTATGCGGACAAAGCCCGCCCACTCCTAAAGACCACCACTTTTCCCCTCTCGGCGGAGGCTCAATTGGCCTTCAACCGCATCAAGGCCGACATCATCAAGACCGCCATGCACGCGGTGGACGAAACCATCCCTTTCCAGGTAGAGAGCGATGCATCAGACATCGCCCTGGCTGCTACCCTCAATCAAGGAGGCAGACCAGTAGCGTTCTTCTCCCGAACCCTCACCGCCTCCGAGATTCAACACTCTGCAGTCGAAAAGGAGGCACAAGCCATTGTGGAGGCTGTGCGGTGCTGGAGACACTACCTCGCCGGTAGGAGGTTTACCCTCGTCACCGACCAATGGTCGGTCGCCTATATGCTCGATAACACGCAACGGGGCAAAATAAAAAACGATAAAATTTTGAGGTGGAGGATCGAACTCTCCACCTACTCGTACGATATCAAGTATCGTCCAGGGGAGCTCAACGAGCCCCCAGATGCCCTGCCCCGCGGCACATGCGCCAACGCGCAGGAGGGCCGCCTGCAAGCCATCCACAATGACCTCTGCCACCCGGGGGTTAGCCGGCTCGTCCATTTCATCAAGTCCCACAACCTACCTTACTCAACCAAGGAGGTCAAGGCCATGGTCAGGGCCTGCCAGGTCTGTGCGGAGTGCAAACCGCACTTCTATCGGCCAGACAAGGTTCGGCTCGTGAAGGCCTCGGGCCCCTTTGAGCGACTGAGCGTGGACTTCAAGGGGCCCCTCCCGTCCACCAACCGTTATGCCTATTTCCTCACCGTGATCGATGAGTTCTCCCGTTTCCCATTCGCCATTCCCTGCACCGACATGACCTCAGCCACGGTGATTAAGGCACTGCACAGCATCTTCACCCTGTTCGGTTTCCCTGCTTATATCCACAGCGACCGGGGTACATCGTTCATGAGCGATGAACTGCGTCAGTATCTGCTCAGCAAAGGCATCGCCTCGAGCAGAACGACCAGCTATAACCCACGGGGAAACGGGCAGGTGGAGAGGGAGAACGCGACCGTGTGGAAGGCTGTCCTTCTGGCCCTGCGGTCGAGAAATCTCCCAACCACCGGCTGGCAGGAGGTCCTACCCGATGCCCTACACTCCATTAGGTCACTTCTCTGCACGGCCACAAATGAGACCCCTCATGAACGATTGTTTCTCTTCCCCAGGAAGTCTACCTCCGGGGTCTCGCTTCCACCTTGGCTGACGGCTCCGGGACCTGTTCTTCTCCGGAGGCACGCGAGGAGCCATAAAACGGACCCCCTAGTTGAAAAGGTCCGACTGCTCCACGCCAACCCCAGTTACGCCTACGTGGAGTACTCCGACGGCAGGCAAGATACGGTTTCCCTCCGGGATCTGGCGCCCGCTGGATCCTCCACCACAGACGCCCCTTCCCGCGCCGCTCCCCTGCAGGACCCGTCGCCCCCTACAACACACCCCCTTCCGGCCCTACCACCCGTTGGTGAGCTCCTACCGTGCGCCCCCCCTTGCGCCCCCCCTTTACACACCCCGCCGGCGCCGGCTCCGCTACCCCCGGCCCTGCCTAGTTCCTCTGCCCCGACCCGGACCGAAGCTCCGACCGCAGTGCTCCCGGATGTGCCCTCAACCGGGACGTCCGTGCCCGCCGCACCACCGCCCGAATTGAGGAGATCGAGGAGGACGATCCGGCCACCGAGACGGATGGACCTATGATGGCATTTCACCCCCGCCGGACTCCTTTTTAAACAGGGGGTGAATGTGATGAACGGTTACTGCCTTATCATCATGTAAGGTGATGTCCCCTTTAAGACCAGGCTTGGAACCCTGGGGACTCTGCCTCTGGCTCCGCCCATCTGGGAGCCATACATAAAGGCCTGCCTCATGGTCTGTATAGCAGTCAGCTCTCGTCCAAATCTGTAGCATAGTTATTAGCCTAATAAAGCCTTCTTTACAGTTTAATCTCTAAGCATCATTATTGAGGGTACCTCATCCGGTCAGTCTGTCCTCTGTGTGTCAGTGTCCGGTCTGTCCATCCTCTGTGTGTCCGTGTCTGGTCAGTCCGTCCTCTGTGTGTCAGTGTCCGGTCTGTCCATCCTCTGTGTGTCCGTGTCCAGTCTGTCCATCCTCTGTGTGTCCGTGTCCGGTCTGTCTGTCCTCTGTGTGTCAATGTCCGGTCTGTCCGTCCTCTGTGTGTCAGTGTCCGGTCTGTCCATCCTCTGTGTGTCCGTGTCTGGTCTGTCTGTCCTCTGTGTGTCGGTGTCCGTCTTTAGCACCGTCAATATGAAGCGAGGCAGGTTGAGGTAATGTCAATTGAAGGCTTTATTAAGCAAAACCTTATCCCCAGCAGCGTGGTTACAGAATGCCTGTCTGTCCTCTGTGTGTCAGTGTCCGGTCAGTCTGTTCTCTGTGTGTCCGTGCTCTGTGTGTCAGTGTCCGGTCTGTCCGTCCTCTGTGTGTCAGTGTCCGGTCTGTCCGTCCTCTGTGTGTCCGTGTCCGGTCTGTCCGTCCTCTGTGTGTCAGTGTCCGGTCTGTCCGTCCTCTGTGTGTCAGTGTCCGGTCTGTCCGTCCTCTGTGTGTCAGTGTCCGGTCTGTCCGTCCTCTGTGTGTCCGTGTCCGGTCTGTCCATCCTCTGTGTGTCAGTGTCCGGTCTGTCCGCCCTCTGTGTGTCAGTGTCCGGTCTGTCCGTCCTTTGTGTGTCAGTGTCCGGTCTGTCCGCCCTCTGTGTGTCAGTGTCCGGTCTGTCCGTCCTCTGTGTGTCAGTGTCCGGTCTGTCCGTCCTCTGTGTGTCCGTGTCCGGTCTGTCCGTCCTCTGTGTGTCCGTGCTCTGTGTGTCAGTGTCCGGTCTGTCTGTCCTCTGTGTGTCAGTGTCCGGTCTGTCCGTCCTCTGTGTGTCAGTGTCCGGTCTGTCCGCCCTCTGTGTGTCAGTGTCCGGTCTGTCCGTCCTCTGTGTGTCAGTGTCCGGTCTGTCCGTCCTCTGTGTGTCAGTGTCCGGTCTGTCCGTCCTCTGTGTGTCCGTGTCCAGTCTGTCCGTGCTCTGTGTGTCAGTGTCCGGTCTGTCCGTCCTCTGTGTGTCCGTGTCCGGTCTGTCCGTCCTCTGTGTGTCAGTGTCCGGTCTGTCCGTCCTCTGTGTGTCAGTGTCCGGTCTGTCCGTCCTCTGTGTGTCAGTGTCCGGTCAGTCTGTCCTCTGTGTGTCCGTGCCCTGTGTGTCCGTCCTCTGTGTGTCAGTGTCCGGTCTGTCCGTCCTCTGTGTGTCCGTCCTCTGTGTGTCCGTGTCCGGTCAGTCTGTCCTCTGTGTGTCAGTGTCCTGGGTTTCCGTCCTGGGTTTCCGTCCTGGGTCTCTGTGTCGGTGGCAGGGCTTCTGTGACAGCTGCCCTCCCCGCCGTGGCCTGCATCCCTGGGGGCCACTGGACCCGCACTGGCTGTGGTACGCCAGATGGCCCGGGTCAACCGGCGGCTGGTCCAGTAAGACACAAGACAGCATGTCTCGTTAGACCGGCGGTCGGGGATGAGAGTGAGGAGTGGGGGGCTGGGGTGAGGGGGTGGAGTGGGGGGCTGGGGTGGAGCGGGGGCTGGGGTGAGGGGGTGGAGTGGGGGACTGGGGTGGAGCGGGGGGCTGGGGTGAGGGGGTGGAGTGGGGGGCTGGGGTGGAGTGGGGGCTGGGGTGGAGTGGGGGCTGGGGTGGAGTGGGGGGCTGGGGCGAGGGGGTGGAGTGGGGGCTGGGGTGGAGTGGGGGCTGGGGTGGAGTGGGGGGCTGGGGCGAGGGGGTGGAGTGGGGGGCTGGGGTGGAGTGGGGGGCTGGGGTGAGGGGGTGGAGTGGGGGGCTGGGGTGGAGTGGGGGTGGAGTGGGGGGCTGGGGTGGAGTGGGGGGCTGGGGTGGAGTGGGGGGCTGGGGCGAGGGGGTGGAGTGGGGGGCTGGGGTGGAGTGGGGGGCTGGGGTGGAGTGGGGGGCTGGGGTGGAGTGGGGGGCTGGGGCGAGGGGGTGGAGTGGGGGGCTGGGGTGGAGTGGGGGGCTGGGGCGAGGGGGTGGAGTGGGGGGCTGGGGTGGAGTGGGGGGCTGGGGTGAGGGGGTGGAGTGGGGGGCTGGGGTGGAGTGGGGGGCTGGGGCGAGGGGGTGGAGTGGGGGGCTGGGGTGGAGTGGGGGGCTGGGGTGGAGTGGGGGGCTGGGGTGGAGTGGGGGGCTGGGGCGAGGGGGTGGAGTGGGGGGCTGGGGTGGAGTGGGGGGCTGGGGTGGAGTGGGGTGCTGGGGTGAGGGGGTGGAGTGGGGGGCTGGGGTGGAGTGGGGGGCTGGGGCGAGGGTGTGAAGTGGGGGGCTGGGGTGGAGTGGGGGGCTGGGGCGAGGGTGTGAAGTGGGGGGCTGGGGTGGAGTGGGAGGCTGGGGTGAGGGGGTGGAGTGGGGGGCTGGGGTGGAGTGGGGGGCTGGGGTGAGGGGGTGGAGTGGGGGGCTGGGGTGGAGTGGGGGGCTGGGGTGAGGGGGTGGAGTGGGGGGCTGGGGTGGAGTGGGGGCTGGGGTGGAGTGGGGGCTGGGGTGGAGTGGCGGGCTGGGGCGAAGGGGTGGAGTCAGGCAGGGGAGTTTCACTTGGCGGTGCGCCTCCGACCTGGCAACCGGCCACCTTCCGGTTCTCGGCTCCGCCTGCGAGGTCCAGTGCCCTCTGCTCATGGACGATGAGGGGGTGCAGTGCAGGTGGACCACCTCCGGTTTTTACCCGCTCCCTGTGGTTGTGGCCGCTCTTATCCTGGGTGGGGGGGGGAACAAACATCAGTGTTAGGCGGCCCGACGCATGCAGCACAGCTGTTGGGTATATGATGGCATCGGAGCACGGGGCACCTGGTGATGAAGCTGGCATGGGTGGATGCACCTCGCCCACCTCCCTCCACGTATGCCGGTCGGTGCTGCGCAGCCTGGTGACGCCCGCTCTGGGATACAGGACCGCTCTCCTCTCCTCCACCTCGTCTAGGAGCGTGTCGGGGCCGTGGTCCCTAAACCTCGGGGCAGCACAGCGGGCGACGGCCACCTTGCGAGAATCGGCAGTGTGCGCTGCTCGTGCAACTTATGCGTCAATGGCGTGGCCCGTGTAATCCGACACCTGTCTGGGGCCGCTTCACCCGCGCTTCTCGTGGCGCCCGTGCTGGCCCCTTGTGCGCCACAGGCCCGCTGACGTAAAATGCTCTGCCATTTACGACGGCGTCAACTCTCTGCTGCGATAACGGAGAATCCCGCCCAGGGCCTTTCAGTAAGTCACTCATTTCCTGCAGTGTACTTTGCACAGACCTATGGAAGTGATGAGTCACAGGTTCATGAGTCCAGTCGATCGAGTTCCTCCCGGCCCGCGGCCCGGACGAGGGCGGCCATTTCGCGCGCTTTCCGAGGCCTCCCGCGCTTGTATGCGGCAAAAGAGGGGACGTCGGCGCAGAGGGACGTGACGCGCAGGTGCGTTCTACGCAGGACCGCACCGCGCATGCGCGGTGGCGCAACGAATGCCATGACGTCACGACGTGCGGCAACTGTGGATCCGCACACTTAAAGCGGCAATGTCCAGCCAAAACTCGACAAGGCCTCCGCTGTGGCAGGATGGGCCACTACGCTGCCTGCTGTCGAGCAGCTCAACCTGCCAACGCTCCCCAATTCCGCCAGCCTCGCAGGGACCTGCGGGCCATTCAGCCTCCATACACCGAGTCATACCCTGATGACGTACAGACCGGTGATACCGACGACCGGGAACCCTTTCGCGTTGCAGTAATAGACAGAAATCGGATGTCCCCGAGTAGGACCCACCAGCCGATGCCAGTGCACAGCGTTAATCCGGGCGATGAATGGTGTGCCACCCTAACGGTCAACCGATCACCAATCACATTCCGCTTAGACACTGGTGCCTCTGCCAATCTCATTGCATGGTTAGCCTTCTACGCCTTGAAGGTCAAACTACCGATTCGGCCATCCCAGTCAGTTGGTCGATTACAACGGAAATGTCATCCCGGCCATGGGATCCTGCCAGCTCGAGGTTGCACATAATTCATACACAGCCACACTGTCTTTTGAGATAGTTGGATCCTCGAAGGACTCCCTGCTAGGCGCACAGGCATGCAAGGTTCTCCACCCCGTTCAGCGGGTACACACTCTGTCTCCAGAAGGCACGTCCGATTTCCCGGATGCAGACTTTAGGGCACAGCTCCACTCGCTCCTCGCCCACAACCAGGAGGTTTTCAAGGGCATGGGCACACTGCCCTACACTTACAGAATACGGCTCAAACTGGACGCCACCCCGGTCATTCACGCACCACTCAAGGACCGCCTCAAGCAGCAGCTGCAGGATCTCCAGGACCAAGGGGTGCTTTCCCGGGTCACGGAGCCAACGCCATGGGTCAGCTCCATGGTGTGCGTAAAAAAGCCCTCTGGCGAGCTCCGGATCTGCATCGACCCAAAAGACCTGAACAATAACATCATGAGGGAACACTACCCCATACCCAAAAGAGAAGAAATCACGAGTGAAATGGCCCGGGCTAAAATTTTTTACCAAGTTTGATGCCTCAAAGGGTTTTTGGCAGATTCAGCTGGATCAGTCCAGCAGGAAGCTGTGCACTTTCAACACTCCCTTTGGCAGGCACTGCTACAATAGGATGCCGTTTGGCATCATCTCGGCATCCGAGGTGTTTCATCGAATCATGGAACAGATCAGATGATGGAGGGTATCGAAGGGGTGCGCGTCTATGTTGACAACGTCATCATCTGGTCTACCACACCACAGGAGCACATCAGTCGTCTCCAGCGTGTCTTTGCATGGATACGGGATCACGGCCTGCGCCTCAACCGAGCCAAGTGTCCTTTTGGCCAAACTGAGCTAAAGTTTCCGGCGGACTGTCGCGCACAAAGACTCCGTGAGACGAATAGAGTGAAGTCGATGAGGCTTTATTAAGCGTGTCTGTTCCCCCGCAGCTCGATAGTAGAATGGCCTGCGGGGGAGGACTCCGGCTTCTTATACTCCGCCTTCAGGGCGGAGCTAGAGGTCAACGGCCAACCAGGACCCGGGATCTGTCAGCCAATGACATTAGGGCTTCCAGTCCCACATGACCCCCAATACATACTACCACATTCACCCCTTGTCAAAAATGAACCCGGCGGGGTGATGCTTCGTATGGTGGTAAGGGTTTACAGGGCTGGTCCTGGGAGGAAAAAAACATTCACATGGCAATACAGCATTGTACAATTTTGTCCTGTTTCGACTATTTACAGAGGGTATCGGGAGAAAAGCAAAATGTTCTTGTGAAAAGTCCATATTTTGATTTAGATCGACGCCACGAGTCGGTCGGGCGGTCTGGTCGTCCGTGTCGATCGCCTCGGCCCCGGTGGTGGTGCTGGTGCTTGTACCGGTGTTGTCGTCTCCGGGAGCCTTACGGTTTCAGCTTGGGCTTTATTCTTGGTCGGGCCTGAGGGGAGGGGAACCGATCCTCCTGGGAAGGGGGCGGTCGCAGGGTGCGGCGGTGGCAGGAAGGGGGGGGGTTGGGTGAATGGTGTCGGGGGGGTGTGTGTGTTGCCGGCGGGCGCCAGATCCCGCAGGGAGACCGTGTGTTGCCGGCCGTCGGGGTACTCCACGTAAGCGTACTGCGGGTTCGCGTGGAGGAGGTGAACCCTTTCGACCAACGGGTCCGCTTTATGTGCCCGCACATGCTTTCGGAGCAAGATGGGTCCTGGGGCCGCCAGCCAGGTCGGCAGCGACGTTCCAGAGGAGGACCTCCTAGGGAAGACAAGGAGACGCTCATGAGGCGTTTGATTAGTGCTCGTACATAATAACGACCGGATGGAGTGGAGAGCGTCCGGGAGGACCTCCTGCCACCATGAAACTGGGAGATCCCTGGACCGTAGGGCCAGTCGGACGGCCTGCCAGACCGTGCCGTTCTCCCTCTCTACTTGCCCGTTCCCCCGGGGGTTGTAGCTGGTCGTCCTGCTTGAGGCTATGCCATTGCTGAGCAGGAACTGGCGCAGCTCGTCACTCATGAAAGAGGACCCCCTGTCGCTGTGGACGTATGCTGGGCAACCGAACAGTGTGAAGATGCTGTTCAGGGCTTTAATGACTGTGGCCGCGGTCATGTCAGAGCAGGGAATGGCAAATGGGAAGCAGGAGTATTCGTCCACCGCATTAAGAAAATATGCGTTGCGGTCAGTGGAGGGGAGGGGCCCTTTGAAATCGAGACTAAGGCGTTCAAAGGGGCGGGAAGCCTTAATCAGGTGCGCACCCTCCGGCCTGAAAAAATGCGGTTTGCATTCCGCGCAGATGTGACAGTCCCTTGTGACTGTACGGACCTCCTCTAAAGAGTATGGGAGATTGCAGGACTTGATGAAGTGGAAAAACCGAGTGACCCCCGGGTGGCAGAGGTCCTCGTGGAGGGTTTGGAGGCGGTTAATTTGTGCGTTGGCACATGTGCCGCGGGATAGGGCATCGGACGGCTCGTTCAGCTTTCCGGGACGATACAAAATCTCGTAGTTGAAGGTGGAGAGCTCGATCCTCCACCTTAAGATCTTGTCGTTTTTGATTTTGACCCGCAGTGCATTATCGAACATGAAGGCTACCGACCGTTGGTCCGTGAGGAGAGTGAATCTCTTGCCGGCCAGGTAATGCCTCCAATGTCGCACAGCTTCCACTATGGCTTGGGCTTCCTTTTCCACTGAGGAGTGGCGGATTTCTGAGGCGTGGAGCGTCCGGGAGAAAAAGGCCACGGGTCTGCCCGCTTGGTTAAGGGTGGCCGCTAGAGCTACGTCGGAGGCGTCGCTCTCGACCTGGAAGGGGAGGGACTCGTCGATGGCGCGCATCGAGGCCTTTGCGATATCCGCTTTGAGGCGGCTGAAGGCCTGGCAAGCCTCTGTCGACAGAGGGAAGGTCGTGGTCTGTATTAGGGGGCGGGCCTTGTCTGCGTACTGGGGGACCCACTGGGCGTAGTATGAAAAGAACCCCAGGCAGCATTTCAGGGCTTTTGGGCAGTGCGGGAGGGGGAATTCCATGAGGGCGCGCATACGTTCGGGGTCGGGGCCTATTATCCCATTGCGCACTACGTAGCCCAGAATGGCTAGCCGATTGGTGCTAAAAACGCACTTGTCCTCGTTGTACGTGAGGTTCAAGGCTTTGGCGGTCTGGAGGAATTTTTGGAGGTTGGCGTCGTGGTCCTGCTGGTCGTGGCCGCAGATGGTTACATTGTCGAGATACAGGAACGTGGCCCGCAACCCATGTTGATCAACCATTCGGTCCATCTCCCGTTGGAAGACCGAGACCCCGTTTGTGACGCCAAATGGGACCCTTAGGAAGTGGTATAATCGCCCGTCTGCCTCGAAGGCTGTGTACTTGCGGTCACTTGGGCGGATGGGGAGCTGATGGTAGGCGGACTTGAGGTCCACGGTGGAGAAGACTTTATATTGGGCAATCCGATTGACCATGTCGGATATGCGGGGGAGAGGGTACGCGTCTAGTTGTGTGTACCTGTTGATGGTCTGGCTATCGTCTATGATCATCCTTTGTTTCTCCCCTGTCTTCACTGCTACCACCTGCGCTCTCCAGGGACTATTGCTGGCCTGGATTATGCCCTCCTTTAGTAGCCGCTGGACTTCGGACCGAATGAAGGTCCGGTCCTGGGCGCTGTACCGTCTGCTCCTAGTGGCGACGGCTTTGCAATCCGGGGTGAGGTTCGCAAACAAGGACAGGGGTTGCACCTTGAGGGTTGCGAGGCCGCAGATAGTGAGTGGTGGTATTGGGCCGCCGCATTTGAACGTAAGGCTCTGTAGATTGCATTGGAAATCTAATCCCAGTAAGGTGGGGGCGCAGAGTTGGGGAAGGACGTTTAGTTTGTAGTTTTTGAACTCCCTCCCCTGCACCGTTAGGGTAACTATGCAGAATCCTTGGATCTGTACGGAGTGGGATCCTGCAGCTAGGGAAATCTTTTGTGCGCTGGGATAGGTGGTCAATGAACAGCGTCTTACCGTGTCGGGGTGGATAAAGCTCTCCGTGCTCCCGGAGTCGACTAGGCATGGTGTCTCGTGGCCGTTTATTAGCACCGTTGTCGTCGTCGTCTGGAGTGTCCGGGGCCGAGCTTGATCAAGCGTAATTGAAGCGAGACGTGGTTGTAGTAGTGGAGTGGGGTCCGTTGTTGCCGTCCAAGATGGCGTCGGGGATGAACAAAATGGCCGCCCCCATACATCGCACGTGGCTGGGGGGTCACAAGATGGCGGCGGGGGTGGACAAAATGGCCGCCCCCACGCGTCGTACAGGTCTGGGGTGGTCCAAGATGGCGGCGCCCTTCCTCCCCTCGTGGTGGCCGGGACCCAAAATGGCGGCGTCTGCGGGTCGCACATGGGGCGCTGGGGAGCGCTAGGACCGCGCGGAGCTCCCTCACCGGGGACAGCGGTGGTCAGGACCCAAGTTGGTAGCGCCGGCGGGTCAGACGTGGGGCGCGGGGGGGGTTAGGGGGGCATTAGGGACGCGCAAAACTCCCTCTTCTCCGTGGAGAGTGGTGGTCGGGACCCAAAGCGGTAGCGCCGGCGGGTCATACATGGGGTGCGGGGGGGGGGTTGGGGAGCGTAAGCGGCGTGCAGGGCTCCCTGTTCTCCCGGGACCGCGGTGGTCGGGACCCAGAGCGGCTGCGCCTGCGGGTCGTACATGGCGTGCTGGGGGGGTTGGGGAGCGTAAACGGCTTGCAGGGCTCCCTGTTCTCCCGGGACAGCGGCGACCTCGCGGGACTGGCACACAACCGCGTAATGGCCCTTTTTCCCGCAGCTCTTGCAGATCGCTGCGCGGGCCGGGCAGCGCTGCCGGGGGTGTTTCGCCTGGCCGCAGAAATAACAGCGGGCGCCCCCGGTGCGACTTGGCGTTTGGACCGCGCAAGCCTGTGGGGTGTCCGGGGGGGGGGGGTGGGGTTTGTCGCGACGGGTACGTACGGAGCCCAATGGGCTGCCGCGCGGTCGGGGCCGTAGGCGCGGGTATTACGCGCGGCCACGTCGAGGGAGGCTGCTAGGGCCCGTGCATCTGAGAGTCCTAGCGACTCTCTTTCTAGAAGTCTTTGGCGGATTTGGGAGGAATTCATACTTGCCACAAAAGCATCGCGCATTAACATGTCCGTGTGTTCATTTGCGTTCACCGAAGGGCAGCTGCAGGCTCGTCCCAAAATCAGCAGCGCGGCGTAGAATTCGTCCATCGATTCTCCAGGACCTTGCCGTCTCGTCGCGAGCTGGTAGCGAGCGTAGATTTGGTTAACTGGGCGGACATAGAGACTTTTCAGTGCTGCGAACGCCGTCTGGAAATCCTCCGAGTCTTCGATGAGGGAGAAGATCTCCGTGCTCACCCTCGAGTGCAGGACCTGTAGTTTTTGGTCTTCTGTGACCCGGCCGGTGGCCTTTCTGAGGTAGGCCTCGAAGCAAGTCTGCCAGTGCTTGAAGGCTGCTGCCGCGTTCACTGCTTGGGGGCTGATCCTCAGGCATTCCGGAATGATCCTGAGCTCCATAGTCCTTTTTAGGCACGCTTAATAAATTGTGGCGCACAAAGACTCCGTGAGACGAATAGAGTGAAGTCGATGAGGCTTTATTAAGCGTGTCTGCTCCCCCGCAGCTCGACAGTAGAATGGCCTGCGGGGGAGGTCTCCGGCTTCTTATACTCCGCCTTCAGGGCGGAGCTAGAGGTCAACGGCCAACCAGGGCCCGGGATCTGTCAGCCAATGACATTAGGGCTTCCAGTCCCACATGACCCCCAATACATACTACCACACGGACCACATATCCCGGTCAGGGGTGCGTCTGGATGCCGACAAAGTGGCAGCTATTACAGCCATGCCGCAGCCGGCAGACAAGAAGGCAGTGCTACGCTTTCTCGGGATGGTCAACTTACTGGGGAAGTTTATTCCCAACCTTGCCTCGCACACAACGGCTCTTCGCCACCTGGTAAAGAAGACTACGGAATTCCAGTGGCTGCCCGCACACCAGAAGGAATGGGTGGAGCTCAAGATCAAGCTCACCACTGCCCCGGTATTGGCGTTCTTCGACACTACTCGAGACACAAAGATCTCGACTGATGCCAGCCAGTCTGGCATTGAGGCGGTACTCCTGCAACAGGATGACACTGCATCATGGGCCCCGATCGCCTATGCCTCGCGGGCCATGACCCCCACAGAAAAGCGCTATGCGCAGATTGAAAAGGAGTGCCTGGGTTTGTTAACCGGCATCGATAAATTCCACGACTATGTGTATGGTCTTCCGCAGTTCACCGTGGAGACCGACCATCGCCCCCTGGTCGGCATCATACAAAAGGACCTCAACAAGATGACACCTCGCCTCCAGCGCATTCTGCTCAAACTCCGGAGGTACGACTTCCAACTTGTCTACACCCCGGGAAAGGACCTCATCATCGCGGATGCCCTGTCCAGAGCAGTGAGCACACCGCCCGAATCGGGGGGCTTCGTTTGTCAGGTCGACGCACAGGTAGCCTTCACATCGGCCAATCTGCCGGCTACTGATGCAAGTCTGGCCCACATTCGCCGTTAGACTGCGGCTGACCCCCTTCTACAACGTGTAATGCGCCACCTGACGAAAGGGTGGCTCAAGGGGCAGTGCCCACAATTCTACAATGTCCGGGACGACTTGGCCATCATTGATGGTGTCCTCCTAAAGTTGGACCGGATTGTGATCCCACACAGCATGCACCGGCTTGTCCTCGAACAACTGCACGAAGGCCATCTCGGGGTTGAAAAGTGCAAGCGGAGGGCCCGAGAAGCCGTGTACTGGCCGGGCATCAGCGACGACATCGCCAACATGGTGTTCAACTGCCCCACCTGCCAAAGGTTTCAGCCATCGCAACCCCCTGAGACACTTCAGCCCCATGAGTTGGTCACGTCCCCCTGGGCAAAGGTGGGTGTGGACCTCTTTCATGCGCTCGGCAGGAACTACGTCATTATAATTGACTATTTTTCCAATTATCCGGAGGTCATACGCCTGCAGGACTTGACATCATCAGCTGTCATCAGAGCATGCAAGGAAACCTTCACTCGCCATGGCATTCCGCTCACCGTCATGCCGGACAATGGGCGCTGTTTTGCGAGCCAAGAATGGTCTTCTTTTGCAGCTTCATACGGCTTCACACACGTGACGTCCAGCTCTTTGCATCCCCAGTCGAATGGCAAGGCGGAAAAGGGCGTCCATATCGTTAAGCGGCTCCTCTGCAAGGCTGCTAATGCCGGATCTGACTTCTGTTTAGCCCTGCTGGCCTAACGCTCGGCCCCACTGTCCACAGGCCTCTCACCAGCCCAGCTGTTGATGGGTCGCACCCTCAGGACCACTGTGCCGTCCATTTATGTTCCTAAACCCGACCATGCTCCAGTACTGCAAAGGATGCGACAGCAGCGTGCACAGCAGAAGGTGGCATATGACACTCGGGCAACTGATCTTCCTGCCCTGGCGCCTGGAGACAACGTCCGCATACACCTACCAGAGGGAGGCTGGTCGGCAACTGCCGAGGTTCTCTGCCACGTGGCTCCCCACTCGTTCCTGGTTCGCATGCCTGATGGCTCCATTCGCCGGCGTAATCGGCAGGCCCTTCGGCTGCTTCCGCGCTCGCTACGTGATCAGGCAACGGTGCCATGCCCTCCTGTTGTCCCTGATATCGACTTCGTGGAGCTTCCTGCTGCTCTGCCTATTCCTCTATCGCCCGTGGCCAGGCCCATTCCTCAGCCGGTGGATCCTGACCCACCCTTGAGGCGGTCAACCCGAATTCGTCGCCCACCTACTAGGCTGGACTTATGAGCCTGTTTGCACATTGGACTCACTGACTTGTTGTGCAATAATGTTAACGTGTTTTTTTTTGTCGTTCCAGGAGTTCTCTTTCGATATTTGATGATTGCACTTGTTTTGTTTGTGGTACAACCTCATTGCTCTGTTGCACCTGACACCTTCCTATGTATATAGTTTAGCCTCATGTACATGTTGTAAATATTGCACACACATACTCAGCCGCACTCAGTACACACCAATATTTATTACCATGTAGGCACATATCCTTGTGAAAAGGGGGGATGTCATGATATCCATATTAACATATCATGGTGCAATCACACACACACACTGATGGACATATCAACGGACCAATCAACACACACACAACATCATAGCCAATCACCAGTGAGAGCACACACACTATAAAACAGGGAACACCACAGTTCCCGCTCATTCTACCAGGAGATAGCTCAGAGCACAGAGCTCACAGCGTGCCACTCAGACATACACCATGTGCTGAGTGCCTCTCTAAGATGGTGCTAGGGCTGGGTCCACAGGTTAACTGGTGAAGTACGAACCACAGCCAGAAGTTAACAGTTGTTATTGTACAGAATAATAAAACAGAGTTGTACCATCTACAACCGCGTTGGTTTGTTTTTGTTTCGGAACACCCAACACGACAGACTGTGCGCAGAACAATACTTTTCCCTGTACCTCAGGACACATGACAATAAATCGAAATCTAGATTGATCAATTGATGTTGTCAAAGTCTGAAGTGCTACAGTCTGCAGCGAAGCCTTCCAAGGTTGGAATTTCCTGAAGATGTCACCCACAAGCATCTCAAGGGTACCCACAAGATCAACAACAGTGTTCTGACTCTGAGAAAACTGAGTATCTCATAGGAGTAGTCGAGTTAGTAAACCTTCCAAGAATAATTTATTGCTTGGTCACTTGGATAACAAAATAATTCATTACAATATTTTATTTGGAATTAAATTGATTTGCTTGTGAACATTTGAGACTCTGGGCTCTGTTTTTTTAATTATAATTTGTTAGTCTGCATTGTCAAAATATCATTGATTTAGAGATAGATAAATATTTTCAACATTCTCCAATTCCTGAATCAAGGAAGCGATGAAAGGATGTTGATGCACTGGGGTTTGTCATTACTTTTCAGGAAAGGGAATTGGACAGGTTCCCGGGAAGTATTGTTCTATCTGCTGTTCCCTGGCCTCTCGAGCTGAAATGAGTTGTGTTCCTCCACCTTCTTGCGATTCCTTCATGGGTTGTGGGCATCTGTGGCTGGGCCAGCATTTGTTGTCCATCCCTAATTGCCCATGGGGAGGTGGTGGTGAATCACTTTCTTGAACTGCTGCAGTCCCTGTGGTGCTGGTAGATTCACAGAGCTCTTAACCAGAAAGTTCCAGAATTCTGACCCTGTGACAGTGAAAGAACAGAGACAAACTTCCAAGTCGGGATAGCGTGTGACTTGGAGGGGAACTCGCATGTGGTGGTCTTCCCATATATCTTCTGCCATTCTCCTAGGTGGTAGAGGTTATGCCATTGGAAGGTGCTGTTGAAGGAGCCTTTGTGAGCTGTTGTAGTCCATCGTGTACAAAGTACACACTGTTGCCATTTTGTGTCAGTGGTGGTGGGAATGAATTTTTAAGATGGTGAATGCTTCTTTGACCTGGATGGTGTTGAACTTCTTGAGCCTCATTGGAGCTGGGTTCATCCAGGCAAGTGGAGAATATTGCTGACATGTGCCTTGTACATGAGAGACAGGCTTTGGAGATTTGGATGGTGAGTTAATTGCTATAGAGTCCCCAGCCTCTGACCTTTTCTTGTGGCCATAGTATTTAAATAAGCCGGCCCGGTTACATTTCTGGTCAATGATAACCCCTGGATGTGGGGGATTCAGTGATGGTAATGCCTTTGAATGTTAAAGGGTGATGAGTGAGATGAGGAGGAATTCCTTCAGCCAGAGGGTGGTGAATCTGTGGAAATCATTGCCGCAGAAGGCTGTGGAGGCCAAATCACTGAGTGTCTTTAAGAAAGAGATAGATAGGTTCTTGATTATTATGGGGATCAGGGGTTATGGAGAGAAGGCAGGAGAATGGGGATGAGAAACATATCAGCCATGATTGAATGGTGGAGCAGACTCGATGGGTCGAATGGTCTATTTCTGCTCCTTTGTCTTATGGTCTTGTAACTAAATTCTTGCTCGTTGGAGATGGTCATTTCTTGACACTGTGTGGAAAGAATGTTATTTGCATCATTCAGCCCAAGCTTGAATTTGTCTCGGTCGTGCTGGAGATGGATATGTGATGAGTCGCAAATGGTGCTGAAAATTGTGCAATCATCAGCAATCAAACATCCCCACTTTTGACCTTGTGATGGAAGAAATGCAATTGAAGTAGCACCTGGAGATAGTTTTGCCCTGAGGACCTCCTTGATTTTTAACAACCACAATAATCTTCCTTTGTGTGAGCTACAAATCCAACAAGTGGAAATCTTTCCCCCACCCCCTCACCCTCATTCCCCTTGACCTCAGTTTTGCTAGGACTCCTGGTTACCACACTTGGTTAAGTGCTGCCGTGATGTCAAAGGCAGTCACTTTCACCTTACCTCTTCAGTTTAGCTCTTTTGTCTATGTTTGGACCAAGGTTGCAATGAGTTCATGAGCTGAGTGGCCCGGTCTACGCGGTGTCTGCATGTTCTCCCCGTGTCTGCGTGGGTTTCCTCTGGGAGCTCCGGTTTCCTCCCACAAGTCCCAAAAGGTAATTTGGACATTCTGAATTCTCCCTCAGTGTACCCGAACAAGCACCGGAGTATGGTGACTGGGGGATTTTCACAGTAACCTCATTGCAGTGTCAATGTTGCAGTGTTAATTGCAGTGTTTAAGGTTTAGAGTAGATGTACAAGGCAAGTTTTTTACACAGAGGGTAGTGGGTGCCTGGAACTCGCTGCCGGAGGAGGTGGTGGAAGCAGGGACGATAGTGACATTTAAGGGGCATCTTGACAAATACATGAATAGAATGGGAATAGAGGGATACGGACCTGGGAAGTGGAGAAGATTGTAGTTTAGTCGGACAGCATGGTTGGCACGGGCTTGGAGGGCCAAAGGGCCTGTTCCTGGGCTGTACTTTTCTTTGTTCTTTGTTCTTTGTTAATGTAAGCCTACTTGTGACAATAACAATTATTATTATATTACTGTATAAATACTGCTTGATACTACTGTCAAGGACACTTTCCATCACTTTGCTAATGATTGAGAGTCAACTGATGGAGCAGTAATTGGCCAGGTTGGATTTTGTCCTGCATTTTGTGGGCAAGACTCACCTGGGTAATATTCCACATTGGTGGATAGATGCCCGTGTTGTCGCTGTACAGGAACAACGTGATTAGGAGAGGAGTTAGTCCTGGAACACAGGGTTTCCCTACTACTAATTAATTCTGTCACGGCCCATAGACTTTGAAAGATCCTGTACCTTTAGCCGTTTCTTAATATTACATGAAGTGAATCAAATTAGCTGAAGACCTGCTTCTGTGATGCTGGCGCCTCAGGAGTAGGCATTTCTGACTGAAGATGACAGTGACGAATGTGATATAAAATAGTTACTTTAAATATATCAGTTACTGTAATGTAGATGTAGGTAGGTCTAATTCATGTTAGTTCACAGACAAAGGATTTCAGAGAGCATGGCAAGGAGCGGGGGGGGGGCTGTTTAGTGTATGAGGAGAAAAGGATGCTGGGTAACAAGAGGCCAGGGGAAGGAGTGAGAAGTGAGCCAATTAGGATGTATGGCCAGGTCAGGAGGGGTATAGGATGACCTTTGGGAATCGTGTATGTGAAACTTGATGCCATTTGAATGTGTTTGTAGAGATTTCTTTGTTCTCCAACTCACTCGATTCTGGAGACCTAGGAGACTGCTTGTGTTCTGGGTTTTTGTGAAACGAGTCAGACTTGCAAGTCGAATAAAAATAACTAATGCTATACCTGCAAATCCATCTCGAGTTTTATTGAGGCCAGACTGACGGGTAAAGAAATTTATGTTTTGTCAACAGCAAAGGCTTCAGCCTTGTCCTTTGCACTGATGTGCTGGGCTCCCCCATCATTGAGGATGGGGATATTTGTGGAGCCTCCTCCTCCAGTTTGCTGTTTAATTGTCCACCACCATTCATGACTGGATATAGCAGGACTGCTGAACTTGGTCTGATCATTGGTTATGGGAAAATTAATCTATATATCACATTCTGCTTCTCCTCAGCAGGTTTGGCAGCATTTGTAAGGAGAGAAAAGAGCTAACGTTTTGAGTCCAGATGTCCTTTGTCAAAGGGTTAGCTGGACTCTAAACATTAGCTCTTTTCTCTCCATACAGATGCTGCCAGACCTGCTGAGATTTTACAGCATTTTCTCTTTTGGTTTCAGATTCAGCATCCACAGTAATTTCCTTTTATTCTCCTTCTTCTGTTTGGCATGCAAGTGTTGTAGCTTCACCAAGTTGACACTTCAACGTTAGGTATGCCTGGGAGGGAAGGAAATCTGTCATCCTTACCTGGTCTGACCTATATGTGATTCCAGGCCCACAGAGACATAATTGACACGCCCTGTGAAATGACCCAGCAACCCATTCAGTTCAACGGTAATTAAGAATAGGCAATAAATGCTGTCACAGCCAGCTATGCCCACATCCCATGAATAAATTTGAAAAAACTCAAGATGGTGAGTTACTTTGAGAGGAATCTTCACGTGATGATGTTTCCAGGTAAATACTGCATTTTTCCTTCTACATGGTGTAAGGGCCCTTCCTGTTGATTCCCTTGGGCTGGATTTTCCACACCCTGACACCTGAATCACGGCCTGCACCTGGGCGGAAAATCCATTTCCCCGCATGGAAATGCCGGTCCCCCGATTCCGTGGGCCACATAGTACCTACCTGGGGCCATTGCGGGAGACCTGCTCCGCAATTCTCCGCCCCCGACCGGCCGAAGTCCCGACGGCGTGGACCACTCCTGCCGGTCGGGAAACTAGCGTGGCGACTACAGACTCAGTCCACGGCCGCCCTGGTCGGGGACGGGCCGATCGGAGGGCAAGGGGGCCTTATACTCAGCCGGGCAATGTTTAGGTGGTCCGGATCCGGCGCCCGCCCGATCGGGGGGTCTATTTTTAGTGTCCATCTCACCGGTCTGAGTCTGCCATGGAGCACAGCACGGCTCTGCATGCTGCCAGAAGTGAGGAGGCCCCGTATCTGCAGCAAAAGCTGCGAGATCTATGCCAGGTCCGTGCTATCCCCCTGCACGGCGAGGAATATGTGACCCTTTCACGCCAGTTATTCTGTCATAATCTAAAACTTCAATTTCAATTTTAGATTATGACGGCGTGAGGACATAGTCCAAATAACAGAGAATCCAGCTCCTTATTTCCCATTTATTTTACTTTGTGGTTGTCATTTTGATCCATGGATATTTAATGGACATATTCCTTTAAGTTGAGCAGAGGAAGTGAGGAACTGCAAAATGGCACACTGTGCTGAGGAGGTTTAGCTCCTGAAAAGAAAAAGTCGGACTTCTTGGCACCCGAGAGATTGGAGGTGGTGATTGGGTCCTACCCAAGTGGAATGGATATCAAAGGACGCAGGAAGTGACAGTCGGAGCCTAGACACTGAGAGGAGCAGCTGTAGGTCTCTCTCTCTCTCTCTTTCTCTCTCTCTTTCTCCAGAAATATTGCCCATCTGCTGTTTCTGAGCCTGCAGAGAAGCTTTTAAAACCTGGGCGAACCTACAATACAGACTGAAAACAATAATCTCCAACTGAAGACCTAGATTGAAGAAAGCTGTACTGATAGATGTCCATCTGAACCAAAGACTCATATCCTTTTACTTTCATCCTTATTTTACACCCTTCTATCCCCTCTGTGTTTGTTTGCCTTGTGTGTGTGTAGAGGTTGGGGCAAGTTAAAGAGGAGGGGTTAGGAATTAGATAATAGTTAACCAATTGTATTTACTGCATATTTAATTATACTTATTGTTATTAATAAAATAATAATTGTGTTTGAATTTACAAACCTGATGACTGTAGCTATTGGACAACGATAGACCAAAGACTTCAGGTATTTTTTGAAGAACTATTTGCCTATTTCAATTGTGGTGTGACTCCAGGCTAAGTCAGGCTGGAATTGACTGCGCACAAGCCCAGGTTGTCGTAGAATAATTTGTGGGCTTGGTTCTTTGGTACGGCAGACAGCGATGTTTGGGTTACAGTGTAAATTAAAAGGGACACCAGGTTTTTAGTGGTATAACAGGATGTCTCTGGAAGCTGCAAAGATTTTTCTTCAGGTGGACGACTTGCCTTTGGTTTACTTATAAGTGCTTCAAAAGGAAAAACTAATCAAAGTGGCGGGTAAATTAAAAATAGAGGTGCCAGCTAAAGCTAGGGAGGCAGAGATATATGATATATTGGTTGAATGCATGGATCTGCTAGATACACAGGGGAGACCACAAAGTAGCGTAGCATCAAAGACATTTCTGGTGGGGCAATTGTCAAACCTAGCTTTGGCAAAGAGTCATCCAGACTCAAAAAGTCTCGAATTATGAGGCAACTTGTTGGCCTATATTGGGCCCCTTTTTTTTGTTTTAAATTGGTTTTGTTTCCTCTTATTGTTTCGTTTCTGTTTTTGAGTTCTGTTCAAGAAGCGGGGGGCGGGGGGGGGGGGGGGGGGGGGGGGGGTTTATTTTCTGTTTCCGGGTTCTTTTTTTGGTGGATGTTGGCAATGCCTTTTTCATTGATGTGCACTTTTGCGAGGTGGACATGATCTTGTTTGAGTTTTGCTGGGTGGTGGTTTTTTTCTTGCTGCTGGTTGTCTGGGGATTGTTAGATGAGGGAATGTGTTTGTACGAGCGAGGGGACGGGAAGGGAGCGATGGAACAATAGGTGGGAGACGTTTTGGCACCAGGGGCGGGGGCCACCAAGCTAGCTGGGTGAGCTAGTTCACGGAAGCACAGTAGGGTGTGTGCATATGTTTAGTTTACTAGATGGGTTACGTTTTAGAATAGTGTTGCTAGGGGGGGAGGGGGGAGTGGTTCTGCTGATGAGGGAGGGACTTCGGTGGAGGGACAGTGAGGAGGTCGGTGGCGGAGGCAGCCGAGGGGGCGGGCCGGAGGAGGTGCGGCGCAAGGGCTCGAGGCGGGCCCAAGAAAGGGGATGGCTGATCGACGGAGAGGGGGGGGGGGCACTTTGCCCCCCAACTAGGCTGATCACCTGGAATGTTCGAGGGTTAAATGGGCCGGTAAAGAGGGCACGTGTGTTTGCGCACCTGACGGGACTGAAGGCGGACGTGGTGATGTTGCACGAGACGGGCCTTAGAGTAGCGGACCAGGTTAGATTGAGGAAAGGCTGGATCAGTCAGGTTTTCCACTCGGGGCTGGATACAAAGACTAGAGGAGTTGCGATCTTGATTAATAAGCGGGTGACATTTGAGGTTGGCAGAATAGCTTTGGATGTGGGAAGTTGATATATCATGGTTAACGTCAAGCTTCAGGGGTTGAAGGTAGTGCTGGTGAATGAAAATGCGCCAAATTGGGATGACATGGAATTTATAAAGAGGATGCTAGGGAAGATACCGGACCTGGACTCACACAAACTGATCATGGGAGGGGACTTTAATACAGTTATTGATCCCGGCCTGGATCGGCCATGCTCGAGAACGGGCAGGGTTCCAACAATGGCAAAGGAACTGAAAGGGTTCATGGAGCAGATGGGGGGTGGATCCATGGAGATTTAGGCAGCTGAGGGCGAAGGAGTTTTCTTTTTACTCCCACATACAAAAGGTGTACTCTCGGATCGACTTCTTTGTCTTGGGTAGGGCCTTACTGGCAGGGGTGGTGGACACGGGGTATTTGGCGATTACGATCTCGGACCATGCTCTGCACTGGGTTGACCTGCAGGTTAGTATGGATAGCAAGCAGCACCCGCAATGGAGGTTGGATGTAAGGCTATTTGCGGATGAAGCGGTGTGCGAGAGGCTGAGGAATTGCATGCTGAATTACCTGTGGGTAAATGATATGGGGGAGGTCTTGGCAGCGGTGGTCTGGGAAGTGCTGAAGGCAGTGGTGAGAGGAGAGCTGATTTTGATCCAGGCTCACAGAGACAGGACGGATAGGGCAGAGATGGGCCGACTGGTAAAGGAGATTCTACAATCGACAGGAGATACGCGGAGACTCCAGAGGCAGGGCTTTTAAGGGAACATTGGAGGCTACTGGCAGAATTTGGCATGTTAACCACAGGGAGGGCAGTGGAACATCTCAGAAAGGCGAAGGGGGTGATATACGAGCATGGTGAGAAGGCCAGCAGGATGCTTGCACAGCAGCTCCGAAAGAGGGAGGCAGCTAGAGAAATAGGGAAAGTTATTGACGGGGATGGGAACTTAGTTGGAGACTCGGCAGGGGTGAGTAAGGCCTTCCGGGACTTTTACAGCAGGCTCGGAACCCCCTGCGGGGCCGGAGGGGATGAGGCACTTCCTGGAATGGCTGGGGGCCCCGATCGGGTTGGAGGAGATAGTGGAGGGCTTGAAGGCCATGCAGTCGGGCAAGGCCCTTGGACCGGATTGGTATCCAGCCGAGTTCTATAAAAAGTTCTCCGGGATTTTGGGATAGGTGCTGATGAAGGTGTTTAACGAGGCAAGGGAAAGAGGGGTTCTGCAGCAAACGATGTCACAGGCCACGATTTCGCTTAACCTGAAACGGGACAAGGACCTGAAGCTATGTGGGTTTTACAGGCCGATTTCCCTGTTGAACGTAGACGCCAAAATGTTGGCCAAAATTCTGTCCCCCAGGATTGGGGACTGTGTACCGGACGTAATTGTGGAGGATCAGACGGGGTTTGTTAAGGGCAGGCAGCTGGTGGCCAATGTAAGAAGACTGTTAAACGTGATCATGATGCCCCCGGAAAGTAGGGAGGTGGAGTTAGTGGTCGCGATGGATGCGGAGAAAGCTTTTGATCGGGTTGAGTGGGATTATTTCTGGGAGGTTCTGGAGCAGTTCGGATTTGGGAGGGGCTTTATTGACTGGGTCAGGTTGTTGTACCAGGCTCCTGTGGCAAGTGTACGGATGAACAGGACGACTTCGGACTATTTTAGACTGCACCGGGGGATGAGACAGGGATGCCTCCTCTCCCCACTGCTGTTTGCGCTGGCGATAGAGCCGCTGGCAATTGCTCTGAGGGCCTCGAGGGGTCTGGTCTGGGGGTGGGGGGGGGGGTGGAGTACAGAGTCTCGCTGTATGCGGATGACCTGCTTTTGAATGTTTCAGATCCAATGGAAGGGATGGAAGAAATTATGGGAATTTTCAGGGAATTCGGCCGGTTTTCGGGGTATAAGCTTAATATGGGGAAGAGCGAGATGTTCGTGGTCCAGGCGAGGGGACAGGAGAGGCGATTGGGGGAACTGCCGTTCAGAGGGGTAGGGGACAGTTTCAGGTACCTAGGTATCCAAGTGGCGAGGGATTGGGACAGGCTCATAAATTGAACTTGGCCCGGTTGGTGGATCAGACAAAGGAGGATTTCCGGAGATGGGATGCGCTCCCGTTGTCTCTGACGGGCAGAGTCAAACGGTGAAAATGACGGTCCTCCTGAGATTCCTATTTGTTTTCCAATGTCTCCCCATCTTCATCCCGCGGTCCTTTTTTAAGCTGGTCAATAAAGTTATTGCGGGCTTTGTGTGGGGGGCACGTCCCCGCAAGTGAAGAGGGCAATGCTCGAGCGGAGGTGGGGGGGGGGTGGGCTGGCGCTGCCAAATTGCAGCAATTATTATTGGGCAACTAATATAGCCATGGTTAGGAGGTGGCTGGTGGGGGCGGGGGAGTCGGCATGGGTGCACATGGAGGCGGCTTCTTGTAAGGGCACAAATCTGGGGGCGTTGGTCACGACACTCCACCAGTCCAGTGGTGGTGGCGGCCCTGAGAGTCTGGGGGCAGTGGAGGAGACATGTGGGAGCAGAGGGGGCACCGGTCTGGTCCCCAATCTGCGATAATCACCGGTTTGCTCCGGGGGGGATAGACGGGGGGTTCCGAATTTGGCAGAGAGCGGGGATTAAGAGGATGGGGGACATGTTTATAGAGGGAAGCTTCCTGAGTATGAGTGCGCTGGAGGAGAAGTTTGCACTAGCGGGGGGAAACAAATTTCGATATCTGCAGGTGCGGGACTTTCTGCGGAGTCAGGTACCAACCTTCCCACTCCTGCCGCTCAGGGGGATTCAGGATAGGGTGGTTTCTAGAGGATGGATAGGAGAAGGGAGCGTCTTGGACATATATAAGGAGCTTATGGGATCGGAGGAGACGCAAACCGAGGAGCTGAAGCAAAAGTGGGAGGAGGAGCTGGGGGGAGAGATAGAGGAGGGCCTCTGGACGGGCGCGTTGAGTAGAGTCAACGCGACCGCAACATGTGCCAGGCACAGCCTCATCTACGGCAGCATTGTGGATAGCACAATTGCTTCACAGCTCCAGGGTCCAAGGTTCGATTCCGGCTTGGGTCACTGTCTGTGCGGAGTCTGCACATCCTCCCCGTGTGTGCGTGGGTTTTCTCCGGGTGCTCCGGTTTCCTCCCACAGTCCAATGATGTGCCGGTTAGGTGGATTGGCCGTGATAAAGAGCCGGTGCAGACTCGATGGGCCGAATGGCATCCTTCTGCACTGTAAATTCTATGATAATCTATGATAATTTAAGGTCGTGCACCGGGCTCACATGACAGTGGCCCGGATGAGCAGATTCTTTGGGGTGGAGGACAGGTGTGTAAAATGTGCGGGGGGGTGGGGCAGCAAACCATGTCCACATGTTCTGGGCATGTCCAAAGCTGAGGGGATTTTGGCAGGGGTTTGCAGACGTCATGACAAAGGTATTAAATACAAAGGTGGCATTGAGTCCAGAGGTGGCGAATTTCGGGGTGCCGCAGGATCCGGGAATCCAGGAGGAGAATGAGGCAGATGTTCTGGCCTTTTTAAAAATCCTGTTCCACTGTTTGATGACCTGGGGGTTCTCCCGTCCAGAACAGTTGTTTGTTCAATTGTACTGTGTATAATGATGGATACTGAGTTTGCTAACCTAACAAGTCAGTGCATTCCTAAGTAAATGGTTGCATCGGAAATATTTTGGGATGTGTTTAAACAATGTGATAGGTGATGTACAAATGCATATGCGAAGACTGTCACAATGATACACTCACTGAGTCTATCACTGGTAACGCTGTCACAAAACGCTAAAAATATACTTCACAGGGTCATACACAGCAGGAAGTCCTGATGACATTGGTAAAGTATGAAGCGTAGTAGTTTGAAGAGGTCCTTGAACTCGGGCTTATCAGTCACAAAGTACTGATAATATAATCTTGTTGTGAATTGAATCCCATGCTGTTTAGAAGTACATGCAGCCTGGAACTTAATTTAGTTTAATAATGTCTGAAAGTGAATCAGTGGTCTGGAAATTAATGGTGCTTTTATGCCCTAGTAGTTATTTGATTCTGAAATGGCAACAAAGTGAATCAAATCTGACAGTCTGGAGTGAACCGAGTGCGACACAATCTGTAAGGGAATTGAGTTTGATACTGGGTGGAATGTGAATTGAATATGATGCAGTCCAGGAGTGAACGATAACTGAAACAATCCAGATGTGAATAGTTTTCAATAAAGTCTGGAAGCAAATTATGTCAAAATAGTCTGGAAGTAAATTGAATCCAATATGATCCGACACAACTAATTCCAACTGTGTCTGAAACTGAATCAAGTCCAATAAAGGTTTGATAGCAAATTGATTCCAGAACAATTTGGAAATTAATCAAATACAATATGGTCCGGAATTTAAGTTTGTTGCGATTTTTTTTCGTATATTAGGTGGCACAGTAACAGGGTGCAGCCAGAGGTGACTGTAACAAGGACAGGTGTTTTCTAAACGTGATGCTGATGGTTGCTGTGTGCGCAACTAGATTGGACAGAGGCACCGGTAATAGTTTCCCAGAGCACCTGCTTCAGGAAATAATAGTCAACTCGGTATTTGGGTACTGTTTCATAATGTTCAGAGCCTTTGGTGACACGCAGAGTTTTCACCACTGGCAAAGATAGAAGTGATGGCGATACAATCAGTAAGAGGGTCCCAGATAGCAAGCACATTTAAGAAATAAAGTGATGATCCTGAAGGGACATTTGAATGAAAGGGGCCAAGGAATGAAGGAAACTTGGCAGAGGCAATTGAAGCTGAATCTTGAGGAAGAAGAGAAGCCAGCCAGAATCATTTGAATGTGGGCCTGGAAGAAGGAAGCGAGGCTGCCAGATAAAGTTGAACGTGGGACTGCAGGCAGATAATTTACCATATGATAGCGTCCCATCAACTTATTTTTTTAAATTTTCTCATTAACCTGTCATATTTTATCGATTTTGTTTTTTTCTTTTCTTTTATATATAAAACCAGTCAATCTATCATGGCAGTATGCATAGGGAATGAAGACTAAGCATAGTCTTCCGATCAAATAGGGTTACAGGACACAAAATAATTGGTTACGGTGCACGGATGTAACAAAATTCACAGCTGTAAAATTGGGCACCAGAGTGGCAGTGGTTTTGGTGTTATAGAGACCAATTTAGTACCCAAATGACATCTAAACTGCTTCCACCAACTTCTGATATAGCCTGTGCCAAACTCTAACGTGACCAGTGAGGGCGTTCGAGCAGGTGTTAAGACCATGCACCCTAAAGTATAGAGTGGGTAGATTGTGATGTCAGTCAGCATCTAACATTGATTCTGCTGCGTAATAACCCCCATGACACCCATGGGGATGACCCGATTGATCGCCCCACGGGGCTCATGCAATACGAACTCCCCCATTGAGGGGCAGAGGCCTAACGGTGGTGCTCGTTAAAATGTACCGATAAAGGTCGGCCAGGTGGGAGCAACTTCGGATGGGACTAGATGCACTCCCCACCACTTTGCGCCTTTGCATTTACTTGGTGAATAAACCATTCTGTTTAAGTCCTTATCATAGAATTTACAGTGCTGAAGGAGGCCATTCGGCCCATCGAGTCTGCACCGGTTCTTGGAAAGAGCACCCTACCCAAACCCACACCTCCACCCTATCCCCATTACCCAGTAACCCCACCCAACACTAAGGGCAATTTTGGACACTAAGGACAGTTTAGCACAGCCAATCCATCTAACCTGCACATCTTTGGACTGTGGGAGGAAACTGGAGCACCCGGAGGAAACCCACGCACACACAGGGAGAACGTGCAGACTCCACACAGACAGTGACCCAAGCTGGGAATCGAACCTGGGACCCTGGAGCTGTGAAGCAATTGTGCTAACCACAATGCTACCGTGCTGCCCTTCTCCTGGCCCTGTCATTTTGGAACTCTTTGCTTTAGTTAATGCCCCTCTTAAAAACACACAACTAGTTATGCATTCAACAGCATGGAGGAGATCTATCACCACCCTGCCCCTCACCTGAGCAGCACCACCACTGGCATTATTTAAAGATGTCCTCAATAACCTACATGTTAGTTGCTGATTACTTTCTTGCTGTTCTGAGTTTGTGGAAGTTCCGACTGATTTGAAGAGTCACTGAAGCGTGCAGGAAGTGGGACTGCATGTGGGAAAGATGTAGGATGTGATTGTAAGGGCAGTGAGCAAAGCACTTGCTGCCAGGTGTAGTGGAGCCCTGTGGGCTGCAGCACAAGCAGCTGGTGCAGAGGCAACAACAAATTTGATAACAAGTTGCTTGCAGAGAAAGAAGGAGGATTGGTGAAGTGCTTTCAGCAGGAAGCCTTATCCACATTAGATCTTTTGGAACATATTTTCCTACCTACAGCTAAACCAGTGTGTTCAGCTTCAGCAATTCAGGGCAGCACGGTAGCACTGTGCCTTCACAGCACCAGGGTCCTAGGTTCGATTCCCTGCTGGGTCACTGTCTGTGGAGTCTGCACATTCTCCCCGTGTCTGTGTGGGTTTCCTCCGGGTGCTCCGGTTTCCTCCCATAGTTGAAAGACATGCAGGTTAGGTGGATTGGCCATGATAAATTGCCCTTAGTGTCCAAAAAGGTCAGGAGGGGTTATTGGGTTACGGGGATAGGGTGGAAGTGAGGGCTTAAATGGGTTGGTGCAGATTTGATGGGCCGAATGGCCTACTTCTGCACTGTATGTTCTATGTTCTAAGGTGCTCACAGAACTCCATACTCGTCTTGGAACCAGACCTGTAGCCTCAGAGCAAAGCACAGCCGATGGCTCGAAAGGTGAGTATGGGCCTGAATGTTTTGGCACGGGATCCTTCCAGGCAGGAAAGGCAACATATAAGCAGCAAAGCGGTGGCAGGCGCCTTTTATGCCAGGAGAAGGGATTTCTTTGCCTTCTCTCTGAGCAGAGAGAAGCAGACCGAGTGTGAGTGTAGCTTTTCCAGGATAGCTCCAGGGTGCCATCAACTGCACACATGTGGCGCTCCAGGAGCAGTGGGTCAATGCTGAGAGGTACCAAGACCACAAAAGTTATCATACCTTTAATGTATAGGTGTAAGCAACCATGTCCAGCACATCATGCAGATGAATGCCTGCTATCTTGGCAGCAAGTCTGACGGGCACCATCTCCTGGCTGCATTGCGCCCGAAAGGCAGCTCAGCGTTGCCGGTAGCTGCTGGGAGATCTCTTTTCCATGATCTGTTCGGCTCGCCACACCTCGCAAGATCTAACCTGAGACTTCACGAAATGAATCCCGCCCATTGTGGGCAGGATCACTATTTTGCAAATCTTTCCACAGTCTACCCAATGCGTGGGATATATCCCCTTCACCTCGGGGACCTCGGGCGAGCACTGTTCAGTGCTGGTCTCCACAAACGGGGACCAGATGGAATTGGCACTCCTGGGGTCTCCCATGGGTTTGGAGGCCCCAAGTGCTTGCCCTCTGGGCAGGGTGGCACCCGGGCACAGCTGGTTCCAACCTGGCACCTTGGCATGTCACCTGTATGACAGCCTGGCACTGCCAAAGTGCCCAGGTGACACTGCCGGCTGGCAGGGGCACGACTAGAGTGCCAGGCTGGCAGTGCCAAGCTGGCATTTTTCTCACGATGAGTATCAGGCACGGGGGTGCCCTGCATGGTGTCATGTGAAAGTGCATTTAAGAAATGGGTGTTTATCGAATAGTGGATGTACCTTTAAGAAATGGGTGTTTATCCGTGATGTAAGAGTGTGGGTGGAGCTGGGCTGTCTGTCAACTTTTAGTTTCGCTTTGAGGAAAAGCTTGGGTGTATCTGTGGTTTTTGGTTTTGTTTTAGTGTTGGAGCTGAAGCCAGCCAAAGAAGGTGTAATTTAGATCTCTCTGGCATCGAAAGACTATTTCTTGATCATTTGGTGAATTCAGAGTGATAACTGTTCTCAGTAGTGAATTTAAACCTGATGTGCTTCTGTTAAAAGGTTTTTGTTGTCTTGTGGATGTTAAAAGGAAAGTTTAAGTATTACTTAGAATGTTTATTCTTTGGGGGTTGTATTTGAATTGATGGTTGCTAAGCTGTTCACTGTATGTTTTAAAAAGGTTAACTGAGTTCATAGAATAAACACTGTTTTGCTTTGAAAAATACTGTTAGATGTCTGCTGTACCACACCTATAGAGTGGGCCGTGTGCTTCCCACACAACAATCTATTAAAAGTTGTGGGTCAGGTGAACTCCATGATACACTTTGGGGTTCTCTAAACCCTGGCCCATAACAATGGGTGAGTATGTGGGGGGGGGGGGGGGGGGGGAGGCTGGTCACAATTAGGGCGCAATCCTTGCCACCAAGAACCTGGAGAGCATCTCAGGAGAAGTAAGAAGAAGATGAGGTGAAGGAGGAAAAGGACCAAGACAAAGAGGAGAGGGAGGAAGAGACAAGGAGGAGGAAGGAGTGACATATCTCTCTTCTGAGATGACTGTCCAAGAATTCATCTTTCAACTCTGATTTCCATGAATAAAACCCCATATCCTCACTGGACAACAGTCCCATTTGGCTTGACAGCTGGTTCATGATGCAGATCAAGGCCAACAACGCGGGTTTGATTCCCATACCGGCTGAAGTTATTCATGTTATTCATAAGGCTCCGTCTTATCAATCGCCTGAATTGTGGTGATCCTCAGGTTAAATCACCACCAGTCAGCTATCCCCCCTCACAGGGGAAAGCAGCCTGTGGTCATCTGGGGCTAAGGCGACTTTACCTTTTTATACATGCAGTGTGAAGTGGAACAACAACAAACAGAGTCCAAGAAGAGAATGAGGGAAGGGCTGAAACTTCAAAGATGAGTTGGTATGTCATTAATACATTTTACATTGAGGCCTATCTAAAGTTCTCAGTGCTAATGGATGCACAAAATGATTAGTTTATGCATTATGCAATAATTTCTAGGCTGCTGTTTTGTTTCCAGACAATATGGGGGTGAATCTACACACATTGTACTCATCAATATCTTATCACTGTTACTTCTCACTACTAAGTGTTGACAATTTGCACGTATTTCACAGAGAGAATGATTACTGGGTGACTATTGATATCGGGAACATGTGCTGCAAATGTGATTACAATGGACTATGATGTAATTCCATTTCTGCATGGAATGATTCCAGATGGTAGATTTCTATGGGGTTACTGGAAGATTTGGTTGCAGGTCCACCGTCTGTTTGCCCCAGTATAATGTGGAAACAATGTGATATTGAATGCAGCACAGTTCTGTGATCTCCAACAGAGACCCATCCACCATTCGTGGAGACAATCCTGTCATGACCCTGTGTGTTGTGCCTCACAAATAATGGCCGCGATCTACCTGAATGGGAACAGAGTCCCATAGCCCGCGAATAGCCGGGTGTTTCCCGGAGCTGGGAGCGCCGAGAAGCACCACACTATCAAATGACCATTTGGGTAGATCAGAGGCCTCAGCGGGGAACATGTGGCTGATGCCGTACTTAGTCCCATTTTCTGGACTGAGGGGCTCCACCATTTTTGTATGGTGTCTTAATCTCTCGACCCCCCCAACACAACCCATAATACCCCCAAGCCCCAACTCAGCTATAATGGGGTCATCGGCACCTCCTCCCCCCCCACACATAGGGCACCCCCAGGCCCGATCCCCATCGCACGGAAAATGCCAGCTTGGCAATGTCCCTCAGTTGGCAGTGCCACCTTGGCACCGTTTGTGAAAACCAGCACTGAACGGCACTTGCCCGAGGTCTCCAAGGCAAGGGGTTAGTTCCCACGCCTTGGTTAGATCTCGGGAGCACACATTAGAATGAGACTAGCTGTCTTGCTCGAACATGCAGATTTGCCAGAAAATGGTCTCGCCCATCAAGGGCAGGATTCACATTGCGACGCTTCACAAGATCACGTTAAATCTCACAAGGCAAGACGAGCCGGGTAGAACCCGGAAGAGGGATATCCGGCATCTACCGGCTACACCGCACTACTTTTTGGGCTTTTTGGCATATCGTGGCCGGTTGATCTCTTGTCCTACTCAGGTTATAGGATTTGCATGCTTGCTGCAAACAGAATTTATGCATTTTATAGTTGTCCATGTGTCTTTAAATTCTTTAGGTATAAGGTTGTGTTTTCTTGCCCCCAGAGTGGTTTGTCCAAATTTAAATAATTTAAAAACAAAGAGGATTATTTATCAAAATCCATTGCCCCAAAATATCTCTCACAAATTAGCATGCACACAAAGATTAGACACAAATGAAGAATAAAGTTACAGTTATTATCTGGTATTATTTCAGTCTCTTTCATTGCAGACCTATAGTTTCTTAGGTGAATTGATACTTTAGCTGGAGTGGAGGTCTGATAAAACAGAGCATTCTCAGTAAGCTGTGAGGTTTCCTGTAGTCGAATTGCCAGGAGGTCGGCTCTCAAGTGAGCTTGAAGTTGAAACAGTTTGAGGGAAAATCCTTCTCTCCCACTTTCAAGTAGGTATTTTACATTGGCTGTTAGCTTGGTGCCTTTTTGGATGGTGTTATAGGTGGCACCTCTCATGGCGAGCAGTATTCTCCTATCTTATCCGTGGTGGGGCCTGTTTGCGAGCGAAAACAGAGAATTTGGCAATCCAGTCAAAACTCCATTCACTTCCAGCAACACCAGAAAATCCCAGCCACGAAAGTGGTTGGAAGATTTCGGCCAATATTTCTTACTTGAATAGCTTCTGCTGTAATTTTTAAAAAGAGGTACAAATATGGCCACCATACTCATCTGACCTGTTATGAGTCCAAGGTCCTTTTCCAAATTTGGTGATGTGTTCGAGCAGTAAGTGTCATGATATTCAGGTAAACATCATGGTACAAACATACATACACACTGATGGACAGATCAACGGACCAATCAACACACACAACACCACAGCCAATCACAGACAAGAGCATACACACTACAAAACAGGGAACACGACACTTCCGGCTCATTCCAGCAGGAGACAGCTCAGGGCACAGAGCTCACAGCAAGCCACTCAGACATCCATCATGTACTGAGTGCCACTCCAAGATAGTGTTAGGGATAGGTCCACAGATTCAAGGGTTATGATCGAACCTCAGTAACCAGTTTACCACTGTAAATATATGTTAGTAATAAAACTGAGTTGTACCATTCGCAACCGTGTTGGTTTGTCTGTGTAGCAGAGCACTCAACACATCATAGCACCAGGATTGGAACCCCGTACGCTGCAGCTGCTACAAGTCGCTGGAAACCTCGGCGCCAATTGGAAGCTATTCAAACAGCGCTTCCAGCTCTTCCTGGAAGCCAACGAAAAGGCGAGCGCTTCGGACACCAGAAAGATTGCCATCCTCCTCTCCACGGCAGGTCAACACGCCATCCATGTCTACAACTCCCTGGTGTTCGCGGAAGGTGAGGATAAGACCAAGTACAAGACGGTCCTTCTCAAGCTCGACCAACACTTCCATGTCGAGGTCAATGAGAGTTTCGAGAGGTATCTCTTCCAGCAGCGCCTGCAGGGTAAGGATGAGCCCTTTCAATCCTTCCTTACACACCTCCGTATCCTTGCGCAGTCCTGCGGTTATGACACCACCTCCGATTCAATGATTCGGGACCAGATTGTTTTTGGGGTCACCTCGGGCACCCTACGCCAGCAGCTCCTGAAAATTAAAGGCCTCACCCTAGCCTCCGCAATCGATGCCTGTGTCCTGCATGAAAACGCGACTAGCCGCTACTCCCAATTTCAAGCGGCCGAATCGGCGAGGCAGGGGTCCTACGTGGCCGGATCGGTGAGGCAGGCGTCCTACAAGGCCGAATGGGTCCAGGCGATTGTGTTCCTCCTGGCCCGCGGCCCGGACGAGGGCGGTCATTTCGCGCGCTTTCTGAGGCCTCCCGCGTTTGTGCGCGCCAAAAAAGACGTCGACACGGAGGGACGTAATGCGCAGGCGCGCTCGACGCAAGACCGAACTGCGCATGTGCGGTGGCGCAACGAACGCCATGACCGCAACTGCGGAGCCGCACATTTAAAGCGGCAATGTCCGGCAAGAAACCGACAATGCCTCCGCTGTGGCAAGATGGGCCACTACGCTACCTGCTGTCGAGCAGCTCAACCTGCCAATGTTCCCCAACTCCGACAACCTCGCAGGGACGTGCGGACCATTCAGCCTCTTTAGTTACGAGTCGTGCCCGGACGATGTCCAGACCGGTGACACAGACGACCGGGACGCCTTCTGTGTTGCGGTCATTGATGGGAACCGGATGTCTCCAGCCAGGACCCACCAGCCGTTGCAAGTGACCACTGTCTATCTGGGTGATGAATGGAGTGCCACCCTAACGGTCAACCGATCACCGATAACATTCCGTCTGGACACCGGCACCTCCGCCAACCTCATAGCATGGTCAGCCTTCTACGCCATGAAGGTCAGACCACCCGTTGCAAGATGGTCGACTACAATGGAAACATTATCCCGGCTATGGGATCCTGCCAGCTGTAGGTGACACACAACACACACACGGCCACACTCTCATTCAAAATAGTCGGATCATCAAAGGACTCCCTGCTAGGCGCACAGGCATGCAAAGTTCTCCACCTCGTGCAATGGGTCCATGCTCTGTCTCCAGAAGGCACATCTGACTTCCCGGATGCAGAATTCAGGGCACAGCTCCAATCGCTCCTCACCCACAACCAGAAGACATTCGAGGGCATGGGAACACTGGCCTACACCTACAGAATACAGCTCCAACTGGACGCCACCCCGGTCATTCACGCACCTCGCAGGGTCCCAGCGCCACTCAAAGACCGCCTCAAGCAGCAGCTGCAGGATCTCCAGGACCAAGGGGTACTATCCCGGGTCACGGAGCCCACGCCATTGGTCAGCTCCATGGTGTGTGTTAAGAAGCCCTCCGGCGAGCTCCGGATCTGCATTGATCCAAAAGACCTCAACAACAACATAAGGAGGGAACACTACCCCATACCCAAACGGGAAGAGGTCACGAGCGAAATGGCCCGGGCTAAAATCTTCACAAAACTGGATGCCTCGAAGGGTTTTTGGCAGATCCAACTGGATCAGTCCAGCCGAAAGCTGTGCACCTTCAACACCCCTTTCGGCAGGTTCTGCTGTAACAGAATGCCATTTGGCATCATCTCGGCATCCGAGCTCTTTCACAGGATCATGGAGCAGATGATGGAGGGCATCGAAGGGGTGCGCGTCTACGTGGACGTCATCATCTGGTCCACCACACCACAGGAGCACATCAATCGTCTCCAGCGCGTCTTTGCGCGCATACGGGAAAACGGCCTGTGCCTCAACCGAGCCAAGTGTTCTTTCGGCCAAACCGAGCTGAAGTTTCTGGGGGACCACATATCCCGGTCAGGGGTCCGTCCAGATGCAGACAAGGTGAGCGCCATTACAGCCATGTCGCAGCCGGCAAACAAGAAAGCAGTGCTAAGCTTCCTAGGCATAGTCAACTTCCTGGGGAAGTTCATTCCCAACCTTGCCTCCCACAGATCAACGGACCAATCAACACACACAACACCACAGGCAAGAGCATACACACTACAAAACAGGGAACACGACACTTCCGGCTCATTCCAGCAGGAGACAGCTCAGGGCACAGAGCTCACAGCAAGCCACTCAGACATCCACCATGTGCTGAGTGCCACTCCAAGATAGTGTTAGGAATAGGTCCACAGATCCAAGGGTTATGATCGAACCTCAGTAACCAGTTTATCACTGTAAATATATGATGGTACTAAAACTGAGTTGTATCATTCACAACCGTGTTGGTTCGTCTGTGTAGCAGAGCACCCAACACATCAGTAAGCATCCTGTTTATGACTTTTCACACCCTGAGAGTTGAAGACAGCCAAGGTATTTGTTTGAAATGTGGAACCATCACAATGGGGCGCGATTCTCCACTCCCACGCCGGTTGGGAGAATCGCCTGGGCCGCCAAAATTTCCGGGGACGGCGGTCCGACGCCCTCCCACGATTCTCCCAAGCGGCGGGAACGGCCCGGTCGAGTTTCGCGGGCCGCAGGCCGGAGAATCGCCGGAGACACTGAAAATGGCGATTCTCCGGCACCCCCGCTATTCTGAGGCCCGGATGGGCCGAGCGGCCAGGCCAAAACGGCGGATTCCCCCCGGCGCCGTCCACACCTGGTCGCTGCATTTGTGGGCGGTGCGTGAACGCTGGGGGGGCGGCCTGCGGGGGGGCGAGGGGGGATCCTGCACCGGTGGCTTTACCTGAAATGTGGGGTGGCCCGCGATCGGTGCCCACCGATCGTCGGGCCGTCCTCTCTGAAGGAGGACCTCCTTCCTTCCGCGGCCCCGCAAGATCCGTCCCCCATCTTCTTGCGGGGCGGACTTAGATAGGACAGCAACCATGCATGCGCGGGTTGGCGCCGGCCAACCCGCGCATGCGTGGATGACGCCCGTTATGCGGCGCCGGCCGCGTCATCTATGCGGCGCCGCTTTTACGCGGGCGACAAGGCCTGGCGCGTGTAGATGACGCGGCCCCGATCCTGGCCCATTGTCAGGGCCTGAACCGGTCGGGACCGGGGCCGTTCCGCGCCGTCGTGAACCTCGACGGCGTTCACGACGGCGCGGCCACTTCGGCGTGGGAGTGGAGAATCGCACCCGTGATGTTTAAAGGTCAATAAGATTCATTTCACATTTGTCTGACACCTCTACATTCAACATCTTTATTGTCAGTGATGAGGCAGGAAGACAGGTGAACTGGCTTATCAGTCAGTCCATTTTTTGTTTATAGTCCATCCTCAACAAGAGGACTTGAGAGTTACACAACTGGCTGTGATTGTTCTGTAATTCCTGTGAGTGAGTTTCAGGTCTTGCCTGGAGCTGCCATTGCCAACTCCACAATATGCTGCCAGCCATCGTAAAGCCATTGGGAACATTTTAAAAATTAACTTCAAAGAAATGCATTATATTAATATTCATATTTGGCTATATGTATCAAACTTATATATTACAAAGTATTTATGATTCATAACCATAAAATGATTAATCATTTTATTAACTTAGGACACTTTTATTTAATTCAGTTGCAGTCACCGTTATTACTTCCCATGTATTCCAGATGCAAAATCCAGCATTGATCCTGGTCAGATTAACTTCTATATATGGTGAGCATGATCTTGTGCAGAACCTGCTGGATTGAATCCCAGACATGATGCACATGACCCACCTTGATCCTGAACTTTTTAATCATCCTTGGGATGTGAACGTTGTTGGCAAGGCCAACATTTATTGTCCGTCCCTAATTGCCCTTGAAAAGGGGGTGAGCTACCGTAGTCAATGTGGCGTGGGTAGACCGACAATGCTGTCAGAAAGAGATTTTGATGCAGCAACAGGAAAGGAATAGTGATATCGTTTAAAGTAATGTGAGTTCTGTGTGTGTGCATCATCCACGAAACAATTGTTTTGTTGGGGTTTGGTTTGAGCCTCTATTTCTGGAAGAATTCAGACATGATTTTGAGATCGCTGTTCAAAATGGACTGAATGTCATTGAAGGTGGCTGCCTGTGTTGCCAGGGCAGGCTTGTTCGTATGTGAAATATACGCAGCTTTGTTGGTGGCATGTTGCTCGTGTGTACATTAAAAAGTGTCAGTGCCAGTACTGATCCTTGTAGCAGTCTGCTGTTTGAGGGATCGAGGTGAATTGACATTTTCGCCAAGTTGGACATGATTGGATTCTACGTAGCCCGGCGCCAAAATCATGTCAAGCGATTGGGCGGAGAATGGATTGACGCCAGTCCACCATACTCCGCCCCCTCCAAACTGCCGTCATCGTGACGAACGCCACGTGTCAACGGTGTTGCTGCGTCATCGGCCCGCCCACCTGTGATGCTCCGCCCCCGATGGGCCGAGAGTTCCCGATGGCACGAAACACGTGTGGTCCCAACCATGCGGGGACCTGGCGTGATAGCTGCGGACTGTGATCAGTGCCGCCACACTCGGCCGGGATCCATGCCACTGGCCGGGGGGGCTTCTGCAAGGGCTGGAGGGAATGGTGGGGGTTGGCCAGGGGGGGGCCAGAGGTTGCAGTTTGCGGGTTAGGCTACACGCACGGCCGGCGCCATATTGTACAGTGTGACCGCTGCAAGTCCTCAGCTGTGCGCATGCGCGGCTGGGACACGGCCATTTTCTGCCCGTTTTCTGCGCGATCTGCAGGTGTTTCACGCGGCACCTGTGCTAGCCCCCCACTGGTACCGGAGCCGGTGAGGGATATGCGCCTATTTTGCCGGTCGTGAAATGGTCCCACGCCGATGTCAGCACTTAGCCGCAGGAACGGAGAATCCAGCCCATAGTCTTTTGTTCCACATCACCCAAAGCAGGCACAGTGTTTTGAATCGGGGCATTCCTTGCAATTTCAGTATCTCGCCTTTAATCCAGACCATGTCATCGGTCAGTATTTTACAAACCTTTTTGCCCAGGACCCATTTTTACCAACCGGCCATCCTTCAGGACCCACACCGGCCATTCTTCGGAACCCACGCCGGCCGACCTTCGCGACCCACCATTTTCATTTGCCTTTAATGTGACAGGTGAGCCTGCTTGGTCCTCACGATCTCACTTGCTCTGTTAATCAATATTACATTTCTGATAATGACTTCAGCTAATGATTTAAGATTTCACTGGCACAATTTATAAATCCACACCTCAAGTAATCACCATTATGCTGCTTTGTTCCTGTTTTCAGCTTCTTCACCAGAGGCCCTGGAGTTCACACCAGCACTGCTGGCAGTTGCAAAATGAAGGGATCTCTCTCGTGCCCAGACCAGGTGATGGCAGCATGCGGGGCATCACCTGCTCTCTGCTACTTCTTCCGGTGGGAGGACTCTGTCATTTACTGAAAAAAAGCTGGCCCTGAAAGCGCGCTGACATCAGGAGAAGGTAGTCCACTCCGCTGTGCTCCGGGCCTCTGCACTGCCTGATCCGACACACATGCACAGGATGGCCGGCAATCTCAAAAGTCAGTCGTGGCCGGCCTTTTCAAAAGACGGTCGTGGCCGGTTGACGTTCCTCCCGCGATCGGGAACACCACAATCGATTGCACCGCGACCCTTTCGTAAACTGCCCTGGACCCACCCACGGGCCACGACCCTGAATTTGTAAATTACTGTCATAGGCCGATGTCAGGTCTACATGTCTTGCAACCGGTTTTCGTTTTCACCAGAAACTGGCCTCAGTGTGTGTTGTGAGGGCAAGAGCTTCATTGCAGAAACTATGTTTCGGCCAGAGGCCCGCACGTTCTTCAGGGACCATGGCCTCGATGACAAGCATGAATCGCCGTAGAACCCGACCAGATGCTGTCATAATATACACCAGCATATCATGGTGCAGATACACACCAGTTAGAGCACACTCACTATAAAGACAGAGGACATCAGAGTTCCCGCTCATTTGGGATGCAGCCTCTCAGAAGGACAGAGCTTACAGCTTACAGCACAGATCTTCACCATGCTGAGTGCATAGACTGGTTAGGACAGGCATAGGTCTTTAGTTTAATCTAACATTGTGTTAACCCACAGTGAAAGTATGTTCAACAGTTTCTAACTTAATAAAATAGTGTTGTATTATTTTAAGTGTTGGTGGCCTGTATGTGTTCCACGGATCCAGAGCACCAAACACATCCTGGTACCAGTAGTTGATCTGCCTTCCACCAGCATACAGCCATCCTGCAAAATGGACAGCGTCCCCCCACCACCGCCGCTCCGCATCACCGGTAACCTGGGGGCCAACTGGAAGATATTCAAACAACGCTTCCAGCTCTACCTTGAAGCCACAGATCAGGAAGCTGCCTCAGACACCAGGAAGATCGCTCTCTTCCTATCCACGGCCGGGGAATATGCCATCCACATTTTCAATTCTCTCACCTTTGCTGATGGTGAAGATAAATCAAAATTCAAGACGGTCCTCCTTAAGTTTGACGGTCACTGCGACATCGAGGTGAATGAAAGTTTTGAGCGCTATGTATTCCAACAGCGTTTGCAGGGTAAGGATGAACCTTTCCAGTCCTTTCTCACCCACCTCCGCATTCTTGCGCAGTCCTGTAATTACGGGCCCACCTCCGACTCCATGATACACGACCAGATAGTTTTCGGTGTTCAGTCGGACCCCCTACGCCAGCAGCTCCTCACGGTAAAGCAGCGATTGCCATCGAGACTTGCGTGCTACACGAACACGCCACTGGTAGGTATTCCCACATCCAAGCGGCTGAAACGGCGCGGCAAGGTCCCCACGAGGCAGAACGGGTCCAAGCAATCGAGCAACTCCAGGGCCTCAGCCTGGATGAGGGCAGCCATTTTGCGCGCTTTTCGTGGACTCCCGCTCTTGTGCGCACCGAACGAGGGGTCGGCGACGTCAACGAACGTACTGCGCAGGCGCGCACCACGTACGACTGCACCACGCATGTGCGGTGGCGCAGCGAACGTACTGACGCTACAATGTGCGGGAACTGTGGCTCCGCCCACGTAAAGCGGCAATGTCCTGCCAAATCCCGACGATGCCTGCGATGTGGCAAATTTGGCCACTATGCTGCTTTATGCAGATCAGCTCAGCCTGCCAACTCTCATCGCTCCAGCCAGCCCCGCAGGAATGTCCGGGCCATTCAACCCACGGTCACCGAGCCCGATTCGGACCTGCTACCCGATATTGACACCGAGAACCCGAAGGCGCCTTTTCAAGTCAGTATCATTACAGAAAACAGGGTGTCCCCGAAGCAAAGAACCCAGCCTCTATCGGTATACAGCATCAATCCGGACGATGAATGGTGTGCCACCCTTACGGTCAACCGGTCCTAAATATGATTCCGCCTGGACACTGGTGCCTCCGCCAATCTCATTGCGCGGCCTGACCCCCAAAGACTTTGTGTCAAACCAGCCATTCTGCCATCAGCCTGCCAGCTATTAGATTATAATGGCAATGCCATTGCTGCCAGCGGCTCATGCCAACTTGAAGTGACACACAGGTCACGCAAAGCTATCCTTCCCTTTGAATTTGTGGGCTCCTCGAAAGCCTCCCTGCTTGGCGTGCAGGCATGCAAGCTGTTAAACTTAGTTCAGAGAGTTCACTCTCTCTCTCCTGCTGACGCGTCTGCCTTTCAGGACACTGACTTCAGGGCGCAGCTCGACGCCATTATCAACCAGTACCACGACATCTTCGAGGGCATGGGCACGTTCCCATACACCTACAAGATTTTATTAAAACCGAATGCCACGCATGTGGTGCACACACCTCGTAGGGTCCCAGCACCCCTTAAGGACCGCCTCAAGCAGCAGCTGCAGGACCTCCAGTATCAAGGAGTGATTTCCAAAGTCACGGAACCGACCGATTGGCTCAGTTCCATGGTATGTGTAAAAAAGCCTTCTGGCGAATTGAGAATTTGCATTGATCCCAAGGATCTAAATCGCAATATTATGAGGGAGCACTATCCAATTCCCAAGCGCGAAGAGATCACATGTGAGATGGCTCGCGCCAAGCTCTTCACCAAACTCGACGCCTCGAAAGGATTCTGGCAAATCCAGCTCGATAAATCCAGCAGGAAACTCTGCACATTTAACACCCCCTTTGGCAGATAGTGTTACAACAGGATGCCGTTTGGGATCATATCTGCTTCAGAACTGTTCCATAGGATTATGGAACAAATGATGGAAGGTATTGAAGGTGTTCGCATCTATGTCGATGACATCATCATTTGGTCCACCACCCCGCAGGAGTATGTTAGTCGCCTCCAGCACGTATTCAGACGTATACATGAGCATGGCCTCCGCCTCAACAGGGCCTGATGCTCTTTTGGTTAGACAGAACTTAGGTTCCTCGGGGACCACATCTCCCAATTGGGTGTGCAGCCTGATGCGGACAAAGTAGCGGCTATCACAGCTATGAAAACACCAGAGGACAAGAAGGCGGTCCTCCGATTTCTGGGCATGGTCAATTTTTTAGGGAAATTCATCCCTAACCTCGCCTCTCATACCACGGCTCTCAGGAACCTGGTCAGGAAGACGTCAGACTTCCAATGGCTCCCTGCCCACGAGCGCAAATGGAGAGAACTCAACGCAAAACTGACCATGGCCCCGGTCTTAGCTTTCTTTGATCCAGCAAAGGAGACCAAAATTTTGACCGATGCCAGTCAATCCTGCATTGGGGCAGTGCTCCTTCAACATGATGAGGCCTCATCATGGGCCCCATTGCATATGCGTCACATGCGATGACCCCAACGGAGCAGCGCTACGCGCAGATAGAAAAGGAGTGCCTGGGCCTTCTGACCGGTGTTGTTAAGTTTCACGACTATGTCTACGGACTTCCTCAATTCACCATCGAGACCGACCATCGCCCGCTGGTCAATATATTACAGAAAGACTTGAACGACATGACGCCTCGCCTCCAGCGCATTCTTCTCAAGCTCCGGCGATACGACTTCCAGCTGGTATACACCCCAGGCAAGGACCTCATCATTGCTGACGCTCTCTCCAAGGCAGTCAACACTCCATGTGACCCAGCGAGATTTGTCTACCAGGTTGACGCCCATGTGGCATTCGCGGCCTCCAATCTACCTGCCTCGGATGAACGCCTCGTCCAAATTTGCCGTGAGACGGCGGCTGACGCATTGCTACAGCGTGTCATGGGCCACCTAATGGACGGGTGGCTCAGGGGCCAATCCCCTCAATTCTAAATGTCAGAGATGATCTGGCGGTAGTAGACGGGGTTCTTCTAAAACTGGACTGCATTGTCATCCCGCATAGCATGCGGCAGCTTGTCCTGGAACAACTAATCGAGGGCCACCTTGGCGTGGAAAAGTGCCACCAATTGGCCTGAGAGGCAGTGTACTGGCCCGGCATTAAGGAGGACATAGCCAACACAGTGCTCAACTGACCCACTTGTCAGTGCTTCCGGCCGGTCCAACCACGTGAGACCCTGCAGCCCCATGAGTTGGTCACGTCACCATGGACCAAGGTGGGCATCGACCTGTTCCACGCGCTGGGTAGAGACTATGTCCTCATTGTAGACTACTTTTCGAATTACCCGGAGGTGATACGGTTGCACAACCTCACCTCATCTGCAGTCATTCGTGCATGTAAAGAAACCTTTGCTCGACACGGCATCCCGCTCACAGTTATGTCGGACAATGGCCCCTGCTTCGCCAGCCAAGAATGGTCAAACTTTGCCAGGCAGTACAATTTTGCCCATGTGACGTCCAGTCCCCTGTACCCCCAATCCAACGGCAAAGTAGAGAAGGGAGTACATATCATCAAACGGCTCCTATGCAAGGCTGCCGATGCTGGATCTGATTTCGACCTTGCCTTGCTGGCCTATCGCTCCGCCCCACTATCCACTGGCCTGTCGCCAGCCCAGTTACTCATGAGTTGTACCCTGAGGACGACGGTGCCGTCCATCCATGTCCCAGACTGCGACCACGTTCCGGTCCTTCGTCGGATGCAGCTGTCTTGTGCACAGCACAAAGCAGCTCATGACTCCCGTGCAGCTGATCTCCCTGCTCTGGCTCCAGATGATAACGTCCGCGTCCATCTTCCGGATGGTGGCTGGTCTGCAACCGCTGTTGTCCTTCGGCAGGTGGCCCCCTGCTCGTTCCTGGTTCGTCTACCGGATGGCTCTATTCTGCGCTGCAATCGACGCGCCCTTCGTCTCGTTCCACACTCGCCATGTGATCTTCCAGTGTCACCTCGCCCTCCTGCTGACCCTCCCACAGACTATGCAGAGCTCCCTGTCACTCTGCCTCCCCTTGACTTTGACACAGTCCAGCCCGCTCCTGAACCGGTGGCTCTCGACCCACCCTTGAGGCGGTCAACCAGAATTCATCGCCCACCTCAGAGACTAAATTTATGAACTTTTTGAATTTATGGACTCTCTGAATTGTTTTGTTGCTTTGTTTGATCGTTTTCCTGGTTTGTATATAGTGTTAATCTCGTTACTCTTGTTGCATACTGCTTCTCTGCACCAGGCACCTTCCCATGTAAATAGCTTAGTTCTCATGTGCATAGTCCTGTAAATATGTCTTCGCACCCCACACGTAGTTTGGAACATTTTCACCACGCATTAATTATTGCCACACACATACATTTTTTTATAAAAGGAGGGATGTCATAATACACACCAGTATATCATGGTGCAGACACATACACTGATGGACACACAGCAAGACCAATCAACACACACAACACCGCATCCAATCACCAGTTAGAGCACACTCACTATAAAGACATGGAGCATCAGAGTTCCCGCTCATTCGGGATGCAGCCTCCTACAAGGACAGAGCTTACAGCTTACAGCACAGATCTTCACCATGTGCTGAGTGCATAGATTGGTTAGGACAGGCATAGGTCTTTAGTTTAATCTAACATCGTGTTAACCCACAGTGAAAGTATGTTTAACAGTTTCTAACTTAATAAAATAGTGTTGCACTATTTTAAGTGTTGGTGGCCATTATGTGTTCCATGGATCCAGAGCACCCAACACATCAGATGCCACGGGGTCTGTACCATCAGAGTCCCAGTGGCCTCCCCAGATGAGGGGACAGAGCAATACTTTGAAGCATAAATACCCCGGCCCAAGTGTGGGCCGGATGCGGGAGATTCTTCGGGGAGTCATGGTTGGATTGGCGTAGGTAAAATAAATATGGAGTTTTCTGACAGTCATCACGTCTGTGTGGTCGCTCGCCTGGAACTTTACAGATACATTCTAGAAGTGATACATTATGCACAGAAGTGATACTGGCCTATAACATATTTTGGGTCATTGATCGGCTTGATAGATTTTGGCCTAGAACAGACCATCATTCTCTGTCATGCTTTGGTATACATCTTGACTCCGTAGCTTTGTTGGACAGTTTCACAAACCACTGGAGTTCCTTTGGGCCTAGTTGTTGGAGAAATTCCAGGGGGGATTACCATCTCTGCCTTCCCTTTCTTCATTGCCACTGACTTTTCCTTCAACTCATCTCTACTGATGGGGGTGGGGAATTCGAGAGGAATCAAGGTCATTGTTCAGGTGTACATCTCTGTTGGTGTTCTTGTTAAATGGTTCTTTTGTACTCTCCACTAATTTGGAGACTACAGAGTTGGATCGGACTTTTGGAACCCAGTATTTAATATATTAGCAGTTCCAAGACGACGCAGGCATGGTACCTAGAATGCACGAAGCCCAGGCTTTCAACGCATTTAATCCATCACAAACGTCTGGTTGAATCTAGAGAGTCAAGCCAGATCCTTGTAACCTGTGGGCTACCAGATTGACTCTATTACCAGAAGAGGTCCAGGGTCTCCTTTATCTATTAGAATTTGTATTCTTTGTCATTGGCTTCATTTGCCTGGTAACCCCACATAGTGTGGTGACTGTTAAAATCATCAACATAATCATCGGGTGGCACAGTGGTATCGGGTGGCACAGTGGTATCGGGTGGCACAGTGGTTAGCACTGCTGCCTCACAGCGCCAAGGACCTGGGTTCAATCCCAGCCTTGAGTGAATGACTGTGTGGAGTTTGCATTTTCTCCCCATGTCTGAGTGGGTTTCCTCCGCATCTTCCAGTTTCCTCCCACAGTCCAAAGGTGTGCGGATTAGGTGGGGTTACGGGGATAGGGTGAGGGAGTGGGCTTGGGCAGGGCTCTTTCAGAGGGTTGGTGCAGTCCTGATGGGATAAATGGCCTCTTTCTGTAGTGTAGGGATTCTATGATATATGGCTGGGATGGTGTGCTTGGGGGTGTTTGCCATCAGCCATTTTGAGTTAGAGGCTTTATACACATCAGTGATGTACAGCTCCCTATCTTGATGGCAGTGGTGTGGGTGACTTCTTCTTCAATTAGTGGGAGGGCATTGAATTCTATAATGGTGTTCTTTTACATATGTGGCTAAGCCAATTTCAAATGGCTGTGACTAATCGTGAGGTCATATCCATGTATACAATAGCAGTTGACCTGTTGCCGTTGGAGATGTGGGTTTCCTGGAGTGCAAGGACATCTATGTGGTATGTCTTCAGGCTATCTGTGAGATATTCACGCTTTGCTTGGCAAATGTTAAGGTGCAGGATTGTTTTCCAGGGCTGACCTGACATATTGCCTGTTCCTATAACATGCCACCTTGGTGTCTTATAATATTGCTTTGAAGATCAGGAGATCATTGATCGATGTTTGGTTGCAAGGTTGATGCCATTTGTTGTGATTTCTCACTGAACAAGGCGGGCTGTCACCTCCCACTCCAGTCCTGCAGTGACATCCTGGGACTGAATTATTGGATTCCAATAACCACAACCACCTTCACTTGTGCAAAATATGACTAAACAATGCAGAGAGTTCCTCCTGATTCCCATTGATGTCAATTGTATTAGGACTCTTTGATTTCACACTTGGTCAAATGTTATCTGCATTCTCACCTCACCTCTGAAATATAGGCGCAGTTCTTCCAATCTCCAGCTAGCCAGAGTTCAGACATACACAGCAAGATGCACTATGGGATCCCCATATTCATGGAATATGGAAGATGGGCAATTTCCCTGCTCCCTGCAAGTCTGAATTTAAATGAGTGCCTTTGGACAGATCCAACTTACTTACCTTGATATTTAGCCAAGAAATGTTAGACAGGAAAAAGCCTAGTCAAACTCCTGGTACAACTGACCTCCCAATCACTCAGACTGATCACCCCCGACTCCCCACTCAGACTCCCAATTTTCCTTTGACATGACCTGACTACCTCAACCCATCCTGACTAGCCCCCACCATATCGAACTCCCCGACCCACCCCACCTGACCTGAGAAGTCGCCACCAGCCAACTCCCTCCCAACCTGCCTCAACTAGCTTCGACCCATCTACCCACTCACACAATTACCACCCTACACACCTGCTACTCTACCCAACTACCACCCTACCCACTTACCATCCTACCCACCTGCCACCCTACCTACCTCACAATCTACCCCTTGCCTACTTACCTTCCCCAATTTGCCTCCTCACCATCCAGTTCAGTCAGTAGTGGTGCTACCGAGCCAATCTAGGTTGTTGAACCCACCCAGAGTACACCCCACTCTGTGCCCTTATAGCTACAGTGCTTCTTCCAAGTGGTTCAGGATTAAGGAGTTCTGCTTCATCAGCTGAGGTGGGGCAGTAGGCAGTAATCAGCAGGAGGTTTACTTGCCTATGCTCAGCAAAGTGATGGAAGGTGTCATCAACAGTGCTATCAAGTGGCACTTGCAAAGCAATGACCTGCTCCTGCATGCTCAGTTTGGATTCTTCCACGGTCACTTGGCTTCTGATTCCATTGCATTCGGTTACTCCAAGAGGACCTGCCTAATGCTAGACAACAAATGCTTCCATCTTGTATCATGAAACCATAATATTTAATTTGCTATCACAATATTATCCTGTAACTTCCTGTCTGACCACAGACTTAAATTAATTGTCCGCCGCACATGTGCGTCGAGACGAGCTGGAAGTATGGACGCATGGATATGCGTGCTGGAAGCGGGCACATTTAAACTCCCTGTCTATTTTGTTTAACTGCCTGTCTTGATGCGCTGCCCTCAACCTGCGGAGCTAAAATTCCAGGGCAGCGCTAACTTGGCCGACTTGCTCCAACGTTACGCAAGTTTTTATACATTATTATTTGCTCTTTTCTTTCTCGGTCCAGGATCATCCAGCTGGCAGGAGACATTAGGAGACATTTTTTGGGTGGGTTAATTATTAGTGTTTAGAATTTGTAAATATGTTTAAAATGCAAATAAAGTGAAAGGGAGAAGTATTTATTTTTAACTTGGTTTGTCATGAGGTTGTTAATTCCATTAAAAAGGTACTTTAATTATAAAGTAAGTTTGGAATCACAGAGGTGAAATAATTTATTTTCTTAACTTTGGTTTGTCCTGAGGAAGTTATTCCATTAAAGGAACTATCATGGATGGAATGGGTTTGGAGTGTATGTAATCTTCGGCGATCACTCGCCAACGGGTATGATTGTTAAACTAAGATACTCAGTATTACTGGCCTTGGGTTCTCTGGGTCATTGCATGTCTGATGAGTCCGATTCTAGAGCCTCATCTTCAATCACTCACTTGGCAGGAATTTCCAAAAGTGGGATCGTTCCTTGGACATTAAGTCAAGGGTATTCCTTTCTCCGGCTCCTTTTCCGGGCCTCCTCTTGCCATCGGGTGTTCTCAAAGAATTGTGTCCCTTCATTCAGGAGGTTCCTCCTAGTATAATCTCTTCTGAACAAGAGTCTCCCAGGCATTGACGTCTATCTTCCCTTTCTTGAGGTAAGCCTTCAAGATGTCTTTGAAGAATTTCCTTTGTCGTCCTCTTGTTCGGGATCCTTCCATGAACTGGGTAAAGAAGATTTGCTTTGGCAGTTGGGACTCTGGCATCCTAAGCATATGGGTGGCTCAGTAGAGTTGGTTTCGGATTATCATGGCCTTGATGCTGGTGCTCCTTCAAGGACACTAATATTAGCACGTCTGTCCTCCCAGCTGATTCAGAGCTAAAGTACATTTGGATTTTGTAATGTATTGTAAGCCATGTTGTTTAAGAGTGTCCCTGATGTAATGTTCATCCTTAGAAGCCTCAGTGATTACTTCAAATGCTTTAACAAAGTTTGCTGCCTTAGTTGACATAAGCTAATGTGAACTATTTCTCTGGCAGGTATTGCAGATTCAAAATATGTGGTCATGCTTCACCTCCACTGGGGCATCACACTTAGAGCTTATTTTCTTAAAATGCTTGAACTTCTTTTGGGGCTTTTACATGGGCACAGGGTTCATGAGACAAGAGTCAGGCTACATCGTCACCGGGCAAGGAAATGAATCAGTTATCCATCTCAGAGAGTGTACAGGCAAAGGACATCCAAATTATGAGAGGAGATGTGAGCCAGGACACTGCGTTTCAGAAGCTGCTGCTTTTGGACTTTGAGCTTATAAAATTAACAATTGATATATCTAAACACTCTCTCCCTCCTCATTCACTCTCCCCTCTCCTTCCCCCTTCCATTTACAAATAGACAGAACCAGTGTTTCTGAGGAAAATATATTTTATTGACCGGTGTTTAAGTGAGAAAATATATTTTATTGCAAGATATTTGGACAAGTTGAGGTTGTATTACACAATTGTTCAGTTGATAACTTTCACTGGTTTCAAAATTTGGTATTCATAACATTATTTTTGTTAATTAATGTTTTCCATTAAATGTTTTCCATTAAACTTTACAAGCTTCTACAAATGTCTCACTGAAAAATCAAAACGCAACATTTAATTATGAGATAATTATAAATGAATAAGGTAATTGTAGCAAACGAGGCAGAAACATAATAACATGGGTAACACAGTGGCACACTGGTTAACACTGCTGCCTCACAACACCAGGGACCGATGTTCAATTTGGACCTTGGGTGGCTGTGTGGTGTTTGCAGTTCCCCCCCCCCCCCCCCCCCCCCCGCCCCCCCCGTGTCTGCATGGGGTGCCTATGGGTGCTTCTGGTTCCTTCCACAGTCCAAAGATGTGCAGGTCAGGTGGATTGGCCTTGATAATTTGCCCCTTAATGTCCACAGGTTAGATGGGGTTACATGGATAGGGCGGGGAGTGGGCCTGGATATGGTCTTTCTGAACATCGATGCAGTCTCCACAGGCCAAATGGCACTTTTGCACTGCAGTCATTCTATAAACACAAATCAAAATAATATCAGATGTGACAAGGACAATAACAGCAACCTGGGGTGCTTTTAAAACCTTATGACCATAATCTAAATTAAAACATACAAACACTTTTAAGCATGCGCTAAGCATGCCACACAAAGTTATATAATGATATTGTGCAGATTTAAATCGTCTCACAGATTTAAAACAAATACCAAAACCTATTTTCACTTATAAATAATAATCACAAAAATATGCATTCAACATCACCTCACAAGAACCAACAACAGCAATGCCTGTATAAAAGAAAGAGCAAATAAAACTACTTTAAAATCTTCTACATACCTTTAGAACACTTGTTAAACATGTTGCCTGGTGTCTTCAATATAAATCTGCAGGTTAAATACCTGCCCTCAATGGGCGATCCTGTAGCTGCTGCGTCACAGAGGACGTGACTACATGGAAAGTGAGCCGAGCTCGAGCCTGCGCAGACTATCACCGCTGGAGGCCCAAGGCTGGCGCTGAAGTAGGAAGGTTTGTCACACTTTCTGAGGGTAGGTAAGTGCACAGTTGTTTTCTCTCAGTATCGGCAGCCCGTGGCTTTCCGCCGATCATCGCACGTTCGGGGGCAAAATACTCACATTCCACCTGTATCTCAGAGTTGTGTATTGCATAACATTCTATCTTGACTTACTTCCCCAGGTTTCCTCATAATATTCAATCCGAAACTCTTAATGTTGCACAAAAACACAGGACTGAACATTAGACAGGTTTTTTTTAGTGAACTTTAACCCATTTCATAACATTCCTTGTGAAAAATAATGTAAATGTCACTCGACCATTCATAATGTGAAACATGAATTTTATGTACCAGCAAACCCCTGAAACGAGTTGGCTCCAACCTTCAGAGGAGAATATTCACCCTCCGTGATTGTTTTCCACTCCAAACTTCTGTTGCCTATTTCTCAGCTCTGACTAGACCGGAAGCCAAAGAATCAACCTCTGAGCCGCAGACAGTTCTCCTTCTCAGGCATTAGTTAGTTAAGCTGCCAAATAAATCTGCACCAGACTCTTAGGTCCCACTGGATTCAAACAGCGAGGTCATTCCACCATTATATTTAGCATAAGAACGAGGAGAAGGAATAAGCCCTCTGAACCTGCTTTGTTATTCTATAAGATCATGGCTGATCTGATTCTGGCCTTAACTCCACATTCCTACCTGTCTGCCCCACATAACCCTTGACTTTTCAGGATCAAAAATCTGTCTGACTCAGCTTTGAGTCTATCAAATGACTCACCTTCCACTGCTCTTGCATCTGGTGTGGATGGGTCAACATTGAAGTGTGAACGCCACGAGAAATGATTAATAAACACCAACTCTCACCTGAAAACCTTGGCATCATTTGTATTCAACAGTGTTCATTTGAACTCATTTGAAACCAGTTGTGCACAAGATCAATCACTTCGCCCTCATTTAACATCAATTAAACTCAAAACCAATCATTTAGCTACCACTTAACATCACATGTACCCCAACTCACAGGACTCAAACATTTGCAATTTGCAACATCACTTAAACAATCAGACACCAAAATGATCAGACGATTTATTTTCCATATTTCTGAATTTCGGTAACTTCAAACATCACAAAACTTAGAAAAAACAGACCCTGTTTTGATGAGGTATTTTAATATATTTCTTTATAATCTATAACTCATGCAGCACAACCCTGCCCACCACTGCCCCACCCACCCCCTTTCCCACCCGTGCCCACCCATTCCCTTCCCAAACCCGCGGATTGCTTCAGTTCTCTCCAATCAACCATGACCCCAGAGCAATTTTCTCCCCCACCACACCCTGCCAAACAATTGTTACCTCCAACCAAACAAAGCAATTTTCTTCCACAATGCCCCCTCCTTGTCTCAAAATGACATGGTGTGCAAGATACACAATTCTGTCAGCCACCTAGTGGTTCCAGTGTTCAAAATACTCAAAGGATAGTTTTTTTTAACATGTTTTTGCTGAATTTCATTTAATTTTGATTTGATTGATTGCCACGTACCGAAGTACAGTGAAAATAATTTTCTGCGGCCGAGGGAATACGTACGTACATAGTAGACAAAAGAATAATTAACAGAGAACATTGACAAATGGTACATCAACAAACAGTGATTGGTTACAGTGCAGAACAAGGGGCCAAACAAAGCAAAGACATGAGCAAGAGCAGCATAGGGCAACGTGAATAGTGTTCTCACAGGGAACAGATCAGTCCGAGGGGGAGTCGTTGAGGAGTCTTGTAGCTGTGGGAAAGAAGCTGTTCCTATGTCTGGATGTGGGCGTCTTCAGACTTCTGTACCTTCTGCCTGATGGAAGGGTCTGGAAGAAGGCAATGCCTGGGTGGGAGGGGTCTCTGATAATGCTGTCTGCCTTCCTGAGGCAGCGGGAGGTGTATACAGAATCAATGTGTGGGTGGCAAGCTTGTGTGATGCACTGGGCAGAGTTCACCACACTCTGCAGTTTCTTGCGATCTTGGGCCGAGCAGTTGCCATACCAAGCTGTGATATAGCCGGATAGGATGCCCTCTGTCGCACATCTGTAGAAGTTTGTGAGAGTCGATGCAGACATGCCAAATTTCTTTAGCTTCCGTAGGAAGTAGAGATGTTGTTGGGCTTTCTTGACTGTTGCATCAACGTGAGTGGACCAGAACTAACTGTTGGTGATGGTGACCCCCAGGAACTTAAAGCTAGCGACCATCTCCACTTTGGAGCCATTGATGCAGATGGGGGGGTGTGTCGTGCTACGCTTCCTGAAGTTGATGATCAGTTCCTTGGTCTTTCCAACATTGAGAGAAAGGTTGTTTTCTGTACACCATGCAACCAAGTGATTTATCTCCCTTCAGTAGTCTGATTCGTCATTGTTTGAGGTACGACCCACCACAGTCATATCATCTGCAAACTTCTAGATTGAATTGGAGTTAAATCTTGCCACACAGTCATGTGTGTATAGGGAGTACAGTACAGGACTGAGCACACATCTTTGCGGGGCCCCGGTGTTGAGGACTATTGTGGAGGAGGTGCTGTTGCCTATCCTGACAGATTGCAGTCTGTTGGTGAGGAAGTCAAGGATCCAGCTGCACAGGGAGGGGTCAAGTCCAAGATTGCAGAGTTTGGTTATTAGTCTTGTCGGGATAATGGTGTTGAAGGCGGAGCTGTAGTCGGTGAACAGCAATCTGACGTAGGTGTCTTTGTTGTCGAGATGTTCGAGGGTTGATTGTAGACCCAGAGAGATAGCATCTGCTGTGGAACGTTTACAGTGATAGGCAAACTGCAATGGATCGAGACCGTCTGGGAGGCTGGCAGTGATCCATCTCATGACTAGCCGCTCAAAGCATTTCATGATAACAGACCTCAGGGCCACCGGTCGGTAGTCGTTGAGGCACTCTACCTTGTTCTTCTTTGGTACTGGTATTATGGTGGTCTTCTTGAAGGAGGTGGGGACTTCAGAGCGGAGGTGTGAGGTGGTGAAGATATCTGCAAATACACTCACCAGCTGGTCTGCGCAGGCTCTGAGTGCTCGCCCAGGGGCTCCGTCGGAGCCCAACGCTTTCCGCCGATTCACTTTCAATTGTGGTATTGTGATATAAATGATCAGAAATTTCTCTTACGCCAAATAAGCAAAAATCTCAAAACATATCAATGGATAGGCTATCTGTTGACATATTGTCTGTTTACCAGCTCAACCACCTCTGAGCTTGAGTTATGCCAGTATTCCCATATTTATGCTTAGAAAGACTGAGGAAGTCAATTGGTCGGGTGAACGCTGGTTTATTCACGGTCATAGGAAATCTGCCTACGGCAGTAAATATTCACACAGTGTAAGTTCCATTAGGGCAATCAACATGCTGGTCCCTGTCCAGGCTGACTTTTATGCTATGTTGTTATGAGCTCCAGCTAGGCGGGGCTCCTCCCACAAGAAAGGAAGCTCATATTCCATGAGTCCCACGGGAAGATAAATTAGGGTATCCCTGTGGGCCTCTTTGGGTTATAGAACCCCTCCCACCCAGTCCGAAAGCTCCCCCTTCTGCAACCAGCTGACAAGGCCTTCTGCGCCCCTTTACATGAGATTGTGCTTCTGCCAGTGGCGGGTCTGCGTCGGGTAGCATATCGCGATTTGTCAATCATCTTTTTCGAGACGACATGACATCTTCAGTGAGCGCGGACGTTTCCGTGTCCATCTCTGAGCTTGAGTCATCATCATCTTGACCAACCGTCCTCGGAACCATGATGGGTTGCATTCCTTGGCTATGGAGTGGCCCATAAGGTAGTGCAGGTACCAAGATCTCTGGCTGGGCGTCCTCTGAGGGAGGCTATCATCTTTTAAGGTGTTAGATGTTTTCTCCAACACAAACCTAGGTGCCAAAGGATGCCGCCTCCGAAGTTCTCGACATAAACAGTGTCCCCCCCAGTTGAAAAAGTCTACCTGGCGTCTTATGGTCATGGCAGTTCCTTTGCATATCTTGTTGTAGTTTGACCTTTCTTCCCAAACTTGGGAAAGTCAGACTTAACCGAGTTCGAAGGCATCGTCCCATCAGCAGCTCTGCCAGTGATACCTCTGTTGTGACATGCAGCATGATCCTGTAATGAAAAAGGAACCATGCCAGTTGTGTGTCCAGGGTGCATAAGGTCTGCTTCCACATGCCTCGCTTGAACGTTTGCACAGCCTCATCCGCCAAGCCATTTGAGGATGGGTGGTAGGGGGGGCGGTCCGGAATTGTCTTATCCCATTTGTATGTACAAATGTAGAAAGCTCCTCACTCGTGAATGGGGCCCGTCATCTGTAACCAGCACATCTGGTATCGCGTGAGTACTAAACGATCACCTCAATTTTTCGACAATGGCTCTCGATATGGTGCACGTCATCCTATTTACCTCTAGCCGCTTAGAATTGTTTTCCACAAGGATCAAGACCATGGATCCCATGAAAGGTCTGGCAAAGCCAGCATGTAATCTCATCCAGGGGCACCCTTACCATTCCCAGGAGTGAAGAGAGGCTGAAGGAAGGAGCTTCCGGTGCTGTTGACATGCTGGGCATCTTCTCATTACTCGTTTGATGCCACCATCAATCCCTGGCCACCAGACATAACTCCTTGCCAACATCTTCATCTTTGAAGTGCCTGGGTGACCCCTATGCAGGTTCTGCATGATCAATTCCTGGCCTGGCCGTGGGATGACCACATGAGCTCTCCATAGGAGGATGCCACCTTCAATACTCAGTTCCTGCTTTTTCATAACATTGGCCTGTAGGGCTCCCGGGTGGTTCCACTCTAATCCGCCATGTAGTAAAATGTGACGAAGCTTCGCCAATGTAGTGTCTATTTGTGTTCATGTGCGAATCTGTGTGGCTGTTACTGGCAGAATATCCATGAAATTTAAAGTTGCTATGACTTTGTCCACTAGTGGTGGAGAGGGGGTGCTCACAGGCAGCACAAGACAGCTGAAGGCATTGGTATGTGGCATTTGGACCCTTGGGTGATGTTGAAAGGTGTATTCGTATGCTGCCAGTAATAGAGTCCAGCACTGAATCCAGATCAAGGCTATGTGGAATCCCCTAGTCCTCCTGAAGGAGAGCCAGCTTATGCCACCCATAGACATATTGGGAGAATTTTGTTACTGCGTATATCTTGGCCAAGGCTTCTTTTTCAATTTGTGCAAAGCAGCGTTCCATATCTGCCAGGACTCTAGCAGCCTATGTGATGGGGCGTTCCCTGTCATTATCCCATCAATGGGGCAAAACCGCCCCGATGCCATATGGAGAGGCACTACACATGAGAAAGAGCAGCAGGGAAGGATCATGGTGGGCCAGCAGATGGGAGGAGAACAGCTGCCTCTTCACTCCTATGAATGCCTTCTCTTGTGGACCTCCCCAAGTCCACTTTTGCTTCTTCTTTAATCAGATGTAAAGGGGTGCCAGCAGTGTGCCAAATTCAGAATCAATGTACGAGTCCCAGAAACAATCTCAATTCCATGCCGTTCTGTGAAATCGGGGCTCCTTTTATGGCTTGTACCTTTTCCTTTACAGGGTATAAGCCACCTTTGTCCACCTGGATACCCAAGTGCGTTACATCCTTTTCTTGGAAGTCGCATTTGCCTCTTTCAGGAGCTCGTCAGCTTGGAGAAACCATCTGAGGACCTCTTCCAGGTTGTCTAAGTGTTCCTTCTCAGTGGTTCCCGTGATGGGTACGCCGACCAGATATACCGTCACTTTGGGTAGCCACTGGAGGATGCCTTCCATCGCCCTCTGAAATATTGCACAAGCAGAGACCCTGAAGGCAAGGCAAGTATACTCGTATACCCCCTATGGGTATTTATGGTCCACAATGCAGTATCCAACTCAATCTGCAGATATGCATGGCTCATATCCAGTTTAGTGAACAAGCAACCCTGAGCCAGTTTCGCCTATAGCTCCTCCACATGCTGCATGGAGTAACGGTCCAGACTGGATCCCCTGTTTACATTCAGTTTATAAACCCTGCAGAGTAATCCACAAATTGCACTGGGTGTATGATGTCCAAACTCTCCAAGCACCACAACTCTATCTTTGTGAGCCAGGCATAGGGGACCAGTCATGCTTTGAACGATCTGGGCTGGGCCACAAGGTCGACATAAATTCATGCCTTGGCTCCGTTTATTTTGCCGGGACTCTCCAGGGATACCTCTAGATATTTCCCAGGGACCTCATGTAGGTTTCTGGTGCCCATACTAAAATTCTGCTACCAATCCAAGCAAAGTGTTCGCAGCCAATCAATGCCCGTGGGTCACCAGGGTTATGGTGATTCCAATAATGTTCAGTAGCTCCCCAGTACACATCACCAATCTGGCCTTAGTGTTGCACAGGTTTAATGGCAGGATTCCCATGTGAAGCCAGCGAAAGGCCTGCTGGCTGATGATGTGTCCATTTCTATTTACCTGCAGTTTGACCCGTATCGATGCCTCTTTAGGGACAGTGATGCAATTCAATTACATCGTGTATTCCTCCTCAATGTGGGCCACATGCAAGACCCTGGCTCGAGCGACCTCATCATCTGTCCAGGGTGTCATGTTCTTTGCCGATTCTGGAAGCCTTGGTTGCCACGTGTTCTATGTCCACAGGCATAGCAATGCTGCCGGTTCTCCCGTCATTTTCTGGACAGGTGCCATGATGGTCCATGGTGACCCTTGACCATTGAGACCCGATGCGGCGTTGCGCCGCTGGTTGTTGTTTTGGCCGTGGTCAAGTCATTTGAGCACTGCCCTGAGAGGGTGCTGAATTCCAGTATGGGGGTCGAACAACGCTATGGACACTGTAGTCCATGGAACCTTGGAGTTGCTGAACCCCTTCTCCATGGGACAGCGCTCGTTCAATGGCTCTCTTCAAATCAAGCCCTAGATAAATGCAGGAAGGATTTTCCCGATGGTGAGTGTGCCCAGAACCAGGAGTCGCAGTCTGAGGGTACAGGGTAGACCATTTACAGCAGAGATTAAGAGAAATTTCTTCACCCAGAGAGTGGCGAGCCTGTGAAATTCATTACCAAAGGAAGTAGTTGAGACCAAAACATTTCATGTTTTCAAGAAGCAGGTAGATATAGCACTTAGGGCGCAGGGGATCAAAGGTGTTGGGAGGAAAATGGGATTAGGTTATTGAGTTGGATGATCAGCCATGATAATAATGAATGGTGGGGCAGGTTCCAAGGGCCAAATGACCTCCTCCTGCTCCTATTTTCTATGATTCTATGTTTCTAAGTGTAGGCTCGTCCAGCAGCTTCCTCTGTGTGGCCATGTTATTAATTCCGCACCCCAGCCGGTCCCTTAACATCTCTGAAAGGGATGGACCAAACTCACAATACCCAGTCTACCTTTAGAGTCGTATTAAAAAATCGGTAACTGACTCCCCCGGAGTCCGCACAGCAGTATTGAATCGGTACCGTTGCATGATCATGGACCATTTCAGGTCATAATGTTTAGATACCAACTCTACCATTTTTCAAATGATTTTGAATCCGGAGCAGCCGGGTACGTAAGACTTTTAATTATGCCAAAAGTTGGTGCCCCGCAGGCAGTCAGGAGGATTATCTCCTGTTGGTCCTCTCCACTGATGCCGTTAGCCTGGAAAAAGTACCTCATTTGCTCACCATATTGAACCTAATCTTCCAGACCTGCGTCAAAGTCATCTAACTTCCCAGAGACTGGCATTTTTCAAACGTCTGTCCAACACGTTGATGCATGGCGATATCCCTGAGTGTCTGGGACATCCAGAATCAAGTTAAGGCGACTAGGGGCTTTTCACAATAACTTCATTGCAGTGTTAATGTAAGCCTACTTGTGACACTAAAGATTATTTATTTTTTATTTATTTAAAGTTTCTTTTACCTCGTCACCAGTATAAAGACCCAGGAAGCCGATCGTTAGGGTGAACAGTGGTTTATTCACAGTCATAAAAAATCTGCCTACGCCAGTAAATATATACATGGAGCAAGTCCCGCTGGGACAACCAACATGCCAGTCCCTGTTCGGGCCGGCCTTTATACTAAGTTATTATGAGCCCAACTGGGCGAGCCTCTGCGCACTAGTGGGGAAGCTCATATTCCACAAGCCCCACGGGGAGATCAATCAGGGAGCCCCGTAGACCTCGTGGGGGCTATTACACTGCTGCTCCATCTTGTTGTGCACATTTACAAGGTAAATTGGGCCTCCAGCGATATTCTATGTTGTTTTGGTCAAGATGTTGTCTTATGCATGTAGAAAAAGAATACCACAATTCAAGTCTGCAAATTAGTGAACTAATCAGGGATCCGTCTGGAGCTCTGTGTGTGTTTGTACAGCTTTAGCCTATAAAGACTTAGCAGAAAAACTAGTGATTAGGCTACATAGGTTTGAGTCTTTGCTTAGTGGACAACAGGCACTCCTCCTCACATGGAACTCATTCTCCCTGGCATGGTGAGTGGCATAGGTCGACATAAATGTGTGTCTCCTTTATCCTCCTGCCATTGAATCGAAGTGACAAGGTGCACATGGATAAACGGCATTATTTGAGTAGCGGAGATGCAAAATTTGAGAAGGATCTGACTTTCTCAACAACCAGTTATTAGGCGCTGAATCCTGAACATGTTACCATTGTCCAGTGTCCCCATAATGCCTTCCAGTGCACTCCCAAGTTTTATCAGCGATTTGATTTATCTATACCTTTTCAGTTAAATATTTTGTTTAGAACTTAGGAATGTCAGGATGTGTGGAAGTGGAGTTTCAGACTTTGTTGTTGAAATGTCCCTTATCTGCATGATTGAGCCAAGGAAAAAGTTGAGATTCTGATACTAAATGCTGACCCCTGTGCCTGGTGCAGGATTTCAGGTCTGGCCAGTGAAGTTGAAACAAGAGAGTTTTCTGCATTGGAAAACATCTTCTAAATTGGAACAAAGTGAAGCAGTCACTTGAGACGTGAAGTTACTCAGATCCAAGCACACAGATACATTACACACTGCAAAATGTTTTCTTCAAATTAATTTTCGAAACTCGATCCCAGGTTAAAGAAGTATCAGAAAGCGTATCCCATGAAATAACAACTTTATTCAAAGATTTAAGGTTTCTGTATCATCTGAAGTCACATAATAAGGTTCAGGCTTTGCAAACTATAATATGATTTGATTTTAATGAGTCCTCCGAGTGAGTACTGAATTTCCATTTGAGCACGGAAACAACTCGAAGACGCCAAACCTTTGGAATATACAAATTGCTCTCAAATTCTTCAGGGGTTTGCAAACTGTGTAACTTGTAAATTTGATTTAAACTTCACAAGACCGGAATGGCTTTCTGCACATTCCAGCTGGCACTCAATCTGAAAGAAATGTGACAAGATTTGTGAGAGGCTTGTGAATCCTGTCTGAAGTCAGATGCCAAAGACCTGCACTCAACTGAACTCATGTGATTAGGCAGTAAAAATGCCAACTTTCTGCTCAGAATTATGCGTGCCGCAAGCGAGTTCTAAAGGTGGCATCCTGAGTCGTGCTCTCAACTTTGTCTCAGAGATGGCATGGCGAGAGCGACAACGTACTGAGAGTGGAATCGAGCCACATATGTGCTTGTGATCGTAGCAAGCAACAAAATCAGTCCTGTATTGAAATTTTATTGTGAGGGAGTTGGCAGCTCTCTGTGGTAAGCATGGCTGCATAAAATCACCAGCTCAGGTCATGATATTATAGGAACATCAACAATGTCATATAGTACCATGCAGATGTCACCAATCCTATACTGGGATACCACTATGGGAGCTGTCAATTGCAGAACTGCTTGAATAAAATTGGATTAATGAGTTAATATGAGTTTGGAATTAAGGGAGGGCAGTTTTGAAAATAATTATTGGGCTACTTAATGTAGTAAATTGTAGAGTATTACAACGAATAGAAGGTGTATCAAACTTGAATTTTAAAAATGCAGACCATTAAAGATTATACTAGAACACTGAGTATCAGATATCACAGTATTTTTTTCAAATATTCTTCCATGGAAATGTTTCTGGCAAGGTCAGCATTTGTTGCCCATCCCTAATTGTCCTTGAGAAGATAGTGGTGAGGCGCCTTCTTGAACAACTGCAGTCCATGTGGCATAGGTATACCTATGTTTTTAAGGGCATTCCAGGATTTTGACTCAGTGACAATGAAGGAATGGTGATACAGTTCCAAGTCAGGATGGTGTGTGTTTTGGAGGGGAACTTATTGGTGGTAGTGTTCCCATGCGTCAATTATCCTTATCCTTCTAGATGGTACTGATAGTGGGTTTGGGGGTTCTGTTGAAGGAGCTTTGGTGAGTTACTGCAATGTATCTTGCACAAGGCCCATATTGCTGCCACTGTGCATTTGTGGTAGATCATAGAAGCATCATTGAATTTACAGTGCAGAAGGAGGCCATTCGACCCATCGAGTCTGCCCCGGCCCTTGGAAAGAGCACCCTAATTAAGCCCCCTGCCTCCACCCTATCCCCATAAAAGCACCAAACCTTTTTGGACACTAAGGGCAATTTAGAATGGCCAATCCACCTAACCTGCACATCTTTGGACTGTGGGAGGAAACCGGAGCACCCGGAGGAAACCCACGCAGACATCGGGAGAACGGCAACCTCTGCACAGACAGTGACCCAAATCGGGAAACAAACCTGGGACCCTGGAGCTGTGAAGCAACTGTGCTAACCACTGTGCTACCATGCTGCCCGAGATGGAGTGAATGTTTAAGGTGTGGATAGCAGGGCCAATCATTCAGGCTGCTTTGTCCTGGATTGCGTCAAGCGTATTGAGTGTTGTTAGAGCTGCACTCATGCAGGCAAGTGCAGAATATTCCATGACATTCCTGACCTGTGCCCTGGATAAGGCAGACAGGTTGTGGGGAATCAGGAAGTAGGTTATTCACAGCAGTATTCCCAGCCTCTGACATGCTCTTGAAGCCATTGGGCTGGATTCTCCGTCGGCGTAATCCTCCGTTTCGCCGGCAGCGCACTGACGCCCGTGGATTTCCCGATGGCGTGGGAGTGCCCACAATGGGAAACCCCATTGGCTGGCTGGTGGGACGGAGGATCCCACTGCTGGCGGGGGCGCGCCGCACCAGAAAACGGGTACGGCGGGATAGAAAATCCTGTCCATTGTATTTATATGGCTATTCCTATTCAGTTTCTGGTTAATGGTAACTCCTAGAATGTTGATGGGGGGGGCTTCAGCAATCGTAAAGCCATTGAATGTCAAGGGGACAGAGTTAGATTCCCTCTTGATGGAGATGGTCATTGTCTCGCAGTGTGGGGCAAATATTACTTGTCACTTATTAGCCCAAGCCTGAATGGTATTACTGCACATAGACATGGATTGTTCTGGTATCTGAGGAGTCACAAATGATATTGTGAAATCATAATGTACATCCATATTTTTGTGATGGAGAGAAGGCCATTGATAAAGATACTAAGATGGACCGAAGATGTTACCCTGATAAAATTCTGCACCCATGTCCTGGATCTGAGATGATTGGCCTCCAACAATCGCAGCTATCTTTTTTTATGCAAGATATGACTCCAACCAATGGCGAGTGTCTCCAGTTCACATTGACTTGAATCTTGCTAAGGCTATTTAATGCCACAGTCAGTCAAGTGCCTGTTAATGACCTGTACATAATGGCTATCCAGTCGAATCATTCTAATAAACTTATCCATGGAGTTGAACCATGGAGTGATTCACTAAATTAACTTTTTTCTATTTTCATACCCTAATTAACTAATGCATTTCACCAAGTATTTTAATTGGGCAATGTCATATGAAAATCCTGACACAGCTTTTAGTGTAGTTAGTTGTTTTAACAGTCTATCCAGTTTCTCTCCCACTATTGCAAAGGCCTTTTCTGACCATGCCCCTATAATATTTTCTGTTTGAGTTCTGGGCCCCTGGCATCTGAGTCCTTAGGCTTCTTACCCACTCGTTCCCCAAACTTCCTTCTTCCATTTCCGGGTATTCCTGCTCACTGATTGTGGTGATTGTCCCTTTTCTGCTGTGTTGCCCTGAAAGGGACAATCACCACATTGGTATTCTCTGCTTCACCCAATATTTCCTCTCACTCCTGAAGAACATCCCGTAAGTGGGTACATTTTGGCTAGTGCTTAATGAAGTAAGTATTATGGTGTTGATAAAGTGACATCAATGGTGGGTAAGGCTCTAGAAACAACAATCAGCAGGGAAAATCAATAGGCACTTGGAGTGTTTGAGTTAACTAAGAATAACTGGCACACATTTGTAAAAGTCAGATCATGATTAATCTAATTGAATTTTTTGATATAATAACATGTCAAATTGAAGGAAATGCAGTGGATGTTATCTTTAGGATTTTATGAAATCTGGTCAACAAAATGATGGCTCATGGAGTAGGAGGATAGTTGTCAGCTTGGATAAACAGTTAGCTGCAGGATAGAAAGCAGTGAGTCATGGTAAATGGTTATTTTTCACCCTGGAAGATGGTTGACAGTGTATTCCCCAAGGGTCAATGCGAGGCGCATTTCTTTTTTTTTGATACATGCAACTGGCTTTGATGTTGGAATGCAGAGTAAAATTTCAAATTTTGCCTCTGATAACAAACTTGGAAGAGCGACAATGAGAATGTAAAAATCAATAGGAAATAGATAGGCAAGCAGAATGGGCAGAGAAGTGGCAGCACTTCCTAAATATAAAGAAATGTGAGTTTGTCCATTTTGGAAAAAAGTGCAGGGAGAGGCACAGTTCTAAAGAGTGTGCAGGGGTAGAAGGGCCTGGCAGTGCATGTGATCTTTGATGGGGGCAGTACATACCACTCCTGACATTGACTCTATGGACGGCACAATATCATATCAGGTGGCCGCCACAGTAGCACAGTGGTCATCATTGTTGCTTCATATTTCCAGGGTCCCAGGTTCAATTCCGGCTTGTGCCACTGTCTGTGCGGAATCTGCACATTCTCCCCGTGTCTGCGTGGGTTTCCTCCGGGTGCTCCAGTTTCCTCCCACAAGTCCCGAAAGACGTGCCTGTTAGGTAATTTGGACATTCTGAATTCTCCCTACAGACATCGGAATGTGGTGACTCGGGACTTTTCACATTAACTTCATTGCAATGTTAATGTAAGCCTACTTGTGACAATAAAGGCTTTTATTATATATTGGAAGAGTGGTGTAGGAAAACAGATGCAGCGGAATTCTCCGATCCTGAGATTAAGGGCTGGATTACTCTGCCCCGCCCCCCGCAAGAGTACCATGGGTGATCCGCGGACAATGGAGAAGTCCCTTGACCTCGGGCGGGATTCTCTGGTCGCCGGGCTGACACGGCCGGAGGATCTCGCCCTTAGTTCTGACGCCGAGGCAGGATTCATGGATTTCTAAGACAGCAAAACTGGAGCCGAACCTGGACCGATTCAGGGACTACTGAGGGGCTAGCACTGGCACCACGTGGAACACAATCAATTATAAAGAGTAATGTTGCCGGTTTCGCCGGATTTGCGATTGACACTCAGGAGGCTGACAAGCTGCAGCGCATAGACACACTTCACTCCCCACACACTCACCATCCCAGCCAACAGGATGACAGTGAGGAGAGCAGCACCCTGTTTTACGGATGCCAAGCTTGAGACCCACCCCTAGGCTGCATGCGCGGACTGTGCGTTTTCTGATTTCCCCCGCTCAGCCCAGAAGAAGGTCGCCCATAACCGTTGGGAGCTGGAGAAGACTGGAGGGGGACCGCAGGACCTGCGGCCCCGCACCATGGCAGAGCAGAGGGCACTGGACATGCCTGGCGGGCATGAGGAAAGTAAGACCCCGCTGAGTTGCGGTTCTCAGTGACATGTGTGTCACGCCCCCCCCCCAACACCCCCTCACCTCCACACTACCCTCACCACCCTCACACCCCCGGTGTGCGGTCTAATTGTGTGTCATGTCTTGTGTCCTGCAGGACCTGCTGGTGATGGGGCGGGTTCTTCTGGTGTCCCCCACCCCCAGCCACAGCCAGTGCCAGGACCCCGGGTGCCGAGCAACGACATCGATGATACCGACATGGACGAAGGCCATCAACAGCTGAAAAGGAAGGGGAGCTGCAGAGAGGAGGGGAGGGGGGAGTGGGGAGGGGGGAGGGGGTGAAGGGTGGGGGCAGAGAAGAAGGAAGGACATGGGGCAAAGACTAATAGAGGGGAGCCAGAGGGGAGGAAAGACGAGGGAACACAAACTGGAAGGAGAACATGGGAAATGACAATGACCACAACGAACACAGCAGGGCAACAGAGATTAAGAAAGTACAGGAGGAAGGAAGAACAGGCGGGCGAGGCGGAGGCACACATACAACAATAGCGAAAACCGACCGGGAGAAGCAAGTAACATCAGGGATGCCGCCCAGGTGCCCCGCCCACCCAGTTTTGTTCTGTTTTTGCTTGTTCTGTATGAATTGTCTTTTAAAAGGGAAAAAAAAACAGAAAAGGGGGGGAAGAAAGCCCCCCCCCCCAAATGACACGTATAACGTAATTGTCTCTTTGTTGCTTCTATGTATATACTCTGCCCCAGGTTTTATTTTACCACCCCTAGTATTTTTTTTAGTTATGTAGTGTTTTTGTTATTTCTTTTCGGTTTCTCTACGTGTACATCTGTAAATATACCATGCATAAAAAACCCAATAAAAAACATTTTAATAAAAAAGACAGTGGTTGCCAGCACGGAGCAATTTGCCTTCATAGCACCATCTCCAGCAGTATTACACATCTGAATTTCACATTCACTGAATCTTACAGAACACAAAAAAACAAGGACCAAGAAGAGCAGGAAATGTGGCGGGCGGGAGGACTTAATTCGGCGGGAGTCAAAATCTTGGTTTTCTGCCATCGGGTTGAGTTTTTGAGATAAAGCCACAGTGGCGTGGGGACCGCACTGCCCGGCGGCAGGAACCCATTTACTACTCACTTGCATTTCATGACTATGCATGAATTTTGAAGCATACTGAATTAAGTCCCACCTGCAAGATTAAGTCAGTGGTGCACAGGAAACTCATGCTTCCTGTTTCCTAACAGCTGAGAAATGGTGGGTGCCAGGGAAGGTTGTTCAATATTTGGATCTGAGGTGAGGTTTTGCTTTTGTCTAACTCACCAGTGCAGGGGAGGGGAACAGCTGGAAAGTCAAATTGCAGCAAGCAGAGGAGCAACTTGGGAGTATGAGGATGTCCCCATGGTTTCTGGCTGGTGCTCATGTTCTCCCTTCGTGTGAAATAGTACCTCTTTGTAAACCTGAGGAGAAAGGGCACCTGGAGGGAGGTCTGTTGCCTCATCCCTCTCTCACCTATCCATTCCTGTACTGGAACTCTAGCAGCTTTGCTGCGACCAAAACCCAAGGCTCCTGATCACCTTGGGACTGAACAGGGACCTGATTCCCCAACAATCCTCCCATTGTCAGAGACCCCGACTGACAAAGTCTCCCACAACTGCTGGAAACTTTCTGCTAAACGATCACCAGCATGTACCCTCGTTTCTGCACGTGAACCTCGGGAAAGCCATGTCAGTATAACTGCTGGTGGAGGATGAAGGAGAGGCAGACTATGATGCATCCTCTGAATGTTCTTCACCTGAGGTGCAGTCGGCTGTTAGCACCATCAGCCTTGGCTTTTTCAGCCTCTGGCAACAGCTCACAGTGGCGAATAACTAGAAAGATCACACATGTCTCTAATATATAAGTGGCCCAACACCAGCTTGGAGGTATTATCACTCTTTTTTTTAAATTTAGAATACCCAATTAATTTTTCCCAATTAAGGGGCAATTTAGCGTGGCCAATCCACCTACCGTGCATATCTTTGGGATGTGGGGGCGAAACCCACGCAAACACGGGAGAATGTGCAAACTCCACACGGACAGTGTCCCAGAGATGGGATCGAACCTGGGATTGGTGCCATGAGGCAGCAGTGCTACCCACTGTGCCACAGTGCTGCCGTAGGCATTATCACTCTGCTGGATGGCTAGTTCAGCGTCTACCAGCTGCAAAGGAGCATTTTTCCTGTTCCTCCATATCTCTAAGGCCTCCTGTTCCAAAGGTGTGATCACTATCAGCTAAGCCACTCCTATAATAGCCTCCTCCTGACAAAGTGCAGAGTTATTAGCATGTCAAGAAACATCGAACTCCCTTTTCCCCATGCATCTGCATACCACATGTTGGGCACAAAATCTAAATGATATCCCACGGCTTTATCAGGCACAGCTGTGACAAGTCTGGCCTCTTTTGCCATGTTAGTTTGCGAAGGAGGCCATTCGTCTGTTTGCAGCACTGGACCCAGGATCCTGGGTGGATCCATGGCTGCTGACTTCCTCTGCAATCTCCATCCAGACCATATTGGTCAAGTGGGATGGTCTCCCATTTCAATCCCCACGGGACAGCACTTTTGGCATTCCCTGATGCTCAGGAGAAGAACCTTCAGGAAGGCATCACTATACAGTGAGGAAATTCTTCGACTATGGCAAATGGTTGGCGTGGGGATGGGGTCCAAAAAAGATAGCTTTTAGCTGAAGAGGGGATATCCATCAGCACAAGTGGGAGATCGAAGACCATAACTTGACTGATGAAAATGGGGAGGGGGCATAGGGTCACAGAAAGAGGCTGTGAATCACGTATAAAAATTCCACATGGCCCTGCAGGTGGCTGATTATTTCTCCGAATCAGGACCAGTTCTTCAGAGGCAGGATGTTTGCAGATTCAGGCCTATTATAGCCCACCCCGACCTGGAATTGAGTCAACTTATGGCAGGGCAGAAATTTCCACAATGTTGCAACATGCCTTTAAGGAATCGGAGCATCACATCACGAGGAAGGAACTTTCACTTTTGCTTTTCAGCAGAGCGTGCACACAAATAAATCTGCAGCCTGATGTCTTCAAGATTTAAGCCTCTGTATAAATGTTCCCATGTGTCTAGTCTCAATAAACAAAATCGCAGTGCATTTAAACCATCCCCTTTGAATGATTGGTGTCTTTACATCATTATAAAGACACAAAAGCCCCCACTGTGTGATTGCACGTGAGACATGTGCCCACTGTACGCATGTATACTTTTTATGGTGCTGGGTGCATGGCATCTTCCGACACATGAGCGGAAGTGGCACGCATTTCCGGTTCTGTGTCGGGAGCCAACTCCTTCCATTGAATAGTATCAGTTCTGGTTCTTTGAAGGAGGCATCCAGTTATCCTACTACCCTGTTCCTTCCTCATAATCTTGCAAATGTGTCCTTTTCATGTATGCATCCAATTCTCTTTTGAAACCTGAACCTACAATATAGTATTTAGTCCAGTATTGTCAGAAGTACCATCCTTTGGGTTTGTTATTGATTGATTGTGTAGTGATCGGTACATCTGTACATACATCTGCACATACACCAGGGACTGCAGACAGATGTAACAGCCACTAAAGGGCATCAGAGACGGGTATAAAGGGTCCAGCCCAAGGTAGGATCCACCTCTTTCAGAAGCACAGAGCTAGGGAGCAGCAGCAGCAGACAGAGACAGCTCAGCATAAGCAGCTTACCTTAGCTTCACTGGTCATACCTCTTGACTGTATTGCACCTAGTTAAGCTCTGAAAACAGAACTAACCTACTGAATAAAGTTTTTGTATTAACTGAAAGTCTACAATCTTTATTCAGACTTCGAGAATAATATATGATACCAGGAGTGATTTCAGAAAGCTAGCTAGACATCAGCAAGAGAAGAAAAACTTAAACCGGATATTCGACTGTGGAAGACTTCGCAGCAAATGGATCCGCGACGACTAACTGATTCGATGGAACTTGTTGGAACTCCATGGCGGCTGGAAACAACCGGTAATTTAAGTTATAACTGGAAAATGTTTGAACAGATGTTCCAAATATTTATCACAGCTAATGATTTAAGCCATGCCTCAGATGCAACGAAAATAGCCCTACTTCTCTCAACAAGAGGGCATGGAGCTAGAGAAATCTATAATTGCTTCAATTACTTAGAAGGTAAAGACAAATCCAAGTAGAAATCATACTCAAAAAATGTGCTAAATGCTGCAACAGTCAGGCAACTTCTTTCTTCTTGTTCAGGTAGATATTGCTAATTACAAAGCACTATTCAATGGTGAGCATAGAATCTTTGTGGTCACCATTCCTTCCTGAATCTATACCACAAAGAAAATGACAAGCTGGTTCTTCATGTGAACACTATTTAGGAGTTGATGCTGATGCAGAATTAGTTGTGTTTATCAACATGATAAAAGCCACTGCACTCCAAGCATTTATTAATAGTGTGAAGTATTAAGGGCCTGGATTCATGCATATATTACCAATTATAATGTTAAACACTTTCCAATTTGCAACATAACTGGAGGTACAGAACTCTGCTGTGCTGCGTCTGTGATCCATCTTTGCATTAATTCCTACCCAATTCAGGAATGGAGTGTGAACAAACTGCCAGGAATGCAATATACACATCACCAGTAAACCACCAGGGGTCTGATACATAGTATAGTTCAAACCAAAACACCTCATTATGAAGCTACTGTGGATTTGACGTACAATTCAGCATTAGAACCATCTGTGACACACTGACTAAACATATATTCTGCTATTCATCACTAAACTGTTAACGTCGAATGAATATCTAAACCTACTCTTCAAAACTTATTCAAGGATTATGTAGGCCAGAATTTTCAGGAGAGCGAGGGCTCGGCCACGGCCATCCAAAGAATTGGTCGGGAACACATCCCTTCCGACTCGAGCAGGCCCGCTCTATGCGTTGAAAGGCAGAGGGTGTACTTTCATCTATCACCGGGAGGAAGTCCTGGGAGCTGCCAGTTAATCTGATTGGCCGGGGGGGGGGGGGGGGGGGGGGAGGATGTAGTATGGGAGCGTAGAGGGAGGGAGGTCCAGCGGTCACTGGGCCTTTAGAGGAATGCACCCCCATTCAAAATGGGGTTTCTGATGGAAGCACCTCCCCCCACCATCTCCCTACCTTCCTGCCAAGGTTCTAATTTTGTTCAATTCCGTGTTTCCTCCCTGATCTATCATCCGCCCACCAGTCTAACGTCATCTCAGGCAAAGGAACATAGCAGTCAACTATCCAACTCTGCTGCAGATTTTGGGGATGTACCAAGACGTAGTGTTAGAGTGAGAAAAATGAATATGTTCTGAATGCATGATGGTAGCATGGGTGTCCAATCACTGTGTAGTATGCATATTTGTAAACATATGTTGCTTCTCTTTCTCAGGTAATGAATGGCTGTTCCTTGTGATTCAATGTTCCGCAATCATCCAAGAGTAACAGATACTTCCCCTCTTCATGCATCTCCCATCGTGCCCCTCCGCTCCATGTTGTCTTACTCAAACTCAGCTCAGTCAGTCACCTTTTGTTTCAGATAATGCACGTGAACAACCAAACATGGTGGCTGGACAATATATATGTAAACTTTGCATCAGAAGATACATAATGTGTCCTCATGAGCATCCTTCTTGGACGGTTATTGATTATCTTAATGCAGCTGCACTGAAGTCTGTTCTCTGTGTATTGTACGTCTTTTATCGTAATGCACATTGGCATTGTTATAACCAAGTGTACTTTTTAATGGGCTCCATTTCATGGAGGGGGAGACGCTTCCATCATTGTCATCGAGCAGACATTCTGAATGTCACCAAATTTGAAGTATTTCATTGCTTTGTATCATTGTGAGAGATACGGTAACAAGATAACGCTGCAGGCAGGAAAGATTATGGTCCTCAATGATTAATTAAACAGATTAGCTACACATTAGAGAGTAGAATTTTTTTCTATTGATAAATATTAGGCCAACTGAGTGAAGTCAACAGCATTTATGGAAAGCCGGAGATCAGACCAAAACCAACAGCCCTGGCAGCCTGGCTTGCTTCATCCGTGGTGAACTGCATGATGAATAAGGTGTGCCGTATTGAAAATGACATTGGTCATCTCCCTTATGCATTTGTGATGGACGATTGTGAGATACCATAGAGGTCACCAGTGGAGCCCTGGAACGATCCACTAGCGAAAAAGGTGGGTGCGGCAGTTACCTTCAGAATCTCTAGCCTTCCAGTCCTTACAGAGTGAGATCCTCACGGATAATGTGATAGACATGATCCAACTCTTCCCTAGACAAGTGAACATGTCTACAGCACTGCCTTTCGCTCAGCTCCATATGAGAGGTGTGTTCTGTAGACAAACCCACTGAAACCCCAAAATGGGTTTTACGCCGGTGGGATTTCTTGCTGCATTGAATGTTGGAATCCCCATTTGAATAGAATTAAATATCATTATCAGGCCTTTACACCTGATAGTCTCTCCCCTGTTTGACTGTCCATTCACATCAGGGTGATAGAACATTGACGTGAATTGCAACAGGTCCCTCACGACATGCACCTGGTGAGTAGAACCTACAAGAGGCGCAGAGATGAGTACATCTCCAGGGGGAGAGGGTTAGGCCCGGGCAGTGCCTTACCACTACCCGGGCACTGTCCCTGGCACTGCCCCCTGGGGGACAGTTCCAGAGGGCAGAACTGAGGGGAGGAAATGCTCTGTGGGGGTGGGTATAGCATGGATCTGCGAGGAGGTGCTGTTCTGTGTCCTTGGGTGAAGTTTTGTGGTTGGGCGGGTTCTGTGATGGGGTGAGGGGAATTCCATTGAGGGGGGGTTTCATCTTGGGGGTTTCCAGGGGGGATTCCATGTGGGGGTGGGACTCTGTATCCGTGATGGGGAGGCTCTGTGGTGGTGGGGGGCAGAGGAGGTTTCCTGAGGGGGCGTCGGTGTTAATTTTTATTTTTTTAAATCAGGACACCCTTTAAAAAGGGCTTTCAAAAACCTAGTTTGCTGGCAGAGCCCACCCCACTAACGTGATGTTGCGGGACCTGCCCCTTACCCTTTTTAATCTGAGTCCAAAGATTCAGCAGAGGATGCCGTCCTTGTGGCCTGCAGATTCCACCCAATTTTTCAAACCCTCTGCGACACTGCAGAAAAATCAGAAAATTTGCTAGCTCCTTGGAAGGAACCTGAGGTAAACTATTTGATGATAGTCATGGCTTTTACAGCTACAGGTAATTTGTGACCTTTAGTTCCAGCAGGCAGAAGGACCTCTGGGGTATGGAGAACCTTTGTGGGCACTGCCTCCCAGGACCTCGACTCCTCTGTTGTTCACCTCTCTGCTGGGAATTTGTGCTTTTCTCCACAGAGCCCCCTTCTTGGTGATGATTCCATTCCTCACCTGAAGCCGAATCCATTGGACAATCTCATTTCCCGCTCATTGTGGTGTTGCCCGTGTGAACATCTCAAAATTCTAGAGATAAATCTCTCACATCAAGTACTCTCTCCTAAACGTGTTCCAGTCGCAACTCAGAAAGCAGCTGTGAGCACTGACCCTTGACTCATATTTGGCTTCCTGACCTTTAACCACTCCAAAAATTGTTGTTCAATCTCGCCTCAATTTCGCTGCTGAAAATCTGTACAGCGGCCTTAATAATAGGAACCTTATGTAAATATGTTGATGGTCTATCAGAATCTTACAGCAGGACCCAACATACTGCATTACAAATCTGAGATTTCACATGTTCTGCTTTACATTGGGAACTCTACATGCTCTACTACAGGGAATTTGCATGATATGACAAGTTCTCCCAGAGCATTGCACACACAACAAAGGCCCCTTATTCATTGTTTGGGTTTGTTAGCTTCTGCCTCGGACTGCGGAGGTCTTGTTTTGCTTATGTCAGATGTCTCTGTTTGTACAGCTGGATGAGTTCTACAAATAAACTTTGAACGCAGAAATCTACGACAATCATTGCCAAAGCTCTGGGTTGTTCCCATTATAATGAGGCAAATTAGAGCCAAATAGGAGAATCCCCCTCCTCGGGTCCCATCCCAATTCCTGGTGTGGCCATAATCTGTAAACCCAGAGAGTGAACATCATTATTATACAACAGCAAAGACATTGGGCTGGATTCTCCAATTTTCAGGCTATGTCCTGACACCGGCATGGGAACGGAGGCCTTTTACGACTGGAAAATCGGCGCAAAAAGGCCATCGATCCCCCGTTTGGTGGAGGGCTAGCAGGCAGGCAGCTTAGAGCACCCGGTTCTAGCTGCCGATACGGCCAGAGAATTGCCGGGTCCGTGGTTGTGCATGCGCATGGTGGCAGACCGCAGTGGCCGCGCCATGCAACATGGTGCCAGCCACACACATACCCGGCCTGCCAAATAGTGCCCCCCCTTTGGCCAGGCTCGCGACCTCTGGACCGCCCCCCAGCAGTGCCCCCAGCCCCTGCCATAGTCCCCCCTGCCCACGGATCAGCTCTCCCCCGACTGTGGCGGTGCTGGACTGAGTCCGCAGCCACAACGCCGAGTTCCTGACAAAAATAACACACCAGACCGACGCCGTCGGGAACTCGGCCGGTTGGGGGCGGAGCATCGGGGGAGAGTCTGAGGTGATGTCCTGAGGCTGTCCATGCAGCATGCGGCGCATTCCTAAAGCACTCTGCTTTGGAGGGGGTGGAGCATCGCTAAAGCGGTGCCACCTCTGGTTTCGTCGTAAATGGGGAATCTCCGGCCGATCACCAAACGGGATTTCGTCGTCAAGAGACCGGTGTCATGTGAGAGTACTCTTTAAGAAATGGGTGTTTAAGAAATGTACCTTTAAGAAACGGAGCTGCTCATGTTACTGGAGTGATGTCAGAGTGTGGGTGGAGCTGAGCTCTACTTCTGCTTTTTTAGTTTCAGTTTGAGAGAGAGCTTGGGTGTGTCTGTGTTCTTTCAGTGAGCTGCACTGCTGTTGATCTCTGCCATGCAAAGACTATCTATGGATCATTTGGCAAACTCAGAATTGTAAAAAGGTCTCAGTATTAAATGTAACCCTAATGTGTTCCTGTTTGAAGGTTTGTTAAGTCTTTTGGATGATAAAAGGACCACATACAGGTTACTTAGTGTTGAAGTCTTTGCAGGGTGTATTAGATTTACTGGTTGCTAAGATATACACTGTTTGTTTTAAAAAGATTAACTTGAGTTCATAGAATAAACATTGTTTTGTTTTAAACAAGAACTGGTCCATTTTTTGCTGTACCATACCTGTAGAGTGAGCCGTGTGCTCCCCGTACCACAATCTATTAAAAGTTGTGGGTCAGGTGAACTCCATGATACACTTTGGGATTCTCTAAACCCTGACCCATAACAGCGGAGAATCCCACCCATGGTGTTAGGTTTGTTTTCCAAATGTTTGTTTATGATCAACTTTTACAAACAACTTTTTGTTTCTAGAACCTGCCCGTAGGAATTTTTCTTTTACCATGTGAGGATGCAGTTTAATCATCCTGATGGTTTATGGAGATGAGCTATCGGTCCCCGCCTGATTCATGACTCTGGTGTTCTTGTAACCTCTAATAATTCCTGCTCTACCCCAAATCCCTCACTTTGACACATTTGAATATAAACCTCAATCCTCACTTTTACTTTCTTTGATGAAGGTACTCTGGTAGATCCATTGATCTATTCTGGCCAATCTTTGATATATCTCACATTCCTCATTTTATTGTTCTGATATAATATGATGACTCCCTGTAAAAATTTACCTTTCTCCATTCTTCTCACTCACAAAGGGAAAGTTTATAAAATCTCAGAAACATTGAGTACAGAAGAAGATTATTTGGCCTGTAATGCCTGAGCTGGACCTTCGAAACTGCTCTTGTGCTTCGTTCCACACCCCCACTTTTTATCTGCAGCTCTGTAAGTTCATCTTCAACTTCCTGTCCAATTAGCTCTGAAAAGTATTCATTGCATCAGCTTCCTCCAGCTTTTCAGTCAGAATGTCCCAGATCTCAATGACTCTGGGGTAATTTTGAGCCTGGGTTAGCCGTTGGCCATCGGCATAAACGGCGACGGATGCACAAAATCTTACCAGAGGCAGGAAGTGAGATTCTCGCCGGTGAGATCTGATTTTGCCTGTGACGTAATGAGGTTCCCACCCAGAAATGGCGGGCGCCTCATTTTAATAAATTTATATCTCGCTATAAGGTGTCCACACAATATGTCTCCCCCCCCCCCCCCCCCCCCGACTGAATATTCATACCTCACTATCATGACGTCACGTTGGTGAGGTTTACAAAAGGTTTGCAAAAGCTTCTTCAAAACTTGAAGCTGCCCAGGGGAACCCCCCAGGAGCACAAAGATCAGTATAGCCCCCGGGGGGGGGGAGAGAGACATGCCCTGGCACTGCCTTCTGCCATTACCAGCTGCCAACCTGACCGTGCCAATCGCCCCAATGCCTATATGGTGTGGATGTGCCCCAATGCTTGTGGGGGGGTTGCCCCAATGCCTATGTGTTGGTGGGTGGGGGATGCCCCATTGATTGTGGGGAGCTAAGGACACTAAGGACACTAAGGACCTGATCCCTGTGTGCTGGGCAGGGCACCCTGATGCTTTTGGGGGATCCCCATATCCGTGGGCGAGTTTCTTTTTAGTGCAGATTGGGGCCCCCTTTAAAGATGGCACCCTGATCTGGAGTTGCCAGCACCATCAGGCTCCTCCCAGCCAGAGTGAAGGCAGAAACCACACCCCCAGATTCTCTGTCCACAGAAACTGGAGAGAAAATTTGGCTGTGCAGCTGGAGAGCTACACACCGGTTATCTTGCTGAAACAGATAGTCTGACAAATAATGATAAAGTTCTGCCCTCTGAGTGAAAAAAACATCCTCTAATCATCTTAAAAGATGTTGTTTTGAACATCAAGCTGTTATGAGTCAGGGTGTGTCCTAGAAAAGAGGGATGGATGCAGATATCAGATATCAGATATCTAGAGACATGTGAGGAATAAAAGAATGACTAGGGTAAGAGTAGGGCTAGTCAAAGACAGTAGTGGGAAGTTGTGCTTGGAGTCCGAGGAGATAGGAGAGGTGCTAAATGAATATTTTTCATCAGTATTCACACAGGAAAAAGACAATGTTGTCGAGGAGAATACTGAGATTCAGGCTACTAGACTAGAAGGGCTTGAGGTTCATAAGGAGGAGGTGTTAGCAATTCTGGAAAGTGTGAAAATAGATAAGTCACCTGGACCGGATGGGATTTATCCTAGGATTCTCTGGGAAGCTAGGGAGGAGATTGCTGAGCCTTTGGCCTTGATCTTTAAGTCATCTTTGTCTACAGGAATAGTGCCAGAAGACTGAAGGATAGCAAATGTTGTCCCCTTGTTCAAGAAGGGCAGTAGAGATAACCCCGGTAACTATAGACCAGTGAGCCTTACTTCTGTTGTGGGAAAAATCTTGGAAAGGTTTATAAGAGATAGGATGTATAATCATCTGGAAAGGAATAATTTGATTAGAGATAGTCAACACGGTTTTGTGAAGGGTAGGTCTTGCCTCACAAACCTTATAGAGTTCTTTGAGAAGGTGACCAAACAGGTGGATGAGGGTAAAGCAGTTGATGTGGTGAAGATGGATTTCAGTAAAGCGTTTGATAAGGTTCCCCATGGTAGGCTACTGCAGAAAATACAGAGGCATGGGATTCAGGGTGATTTAGCAGTTTGGATCAGAAATTGGCTAGCTGGAAGAAGACTAAGGGTGGTGGTTGATGGGAAATGTTCAGACTGTAGTCCAGTTACCAGTGGTGTACCACAAGGATCTGTTTTGGGGCCACTGCTGTTTGTCATTTTTATAAATGACCTGGAGGATGGCGTAGAAGGATGGGTGCGTAAATTTGCAGATGACACTAAAGTCGGTGGAGTTGTGGACAGTGCGGAAGGATGTTACAAGTTACAGAGGGACATAGATAAGCTGTAGCGCTGGGCTGAGAGGTGGCAAATGGAGTTTAATGCAGAAAAGTGTGAGGTGATTCATTTTGGAAGGAATAACAGGAAGACTGAGTACTGGGCTAATGGTAAGATTCTTGTCAGTGTGGATGAGCAGAGAGATCTCGGTGTCCATGTACATAGATCCCTGAAAGTTGCCACCCAGGTTGAGAGGGTTGTTAAGAAGGCGTACAGCGTGTTAGCTTTTATTGGTAGAGGGATTGAGTTTAGGAGCCATGAGGTCATGTTGCAGCTGTACAAAACTCTGGTGCAGCCGCATTTGGAGTATTGCGTGCAATTCTGGTCGCCGCATTATAGGAAGGATGTGGAAGCATTGGAAAGGGTGCAGAGGAGATTTACCAGAATGTTGCCTGGTATGGAGGGAAGATCTTATGAGGAAAGGCTGAGGGACTTGAGGCTGTTTTCGTTAGAGAGAAGAAGGTTAAGAGGTGACTTAATTGAGGCATACAAGATTATCAGAGGATTGGATAGGGTGGACAGTGAGAGCCTTTTTCCTCGGATGGTGATGTCTAGCACGAGGGGACATAGCTTTAAATTGAGGGGAGATAGATATAGGGCAGATGTCAGAGGTAGGTTCTTTACTCAGAAAGTAGTAAGGGCGTGGAATGCTCTGCCTGCAACAGTAGTGGACTCGCCAACACTAAGGACATTCAAATGGTCATTGGATAGACATGTGGACAATAAGGGAATAGTGTAGATGGGCTTTAGAGTGGTTTCACAGGTCGGCGCAACATCGAGGGCCGAAGGGCCTGTACTGCGCTGTAATGTTCTATGTTCTATGTTCTAGAATGCTTTGTAGCATTAATTAGATAAGTGCCATATAGATATATACTTTAAAATTATAACGTAACATTGTATGGAGAAAAGAAAATACAATGGAATGGGTCTAAGTAAATAGTTCCTGCAGAGAACTGACACAAGATTGACGGATGCTTTTTCCTTGATATAATAAATTGCTTTCACAAGATGGTGTAACTGTAGAGAACTTTAATGGTGGCAACTACCAATAAAATTGAATTCAGTAGTTTCATGAAGCACAGCAAATTTGTGAAATATACTGAAACATTGTTGGGAACTACCTACCTTTCCTTAGCTTGATGTAACACTAGTTCAAATGGTAGTCTTAAACCACGTTCTTTCTGCAGGTTCAGGAACTGTGTGACACTTTGCAATTGTACTTGCTTTTGCTTGGTGATGCAGAATGCTTTTTTGTAGCTACGGCAGACCTTATTTGGGAACTTAGGAACATAGGAATTAGGAGCCTGCTCTGCCATTCAATCAGACCATGGCTGATCTCTTCCTGATCTCAAAGCCACATCCCTACCTGTTCCCTATATTCTTGTGGTAGTACCAGGTATTGCGGTACCTAAGAGGCTGATGACCATTGGTTAGACCCAGGAGTCTACCATTGGCTGTTGTATGTAGCTCCGCCCTGACAGGCAGAGTATAAGAAACGGTGCCATCCCAGCAGCCTTCACTTTCTGTATCGAAGCTGCTGGGGAAAAGGTTCTAGTAGATTAAAGCCTTCAGTTATGAAATCACTTCGTCTTGAGTGTAATTGATTGCGCATCAATTTAATCTACTACAACTTAAGTTAGAAGGATGGATCTCCGAATCAAACCGGAGTGCCTCCAGCTCAGCCCCCACGCGGAGAACTCAGCTGCAATTTTTAAACACTGGCTGGCGTGCTTTAAAGGCTACCTCGAGATGGCCGGAAGCACCCCCACTGAAGGACAGAAAATGCATCTCCTGCACTCACGGGTCAGCCCTGGGATCTACCCCCTTATCGAGGAGGCGGAGAACTATGCAGCCGTGATCGAACTGCTAGAAGGACATTATATCCGCCCTGTAAAACCAGGTCTACGCTCGTCACCTGCTTGCGACTAGGCGGCAAAGCCCCGAGGAAACGTTGGAAGATTTTCTACTGGCCACTACTGGTGCTGGGCCGAAACTGTGGCTGCCCTCAAGTTTCGGGGAGCGAGCACACGGAACTTTTAATCAGGGATGCTTTCGTAGCAGGTCTGAGCTCCCCAGATATCCGCCGAAGACTCCTAGAAAGGGACACTCTGGGCCTTAGAGAGGCACGGGCCCTGGCAGGGTCCATGGATGTTGCCTACAAAAACGCGCAGTCCTTTGCACCCGACCGCGCGGTGCCCCCCTGGGCTGCGTGGCACCCTGCAGCGGCAGCCCCACAGACCTTCTCCCTGACCCCGCAGGCCTGCGCTATGAGACGGCCCGCTAACGCCGCCGGGCCCCGCTGTTTCTTCTGCGGGCAGGCAAATCATCCCCACCCCCGCTGCCCGGCCCGCACCGCCACCTGCAAAGGGTGCGGCAAGAAGGGCCACTTTGTGGGGGTCTGCCAGGCCTACGCTGTGGCCGCGGTCTCCAGCGACTATGGACCGCTGCGGCAACCCCCCCTTCAGGTCCCGACCAGCCAACGCTCACCGCCACCCCCCTATCCTAGGGCCACGTGCAACCCACGGGCGTGGCCATCTTGCCCCCGGACACAATGCTGGACGGGTGGGGGCCGCCATTTTGTCCATCCCCACCGCCATCTTGTTCATCACCGGGCACCATGTGCGACGCCATCTTGGATGGGGCCCCAGGCCCCCAGCACGGCCGACTACACACTGCCCGATCAGAATTCGCAATTGCTTCATCTGGCCTCGGTGACACTGGACCAAAGTCGACTCCGAACATTTGCAACAGCTACAACGACGGTCTTCATCAACGGCCACGAGACGTCTTGCCTGATTGACTCTGGGAGCACGGAAAGCTTTGTTCACCCCGACACGGTAAGGCGCTGTTCACTTGTCACCCACCTTGTAAATCAAAGGATCTCCCTGGCCTTCGGGTCACACTCGGTGGAGATAAAGGGGTTCTGCCTAGCGAACCTCACTGTCCAAGGCAGGAAATTCGACAATTTCCGCCTGTATGTCCTGCCGCACCTCTGCGCGGCTACCCTCCTGGGGCTGGATTTCCAATGCCATTTGCAAAGCCTGACCTTTAAATCCGGCGGCCCTATACCTCCCCTTACTGTCTGCGGCCTCGCGACCCTTAAGGTCGACCCGCCTTCCCTGTTTGCGAACCTCACCCCGGATTGCAAACCTGTCGCCACCAGGAGCAGGCGGTACAGTGCCCAGGACTGGACCTTCATCAGGTCAGAGGTCCAAAGGCTGCTGGGGTCATCGAAGCTAGCAACAGTCCCTGGAGAACTCAAGTAGTGGTGGTAAAGACCGGGGAGAAGCATAGGATGGTCAGTGACTACAGCCAGACCATCAACAGGTTTACGCAGCTGGACGCGTACCCTCTTCCCCGCATATCCGACCTGGTAAACAGGATCGCACAATACAAGGTCTTCTCCACGGTGGATCTCAAGTCCGCCTACCACCAGCTACCCCTCCGCACTAGTGACCGCAAGTACACTGCCTTCGAAGCAGATGGGCGGCTCTATCAATTTTTAAGAGTTCCCTTTGGTGTCACTAATGGGGTCTCGGTCTTACAGCGAGAGATGGACCGAATGGTTGACCTGTACGGCTTACACGCAACATTCCCGTATCTGGATAACGTCACCATTTGTGGCCATGACCACCAGGATCACGACACCAACCTCCGCAAATTTCTCCAGACGGCGGAAATCCTTAATCTGACATACAATAAGGATAAATGCATGTTTAGCACCGACCGTCTAGCCATTCTAGGCTACGTAGTGCGAAATGGAGTTATAGGCCCCGACCCTGAGCGCATGCGCCCCCTTATGGAGTTCCCCCTCCCTCACTGCCCCAAGGCCCTGAAGCGCTGCCTCGGGTTCTTCAGCTATTATGCACAGTGGGTCCCCAACTACACAGACAAAGCCCGACCCCTGATCCAGTCCACAACCTTCCCCCTGTCGACGGAGGCCCGCCTGGCCTTCAGCCGCATCAAAGCAGACATTGCAAAGGCCACGATGCGCGCCATCGACGAGTCCCTCCGTCCAGGTCGAGAGCGATGCGTCCGACGTCGCCCTAGCGGCCACCCTCAACCAAGCGGGCAGGCCCGTGGCTTTCTTCTCCCGTACCCTCCATGCTTCCGAAATTCGCCATTCCTCGGTCGAAAAAGAGACACAAGCCATAGAAGAAGCTGTGGGACACTGGAGGCATTCCCTGGCCGGCAGGAGATTCACTCTCCTCATGGACCAACGGTCGGTTGCCTTCATGTTCGATAATGCACAGCGGGCAAGATTAAAAATGACAAGATCTTGCGGTGGAGGATAGAACTCTCCACCTTCAACTACGAGATCTTGTACCGTCCGGGGAAGCTAAACGAGCCTCCTGATGCCCTGTCCCGCGGCACATGTGCCACTGCTCAAGTGGACCGCCTCCGATCCCTCCACGAGGACCTCTGCCACCTGGGGGTCACTCGCTTTTTCCATTTTGTCAAGACCGCAACCTGCCCTACTCCATCGAGGAGGTCAGGACAACCACCAGGGACTGCCAAATCTGCGCGGAGTGCAAACCGCACTTCTACCGGCCAGAGAGGGCGCACCTGATAAAGGCTTCCCGTCCCTTTGAACGCGTCAGCATGGATTTCAAAGGCCCCTCCCCTCCACCGACCGCAACACGTATTTCCTGAACATGATTGACGAGTACTCCCGGTTCCCCTTCGCCATCCCCTGCCCAGACATGACCACAACCACCATCATCAAGGCCCTCCAGGGTATCTTTACACTGTTCGGTTTCCCCGCGTACATACACAGTGATAGGGGGTCCTTCTTTATGAGCGACGAACTGCGTCAATTCCTGCTCAGCAAGGGCATTGCCTCGAGCAGGACGACCAGTTACAACCCTCGGGGAAACGGACAGGTAGAGAGGGAGAACGGAGCGGTCTGGAAGACCGTTCTACTGGCCCTACGGTCCAGGAACCTCCCAGTCTCCCGCTGGCAAGAAGTCCTCCCGATGGCCCTCCACGCCATCCTGTCGCTGCTCTGTACAACCACAAATCAGACACCTCATGAACGTCTCCTTGTTTTCCCCAGGAAGTCCTCCTCCGGGACCTCGCTCCCAACCTGGCTCGCGACACCCGGACCCATCCTGCTTCGGAAGCACGTGCGGGCGCACAAGTCGGACCCGTTGGTCAAGAGGGTCCACCTGCTGCACGCTAAACCCCAGTACGCCTACGTGGCATTCCCTGACGGCCGGCAAGACACAGTCTCCCTTCGGGACCTGGCGCCCGCCGGAACCCCACGCGCACCCGAACCATTGCCCCCACGCCTACCTCCCCCACAGCACCTCACTGGAGGGTCAGTACTCCCGCCGCTCCTGCCTAGGCCCAACCACCCACCGAAGCCCCCTACAGGCACCCCCCACCCGTGTCAACCTTTTTCCCCCACAGCGCCGCCTAGGGGTGACCAAGCTGCCAGGGAGGACAAAACCACGCTCCTGGAGTCGCAACCGCCGGGACCCCCATCAGAATCACCGCCGAAACCCAGACGCTCCAGAAGGACGACCAGGCCACCCGATCGACTGATTGCTGCACTGTGAACACTTTGTAAATATCCTCGACATCACGGTACCTCCATACCTGGTCATACCATGCTAAAGGCGACAATTAACGCTGGCCACCACCCCCGCCGGGCTCTTTTTTAACAGGAGGTGTATATGGTAGTACCAGGTATTGCGGTACCTGAGAGGCTGATGACCAATGGTTAGACCCAGGAGTCTACCATTGGCTGTTGTACGTAGCTCTGCCCTGACAGGCGGAGTATAAGAAACGGTGCCGTCCCAGCAGCCTTCACCTTCTGTATCGAAGCTGCTGGGGAAAGAGTTCTAGTAGATTAAAGCCTTCAGTTATGAACTCATTTCGTCTTGAGTGTAATTGATTGCGCATCAATCCCTTTAACCCGTTTTTTAAAAATCAGGAATATATCTATCTCCCTCTTGAAACTATTTAATGACTCGGACTCCACCGTGCACCAACCTCTGCAAGAAGTAGTGTCTCCTCAACTCAGTTTTAAATCTACCACCTCTCAATCTATATCTGTGACCGCATGTCCTAGATTGTCCTCCCAGGGGGAATCCTCAGTGCCCCACAAGGGGGATCCTGAGCGGTGAAGCCCGACCCTTTGGTGTCTTGAAGATAAATATAGAGGTCTGGTGTGTCTGCAAAATACCCCTGTGTGATTGCTTCATTCTTAAATAGGCAGAGATCAGTTGGGAGCTAAACAGCCTGTTTCTGTGTTTTAAATTATAAATAATTTTGACACATGTATTTGTAATCTTGAAAAGACTCACAGTCCAATTATAGTCAGAAGTCTTAAAACACCAGGTTAAAGTCCAACAGGTTTGTTTGGAATCACTAGCTTTCGGAGCATGGAGGAGCATGACCTTCTCGACGAGGGGGTTTGATTTATGGCTCCTCGCATGCTTCCGGAGGGGGACGGGCCCTGGGACTGTCAGCCAGGACGGGAGCGAGACCCCTGAGGTGGACTTCCTGGGGAAGGCAAACATACGTCCGTGAGGGGTCACATTGGTGGCAGTGCACAGGAGCGACCGGATGGAGTGGCGTGCATCGGAGAGGACCTCCTGCCAGCGGGAGACTGGGAGACTTCTAGACCGTAGGCCAGGAGGACGGCCTTCCAGACCATCGCATTCGCCCTCTCCATCTCTCCATTGCCCCGGGGGTTGTAGCTGGTCGTCCTGCTGGAGGCGATGCCCTTGCTGAGCAGGAACTGACGCAACTCGTCACTCATGAAGGAGGAACCCTGATCGCTATGGATGTAGGTGGGGAACCCGACCAGGGTGAAAAGACTGTGCAGGGCCTTGATGACGGTGGCAGAGGTCATGTCAGAGCATGGGATGGCAAAGGGGAATCTTGAGTATTCGTCAACAATGTTGAGGAAGTACACGTTACGGTCAGTGGAGGGGAGGGGCCCTTTGAAATCGATGCTGAGGCGCTCAAAGGGGCGAGAGGCCTTTACCAGGTGCACTCTGTCTGGCTGATAGAAGTGCGGTTTGCACTCCGCGCAGACCTGGCAGTCCCTGGTCACGGTCCTGACCTCCTCGATGGAGTAAGGCAGGTTGCGAGCCTGAAAGTGAAAAAAACAGATGACCCCTGGGTGACAGAGGTCGTTGTGGAGGGCCCGCAGCCGGTCTACTTGTGCGCTGGCACATGTACCGCGGGATAGGGCATCTGGGGGCTCATTGAGCTTCCCAGGTCAATACAAGATATCGTAGTTGTAGGTGGAGAGCTCGATCCTCCACCTCAGAATCTTGTCGTTCTTGATTTTGCCCCGCTGCGTATTGTTAAAAATGAAAGCAACCAACCATTGGTCAGTGAGGAGAGTGAATCGCCTGCCGGCCAGGTAATGCCTCCAATGTCACACAGCTTCTACCATGGCCTGGGCTTCCTTTTCGACAGAGGAGTGTTGAATTTCGGAGGCATGGAGGGTACGGGAGAAGAAAGCCACGGGCCTGCCCGCCTGGTTGAGGGTAGCGGCCAGAGCAAAGTACGACGCAACGCTCTCCACCTGGAACGGAATGGACTCGTCCACAGCGTGCATCGCGGCTTTGGCAATATCTGCCTTGATGCGGTTAAAGGCCAGGCGGGCCTCAGCCGTCAGAGGAAAAATGGTGGATTTAATAAGTGGACGGGTCTTGTCTGCATAATTGGGGACCCAAAGGGCATAGTAGGAGAAGAACCCCAGGCATCTCTTCAGGGCCTTGGGGCAGTGGGGGAGGGGGAGTTCCAGGAGGGGGCGCATATGGTCGGGGTCGGGCCCTAGGACTCCGTTTTCCACTACGTAGCCAAGGATGGCTAGGCGGGTTGTGCGGAAAACGCATTTTTCCTTATTATAGGTGAGGTTCAGGAGTTTAGCGGTGTGGAGGAAGTGCCGGAGGTTTTCGGCATGGTCCTGCTGGTCATGGCCGCAGATGGTGACATTGTCTAAGTACGGGAACGTGGCCCGCAGCCCGTACTGGTCAACCATTCGGTCCATTTCTCGCTGGAAGACCGAGACCCCATTGGTGGCACCGAAGGGGACCCTGAGGAAGTGGTAGAGGCGGCCATCTGCCTCGAAGGCAGTGTATTGGTGGTCCTCCAGGCGGATAGGGAGCTGGTGGTAGGCGGACTTCAAGTCAACTGTGGAGAAGACTGATACTGCGCAATCTGGTTGACCATGTCAGATATGCGGGGGAGGGGGCACGCATCGAGCTGCGTGTACCGATTGATGGTCTGACTGTAATCGATGACCATCCGGTGCTTCTCCCCAGTCTTGACGACCACCACTTGGGCCCTCCAGGGGCTGGTACTAGCCTCACTGATCCCCTCTCGCAGGAGTCGCTGGACCTCCGACCTGATAAAGGCCCTGTCCCGGGCACTGTATCGTCTGCTCCTGGTAGCGACGGGCTTACAGTCCGGGGTGAGGTTTGCGAAGAGCGAGGGTGGGTCGACCTTAAGGGTCGCGAGGCTACAGACGGTGAGAGGGGACAGGGGTCCACCGAGCTTTAAAGTAAGGATCTGGAGGACTTCCGGGTGCAGCGATGACCAGCTAGGTCTCACGTTTCGGCACCTCCCGTTTGAACGGACTTTTGGGCTCTTATTGGGAGCCCCAACGGCAATTTTTGACGGCTAAACCCATTGTGCGATGAAACAGAAGGGAATCCACCCCGATGTACATGTAGAAAGGAAATAATAGTGGCCGGATTGCAGAGGATCTTCTGGAGCAGCGGCAAAGAAGGGAAGCACGAAGCAAGATGGCGGCGGAGGGAGGCCGTTTGGTATGTGGCCCGGAACATCAAGAGTTCCTCCAGAGATGTGTTGAGGAGCTAAAGAAGGAGGTGCTGGCCCCGATGCTGCAGGCGATTGAGGGGCTAAAGGAGGCGCAGTAGACCCAAGAATTGGAGCTTCGTGGCGTGAAGGCAAAGGCTGCCGAAAATGAGGACGAAATACAGGGCCTGTTGGTGAAGACGGAGACGCACGAGGCACTGCATAAGAGGTGTATGGAGAGGCTGGAAGCCCTGGAAAATAGCTCGAGGAGGAAGAACCTAAGAGTTTTGGGTCTTCCCGAAGGTGCAGAGGGAGCGGACGTCGGGGCATATGTGAACACGATGCTTCATTCCTTAATGGGACCGGAGGCCCCGACTGGCCCCTTGGAAGTGGAGGGAGCATATCGAGTCCTTGCGAGAAGACCGAAGGCGGGAGAAATACCTCGAGCTATAGTGGTGAGGTTTCACCGCTATAAAGACAGGGAGGTGGTCCTGAGATGGGCGAAAAAGACACGGAGCTGCAGGTGGGAGAACGCGGTGATCCGTGTGTACCAGGATTGGAGTGCGGAGGTGGCGAGAAGGAGGGCGAGTTTCAATCGGGCCAAGGCGGTGCTCCATAGAAAGAAAGTTAAATTTGGTATGCTGCAGCCGGCGAGGCTGTGGGTTACACATCAAGGGAAACACCACTCCTTCGAGACGGCAGAAGAGGCGTGGACATTCATTGAAGAGGAGAAGCTGGACTAGACTGGAGAGAGAAAGAACTTTTGTAATAAAGTAGTGGTGTGATTGCGTGGGACTGGGAATCGGAAGGGGGGGGGAAATTTTATCTTTCCCCTCGATGGGGGGCGGGTATGGTGAACTGTGGGCGCCGGTGGGGAAGGAGAGGGGGAAGGAGAGAGGGAGCTGCGCCATTAGGGGCGGGGCTGAGTGGGAAGCGCGGGCTTTGCTCCCGCGCTATGGTAATTGTGGCGGGGAAAGGGGGTGCAGGAAGGAGGGGGCCTTACACAATGGGAGGCTGAGGATAAACAGGGGAAGCCGAGGTCAGCCAGATTTTGCTGACTTCTGGAAGCAACATGGGGGGAGCAATCACGCTAGAGGGGGATCTAGCGGGGAGGGGGGAGGGGGGGTAACTGGGTTGCTGCTGTTAAGGGGAAGGGGGAGCTGCTACGGGATGGGATGGTCGGGACGGGAGGACACCGTTGGGGGGACAAGTGGGTGCGTGGGAACCGGGTGAGGAGCTGGTCTAAAAAAGGGGATGGCTAGTCGACGAGGGGGGGGGTAAAGAGCCCCCCAACCCGGTTGATCACGTGGAACGTGAGAGGGCTGAATGGGCCGATTAAGAGGGCGAGGGTACTTGCGCACCTAAAGAAACTAAAGGCAGATGTGGTCATGCTGCAGGAGGCGCATCTGAAACTGGCGGATCAGGTCAGATTACGAAAAGGATGGGTGGGACAGGTATTTCACTCGGGCTTGGATGCGAAAAATAGAGGGGTGGCAATATTAGTGGGGAAACGGGTATTGTTTGAGGCGAGGACCATAGTGGCGGACAGTGGGGGTAGATACGTGATGGTGAGTGGCAGATTGCAAGGTGAGGCGGTGGTTCTGGTGAACGTCTATGCCCCGAACTGGGATGATGCCAACTTCATGAAGCGTATGCTGGGGCGTATCCCGGACCTGGAGGCAGGAAAGTTAGTAATGGGGGGAGACTTCAACACGGTGCTGGATCCAGGGCTGGACCGGTCCAGGTCTAGGACCGGGAGGAGGCCGGCAGCGGCCAAGGTGCTTAAGGACTTCATGGAGCAGATGGGAGGAGTGGATCCCTGGAGATTTACTAGGCCTAGGAGTAAAGAGTTCTCCTTCTTCTCCCATGTCCACAAGGTGTATTCTCGGATAGACTTCTTTGTCCTGGGAAGGGTGCTGATCCCGAAGGTGGCCGGGACGGAGTACTCGGCTATAGCCATTTCGGACCATGCCCCACATTGGGTAGATCTGGAAGTAGGAGAGGAAAAGGAACAGCACCCACTGTGGAGATTAGATATGGGATTGTTGGCGGACGAGGGGGTGTGTGTAAGGGTAAGGAGATGTATCGAAAGGTATCTGGAGATTAATGACGACGGAGAGGTTCAGGTGGGAGTGGTCTGGGAAGCACTGAAGGCGGTGGTCAGAGGGGAACTGATTTCCATAAGGGCTCATAAGGGGAAACAAGAGAGCAAAGAGAGGGAGAGATTGTTGAGAGAAATTTTGAGGGTGGATAGGCAGTATGCGGTGGCTCCGGATGAGGGACTGGACAGGGAAAGACGAAGGTTGCACACAGAATTTGATTTGTTGACCACGGGCAAGGCGGAGGCACAATGGAGGACGGCACAGGGAGTGCAGTATGAGTATGGAGAGAAGGCGAGCCGGTTACTGGCCCAACAACTGAGGAAGAGGGGGGCGGCGAGGGAGATTAGAGGGGTTAGGGACGAGGAGGGTGAGATGGAGCGGAGAGGGTGAACGGGGTGTTTAAGGCATTTTATGAGAGGCTGTATAAGGCTCAGCCCCCGGAAGGGAAGGAGGGAATGATGCACTTCCTAGACCAGTTGGAATTTCCGAAGGTCGAGGAGCAGGAGAGGACAGGACTGGGAGCACAGATTGAGGTGGAGGAGGTGGTAAAAGGGATTGGGAGCATGCAGGCAGGGAAGGCCCTGGGACCGGATGGGTTCCCGGTGGAATTTTATAGGAAATACGTGGACCTGCTGGCCCCGCTTCTGACGAGAACCTTTAATGAGGCCAGAGAAAGGGGGACGTTGCCCCCGACGATGTCGGAGGCGACGATATCGCTGTTCTTGAAAAGGGACAAAGACCCGCTGCAGTGCGGGTCTTACAGGCCTATTTCCCTCCTGAATGTAGATGCCAAGCTTTTGGCCAAGGTGATGGCGACGAGGAGGGAGGATTGTGTCCCGGGGGTGGTTCACGAGGATCAAACGGGGTTTGCTAAGGGGAGACAATTGAACACTAACATACGGAGGCTGCTGGGTGTGATGATGATGCCCCCGCCGGAGGGGGAGGCAGAGATAGTGGTGGCGATGGATGCAGAGAAAGCATTTGATAGAGTGGAGTGGGATTACCTGTGGGAAGTGTTGAGGAGATTTGGATTTGGAGAGGGGTTTATTGGATGGGTTCAGCTTCCATACAGGGCCCCGGTGGCAAGTGTGACTACAAATAGGCAGAGATCTGACCACTTCCGTCTATACAGAGGGACAAGACAGGGATGTCCTCTGTCCCCGTTACTGTTTGCGTTGACAATTGAGCTACTGGCCATAGCGCTGAGGGGCTCTAGGAAGTGGAGGGGAGTACTTAGGGGAGGAGAAGAGCACCGGGTATCACTATACGCGGATGATTTGTTGTTGTATGTCGCGGACCCAGTGGAGGGGATGCCGAGATAATGCAGACACTCGGGGAGTTTGGGGAATTTTCAGGATATAAATTGAATATGGGGAAGAATGAGCTGTTTGTGATGCACCCTGGGGAACAGGGCAGGGGAATAGATGATTTGCCGTTGAGGAGAGTAACAAGGGATTTTCGGTACCTAGGGATCCAGATGGCCAGGAACTGGGGAACCTTGCATAAGCTAAATTTAGTAAGATTGGTGGAGCAGATGGAAGAGGACTTTAGGAGATGGGACATGGTGCCCCTGTCACTGGCGGGTAGGGTGCAGGCGGTTAAAATGGTGGTCCTTTTTGTGTTCCAGTGCCTCCCTGTGATGATTACAAAGGCCTTTTTCAAGAAAGTGGATAAGAGCATTATGAGTTTTGTATGGGCTGGGAAGACCCCAAGAGTGAAGAGGGGGTTCCTGCAGCGTAGTAGGGATGGGGGGGACTTGCACTGCCGAGTTTAAGTGACTATTATTGGGCCGCCAACATATCAATGGTATGCAAGTGAATGGGGGAAGGGGAGGGAGCGGCGTGGAAAAGACTAGAGATGGCGTCCTGTAGGGGAACCTGCCTGCAAGCATTAGCGACGGCGCCTTTACCGTTCTCCCAGAAGAAATACACCACAAGTCCAGTGGTGGCGGCGGCGCTGAAAATTTGGGGGAAGTGGAGACGGCATAGGGGAGTGACGGGTGCCTCGGTGAGGTCCCCGATAAGGAACAACCACAGGTTCGTCCCGGGGAAGATAGATGGGGGATTTAGAGCTTGGCAGAGGGCAGGGATTGTGAAATTGAAGGATTTGTTCCTAAGCGGGACGTTTGCGAGTCTGGGAGCACTGACAGAAAAATATGGGTTGCCACCGGGGAATGCATTTCGGTATATGCAACTGAGGGCTTTTGCGAGGCAACAGGTGAGGGAATTTCCGCGGCTCCCGGCGCAAGAGATTCAGGACAGAGTGATTTTGGGGGCATGGGTGGGGGATGGTAGTGTGTCAGATATATACAGGGAAATGAGAAACGAGGGGGAGACGATGGTGGAGGAGCTGAAGGGAAAATGGGAGGAGGAGTTGGGGGAAGAGATTGAGGAGGGGCTGTGGGCCGATGCCTTAAGTAGGGTAAACCCTTCGTCCTCATGCGCCAGGCTCAGCCTGATACAATTCAAGGTTCTACATAGGGCGCACATGACTGGAGCAAGGTTAAGTAGATTTTTTGGAGTGGAGGATAGGTGCGGAAGATGCGCGGGAAGCCCAGCGAACCACACCCACATGTTTTGGTTATGCCCGGTACTGCATGGATTCTGGGTGCGGGTGGCGAATGTGCTTTCAAGGGTGGTGGGGGTCCGGGTCGAGCCAGGCTGGGGGTTGGCGATATTTGGGGTTGCGGACGAGCCGGGAGTGCAGGAGGCGAGAGAGGCTGATGTTTTAGCCTTTGCGTCCCTAGTAGCCCGGCGAAGGATATTACTTATGTGGAAAGAAGCTAAACCCCCGGGCATGGAGGCCTGGATAAACGACATGGCGGGGTTTATAAAATTGGAGCGGATAAAATACGCATTAAGAGGTTCGGCTCAAGGGTTCACCAGGCGGTGGCAACCGTTCCTCGACTATCTCGCAGAAAGATAAGGGAAAGGTAGCAGCAGCAACCCAAGGGGGAGGGGAGGGGGAGGGGTAGGGGGGGAGGGAAGGGCCCATCCGGGCCCTCAGGGGTTTTGTACAGGTGTTTGTATATGAGTTATTTATATTGGTTTTTGTGACTTTATTATTTTGCATATTGGCTAGTTTTTATTTTTGTTGCTGGCAGTTGCCGTCTAGTTAATATATTATTTATTCTTAAAAAAAAAACGGTCATCATCATTATTTATATTGTTTTAAAGTTGCAAAAGGGGAAAATTTTGTACTGTCTTTGTTTGACCGAAAAATTTGAATAAAATATATATTTTTTTAAAAAGTAAGGATCTGGACGTGGCACTGGAAGTCGAGCCCCAGTAATAGGGGAAGAACGTAGAGTTTGAAGTTAGCGTACTCTACGCCTTGTACAGTTAGTGTCGCGACACAGTACCCCCGGATTTCTACTGCTTGGGATCCGGAAGCCAGGGAGATTTTCTGGGTCGTGGGTAAGATTGGGAGGGAGCAGCGCCTTACCGTATCTGGGTAAATGAAGCTGTCTGTGCTCCCGGAGTCAAAAAGGCAGGCCGTCTCGTGCCCGTTGATCCGGACGGCCATTGTAGACTTCGCGAGGTGATGCGGCCGGGACTGCTCAAGCGTTATGGAGGCGAGCTTCGGAAGGCGGTCAGTAGGCCGGTCGGAGGTAGCGGCGGCCAGCATACAGTCGGTGAGCCAGGCTCCTGGTAGGCAGCGGAGTGGTCCCAAGATGGCGGCCCCCATGAGTCGCGCGTGGCCGGAGGCATCGGCGACGGCGTCCAAGATGGCGGCCCCCATGGGTCGCGTGTGGCGGGTGGCAGCGGCGATGGCGTCCAAGATGGCAGCCCCCGTGGGTCGCGCATGGCGGTTAGAGGATGCATTAAAGATGGTGGCCCCCATGGGTCGCACGTGGCTGCCGAAATTGAAGATGGCAGCGCCCAGGGGTCGCACATGGCGGGTGGCACAGCAGCTGGGGCCGGCCTCGACAGGCAGCGCTGCTGGGCCTTGGAGTTTTAGGGGGAGATCGGGCCTGGCAGGCTTTTGCAAAGTGGCCATTCTTCCCACAGCCGTTGTAAGTTGCGTTCCGTGCAGGGCAGCGTTGTCTGGGGTGGCTGCCCTGGCCGCAAAAGTAGCACCTCGGGCCTCCGCCGTTGGCGGGCCGTTGCGCGGCACAGGCTTGCGCTGCATCCGGGTCGGATGATCGCTGCGCCCACGAGGCCCACGAGGGTGCCGCGCGGTCGGAGGTATAGACCTCCATGTTTTTGGGAGGCCACCTCCAGCGAGTTGGAGAGTTGCACTGTCTCTGGGAGGCCACGTGTACCCCGTTCTAGTAATCGCTGGCAGATATAATTTGATGTCATGCCCGCGACATAAGCGTCCCCTGATCAGCAGCTCCGCGAGCTGGGTAGCCTATATCGCCCGGCAATCACAGTTCCGGCAGAGTACACGCAAAACAAGCAGGAATTCTGCAAGTGATTCCCCCGGACGTTGCCGTCTCGTGGTGAGGAGGTGCCTAGAATACACCTCGTTAATGGACTTCACGTATTGTCCATTCAGCAGCATTATTGCCTCTGCGTACGAGGGGGCGTCCCTGATGAGAAGAAAGACTCTTGGGTTCACCCATGCGTGGAGGATCTGCTTCTTCTGGAGGTCTGTGAAGTTTTCAGTGAAGGATCAGAGGTACGCTTCGAAGCAGCTCAGCAAGTGCTCAAAGGTTTCTGTGGCGTCAGCTGCCTGTGGGTCCAGCTCCAGGCGATCAGGCTTCAGTGATGAGTTCATCATAAAGTTTAGTGTATTAAATTGATATGCCTTCAATAAGCACACGGTGAGTGATGAATGTAACTGAGGCTTTAATACACTAAACAGCTAGCCTCCCGGCCTCTGGTCCCAAACAGAGGCGCAGGCGGAGACCAGCCACCTTTATACATGAGCCCAAGGGGAGGAGCCACAGGCGGAGCCACACAACACAACACAATGCAACACAGCGGTTTACCACAGCACCGACCACACCTTCTCTCTCTGCCTTGACTGCTCCTCCTCCTCTCTGCACAGACTTCTCCACCTGTCTCTGCACCGTCTGCTCCTCCTTTCTCTGCACCGACCGCTCCTCTCTCTCCACCGACCGCTCCTCCTCTCTCTGCACGCACCGCTCCTCCTCTCTCTGCACCGACTGCTCGTCCTCTCTCTGCACCGACCGCTCCTCCTCTCTCTGCACCGACCGCTCCTCCTCTCTCTGCACCGACCGCTCCTCCTCTCACTCCACCGACCGCTCCTCCTCTCTCTCTGCACCCACCGCTCCTCCCCTCTCTGCACCGACCGCTCGTCCTCTCTCTGCATCGACCGCTCCTCCCCTCTCTGCACCGACCGCTCGTCTTCTCTCTGCATCGACCGCTCCTCCTCTCTCTGCACCGACCGCTCCCCCTCGCTCTGCACCGACCGCTCCTCCTCTCTCTGCACCGACCGCTCCTCCTCTCTCTGCACCAAATGCTCCTCCTCTCTCTGCACCGTCCGCTCCTCCTTTCTCTGCACCGACTGTTCGCCCTCTCTCTGCACAGACCGCTCTTCCTCTCTCTGCACCGACTGTTCGCCTTCTCTCTGCACAGACTGCTCCTCCTCTCTCTGCACCGACTGCTCGTCCTCTCTCTGCACAGACCGCTCCTCCTCCCTCTGCACCGACCGCTCCTCCTCCCTCTGCACCAACCGCTCCCCCTCGCTCTGCACCGATCGCTCCTCCTCTCTCTGCACCGACCGCTCCTCCTCTCTCTGCACCGACCGCTCCTCCTCTCTCTCTGCACCCACCGCTCCTCCTCTCTCTGCACCGACCGCTCGTCCTCTCTCTGCATCGACCGCTCCTCCTCTCTCTGCACCGACCGCTCCCCCTCGCTCTGCACCGACTGCTCCTCCTCTCTCTGCACCGACCGCTCCTCCTCCCTCTGCACCGACCGCTCCCCCTCGCTCTGCACCGATCGCTCCTCCTCTCTCTGCACCGACCGCTCCTCCTCTCTCTGCATCGACCGCTCCTCCTCTCTCTCTGCACCCACCGCTCCTCCTCTCTCTGCACCGACCGCTCGTCCTCTCTCTGCATCGACCGCTCCTCCTCTCTCTGCACCGACCGCTCCCCCTCGCTCTGCACCGACTGCTCCTCCTCTCTCTGCACCGACCGCTCCTCCTCTCTCTGCACCGAATGGTCCTCCTCTCTCTGCACCGTCCGCTCCTCCTCTCTCTGCACCGACTGTTCGCCTTCTCTCTGCACAGACCGCTCCTCCTCTCTCTGCACCGGCTGCTCGTCCTCTCTCTGCACAGACCGCTCCTCCTCTCTCTGCACCGACCGCTCCTCCTCCCTCTGCACCGACCGCTCCCCCTCGCTCTGCACCGACCACTCCCCCTCGCTCTGCACCGACCGCTCCTCCTCTCTCTGCACCGACCGCTCCTCCTCTCTCTGCACCGGCCGCTCCTCCTCTCTCTGCACCCACCGCTCCTCCTCTCTCTGCACCCACCGCTCCTCCTCTCTCTGCACCGACCGCTCCTCCTCTCTCTGCACTGACCGTTCCTCCTCTCTCTGCACCGACCGCTCCTCCTCTCTCTGCACCGACCGTTCCTCCTCTCTCTGCACCGACCGCTCCTCCTCTCTATGCACCAACCGCTCCTCCTCTCGCTGCACCGACCGCTGCTCCTCTCTCTGCACCGACCGCTCCTCCTCTCTCTGCACCGACCGCTCCTCCTCTCTCTCTGCACCCACCGCTCCTCCTCTCTCTGCACTGACCGCTCGTCCTCTCTCTGCATCGACCGCTCCTCCTCTCTCTGCACCGACCGCTCCCCCTCGCTCTGCACCGACTGCTCCTCCTCTCTCTGCACCGACCGCTCCTCCTCCCTCTGCACCGACCGCTCCCCCTCGCTCTGCACCGATCGCTCCTCCTCTCTCTGCACCGACCGCTCCTCCTCTCTCTGCATCGACCGCTCCTCCTCTCTCTCTGCACCCACCGCTCCTCCTCTCTCTGCACCGACCGCTCGTCCTCTCTCTGCATCGACCGCTCCTCCTCTCTCTGCACCGACCGCTCCCCCTCGCTCTGCACCGACTGCTCCTCCTCTCTCTGCACCGACCGCTCCTCCTCTCTCTGCACCGAATGGTCCTCCTCTCTCTGCACCGTCCGCTCCTCCTCTCTCTGCACCGACTGTTCGCCTTCTCTCTGCACAGACCGCTCCTCCTCTCTCTGCACCGGCTGCTCGTCCTCTCTCTGCACAGACCGCTCCTCCTCTCTCTGCACCGACCGCTCCTCCTCTCTCTGCACCGACCGCTCCTCCTCCCTCTGCACCGACCGCTCCCCCTCGCTCTGCACCGACCACTCCCCCTCGCTCTGCACCGACCGCTCCTCCTCTCTCTGCACCGACCGCTCCTCCTCTCTCTGCACCGGCCGCTCCTCCTCTCTCTGCACCCACCGCTCCTCCTCTCTCTGCACCGACCGCTCCTCCTCTCTCTGCACTGACCGTTCCTCCTCTCTCTGCACCGACCGCTCCTCCTCTCTCTGCACCGACCGTTCCTCCTCTCTCTGCACCGACCGCTCCTCCTCTCTATGCACCAACCGCTCCTCCTCTCGCTGCACCGACCGCTGCTCCTCTCTCTGCACCGACCGTTCCTCCTCTCTCTGCACCGACCGCTCCTCCTCTCTCTGCACCAACCGCTTCTCCTCTCTCTGCACCGACCGCTCCTCCTCTCTCTGCACCGACCGCTCCTCCTCTCTATGCACCAACCGCTCCTCCTCTCGCTGCACCGACCGCTGCTCCTCTCTCTGCACCGACCGTTCCTCCTCTCTCTGCACCGACCGCTCCTCCTCTCTCTGCACCAACCGTTCATCCTCTCTCTGCACCGACCGCTCCTCTTCTCTCTGCACTGACTGTTCATCCTCTCTCTGCACCGACCGCTCCTCCTCTCTCTGTACCAACCGCATGCGGTCGGGGTCTGGACCTAGGACCCCGTCTTCCACGACATAGCCGAGGATGGCTAGCCGGGTGGTGTGGAAAACGCATTTTACCTCTTTATAGGTCTGGATAAGGGCTCGGGCGGTCTGGTGGAACTTTTCGAGGTTAGCGTCATGGACCTGCTGGTCATGGCCGCAGATGGTGACATTGTCCAAGTACGGGTATGTAGCCCGCAAACCGTACTGGTCCATTTGGTCCATCGCCCTTTGAAAGACGGAGACCCGATTTGTGACACCGAAGGGGACCCTGAGGAAGTGGAAGAGCCGGCCGGCTGCTTCGAAGGCAGCATAGGGGCGGTCTTTTGGTCGAGTTTGGTCGAGGGTGATCGCACCCACTCGCGGGTAGTCCGAGTCCTCAGCCGAGTCGGACTCGTAAAATGGCCGCCGCCGTCGGTTGCACGTGTCGGGTCGAGAAGATGGCCGCCGACAAGATGGCCGCTCCCATGATTCGCGCAAGGCTGATGACGCGTCAGAATGGGCGTGTCGGGTCGGTGCGCAGCCACATTGCGAGGCCTTCGGGCCTGAGAGCCTGATTTTCGGGCCGGCTGTTCTTTGTTTTTCTGGCCCCTGGGTCTGGCCAGGCAGACCCTCGCAAAATGCCCCTTCTTCCCGCAGTCGCTGCAGATCGCGCTTCGGGCTGGGCAGCGTGAGCGTGGATGCTGGCCCTGTCCACAGAAGTAGCACGGTGTGCCCCCATGGTGAGCGGGTCGCCGCGTGGAGCAGGCCTGTAATACGGCTGAGTCTGAGGAAGTTCAGGGGGGGCTCGCAGAGTCCGCGGGGTACGTACCCAAGTTATGTCGGGCCACCTCCAGCGAGGAGGCGAGCGTTAGCGTGTCCTGGAGGTCTTTTGCCCCGTTTTCGAGCAGCTGCTGCCGGATGTAGGTCGAGCGGATGCCGGACACGAAAGCGTCTCTGATGTGCAGGTTCATCTGGACTTCCCCTGACACATCCTGATGGTCACAGTCCCTGGCAACCGCGGTGAGTTTCTCGACGAATTCGTCTAGCAATTGCCCCGAGCGCTGCCGGCAGGTAGAGAGCAGATGCCTGGCGTGTACCTCGTTGATGGGTTTGACAAACCGCTTGCGGAGTAACTTGACCGCCTCTTCATAATCGTCGCCTTTTCGAGCGTGGCGGAGATTCTGTGACTCACCCGGGCGTGGAGTAGGCTCAGCTTGCGTGGCCCCAGGATGGGAATCTCTGCGGAGTCCAGGTAGGCCTCGAAGCACCGCAGCCAGTATTTAAAAATTTCCAATGCCTCCAGTGTCCGTGCTTCCAGATTGATCTTCTCTGGTTTTAGGCCTGTGTCCATCCTGATCTAGTTTAGTCTATTAAATTGAGGTACCCTCAATAACGACGCTTAGAGTGTAAACGGTAAAGAAGGCTTTAATAGACTAAGAACTATGCTAGAGCTGAGACATGTGCTAACTGCTGCACAGCCCACAAGGCAGCCCATTATATATGGCTCACAGATGGGCGGAGCCAGAGGCGGAGTCCCCAGGGTTCCAAGCCCGATCTTAAAGGGGACATCACCTTACATGATGACAAGGCAGTAACCGTTCATCACACCATTCCTCCTCTCCCCATACTGACCGCTCCGCCTCTCCCCGTAATGACTGCTCCTCTTCTCACCGTGCTGACCACTCCTCCTCTCCCCGTACTGACCACTCCTCTTCCTGTGCTGACCACTCCTCCTCTCCCCGTACTGACCGCTCCTCCTCTCCCCGTGCTGACCACTCCTCCTCTCCCCGTACTGACCAATCCTCCTCTTCCATTACTGACCACTCCTCCTCATCCTGTACTGACCACTGCTCCTCTCCCCATACTGAACACTCCTCCTCTTCCTGTACTGACCACTCCTCCCCTCACCGTACTGACCACTCCTCCTCTCCCAGTGCTGACCACTTCTCCTCTTCCCGTGCTGACCACTCCTCCTCCCCCTTGCTGACCACGCCACCTCTCCCCGTACTGACCACTCCTCCTCTTCCTGTGCTGACCACTCCTCCTCTCCCCTTGCTGACATGACCTCCTCTCCCCATACTGAACACTCCTCCTCTCCCCGTGCTGACCACTCCTCCTCTCCCCATGCTGACCACTCCTCCTCTTCCCATACTGACTGCTCCTCCTCTCCCCATACTGACCACTCCTCCTGTCCCCGTGCTGACCACTCCTCCTCTTCCCATGCAGAACATGCCTCCTCCTCCTGTGCTGACCACTCCTCCTCTTCCCGTGCAGACCACACCTCCTCTTCCCGTGCTGACCACTCCTCCTCTTGTCCTGCTGACCACTCCTCCACTCTCCGTACTAACCACTCCTCCTCATTCCGTACTGACCACTCCTGCTCTCCTCGTGCTGAACACTCCTCCCCTCCCCGTACTGACCACTCCTCCTCTCCCCATGCTGGCCACTCCTCCTCTTCCAGTGCTGACCACGCCTCCTCTTCCCGTGCTGACCACTCCTTCTCTCCCCGTACTGACCACTCCAACTCTCCCCGTGCTGAACACTCCTCCCCTCCCCGTACTGACCACTCCTCCCCTCCCCGTACTGCCCACTCCTCCTCTTCCGGTGATGACCACTCCTCCTCTTCCCATGCTGACCACTCGTCCTATCCCTGTACTGACCACTCCTCATCTCCACGTACTGACCACTCCTCCTCTCACCGTGCTGACCACTCCTCCTCTCCCCGTGCTGACCACTCCTCCCCTCCCCATACTGACTACTCCTCCTCTCCCCGTGCTGACCACTCCTCTTCTCCCTGTGCTGACCACTCCTCCTCTCCCCGTACTGACCACTCCTCCTCGCCCCGTGCTGACCACTCCTCCTCTCCCCGTGCTACCACTTCTCCCCTCCCCGAACTGAACACTCCTCCTCTCCCCGTACTGACCACGCCGCCTCTTCCCGTGCTGACCACTCCTCCTCTCCCCGTACTGACCACACTTCCTCTTCCTGTACCGACCACTCCTCCTCGCCCTGTGCTGACCACTCTTCCTGTACCGACCACTTCTCCTCTCCCTGTACTGACCACTCCTCCTCTCCCCGTGGTGACCACTGTTCCTCTTCCAATACCGACCACTCCTCTTCTCCCTGTACCGACCACTCCTCCTCTCCCTGTACTGACCACTCGCCCTCTCCCCATACTGACCACTCCTCCTCTCCCCCTACTGAACACTCTTCCTCTCCCTTTGCTGACCGTTCCTCCTCTCCCCATGCTGACCACTCCTCCTCTCCCTGTACTGACCACTCCTCCTCTCCCCGTGCTGACCACGCCTTCCCTCCCCGTACTGACCACTCCTCCTCTTCTGGTGATGACTACTCCTCCTCTTCCCATGCTGACTACTCGTCCTATCCCTGTACTGGCCACTCCTCCTCTCCCCGTACTGACCACTCATCCTCTCCCCGTGCTGACCACTCCTCCTCTCCCCGTACTGACCACTCCTCCTCTCCCCGTGCTGACCACTCCTCCTCTCCCCGTACTGACCACTCCTCCTCTCCCCGTGCTGACCACACCTCTCCCCGTGCTACCACTCCTCCCCTCCCCGTACTGATCACTCCTCCTCTCCCCGTACTGACCACTCCTCCTCTTCCCGTGCTGACCACTCCTCCTCTCCCCGTGCTGACCACTCCTCCTCTCCCCGTGCTGACCACTCCTCCTCTCCCCGTACTGACCACTCCTCCTCTCCCCGTGCTGACCACACCTCTCCCCGTGCTACCACTCCTCCCCTCCCCGTACTGAACACTCCTCCTCTCCCCGTACTGACCACTCCTCCTCTTCCCGTGCTGACCACTCCTCCTCTCCCCATACTGACCACTCCTCCTCTCCCCGTACTGACCACTCCTCCTCTTCCCATGCAGAACATGCCTCCTCCTCCTGTGCTGACCACTCCTCCTCTTCCCGTGCAGACCACACCTCCTCTTCCCGTGCTGACCACTCCTCCTCTTCCCGTGCTGGCCACTCCTCCTCTTCCCGTGCTGACCACGCCTCCTCTTCCCGTGCTGACCACTCCTTCTCTCCCCGTACTGACCACTCCTGCTCTCCCCGTGCTGCCCACTCCTCCTCTTCCGGTGATGACCACTCCTCTTCCCATGCTGACCACTCGTCCTATCCCTGTACTGACCACTCCTCATCTCCACGTACTGACCACTCCTCCTCTCCCCATGCTGACCACTCCTCCTCTCCCCGTGCTGACCACTCCTCCCCTCCCCATACTGACTACTCCTCCTCTCCCCATGCTGACCACTCCTCTTCTCCCTGTGCTGACCACTCCTCCTCTCCCCGTACTGACCACTCCTCCTCGCCCCGTGCTGACCACTCCTCCTCTCCCCGTGCTACCACTTCTCCCCTCCCCGAACTGAACACTCCTCCTCTCCCCGTACTGACCACTACGCCTCTTCCCGTGCTGACCACTCCTCCTCTCCCCGTACTGACCACACTTCCTCTTCCTGTACCGACCACTCCTCCTCGCCCTGTGCTGACCACTCTTCCTGTACCGACCACTTCTCCTCTCCCTGTACTGACCACTCCTCCTCTCCCCGTGGTGACCACTGTTCCTCTTCCAATACCGACCACTACTCTTCTCCCTGTACCGACCACTCCTCCTCTCCCTGTACTGACCACTCGCCCTCTCCCCATACTGACCACTCCTCCTCTCCCCCTACTGAACACTCTTCCTCTCCCTTTGCTGACCGTTCCTCCTCTCCCCATGCTGACCACTCCTCCTCTCCCTGTACTGACCACTCCTCCTCTCCCCGTGCTGACCACGCCTTCCCTCCCCGTACTGACCACTCCTCCTCTTCTGGTGATGACCACTCCTCCTCTTCCCATGCTGACTACTCGTCCTATCCCTGTACTGGCCACTCCTCCTCTCCCCGTACTGACCACTCATCCTCTCCCCGTGCTGACCACTCCTCCTCTCCCCGTACTGACCACTCCTCCTCTCCCCGTGCTGACCACTCCTCCTCTCCCCGTACTGACCACTCCTCCTCTCCCCGTGCTGACCACACCTCTCCCCGTGCTACCACTCCTCCCCTCCCCGTACTGAACACTCCTCCTCTCCCCGTACTGACCACTCCTCCTCTTCCCGTGCTGACCACTCCTCCTCTCCCCATACTGACCACTCCTCCTCTCCCCGTACTGACCACTCCTCCTCTTCCCATGCTGACCACTCCTCCTCTCCCCGTACTGACCACACTTCCTCTTCCTGTACCGATCACTCCTCCTCTGCCTGTGCTGACCACTGTTCCTGTACCGACCACTCCTCATATCCCAGTTCTGACCACTCCTCCTCTCCCCGTGGTGACCACTGTTCCTCTTCCAATACCGACCACTCCTCCTCTCTCTGTACTGACCACTCTTCCTCTTCCTGCACCGACCACTCCTCCTCTCCCTGTACTGACCACTTCTCCTCTCCCTGTACTGACCACTCGTCCTCTCCCCATGCTGACCACTCCTCCTCTCCCTGTACTGACCACTCCTCTCTCCGTACTGACCGCTCCTCCTCTCCCCATGCTGACCAATCCTACTCTCCCCGTACTGACCACTCCTCCTCTCACTGTATTGACCACTCCTCCTCTCCCCATACTGACCACACTTCCTCTTCCTGTACCGACCACTCCTCCTCTCCCTGTGCTGACCACTCTTCCTCTTCCTGTACCGACCACTCCTCCTCTCCCCTTGCTGACCACTCCTCCTCTCCCAGTACTGACCTACTGACCACTCCTCCTCTCACCATACTGACCACTCTTCCTCTCCCTGTACTGACCACTCCTCCTCTGCCTGTACTGACCATTCCTCCTCTCCCTGTACTGCCCACGCCTATTCTCCCTGTACTAACCAATCCTCCTCTCCCTTTACTGCCCACGCCTATTCTCCCTGTACTAACCACTCCTCCTCTCCCTCTACTGACCACTCCTCCTCTCCCTGTCCTGACCACTCCTCCTCTCCCTGTACTAACCACTCCTCCTCTCCCTGTACTGACCACTCCTCCCCTCCCCATACTGACCACTCCTCCTCTCACCATACTGACCGCTCCTCCTCATCCCGTACTGACCACTCCTCCCCTCATCGTACTGTCCACTCTTCCCCCTCCCCGTACTGACCACTCCTCCTCCCCTTGCTGACCACTCCTCCTCTCCCCATACTGACCACTCCTCCTCATTCCGCACTGACCACTTATTCCCTCCCCGTACTGACCACTCCTCCTCTCCCCGTACTGACAACTCCTCCTCTCCCCGTACTGACCACTCCTCCTCTTCCTGTACTGACCACTCCAACTCTCCCCATACTGACCACTTCTCCTCTTCCCGTACTGACCACTCCTCCCCTCATCGTACTGTCCACTCTTCCCCTCCCCGTACTGACCACTCCTCCTCCCCCCTTGCTGACCACTCTTGATCTCCCCGTACTAACCACTCCTCCTCATTCCGTACTGAGCACTCAACCTCTTCACGTGCTGACCACTCCTCCTCTCCCCATGCTGACCACTCCTCCTCTCCCCATACTGACCACTCCTCCACATTCCGTACTGACCACTTATTCCCTCCCCGTACTGACCACTCCTCCTCTCCCCGTACTGACAACTCCTCCTCTCCCCGTACTGACCACTCCTCCTCTTCCTGTACTGACCACTCCTCCTCTCCCCGTACTGACCACTCCTCCTCGCCCCGTGCTGACCACTCCTCCTCTCCCCGTGCTACCACTTCTCCCCTCCCCGAACTGAACACTCCTCCTCTCCCCGTACTGACCACTACGCCTCTTCCCGTGCTGACCACTCCTCCTCTCCCCGTACTGACCACACTTCCTCTTCCTGTACCGACCACTCCTCCTCGCCCTGTGCTGACCACTCTTCCTGTACCGACCACTTCTCCTCTCCCTGTACTGACCACTCCTCCTCTCCCCGTGGTGACCACTGTTCCTCTTCCAATACCGACCACTACTCTTCTCCCTGTACCGACCACTCCTCCTCTCCCTGTACTGACCACTCGCCCTCTCCCCATACTGACCACTCCTCCTCTCCCCCTACTGAACACTCTTCCTCTCCCTTTGCTGACCGTTCCTCCTCTCCCCATGCTGACCACTCCTCCTCTCCCTGTACTGACCACTCCTCCTCTCCCCGTGCTGACCACGCCTTCCCTCCCCGTACTGACCACTCCTCCTCTTCTGGTGATGACCACTCCTCCTCTTCCCATGCTGACTACTCGTCCTATCCCTGTACTGGCCACTCCTCCTCTCCCCGTACTGACCACTCATCCTCTCCCCGTGCTGACCACTCCTCCTCTCCCCGTACTGACCACTCCTCCTCTCCCCGTGCTGACCACTCCTCCTCTCCCCGTACTGACCACTCCTCCTCTCCCCGTGCTGACCACACCTCTCCCCGTGCTACCACTCCTCCCCTCCCCGTACTGAACACTCCTCCTCTCCCCGTACTGACCACTCCTCCTCTTCCCGTGCTGACCACTCCTCCTCTCCCCATACTGACCACTCCTCCTCTCCCCGTACTGACCACTCCTCCTCTTCCCATGCTGACCACTCCTCCTCTCCCCGTACTGACCACACTTCCTCTTCCTGTACCGATCACTCCTCCTCTGCCTGTGCTGACCACTGTTCCTGTACCGACCACTCCTCATATCCCAGTTCTGACCACTCCTCCTCTCCCCGTGGTGACCACTGTTCCTCTTCCAATACCGACCACTCCTCCTCTCTCTGTACTGACCACTCTTCCTCTTCCTGCACCGACCACTCCTCCTCTCCCTGTACTGACCACTTCTCCTCTCCCTGTACTGACCACTCGTCCTCTCCCCATGCTGACCACTCCTCCTCTCCCTGTACTGACCACTCCTCTCTCCGTACTGACCGCTCCTCCTCTCCCCATGCTGACCAATCCTACTCTCCCCGTACTGACCACTCCTCCTCTCACTGTATTGACCACTCCTCCTCTCCCCATACTGACCACACTTCCTCTTCCTGTACCGACCACTCCTCCTCTCCCTGTGCTGACCACTCTTCCTCTTCCTGTACCGACCACTCCTCCTCTCCCCTTGCTGACCACTCCTCCTCTCCCAGTACTGACCTACTGACCACTCCTCCTCTCACCATACTGACCACTCTTCCTCTCCCTGTACTGACCACTCCTCCTCTGCCTGTACTGACCATTCCTCCTCTCCCTGTACTGCCCACGCCTATTCTCCCTGTACTAACCAATCCTCCTCTCCCTTTACTGCCCACGCCTATTCTCCCTGTACTAACCACTCCTCCTCTCCCTCTACTGACCACTCCTCCTCTCCCTGTCCTGACCACTCCTCCTCTCCCTGTACTAACCACTCCTCCTCTCCCTGTACTGACCACTCCTCCCCTCCCCATACTGACCACTCCTCCTCTCACCATACTGACCGCTCCTCCTCATCCCGTACTGACCACTCCTCCCCTCATCGTACTGTCCACTCTTCCCCCTCCCCGTACTGACCACTCCTCCTCCCCTTGCTGACCACTCCTCCTCTCCCCATACTGACCACTCCTCCTCATTCCGCACTGACCACTTATTCACTCCCCGTACTGACCACTCCTCCTCTCCCCGTACTGACAACTCCTCCTCTCCCCGTACTGACCACTCCTCCTCTTCCTGTACTGACCACTCCAACTCTCCCCATACTGACCACTTCTCCTCTTCCCGTACTGACCACTCCTCCCCTCATCGTACTGTCCACTCTTCCCCTCCCCGTACTGACCACTCCTCCTCCCCCCTTGCTGACCACTCTTGATCTCCCCGTACTAACCACTCCTCCTCATTCCGTACTGAGCACTCAACCTCTTCACGTGCTGACCACTCCTCCTCTCCCCATGCTGACCACTCCTCCTCTCCCCATACTGACCACTCCTCCACATTCCGTACTGACCACTTATTCCCTCCCCGTACTGACCACTCCTCCTCTCCCCGTACTGACAACTCCTCCTCTCCCCGTACTGACCACTCCTCCTCTTCCTGTACTGACCACTCCAACTCTCCCTGTACTGACTACTCCTCCTCTCCCCATGCTGACCACTCCTCCTCTCCCCGTACTGACAACTCCTCCTCTCCCCGTACTGACCACTCCTCCTCTTCCTGTACTGACCACTCCTCCTCTCCCCGTACTGACCACTCCTCCTCGCCCCGTGCTGACCACTCCTCCTCTCCCCGTGCTACCACTTCTCCCCTCCCCGAACTGAACACTCCTCCTCTCCCCGTACTGACCACTACGCCTCTTCCCGTGCTGACCACTCCTCCTCTCCCCGTACTGACCACACTTCCTCTTCCTGTACCGACCACTCCTCCTCGCCCTGTGCTGACCACTCTTCCTGTACCGACCACTTCTCCTCTCCCTGTACTGACCACTCCTCCTCTCCCCGTGGTGACCACTGTTCCTCTTCCAATACCGACCACTACTCTTCTCCCTGTACCGACCACTCCTCCTCTCCCTGTACTGACCACTCGCCCTCTCCCCATACTGACCACTCCTCCTCTCCCCCTACTGAACACTCTTCCTCTCCCTTTGCTGACCGTTCCTCCTCTCCCCATGCTGACCACTCCTCCTCTCCCTGTACTGACCACTCCTCCTCTCCCCGTGCTGACCACGCCTTCCCTCCCTGTACTGACCACTCCTCCTCTTCTGGTGATGACCACTCCTCCTCTTCCCATGCTGACTACTCGTCCTATCCCTGTACTGGCCACTCCTCCTCTCCCCGTACTGACCACTCATCCTCTCCCCGTGCTGACCACTCCTCCTCTCCCCGTACTGACCACTCCTCCTCTCCCCGTGCTGACCACTCCTCCTCTCCCCGTACTGACCACTCCTCCTCTCCCCGTGCTGACCACACCTCTCCCCGTGCTACCACTCCTCCCCTCCCCGTACTGAACACTCCTCCTCTCCCCGTACTGACCACTCCTCCTCTTCCCGTGCTGACCACTCCTCCTCTCCCCATACTGACCACTCCTCCTCTCCCCGTACTGACCACTCCTCCTCTTCCCATGCTGACCACTCCTCCTCTCCCCGTACTGACCACACTTCCTCTTCCTGTACCGATCACTCCTCCTCTGCCTGTGCTGACCACTGTTCCTGTACCGACCACTCCTCATATCCCAGTTCTGACCACTCCTCCTCTCCCCGTGGTGACCACTGTTCCTCTTCCAATACCGACCACTCCTCCTCTCTCTGTACTGACCACTCTTCCTCTTCCTGCACCGACCACTCCTCCTCTCCCTGTACTGACCACTTCTCCTCTCCCTGTACTGACCACTCGTCCTCTCCCCATGCTGACCACTCCTCCTCTCCCTGTACTGACCACTCCTCTCTCCGTACTGACCGCTCCTCCTCTCCCCATGCTGACCAATCCTACTCTCCCCGTACTGACCACTCCTCCTCTCACTGTATTGACCACTCCTCCTCTCCCCATACTGACCACACTTCCTCTTCCTGTACCGACCACTCCTCCTCTCCCTGTGCTGACCACTCTTCCTCTTCCTGTACCGACCACTCCTCCTCTCCCCTTGCTGACCACTCCTCCTCTCCCAGTACTGACCTACTGACCACTCCTCCTCTCACCATACTGACCACTCTTCCTCTCCCTGTACTGACCACTCCTCCTCTGCCTGTACTGACCATTCCTCCTCTCCCTGTACTGCCCACGCCTATTCTCCCTGTACTAACCAATCCTCCTCTCCCTTTACTGCCCACGCCTATTCTCCCTGTACTAACCACTCCTCCTCTCCCTCTACTGACCACTCCTCCTCTCCCTGTCCTGACCACTCCTCCTCTCCCTGTACTAACCACTCCTCCTCTCCCTGTACTGACCACTCCTCCCCTCCCCATACTGACCACTCCTCCTCTCACCATACTGACCGCTCCTCCTCATCCCGTACTGACCACTCCTCCCCTCATCGTACTGTCCACTCTTCCCCCTCCCCGTACTGACCACTCCTCCTCCCCTTGCTGACCACTCCTCCTCTCCCCATACTGACCACTCCTCCTCATTCCGCACTGACCACTTATTCCCTCCCCGTACTGACCACTCCTCCTCTCCCCGTACTGACAACTCCTCCTCTCCCCGTACTGACCACTCCTCCTCTTCCTGTACTGACCACTCCAACTCTCCCCATACTGACCACTTCTCCTCTTCCCGTACTGACCACTCCTCCCCTCATCGTACTGTCCACTCTTCCCCTCCCCGTACTGACCACTCCTCCTCCCCCCTTGCTGACCACTCTTGATCTCCCCGTACTAACCACTCCTCCTCATTCCGTACTGAGCACTCAACCTCTTCACGTGCTGACCACTCCTCCTCTCCCCATGCTGACCACTCCTCCTCTCCCCATACTGACCACTCCTCCACATTCCGTACTGACCACTTATTCCCTCCCCGTACTGACCACTCCTCCTCTCCCCGTACTGACAACTCCTCCTCTCCCCGTACTGACCACTCCTCCTCTTCCTGTACTGACCACTCCAACTCTCCCTGTACTGACTACTCCTCCTCTCCCCATGCTGACCACTCCTCCTCTCCCCATACTGACCACTCCTCCTCATTCCGTACTGACCACTTATTCCCTCCCCGTACTGACCACTCCCCCTCTCCCCGTACTGACCACTCCTCCTCTCCCCATACTGACCGCTGCTCCTCTCCCCGTACTGACCACTCCTCCTCCCCGTACTGACAACTCCTCCTCTCCCCGTACTGACCACTCCTCCTCTTCCTGTACTGACCACTCCAACTCTCCCAGTACTGACCACTCCTCCTCATCCTGTACTGACCACTCCTCCTCATCCTGTACTGACCAGTCCTCCTCTCCCCGTACTGAGCACTCCTCCTCTCCCCTTGCTGACCACTCCTCACCTCACCGTACTGACCACTCCTCCACTCCCCGTACTGACAACTCCTCCTCTCCCCGTACTGACCACTCCTTCTCTCCCCGTACTGACCACTCCTCCTCTCCCCGTACTGACCACTCCTCCTCTCCACATACTGACCACTCGTCCTCATTCCGTACTGAACATTCCTCCTCTCCCCATACTGCCCACTTCTCCTCTGCCCGTACTGACCACTCCTCCTCTCCCCATGCTGACCACTCGTCCTATCCCTGTACTGACCACTCCTCCTCTTCCCGTACTGACCACTCATCCTCTCCCCGTGCTGACCACTCCTCCTCTCGCCATACTGACCGCTCCTCCTCTCCCCATGCTGACCACTCCTCCTCTCACCGTACTGACCACTCCTACTCTCCCCATACTGACCACTCTTCCTCTTCCCGTGCTGACCACTCCTCCTCTCCTCGTACTGACCACTCTTCCTCTTCCTGTACCGACCACCCCTCGTCTCCCTGTACTGATCACTCCTCCTCTCCCCGTGCTGACCACTCTTCCTCTTCCTGTACCGACCACTCCTCATCTCCCTGTACTGACCACTCTTCCTCTTCCTGTACCGACCACTCCTCCTCTCCCTGTACTGACCACTCCTCCTCTCCCCGTACTGAACACTCTTCCTCTCCCTGTACTGACCGCTCCTCCTCGCCCCATGCTGACCACTCCTCCTCTCCCTGTACTGACCACTCCTCCTCTCCCCATACTGACCGCTCCTCCTCTCCCTGTACTGAACACTCTTCCTCTCCCTGTACTGACCGCTCCTCCTCTCCCCATGCTGACCACTCCTCCTCTTCCTGTACTGACCACTCCTCCTCTCCCAGTACTGACCACTCGTCCTCATCCTGTACTGACCAGTCCTCCTCTCCCCGTACTGAGCACTCCTCCTCTCCACTTGCTGACCACTCCTCACCTCACCGTACTGACCACTCCTCCTCTCCCCCTACTGACAACTCCTCCTCTCCCCATACTGACCACTCTTCCTCTTCCCGTGCTGACCACTCCTCCTCTCCTCGTACTGACCACTCTTCCTCTTCCTGTACCGACCACCCCTCGTCTCCCTGTACTGACCACTCCTCCTCTCCCCGTGCTGACCACTCTTCCTCTTCCTGTACCGACCACTCCTCATATCCCTGTACTGACCACTCTTCCTCTTCCTGTACCGACCACTCCTCCTCTCCCTGTACTGACCACTCCTCCTCTCCCCGTACTGAACACTCTTCCTCTCCCTGTACTGACCGCTCCTCCTCGCCCCATGCTGACCACTCCTCCTCTCCCTGTACTGACCACTCCTCCTCTCCCCATACTGACCGCTCCTCCTCTCCCTGTACTGAACACTCTTCCTCTCCCTGTACTGACCGCTCCTCCTCTCCCCATGCTGACCACTCCTCCTCTTCCTGTACTGACCACTCCTCCTCTCCCAGTACTGACCACTCGTCCTCATCCTGTACTGACCAGTCCTCCTCTCCCCGTACTGAGCACTCCTCCTCTCCACTTGCTGACCACTCCTCACCTCACCGTACTGACCACTCCTCCTCTCCCCCTACTGACAACTCCTCCTCTCCCCGTACTGACCACTCCTTCTCTCCCCGTACTGACCACTCCTCCTCTCCCCGTACTGACCACTCCTTCTCTCCCCATACTGACCACTCCTCCTCTCCCCGTACTGACCACTCCTCCTCTCCCCATACTGACCACTCGTCCTCATTCCGTACTGAACATTCCTCCTCTCCCCATACTGCCCACTCCTCCTCTACCTGTACTGACCACTCCTCCTCTCCCCGTACTGACCACTCCTCCTCTCGCCATACTGACCGCTACTCCTCTACCCATACTGACCACTCCTCCTCTTCCCGTGCTGACCGCTCCTCCTCTCCCCGTACTGACCACATTTCCTCTTCCTGTACCGACCACTCCTCCTCTCCCTGTACTGACCACTCCTCCTCTCCCCGTGCTGACCACTCTTCCTCTTCCTGTACCGACCACTCCTCCCCTCCCTGTACTGACCACTCTTCCTCTTCCTGTACCGACCACTCCTCCTTTCCCTGTACTGACCACTCCTCCTCTCCCCATACTGACCGCTCCTCCTCTCCCCATGCTGACCACTCCTCCTCTTCCCCTTGCTGACCATTCCTCCTCTCCCTGTACTGACCGACTGACCACTCCTCCTCTCACCGTACTGACCACTCTTCCTCTCCCTGTACTGACCGCTCCTCCTCTCCCTGTACCGCCCACGCCTATTCTCCCTGTACTAACCACTCCTCCTCTCCCTGTACTGACCACTCCACCTCTCCCTGTACTGACCATTTCTCCTCTCCCCGTACTGACCACTCCTCCTCTCCCCTTACTGACCATTCCTCCTTTTCCTCTACTGACCACTCCTCCTCTCCCCTTACTGACCATTCCTTCTCTCCCCGTACTGGCCACTCCAACGACAAAGGCCATTTCTCCTCCCTTCGATCTCCTCTTCCAAAACCTCCACTGCAGCTTCTGAAAACTGGGAGGCCTACATTCACCCATGGGCTGCCATTGGTCTCTATTTCCCAGGTCAGATTCAGTTGCAGAATGATTGCACCAGTTGTAGCCACAACACTTTCAATCTCTAAGTGGTGCCGATTATCAACAGAAGTGGATGTTAATATTTTGAAATAAAAAGAAACAATGCTGGAAGTGCTCAGCAGGCAAGGCTGTGGATCAAAAATAAATAAACGTTTCAGGTCTTTGGTCAAACCTGGGGCGAAATTCTCCGTTATCGGCGCAAAGTCCGCTGATCGACGTAAAAAACGGCGCAAATCCGACTTGCATCACGCCGCAAAAATCGTCGCGAAGTCTCCGGCCCGAAATGGGCTAGCAGCGACGTGACGGGATCCGCGCTTGCTCACGTGGTTCACGCCGTGCAGCGTCATGCACGGCGTGACGGCTCATAAGGACGCGCTGCTCCCCACCACCCGACAGGATGGACGGACGCCACTCAGCCCCGAGGTTCCAGTCACGGGATGTGGATGCGCTCCTGGACGCAGTGGAGCAGAGGAGGGACGCCCTGTATCCCGGGCACGGCCGCAGAGTTGCCCCACGCCACAGCTGGCGTCTGTGGTGGGAGGTGGCAGAGGCCGTCACCGCTGCGGCCCTGACACCACGGACAGGCACCCAGTGCCACAAGAAGGTGAACGACCTCGTCAGAGCAGGAAGGGTGAGCCTCCCCCATATCCCCCCTCCCCCATATCCCCCATATCCCCCCCTCCCCCATATCCCCCATATCCCCCGTCCCCATATCCCCCACCCCCCATATCCCCCCTCCCCCATATCCACCCTCCCCCATATCCACCCTCCCCCATATCCCCCATATCCCCCCTCCCCATATCCCCCCTCCCCCATATCCCCCATATCCCCCCTCCCCATATCTCCCATATCCCCCCTCCCCCATATCCCCCCTCCCCCATTTCCCCCATATCCCCCCTCCCCCATATCCCCCTCCCCATATCTCCCTCCCCATATCCCCATATCCCCCTCCCCATATCCCCCCTCCCCATATCCCCCCTCCCCATATCCCCCATATCCCCCTCCCCATATCCCCCCTTCCCCATATCCCCCATATCCCCCCACCCCCATGTCCCCCCTCGCCCATATCCCCCATATCCCTACTCCCCCATATCCCCCATATCTCCCTCCCCCATATCCCCCATATTCCCCCTCCCCCATATCCCCCTCCCCCATATCCCCCTCCCCCATATCACCCCTCCCCATATCCCCCTCCCCATATCCCCCTCCCCATATCCCCCATATACCCTCTCCCCCATATCCCTCATATCCCCCCTCCCCCATATCCCCCCTCCCCCATATCCCCCTCCCCGATATCCCCCCTCCCCCATATCCCCCTCCCCATATCCCCCATATCCCCCCTCCCCCATATCCCCCTCCCCCATATCCCCCCTCCCCTATATCCCCCATATCCCCTCCCCCATATCCCCCAAATCCCCCTCCCCATATCCCCCCTCCCCCATGTCCCCCCTCCCCCATATCCCCCCTCCTCCATATCGCCCCCTCCCCCATATCCCCCATATCCCCCCTCCCCCATATCCCCATATCCCCCCTCCCCATATCCCCTCTCCCCATATCCCCCATATTCCCTCCCCCATATCCCCCATATCCCCCCTCCCCCATATCCCCCCTCCCCCATATCCCCCTCACCCATATCCCCCCTCCCCCATATCCCCAATTCCCCCTCCCCCTTATCCCCCATATCCCCCCTTCCCCATATCCCCCCTCCCCCATATCCCCATAACCCACTCCCCCATATCCCCCTCCCCATATCCCCATCTCCCCCACCCCCATATCCCCCATATCCCCCCTCCCCAATATTCCCCCTCCCCATATCCCCCATATCCCCCACCCCCATATCCCCTCTCCCCCATATCCCCCCTCCCCCATATCCCCCATATCCCCCGACCCCATATCCCCTCCTCCATATCCCCCCTCCCCATATCCCCCATAGCCCCCCTCCCCATATCCCCCACCCGATATCCCCCATATCCCCCTCCCCGAGATCCCCCCTCCCCCATATCCCCCATATCCCCCTCCCCATATCCCCCCCTTATCCCCCATATCCCCCACCCCCATATCCCCTAAAACCCCCCTCCCCATATCCCCCCTCCCCCATATCCCCCCTCCCCCATATCCCCCCTCCCCCATATCCCCCATATGTCCCTCCCCATATCCCCCCTCCCCATATCCCCCATAGCCCCCTTCCCCATATCCCCATATCCCCCTCCCCATATCCCCCCTCCCCCACATCCCCCCTCCCCATATCCACCCTCCCCATATCCCCCATAACCCCCCTCCCCATATCCCCCCTCCCCCATATCCCTCACATTCCCCTCCCTTATATCCCCCATATCCCCCTCCCCATATCCCCCTCCCCATATCCCCCATATCCCCCCTCCCCATATCCCCCCTCCCCATATCCCCCATATCCCCCCTCTCCCATATCTCCCCCTCCCCATATCCCCCCTCCCCCATATCCCACCTCCCCCATATCCCCCATACCCACCTCCCCCATATCCCCCCTCCCCATATCCCCCCTTCCCCATATCCCCCATATTCCCCCTCCCCATATCCCTCTCCCCCATATCCCCCATATCCCCCTCCCCATATCCCCCCTGCCCCATATCCCCCATATCCCCCTCCCCCATATCCCCCATAACCCCCCTCCCCATATACCTCATATCTCCCCTCCCCCATATCCCCCTATCCCCCATATCCCCCCTCCCCCATATCCCCCCTCCCCATATCCCCCATATCCCCCCTCCGCCATATCCACCATATCCCCCCCATATTCCCCCTCCCCCATGTCCCCATATCCCCTTCCCCATATCCCCCCTCCCCCATATCCCCCATATCCCTCCTCCCCCTTATCCCCATATCCCCCTCCCCATATCCCACCTCCCCATATCCCCCATATCCCACTCCCCCATATTCCCCCTCCCCATTTCCCCCTCCCCATATGCCCCCTCCCCCATATACCCCCTCCCCCATATCCCCCCTCCCCCATATCCCCCATATCCCGCATATCCCCCTCCCCCTCCCCATATCCCCCCTCCCCCATATCCCCCCTACACCATATCCCCCATATCCCCCACCCCCATATCTCCCTCCCCCATATCCCCCTCCCCATATCCTCCATATGCCCCCTCCCCCATATCCCCCCTCTCCATATCCCCCATATCCCTCCCTCCCCCATATCCCCCTCCCCATATCCTCCATATGCCCCCTCCCCCATATCCCCCCTCTCCATATCCCCCATATCCCCCCTCCCCATATCCCCCCTCCCCCATATCCCCCATATCCCCCTTCCCCATATCCCCCATATCCACCCTCCCCCATATGCCCCTTCCCCCATATCCCCATATCCCCCTTCCCCATATCCCCCCTCCCCGATATCCCCCCTCCCCATTTCCCCCATATCTCCCCTCCCCCATATCCCCATATCCCCCTCCCCCATATGCCCCCTCCCCCATATCCCCCCTCCCCCATATCCCCCATATCCCCCCTCCCCCATATCCCCCACTCCCCCATAATCCCGCATATCCCCCCTCCCCTATATCCCCCTCCCCATATCCCCCATGTCCCCCCTCCCCCATATCCCCCATGTCCCCCCTCCCCATATCCCCCCTCCCCATATCCCCCCTCCCCCATATCCCCCGTATCCCCCCTCCCCATATCCCCCCTCCCCATATCCCCCCTCCCCCATATCCCCCGTATCCCCCTCCCCATATCCCCATATCCCCCTCCCCATATCCCCCATATCCCCCCTCCCCGATATCCCCCCTCCCCCATATCCCCCATATCCCCCCTCCCCCATATCCCCCATATCTCCCCTCCCCCGTATCCCCCATATCCCCACCTCCCCCATATCCCCCCTCCCCCATATCCCCCATATCCCCCTTCCCCATATCGCCCATATCCCCCCTCCCCCTATCCCCCATATGCCCCCTCCCCCATATCCCGCATATCCCCCCTACCCCATATCCCCCCTCCCCCATATCCCCCCTCCCCCATATCACCCCCTCCCCCATATCCCCCATATCCCCAAGTGAATCCAGCACTAACCTTAACCTCTGCATTACACTCGCAACCGATGGCGTGCATTCATATACCTGTCTAACACTGTTGCCTTTTACCCCTGCCACCAGCCACCACCCCCCCTCCACAGGAGAAACGCGCACACAACACCAGGGAGCATGTGAGGACTGGACGAGGCCCCGCTGATGAGAGGCCACTGACCGAACATGAGGAAAGGGCCCTGGAACTGGCTGGCGGACCTGAGGACCGGGAGGTTGCTGATGCAGAGGTCAGGGGCGTACTAGCAAGTGAGCCAACGACAGCCCGTCCCCATATCCCCCCTCCCCTATATCCCCCTCCCCCATATCACCTGATCACTGCCTGCGTGTCTAACCATGCATGCTTCATTGTGTATCGCAGGAGCAAACGTCGAGGCACCCATCCCCGCAGATGCAGACCGCCCGCAGGATGCCCCTCGGAGGCCACAGGACACGGAGAGACCCGTACCCTCCGGCATGCGATGCCCACAGGATGCCCCTCGCACACCACGGGAGACGGAGAGACCCGGACCCTCCGGCATGCGATGCCCGCAGGATGCCCCTCGCACACCACGGGAGACGGAGAGACCTGGAGCAACAGGGAGACGACACCCCCGTCATGTGCGGGAGCATGGCCCAGGACATGGCTGCCCTCTCACAGGAGGCCATGAGCCAGTGCCAGCGCCAGATGGCAGAGGCGCTCAACGCCATGGCCCAGTCTCAGCAGTCCATAGCCCAGTCTCTGCAGGCCATGGCCCAGTCTCTGCAGGCCATCGCTGAGGGCATCGGCGCCAGTGGCCATGTGCGAGCCGGCGTCGCACAGTCACAGACAGGGTTTGCCAACCCCCTGGGCTCCATGGCTGCAAACCTGCAGACCCCTGTCGATACCAGCACGGGCCTCCAGGACTGGCAGCGCCAGATGCCGGGGGGGCGTCGGATGGCCAGTCCGTTCGCATCCCCCACCCATGTAGAGGCCTGGGGGCCATCGGGCACACCGAGGGAGGAGGAGGTGGTGTGGTCCGTCCCGGGTCCCCCTGTAGGGGAGGTCCCGGAACACCGCGACACCTCGGACTCCCCCCCTTCCGTCCCAGGTGCATCGGGTGGGCAACGGGCAGGAGAGGCTGGCAGCTCGCCATCCCAGTCACCCGGGCCGCAGCCTGGCCCATCTAGGCCAGGACGCCCCAGGAAACGGCCGCTAAAGCGATCCCGTGTCAGAGGGCAGGAATCACAGGAGTCCACCTCCAGTTCTGCTGTACCGTCTGGGGAACCACGTAGACGTAGTCAAAGGGCCCGTAAGGCCAAACAATTAGACACTGAGTAAGTTGGCACGGGTGCAGGGCACAGATGAGTTTTAGGGGCCAGGGCACGTGCATGAACTCCTTTGGTTATTAAAGTCAATGTTACACCTACAGAAGCTGCCTTTGTGCTCTGTCCAAAGCGTGCGGGGGTGTCATGTACGTTGAGCGCAAGTGTGTGTGTGAGGGGTGGTCTTTCCTCAGCCCCAGGTGAGTCTGGCCCCTTCCCCCTGGGCCGTCATCAACATCCCTCCGGGCAGAGGACCGGACCGTGCGCTGCAGTGTCACAGCTGCATGCAGGGATGGTCCGGGTGGATGGTGGTACTGTGGCCATGGGTCAGACATAGTCCAACGCTGTGGAGCCAGGAGCTCATCGCAGGGCGGGTTGTCATCATCCTCCATGGCCTGCAATAGACACGCATCCACCCGCAACTGTGTGAGTCCGGCCATTGTGCCGCAGGTGGATCGGCAATTGGGGGGGGGGGGGTGTGCATGCGGGTGGGGTGGGTGGGGTTGGGGAGGGGGGTGAGGGTGCTGGGTGGGTTGATGGGTGGGGGGTGGGGGTTGTCGGCTGTTGCCATGGTGTGCGGTCTGTGGCCATACTACCCGATTCCCACGCCCATCTAGTCAGTGAAGCGGGCGGCTATCAGCCTGTCCCGTGCCCGCTGGTCCAGCCGGTAACGTGGACAGCCACCCGCCTGTGTCTAGCCCGTCTGCCCTGACCATTGCCCCCATCCCCCTCATCTGGGGAGGACTGGGCCTCTTCCTGCTGCTCCTCCACTCCGCCCTCCTCTGCCTGCGGCACATCGCCCCTCTGCTGGGCTATGTTGTGCAGGACGCAGCACACCACAATGATGCGGCTGACCCTATCTGACCGATACTGGAGGGCGCCCCCAGAGAGGTCCAAGCACCTGAAACGCTTCTTCAGCACGCCAAAGCACCTCTCTATCACTCCCCTTGTCGCTACATGGGCATCATTGTAGCGGTTCTCCGCCTCATTGCGTGGCCTCCGTATAGGCGTCATCAGCCACGATCGCAATGGCTAGCCCCTGTCGCCCAGCAACCAGCCCCTCAGCCGGGGATGGCTGACCGCGACAACACATATGAGTCATGTACACTGCCTGGGTAACGGGCGCAGACATGCAGGATCATCATGCGGTGGTCGCAGACCACCTGTATGTTCATCGAATAGGTCACCTTCCTATTGGTGAACACGGCTCTGTTATCTGCAGGTGGCCGCACGGCGACGCGCATCTCATCAATCGCGCCCTGGACCATGGGAACCCGGCCACGGCAGAGAAGCCCACGGCCCGGGCATCTTGGCTGGCCCGGTCCACAGGGAAGCGGATGTAGCGGTGCGCCATGGCATATAGGGCATCTGTCACTGCCCGGATGCACCGATGCACCGATGTCTGCGATATGCCGGACAGGTCCCCACTCGGTGCCTGGAATGACCCAGTTGCATAAAAGTTCAGGGCCACCGTAACCTTGACGGGCACGGGGAGAGGGTGTCCCCCGCCAGTGCCACGCGGTGACAGGTGTACCAGCAGGTGGCAGATGTGTGCCACGGTTTCCCGCCTCATCCGGAGTCTCCTCCTGCATTCCCGGTCTGTGAGGTCCTGGTATGACTGCCGGGGCCGGTACACACGGGGCGCCCTCGGGTGCCTCCGTTGCCATGGGGCCGCGACGTCCTCCTCGTCCTGTCGGTCAGGTGTCCCTCCAGCCTGGGCGGCTGCCGCCTGCCCCTCTGCGGCAGCCTGCGCCGCCTCTCTGGCACGCTCCTCCTCCTCCTCCTCCTCCTCCTCCTCCTCATCCAGGGCAACATAGACATTAGCGGCTGCTGCCACGGCGGCCAACATCGCTGGATGATCGGAAAACATGACGGCCTGGTTTGGGGGGGGGGGCGGTGGGAACGACGACATGTCATCATTGCCCATATCCCCTCCTCCCCCCAGCCAGGTGGCATGAACCGCATGGGTCCAACTGTTGGAGGCTGGCACCTGGCCAGGTGGACCAACTCACTTGCCCTCGCATCCCCCTCCCCGGCACGGGCTCCCCATCCCCCTCCCCAGCACGGACCCCCATCCTCCTCCCCGACATGGACACCATCCTCCTCCCCGGCACGGACCCCCCCCATCCCCCTCCCCGGCACGGACCCCCCATCCTCCACCCCGGCACGGGCCCCCCCATCCTCCTCCCCGGCACGGGCCCCCCATCCTCCTCCCCGGCACGGACCCCCCCCCCACCCCCATCTCTCTCTCCGGCACGGACCATCCATCCTCCTCCCCGGCACGGACCCCATCCTCCTCCCCGACACGGGCCCCCCATCCCCCTCCCCGGCACGGGCCCCCCATCCTCCTCCCCGGCACGGACCCCATCCTCCTCCCCGGCACGGGCACCCCATCCTCCTCCCCGGCACGGGCACCCCATCCTCCTCCCCGGCACGGGCCCCCCATCCCCCTCCCCGGCATGGGCCCGCCATCCTCCTCCCCGGCACGGACCCCATCCTCCTCCCCGGCACAGGCCCCCCATCCTCCTCCCCAGCACGGACTCCCCCCCCCCATCCCCCTCCCCGGCACGGACCCCCCATCCTCCTCCACGGCACGGACCCCCCATCCTCCTCTTCGGCACGGGCCCCCCATCCCCCTCCCCGGCACGGGCCCCCCATCCCCCTCCCCGGCACGGACCCCCCCATCCTCCTCCCCGGCACGGACCCCCCTCCCGGCACTCTCCCGGAGCCCAGCCCACTCTAACCACCCCCCCCCCCCGCCGCACACACACACACACAACCCTAGACACACCTCTCCCCACACATTCAGACTGCGGCCACGCCATCGCCTGCCAGCGGCCAACCCCCCAGGCCGTCACTCACCTCCACGCTGGTCGGCGTGAACCTGGAGCACAGGTTGACGCCGATTAAAAGGAGGTTTGATTTACGTTGACATGACCCGCCATCACGTCGACGGGACTTCGGCCCATCCGGACGGGAGAATATCGGCAGGCCCAAAATCGGCTGCTTTGCGCACACCCGTGCCATTCTCCGACATCTGCGGCGACATTAACGCCCCGCCGACTTTTCTCCCTTCGGAGACTTCGGCAACCGGCGGGGGCGGGATTCACGGCGGCCAACGGCCATTCTCCGACCCGCTGGGGGGTCGGAGAATGACGCCCCTGGATTTTAGGTAGTGCAGGCTAGTTTTAAGATTTGCAAGCTGCTGATGATATTGTACTCCTTCTGATGTATACCGTAACTGAAGAACACAGGAACACTGGTTACATGCAGTAATCATTATAATTAGCAGGCAGCACAAAGTTGGCTTGCTGCTTGTATTTCATCTCATGGGCACCGATTAGTCATGGATTCTGATCCCTGTGCCCAATTGCAGAGTCTACTCAAATTATAGCCAGCGTCTTTTAATACTATAGCTTAACTTAGAGATAGGTTTCCTATTCTTTCTGTTACACATCTTCTCAAGCTGTGAACCATTGCCAAAGCTGCTTGGATGGGATATCACACTCTGCAATACTTTTGCTTTTGTCTGAGTCAAAACAAAGCCTATATTATTGGACATCTTGCTAGTCAGAGGTAACAACTTTCTGCTGGAGGCCATTCCCATTAGGCTAGGTCATTCAGCCAAGTTTTATTTGAGCTTCATGCTTCTTTCAAGAAACAAAAATCCACGTAAATGCAACCATGTCCTAGTCAAATGTAACAACTGATGCATTGCTTAGGATTGTAAAACTGATGAGTGGAGCTAGTCAAAACAAGTTTAGCATTGTCTTAATTACAGAGTGAACAGTGTAACTGAAGGAAAGTACAAGCAGCCATCGTAGTTTTGTTTTAGTTTCCTAGCCTGTATCGTGATGGAAACAATTTGTCGCTAACCAGACTCCTGTTCTTCTTCATTCCAAATTGCAGGAAGCATTTTTTAAACTTAACTTTTGGTTTCCAATCTGCAGTGGCCTCTTTTAAGAAAATCTAAGTTGAATGTTTTTCTCAGGGCTAAACAATCTGTTCAAAATTCATTTACGGGATGTGAGCGTCGCTGGTTAGGCCAGCATTTGTTGCTCATCCATAGCTGCCCTTCAGAAGTTGGTGTTGCGCTGCCTCCTTGAACCGCTGCAGTCCTTCAGGTGTAGGTACACCCATTGTGCTGTTAGGTAGGGAGTTCCAGAATTTTGGCCATGCGACGGTGAAGGAACGGTGATATTTTTCCAAGTCAGGGTGGTGAGTGACTTGGAGGAGAACCTCCAGGTGGTGGGGTTCCCAGGTATTGGCTGCTCTTGTCCTTCTAGATGGTAGGGGTTGTGGGTTTGGAAGGTACTGTCTCAGGAACCTTGGCGAGTTAATGCAGTGCATCTAGTAGACAGTTCACATGTTGGGTCCCTAATTTGCATATGCAAAGTTAACTTTTGTTTCGGGCATGGGCCCTAAATGCCAATCCTTTGGCCCTTACCAATAGAATAGGCACTTAACCTACATTTGCAATGAACATGCATTTATTACTCATGTTCAAGGCTTAGCAGAGAGCTTTACATCTGAAAAATGGGCAGCGCACAGAGGAATTAAGAAACTTATGAATTTTGGTATTTTTAGCTAATTCCGCTGACTTCAAACTGAAAGGATTAAGCTGTGTCTTGATTAACATCACAATTTCACTGGTGCACCGTTTAATGTTTGATTCTGGAGACAGATGCTAGTGAAAAACAGATTATTGTTAGAGGGCACTGCAAAAAAACATTCTAAGTTCCTTTGGTAGTGACATCATGATATCTCAATGAAGTCATTAGTGTTGATTAATGGCCCATGCTTGTCTGGGAAATGCAGTGCAAGTCTTAACTACCTTAGGAGTTAATAAATGGTGCATATTATGTAGAGATGTTTTTCTGTGTTGATCTAGTTATGCCTGATGATACTGGCATATATAAATTCACACTGGCACACAACACAATTTTCTCTAACAGATGTCTGCATCCCAATGTTCCCCCCTAGGAACAGGTTTATAAAATTTCTGTAAATCATTTTTCTTTAAGAAGCCTAATTGAAACCTGGTTGTTTTTTCACTTGGCTTAAAATGTGGAAATATTTCGAGTACAGTTTCCCTGGCATCATGAGCAACCTGTCCCTCTGAACCAGCCAAGAAGAGTGAAAAGAACAATATATCATGACAAATATTACACTGTCACTGGTCCAGCCCCAGACAGAGAGTCAGTGTTCCAAGTCGAAGACCTGGGCCCAGATTTATTTTGTCACTGTCACAAAATTTGATAGCCATCACTGCCATACCAGCCAAAACTGCATTGTCAGTGCCCCAACTTCAGACTGAGATACACCCTGACAACCACTTCTCCAATACAATACAACTAGGCTCAAACACACACTGCTATTGTCTTGAATTAAATCAAATTAAGCCAACTTTCCAAAGTTCAAAAATACATTTTACATGGTCAATGTCCACAGGCTCTTTCCATCCCATGCCATTATTCCAGAACCAGACTGTTACAAATTGCAGGTTTGCTCGAAATATTTTGTTATGTTCAACAGCACCAGTCACTTCCATGAGGTAAACTCATATTACCAACTACCAAGACCTGCAGCATCCACTATCTAGGTACATAGTAGGTGGAGCTGATACAAAAACAAGATCCTTACACTCATTTGGTAATACAGTGTCATGCGAGAGTGCCTTTAAGAACTGGATGTTTAAGCAATGTACCTTCAAGAAAACGGTGATGTCATAAAGTGGGTGGGGCTCAGCTCAGTTCAGCCATTTTGTTTTGGTCTTGCAATTTGAAAAAGTGCCTGGTTGGTTTTGCTGAGAGCAGTTTAAAAGTGCCTAGCTGTTTTGCTGTGAGCTGATTAAAAGTAGAAAGTCAGTTTGAGACAGCAGCCTGGGAAGTTCTGGTTTGCTGTGATCTGCTTGGAAGTGAGAAAGCCAGGTTTGAGAAAGCAGCGTGGGTGTGTCTGTGGGTTTCCAGAGAGCAGCATCAAGAAAGCAAGGTGCTGCAGCTGAAGTCACCCAAGCTAATATATCTCTGCCATTCTACAGAAAATATATATATCCTTTAACCTGATGTGATACTGTTTAAAGGTGTTAAGTCTCTTGGAAGTTTGAAGGAACATTTTAAGGAGTTATTTACTGTTGCAATATTTTCTGAGTTATCTTTGAAGTAAGGGGTGTTAAGAGATCCAATGTTTATATAAGATATTAAGTTGAGTTCATGGAATAAATAGTGTTTTGTGTTTAAAAACCCACGTGTCCATAATTGTAATCCCACACCTAGGGAAAAAGCCGTGTGCTTCAAAAGCAACAATCCATTAAAGGGAGAGGTTGGTTAAACTCCATGATACAATTTGGGGTTCTGAAAACGTCTCGCCCATAACAACAGAAACAGAATTTGAGTTTTGCTGAAAAAGGGAGACATGCCAAAGCTTTTCGTCTTGCACACATCAGGGGCAGGATTCTCCGACCCTCCGTGCCGGAATCGCGCCTGGCGCGGGGACGGATAATTGCCGTTCACGCCGGAAATCTGTCACGGCGGCGCTTCCTCGATTATCTGCGGACCCACCAGGCGTGTGCGCACGGGTGACGCGGCGCCGGTCGGGGGTCGTTGAAAGCGGCCCCCGCGGCGATTCTCCGCGCTCGATGGGCCGAATGCCCACCGACTTCTGCCGGCGTGGTTCACATGTGGTCTCACCCGGCGTGACCTTGGTGTTCTTGTGCGGGGGCCGTCCTGGTGGTGGGGGGGGGGCGAGGAGATCGGACTCCGAGGGGGTCTCCACAGTGGCTAGGCCCGCAATCGGGGGCTACCGATTGGTGGGCGCGCTCAGTTGGGGGGGGGGTATGTATGAGAAGGGAGTACTGATGGTTGGCAAGTGGATTCTGACTGGGAGCATGTTGCCATGGAGAATACACCAGTTGACGGTGACGGACAGTTAACTGACAAGCATAGCTTGAAATTTACAGCAGACAACTTGATTGGTCAAAGGCATTGCCCTGAGGAATGAGTCAGTGAATATTTGGCACTTACTTTGTTTAGCTGAAACGGGCACGATGTGTGTACATATTCTTTCTATCTGAAAATCACAGGGCCTTGTGTATGCCCGCTAATGCGCCACACTGCAAGACTGACATCAATCTTAAATTGGTTGTCCGGTGGCAGGGTGGGCTAGTGGTTAGCACAGCTGCCTCATGGCGCTGAGGTCCCAGGTTCGATCCCGGCTCTGAGTCACTGTCCGTGTGGAGTTTGCACATTCTCCCCGTGTCTGAGTGTGTTTCGCCCCCACAACCCAAAAATGTGCAGTAGGTGGATTGGCCACGCTAAATTGCCCCTTAATTGGAAAAAATAATTGGGTAATCTAAGTTAATTTTTTTTTTTAAATTCATTGGTTGTCAGCATAATTTCTAGCACACTGAGGATTATTTAGCAAATTTTGTCCAATCGCAAAACCACATCTGATATTGGACACTGTGATTTGAGTTTTGCGAGCATGGGCTGGAACATGCTGTTTGATATGAACCGCTAGTCACTGATATTCATATAACTCAGTTGTGTAATAGGCATAATGGCCAGGATTCTCCGAAACTCCGTGCCAAAATCGTGCTCGGTGCCGGAGCAGAGAATGGGGCGTCAGATTCGCGATCGGGTCTGACGTCTTCCCACAATTCTCCGCGGACCAGAGAATCACCACCAGTTACGCGAGCGCGGTCGACGCGGCATCGGTCAGGGACTATTGAAATAGGCCCCCGTGGCGATTCTCCGCCAGCAGCTGGTCGAGTTCCCGCCGGCGTGGTTCTATCATGGTTCCATCCGGCCATCACTCGGAGTGGCGGCTGCCGCGGCCGCCCTGGTAGGGGGGGGGGATCCGTCACCAGGGGTGGGGGTCCTCCAGGACGGCCAGGGTTCTGATAGGGTCAGTCGGCGCGCGTGATCTGAGGGGGGCCTATATTGTTGGGGCTGGTTTGCTGTGTGGGTCCGCCATGTTGCGCGGACCCTCGGCCGGAAGAGCAGGTCCCCGTATCGGCAGCCCTGCTGGCCCCTTTCAGGTAAGTGAATCACTGGGCCAAGTGGCCCGTTGAGGCCGGTGTGAAATGCTCCTGTGTTTACGCAGGCGTCAACACTTAGCCGCTGTTTCGGAGAATCCCGGCCAATGTCTTTTTGGCTGATGGCAGCATCTTGTTAGTGGTGATTACCACTTACGTTGCTATTGCATAGTAGCAATGTGAAACAGCTATCTTCACCTGTTGCTCAGATTTTTTGAGATTCCTTGCATTTCCAGGATAATCTGAGGTAGACTGGGCATTTTCAGGGCCAAATGTAATGGCCTCAGACCTGTTCATTAGTTCCATTTTGTATCATCTCATCCATAGCCAAAGGTCCAGTGATTTTAGGCAATAATTTCTGCTCCCACAGAGGGCGGGACTGGAAGATCCCAGCCAGTGTTTAATACAGAGAGACAGCCGAAGCTTGTGATTGGTGGTACCTGCATGATGTGGAGGGTCTTGGATGTTTTATGTTTCTGTGTCAGATTCTAGCATCCGAACAATTATGTACGGGAGGTGCTGAATGTTGGTTGTGAGTAGCTAATGAATTGCATTGTCTCATGTTGCAACGGTTTCTATCAATCATTGACTTTCTACTCTGTTCCAGCTGCTATGCTCTCTCTTATACAATACACAATCCATCACATTTCTCCCTCTCTTAATCTCTGAAGAAGAGCCATACAGACTCAAAACATGGAGCCAGGCACAACGGGTGAATGCCACGAGAGCTCCAAATTGGGCTCCGCACCGGGCATCAGGCTTATCGAGAGTCACCCAACTTGCTCTGCCCAGCGCGATCTGGATCTTGCCCTCGCAGGGCGAGATCCAGATCTTAATATTTAAGTGAGTGTCACTGCTTAAATTCCTGGAACCAAGATTCACCTGCCACCCGGGACCCATCAACTGTGTCTGGAAGACCGCCAGTGTCCACACAAACGTGTACCAGATGTAACAGCACCTGGAAGGGTTGCCAAGGCCATTGGAGATGCCTGGTGGTCAGGGACAGGGCAGGGTGGTGCCCTGGCATTCTCCTGGAACCTAGGAACCTTGGCATTGCCGGCCAGGCACCCTGGAAGTGCCATCTAGGCAACCTGGCATTCCAGGTTGTCCAGGTGGCACTGCCAGGGTATCCAAGTGTGAGGTTGGCACTATCAGGGATCAGGCTTGGGCCCGGGGGGTTGGTTTGCCACTTGGAGGGGGGACAATAATTGGGGGGGGTCCTGAAAGGGAGTGTGATGAAGATCGTGCTACCGATCAAAATGGCGCCTCGATCTGTGAGCAGCTTTTCCTGAAATCACTCTAGGGGTGGCCTTGGCAAAGAGAAACCCTCTGAGGCCAAACAAATGGCAAAGTGTTGTTGGATAGAGAGATGTCTTTCAGCGATGCAGCTGTCGAGAAACACCATACTAAACACACCCGACAGCGGATTTAGTTTGAAGTCCGTTGAATCGCGCCCATTAACTCTAATTTCTCTTTCCACAGATACTGTCGAACCTGCTGAGCTTTTCCAGAATTTTATGTTTCTGTTTCAGGTTCTAGCATCCGCAGCAATTAGCTTTTATTTTAATACCCAATTCAATATTTGGTCTCTCCCTTTCATGTGCCTAAATTGATCAGACAAGTTGAATTTGGAACGCATGCTGTTTTAAGCTTTTAGGGGCTTTGCCTCAATTTGTTTAACTTCTGTTGCAGTAATGGAGTTTCCCCATGCTGATCACACCTTCCCTGATACCCACTGTAGTTATTGACTCTTTTTGGTAAGTGTTCCAAAACTCTGCAGAATTTTGTAAAATAATCAGCATAAGCTACCATTAAACATTGCTTTCCTCCCATTGGGGAATCATGTTTGAGCTGCTGAATTTGTTTTTGATCGCTGCCGGATTGTTGCGACATGCGATGATGCTGACCTCTGACCCGGGCCGTGGAATGTATCAAAACTCGCACTCTCTAGAAATTGAATTTCTTCCGTGCTGTCTTCTTACTGCGCCATTAATCTGAAGGTTTTAAATCCTTTTCAAGGTTTGGTCAGCCTTCCTCGATCATCACCAGGTTCTTTGACTCTGCTCTAACAGCAAATTACTGCGGATGCTGGAATTTGAAACGAAAGAGAAAATGCTGGAAAATCTCAGCAGGTCTGGCAGCATCTGTAGGGAGAAAAGAGCTAACATTTCGATTCCGGTGGCTCTTTGTCAAAGCTAACAGACAGAGAAAGTGGGAAATATTTATACTGTGGAGTGAGAATGAAAGATTTTTTTTATTTTTAATTTAGTGTACCCAATTCATTTTTTCCAATTAAGGGGCAATTTAGCATGGCCAATCCACCTATCCTGCACATCTTTGGGTTGTGGGGGTGAAACCCACGCAAACACGGGGAGAATGTGCAAACCTGGGACCTCGGCGCTGTGAGACAGCAAATGCTAGTGGGCAGCACGGTAGCATAGTGGTTAGCGCAATTGCTTCACAGCTCCAGGGTCCCAGGTTCGATTCCCAGCTGGGTCACTGTCTGTGCGGAGTCTGCACGTTCTCCCCGTGTGTGCGTGGGTTTCCTCCGGGTGCTCCGGTTTCCTCCCACAGTCCAAAGATGTGCAGGTTAGGTGGATTGGCCATGCTAAAGTGCCCTTAGTGTCCAAAAATTGCCCTTAGTGTTGGTTGAGTTGGGTTACTGGGTTATGGGGATAGGGTGGTGTGGGCTTGGGTATGGTGCTCTTTCCAAGAGCTGGTACAGACTCGATGGGCTGAATGGCCTCCTTCTGCACTGTAAATTCTATGATTCTAACTACTGCGCCACCGTGCTGCCCTAGTGAGAATGAAAGATGACTCATAGCCACAGAAACCCAGGGAAACTGGGTGCTTCCCGCTGCTTGCTATTTTAACACAAGACCCTGCTCCCATGCCCACATGTCTGTCCTTGGCCTGCTGCAATGTTCCACTGAAGCTCAACGCAAACTGGAGAAATAACGTCTCATCTTCCGGTTAGGCATCTTCCGGTCTCAACATCGAATTCAACAACTTCAGATGATTAGCTCTACCCCACATCGACCCATTTGTTTTCATCCCATTTCATTTTAAAAGTCTTTTACCATTTCTTTCTTTCTTATCTTTCCGAAAATATATTTAAACCACCCCCCCCCCCCCCATCTTATCCAACTTTCCTTACCCTTTCTCCTCTTTGCTTCCCCTTTTCCCTCCCCCCACATCTACAGTTCACCCTCTGGTTTTAGTTTCTCTGCTGTTTGGCCTTTCACATCTTTTGTCCTCTCTGGGGACTGCCATTAGCACTCTTTTCCCTTTGTTTCTGTGGCCATTCGCACCCCGTTTCCCTGGGTTTCTGTGGCTAAGACTCATCTTTCATTCTCACTCCACAGTATAAATATTTCCCACTTTCTCTGTCTGTTAGCTTTGACAAAGTGTCATCGGACTCGAAACGTTAGCTCGTTTCTCTCCCTACAGATGCTGCCAGACCTGCTGAGATTTTCTCTTTGACTCTTGATGTACGATCAATTACACAAAGACGAGAGTAGGATGTAATCGAGGCTTTATTACACTGAGATGAGTGGCCTCCTACAGCAGCTGACGAAATGGCTGCTCTACTGGGAGCACACATATTTATACTCCACCTACTGGGCGGAGCCAGCAGGCAGGGATCTACCCCCGTACCTGTAGTACAGGGGCCTTACCGTAAAGCACCTATATCAACATCCTATATATACAATATATACATCAGTGGTGACTACCACATTCACCCCCTGTTAAAAAATGAGTCCGGCGGGGGTGGTGGAGAACTATATACAGAAAGTTGTGTTTTAAACTACGGTCTGGCCGGTAGAAGTGCGGTTTACACTCTGCGCAGACCTGGCAGTCTCTGGTGATCGCCCTGACTTCCTCGATGGAGTAGGGCAGGTTGCGGGCCTTGATGAAATGGTAAAAACGTGTGATCCCTGGGTGACAGAGGTTGCGGTGCAGGGTCCGGAGTCGATCCACTTGTGCGCTGGCACATGTACCTCGGGATAGGGCATCAGGGGGCTCGTTGAGCTTACCAGCGCGACACAAAATCTTGTAATTATAGGTGGAGAGCTCGATCCTCCACCTCAAGATTTTATCGTTTTTGATCTTGCCCCGCTGTGTGTCATTAAACATGAAGGCATCCGACCGTTGGTCAGTGAGTAGAGTGAATCTCCTGCCGGCCAGGTAACGCCTCCAATGCCTCACAGCTTCAACGATGGCTTGGGCCTCTTTTTCGACAAAGAAGTGCCGAATTTCGGAGGCATAGAGGGTGCGGGGAAAGAATGCCACAGGCCTGCCTGCCTGGTTGAGGGTGGCGGCCAGAGCGACGTCTGATGCATCGCTCTCGACTTGGAAGGGGAGCGTCTCGTCGACCACATGCATTTCGGCCTTGGCGATGTCTGCTTTGATACGGTTAAAGGCCTGGTGAGCCTCGTCCGCCAGAGGAAACGGTGGATTGAATGAGTGGGCGGGCCTTGTCTGCATAGTTTGGGACACACTGGGCGTAATATGGAAATAACCCCAGGCAACGTTTGAGGGCCTTGGGGCAGTGGGAGAGGGGAAGTTACATGAGGGGGGCGCATGCGATCGGGGTCGGGCCCCAGAACTCCGTTCTGGACCACATAGCCGAGGATGGCTAAGCGGTTCGTGCTGAACACGCACTTCTCCTTGTTGTACGTGAGGTTGAGGAGAGTGGCGGTGTGGAGAAATTTGGCAAGGTTGGTGTCATGGTCCTGCTGATCGTGGCCGCAGATGGTGACATTGTCCAGGTACGGGATAGTGGGCCGTAGCCCGTACGGGTCAACCATTCGATCCATCTCCCTTTGGAAGACCGAGACCCCGTTGGTGACGTCGAAGGGAACCCGAAGAAAGTGGTAAAGGCGGCCGTCTGCCTCTAACGCAGTGTATGGGCGGTCTGCCTTGCGGATGGAGAGCTGGTGGTAGGCAGATTTCAGGTCTACTGTCAAGAAGACCCGGTACTGTGCAATCTGATTGACCATATCAGACATGCGTGGGAGGGGCTACTCATCGAGCTGCGTGTACCGATTGATGGTCTGTCTGTAGTCAATGACCATCCTGTTTTTCTCCCCAGTTTTGACCACTACCACTTGGGCACTCCAGGGGCTGTTGCTGGCCTCGATGATGCCTTCCCGAAGCAGCCGCTGGACTTCAGACCTGATGAAGGTCCTGTCCTGGGCACTGTACCATCTATCCCTGGTGGCGACGGGTTTGCAATCCGGGGTTCGGTTTGCAAAAAGGGAAGGTGGGTCGACCTTAAGGGTCGCGAGGCCGCACACAGTAAGGGGTGGTAGGGGCCCGCCGAATTTCAGGGTTAGGCTCTGGAGTTTGCACTGGAAGTGCAGGCCAAGTAGCAAGGCAGTGCAGAGGTTGGGGAGGATGTAGAGGCGGAAGATGCTGAACTCCACGCCCTGGACAGTGAAAATGGCGATGCAGTTCCCCCGGATCGCCACGGAGTGGGACCCAGAGGTCAGGGAGATTCTCTGGTTAGCGGGGGGGTGTACCGCGAAGGAGCAGCGCCTTACCGTATTGGGGTGAATGAAGCTCTCAGTGCTCCCCGAGTCCAGCAGGCAGGAGATCTCGTGCCCGTTGACCTTCACTGTAGTTGAAGCAGTCGTGAGGTTGTGTGGTCAAGACTGGTTAATCATGACCGAGGCGAGACGCGGCTGGTCGTTGCCGGTTGCAGGTGATGAGCGGCTGGATGAGGTGCCCGACGGCCATGGGTCCTGAGTCGGGTAAGATGGCGGCGCCCACGGGCCGCACGTGTCATGGGGAAAGCAAGATGCAAGCGCCCGTTGGTCCTGGGAGGAACAAGATGGCGGCACTCACGGGCCGCACGTGTTGCGATCGAGCAAGATGGCGGCGTCCACTGGCCGCATGTGGTCCTAGGAGGGGAAGATGGCGGCACCCACTGGCTGCACGTGGGGGGTGCTGGGCCAATAGCGGCGATTGAGCGGGCCTGGCACACTGCAGCGAAATGTCCCTTCTTGCCACATGCCTTGCAGAGGGCGCTCCGCGCCGGGCAGCGCTGTTGGGGGTGTTTTGACTGCCTGCAGAATTAGCATTTGGGCCCCCCGTGGTTTGTTTGGCTCCACGCGGCACAGGCATGGGATTGGCTGAGGGCGGTCGCTGATGGGGTCCACGATGGGGCGGCCATCTGCGGAGACCATGATGCACAGGGGGGGTGGGCCGCGCGGTTGGGGGCACAGGCCTGAATGTTGCGTGATGCGACCGTAAGTGAAAGCGCTAGTTTTTTGGTCGCCGCGAGGTCGAGCGAGGTCCCCTCTAAGAGGCGCTGGCAGATGTAGTCAAACCCTATGCCCGTAACAAATGCGTCTCTCATTAGCAAATTTGAGTGTTCCGTGGCCGAAACGGCCTGACAGTCACAGTCTCTAACTAGGGGGAGCAGGGCGCGCCAGAAATCTTCCACCAACTCACCGGGAAGTTGACGCCGCGTGGAGAGGAGGTGCCTGGCGTAGAGTGTGTTAGTCCGCTGAGCATAGTTTTCCTTCAGTAGCGCCATGGCCTCTGCATAGGCTGGCGCGTCCTGGACAAGTGGAAAGACGTTGGAGCTCAGTCGCGTGTAAAGGATCTGGAGCTTCTGTGCTTCTGGAATTTCGTCTGCCGCAGACCCGATGTACGCTTCAAAACAGGCTAGCCAATGTTCAGAGTCCTTTTTGGTGTTATCTGCTTGCGGATGCAGCTGCAGGCGATCCGGCTTGATGCGGAGGTCCCTCTTCTGAAAAACTCAGTTTAATAAATTGATGCACGATCAATTACACAAAGACGAGAGTAGGATGTAATCGAGGCTTTATTGCACTGAGATGTGTGGCCTCCTACAGCAGCTGACGGGATGGCTGCTGTACTGGGAGCACACATATTTATACTCCGCCTACTGAGCGGAGCCAGTAGGCAGGGATCTACTTCCGTACCTGTAGTACAGGGGCCTTACCATAAAGCACCTATATCAACATCCTATCTATACAATATATACATCAAGGTTGACTATCACAACTCTGCTGTCAGATCGGGATTTTTGATGGATCACCATGTGGTACGGTGTAGCCCTCAGTAAGCTGAACAGATGATTTTTGTTTCTGCCAATCTCTCTGCCTCCAAGTCTTCCACCAGGTTCCTTTGGAGATTTTCAACATGTCTTCAGTTTTGGCATTGTTTTTCAGTTCAGATTGAAAAACCTTTTTAATTTTAAAGTTGTGTTTCAGAGATTTCGGGCGGGATTCTCCATCTGTTCACGGCAGCGGGATTCTTCAGTCCTGTTGCAGTGAATGGGAGATTTGGTTGAGTGGCAAATTCTCCTTTCTCGCAAGCAGTGGCGTTGTGGCAGACTCGCAACCAAGAATACGAACCTTCAGGGTCCTTTACAACTACCACCACGTTGTATGTTGGTTGTGACTGAAGGAACGGTTGCAGAGACATGAATATGTCTGAACAATAACTGGTTTATGGGCTGAACATAATTATTTACAGATATGCAAGACTACAGGTGTTACTCGTTCTGGGGCATGAGCTTTCTCGTTCTGGTTTCTAGTCATGTGACTCTCATCATGAGGGTGGTACTCTTTCTTTAGCCCTAAACACCATAACGCTACAGGAAATGTCTCTCTCTGTTTGTATTCAAGCTTGAGGAACAGTTGCTGATTATTACTCATATTCAGGAGGCTGACGGGTTCTTAGAATGTCCTTTGTGCAGAGTGGTTGACCTTTAGGCAGGTTATGTTATTGGAGAAGGAGTGTGGGTAGGATGGGGAGGGAGAAAGTAGAGTATAAATAGTGTATGAGTAAGTTGAATTACTGACAAGTTCTGGCATCAATAGCATCCAGCACTTATGGGAATTGAGGTACCTGAAAGAGTTTGATGGTTCTCGCTTTCTGCAGGGGAATTTTCTCGGTTTCTTTAAATTGAAAAACTCACTTCACTCCTTCTGATTTTCAAATGCCTGAATTTTCAGGTGCACAAAGCAGGCATCTAATTTATTTGTGCATTGAGGTTTTATAATGCCAGTATATCACCGACGAGAGCAGGTCCGCACATTGGTCGGCCCAACAGCAAAAAGCAACTCTAAGGCCATAAAGCAATGTTCCTCTAGACCCCATAAGGGAAGTGCTCACCTTCTATACTTGGATTCTTTGCCATTTGAACTGGACTATCCAGGAATGCCAGTCTCTTTCTCTCTACATCCCCTCATCCCCAATGCTCACATTGCCATGGGCCCAGCAAGAAGCCTCTGGGCAGCTGACTTTCCGCCATTTCCTGCTGACTGTTTGTCTATTTTGGGTGACATGTTAATGATGTCCAGATGTTAAATTGGGCTCCTTCTGCCCTTTCCTGATGGGTCAGCCACTTTCCACCCCCCACAAACCTCCATCCCCGGGTCCTGCAGTGTTGGATATAGTTTGGGGAATTGAAGTAGGGTAAATAATTAAATTAATAGTAGGGGGCCATAAAGGGATCTTCAACCATAACATAATTAAAATTAATGTGAAATTGAAAAGTAAAAGACACAATAGCTGAAAGATATAATTGACCAGAAAAAGCCAATTTTCATTTGATTCAAAGAAAGCTAAATTTATTGGAAAGAAAAACTGGCAAAGACAGTGCACAAAGAATGAAAAATGGTCATAAGGGAGATGACATAATTCTACCAGAAGGAATGCAACTAAATAGAGTCCTAGAAATTGGATCAGGCCACGCCAGATGCTAAACAGGTGGCGAAGGCTACAATCTGACAGGTGGCAAAAGGCGCAACCACCATGTTGGTTCAGGATCTTTCATAGGTGTCCAGCAAAAGCCTGAGAACATGCACTAACAGATTTAAAAACAGTTTCTTCAATAAAGGTAAGGGTTTGAAACCTACCATTATATGACAGGTTTGATAAGTGAGGGCCTGAAGGTGCATGCTGCAGCCACAGTCCAATTTTGCAAAGGGACCTGAAACAGGTATATGGGCCTAAATTTCCACATGACGGAAGGGCTCCACAGCTGCGCCAAAATGGCGCTAGAGGCCCAATTCTGGAATCCTCAAACTCAATAGCAACCAATTTTTCCGGGGTTGGGGGACATAGAGTGGGATGGGATTTACTTTGCACATGCATGATTCACAGAAGCAGTGGCACATTTAAAAACGCAGCTGCCGTCAGTCAAAAGTGATTTTTACCACCTGGATTTCTGAAACATGACTGATGGGTTTTACATCATTTGGGAAAAGGTCTAAACTTATTGAAGTTCTTTGGAAAAGTGAGGTAGCCCTTGTGGAGAGGTCAGATACTCTTTATGGGGAGCTGTGAAAATATTCAACAAGTACCACAGAACTTGCACAAATTAAATCGCAGTGATTGATTGCCACCCAAGGGAGTTGGAGATTTGGGCTTGGAAAGGCAGATACTTTTTCCCCTCGTGACTCAGTCACACAGGAAGGGAAGAGTATGTTATGACAAAGAAGTTGCAAAATGGGGGTGACACCTTCATACATTTGTGCCATTGTGTGCAATGTGAGACCAGAGGGAGGGGACAAGGCCAGCAGCACACACCAGGCAGGAGGAAGACAACAACAATATTTTACCCCGAGGTAAGAGTTTACCGATTGTGGAGGTCACATCTGGATGCAGCAGAGAATCAATGCAGAAGATGGTTCGGGTTAACCCAGGAATTGGTCACTGATATTTATGCCATAGTCCAATAAGGTCTTGCACCACAGTCTGCCAATCTGTATGCCCTACCAGTGGCACTCAAGGTCACGTAACTGAATTTCTATATTGCCGGCTCATTCCAGGATTCAGTAGTAGATCTCTGTGGTGTCTTACAGTCAGTTGCACACTGATGCCCTCTCAGCATGGGTGAAACAAGCACATTGGGCAGGATTCTACATATCTGAAGCCTTCCCTCCTATACCATCCCTGTAGCCACGCGTTCAGCTGCACTTACTCTCTGTTCCTTGTCTCACTTGCACGTGGCACCGGTCGCAATTTTGAGATTACTACTCTGCTCGTCCTGTTCTTTAGCTTCCAACCTAACTCCCTAAAATCACATTTTAGATCCTCATCCCTTTTCTTAGCTATGTCATTGGTGCAATGTGCGTCACGACTTTTGGTTGCTCCCCCTCCCCCTTAAGAATCCTGTAGACTCGATCCGAGACATCCCTAACCCTGGCACCCAGGAGGCAACATACCTTCTGGGAGTCTCGCTCGTGACCACAGAATCTCCTATCCGTTCCCCTAACCATTGAGTCTCTATCACAATCGCTTTTCTGTTCTCCCCGCTTCCCTTCTGAGCCACATAGTCAGGCTCAGCGCCAGAGACCTGGCCGCCATGGCCTTCCCCTGGTAGGTCACCTCCCTCAACAGCATCCAAAGCAGTATACTTGTTTTGAAGGGGAACGGCCACAGGGGATCCCTGCACTGTCCACCCATTCTCTTTCCTTCCCCTTCATCCAGCTCCAATTCTCTAATGCGGTCTCCGGGGAGCTGGAGTTGGGTGCACTTCCCGCAGGGGTAGTCAGGTGTTTCCCTCGGTTCCGCAAAGTCTATTGGCAGCCATTGGGTAGATAGTTCCAGAATTTTGATTCAGTGATGAAGAAGGAACAGCAATACATTTCCAAGTCAAGGTGGTGAGTGACTTGGTGGGGTACTTGAAGGTGGAAATGTTCCCATTTGCCTGCTGGTCTTGTTCTGCTCAGAGGTAGAGACCAGAATTCTCCGATGGCCGCTCCCGAAATCGGGAAAGGCGATTAGGTGGAGAATCGGTTCAGACGCCGAAATCGCAGCTGCCGCTGATTTGACGCCAAATCGCAGTGCTCCAGCATCTCAACAACAGCATCAATGCATTCCAGAACGGACGGACGGAGACCCCTTTTGCATATCATTAGCGAGCCTGACCCGGTATTCTCTGGGGCCTCCGTGATTCTTCGCCTCCGATGGGTTGATTTCCCGACGGAGTGGTTCACTTTTCTAAAAACCGTGAAACCAGCGTGGCAGCTGATGATGGAGAGAGGGCTTACGGAAGGTGTCCAACATTGCCATAGTTTGCTGACAGTTGTTCTGCTGGCCGGAGGGCTTCTGCCAGGGCTGGGGGGAGTAGTGGGGGGCGGCCAGGAGGTGGGCTGTGGGGTTGGGGTGGACGGGCAGGAACACCATTGCCGCAGCCAGCAAGGCAGCCATGTAGCTGCGCACACCACTAACAGCCCACTTTGAACTTAGTGCCATGGATCATATATGTTTTCCCCCAGGGTACCCCCGTGGGTGCCCTCTGGCCCCAGCCAACACATCAGCTGTATGGGCATGTTCCTGTGCAACTAGTGACAACTTGCTGGCTGGGATGACTGTGTGTGTGGAATGTAATGTGTATATGCGGTTGCAGCTTGTCAGCCTCCCGAGTGTCAATCACGGACCCAGCGACTCCAGCACCGTTTTTCATTGGAACCGATTGTGTTTCGTGCGGCACCGGTGCTAGCCCCTTAACGGTAGTGGAATCGGTGCAGGTGCGGTGCCGGTCTTTCTGTCGTAAAAGTCCACGGATTCTGCGTTGATGTCAACACTCCATTGCCCGACGCTGATATCGTAATCGGTGGGCCGATGGGCCGAGTTCCTGACCACGCGGGGGACGTGTGGGCTCAGCGGTCAGCAACCCGCCGTGGCGGCTGCGGACTGTGTCTAGCGCCGCCACAGTCGGCCGGGAACCGTGCTGCTGGCTGGGGGCCTTTAGCGAGGGCTGGGGGAACTGGTGGGGATGGCCCGGAGAGCAGTATTTGGTAGGTCGGGTCCACGCACGGCCAGCGCCATGTTGTACGGTGCGACCGCTGCAGGTCGATGCCCTGCACATGCACGCCCATGGACCCGGCCATTCTCCAGCCGTTTTTGTTGTAAGGAGCGGGTGTTTTACCCGGCGCGGCTGCTAGCTCCTCACCGGTCCTGGGACCGGTCCTGGGACCGGTGAGGGTTTGGTGTCGATTTTGCCGTTGAAAAACACCACAGTTCCCACGCTGGCATCGGCGCTTAGCCTAAAAATCAGAGAATCCAGCCCTCAGTCTCAGAAACGGAGAATCCCACCCCTTGAATTTGGTATGTGTTGTTGAAGGAGCGCTGGTGGTCTGTTGCGGTGCATTTTGTAGATGGTATACACTGCTACCACAATTGGTGGAGGCAGTAATTTTTTAAGGTGGTGGATGGGGTGCCAATAGGCGGACATTTTTATACTGAATGATGTCAAGCTTCTTTTGGAGTTGCGCACATCCGGGCAAGTGGAGAGTATTCCATCACTCTCCTGACTTATGCCTTGTAGATGCTGAAAAGACTTTGGGGGTCAGAACATGTGCCCTAAAACCTTATTTTGAATTCTGCTCTGTAAAAGTTTGTAAATGCATGACGTTAGAAGCATGTATTTTCTAATAGGATTACTGATACTGACATTTCAATATATTGCTATATAATAGAAGTGACATCTATTTGGAAAATGGGATGTTTAAATTCTAAATAGTCTATATGAACAGCAGCAACTTCAGAAAACACTGTTATTTCTATGATCCAATTTTACCTTTGTTTCCCTTAGAAAGCAGAGGATTGTTTGAGGTTGGTAAGACATGGGAAATAATGAGGACATCTGAAAGTGTCACATGGATTTATTTTATATACACCATGGAAAAGTGTAATTTGGGTGAATTTTGAGCGTCAAATTTAGGAAAGCCAATGCTGAGATCGAGAATGTTTCTACTTTTGTCATTTACTACGGCCATGAAAAGCTCCACAGTAAGTAAAGTGCAGACTGGATGCAGAATAAAACTCTTACATGGTATTTTACACTGTGACTTGGATTAAGCACTCGATCATCTGTAAACTGATGCACAGCATTGAACTCAAACATCTGGTACACCAAGCTGCTGTGTATAAAACCTTTCATTAAGCTGAAGGGCAATGAGCTTAGAACAGTTGATGAGAAAGTTCTTCAGCATCCTTGTACCCCCTTGAAGATTGTATCATTTACCTCGAGTTGTCTCTTCTCATTCTTCCGACTGAAATGTATCACCTCACACCTTTCTGTGTTGAATTTTATCTGCCATCTGAGGGCAGCTAGGATAGGTAATATTTGTTGGCTTTCCTAGATGCCCACATGCCAAGAAACAAAAGAAAGCTGACTGATTTGTTAGATTAACTGATTAGCTGTAACAGCAGTCTGCCAGACTTCATGCACTCCAGACTCAATGATTGCAGTGGAATCCTGCCACGTTTCAACATTTGTTTTCAGTTGAAACCTGTTCAATTTATCATTGTCACATTACACACATATCAAGAATGCTTTGACTAGGTGAAATATCCCACTTATTGAAACCAATATTAACAGTGAAAACAGGGAATAGATAGGACTTCCTGAAGTTTGTAATGTGCCCAAAATTGGAGGTTAGACGTCGTAGTGAGTTGGACACCATCCTTTCATCCCTTGGTTCTGGGTTTGAATCTCGGGAGGTAGAATAAAAATCTCCTCCCTGCTGGTTGTAAGAGTCTCAGGTGAAATATGTTTGGTAGCCTCGCAGAAAAGTGGTAGATGTGGCTCTGTTGGTATTACTAACACTTCCGACTCAGAAGGTTATGGTTTCGGTAAACATCTTAGAAAAATTCCAGAGAGCAGTGAAATCAAGAAATGTGCGGGTGAATTCTCTGTCGGGGGGAATTCTCCGTTCCACCAACAGCGCACCCCTGCCCGCAGGTTTCCCAGCAGCGTGGGGTGGGCACAATAGAAAATCCCATTGATCATTTGGCTCAACTGCCTGCCCCTCTTCCATGGCTGCACCTAGTGAGAGGGATGCAGTATCCACTTGAGGCCTTTTGTGGCCAATGAATATAGCAGGGGTTGGAGTGTATCAGCACTCGTGGTGGCATTTTTACTGAAATATCAAGTTGTGTTTTATTGTTGCAGTGCTCCTTTCATTAGTTAATTTTTCTCCATTGGTTTCAAAAGAGCATAAAAATGAGGTAATGATTGGTCTCCAAGGGCTTTGCTGTATAAAGAAAGTATAAGAAGGAATTCTCCAAGCACAGGGCAGCACAGTTGCACTGTGGTTACACTGCTGCCTCACAGCATCAGGGACCAGGGTTCGATTCCAGCCTTGAGTGACTTTGTAGACTGTTCAAAGATGTACAGGTTCGGCCATGCAAAATTGCCCCTTAGTGTCAACATAGAATTTAACATAGAATTTACAGTGCAGAAGGAGGCCATTCAGCCCATCGAGTCTGCACCGGCTCTTGGAAAGAGCACCCTACCCAAGGTCAACACCTCCACTTTATCCCCATAATCCAGTAACCCCACCCAACACTAAGGGCAATTTTGGACACTAAGGGCAATTTATCATGGCCAATCCACCTAACCTGCACTTCTTTGGACTGTGGGAGGAAACCGGAGCACCCGGAGGAAACCCACGCACACACGGGGAGGACGTGCAGACTCCGCACAGACAGTGACCCAAGCCGGAATCGAACCTGGGACCCTGGAGCTGTGAAGCAATTGTGCTATCCACAATGCTACCGTGCTGCACATCAACAACGGTGCCCCAAAGGTGGGGTTATGGAATAGGTCGGAGGAGTGGGACTAGGTAGGGTGCTCTTTCAGAGGGTCAGTGCGGAATCAGTGGGCCGAATGGCCTCCTTCTGCACTGTAGAAATTCTATGGATGCTTCTATGGATTCACAGAGATAGTGGAGGGAATACATATCACATTGAATGGTGTAATGGTACCTGTGTTACTACCAGGGAGCAGTTAAGTGGAGATTACAGGGGCATGATGCTGTTGCATTTTGATTCAGATGTTAAGATGTGTCAAGTCTCATACAGAATAAAATAAAACCACAGTCACCAACAAAGGTTATTATCTTGTATAATTTCAGAACTTGAGCGTGAAGCAGTTAAAGGTTTATTTGACTTCATTTCCTCAAATTCCAACAGTGTTTAATTGGCTGTAGAGTGCTTTGGAATGCCCTGGGGATGCAAAAGTGCGATATCAACGTAAGTTTTTTTTCTTCTTTTTAAACAATCACATCATAAAGTTATCCATAATATGACAATATTTGGCACCACCTGCAGTCTCATTCAGATAGGGCATAATACTACTTGGTGTGGGAAAATGAAAATGCCACAATGGTCAGTGCTTGGCTGAGGATGGAACCAAGCATGTTGGGGCAAAGCAGATGCAAATGTATCCAGCATTGATCCTGTCGCTCCTAACCTGGAGTTGCTTGTGGTTTTGCAGCTTTTATTCTTCATAAAGCCTAGCCTCAGATGCTTGATCAAAGAATGGAAGAGACCTTGGGCGGGATTCACTGTTCCCCGACGGCGATATCGTAATTGGCGATCGGGCGGAGAATCCCTTCCTGCACCCAAGTCGGGGGAGGTGCCGGTTTGACGCCGGTTTTCTATCCTCCCCCCTTCGGAAATGGCATCATCGCATCGCCCGCCATGTTTTACGGCATGACCGCGTCACCGTGCGAAAGCGCGGCCACGGACCCGGCCATTCTCCAGCCATTTATATCGTGGGAGGCAGGAGTTTTACCCGGCACAGCTGCTGGCCCCTCGGTGAGGGTTTGGCGCCCATTTTGGTGTCGTAAAATGCCACAGTTCCTACTCCGGCGTTGGCTCTTAGCCTCAAAAACGGTGAATCCAGCCCCTTAACTCTAACTCGAACATAAACAGAGCAATATGATAATTTATTTTATTAATTCATGGGAATGTGGACATTGCTGGAATGCCAGCATTTATTTCCAAACTGTAATTGCCCTCGAAAGAGTGGTGGTGTGCTCCTTCCAGAACTGCTGCAATCCCTTTATTGTTGGATCACCCACAGTGTTATTAGAAAGGGAGTATGAGGATTCTGACTCAATGACAGTGAAGGAATGATAATAGAGTTCCAAGTCAGGATGATGTGTGAGTTGGAGAGGAACTTGCAGGTGGTGGTATTCTGCTGCCCTTGTCTTTCTAGGGAGTAAAGAATACGGCTTTGGAAGGTACCGTTGAAGGAGTTTTGATGAGTAGCATTGTACATCATGTGTGCATCAGTGATGGAAATGTGAATGTCGAATGTGGTGGGTGGGGCACCAATCATGTGAGCTACTTTGTCTGAGATGTTGTCAAGCTTCTTGAGTGTTATTGGAACTGCACTCATCCAGACAAGTAGGGAGTATTCCATCATAGTCCTGACTTCTACCTTGTAGGTGGTGGACAGACTTTTGGGAATGAAAGGAGGTATATTACTCGTCACAGAATTCCTACCCTCTGCTCTTGTAGCCATAGTATTTATATAGCTGGTCCAATTCAGTTTCTGGTCAATGGTAACCCCTAGGATGTTGATAGTGGGGGATTCAGTGATAGTAATGCCACTGGATGTCAAGAGGAGATGGTCAGATTCTCTTTTGTTGGAGATGGTCATTGCCTGGCACTTGTGTGGCACAAATGATATTTCAGATTTCTGATATAATCAGACCAAACATGAATATTGTCCAGCTCTTGCTGCAGATAAGAACATAAGAACTAGGAGCAGGAGTAGGCCATCTGGCCCCTCGAGCCTCCTCCACCATTCAATGAGACCATGGCTGATCTTTTGTGGACTCAGCTCCACTTTCTGGCCCGAACACCATAACCCTTAATATCTTTATTCTTCAAAAAACTATCTATCTTTATCTTAAAAACATTTAATGAAGGAGCCTCTACTGCTTCACTGGGCAAGGAATTCCATAGATTCACAACCCTTTGGGTGAAGAAGTTCCTCCTAAACTCAGTCCTAAATCTACTTCCCCTTATTTTGAGGCTATGCCCCCTAGTTCTGCTTTTACCCGCAGGTGGAAACAACCTGCCCGCATCTATCCTATCTATTCCCTTCATAATCTTATATGTTTCTATAAGATCCCCCCTCATCCTTCTAAATTCCAATGAGTACAGTCCCAGTCTACTCAACCTCTCCTCGTAATCTAACCCCTTCAACTATGGGATTAACCTAGTGAATCTCCTCTGCACACACCCCAGTGCCAGTACGTCCTTTCTCAAGTAAGGAGACCAAAACTGAACATAATACTCCAGGTGTGGCCTCACTAACGCCTTATACAATTGCAGCATAACCTCCCTAGTCTTAAACTCCATCCCTCTAGCAATGAAGGACAAAATTCTATTTGCCTTCTTAATCACCTGTTGCACCTGTAAACCAACTTTTTGCGACTCATGCACTAGCACACCCAGGTCTCTCTTCACAGCAGCATGTTTTAATATTTTATCATTTATATAACAATCCCTTTTGCTGTTATTCCTACCAAAATGGATAACCTCACATTTGTCAACATTGTATTCCATCTGCCAGACCCTAGCCCATTCACTTAGCCTATCCAAATCCCTCTGCAGACTTCCAGTATCCTCTGCACTTTTTGCTTTACCACTTATCTTAGTGTCATCTGCAAACTTGGACACATTGCCCTTGGTCCCCAACTCCAAATCATCTATGTAAATTGTGAACAGTTGTGGGCCCAACACTGATCCCTGAGGGACACCACTAGCTACTGATTGCCAACCAGAGAAACACCCATTAATCCCCACTCTTTGCTTTCTATTAATTAACCAATCCTCTATCCATGCTACTACATTCCCCTTAATGCCATGCATCTTTATCTTATGCAGCAACCTTTTGTGTGGCACCTTGTCAAAGGCTTTCTGGAAATCCAGATATACCAAATCCATTGGCTCCCCGTTATCTACCGCTCTGGTAATGTCCTCAAAAGATTCCACTAAATTAGTTAGGCACGACCTGCCCTTTATGAACCCATGCTGCGTCTGCCCAATGGGACAATTTCCATCCAGATGCCTCGCTATTTCTTCCTTGATGATAGATTCCAGCATCTTCCCTACTACCGAAGTTAAGCTAACTGGCCTATAATTACCCACTTTCTGCCTACCTCCTTTTTTAAACAGTGGTGTCACGTTTGCTACTTTCCAATCCGCCGGGACCACCCCAGAGTCTAGTGAATTTTGGTAAATTATCACTAGTGCATTTGCAATTTCCCTAGCCATCTCTTTTAGCACTCTGGGATGTATTCCATCAGGTCCAGGAGACTTGTCTACCTTTAGCCCCATTAGCTTGCCCATCACTACCTCCTTGGTGATAACAATCATCTCAAAGTCCTCACCTGTCATAGCCTCATTTCTATCAGTCACTGGCATGTTATTTGTGTCTTCCACTGTGAAGACCGACTCAAAAAACCTGTTCAGTTCCTCAGCCATTTCCTCATCTCCCATTATTAAATCTCCCTTCTCATCCTCTAAAGGACCAATATTTACCTTAGCCACTCTTTTTTGTTTTATGTATTTGTAGAAATTTTTACTATCTGTTTTTATATTCTGAGCAAGTTTACCCACATAATCTATTTTACTCTTCTTTATAGCTTTTTTAGTAGCTTTCTGTTGCTCCCTAAAGATTTCCCAATCCTCTAGTCTCCCACTAATCTTTGCTACTGATTGCCAACCAGAGAAACACCCATTAATCCCCATTCTTTGCTTTCATGAATGGTGCTGAACATTGTGCAGTCATCTGCGAACGTCCCCACTCCTGATTTATGATGAAGGGAACATTATTGATACAACAGCCCAAACATGCCTTTGTACACTCCAGCACCTTCAGTCATTTCTTGATATCATGTGGAGTGAATTGAATTGTCTAAAAACTGGAACCTGTGATGTTAGGGTCCTCAGGAGGAGGCTGAGATGGGTCATCCACTCTGAACTTCTGGCTGAATATGGCTGCAATTGTTTTAGCCTTGTATTGATGTGCTGGGGTCCACCATCATTGAGGATGGAGATATTTGTAAAGCCTCCTCCTCCAGTTAATTGTTTAATTTTCCACCACCATTCATGACTGGATGTGGCAGGACTGCAAAACCTAGAACTGATTTGTTGGTTGTGGGATCACTTAGCTCTGTCTATTGCATTACTTCTGTTGTTTGGCATGCAAGTAGTCCTGTGTTGTAGCTTCACTAGGTTGTCATTTTATTTTTAGCTATGCCTGGTGCTGCGCCTGACATACTGTTCTACAGTCTTCATTGAACCTGGGTTGATCCCCAGTTTGATGGTAATGTACAGGATATGCTGGCCACGGGGTTAGAGGATGTAATTCTATACAATTCTGCTGCTGCTGATGGCCCATAAGGTGTCAAGTGCCTCACAACATGATGCAGGGTATCTTCAATATAAAGACAGATTTCGCCTCTGTAAGAATATGTACTGGTCACTCCTACTAATACTGTCATGGCAGAGACATCTGCAGATTGGTGAGGATGGGGTCAATTAGGTTTTCCCTTCCTTTTGGTTCACTCGCCACCTGTTGAAGACACAGGCTAGCCGCCAAATCTTTTTGGACATGGACAGCTGAATCAGTAGTGATGCTACCAGGCCACTCCTGGTGATGAACATTGAAGTCCCCCACCCAGGGCACATTCAGTGCCCTTGCTAATCTCAGCACTGTTCAATATGAAGAGGTAATGACCCATCAGCTGAAGGGGCATGAGGGATGGTAACCAGCAGGATGTTTCCTTGCCCTTGTTTGACCGATGCCATGTGAGACTTCATGGGGTCCAGAATCAATATTGAGGACTCCCAGGGCAACTTCGTCCTGACTGTATACTACTGTGCCACCAACTATCGTGGGTGTGTCCTGCCAGTGGCACAGGGCATTCCCAGGGATGGGGGTGTCTGGGACATTGTCAGTAAGGTATGATTCCATGAGTTTGACTGCATCGGGATGTTGCTTGACTAGTCTGTGGGACAGCTCTCCCAACGTTGACACAAGCCCCTTGATGTTACTAAAGCACTGTGGCACGATGGCGCAGTGGTAAGTGCTGCTGCCTAATGGCGCCGAATACCCGGGTTCAATCCCGGCCCTGGGTCACTGTTCGTGTGGAGTTTGTACATTCTCACGGTGTCTGCCTTGGTATCACCCCCACAACCCAAAGATGTGCAGGGTAGGTGGATTGGCCACGCTAAATTGACCTTAATTGGAAATGTTTTAAAAATGTAAAGAAGGCTTTGTGGGTCGACAGGGCTAGGTGCACTGTTGTCACTTTCATTCCTTGGTTGATGCCGGATGGACCAACTGGTTTCATTCTCTTTGGACTTTGTAGTGGTTTGACACAACTAGGCCGGGATTCTCCGCTATCCGGCGGGGTGGGCCGTATCGGTGCCGAGGAGTGGCGTGAACCAGTCCGGCGTCGGGCCGCCCGGAAGGTGCGGAATCACTTCAGGGGCTAGGCCAGCGCCGGCGGGGTTGGCGCCGCACCAACCGGCGCTGAAGGGTCTCCATTGGCCGGTGCGAGTTGGCGCATGCGCGGGAGCGCCAGCGTGTTCTGGCGTGATCCCAGCGCATGCGCAGGGGGTTTCTTCTCCACGCCGGCCATGGACTACCATTACAGCGGCCGGCGCGGAGGCAAAGAGTGCCCTCAAGGCGCAGGCTCGTCCGCAGATCTGTGGGCCCCGATCGCAGGCCAGGTCACCGTGCCCCCCCCCCCCCCCCCGGGCGAGATCCCCCCGCGCCACCCCGAGGACCCGGCAGGCTGCCTGCAGAGCCAGGTCCCGCCGTGAGGAACTTGTTTGATTTATGGCAGCAGTACTGGCCCAAAACAGGTGGCCGCTCGGCCCATTGCAGAGCGGAGAATCGCCGGAGGGGCCACTGCCAATGGCCCCTGACCGGCGCGACGCGGTTCCCGGCGATTCTCCGGCCTGGCGGGGGGTCGGAGAATCCCGCCCCTAAATGCTTTGCTAGGCTATTTTACAGGGTATTTAAGAGTCAGCCACGTTGCTGTGTGTCTGGAGTCACATGTAGGCCAGACCAAATAAGGACGGCAGATTTCCTTCTCTAAATGATATTAGTGAATGATGTGGGTTTTATACAATAATTAACAATGATCTCACGGTCACTGTGGTAAACCACTGTATTATATTGTATTGTTGTACTGTTACATGCCTGGGCTTGTCCCTGCTGGGTCCAAACCACTGTAGTATATAATATGTGTATTGTGGTAAACTGCCACTGTATTATATGTAATGTGGCAAACTACTGCCTGCTGACTCCCCTCCCCCGGGCTCAGTATAAAGGTGGCTAGTCTCCGCCGCTGCCCCAGTTCAGGATCCGAGGCCAGGACGCTTTCTGTTTAGTTTATTAAAGCCTCAGTTACGTTCACCACTCGTCGTGTGTTCATTGATGGCATATCAATTTAATAAACTAAATATCTAATATGAATTTGTCACTCAAGCCTGATCGCCTGGATCTGGACCCACAGGCAGCCGACGCCGCTGCAACATTCGAGCACTGGCGAAGCTGCTTCGAAGCCTACCTCGGATCTTTCACCAACGACTTCACCGCCCTCCAAAAGAAGCAGATCCTCCAAGCATGGGTGAGCCCCCAAGTCTTTCTTCTCATCAGGGACACCCCCTCATATACGGAGGCGATAATGCTGCTGAAGGGACACTATGTAAAGTCGGTAAACGAAGTGTATGCTAGGCACATTCTCGCCACGAGACGGCAACGCCCTGGGGAATCACTAGCAGAATTCCTGCGTGCCTTGCGGGTACTCTGCCGGAACTGTGACTAGCAGGCGCTATCGGCTACCCAACACGCGGAGCTGTTGGTCAGGGACGCTTATGTCGCAGGCATGAAATCAAACTACATCCGCCAGCGATTGCTAGAAGGGGGTACACTCGGCCTCCCAGAGACAGTGCAGCGCTCAAACTCACTGGAGGTGGCCTCCCAGAACATGGAGGCCTACACCTCCGATCACGCGGCACCCTCGTGGACCTCGTGGTTGCCGCCATCACCCGACTCGAGTGTGGCGCAAGCCTGTGCGCGCAGCAGCCCGCCAGTGCCGGAAACCCGAAGTGCTACTTTTGCGGCCAGGGTGAGCATCCCAGACAACGTTGCCCTGCGCGGAACGCGACTTGCAACGGGTGTGGGAGGAAGGGCCACTTTGCGAAAGCCTGCCAGGCCCGAACTATCCCGAAAACTCCTAAGCCCAGCAGCACTGCCTGCTGCCTGTTGGGGCCGCCCCCCCAGCTGCCGTGCCACCCGCCATGTGTGACCTGTGGGCGCTCTCATCTTCGCCACCATCTTCGATTTTGGCCGCCACGTGCGACCCATGGGGGCCGCCATCTTTAACGCCATCTTGTACTCCACCCGCCATGCGCGACCCATGGGGACTGCCATCTTTGACACCATCTCCGATGCCACGCGCCACGCGCGACCCATGGGGGCCGCCATGGTGAGACCACTCCGCAGCCCTGCTCACCCGATCGTCCGCTGGCCACCGCTACCTCTGACCGGCCTACCCATCACCTTCCGAAGCTCGCCTCCATCACGCTCGACCAGTCCCGGCCTCATCACCTCACAAAATCTACAATGGCCGTCCAGATCAATGGGCACGAGACGGCCTGCCTTTTTGACTCCGGGAGCACAGACAGCTTCATTTACCCAGATACGGTAAGGCGCTGCGCCCTCCCAATCTTACCCGCGACCCAGAAAATTTCCCTGGCTTCCGGATCACATTCAGTAGAAATCCAGGGGTACTGTGTCGCGACTCTTACCGTACAAGGCGTAGAGTACGCTAACATTAAACTCTACATCCTTCCCCATCTCTGCGCCGCCCTATTACTGGGGCCCGGCTTCCAGTGCCACCTCCAAAGCCTTACTTTAAAGTTCGGTGGACCCCTGCCCCCCTCACCCTCTGTAGACTCGCGACCCTTAAAGTCACCCCACCCTCGCGCTTCGCTAACCTCACCCCCGACTGTAAGCCCATCGCTACTAGGAGCAGACGATACAGTGCCCGGGACAGGGCCTTTTTCAGGTCGGAGGTCCAGCGACTCCTACGAGAGGGGATCATTGAGGCTAGTACCAGCCCCTGGAGTGCCCAAGTGGTGGTCGTCAAGACTGGGGAGTGTCATAATATCCACCCATGTATATAATGAGATGCAGACAGGCAGCGATTGACACACAGGATAACCATCTCATGTGTCAGAAGCCTGTTTCTAGTTTCACAGCATCCAGTTGCAGTCAACGTTGAACCAACTCATTTAACACATCATGGTACCAGGGAGCTAATAATTCTAACAAACCTACCTTGAGTGAATCTGCAATGACCTGCAAGCAGCCATCCAGTGGCCTGGAAAAGATCCAGCCTCCTCCGCAACTCTGGATCTCCGGCAACCTCAGCGCCAACTGGAACGTCTTCAAACAGAAGTTCCTCCTGTACATCGAGGCCTCCGACCTTGAGGCAGCATCGGATGCCAGAAAGATCGCGCTGTTCCTGTCGACTGTGGGGGATCAAGCGATCCACATCTATAACTCGCTTACGTTTGCCGATGGCTAAGACAAGATGAAGTTCAAGACAATTCTGCTGAAATTTGACAGCCACTGCGACATTGAGGTGAATGAGAGCTTTGAACGGTACATCTTCCAACTGAGGCTTCAGGGTAAGGATGAACCTTTTCAGTCCTTCTTGGCCCATCTCCTCATCCTAGCACAGTCATGTAATTATGACTCGACGGCTGATTCCACGATCCGGGATCAGATCGTTTTCGGGGTCCAGTCCAACTCCCTGCGGGAGCAGCTCCTCAAAATCAAACAGTTGACCCTCTCCGTCGCCATTGAAATGTGCGTTGTCCATGAGCATGCCAGAAATCGCTACTCCCGCATCAGGGCGGCAGAAACTGCAAAACTGACCTCCCACGAGGCAAAAAGGATGCAGGCCATCGCAAAAATGCAAGGCCTGAGCATCGAGGAGAGTGGCCGCTTCGCGCGCTTTTCTCGGGTCCCCACGCATGCGCGCCACGATTGGGTGGACGATGAGGCCGAAGACCCTAATGCGTATGTGCGAACGTCGGCCGACCGCACTGCGCATGCGCGATGGCGCATAGAACGCGCTGACGTCAGCATCATGACGTGTCCAAATTGTGGCTCCGCCCATTTAAAGTGGCAATATCCAGCCAAAGGAAGGCAATGTCTACAGCGTGGAAAGCCTAGGCATTACGCAGCCTTCTGCAGGTCCGCTCCACCGAACAACAGCCAGCGATCCCAGCTGCAGCGCAGACGTGTCCGCTGCGTACAACAAGGCATGCAGGATTCTGATCCAGACAGCCCAACGGACCCCGATGCTGACTGCCTCGAGTCTCCATATCGGGTGGGCATCATCACCACACGCGAGCTGGGCTCCACCGCAGTGGCTTCCCGCACATCAAGCAGAGTGGCTTGAGCTGAAGGCGAAGCTCACCACAGCCCCAGTACTGGCGTTCTTTGACCCAACCAAGGATACCAAGATATCCACAGATGCAAGCCAGAACGGCATTGGGACGGTGCTCCTCCAGCGAGACGATTCCTCGTCCTGGGCTCCAGTGGCATATGCCTCCAGGGCCATGACTCCGACCGAACAACGGTATGCCCAGATCGAAAAGGAGTGCTTGGGTCTCCTGACAGGAATAATCAAGTTTCATGACTACGTATACGGTCTGCCAAAGTTCATGGTGGAAACAGAACACAGGCCTTTTGTCCACATAATCCAGAAGGATTTAAATGACATGACACCTTGACTGCAGCGAATTCCTCTTTGTCTCTGCCGATATGACGTCTATACACCGGGCAAGGAGCTGATCGGCGCGGATGCCCTATCCCAATCCATCACCATTCCGTGTGAACCGGGCGACTTCATTCACCACATCGAGGCGCAGGTGCAGTTGTGTGCAAGCAACATCCCAGTCACTGATGAACGAGTTGTCCAAATACGTGAAGAAACTGCCAAAGATCCTCTACTGCAGCGCGTGATGCAACACCTTGCCCATGGCTGGCAAAAGGGGCAGTGCCCCCAGTTCTTCAAAGTTAAGGATGAGTTAACGGTTGTTGAGGGGATCCTTCTTAAACTAGATAGAATCGTCATTCCCCAAAGCATGCAAACCATGGTGCTCAGACAGATCCATGAGGGTCACCTTGGGGTCGAGAAATGTCGACGTAGAGCTCGGCAGGCAGTTTACTGGCCTGGCATCAGCCAGGACATTGCCAACACGGTCCTCAACTGCACAACATGCCAGAAATTTCGACCAGCTCAGCCCAAGGAAACACTGCCACAGCACGAGATCGTGACTTCTCCGTGGTCCAAGGTGGGGATAGATCTCTTTCACGCAAATGGGTGTGATTACGTGCTCTTGGTCGACTACTTCTCCAGCTACCCGGAAGTGGTGAAACTGTCAGACCTCACATCCAAGTCAGTCATCAAAGCCTGCAAAGAGACGTTTGCCAGGCATGGGATACCACTCACAGTAATGAGTGACAATGGTCCAAGTTTCTACAGCCAAGAGTGGTCCGACTTTGCACGATCCTACTACTTCAGGCATGTCACATCCAGTCTCCATTACCCGCAATCAAATGGGAAGGCCGAAAAAGGGGTCCATATTGTCAAGCGGTTGCTGTGCAAGGCTGCCGACTCAGCCTCGGATTTCAACCTGGCGCTGTTGGCATACAGGGCAACCTCTCTGTCGACCGGTTTGTCTCCGGCGCAGCTGCTCATGAACCGCAACCTGAGGACGACTGTTCCAGCCATCCATGTTCCAGACCTTGACCGCCTCACGGTGCTGCAGAAAGTGCAGCGATCCAGGGACCAGCAGAAGATCACGTATGATGCTGATGCCAAGGATCTGTCTGTGCTGGCTCCAGAAGATGTTGTTCGCGTCCAGTTGCCTGAGGGAGGCTGGTCAGCCCCAGCTGTTGTCGTCAGACAGGCTGCCCCCACGTCTTTCGTTGTTCAACTGGCTATTGGCTCCATTCTGCGGCGCAACAGGAGGGCGCTGCGCAAAGTTCCCTGCCCACCACCTGACTGCACTTCTCCGCATGTCATCATGCCGCCTCAGGACATCTCGCCCCACATGGCCACCGAAATGGCAGCAATCCCACCAGTCCAGGTGTCGGCGTCCCCCCCTCCACCTCTGAGGCGATCGACAAGAATTTGTCGCCCCCCACAAAGACTGAATCTATAGACTTAAATCTTGTAAATTTAGTTCAGTTTGTATCTGCACGATAGACACCTTCCCATGTACATATGTTCATTCATTCACCACTTGTACATAGTCATGCATGTATACACCGCCACGTTCCAAAATTTACTTCAAAAAGGGGAGATGTCATAATATCCACTCATGTATATAATGAGATGCAGACAGGCAGTGATTGACACACAGGATAACCAATGAACACCCACGACACAGAACAACCAATCACCAGATGGGACACCACACTATAAAGCCCACAGGGCATTAAGACTCTCCCTCTCTCTCACAGGACACAGCTACTGAGATAGTTAGAGTGCACAAGCCAGTGAGCACCATCTCCATGTGGTAGAGAGTTAGTCTGGTCAAGCCAGTAGGAGGTTATCAGTTAGATTGTTAGAGTGTCAACCCACAGCAGACTATGTACAGCAATCAGGAAGTTCAATAAAACAGTGTTGGACCATCTCCTGTGTCGAAAGCCTGTTTCTAGTTTCACTGCATCCAGTTGCAGTCAACGTTGAACCAACTCACTTAACACATCAGGGAGAAGCACTGGATGGTCATCGACTATAGTCAGACCATCAATCGGTACACGCAGCTCGATGCGTACCCCCTCCCCTGCATATCTGACATGGTCAATCAGATTGCGCAGTATCGAGTCTTCTCCACAGTTGACTTGAAGTCCGCCTACCACCAGTTCCCTATTCGCCCGGAGGACCACCAATAAACTGCCTTCGAGGCAGATGGCCGCCTCTACCACTTCCTCAGGGTTCCCTTTGGTGTCACCAACGGGGTCTCGGCCTTCCAACGGTAAATGGACCGAATGTTTGACCAGTACGGGCTGCGAGCCACGTTCCCGTACTTAGATAATGTCACCATGAGGCCATGACCAGCAGGACCATGACGAAAATCTCTGGCACTTCCTCCACACCGCTAAACTCCTGAACCTCACCTATAATAAGGAAAAATGCGTTTTCAGCACAACCCGCCTAGCCATCCTTGGCTACGTTGTGGAAAACGGAGTCCTAGGGCCCAACCCTGACCATGTTTAACAATACACAGCGGGGCAAAATCAAGAACGACAAGATTCTGAGGTGGAGGATCGAGATCTCCACCTACAACTACGATATCTTGTATCGACCTGGGAAGCTCAATGAGCCCCCAGATGCCCTATCCCGCGGTACATGTGCCAGCGCACAAGTAGACCGGCTCCGGGCCCTCCGTAATGACCTTTGTCACCCAGGGGTCACACGTTTTTTTCACTTTATCAAGGCTCGCAACCTGCCTTACTCCGTCGAGGAGGTTAGGACCATGACCAGGGACTGCCACGTCTGCGTGGAAACTGCACTCCTATCGGCCAGACAGAGCCCATCTGGTAAAGGCCTCTCACCACTTTGAGCGCATCAGCATCGATTTCAAAGGGCCCCTCCCCCCCACTGACCGTAACGTGTACTTCCTCAACATTGTTGACGAATACTCAAGATTCCCCTTCGCCATCCCATACCCTGACATGACCTCTGCCCCCGTCATCAAGGCCCTGCACAGTCTTTTCACCCTGGTCGGGTTCCCCACCTACATCCATAGCGATCAGGGTTCCTCCTTCATGAGAGAATAGTTGCGTCAGTTCCTGCTCAGCAAGGGCATCGCCTCCAACAGGACGAGGTGGAGAGGGAGAACCCGATGGTCTGGAAGGCCGCCCTCCTGGCCCTACGGTCTAGAGGTCTCCCAGTCTCCCGCTGGCAGGAGGTCCTCTCCGATACGCGCCACTCCATCCGTCGCTCCTGTGTACTGTCACCAACGAGACTCCTCACGAGCGTATGTTTGCCTTCCCCAGGAGGTCCACCCCCGGGATCTCGCTCCCGTCCTGGCTGACAGTCCCAGGGCCCGTCCTCTTCTGGAAGCATGCGAGGAGTCATAAATCAGCCCCCCTTGTCGAGAAGGTCATGCTCCTCCATGCCAATCCACAATATGCCTACCTGGCACATCATGACGGGTGACAGGACACAGTCTCCCTCCGGGATTTGGCGCCTGCAGGTTCCCCAGCGACTATCACCACCACCCCCGATCCTACACCGTCTCCCTCCACCACTACCCAGCTACTACAAGGTCTGGCAACTGCAGGCCCACCGACAGCCATCACCACCACCCTTTGTCCACATACTGCCCCCCCTCCACCGACTCAACTACTGGGTGAAGAAGAGGACGACACGCTCCCGGACGCGCAGGTCTCGACACCGGTGCCCACACCACAGCCGGGACTGAGGCGATCACGGTGGAAGGTCAAGGCCCCCGACAGACTTGATCTTTAAGTCCATTTCACCCCCGCTGGACTCTTTTTTTTAACAGGGCGTGAATGTGGTAAATCACTGTATTGTATTGTTGTACTGTTACATGCCTGGGCTTGTCCCTGCTGGCTCTGAACCACTGTAGTATATAATCTGTGTATTGTGGTAAACTGCCACTGTATTATATGTAATGTGGTAAACTACTGCTTGCTGGCTCCGCCTCCCCCGGGCTCGGTATAAAGGTGGCTAGTCTCCGCTGCTGCCCCAGTTCGGGTACCGAGGCCAGGAGGCTTTCTGTTTGGTTTATTAAAGCCTCAGTTACGTTCATCACTCTTCGTGTGTTCTTTGATGGCACATCAGTCACCACTGACTCACTTTTAATTCCAGAGTTTTTATTACAAATTATTCTAATTCCTCCAGTTTCATGATAGGATTTGGACCCCTGTCTCCAGAGAATTAGCTTCAGCCCCCGATTACTATTCCAGTGATATTACCACTTCCTCATCACCTCACCATATTTATGAACATACATACATACAACCATACAGATTAGGAGCAAGAGCAGACCAACAGGTCTGTTGAGCCTGCACTTTAATTCAATAAGATCATGGCTGACCTGATTGCAACCTCAACTCCACACTCCAGCCTACCCCAATACCCTTTCACCCCCTTTCTTATCAAGAATGTTAAAATGAGACGATGGATAAATTGTCTTAAACCCATTCTGTTATCACTTTTGGTGGGGCTGACTAATCGGCAATCCAACCACACATTCAAATCATTAGGATCCTCATTGATCAATGTAAATTGGTGCCCTGTGGTGTATATCAGTTACCAGTGCTATTTTAACTGTCTCGGGACAGAGATTCAGCCAAGGATCTGTTAAGTGTTCAGTAAAAGAGCAGAAGAGAGCCAGAGCTAACTGGATGCATTGACATATCAGTACAGACCATCTAGCTTCCTGCATTTAATTTGCTGTTGTCACAATAGGAAACTGTGACTTAATGAGATTTACCTACAACTTCACCAGCTAACTACAGACATACTGAATTCTTTAAAGAAGACCTGTTGTGAGGAACTTATTAAATCCTTATCTGTTCCGTGTTTCTTTTTTAATTTTCCTGTCCTGCAAGCTTACAGATTTTGTTTTAAACTGCATACTCTGGCCAAACTGAAAACACCCTGATCTAATGTACTGGCCCAAGACCTCCCCTGATGCTCTGTGGCATGGCCCGTGATGATATTTTGATGGACTTGGCAAGCAGCCAATCGGTGCCTCTGAAATTCTGGGACATCTTCCATTCTCATTTGGGATTGGCTGAGCTTGTCAGAGAGTTACTGGAAGACCCTGAAACACCAGGCAAGTGTCATTTTTGTCTCTCAGTTGTGGTCAGACATCAAGAACAGCGAGAAGCTGGTTTCACACTCTCTCCCTATCAGGACTGTGAAAGTTTAAATCTCTGATTAAAAGTCTCAGGAGCTAAAACTGACCTTCTTCTCTGCAGTCAGTTTAACCTGTGGATGTTCCACTGGAAGTAATCTTGATCTGCAAAAACAGTAGACAAGAGGTGAATGTGTGGAGCATACGCGCAACGTTTGGTTAAATTCTCAGGTAGAGAATTCTATGTATCTCAGTGAGACTAGGAATCAATCTGGTGGAGGCCTGTCAAGACTGAGCTGACCTCGAGGGGGGGTGGATTCACAGTGTGAAGATCCCATAAGTTAAAAGTGAAAGTGATTTTCCAGAAAAAAATTCACAGTCTGCAGATTCTAGTTAAGACTATCATGAGAAGATTGCTGGCTACAGAGACCACTACCTCTGCAGCAAAGAAAATCTTACACCCTTTTCATCCCTGTTATTTTTAATCCTTTCCCTACACCAACCGTGTGTCTGTCTTGTGTATGCTTGGGTGAAGGATGGGATGGTGTTTGGGGAATAGCTAGATCAGCAGACCATTATTCCATTCTTACCATTATATATTCATCTTTTTCCTTGTTGTTCAATAAGCAGTTTTTTAATGTTTTACTTACAAATCTGGTGCCTGTAACTCATTTTAGCATTCAAGGGTCAAAGATCTCAGGAAATTACACAAATTACTGGTTAATTCACTTATGTTAGGACTCTGGGGTCTTAAGGTTGGAATTGACTGCATACTCAACCAGGGTGTCATAATACTGATCAAAAGACACTGATCAAATAACACTGATCAAAAAATGTCTGCCATGAGTCACCTGATGTCTGACACTATAATGTGGCCACCTAAAATGGCAGCCGGCAGAGGGCGCTGGGAAAAATGACCAAGTTCAGGGATAAACAGGCTGCATCCACAAATAAACAAAAAGGTTGCAGCCCAGACTTTGAAAATAGCACAGGAAAAAGGCCATCAGGAGGCCATCCTGGGACAAAGGGCTTAAAATGCAAATCTGTGCAATGTAGCAGACTCAGTGGCGTCTGTTTCCTTATTTGGAAAGGCCTACGTGCCTCGGACACCAATGGATATGGCCGGTAAGGACTCATCCCGCCATCAGATCTTGATGGGACCTAATCAATCAGGGTGATCGAGCCCTGATCAATTCATTGTTAGCTCACTTGGCACCGCCCAAAAGGGCGCAAAAAGGTAATACGCAACTCCTCATTCGTGCTCTCGACAGCAACCAACTACAGTGACCCTTCACCAGCCGAAGAAAAGGAAGACCATCCACGCCATCAACGGAAGGACAAGAGCCAAGGACATCGACAACCAGCAACTGACTATCAACACTGCCAGACTCTGGACTACAGATAAAGGCGATGGGCGCGATTCTCCGACACCCCACCGGGTCGGAGAGTCGCCGGGGGCTGGCATGAATTCCGCCCCCGCCATGTCCCGAATTCTCCACCACCAGAGATTCGGCGGGGGCGGGAATCGCGCCGCGCCGGTCGGCGGGCCCAACCCCCGGCGATTCTCCGGCACGCGATGGGCTGAAGTCCCGCCGCTGTCAACCCTCTCCCTCCGGCGTGGATTAAATCACCTTTTGAACGGCGGGACAAGGCGGCGCGTGTGGGCTCTGGGGTCCTGGAGCGGCGCGTGGCGATCTGGCGCTGGGGGGTGCCCCCACGGTGGCCTGGCCCGTGATTGGGCTCACCGATCCGCGGGGGGGCCTGTGTCGCGATGGCACTCTTTTCTTCCGCCTTCGCCATGGTCTTCACTATGGCGGAGGCAGAAGAGACCCCCTCCCCTGCGCATGCGCGGGGATGATGTGAGCAGCCGCTGATGCTCCCGTGCATGCGTCTCCTGGCGACTACCTTTCGGCGCCGGCTGGCGTGGCGCCAAAGGCCTTTCCTGCCGGCCGGCGGAGCGGAATCCATTCCGGCGCAGGCCTAGCCCCTCAAGGTGAGGGCTTGGCCCCTAAAAGCGCGGAGACTTCCGCACCTCTGGGGCGGCCCGACGCCGGAGTGGTTCCCGCCACTCCATTACGCCGGAATCCCCCGCCCCGCCCGGTAGGGGAGAATCTCACCCCATATCTGCCTAGTACTTGCCAGTCACTTGAAAGTTAAATTAAGGTCTTGTATGTCATAACTTTATAGTTCAACTTATGTGTGTGTGATTGAAATAACCTTAACATTGAGTGTAAGTGAATAAATTATATTATTGTACGAAACAGCTTGTGGTCATTTGTTTATCGTACACAGGTTAAAGGCACACTGTGGTTTAGGCACAGCAGTAAGTTGATCACTTATTTGTAGGTTTATGTATGAATTGTACAGCTGACCTGTTTCACAGATTTTCATACATTAGGGTGTCAATGTCCACTTCAAATTGAGACTCCCTTGAGGAAAAAGCATTAAAAATGCAAAGTGTTGGATTTTGAGAAGTTGTCGTTCTATCAAGACAATGGGAACTGCTGGTCAGCCAGATTTTCATCAGACATTCAAACCCCACTGTGGAGGACGAAATAACCTTTCCTACCTTGAAATGTAGTCAAAGGTTTTAGAGGTGAAAAGATCAAAAATGGAATGACTTGCCTGAAACATTGGCTGCAAGACATACTAATAGATGATTCCTTTGTGGGAAAAGAGCTGAATTTTTCTACAATAGATTATCAAAACTAGGGAGGTCTGCTAAATTTATATAAAGCACTAGTTCAGCCCACATATAGTAGTGTGTCCAATTTGGAGCACCACATTTTAGGAAAGACATGAAGGCTTTGGACAGGATACAGAAGAGTTTTACGAGAATGGTTCCAGGAATGAAGGATTACGGTTACTTGGATAAATATTAGGGTTGTTTTTCTTAAAAGTACAGAAGGTTAAGAGTAAATTTGATAAAGGTGTTTGAAATCATGAAATAATTTAGATCGGGTAAATAAAGAAAAATTGTTTACAATAGTTGAAGGATTGATAGCAAAGGATCCAGATTTATAGTCGACAAAAGAAACAGGTAAAAAAGGGAAAAAACATTTTTATGCAATTAATGATTAAGATTTGGAATGCACTATCCGACATGGTGGTGGAAACAGATTCAACAGTAGATTTCAAAAGGGAATTGCATGAGATTAAATAGCACATTTCAGGCAACCATGATGGACGCAGAGGAGAGGTATAATCACTGACCTGTATCCATGAGAGTGGACCATCGGCCTGCTGAAGAAAAGGTTCAGACACCTCGACTAATCCAGGGGTGCCCTGCAGTATCCACCCGAGCAAGTGTTGCTCATTTTGGTTACTGGGTGTGCTCTTCATAATCTCACTCTTTCCACGGGATGGGTCTCTTGAACAGGAGGATGATGATGCAGTGACTCCAATCACAGATGTGGAAACAGACAAGGGCCCCAAGGCTGATGCCAGGCAGCCAGAGGGAGAGATCATCAAAGAAGCAATGAGGAACTGTAAGGGGAGCAAAGACACCAGGGACACATTCATACAGTGGTTCTTCATATAGGCTGGCACACACAGATCAACAAATCAGTAGCACCCAGTGTGGAACCCTGCTTGTGCATAATGTGCCTTCAGCTTACATTTTTGGGTGTTATGTCTGCCTGCTCCCCCTCACTGGCAGTGGAATTGGAAATAGGTTGCTGTTCTCATTGCCCTGATAGCACAGATGACCTTGCTGGTCATCCTCTGGTCAGCGGAGCCTGAGCAGGCATCACTGGAGAGGGTTCACTCAACGACATGGCCGGACAACCCTCAGTCACCCTCAGGAATGGAGGAGCTAGTGCCGTCGTCTGGGGCTCCGTGAGAGAAGTCCACAGAGACAGTGACCATCTCGTCCACCATTCTGAGTGAGTCCTCATCTCGTTGCTCATCAATGAATGATGGGAAACCATGGGTGACAATGGTTGACAACTCTTTCTCCCACATAAGTATTGATTTCCTGAGGTCATTGTCTGTGTGAGGTCTTGCCGGTCTAAACGCAACCTCAGTAGAGTGTCATTGCACTCCTGGAGCTGCGTCTCTGAGAGGCACCAATCTTTCAATGGATAAGCTCGGAGGCCAGGGTCACTCATGCTCCTCCATGACAGACACCATGTTACACAGACCTTCAGGGTTCCCCGCCACATCTGCCCACACATCCTGTTGGTCATCCTGCATTTTCCACCTCTTGGACGACTCCAGGGGCTCATTATTTCCCTTGGACTCAGTGTGGCCCTTGTTCCCAGCAGTCCTCCAATTGCTGGTGCACTGGACATTCCCTACCTCTACCATCTGCCGCTGCGAGCATGAAATGCCCTCACTGCTGTGTACTAGCAACTCTCCCAACACAGTACTGGTCACAGGCATGAATGTATATGTGCTGGTGCTGGGGGCTGAGAACTGGTAGGCTATGTGTTCATCCCCCAATGTCTTGGGTGTCAAGCGAGGGTTGTCTGCCTGCTGGTTGGCTCTGACGAATGGCTCATTCTGAGCGGTGGGAACAAAGGGTTACATTCATTAGTCGTATCACACAGGTTGACAGCTCAACAAATAGTGTCCATCACAATTGGCCTTTGTCGCAATTAGCTTTCTCAGTGGCCAGCACATAAATGATGCTGTTCTGATTAAACAGAGCCTCCGTCGCACCTTTACCCTGAATGCAACATGTTTCAATCTACCAGGCTCTTATCTCTTATCTTCCTCAGACGTCAGCTTCTCCATGGCCTGGCAACCTTCCTCCACACTCGTGATCCAGCTCCAGGGCACCCAGCTGATGGCTGATGAGGATCACCAGGTTGGCACCCCACCCACCAGTGGCAGATCGTTCCCGATTGTTGTGGCTCTGTTTCTCCTGCGAGTCAGTGTAGAGCTCCAATGAATGCTGAAACCTTTACTTCAAATGCCATGTGCGATCCAAGACTACATGAGTCTTGGGGCAGCACTGTAGCACAGTGGTTAGCACAGTTTCTTCTAAGCTCCAGGTTTCCAGGTTCGATTCCAGGCTTGGGTCACTGTCTGTGCGGAATCTGCGCGTTCTCCTGTGTCTGCGTGGGTTTCCTCTGGGTGCTCCGGTTTCCTCCTACAGTCCAAAGATGTGTGGGTTAGGTGGATTGGCCACGCTAAATTGTCGTTCGTGTCCAAAAAAAGGCTAAGTGGGGGTTCCTAGGTTACGGGGATAGGGTAGAGGCGTGGGCTTGAGTATGGTGCTCTTTATAAGGGACGGTGCAAACTCGATGGGCCGAATGGCCTCCTTCTGCACTGTAAATTCTATGAAACAAAGCAAATACATGAGCAAGAGCAGCATAGGGTGTCGTGACTAGTGTTCTTACAGGGAACAGATCAGACCGAGGGGGAGTCGTTGAGGAGCTGTGGGGAAGAAGCTGTTCCTAAGGAACATGACTAAGAGACGAGAAAGAGAATTCTCATGGCTTAGACTGAGTAACACCTAATGTTGTATATCTGTATATAGTTACGTTCTTTCAATAAACCAATTATAATTCAATCATACCCATGTCTCAGCAATTTTTCCTGAGTCAGTCAAAACCAACATACAATAAAGTGGTCTCAGTAGTGGTAGCTGTGAAGGATCCCAAAATCTCAAAAAATTAACTTTAAATACGTTTGCAATTCTGACTTTAAAAAGGCACCAAAACTGAAGACTTCAGGAAGACAGTTGAATATCTCCAAAAGAGCTCCATGAAGATGTGGAGACAAAGAGGCTGTGAAAAAGAAACCAACTGTTCAGCTTGCTAAGGGCCACACCATAGTATGGTCCAGCAGCAGAGTCAAAGAACCCTATAATCATCAAGGAAGGGTGAGCAAATCTTGGAAAGGGCTTGACCACCACTGTCATGGCCAGCTATCTGTGTGAATCAAGGGGTGAAATACTCCCATGTCGGGACTAAGTGCGGTGGCAGGCGGCTCTGGCAGCTCCTGTTCCGCTGACTCGGGTGGCGTGATAACGCGCCAGGTTCAGTGCTTGGAACCTCATTGATTATGCACAGATGAGTTCCCCTCCGACTTTCCTGGTGGGCCAGCAGCTGATTTGTGCACCAGCTTGTGGATGTATAGGTCCCGTCGCACCATAATTAAATACCACTCCGGCACACACTCTCCAGCCCACCTGTCTTCACCAGATCATGCAGGATCTCTGGAACGCAGGGACAAAAGGCTAGCAGCCTCATATGGAAGGTTTGATAAGCTCGGTTTGTTCTCACTGGAACAATGGAGGTTGAAGGGCAACCTAATAGAAGTCTACAAAATTATGAGGGGCATGGACAGAGTGAATAATCAGAAGCATTTTCCCAGGGTGAAGAGTCGATTACTAAGGGACATAGGTTTAAGGTGCAAAAGGTGAGAGGAAATTGTCATAATATGCACCCATGCACATCATGAGGTAAAAACAGGCAGTGACAGACAGCCAGGTTAGCCAATCAACATACAGGAAAGAACACAACCAATCACCAGACAGAACACCAGAGGGGGGCTTCCAACTATAAAACACACAAGGCATCAGCACTCCACCTCTTTCCACTGGTGACAACTGTAGTGACAGTCAGGGTGTATCAGTCAGCACCTTCTACACGTGGATCAGAGCTAGCCTGGTCTAGTAAGTTAGAGTTAGTACACTTAGAGTAGTAGAGTGTCAACCCACAGCCAGCTGTGTGCATTGTTACAGAATTTCAACAAATCGTATTGAACCAACGCCTACGTTTGGTGTATGCTTTACCGTTCATCTGCATCCTGTTGCAGTCTGTGTTACCCCAGGGTGAATAACACAACATGATACCAGGAGTCTACTTCATCTAAGTAATTTACCTTGAATAATTCAGTGACGACCAGCAAGTGCCTTCCAGCGGCATGGAGAAGATCCAGGCCCCTCCACAGCTCCGGATCTCCGGAAATCTCGGCACCAACTGGCTGGTCTTCAAGCAGAAATTCAGTCTATACATTGAGGCCTCGGGCCTTGAGGATGCGTCCGATGCCAGAAAAGTTGCGCTGCTCCTATCGACTGCGGGGGACCAGGCCATCCAAATCTTCAATTCGCTCACGTTTGCCGACGGCGAGGACAAGACCAAGTTCCAGACCGTGTTAGCCAAATTCGCCAGTCACTGTGAAGTCGAAACGAACGAGAGCGTTGAGCGATATGTCTTCCAGCAACGTCTTCAGGGTAAGGATGAGCCTTTCCAATCATTTCTAACTCATCTCCGCATATTAGCGCAATCCTGCAACTATGGTGACACCACTGATTCCCTCATCAGGGATCAGATCATGTTTGAGGTCCACTCCGACGCCCTGCGGGGGCAGCGCCTAAAAATAAAAAACATGACCCTGCCAGTAGCCATCGAGATGTGTAAAGTGCATGAACAGGCGAAAAGACGCTATTCCCGCCTTAAATCGGCAGAACAGGACCAACTTGCCTCCCACGAGCCAGAGAGTGTACAGGCCATCGCCTGAATGCGGCGCCTTAGCATCGATGAAGGCGGCCTTTTCGCGAGCTTTTCCCGTGGTCCCACGCATGCGCACCACGGACGGGAGAACGAAGCGGCTGAAGAACACACTGCGCAGGTGCGAGCGGCGGCTGACCGCACTGCGCAATTGTGACGATGCACGGAGCGTTACAACGTTAACGTCATGACGTGCCCGAACTGCGGCACCGCCCACTTAAAGCGGCAATGCCCTGCAAGAGGCAGGCGATGTTTAAATTGTGGGAAGCCTGGCCATTATGCGGCCTTGTGTAGGTCTGCAGCTCCGATCGTGGGCCAGTGATCCCAGTTCCAATGCAAACGCGTTCGAAGTGTGCAGCAAGGGCTGCTGGATTCGGAACCTGGTAACACCACGGATCCAGAGGACGACTGCCTGGAGTCCCCATATCGTGTGGGCTCCACGTATGACAAGGCCTCCTCAAATTCAGCAACACGCCTACCCATCCTCAATGTGGATTCTGCGGACGAATGGCGTGCTGTCGTACAAGTCAACCAATGCAGCATCCGGTTCAAGCTGGACACTGGTGCTTCAGCCAATCTCGTATCTCAAGCAGATCTTGCTCGCATCCAAAGGCAGCCAAATATTATTCCGCCGGCCTGCCAGCTGTTTGATTATAATGGCAATGCCATTACTGCGTTCGGATCTTGTCACCTGCATGTCTCCAACAAGGCCATCAAAGCCACACTGCGATTCGAAATCGTCAAGCCTAACAAGGCTTCCCTGCTTGGTGCCCATCCATGCAAGCTACTCAATCTCGCCCAGCGCGTACATGCCATGTCCTCTGCCAATATGAATCTTCATTGTGACGAAATCCTGTCACAATACCCGGATGTGTTCAGTGGGATGGGCATGCTGCCGTACCGCTACAAAATCTTACTCAGACCTGATGCCACGCCTGTGATCCATGCACCACACTGGGTGCCGGCTCCTCTGAAGGACCGTTTAAAGGCGCAGCTGCAGGAGCTCCAAGACCAGGGTATAATCTCTAAAGTGACAGAACTGGGTCAGCTCGATGGTCTGTGTGAAGAATCCCTCTGGAGAACTGCGTGTATGTATAGATCCCAAGGATCTTAACCAAAACAAAATGCGGGAACATTACCCGATCCCGAAGCAGGAGGAGCTAACCAGTGAGATGGCACACGCCAAATTCTTCACAAAGCTAGATGCGTCGCGTGGTTTCTGGCAGATACAACCGGATGAGTCCAGCAGGAAGCTCTGCACGTTTAATAAACCTTTCGGAAGGTACTGTTACAACCGCATGCCGTTTGGTATTGTTTCAGCCTCTGAAATCTTTCACAGCATCATGGAACAGATGCTGGAGGGCATTGAGGGTGTGTGGGTTTATGTTGGTGACATCATTATATGGTCCACGACCCCAAAGGAACACATATCTCGTCTGCAACAAGTCTTTAGACGCATACATGCCAACGGCCTCAAGTTGAACAAGGCCAAATGCTCCTTTGGCATGTCATCAATCAAGTTTTTGGGTGATCAAATATCCCAGTGGGGCATGCAACCGGACTCGGACAAAGTCAATGCCGTCAACACCATGAAGACCCCGGAGGACAAAAAGGCAGTACTCCGCTTCCTGGGTATGGTTAACTTCTTGGGAAAGTTCATTCCCAACCTCGCATCACACACCACGGCTCTCAGGCATCTGGTGAAGAAGTTCACTGCCTTTCAGGGGCTACCCACACATCAAGCAGAGTGGCTCAAGTTAAAGGTAAAGCTCACCACTGCTCCGGTACTAGAGCTTTTTGACCGCGAGTGGGAGACAAAAATCTCCATGGACATCAGCCAGGAAGGCTCCTCGTCCTGGGCTCCAGTGGCCTATGCGCCAAGGGCCATGAATCCCACTGAGCAGAGGTATGCTCAGATAGAGAAAGAGTGCCTGGGCCTCCTCACCGGTATTGTAAAGTTCCATGATTACGTCTATGGTCTACCAACCTTCACAGGAGAGACTGACCACAGATCCCGAGTCCATATCATTCACAAGGACTTGAATGCCATGACGCCCAGGCTTCAGCACATTCTCCTTTGACTCCGCAGGTATGATTTCGAATTGGTTTACACACCAGGCAAGGAGATAATCATTGCGGATGCCCTGTCCTGCGCCATCACCTCGCCCTGTGAACAGGTCGACTTCATCCGCCAAATTGAGGCACAGGTGCAACTGTGTGCCAGCAACCTCCCAGCCTCAGACGAACGAGTCGTCAACATTCGAGAAGAGGCTGCCAAGGACCCGCTTCTGCAGCGGGTCATATATCACCTTGCAAATGGTTGGCAGAAAGGGCAATGCCCCCCGTTCTTTAATGTGAAGGATGGCCTAACAGTTGTCGAGAGGATCCTCCTCAAGCTGAATCGTACCGTTATTCCTCACAGCCTCCAGAGCTTAGTGCTCAAACAGATCCACGCGGGATAACTCGGTATCGAGAAATGCAGGCGCAGGGCCCGGCAGTCAGTCTATTGGCCTGGCATCAACAAGGACATATCCAACATGGTCCTCAATTGTGCGACTTGCCAGCGTTTCCAGCCTGCTCAGCCCAAAGAAACACTCCAGCAACACGAGATCGTGACCTCTCCGTGGTCTACGGTGGGAATCGACCTTTTTCACGCCAATGGGCGTGACTACATGCTTATAATTGACTACTTCTCGAGTTACCCCGAAGTGGTGAAACTGTCCGACCTCACATAAAGGACTGTCATCAAGGCCTGCAAGGAGACATTTGCCAGGCATGGTATTCCGCTCATGGTCATGAGCGACAACGGTCCCTGCTTCCACAGCCAAGAATGGTCCAACTTCGCGAAGCTATACCAGTTCAAGCACATTACCTCGAGCCCGCATTACCCGCAATCTAACAGGAAGGTCGAGAAAGGGGTCCATATCGTGAAGCAACTACTCTGCAAGGCTGCAGACTCAGCTTCTGACTTTAACCTTGCGCTCCTGGCGTACAGGGCAACCCCTCTGTCCACCGGTATGTCTCCAGCACAACTCCTTATGAATCGTGACCTGCGGACGACTGTTCCGGCCATTCATTTACCTGACCTGGATCACCTCCCAGTGCTGCAGAAGGTGCAGCAAATCAGGAACCGGCAAAAGCTGACATACGATGCTCATGCTACTGATTTGCCTGTGCTCTGTCCGGAAGATGCTGTTCACATCAAGTTGCCTGGTGGAGGCTGGTCAGCTCCAGCTGTTGTTCTTCGACAGGCTGCTCCCAGGTCGTTTGTGGTTTGCATGGTTGATGGATCCATTGTCAGGCGCAACAGAAGGGCACTACGCAAACTTGCCTGTCCACCACCGGATCTCGCGTTCCCAGCTGTCGTTATGCCTTTTCCGGACACCTCGCTCCACGAGGCCATTAATCTGGCTGCAATCCCGCCTGTCAAAGCGCCATCGTCCCCTCCTCCACCTCTCAGGTGGTCGACAAGGATCCGATGCCAGCCCCAGAGATTGGACTTATAAATATTTCCTTTGTACATATTGTTCTGTATCTGCATGTTAGACACCTTACATGTACATATGCCTGCACTCGCCATTTGCTGTAAATAGTTATATCTGTAAATATGTTGTATATGTTCTAAGCAACCGACAAATTTTATTTAAAAAGGGGGGATGTCATAATATGCAACCATGCACATCATGAGGTAAAAACAGGCAGTGACAGACACCCAGGTTAGCCAATCAACATACAGGAAAGAATACAACCAATCACCAGACAGAACACCAGAGGGGGGGCTTCCAACTATAAAACACACGAGGCAACAGCACTCCACCTCTTTCCACTGGTGACAACTGTAGCGACAGTCAGAGTGTATATATCAGTCAGCACCTTCTCCACGTGGATCAGAACTAGCCTGGTCTAGTAAGTTAGAGTTAGTACACTTAGAGTGTCAACCCACAGTCAACTGTGTGCATTGTTACAGAAGTTCAATAAATCGTATTGAATCAACACCTACGTTTGGTGCATGCTTTACCGTTCATCTGCATCCTGTTGCCGTCCGTGTTACCCCAGGGTGAATAACACGACAGAGATGTGCGAGGGATGTTTTCTACACAGAGGGTAATGGGTGCCTGGAACTCGCTGCCAGAGGAGGTGGTGGAAGCAAGTACAATAGTGACATTAAGGGGCGTCTTGACGAATACATGAATAGGATGGGAATACAGGAATACGGAGCCTGGAAGTGTAGACAGTTTTAGGTTAGGTGGGCAGCATGGTCGGCGTAGGCTTGGAGGGCCAAAAGTCCTGTTCCTGTGCTGTACTTCTCTTTGTTCTTTATTCATTGTTGCATCAGCTTTCAGTGACATATCCCCTGAGGCCCTTATTCAGGAAGTGTGGGCCCATCGTTATGTGCGCAACCCCAAGGGCAGCTCAAAGAAGCACCTCTCCGGCCTGGGAGGCCATTGACCAGAATGTGACTGTCACCCACTCACGAAGCGCTGTCCAGCACAGGAAACAGATAAATGACCTCATCCACTCTGCCATGGTTAGTCCTGTCTCAGCTCCCTCCCACTACCAATCTCTCAGAATAGTATCATGTATTCAAACGGCTACTCTCTTCACGGATCTCACACATCCATGAGTGGGGGACACACACTCACTCAACAAACCTTTCACAACTGCACCATCCCATCTGTCTTGCTCCAACCGAAATCACTGCCCCTTCTGAGTCGGGCACATTACACGTAGTGGAAGTGTATTTCACCCAACCTCCCATCTCCTCTAATCACATCTCCGTCTTTTGCCTTCATGCATGCCAAAGTCATGCACAACAAGCATGAGCGAACCCAGTCAGGGGGAGGAACGGCAGAGTTTATCGGCCTCGCCGAGTTCGAGGAGGCTGCTGCAGAGCATGGCGGTGAGGGCTGGGATCGCTCCTGTGACAATGCAGAGTTTGGCCTTTCGCAACAACCTAGTACAGATTTCAGCTCCATCGTTTCACCAAATCCTGAAATTCAAAATGAGTGCTGTATACTGTGAGTTATCTTCAGCTCATCCACTTTGTCTTTTGCAGGTACCAGCAGACCGCCGCCAGCGAGCCAGCCCAGCAGCTCTCCGAACCTCCGAAGCACGTCGGAGAATCAGAGGCCTCAGGAAGTACTATCACAGCATTCACCCGCACCCTCCACCTGCACAGATACAGACACCTTGATGGGGTGGAGTTCAAGTTTAGACTTGAGGCCACTTTCTGAAGAACACCTCACAGACACGTCTCCGCAGCAGTCGGAGGGAGGGGCAGCCCAGGTATCCAGCACTCGGAGGGCCTCTGGAGACCAGCCACCTGCTCAGACCCAGGCAGATGATCAGCTTCTGAAGGCAGCTGTCAGCTCACTGGTGGTGATGCAAAGGGAGGCAGCGCAACCTCTGGTAGAGCTTCGACAGTCACTCGTCAGAATAGAGCACATGGTGAAGGAGTCCATCTGCTTCTGTCTGGTGTGGTGGCTTCGACATAAAAGTGTCTCGAGGCCACCATGAGAAGGTTGGCAGCCACTATGGAGAACTTGGTCCAGCAGGGGACAAGGCACCTTTGTGATGATATCCATAAAGCAATTCTGTGTATAATATTGTACATGACCTCTGACCAGCAGGTGGCAGTGTGGCAGTGTACGTCTACCATACAGCTCTGTGCCTCGGGGGAGTTGGGAGTAAATCATGTTGGTGGATAGACATATTTTGCAGTAGCTCTGTAATTGTTAGTTAGTGTTAGTAGTTTGTTATTCCAGTTATCTTTACCACGCCGTTGTTTCATAATAAATTATTTAAACTCGATGTTCTGTACTGCATCATTCATATCGGCCAGTCTACAGAACATGACAACCTTGACTTCCCTCCAGGTGCCCAATCTCCTCCAGGACTCAAGCCGGGGCCCTCTGCCACCCACAGGGAGGATGGCCATCAGCCGGAAACCTCTGGGGTCTCCACTCAGAACACCCACCAAGGGTGTGCCACCACTCAGAGTCCTCTCTGCCTGTGCCCACAGCAACTCCTGTAGCACAAGCCACTGAGGGCCCTTCTACCACTGAGCAAGAGACCCTTATGAGGCTTGACCCTTCCAGGGCTCAGACTACCAGAGGATGTCTGCCAAGGTCATAACAGGCATCAGGAGTAACAGTCAGCAGGGGGCTAATGTCCAAAGAGAACTACAGACAACAGTGACCTTCACAAAGCACTTCATCTCTGACCAGTTTAGTGTCCATGCAAACCATCCCTAATATGCAACATTAACAGAACCCACCCCATAATCTGTTGTCTGCAAGCACCCTTTCAGTAAGGGTGGGGATGATGGTGAAGGTGGTGTGGGGGTGAGGGTGGTGTGGGGGTAGTGTTGGGGGGGGGGGGGAGGTTGACACACGTGTCGCGATGAACCGCAACTCAGCGGGATCTCGCTTCATCGTCACAGTGAGGGGCCGCATGTCTGGCGGCCTCCCTCCAGTACTTTCCCGCTCCCAGCGGCCTTCCCTGTGGGGGTTGGGGCGGGGACTTCCTGTGTGGTGGGGGGGGGGGGGGGGGGGGAGACTGAAAACGACAGTGCTAGACAGTCCGACACATGCTGCCAAGGGGGTGGGTAACTGGTGGCTCAGTTGCCAGGGCACCCAGCCATGGCGGCCGGTATGGATGCCGACATGTGGTGCAGAGTGGGGGTTCAGCCGCCTCGTGGCTGAGGGGTGGGCAGCGGGGTGGGGATATGGGTGTGTGGGACAGGGGTTTGTGCCAGGGGCACAGTGTTGCTTACTCACCCTGGCCACCCTGAGGAGGTCATGCAGTTTCTTCCTGCACTGCTGGCCGGTCCGGATGATGATTCTGGTGACGCTCACCGCCTCTGCCACCTGCGCTCAGCCATGGTGAATGGCAGCGGGTGGCAGCCTCCTTCCTGGGCCGGGGTACAGGGTCGCCTGCCTCTCCTCCACCGCGCCCAGGAGGGTCTCCAGCTCAGCATCCATAAATCATGGAGCTGCTCTCCTCACTGCCATCTTGTTGGCTGGGTTGGTTTGTGTGGGGAGTGAAGTATGTCTTTGCGGCTGCAGCTTGTCAGCCTCCTGAGTGTCAATCGTTAATTTGGCTAATCCCACACTGTTTCTCATTGGAATCAATTATGTTCCACGTGGCGCCGGTGCTAGCTCATCAGTACATGTGCGGTGCCAGTTTTGCTGTCATATAACTCCATGAATCCTGCCCCGGGGTCAACACTTCTCAGGAACGGAGAATCCCGCCTTGATCTTTATTTTGAACAACACATCCCTCAGGAAGGGAAACAAGAAACTTGCACTGTTGTTAAATTAATGACAACCTGCAATTGTTCACAGATTTCACTTTTATGAGCCTCAATGTTATTTTCAAATGGTTGCTGGCCTCCCCAGCACCGGATTTGGGGGTATCCCAAAGATGTACTGGGGAATTCCTCTCGGATATTCCCAGGTAAGGGTTTGCCTGGCAATTGTCCAGAAGTGCTCACATCCACTGAACAATTGTGCTACGCTGGAAACAATTCAACAATGCAATTTAAATTGTTAACTTTGGATGGTTCTGCCAGTGTCACGCTAATAGTTACTCTAAAAGAGGTAGAAGAAATAAAAGTACTGCTAACTTCAGCGCAACTAAGCTCAATACACAGGCCAAGCCCCGCAATGGACAGCCCCCCACCCCTGACCCCCCAATTAGGTATTCTCCACCCGCATGAGATTCCATGACCCCCACCCCAACCACAACCCTGAACCGACCACACCCCTGAACCGACCAGGCCTCCAATCTACCACAACCCGACCCAGCCACCGCCACACCCACCGAACCAGCACCTTAATATTATTTGGATTTTCCAAGTGCCCTGTTAACAATTAATTATCAATGGATTTCACCAATTTCCCAATGATTGATGTCAGGCTAACTGGTCTGGATGAATCTGTCCCAAGATTCAGTGGGTGGCGGGTGAGGAGATTGCAGGGGCTCTGATCCAAATTTCTAATTCCTCTCTGGTCACGGGGGAGGTGCCAGAGGACTGGAGAACAGCTAATGTGGTCCCACTGTTTAAGAAAGGTTGTCGAGGTAAGCCCGGGGACAACAGACCAGTGAGTCTCATGTCAGTGGTAGGGAAAATATTGGAGAAAATGCTGAAGTAGAGAATCTATCTCCACTGGAGTGGCAAGGTTTTATCAGGAATAGTCAGCATGGATTTGTCAGATGGAGGTCGTGCCTAACAAATTTGATTGAATTTTTTGAGCCCGTGACTCGGTGTGTAGATGAGGGTAGTGCAGTTGCTGTAATTTACCAAGATTTCAGCAAAATCTTTGACAGGGTCCCATGTGGAGGGCTTATGAAGAGGGTACATGGGACACAGGGTAAATTGATAGCGTGGATTCAAAATTGGCTTGGTTGTAGGAGACAGAGGGTGATGACAGACAGCTGCTTCAGTGACTGGAAGCCAGTGTCCAGTGGTGTACCACAGGGATCTGTGCTGAGTCTCCTAATGTTTTTCATTTATATAAACAACACAGATGACTATATGGAGGGTAGGATCAGTAAGGTTGTAGATGACACAAAAATTGGCCGGGTGGTTAACAGTAAGGCTGGGTGTTTTGGGTTACAAGAAGATAAAGACGGGGTGGTCAAATGGGCAGAAAAGTGGCAGATGGAATTTAATCCTGAAAAGTGTGAGATGATACACTTTGGAAGGAGTAATGTGACAAGGAAGTATTCAATGAATGGCCTGACACTGGGAAATTCTGAGGAACAAAGGGACTTTGGTGTGTTTGTCCATAGACCTCTGAAGGCAGGTTAATAGGCTGGTGAAAAAGGCTCATGGGACACTCATCTTTATCAATGAAGGCATATATTACAAAAGCAGGTCATGTTGGAGTTGTATTGAATTTTGGTGAGGCCACAGCTGGAGTACTGTGTGCAATTCTGATCACCACATTATAGGAAGGATGTGATTGCACTGGAGATGGTGCAAAGGTGATTCACAAGGATGTTGCCTGGGGTGGAACATTCAAGTTGTGAAGAGAGGTTGGATAGGGTTGGATTGTTTCCGCTGGAGCAGAGAAGACTGAGGGGCGACCTGATCAATATGTAAAAGATGATGAGGGGCATAGACAGGTTGGATAGGGAGCAGCTGTTCCCTTTAGTTGAAAGGTCAGTTACGATCTGGAATGCACTGCCTGGGAGGGTGGTAGAGGCGGGTTGCCTCACATCCTTTAAAAAGTACCTGGATGAGCACTTGACACATCATAACATTCAAGATTATGGGGCAAGTGCTGGCAAATGGGATTAGGTAGGCAGGTCAGGTATCATTCATGCATCAATGCAGACGCAATGGGCGAAGGGCCTCTTCTGCACTGTATTATTCTGTTGTTCTGGTCCATAGTTTCCTTTTCTCTCTCCCTCCTGTTATGGGCCAGCGTTTAGAGAACACCAAAATGTATCATGGAGTTCACCTGACCCACGACTTTTAATAGATTGCGGTTATGGGGAGCACAAGGGCCTACTTTACAGGTGTGATGCAACAGAGATCGAAAGTACTTTTACAACAAAACCATGTTTATTTATGAATCCAGTTAACATTTTATAAACCCACAGTAAACATCTTAACAACTATCAACAGCAATAATCCCCACAGATACAATATTTTACAAATAACCCTTCATAACTTTCCGAACAACATCCGTAAGACCAAAAGACACTTTTTACAGAAAGACAGCAGGTTTAAATTCTCTGCAGAAACAAGTATTACTTTGAAATCCTCAAATGATCTGGAGACAGTCTTTAGATTGCAGAAGGAGATCAATGCACCTTGTTGCTGTGAGTGCAGCTTCTTCAACTCCAAAATGAATCTAAAACACATAGGCACACACCAGCCTTTTTTCTCAAAGCAAAAGTAAAAGCAGAGTCACAGCTCAGCTCCACCAACACACTGACATCACTGCAGCTATTTGATAAATATGCATTTCTTAAAGGTACATCCACTACAGTTATTTTATGAACATCCATTTCTTAAAGGTACGTCCACTACAGCTATTTGATAAACATCCATTTCTTAAAGGTACGTCCACTACAGCTATTTGATAAACATCCATTTCTTAAAGGTACTCTCACATGACACTCCTTTCCTGAATAACCATATTATTTTTGCTACCTTCCAAACCATTGGGATTGTTGCAGAATCTAGGATGTTTTTTGGGTAATAATCAGATCACCAATATTTCCGTAACCACTTCTTTTAGAACCCTAGAATTTAGGCCATTGCAATGGATCCCAATAATTTCTTATGCTTTATTAATATTAATTTCTTTACGTTCTTCATTCTCATTAGACCCCTGGTACCTCACTATGTTTTTCATGTCTTCTACTCTGACACAAGTATTTGTTTAATATCTCTGCCAATTTTATATTTTTATATTAGAATTCTCCAGTCTCAGCCTCTAAAGGACCCACATTTCATTTTATTACTCGTTTCCTGGTCACATACTTGTAGAAACTCTCACAAACTGGTTTATATTGATGGCTAGTTTGTTCTTTCTATATCCCCCTTCTTTTTTTTGCATTTTTACTTAGCTTTTTATTTTATTTATTCATTTTTTATTTGAAGGACCCAAGTCTGTTTTTCCAATTAAGGAGCAATTTAGAGTGGCCAATCCACCTACCCTGTACATCTTTGGGTTGTGGGGGTGAGACCCATGCAGACACGGGGAGAATGTGCAAACTCCACGCGGATAGTGACCCGGGGCCGCGATGAAACCCAGGTCATCAGCGTGTGAGGCAGCAATGCTAACCACAGTGCCACCATGCTGCCCTATTTTCCCCTTCTTTATCAATTGTTTGGTCAGTCTTAGCTGGTATCTGCCACTGTTCCAGTCTTTAGGCATACCATTTTTCTTGGCAATATTATAAGCCTCTTATTTTATTCTAATACCTCTTTAGTTATCCATGAATGGCTCTCTTTTGCAGTGAAATTTTTATTCCTCAATATTGATTTGTTGAAAATGATGAAATATTTCTTTAAATGTTCATAATTGCTAATCCACCATCATAAAATTGAATCTAATTTCACAATATACCTTCGCCAATTCATACTTGAAACCAATGTAGTTGTGTTTTTTTAGGTTCAGCGCCCTAGTTTTGGAATTATGGATAAATCACATAAACTCATCCTCCAAGTTATTTTTGCTGCTTTGACTTATCTAGTCAAGTCTAAATGAAGATTAAAATTCCACCATTTATTGCATTACCATTTGTTATTGTTTCTTGTACATCTAATTTTATGGAGCTTATAAACAACTCCCATCAGTGCCTTTTTTATCCTCATTTATCTCCTATCCCCACCAATATGGATTCCATTTCATGCTTTCCGTAAAATGCGTTGTCAATTTGTGTTATTGCCTAGGATCAATATCACACTCCGAGGATGAGATTTAATGTTGGCAACCGGAATATAGCCCCCTGCCTGAAAAAAACACTGGGATCTCTTTGTCAACGCCATTGGGGAAGGCCCAAGGAAATAATTGTCCATCAAACACTTAAGTTGCTAAAGTTGGACCTTCCCCAGGACTCAAGACCCCAGAGAAGGAAATCCGACCTCCCTCCAAGATCTATCAACCAATCACAGATTGGCAGCTCTCCATTGCCATCAGTGGCACCAAGGCTAGTCTGCACCCACCAGAGGCCTAGGATTGATGAAGAACCCAGGTGACAGGTGAGTTGGGGCACAATGGGTATCACTGGGAGAGGAGTCATTGGATAGGAAAGGGAGATTGTCTGAACAGAGGGCAGGAGGCGACTCTCAGTGGCCACCCACCCTTCCCAATGTTGGAATCCTTGATCTGGCAGTGAGGGCCTTTGAATGAGGGAACTCTTGGGTTGCCTGCAAGCAAATCCGGTGCAGTTTGTTTTTGGGCTCTCTGCATGGTAACTCCCTGCCTACCACTGGTTGAATTCAGCGGTAGCAGGATTAATTTCCCATGTAAGGGTCTCAATTAGCATCCAGGAAGGCCTTTAACAAGCCTTCCTTCCCTGGACTTAATTGAGTTGGGCAGGAATGCAGCAGAGTCCCCACCCTACACCCTCTCATCCAATTAAATGCCCATGCCTACAAACTTGCCACCTGCAGGGACATTAAATCCTCCCCCCTCAGTATCTCTGTAATCTTTTCCAGCCATAACCCTCCAATAAATCAGCGTTTCTGGCTTCTTGTGCATTCCCAGTTTTAATTGCTCCACCTTTGGTGGTGGTGCCTTCAGTTCCCCAGCTCTGGAAGACCTTGCTGCACCACTCTGCCTCTCTGTCTAGCTTTTCTCCTTTAAGAGGGTCCTTGAATCTAGCATTTTGACCAATCCTTTGGTCATCAGACCTAATATCTCCTAATGTGGTTTGTGTTCTTTCATGTTCTATAATGCCAAGTACCTTGGGCTGTTACATTCTGTTAAAGACCTTGGGTGTCATTCTCCGACCCCCCGCCGGGTCGGAGAATGGCCGTTGGCCGCCGTGAATCCCGCCCCCGCCCTCGCCGAAGTCTCCGGTACCGGAGATTGGGCGGGGGCGGGAATCGGGCCGCGCCGGTTGGCGGGACCCCCCGCTGGATTCTCCGGCCCGGATGGGCCGAAGTCCCGCCCAGGAATTGCCTGTCCCGCCGACGTAAATCAAACCTGGTATTTACCGGCGGGACCAGGCGGCGTGGGCGGGCTCCGGGGTCCTGGGGGGGGGCGCGGGGCGATCTGACCCCTGGGGGTGCCCCCACGGTGGCCTGGCCCGCGATCGGGGCCCACCGATCCGCGGGCGGACCTGTGCCGTGGGGGCACTCTTTCCCTTCCGCCTCCGCTACGGCCTCCACCATGACGGAGGCGGAAGAGACTCTCCCCACTGCGCATGCGCGGGAAACTGACAGCGGCCGCTGACGCTCCCGCGCATGCGCCGGGAAACTGACAGCGGCCGCTGACGCTCCCGTGCATGCGCCACATTTCCGTGCCAGCTGGCGGGGCAACAAACACCATTTCCGCCAGCTGGCGGGGCGGAAATCCCTCCGGCGTCGGCCTAGCCCCTCAATGTTGGGACTAGGCCGCCAAAGATGCGGAGCCTTCCGCACCTTTGGGCCGGCGCGATGCCCGTCTGATTGGCGCCGTCTTTGGCGCCAGTCGGCGGACATCCCGCCGTTGGGGGAGAATTTTGCCCTATATAAGTGGTGATGATCATTATTGTCCTTAACAAAAGCTAATTTTTCGCAATCTACTCTCACTTAGATATTCTACTCGAAACTCTCTAAACTATCATTTTTTTCCCTGTATGTCATTGGCCTTTGTGCAATATGCCATCATTGATTTTTTTTCATAAGTTAGTAACTCTTAGTTAAAACACCAGTCATTGCAGTTTGCCACTGATCTGGTATAAAATTAGACAACCTCAGTACTGCTATATCTCTCCCAACTACCAGATACACTGCCAAACTCCATGATATTGACCAGGGCTCTTTTCTTTTAATTCATCTATATTTTATAGAATATTTGGCAAATTAATCAAGAAATTTGAAACAATTATTCAAGTAAGTTTAGACTAAATAACAACCTCTGTCTGCTAAAATAATATGACTAAGAAGAAAAGTATTAGAATTGAGATGGTATGCCAAAGAGTTTTAAACATTTTTTTGTTTAACCCAGTTTTACCCAAAAAATATCATATAAAGTATATCGTTCTAGTCTACAGACAGAACCTATTGAAGGTGCAACCTTGTAGATACTATGGTGCGGGAATCAATGTGATAGTAATGCAGTATGTAAGGTTGCATTTCTACAGATTTTGTATGCTGGCAGCCCAAGTGGCAGCCTTCTGGAAGTCATGGTACAACTGTACCATTGTTGGTCACTTCTAGTGCAGCCTGCCATGATTGTAATGGTAGCAGTGTTATGCATGCATAGGAAGCATGCAGGGTCAGCAGGTTGTGATATCAAGACAGGCATCAACTTAGGGCTTGATTTGACATTCAGAATCTCACATGTCCTATCAATGCCGTCTCTCAAACACTCCCAGCTGAACATGTATTCAACTGGTGTTGTTTAAAGGGATCACCATGGGAGTTCCAGAAAGATGTCTTCGACTTCAAAAATGTAAAAAATAGCTGGAGTAGGTCATTTGCTCCTTCAAGCCTGCTCCACAATTCAAGAGGACCATGGCTGATCGCTGACCTCAACTCCATCTTCCTGTCCTTATATCTCTTCATTTCCTTAGTACCCAAAATTCTATTGGCATCCATCCTGAACATTCACAGCTCTCTAGGGTAGAGAATTCCAAAGATTCACAACCAGCGTCCAATGAATATGCTGAGTCTTGAAATGCATCGAGCTGCTCTAGTGCATACATATTTCAGGATACGCAACAACTTGGCCCGATTTCCACATGCAGCGTGAATGTATGGTAGTGTTGCAAGGCCTCAAGGCCAACCCTGACATGCACATCTGTAAGCCCCACTGGAATAGTCATCCTTAACAAATGTGGCTATGTCACCAAAATGCACGCTGCTCTTACTGGGCAGACACCGAGAAGTTGTTTCCCCTGGCTAGGAAATATAGAACATAGGAGCACAGTCCCTGGATGTGAGATTAATCATTAAAACTGATGTGAGGATATGCCCTTTGCTCAGAGAGTTATGAATCTTTGGATTTGTTTCGGCCAAAGGTGTGTGATACTCCATTGTTGAGTATATTTAAGGTTGGGATAGACAAGAGTGTTGGTCTCTCAAGGAATCTGAGGAGGAGCAGGAAAGTGAAATTGCAGCAAAATATCAGCATGATTATATAGAATGGAGAAGCAGGCTTGAGGGCGGCATGAACTACTCATGCTCTTATTTCTTATGTTCTTATTTATTATGATCTTAATCCTCTCTGCCAAAGTTGGTCATTTTTCCGTAACGGCGAAGAAATTGTATTTTCCCTCTCTTCTACAGACAGGTCTTCATTCTCACTGGTGCTCAACTATTCATGAAATCTTCCTTACTCACTGATTATTTCCTCACAATTGGATTTCTTTGCCTGTGCCTATACTTTCTGAAATTTGGAAGAATGAGAGGTGGTCTCGTGCAAATATACAACATTCTGAAGAGTAGAGACTGAAAGATTGGGGCTGATTTAGCACAGTGGGCTAAATAGCTGGCTTGTAAAGCAGACCAAGGCCAGCAGCACAGGTTCAATTCCTGTACCAGCCTCCCCAAACAGGCGCCGGAATGAGGCGACTAGGGGCTTTTCACAGTAACTTCATTTGAAGCCCCCTTGTGACAATAAGCGATTTTCATTTCAGATTGTTTTCCCTGGCTGAGGAATCTAGAACACTGAGACACAGGGCACGATCTAATGTCCTCGTTTCCTCTGAGCCGGGGATGCGACGAGGTCATTAAATCACACGAGAGGTATCTCGCGGGATTTGTGATGCTCGGAACGCCCTGTGAGATCTAACGAGATCTCGTGAGACGTCACGATCTGGATCTCGCCCTCGCTGGGTGAGATCCAGGTGAACATATTTAAGTAAATATGTCTATGTGGGATTCTCCCGAGGCTTCGGAACTAAGGGCCCGATCACTGGCATGGGCAACCAGACACCTGGGCACCTTGGCACTGCCAGGTTGGCACCCTGGCAGTGCCACCTGGGCACCCTGGAAGTGCCAGTGTGCAGTGGTTAGCACTGCTGCCTCACGGCGCCAAGATCCCAGGTTCAATCCCAGCTCTGGGTCACTGTCCGTGTGGAGTTTGCATATTAGCCACGTGCTTGCATGGGTTTCGCCCTCACAACCAAAAGATGTGCAGGGTAGGCGGATTGGCCACGCTAAATTGCTCCTTAATTGGGAAAAATTAATTGGGTACTCTAAATTTATTTTTTAAAAGGCCGATGATCAACCATGATCATATTGAATGGCAGGGCAAGTTTAGGTTTGATGTGGTCTCGTCCTCTTGTTTCTTATTACTTATTGGACTTAGTTAGATGCCATGACAGTGTTGGTTGGTAAAGTGTTAGCTGTCAACAGGTTAGAACTGGATTCTTCTGAAGAGCTGGCATTCTCAGTCTGCTGCTAGCCCATCAACAGGAAGAGAGTTCAGCTTCCTGGCTACATAGACCAGTAACTTCCTCAGAGTGGCAGTCAGCGGAGAATTGGATTGGAAAGTGCCTGTCCTGCCTGACCTTCCTGACTCAGGCCAGGCAAGACTGAAGGAGCAAAGGACGACCCCAGCACCAGTGGCCAAGCGCCAAGGAGCAGATGAAGGAGGACATGCCCCTTTTTTGCAGCACTAGCTGCTGTAAAGCAAGTAGGTCTAACGGTCCCATTGAAAGGGAAAAGGTAAGTGGAAGGGATACGGGGGTTTGGACATAGGTGGAATGGGGTATGGACATTAGTAGGAATGCCCAGACATGGGAAACGTTCCAGACATGGGGGCAGGTCCTGACATGTAGGGCGGGGAGGGGGTTGGACATGCAGACATGGTTGAAGAGTGGAAGACATGGTGGGTGCGTGGGGGGGGGGCAATGGCGGGGGAGAGAGTGTCAGCCGGGTCAGAGGGGTGTTCAGGATCGAGACATGGGGTGGGGTCGGTGGCCCTGCTGCATAATTGCCGGTTAAACCATTACCTGGGAACTTCGAAGATGGATTCCCCAGTGCATCTTTGGTGTATCCCCAAATCTTATGTTGGGGAGCCAGAAAGCTATGGCCCATCTGTCAACACAAAAAAAAACATGGGGCGTCATTCTCCGACCCCCCAGCAGGTCGGAGAATGGCTGTTGGCCGCCGTGAATCCCGCCCCCGCCGGTTGCCGAAGTCTCCGGTACCGGAGATTGGGCGGGGGCGGGAATCGGGCCGCGCCGGTTGGCGGGTCCCCCCGCTCGATTCTCCGGCCCGATGGGCCGAAGTCCCGCCAATAAATTGCCTGTCCCGCCGGCGTAAATTAGAGTAGCTATTTACCGGCGGGACAAGGCGGCGTGGGCGGGCTCCGGGATCCTGGGGGGGGCGTGGGGCGATCTGACCCCGGGGGGTGCCCCCACGGTGGCCTGGCCCGCGATCGGGGCCCACCGATCCGTGGGCGGGCCTGTGCCGTGGAGGCACTCTTTCCCTTCCGCCTCCGCAACGGCCTCCACCATGGCGGAGGCGGAAGAGACTCTCCCCACTGCGCATGCACGGGAAACTGTCAGCGGCCGCTGACGCTCCCGCACATGCGCCGCCCGGAGATGTCATTTCCGCGCCAGCTGGCGGGGCAACAAACGCCGTTTCCGCCAGCTGGCGGGGGGGAAATCCCTCCAGTGCCGGCCTAGCCCCTCAATGTTGGGGCTCGGCCCCCAAAGATGCGGAGCATTCCGCAACTTTGGGGCGGCGCGATGCCCGTCTGATTGGTGCCGTTTTGGGCGCCAGTCGGCGGACATCGCGCCGTTTGGGGAGAATTATGCCCATGGTTCGTTAATATATACTTGAAAACACATTTGATAGAAAATTTAAAGATCAAAATTAACATAATATGGTAGGAAGTAAAACATTCGACTGAATTCTGTGCTTTCTTCTCTTCATTATGATTTTTACTTGAATTTTCTTTTATTTTCTCTTTCGAGGTGAGGTTTCAGGGGCGAAATTCTCCCCCAACGGCACGATGTCCGCCGACTGGCGCCAAAAACGGCGCCAATCAGACGGGCATCGCGCCAGCCCAAAGGTGCGGAATGCTCCGCATCTTTGGGGGCCGAGCCCCAACATTGAGGGGCTAGGCCGGCGCCGGAGGGGTTTCCGCCCCGCCAGCTGGCGGAAATGGCGTTTGGTGCCCCGCCAGCTGGCGTGGAAATGCGGTGCATGCGCGGGAGCGTCAGCGGCCGCCGACAGTTTCCCGCGCATGCGCAGTGGGGAGAGTCTCTTCCGCCTCCGCCATGGTGGAGGCCGTGGCGGAGGCGGAAGGGAAAGAGTGCCCCCACGGCACAGGCCCGCCCACGGATCGGTGGGCCCCGATCGCGGGCCAGGCCATCGTGGGGGCACCCCCCGGGGTCAGATCGCCCCGCGCCCCCCCCAGGACCCCGGAGCCCGCCCACGCCGCCTGGTCCCGCCGGTAAATACCAGCTTTGATTTACACCGGCAGGACAGGCAATTTCTGGGCGGGACTTCGGCCCAACCGGGCCGGAGAATTGAGCGGGGGGGTCCCGCCAACCGGCGCGGCCCGATTCCCGCCCCCGCCCAATCTCCGGTACCGGAGACTTCGGCGGGGGCGGGATTCACGGCGGCCAACGGCCATTCTCCGACCCGGCGGGGGGTCGGAGAATGACGCCCCAGATTCCTAACTTCTCTCTAAGTGCTCTGCTCCTAATGTCCAATCCTCTCCAGTCCCCAGACCTCTTCTCTCCATGTATGTATGATAAATTCTCATCACTCCATCCGAGCAGCTTACTATCCAAGTACTCAATTCATTCCAGGGCCTCGAATGTTTGCTGGCTCTTTATTTTGGAATTCTTTGCTCTCTAGTTTCCATTCACTTTGTCATTCATGAAATTAGATAGTTCCTCTTGACCCGTTAGGAGACAGTATATCATGTTGAGATAGAGTAACTCTTAAAACAACATTGATATCCTCTTGGAAAAATAAATTATGGCATAAAATCTTTACAAACTCGTAAATTAAGAGTGATTTACAGATTCCGATTATGTAAGGGGACCATCAGAAGCTGCAATGCCTCTCAAGGCCAAGGATGTTTCATAAATGCACATGTAAATTAATAACCCATGAAGATAAACATTACCAGCTTGCCAATAAATTCAGTCATCTATGTACCTCGATCCAAAGTCAAACTTTTCCAAGGTTTGGGACATAGCTTTTGAGATGTTGAAATGTGCTTTTCCTAATATCTCCAACACTACAATTCCAAAAAATGCATTTCTCCTTTATTGACCAAGCTGACAGGACAGCAACTAGCTGGTATGCCATTCCCTTTAGGAGACAGCTTCAATTGAAATGTATAATGAGTCTTACATTTTCTAGTTGCTGTCACATCCCAAAACTGAAGATAACTATGGTGGTATTGAAGACAGACTCTTCAAGCACTGTGCAATTAATGATGGCCATGATGTGGAGATACCAGCGTTGGACTGGGATGAGCACATTAAGAAGTCTTACAACACCAGGTTAAAGTCCAACAGGTTTGTTTCAAATCACTAGCTTTCGGTGCTCTGCTCCTTCACCTGAGGTGAATTGTAATTGTAAGACTTCTTACAATTAATGATGGAGAAATGTGGCTCAGGTATTTCATTGTAAATTGTCAAAGTTATTTGAGTCAGGTATTGTATTGTGAAGTGCTACATATATGTGTTTGAGGTGCCGTGGTACAGTACTGTTGATACTTTGCACATTACTGCACCATGAAATCTTTCAGATGCATAGCTCGAGCGCTACATTGTCAAGTGTTGAAATCATGCACCTCACAGATTGTGTGAGATGTATGGTTCAGGTACTGCATTGCATTGCGTTGAAAAACAGTGGACAGAGGTATTTGATTGTGAAGTGTTAACAATACATGAATCCAGTTCTACATTGTGTAAAGCTGGAAATATTGAACTGAGGTATTTGATTGAGAAATGTTGAAGATGCCTTGCAAGATTGTTATAACCTGCCTGGATCCTATTGGCTGGGGACAATTGGTTACCACAAGTTCCTTGGGGAATATGGGGCGGGATTCTCCGACCCTCCGTGCCAAAATCGTGCTCGGCACGGGGGTGGAGAATTACCCAAAATAGGCTCCCATGCCGGCACGCGATTCTCCGTGGACCGGAGAATTGCTGCCATTCGCGCGCGCGCATTCGACGCGCCACCGGTCGGGGGCCGTTGGAAAAGGCCCCCCCGGAGATTCTCCCCCAGGCAATCAATAGCAGTGCAGCTGTATAAATAGAGTTGGCCATGTGGTACTGGCTAGAGTGGGAACCAGTAGTGAACTACTGGTATTGTGCATGATATTGTTGTGAATAAAGTTATTTTCTAATTGACTCTACAAACCCGTGCTGGATTCTTCGTGGCCCTCACAAAAGAGCTATCTAGCTCGATTTAATGGAAAGGTTTCTAAGTGTGGTAGTGAGCGGGAACTGCCCCGAGCTTACCGACGCTCATCCCAGCAAGACCATCACCGCTAATTAGTCCACTTAATGAGGCCCCATGGGCTTCACCCCGGAAATGATTGTCTTGCCGATTGATTTTCCGGGACCCGCTCGCCAGTCCCTTGCTAACAAGGAAGAGCAGCACTTAAACTGCTCCTGTACAGTCAACACCACACATCTTGTAGCCTTGCCAACAACGAGACCAGCCCCACGATTCAGTGATGTTGATCTGGCCAGACTGTTGGATGTAGTCGAAATCAGACGAGATGTTGTGTTCCCACGAGGGTCTCGGAGGGTCAGCCAGAGGGCAGCCAGAGCCGCCTGGGAGGAAGTGGCAGCGGCCATCAGCGCAGGGAGTGTCACCAGGAGGACCGGCACCCAGTGCCGTAAAAAGGTCAATGGTCTCCACCAGGTTGCACGGATGGGTTGGCATGTCTCCCTGGCACTGCCCCCGCCCCTGCCTGCCTCTCCCACTCCCCCCAAGCACGCGCCTGGCACTGCCCCTACCCAGCACCATTCCGTGCCCTGGCCTACCCATGTCTAGCAGTGCCACCCACACCACGCCATCAGCCCCATATTCCGTATCTCCCCCTACTCCCCATTCCCCCACTACTCCCAACCCTCATACACCCCATCCTCCAATGCTCCCCATCCACCCATATGCTCCATTTCACCGATACGCCCATCCCCCCATACTCCCCATCTCCCCCAATATTCCCCATCCCCTAATACTCCCCATTCACCCCCCCCCCATACTCCCCCATACTCTCCATCACCCCATAATCACCATCACTCCCCCCACTGAAACGCCCCACGATGATCGACGCGTACAGCTCACGATGACCCCTCAGTGTCCCTGCAGGAGAAGTTGACACACAGCAGACAGAGGGCTCATGGGTGACGGGTACGGGAACTCAGAGTCCTCACCAACGACGAGGAATGGACCCAGAGGTCACGGGGGTGGCCGAGGACAGATCTGTCACTGACGTAGAGGTTGGCGTATGATGCAGGGATGAGGTTCCAACAGCCCCCATCCAGACAACATGTTGCATGTGAGTTGTTAATGCCATTCATAATGACCCATCCATCCCCACTGAATACATACCCATTCTCCCGTAGGATCCTCATCCGACGGTACCGGCCCTTCGGAGGGGCGCTCCGAGGAGACTAATGTATTCATGGCACAGCTGTCATCCCCACCTTCCACCAGCGCAGAGACACACACCTCAGTGGACGGCAGTAGTGGACAGGCTTCTGGGGCATATTCTGATGAGCACCACACAGTTGCTGATGCACATCAAGTGGAGGTGGGAACACTCTGACGAGACAGCAGTTGGAAGTCTGCTGGACCCCACCTGGGAGGGCGGAACAGGGTGAGGGTAGGGAAGGGGAGAGAGGAATGCGGACAAGGTGGGGTAGAGGAAAGGTTGAGGGATGGTGGGAGGAGGGGAATGTTGGACAAGACCACGCTTTATGTGAAGCGGTCGAGGATGATACCCTCTTCAGCCCTCTGGGCTTGCCGGATCCTCGCCATTGCCGCCTGCCTCCAGCCTTTGGCTGGTCCTGTGGGTGCTCCCTTGGCTCATTCTCCAGTCCCTCCTGGGCTGGCGCCTCCTCCTCCTCGGAGGTGGCCACATGTTCCTCCTCCTCCATCTCAGGTACGTCGCCCTGACGCTGTGTCAGGTTGTGGAGGGCACCACAGAGGACAAAAAAAGGGCAACCCTACAGAGGGTGTACTGCAGTGCACCATAAGAGCGGGCGAGGCATTGGAACCACATTTTGAGGAGTCTGATGCACTGCTCAATGACAGTCTGGGTAGCCACATGGGCCTCATGTTATCTGGTCTGTGCATCGGTCACCGCCTTCTGTACTGGTGTCAATAGCCAGGTCCTCAGCAGGTATCCCTTATCTCCCAAGAGCCAGCCAGCCATCCTGGAGTGGTCCTCGAAGAGGTCGGGGGTGTCTGACTACCCCAGGATGTAGCTGTTATGCACAGTCCCTGGGAAATGTGCACAAATGTTCATGATCTTCATGTGGTTGTCACACCGAGCTGGACGTTCAGGGAGTGGAACCCCTTCCTGCTGATGTAGGGCACTCCCTGATGTCCTGGTGAGCTCAAGGTGACATGCGTGCCATCCTCTGCCCCCTGGGACAACCCAGCGATGGCACAGAATCCTGCTACCTCGGCATCGTGTTGGGCCTGGTCCATGTCAAAGTTTATATAGTTCGCTGCCCAGGCAAAGAGGGCATTCGTGACCTCACGGATGAACTCGTGGGCTGTAGCTTGTGAGATGCCATACAATTAATCGCTCAAGTCCTTGAATGATCCTGAGGCATACAAGTTAAGGACTGCAGTGACCTTGATGGCCATCGGGAACAGGTATCCTCTTCCTCCACGTGTTGCCAAGTCCGCAAGTACATAGCACAGGGGCAACGCTGTCCGCTTGTTGAGGCGGAGCCTCCTGCAGCACACACTGACCGTCATCTATTTGAAAAACCAATGACGTCTAGACACCTTGGGCCGTCACCAGCCTCACCCTCTGGATCCCTCTCTGGCCTGATTGGCGGCTGGGTCCTCAGGTTATGGGGTGGGGCCCTGTACATGGGACGCCGCTTTGAGCCTCTGTCGACTCTGCTGCCGTTGCTTTCTCTGTCGTCTGGCCGTCTGGCCTACCAGCGGCACCAAGAGGGCATCTTCCGTGGGGTACAAGATATCATCCATCCCATGTAATATCTGTAAGGAATTGGAGAGCGTAAGAGGCTGACAACCAGTGGTGTCTTCCACCCTGGGACCCTCCATTCACCCCATTTCTCTTATCTCCCCCTCCCCCCACACCCCCTGCCATCTATCTGACAGGCCATGCCCACGCATCCCTGACTGCAGAGGGGGCCCCTGCTCTCTGAACCCCACACCCTATATTCCAGATACCCACATGTAACGTTATCTGGACGGGGTCAGGTGCCCTCCCCGGTGCACACATACACTTCTATCGTGGAGATGTCCCCGGTGCTAGGGCCCAGCCCTTGAGTGTTTGGATGTTGGTCGCTGCCTCCAAGGTGTTGTCTCCCGCAGCGTTCAGGCACAGTGTCCGGACATCACAGTCTGATTGCGATGCTCGGCAATAACAGCCGCAGGCAACATTTCATGTTACCTACTTGGAGCTGGGAAGTGCTCACTTAACTATGATTGCCAATTCCCAATTAGCAATAGTCTTCAGCCATGTGACCAGAGGCCTCCACAGGTCACTGGGAGTTATGGGTGATCAGTGGGGCAGATAGGCAGAGGCTGGGGTTGCCTCCGGAACAAAAACACACAATCCCATGGGATGGCATAGTGGACCCACAGGTGCTGAGACAACCACCCTTCCCCATCCAGGCCGCCGTGGGCGGGCACCCCACCCCAACCCCCGGCTCCACACACATCCCACCACCGTTGGTGGGACACCCCGATGGAGGGCACCCCCATCCCCGCCTCTGAGCACCGGGGCAGCAACTCAAGTGCCCCCAGGGCTCAGTGCCCGGGAACGAAGATAACTACTCAGCTCCTCAGACCCACAGCAGCTCCCCGCCAGCTTCACATTTTTTTTAAAGGTGTCGAATCGGCGCCCATGTGACCACTTGCTGGAGAGGTGGGCAGATCATGGGATGCCATTAGATAGGGGGTCGCTCCCATTACTTATATGGAGATTGGCCTTAAGTGGTGATTATTGGTTTCTCGCCACCATACGCCGGGCTCCTGATTGTGCCAATGGGCGCGGGCCAGATAGATGGAAAACTGATCAACGCCTGGCGGGGTTCGCGTTTTCAGCCTCTCCCACAATCTAATGGCCTTGCTGTGCTCTCACTTAAGCCCAACGCAGCCATTAAACCGGGACCACAATATCCCTTTCTAGGCAAGGGATGATGGGGAAATATCTTTTTAGTTTTGTTTTATTTTGTATTCGTAAACTGATTCCACTTTTATGCCACAATTACCCGAATCAATGCTTTCAACCACAGCATCATTAACACCTCGGTCTACAATTTCTATGTGAGCCATGGTGATTGTTCAATGGACACAAACATTTAAAGTTTAAGGTCAAATAATATTGAACATTTATATTTGTAATAATAATAGGTGTCCATGATAGAACAATGTTCAATTTGGCCGTAATACTGAAAAGGTTTGCAATATTTTCCAGACCTTCCATTTGGTTTGTACAATAAATAAAGGGAACAGCCAGTGCAGCTTGCAAGTGTTACTTAACACATGATATCAAATTGATGTTTTAGATGAGACATTAAATAGCTTTGTCAAGCTGTGTCAGTCATGATTTAATATACAAATCATGTGGAAGAACTGGAAAGCAATTTGAACATTTCTAGGCAATGATTTCATCACTTTAGCATCACCAACATCAGTAATGTCAGGGATAACACAGAATGGTTGCCTGCACCACAGTCCATTAGATCATCATCTGTACCCAGTTTATCTTCGGAGTACTTGGCATGATCAGCACAGAATTGTGCAGACCAACCCTGGTAGCTCAATAGTTCTTAAGAAGCCTTCGTCTTCATCTGTTTACCCATATTTAAAACATAGGCTACGGTGCCAGGTTTCACTCATGGTCACCAGAATTTCAATAGCTTTGCAAGAGCCATCAAAATTAATCACCACATTTAGAACATAACAGTTAAATAATATAACCACCCTTTAAGGGTAAGGTCTGACATTCAGTCCCTTTGCGTGTGCCTCTTTTCTCTCAGTCCATGCAGAAGTGATAGTGGATCCTTTTTTTCTTTCAACATTACAAAGTGGCCTTTATTTGAAAGGGAATGGAGTCTAAAAATAGGCAAGTTTTGTTAAGACTATACAAGGCAAATTGAAAACAGCGCGAGTGGAGAGAGAGCGGGAGATTTTAAAAGCGCGGGAGGAGAGAAAGCCGGGACATTGAAAACAGCGCGAGTGGAGAGTGAGCCGGGTCATTGAAAACAGCGCGAGAAGAGAGAGCCGGGACATTGAAAACAGCGCGAGTGGAGAGTGAGCCGGGACATTGAAAACAGCGCGAGTGGAGAGTGAGCCGGGACATTGAAAACAGCGCGGGAGGAGAGAGAGCCGGGACAGTGAAAACAGCGCGAGAGGAGAGAGAGCCGGGACATTGAAAACAGCGCGAGAAGAGAGAGCCGGGACATTGAAAACAGCGCGAGTGGAGAGTGAGCCGGGACATTGAAAACAGCGCGAGTGGAGAGTGAGCCGGGACATTGAAAACAGCGCGGGAGGAGAGAGAGCCGGGACAGTGAAAACAGCGCGAGAGAAGAGAGAGCCGGGACATTGAAAACAGCGCGAGAAGAGAGAAAGCCGGGACATTGAAAACAGCGCGAGTGGAGAGTGAGCCGGGACATTGAAAACAGCGCGAGTGGAGAGTGAGCCGGGACATTGAAAACAGCGCGAATGGAGAGAAAGCCGGGAGATTTTAAAAGCGCGGGAGGAGAGAAAGCCGGGACATTGAAAACAGCGCGGGAGGAGAGTGAGCCGGGACATTGAAAACAGCGCGAGAGGAGAGTAAGCCGGGACATTGAAAACAGCGCGGGAGGAGAGTAAGCCGGGACATTGAAAACAGCGCGAGTGGAAAGTGAGCCGGGACATTGAAAACAGCGCGGGAGGAGAGTGAGCCGGGACATTGAAAACAGCGCGAGAGGAGAGAGAGCGGGAGATTTTAAAAGCGCGGGAGGAGAGAAAGCCGGGACATTGAAAACAGCGCGAGTGGAGAGTGAGCCGGGACATTGAAAACAGCGCGAATGGAGAGAGAGCCGGGACAGTGAAAACAGCGCGAGAGGAGAGAGAGCCGGGACATTGAAAACAGCGCGTGAAGAGAGAGCCGGGACATTGAAAACAGCGCGAGTGGAGAGTGAGCCGGGACATTGAAAACAGCGCGAGTGGAGAGTGAGCCGGGACATTGAAAACAGCGCGGGAGGAGAGAGAGCCGGGACAGTGAAAACAGCGCGAGAGGAGAGAGAACCGGGACATTGAAAACAGCGCGAGAAGAGAGAAAGCCGGGACATTGAAAACAGCGCGAGTGGAGAGTGAGCCGGGACATTGAAAACAGCGCGAGTGGAGAGTGAGCCGGGACATTGAAAACAGCGCGAATGGAGAGAGAGCCGGGACAGTGAAAACAGCGCAAGTGGAGAGTGAGCCGGGACATTGAAAACAGCGCGAATGGAGAGAAAGCCGGGAGATTTTAAAAGCGCGGGAGGAGAGAAAGCCGGGACATTGAAAACAGCGCGGGAGGAGAGTGAGCCGGGACATTGAAAACAGCGCGAGAGGAGAGTAAGCCGGGACATTGAAAACAGCGCGGGAGGAGAGTAAGCCGGGACATTGAAAACAGCGCGAGTGGAAAGTGAGCCGGGACATTGAAAACAGCGCGGGAGGAGAGTGAGCCGGGACATTGAAAACAGCGCGAGAGGAGAGAGAGCGGGAGATTTTAAAAGCGCGGGAGGAGAGAAAGCCGGGACATTGAAAACAGCGCGAGTGGAGAGTGAGCCGGGACATTGAAAACAGCGCGAGTGGAGAGTGAGCCGGGACATTGAAAACAGCGCGAGTGGAGAGTGAGCCGGGACATTGAAAACAGCGCGAGAGGAGAGAAAGCCGGGACATTGAAAACAGCGCGGGAGGAGAGTGAGCCGGGACATTGAAAACAGCGCAGGAGGAGAGTGAGCCGGGACATTGAAAACAGCGCGGGAGGAGAGTGAGCCGGGACATTGAAAACAGCGCGAGTGGAGAGTGAGCCGGGACATTGAAAACAGCGCGGGAGGAGAGAGAGCCGGGACATTGAAAACAGCGCGAGTGGAGAGTGAGCCGGGACATTGAAAACAGCGAGGGAGGAGAGAGAGCCGGGACATTGAAAACAGCGCGGGAGGAGAGAAAGCCGGGACATTGAAAACAGCGCGAGAGGAGAGTGAGCCGGGACATTGAAAACAGCGCGAGTGGAGAGTGAGCCGGGACATTGAAAACAGCGCAGGAGGAGAGTGAGCCGGGACATTGAAAACAGCGCGGGAGGAGAGAGAGCCGGGACATTGAAAACAGCGCGAGTGGAGAGTGAGCCGGGACATTGAAAACAGCGCGAGTGGAGACAAAGCCGAGACATTGAAAACAGCGCGGGAGGAGAGTGAGCCGGGACATTGAAAACAGCGCGGGAGGAGAGAGAGCCGGGACATTGAAAACAGCGCGGGAGGAGAGAGAGCCGGGACAGTGAAAACAGCGCGAGTGGAGAGTGAGCCGGGACATTTAAAACAGCGCGAATGGAGAGAGAGCCGGGACATTGAAAACAGCGCGAGTGGAGAGAGAGCCGGGACATTGAAAACAGCGCGAATGGAGAAAGAGCCGGGACATTGAAAACAGCGCGAATGGAGAGTGAGCCGGGACATTGAAAACAGCGCGAATGGAGAGAGAGCCGGGACAGTGAAAACAGCGCGAGAGGAGATAGAGCCGGGACATTGAAAACAGCGCGAATGGAGAGTGAGCCGGGACATTGAAAACAGCGCGAGTGGAGAGTGAGCCGGGACATTGAAAACAGCGAGAGTGGAGAGTGAGCCGGGACATTGAAAACAGCGCGGGAGGAGAGAGAGCCGGGACATTGAAAACAGCGCGGGAGGAGAGAGAGCCGGGACATTGAAAACAGCGCGAGAGGAGAGAGAGCCGGGACATTGAAAACAGCGCGGGAGGAGAGAGAGCCGGGACATTGAAAACAGCGCGAGTGGAGAGTGAGCCGGGACATTGAACACAGCGCGAGTGGAGAGTGAGCCGGGACATTGAAAACAGCGCGAATGGAGGGAGAGCCGGGACAGTGAAAACAGCGCGAGAGGAGAGAGAGCCGGGACATTGAAAACAGCGCGGGAGGAGAGAGAGCCGGGACAGTGAAAACAGCGCGAGAGAAGAGAGAGCCGGGACATTGAAAACAGCGCGAGAAGAGAGAAAGCCGGGACATTGAAAACAGCGCGAGTGGAGAGTGAGCCGGGACATTGAAAACAGCGCGAGTGGAGAGTGAGCCGGGACATTGAAAACAGCGCGAATGGAGAGAAAACCGGGAGATTTTAAAAGCGCGGGAGGAGAGAAAGCCGGGACATTGAAAACAGCGCGGGAGGAGAGTGAGCCGGGACATTGAAAACAGCGCGAGAGGAGAGTAAGCCGGGACATTGAAAACAGCGCGGGAGGAGAGTAAGCCGGGACATTGAAAACAGCGCGAGTGGAAAGTGAGCCGGGACATTGAAAACAGCGCGGGAGGAGAGTAAGCCGGGACATTGAAAACAGCGCGAGTGGAAAGTGAGCCGGGACATTGAAAACAGCGCGAGTGGAGAGTGAGCCGGGACATTGAAAACAGCGAGGGAGGAGAGAGAGCCGGGACATTGAAAACAGCGCGGGAGGAGAGAAAGCCGGGACATTGAAAACAGCGCGAGAGGAGAGTGAGCCGGGACATTGAAAACAGCGCGAGTGGAGAGTGAGCCGGGACATTGAAAACAGCGCAGGAGGAGAGTGAGCCGGGACATTGAAAACAGCGCGGGAGGAGAGAGAGCCGGGACATTGAAAACAGCGCGAGTGGAGAGTGAGCCGGGACATTGAAAACAGCGCGAGTGGAGACAAAGCCGAGACATTGAAAACAGCGCGGGAGGAGAGTGAGCCGGGACATTGAAAACAGCGCGGGAGGAGAGAGAGCCGGGACATTGAAAACAGCGCGGGAGGAGAGAGAGCCGGGACAGTGAAAACAGCGCGAGTGGAGAGTGAGCCGGGACATTTAAAACAGCGCGAATGGAGAGAGAGCCGGGACATTGAAAACAGCGCGAGTGGAGAGAGAGCCGGGACATTGAAAACAGCGCGAATGGAGAAAGAGCCGGGACATTGAAAACAGCGCGAATGGAGAGTGAGCCGGGACATTGAAAACAGCGCGAATGGAGAGAGAGCCGGGACAGTGAAAACAGCGCGAGAGGAGATAGAGCCGGGACATTGAAAACAGCGCGGAAGGAGAGTGAGCCGGGACATTGAAAACAGCGCGAGTGGAGAGTGAGCCGGGACATTGAAAACAGCGCGAATGGAGAGTGAGCCGGGACATTAAAACAGCGCGAGTGGAGAGTGAGCCGGGACAGTGAAAACAGCGCGGGAGGAGAGTGAGCCGGGACATTGAAAACAGCGCGAGTGGAGAGAGAGCCGGGACATTGAAAACAGCGCGGGAGGAGAGAGAGCCGGGACATTGAAAACAGCGCGAGTGGAGAGTGAGCCGGGACATAGAGTGGAGTGGGATTATTCGTGGGAGGTGTTGAGGAGATTTGGCTTTGGAGATGAGTATATTACTGGGTACAGCTGCTGTATAGGGCCCCGATGGCGAGCGTGGTCATGAATGGACGGGGGTCTGCGTATTTTCGGCTCCATAGTGGGACGAGGCAGGGATGTCCTCTGTCCCCATTATTGTTTGCACTGGCGATTGAGCCCCTGGCAATAGCATTGAAGGGTTCCAGGAAGTGGAGGGGAGTACTCAGGGGAGGAGAGGAACACCGGGTATCTCTTTACGCGGACGATTTATTGGTGTATGTGGCGGACCCGGCGGAGGGGATGCCAGAGATAATGCGGATACTTGGGGAGTTTGGAGAATTTTCAGGATATAAGCTGAACATGGGGAAAAGTGAGCTGTTTGTGGTGCATCCAGGGGAGCAGAGCAGAGAAATAGAGGACTTACCGCTGAGGAAGCTAACAAGGGACTTTCGCTACTTGGGGATCCAGATAGCCAAGAATTGGAGTACATTGCATAGGTTAAACTTAACGCGGTTGGTGGAACAGATGGAGGAGGACTTCAAGAAATGGGACATGGTATCCCAGTCACTGGCAGGGAGGGTACAAGCGGTTAAAATGGTGGTCCTCCCGAGATTCCTCTTTGTGTTTCAGTGCCTCCCGGTGGTGATCACGAAGGCTTTTTTCAAAAGGATTGAGAAGAGTATCATGAGTTTTGTGTGGGCCGGGAAGACCCCGAGAGTGAGGAAGGGATTTTTGCAGCGTAGTAGAGATAGGGGGGGGGCTGGCGCTACAGAGCCTGAGTGAGCACTACTGGGCTGCCAATATCTCAATGGTATGTAAGTGGATGGGAGAAGAGGAGGGAGCGGCGTGGAAGAGATTGGAGAAGGCGTCCTGTAGGGGGACTTGCCTACAAGCCATGGTGACGGCGCCGTTGCCGTTCTCACCGAAGAAATACACCACAAGGGGAGGGGGGGGAAGGGGGGGGAGGGGAGGGGGGGGAGGAACCAGAGGGATTCTCAGGGATGTTAATATATAAGTATAATATGTATAGGTTGTTGTTATAGATAATTGTATATTGGACTGTTAAAACATATTTTTGGAGAATATTTATCTGGGACAAGGCAGTTGCCATTTAGTTTTGTTTTTGTTTTTGTTTATATATTATTTATTTCTTGTTTATAAAACTGGCCATTGTTATTTATATTGTTATATTACTGTGTAAAGGATACACAATGTACTGTGATGATTGGCCAAAAATTTTCAATAAAATATTTTTTTAAAAAAAGGTAAGAAACTGGGAAGTAATGGTAGTCAAAGGGATCTGGCTTTCTCTCCCTACAAATCACAGAACAGTCTCTGGTCCTCTGGAGACATTAACATCTAATTTTGCTGATGATACCAAGCTAGGTTGAAAGGTAAGCTGGAGGGAAGACCGAAAGGCTGCAAAGAGCTGTCAGGGGCGAAATTCTCCCGAAACGGCGCGATGTCCGCCGACTGGCACCCAAAACGGCGCCAATCAGATGGGCATCGCGCCGCCCCAAAGGTGCGGAATGCTCCGCATCTTTGGGGGCCGAGCCCCAACATTGAGGGGCTAGGCCGACGCCGGAGGAATTTCCGCCCCACCAGCTGGCGGAAACGGCCTTTGTTGCCCCGCCAGCTGGCGCGGAAATGACATCTCGGGGTGTCATTACCGGCGGGACAAGGCGGCGCGGGCGGGCTCCGGGGTCCTGGGGGGGGGGCGCTGGCGATCTGGCCCCGGGGGGTGCCCCCACGGTGGCCTGACCCGCGATCGGGGCCCACCGATCCGCGGGCGGGCCTGTGCTGTGGGGCACTCTTTCACTTCCGCCTCCACCACGGTCTCCACCATGGCGGAGGCAGAAGAGACTCCCTCCACTGCGCATGCATGGGAAGCTGTCAGCGGCCGCTGACGCTCCCGCGCATGCGCCGCCCGGTGATGTCATTTCCGCACCAGCTGGCAGGGCGGAAATTCGTCCGGCGCCGACCTAGCCCCTTAAGGTTGGGGCTCGGCCCTCAAAGATGCGGAGCATTCCGCACCTTTGGGGCGGCGCGATGCCCGTCTGATTTGCGCCGTTTTGGGCACCAGTCGGCGGACATCGCGCCGTTTCCGGAGAATTTCGCCCGTGGTCCCTGGATTGAGGGGCTTGTCCCATGACGAGAGGCCAAGTAAACTTGGTTTTTATTCCCCAGAGTTTAGGAGAATGAGAGGCAACCTCATTGAAACCTACAAAATTCTGAAGGGACTTGATAGGATGGATGTTGAGTGATTGTTTCCCCTGGTCAGGAATCTAAAACACTTGAGGGACCATCTCAGGTTAAGGGGTTAATTGTTTCGGACTGAGATGAGCAGAAATTACAAGGGCTGTGCATCTTTGCAATCCTTTACCCCCTTTTCGGCGGGGGTGGAAATTGGATTTCTGGACATTGAGGAAACTATGGGATGTGGGGATAGTAAGGGAAGGTGAAAATGAGGTAGAAGATCAGCTATGGTCTTAATGAATGACGCAGCAGGCTCAAAAAGCTGATTGGCCGACGTCTGTTCAAAAATCTTAAGCTCTCATATATTCTTTTCAATCCTTTAATAGTTTTAAAGACCTCCAGAATTTCGCCCCTTAACCTCTCCTTTCTATAGGGAATAAAACCAGTTTGTTCATCTTTCCTGGTAGCTGAACCCTCTCAGTTCTAGTGTTAGACTTTTAAGACCTTTCTGCACTTTGTCTTGTGCACTTCTCTATCAATTTTGTAACATAAAATAAAAATGTGCACAGTACACAAAATGGTACATACCCAAAGTTCTACACATCGATATTACTACTTTACGTGAATTCTATTTGTCTCATATTGAACCCCAGTTTTTAAATGTTGTGACTGTTTACCTATGAGGCTTATTTTAATAAATTGTGAATCTGTACCTCGACATCCCTTTGTGCCTCTAGTTTGGAGCTCATTAAGCCCGTCAAATAACCATGGGAAATAAAAATTACCTGATTGCTTAAGACCAGAAGATGTAATTGCAGAAAGGGGCTATTTAACACATCGAGTCTGCTCTGCCGTTCAATAAGATTATGATTCAGCTGGTGGAATAATCCTGAACTCCACGTTCCCACCTTGGGCGGGATTCTCCAACAATCGCTGGGGAGCGGCGTGAATCCCGCCACGCCGCTCCGACGCTGGCTGCCGAATTCTCTGGCGCCGATTTTTCGGCGGGAGTGGGAATTGCGTTGCGTCGCGCTAATCGGGGGCCATTGGCAGTGGCCCCCTCGGCGATTCTCCGCTCCGCGATGGGCCGAGCAGCAGCCCGCTTCCGGCCAGTCCCGCTGGCATAAATCAAACCAGGTCTGTACCGGCGGGACCTGGCTCTGCAGGTGGCTTGCAGAGTCCTCGTGGGGGGGCGCGGGGGAATCTGGCCCTGGGGGGGTGCCCCCACAGTAGCCTGGCCCGCGATCGGGGCCCACCGGTCCGTGGGCGGGCCTGTGCCATGGGGGCACTCTTTCCCTCCGCGCCGGTTGCTGTCAACACCCGCCATGGCTGGCGCGGAGAAGAACCCCCCTGCACATGCGCTGGGATGACGCCAGCGCACGCTGGGGCTCCCATGCAAGAGCCAACTCGCGCATGCCGGCGGAGGCCCTTCGGTGCCGGTTGGCGCGGTGCCAAGCCCTTCCGTGCTGGTTGGCGTGGCGCCAACCCCGCCGACGCTGGCCTAGCCCATGAGGATTCTGCTCCTTCCGGGCGGCCCAACACCGGACTGGTTCACGCCACTCCTCGGCGCCGGTACGGCCCACCCCGCCGGCTGGAGGAGAATCCCGCCCCTCGTCTCCATAACCCTTGATTCTCTTACTGATTAAAATATATGTCTATCTCAGCCTTGAATATATTTAATGACCCAGCCTCGATAGCCCTCTGTGGTAAAGAATTCCACAGACTCACTATCCTCTGAGAGAAGAAATTGCTCTTCAACTCTGTCTTAAATAGGTGCCCCCTTACTCTGAGATTATGCCCTCTGGCCCTAGATTCTCCCACAAGGGGAACCAACCTCTCAGCATCTACCTTGTCAAGCCCCCTCAGAATACTGTATGTCTTAATAGGGTCACCTCTCATTCTTCTAAACTCCAACAAGTAGAGGCCTAACTTAATCAACCTCACATAAGAAAATTCCTCCATGCATAGGATCTACCTAATGAACCTTCTCTGGACTGCCTCCAATGCCAGTATATTTTTCCTTCGATAAGAGGACCAAAACTATTCACTGTATTCCAGGTGAGGCCTAACAAAGAACAAAGAACAAAGAAATGCACAGCACAGGAACAGGCCCTTCGGCCCTCCAAGCCCGTGCCGACCATGCTGCCCGACTAAACTACAATCTTCTACACTTCCTGGGTCCGTATCCCTCTATTCCCAACCTATTCATGTATTTGTCAAGATGCCCCTTAAATGTCACTATCGTCCCTGCTTCCACCACCTCCTCCAGTAGCGAGTTCCAGGTACCCACTACCCTCTGCGTAAAAAAACTTGCCTCGTACATCTACTCTAAACCTTGCCCCTCTCACCTTAAACCTATGCCCCCTAGTAATTGACCCCTCTACCCTGGGGAAAAGCCTCTGACTATCCACTCTGTCTATGCCCCTCATAATTTTGTAGACCTCTATCAGGTCGCCCCTCAACCTCCTTCGTTCCAGTGAGAACAAACCAAGTTTATTCAACCGCTCCTCATAGCTAATGCCCTCCATACCAGGCAACATTCTGGTACATCTCTTCTGCACCCTCTCTAAAGCCTCCACATCCTTCTGGTAGTGTGGCGACCAGAATTGAACACTATACTCCAAGTGTGGCCTAACTAAGGTTCTATACAGCTGCAACATGACTTGCCAATTCTTATACTCAATGCCCCGGCCAATGAAGGCAAGCATGCCGTATACCTTCTTGACTACCTTCTCCACCTGTGTTGCCCCTTCCAGTGACCTGTGGACCTGTACTCCTAGATCTCTTTGACTTTCAATACTCTTGAGGGTTCTACCATTCACTGTATATTCCCTACCTGCATTAGACCTTCCAAAATGCATTACCTCACATTTGTCCAGATTAAACTCCATCTGCCATCTCTCCGCCCAAGTCTCCAAACAATCTAAATCCTGCTGTATCCTCTGACAGTTCTCATCGCTATCCGCAATTCCACCAACCTTTGTGTCGTCTGCAAACTTACTAATCAGACCAGTTACATTTTCCTCAAAATCATTTATATATACTCCAAACAGCAAAGGTCCCAGCACTGATCCCTGTGGAACACCACTGGTCACAGCCCTCCAATTAGAAAAGCATCCTTCCATTGCTACTCTCTGCCTTCTATGACCTAGCCAGTTCTGTATCCACCTTGCCAGCTCACCCCTGATCCCGTGTGACTTCACCTTTTGTACTAGTCTACCATGAGGGACCTTGTCAAAGGCCTTACTGAAGTCCATATAGACAACATCCACTGCCCTACCTGCATCAATCATCTTAGTGACCTCCTCGAAAAACTCTATCAAAAAGTTAGTGAGACACGTGCTCCCCTTCACAAAACCATGCTGCCTCTCACTAATACGTCCATTTGCTTCCAAATGATAGTAGATCCTGTCTCGGAGAATTCTCTCCAGTAATTTCCCTACCACTGAAGTAAGGCTCACAGGCCTGTAGTTCCCTGGATTATCCTTGCTACCCTTCTTAAACAGAGGAACAACATTGGCTATTCTCCAGTCCTCCGGGACATCACCTGAAGACAGTGAGGATCCAAAGATTTCTGTCAAGGCCTCAGCAATTTCCTCTCCAGCCTCCTTCAGTATTCTGGGGTAGATCCCATCAGGCCCTGGGGACTTTCCTACCTTAATATTTTTTAAGATACCCAACACCTCGGGCGTCATTCTCCGAACCCCCGCCGGGTCGGAGAATGGCCGTTGGCCGCCTTGAATCCCGCCCCCGTCCCCGCCGAAGTCTCCGGTACCGGAGATTGGGCTGGGGCGGGAATCGGGCCGTGCCGGTTGGCGGGACCCCCCGCTCAATTATCCGGCCCGGATGGGCCGAAGTCCCGCCCAGAAACTGCCTGTCCCGCCGGCGTAAATCAAAGCTGGTATTTACCGGCGGGACAAGGAGGAGTGGGCGGGCTCAGGGGTCCTGGGGGGGGGGCGCGGGGCGATCTGACCTCGGGGGTGCCCCCACAGTGGCCTGGCCCGCGATCGGGGCCCACCGATCCGCGGGCGGGCCTGTGCCGTGGGGGCACTCTTTCCCTTCCCCCTCCGCCACGGTCTCCACCATGGCAGAGGCGGAAGAGACTCTCCCCACTGCGCATGCGCAAGAAACTGTCGGTGGCCGCTGACGCTCCCGCGCATGCGCCACATTTCCACGCCAGCTGGCGGGGCACCAAACGCCATTTCCGCCAGCTGGCGGGGCAACAAACGCCATTTCCGCCAGCTGGCGGGGCGGAAATCCCTCCGGCGCCAGCCGAGCCCCTCAATGTTGGGGCTCGGCCCCCAAAGATGCGGAGCATTCCACACCTTTGGGCCGGCGCGATGCCCGTGTGATTGGCGCCATTTTTGGCACCAGTCGGCGGACATCGTGCCGTTGGGGGAGAATTTCGCCCCTCGTCTTTTTGGATCTCAATGTGACCCGGGCTATCTACACACCCTTCTCCAGACTCAACATCTACCAATTTCTTCTCTTTGGTGACTACTGATGCAAAGTATTCATTTAGTACCTCGCCCATTTCCTCTGGCTCCACACATAGATTCCCTTGCCTACCCTTCAGTGGGCCAACCCTTTCCCTGGCTACCCTCTTGCTTTTTATGTACGTGTAAAAAGCCTTGGAATTTACCTTAACCCTATTTGCCAATGACTTTTCGTGACCCCTTCTAGCCCTCCTGACTCCTTGCTTAAGTTCCTTCCTACTTTCCTTATATTCCACACAGGTTCGTCTGTTCCCAGCCTTTTAGCCCTGACAAATGCCTCCTTTTTCTTTTTGACGAGGCCTACAATATCTCTCGTTATCCAAGGTTCCCGAAAATTGCCGTATTTATCCTTCTTCCTCACAGGAACATGCCTGTCCTGAATTCCTTTCAACTGACACTTGAAAGCCTCCCACATGTCAGATGTTGATTTTCCCTCAAACATCCGCCCCCAATCTATGTTCTTCAGTTCCCGCCTAATATTGTTATAATTAGCCTTCCCCCAATTTAGCACATTCATCCTAGGACCACTCTTATCCTTGTCCACCAGCACTTTAAAACTTACTGAATTGTGGTCACTGTTCCCGAAATGCTCCCCTACTGAAACATCTACCACCTGGCATGGCTCATTCCCCAATACCAGGTCCAGTACCGCCCCTTCCCTAGTTGGACTGTCCACATATTGTTTTAAGAAGCCCTCCTGGATGCTCCTTACAAACTCTGCCCCGTCTAGGCCCCTGGCACTAAGTGAGTCCCAGTCAATATTGGGGAAGTTGAAGTCTCCCATCACCACAACACTGTTGTTTTTACTCTTTTCCAAAATCTGTCTGCCTATCTGCTCCTCTATCTCCTGGCTGTTGGGAGGCCTGTAGTAAACCCCCAACATTGTGACTGCACCCTTCTTATTCCTGATCTCTAACCATATAGCCTCACTGCCCTCTGAGGTGTCCTCCCGCAGTACAGCTGTGATATTCTCCCTAACCAGTAGCGCAACTCCACCACCCCTTTTATATCCCCCTCTATCCCGCCTGAAACATCTAAATCCTGGAACGTTTAGCTGCCAATACTGCCCTTCTCTCAACCAGGTCTCTGTAATGGCAACAACATCATAGTTCCAAGTACTAATCCAAGCTCTAAGTTCATCTGCCTTACCCGTAATACTTCTTGCATTAAAACATATGCACTTCAGGCCACCAGACCCGCTGTGTTCAGCAACTTCTCCCTGTCTGCTCTGCCTCAGAGCCACACTGTCCCTATTCCCTAGTTCTCCCTCAATGCTCTCACCTTCTGACCTATTGCTCCCGTGCCCACCCCCCTTCCATACTAGTTTAAACCCTCCCGTGTGACACTAGCAAACCTCGCGGCCAGGATATTTATGCCTCTCCAGTTTAGATGCAACCCGTCCTTCTTATATAGGTCACACCTGCCCCAGAAGAGCTCCCAGTGGTCCAGATAACGGAAACCCTCCCTCCTACACCAGCTGTTTAGCCACGTGTTTAGCTGCTCTATCTTCCTATTTCTAGCCTCACTGGCACGTGGCACAGGGAGTAATCCCGAGATTAGAACCCTCGAGATCCTGTCTTTTAACTTTCTGCCTAGCTCCCTGAACTCCTGCTGCAGGACCTCATGCCCCTTCCTGCCTATGTCGTTAGTACCAATATGTACAATGACCTCTGCCTGTTTGCCCTCCCCCTTCAGGATGCCCTCTACCCGTTCGGAGACATCCTGCACACTGGCACCAGGGAGGCAACATACCATCCTGGAGTCTCTTTCACGTCTCAGAAGCACCTATCTGTGCCCCTGACTATAGAGTCCCCTATTACTATTGCTCTTCTGCGCTTTGACCCTCCCTTCTGAACATCAGAGCCAGCCGTGGTGCCACTGCTCTGGCTGCTGCTGTTTTCCCCTGATAGGCTATCCCCCCCCGACAGTATCCAAAGGGGTATACCTGTTCGAGAGGGGGACAACCACAGGGGATTCCTGCACTGACTGCCTGCTCTTTCTGGTGGTCACCCATTTCTCTGCCTGCACCTTGGGTGTGACCACATTTATATAACTGCGATCTATGACGCTTTCCGCCACCTGCATGCTCCTAAGTGCATCCAGTTGCTGCTCCAACCGAACCATGCGGTCTGTGAGGAGCTCCAGTTGGGTGCACTTTCTGCAGATGAAGCCATCCGGGACGCTGGAAGCCTCCCGGACCTGCCACATCTCACAGTCAGAGCACTGCACCCCTCTAACTGACATTGCGTCAATTAATTAAAATTAAAAGTTTTAAATTGTTAAAAAAATTTTTTTTAATGTTACTGTTAACTATCTGTTTCCTAGCACTAGATTTCTAATATGAATGCGAAAGCTAAATATAGTACTCTCCGATCTCTGGCGTAGATACCCCTCTAAATTATAATTAAGTAATTATGTTTAATTAGTTACCAATGCTTAATTTTTTTAATTTAGTGTAGATTCCCAACCAGCCACTCAGGTCACAGCTTTTCTGTGCTGTCACTTCAGTTTCCCCCCGATACACACAATTTGAAAAAGGTATAAAAGTAAAAATGAGTAAAAATCACTTACTTACCTTCTTACCTTCTGAGTGTCTTAGATGTTCTCAGGCCCTCTCCCTGACAGAGACTGCTCCTCCTCCTCCGAACGGCTCCCGAAACTAGGCCGCGATCTTTTAAAATCTCCGCTCTGACTCGCAGCTCCTGCGCTTTTTAAATCTCCCGCGCTTTTTAAATCTCCCGGCCCTCTCTCCTCTCGCGCTGTTTTCAATGTCCCGGCTCTCTTTCCTCCCGCGCTTTTAAAATCTCCCGCGCTTTTAAAATCTCCCGGCTTTCTCTCCTCTCGCGCTGTTTTCAATGTCCCGGCTCACTCTCCTCTCGCGCTGTTTTCAATGTCCCGGCTCACTCTCCTCTCGCGCTGTTTTCACTGTCCCAGCTTTCTGTCTTCTCGCGCTGTTTTCAATGTCCCGGCTCACTCTCCTCTCGCGCTGTTTTCAATGTCCCGGCTCACTCTCCTCTCGCGCTGTTTTCAATGTCCCGGCTCACTCTCCTCCCGCGCTGTTTTCAATGTCCCGGCTCACTCTCCACTCGCGCTGTTTTCAATGTCCCGGCTCACTCTCCACTCGCGCTGTTTTCAATGTCCCGGCTCACTCTCCTCCCGCGCTGTTTTCAATGTCCCGGCTCTCTTTCCTCTCGCGCTGTTTTCAATGTCCCGGATTTCTCTCCTCCCGCGCTGTTTTCAATGTCCCGGCTCACTCTCCTCTCGCGCTGTTTTCAATGCCCCGGCTCACTCTCCTCCCGCGCTGTTTTAAATGTCCCGGCTTTCTCTCCTCCCGCGCTGTTTTCAATGCCCCGGCTCACTCTCCTCTCGCGTTGTTTTCAATGTCCCGGCTCTCTCGCCACTCGCGCTGTTTTCAATGTCCCGGCTCACTCTCCACTCGCGCTGTTTTCAATGTCCCTGCTCAATCTCCACTCGCGCTGTTTTCAATGTCCCGGCTTTCTCTCCACTCGCGCGGTTTTAAATGTCCCGGCTCACTCTCCACTCGCGCAGTTTTCAATGTCCCGGCTCACTCTCCTCCCGCGCTGTTTTCAATGTCCCGGCTCACTCTCCACTCGCGCTGTTTTCAATGTCCCGGCTGTCTCTCCACTCGCGCTGTTTTCAATGTCCCGGCTCACTCTCCTCTCGCGCTGTTTTCAATGTCCCGGCTCACTCTCCACTCGAGCTGTTTTCAATGTCCCGGCTCACTCTCCTCTCGCGCTGTTTTCAATGCCCCGGCTCACTCTCCTCCCGCGCTGTTTTAAATGTCCCGGCTTTCTCTCCTCCCGCGCTGTTTTCAATGCCCCGGCTCACTCTCCTCTCGCGTTGTTTTCAATGTCCCGGCTCTCTCTCCACTCGCGCTGTTTTCAATGTCCCGGCTCACTCTCCACTCGCGCTATTTTCAATGTCCCGGCTCACTCTCCTCCCGCGCTGTTTTCAATGTCCCGGCTCACTCTCCTCTCGCGCTGTTTTCAATGTCCCGGCTCACTCTCCACTCGCGCTGTTTTCAATGTCCCGGCTTTCTCTCCACTCGCGCTGTTTTCAATGTCCCGGCTCACTCTCCACTCGCGCTGTTTTCAATGTCCCAGCTCTCTCTCCACTCGTGCTGTTTTCAATGTCCCGGCTCACTCTCCTCCCGCGCTGTTTTCAATGTCCCGGCTGTCTCTCCACTCGCGCTGTTTTCAATGTCCCGGCTCACTCTCCTCCCGCGCTGTTTTCAATGTCCCGGCTTTCTCTCCACTCGCGCTGTTTTAAATGTCCCGGCTCACTTTCCACTCGCGCTGTTTTCAATGTCCCGGCTCACTCTCCTCCCGCGCTGTTTTCAATGTCCCGGCTTTCTCTCCTCCCGCGCTTTTAAAATCTCCCGGCTTTCTCTCCATTTGCGCTGTTTTCAATTTCCCGGCTTTCTCTCCATTCGCGCTGTTTTCAATGTCCCGGCTCACTCTCCACTCGCGCTGTTTTCACTGTCCCGTCTCACTCTCCACACGCGCTGTTTTCAATGTCCCGGCTCTCTCTCCACTCGCGCTGTTTTCAATGTCCCGGCTCACTCTCCACTCGCGCTGTTTTCAATGTCCCGGCTCACTCTCCACTCGCGCTGTTTTCAATGTCCCGGCTCACTTTCCACTCGCGCTGTTTTCAATGTCCCGGCTCACTCTCCTCCCGCGCTGTTTTCAATGTCCCGGCTCACTCTCCTCCCGCGCTGTTTTCAATGTCCCGGCTCACTCTCCACTCGCGCTGTTTTCAATGTCCCGGCTCACTCTCCACTCGCGCTGTTTTCAATGTCCCGGCTCACTCTCCTCCCGCGCTGTTTTAAATGTCCCGGCTCTCTCGCCTCCCGCGCTGTTTTAAATGTCCCGGCTCACTCTCCTCTCGCGCTGTTTTCAATGTCCCGGCTCACTCTCCTCTCGCGCTGTTTTCAATGTCCCGGCTCTCTCTCCATTTGCGCTGTTTTCAATGTCCCGGCTTTCTCTCCATTTGCGCTGTTTTCAATGTCCCGGCTTTCTCTCCTCTCGCGCTGTTTTCAATGTCCCGGCTCTCTCTCCATTCGCGCTGTTTTCAATGTCCCGGCTCACTCTCCACTCGCGCTGTTTTCAATGTCCCGGCTCACTCTCCTCCCGCGCTGTTTTCAATGTCCCGGCTCACTCTCCTCCCGCGCTGTTTTCAATGTCCCGGCTCACTCTCCACTCGCGCTGTTTTCAATGTCCCGGCTCACTCTCCACTCGCGCTGTTTTCAATGTCCCGGCTCACTCTCCACTCGCGCTGTTTTCAATGTCCCGGCTCACTCTCCTCCCGCGCTGTTTTCACTGTCCCGGCTCACTCTCCACTCGCGCTGTTTTCAATGTCCCGGCTCACTCTCCATTCGCGCTGTTTTCAATGTCCCGGCTCACTCTCCACTCGCGCTGTTTTCAATGTCCCGGCTCACTCTCCTTCCGCGCTGTTTTCAATGTCCCGGCTCACTCTCCACTCGCGCTGTTTTCAATGTCCCGGCTTTCTCTCCACTCGCGCTGTTTTCAATGTCCCGGCTCACTCTCCACTCGCGCTGTTTTCAATGTCCCAGCTCTCTCTCCACTCGTGCTGTTTTCAATGTCCCGGCTCACTCTCCTCCCGCGCTGTTTTCAATGTCCCGGCTGTCTCTCCACTCGCGCTGTTTTCAATGTCCCGGCTCACTCTCCTCCCGCGCTGTTTTCAATGTCCCGGCTTTCTCTCCACTCGCGCTGTTTTAAATGTCCCGGCTCACTTTCCACTCGCGCTGTTTTCAATGTCCCGGCTCACTCTCCTCCCGCGCTGTTTTCAATGTCCCGGCTTTCTCTCCTCCCGCGCTTTTAAAATCTCCCGGCTTTCTCTCCATTTGCGCTGTTTTCAATGTCCCGGCTTTCTCTCCATTCGCGCTGTTTTCAATGTCCCGGCTCACTCTCCACTCGCGCTGTTTTCACTGTCCCGTCTCACTCTCCACACGCGCTGTTTTCAATGTCCCGGCTCTCTCTCCACTCGCGCTGTTTTCAATGTCCCGGCTCACTCTCCACTCGCGCTGTTTTCAATGTCCCGGCTCACTCTCCACTCGCGCTGTTTTCAATGTCCCGGCTCACTTTCCACTCGCGCTGTTTTCAATGTCCCGGCTCACTCTCCTCCCGCGCTGTTTTCAATGTCCCGGCTCACTCTCCTCCCGCGCTGTTTTCAATGTCCCGGCTCACTCTCCACTCGCGCTGTTTTCAATGTCCCGGCTCACTCTCCACTCGCGCTGTTTTCAATGTCCCGGCTCACTCTCCTCCCGCGCTGTTTTAAATGTCCCGGCTCTCTCGCCTCCCGCGCTGTTTTAAATGTCCCGGCTCACTCTCCTCTCGCGCTGTTTTCAATGTCCCGGCTCACTCTCCTCTCGCGCTGTTTTCAATGTCCCGGCTCTCTCTCCATTTGCGCTGTTTTCAATGTCCCGGCTTTCTCTCCATTTGCGCTGTTTTCAATGTCCCGGCTTTCTCTCCTCTCGCGCTGTTTTCAATGTCCCGGCTCTCTCTCCATTCGCGCTGTTTTCAATGTCCCGGCTCACTCTCCACTCGCGCTGTTTTCAATGTCCCGGCTCACTCTCCTCCCGCGCTGTTTTCAATGTCCCGGCTCACTCTCCTCCCGCGCTGTTTTCAATGTCCCGGCTCACTCTCCACTCGCGCTGTTTTCAATGTCCCGGCTCACTCTCCACTCGCGCTGTTTTCAATGTCCCGGCTCACTCTCCACTCGCGCTGTTTTCAATGTCCCGGCTCACTCTCCTCCCGCGCTGTTTTCACTGTCCCGGCTCACTCTCCACTCGCGCTGTTTTAATGTCCCGGCTCACTCTCCATTCGCGCTGTTTTCAATGTCCCGGCTCACTCTCCACTCGCGCTGTTTTCAATGTCCCGGCTCACTCTCCTTCCGCGCTGTTTTCAATGTCCCGGCTCACTCTCCTCCCGCGCTGTTTTCAATGCCCCGGCTCACTCTCCTCCCGCGCTGTTTTCAATGTCCCGGCTCACTCTCCTCCCGCGCTGTTTTCAATGTCCCGGCTCACTCTCCACTCGCGCTGTTTTCAATGTCCCGGCTCACTCTCCACTCGCGCTGTTTTCAATGTTCCGGCTCACTCTCCACTCGCGCTGTTTTCAATGTCCCGGCTCACTCTCCTCCCGCGCTGTTTTCAATGCCCCGGCTCACTCTCCTCCCGCGCTGTTTTCAATGCCCCGGCTCACTCTCCTCCCGCGCTGTTTTCAATGTCCCGGCTCACTCTCCTCCCGCGCTGTTTTCAATGTCCCGGCTCACTCTCCACTCGCGCTGTTTTCAATGTCCCGGCTCACTCTCCTCCCGCGCTGTTTTCAATGCCCCGGCTCACTCTCCACTCGCGCTGTTTTCAATGTCCCGGCTCTCTCTCCATTCGCGTGTTTTCACTGTCCCGGCTCACTCTCCACTCGCGCTGTTTTCAATGTCCCGGCTCACTCTCCTCCCGCGCTGTTTTCAATGTCCCGGCTCACTCTCCTCCCGCGCTGTTTTCAATGTCCCGGCTCACTCTCCACTCGCGCTGTTTTCAATGTCCCGGCTCACTCTCCACTCGCGCTGTTTTCAATGTCCCGGCTCACTCTCCTCCCGCGCTGTTTTCAATGTCCCGGCTCACTCTCCTCCCGCGCTGTTTTCAATGCCCCGGCTCACTCTCCTCCCGCGTTGTTTTCAATGTCCCGGCTCACTCTCCACTCGCGCTGTTTTCACTGTCCCGGCTCACTCTCCACTCGCGCTGTTTTCACTGTCCCGGCTCACTCTCCACTCGCGCTGTTTTCAATGTCCCGGCTCACTCTCCACTCGCGCTGTTTTCAATGTCCCGGCTCACTCTCCTCCCGCGCTGTTTTCAATGTCCCGGCTCACTCTCCTCCCGCGCTGTTTTCAATGCCCCGGCTCACTCTCCTCCCGCGCTGTTTTCAATGTCCCGGCTTTCTCTCCACTCGCGCTGTTTTAAATGTCCCGGCTCACTTTCCACTCGCGCTGTTTTCAATGTCCCGGCTCACTCTCCTCCCGCGCTGTTTTCAATGTCCCGGCTTTCTCTCCTCCCGCGCTTTTAAAATCTCCCGGCTTTCTCTCCATTTGCGCTGTTTTCAATGTCCCGGCTTTCTCTCCATTCGCGCTGTTTTCAATGTCCCGGCTCACTCTCCACTCGCGCTGTTTTCACTGTCCCGGCTCACTCTCCACACGCGCTGTTTTCAATGTCCCGGCTCTCTCTCCACTCGCGCTGTTTTCAATGTCCCGGCTCACTCTCCACTCGCGCTGTTTTCAATGTCCCGGCTCACTCTCCACTCGCGCTGTTTTCAATGTGCCGGCTCACTCTCCTCCCGCGCTGTTTTAAATGTCCCGGCTCTCTCGCCTCCCGCGCTGTTTTAAATGTCCCGGCTCACTCTCCTCTCGCGCTGTTTTCAATGTCCCGGCTCACTCTCCTCTCGCGCTGTTTTCAATGTCCCGGCTCTCTCTCCATTTGCGCTGTTTTCAATGTCCAGGCTTTCTCTCCATTTGCGCTGTTTTCAATGTCCCGGCTTTCTCTCCTCTCGCGCTGTTTTCAATGTCCCGGCTCTCTCTCCATTCGCGCTGTTTTCAATGTCCCGGCTCACTCTCCACTCGCGCTGTTTTCAATGTCCCGGCTCACTCTCCTCCCGCGCTGTTTTCAATATCCCGGCTCACTCTCCTCCCGCGCTGTTTTCAATGTCCCGGCTCACTCTCCACTCGCGCTGTTTTCAATGTCCCGGCTCACTCTCCACTCGCGCTGTTTTCAATGTCCCGGCTCACTCTCCACTCGCGCTGTTTTCAATGTCCCGGCTCACTCTCCTCCCGCGCTGTTTTCACGGTCCCGGCTCACTCTCCACTCGCGCTGTTTTCAATGTCCCGGGAGCGCGGGAGGAGAGTGAGCCGGGACATTGAAAACAGCGCGAGTGGAGAGTGAGCCGGGACATTGAAAACAGCGCGAATGGAGAGAGAGCCGGGACATTGAAAACAGCGCGAGAGGAGAGAAAGCCGGGACATTGAAAACAGCGCAAATGGAGAGAAAGCCGGGACATTGAAAACAGCGCAAATGGAGAGAGAGCCGGGACATTGAAAACAGCGCGAGAGGAGAGTGAGCCGGGACATTGAAAACAGCGCGAGAGGAGAGTGAGCCGGGACATTTAAAACAGCGCGGGAGGCGAGAGAGCCGGGACATTTAAAACAGCGCGGGAGGAGAGTGAGCCGGGACATTGAAAACAGCGCGAGTGGAGAGTGAGCCGGGACATTGAAAACAGCGCGAGTGGAGAGTGAGCCGGGACATTGAAAACAGCGCGGGAGGAGAGTGAGCCGGGACATTGAAAACAGCGCGGGAGGAGAGTGAGCCGGGACATTGAAAACAGCGCGAGTGGAAAGTGAGCCGGGACATTGAAAACAGCGCGAGTGGAGAGTGAGCCGGGACATTGAAAACAGCGCGAGTGGAGAGTGAGCCGGGACATTGAAAACAGCGCGAGTGGAGAGAGAGCCGGGACATTGAAAACAGCGCGTGTGGAGAGTGAGACGGGACAGTGAAAACAGCGCGAGTGGAGAGTGAGCCGGGACATTGAAAACAGCGCGAATGGAGAGAAAGCCGGGACATTGAAAACAGCGCAAATGGAGAGAAAGCCGGGAGATTTTAAAAGCGCGGGAGGAGAGAAAGCCGGGACATTGAAAACAGCGCGGGAGGAGAGTGAGCCGGGACATTGAAAACAGCGCGAGTGGAAAGTGAGCCGGGACATTTAAAACAGCGCGAGTGGAGAGAAAGCCGGGACATTGAAAACAGCGCGGGAGGAGAGTGAGCCGGGACATTGAAAACAGCGCGAGTGGAGAGACAGCCGGGACATTGAAAACAGCGCGGGAGGAGAGTGAGCCGGGACATTGAAAACAGCACGAGTGGAGAGAGAGCTGGGACATTGAAAACAGCGCGAGTGGAGAGTGAGCCGGGACATTGAAAACAGCGCGAGTGGAGAGAAAGCCGGGACATTGAAAACAGCGCGAGTGGAGAGTGAGCCGGGACATTGAAAACAGCGCGGAAGGAGAGTGAGCCGGGACATTGAAAACAGCGCGAGTGGAGAGTGAGCCGGGACATTGAAAACAGCGCGAATGGAGAGTGAGCCGGGACATTGAAAACAGCGCGAGTGGAGAGTGAGCCGGGACAGTGAAAACAGCGCGGGAGGAGAGTGAGCCGGGACATTGAAAACAGCGCGAGTGGAGAGTGAGCCGGGACATTGAAAACAGCGCGAGTGGAGAGTGAGCCGGGACATTGAAAACAGCGCGAGTGGAGAGTGAGCCGGGACATTGAAAACAGCGCGGGAGGAGAGTGAGCCGGGACATTGAAAACAGCGCGGGAGGAGAGTGAGCCGGGACATTGAAAACAGCGCGAGTGGAGAGTGAGCCGGGACATTGAAAACAGCGCGAATGGAGAGAGAGCCGGGACATTGAAAACAGCGCGAGAGGAGAGAAAGCCGGGACATTGAAAACAGCGCAAATGGAGAGAAAGCCGGGACATTGAAAACAGCGCAAATGGAGAGAGAGCCGGGACATTGAAAACAGCGCGAGAGGAGAGTGAGCCGGGACATTGAAAACAGCGCGAGAGGAGAGTGAGCCGGGACATTTAAAACAGCGCGGGAGGCGAGAGAGCCGGGACATTTAAAACAGCGCGGGAGGAGAGTGAGCCGGGACATTGAAAACAGCGCGAGTGGAGAGTGAGCCGGGACATTGAAAACAGCGCGAGTGGAGAGTGAGCCGGGACATTGAAAACAGCGCGGGAGGAGAGTGAGCCGGGACATTGAAAACAGCGCGGGAGGAGAGTGAGCCGGGACATTGAAAACAGCGCGAGTGGAAAGTGAGCCGGGACATTGAAAACAGCGCGAGTGGAGAGTGAGCCGGGACATTGAAAACAGCGCGAGTGGAGAGTGAGCCGGGACATTGAAAACAGCGCGAGTGGAGAGAGAGCCGGGACATTGAAAACAGCGCGTGTGGAGAGTGAGACGGGACAGTGAAAACAGCGCGAGTGGAGAGTGAGCCGGGACATTGAAAACAGCGCGAATGGAGAGAAAGCCGGGAAATTGAAAACAGCGCAAATGGAGAGAAAGCCGGGAGATTTTAAAAGCGCGGGAGGAGAGAAAGCCGGGACATTGAAAACAGCGCGGGAGGAGAGTGAGCCGGGACATTGAAAACAGCGCGAGTGGAAAGTGAGCCGGGACATTTAAAACAGCGCGAGTGGAGAGAAAGCCGGGACATTGAAAACAGCGCGGGAGGAGAGTGAGCCGGGACATTGAAAACAGCGCGAGTGGAGAGACAGCCGGGACATTGAAAACAGCGCGGGAGGAGAGTGAGCCGGGACATTGAAAACAGCACGAGTGGAGAGAGAGCTGGGACATTGAAAACAGCGCGAGTGGAGAGTGAGCCGGGACATTGAAAACAGCGCGAGTGGAGAGAAAGCCGGGACATTGAAAACAGCGCGAGTGGAGAGTGAGCCGGGACATTGAAAACAGCGCGAGAGGAGAGTGAGCCGGGACATTGAAAACAGCGCGGGAGGAGAGTGAGCCGGGACATTGAAAATAGCGCGAGTGGAGAGTGAGCCGGGGCATTGAAAACAGCGCGAGTGGAGAGAGAGCCGGGACATTGAAAACAACGCGAGAGGAGAGTGAGCCGGGGCATTGAAAACAGCGCGGGAGGAGAGAAAGCCGGGACATTTAAAACAGCGCGGGAGGAGAGTGAGCCGGGGCATTGAAAACAGCGCGAGAGGAGAGTGAGCCGGGACATTGAAAACAGCTCGAGTGGAGAGTGAGCCGGGACATTGAAAACAGCGCGAGAGGAGAGTGAGCCGGGACATTGAAAACAGCGCGAGTGGAGAGACAGCCGGGACATTGAAAACAGCGCGAGTGGAGAGTGAGCCGGGACATTGAAAACAGCGCGGGAGGAGAGTGAGCCGGGACATTGAAAACTGCGCGAGTGGAGAGTGAGCCGGGACATTTAAAACCGCGCGAGTGGAGAGAAAGCCGGGACATTGAAAACAGCGCGAGTGGAGATTGAGCAGGGACATTGAAAACAGCGCGAGTGGAGAGTGAGCCGGGACATTGAAAACAGCGCGAGTGGCGAGAGAGCCGGGACATTGAAAACAACGCGAGAGGAGAGTGAGCCGGGGCATTGAAAACAGCGCGGGAGGAGAGAAAGCCGGGACATTTAAAACAGCGCGGGAGGAGAGTGAGCCGGGGCATTGAAAACAGCGCGAGAGGAGAGTGAGCCGGGACATTGAAAACAGCGCGGGAGGAGAGAAATCCGGGACATTGAAAACAGCGCGAGAGGAAAGAGAGCCGGGACATTGAAAACAGCGCGGGAGGAGAGTGAGCCGGGACATTGAAAACAGCGCGAGTGGAGAGTGAGCCGGGACATTGAAAACAGCGCGAGTGGAGAGTGAGCCGGGACATTGAAAACAGCGCGGGAGGAGAGTGAGCCGGGACATTGAAAACAGCGCGAGAGGAGAGTGAGCCGGGACATTGAAAACAGCGCGAGAGGAGAGTGAGCCGGGACATTGAAAACAGCGCGAGAAGACAGAAAGCTGGGACAGTGAAAACAGCGCGAGAGGAGAGTGAGCCGGGACATTGAAAACAGCGCGAGAGGAGAGTGAGCCGGGACATTGAAAACAGCGCGAGAGGAGAGAAAGCCGGGAGATTTTAAAAGCGCGGGAGATTTTAAAAGCGCGGGAGGAAAGAGAGCCGGGACATTGAAAACAGCGCGAGAGGAGAGAGGGCCGGGAGATTTAAAAAGCGCGGGAGATTTAAAAAGCGCAGGAGCTGCGAGTCAGAGCGGAGATTTTAAAAGATCGCGGCCTAGTTTCGGGAGCCGTTCGGAGGAGGAGGAGCAGTCTCTGTCAGGGAGAGGGCCTGAGAACATCTAAGACACTCAGAAGGTAAGAAGGTAAGTAAGTGATTTTTACTCATTTTTACTTTTATACCTTTTTCAAATTGTGTGTATCGGGGGGAAACTGAAGTGACAGCACAGAAAAGCTGTGACCTGAGTGGCTGGTTGGGAATCTACACTAAATTAAAAAAATTAAGCATTGGTAACTAATTAAACATAATTACTTAATTATAATTTAGAGGGGTATCTACGCCAGAGATCGGAGAGTACTATATTTAGCTTTCGCATTCATATTAGAAATCTAGTGCTAGGAAACAGATAGTTAACAGTAACATTAAAAAAAATTTTTTTAACAATTTAAAACTTTTAATTTTAATTAATTGACGCAATGTCAGTTAGAGGGGTGCAGTGCTCTGACTGTGAGATGTGGCAGGTCCGGGAGGCTTCCAGCGTCCCGGATGGCTTCATCTGCAGAAAGTGCACCCAACTGGAGCTCCTCACAGACCGCATGGTTCGGTTGGAGCAGCAACTGGATGCACTTAGGAGCATGCAGGTGGCGGAAAGCGTCATAGATCGCAGTTATATAAATGTGGTCACACCCAAGGTGCAGGCAGAGAAATGGGTGACCACCAGAAAGAGCAGGCAGTCAGTGCAGGAATCCCCTGTGGTTGTCCCCCTCTCGAACAGGTATACCCCTTTGGATACTGTCGGGGGGGGATAGCCTATCAGGGGAAAACAGCAGCAGCCAGAGCAGTGGCACCACGGCTGGCTCTGATGTTCAGAAGGGAGGGTCAAAGCGCAGAAGAGCAATAGTAATAGGGGACTCTATAGTCAGGGGCACAGATAGGTGCTTCTGAGACGTGAAAGAGACTCCAGGATGGTATGTTGCCTCCCTGGTGCCAGTGTGCAGGATGTCTCCGAACGGGTAGAGGGCATCCTGAAGGGGGAGGGCAAACAGGCAGAGGTCATTGTACATATTGGTACTAACGACATAGGCAGGAAGGGGCATGAGGTCCTGCAGCAGGAGTTCAGGGAGCTAGGCAGAAAGTTAAAAGACAGGATCTCGAGGGTTCTAATCTCGGGATTACTCCCTGTGCCACGTGCCAGTGAGGCTAGAAATAGGAAGATAGAGCAGCTAAACACGTGGCTAAACAGCTGGTGTAGGAGGGAGGGTTTCCGTTATCTGGACCACTGGGAGCTCTTCTGGGGCAGGTGTGACCTATATAAGAAGGACGGGTTGCATCTAAACTGGAGAGGCATAAATATCCTGGCCGCGAGGTTTGCTAGTGTCACACGGGAGGGTTTAAACTAGTATGGAAGGGGGGTGGGCACGGGAGCAATAGGTCAGAAGGTGAGAGCATTGAGGGAGAACTAGGGAATAGGGACAGTGTGGCTCTGAGGCAGAGCAGACAGGGAGAAGTTGCTGAACACAGCGGGTCTGGTGGCCTGAAGTGCATATGTTTTAATGCAAGAAGTATTACGGGTAAGGCAGATGAACTTAGAGCTTGGATTAGTACTTGGAACTATGATGTTGTTGCCATTACAGAGACCTGGTTGAGAGAAGGGCAGTATTGGCAGCTAAACGTTCCAGGATTTAGATGTTTCAGGCGGGATAGAGGGGGATATAAAAGGGGTGGTGGAGTTGCGCTACTGGTTAGGGAGAATATCACAGCTGTACTGCGGGAGGACACCTCAGAGGGCAGTGAGGCTATATGGTTAGAGATCAGGAATAAGAAGGGTGCAGTCACAATGTTGGGGGTTTACTACAGGCCTCCCAACAGCCAGGAGATAGAGGAGCAGATAGGCAGACAGATTTTGGAAAAGAGTAAAAACAACAGTGTTGTGGTGATGGGAGACTTCAACTTCCCCAATATTGACTGGGACTCACTTAGTGCCAGGGGCCTAGACGGGGCAGAGTTTGTAAGGAGCATCCAGGAGGGCTTCTTAAAACAATATGTGGACAGTCCAACTAGGGAAGGGGCGGTACTGGACCTGGTATTGGGGAATGAGCCATGCCAGGTGGTAGATGTTTCAGTAGGGGAGCATTTCGGGAACAGTGACCACAATTCAGTAAGTTTTAAAGTGCTGGTGGACAAGGATAAGAGTGGTCCTAGGATGAATGTGCTAAATTGGGGGAAGGCTAATTATAACAATATTAGGCGGGAACTGAAGAACATAGATTGGGGGCGGATGTTTGAGGGAAAATCAACATCTGACATGTGGGAGGCTTTCAAGTGTCAGTTGAAAGGAATTCAGGACAGGCATGTTCCTGTGAGGAAGAAGGATAAATACGGCAATTTTCGGGAACCTTGGATAACGAGAGATATTGTAGGCCTCGTCAAAAAGAAAAAGGAGGCATTTGTCAGGGCTAAAAGGCTGGGAACAGACGAACCTGTGTGGAATATAAGGAAAGTAGGAAGGAACTTAAGCAAGGAGTCAGGAGGGCTAGAAGGGGTCACGAAAAGTCATTGGCAAATAGGGTTAAGGTAAATTCCAAGGCTTTTTACACGTACATAAAAAGCAAGAGGGTAGCCAGGGAAAGGGTTGGCCCACTGAAGGGTAGGCAAGGGAATCTATGTGTGGAGCCAGAGGAAATGGGCGAGGTACTAAATGAATACTTTGCATCAGTAGTCACCAAAGAGAAGAAATTGGTAGATGTTGAGTCTGGAGAAGGGTGTGTAGATAGCCCGGGTCACATTGAGATCCAAAAAGACGAGGGGCGAAATTCTCCCCCAACGGCACGATGTCCGCCGACTGGTGCCAAAAATGGCGCCAATCACACGGGCATCGCGCCGGCCCAAAGGTGTGGAATGCTCCGCATCTTTGGGGGCCGAGCCCCAACATTGAGGGGCTCGGCTGGCGCCGGAGGGATTTCCGCCCCGCCAGCTGGCGGAAATGGCGTTTGTTGCCCCGCCAGCTGGCGGAAATGGCGTTTGGTGCCCCGCCAGCTGGCGTGGAAATGTGGCGCATGCGCGGGAGCGTCAGCGGCCACCGACAGTTTCTTGCGCATGCGCAGTGGGGAGAGTCTCTTCCGCCTCTGCCATGGTGGAGACCGTGGCGGAGGGGGAAGGGAAAGAGTGCCCCCACGGCACAGGCCCGCCCGCGGATCGGTGGGCCCCGATCGCGGGCCAGGCCACTGTGGGGGCACCCCCGAGGTCAGATCGCCCCGCGCCCCCCCCCAGGACCCCTGAGCCCGCCCACTCCTCCTTGTCCCGCCGGTAAATACCAGCTTTGATTTACGCCGGCGGGACAGGCAGTTTCTGGGCGGGACTTCGGCCCATCCGGGCCGGATAATTGAGCGGGGGGTCCCGCCAACCGGCACGGCCCGATTCCCGCCCCAGCCCAATCTCCGGTACCGGAGACTTCGGCGGGGACGGGGGCGGGATTCAAGGCGGCCAACGGCCATTCTCCGACCCGGCGGGGGTTCGGAGAATGACGCCCGAGGTGTTGGGTATCTTAAAAAATATTAAGGTAGGAAAGTCCCCAGGGCCTGATGGGATCTACCCCAGAATACTGAAGGAGGCTGGAGAGGAAATTGCTGAGGCCTTGACAGAAATCTTTGGATCCTCACTGTCTTCAGGTGATGTCCCGGAGGACTGGAGAATAGCCAATGTTGTTCCTCTGTTTAAGAAGGGTAGCAAGGATAATCCAGGGAACTACAGGCCTGTGAGCCTTACTTCAGTGGTAGGGAAATTACTGGAGAGAATTCTCCGAGACAGGATCTACTATCATTTGGAAGCAAATGGACGTATTAGTGAGAGGCAGCATGGTTTTGTGAAGGGGAGCACGTGTCTCACTAACTTTTTGATAGAGTTTTTCGAGGAGGTCACTAAGATGATTGATGCAGGTAGGGCAGTGGATGTTGTCTATATGGACTTCAGTAAGGCCTTTGACAAGGTCCCTCATGGTAGACTAGTACAAAAGGTGAAGTCACACGGGATCAGGGGTGAGCTGGCAAGGTGGATACAGAACTGGCTAGGTCATAGAAGGCAGAGAGTAGCAATGGAAGGATGCTTTTCTAATTGGAGGGCTGTGACCAGTGGTGTTCCACAGGGATCAGTGCTGGGACCTTTGCTGTTTGGAGTATATATAAATGATTTTGAGGAAAATGTAACTGGTCTGATTAGTAAGTTTGCAGACGACACAAAGGTTGGTGGAATTGCGGATAGCGATGAGAACTGTCAGAGGATACAGCAGGATTTAGATTGTTTGGAGACTTGGGCGGAGAGATGGCAGATGGAGTTTAATCTGGACAAATGTGAGGTAATGCATTTTGGAAGGTCTAATGCAGGTAGGGAATATACAGTGAATGGTAGAACCCTCAAGAGTATTGAAAGTCAAAGAGATCTAGGAGTACAGGTCCACAGGTCACTGGAAGGGGCAACACAGGTGGAGAAGGTAGTCAAGAAGGTATACGGCATGCTTGCCTTCATTGGCCGGGGCATTGAGTATAAGAATTGGCAAGTCATGTTGCAGCTGTATAGAACCTTAGTTAGGCCACACTTGGAGTATAGTGTTCAATTCTGGTCGCCACACTACCAGAAGGATGTGGAGGCTTTAGAGAGGGTGCAGAAGAGATGTACCAGAATGTTGCCTGGTATGGAGGGCATTAGCTATGAGGAGCGGTTGAATAAACTTGGTTTGTTCTCACTGGAACGAAGGAGGTTGAGGGGCGACCTGATAGAGGTCTACAAAATTATGAGGGGCATAGACAGAGTGGATAGTCAGAGGCTTTTCCCCAGGGTAGAGGGGTCAATTACTAGGGGGCATAGGTTTAAGGTGAGAGGGGCAAGGTTTAGAGTAGATGTACGAGGCAAGTTTTTTTACGCAGAGGGTAGTGGGTACCTGGAACTCGCTACTGGAGGAGGTGGTGGAAGCAGGGACGATAGTGACATTTAAGGGGCATCTTGACAAATACATGAATAGGTTGGGAATAGAGGGATACGGACCCAGGAAGTGTAGAAGATTGTAGTTTAGTCGGGCAGCATGGTCGGCACGGGCTTGGAGGGCCGAAGGGCCTGTTCCTGTGCTGTGCATTTCTTTGTTCTTTGTTCTTTGTTAGGCCTCACCTGGAATACAGTGAATAGTTTTGGTCCTCTTATCGAAGGAAAAATATACTGGCATTGGAGGCAGTCCAGAGAAGGTTCATTAGGTAGATCCTATGCATGGAGGAATTTTCTTATGTGAGGTTGATTAAGTTAGGCCTCTACTTGTTGGAGTTTAGAAGAATGAGAGGTGACCCTATTAAGACATACAGTATTCTGAGGGGGCTTGACAAGGTAGATGCTGAGAGGTTGGTTCCCCTTGTGGGAGAATCTAGGGCCAGAGGGCATAATCTCAGAGTAAGGGGGCACCTATTTAAGACAGAGTTGAAGAGCAATTTCTTCTCTCAGAGGATAGTGAGTCTGTGGAATTCTTTACCACAGAGGGCTATCGAGGCTGGGTCATTAAATATATTCAAGGCTGAGATAGACATATATTTTAATCAGTAAGAGAATCAAGGGTTATGGAGACGAGGGGCGGGATTCTCCTCCAGCCGGCGGGGTGGGCCGTACCGGCGCCGAGGAGTGGCGTGAACCAGTCCGGTGTTGGGCCGCCCGGAAGGAGCAGAATCCTCATGGGCTAGGCCAGCGTCGGCGGGGTTGGCGCCACGCCAACCAGCACGGAAGGGCTTGGCACCGCGCCAACCGGCACCGAAGGGCCTCCGCCGGCATGCGCGAGTTGGCTCTTGCATGGGAGCCCCAGCGTGCGCTGGCGTCATCCCAGCGCATGTGCAGGGGGGTTCTTCTCCGCGCCAGCCATGGCGGGTGTTGACAGCAACCGGCGCGGAGGGAAAGAGTGCCCCCATGGCACAGGCCCGCCCACGGACCGGTGGGCCCCGATCGCGGGCCAGGCTACTGTGGGGGCACCCCCCCAGGGCCAGATTCCCCCGCGCCCCCCCACGAGGACTCTGCAAGCCACCTGCAGAGCCAGGTCCCGCCGGTACAGACCTGGTTTGATTTATGCCAGCGGGACTGGCCGGAAGCGGGCTGCTGCTCGGCCCATCGCGGAGCGGAGAATCGCCGAGGGGGCCACTGCCAATGGCCCCCGATTAGCGCGACGCAACGCAATTCCCACTCCCGCCGAAAAATCGGCGCCAGAGAATTCGGCAGCCAGCGTCGGAGCGGCGTGGCGGGATTCACGCCGCTCCCCAGCGATTGTTGGAGAATCCCGCCCAAGGTGGGAACGTGGAGTTCAGGATTATTCCACCAGCTGAATCATAATCTTATTGAACGGCAGAGCAGACTCGATGTGTTAAATAGCCCCTTTCTGCAATTACATCTTCTGGTCTTAAGCAATCAGGTAATTTTTATTTCCCATGGTTATTTGACGGGCTTAATGAGCTCCAAACTAGAGGCACAAAGGGATGTCGAGGTACAGATTCACAATTTATTAAAATAAGCCTCATAGGTAAACAGTCACAACATTTAAAAACTGGGGTTCAATATGAGACAAATAGAATTCACGTAAAGTAGTAATATCGATGTGTAGAACTTTGGGTATGTACCATTTTGTGTACTGTGCACATTTTTATTTTATGTTACAAAATTGATAGAGAAGTGCACAAGACAAAGTGCAGAAAGGTCTTAAAAGTCTAACACTAGAACTGAGAGGGTTCAGCTACCAGGAAAGATGAACAAACTGGTTTTATTCCCTATAGAAAGGAGAGGTTAAGGGGCGAAATTCTGGAGGTCTTTAAAACTATTAAAGGATTGAAAAGAATATATGAGAGCTTAAGATTTTTGAACAGACGTCGGCCAATCAGCTTTTTGAGCCTGCTGCGTCATTCATTAAGACCATAGCTGATCTTCTACCTCATTTTCACCTTCCCTTACTATCCCCACATCCCATAGTTTCCTCAATGTCCAGAAATCCAATTTCCACCCCCGCCGAAAAGGGGGTAAAGGATTGCAAAGATGCACAGCCCTTGTAATTTCTGCTCATCTCAGTCCGAAACAATTAACCCCTTAACCTGAGATGGTCCCTCAAGTGTTTTAGATTCCTGACCAGGGGAAACAATCACTCAACATCCATCCTATCAAGTCCCTTCAGAATTTTGTAGGTTTCAATGAGGTTGCCTCTCATTCTCCTAAACTCTGGGGAATAAAAACCAAGTTTACTTGGCCTCTCGTCATGGGACAAGCCCCTCAATCCAGGGACCACGGGCGAAATTCTCCGGAAACGGCGCGATGTCCGCCGACTGGTGCCCAAAACGGCGCAAATCAGACGGGCATCGCGCCGCCCCAAAGGTGCGGAATGCTCCGCATCTTTGAGGGCCGAGCCCCAACCTTAAGGGGCTAGGTCGGCGCCGGACGAATTTCCGCCCTGCCAGCTGGTGCGGAAATGACATCACCGGGCGGCGCATGCGCGGGAGCGTCAGCGGCCGCTGACAGCTTCCCATGCATGCGCAGTGGAGGGAGTCTCTTCTGCCTCCGCCATGGTGGAGACCGTGGTGGAGGCGGAAGTGAAAGAGTGCCCCACAGCACAGGCCCGCCCGCGGATCGGTGGGCCCCGATCGCGGGTCAGGCCACCGTGGGGGCACCCCCCGGGGCCAGATCGCCAGCGCCCCCCCCCAGGACCCCGGAGCCCGCCCGCGCCGCCTTGTCCCGCCGGTAATGACACCCCGAGATGTCATTTCCGCGCCAGCTGGCGGGGCAACAAAGGCCGTTTCCGCCAGCTGGTGGGGCGGAAATTCCTCCGGCGTCGGCCTAGCCCCTCAATGTTGGGGCTCGGCCCCCAAAGATGCGGAGCATTCCGCACCTTTGGGGCGGCGCGATGCCCATCTGATTGGCGCCGTTTTGGGTGCCAGTCGGCGGACATCGCGCCGTTTCGGGAGAATTTCGCCCCTGACAGCTCTTTGCAGCCTTTCGGTCTTCCCTCCAGCTTACCTTTCAACCTAGCTTGGTATCATCAGCAAAATTAGATGTTAATGTCTCCAGAGGACCAGAGACTGTTCTGTGATTTGTAGGGAGAGAAAGCCAGATCCCTTTGACTACCATTACTTCCCAGTTTCTTACCTTTTTTTAAAAAAATATTTTATTGAAAATTTTTGGCCAATCATCACAGTACATTGTGTATCCTTTACACAGTAATATAACAATATAAATAACAATGGCCAGTTTTATAAACAAGAAATAAATAATATATAAACAAAAACAAAAACAAAACTAAATGGCAACTGCCTTGTCCCAGATAAATATTCTCCAAAAATATGTTTTAACAGTCCAATATACAATTATCTATAACAACAACCTATACATATTATACTTATATATTAACATCCCTGAGAATCCCTCTGGTTCCTCCCCCCCTCCCCTCCCCCCCCTTCCCCCCCCTCCCCTTGTGGTGTATTTCTTCGGTGAGAACGGCAACGGCGCCGTCACCATGGCTTGTAGGCAAGTCCCCCTACAGGACGCCTTCTCCAATCTCTTCCACGCCGCTCCCTCCTCTTCTCCCATCCACTTACATACCATTGAGATATTGGCAGCCCAGTAGTGCTCACTCAGGCTCTGTAGCGCCAGCCCCCCCCCTATCTCTACTACGCTGCAAAAATCCCTTCCTCACTCTCGGGGTCTTCCCGGCCCACACAAAACTCATGATACTCTTCTCAATCCTTTTGAAAAAAGCCTTCGTGATCACCACCGGGAGGCACTGAAACACAAAGAGGAATCTCGGGAGGACCACCATTTTAACCGCTTGTACCCTCCCTGCCAGTGACTGGGATACCATGTCCCATTTCTTGAAGTCCTCCTCCATCTGTTCCACCAACCGCGTTAAGTTTAACCTATGCAATGTACTCCAATTCTTGGCTATCTGGATCCCCAAGTAGCGAAAGTCCCTTGTTAGCTTCCTCAGCGGTAAGTCCTCTATTTCTCTGCTCTGCTCCCCTGGATGCACCACAAACAGCTCACTTTTCCCCATGTTCAGCTTATATCCTGAAAATTCTCCAAACTCCCCAAGTATCCGCATTATCTCTGGCATCCCCTCCGCCGGGTCCGCCACATACACCAATAAATCGTCCGCGTAAAGAGATACCCGGTGTTCCTCTCCTCCCCTGAGTACTCCCCTCCACTTCCTGGAACCCTTCAATGCTATTGCCAGGGGCTCAATCGCCAGTGCAAACAATAATGGGGACAGAGGACATCCCTGCCTCGTCCCACTATGGAGCCGAAAATACGCAGACCCCCGTCCATTCATGACCACGCTCGCCATCGGGGCCCTATACAGCAGCTGTACCCAGTAATATACTCATCTCCAAAGCCAAATCTCCTCAACACCTCCCACGAATAATCCCACTCCACTCTATCAAATGCTTTCTCGGCATCCATCGCCACCACTATCTCCGCTTCCCCCTCTGGTGGGGGCATCATCATTACCCCTAGCAGCCTCCGTATATTCGTATTCAGCTGTCTCCCCTTCACAAACCCAGTTTGGTCCTCATGGACTACCCCCGGGACCCAATCCTCTATCCTCATTGCCATTACCTTGGCCAGAATCTTAGCGTCTACATTTAGGAGGGAAATAGGTCTATAGGACCCGCATTGCAGCGGGTCTTTTTCCTTCTTTAGGAGAAGCGATATCGTTGCCTTTGACATAGTTGGGGGCAGCTGTCCCCTTTTCTTCGCCTCATTAAAGGTTCTCATCAGTAGCTGGGCAAGCAAGTCCACATATTTCCTATAAAATTCGACTGGAAATCCATCCGGTCCCGGAGCCTTCCCCACCTGCATACTCCTAATTCCTTTCACTACTTCCTCTATCTCGATCTGTGCTCCCAGTCCCACCCTCTCCTGCTCCTCCACCCTAGGAAATTCCAGCCGGTCCAGGAAGCACATCATTCTCTCCTTCCCATCCGGGGGCTGAGCTTCGTATAATCTTTTATAGAATGCCTTGAATACTCCATTCACTCTCTCCGCTCCCCGCTCTATCTCTCCTTCCTCATCCCTCACTCCCCCTATTTCCCTCGCTGCTCCCCTTTTCCTCAATTGATGGGCCAGCAACCTGCTTGCCTTCTCCCCATACTCATACTGTACACCCTGTGCCTTCCTCCACTGTGCTTCTGCAGTACCCGTTGTCAGCAAGTCAAATTCTACGTGTAACCTTTGCCTTTCCCTGTACAGTCCCTCCTCCGGTGCCTCCGCATATTGCCTGTCCACCCTCAGAAGTTCTTGCAGCAACCGCTCCTGTTCCCTACTCTCCTGCTTTCCTTTATGTGCCCTTATTGATATCAGCTCCCCTCTAACCACTGCCTTCAGCGCCTCCCAGACCACTCCCACCTGGACCTCCCCGTTATCATTGAGTTCCAGGTATTTTTCAATGCACCCCCTCACCCTTAGACACACCCCTTCATCTGCCATTAGTCCCATGTCCATTCTCCAGGGTGGACACCCTTCTGTTTCCTCCCCTATCTCCAAGTCTACCCAATGTGGAGCGTGATCCGAAATGGCTATAGCCGTATACTCCGTCCCCCTCACCTTCGGGATCAACGCCCTTCCCAAAACAAAAAAGTCTATTCGCGAATAAATTTTGTGGACATAGGAGAAAAACTAAAACTCCTTACTCCTAGGTCTACTAAATCTCCACGGATCTACTCCTCCCATCTGCTCCATAAAATCTTTAAGCACCTTGGCTGCAGCCGGCCTCCTTCCAGTCCTGGACCTCGACCTGTCCAGCCCTGGCTCCAGCACCGTATTAAAATCTCCCCCCATTACCAGCTTTCCCACCTCTAGGTCCGGGATGCGTCCTAGCATGCGCCTCATAAAATTGGCATCATCCCAGTTCGGGGCATATACGTTTACCAAGACCACCGCCTCCCCCTGTAATTTGCCACTCACCATCACGTATCTGCCCCCGCTATCCGCCACTATGGTCTTTGCCTCAAACATAACCCGCTTCCCCACTAGTATAGCCACCCCCCTGTTTTTCGCATCTAGCCCCGAATGAAACACCTGCCCCACCCATCCTTTTCGTAGTCTAACCTGGTCTATAAGTTTCAAGTGCATCTCTTGTAACATAACCACGTCTGCCTTAAGTTTCTTAAGGTGTGCGAGTACTCGTGCCCTCTTTATCGGCCCGTTCAGCCCTCTCACATTCCACGTGATCAACCGGGTTGGGGGGCTTTTTACCCCCCCACTTGTCGATTAGCCATCCCCTTTTTCCAGCTCCTCACCCAGTTCCCACGCAGCTGTGTCCCCCCCAGGTGGTGCCCCCCCGACCACCCCACCCCATTCCGGCTCCCTCCTCTCCCCAGCGGCAGCAACCCAGTAACTCCCCCCTCCCACCCCCCCTGCTAGATCCCCCACTAGCGTAGTTACACCCCCCATGTTGCTCCCAGAAGTCAGCAAACTCTGGCCGACCTCGGCTTCCCCCCGTGACTTTGGCTCGCACCGTGCGACGCCCCCTCCTTCCTGCTTCCCTATTCCCGCCATGATTATCATAGCGCGGGAACAAAGCCCATGCTTCCCTTCTGGCCCCGCCCCCCATGGCCAACGCCCCATCTCCTCCACCTCCCTTCCTCCCTCCACCACCACCTGTGGAAGAGAGAAAAGTTACCGCATCGCAGGATTAATAACATAAAACTCATCTTTCCCCCCCTTTTCCCCCCCCTCTTCGCCCCCCATACTCGCCCCACCACTTTGTTTCAAACGTTCTTTTTTAATAACCCGATTATTCCAGTTTTTCTTCCACAATAAAGGTCCACGCCTCATCCGCCGTCTCCAAGTAGTGGTGCCTCCCTTGATATGTGACCCACAGTCTTGCCGGTTGCAGCATTCCAAATTTTATCTTCTTTTTATGAAGCACCGCCTTGGCCCGATTAAAGCTCGCCCTCCTTCTCGCCACCTCCGCACTCCAGTCTTGATATATGCGGATCACCGCGTTCTCCCACCTACTGCTCCGAGTTTTCTTTGCCCATCTAAGGACCATCTCTCTGTCCTTAAAAGGGAGGAATCTCACCACTATGGCTCTAGGAATTTCTCCTGCTCTCGGTCCTCGCGCCATCACTCGGTATGCTCCCTCCACCTCCAACGGACCCGCCGGGGCCTCCGCTCCCATTAACGAATGCAGCATCGTGCTCACATATGCCCCGACGTCTGCTCCTTCTGCACCTTCAGGAAGACCAAGAATCCTTAAATTATTCCTCCTCGCGTTATTCTCCAGCACCTCCAGTCTTTCCACACATCGTTTATGGTGTGCCTCATGCATTTCCGTCTTCACCACCAGGCCCTGTATATCGTCCTCGTTCTCGGCAGCCTTTGCCTTCACGACCCGAAGCTCCCGCTCCTGGGTCTTTTGCTCATCCTTTAGCCCTTCGATCGCCTGTAATATCGGGGCCAACAGCTCCTTCTTCATTTCCTTTTTAAGTTCTTCCACGCAACATTTCAAAAACTCTTGATGTTCAGGGCCCCATGTTAAACTGCCACCTTCCGTCGCCATCTTGGTTCTTGCTTGCCTTCCTTGCCGCTGCTCCAAAGGATCCACTGCAATCTGGCCACTTCCCTCTCCTTTTTCCATCTGTTTCCAGGGGGGATTCCCTTCTGGTTTACCGCACAGTGCTTCTAGCCGTTAAAATTGCCATTGGGGCTCTTATTAAGAGCCCAAAAGTCCGTTCCACCGGGAGCTGCCGAAACGTGCGACTTAGCTGGTCATCGCCGCACCCGGAAGTCCAGTTTCTTACCTTTTAAAACATATTCTGCTCTTCTACTTTTCCCAACAAAATTGTTGCTCCACATTTTTTCTATCTGACATGTTCTTTCCCACTCACTTAAACAATTTACATCCCTTTGCTGTCTCTTTGTCCGCCTTACAGCTTGCTTTCCACCACATTTTCAGCCTGCTTCAATATATATCCTTTTTAAAGGGGCACTGTAATAAACACAACATATGAAAGGAAACTTATCAAAATTAAATGAAAATGTTTCTTTGGGTGCTGCTGATGTACTCCAAATCCAGTTGTGCCCATCAGTCACAAAGATCTCAAGGATACCAGTGAACACTGTGCACTCCCTCTCCCGGAAAACCTGGGAACAGGAGTATGCTCCAATACATGAGTACAAGTGAGAGCTCAAATGGATGCCTATCACCTGAATACAATTAAACACTCCACATAAAATTAATAGCAGTGACAAGAGTAGATGCATTTAAGAAGAAACTCAATAGGTGTATTGAATGAGAAAGTAATAGAACGATGTGTTGATATGATAAGATGAAGTAAATAGCATTGGGGAAGGCTCATGTGGACTGTAAACACTGGCACAGACTGATGGGGGTCAAACAATTTGTTTTTGTGCTGCGATGTCTTAAAATGCTATTAATAATTACAATCAAGCTGAGTTAGCACTGCTGCCTTCTCATTGGCTGGGCCATGGGGAACAGAATTCTCAAATTTGTACGCAGATTAAGAATAGCAGTTTATTGTGTAAACCAGTAGGGACTTCTCATAATGTTCAGTAAATGGTGCACCAGTAATTTCTGCACTTATATTGGAGACAGTCTTAATAGGCACCACTATAACCTAAAGGCTATTGTTCTGTCTTGCCATCAATCAAAATTATTGTTGAACTACAACATAAAGGAAAGCGATGTTTCCTCATTTTTCCTACCTCCAGAAATGGGACAAAAGAAATGAGCAATTGGTCAACTTTGAGAAACATAATATAACAGGCTCATAGAAACTATGGCCAGAATTTTGCAGGCAACTTCTTGATGGGATGGGAGGGTGGGGGGAAAGCATAATATTGCATAGGGCAGTGTCAAAGCAGAACCGGAACATTATCACATCAATTTTGGCGTTTGCAAGGGACGGACAGCACATGGTGGCGAAAGGGTACCTCAAACTAACAAAAAGGTATTTGAGCCAATCTAAGTGCGAACTGAATCTTATTTTACAGCCAGACTTGAATTTTACAGACATTCCACAGCAACCTCAAGTTGTCGGAACCATGGCAGGTATTTGAACGTGACAAGGAAATGGCTGCTCAGTTCATACTTTACTCAGCAGCTGTCAGATGTGGCTACATGCTTTGAAATGAAAGGTGGTGTTGTGTGGGTACTGTGCCTTGTTGTGAGGAGGGACATATGGTGCCAGAGTTTTAGGGGTGTTCTGCCAGAGTGTTATGTGGCAATTGGCACATGTGTGGCCTCATGGGGCGGAGGGCGGAGGGTGGCTGCAAGAGGCAAATGGGTTAAATACAATGTGCACTCAGGAAACAAGCCCGGCAGGGAAGAGGAGAAGCTGTGTGAGAAGGAGACTGAGCGAGCAAGAGAGAGAGAGAGAGAGAAAGAAAACTGCAGCCACATGCAACCACACAGCAGCAGCAGCATGACCAATGGGTGGGGGCGTGAGGGGAAGGAACAAAGCACAACACGCGCTCTCTCCTGCAGGCAGAACAAGGTACCCTGCAGTAAGGATATACAGACGAGAGCTTGAGCTACTTTCAGATATCTGACTGGAAGTTGCCAAAGATTGTGGCCGGGATTCTCAACCCGGCGCCGGGTCGGACAATCCCCGGGGGGGCATGAGAATCACGCCCTGCTGCCGGATTTTCCGTTCTCTGGCGCCGTTTTTCGGGCACCAGCGGGATCACCGCCACGCCGATGGGGGACGTTGAGAGCGCCCCCCGACGATTCTCCGGGACCCAATGTGCTGAGTGGCCGACGAGGTTGACCTAGTCCCACCGGCGTGGATTACTCACCTCCCACACAGCGGGACCTGGAAGGTGAGTCTGTGGGGGCCATCCTGGAGGGGGGGGTGATGCACGATCAATTGCACAAAGACTAAAGTTGGGTAAAACTGTGGCTTTATTACAGTCAGATGTGTGGCCTCCAGCTGTAGCTGGCGAAATGGCAGGGCACTGGAGGTCATGCATATTTATACAGTTCTCCGTGGGCGGAGCCAGCCGGCAGGAGCTACCAGCGAACCTGTAGTGCAGGTCCTACCTTACATCTCCTATAACAGTGGTTCACCACATTCACCCCCTGTTAAAAATGAGTCCGGCGGGGGTGACGTGTAACTATGTACAATTGGTGCAATTTTGTACAGTGGTAGGGAAAGAAAAGTCCATGTTGACGGTCCTGAGTCCGTCAAAGGTTCAGACGGTCCGATGCTTTGGTGCTTCGTTTGGAGCGGCGTAACGGTGGCGGCGAAGTCGGTGCTGGCTGTGGTGGAGATGGCACCGATGGCGGTGGTGGCGGTGCTGATGCTGGCCAGTCATCGGTGAACTCCGGGAGCATGCAGAAGTCCTCTTCGTCCTCTTGTGCTGAAAAGGGGAGGGGGGTGGTCTGGTGGGGTCAATATTGGCGGCGCGGTGGGTGGTCGGGGGGGGGGGCGCATTGGTGGGGTGGGGGGGCGTTACGAACATAAGAACATAAGAAGGAACAGGAGTAGGCCATCTGGCCCCTCGAGCCTGCTCCGCCATTTAATGAGATCATGGCTGATCTTTGTGGACTCAGCTCCACTCTCCGGCCCGTACACCATATCCCCGAATCCCTTTATTCTTTAGAAAGGCATCTATCTTTTTCTTAAAAACGTTTAAAGAAGGAGCCTCAACTGCTTCACTGGGCAAGGAATTCCAGAGATTCAGAACCCTTTGGGTGAAGAAGTTCCTCCTACACTCCGTCCTAAATCTACCTCCCCTTATTTTGAGGCTATGCCCCCTAGTTCTGCTTTCCCCTACCAGTGGAAACAACCTGCCCGCATCTATCCTATCTATTCCCTTCATAATTTTATATGTCTCAATAAGATCCCCCCCGCATCCTTCTAAACTCCAATGAGTACAGTCCCAGTCTACTCAACCTCTCGTCATGATCTAATCCCCTCAACTCTGGGGTCAACCTAGTGAATCTCCTCTGCACTCCCTCCAGTGCCAATATGTCCTTTCTCAGGTAAGGAGACCAAAACTGAACACAATACTCCAGATGCGGCCTCACCAACACCTTATACAATTGCAGCATAACCTCACTAGTCTTGAACTTCATCCCTCTAGCAATGAAAGATAAAACTCGATTAGCCTTGTTGCAACTGCACACCAACTTTTTGCGACTCGTGCACCAGCACACCCAGGTCCTTCTGCACAGCAGCATGTTTTAACATCTTACCGTTTAAATAATAATCCATTCTGCTGTTATTCCTCCCAAAATGGATAGCCTCACACTTGGCAACATTGAATTCCATCTGCCAGACCCTAGCCCATTCACCTAACCTATCCAAATCCTTCTGCAGACTTCCGGTATCCTCTGCACTTTTTGCTTTACCACTCATCTTAGTGTCGTCTGCAAACTTTGACACATTGCACTTGGTCCCCAACTCCAAATCGTCTACGTAAATTGTGAACAACTGCGGGCCCAACACTGATCCTTGAGGGACCCCACTAGTTACAGGTTGCCAACCAGAGAAACACCCATTTATCCCCACTCTCTGCTTTCTGTTAGTTAACCAATCCTCTACCCATGCTACCACTTTACCCTCAATGCCATGCATCTTTAGTTTATGCAGCAGCCTTTTGTGTGGCACCTTGTCAAAAGCTTTCTGGAAATCCAGATATACCACATCCATTGGCTCCCCGTTATCTACTGCACTGGTAACGTCCTCAAAAAATTCTACCAAATTAGTCAGACACGACCTACCCTTTGTGAACCCATGCTGTGTCTGCCCAATGGGACAATTTCCCTCCAGGTGCCCCGTTATTTCCTCCTTAATGATAGATTCCAGCATTTTCCCTACAACCGAAGTTAAGCTTACCGGCCTACAATTACCCGCTTTCTGCCGACCTCCTTTTTTAAACAGCGGTGTCACGTTTGCTACTTTCCAATCCTCTGGGACTACCCCAGAGTCTAGTGAATTTTGATAAATTATCACGAGTGCGTTTACAATTTCCCTAGCCATCTCTTTTAACACTCTGGGATGCATCCCATCAGGGCCAGGAGACTTGTCTACCTTTAGCCCCATTAGCTTGCCCAATACTGCCTCCTTAGTGATTACAATCATCTCAAGGTCCTCACCTATCATATCTTTATTTCCATCAGTCACTGGCATGTTATTTGTGTCCTCCACTGTGAAGACTGACCCAAAAGACCTGTTCAGCTCCTCAGCCATTTCCCCGTCTCCTATTATTAAATCTCCCTTCTCATCTTCCAAAGGACCAATATTTACCTTAGCCACTCTTTTTTGTCTTATATATTTGTAGAAGCTTTTACTATCTGCTTTTATGTTCTGAGCCAGTTTACTTTCATAGTCTACCTTACTCTTTATGGCTTTTTTAGTAGCTTTCTGTTGTCCCCTAAAGACTTCCCAGTCCTTTAGTCTCCCACTAATTTTTGCCACTTTGTATGTTTTTTCCTTCAATTTGATACTCTCCCTCACCTCCTTAGATATCCCCGGTCGATTTTTCCCCTTTCTACCGTCTTTCTTTTTTGTCGGTATGAACCTTTTCTGAACACTGTGAAAGATCGCTCGGAAGGTTCTCCACTGTTCCTCAACTGCTTCACCATGAAGTCTTTGCTCCCAGTCTACCTTAGCTAGTTCTTCTCTCATCCCATTGTAATCGCCTTTGTTTAAGCACAAAACACTAGTGCTTGATTTTACCTTGTCATCCTCCAACTGTATTTTAAATTCCACCATATTGTGGTCGCTCCTTCCAAGAGGATCCCGAACTATGAGATCATTAATCAATCCTGCCTCGTTACACAGGACCAGATCTAGGACCGCTTGTTCCCTTGTCGGTTCCATTACATACTGTTCCAGGAAATTATCCCGGGCACATTCTATAAACTCCTCCTCAAGGCTGCCTTTACCAACCTGGTTAAACCAATCGATATGCAGATTAAAATCTCCCATGATAACCGCAGTACCATTTCTACATGCATCCGTTATTTCTTTGCTTATTGCCTGCCCTACCATCCTGTTACTATTTGGTGGCCTATAGACTACTCCTATCAGTGACCTTTTCGCCTTACTATTCCTGATTTCCACCCAAATTGATTCAACCTTGTCCTCCACAGCACCAATATCATCCCTTACTATTGCCCGGATGCCATCCTTAAACAACAAAGCTACACCAACGCCCTTACCGTCCATTCTATCCTTTCGTATATTCTCATACCCTTGGATATTTAACTCCCAGTCGTGACCATCTTTTAACCATGTTTCAGTAATGGCCACTAAATCATAGTCATTCACGAATATTTGCACCATCAACTCATTTACCTTATTTCGTATACTACGAGCATTCAGGTAAAGTACACTTATGCTGTTTTTTATGTCTTTGTTATGAATCCTAACACCTTGATCAGTAACTTTTCGCAATTTATTTTTCCTCTTACCCTTTCTCCTAATTTTCCTTGTCTTTGAACCCATATCTCTACATAATAACCTGTCACGTAACCTGCTGCCTTGATCTCCATTAACCATTATACTGTCCATAGCATTACATTTCCCTTCCCCCCAACTTGCTAGTTTAAAGTCCTTGTGACCAACCTATTTATCCTATTCGCTAGAACACTGGTCCCAGAATGGTTCAGGTGAAGACCGTCCCAACGGTACAGGTCCCTCCTGCCCCAGTACTGATGCTAATGCCTCATGAAATGGAATCCCTCTTTCCCGCACCACTCCTTTAGCCACGTGTTAACTTCTCTAATTTTCTCAACCCTATGCCAATTGGCACGTGGCTCGGGTAGTAATCCAGAGATTATAACCCTGGAGGACCTGTTCTTTAATTTAGTCCCTAGTGTTTGATAATCCCCAAACTCTTTCCTAGTGTTCGAACATGAAGGTGTTGGGGTGGAACCGGATGGTGCCGGGTCCCTGAGTGAGACAGTATCTTGGCGGCCGTCGGAGAACTCAACGTATGCATATTGAGGATTGGCGTGGAGCAGGTGAACCCTTGTGGGGCCTTGTGGAGTCTGACGTGCCGACGGAGAAGGACCGGTCCTGGAGCAGCGAGCCTCGTCGGGAGCGACACTCTGGATGTGGACTTCCTGGGGAAGGTGCAAACACGTTGATAGGGTATGTTATTAGTGGCGGTGCACAATAATGACCGGATGGAGTGCAGAGAGTCAGCGAGAGGCTGGGAGGTTCCTGGACCGTAGGGCCAGCTGGACGGCCCTCCAAACCGTCCCATTCTCCCGTTCTACTTGCCCGTTTCCCCAGGGGTTGTAGCTGGTCGTCCTGCTGGAGGCTATACCCCTGCTGAGCAGGAACTGACGCAGCTCATCACTCATGAATGAGGATCCCCTGTCATTGTGGATGTAGGCGGGGAAACCGAACAGAGCGAAGATGGTGGCAGACATCATATCGGGGCATGGGATGGCGAAGGGGAATCTGGAGTACTCATCGACCACACTGAGAATGTACGTGTTATGGTCGGTGGAGGGGAGGGGCCCTTTGAAATCCACGCTGAGGCGTTCAAAGGGGTGGGAAGCCTTCACCAGGCGTGCACTGTCCGGCCGGTAGAAGTGCGGCTTGCACTCCGCACAGACCTGGCAGTCCCTGGTGACTGTCCTTACTTCCTCAACGGAGTAGGGCAGATTGCGAGCTTTGACCAGATGGTACAATCGAGTGACCCCCGGGTGACAAAGGCTGTCTTGTAGGGCCCGGAGTTGGTCCACGTGTGCGCTGGCACATGTACCTCGGGAGAAGGCGTCTGGGGGCTCGTTGAGTTTACCAGGGCGATACAAGATCTCGTAATTATAGGTGGAGAGCTCGATTCTGCACCGTAAGATTTTATCATTTTTGATCTTGCCCCGCTGCACGTTATCAAACATGAAGGCTACCGACCATTGGTCCGTAAGGAGAGTGAATCTCTTACCGGCCAGGTAATGCCTCCAATGCCACACAGCTTCAACGATAGCTTGGGCCTCCTTTTCAACAGATGAGTGTCGAATTTCCGAGGCATGAAGGGTGCGGGAAAAGAATGCCACAGGTTTGCCTGCCTGGTTTAGAGTGGCGGCAAGGGCGACGTCTGAAGCTTCGCTTTCTACTTGGAAAGGCAGTGACTCGTCCACTGCGTGCATCCCGGCCTTGGCTCTGTTGCGGGCGAAACCATGTTGTACCTCGGCCGCAAGGCGGAATTGGGTGGACTGAATAAGTGGGCGGGCCTTGTCCGCATAGTTTGGGACCCACTGAGCGTAGTAGGCAAAGAACCCCAGGCAGCGTTTGAGGGCCTTGGGGCAGTGGGGGAGGGGGAGTTCCATGAGGGGGCGCATGCGGTCGGGGTCGGGCCCAAGAAATCCGTTTTGGACTATATAGCTGAGAATGGCTAACCGGGTCGTGCTGAACACACACTTCTCTTTGTTGTAGGTCAGGTTGAGAAGAGTGGCAGTGCGGCGGAATTTATCGAGGTTGGCATCGTGGTCCTGCTGGTCATGGCCGCAGATGGTGACATTATCTAAGTACGGAAAGGTGGCCTGCAAACCGTACTGGTCGACCATTCGGTCCATCTCTCTTTGGAAGGCCGAGACCACATTTGTACACCGAAAGGGACCCGAAGGAAGTGGTAGAGGCGACCGTCCGCCTCGAAGGCTGTGTATGGCCGGTCTGACTTCCGGATGGGGAGCTGGTGGTAGGCGGATTTCAGGTCAATTGTTGAGAAGACCCGGTACTGCGCAATCTGATTGACCATATCAGATATGCGTGGGAGGGGGTACGCATCGAGCTGCGTGTACCGATTGATGGTCTGACTGTAGTCAATGACCATCCTGTTTTTCTCCCCAGTTTTGACCACTACCACTTGGGCTCTCCAGGGGCTGTTGCTGGCCTCGATAATACCCTCCTTAAGAAGCCGCTGGACTTCGGACCTGATGAAGGTCTTGTCCTGGGGGCTGTACCGTCTGCTCCTAGTGGCAACGGGCTTGCAATCCGCAGTTAGATTGGCAAAAGGGACGGGGGATCGACCTTGAGGGTCGCGAGGCTGCAAACTGTAAGGGGGGGTAAGGGCCCGCCAAATTTGAGGGTGAGGCTCTGGAGGTTGCACTGGAAGTCCAGGCCTAACAGGAGTGCAGCGCAGAGATTAGGAAGGACATAGAGGCGGAAGTTACTAAATTCTATGCCCTGGACCGTGAGGGTGACTGTACAAAAGCCTCGGATCGGGACGGAGTGGGATCCGGAGGCTAGGGAGATCCTTTGATTGGCAGGGTGGAACGCGAGGGAGCAGCGCCTTACCGTATCTGGGTGAATGAAGCTTTCGGTGCTCCCGGTGTCCAGCAGGCACGAGGTCGTGTGGCCATTGCTTTTAACCGTCGTCGACACGGTGGCCAGGTTGTGCGGGCGAGATTGGTCCAGCGTCACCAAAGCGAGCTGTGGGTAGCCATCGGATGCTTCGGGTGGCGAGCATGTGCGGTTCCGATGTCGGGATGTCCGGAGACCCTGTGGGGGACAAGATGGCGGCGCCCATGGTGCGCACATTGCGGGGTCGGGACAAGATGGAGGTGCCCATGGGGCGCACATTGCGGGTTCGGGACAAGATGGAGGTGCCCATGGGGCGCACGTGGCCGAAGGGGGACAAGACGGCGATGCCCATTGGTCGCACCTGGACCTGGGAGGAGAAGATGGCAGCTCCCATTGTGCGTCTGGTGTGGGGGAGGGGGCGATATTGGGCGCAATCGCAGCGACTGCGCAGGCCTGGCACACCGCTGCGAAGTGGCCCTTTTTACTGCAGGCTTTACAAACTGCAGTGCGGGCCGGGCAGTGTTGGCGGGGGTGCTTCTGCTGACCGCAGAAGTAGCAGCGGGGACCCCCGGGGTGCGCGGATCGGCGTGCACCGCACGCGTATTGGGAAGGCAGGGCCCCGGCTGAGGAGGTCGACGGCGGGGTCCAGGGGGGATAGGAAGGAGTAGAAGGGTGGACAGCGTGGCGGGAGGGGTACGATTGTACGTTACGGGATGCGACCGTCATGGAGAGCGCCAAGGTTTTCCTCTCCGCCAATTTTAGCGTGGCCCCTTCCAGTAATCGTTCTTGGATGTGGTCCGACGTAATCCCCGTCACGAAAGCATCGCGCATGAGGAGACTCGCTTGTTCGGCGGCCGTAACGGCCTGACAGTCACAGTCCCGGACGAGTGGAATTAGGGCCTGCCAGAAGTCTTCGATGGACTCACCAGGTAGTTGCGAGCGAGTGGCAAGTACATGCCTGGCGAAGAGCGTGTTTGCCTTCTACGCGTAGTGTTCCTTTAGGAGTTCCATTGTTTTTGTGTAGTTCGTGGCGTCTTGGATCAACGGGAACACGCTGGAGCTCAGTCTGGAGTACAGGACGTTTATCTTCTGAGCCTCCGTTGGCTCGGGGTCCGCAGCCTTGATGTAGACCTCAAAACATGCTAGCCAGTAAGTAAAGTCTTTCCTGGCGTCGGGCGAGTGCGGATCCAGCTGCAGGCGATCGGGCTGAATTCTGATATCCATTCTGTGGAAAATCTGACTGTAATAAATTGATGCACGATCAATTGCACGAAGACTAAAGTTGGGTACAACTGTGGCTTTATTACAGTCAGATGCGTGGCCTCCTGCTGCAGCTGGCGAAATGGCAGGGCACTGGAGGTCATGCATATTTATACAGTTCTCAGTGGGCGGAGCCAGCCGGCAGGAGCTACCGGCGAACCTGTAGTGCAGATCCTACCTTACATCTCCTATTACAGTGGTTCACCACAGGGGGGCAGGGGGAATCTGACCCCGAGGGGGGCCCCCCCATGGTGGCCTGGCCCGCGATCGGGGCCTACCGATTGGCGGGTGGGGGCTTACTTCACTCCGCGCCGGGCCCCTGTAGGGTTCAGCCATATTGCCCAGGGGCCGGCACGGAGAAGGGAAGCCCCTCGCATGCATGGAAATATGCCGGCTGTTCCGCGCATGCGCGGACCCGCGCAGGCCGTTCCCCACCGTCTGGAGCTACGGGGACGACTCCGGCGGCAACCTAGCCCCCTAGAAAAGTGAGAGTTCCTCACTTTCGGGGGCCATTGACGCCGGAGCCGTTGGCGCCGGTTTTCACTCCGGCGTGGGGACATAAAAATGGGGCATTTTTAGAGAATCCCGTCCAATGTCTCCAGAAAGGCCATCACAGATCTTTGTGCCATTTTGATGAATGAACTGAGCCCTAATGGTGCTGTAGACAACCAATGAATGCCAGTAACAGTGAAGGTCACTATGGCAGTAAACCTCTACACCTCTAGTTCTGTCCAGCGATCCACTGGAGACTAGTGGGATCTCCAAGCCAGCAGCACATCATTGCATCAAGGTAATGATGAATGCTTCCATTATTGCACCAATCTAGACAGTCATTTTGAGAAAACTGTAGAATTCAGGGCCATCGCTGGATTCTCCCAGGCACAGTTTGTGATTGACTACATGCATGTGGCCATCAAAGCTTCCACAGGCCTTCAAGCAGTATTCAACAATAAAAAGGCCTTGATTTCATTCCATCAAGGTCTAACTGATCTGTGATCACAACCATCAGATCCAATAGGTTTGGCTTGCTACCCTGGAAACATCCACAACACCTATTTACGCAGGCCCTTCCCGGTGCTCGGGTTTTTCCCACCCCCTTCGCATCTTCAAGACTGGACTCTGACCAACAAGGGCAATGCCTACTTATTCCTGTGAGGATCCCAGGGACGGATGCAGAAGAGAGTTACAGGGCACGATCAAACAGAAACTTTCTGAGGGCGGGATTTATTGGCTGTTCACGCCGACGGGAGATTCCGATCCCACGGTGGCGCACGGGTTTCCCGGCGGTGAGGGGTGCTGTCAATGAGAAATCCCGCTGGCAGGCCACCTCCGCCAGCGAAAAACACGCGGCCGTGAATCCCTCATTTGTGGCGGGCTTTCCTGGGAGTTTCCCGCCAGCTCTGCCAGTGAGTTCCCCACCGCTATCTAATGACACTTAAGGCGCAATTTAACTAAATGGGACCAAAGTCCCAAAGCAACTGCATTTTCCCGGCACTTGCAGCATCGACAAACCCTCCGCTATTTCATGGGTCTCTGGTTAGATAGGAGGTCTCAGCAGGGAACATGCGGCTAAGGGCGCAGATAGCCACGTTTTCTGCACTGAGGAGCCCCGCTCGCCGGAACTCCTCAGTGCGGGGAAATATTGGGAAGTCATTTTTAAATGGCGTCCCGATCTTCCGAATCCCTGACGTGACCCCTGAACCCCAACCCACCTACAGGAGGTGTTCAAGGCACCCCCTCACCCCACCTCATGTGCACATTGCACCCCCAGACATGATCCCCATCAGTACAAAATTGCCAGCTTTGCACCTTGGCAGTGCCAACCTGGTACCCTGGCAGTGCCCTTGCCAGCTGATAGTGATAGCTGAAAAGCAGGCAGAAGTTCATCATGAGGTAGCAGTGGGAGGTCATTTGGGAGTAAGGAAATCCAAAAACATTTTATTGGCCTGGACTACATAAAGATGTAGTTAAATTTTGTCAATCATGTCACACACATCAAGTGATAGGGAAACCTCAAGCAGTGATAAAACTAGCGCCCTTAATACTCATTCCAGCATTTGAGGAACCTTTTACAAGGGTCTTAATTGATTGCGTAGGACCGTTTCCTAAAATGAAAAGTGGGAATCAATGGGCGGGATTCTCCGGCTCCCCGCCGGGTCGGAGAATCGTTGGGGGCGGGGTGAATCCCACCCCGCCGCCCCGACGCTGGCTGCCGAATTCTCTGGCGCCATGAATTTGGAAAAGCCCAAGTCACTTTCCTTGTCCATACAATTGGACAGGGTCGAATGGCCCCACGGGATGTGAAAACAAAAGTTATTGGTGAGTTTCCAATGCCCTCGACATGAAGGGAAATAATGCAATTTCTTGGCATGAGTGGATTTTACCAGAAATTTGTGCCGAACTATAGCAGTGTGATCGCACCACTGATGGACTTGCTAAAGAAGCGTCGCAAATTTCAGTGGACAGCGGAGTGTCAACAGGCATTTGATGGCCTGATGGCTGTGTTAACCACTGCTCCTGTGTTGGCCATCCCAATTTATACAAAACTATTCAAAGTGGCTGTTGATGCAAGTGATGTGTGTGTAGGTGCGCTGCTCTTACAAGAAGACGACGAAGGACTAGAGCGGCCTATTGGTTATTTTTCAAAGAAATTAACTAGCACCAGAAGAAGTATTCAACGATTGAGAAGGAGACTTTGAGCTTGGCGCTGGCTTTGCAACATTTTCAAATCTATATTACCAGCAATCCGCCTGACACGATTATATATACTGATCATAATCCACTGATGTTTTTGGAGCGATTCCGGGATAACAACACCAGACTGTTTCGATGGAGTTTATTGTTACAGCCATTTTATTGAAAAATAATACATGTGGCAGGACGAGAAAACGTGGTAGCCGATGCTTTGTCAAGATTGTGATGAAGAGAAGCCTCGGTTGGGAAGAAGAATTAAAATGGACTATGTTATTATAAATGTTTGCGTGTTTTGTTTTGTTCAACAAAGAAGTATATTTACTGTCCATATTTCTTAAAGGAAAGTGAAAAGGTGAAAAATTAAACCATCTTGAAGTTGATGGTTTATTTTTTTTTCTTGGGGGAGGTATCATGTGTGGGTCCCTTTACGAAATGGGTGTTTATCAAATAGCTGCTGTGATGTCATTGTATGGGTGGAGCTGGAATGTGATTCTGTCTTTTACTTTTGTTTTGAGGTGGAAGCTGCTTTGTGGCTTGGTTTCATTTTCAGTTAGGGAGCTGCATTCAAGCAAGAAAGTGTATTTTGATTTCTCTCTCTGCCTACTTAAGAATGTTTCCAGATCACTTGATGATTTCAAAGTAATACCTGTTTCTTTAAGGAATGCAAACCTACTGTCTTTGTTAAAAAGGGTTTTTTGACTTATGGATGTTGTTAGGAAAGTTATTAATGGTTACCTATAGAGTATTGTATCTGTGGGAATTATTAGTGTTGGTAGTTGATAAGATGTTTACTGTGTGTTCATAAAATGTTATCTGGATTCATAGAATAAACATTATTTTTGTTTAAACATACTTTAGATCTCTGTTGCATCACACCTGTAAAGTGGGCCCTTGTGCTTCCCATAACCAAAATCTATTTAAAGTTGTGGGTCAGGTGAACTCCATGATATTTATTGGTGTTCTCTAAACCCCGGCCCATAATACCTGGGTACCAGGCTGACACCCAGGTGAAACTGCCTGGGTACCAGGCTGGTGCCAGGCTGGCAGTGCCAGGTGCCTGGTGGCACCAGCACTGTCAGGGTGCCACCCTGCCCAGGGAGCAAGCACCTGAGGGTCTCCAGTCTCCTGAGAGACCCTCACGAGTGCCGTTCCAACTGGTCCCAGTTTGGGGGAGCAGTACTGAATGGCGCTTGCCCGTGGCCTCCAAGGCGAAGAAATTAGATCCCAATGCCTTGGGTGCCTTGGGAAACTGCATATTAAAGTGAGACGAGCTGGGCAGATTCACATCGTGACCTCTCGCGAATTCGCGTTAGACCTTGCGAGGCATAGCGAGCCGGGTAGATCCCAGGAACGGGGTCTCCCGGCTTCTATCGGCCACGTCGCGCCGTGGCATGCTGCCTTTCAGCCACAATATGGCTGTCCAATCGTGCCCTTAGTCACTTTTCTGGGCCCTGGGGTGTTTCTCCCAGTTTAGTCCACACTTAGAATTTTTTTCATCACTGGGGAGCTGAACTCAGAAATTGGGCCACCATTTTGAAAAGGTACCCCGACCTCTAGGTGAGTTGTGGGTCCATCCGTGGGTTCACCATCTGCAGTGGCAGGATCTGACCTGGGTCCCCAGAGGATTACTCAGGGTCTCTGGTTTACTAGTCCAGTGACAATACCACTACCCCACCGCCTCCCCAAAGTCACCCAACAACAACAGGCACAATACCTTAGCAGCTAAACCTGATGCCGCAGCCATCACTTTACCACCTGCCTCCATTGCAGGAATGGTCACCCCCACCATCCCCCCACTGACCAGGTGGCAGTTAATTGACCAGACAGCATGAGATTGCTGGATATCTCTGGATCCATTTGTGATGGTGATGGCACCTGCTCACAGTCCCAGGGGCCAGACATGGGGCATACCCAAATCTTTTCAGCCTTATATCGGACATGTGTGTCACTTTCTGAGTTATGATGGCTTGAAGCCATGGATTATTGATCCATGGACCCTTACCATAATTTTAACTAATGGCAGAATATGTCAAGTTTTCAGTATCTGAAAGGAGTAATTATTAAACACGTATATTGTTTAATTTTCCAGCCTGTGGCTTTCTCTAATTTCCATCAGAAAAAAACATGGGGTTTTTCATCTTCACCTTATTGGATTTTTGGTTTGAAGTATATGGATATGCCTTCACTGCTTCACTGCTGTGGATGCTGATTTTGCAGGCGCAATGAATAAATCATAGCCATTCTTTTTGTAAGTACATAACTATAGTTGCCCAATCTTAATTACCCCCATCATTAATGGGATGAATCCCTTATACAAAAAAGTTGAAATTTTCATTTCAGAGATCGTCTAATGCTGAGTAACACTCTTGTAATGTATTTTCCATCTATATATGTTCAGCATCTGTTCTCACCTCATGTTCCTTCACCCTTGGTTAAGGACAGACCATTCCCCTCTGACTCAATAATGTTTCATCTCGTTTGGAAGATCATGTCCCATTGCATCTGACCCTAGCTGAATGAGATCACTTAAACCTTTTGGGTGGAAGACAATGAGTGCCAACATGGCTGGATCTGCGCTCTTTGTACATAAAAGGTAAAAGATGCTGTTCCTAGATTTCTGCTATTCTTTCGAGCTCTGTTGTTTCTCTTCAGCATCATATTTTTCTTCTGCATGCTGTCTGTACCCACATATTTTTAGAACAAATTTCCACATTATTGCTGCTAATTCATCCAACTAAAACAGTCATGACAACATCTCAGAAAAATTGCTTCACTCCTGCCAGGAACAAGTTGTTTTCTATTTTTAATATAAATATATAAATGCCTGGATTTTACTGCATATTTACAAAACCAAGAAATGTTATTAGACTGCTTAACTCTTGGGAGATCTCCATGTTCCACACACCCCTCTTATAACTGGATATCTCAGTGAATATACTCAGGAGACAAATCATTGAACATCTTTTTGGTGTGACCAAACCACTATTGGATGTTTCAACTTTGCTTCAATCTGTACTTCCCTTTTTTGTCGCAAACGTCACTCTATTAACCTCAGTAATTCTTTAATCACAGTAGACATCTCCTCATTACACACCGCTGGGATTAGACTCCCATTAGCCGTTACAAACTTAGCAGATCATTTCCAACGTTTCCTTCATGAATAGGTCAAACATGAGTGTTTGGAACATGTGCTTGGCATGACTCACAGCTTCTGGACAATTGTCAGTGGAAATCAAGTGTGGAAAAATAAGTTAAATAAAGGAGGACAGGCACCTCTGATTCACTAAATTTGCAACCAGGAAAAAAATACTTTACACAAAAATTGAATTAGAATTACACTTAACCAAAAAACAAATCAAGGAAAGGAAAAACTTTATCAAAACTCCTCCCTCTAAACCCAACTCTCTCATGTTGAAAAATGTTTTCCACTCTGCCAGATTTGTCCAACATTCCTTACTCAAAGGTACAATGATGCACTGGCCTAATAATCCAGAAGTCAGAAATTCAAATCCCACCGTGGAGTCCTGTGAAATTGAATTTGATACATCTGGTCATTTGTGAGCTGGCACCAGGAAAATAATCATGAATTGCTGTTGGACCATTGTGCTTCGTTCATCAACATTCTTCAAAGAAGAAAGCAAATTTTCAAATCTAATTAGACCTACACGTGAGTAATGTCAAACATGACAGTCTCTTTGGGGGTGAAATTGGTACCTGGTGGTAGCACAAAAAGGAATTTATTGCATTTGCAACCAATTTACATCTAGATCAATTTTAAACCTTAATGTCTTGGGAAGGGCATAACATATTTCTCAGTTATAAATAATCACTGTAAAGGAAATAATTGCAACCTGGCAAGAGAAGGATAAAGACTATTGAAAGGACAGCCAGAATGAGGACAGAGGCAAACTGAAAGGAAGAAGAAGGGGAACCATGATGCGATAGTTGTACAGATTCAATAACAGGTGGACATCCCTTGTAAGCAGGATCAAGAGTCCCATATGGTATATTGTCTATGTTGTGCCAGGGAAAGGATATTGAAGAGGGAGCTGGAGCATCCAGTTGTTGTGATTATGTTGAGGCTAATAACTCTCGGAAGGGTAAGCAAAAGATCCTGTTTGAGGAGTCCCTGGATTTAGGATCTAAATTAAACAACATGACCTCAAGAGTGTAGGTTTCAGGGGCCACGTTGAGGCGGCAGTGTATTCCCCCAGAATCCCAAGTACAGCAGGTCAGCTTTCTTAATTCTTTTACATGTGCTCCTACATGGTGAACACATAACTGAAGTGACATGGAAAAGAGTTGTACTGTTTCATGGGACACTGGCACCAGTATTGGGATAGGAGGAAATGCACAGTTGAGGCAGCTCCACTTAAACTGGGCTGGGACCAGGGTCCTAGAATAAAAGATAAATGGGGATGCCACAGGACTGTAAAATAATAAGTGGGGTCAGATCAGTTGGAAAGATAGTAAAGATTCAAAGACAAGCAAAAGAGAAGAGAGTAGAGTAACAGTCAAAATTGTGATTTAGACACCAAAAGTAAAGGGGAAACTAAAAAATGTGAAGTGTTTAAACCAGGAGAAAAAAATAAATGTATGAATAGAACATTAGAGCAAAAGGTTAGGGTGTATGACCCAAATAAGCATTCTTTATACAAATTAATGGGCCAGGATTTTATGTTGCTATTTTATGTACACAAACACATGTGAAATCGCGTGAGAACACATCGGGCATGCGTCCCGACATCATCATGCCTTCACGTAATAATAAAGTTGATGGGTGTTCGGGGGTGTCGGAAGAGCATCCACTAACAATTAAAGGGCAATTCAGATCATTAAAAGCCAATTGTGTAAAATTTTATATTGCCTGTGTGATTTTGCAGTCATCACAAGGGCAATACGGGCAGGCAGCCATTCTGTTTTGATGGATTTTCCATTCCAGGGCAGGATAAAAGGGGACAAGAGCATTGGCAGTGTGACTAGTTAGACATTTAGGAGAGAGTTTGCTGCTGTTTTACTGCTGATATTTCATCCCTTTTTCTGTATTTTCTGCTGGACTCTGCTTTGCTAACTTTTTTTCTCAGGACTTTTGTTTACAACTTTCTTGGAGGATTTCTGGTGAGTGTACCCTTCAGTGCTCAAGACATTGCCCTCTGCATCCCTGAAAATGAGGATTGTGTATTTGGCTGGTGGGACCCCCTCTGAAGAGAAAGAGAGGGGCAGAAGGGAGAGGAGACCAAGGTGTCTGCAGGCACCTCCTTGCAGGGAGTGAACTGTGGGAGGAGAGGGGCAAGCACAGAGGTCGCAGGGCTAGCAGGAAGTGAAAAGCAGAAAGGTCCACAGAAGACGCTACCATTCTGCAGTCAAGAGTCTACAGGCAGCACTTCAGCTACCTCAACATGTCTGCCTCTTTTGGGAGTCTAACATCCATATGCCTGATGATTGGGTCAGAGATCGCCTCCAACTGTTTGGGTGGCCACCCTATGCCAGTGACTCTAAAGTCATAGTAGCCCTCACGTTTTTCACATTCTGGTACTTTTCAGGGATCAGTGGACGATTTATGTGGTGTGTCAACCTGCAGTCCACAGTTGCATCATGTTGGTCATTGATGCTCTTTTCAGAAGGCTCATGACATTCATTAATTTCCAAATGGACGAAGCCAGTCAGGCTGAGCGAACCAGAGGCTTCACAGTGTTTGCTGGGTTCCCCCACATCCAGGGTGCCATCAACTGCACTCATGTAGCCATCAAGGTGCCAGCAGGTGAGCCATGTGTCTTTGCAAACAATAAAGGGTTCCACTCCATGAACGTGCAGATAGTTTGTGATCACAAGACACAGATTCTGCAAATCTGTTGCAAGGTACCCTGGTAGCTCCCATGATGTCTACATCCTTCCATACTGCCAGGTGCCCAGGCTATTCATTGCTCCAGCTTGGTTGGATGGATGGCTCCTGGGTGACAAATGCTATCCCTTGAAAAGGTGGCTCATGACACCAGTCTGGCATATAAGAACAGAGGTGGAGGAGGGTACATAGGAGCCTCCATGATGGTGGTGATTGAGAGGACCACTGGACTGCTGGAGATAAGGCCCAGGGGCAGGATTCTCCCATCCCGCGACAGAGTGCCCACGCCGTTGTAAATGCCGTCGCGTTTTACGGCGGCGTGAATGGGCCACCGCCAGGAGTAATTCTGGCACCTACAGGGGGTCAGCACAGCGCTGGAGTGGTTCACGCCGCTCCAGCTGCCGATCCTGGCATGAACTGGGCGCTGCGGGATCCGCGCATGCGCAGTGGCACCGGCGCCAACTCGCTCATGCGCAGTGGCCTCCTTCAACATGCCGGCCCCGACACAACATGGCGCAGGAGTACAGGGACCGGCGCGGAAGAAAAGAGGCCGGGGGACAGAGAGGCTGGCGAGCAGGTGTGGACGGCGCCGGCGGGACTCAGCTTTTTCACTACGGCCGCTCAGCCCATCGCGGGCTGAGAATCGGCGGGCCGGCCTCGTAGAGCGGCCCGTGACCGGCGCCGCGCCAACACGCCAGCGCCAGTTCTCCGCTCTGCGGTGAATCGCGTGCCGGCGTCGGGGGTCATGGCCCTGTCGTGGGGATTCTCCGGCCCCAGGCTGCGAGAATCCCGCCCCTGATGCCTTAACCGATCGGGGGAACACACTGCAATATCCATCAGAGCACATGTAGCTTATTGTTGATGTGCAGGCCGCAGCATACAATCTGGCTCTAGCAAGGAGGGATGCATAGAAAGATTAGGATAGCGAGACAGTCCACAGGCTGCAGAGGATGATCAAGTAATAGGTCTGACAAAGAGCCTGGGGAGGCAATGAGTGAGGACACAGAGGTAGGCACAGGATCCTTCAGAAATGCAGGGACACCAGGGAGGCCCTGATTCTATACACGTTCAGCAAGGCTGCCAAGGCATGGCTTTGAACTCATGCCAAGAACACCACTTCTATACCAAACATTACTGATGAGGCAATCCTGTGACCCGAGTTTTGAATCACAACCTCAGTAATAAGGCTTGCAGCCCAAGCCACCTATCGTAAGCCTATGCCATTTCCTGTAGCTATGAAAAACATGAAGGATGCTCAGGCTATTGAAACAAAATCAATAGTTATCTCTTTTTGAGAGTACAAAAAAGGAACATAACATGATCTAGCATTGACGGTCACACAAAAATAATACATAAAACTGATGTAATGAAAACCCCTCTTGTGCTCACGGTGACTTACAGTTATGTTTGCGAGTGCTGCATCTTGTTCCAACCCTTCGCTGGCAGCAGCGTTGGAGGCAGCCGGTTGACTCTGCTGTCTTGTCAGCTCTGATGCCTTGGCTGGCGTCCTCTGGCCAGCAGAGCCTGAGTGGGCACCATCTGGGAGGGTACACCCAGTGCCATCCAGTGGCTGGGCACTCTCCAGTCATCGTGGCCTCACCAGATGCCACAGTCACTGGCAGAGGTGTAGAAAAGCTGCTGCCATTGTTCGGAGCGCCCTGAGAGGATCCCGCAGAGACAATCAGTAACTCTGTGGTGGTATGTATTAGGGGTATTAAGGTACCCTGGGATGCCGAGAGGCTATTGGTAGATAGACACTGGATCCCGATTGGATCAGCCGCCTGCTGGCTCCACCCAGTAAGGAGAGGTATAAGAGCCCGGGTTCTCCCAGCAGCCGCATTTTGTAACTGTGCTGCTGGGGAACAAGTCTGCGTAATAAAGCCATCGTTCGACTCCTTCTCATCTCGTCTCCCGAGTGATTGATTGTGCTACAATTTATTACGCAAACTTTTAAGGACATGGAGCTCCGAATCATGCCGGAGTGTCTGCGAATCAGCCCCCACGTGGCAAACGCAGCGGCCACTTTTAAACATTGGTTAGCGTGTTTCCAGGGATACCTCTGAACGGCCCCCGGCATACCAACAGAGGAACGGAAAATTCAGGTACTGCATGCCAGGGTGAGCCCTGATATCTACACGCTCATAGAGGATGCGGAAGATTTCCTGACGGCGATCACGATGCTGACAGGAATCTACGTTCGGCCCGTCAACCAGGTCTACACACGCCACCAGATCACGACGAGACGGCAGATCCCCGGGGAATCGCAGGACGAATTCTACAATGCGCTGTTGATACTGGGGAGAAACTGCAACTGCCCATCGGTTGCGGCTAATGAACACACAGAGCTGCTGGTCCGAGTTGCGTTCGTGGCAGGTATGCTTTCATCCCAAATTCGCCAGCGATTGCTGGAAAGAGACACACCAGGCCTCAAAGAGGCACGGGCCCTCACGGCCACGTTTGATGTGGCATCACAGAACGCCCGCGCCTACCCCCCCCCCCGACCGTGCGGCAGCCCCTTGGGTACCGTGGACCCCCGCCGCGACCGAACCCCCAGGACGCCCCGCCCCCTCGCAGGCCTGCGCTGCCAGAATGGCAAATCACCCGGGGGGGCTCCGCTGCTACTTTTGTGGGCAGGGGAAACACCCCTGAATGCGCTGCCTGGCCCGCTCGGCCCTCTGTAAAGGGTGCGGGAAAAAGGGACACTTCGTAGCTGTGTGCCAGGCCCGGGGGGTAGCCACAATCTCCGGGGGAGAACCCCAAACTCAACTGCCCCCAGCGATCCATGTGCGCCCAACGGGTGCCGCCATCTTGCGGCACGGACTCCACGTGGGAGGGATGGGCGCTGCCATTTTGTGCTCCCCCAGCAACGTGCGATCCATGGGCGGCGCCATCTTGTCCACGCCCGACCGTGTGCGACCCGTGGTCGCCGCCATCTTGGCTGACGTCTAAAGACCCCAGGATGGACGGCCACACGGGGCCTGAAGAAAATGCCCCGGTGCAGCAACTACTACTGGCTTTTGTGACCCTGGACCAGCCGCGGCCCCGAACGCTCCAAACAGCATCAACAACGATATTTGTAAATGGGTACGAGATGCCCTGCCTGATCGACTCTGGGGGCACGGAGAGTTTTATACATCCTGATACGGTAAGACGCTGTTCCCTTCCGATCCACCAGGGTAGTAAAAAACAAATTCTGCCAGCGGGGTCCCATTCGGTAGAGATAAAAGGGTTCTGCATCGCGAACCTCACGATGCAGGGGAGGGAGTTCAAAAACTACCGGCTTTACGTCCTTCCCCGCCTCTGCGCTGCCACACTCCTGGGATTGGATTTTCAGTGTAATCTCCAGAGTTTAACGTTTAAACTCAGCGGCCCTATACCCCCACTCACTATCTGCAGCCTCGCGATCCTCAAGGCCGATCCATCTTCCCTGTTCGCGAACCTCACCCCGGATTGCAAACCAGTCACCACTAGGAGCAGACGGTACAGCGCCCAGGACCGATCTTTTATCCAGTCAGAAGTCCAGCGGCTGCTGAGGGAAGGCATAATTCAGGCCAGCAATAGTCCCTGGAGAGCCCAGGTGGTAGTTGTAAAGACCGAGGAGAAGCAGAGGATGGTCGTAGACTATAGTCAAACCATCAATAGGTATACGCAGCTGGATGCGTACCCTCTCCCCCACATATCCAACATGGTCAATCGGATTGCACAGTACAAGGTCTTTTCCACGGTGGACCTTAAGTCCGCCTACCACCAGCTCCCCTTCCGCCCGAGTGACCGAAAATACACTGCTTTCGAAGCAGGTGGGCGGCTCTATCATTTTTTAAGGTTCCATTCGGCGTCACAAACGGGGTCTCGGTCTTCCAACGGGAGATGGACCGAATGGTTGATTGGTACGGTTTGCAGGCCAATTTCCCGTATCTCGACAATGTAACCATCTGCGGCCACAACCAGCAGGACCACGACGCCAACCTCCGCAAATTCCTCCAGACCGCAAACGCCCTGAATCTCACATACAACAAGGAAAAATGTGTGTTTAGCACTGACCGTAGTGCGAAATGGAGTGATAGGCCCCGACCCCGAACGCATGCGCCCCCTCATTGAGTTCCCCCTCCCCCACTGCTCCAAGGCCCTGAAACACTGCCTGGGATTCTTCTCTTATTACGCCCAGTGTGTTGTTGGGTGCTCTGGTGCACAGATGAGCCAACACAGTTGTATGTGGTACAACTCTATTTTATTATAACTCTTATAATACAGTTCGTTCTGGATACTCTGCACGTGCTGTCTCCCTGAGTGTGTTTGGCAATAGATGTGTCCTGGTTCTCCTCTGCAGCTAATACTGACCACCGGGGGTCGTGTCTGTGCTTTTATATCTTTCTGTCATTGGTTGTGGTGTTGTGTGTTCTGATTTGTCTGTTGGTGTGTCTATCATGATGTGTGTGTTTGAATATCATGACATCCCCCCTTTTTACAAAGATATGTGCCTACGTGGTTATAAATATAATTGTGTCGTGAGTGCATCGAAGAGTGTGTGTGTGTGTTATGTACAGCGTGTGTATATGACGTAACTATTTACATGGGGCGATGTCGGGTGCGTCACACTAACAAGGTTGTACCATAACAAAACTTGGATGCGAGAGAAAAAAAAACTTGAACATTGGTCTGGTCAGACGATATCTGGAACAATAAACAACAACAGGTTATAATACAGAAGTGTTTGACTTTTTGAACGTATGAACAGCGTTATAAGTCCAGTCTAATGGGTGACCGCCTCAAGAATGGGCTGGTCCTCAAGCCGGTTCAGCTGTGGAGATTTGGTTCTGGTGGCGATGGAAGGGGCATGATCCGTGGCATCTCCACGAAGTCATCCTTGGGAACCAGTGGAGGATCCGGCGTGTGCGTACGGTTCAGTTGCGAGCGTGGAAGGCGGCGCAAAGCTCGCTGATTGCGCCTACGCACCAATCCATCCGCCCTGCATGCCAGGAACAAGGTGGAGTCTTTTTCTTTTTATGTTTGTGGTGGACGGCATCTTGTAGCCGATGGGTCGTTGCCATCGAAGTAGCACCATCACTAATATCATGCAAGGCGATGACTGTGCCAGATGTGGAAGTTGGCCGAGACCGTGTACGCTGGTTCCGGCCACCTGCTGTGCCGGAAGGGCGACTCCGCAGAGAAGCGTCGAAGCATGTCGCCTTGGAGAGAGAATTGTTGCTCGCATCAACGTCTGGCGATGGCGCGAATTGGTGTGTCCATCTTGGACCGCCGGTGCTGGTTGCCACTGCCGACCCAGTGGGACTGCCACGCGATCCATTCCCTGTCGCCGTGGCATCCGCCGTCACCCTGAGCGTGCCATCACCGAGGCCGCGACACCGCCTGTCCGGAGCAAGGTCTGGCGTGCGCGAATCAGAGTCGGCGCTTGGCTGCTCCCCATCTGGAGTCCGGTCTGCCTTCCGTCGATGCCCCCCGTCCGGAGTCCCAACAGGTTCACTGGAGGCAGCCGAGATTCCCTGAAGCTGCACTTCTGGAGTCGGAACATGCAGGAATGCACCAACCAGTGGAGAGGGTCGAGCCATCGAGGGTGGAAGCGGTGCGCTGCCACCGCAGTCGTCAGTGGTCCCACCGTGATCGTCGAGTGCCTCGGTACGCACTAGGCGAGGTCTGTCACCTTGCACCTTTTGCATGGGAAGTGGGATGCTGTCGTCACTCGTCTCACATCCCGTGGATAGATCCTCATTAGCAGCTTGCTGTTCACTAGGGTTGGGTAAATTGTCAGAGTTTTCATCTGGTGGTGCACACCATGTCGGTGGACTGTCATTGTCTTGCCGTTGTCCTTCATTTGGGCTTTTCTTCTTTGGAATTTTAAATCTTCCCCCAGACATTGCAGAACCTTGTTTATTACCCCCAAATTCTCCCATAGGTATGGTCTCGAATATAGGATCCAATGTTTCTATCGACATTGTACTATTTTCCAAAGAACATTCCGTTTCACTTTTCTTCTCAGGTGCCTCATGTGTATCTTTGTCTAATGTACATGCCTTCATGGTCTCTGGGTCTGATTTTGCTGGGACTGGCATGGTCACAGTCTCTCTTTTACTGTTCTCAATTGCCCACCTTATACTCCCCATACATAACTGCTTAATCACTGGGGTTAGTGTGGTACAATGGATAATTGGGTCGACCTTATCTGCATCTTCACCATTAGTGGAAAGCACACTTGGTTCACTTGACACTGCTGTGGGTTTTAAATTCGTTATCTGGCTACTCGATGTCGGTGTCCTCAGGATTCTTGCTCCAATGTTCTGCTCAATAATCAGTGGAGCGTGTATAGGTTCAATGCAATTAATGTTCCCCTCAAGGTTTGAAGAGTCATTACTGACTAACTGCTGGTCTCCGAAGTTGGGATTTTGCGGTGTTGTGTTGAAGGGAGACATTTGTCCCTGCTGTAGATATGATTCAGGTTGTGTTATTTCCATTACCTGAGGATCAATGTCTTGTCCATTTTTTCGATCCGTACTAAAACACTGGCAATTCTCAGTCTGCTCCTTGCAAGTTAAACATTCAATTAATTTCGTGAGCAAATCCTCAGCATCCTTCTGTGGCCGTGCAGCATTATTAATCTCTGTTCGGCTATAATGATCCTGAAGGTCAGCGCATAAACCTTTTTTCTTCGGGCTTGGACGAGGCGATTCCTTTGGCTTGTCTTCAGTTGGGCTTGAACAGTCTTCAGCGCTGTGCCCTTCATTGTAGCATGAGAGACCGTCATGTTCATGCTGCTGTGTAGTGGAGCATGGTAGGCTGTTATAGCCTTCTTGCTGTTCACGTGAGCATGGCAGACTTGCATCGTCTGTCGCTGGTTGGTCAGGAGAGGTTGCTAGACCCTCATGGTCTTGTTCCTGCAAGGACTGCGCTCTGGAGTCTTGCGTTCCTTCCATCGTGGAGTCCGTCCACGAGCTCTCTGTGGAGGCTTGTGACACTGGAGTCACTTCTTGTTCGTGCAAGGACTGCGCTCTGGAGTCTTGCGTTGCTTCTATCGTGGAGGCTGTCCACGAGCTCTCTGTGGAGGCTTGTGACACTGGAGTCACTTCTTGTTCGTGCAAGGACTGCGCTCTGGAGTCTTGCGTTGCTTCTATCGTGGAGGCTGTCCACGAGCTCTCTGTGGAGGCTTGTGACACTGGAGTCACTTCTTGTTCGTGCAAGGACTGCGCTCTGGAGTCTTGCATTTCTGCAATTGTGGAGTCTGTCCACGAGCTTGCTGTGGAAGCTTGTGACACTGGAGTCACTTCTGGTTCATGCGAGGACTGCACTCTGGAGTCTTGCATGTCTTCTTTCATAGAGTCGGGAACGTTGAGCGGGACGTGGACCATGCTCTGTGTGGCAGCAGGGCACTCTCCGTGTGCTTGCACCGCTCCCTGTCTGTTAATGTCAGGCTGCAGCATCATCCGGTACTGATAAGTTGGAACGTCATATCTGCTGGATTGAAGATCCTCAAATCCGAAAAATGAATCCGCATCTGCGTCGGATTCAATGTGGGGGCCGCCAATGTGCAACACGAAAGGTTCGTCCGAGTCATAGTCATATAGGACCACGGAGCTATCATTGGGCTCGCGAGGTCCGGAAACACTGTAAAGATCGTCATCGAAGTATTCAAGGTCGGAATCATCGGCTTGTGCGTAGGTAACTGCTTGTCGGAGGGTTCTTCGGAGGTCAAATTCATCTCCTGGGTCAATTTGCGGCACTGTGCTGTCATTCCAGGTGAGGGAAGGTTGTTTTACAGCTTTAACAGATTTTTGTTTTTTTGATTTGGGACGTTTCCCTTTTAAATTGGATTTGGGACATTTCCCTTTTAAATTGGTGCAGTCTGGGGCCTCTGACATCCTGACGCTCGGTATGTAGCACGTAGGAAGTGACTGCGCATGCTCAGATCGCTGTTCCTTTACCGATGGCCGTTTTCTTGACTGCGCATGCGCAGCATCTCGCGCATGCGCAAACGAAACTTCCGGTTCTGCGCACTGCTCGCGCAACTGTGCTAGCGTTATACCTTTAGCAAGATGGCCGCCGACCTCGACCCAGCCTTCTCTCAGGCCCGGGATTTTGGCCTCTGGGAATTCGGGCTCCGGGATCCCAGCCACGAGGTGAGTACTGCAGCTTTTCTTACCTTTATGTGCCGATTGGATTGCGTTTTCTTCACAGTACTTGGAGAATTTGCCCAGGACTGCCTGGTAATCGTACCTTTGCTGCCTCCTGAAGAACCTGAACCTTCTGAATATTTCTCTTGCCCTTGCACCGGCGATGGTGAGGAGAAATTCAATTTTTTCCCTATCATCCAGGTCTTTGAGTTCAGCTGCCACCAGGAACAATTCGAACATTTGCCGGAATCGGCGCCAGTTTTCGCGGAGGTCGCCGTGGCACTGGAGCGCCTGCGGAACCGGGTGCTCGTACATCATGCCTGGGCACTGCTGGTTGTCTGTGTACACTGAGGTATGCCGGCAGGTATCGATCCACTCCTGTACCATGTGGTGTTGGGTGCTCTGGTGCACAGATGAGCCAACACAGTTGTATGTGGTACAACTCTATTTTATTATAACTCTTATAATACAGTTCGTTCTGGATACTCTGCACGTGCTGTCTCCCTGAGTGTGTTTGGCAATAGATGTGTCCTGGTTCTCCTCTGCAGCTAATACTGACCACCGGGGGTCGTGTCTGTGCTTTTATATCTTTCTGTCATTGGTTGTGGTGTTGTGTGTTCTGATTTGTCTGTTGGTGTGTCTATCATGATGTGTGTGTTTGAATATCATGACACCCAGTGGGTCCCCAACTATGCGGACAAGGCCCGTCTGCTAATCCAGTCCACGGTTTTCCCCCTGTCGACAGAGGCCCGCCAGGCCTTCAGCCACATCAAAGCGGATATCGCAAAGGCCACGATGCACGCAATCGACGAGTCCCTCCCCTTCCGAGTCGAGAGCGACGTGTCTGACGTAGCTCTGGCAGCCACCCTCAACCAAGCGGGCAGACCCGTGGCCTTTTTTTCACACTTCAGAAATCCGCCACTCCTCAGTGGAAAAGGAGGCTGAGGCCATAGTGGAAGTTGTGCAGCATTGGAGTCATTACCTGGCCGGTAGGAGATTCACTCTCCTCACTGACCAACGGTCGGTTGCCTTCATATTCGATAATGCACTGCGGGGCAAGATCAAGAACGACAAGATCTTGCGGTGGAGGATCGAACTCTCCACCTATAACTATGAGAGCTTGTATCGTCCCGGAAAGTTGAACGAGCCTTCCGATGCCCTATCCCGCGGCACGTGTGCCAACGCACAAGTGGACCATCTCCGAACCCTCCACGAGGACCTCTGCCACCCGGGGGTCACTCGGTTCTATCACTTCGTAAAGACCCTCAACCTGCCCTACTCCATCGAGGAGGTCAGGACTGCCACCAGGAACTGCCAGATCTGCGCAGAGTGCAAGCCGCATTTCTACCGGCCAGATAAAGTGCACCTGATAAAGGCTTCCCGTCCCTTTGAACGCCTCAGTCTGGACTTCAAAGGCCCCCTCCCCTCCACCGATCGCAACACGTACTTCCGCAACGTGATTGACGAATACTCCCGGTTCCCATTCGCCATCCCCCTCCCGACATGACCACGGCCACGGTCATTAGAGCCCTCGGCACCATCTTTACACTGTTCGGTTTCCCCTCCTACATACGTAAGATAGGGGGTCATCTTTCATGCGCGATGAATCGCTAAAATGTACCAGTACTAAGACTGGGAGAGAATCCTGCACTGAGGAAAACAAACTGGGAAGGTCGTCGGATCATGATCTACCAGGACATTGGGGCTGACCTGGCCAAATGCCGGGCAGCATTCAATAGGGCGAAGGCTGCCCAGTACAAGAGCGGCGTAAGGTTTGGGATGCTGTATCCAGCCAAACTCTGGTTCACATTCCAAGGCAGGGAGCACTTTTTCATGGCCGCTGCCGACACAGGCAAGTTTGTCCTGGTAAACGGGCTTGAAAAACGGCAGCAGGGACAGCAGTGAAGAGATCATTGGAAGAGACTTTATTTGCTAACTGTTAACCAACCTGACAAAAACTTTGCACAGGACTGCACGGCCTCGTTCTGGGGCCGAGAGGTGAAATAAAAGGAGTAAATAGCAGCAGAGCGCAGGAATGGATGAGGGGAGTGGCAGGTAGGGAGCACAGAGAATGGGAGGCAGGAGGACAGACAACCAACCCTGAGAGGGGGGCCACCTCACTAACGGGGTAGCTAGCATCGAGAAGCGTGAAGGAAAGAGAGGCCACGATACATCTCACATAAGAGAGAGAGCGTCCGGCATGGGGGGAGGGGCGCAGACATCAGCAAAAGAGGAACGACTAGGGGAGGAAACAGAGAGAAGGGAGCAGGGGGGGCAGCTACAGGGGGGGAGGAAGACTGGAGGAGGGGGAGAAAATACGATAAGGGGAACATGGGAACAAAGGAAGCAAGAGCATTAGGCTGGCTGCAACAGGCCACACATGACGACTTGGAACACAAAGACACCGCAAGCAACCACATTGGAAGGTCCCTGAACAAAAGGAAACCCCAGAGTGCAGCAGCTTACCCACATGGAGTACACATAGTTGGTGGCCATGTTGGGTGGCCCCTGGACAAAGGGAAACATCGGAGCGCAGGGCCTGGCCTCATGGAGAGAACGGTGACCGTGGCCATCTTGGCCGGTCCCCGAACAAAGGGTATCCCCAGAGTTCAGGGGCGTGTCCACCAGGTAAGTATGGTTGATCCCACAGGAGCGGTCCCAATAGTCACCTAGAACGTCAGGGGGCTTAACAGCCCAGTGAAAAATTTTCTCCCACCTGAAAAGTTCAAAAGCCGACACAGTCTTTTTCCACCTTCCACCTGAGGGAGAAGAACCGACTGCACGTAAGGAAGGGCTGAGTGGAACAGACCGACTGTGGTAGTAGAGGTATTACGGTACCTGATAGGCTGGAGCACCATTGGTGGAAACTGTATGCTTTCTATTGGTTAAGATGTATGGTAGCTCCGCCCTGCTAGGCGGGGTATAAGAGCCTTGGCCACCCCAGCAGCCTTCATTCTGTACCTGAGCTGCTGGGGGAAACATATAGCTTATTAAAGCCTTCAGTTGGACTACAACCTCGCTTTAGTGGTCATTAATTGTGCATCATCTACCATTCCTGTTACAGGACAAGAGCTAGGGGGGGTAGCCATTTTGCTACATAAGAGGACGACGTTTACTGCGACAAGGACGGTTAGGGATCCAGAGGGACTGTACATCATGGTCAGTAGTGTCCTAGTAGCACCAGTAGCCCTGGTCAACTGGGATGACACAGAGTTTATAAAGGTGACCATGGCGGAAACCCCCGATCCAGTCATGCACCGACTAATCATGGGGGGGGGGGGGGGGATTTCAACTGTGTACAGGACCCACAGACAGACAGGTTGAACCCCAAAACAGGAAAGACCTCCAACATGGCAAAAGAACTTGCCACATTCATGGAGCAGATGGGGCCTGTGGACCCATAGCGGTTCACCCACCCGGGGAGAATAGTTTTCCTTCTTCTCCCAGGTACACAATGTATATTCACGGATCGACATCTTTGTAGAGCGGAAATCGGTGCTTCCAGGGCTAGTAAAGATGGAATATTCCACGATCGGACTCTCCAACCACGCTCTACATTATATGGATATTGGAGACGGCCATGCCCAACACCCTCCATGGAGGTTGGACATGGCTCTCCTGGCCGATAAGGCATTCTGTGAGAAAATATCACAGGCCATAGACGAGTATTTACTGATAACCAGAATGGGGAGGTCTCACCCTCCATGTTCTGGGAGGCGCTGAAGGCTGTGATCAGGGGTGAAGTTATTGCCTACAAAGCGGGAAGGGAGGGTGGCGAGGCAACAGCTAGTCGACTCCATACTGGAAGTAGACCGGCGATACTCCAAGGCCTTGACTGTAGAGCTCCTGGCGGAGAGGAAATGCTACAAATGAACTTTGACTTGCTCTCCACGAGGAAAGCAGTGCACCAACTCCGCCAGGCACCGGGGGCCCGGTACGAGTAAGGAGACAAAGCCAGCCGCCTGCTGGCTCACCAGCTGAGAAAGCAGGCAGCCACGAGGGATATAGCCCAAATTAGGGACAGCAAAGGGAACCTTGTGGCAGAGCCAGAAAAGGTCAACGAGGCATTCAAGACCTTCTACCGGGGGCTGTACACCTCCGAGCCTCCGGCAGGGAACTTGATGATGAAGCAGTTCCTCAGTGGACTGTGGGGAGCCTAGCCCTCCCAAACCTGCAATATTACCACTGGGCGGCAACCGCGGAGAGGATAAAGGGGTGGATCAAAGAGCCAGAAGCCGAGTGGGTGCTTAAGGAGGAGGGCTCCTGCTGGGGGACCTCCCTCCGGGCCCTGGCCAAGGCGGCACTCCCATCTCCACTGAATAAATGCTCAATAAGTCCAGTGGTGATAGCAACACTCCAGTCGTGGACCTAATGCGACAGCACTTCGGGCTAACCAAAACGTTTGTAAAAGCCCCCAATTGTAATAACCACAGGTTTATGCCTGCGACAATGGACACTACCTTCAAAAGGTGAAGACAGGCCGGGGGGGATGCTGACAGTTCGGGACTTTTACACTGACAACAGACTGACAACACTCGAGGAACTGACAGAGAAGTTCCAGTTGACAGGGGAGAATGAACTAAGATACATGCAAGTCAAAAACCTCTTATGTAGGGAAACAAAGACATACCCATGACCACCGCAACAGTCGCTGTTAGAGAACCGACTGGACGCAGACATCTTAGGAAAGGGGAACTGCGGCGACATGAAGAGGTGACTACTGCGGAAGGCTAACACACAGCTGGACGAGATAAGAAAAAGTGGGAGGAGGACTTGGGGTTTGAAATAGGATGGGGACTCTGAAGCAAAGCATTGCACAGGGTCAACTCCACCTCCACATGCGCAAGGCTAAGCCTAATGCAGTTAAAAGAGGTACACAGATCTCACTTATCTAGACCCCAAATGAGCAGGTTCCTCCCGGAGGTGGAGGACAAATGCAAACGGTGCTAAGTAGGCATGGCCAACCATGCTCACATGTTCTGGTCTTGCCCCAGACTTGTTGGGTTTTGGACAGCCTTCTTTGAGGCAATATCCAAGATGGTGGGGATGAGGGTGGAGCCTTGCCCAAGAGTGGCAGTCTTCGGGGTATCCGAACAGCCAGATCTCTTCATGTGGAGGAATGCTGACACCCTTGCCTTTGCCTCCCTAATCGCCCTCCGGAGAATACTGCTCGGCTGGTAATCAGCAGCACCACCCAAAGCTGCAGATTGGCTGTCTGATCTGTCTAAATTTCTCCAGATGGAGAAAATCAAATCCGCAATCCGTGGGTAAGAAGACTTCCACAAAACGTGGGGCCATTCACTCAGTTGTTCCAAGACATGTTTGCAGCCAACAGCCAGTAAACCAGAGGGGACTGAAAACCACAACACAATAACATATGCCAACAAAAGGAGTAGGGGGAGGATGGGGAGGAAGTAATGAAACACAGAACCCAACCAAGATCAGCAAGCAAACAACAAAATACACGGTGTCACGCCAATTACAGAAGAACAGAAAACAGGAGCTGACAAGGAAAGAGGGCACAGACGACCAGCACAGGAAGGGGGGTTGTGAAGGCAGGGTGGTGGGGGGCAGGGGGCGGCAGTGTTGGGACACGGTTGGGAATAAACACCCACTGGAGAGTGCAAAACAACCGATATAAATAGCTATACACAACCGATGTACATACAATTTTCCTTTTCTTTTTGTTCTTTACTGTTTTATTATTTTACTTTGTAGTATTATTAGTCTATTATTTCACTCCTGTTATCTTCCAATGTATGTTCACAATTTCCTTTGTCTTGTATAGCTTAAAAATCCTCAATACAAAAAACTTTTTAAAACATTTTTAACATCAACGGCAAATGCAAATACCTTATGCAAATGCGGCTTGAAGGTTATTTATGTACATTACAAACAAACCATCCACGTAATCATTCATTTGCAGAGAAATCTAAGGAAAACTTAAATATTGTCCATTTTTCAATAAATAATAATAATCATAATCTTTATTGGTGTCACAAGAAGGCTTACATAAACACTGGAAAGAAGTTATTGTGAAAATCCCCTTGTCGCCACATTCCGGCGCCTGTTCGGGTACACTGAGGGAGAATTCAGAATGTCCAATTCACCTAAAAGCACATCTTTTGGGACTTGTGGGAGAAAACTGGAGCACCCGGAGGAAACCCACACAGACACGGGAAGAACGTGCAGACACCGCACAGACACTGACCCAAGCCGGGAATCAAAACCTGGTCCCTGGCGCTGTGAAGCAACATTGCTAACCACTGTGCTACCATGCCGCCCTGAATGACGGTTTAATATGAGAACTTATTTTTTTCTGAAAGTACAAAGATATACGTCCATTTTCAGTGGCTTTGACTATCTGAAAAAGAGTGGCTGCATTTGAAGAGACTCTTACAATCTACTGCTTGTGTGGTCACACCAATCATGGCTTCTGCATTCAAGCACAACCTAATCTCATCATAATAAGGAATATATGTGCCTGCTGGGAGGATATTTATTATAAATAAAATTACTATTTCCTCCTTCTTCAATAGATTGGAAAAAGGTACTGACTTGCAAAGTTGCAAAATAAAATCAAGTAATGTTATTTAACTGGGGCAGGATTTTCTTTTTGGGCGGCTGGAAGCTCTCGATGGCTTAAATGGCCGTCAGAGGGTGCAGGCGATCAGCCCCTTCTTTTCTCTGGTTGGTGAGTAGGGTTGGTGAGTCCTACTGCTCTTCAAAATAAGTCAGATCTTCGGGAATTTGGAGTGTAAGGGAAAAGAGGGAGTTTGTAACACTTACAGTACAAATCACTGCAGGTAACAGAGGGTGAATCTGGTAAATAGCAGCTGAGCATAGCAGCGGGAAAACTCTAAAAGTAACAGGCCAGTGGATCTTCCCTCAATCCAGAGTTGAAGATCCTGAGGGACGTCAGGATTCGAATGTGACAGGGAGCAAGTGGAAGCTGATAATTGGATGTGTACAGACAGTGAGTATTTTTACTACCATTATCGCTTATAGTTTGTAAAGTCTTTCTTTTGTGGTATGTAGTTTGTAAGGGCTATATTCAGTATTAATAAGGTCAAGGGAAGAAGGACCCCAAAGTAATTGATATTATTTGATTTTAAGAGACCTTCAAAGGTTTAATCCAAAGGGGTAAGTCATGGAAGGAGAGCTCAAAGCTGTGGCCTGCTCCTCCTGCTCTATGTGGAAAGTTGGGCACATTTCCAGTGCCCAGGGCCAGCATGTGTGCAGGAAGTGTCGACCAAGGCAGGCCAGCAGCACGGTTCAATTCCCGTACCAGCCTCCCCGAACAGGCGTCGGAATGTGGCGACTAGGGGCTTTTCACAGTAACTTCATTTGAAGCCTGCTTGTGACAATAAGCGATTTTCATTTTTCATTTTCCTGCTGCAGCTCCTGGAAGCCTGGGTTTGGAGGTGGAGCGGTGGTTGGGACACTGTGGAGCATCCACGAGGCAGTGCCTGTGGCCATTTCCATGCAAAACAGATTATACCACTTTGGACACCGTTGGGGGGAATGGCCTCTCACGGGAAAGCAGGAACAGCCAAATTTGTTGCACCAGAGTTGGCTCTGCTGCATGGGAGTAGAGGAGAAAGTGTGGGAATGCAATAGTTACAGGGGATTCAATTGTAAGGAGAATAGGGAGGCATTTCTGTGGCCGCCAATGAGACTCCAGGATGGTATGTTGCTTCCCTCATGCTAAGGTCAAGGATGTCTCAGAGCACTTCCAGTGGCTGCCATGAAGTAAGCAACCACACACAGGGTGGTTTCCACTTATATTCCCGATTTCAGACATTTTCTTCCCGGTAGATGGGCACCATTGTTGAGGTGATTGGATTGAGTCGAGCCTCTTCAACAGCTCAGTCAATGTGGAATGTCGGCTGGTGGAAGCAAAGGGCAGAAAGGAAAAAAGATGATCAAAATACCTGCTCTGGTCTCAGTGTCCTCATGGTAGAACGGAAGAAATATGGCGGACCTTGCCTAGTCGCCGACGCCCACCTGTCCTCCACGGAAATGCTGATGACATTCATTCTGGGTGGTGAAGAAAGACCTGGATCAAGGCAGCGGTAGCACCTCTTCATGTATCATTAGTAAGGATGGAACAGTGGCTGGAGTCGCAAGGTAAGACAATCCGGGAGATGGAGAAGGCGGCCTTGGAACACGACGGACGAATTGCCTCATAGGAGGCAGGAATCGCGATACAGGCAGCGGCCCAAAAAGTCCCAAAGGTCAGGGCAGGCGACCAGGAGAATCCTTCTAGTTGACAGAACTTACTGATCATTGGGTTACAGGAGGGCGTTTAAGGTAAGGGCCCCACCGAGTAGAAGATGCTCAGTGAGCTGGTCGATGAGGGGGTCTTCAGTAAACCCCACTTCAAATTTGACCGGGCCAACCAGTCGCTGCACCAGAAGCTAAGAGCTGGGAACCGCCTTGGGCAGTGATAGTCGGTCTTTACAAATCCCAGAACAAAGTGCACGTTGTAAAATGGGCAAAGACCACTCGGTCCTGTAACTGGGAGGGACACAAATATATCAGGACATTGGGGTAGACCTGGCAAAATGCCGTGTAGAATTCAACAAGGCTAAGACAGTATTATTTAAGCATAAAATCCAGTTTGGGATGTTATACTCGGAGAAATGTTGGGTTACACTCAAAAACAGAGAGCATTACTTTAATATGCTGGAAGAGACAAATGACTTTCTATTAAGGAATGGGCTGGGAGTGAACAGAGCGTGGGTGTACAAAGTTATGGAAAATCTGTGTTGGTGTTCTGTTATATCTGCGTTTTGTTGTTTCATATGGTTGTTGAAGGGTTTGCTGTTTGGAGCTCCAGGATTGAACCATGTAGGTGCCTGGAATAGTTCATCTGGTTGAAGGGGGCGAGTTCAGTTTTGTCCATTTTGCTATTTTTCTCTTTTTTTTCTTTTCGCACACGTAACTTTGAATGGGAAGAAAGGGGTCAGGGGCTGTTCGGGCTCTTTCGGGTCTGGTTCTTGAATTTTTCTTTCAAGTGGGGGCGGTTTGCGGGTTAGGTTACCCGCACGGCCGGCGCCATGTTGTACGGCACGACCGGTACAGGTTGTCAGCCGTGCGCATGCGCGGCCCAAGACCTTGCCATTCTCCAGTCATTTTTGGCACAATCCACAGGCGTTTCACATGGCGCCAGTGCTAGCCCCTCACCGGTGAGGGGGCGGTAGTGGGAGGGGGGGGGGGGGCACGAAAATGCACTTGAGAATATTTATTTTGTTTATTAAATGGTCAACAGTAACAAAGATTTGAAAATCAACTATGTAACATTCCACTTATCACACTAACCATTAAACAACAAGGAAATGTCACCATTCCATGTTGATAATTCACAAAACTATATCAATTCATTTTCACAATAAAAACAAACACACGGTATCACCCCTTGCAGGTCCCTCAACAGAAAAGGAGGATAAGTCTGAGAATGTATTATCATGTCCAGGACTTTGTCATAGAAATGGTCTGTCCATCTATGTGTGATTTGTTCCACGTATCAGTGTCATCCTCCGTCCAGGACCGCAGCTAGGCAGGCCCTCCCACGCGGTCCAATCTCACCGCAACCAAATCCTGCCATCCACATAGTCCATAGGCTCTCAAGTTACAGTTGACTTCCAGCATGTTTAACCTGTGGTGATGTGCCAGTTACATGCAGCACTCATCACACAAGTAACAAAAGCATCAGCAATCGACGAAAGCATTTCTTCAACGGCATTTGCAGGTGGCCCATTTGGAATAATGTCACGCATCAAGTGCCGCAGCCTATTTTTACTTCAAACCGGATCAACTTCTGGACTCGTACATCCCCTGAGCCCAGGGTATCTTCCAAGGCCCAGGTATCTTAGGAGAAATTGTTATTCTTTCTGACTATTGAAAAGGAAGGAAATAGCAACAGTAGCCTCCAGGCATCTGCAGCCATCAGCAGGAGCAAGCAGCAAACACAACCTGCAGCTGTGAAGTGTTCTCACAACTAACAAGGCCAATTCCTTATTAACAATAGCCTTCAGCTATGAAGCTGGAGACTGCTCACAGTCAAAAGGAGTTAAAGTCACCTTCAGCATTTAACCATGGACAGGGCTCTGTCCTGGAAGTTTTTGGTGGGACAGACAGGCAGCATCTTTAGTTGGAGGATGACCTGTCAGCCCCGCAGACGCTAAGCCCCATGCCCCCCCCCCCCAAGCCCAGGGGTGACCCCCTGACCAATCATGCCAGCACCCCGACCAGGCCCATCCCCCTCCTGAGGGGCTCCCCCCTGAGCACTGGGGCAGCAGCTCCAGTGTCTATGGATTGCATGCCTGGGAATGGAAATGGCTACACCCTCAGCAGCTATTGCACTGGTTTCACGTTTTTAACCAGGAGTGCCCGCATTACCTCCCACTGGGGAGTTGGTTAGTTCCCGGGAGGCTGTTAGATAAGGCTTCCATCTCGCTAATGAGATGGAGATTGGCCTTAATTGGTCTCATTTGGTTTCTCGACAAGTCTGGGCCGGTCTGGAACCCACCTACGGGAGCAGGCCGGTTAGATTGTGCACCTGTAGTGCACAAAGACTCCGTGAGACGAATAGAGTGAAATCGATGAGGCTTAATTAAGCGTGTCTGTTCCCCCGCAGCTCGATAGTAAACTGGCCTGCGGGGGAAGACTCCGGCTTCTTATACTCCGCCTTCAGGGCGGAGCTAGAGGTCAACGGCCAACCAGGACCCGGGATCTGTCAGCCAATGACATTAGGGCTTCCAGTCCCACATGACCCCCAATACATACTACCACATTCACCCCTTGTCAAAAATGAGCCCGGCGGGGTGATGCTTCGTATGGTGGTAAGGGTTTACAGGGCTGGTCCTGGGAGGAAAAAAACATTCACATGGCAATACAGTATTGTACAATTTTGTCCTGTTGCAACTATTTACAGAGGGTATAGGAAGAAGGCAAAATGTTCTTGTGAAAGTCCATATTTAGTTTTAGATCAACGCCACGAGTTGGTCGGGTGGTCTGGTCGTCCGTGTCGATCGCCTCGGCCCCGGTGGTGGTGGTGCTTGTACCGGTGTTGTCGCCTCCAGGAGCCTTACGGTTTCAGCTTGGGCTTTATTCTTGGTCGGTGCTGAGGGGAGGGGAACCGATCCTCCTGGGAAGGGGGCGGTCGCGGGGTGCGGCGGTGGCAGGAAGGGGGTCGGGGGGTGTCGGGGGGGTGTGCGTGTTGCCGGCGGGCGCCAGATCCCGCAGGGAGACCGTGTCCTGTCGGCCGTCGGGGTACTCCACGTAAGCGTACTGGGGGTTCGCGTGGAGGAGGTGAACCCTTTCGACCAACGGGTCCGCCTTATGTGCCCGCACATGCTTTCGGAGCAGGATGGGTCCTGGGGCAGCCAGCCAGGTCGGCAGCGACGTTCCAGAGGAGGACCTCCTAGGGAAAACAAGGAGACGCTCATGAGGCGTTTGATTAGTGCTCGTACATAATAACGACCGGATGGAGTGGAGAGCGTCCGGGAGGACCTCCTGCCACCGTGAAACTGGGAGGTCCCTGGACCGTAGGGCCAGTAGGACGGCCTTCCAGACCGTGCCGTTCTACCTCTCTACTTGCCCGTTCCCCCGGGGGTTGTAGCTGGTCGTCCTGCTTGAGGCTATGCCCTTGCTGAGCAGGAACTGGCGCAGCTCGTCACTCATGAAAGAGGACCCCCTGTCGCTGTGGACGTATGCGGGGTAACCGAACAGTGTGAAGATGCTGTTCAGGGCTTTAATGACTGTGGCCGCGGTCATGTCAGAACAGGGAATGGCAAAAGGGAAGCGGGAGTATTCGTCCACCACATTAAGAAAATATGCGTTGCGGTCGGTGGAGGGGAGGGGCCCTTTGAAATCGAGACTGAGGCGTTCAAAGGGGAGGGAAGCCTTAATCAGGTGCGCTCCATCCGGCCTGAAAAAATGCGGCTTGCATTCCGCATGGATGTGGCAGTCCCTTTTGACTGTACGGACCTCCTCTAAAGAGTATGGGAGATTGCGGGACTTGATGAAGTGGTGAAACCGAGTGACCCCCGGGTGGCAGAGGTCCTCGTGGAGGGTTTGGAGGCGGTTAATTTGTGCGTTGGCATATGTGCCGCGGGATAGGGCATCGGACGGCTCGTTCAGCTTTCCGGGACGATACAAAATCTCATAGTTGAAGGTGGAGAGCTCGATCCTCCTCCACCTTAAGATATTGTCGTTTTTGATTTTGCCCCGCTGTGCATTATCGAACATGAAAGCTACCGAGCGTTGGTCAGTGAGGAGAGTGAATCTCCTGCCGGCCAGGTAATGCCTCCAATGTCGCACAGCTTCCACTATGGCTTGGGCTTCCTTTTCTACTGAAGAGTGGCGGATTTCTGAGGCGTGGAGGGTCCGGGAGAAAAAGGCCACGGGTCTGCCCGCTTGGTTAAGGGTGGCCGCTCGAGCTACGTCGGAGGCGTCGCTCTCGACCTGGAAGGGGAGGGACTCGTCGATGGCGCGCATCGTGGCCTTTGCGATATCCGCTTTGATGCGGCTGAAGGCCTGGCAAGCCTCTGTCAACAGAGGGAAGGTCGTGGTCTGTATTAGGGGGCGGGCCTTGTCTGCGTACTGGGGGACCCACTGGGCGTAGTATGAAAAGAACCCCAGGCAGCGTTTCAGGGCTTTTGGGCAGTGCGGGAGGGAAAATTCCATGAGTGCGCGCATACGTTCGGGGTCGGGGCCTATTATCCCATTGCGCACTACGTAGCCCAGAATGGCTAGCCGATCAGTGCTAAAAACACACTTGACCTCGTTGTACGTGAGGTTCAAGGCTTTGGCGGTCTGGAGGAATTTTTGGAGGTTGGCGTCGTGGTCCTGCTGATCGTGGCCGCAGATGGTTACATTGTCAAGATACGGGATCGTGGCCCGCAACCCATGTTAATCAACCATCCGGTCCATCTCCCGTTGGAAGACCGAGACCCCGTTTGTGACGCCAAAAGGGACCCGTAGGAAATGGTATAATCGCCCGTCTGCCTCGAAGGCTGTGTACTTGCGGCCACTTGGGCGGATGGGGAGCTGATGGTAGGCGGACTTGAGGTCCACGGTGGAGAAGACTTTATATTGGGCAATCCGGTTGACCATGTCGGATATGCGGGGGAGTGGGTACGCGTCTAGTTGTGTGTACCTGTTGATGGTCTGGCTATAGTCAATGACCATCCTTTGTTTCTCCCCTGTCTTCACTACTACCACCTGCGCTCTCCAGGGACTATTGCTGGCCTGGATTATGCCCTCCTTTAGTAGCCGCTGGACTTCGGACCGAATGAAGGTCCGGTCCTGGGCGCTGTACCGTCTGCTCCTAGTGGCGACGGGTTTGCAATCTGGGGTGAGGTTCGCAAACAAGGACGGGGGTTGCACCTTGAGGGTTGCGAGGCTGCAGATAGTGAGTGGGGGTATTGGGCCGCCGAATTTGAACGTAAGGCTCTGTAGATTGCATTGGAAATCTAATCCTTGCAAGGTGGGGGCACAGAGTTGGGGAAGGACGTTTAGTTTGTAGTTTTTGAACTCCCTCCCCTGCACCGTTAGGGTAACTATGCAGAATCCCTGGATCTGTACGGAGTGGGATCCTGCAGCTAGGGAAATCTTTTGTGCGCTGGGATAGGTGGTCAAGGAACAGCGTCTTACCGTGTCGGGGTGTATAAAGCTCTCCGTGCTCCCGGAGTCGACTAGGCATGGCGTCTCGTGGCCGTTTATTAGCACCGTTGTCATCGTCGTCTGGAGTGTCCGGGGCCGAGCTTGATCGAGCGTAATTGAAGCGAGACGTGGTTGTAGTAGTGGAGTGGGGTCCGTTGTTGCCGTCCAAGATGGCGTCAGGGATGGACAAAATGGCCGCCCCCATACATCGCACATGGCTGGGGGGTCACAAGAAGGCAACGGGGTGGACAAAATGGCCGCCCCCACGCGTCGTACAGGTCGGGGGCGGTCCAAGATGGCGGCACCCCTCCTCCCCTCTTGGTGGCCGGGACCCAAAATGGTGGCGTCTGTGGGTCGCACATGGTGCGCTGGAGGGGCTGGGAGCGCTAGGACCGCGAGCGCTAGGACCGCGAGCGCTAGGACCGCGCGGAGCTCCCTCACCGGGGACAGCGGTGGTCGGGGCCCAAGTAGGTGGCGCCGGCGGGTCAGGCGTGGGGCGCGGGGTGGGGGTTAGGGGGGGCGTTAGGGACGCGCAAAACTCCCTCCTCTCCATGGAGAGTGTTGGCCGGGACCCAGAGCGGTAGCTCCGGCGGCGGGTCATACATGGGCTGCGGGGAGGGGGGTTGGGAGCGTAAGCGGCGTGCAGGGCTCCTTGTTCTCCCAGGACCGCGGTGGTCGGGACCCAGAGCGGCTGCGCCTGCGGGTCGTACATGGCGTGCTGGGGGGGTTGGGGCGCGTAAACGGCTTGCAGGGCTCCCTGTTCTCCCGGGACAGCGGCGACCTCGCGGGACCGGCACACAACCGCATAATGGCCCTTTTTCCCGCAGCTTTTGCAGATAGCTGCGCGGGCCGGGCAGCGCTGTCGGGGGGGTTTCGCCTGGCCGCAGAAATAACAGCGGACGCCCCCGGTGCGACTCGGCGTTTGGACCGCGCAAGGCTGTGGGGTGTCCGGGGGGGGGGTAGGGGGTTTGCCGCGACGGGTACGTACGGGGCCCAATGGGCTGCCGCGCGGTCAGGGCCGTAGGCGCGGGTATTACGCGCGGCCACGTCTAGGGAGGCTGCTAGGGCCCGTGCCTCTGAGAGTCCTAGCGACTCTTTTTCTAGGAGTCTTTGGCGGATTTGGGAGGATTGCATACCTGCCACAAAAGCATCGCGCATTAACATGTCCGTGTGTTCGTTTGCGTTCACCGACGGGCAGCTGCAGGCTCGTCCCAAAATCAGCAGCGCGGCGTAGAATTCATCCATCGATTCTCCGGGAGCTTGCCGTCTCGTCGCGAGCTGGTAGCGAGCGTAGATTTGGTTAACTGGGCGGACATAGAGACTTTTCAGTGCTGCGAACGCCGTCTGGAAATCCTCCGCGTCTTCGATGAGGGAGAAAATCTCCGTGCTCACCCTCGAGTGCAGGACCTGCAGTTTTTGGTCTTCTGTGACCCGGCCGGTGGTCGTTCTGAGGTAGGCCTCGAAGCAAGTCTGCCAGTGCTTGAAGGCTGCTGCCGCGTTCACTGCGTGGGGGCTGATCCTCAGGCATTCCGGAATGATCCTGAGCTCCATAGTCCTTTTTAGGCACGCTTAATAAATTGTAGCGCACAAAGACTCCGTGAGACGAATAGAGTGAAGTCGATGAGGCTTTATTAAGCGTGTCTGTTCCCCCGCAGCTCGATAGTAAACTGGCCTGCGGGGGAAGACTCCGGCTTCTTATACTCCGCCTTAAGGGCGGAGCTAGAGGTCAACGGCTAACCAGGACCCGGGATCTGTCAGCCAATGACATTAGGGCTTCCAGTCCCACATGACCCCCAATACATACTACCACAGCACCGATTCGTATTTGGCACGGATCATGATTTCGGCATCTCCTGCGATTTAATCGGCATGCACAGATCCATGCTGGGCGCAATGCAACACTTAAATCGTGCCCATGATCTTTGCAATAGCTCCTGCTGAACCCAAGCCTGTCTGGACTGCTGGCTGCCAGGAGGTTGAATCCACAACTTCAGGATTCTGAAGGATAATTTAAAAATCACAGATGGACTCTCTCAATTAGCCTGAAGTGACTGTTACTCATTTAATTGGCCAGTGCGCCTGTGGGTAATGGTCCTCCTCCACCAAACCCCATCCCGCCTGTAGGTGAGATGGAGCTAGGGAACCAGCATGCTGTCGATTATGCTTTTTTTTGGAGTGCCTGGCATTATTCCCAACCCCAGCTGGGGGCTAAAACAATCAGCCAACTCCGCTGTATGCTTGTCACGCTATCATGCATTTGTCTGAAATTTGGTTGTATTTAAAATGCTCTATATGTCAAATTCAACTTGGCTGCTTAAGTGAAGAAATGGACACTTGAACTCTGAAAGACTAAATCTGATATTCAGACAGACACTCCTCATAGCCTTGCCTATCAAATTACCTTTTGAGCATATTAATATGACACACTCAGTGAGCTTTTCTTCTATCTGGTGTTCTTATCAAATAATTCCCCTCACTCAATTTCCTTTAACACAATTGGCTGGACAGCTGGTTCACGATGCAGAGCGAGGCCAGCAGTGCTGGTTTAATTCCCATATCGGCTGAGATTATTCATGAGGGCCCTGCCTTTTCAACATTGCCCCTCGCCTGCTGTGTGGTGATCCTCAGGTTAAATCACCACCAGTCAGCTCTCTCCCCTCAAAGGGGAATGCAGCCTATGGTCATTGGAACTATGGCCACTTTATTTACTTTACTTTGCTCATGCCCAAAGAGGGCCTCATCACAATACAGATGAGCTGATGGCCCCGTTGTACCTGAAAAAAATGGGTCCACACTTTTGTGCTTTTTCACTTTAAATAACTACTTTGCCAGCAGAGACTGTAAGGTAGGTCCTCCTCAAGGTTGGGCGAGAGGAAGGGAACAGGAGGATGGTTGAGCTCGACACTGCCATTCCTCCCCGCTTCACTTTAACAACAATTTGTATGTATATTGTGCCTTGAACAGAGTAAAATAACCCCAGGCACTTCATTAGTGGTGTTATTAAACAAAGTTTGACATGACTCTATCTGAGTCACATAAGGGGAACTTGGGGTCAACGACCGTCAGTCAAAGAGCTAAGATTTAAGGCCATTTTAAAGAAAGAACAAAAAGAAGAGAGATGGAGACATTTATTTAGGAAATTCCAGAATTTAGAGCCTTGGCAGTTGAAGGACAATGGTGGAGTGATTAAAATCCGACATACTCGAGGCCAGTATTGCAGGAGCACAGAGGTTGTAAGGCTGGAGGAAATTATAGAAATTTAGAGAGCGATGAGATCATGGAGGGAATTGAAAACAAGAATGCTAAATTTAAAATTGAGTCAATACTTAACCATGAACCAATGTAATTCAGCAAGTACAGGGGGTTGAACATAGCTTGGTGCGAGTTAGGACACAGGCAGCAGAGTTTTGAATGATCTAAAGTTTATGGAGGGTAGAATGTGGGAGATCAGCCAAAGTACCGAAAAAGAGTTGGGTAATGTTACAAAGGTGGAAATAGGCAGTCCTAGCGATGGTGAGACTATGTGGTCAAAAGTTCATCTTGGAGCCAAATATGGCATGAAGGTTGTGAACAGTCTGATTCAGTTGCCAGGGAGGGAGGAAATAAGTATTTTAAAGAAAAACATACTTTTTTGATTGTGCGTTCCAGCAATCCCTTTAAGGTATGTTGATTAGGCAAATTTGACCCTGTAATCCAGAGTGCAGTGGGTACACACACCTGTTGAAAAACTAGGAGATATATTTGTGCATTAGTACAATTTGCCAGTCATCATTCACTTTTAAAATGAAGATTCTATTGTTAAACAAACTTTCTGCTCTCACTATTCTTTTTTTAAAAATTTAGAATACCCAATTAGATTTTTTTTTTCCAATTAAGGGGCAATTTAGCATATCCAATCCACTGAACCTGCACATCTTAGTGTTGTGGGGGTGAAACCCACGTAGACATGGGGAGAATGTGCAAACTCCACATGGACAGTGACCCAGGGGTGGGATTCGAACCCGGGTCCGCGGCGCCGCAGTCCCAGTGCGCCACTTGCCGCCCTCACACTATTCTTCTGTTAATCTTCCTCTGTCATGGATAGACATTTTATTTTCAAGGTCTATTCAATATGATGTATGCAATCCAGCATTAACTTCTCTTACAGTTTGAATGTTATTACCTATTTGGCCTGATTAAAAAAATGGATTTAATTATGTTATAATTTTGCCATTAAATTAAATTTACAAAATGTTAACTGCCAGAGTTAGACAATTATCTAGAATGTTTATTCGGGATAATTCAGTAGAAAATTAAACAAGACAAGCATCAAGTGCGTACCAGATCATTTCTGAGGGAATGGGGAACCATTTAACATATCCTTTGGTACTTTCACTCTTAATGCAAGAATAATATTCATTTAATTCACCCTTCGAAAGTTTCAGGTAAACGAACAATGGTGTAGATGTTTTGAGCTTTCACACCAAGAAGAAGCATTTCTCATTGAAAGTGGTAACTTTATCGAAAGCGTAGCAAGTGAATGGAGAGTGAGAGTATGAGGTATATTGGAGGTTGATAGGGTGAGACGGACAGATTATAATAAAGTGTTAAATTAAGAGCTGTGAGCTGGAATTGTATCAGCTCTTTGGCGATGGGCTGATTGGCCGAAAGGCTGGCAAAATGGCAGGAAGGCATCAGGGTAGCCTTCCCAATGTCTTCGCTCCGCTATGCCATTTTGCCAGAGGTGAGAAATTTGCCAGCTCACCTGCCTGGAGCCAATTTTGCTACATAAGTGGCCAACTAAGGGCCACTTCCCACCTCGGTGAACATCTTATATGCATTAAGGAGCTAAGCGTTTCCTGGGAAGACCATCCAGTGAAACCGAGCCATCTCCCAATATACTCTGGTGAAGGTTGCCCTCCTTTTTTGGCTCACACAGAGACCGCTTAGTGCCAATGGCTATCTCTGTGGCAACAACACTGCCTCTGCCTCACAAACCTCCTATTAAGACCCAGTAAGCCGAGTGGTAAGGTGAACATCGATTTATTTACGGTCACAGAAAGTCTGTCTATGGTAGCGAATATATTTACAGAGTACAATTCCATTGGGGCAACCAACATGCTGGTCCCTGACTGGGCCGGCTCTTATGAGCCCCAGCTGGGCAGGCCTCCACCCACTAGCAAGGAAGCTCATATTCCACGAGTCCATTGGAAACATCAATCAGGGTATTCCCATGGACCTCATGTGGGTTATTACACCCCCTGAACTGCCAGGGCCTACCTGCCTGGCTCCCAGTATCTCCAAATCCAATTTAACCATCTACTAGGCTGTCTATCCATTCGAGCAGCCTCTTCCTGCTATTGGCTTCCAATAGCCACCATCAATAATGGCACTGCTAAGCTGCTGGCCAGAAAAGGCCGGAGCTCTGAGTGGGGCAGGCCAGTTTTCTTAATTGGGACAGCAGCCTTGGTGGCAGACGCAGGATTGGCCACTGCTGAGACTCCCAGGATTTCATGCCAACACAAAATTCAGCTCACAGTATAAGAGAGGGTGGATAAGGGCAGTGCAATTGATGATGTGCATTGGGACTTTCTATAGTATTTATGAGTACCACATGGTAGGTTTGTTTCCAAAATTGAGTCCAGGGATAAATGGACCAGCATAGACCTGCTCTAGGGCCCGGCTAATCTTGCCTTCAACAGGTCCGAAAAGCAGGCGATCGAGAGGGCCATTCAGTCCAACTGTCTGCCGCTCATCCGCAACTATGGATGGCACAGTAGCACAGTGGTTAGTACTGTTGCTTCACGGTGCCAGGGTCCCAGGTTCTATTCCCAGCATAGGTCACTGTCTGTGTGGAGTCTGCATGTTCCTGTGTCTGCGTGGGTTTCCTCTGGGTGCTCCAGTTTCCTCCCACAAGTCCCGAAAGACGTGCTGTTAGGTGAATTGGACATTCTGAATTTTCCCTCAGTGTACCCGAACAGGCGGCGGAGTGTGGCGACTAAGGGACTTTTACAGTAACTTCATTGCAGATATAGCCATCTCAGATGGACACCTGCAAAGTACCATGGGAATTATGGCCAACCCAGGACTCAGACAGACTCAGAGCTTGTGTGTGTATTTGCAACCCAGCTAGCTAGATGCGATTGAAATCCCCGCTTGATTGCATTCTAATGGCCCATTTCCCCACAACAAAAGAACTGTGCTCAGGTAACCGATACAGATACAGACTAAGCGGCACCACTCCCTTTCCTCAGGGAGCCCAAATTGCCAAGGTCAATGACCGCTAAGGACACGCCCAGCCATCAAGGCACCCGCCCCTTTATTGGCCAAAATCGAAGGCAGTGATCGAAGCCTGTCGAATTATTGGGTCCAGGTTAAGGACCGCCCCAAAGAGCACAAAATCCCAGAGGGATAAGAAGAGACACAGCCATGTGCTTGGTCTCTCTTGGATCCGGCCGATGCCAACCCAAGTGCAGCATAACAACCAGGCAGACAAGTTCAAGACCAATGATCGCTACCAGACGGATGAGCCCAGCAGAAACAGAGCCACTTCTTCCACCCAGCCACGCAAGATCCAGACAAAGGCCTTGTCCATCTGCATAGAGTCAGTTGCCCTGAAGTTCAGTATAGGTTATTGTAGTTGTTAGGTGTAGTTTAACTTGTAGTGTTTTGTGTTGCATGTCGAAGTAATCCTTGTGTGTAAATAAACCATCTTTGAACTTGAACTGACTAACTGGTTGTGTGGTCCTTTGATCGATATCCGGTAAAGCCTTGTAGTGGTATCTTTTGATACCTGGCGACTCTAAAGAGCATCATTATTAAAAAGAGCAACACAGTGTTAATGTAAGCCTACTTGTGACAATACTAAATATAAAGATTATTATTACAGCCTTTGGGAGCACACGGTGTCCACTAGCTTGCTCAAGGCCTTCATTGTCTGGTGGGACTGTGGCGCTTATCGACCCCCAAAATATTTCACGTTTTCTTTGGAATTTGTTTTTGTTTGGTGCTGTATCTCTTTAAGGGGCTTGCTTTTTATTCTGTCCCTTAATTTGTGAATCTGGTTTAGCCCAAAATAGGATAAAATGGACCAGAAGCTGCATGGATACAAAATTGATAAAGGAATGGAAAACAGTGAATTATAGTGAATAGTTGTTTTTTCACTGGAAGGATGATGACAGTGGCATTGCCTTGGGTTCACTGCTATTTTTATGAATTTCAAAATACCGCGTGTCATAATATCCACGCATGTATATAATGAGATGCAGACAGGCAGTGATTGACACACAGGATGACCAGTAAGCACACAGCACAGTGCAGCCAATCACCAGACAGGACACCACCACTATAAAGCCAGAGGGCACTAGGTTTCCCGCTCTCTCTGGACCCAGCCTCTGAGACAGTCAGAGTCCACGAGCAAACACCATGCGGTAGCTATTAAGTCTGGTCAGGCTAGTACAAGGTCTCCAGTCAGTTCAGTCACAGTGTCGACCCACAGTTAAATATGTCTGTTAGTTCTATGTTCAATAAAAGCGTGTTGGATCTTCTACAGTGTTAGAGGTCTGTTTCTCGCATCGCTGCATCAAGTGCAGTCCACACCGAACCGACCTGCCTAACACATCATGGTACTACGGAGTGATACTGAAAATTGACGGACCTACCTCGAGTGAATCAGCATTGGCCAGCAAGCAGCCATCCGGTGACATGGAAAACATCCAGCCTCCTCCGCAGCTCCGCATCTCTGGCAACCTCTGGGCAAATTAGAAGCTCTTCAAGCAAAAGTTCCTCTGGTACATCGAGGCCTCCGACCTCGAAGCAGCATCGGATGCCAGGAAGATCGCGCTATTTCTCTCCACCGCGAGGGACCACGCCATCCACATCTACAACTCCCTCATGTTTGCTGACGGCGAAGACAAAACAAAATTCAAAACAGTCCAGCTGAAGTTTGACAGCCACTGCGACATTGAGTAGAATGAGAGTTTTGAACCGTACGTTTTCCAGCAGAGGCTTCAGGGTAAGGATGAATCTTTTCAGTCCGTCACCCATCTCCGTATCCTAGCGCAGTCATGTAACTATGACTCGATGGCTGATTCCATGATCCGGGATCAAATCGTTTTTGGGGTCCACTCTGACTCCTTTTGGCAGCAGCTCCTGAAAGTCAAACAGTTGACCCTCTCTGTCGCTATCAAGAGGGGGGATGAGCATGCTAAGAATCGTTACTCCCACATCAGGGCGGCAGAAACTGCGAAGCTGGCCTCCCACGAGGCGGAACGGGTGCAGGCCATTGCACAAATGCAGGGCCTAAGCATCGAGGAGTGACCGTTTTGCGTGTTTTTCCCGGGTCCCTGTGCATGCGCGCCATGACTGAGTGGACGACGAGCCCGACAACCCGACTGCACAGGTGCGATGGTGCACGGAACGTGCTGACGTCGGCGTCATGACGAACCGGCGTTCGTCATGACGTCATGAGAATTGTTTCCGTTGCCGGAATCGCAGCGGGAGCCGTTGTGACGCCATGTCGCAATTCTCCGTCACCTCAATAGCTCCTAGTTGCTGCATGGGCGTTATATTAGCGGGTCTCCCCGTCTGTCTGTGGCCTCCGATAGGTGTCATCAGCCTCAATCGCAGTGGCTAACGCTGTTGCACCAGATAGTGTCCCTGGAGCCTCTTCACTAAAGTGCCCAACTGAGGTGAGTGTCTATGGGATGGTGGAGGGTGTTGGAGCCAGCTGTAATGGAAAATCCCTGTCATCCTCGGACTCAAGCTCTGGGGTGTCCTGAGTATTGGGTCGAGGGCTGTCTTCCGAGCTGCTCTCCTCGTCACTGCTCGGGGTTATTTTATTCATTTACGCGATGTGGGCGTCGCTGGTTAGGCCAGCATTTATTGCCCATCACTAGTTTCCCTTCAGAAGGTGGTGGTGAGTTGCCTTCTTGAACCGCTGCAGTCCTTGAGGTGTAGGTACACCCACTGTGCTGTTGGGGAGGGAGTTCCAGGATTTTGCCCCAGGATGGTGAGTGGCTTGGAAGGGAACCTCCAGGTGGTGGGATTCCCAGGTATCTGCTGCTCTTGTCCTTCTAGATGGTAGTGGTCGTGGGTTTGGAAGGTGTTGTCTAAGGAGCCTTGGTGAGTTATTGCAATTAATCTTGCAGATGGTACACACGACTGCCACTGCTCGTCGGTGGTGGAGAGTTTGAATGTTTGTGAAAGGGGGAGCAATCAAGCAGGCTGCTTTGTCCAGGATGGTGTCGAGCTTCTTGAGTGTTTTTGGAGCTGCACTCGCCCAGGCAAGTGCAGAGTATTCAATTACACCCCTGACTTGTGCCTTGTAGATGGTGGACAGGCTTTGAGGGTCAGGAGGTGAGTTACTCGCCATAGGATTCCTAGCCTTTCACATGCCCTGGTAGCCACAGTATTAATGTGGCTAGTCCAGTTCAGTTTCTTATCAATGGTAACCCCCAGGATGTTGATTGTGGCGGAATGTCAAGGGGCAGTGATTAGAACCTCTCTTGTAGGAAATGATCATTGCCTGGCACTTGTGTAGCGCGAATGTAACTTGCCATTTGTCAGCCCAAGCCTGGCACGGTGGCACAGTGGTTAGCACTGCTGCCTCACAGCTCCAGGGTCCCAGGTTCAATTCCGGCCTCGGGTGACTGTCTGTGTGGCGTTTGTACGTTCTCCCCGTGTCTGCATGGGTTTCCTCCGGATACTCCAGTTTCTTCCCACAGTCCAAAGATGTACAGCTTAGGTGGATTGGCATGCTAAATTCCCCCTTAATGCCCAAATAAAAGGTTAGGTGGTGTTACTGGGTTATGAGGATAGGGTGGAGGCATGGGCTTAAGTAAGGCCGGTGCAGACCCGATGGGCCGAATGGCCTCCTTCCGCACTGTAAATTCTATGATTCTATATTGTCCAGATCTTGCTGCATTTGGACATGGACTGCTTCATTATCTGAGGAGTCGCGAATGGTGCTGAACATTGTGCAGTCATCAGTGAACATCCCCACATCTGACCTTATATTGGAAGGAAGGTCATTGATGAAGCAGCTGAAGATGGTTGGGCCTAGGACTCTACCCTGAGGAACTCCTGCAGTGATGTACTGGAGCTGAGATGATTGACCTCCAACCACCACAACCATCTTCCTTTGTGCCAGGTATTACTCCAACCAGCGGAGAATTTTCCCCTTGATTTCCATTGACTCCAGTTGAGCTAGGGCTCCTTGATGCCATACTCGGATAAATGCTGCCTTGATGTCAAGGGCAGTCACTCTCACCTTATCTCTGGCATCCAGCTCTTTTGTCCATGTTTGAACCAAGGCTGTGATGAGGTCAGGAGCTGAGTGATCCTTTTTTTAAAAATGTTTTTATTCAAGATTTTTCCATAATTCTTTACAAAACACTACAATAGAAAATATAATGCAAAGAAGGCAAAACACTGTGCTAACAAAACAACTTAACCCCCTAACCAACTAAGAATTTAATCAACAAAAACAAAGCAAAGTAGGGCATCCGCCCCTTACGAATAAAATGAAATCCCCCCCCCCCCCCGCCCCACTAAGGTTGCTGCTGCTGCTGACCTCCACCTAACGCTCCGCGAGAAAGTCAAGGAACGGTTGCCACCACCTGGAGAATCCTTGCACAGACCCTCACAAGGCAAACTTTATCTTCTCCAACCTGAGAAACCCCACCATGTCATTGACCCAAGCCTCTACGCTTGGGGGTTTTGCGTCCCTCCACATTAACAAGAGCATTCTCTGGGCTACCAAGGAGGCAAAGGTCAGGACTCTGGCCTCTTTTGACTCCTGCACTCCCGGATCGTCCGATACCCCAAATATCGCTAACCCCCAGCTCGGTTCCACCCGAGTGTCCAAGTCCTTGGACATAGCCTTTGCAAAGCCCTTCCAAAATTCCGTAAGTGCCTGGCATGTCCAGAACATATGGGCATGGTTTACTGGGCTCCCTGAACACCTCACGCACCTGTCCTCTACCCCAAAAAACTACTCATTCTCGCCCCTGTCATATGCATCCGGTGCACCACCTTGAACTAAATCAGGCTAAGCCTGGCGCAAGATGAGGAGGAATTGACCCTGCCCAGGCATCAGCCCACAGGCCCTCACGCAGCTCCTCCCCCTGCTCCTCCTCCCACTTGCCCTTCAGTTCTTCCACCGAGGCCTCCGAGTCCTCCCTGCAGCTCCTGGTATATGTCCGATACTTTGCCATCCCCCACCCACACGCCCGAGGCCACCCTGTCCTGTCTCCTTCGGGCAGGCAGCAGCGTACCTAAAGGTATTCCCAGGGGGTAGCCCAAATTTCTCCTCTAGCGCCCTCAGACTGGCAAAAGTCCCATCGATAAACAAATCCCCCAGCCTTCTGATTCCCGCCCTGTGCCAGCCTAGGAACCCACCGTCTATCCTACCTGGAATGAACCTGTGGTTGTTCCGTATTGGGGTTCAAAAATGAAGCCCCTACCTCCCCCCTATGCCATCTCCACTGCCCCCAAATCCTCAGTGTCGCCACCACCACCGGGCTCGTGGTATACCGCTTTGGCGGAAGCGGCAACGGTGCTGTCACCAGTGCCCCCAAACTAGTATCTATACAGGACGCCGCCTCTTACCGTTTCCACGCCGTCCCCTCTCCCTCCATTCCCCATTTCCGAATCATCGACACATTCGCTGCCCAGTAATAGCTCCACAGGTTCGGCAGCGCCAACCCCCTCCACCCCCACCCCGACTGCACTCCAAAAACAGTCTCTTAACCCGCGGGGTCTTCTTTGCCCACACAAATCCCGTGATACTCCTATTTACCCGCTTGAAAAAAGACTTGGGGATGAGAATGGGCAGGCACTGGAACACGAACAAGAACCTAGGGAGGACCGTCATCTTTACGGACTGCACCCTGCCCGCAGGGAGAGTGGCAACATGTCCCACCTCCTAATGTCCTCCTCCATCTGACCCACCAGCCGCGCTAAGTTGAGCTTGTGCAAGACCCCCCAGCTCTTGGCCACCTGGATGTCCAAGAACCGAAAGCTCCTCTCCACCATCTTGAGTGGTAGCTCCCCCAATCTCTCTTCCTGGCCCCTCGCATGCACCACAAAAAGCTAACTTTTTCCCACGTTTAGCTTGTATCCTGAAAAGTCTCCAAAATCCCTAAGAACCTGCATGACCTCCCCCATCCCCCCCCACCGGATCCGCAATATACAGAAGCAGGTCATCCGCATACAGCGAAACACGGTGCTCCTCACCCCCCTCCCCAAACCAAGCCCCTCCAGTCTCTGGACTCCCTCAACGCCATGGGGAGATAGATATAAGACAGATGTCAGAGGTAGGTTCTTTACTCAGAGAGTAGCAAGGGCGTGGAATGCCCTGCCTGCAACAGTAGTGGACTCGCCAACACTAAGGGCATTCAAATGGTCATTGGATAGACATATGGACAATAAGGGAATAGTGTAGATGGGCTTTAGAGGGGTTTCACAGGTCGGCGCAACATCGAGGGCCAAAGGGCCTGTACTGCGCTGTAATGTTCTATGTTCTATGTTCATGGCCAGCGGCTCAATCGCCAAGGCAAACAGCAGGGGGGACAAAGGGCACCCCTGCCTCGTTCCACGATATAACCTAAAGTACCCTGACCGCAGCCGATTCATCGACACACTCGCTACCGGGGCCTGGTACAACAATTTGACCCACCCTATGAATTCCTCCCCAAATCCAAATCTGCCTAACACCTCCCAGAGGTACTCCCACTCCACCCGATCGAAGGCCTTCTCCGCGTACATTGCTACTACCATTTCTGCGTGTGTCCCCTCCGAGGGCATCATGATCACATTCAGGAGCCTCCGCACATTCGTATTCAGCTGCCTGCCCTTCACAAACCCTGTCTGATCCTCATGAATCACTCCCGACACACAATCCTCAATCCTAGTGGCCAAGATCTTGGCCAACAGCTTGGCATCCACATTAAGGAGTGAAATCGGCCTATAGGAGCTGCATCGCAGCGGGTCCTTATCACGCTTGAGGATAAGCGAGATCAGAGCCTGCGACATCGTCGGGGGAAGGATACCCTTTTCCTTAGCCTTGTTAAAAGTTCTCAACAACTGCGGGCCCAACAACTCCGGGAATTTCCTATAGAACTCTACGGGGAACCCATCTGGCCCCAGGGCCTTGCCCGCCTGCATACTCCCCAACCCCTTAGTAGCTCCTCCATCCCAATCGGGGCCCCAGTTCCACTATCCGCCCTTCCTCCACCTTTGGGAACCTCAGTTGGTCCAGGAACTGCCTCATCCCCTCCCCACCCTCCGGGGGTTCTGACTCATACAGTTTACCATAGAAGTCCTTAAAGACCTTGTTTATTTTAGCTGGACTCCGCACCGTGTTCCCCCCCCTCCCCATCTCTAATTCCCCCAATCTCCCTAGCCGCCTCCCTCTTCCGCAGCTCATGCGCCAGCATCCGGCTTGCCTTCTCCCAATACTCATACACTGCTCCCTGGACCTTCCTCAACTGGGCTTCAACCTTCCCCGTGGTTAGCAAGTTAAACTCCGTTTGGAGGCTCCGGCGCTCCTTCAGCAGCCCCTTCTCAGGTGATTCCGCATACCTCCTATCGACCCTCAGTATCTCCCCCACCAATCTCTCCCTCTCCATCCTCTCCCTCTTTTTCCTGTGGGCCCTGATTGAGATTAACTCCCCCCTGACCACTGCCTTCAGCGCCTCCCAGACCACACTCACCGCCACCTCCCCATTATCATTGGCCTCCACATATCTTTGGATGCACCTCCGGACCCGCCCACAGACCTCCTCGTCCGCCAGTAGTCCCACGTCCATTCGCTACAGTGGGCGTTGGCCTCTCTCCTCCCCCACCCTCAGCTCCACCCAGTGCGGGGCATGTTCCGAGATCGCAATGGCCAAATACTCTGTCCCCTCCACCCTCGAGATCAGCGCCCTGCTTAGCACGAAAAAAATCTATCCACGAGTAAGCCTTGTGTACGTGGGAGAAGAAGGAAAACTCCCTCGCCCTTGGCCTGGCAAATCTCCTTGGATCCACTCCCCCCATCTGGTCCATAAACCCCCTCAGGACCTTGGCCGCTGCTGGCCGCTTACCCGATCTCGACCTAGACCGGTCCAGAGTCGGGTCCAGGACCGTATTGAAGTCCCCCCCATTACCAAACTACATGACTCCAGATCCGGAATCCGACTCAGCATCCGCTTCATGAACCCTGCATCGTCCCAGTTCGGAGCATACACATTCACTAGCACCACCCGAGCCCCCTGCAGCCTGCCACTCACCATAACATACCATAACACTCACCATAACAGGGCAGCACGGTAGCATTGTGGATAGCACAATTGCTTCACAGCTCCAGGGTCCCAGGTTCGATTCCGGCTTGGGTCACTGCCTGTGCGGAGTCTGCACATCCTCCCTGTGTGTGCGTGGGTTTCCTCCGGGTGCTCCGGTTTCCTCCCACAGTCCAAAGATGTGCAGGTTAGGTGGATTGGCCATGATAAATTGCCCTTAGTGTCCAAAATTGCCCTTAGTGTCCAAAATTGTCCTTGGTGTTGGGTGGGGTTACTGGGTTATGGGGATAGGGTGGCGGTGTGGACCTTGGGTAGGGTGCTCTTTCCAAGAGCCGGTGCAGACTCGATGGGCTGAATGGCCTCCTTCTGCACTGTAAATTCTATGAAATTCTATGAAAAACATAACGACCCCCCCTTATCTGCCACAAGACCCACCACCTCAAATGCCACCCGCTTATTCACCAAGGTTGCAACCCCCCTGTCCTTCGCATCTAGTCCTGAGAGAGAAACCTGCCCCACCTATCCCTTCCTCAGCCTGGTTTGATCAGCAATCTTCAGGTGTGTTTCCTGTAGCATGGCTACGTCTGCCTTCAGCCCCTTTAAGTGCAAGAACACCCGGGCTCTCTTGACAGGCCCATTCAGGCCTCTCACGCTCCACGTGATCAGCCGGATCGGGGGGCTCCCAGCCCCCACCCCCCTGCCAACTAGCCATCTCCTTTTTTAGGCCCGCCACATGCCCGCGCCTCCCGCACCCTCCAGTCCCCCAGGCGGAGGCTCCCCGCCCCGTCTCTCCCTCTTACCATCGATTCCCCCTCAATCAGCACAGCAGCAACTCAGTTCCCCCCCCAAACCCCCCCTCCCCCGACGAAGCAACTGCTTAGCCCCCCTACTACCCCCCCCGCCCCCCCCCCCCGCCCATTGCACTCCCGTAAGCCAGCTGACTCATGCTGACCCTGGCTGCTCCCGCCTCTGCCTCCAATCCCCCTTTGGATTCCCCATCCAAATCTCCAGCCCCCCCCCCCCACCTAAGTGGGGTGAAGATAGTCCCCCCCCCCTTACACTCCATATAACCCAATGCGGAATCGAACACAGTACCGCCCCCCGCTTCGGGTACCGCCCCCACCATTTCGCAGGAAAAAGCTGCGCTCCCTGCCTGGGCCGACTCCACCCCCTATGACGCAGCTCCTCCCAACTGCGACCTCGCCCCAATCCCCGAGGGCCCCAGGCCACAGGGCCACCCAGACCCAAGAAAACGCGGGGGGAAACCCCACCCAAACATCGCCCCATCTCCCTCACCCACAACCCTCATAACATACTGCAAACCATTAATTCGAGTTTAATTTCTCATTTTTGATGAAAGTCCACACCTCATCCGGCGTATCAAAATAGTGGTGTCGGTCCTGGTATGTGACCCACAGCCACGCCGGCTGTAACAGCCCGAACATCACCCCCTTCCCGTGGAGGACCGCCTTGGCCCGATTGAATTCTGCCCGCTTCTTGGCCAGCTCTGCACTCCAATCCTGGTAAATCCGGATCTCGGTGTTCTCCCACCTGCTGCTCCGTTCCTTCTTCACCCATCGCAGGACACTCTCCCTGTCGGTGAAGCGGTGGAACCTTACCACCATAGCCCTCGGCGGCTCGTTCGCCCTTGGCCTCCTAGCCAGGACTCTGTGCGCCCCATCCAGCTCTAGGGGCCTCGGGAAGGCCCCGCCGCCCATCAGTGTACTCAGCATCGTGGCCACATACGCCCCAGCATCCGACCACTCCACGCCTTCAGTGAGACCCAGAATCCGCAGGTTCTGCCTCCTCGAACCATTCTCCAGGTCCTCCAGCTTCTCCTGCCATTTTTGTGCAGCGCCTCGTGCGCTTCCACTCTGAACGCCAGGCCCAGAATCTCGTCCTCATTTTCAGAGGCCTTCTGCTGCACCTCCTTGATCGCCGACCCCTGCATCTTCTGGGTCTCCACCAACCTTTGGATCGACGCCTTCATAGGGGCCAACATCTCCACCTTCAAGTCCGCAAAGCAGCTTCTCAAAAACTCCTGCTGCTCCCGAGACCACTGGGCCCACGCTGCCTGATCACCACTCGCCGCCATCTTGTTTTTACATGCCCATTCTCCTCTCTTCTCTAAAGCCACATTTTTGACCGCTCCGCTCCTGGTCCACTCCATACAGTGCTGGGGGACCCTCACTGTTTCCTTCCCACACCGGGAATCGTCGTCCAAATGCCACTGGAGCTTCATAAAAGGGCCCAAAGGTCCGTTATGGGCGGGAGCTGCTGACCGTGCGACCTACCAAGTCATAGCCACAACCGGAAGTCAGGAGCTGAGTGATCCTGGTAGAACACAAACTGAGCGTCCGTGAGTAGGTTATGCTGAGTAAGTGCTGCTAGATGGCAGTGTTGAATACTCTTTCCATCACTTTGCTGATGATGGGGAGTAGAATGCAAGGGCGATAATTGGCTAGGTTGGATTTGTTTGTTTCTTGTGTATAGGACACACCTGGGCAATTTTCCACATTGCCGGGTAGATGCCTGTGTTGTCGCTGTCCTGAAACAACTTGGCTAGGAGTACGGCAAGTTCTGGAGCACAAGTCTTCAGTACTATTACCGGGATTTGGTCAGGGCCGATAGCCTTTGCAGTATCCAGTGCCTTCAGCCATTTCTTGATATCACGTGGAGTGAATCGTATTGGCTGAAGACTGACATTTGTGATGTTAGGGACCTCCGGAGGAGACTGAGATGGATAATCCACTCAGAAATTCTGGCTGAAGATTGTTGCGAATGCCTCAGCCTTGCAATTTGCACGTTTGTGCTGGGCTCCTCTATCATTGAGGATGGGGATATTTGTGGAGCCTCCCCCTCCAGTGAGTTGTTTAATTGTCCACCACCATTCACAGCTGGATGTGTCAGGACTGCAGAGCTTAGATCTGATGCGTTTGTTGTGGAATCGCTTAGCTCTGTCTATCACTTGCTGCTTATGCTGTTTGGCACACAAGTAGTCCTGTGTTGTAGCTTCACCAGGTTGACTCCTCATTTTTTGGTATGCCTGATGTTGCTCCTGACATGCTCTCCTGCACTCTTCATTGAACCAGGGTTGATCCCTTGATGGTAATGGTAGAGTGAGGGATATACCGGGCCATGAGGTTGCAGATTGTGGTTGAATACAATTCTGCTGCTGCTGATGAGCCACAGCGCTTTATGGATGCCCAGTCTTGAATTGCTAGATATGTTCGAGGTCTATCCCATTTAGCATAGTGATGGTGCCGCACAACACGATGGAGGGTATCCTCAATGTGAAGATGGGACTTGATACTATCATGGACAGATGCATCTGCAGCAGGCTCAAGGGGGGGCTCCACTGTGCACTGGCTGGGGACGGGGCCACCGAGTGGACACGCTCCATCACCAGCAGGTCCTGCAAGACGCATGATTAGACTGCGGTCCGGGGCATGGTGGGGGTGAAGGTGGTGTGAGGGTGATGGGTGAGGGAGGAGGGTGGTGTGGGTGTGTGAGTGAGGGTGAGGGTGGTGTGGGGTGGGGGTGGTGTTGGGAGTGTGATTTGATGCATGTGACATGGGGAACCGTAATTCAGTGGGGTCCCAATTTCTTTCCCGTGGCCAACCTCCAGCCCGGCGACCTCCCTTTCCTCTGGGTCGCCGACCACGTCCAAAGCCCTTTGCTCTGCCATGGTCAGGGGCCGCAGGTCCGGTGGTCCCCCTCCAATTTTCTGCCGCTCCCGCCGATTATGAGTGGTCTTTTTCTGGTGCGGGGAGAAACAGAAAATGACAGCTCAGGGGGTGGGTAACTGGTGGCTTCAGTAGCCAGGGCACCTGGCCATGGCGGCCGGTATGGGTTTGGCATGTGGTGCAGAGTGGGGGTTCAGCTGCCCTCCGGATGGGTGGGGGTGGGGTGGGTTACTGCTGTGTGGGACGGGGATGGCCTACTCACCCTGGCCGCCCTGAGGTCGTGCAGTTTCTTCCGGCATTGCTGGTCGGTCCGGACGGTGTTGCTCACGACGCTGACCGCCTCTTCCACCTATGCCCAGGCACGGTGAACGGCGGTGGCTGGCAACCTCCTTCCCGGGCCGGGGTACAGCATCAACCGCTCACCTCCACCGCGTCGAGTAGGGTCTCCAGCTCGGCGTCCGTAAACTGGGGTGCCGTTCTCCTTGCTGCCTTCTTGTTGGCTGGGATGGTATGTGTGGGGAGTGAAGTCTGCTTTTGTGGCTGCAGCTTGTCAGCCTCCTGAGTGTCAATCTCAGACCCGTCGAATCCTGCACCGTTTCTCATTGGAATCGTTCAACATGGTGATGGTGCTAGCCCCTAGCAGTAGCTGAATCGGTCCAGGTGTGGCGCCAATTTTGCTGTCGTTGAACTGAACGAATCCTGTGCCGGCATCAACACTTACTCATCGCTGGAATGGAGAATCCTGCTGACCGAGTCTATCCAACATCTTCTGTTTTTATTAACATTGCTATTTTTGTTATACATCAGTGATTTGAATTTGGGTTAAAGATCACAATTTCAAAATTTACAGATGACACAAAAATGTTGTAAACAGTTTGGAAGATACAATGAGGAAGATAGTCATAAACTACAAGAGGTCAAAGACAAGCTGATGGAATGCACAGACACATGGCAGATGAAATTCAACTGAGAAATATAAAGGGATAGATTCTCCACTGTCGGGATTCTCCATTGTGCCGGCAGCCCGGGGGTTTCCCGACGGCATGGGGCTGCCCACAATGGGAAACCCCATTGGCCATCTGGCGAGACGGAGAATCCTGGGGGCGCGCCGCACCAGAAATCCCACCCAAAGTGTTTGGGATTCAGATTGAAAAGAGATATATTGTATATTTTTCTTTGCCTACCTCCTTTGTCCAGTCTCCAGTCCCCCAACCCCCTCCCCCGTGTCCAGTCTTATTGCAGCTTGGTCTACCAGCTCAATCTCAATCAGGAAGCTGACATTAGTGAGCGACCCCCAAGAAGGCCAAAGCAACAACTACTCACTTCAAAATTGTGGAAGAAATCAACCTCGCCAAGCACACGCTACTTATATATGCAGTCGTAAATGTGAAAGTTCTTAACCTCTGACTGGCAGGGAGCTTAATTCTGGTGAGGTGGTCTTTCAATGAGCACACATGACTTGCTAATGCATGGGAAAGGACTTCTTGACACTGTTGGGAAGCTCAAACCACCTTTAAACTCCTGGGAATATTATTGCAAAATTTCATCCTGTCGGGAAACTGATTTTTGTCCACCAAATTAAGCTGTCACGCCTTCCAAGCTTCCAACTGCGGGTGGGCCCAGAGTTTCCACCCATACAGTATAAAAGCCAGGATATTATGCCAAACCTATAAAACACTCATTCAGCCCAAGCTGAATAGTATATGTTCAATGGGAACAGCACTTAATAAAGGAAACATATTCTTGGTGAAGAGGTTTTCAGGAAGCTGAATTACAGTTATGTGGATAGGCAAGAGAGGTTGTGGTTGTTATCCTTAGGGCACAGAAGGCTAAAAGAAGATTTGAAAACAGCGATTAAAATCATTAAAGCTTAGATAGAGTGAATAAAAACAAACTGTTTCCAATGGCTGAAAAATTGATAAGCAGAGCGGAGAAAGAACAGGAACAGGCCTTTTGGTCCTCCAAGCCTGCGCCAATCATTTAAAAAAAATATATATTTTATTTGAGTTTTTTGGCCAAACATAACAATACGTAGTGTTTCTTTTACACAACAATAAAGCAATATAAATAGCCGTGGCCAGTTTTAAACAAATAAATAAATAATATATAGAAACAAAAACAAAAGAAAAACAAAACTAAATGGCAACTGCCTTGTCCAAAATAAATACTCTCCAAAATTACAATCCAACAGTCCAATATACAATTACATATACCAAATACCTATACATGATCAGTAACATCCCCGAGAGTCCGTCCGATTCCTCCCCCCCCCCTCCGCCACCCCCCCCCCCCCCCCCCCCCCCCCCCCCCCCCTGGGTTGCTGCTGTTATCTACTTCTTTTCCATTCCCTCTATCTTTCTGTGAGGTAGTCGACGAACGGTTGCCACTGCCTGGTGAACCCCTGAGCCGAACCCCTTAACACGAACTTAATCCGTTCTAACTTTATGAACCCTGCCATATCGTTTATCCAGGTCTCCACCCCCGGGGCTTAGCTTCCTTCCACATTAACAAGATCCTGCGCCGGGCTACAAGGGACACAAAGGCCAACACGTCAGCCTCTCTCGCCTCCTGCACTCCCGGCTCTTCTGCAACCCCAAATATAGCCAACCCCCAGCTTGGTTCGACCCGGACCCCCACCACCTTCGAAAGCACCTTTGCCACCCCCACCCAGAACCCCTGTAATACCGGGCATGACCAGAACATGTGGGTGTGATTCGCTGGGCCTCTCGAGCATCTCGCACACCTATCCTCTACCCCAAAAAATGTACTAAGCCGTGCTCCAGTCATATGCGCCCTGTGTAGCACCTTAAATTGTATCAGGCTTAGCCTGGCACACGAGGACGATGAGTTTACCCTACGTAGGGCATCCGCCCACAGCCCCTCCTCAATCTCCTCCCCCAGTTCTTCTTCCCATTTCCCTTTCAGCTCATCTACCATGATCTCCCCCTCGTCCCTCATCTCCCTGTATATGTCCGCTACCTTACCGTCCCCCACCCATGTCTCTGAGATCACTCTATCCTGCACTTCCTGCGTCGGGAGCTGCGGGAATTCCCTCACCTGTTGCCTCACAAAAGCCCTCAATTGCATATACCGAAATGCATTCCCTTGGGGCAACCCATATTTCTCCGTCAGCGCTCCCAAACTCGCAAATGTCCCATCTACAAATAGATCTCTTAATTGTACTACCCCAGCTCTTTGCCATGCTCCAAATCCCCCATCCATTCTCCCCGGAACGAACCTATGATTGTTTCTTATCGGGGACCGCACCGAAGCCCCCGTCCCTCCCCTATGCCGTCTCCACTGCCCCCAAATTCTCAATGTAGCCACCACCACCGGGCTTGTGGTGTATTTCTTTAGTGAGAACGGCAACGGCGCCGTCACCATTGCTTGCAGGCTAGTCCCCCCGCAGGACGACCTCTCCATTCTCTTCCACGCTGCTCCCTCCCCTTCTCCCATCCACTTACATACCATTGAAACATTGGCGGCCCAGTAGTACTCACTTAGGCTCGGTAGTGCCAGCCCCCCCCGGTCCCTACTATGCTGCAAGAATCCCCGCCTCACTCTCGGGGTCTTCCCAGCCCACACAAAACTCATAATGCTCTTCTCAATTCTTTTGAAAAAAGCCTTCGTGATCACCACCGGGAGGCACTGGAAAACAAAAAGGAATCTCGGGAGGACCACCATTTTAACCGTCTGCACCCTACCTGCCAATGACAAGGACACCATGTCCCATCTCTTGAAATCCTCCTCCATCTGTTCCACCAACCGTGTTAAATTAAGCCTATGTAATGTACCCCAATTCTTGGCTATCTGGATCCCCAGATACCGGAAGTCCCTTGTTACCTTCCTCAACGGTAAATCCTCTATCTCTCTGCTCTGCTCCCCTGGGTGCACCACAAATAACTCACTCTTCCCCATGTTCAATTTATACCCTGAAAAATCCCCAAACTCCCCAAGCATCCGCATTATCTCTGGCATCCCCTCCGCCGGGTCCGCCACATATAGCAACAAATCGTCCGCATATAGAGATACCCGGTGTTCTTCTCCTCCCCTAAGTACTCCCCTCCACTTCCTGGAACCCCTCAGTGCCATGGCCAGGGGTTCAATCGCCAGTGCAAACAATAACGGGGACAGAGGACATCCCTGCCTCGTCCCTCTATGGAGCCAAAAATAGTCAGACCCCAGTCCATTCGTGACCACGCTCGCCATTGGGGCCCTATACAGCAACTGTACCCACCTGATATACCCGTCCCCAAAGCCAAATCTCCTCAACACCTCCCACAAATAATCCCACTCCACTCTATCAAATGCTTTCTCGGCATCCATCACCACCACTATCTCCGCTTCCCCCTCTGGTGGGGGCATTATCATTACCCCGAGCAGCCTCCGTATATTTGTATTTAGCTGTCTCCCCTTCACAAACCCAGTTTGGTCCTCATGGACCACCCCCGGGACACAATCCTCTATCCTCATTGCCATTACCTTGGCCAGGATCTTAGCATCCACATTCAGGAGGGAAATGGGCCTGTACGACCCGCATTGCAGTGGGTCTTTTTCCTTCTTTAGGAGGAGAGATATCGTTGCCTCTGACATAGTCGGGGGCAGCTGCCCCCTTTCCCTCGCCTCATTAAAGGTTCTCATCAGTAGCGGGGCCAGCAAGTCCAAATATTTCCTAGAGAATTCAACTGGGAATCCGTCTGGTCCCGGGGCCTTCCCCGCCTGCATGCTTCCAATCCCTTTCACTACTTCCTCCGTCTCAATCTGTGCTCCCAGCCCCACTCTCTCCTGTTCCTCCACCTTAGGAAATTCCAGCTGATCCAGAAAGCACATCATTCTCTCCTTCCCGTCCGGGGGCTGCGCTTCATATAATCTTTCATAAAATGCCTTGAACACTCCATTCACTCTCTCCGCTCCCCGCTCCATCTCCCCCTCCTCATCTCTCACCCCCCCTATCTCCCTCGCTGCTCCCCTTTTCCTCAGTTGGTGGGCCAACAACCTACTCGCCTTCTCCCCGTATTCGTACTGTACACCCTGTGCCTTCCTCCATTGTGCCTCTGCCTTACCCGTAGTCAACAAGTCAAACTCTATATGTAGCCTTTGCCTTTCCCTGTATAGTCCCTCCTCCGGTGCCTCCGCGTATTGTCTGTCCACCCTCAGCAGTTCTTTCAACAACCGCTCCCTTTCCCTACCCTCCTGCTTTCTTTTATGTGCCCTAATAGATATCAGCTCCCCTCTAACCACTGCCCTCAGTGCCTCCCAGACCACTCCCAACTGTACCTCCCCATTATCATTAATTTCCAAGTACCTTTAGCCTGCGCCAATCATGATGCCTGCCTAAACTAAAACCGCCTGCGGGCCATCACGGTAGCACAGTAGTTGGCACTGTTGCTTCACAGCGCCAGGGTCTCAGGTTCAATTCCGGCTTGGGTCACTGTCTGTGCGGAGTCTGCATGCACCCCCCGTGTCTGTGTGGGTTTCCTCCGGGTGCTCCGGTTTCCACCCACAAGTCCCAAAAGGCATGCTGTTAGGTGAATTGGACATTCGGAATCCTCCCTCAGTGTACCCGAACAGGTGCCGGAGTGTGGTGACTAGGGCCTTTTCACAGTAACTTCATTACAGTGTTAATGTAAGCCTACTTGTGACAATAACAAAGGTTATTATTATTATTAGTGTAACTTCCAGCATCTGTATTCCTCTATTCCCATCTGTAGAATCCGCCAAAGTAGCATGCATGAATCAGGCAGGTAGAAAACAATAACTAGGTTTATTTGGTATACAATAAGTCTCCACTCCTCGAAGGGTCTTGTTTATATGCAGTGAGGGGAATACTGCCCCCATTACCGGGGAAGTTCATATTCCGTGGAGGTCATGCTGAATCGGAGTGTCCTTATACTGTGACCTCCGTGAGGGTTATATCACTCCACACCCCAAGTCTGCAGATATATCCATGTCCATAGACCAATCCGAGGAATCTCTAATCTTTTTCTTACAGGGACAGTTGTCTGGAGCCAATTGTGACGTATCCGGAGGCGTGTACGGTACCGGGGAACAGCATTTTCACAGAGCGCCTGGGTGGTGCCGGCAAAACCAATAAGGTGGTGGGATGTGGCGCAACTGGCAGTGGCAACGCATCCATGTCCAAATTTGACTCGGAACAGGGTTGGACTTCGTCTGACATCTCGGCATCTTCGATGTCGGCGTCCAGTCTCTCGACGGCTGATACAACCAGGGGTAAGGGCAGTAACGGCGGCTGAGGTGACAACACAGGTGGCGGACAGGCCTGGATTGGGACCTCTGGAACTAGGACCAGTGTCGGGAATGCGGCTGCGGAGATTAGACTCGCGTGTTGTGTCGATAAGACTCGCGATCCTGCGCCATCACCCGATATGAGACTGGCCCTGTCTGTGCCAACACGACGCACAGATCCACATTGCCCCTTCACCAAAGTTCCGGACATTCTACAGTTCACCAAGGACGAAAGTGCACAAAGGCATATGCCGGCCTGCATCAGCCTCGGTCCTTTTCTGGCTACAATGGATTTTCTTGCCAATGTCTGGGATGATGAAACGCAACTGAGTGTGGAGGCGGCGACCCATCAGCAATTCAGCTGGAGCCACCCCTGTGGCTATATATCGTCATCCGGTAGCATAATAGGAAACGTGCTAGTCGCGTCTCCCAGGAACTGGCGGTCTGCTTCTTCATGCCGAGCTTAAAGATCTGGACATCCCGCACCGCTAATCCGTTCGATGCCAGGTGGAAGGGAGCGGTATGCACGGGGCAAATTCCGTTCATGGCCATGAACGCCCCAAACTCTGTGTTTGCAAATGCCGTTCCATTATCTGAAACCAGCACTCTGGTTTTCCTTGCATGCTGAATGACTGTCGCAGCCACTCGATGGTGGCCTGAGTGACCGTCACCTGCATCTTGTGGACCTCCATCCACTTCGAGTGACCGTCTAAGATGATGAGGAACATCGGCCCCTGGAAAAGTCCCGCAAAGTCCATGTGGAGGTGGATCCAAGGAAGGCCTGGCCATTCCCATGGGTAGAGTGGCGCCGCCAGCGGCAGTATCTGCTTCTCATGGCACTATGTGCAACGCTGGGCCAACTTCCGATGTCCCCATCAATTCCTGGCCCCCTAATCTAGCTATGAACCAGCATCTTCATCTTGGATACCCCTGGGTGTCCGTTGTGGAGGTCCTGTAAGAGCGGCTTGTGTCCCCGCTCGGTTACTACAAAGTGCGTGCCCCACTGGATGACACCATCCTCAATGCTAAGTTCTGATATTTTGGTGGTGAAGGCCTTCAAGTCATTCGGCAATGCATGGTGCTGGCCCACATACAGGATGATGTGTCACACCCGGAACAAACTTGGGTCTGTCTGGGCCCAACCACGGATGCTGGATGCTGTAACCGGCAGAGTCCTTAAAATGGAGGGCGGTGATTACCTCGTCAGTCGAAACCGGCGTCCTGGTGAGAAGATGGAGGCGACTCAATGCATCAGCATGTGGAATTTTGGAACCGGAATGGGGCTCTAACACATACTCATATGCGGCTAATAATAGCACCCAATGCTGGATCTTGGCAGAGGCGATGGAGAGAATTGTTCTGTCTTCCTTGAAAAAGCCTATTAGGGGCTTGTGATTCATGAAAACGGTGAAAGGATGCCCGTAGACATATTGATGGAATTTTTTTCACTCCAAAAAATACAGCCAAACCATTCTTCTCGGTCTACACCTAGTTTTTCTCAGCATCAGCCATCGTCCGAGATACAAAGTTGATGGGGCATTCCGTTCCATCATCCATTTGGTGGGCGAAGACAGCCCTGTCCCAGTAGGGAGAAATATTACACGTTAACAAGAGCAGCTTGGACGGGATCGATGTGGGTCATCAGGTGAGAGGACGACAACTGTCGTCTGGCTGATGTGAAGGCCGCGTCTTGGACCTTGGAACATTCCCATCGCTGACCTTTTTTTTAGCAGGCAGTGTGTGTTTGTGTGTGGAGGGGTGAAGTGGGGATGAAGTTTGGCATAAAGTCGCCATAATAGTTGACGTGGCCCAAAAACGAGTATAGTAGCGTAGTCTCATTGAGCCTTTGGGAACAGAGGCCTGAAGGATAGCCCATACCTTTTCCTCCACTGGTTGCAACCCATGGCGGTCCACACGAAAACCCAGGTAGGTAACTTCAGCCACGTTGAACACACATGTTTCCCTGCGTATGGGACTGGCCATGCGTATGGGACTGGTCAGGCGTGAAAGTATCATGGTTGTGCCATGGGGTTGGCGCTAATGTGGGCTCTGCCCCTCTTCTGGTGCCCAAACCTTCCAGGAATACAGATAGGAATCTCGCCAGGACTTCTTCAGGGCCATTCGGGTGCATCATGCAAATCCTCTACCAGTCCAAACAGAGGTGACGCAACCAATCCCGCCTCAACAGACTTGGTCCACTGCCATGGATGTCCACCAAAGGCAGATTTGCCATTTGTTCCCCATATTTGACCGGGACCGTCGACGTACCTACAATCATAGATCATAGATCATAGAATTTACAGTGCAGAAGGAGGCCATTCGGCCCATCGAGTCTGCACCGGCTCTTGGAAAGAGCACCCTACCCAAGGTCAACACCTCCACCCTATCCCCATAACCCAGTGACCTCACCCAACATTAAGGGCAATTGTGGTTACTGAGGGCAATTTATCATGGCCAATCCACCTAACCTGCACATCTTTGGACTGTGGGAGGAAACCGGAGCACCCGGAGAAAACCCACGCAGACACGGGGAGGATGTGCAGACTCCGCACAGACAGTGACCCAAGCCGGAATCGAACCTGGGACCCTGGAGCTGTGAAGCAATTGTGATATCCACAGTGCTACTGTGCTGCCCTTAAATCACCAGAGGTTTCCCCATGTATGTGCTGAGGCAAGCATTGATGTCCCGAAGGGTCAGCTTTTGGAGGCTGGACCAGATCCAGTCTAAGGTAAGCGGCTGACCATGGACACTGCTGCTCCGGTGTCTAATTCCATGCAAATGGAATGTCCGTTTACCTGTAGCGAAAGCTGGATTGGGGCAATCCACAGCGAGGCAATGCAATATAGCTGGTGATAGGAAACGTCGTCTTCCTCCATGTAATGGGTCTGGTCTGGGAGATGGCGGTTGCGTCTAGCGGGGCACGGCAACTGGGTCCTCGCGGGGCTCTCCTGTGGCCAGCGGTCACCAGGCGGTACCCGTATTCCGGATTGTCACGGTTGGGGGAGAACCTTTGGCAGAATTCCCCAGGCCCTGGTGGCGGAGGCTTGCGTCTCTGCAGAGGGTGTCCCACTGCAGAGGGACCATGTCACAGGCGGGATTTGAGCGGCGTACGGGTTGATGGCCGAGTCTCCGCACTGCCATTCCTTGGAGTTCCTGGACTCCTTGTTGTGCGCTCTGGTGGGAGATGGCAATTTCAACAATGCGCTGCAAGGTTAGGTCAGTCAGTCAGACGTTTTCGCTGCGTATCGCTTTCACGAATTCCATATACAAACCAGTCTCGCAACGACTCGTTGACTGCAGCGCCAAACTCACATAATTGGCCAATTTGCTGAGGTGAGCCAGGACGTCGTTAGTGGGCTCGGACTGGTCCTGGGTGGCCGTATGATCAACGGCGTTTTCAGGTCCAAGTGTTCCCTTACCAGGGCCACTAAAGCAGCGAACGAGCAAGTATCCGGAGCATCCAGGTGGGTGAGGGTTTTTATGAGACTGGGAGTGGATCCCCCGCAAGCCATCAATAGTACCAGTGTTTGCCGTTCGTCCCCAATGATCCCATTAGTCCGGAAAAAATATTGCATGCATTCCACATACTGTCCCCAGTCATCTACACCTGCCTGAAACAGTTCGAGTTTTCTAATGTGTGGCATTTCATCTATTGCTGGGAGGCCTCCTGAGGCCTAGACGTCGTGGCTCCAGCACACAGTACATGGCGCCGAAGGCAGCTCCATTTTATTCCTGTCACCAGTGTAGAATCCACCAAAGTAACAGGTGTGAACCAAGCAGGTAGAAAACAATAACTAGGTTTATTCAGTGTACAATAAGTCTCCACTTCCCGAAGGGTCTCCCTCCCGATCGGGGTTTAAATACAAGTGAGGATTCTCCTAGTTAAGGGGAGCCCCGCCCCCATTAGCAGGAAAGTTCATATTTCGTGGAGGTAACGGAGAATTGGATTGTCCTTATGCTATGGTATCTGCTTCCACCACCTCCCCCGGCAGCGCATTCCAGGCACTGACCACCCTCTGTATAAAAAACATGCCTCGCACATCTCCTCTAAACTTTCCCCTTGCACCTTAAATCTTTATCACCTAGTAATTGACTTTTCCATCCTGGGAAAAAGTATCTGACTATCCACTCTGTCCATGCCACTCATAGTTTTGTAAAACTCCATCAGGTTGTCCCTCAACCTCCATTGTTCCAGTGAAAACAATCGGAGTTTATCCAACCTCTCATCATTGCTAATACCCTCCAGACCAGCAACATCCTGGTAAACCTCTTCTATACCTTTTCCAAAGCCTCCACATCCTTCTGGTAGTGTGGTGACCAAAATTGTATGTAATATTCCAAATGGGGCCTAACTAAGGTTCTGTACAGCTGCAGCATGACTTGCCAATTTTTATACTCAATGCCCCAACCAATGAAGGCAAGCATGGCGTATGCCTTCTTGACTGCCTTATCCACCTGCATTGCCACTTTCAGTGATCTGTGGACCTGTACACCCAGATCTCTAAATTTAAATCTCTAAATCTCATAAATCTAAATAATCAGAGGCGACATAAGGTAAAACTTATTTACAACACAAGTGATTAGGATTTCGAATGCACTGCCTGATTGGGTGGTGGAAATGTATTCAACAGAAACCTTCAAATGGAAATTGGATAATAATTGAAGGAGAAAAAACTGCAGGGGAAAGATTGGGAGCAACTGGATTGCTCTTTGAAAGTATTTGTGCAAATCCCATGATGAATGATCTCATTCTGTGTTGTACTACCTTATGTTTATATTATTCAATACCAATGTTACAGTGAATGTGGAGTATAACAGAATATTGCACCGAGGGTATATTAGAGTATAATAATAAGAATGTGAGTATTTCAGTGTTGCAGTGAAGGTGTAATGTACCTTAGTGATACATCAAATGTGTGTATACTCGAGAATGTTACAACGGTGAGTATGGAATATATCAGAGAATATTACAGTGAGGAGTGTGGAATATATGAGAGTGTTATACTGAGAAATGTGAGTATATTATTGTGTAGAATCCATACCAAAATACGCATGGCTAAATTATAATAAGCTGTAAGATCCTGTACTCAGAGCTTTGAACAAATAGTGGTCAACTTCCAAGAGCACATAATTGGAACAATATGCCGAAGAGCCCAATCCTCAATAGTGTTTACATGTGAGACAGAACCTTTTTCAAGGACCAAGTATTATGTTGTCCTATTTTCTTTTCAGATTTAGTCCAAAAGGGAAATCAACTTTGGCTAACTAACTTCTCAACATAGCCAAGAAAGACTGAAACATTCTGTGCACTAGACATTTTCTGCTCTAGCTCAATAATTACACAAAATCATCTAATTTTTCAGCTTTAAGAAGTCTGTCCCCCGTGGCAGTCTCGCTTTATATAGTTGAGTCATGTTGCTGATCTCAATGTTGCGTCATTTGGATACGTTGGGGAGCAGCTTTTAGTGGGGAGCCAGGTAACTGCCGGGTGGATTCGGCACTTTGAATTCAGCAAGTTAAGCTCGGTGTGTGGATATTCAAATTTACAATTTAATAAACAATGGCCTGGATTTTGCAGTCAGCAGCGAAATAATTTTACTCATCATTCATTATGATTACAACTTCCGTTTTGATTGGCTGTAACTTGTGTTCTTTCATTGTCCTTTCCAGTGTGGTGCCCTCTATAGATGATCTGTGATACATTTGACTAATGAAATGAAAGTCGCCATAGTTTCCAAGGATGATAGGCTGCCCTCCCCTTTTGAAAGAGAGCTGACTGGTGTTGACTTAACCTGAGGGTCACCACACCTCAGGCAAGGGGCAAGGTTACATAGAAACATAGAAGATATGAGCAGGAGGAGGCCATTCAGCCCTTTGAGACTGCTCCACCATTCATTCTGATCATGGCTGATCATCCAACTCAATTCCATAGTAGTTTATTCAACACACAGATCTGTCATGTGGACCAATTAACATGAATTCTAAGATATGTGATCAGCGATGGTGAATTTGTGGAGTGATTTCTTTGTTTTATCCAGCTACAATCACTACAGGCTATGCTAAATTGCCCTTTAGTGTCCAAAAGGTTAGGTGGGGTCACTGGGATAGGGTGGAAGTGTGGGTTTAAGTAGGGTGCTCTTTCCAAGGACCGGTTGAGAAGGCGGGGCCTTCATGGACAACCTCAGCCAGCATGGGAATTGAACCTCACTGTTGGTGTCAGTCCGCATCATGAACTAGCCATCCAGCCAACTGAGGTACATTTGAGTAGAACAAAGAAGGATTGTAGGTGCAAGAAATGAAATGAAAATCGCTTATTGTCACAAGATTTACCAGGGTGTTGCCTGGAATGGAGAGTAGGTCTTACGAGGAAAGGTTGAGGGTGCTAGGCCTTTTCTCATGAGAACGGAGAAGGATGAGGGGCCACTTGATAGAGGTTTATAAGATGATCAGGGGAATAGACAGAGTAGACAGTCAGAGAATTTTTCCCCGGGTGGAACAAACCATTACAAGGCGACATAAATTTAAGGTGAATGGTGGAAGATATAGGGGGGGTGTCAAAGGTAGGTTCTTTACCCAGAGAGTAGTGGGGGCATGGAATGCACTGCCTGTGGAAGTAGTTGAGTCGGAAACATTAGGGACCTTCAAGCAGCTATTGGATAGGTGCATGGATTACGGTAAAATGATATAGTGTAGATTTATTTGTTCTTAAGGGCAGCACGGTAGCATTGTGGATAGCACAATTGCTTCACAGCTCCAGGGTCCCAGGTTCGATTCCGGCTTGGGTCACTGTCTGTGTGGAGTCTGCACATCCTCCCCGTGTCTCCGTGGGTTTCCTCTGGGTGCTCCGGTTTCCTCTCACAGTCCAAAGATGTGAAGGTTAGGTGGATTGGCCATGATAAATTGCCCTTAGTGTCCAAAATTGCCCTTAGTGTTGGGTGGAGGTGTTGACTATGGGTAGGGTGCTCTTTCCAAGAGCCGGTGCAGACACAATGGGCCGAATGGCCTCCTTCTGCACTGTAAATTCTATGATAATCTATGATTAATCTAGAACAAAGGTTCGGCACAACATCATGGGCCAAAGGGCCTGTTCTGTGCTGTATTTTTCTATGTTCTATGTTCTATGTTTAAGTAGGCTTCAAATGAAGTTACTGTGAAAAGCCCCTAGTCGCCACATTCCGGCGCCTGTTCGGGGAGGCTGTTACGAGGGTGGTAACCTCAGGATCAGTCACACAAAGGAGCCTTGGTCAAGCTGGAGGGATGGCGTTCCCATGGCCTCCACTGCATATACATCAATTTGAACACCAGCTGATTTTGGTGGCTCATGATTGGCAAAAACCCTTTGATCTTTCTGTTCTCTCACGCAGATCATCCTCAAGAATAGCTGTCTCTGGGGATAGCCATCAACCTTAGCAGCTGTCGGAGGCTACCAATACTCAGAAGTTTGGGAGGCCAGGCCAATGCTCAGCCCAAACTGATGACGTGCCTCTGAAAACGTAAGTAAGGCAGCAGATGCTGGACATGCAGTGAGAGGTGAGTAAAAATCTGGCAGATTTTGGAGTTTGCATACCCTGGCTTAGACTGTGAAAGAGTTAGTCCAGGTCATGAGTGCGTCCATTACCTTCCTGCTTGTGTTCATGGTCTCTTCCTCATTGAAGGACTGACAAATTTCATTGACATTCAGATCCAGGATACCTAGAGATGTGTGTAGACCTGCATGCTATCGTCTTGTCCATTAGCCCCATGCAGCAATGGCAAGTTAAGAGGAGAACAAGACACCTGGGTGCTCAACTAGGTACTTGGACTACCAGGGGCAATAGGGAACCACAGGTTTACCTTGATGGAGGAGAAATGGTTGCCTTTCACAACTGGACTTTTAAGGCAGTCTGGGCCTTGAGGGAAGTAGTGACCATTAGGACAGACAGAGCCTTCAGGGAAAATTGTGTTTTAGGGCAGGCTGGGCCTTTAGAGAAGTCTTCACCTTTGGGAAAGCCTTCAGCTGCAGTCCAGGAATGCTGGCAGCCCTTAAGATTAGGGGTTATCACATCCACATGACCCTGTGGCCACCATCACACTGCCCACCTCCATTTTGAGAATGCTCGGCTCTGCATATGGCCTGCAGCAGTTAATTGGTCAGCCAGGTGGCCATGAGAGACCTTGACTCTTGACCTTGAGTCATGAGTGGCCGATTAGGTTCCGAGCACCATCGGTACCCACTTCCAATACTTTCAGTAAACCTCATCCTACGCGGAAATAGAAGCTACCATTAAACAAACATTCCAAACCAATTTTGAAATTTATTCATGGAATGTGGACGGCACTGGCAAAGATAATATTTATTAATCGTACCTAACTCCATTTAACAAAGTGCCCACTTAGGCCATTGCAGAATCAACTATAATAACGTGGTTTTGGAGTCAGAGTATGTATGGCTAACAGACATTTTAAAAATTAATTTATGGGCTGTGGCTATGCAACTGGCTTGGCAAGCATTTATTGATTATCCATAATAACTCTGACAATAATAATCATAATCTTTATTATCACAAGTAGGCTTATATTAACACTGCAATGAGGTTACTGTGAAAAGCCCCTAGTCGCCACATTCTGGCACCTGTTCGGGGACACAGAGGCAGAATTCAGAAAGACCAATTCACCTAACAGCACTTTGTTCAGGACTTGTGGGAGGAAACCGGAGCACCCGGAGGAAATCCACGCAGACACAAGGAGAACATGCAGACTTCGCACAGACAGTAACCCAAGCCGGGAATCGAATCTGCGACCCTGACGCTATGACGCAACAGTGCTAACCACTGTGCTACCATGCCGCACTCTTGAGAAGATGGGGGGGGTAGGTGGTGGCAAACTGCCTTCTTGAACTGCAGCAGTCCATGTGGTATAGGTACACCCATAGTGCTGTGAGGGAGAGAGTTCCAGGGCTTTGACCCAATGACAGTGAAGGAAGATGATATATTTCCAGGTCAGGATGGTGCATGGCTTGGATGGGAATCAGAAGGTGATGGAATTCCCTTGTATCTGTTGCCCTTGTCCTTCCAGATGGTAGCGGTCATGAATTTGGAAGGTGCTTGTCCAAGAAGCTTTGCTTCCTGATGCTCTGTCAATTTCAACACTTTTACACTCCCATCCCCTCTCAAATCCATTTGCTCTTGCAAGTTCCACCCCATCCCTCCAACAGAGTTGAAAACATGAAGTATAAATTTGATTTTTAATTAACTATAAAATCACGCACAGAAAAAAAAGAGAAAGCAGAGTGGGATTAAGAGAGAGAGATATGAATGACAGAAAATCGTTACGTTTATTTAAATTTTAACTTATTTAAATTTTTAGCATTGATTAAATTCAAAGGGAAAGCGACTTCACACTTCAAAATTAAATTGTCAGGTCCAGAGGCTTTGCTTGACAGTAATTAAGACTTTTTATGCTGTTAAAAATTCACTTACACTTCACTGGACAGCCCCAGCTTGTCAAAGGGTCTAATGTGGGATTTGGGGGTTCAGTAATATAGTTACCCATGAGTTTCAAGTGGCTTCAATCCTTCTAACTTTTCCTGGGTAACTATTCTGCCAAGTGAGTCGAACCATCTGAAACTTAAATTGAATTATCGGATATACCCTGGTGCAGGATAATTGCTCATCGGAAGTTTACATTTCCCAAGCAATTACTATGCAGTCCTCTCAGACTAATACCCAGGGCTGTTTTTTGTGCATTGACAATGTAGCACTGTTTTTGTTTAATTGGCTGTTGATTCTGTAGTGGCCACGTTTGTTGACTGGCAACCAATTTGGGTTTCTGGTTCTGCATTCACTGCTGTGGGGCCATTCCATGACAGTCTTCCCGAGTGACTTTGTTGTTTTCTATCTTTGCATAGGTTTAAATGCATCACATCCAAGCACCTCGTCTTTGGAATTAGGGGCGGGTTTCTCCCCTACCTGGCGGGGCGGGGGGTTCCAGCGTAATGGAGTGGCGGGAACCACTCCGGCGTCGGGCCGCCCCAAAGGTGCGGAGAGGCCAAGCCCTTACCTTGAGGGGCAAGGCCCGCACTGGAGTGGTTTCCGCTCCGCCGGCTGGCGGGAAAGGCCTTTGGCGCCACGCCAGCTGGCGCCGAAAGGTCTTCGCCGGGCGACGCATGCGCGGGAGCGTCAGCGGCTGCTGACGTCATCCCCGCGCATGCGCAGGGGAGGGGATCTCTTCCGCCTCCGCCATAGTGAAGACCATGGCAAAGGCGGAAGAAAAAGAGTGCCATCATGGCACAGGCCCGCCCGCGGATCGGTGAGCCCCGATCGCGGGCCAGGCCACCATGGGGACACCCCCCGGGGCCAGATCGCCCCGCATCCCCCTCAGGACCCGTAAGCCCGCCCGTGCCACCTTGTCCCGCCGTTCAAAAGGTGGTTTAATCCACGCCGGCGGGAGAGGGTTGACAGCGGCGGGACTTCGGCCCATCGCGGGTCGGAGAATCGCCGGGGGTGGGCCCGCCGACCGGCGCGGCGCGATTCCCGCCCCCGCCGGATCTCTTGCGGGGGCGGGATTCACGCCAGACCCCGGCGATTCTCCAATCCGGTGGGGGGGGTCGGAGAATCGCACCCCAGATCTTCAATTTAAATCTATTTTTAAATGCTGGCACTCTAGATTACATGACCCTGACTCAGAGTGCATTCAACTGACACTAAGCGGCATGGGGGCACAGTGGTTAGCACAGTGCGAGGACCCTGGGTTCACTTCTGGCGTTGGGTGATTCTATGTGGAGTTTCTCCCCATGTCCGCGTGGGTTTCCTCCGGGTGCTCCAGTTTCCTCCCACAGTCCAAAGATGTGCAGGTTAGGGTGGATTGGCTATGCTAAATTGCTCCTTAGTGTCCAAATATGTGCAGGTTAGGTGGGGTTATGGGGTTACTGCAATAGGGTGGTGCAGTGGGCCTAGGTACGGTGCTCTTTCAGAGGGTCAGTGTAGACTCAATGGGCCGAATGACCTCTTTCTGGACTGTAGGAATTCCATGGTTCAAGAGAGTATCAGTTGATGTTGGTTTCATGTTATTTTGCACAGCTGAAAATAAAAAATATACAATTTATATAGCGCCTATTACATCCTCAGGGTGTCCCAAAGTGCTTTTCAGCCAAAGAATTACTTTTCCTGTGAAGTTACAGGGTTGGAAATCTGTGGGTCTTTTTCTGTTCTCAGGTATAACACTCAGCAGAGGAGTTATGAAAACCTGTTAAAATGCGCAGGCATTTTGGAATCACATTTAATTTTGTCTTTCATGGCAAAGATAACCTAAACTGGAAAGGATACAGATATTTTAAATATGATTTTCTTTAAATCTTTCATGGGATATGAGCCTCAGTAGCAAAACCGGCATTCATTGTCCATCCCTAACTGCCCTTGAGAAGGTAGTGTTGAGCCAACTTCTTGAACTGCTGCAGTCCATGTGGTGTATGAACACCCACAATGTTTTTAGGAAAGGAGTTCCAGATTTTTGGCCCAGCGACAGTAAGGAAGGGCTTGAAGATATAGTTCCAAGTCAGAATGGTGTGTGACATGGAGACGAACTTGCAGGTGGTGGTGTTCCCATGCAGCTGCTGCTCTTGTCTTTCTAGCTGATAGAGGTAGCCGGTTTGGAAGGGGCTATAGAGGTTTGGCAAGTTTCTGAAGTGCATTGTGTGTATGGCACACACTGCTACCACTGTGTGTCAGTGGTGGAGGGAATGAATGTTGAAGCCAGTGGATGTGGTTCCAATCAAGCAAGCTGCTTTGTCCTGGATGGTGCCTAACTTCTCGAGTGTTGCTGGAGTTGCACCCTGTGGTGTTCTTTGTGTTGCTTATTTAGGATGGTTGGTGTAGTGTTCCACAAAGATCATAGTATAGCTTTATCTTAAATAAAGCTATGATTTTATTTACACTACTAAACTGGGTTTCGACACTTAGTCCTTTAGAATACAGAATTGATCAATAACATCTAACTACACTAATCTACTGCTAATCTCACTTCTGGTATAAACTATAATCTAACCTTCTCACACTAACTGCTCTTATGATCTTCACTAGCTGTCTCCTGCATACATTCCTCTTCTAAGGTCTAGCGTCGCTGCTTTATATAGTGGTATCTGCAGCTCCCTCTCGTGCCTATTCTTGATACTACATTAACCCTTGTAATGCTGACAGTTATGATGATACTGCACACCCTTCAGGCAGAGTGGGGAGAGAATTTCATCAACCATCTTAGTTGCGCCATGTAGATGATGGGAAGGTTTTGTGGTGTCAGGAGTTGAATTACTGAGCAGGATTTTCTCGCCCTTCACGCCAGTGGGATCTTCCAGTCCCCCGAAGGTGACCCCCTACGGCAGGTTCCCCAACGTTGCGGCAAACGAGCAACGCAGATGGCCATTGACTTTAGCAGGACCGGTAGATCCCGCTGGCGGCCAGTGGTGAGCTGCCTGTGCCACCGGGAACATTCCACAGGGGGGTGCTGGAACATCCCAGCATTTGTCTATAGGATTTCCGGCCTCTGACCTGCTCCTGTAGCCATTGCATTGATATGTCTGGTCAAATTCAGTTTCAGTTCAATGATAACCGCCAGGATTTTGATGGATTTCAATGCTGATGATACACTGAATGTCAACGGGGGATATTTATATTCTCTGTTCTCTGAAATGGTCATTGTCTCGCACTTGTGTGGTTTATCAGCCAAGTCAAATGTTTTCTCGGTCTTGCTGCATATGGGCACAAATTACTTCCGTTTCTGAGCAGCATGAATGGTTCTGAACATTGTGTAATTATCATTGAACATCCCCACTTCTGATCATATGATGGAGGGAAGATCATTGATGAAGCAGCTGAAGATAGTTGAACCTAGGTACCAGTAAGAAAAGAGGAAGGACTTTCTCAAGAAGAAGACAAAGCCCTGCCCCAGATCACTTCTGATGAAGAAGCATACATATCAGTTGATGAAGAACAGTCACTGAGTTCACCTGCACCCTCCACCAGCACAGATACGTACACCTCGCTGTAACCTATTTCTGGAGTAAGCACGGGTTCACAATCTGGTGATCACCTCACTGAAATATGTCTGGTGGAGGAAAAGACAGCTGAGGTCTCTGGCCAGGTCCCTGTTGAGACAAAATCTGATGAGGAGCCTCTGGAATCTGTCCTAAGAAACATGTTGGATATGCAGAGGCAAACAGGGAATTATCAGGCAGAGTTGCGATAAGCCATCTAGGGAAGTAAGGGTCAGCCACGAAACTTACAACTGTCTGCAATAGGGATATCAGTGTGCGATGTCAAAGGTATATGCTCATCATGATGACGTCGTCTCCTTAGCTGTGACAAACTTACATTGCTCCTGATTGGCTGCTTAGCAGGGCTTTATGTGATCCTGTGTAAAGGCACAGCACACACGTTAATTTATTGCATGGTACGTGCATTTAATGCATGATAAGGGAAACATGGTGTTTCTATGCTGTGGAGTTGGGGACCCCCCTGGGACCCCCGAACCCCCCCCCCCCACCCCCACCCCATCCTCCATCCTCCGGCTCCTCTCTGGCTTCTTCCTCCACTCCCTCCTTGTCTTCCTCCTCATCAGAGGAGACATTCAATTCTTCCAGAACTTCATCAGTAAAGTGGTTACCTTTCTGCTGTGCCAGGTTATGTAGGGAACAGCAGACCATCACGATGTGGGAAACCTTCTGGAACTGTTCTGTAGGGCCTTACCGGACCTATTGAGGCAATAGACGTGCATCTTAAGGAGCCCAATGCACCAGTTAATCACAGAATGGATGGCACTGTGAACCTCGTTGCGGGCCTCTTCTTCAGTCTCAGGCCTCTGCACTGACATCATCAGCCAAGACCTCAGCACATATCCTTTGTCCCCAACAAGCTATCCGTGCAGGCTTGGTTGACCCTAGAATATTTCAGGGCTTTGTGATTGCCCAAGGATGTAACTATCATGCATTCTCCCAGAAAAACTTGCACTCACGTGCATGATACTCAGCTGATGGTCACACACCAGCTGGACATTAAGGGAGTGGGATACTTCCAGTTGATGAACGGGACTCCCTGATGCCACAGGGTGCATAGAGCAACATGAATGCAGTCGTTCGTCCCCTGCACATGTGGCAGGTCAACTATGGTGATGGCTCCCACAGTTCTCTCGTCCTACTGGGCATGATCCAAGTCGAAATGGATTAAGTCCAATGCCCTCACACGGAGGTTACACAGGTTACCCATAGAGCCTTGGGACGAACCCGTCGTGTAAAAGATGAGGATTGCCATTATCTTCACTGCCACAGGGAGGGGGTGCCCTCTGCCTCCAGGTAGGACCAAATTGGAAAGAATATGGCACAGGTGCTGAACTGTCTCCCTAGCAAGGCAGAGTCTTCTGTGGCACATGTTTTCTGACAGCTCCATGAAGGCCACATGGGTCCTGTATACCCTTGGTCTCTTTCTTTGCCTTTGTGCCCTCGTTTGGCTGCTGCTGCCTCTGGTCCTTGAGCCTGCCCTGTGGCCCCCTGGTCTCCTCGCCCCGGATGTTGCCTGGGTGCTGCTGTTTATTGCTGCTGCGCATAAATTAGCAGAATTTCCAGCTCGATTCCGATCTCGATCAGAAAGCTGTGAAGGATGAGAGAGAGAGACAGACAATCAGTTTGGTGTTGCTGCCACTTAACTTCAGTGGCGCCCCTCACACATTAGTCCTCCTGTTCCTGGAAACAGCGAGTCCTACACCTTATCCGGCAGCTACCACTCATTCCCTTCTATCTCTATTGCTTGACCATCCCCGGTTGCAGGCTTCAGGGCAACACACACCTGCCACGACCACTCTCCAAGAGGCCCCCAACTCTCCCCTCATCCTAAACCCCCACCCCCAACATCCTTGAACCTCCCCCTGTGGAGCTGGGCAGTGGGCTCTGTCTCCTTGGACTCATTGGTATTAGGTGGAGAGAGCTGGACAGGTAGGGCATGGCATCTGGTTCCTGTTTTAAAAAACAGTATTAATTTGCACTCAGGGCAGTATGGTGGCACAGTGGTTAGCACTGCCGCCTATGGCATTGAGGACCTGGGTTCATTCTCAGCCCTGGGTCACTGTCCGTGTGGAGTTTGCACATTCTCCCCATGTCTGTGTGGATTTCACCCCCAAAACCCAAAGATGAGCAGGTTAAGTGGATTGGCCACGCTAAATTGTCCCTTAATTAGGAAAAAAAAAAATTGGATATTCTAAATTTAATTTTAAAAAGTAATTCGCACCTGCGTCTCCTCATGCTTGTTGGGCGGGAAGATTCAATGCGGTCTGAAGATTCAACTTTAACCTCGCTGAGTACATTAGAATGCATTCAAATTGTTGCAAATCAGGTTCGTACCCTTCCTGGGAGTGAACCTGATCACGTCATTGGGCCCAGGAACATCGCAAATGGAAATCGTGCTATCGCAAATCCTATTTTTGGCGATATTTTGCGACTGTGACAGGATTTTCACCTGCAGCTAATAAGCCCTCTAAGTTCTGCCGTAGGTGTTTGTCCTAGAACTGTGCTTAGCTTCCTCAGAATGGCTAGTTTCCCAGATGAATTCCACTTTTAAGTGCGTGGGAAAACAATAAGAGTATTACAACTGAGAAATACCATTAGCCGACCGAGTCATTTTTATAGAACAAGCACCACCTTCTGACTTTATTCCTGAATCTCATCCCTGTCCAGGAATTTATTTAACTGGCTCTTGAAACCATTTTTGATGTCTACTGCCATGTTGCTTTGTGGTATCTTATTGCACCTTATTACACACTGGGTGAAAAAGTGTTGATTGATTTTCCTTCTTATTTCCAATTCTTAAATTTTGGCCCCTGAAACCATGATCCGTCCAACATAGTGAATGACGATTGTAGATTCATTTTGTCTATCCCACTTTCTGTTGATCATTACAAGAAGTGCCATCATTTGCGCTACTTCCCTCCACCTGACAAATGAGTATCATGGACAGGGTGGAGGTATGCCCTGATTTACCCTGTCACTAACCACCTGTAAGCAGAAAGACGTTTTTTTTAAATTTCCCTTTTTATAAGTTGTGGCGTGTTTTCTGTAACCTTTAAATTTGGAGTTTTCCAAACCTCTATGAATAACTTGCACAGCCAGCTTGAGATAAGAGGTTGGTTTATTTCACACGAACACACAAAACGTGGGAGAGTGGTTTCACAATGTCTGCCCCTTCTACACTCATACAATAAAAGAGGGATAAGCCAAAGAAAGTTTTGTGAGGGCCACGAAGAATCCAGCACGAGTTTTAAGGATACAAAGTAATAACATTTATTTACAATAACATATATATATATATATATAACAGCAGCAGCAACTTCCCTTGCTGCACACTCCTTCCTGCTGGTTCCAAACTGGCCAGCTTTATTTATCCTTGGAGTTTACTAATGACTTCTCCGCCCCCTCATTGGGGAAGCTCATACTCCCACAGGATTGTGGGATTGTCATTAGTCCCCAGCCAATGGTAAGCAGGCAGGTTATAACATCACTCCCACCCAAAGTCCAAGGAATCCACCGAAGACCCTGGCGAACGAGGTCGTCGGACTCGTTTTGCCGCAGGCCGGACACCATTTGCACGCGGCGCTGGATCAGGCGGCGTGTAACGAGACGGAGACAGGTGCTTCCGCGATGAACGGCGCAATGGTTGTACATCCACGACCCGAGGATTCCCCCTCTGATGCGTCCTGTGTCTCCATCTCGGAGTCAGAGTCTGCTGCCTCCGTCATGTCAGCGTCTCTATCTCCATTCGGTTCTGTAACGACCTGCGCAGGCTTCGAGTGAGGCACCAGTGGAAGATTGTGAGGACTACCTTCCCTTGTCTCTGGTCTCTGCGGCTGTAGAAATGAGCTCCGGGGGCGGGGAATCTTTTGAGGGGATAGTCTTCTGGACCGAACGTGGTCCTCATGTTTGCGCTGGAGACGACCCTGGGCTTGCACCTGGTAAGATATAGAGCCCGTTTGGCGAAAGATTACGCCAGGAACCCACTGGGCACCACCAGCAAAATTCCGAACGAACACTGGGTCACCGGGCGCAAACTGCCGAATCGGCTGATGCCGAGAAAATCCCTGTTCCTGCCGTTCTTGTGTGCGGCATACTTTTGCGCCAATGTCCGGGAAAACCATACTGAGGCGGGTGCGAAGTCTCCGGCCCATTAGGAGTTCTGCGGGAGCTACCCCAGTCACCGCATGGGGGGTGGTCCTATACGTAAACAAAAAGCGAGCCAGTCTCGTGTCCATTGATCCGGAAGACTGCTTTTTTAGGCCTCTTTTGAATGTCTGCACTGCGCGCTCTGCCAACCCATTTGAAGCCGGGTGGTAAGGGGCAGTGCGGATATGGCGTATGCCGTTAATCTTCATGAACCTCCCAAACTCCTCACTCGTGAATGGAGTGCCGTTATCCGTGACCAGCACCTCGGGGAGGCCATGCATACTAAAAGACAAACGCATCTTTTCAATTGTTGCGCAGGACGTTGTCCCCTGCATCTTTTGCACCTCTAGCCATTTAGACTGGGCGTCAATTAATAGAAGGAACATGGATCCTTGAAAAGGGCTTGCGGAATCTGCATGCAAGCATGCCCAAGGCCGCCCTGGCCATTCCCAGTGATGTAGGGGCGCGGCCGGTGGAAGCTTCTGATGCTCCTGGAAAATGGAGCAGTTTTGGGCCACCTTCTCAATGTCGGTGTCGAGGCCTGGCCGCCAGACATAACTCCGGGCCAACATTTTCATTTTGGTCACACCTGGATGCCCATTGTGCAAGTCTGTTAATATCAGCTCCTGGCCTTTTTCCGGGACAATGACACGCGTCCCCCACAAGAGGATGCCGTCTTCCACGCTGAATTCTGACAGCTTGGAGGAAAATGCCCGCAACACGCCTGGGAGCTGTCTATGCTGCCCACCATACAGGATGATTTGCCGAACCTTTGAAGGACTGGCTCCGTCTGGGTCCACTCACGGATCTGTGATGCCGTGACAGGCAAGGTGTCCATAAAATTTAGGGTTGCAACCACCTCACCGGTCGTGGGGGTCGACATGGGGCCGGTCGATAAAGGCAATCGGCTCAGTGCGTCGGCATTTGCTATCTGCGTTCCTGGTTTGTGCTCCAGAGAATACTCGTATGCGGCAAGCAACAAAGCACAGCGCTGGATCCGTGCGGAAGCAATGGGCGATATTGGCTTATCCTCTCTGAAAAGTCCCAGCAGAGGCTTATGATCAGTCACGATAGTGAAATGGCGGCCATACACGTACTGGTGGAAGCGTTTCACCGCAAAAACCACTGCCAGGCCCCCCTTCTCGATCTGCGCGTACTTTTTCTCCGCTGCAGTCAATGTGCGGGAGGCGAAAGCTATCGGTCGCTCGGCCTCGTTCTCCATCTTGTGGGACAGGACGGCCCCAATACCATGTGGAGATGCATCACATGTGACGAGCAAAGGCTTTCCAGGATCATAGTGGGTTAGTAACCCAGACGACAACAATTGTTGCTTCACCCGCCGGAAAGCGGTTTCTTGCGGCTGACCCCAAACCCAGGGTGATTTAACTTTAGCAGAAGGTGCAATGGGGCCAGCGTAGTTGCCAGATTGGGGAGGAACTTCCCGTAATAGTTTACGAGACCGAGAAAAGAACGAAGATGCAAAGCGTCATTCGGGGCGGGGGCCTGTTGAATCGCACGCACCTTCTCTGCGACGGGGTGCAAACCTCTGCGGTCCACCCGATAACCTAGGTAGACTACTTTCTTCGCCTGAAATACACACTTTGTGCGACGTAAACGGACTCAAGCTCCGAAAAGCGTCTAAGGACAGCCTCCAGATTTTCCAAATGTTCCTGCTCCGACGTCCCTGTAATCAAAACGTCATCTAAGTGGACAGCAACACGTGGTAAACCTCTCAAAATGCCCTCCATAATACGTTGAAAAATAGCGCAGGCAGAGGATACTCCAAAGGGCAACCGTGTATATTCATACAGGCCCCGGTGTGTCTTAATCGTTACATATGGTCGGGAGGCAGGGTCCAGCTCCAACTGCAGGTAGGCGTGACTCATATCTAATTTTGTGAACGAGAGTCCACCTGCAAGCTTCGCGTAGAGATCCTCTATGCGAGGCATTGGATATCGCTCGAGTCGGGAAGCCGTATTCACTGTAAGTTTATAGTCGCCACACAAGCGAACTGTGGCATCATGCTTCATTACAGGTACAATTGGTGCTGCCCAGTCAGCAAAACGGACGGGCCTGATAATACCCAAACTCTCCAAACGAGTGAGCTCCCCTTCTACCTTCGCGAGCAAGGCATAAGGCACCGGGCACGCCCGGAAATAGCGCGGCGTGGCTCCTGGTTCGACCTGGATACGGGCTACAGCCCCTTCTATTTTCCCCAAACCAGGCTGGAATACATCTGGGTATCGTCCCAGCACCTCAATCAACCCTTCAGAAACTGTTTGGAGGATGTGCTGCCATTGCAACCGCAAATAGCGCAACCAGTCCCGACCCAACAGGCTGGGCCCATGGCCGCGCACCACGTTAAGTGGGAAACGCCCCTCCTGGCATCCATAAACAACAGGGGTCACTGTAGTTCCTGCAATGTCCAGTGGTTCCCCCGTGTAGGTGGCCAACCTGGCCTGTAATTCGGTTAATGTAAGCGTCTGTATACCCTGCTTGATGCGGTCGAATGTCCTCTGGGCGATCAGGGAGACCGCTGCGCCAGTGTCCAACTCCATCTCAAGCGGGTGACCATTGACCCGTACTGTCACCTTAATGGGGGCCACACGGGGAGCTGCCATACAATGCAGCTGCAGGCAGTCGTCCTCCGTCTCCACGTCCTCAGGAGTAGTCACCGCAGGTTCATCCACATGGAAGGTACGACCCCTGGGCTGGTCCCAGTTTCAGTCGGTACGACGGCGCCTCTGTCGCCCCCAGGACCGGCGTCCACGACGGGGTCGGCGCAAACAAGTCTGACACGGACATGGCTCCTCATCCATTGGTTCTGGAGAAGGCTCCCTTCGGGGAGGGATGTCCAATGGCCACTGGCGTCGGTCCGGACGTCACCTCGCCCAAGGTACCACAGGAGTGCGGGGGGACGTTTTCGGACGGAAGGGGTTGCGCCCCAAGGCATGCACTTCCATTCCCTGTAGCTCCTGCACTCCTCGTTCTGAGCTCTCTCGGGACAATACTATTTGAATGGCCTGTTGAAAAGTCAATGTTGGCTCAGCTAACAACTTTCTCTGGGTGGCCGCATTGTTAATACCGCAAACCAAACGGTCGCGTAACATTTCTGACAAGGTCTCACCATAGTCACAGCATTCCGCAATCTTGCGTAGCCTGGATAGAAAATCGGCAAGGGATTCTCCAGGGGTCCTCTCAGTGGTATTAAACTGGTATCGCTGGACTATCGTGGACAGGGTTGGGTTAAAATGTTGCCTCACTATATTCACAAGTTCATCAAACGTTTTGGTGTCCGGCGCAGCTGGGTACGTAAGGCTCCTAATCACCCCAAACGTATGCGGGCCGCAGGCGGTGAGCAATATGACCACCTGGCGCTCATTTTCGGTGATATTGTTTGCCCGGAAATAGTAACGCATCCGTTGTGCATACTGGTTCCAGCTTTCCAGCGCAGCATCAAAAACATCCAAACGTCCTTACAGAGGCATGGTATAATAGACAACAACTTCCAACCTGTATCCAACAAAAATCCAGGGAGGTGGCTTCAGCAGTGTAGACAGCTAGTCACTTTAACCCTCGTCGCCAGTTGTGTGAGGGCCACGAGAGTGAGAGAGAGGAAAAAGAAAGAGAAAGAGAGAGAGAGGAAAAAGAAAGAGAAAGAGAGAGAGGAAAAAGAAAGAGAGAGAGAGGAAAAAGAAAAGGAGAGAGCCCTTGCTGAACAAAAAGAAAAAGAAAGGGAGACTCAGATCAGGGAGAAAGATAAAGAGAGGAAGTTTGAACTTCAGAAAATTGCCATGAAACATGACAACCAGTTAAAATTGGCAGATGTAAAGGGACACGTACAGTTGGAGGAGATGGATGAAGTTAATGAGACAGAGCGTCATAGTCGAAGACGTGGTGAGAATCTATTTAAATATGTCCAAGCATTGCCAAGGTTTGACGAGAAGGAAGTGGAAGCCTTTTTCATTTCATTTGAGAAGGTAGCTAAACAAATGAAATGGCCACAGGACATGTGGGTGTTACTGATTCAAACAAAGCAGGTAGGTAGAGCTAGTGACGTGTTTGCATCACTACCGGAGGAGGTATCTGGAACATATACGGAGGTGAAGAAATCCATCTTAAGTGCATGTGAGCTAGTGCCTGAAGCTTACAGACAAAGGTTTAGAAATTTAAGGAAAGAATTTGTTCAAACAGACATGGAGTTTGAAAGGCTCAAACAGAGTAATTTTGATAGGTGGATAAGGGTTTTGAAAATAGACCAAACGTATGAAGCTCTCAGAGAAATTATACTTTTGGAGAGTTTAAAAATTCAATTCCTGATGTAGTGAGAACTCACGTGGAAGAACAGAGGGCTAAAACTGCGAGATTAGCAGCGGAAATGGCAGATGATTATGAATTAGTTCACAAATCAAAGATTGGTTTCCGACATCAGTTTCAGCCGCTGAGGGATAGAAACTGGGGACATGAGAAATACTCAAATGGTAAAGGTAAAGGTGATCTGATGGGCGACAATAAAGAGAGTGTACCTCAGATGAAAAAAGAAATCCAGGAGGGTGGAAAAGAAATGAAAAATTTCAAATGTTTTCACTGTAATAAACTGGGCCATGTAAAATCACAGTGTTGGTGGTTGAAGAAAAGCACTGGGAAGGCTGATATGGTAAAACAGGATAAGACAGTGGGGTTTGTTAGAGTGGTAAAGGAAAGACCAAGGGAAGCGAGGGAGGTGCAAACGATTGTACAGCCTGTTCAAGAAGTAATTGTTAAGAAGGCGCCAGATGTCTTTAAAGAATTTACTTGTGTGGATAAAGTTTACTCATGTATATCAGGAGGAGCAGGTAAAGAAGTCACAATTTTAAGAGATACAGGGGCTAGTCAATCTTAATTGGTGAGAGATGAGGAATTATGTAGTTTGGGAAGAATGTTGCCAGAAAAGGTGGTGATATGTGGAATTCAGGGTGAGAGGAGTAGCGTTCCATTATGTAAGGTAAGGTTGGAAAGTCCAGTGAAGAGTGGTGAAGTGGTAATAGGAGTAATAGATAAACTATCTTGTCCAGGAATACAGTTTATCTTGGGTAATGATACAGCTGGATTGCAGGTGGGAGTGATGCCTGCTGTGGTTGATAAGCCGGTTGAACATCAGTCAACTGAAGTGTTGAAGGACGAATATCCTGGGATTTTTCCGGATTGTGTAGTAACAAGGTCGCAAAGTCACAGGTTAAGACAAGAGGAGAATTCAAAGAGTGAAGATGAAGTTGAAGTGCAATTATCAGAAACGATTTTTGATCAAATGGTTGAAAAAGAACAAAAACAGGTGGAGGATGAGGCGGATATTTTTAGCTCAGGAAAATTGGTGGAGTTACAACAGAAAGATGTAAAAATAAAACGGATATATCAGAAAGCATATACAGAAGAGGAATCTGAGAGTATACCAGAGTGTTATTACCGCAAAAATGAAATGAAATGAAATGAAATTAAAATCGCTTATTGTCACAATAGGCTTCAAATGAAGTTACTGTGAAAAGCCCCTAGTCGCCACATTCCGGCACCTGTTTGGGGAGGCTGGTACAGGAATCGAACGGTGCTGCTGGCCTGCCTTGAACTGCTTTAAAAGCCAGCGATGGAGACCTGTAAATATGCAGGTGGATGAAAAGTGGGCAGACGTTCATCAAGTAGTATTGCCGGTGGGTATAGAAAGGAGGTGTTGCGAGTTGCACATGAGGTATCCGTGGGAGGTCATTTGGGAATAAGGAAAACTTAAGCTAAAATCCAGAAACATTTTTATTGGCCTGGACTACATAAAGATGTAGTTAAATTTTGTCAATCATGTCACACATGTCAAGTGATAGGGAAACCTCAAGCAGTGATAAAACCAGCACCCTTAATACCCATTCCAGCATTTGAGGAACCTTTTACAAGGGTCCTAATCGATTGTGTAGGACTGCTTCCTAAAACAAAAAGTGGGAATCAATATCTTTTGACTATGATGGATGTGTCTACTCGGTTTCCAGAGGCCAATTCAGTACGTAATATTACAGCTAAAAGGATTGTGGAGGAGTTACTTAAATTCTTAACTAGATATGGACTACCCACAGAAATTCAATCGGATCAAGGAACAAATTTTACTTCAAAGTTATTCAAAGAAGTTATGGATAGCTTAGGAATAAAACAATTTAAATCAACTGCATACCATCCAGAATTGCAGGGAGCATTAGAAAGGTGGCATCAGCCATTAAAAACAATGTTGAGGGCGTATTGTCAAGATTATCCTGAGGATTGGGTTAAAGGAATTCCAATTTTTGGTCATGAGGTAAGAGGACCACTTGAATTGATGAAGGAAAAACTGGTGGGTGAGAAATCGGAAATTACACTATTGGATTACGTGTCAAATTTTAGGGAACGATTAAATAGAGCAGGTGAATTGGCTAGACAACATTTGAAAGTTGCACAAAATGTGATGAAACGGGTAGCGGACAAGAAATCCAAAGTTTGTAGTTTTGCCAGTGGGGGTAAAGTTTTAGTGTTGTTACCAGTGGTAGGGGAGCCTTTAAAAGCTAGGTTTTGTGGACCGTATCAGATTGAAAGGAAATTAAGTGAGGTGAATTATGTGGTAAAAACACCAGATAGAAGGAAGACTAACCGAGTGTGTCATGTGAATATGCTTAAAAGGTACTTTGAAAGGGAAGGAGAGAAAAAGACTCAAAGTGACAAACCAAATCCAGATGACTGTGAATTTGACATACCTCAAATTAAATTGGAAAATGAGGATGTTCTTAAAAATTGGGATGAGTTGTTAAATTACCTTCCAGAGGAAAAACTAACTGACCTGAAAGAGTTATTGATATCACATGGGCAAGTTTGTAGAGATAAATTGGGAAGGACTCAAATGGCTATACATGATGTAGATGTGGGAAATGCTGTTCCTATCTTACAACATCCATATCGACTTAATCCTTTGAAATTTGCACAGGTTAACAGAGAGATTGAGAGTATGCTTAAAAATGGCATAATTGAAGTGGGTTGCAGCCAATGGAGTTCACCCATAGTGATGGTACCTAAACCAGATGGTACCCAACGGTTGTGTGTGGACTATAGAAAGGTGAATGCATTTATAAGAACGGACTCTTATCCTGTCCCACCATTGAGGGATTGCATTGAGAAATTGGGACAATCTGCTTTTATTTTCAACTTCCAGACATGGAAAGAACCTTTAAAACATCGTATGGAGTTCTTCGATCAACTTCAGGAGGCGGGTTTGGTGATGAACCTAGCCGAAAATGAATTTGCCGAAGCCCAAATCACTTTCCTTGCGGAGTTTCCGTTATCTTCAAGACAAAGGGAAATAATGCGATTTCTTAGCATGAGTGGATTTGATCGAACAGTTGAGCAAAGGTTTTGTGGCGTGATCACTCCACTGATGGACTTGCTGAAGAAACCTAAAAAATTTCAATGGACAGCGGACTTTCAACAGGCATTTGACTGCCTGAAAGCTGTGATCACCAATGCTCCTGTATTGGAGAATTGCAAGGGACTCTGTGGTTAGATTGAACTAAATTATCTGATTCTGAAGAGAAATGCCGAGGAGTAGAAGAATGGATGGATCGTGCAGAGACTTTGTGCAAAGAGACTGTCAATCGAGAAGGATTTCGGTTGGAGGAAGAAGAACAAAGAAAAATGGGCTATATTATTATACCTGTTTGCATGTGTTGTTTTTTTTTTAAAACAAAATGGTATATTTACTGTGTACATTTCTTAGTGGATGGTGCAAAAGTGAAAAATGAAACCATCTTGAAGTCGATGGTTTATTTTTTTCTCTTGGGGGGAGGTGTCATGTGAGAGTACTTTTAAGACATGGATGTTTAAGCGAACAGTGATGTCAGAGAGTGGGTGGGGCTGGGCTTTAGGTCAGCCATTTTGTAGGTTTTTAGTTTCAGTTTAAAAAGCAGTTTGTGTGTCTTTGTGTGTTTCCAGAGAGCTGCATGTTTTGAAAAGAGCTGGGTGGGTGTCTGTGTTTTGCAATGAGCTGGATCTGCTGTGATCTCTGCCATGAAAGACTATCTCTGGATCATTTGGGTGATTTAAAGTAAAGCCTTTAACCTGATGTGATTTTGTTTAAAGTTGTTAAGTCTCTTGGAAGTTTGAAGGAACATTTTAATGAGTTATTTACTGTTGCAATATTTTCTGAGTTATCTTTGAAGTAAGGAGTGTTAAGAGATCCAATGTTTATTTAAGATAATAAGTTGAGTTCATGGAATAAACAGTGTTTTGTGTTTAAAAACCCACGTGTCCATAATTGTAATCCCACACCTAGGGAAAAAGCCGTGTGCTCAGAAAAGCAACAAATCCATTAAAGGGAGAGGTTGGTTGAACTCCATGATACATTTTGGGGTTCTGAAAACACCTCGCCCATAACAACGGGCTATGCCTCAGGGCATCAAGGGAGGTCCTGGGCCAGTACATTAGACCAGGGTGTTTTCAGTTTGACCAAAGTCTGCAGTTTAAAACAAAATCTGCAATGTTGCAAGACAGGAATTTAAAAGAAGAAACAGGAAACAGACAAGGCTTTAGCAGGTTGCTTACACCCTGCATTCTGGTGTCACGGTCTGATGAGGCGAACAAGCATGAAGGCCACTCAAGTCATTGCAACACAAAACCTTTCTGCTGCTCTGCAGAGTTCCAGACAACAAATAGAGCATAGAATCAGAGAATTTACAGTGCAGAAGGAGGCCATTCAGCCCATCAAGTTTTCACTGGCCCTTAGAAAGGCCACTCTACCTAAGACCACACCTCCACCCGATCGCAGAACCCCACCGAACCGTTTTTTTTATGAACAGCAAGGGCAATTTGGCATGGCCAGTTTACCTAACCTGCACATCTTTGGACTGTGGGAGGAAACCAGAGCACCTGGAGGAAACCCACGCAGACACGGCAAGAATGTGCAGACTCCACACATAGAAAACAATTCCACGACTCGGCGCCAGGTCGGAGAATCCCTGGGGGGACGTGAGAATTGCGCCCCAACGCCGGCTTCCCCATTCTCTGGCGCCGATTCTCAGGCGCCCGTGGGATTCCTGCCGCGCTGGTCGGGGGACATTGACAGCTAATTCCCGTTAATTGTATGGAACTGGGCTTAAGTGGTGATAATTGGTTTCTCACCATGCCATGGCGCTATCCCAATTTTGCCTATTGGAGTGGGCCGGTTGCATCGCAAACTATTTGACACCTGATGCGGTTCTCGTTTTCAGCCTCTCCCGCTATTCACTGGCCTCGTTTCACTCGAGCGAGAGCGCAACAACCAGATATCGTGCCCTGTATGTACAAAGTATTTAATTTTGGATAGAAGTCTGTGCTAAGTTCACCTGTTGGAATTTTGTGCCATTGTCAATTTCATATTAAACTCATGTCCCGGTCAAGTCAGGATGGAAAATAAATACATGTCCCTTTCAGCCAGACTACTTCAAAACATTTTTTTTTTAATTTTCAAAATGGACAATCGTTGGGCTGACAAGATGGCTCTAACTGGTCACGTCTGGCATCTGGAAGTTTCTGAGCAGTTTGAAAGTGAAAAAAGGCTAACACCTCACACCTCCCGGAATGCAATACATGAACATTGGGCGTCACGGTAGCACAGTGGTTAGGATGTCGCTTCACAGCTCCAGGGTCCCAGGTTCAATTCTCGGTTTGGGTCACTGTCTATGCGGAGTCTGCATGTTCTTCTTGTGTCTGCGTGGGTTTCCTCTGGTTTGCTCCCACAAGTCACGAAAGACATGCTGTTAGGTAATATGGACATTCTAAATTCTCCCTCTATGTACCCGAACAGGCGCTGGAATGTGGCGAATAGGGGCTTTTCACAGTAACATCTTTGCAGTGTTAATGTAAACCTACTTGTGACAATAAAGATTATTATAATTATTATAAACACTCCAGCCAAGCCAACACAAATCTCACAATGATATGTCTGTCCCAGCTGTTGTGTTATGTACTCTGGGATAACACAGGCTGCAACTGGATGCAGTTTTAACCAAAAGATACTCCAGACCTTGAAGTTAGTTCAATCTGATTTATTGAACCAGTAGTACAGTTAGCACAGTTCTCTATGAGTTCGACTCTCTGCTAACCTAAGTGTGGTTACTCTGTCTGACTGAACCAGACTAGCTCTTAGCCACGTGCTGGAGGTGTGATACTGTAAATACACCCTGACTCACTCTGTAGATGTTCATCAGTGGAAAGAGGCGGAGTGTGAGCACCTCGTGCCTTTTATAGTGAGATACCACTCCTGAGTGTCCTGCCTGCTCATTGGTCATGTCCTGAACCACTGGACACTGCAGGAACTACAATGACCCCTGTTGTTTATGGATGCCAGGAGGGGCGTTTCCCACTTATCGTGGTGAGCGGCCATGGGCCCAGCCTGTTGGGTCGGGACTGGTTGCTGGGACGATACCCAGATGTATTCCAGCCTGGTTTGGGGAAAATAAAAGGGGCCGTAGCCCGTATCCAAGTCGAACCAGGAGCCACGCCGCGCTATTTCCGGGCGCGCCCGGTGCCTTACGCCTTGCTCGAGAAGGTAGAAGGGGAGCTCACTCGTTTGGAGAGTTTGGGTATTATCAGGCCCGTCCATTTTGCTGACTGGGCAGCACCAATTGTACTTGTAATGAAGCTAGATGCCACAGTTCGTTTGTGTGGCGACTATAAACTTACAGTGAATACGGCTTCCCGACTCGACCGATATCCAATGCCTCGCATAGAGGATCTCTACGCGAAGCTTGCAGGTGGACTCTCGTTCACAAAATTAGATATGAGTCACGCCTACCTGCAGTTGGAGCTGGACCCTGTCTCCCGACCATATGTAACGATTAAGACACACCGGGGCCTGTATGAATATACACGGTTGCCCTTTGGAGTATCCTCTGCCTGCTCTATTTTTCAACGTGTTATGGAGAGCATTTTGAGAGGTTTACCACGTGTTGCTGTCTACTTAGATGACGTTTTGATTACAGGGACGTCGGAGCAGGAACATTTGGAAAATCTGGAGGCTGTCCTTAGACGCTTTTCGGAGGCTGGAGTCCATTTACGTCGCACAAAGTGCGTATTTCAGGCTGAGGAAGTAGTCTACCTAGGTTATCGGGTGGACCACGAAGGTTTGCACCCCGTCGCAGAGAAGGTGCGTGCGATTCAACAGGCCCCCGCCCCGACTGACACTTCGCATCTTCGTTCTTTTCTTGGTTTCGTAAACTATTACGGGAAGTTCCTCCCCAATCTGGCAACTACGCTGGCCCCGTTGCACCTTCTGCTAAAGAAAAATCACACCTAGGTTTGGGGCCAGCCGCAAGAAACCGTTTTCCGGCGGGTAAAGCAACAATTGTCGTCGTCTGGGATACTAACCCACTATGACCCTGGAAAGCCTTTGCTCGTCACATGTGATGCATCCCGACATGGTATTGGGGCCGTCCTGTCCCACAAGATGGAGAACGGGGCCGAGCGACCGATAGCTTTCGCCTCCCGCACATTGACTGCAGCGGAGAAAAAGTATGCACAGATCGAGAAGGAGGGCCTGGCAGTGGTGTTTGCAGTGAAACGCTTCCACCAGTACGTGTATGGCCGCCATTTCACTATCGTGACTGATCATAGGCCTCTGCTGGGACTTTTCAGAGAGGATAAGCCAATACCGCCCATTGCTTCCGCACTGATCCAGCGCTGGGCTTTGTTGCTTGCTGCATACGAGTATTCTCTGGAGCACAAACCAGGAACACAGATAGCAAATACCGACGCACTGAGCCGATTGCCTTTATCGACCGGCCCCATGTCGACCCCCGCGACCGGTGAGGTGGTTGCAACCCTAAATTTTCTGGACACCTTGCCTGTCACGGCATCACAGATCCATGAGTAGACCCAGACGGAGCCAGTCCTGTCAAAGGTTTGGCACATAGTCCTGTATGGTGGGCAGCATAGACAGCTCCCAGGCGAGTTGCGGGCATTTTCCTCCAAGCTGTCAGAATTCAGCGTGGAAGACGGCATCCTCTTGTGGGGGACGCGTGTGATTGTCCCGGCAAAAGGCCAGGAGCTGATACTAAGAGACTTGCACAATGGGCATCCAGGTGTGACCAAAATGAAAATGTTGGCCCGGAGTTATGTCTGGTGGCCAGGCCTCGACACCGACATTGAGAAGGTGGCCCAAAACTTCTCCATTTGCCAGCAGCATCAGAAGCCTCTGCCAGCCGCTCCCCTACATCACTGGGAATGGCCAGGGCGGCCTTGGGCACGCTTGCATGCAGATTTCGCAGGCCCTTTCCAAGGATCCATGTTCCTTCTATTAATCGACGCCCAGTCTAAATGGCTAGAGGTGCATAAGATGCAGGGGACAACGTCCTGCGCAACAATTGAAAAGATGTGTTTGTCTTTTAGTACGCATGGCCTCCCCGAGGTGCTGGTCATGGATAACGGCGCTCCATTCACGAGTGAGGAGTTTGCGAGGTTCATGAAGATGAACGGCATACGCCATATCCGCACTGCCCCCTACCACCCGGCTTCAAATGGGTTGGCAGACCTCGCAGTGCAGACATTCAAAAGAGGCCTAAAGAAGCAGTCTTCCGGATCAATGGACACGAGACTGGCTCGCTTTTTGTTTACGTATAGGACCACCCCCCATGTAGTGACTGGGGTAGCTCCCGCAGAACTCCTAATGGGCCGGAGACTTCGCACCCGCCTCAGTATGGTTTTCCCGGACATTGGCGCAAAAGTACGCCACACACAAGAACGGCAGGGACAGGGATTTTCTCGGCATCGGCCAATTCGGCAGTTTGCGCCCGGTGGCCCAGTGTTCGTTCGGAATTTTGCTGGTGGTGCCCAGTGGGTTCTTTCGCCAAACGGGTCCTTTCTCTTACCAGCTGCAAGCCCAGGGTCGGCTCCAGCGCAAACATGTAGACCACGTTCGGTCCAGAAGACTATTCCCTCAAAAGATTCCCCGCCCCCGGAGCTCATTTCTACAGCCGCAGAGACCAGAGACAAGGGAAGGTAGTCCTCACAATCTTCCACTGGTGCCTCACTCGAAGCCTGCGCAGGTCGTTACAGAACCGAATGGAGATAGAGACGCTGACATGACGGAGGCAGCAGGCTCTGACTCCGAGATGGAGACACAGGACGCATCAGAGGGGGAATCCTCGGGTCCATGGGCCGTGGATGTACAACCGTTGCGCCGTTCATCACGGAAGCGCCGGTCTCCGTCTCGTTACACGCCGCCGGATCCAGCGCCGCGTGCAAATGGTGTCCGGCCTGCGGCAAAACAAGTCCGACGCCCTCCTTCGCCAGGGTCTTCGGTGGATTCCTTGGACTTTGGGGGAGAGGGATGTTATAACCTGCCTTCTTACCATTGGCTGGGGACTAATGACAATCCCACAATCCTGTGAGAGTATGAGCTTCCCCAATGAGGGGGGTGGAGAAACCATTAGTAAACTCCAAGTATAAATAAAGCTGGCCAGTTTGGAACCAGCAGGAAGGAGAGTGCAGCAAGGGAAGTTGCTGCTGCTGTTATATATATATGTTATTGTAAATTAATGTTATTACTTTGTATCCTTAAAACTCGTGCTGGATTCTTCGTGGCCCTCACAAAAAATTTAAAATGCTTCAGCCTGTGAGAAGTTCCAATGTAAGCTGAGGCAGATCTCACAGCTGGGGACTTGTGACAAAAATAGTTTCCTCTTCCTGCACAACCTGGGAGTTGTGGGAATGAAGTAATTTCTATTCCCATTAGGCAACTTTGAGGCCTGAGCTCTGAATTCTCTCTCACCTGTTGGATTCTTCCTGGGGGTTCAGAATAAAGACAGGGGCTGTTTAAAAACCTACTTAAAACCCTCATGCTGAGAACTGTAGTTTTAATTCCGTAAGGTTGATAGTCCATCTGGTGGACGTAAACTAGAATTGCACAGACCTGAGGGGAATTGTCAGTGTGAGACTGCTGTCAGTCAAGTAGAAGTGACTCCTCAGAGAGAATTCTATGGCCTGCCAGTTCTAATTGAAGCCAAACATTCGGAAATCCAATCCAAACGATGATTACAAAATTTCACATCCATGGAAGATCACCGGTTATAAAGACCACTACTTCCACAGTAAAGAACCATCTCATGCCCTTTTAATCCTTGTTATTTCAATCTTTTTCCTCCCGTGTGCCTATCTTGTGTGTGTCCGGGTGGAAGGTGGGACGAGGTTTGGGGAATAGTTAGATTAGTAGACCATTGTTCCATTCTTACCATTCCATATCCACCTGTTTCCTTGTTATAAATATAAGTTTTTTAATGCTTTACTTACACATTTGGTGCCTGTAACTTATTGGAGCAGTCAAGGATCAACGATCTCTGGAAAGTAAGTGAATTATTGGTTAATTCGCTTATACAAAGAACAAAGAAATGTACAGCACAGGAACAGGCCCTTCGGCCCTCCAAGCCCTTGCCGACCATGCTGCCCGACTAAACTACAATCTTCTACACTTCCTGGGTCCGTATCCCTCTATTCCCATCCTATTCATGTATTTGTCAAGATGCCCCTTAAATGTCCCTATCGTCCCTGCTTCCACCACCTCCTCCGGTAGCGAGTTCCAGGCACCCACTACCCTCTGCGTAAAAAACTTGCCTCGTACATCTACTCTAAACCTTGCCCCTCTCACCTTAAACCTATGCCCCCTAGTAATTGACCCCTCTACCCTGGGGAAAAGCCTCTGACTATCCACTCTGTCTATGCCCCTCATAATTTTGTATACCTCTATCAGGTCTCCCCTCAACTTCCTTCGTTCCAGTGACAAAGACGTGCAGGTTAGGTGGATTGGCCAAGCTAAATTGCCCTTAGTGTCCAAAATTGTCCTTAGTGTTGGGTGGGGTTACTGGGTTATGGGGATATGGTGGAAGTGTGGACCTTAGGTAGGGTGCTCTTTCCAAGAGCCGGGGCAGACTCGATGGGCCGAATGGCCTCCTTCTGCATTGTAAATTCTATGATTCTAACTTTGTGCTGCCTCCAACTCAACTTTGCTTTTTTCAAGTAAAATTAAGATAGTTTAACTCTTTGAAATTTAATCTGCTGCTACAATATAGCCTCGAGGTGTGAGCACAGCAAGAGGTGCAGGTTCAGTGACTGAGTTGTGTTACATAGCAACACAATACTTGTATAAGCATTTGCTTTTGCAGAATATTGACGACAGTACCTATACGTGTTGTTGCAATGTAGTGGTTTACTTTGGCAGAACATGAGCATGCTCCTCCTTAGTCTGGTTCCTGAATGCATAGAGCCAGCAGTAACGCAGCTGTGAGCCCTTCCTGTCTGCACTGCATACGCTTCCTGAATTAAGCACCGCTTTTTTATATGGCTGCCCCTAGCTCACCCAAACAAATTTTTTTATTTTCCTGCTTGTGTAATGATTGTGTATGTGTGTGAATAACTGATAAGTTAAAGGGGGATTACAGCACAGCAGTGCCATTGTAGCCTTTGTTTGGTAAAAGAATGAAGAAAATATAAGAAGAGACAAAGCATAAAATGCCTTTTTAGAATGGGAGAAAATGTGAAATAGCTACCCTCAATCAATGACATATCTAACGTCGAAATTCTGATGGACAGAAAGAAGAACATCAGTGGAGTTACACCTCACAGGATGACTCAGGTTTCAGGAAAAAACACTGGGGACGAGATTCTCCGACCCCCCGCCGGGTTGGAGAATCGCCGGGGGCTGGCGTGAATCCCACCCCCGCCGGTTGCCGAATTCTCCGGCACCAGATATTCGTCGGGGGCGGGAATCGCGCCGCGCCGGTTGGCGCCCCCCCCCCCCACCTCCCCTGCAATTCTCCGGCCCGGATGGGCCGAAGTCCCGCTGCTAGAATGCCTGTCCCGCCGGCGTAGATTAAACCACCTACCTTACCGGCGGGACAAGGCGGCGCGGGCGGGCTCCGGGGTCCTGGGGGGGGCGCGGGGCGATCTGGCCCCAGGGGGTGCCCCCACGGTGGCCTGGCCTGCGATCGGGGCCCACCGATCCATGGGCGGGCCTGTGCCGTGGGGGCACTCTTTTCCTTCCGCCTTCGCCACGGTCTCCACCATGGCGGAGGCGGAAGAGACTCCCTCCACAGCGCATGCGCGGGGATGCCGTGAGCGGCCGCTAATGCTCCCGCGCATGCGGCGCCCGGAGATGTCATTTCCGCGCCAGCTGGCGGGGCACCAAAAGCCTTTTCCGCCAGCTGGCGGGGCGGAAATTAGTCCGGCGCGGGCCTAGCCCCTTAAGGTTGGGGCTCGGCCCCCCAAGATGCGGAGGATTCCGCACCTTTGGAGCGGCCCGATGCCCGACTGATTTGCGCCGTTTTGGGCGCCGGTCAGCGGACATCGCGTCGATACCGGAGAATTTCGCCCAGGGTTTTTGAAGTAAAGCTTTGAGGTGTTCAAAAGAAAAATAAAGTTGAATCTTCTGAGTGTGAGGGATTTTATGACAGTGGTGAAAGCGAATAATGACAACCATATTATTTGCATCTCTCTCCCAAACTCAGCCCTATTATGCAAGGCTGTCATAAAGTGAAATAAATGTAGTGACCAATTTCAGGGCAAACCTAAAAACATAGTGGGCGCTATTCTCCCCCCGCACCCCCCCCCCCCCCCCCCCACGCCGGGTGGGAGAATCTCCGGGGCGCCGCACGAATCGCGCCACGCCGCCCTGACCCCTGCATGCAATCCTCCCACCCCCCGGAAACCAGCGCCGCGCGATTCGCACCGGGCCACTCGGAGAGCCGGCGAGCGGCGATTCTCCGGCCCGGATGGGCCAAGCGGCCGCTACGACACGACAGGTTCTCACCGGCGCCGTCCACCCCTGGTCGCTGCCTGCGGGAATTCTGCGGGAACGCTGGGTGGGCGGCCTGTGGGGGAGGGAGGGGGGCTCCTTCACCGGGGGTCTGGCCCGCGATCGGGGCCACCGATCGGCGGGCCGGCCTCTCCCCCCCCCCGGGCCTACCTCCTTCCGCGCGCGCCGCCAGAACACCGGCGCCATGTTGGTGAGGGGCCGGTGTGCGTAAGACGTTCCCCACGCATGCGCAGGATTGGGCTGCCCCAACTGCACATGCGCGGGTTGGTGCGGCGCCCATTTGGCGCCACGCCCATTAACGCCGCGTAAGGATGCTGGAGCATTCAGAGAATCGCTCCCAGTAATTCCCCCTCCTCACATACCCGTTTAAGGGGGGCGATCCTGCGCATGCGTGGGGAACGTTTTACGACGGCGTGAATGGGCCGCTGCCAGTACTAATTGTGGCTCCTACAGGGGGCCAGCATGGCGCTGGCATGGTTCGCGCCACTCCAGCTGCCGATCCCGGTGCGAACTGGGCACAGCAGGATCCGTCGGCGCCAACGCGCACATGCGCAGTGGCTTCCTTCAACACGCCGGCCCCGACGCAACATGGCGCAGGACTACAGGGGCTGGCGCGTAGGAAAGGAGGCCGACAGCCAGAGACGCCGGCCCGCCGATCGGTGGGCCCCGATTGCGGGCCAGGCCGCATCGGAGGCGCCCCCCCCGAGTCGGCGCCCACATCCCCCCCCATAGATGCCACCTGACCCTTCAACGCTGAGTTCCCGCCAGCTGAGAGCAGGTTAGAACAGCGCCGGCAGGACTCAGCGTTTCCACGACAGCCGCTCGGCCCATCCCGGCCCGAGAATCGGCGGGGGGGCCGCGTAGAATGCCATGCGCTGCGCCAAACACGGTGGCGCCAATTCTCCGCTCTGCGCTGGGGAAAATCGCGTGCCGCCGCCGGGGCGGCGTGGCCTGGTCACGGGGTTTCTCCGGCCCTGTGGTCGGGAATCACGTGGGGGCAGATCATTTGTAGTCTCTATCAGCGTGGCCCTGGCCTGGTGGACCTGAGAACTTCGAGCCCATCCGAGGGCCAACCCTCCCCCTCAACAATGCACTGCCTGGCATGCCTCCTCTACCAGACACCCCTCTTCCCACAGGGACCCCTGTAATAGAGTGACCCCCACAGGGACCCCTGTAATAGGGGACGCCCATACGGACCCCTGTAATAGAGAGACACCCCACAGGGACCCCTGTAGTAGGGGGACCCCCACAGGGACTTCTGTAGTAGGGGGCCCCCAGGCGGACACCTGTAATAGGGAGCTGTAACATTTATCTTGCATTCTTGGAAGGAGAACAGCCATGACCTGTCTGGTTCCCACAGATCCATTAGCTGCAAGCCATTTATGGCATTCTAGTATTGGTCTGTGATTGACATCTTCTACAAACCATCAGCAGCTTTGATTCATTCATTCCTTCACGGTTCAGTGGCCTATGTAGTGAAACCCCAATGTTTGTAAACATTGACCACATCAAAGAGAGCTAAACGCACGGTTGAGTGATTGGAATGCACCTGGGGCTCATTTTTGGGACTAAGAGATGTTGAATACAAACTGCAATTGTGCCAATGCGGCCGACGTGAAACACCCCGCCAAACATGCCCAAAATGGCACTTTGAAATGTTTCCGCTGAATCACTCCCAATGGGGGTGGTTTTGAGCCCACACTGGCCATCAGTGAGAATGGCAGCGTGGGCTTAAAATCTGGAGACAATCGAAAACATGATTCTCTCCGACGGGATCGGGATGTAACGCAAAACATGCTGTGGGAGCTCAGGAACCTTATTTGAAAATATTAGCATGTCATTCGTGAGTACTCACTTCGGGCCTTCCTCCCTCACTGAATATTCAGCGGGCGCTGGTATGATGTCTTGCCGGTGCCATTTACAACAGGTTTAGATAAACATGAATCTCTAGTGTGTTCAATGCTCAAGGTGCACTGGAGGACACATAAGTTCAACTCAGGGCCGGGGCTGGGGTTCAGTCTCTCAATCTCGGGGAGGGAGGCTAGCAGGCCTTAGCTTCGCTTCATTTGGGGGCGTCCGTTGCTTTCAGAGGTTTACAAGCTGCCATAGCTTCCTGTGTCCTCCTTGCAGGACTCCTTGGTGGGAGTCGCAAAGTGGGTGGGAGGAGGTGATTACAGAGTGTTACAACACCTTGGGCGAGTGTGAGGTCAATCCCAGCCCCACAGACCCTAGAATCCCAACATCAGTGAATTTACCAATAATTTGAATATTTTCCTGAAATCTTGAACCTCGACTGCTCTACTGATTTACAGGCACCAGATTTGTAAGTAAAACATTAAAAAACTGTTCATATATGAGAGGAGATATAAACATGTAATGACAAAAATGGAACAACGGTCTGCTAATCGAAGTACACCCCTAACCCTGCCCCACCCTTCACCCAGTTATACACAAGACAGACACACGGACACACGGAGGGGGAAGGGAATAATCTAGATAACGGATTAAAAAGTGCGTGAGATGAATCTTTGCTACTGAGGTTGTGACGGTTATACTCGGTGATCTTGCAAGGATGCAAAGTATTGAAAACTTTGGTTGGTTTGGATCTTCTAAGGTTTGACTTCTTTTAGAACATCCACATAATAGAATTCTCTCTGGGGAGTCACTTTCGGTGGATTGACCTCCACGGGACCGGCCCTCAGACTCACCGAGATAGTATTAGAATCCGTGACCTGAAGTTTTCAAACAGGTTTTTAAAACAGCCTGCTCTTCCTGCAGGTGGAGCTGGACTGGAATCTCTCACAGCTGAAACTGATTGCAGAGAGAAAGGTCTTTAAACCCAGGCCATCAGTTGAGATAAATCAGATTCAGCTCCCCAGCCTTTTAATCAGAAATGAAACTTTAACAGACCTGACTGCATAGAGAGAGTGTTTTAAACCTGCCCCTTATAACAGAGACCCATTAGATCAGGCAGATTAGGCAGCGTAGTCTCCAGCTTCTTGATCCAAATGAAGACTACCTTGGAGAAATAGCCTCACAGAGAATGTCGATCAGCTCTACTGAGAAAACAGAGCCTTCAACTGGGTTTTTTGAGTGGGAGAGCCATCCCCTTCAGAGAGAGATAACTTAAAGCCTCTTTCAGTTCTGTCCCAAAAAAAAAAACTGAAACCTGGGAGCCAGCTTGCCTGTCTTTCTAGAAGCTTCTGAAGGGTTCCACCAATCGTAATAGACAGCAGGGGTTTTCCCGGAATTCTAAAAGAGCCGATTGGCTGCTGGCCGAGCCTGTCAAAATGGGTCATTGCTGATGTCAGAGTGAGGCACGATCAATTTGGCTGGGGACAAAGTTGAATTCAAACTGAGGCTTTATTAGTATCTGATGTGTGGCCTCCTACAACAGCTGAAGAAATGGCTGCGAGCTGAAGGCCATGCCTATTTAGAACCCGGCTCCTGGGTGGAGCTAGCATGCAGGGGCTCAGGTGAACCTGTAGTGCAGGTTCTACCGTACAACCCTTAATATAAGAACACAGTGGTTTACCACATTCACCCCCTGTTAAAATTGAGTCCGGCGGGGGTGGTGGATAACTATATACAGTTCGCAATCTTTAATATTTACAGAACGGTAAAAAAATGTCTCTGGTCATCAGGTGGGCCGGTCAGAGGTTCAGCCGGTCCGGCGCCTTGATCGTCTTCTGGGATCAACGAAGTGGAGCCGGCAATGTTGGTGCTGTCGTGGTCGAAGTTGACTCCGGGAGCGTGCCAAAATCCTCCTCATCAACGGGGGTGGGCAGGGGGAGGACGTACAGTCCTCTGGGGGGGTGATGGGGGTGGCGGGGAAGGGGAGGGTGGCGCCAGGGGCGATAGAGGTGGTGCGGGGGTGGAACCTGCTGGTGCCAGGTCTCTGAGGGAGACGGTTTCTTGGCATCCGTCAGGGAACGCCAAGTAGGTATACTGTGGGTTTGCGTGGAGCAGGTGCATCCTTTCCACCAACGGATCCGCCTTGTGGAGCCGCACATGTTTACGGAGAAGCACGGTTCCCGGAGCTGTGAGCCAAATTGGGAGTGATACCAGGGATGTGGACTTCCTGGGGAAGGCAAAAAGATGTTCATGCAGTGTACTGTTAGTAGCAGTGCAAAGTAATGAGCGAATGGAATGTAGTGCATCAGGGAGGACCTCTTGCCAGCGGGAGACCAGGAGATTTCTGGACCGTAGGGCCAGCTGGACGGCCCTCCATACCGTCCCATTCTCCCTTTCTACCTGTCCGTTTCCCCCGGGGTTGTAGCTCGTCGTTCTGCTGGAGGCGATACCCCTGCTGAGCAGGAACTGACATAGTTCATCACTCATGAATGAGGATCCCCTGTCACTGTGGATGTAGATGGGGAAGCCGAACAGAGTGAAGATAGAATTAAGGGCTTTAATGACGGTGGCAGACGTCATGGGATGGCGAAGGGAAAACGGGAGTATTCATCGATCACACTGAGGAAATACGTGTGTCGGTCGGAGTAGGGGAGGGGGCCTTTGAAATCCACGCTGAGGTGTTCAAAGGGGCGGGAGGCCTTAAGACCATAAGACATAGGAGCGGAAGTAAGGCCCATCGAGTCCACTCCACCATTCAATCATGGCTGATTTCAACTCCATTTACCCGCTCTCTCTCCATAGACCTTAATTCCTCGAGAAATCAAGAATTTATCAACTTCTATCTTAAAGACACTCAACGTCCCGGCCTCCACCGCCCTCTGTGGCAATGAATTCTACAGACCCACCACTCTCTGCCTGAAGAAATGTCTCCTCATCTCTGTTCTAAAGTGACTCCCTTTTATTCTAAGGCTGTGCCCCCGGGTCCTAGTCTCCCCTTCACCAGGTGCGCGCGGTCCGGCCAGTAGAAGTGTGGTTTGCACTCTGCACAGACATGGCAGTCCTTGGTGATCGTCCTTACTTCCTCGATGGAATAGGGCAAATTTTGTGCCTTAGTGAAGTGGTATAACCGAGTGACCCCTGGCACATGTACCTCGGGATTGGGCGTCTGGGGGCTCGTTGATTTTGCCAGGGTGATACTTAATCTCGTAGTTATAGGTGGAGAGCTCGATTCTCCACCACAAGATTTTGTCATTTTTGATCTTGCCCCGCTGTGTGTTGTTGAACATGAAGGCAACCGACCGTTGGTCGGTGAGGAGAGTGAATCTCCTGCCGGCCTGGTAATGCCTCCAATGTCGCACAGCCTCAACGATAGCCTGGGCCTCCTTTTCGACAGATGAGTGCCAAATTTCAGAGGCATGGAGGGTGCGGGAAAAGAATGCCACAGGCCAGCCTGCCTGGTTGAGGGTGGTGGCAAGGGCGACGTCCGATGCGTCGCTTTCTACTTGGAAAGGAAGTGTTTTGTCTACAGCGTGCATTCCAGCTTTGGCAATATCAGCTCTGATCCGGGCGAAAGCTTGTTGAGCCTCGGCCATCAGGGGGAAATGAGTGGACTGTATGAGTGGGCGGGCCTTGTCCGCATAGTTTGGGACCCACCGAGCGTAATACGAGAAGAACCACAGGCAGCGTTTGAGGGCCTTGGGGCAGTGGGGGAGGGGAAGCTCCATGACGGGGCGCATGCGGTTGGGATCAGGCCCCAGAACTCCGTTCTGGGCCACGTAGCCGAGGATGGCTAAGCGGTTTGTACGGAACACACACTTCTCCTTGTTATACGTGAGGTTGAGGAGAGTGGCGGTGCGGAGAAATTTAGCGAGGTTGGCGTCGTGGTCCTGCTGATCATGGCCGCAGATGGTCACATTGTCTAGGCATGGAAATGTGGCCCACAAGCCGTACCGGTCGACCATTCGGTCCATCTCCCTTTGGAAGACCGAAACCCCATTGGTGACGCCGAAGGGGATCCTAAGGAAGTGATATAGCCGGCCGTCTGCCTCGAAGGCGGTGTATGGCCGGTCCAATTTACGGATGGGGAGCTGGTGGTAAGCGGATTTCAGGTCCACCGTTGAGAAGACCCGGTACTGTGCAATCTGGTTAACCATGTCAGGTATGTGTGGGAGGGGGTACGCGTCGAGCTGCGTGTACCTGTTGATGGTCTGGCTGTAGTCCACGACCATTCAGTTTTTCTCCCCAGACTTAACCACTACCACTTGAGCTCTCCAGGGGCTGTTGCTGGCCTTGATGACTCCCTCCCGAAGCACCCACTGGACCTCGGACCTGATGAAGGCCTTATCCTGGGTGTTGTACCGTCTGCTCCTGGTGGCGACGGGTTTGCAATCTGGAGTTAGATTGGCAAAGAGGGAAGGAGGATCGACCTTTAGGGTCGCGAGGCCGCACACAGTGAGGGGTGGTAAGGGTCTGCCGAATTTAAGGGTCAGGCTCTGGAGGTTGCACTGAAAATCCAGGCCAAGGATAAGTGCAGCGCAGAGGTTAGGGAGGATGTAAAGATGAAAACTGTGAAACTCTACGCCTTGGACTGTGAGCGTGACCGTGCAGTACCCCCGGATCGCTACGCGATGTGATCCGGAGGCCAGGGATATACTTTGATTCGTAGAGTGTACCGTAAGGGAGCAGCGCCTTACCGTATTTGGATGTACAAAGCTCTCGGTGCTCCTGGAGTCCAGTATGCAGGATGTCACATGTCCATTGACTTTCACGCTGGTGGATGCGTTGGTCAGAGTGTGTGGTCGGGACTGGTCGATTGCCATGGATGCGAGTTGTGGTTGATCATCGGATAGTGAGGCGGCCGCTAAGTTGTGGTCCTGAAACGCCGTTGGTCTCCATGTGCTGCGGGGTGGACAGGATGGTGACGCCCGGAGGTCCTGGGGGTCACAAAATGACGGCGCTCATGGAACGCACGTTGCGGGGGTGGAGCAATATGGCGGCGCCCATGAAACGCACGTGTTGTGCAGGGGATAAGATGGCGGCACCCATTGCTCGCACATGGCCTGGGGAGGAGGGGAGGATAGCGGCACACATTGTGGGTGACCGGGGGGGTGGGGGGGGGGGGCGACCGCAGCCGCCGAGCGGGCCTGGCATACCGCTGCATAGTTGCCCTTCTTCCCGTAGGCCTTACAAAGGGCAGTGCGGGCCAGGCAGTGTTGGCGGGGTTGTCTTTGTTGGCCGCAAAAATAGCATTGGGGACCCCCGGAGATCACTGGCTGGTGCCTAGCGCAGTCGTATTGGGTAGGTAGTGCCCACGCTGGGGCGGCTGCCTGTGGGGCCCATGAGGAGTGGGCTGCGCGGTTGGGGGTGTAGGACTGTACGTTGCGCAGGGCGACCGTCATGGAAAGCGCTAGTGTTTTAGTCTCTGTTTTAGTCTCCTAGGAGCCGCTGCCTGATTACATCGGAACCAATCCCAGTTACAAAAGCGTCCCTCATAAGGAGATCTGAGTGCTCCTTAGCTGTAACGTCCTGGCAGTCACAGTCCCGAACTAGTGGGATCAGGGCCCTCCAGAAGTCCTCGATTGACTCACCAGGTAGTTGAGTACGCGTTGCGAGCGCGTGTCTGGCGAAGAGCGTGTTCGTCTTCTGCTCATAATTTTCTTTGTGTCGAGTCATAGCTTCAGCGTAATTGGGTGCATCCTGGATCAGCGGGAAGATTTTAGAGCTGAGTCTGGAGTGCAAGATTTGAATCTTCTGAGCCTCTGGAACAGGGGTCGGCACCGCGTTGATATAAGCTTCAAAACAAGCTAGCCAGTGCTGAAAGTCCTTTCTGGGGTAGCTTGTGTGTGGATCCAGCTGCAGGCGATCTGGTTTAATCCGGAGGTCCATCTTCTGGATCTGATACTAATAAATTGAGGCACGATCAATTTGGCTGGAGACAAAGTTGAATTCAAACTGAGGCTTTATTAGTATCTGAAGTGTGGCCAACTACAGCAGCTGACGAAAATGGCTGCGAACTGAAGGCCACGCATATTTATAACCCGGCTCCTGGGCGGAGCTAGCATGCAGGGGCCCAGGTGAACCTGTAGTGCAGGTTCTACAGTACAACCCTTAATATAGGAACACAGTGGTTTACCACAAGGTTGCAGCCGCTGACCCCATGCATCCACTCAACTGCCCTTTCACCTAATGCCAGGGTGAGGAGTGGGGGAAAGGTGGCACTGAGATTCTCGAGGGTCTACGCGTCTGATCCTGGTGGAGTTGACAGGAACAACTGTAATGAAATGGGAGTGTGAAAGGGGAGGGTGTGAGGCTTAATGGAGAGGCACTCACTAAGGGGGAAGCATAGCGTCAGAGGCTTTTTCCAAGGGCAAGAAGTGTCAATTACAAATGGGCAGAAGTTCAAGGGAGAGGGGGAAAGTTTAAGGAGAGGGGGGAAAGTTTAAGGGAGATGTGCAGGGTAAGCTTTTCACGCAGAGAGTGATGAGTGCCTGGAACACGCTGCCAGAGGATGTGGTGGAAGCAGGCACGTTAGCAACATTTAAGAGGCATCTGGATAGATACATGAATCGGGAGGAAATAGAGGGATATGGACCGAGTAAGGGAAGAAGGTAGTTTTTTTTTAATAGTTAGGGCACCATGATCGGCAGAGGCTTGGAGGGCCGATGGGCCTGTTGCTGTGCTGTACTTTGTTCACTGTTCTATGGGTGGAAGTCCCAGAGGCATGGAGGGCTACGGGTCAGGGCTCTGACAGGAATCCTCATGGCTCACTTGGGTATTCTCTTCTTTTCAGTGCATGATTCTGGAGAATTTGGGAGCCAGTCGAGTTGGCGACTCTATTCATTGTGATTGAGCAACAGCTGCATATCAATGTGCCGTTGCACATGGTGCACTGCAGAGGATGGGGAGGCTGCACCCATAGTAGTTCTGGGAGTAAAGCCACAGATGGTGAAGTCTCGTAGAAGACATTATCGGCTCAGGGTTTTCCTATGCCAGACATCCTGCCTTCAGATTTTGGAGCTTCAGCGCTGGAGAAGAATGTGTCTAACCTGGGGGAGAGTGGGCCACGTTTGCCATGTCCTGCAAGAGCTGGCACCACATGGAATGAGAGGACACCCACTGCCTGTGGCCCTTAAAGTTACCGTCCCTCTGAACCCCTATGTGAGCGGTTTGTTTCAGGGAAGCGCAGCTGATACATGTGGTATTTCCCAGTCAGCGGCATACAAATGCATTAGGGAGGTAGCAGATGTCCTTTATGCCCATATGTATATAAAATTGGACCGGGATCAAGTGAGCCAGGATGCCAGGGCCATGGGCTTCGCCAGCTTAGCAGGCACTGCATCCACTTAATGTCCAACTCGTTTGTGACCACATGATAGGCTTAATGCAGGTGTGTGCCCATTTTCCAGAGTGCATCCATGACAGTTATATCTTGGGGCGAGAGCTGATCCATGACGTTTTTGAGGGAAAGCAGCGACTGGCAGGAATGCTCCTCGGAGACAGGGGGTACCGAGGGTACCCAAACAGGAGGTGACTGATGATGTCAGTGTGGCGGTCACAAACACCTGTGAAGACTCCCTACAACGTGTCTCACGCATCAATGTTCGTGCTGGTCGAGCAGGTGATTGGACTATTCAAAATGAGGTTCCAGTGCATGGACCAGTCAGGGGGTGCGCTGCAATACAACCCTAGGAGGAAGTCCCAGATAATTGTGGTATGGTGTTCTCTCCACAACATGGTGCTGCAGAGTGGAGATCTGATGGACCGGGAGGAGCTGGGGGAGCATCACATCTCCTCGGATGAGACAGAGGCCGAGGCGCATCCTGCAGAGGAGGAGAAAGGGCCTTGAGCCATGTCCAGGGCCCACATGGGCCAAAGGGCTAGGGACGCCCTCATTGCATCTCGGTTTGGAGATGAGCAGGACTCTATAGTTTATCAACTCATGGCCTCCTCATCTCTGGAGAAGAGTGGCAGAAATTAGAGGCCTGTGGTTCGGTGGGGAATGGGGGGGGGGGGGCAGGGGGCCATTTCTCTTTCCAATTTAGATAAGCTGATATTCTGTCCCCACTCTCTAATACAAGGAATATTCTTCCCTCTCCCCAGAATTCATGCCAGCATTTTTTATACTCTAAAGTTTCACTTTAAACATTGACCCCATCTTATGCCTCTTTCCTCTCCCTTCATTGTCACAAATTCTCTTTTCTCTTCCCCCTTAACTTTTCTCCCTCCTTTGCTGTGACCCACTCCCTTCTCCTTTCCCTTCCCATTCCTCAATGCCATATCATCAATGTCCCTGGTGTTAGGGTCCCAGCTAATGTTACCACTGCATAAGTCAGATCCCAGGGTGGAACCCGGCCTGACCCAGGGCGGGATTCTCTATTTGCCGGTGCCGAAGTTGGAAAATGCGATTGGGCGGAGAATAGGTTCCGATGGTAAAATTATGGCGGGCGCCGATTTGACATCAAATTGCGTCAACTTGACAGTGGCGTCAATGCGTACCAGAACGCACGTACAGTAAACTTCGTTTGCATATCATTAGTGGACCCGACCCAGTATTCTACGAGGCCTCCGCGATTTTCCTCCTCCGATAGACCAAGTTTCCGATGTCACGGTTCACTTGCGCTTTTAAAAATCGTGAAACCGGCATGGTGGCTGATGAGGGAGAGAGGGGAGGTAGGACACAGAGAGGAGCGACTGTTTGTTGCCGGACTGGACACTGACCGGGCTGGCTGGGGCTGTGGGGGGCCCTGCCGGGGAGTGGCGGGTGAGTCAGCTGAGTGGCTGGGGTGACCCCTCACGGGACAGGGGGGTGCCCAGGCATGGACCGCCATTACCACAGCCATCTTGCTGCGCATCCACTGATCACCCACCTTGGCCCTTGGTTCTGCAGTGACTCCGGCTGTATGGGCGCCCCACCCCCGCACCTCATCCTCCTGCCATCCGCCACTCCCCCGCTTCACCCCACCCCACCACCTGGCCGCCACCCACCAGAGTCCCACCCAGGGCAACACCCACAGTAGCCTTTCGGAGGCTGCGGTGCATATCCCTAGCGAGGGCAGTGCCGGCCGATGGTAACCCTGGCATCAGGGACGGGCGCCAGGGCCAGAGGCCCCCACGGTGCCAGCCACCGGCGGGGCCAGGGGGGTGGGAAGAGAGATGTGGGGCAGAGTCCGCGGTGCTAACTGGGGCTACCATGTAGCCATTGAACCTAGTTGGGCACAGAGGTATGCACCATGCTAACATGTCGGACTTTCACCCCTTACAGACAATGGATATTTTAATTCAACCAGCAATGGTGGCTTCCTCCTTGTCGCTGCAACCCTGGGGTTGCCCTCCAGCTGTACGAGTGGGCACTGCTGAGGAGGAGAAGGAAGCTGCAACAGCGGAACATGTAGCAGCAGAGCGTGCCACAGAGGGACAGGTGACAGCTGCACAGGATTGAGAGTGATCTGCCCAACAGGTCGAGGAGGAGGCCTCGTGCGTACTGGCAGCACCTGTCATTCGAAGACCTGCCGGACCGGGCATGTCGCCGAAGACTCCGTCAGACAAGGGAGACAGTGCAAAATATCTGTCAGATGGTGGCACACCTGGCACCATGAGAGTATGGGGGAGGACACCCTGTGTATGGTGATGGTCGCCCTGAAGGTTTATGCCACGGGGTCTTTCCAGGCGCCAAGTGGGTACCTATCCGGGACCTCACAGACCTCGGTGCACAGGTGCATCCACGCCGTCATGGAGGCCCTATATGCCCAGGCGGCAAAATACATCCATTTCAATGTCGACCGAGCCCACCAGGATGCTGGGGCAGCGGGGTTCGCTGCTATCACCGGGATGCCCCGGGTCCAGGGGATGATCGATGGAATGCATGTCGCCCTGCGGGCATGGGCACCTGCAGATGACAGGCCGCTCTACAAAAACCGAAAGGGGTTCTACTCGGCGAACATGTGAACATGCAACTGATACGTGACCATCAGCTACGCATCATGCACGTCTGTGCCTGATACCCGGGCAGTGTGCACAACGCCTTCATCCTGGCACACTCGACGATTCTTGACATGTTTGAGATGCCCCCCCCTCCGCGGCTGAGGGTTTGGCTCCTGGGTGACAGGAGTTATCCACTGCGGTCGTGGCTCATGATCCTTATCTGGGGCCACAGACTGAAAATTACAGTGTTAGTCAGTCCGACTCATGCAGCCCAGGGGTGGGCAGCTGGTGGCCTCAGTAGCCATGGCATCCGGTATGGGTGCCGGCACGTGGGGAAGGGTGGGGGCAAGGCAGCCCTCCGGGTTTGGGGGGTGGGTTTCAGAAGTGTGGGATGGGTTTAGTGCCAGTGGCACATTGCTGCCTATACCCCCTGGCCACCCTGAAGAGGTTGTGCAGTTTCATCCGGCACTGCTGGCAGGTCTGGACTACGTTGCCCATGGCGCTGACCGCCTCTGTCATCTGCACCCAGCCATGACGAACGGCGGCGGCTGGCAGACTCCTTCCCAGGCCGGGGTACAGGGTCAACCGCCTCTCCTCCACCGCGTCCAGGAGGGTCTCCAACTCAGTGTCGATGAAGCATGGAGCTGCTTTCCTTGCTGCCATCGTGTTGGCTGGGATGGTGTGTGTGGGGAAATGTGTGGATGCGGCTTCAGCTTACCAGCCTCCTGAATGTCAACTGGCGAATCCGACACCGTTACTCATTGGAATCAATTGTGTTCCACGTGGCACTGGTGCTAGTCCCTTAATAGTAGCGGAATCGTACCAGGTGTGGCACCAGTTTTTCTGTCGTGAAAGTCCATGAATTCTGCGTTGGCATCAACACTTGAAACGGAGAATCCCACCGCCTAATCTTTATTTATTTTTGGGTAGAAATGTGAAAGGTGGCTGGCTACTGAACAGAGTCCCATGAGTTAGCTGATTAAATTTTGAAAAAAATATAAAACATTTATTGAACAAGAAATGTTGAACTATAATACCCTACTGCTTCACCCCAACTATACCTTTACAAATATATACCGATTTGTAAGGATAGCATAAGTTACAAAATCCATCTTATACTCTAATGCTCTCAGTCTGTACACAGTCCCTGTAAACCAATAGGCAAACTGTGGTCATACATCCCACACTCTGAAACAAGTGGCTGATGCCACCCAAATAACCTCTATGGATTTCTCATCAATTACTCCTAAACACTTTTTTTTTTTAATTATTCAAATTTTCACAAAATATCAACAACAAAATACAGAAGGAAAAGAACAAACCCTGCCCCCCCCCCCCCCATATACATAAATAATAAATTAACAGCCTTCATCAACACAAAGGCAAAAATACACGCCCACTCAAGAAAAACGAACCAACACCCCCCGCCCCCAGAGTTGCTGCTGCTGACCATCTTCTAACGTTCTGCCAGGAAGTCTAGGAACGGTTGCCACCGCCTGAAGATCCCTTGCACCGATCCCCTTAAGGCAAATTTCACCCTCTCCAATTTAATAAGCCCCGCCATATCGCTGATCCAGGATTCCACGCTTGGGGGCCTCGTATCCTTCCACTGAAGAAGAATCCTTCGCCGGGCTACCAGGGACGCAATACCGCAGAATACCGGCCTCTTTCGCCTCCTGCACTCCCGGCTCCTCTGCCACCCCAAATATTGCGAGCCCCCAGCCCGGCTTGACCCTGGAACCTACCACCCTTGACACCATCCTCGCTACACCCTTCCAAAAATCCTCCAGCGCTGGGCAAGCCCAGAACATGTGGGTGTGATTTGCTGGGCTCCCTGAGCACCTAACACACCTGTCCTCGCCCCCAAAGAACCGGCTTATTCTTGCCCCGGTCATGTGGGCCTTATGCAGCACCTTAAATTGTATGAAGCTGAGCCTCGCGCAAGAGGAGGAAGAGTTCACCCTCCCCAGGGCATTCGCCCACATCCCCTCGTCAATCTCCTCACCTAACTCCTCCTTCCACTTACCCTTTAGCTCCTCCACTGAGGACTCCTCCTCCTCCTGCATCACCTGATACGTTGCCGAGATCCTCCCCTCTCCAACACTCACCCCCGACAGCACCCTGTCCTGGACCCCGCGTGCGGCAACAGTGGGAACTCCATCACCTGCCGCCGAACAAACGCCCTGACCTGCATATATCTGAAGGTGTTCCCCGGGGGGAGCCCAAACTTCTCCAGCTCACACAGGCTTGTGAACTTCCCGTCCACAAACAGGTCCCCCATCCTTCTAATACCTACCCTGTGCCAGCTCAGAAACCCTCCGTCCATCCTCCCTGGGACAAACCGGTGGTTCCCCCGAATCGGGGACCACACCGAGACCCCACCTCCCCCTGTGACGTCTCCATTGCCCCCAAATCTTGAGGGTAGCTGCCACCAACGGGCTCGTGGTATACCTCATTGGAGGAAGCGGCAGCGGCGCCGTCACCAGCGCCTCCAGGCTCGTGCCCACACAGGACGCCATCTCCAGCCTCTTCCATGCCGCCTCATCCCCCTACATCACCCACTTACGCACCATCGCCACGTTGGCGGCCCAATAATACCCACAGAGATTAGGCAGCGCCAAACCCCCCCATCATTTAGCCCCCAATGGGGCTAAAGGTAGACAAGTCTCCTGGCCCTGATGGAATGCATCCCAGAGTGCTAAAAGAGATGGCTAGGGAAATTGTAAATGCACTAGTGATAATTTACCAAAATTCACTAGACTCTGGGGTGGTCCCAGCAGATTGGAAATTAGCAAATGTGACACCACTGTTTAAAAAAGGAGGTAGGCAGAAAGTGGGTAATTATAGGCCAGTGAGCTTAACTTCGGTAGTAGGGAAGATGCTGGAATCTATCATCAAGGAAGAAATAGCGAGGCATCTGGATGGAAATTGTCCCATTGGACAGACGCAGCATGGGTTCATAAAGGGCAGGTCGTGCCTAACTAATTTTTTGAAGACATTAACAGTGCGGTAGATAACGGGGAGCCAATGGATGTGGTATATCTGGATTTCCAGAAAGCCTTTGACAAGGTGCCACACAAAAGGTTGTTGCATAAGATAAAGATGCATGGCATTAAGGGGAAAGTAGTAGCATGGATAGAGGATTGGTTAATTAATAAAAAGCAAAGAGTGGGGATTAATGGGTGTTTCTCTGGTTGGCAATCAGTAGCTAGTGGTGTCCCTCAAGGATCAGTGTTGGGCCCACAACTGTTCACAATTTACATAGATGATTTGGAGTTGGGGACCAAGGGCAATGTGTCCACGTTTGCAGACGACACTAAGATAAGTGGTAAAGCAAAAAGTGCAGAGGATACTGGAAGTCTGCAGAGGGATTTGGATCGGCTAAGTGAATGGGCTAGGGTCTGGCAGATGGAATACAATGTTGACAAATGTGAGGTTATCCATTTTGGTAGGAATAACAGCAAAAGGGATTATTATTTAAATGATAAAATATTAAAACATGCTGCTGTGCAGAGAGACCTGGGTGTGCTAGTGCATGAGTCGCAGAAAGTTGGTTTTCAGGTGCAACAGGTGATTAAGAAGGCAAATGGAATCTTGTCCTTCATTGCTAGAGGGATGGAGTTTAAGACTAGGGAGGTTATGCTGCAATTGTATAAGGTGTTAGTGAGGCCACACCTGGAGTATTGTGTTCAGTTTTGGTCTCCTTACTTGAGAAAGGACGTACTGGCACTGGAGGGCGTGCAGAGGAGATTCACTAGGTTAATCCCAGAGCTGAAGGGGTTGGATTACGAGGAGAGGTTGAGTAGACTGGGACTGTACTCGTTGGAATTTAGAAGGATGAGGGGGGATCTTATAGAAACATATAAGATTATGAAGGGAATTGATAGGATAGATGCGGGCAGGTTGTTTCCACTGGCGGGTGAAAGCAGAACTAGGGGCGTAGCCTCAAAATAAGGGGAAGTAGATTTAGGACTGAGTTTAGGAGAAACTTCTTTTCCCAAAGGGTTGTGAATCTATGGAATTCCTTGCCCAGTGAAGCAGTAGAGGCTCCTTCATTAAATGTCTTTAAGATAAAGATAGATAGTTTTTTGAAGAATAAAGGGATTAAGAGTTATGGTGTTCGGGCCGGAAAGTGGAGCTGAGTCCACAAAAGATCAGCCATGAACTCATTGAATGGTGGAGCAGGCTCGAGGGGCCAGATGGCCTACTCCTGCTCCTAGTTCTTATGTTCTTATCCCTGCACCGCTCCAGGAACATCCTTCCCACCCTCGGGGTCGTCTGCGCCCACACAAAGCCCATAACGCTCCTGTTAACATAACATTCCCGCCTGAAGAAGGCCCTAGGGATTAGGATGGGGAGGCATTGGAACAGGAACAAAAACCTCGGGAGCACCGTCATTTTAACTGACTGCACCCTACCCCGCCAGGGAGAGTGGCAGCACGTCCCACCTCTTAAACTCCTCCTCCATCTGCTCCACCAGCCTCGTGAAGTTAAGCTTATGTAGGGCCCCCCAGCTCCTAGCCACCTGGTCCCCCAGGTACCTGAAACTCCTCTCTGCCCTTTTTAGTGGGAGCTCACCAATCCCCCTCTCCTGCTCCCCCGGATGCACTACGAACAACTCGCTCTTCCCCATATTAAGTATGTACCGGAGAAATCTCCAAACTGCCGAAGGATCCTCATCACCTCCGGCATTCCCCCCACCGGGTCCGCCACATATAGCAGCAAATCATCCGCATAGAGCGACACCCGATGCTCCTCCCCACCCCGCACCAGCCCCCTCCGGTTCCTCGACTCCCTCAATGCCATGGCCAGGGGTTCAATCGCCAGCGCAAAGAGCACGGGGACAGGGGACACCCCTGCCTCATCACCCGGTGTAGCCGAAATACTCTGACCTTCTGTTCGTGGTCACACTCGCCACCGGGGCCTCATATAGCAGCCTCACCCACCTGACGAACCCCTCCCCGAACCCAAATCTTTCCAACACCTCCCACAGGTATCCCCACTCCACTCTATCAAAGGCCTTCTCTGCATTCATTGCCGCCACTATCTCCGCCTCCCCTTCCATCACCGGCTCATTATAACATTCAAGAGCCTCCATACATTAGTATTCAACTGCCTCCCTTTCACGAACACCGTCTGATCCTCATGTATGACCTGCGGCACACAGTCCTCTATCCTCATGGCCAAAATCTTTGCCAGCAACTTTGCATCTACATTTAAGAGTGAGATTGGCCTATATGACCCACACTGTAGGGGATCTTTGTCCCGCTTCAGGATCAGGGAAATCAGCGCTCTAGACATCGTCGGGGGCAGAGCCCCCCCTTCCCTTGCCTCGTTGAAGGTCCTTACCAACAGCGGGCCAGGCAGGTCCGCATACTTCTTGTAAAATTCAACCGGGAACCCATCCGGCCCCGGTGCCTTCCCCGCCTGCATGTTCCCTATCCCTTTGACCAACTCCTCCAACCCAAGCGGTGCCCCCAACCCCGCCACCTGCCCCTCCTCCACCCTCGGAAATCTCAGCCGGTCCAGGAGCGACCCATCCCTCCCTCTTCCAGTGGGGGCTCAGACCGGTACAGTTCCTCGTAGAAGTCCCTGAAGACCCCATTGATACCCACCGCACTTCGCACCGTGCTCCCTCCTCCATCCCTAACTCCCCCGATCTCCCTAGCTGCCTCTCGCTGCCGAAGCTGGTGCGCCAGCATCCGGCTTGCCTTTTCTCCGTATTCAGATACCGCCCCCTGCGCCTTCCTCCACTGCGCCTCCGCCTTCCTGGTGGTCAACAAATCGAACTAAGCTTGGAGGCTGCGCCGCTCTCTAAGCAATCCCTCCTCCGGGGCCTCCGCGTATCTCCTATCCACTCTCACCATCTCCCCCACCAACCTCTCCCTCTCTCTCCTCTCCCCCCTCTCCTTGTGTGCCCTAATGGAGATCAGCTCTCCTCTGACCACCGCCTTCAGCGCCTCCCAGACCACCCCGACTTGCACCTCCCCATTGTCATTAGCCTCCAGGTACCTCTCTATACACTTCCGGACCCGCCCGCTCACCTCCTCGTCCGCCAGCAACCCCACCTCTAGGCGCCACAGGCGGTGCCTCTCCTCCCCCAACTTGAGGTCCACCCAGTGCGGAGCATGATCAGAAATGGCTATCGCCGAGTACTCCGTATGCTCCACCCTCGGAATCAGCGCCCTGCTCATGACAAAAAAGTCAATCCGGGAGTAGGCCTTGTGAACATGGAAGAATGAAAATTTCCTGGCCCCCGGCCTCGCAAACCTCCATGGATCCACCCCTCATCTGGCCCATAAACTCCCTCAGCACCTTGGCCGCCGCCGTCCTCCTGCCCGTCCTAGACCTAGAGCGATCCAATGCCGGGTCCAGCACCGTGTTGAAATACCCCCTCATTATCAGGCCCCCTGTCTCCAGGTCCGGAATCCGGCCCAGCTAAGCCGCATGAACCCCGCATCATCCCAATTTGGGGCATATGCATTTACCAACAACACCCGCTCCCCTTGCAGCTTGCCACTTACCATCACATACCTACCGCCATTGTCTGCCACAATGCTCTACGCCTCGAACGACACTCCCTTCCCCACCAAGATCGCCACCCCCCCGATTTTTTGCATCCAAACCCGAATGAAACACCTGCCTTACCCACCCCTTCCTCAACCTTACCTGATCCGCCACCCTCAGGTGCATCTCCTGAAGCATGGCCACATCCGCCTTCAGCCCCTTCAGGTGCGCGAACACGCAGGCCCGCTTGACCGACCCATTCAGTCTCCTTACATTCCAGGTTATCAGCCGGATCAGGGGGCTACTCACCCCCTCCCCCGCCGACTGCCCTTCCTAGGCCAGCCACGTGCCCGCGCCCCCCGCACGGCCCGTTCCCCACAGCGGCAGACCCCCGTCCCGACCTCCTCTATCAACTCCAGCTTCTCCCCCCCTCCTTGGCCATTCCAGCAGCAACCCAGGCTCGCTGGGCTTGGGCCTCCTCGCCAGCACTCGGTGGGCCCCCTCCTGCTCCAAGGGCCCCTGAAAGGCCCCCGCTCCCATCAGCGAATTCAGCATGGTGACCACGTAGGCCCCCACGTCCGATCCCTCCATGCCCTCTGGGAGACCCAGAATCTGCAGGTTTTTCAGAAGCCTATCGTAAGGAATAGGGGGCCAGGGAAGCCTATCGTAAGGAATCGCCAACCTCTGATCACTTTGGATTTCTGGCTTCTCACAAGCCGATGTCTCCAGGGCTTAAAATTATATATATTTCCGAACACTACCCACTTTCATCTGAATTCAATGGCTGTTAGGTGAATTGGACATTCTGAATTCTCCCTCTGTGTACCCGAACAGGCGCTGGAATTTGGCGACTAGGGGCTTTTCACAGTAACTTCATTGCAATGTAAGCCTACTTGTGACAATAAAGATTATTTTTACCTTTAATGCACTGGACAAGGCTCTTCCTCACATTCTTCAAGTGCTGATGCTCCATATCATCTCCTGAATACAGTCGGACAGCAAGGTAACACAATGGTTAGTACTGTTGCTTCACAGCCCCAAGGTCCCAGGTTCAATTCCTGGCTTGGGTCACTGTCTGTGTGGAGTTTACATGTTCTCCCCGTGTCTGCGTGGGTTTCCTCCGGGTGCTCCGGTTTCCTCCCACAAGTCCTGGATGACGTGCTTTTAGGTAATTTAGACATTCTGAATTCTCCCTCTGTGTACCCAAACAGGCGCCGGAATGTGGCAACTAGGGGATTTTCACAGTAACTTCATTGCAGTGTTAATGTAAGCCTACTTGTAACAATAAAGATTAGAAGTGATAGGAACACCAGTTTTCACTATAACTGCAACCTACTATTTGGGTAGGCAGCAGTCGAGCCTTTAGTTCTGGATATATACAAAGTGGAGAATAGTCACTAGACTCTGGGAATGAGGCAGAGCCAAAGAGCATGGATTCCACTAATATTAGGGTGTTAGTACGAACAGCAGGAACATGGGTCCCAATATCCATGTAGAGACTGGATCGTTTCAATGTTTTGAAATAAATGACAGGTGGTGCACCCCAAAATGTGAGACCTTTCACTCACTATGATGGGAAAGTATTACAGATCCTGTGGAGATTCTAGGAGATAAGGGTGTAAGACAGATGATTGCATTCTTCTTCTCTTCATTATCAGAACATTACATGTCAGCAAAAAGATTCTAAAACCCTGATTGAGAAAGTTACATATGAACTCTAAGGCCTAGATTTTCATCCTCAAGATGTGTTGCGGGAGTCGGTAAAATTGCAGGCTCAGCCTGTCCACCTCGGGAGAAAATGTCCTCGTAGGCAAGTGCAGGCTGGAGTCAGGCCAACTGGGAAGAAGTTTGGAGGCAGCCATGGACTGTTTCAAAAAACTGCCTCAGTGTTGTTGGACTTTGTCTCAGTTAAAATAAAAACACAACAGCCCTCCAGCCCTCACCCTTCACACTCTTTCAACCTCCAAACACTCTCCATGTCACCTCTGACCTCCCACCCATGCCAATGGCCCCTCATGTCCCCATGCCAAGCTCTTTGTTCTACCTACCTCCTGTCGCTCAAGCTTAATGGATGTCTAGGCTTTCATTATGTATTGTTGGCTGAGAGCCCATACAACTATTGCTCTTGTTGAAACACCTGTGCCCTAAGTAAACTATTAATTGACAGCTCAGGCTCTCTGATCTCTGCTGTCAATTTCACCATGTTTGGTTACACAATGTTAAGTGGTGTCCACAGTTTGTCATTTTTGTTATTGATACTTTAAAGAGCCTGGATGTTTGACTCTTTTGTGTGCTTGTAGTGAAAGTTACTTTTTCAATATAGAGCAAAGTTATGAATTAATTAGTTTTTAAAGCTTTTTTAACACATCCTATAGGGTTCATTGATTCTAGACAGTGTGGAGGGAAATGGGTATGGAAGTGCCATAGCTTGGCATGGGAGCCATATGGGGTGGATGGAAGAGCAGAACCTGACATAAGCAGCATGAAGGGGACACATTGGATGGGTGGAAAGGCAGAGATTGGCAGAGGGGGCATGAGGGGAACCTTTTGAGCTTACTGTCAACCGTGAGTCTTTAAAAATTTGACCCAACTCCATGAAAATTACGGGGGAGCAGGACGTGCCTAGCACCATAATGGAGCCAGCCAAGTCAAGAGTATTGGATGTGGCTTGTGACAGGAACCAGCCTGCACCTTTTAAAGGCACTCCTGGAAATCTGAAATCTGACAACCGGTGAAAATCTAGCCCCAATTCTCTTAAATCCATTCTCACCATTAATTTAAAATGCCTCAACCTCAAATAGGTTTCCCTCTCCTAATTCAGATTTGCTTATCTGAAATAAAGGTAAAGTTGCCATACTCCCAATGACCATAGGCTGCTTTCCCCTTTGAGGGGGAGAGCTGGCTTGTGGCGATTTAACCTGAGGATCACCACACCTCAGGCAAGGGGCAAAGTTGAGAAGATGGGGTCTTCATGAATAACCTCAGCTGATATGGGAATTGAACTTGCACTGCTGGCCTTGCCCTGTGCCACGAACCAGCTGTCCAACCAACTGAGCTAAACCATTTTTAATAGCTATACTGAAGTTCTTAAATTGCCATGGTGGGATTTAAACACACATATGCTAGATTCTTAGTCCAGGCCTCTACATTATTACTTTAGTAACCACTGCACCAATGTGCAGTAAAGTTATGAACACTAAACTGATCAAACTTATTGGGCTGGATTCTCCGCCGTTGGGATGCTCCGTTTTGCCGGCAGCCCAGGGGTTTCCCGATAGTGTGAGGCTGCTCCACAATTGGAAGCCCCATTGACTAGCCGGCAAAACGGAGCATTCCGCCAGCGTGCTGAACCAGAAATCTGGCGCGACGATACAGAGAATCCAGCCCATTACCTGTAAAATTCACACTGTGATTGTGATTGTCAAAATGTTTGATGACTTCATAACTATAGCAGAAATTCAAAACCTGTATTTCTCTGTATTGAACTCATTTCCTGTTCACTGTCATCTTTCTAAACATATGTTAAGAAAGAATGAAAAAGAAATAGAAAGGAAGAGACAATAATTCAAAAGAATTAGAGTGGGAGGCAGGCAGATAATTCGAAGTCAGCAAAAGAGACAAGTTAAACAAAAAATATGTACTCATTGCCGTGGCAGGCCAATTATATTGGGTAGATATTTTGCATCTTCATCCATGGTATGGTGGCCCAGCACTGCTGCCTCATGGCGCCGAGGACCTGAGTTCGATCACGGCCGCGGGTCACTGTCCGTGTGGAGTTTGCACATTCTCTTCGTGTCTGTGTGGGTTTCACACCCGCAACCCAAAGATGTGCAGGGTAGGTGGATTGGCCAAGCTAAATTGCCCCTTAATTGGGTAAAAAAACAACTTTTAAATAATGGTGGCCTGTAGTTTGGAGAATAATAGGTGCACTGCCTCTAATTTTCCAGTCTATTCTTTTTTGGGGCTGCTGACTTGCTGATCTGTGATATGGTTAGCTCAACAAGGCCCTGAAGCTGTCACTGTTTTATTTTAAACAGTTCATAATCCTACAGGGAAAAGTCTTGAGATGGGAGTAGCATTGCCTTTATCTCATTTCCTCACTCTCTTGGTTCAGGCATGACAGAAAACTTAAAAAGTTGACTTAAATTTTTGGCCTAATTTTTGAATTCCTGCATACCTCCTCTACTCCTTAAACATCAAGCTTCTGATGTATTTTTTACTTCTTCACTATTGATGAGCCCTCATTTAGACATTACAATTCTGCCCTCTCTATTCAGTTCTCTCCATCCTCTACTTTTAAAGAAAAACTCCCCAAAACATTTATCTTCTATTGTGCCTTTTATTTCCCAACCTAGTTTTTATTGTTCATCCGCCCCCCCCCCCCCCCCCCCCACCCACTCCTCCTACTTAGCATCCACTGTTTTACACTCTTTAGTGAGGTCTGTCCCTCTGTTAGGAATACTGAAAATTGCAAATCACTGATTATTCGTATTATTCTCCTTGACTAAATCCATTTGTTACATTATTTCAGGATTGTGCAAATGAAAGTAATGGTTAAAACTGATCACTAAAACTTTTTTTTAAAATTCAGAGTACCCAATTATTTTTTTTCCAATTAAGGGTCAATTTAGCGTGGCCAATCCACCTACCCTGCACATCTTTTTGGGTTGTGGGGTGAAACCCACGCAGACACGGGGAGAATGTGCAAATTCCACCCGGACAGTGACCCAGGGCTGGATTTTGAACCCGTGTCCTCAACGCTGCAGACCCAATGTTAAGCAGGGCGTCACTGTGCTGCCCTAAACTGATCACTAAAACTGATAAGTGAAATATTTATGTTATTTTGTACGAATCATGTAAATAATGCGAAAATAATTATTGCCACAATCACAGTTTAAATAATTCAAATCTGGAGGTGAGAATAGTTAACCTGTCGTAACTAAATGTATTTTTGATGAATTCATGGATTGAGCTTGGACAAGTCGATTAGGATTCATTCTATCAGGAGTTAGCTGCTTCAGTTCAACAGTAACTTTGGGAGAGCAGCTGCTTCTAGAACACCTGCAGGGATGCCTTATATATTCCAGAAAGCCAGTTGGTGAAGGTTATGACCAGAGCCAATCTTTACATACTGTTATCAGCATTTATTTACACAATTACAAATTACAAACCAGCACCTCAGAACACAACAACCATAGTTTAAGTCAGTGTCTATTTATAGGGGTAGGAGTGAATCGCCAGGTAATGTCCATCACCTGTAAACAATTAAACACAATTAATATACAATTAATAGCTTCCTGTTGTTAAGAGCACAGCTGATATTAAACACTCAGGTATTCCTATTCCCAGAAGGAAAACTTGGAATGCCTGCTCACAACTGTATTTTGCAATTTGGTATAATGTGTGGTTTTCCTTGAGTTTACTTGTCAATATTTTGTCCTCTTTGTGTTTTCCAAATTTCATTTTTAATTTCACTATTGCACTTTCTTTACTTCTAGGCTTTCTGGAATATTGAGGTCTTGATCACTTCCGTGAGTTCATGGCAGCACTCTATCCAGGCCCTCGGGACTCCTGGCACAGGCCTCCAAAGCTGTTCATTCCCACTACCCTCGGAATATGTGTCTCGAGGGCTTCTTTCCCTTCTTTCCCATCCCTAAATACCCTTTAGAAGGTAGTGGTGTGCCACCTTGAACCACCACTGTCCATGTGGTGTAGGAACATCCAGTGCTATTCGGAAGGGAGTTCCAAGATTTTGACCATAAGGAAGACCATAAGGGTGTACCAGGACATTGGGGCGGACCTGGCCAAAAGAAGGGCTGAATTCAACAGGGCCAAATCAGCACTCTACAAACGTAATGTGAAATTTGGGATGTTATTCCCGGCCAAACTGTGGGTAACATTTGAAGGGAAGGAGCTGTTTTTTAACACCCCAGCGGCAGCGGAGGAGTTTGTTAGAGCGAACAAACTGGGGGAGGGACAGCCACAACGGCCATCATGAAAGCGACTGGGATGGAAAAGAAAGGAAGAATCGGAACAAAGAGCAGCGGGCAGACCGCAAACAGAGACAATACGATCACAAACGCTACACACATGTTTGGTGCACTGTGCAGGACTGTGCTAACTCGTTCCCGGGCTCATTCCACCTCTCAATGCAATGTGGGGGAGCGAAGCAAGGTGAATGAGGGTGAAAAAGGCGGACAGGAGAGCGAGACAAGGGATAGCAAAAGGAAGGTAAAACAGGACCAGAGCAGGGCAAGTGCTGGGAGGGGGGCCACCGTGCTAGCGAGGAGGGCTAACACGGGAGGGCAGGAAGAAAGGAGGGCCACGGCACGCTTCTCAGGGGAGAGGGAGAGCCTGGTACAAAGAGAAGGGGGGGGAAGGGCAGAAGGGGAGGAAGAACACAGGGGGGGGGACAGAGGAACAGAGACTAAGGGGGGGGGGGGAGAGGAGTTGGGGGGAGAGCGCAGAACAAAAGAGAAGCAAAGGGAAGGGTGAGGTAGATACGCAGCACGAACACAGGCCTCAGCAGGCACGGAGCAGGGCGAGGAACCAAGACGGTGCCACAAACAGCCACTCGGGAGGGCTTCAGGATGAAGGGAGACCCTGGAGTGCAGGGGCACAGCCATATGGTGTACACACAGCTGGCAGCCATGGTGGGTGACCCCTGGACAAAAGGAAACCCTGGAGCCCTGGGGCCCGACCTCATGGTGAGAGCGGTGACCGAGGCCATTTTGTATGGCCCCCTAACGAAGGGAAACCCCGGAGGGCAGGGGCGCATCCACCAGGTAAGTATGGGTGACCCCGCAGGACCGGGGGGCCAAACAAAACCCACCAGGATTGTTACCTGGAATGTAAGGGGACTCAACGGCCCGGTCAAAAGATCCAGAGTCTTCACCCACCTAAGAAGCCCGAAAGCAGACATAATCTACCTACAAGAGGCGCACCTGAGGGAGACGGACCGACGGCTGGTAAGGAAGGGCTGGGTGGGACAGACATACCACTCATGCTATGGGACGAGGGCTAGGGGAGTAGCAATATTAATTAGTAAGAGGATGAGGTTTACGGAAACCAAGACAGTTACGGACCCAGGGGTACGGTACGTCATGGTCAGCGGTGTCCTGGAAGGGGCACCGGTCGTACTGGTAAATGTGTACGCTCCCAACTGGGACAACACAGAATTCATAAAGAAGACCATGGCAGAAATCCCCGACCTTGACACACACCGACTGATCATGGGGGGTGACTTCAACTGTGTACAGGACCCACTGACCGACCGATCAAACCCCAGAGCAGGGAAAAAGACTGGCATGGCTAGGGAACTAGGAGCATTTATGGAGCAGATGGGGGCAGTGGACCCATGGAGGTTCCTGCACCCGGGAGAGAAGGAATTTTCATCCTTCTCACAAGTACACAAGGTATACACCCGTATCGACTTCTTTGCAGTGGGGAAATCGGTGCTTCCAGGGGTCACGGGAACGGAGTACTTCGCAATTGTTATCTCTGACCACGCTCCACACTATATGGATGTGAGGTTGGAGACAGGCCGTGCCCAGCGTCCCACATGGAGGCTGGACACGGACCTCCTGGCCGACAAGGCCTTCTGTCAGAAAACATCGCGGGCCATATGCGACTACGTGAGTAACAACCAAAACGGGGAAGTCTCACCCTCCACGTTCTGGGAGGCACTGAAGGCCGTGATTAGAGGAGAGATCATAGCCTACAAGGCAAGCAGAGATAGGGAAGAGAGGGTGGCCAGGCAACAACTGGTGGCCTCCATCCTGGAAGTCGACAGAAAATACTCCGAGGCCCCGACCGTAGGGCTGCTGGCGGAGAGGAAAAAGCTGCAAATGGACTTTAACCTGCTATCCACTAGGAAAGCAGTGTACCAACTCCGTCAGACACGGGGGACCTTCTACGAACACGGAGACAAGGCTGGCCACCTATTGGCTCACCAGCTGAGAAAGCAGGCAGCCACAAAGGGCAATAGCGCAAGTAAAGGATAGCAGAGGCTGACTGGTAACAGAACCAAAGGAGGTCAATCGGGCATTTGAGACCTTCTACCGGGGACTGTACACCTCCGAGCCCCCCAACAGGGATGCGGGGATGAAACTGTTCAAAGACGGACTGGAACAACCAGCTGTGGGGGAAGACAGACGGGCGGAACTGGAAGCACCAATAGACCTGGGAGAAATCATGGAGAGCATCAGCTCCATGCAGGCGGGGAAGACACCGGGACCCGATGGGTTCCCGGCGGACTTCTACAAAAAATTTGCACCAGTCCTGGCCCCACACCTAAGGGACATGTTCGCGGACTCACTGGCAAGGGGCACCCTGCCCCCAACGCTAGCGCAGGCCACAATTTCACTGATATCCCAAAAAGATAAAGACCTGACGGAATGCGGATCATACAGACCCATTTCACTGCTGAACGTGGATGCGAAAATACTCGCAAAGGTCCTGGCCAAAAGGCTAGAGGGCTGTGTACCAGAGGTGATCACAGAGGACCAGACTGGCTTTGTCAAGGGTAGGCAGCTCACTGCGAACATCAGGCGGCTGCTGAACGTAAGAATGACCCCCCTCTGGGGAGAGAACACCAGAGGTGATCGTCTCCCTGGACGCAGAAGAGGCCTTCGACAGAGTCGAATGGAAATACCTCCTCGAGTTACTGGAACGATTTGCGCTAGGAGCGGTGTTCACCGCCTGGGTGAGGTTCCTGTAAAACGCTCCCAAAGCGAGCGTCCGAACTAACACCACCAGCTCTAAATACTTCCAGCTGCAGAGAGGAACAAGACAGGGCTGCCCCCTGTCCCACTCTTGTTCGCGCAAGCCATCAAACCCCTAGCGATAGCCCTGCGGGACACGAAAAGCTGGAAGGGAATCCGGAGAGGAGACAGAGAGCACAGAGTCTCACTCTATGCAGATGACCTGCTCCTCTATGTCTCGAAGCCACAGGAGGGACTGAAGGCAATACTGCAAATGCTGAAAGAGTTTGGAACCTTCTCGGGCTACAAACTTAACCTGGGCAAAAGCGAGGTATTCCCAGTGAACCCAAAAGGGGAGGGACGAAGCTGAAGGGGCTCCCGTTTAAAACAGTCCAGAACAGGTTCTGTTAACTGGGGATCCAAATAGCCAGAGACTGGATACAGATCCACAAGTGGAACCTGACCAGCCTGGTGGAGGAAATAAGAAGAGACATTCAAAGGTGGGGCTCACTCCCACTCTCCCTGGCGGGGAGAGTGCAGACGATCAAGATGAACGTACTGCCAAAGTTCCTCTTCCTGTTTAGATCCATTCCGATCATCATCCCCAAGGCCTTTTTCCAAAACGTAGACAATCTAATCATGGCGTTTGTATGGGGGGGTGGGTAAGAACCCGAGAATCCTAAAACAGACGCTGCAAAGAAGGAAAATCAAAGGGTGCTTGGCCTTACCAAACCTACAATACGACCACTGGGCAGCAACGGCAGAAAGAGTGAGGGGATGGGTACAAGAACCCGACACAGATTGGGTACAAATGGAGGAGGCATCCTGTAAAGGAACAACCGTCTAGGCCCTGGCCACAGCAGCACTCCCATCCCCCTCAACAAGATACACAACGAGCCCAGTGGTAGCGGCCACGCTGAGAACATGGACCCAGCTCAGAAAACACTTCGGGATAACTAAAATGTCCCCCATGGCCCCCATCTGCGGCAATCACAGATTCCCCCCAGCCATGCTAGATACCACCTTCAAAAGATGGAGGCGGGACGGGGGCACATTGACGGTCGGGGACTTCTACGTAGGGCACAGACTGGCGACACTAGACGAACTGACGAGGAAATGGAGGCTAGCAAAAGGACAGGAAATGAGACACCTCTAAATAAAACACTTCCTCCACAAAGAGACAGTGGGGTACCCTGGGGCCCCAGAAAGCACACTATTAGAGGACCTGATGGGCACAAGCAACGAGAAGGGGGAGCTATGTGGGAAAATATACAGACAGCTACTGGACAGAGCCCGGACTCCACTGGACGAGATCAGACAAAAATGGGAGGACGAACTGGGGACAGAGGTAGGATGGGGACTCTGGAGCGAAGCACTGAGCAGGGTGAACTCCACCTCCTCCTGCGCAAAGCTAAGCCTAATGCATCTCAAAGTGGTGCACAGAGCGCACCTGACTAGAACCCAAATGAGCAGTTTCTTCCCGGAGGTGGAGGACAAATGTGAGCTGTGCCAGAGGGACCCGGCCAACCACACCCACATGTTTTGGGCTTGCCCCAAGCTTGCTGGGTTCTGGACAGCCTTCTCCGAGGCAATGTCCAAGGTTGTGGGGGTGAGGGTGAAGCCATGCCCAATAGTGGCAGTCTTCGGGGTATCGGAGCAGCCAGAGTTACACATGGGGAAGGGGGCCAACGCCCTTGCTTTCGCTTCCCTAATTGCACGCCGGAGAATCCTGCTCGGCTGGCGATCGGCAGCACCACCCACAGCTGCAGACTGGCTCGCTGACCTCTCGGAATGTCTCCACCTGGAGAAGATTAAGTACGCCACCCGAGGGTCAGAGGAGGCTTCCTGGAAACTTGGGGTCAGTTTGTCGGTCTGCTCCAAAACCTGTTCGAGGCCAACAATGAGGAGTAACCGAATAAGATTTTAAATTTTTTAAAATTAAAACACCAAGATAGATGAGTTACCAAAAGACTGCGCAACCCGGGGGCGGCGGCGGAAGGAAGGTGGGGAAATCACGAGAGATGATTTCCCTCTGTCTGGAAAATAAAATAAAAGCACAGCCGAAGCCGGGGGCGGGCGGGGGGGGGGGGGGGGGGGGGGGGGGAGGAGGAGATGAGCGGGGAAGGGGGAGGAGCCATAGACCGATCCAGAGGGCAAAGAAAGGCATGTAGGGTCAGTTAAATGAAGGACAAACTAAACCTCTGTATAATAAAGGAAATTAGCGCAGGAGAGAAAAATGTGATGTGTATATATACACAACTGTTTATAAATATGAGAAATGTCAATAAAAAGATTTTTTTTAAATAAATAAATAACAAAAGGAAACTTGAAGTCGTGATAGGGCCACTAAAGATAGACTTCACATGTAATGAAAATAAATGACATAAGTATTGAATAACTAGATCACCTCAGTTTTTACTAAAGACGGTAACAAAATAGATGCTTCACTGGAATATTATCCTTACTAATATTAATATAGTTGGAATAGAAAGAGTCAAACTTAAAGAGGATGGCATACATACACATAGGACATTCTCCTGCCTATCACTGGTTATTGGCCAATGCCTATGCCTGCTGGCCATTAATTGAATGCAAATGGCAAAATCTGCTTTCATATCCGCGCCCTGCCCGAGCAGCCATACGACTCAATTGGGGCCAACATCGGGACTTCCTCCCTTCTGGTAAAATTCAGTCCCTTGTTGTCTATATCTTGTATCTCTCTCTCTCTTCACAGCCAGAGAAGTGATACTTCCTAACAAAATACATTGTTGAGAAAAAGTCTTTGAAGGAATCAACATCCTTTAATGTATACCTTGGCTCAGGTCACTGATTGATTTTAATCATCTTGGTGAACAGCTTGATGGTCTGGTCCAGACTGAGTATGCTCCTTGCATGCAACAGTAGAAGGTGAATTGTCGAAGGTGAGGAAATGCAACACCAAAGTGCCCACTGTCACCTCCCTCAAGAGTGATGGAATGGAGCAATGATTATCTGCACTGTCAGTTTCCATTATATGTACAGGCAGTATCGGTGTCATCTACAATGGAAATTCCATTGACTTTAGGAACACTCCTACTGAATGCTCACACTGCTGTTTTAGAGGCAAAGGAAATATTCCTGACAGTTACTCCCATTGTGTTCTTGTTATTTTGTTAGTGTGCTTACCGGAACTTTCAGTTTCTCATTAGTAATATGGTCTGTTCTCGATTGTTCGGGCGTTTTATCCTCCAATTGAATACTTCACAACTGAATTAACAAAGTTTTCACATTCATAGTACCTAAGTGACTTCTTACATTCAGAGCTGGCAGGAGATATTGGCTGCCGTGGCTGAAGATAAAAATGGATAGGGTAGATTGTGACTAGAAATCTCAGCTGCTTGAAGTGTAGTTTCACCAGTGAGAAGGGCATTTTAATATATATATATATATAATATATATCTGATGTGGCAGATTACACAGCAGAAATGTCCCATCTCCCAGTCAGAGATTGCGTAGAATTTCAGGACGAGATATTTTGTGATTAAGTTGCTGCGCAAAATCCAGATTCTAAGGAATTTGATCAGGGAATAAGAGAGGTGTGAAGGATTAATAAAATACTATATTGCTTCCAACAACAATATCAAGAGTATTATCCAATTCCCAAAACTCTTGTAAAAATAAACAGCTGCACAACTTGTAACTTAGTTTCTCACAAATTCATGGACTATGGTCATGCATGTCTGTGTTTTTTGTTTGATAATTTACATCAACCTGACTGTCTGCAATTCAAAACAGGGAAACAAATGGTGCTGACTTAAAAGCTATTCTTCCGATTTCTCCCAGGCCGAAAAATCATGCGGTGAAATATCCATTATACCCGGTTCAATCGGACACGAAACTTTCAATAGTTTTACACTGAAGCATTAGCTGTAAACTTGAAAGGGAATATTTTCCTTGAATTGAGCCCAGAGGTACCAAATAATAGAAAATTATACAAAACCGATGCAACCCCAAAAAAGAACTTGTCCAAATTTTCTTACATTTAAGTTAATGGAAAAAAGATCAGGCAGATTCCAGTGTTTGCTCCAATCTTTTTAAAAATAAATTTAGAGAACCCAATTGGTTTTTTTCCAATTAAGGGGCAATTAAGCGTGGCCAATCCACCTAACCTGCACATCTTTGGGTTGTGGGGGGTGAAACCCATGCAGACCCGGGGAGAATGTGCGAACTCCACATAGACAGTGACAAGGGAAGCAGATACATGGCGACATTACCACATGGAAGTTTGGCTCACTTTCTGACTTGGAAATATATCACCGTTCCTTCAGCCGCTGTGTCAAAATCTTGGAACTCCCTCCCTAATATCACAGTGAGTACTCACACCCTGTAAAAATCAATTTTAAAAACTTGGAATTTGCAGCAATAGATGTTATATTAGCCATGATGGAAGTGCCAGCATTGGACCGGGGTGAGCACGGTAAGAAGTCTTACAACACCAGGTTAAAGTCCAACTGGTTTGTTTCGAATCACTAGCTTCCGGAGCACTGCCGGGATTCGAACCCGGGTCCTCAGCGCCGTAGTGTTTGCTCCAATTTTTGAAATTCATTGCAGTCAGGCATATCCAAAACAGCTGAATGATAACCCAGGTAAATCAACCACTCTCAGGATTTAACTGACACCAACTGGGGCCCTAAATTGCAAATAATCAATTATGTCCCTGTTGCTCTATACTATTGGCCCTAATATAGTAAGAAGTCTTACAACACCAGGTTATAGTCCAATAGGTTTGTTTTGGATCACTAGCTTTCGGAGCACTGAGAGGTGGGTTCCAGAAACATATATATAGACAAAGTCAATGATGCTAGACGATACTTTGAATGCGAGTCTTTGCAGGCAATTAAGTCTTTACAGGTCCAGACGGAGCAACTGGAGAGAGGGATAATCACAGGTTAAAGAGGTGTGAATTGTCTCAAGCCAGGTCAGTTGGTAGCATTTTGCAGGCCCTCCGTATACACATGATCTGCTCAGACGAGGAGGAGCGTAACAGACATCGACAGACGCTGAAAGATGCCCTCGTACGAATGGGATATGGCGCTCGACTCATCTATCGACAGTTCCAACGCGCCACAGCAAAAAACTGCACCGACCTCCTCAGAAGACAAACACGGGACACAACCGACAGAGTACCCTTTGTCGTCCAGTACTTCTGCGGAACGGAGAAATAACATCATCTTCTTTGCCGCCTTCAACATGTCATCGATGAAGACAAACATCTTGCCAAGGTCAACCCCACACCCCCACTACTTGCCTTCAAACAATCGCGCAAGCTCAAACAAACATTATTTGCAGCAAACTACCCAGCCTTCAGAACAGCGACCACGACACCACACAACCCTGCCATGGCAATCTCTGCAAGACATGCCAGATCATCGACATAGGTCCCACCATTACACATGTGAACACCACCCACCAGGTACGTGGTACATACTCGTGCAACTCGGCCAACGTTGTCTATCTCATACGCTGCAGGGAAAGGATGTCCCGAAGCGTGGTACATTGGCGAGACCACGCAGATGCTGCGACAACGGATGAACGGACATTGCATGACAATTGCCAGGCAGGAATGTTCCCTTCCAGTCGGGGAACACTTCAGCAGTCAAGGGCATTCAGCCTCTGATCTTCGTTCTCCAAGGCGGCCTTCAGGACGCGCGACAATGCAGAATCGGCAAGCAGAAACTTATAGCTAAGTTCCGCACACATGAGTACGGCCTCAACCAGGACCTTGGATTCATGTCACATTACATTCACCCCCCACCATCTGGCCTGGGCTTGCAAAATCCTACCAATTGTCTTGAGACAATTCACATCTCTTTAACCTGTGATTATCCCTCTCTCCAGTTGCTCCATCTGGACCTGTGGACTTAATTACCTGCAAAGACTCGCATTCAATGTATCATTTTGCATCTTTGACTTTGCCTGTATATGTATTTCTGGAACCCACCTCTTCATTCACCTGAGGAAGGAGCAGTGCTCTGAAAGCTAGTGATTCGAAACAAACCTGTTGGACTTTAACCTGGTGTTGTAAGACTTCTTACTGTGCTCATCCAGTCCAATGCCGGCATCTTCCATCATGGCTAATATAATATGTAAGATGATCTCATTTGCACATCTATTGCTGCAAACTCCAAGTTTTTAAAATTGATTTTTACAGGGTGTGAGTATTCACTGTGATATTAGGGAGGGAGTTCCAAGATTTTGACCCAGCGACAGTGAAGGAACGGTGATATATTTCCAAGTCAGAAAGTGAGGCAAACTTCCATGTGGTAATGTCGCCATGTATCTGCTTCCCTTGTCCTAGTTGGTCGTGGTCATGGTTTTGGAAGGTGTTACCTAAGGAACCTTGGTGATTCCCTGCAGTGCAGATGGTACACATTGCTGTTACTGTACGTCGGTAGTGGAGGGGGTGAATGTTTGTGGAAGGGGTGCCAAACAAGCGGGCTCCTTTGTCTTGGAAGGTGTCAAGTTTCTTGAGTGTTGTTGGAGCTTCACTCATCCAGGCAAGAGGGGAGTATTCCATCACACTCCTGACTTGTGCCTTGTAGGTGGTGGGCAGACTTTGGGGAGTCAGGTGGCGAGTCATTCACCGCAGATTCCTAGGTTCTAACTTGCTCTTATAGCCACAGTGTTTGTATGGCTGGTCCAGCTCAGTTTCTGGTCAATGTAAACACCCAGGATGTTGATGTTCGAGCATTCAGTGATGGTAATGCCATTGAATGTCAAGGGCCGATGGTTTGATTCTCTCTTATTGGGGATGGTCATTGTCTGCACTTTTGTGGCGTGGATGTTACTTGCTTTTGTCAGCCCAAGCATGGATAACCAGGTCTTGCTGCATTTGCACGTGAACTGCTTTAGTGTCTGAGGGATCGAGAATGGTGCAGAACATTGTGCAATCATCAGCGAAAATCCCCTTGTCTGAGGTTATGTTGGACGGAAGGTCAGTGATGAAGCTGTTGAAGATGGTTGGGCCTAGGACACTATTACCCTGCGAAACTCCACAAAATAAAAAGCAAAAGAGCTGCGCTGAGAACAATTGTAAATTAGAGTGTAGCCTTTAAAAAGTCTGATTGTAATGAGATGCTGGAAAAGCAACAAATATGAGAGTGGCAGGTTCACTGAACTGACTATGAGATATTAGATGTCCCATGTCTGATTTTGTCACATTCTTAAAAATTGTCTTCCACTGATAGAGAATGCTAAAAAGAGAGAAGTGAATTTCAAGAAGACAGAGCAACACAATTTTAATCACGCTGACCTCGACGAGAGGCCCGCAAAGAGGAAAATGTTTGTGCGCCTCCACAGAACAAAGCTGCAACAAAATGTGTTGAATGTCAAGTGGAAGGAAATGTAGCACCGAATTCTCACCCGATGAATGAGGAAGAAATAAAAGATGTTGATTATGAGAGCGCAGAAGAGAAGGAGGTTCTTACATATTCATTATGATGATTAGTCATAAGATGATGTTGAGGGAGAAGGTGTAGAACTCAGTTGCACCTATGGGTCCTTGGACAAAGATCATTGCCAGTATTCATCTGCTACAATCCTCTTGGTCTCACTCCATATCACCTGCATTTTCACTCCCATGATTCAGCTCAAATTCTTTCATTCAGGGGAATCCAATGCTGTATGAAGATATGGCATTAGAAAGTGTTAGTGACAAAACTCATGGTAGTTGCATCGCCCAAGTTCATTTTCATTTACCTTTTCCAAGTCATGATGCCTGAGGCTGGAGGGTGATGCCTCATGATTTGCCCCACTCTTGCTTTGAAATCCCTGAGAAAGTAAATATATTTTGACCTAGGAATATTGCTAATAAGTGTCAAGTTCTCCATGTAATTGGTCTTTATCTCTGTAGTCTCTATCTTCAAGAGCAGCAAGTTCCGTGAAGTGAAGACTACACCCTACTTATGTTTCCTCTGAACTCTTCCCCTATCAGATGAGTGTGTAATATTTTTCTTCTGGGAGGTGAGTAGTGAATTTAAAAGCTCTTACCTTTACAGGAGCAGCCCTTTGGATTTCGGCGGCAGCGGTGCGCAGGGACCTTCTGGGAGGTGAGTAGTGGATTTAAAAGCTCTTACCTTTACAGGAGCAGCCCTTTGGATTTCGGCGGCAGCGGTGCGCAGGGACCTTCTGGGAGGTGAGTAGTGAATTTAAAAGCTCTTACCTTTACAGGAGCAGCCCTTTGGATTTCGGCGGCAGCGGTGCGCAGGGGCCTTCTGGGAGGTGAGTAGTGAGTTTAAAAGCTCTTACTTTTACAGGAGCAGCCCTTTGGATTTCGGCGGCAGCGGTGCGCAGGGGCCTTCTGGGAGGTGAGTAGTGAATTAAAAAGCCTTGCCTGGTCCCGTGTCTGTTCCTCTTTTCTGTTTTATTTGTTTTTATATAAGGTGGGAACCGGAAGTTCGACCTCTGGCAAGTCCCCCCCCCCCCACTCCCCCCCCCCCCCCCCCCCCCCCCCCACCCCCAACCAATAAATTCTGGTGGAGAGGAAACCCGAGACACTACACGTGTAGTGTCTCCCACCCGCCCTCCTCCTCTAACCTAATAATAAGACCCATTGGTGTAAGGTAAGTGCCATATTATATTATTATATTATTAGCATTGTGCAGGTCAAGGATCGGAGGTGGAGGAGCAGTCTCTGTCAGCGAGAGAACCTGAGAACAACTCAGACACTCAGAAGGTAAGAAGGTAAGTAAGTGATTTTTACTTTTATACCTTTTTTCAAATTGTGTGTGTCGGGGGGAAACTGAAGTGACATCACAGAAAAGCTGTGGCCTGAGTGGCTGGTTGGGATTCTAACCTAAATTTTAAAAAAAAATTTGAGTATTTGGGAACTAATTAAACATAATAACTTAATTATAATTTAGAGGATATCTAAGCCAGAGATCGGAGAGTATTATAGTTAGCTATCGCATTTCTATTAGAAATCTAGTGCTAGGAAACAGATAGTTGACAGTAACTTTGCAATTTAAAAAAAAGTATTTAAAAAAAAAAAGACAAATTTTAATTTTAATTAATTGACGCAATGTCAGTTAGAGGGGTGCTGTGCTCTGACTGTGAGATGTGGCAGGTCCGGGAGGCTTCCAGCGTCCCGGATGTCTTCATCTGCAGAAAGTGCACCCAACTGCAGCTCCTCACAGACCGCATGGTTCGGTTGGAGCAGCAATTGGATGCACTTAGGAGCATGCAGGTGGTGGAAAGCGTCATAGATCACAGTTATGTAAATGTGGTCACACCCAAGGTGCAGGCAGAGAAATGGGTGACCACCAGAAAGGGCAGGCAGTCAGTGCAGGAATCCCCTGTGGTTGTCCCCCTCTCGAACAGATATACCCCTTTGGATACTGTCGGGGGGGATAGCCTATCAGGGGAAAACAGCAGCAGCCAGAGCAGTGGCACCACGGCTGGCTCTGATGTTCAGAAGGGAGGGTCAAAGCGCAGAAGAGTAATAGTAATAGGGGACTCTATAGTCAGGGGCACAGATAGGCGCTTCTGTGGACGTGAAAGAGACTCCAGGATGGTATGTTGCCTCCCTGGTGCCAGGGTCCAGGATGTCTCCGAACGGGTAGAGGGAATCCTGAAGGGGGAGGGCAAACAGGCAGAGGTCGTTGTACATATTGGTACTAACGACATAGGCAGGAAGGGGCATGAGGTCCTGCAGCAGGAGTTCAGGGAGCTAGGCAGAAAGTTAAAAGACAGGACCTCGAGGGTTGTAATCTCGGGATTACTCCCTGTGCCACGTGCCAGTGAGGCTAGAAATAGGAAGATAGAGCAGACAAACACGTGGCTAAACAGCTGGTGTAGGAGGGAGGGTTTCCATTATCTGGACCACTGGGAGCTCTTCCGGGGCAGGTGTGACCTGTATAAGATGGACGGGTTGCATCTAAACCGGAGAGGCATAAATATCCTGGCCGCGAAGTTTGCTAGTGTCACACGGGAGGGTTTAAACTAGTATGGCAGGGGGGTGGGCACGGGAGCAATAGGTCAGAAGGTGAGAGCATTGAGGGAGAACTAGGGAATAGGGACAGTGTGGCTCTGAGGCAGAGCAGACGGGGAGAAGTTGCTGAACACAGCGGGTCTGGTGGCCTGAAGTGCATATGTTTTAATGCAAGGAGCATTACGGGTAAGGCAGATGAACTTAGAGCTTGGATTACTACTTGGAACTATGATGTTGTTGCCATTACAGAGACCTGGTTGAGGGAAGGGCAGGATTGGCAGCTAAACGTTCCAGGATTTAGATGTTTCAGGCGGGATAGAGGGGGATGTAAAAGGGGAGGCGGAGTTGCGCTACTTGTTCGGGAGAATATCACAGCTATACTGCGAGAGGACACCTCAGAGGGCAGTGAGGCTATATGGGTAGAGATCAGGAATAAGAAGGGTGCAGTCACAATGTTGGGGGTATACTACAGGCCTCCGAACAGCCAGCGGGAGATAGAGGAGCAGATAGGTAGACAGATTTTGGAAAAGAGTAAAAACAACAGGGTTGTGGTGATGGGAGACTTCAACTTCCCCAATATTGACTGGGACTCACTTAGTGCCAGGGGCTTAGACGGGGCGGAGTTTGTAAGGAGCATCCAGGAGGGCTTCTTAAAACAATATGTAAACAGTCCAACTAGGGAAGGGGCGGTACTGGACCTGGTATTGGGGAATGAGCCCGGCCAGGTGGTAGATGTTTCAGTAGGGGAGCATTTCGGTAACAGTGACCACAATTCAGTAAGTTTTAAAGTACTGGTGGACAAGGATAAGAGTGGTCCGAGGATGAATGTGCTAAATTGGGGGAAGGCTAATTATAACAATATTAGGCGGGAACTGAAGAACATAGATTGGGGGCGGATGTTTGAGGGCAAATCAACATCTGACATGTGGGAGGCTTTCAAGTGTCAGTTGAAAGGAATACAGGACAGGCATGTTCCTGTGAGGAAGAAAGATAAATACGGCAATTTTCGGGAACCTTGGATGACGAGTGACATTGTAGGCCTCGTCAAAAAGAAAAAGGAGGCATTTGTCAGGGCTAAAAGGCTGGGAACAGACGAAGCCTGTGAGGCATATAAGGAAAGTAGGAAGGAACTTAAGCAAGGAGTCAGGAGGGCTAGAAGGGGTCATGAAAAGTCATTGGCAAATAGGGTTAAGGAAAATCCCAAGGCTTTTTACACGTACATAAAAAGCAAGAGGGTAGCCAGGGAAAGGGTTGGCCCACTGAAGGATAGGCAAGGGAATCTATGTGTGGAGCCAGAGGAAATGGGCGAGGTACTAAATGAATACTTTGCATCAGTATTCACCAAAGAGAAGGAATTGGTAGATGTTGAGTCTGGAGAAGGGGGTGTAGATAGCCTGGGTCACATTGTGATCCAAAAAGACGAGGTGTTGGGTATCTTAAAAAATATTAAGGTAGATAAGTCCCTAGGGCCTGATGGGATCTACCCCAGAATATGAAGGAGGCTGGAGAGGAAATTGCTGAGGCCTTGACAGAAATCTTTGGATCCTCGCTGTCTTCAGGGGATGTCCCGGATGACTGGAGAATAGCCAATGTTGTTCCTCTGTTTAAGAAGGGTAGCAAGGATAATCCCGGGAACTACAGGCCGGTGAGCCTTACTTCAGTGGTAGGGAAATTACTGGAGAGAATTCTTCGAGACAGGATCTACTCCCATTTGGAAGCAAATGGACGTATTAGTGAGAGGCAGCACGGTTTTGTGAAGGGGAGGTCGTGTCTCACTAACTTGATAGAGTTTTTCGAGGAGGTCACTAAGATGATTGATGCAGGTAGGGCAGTAGATGTTGTCTATATGGACTTCAGTAAGGCCTTTGACAAGGTCCCTCATGGTAGACTAGTACAAAAGGTGAAGTCACACGGGATCAGGGGTGAGCTGGCAAGGTGGATACAGAACTGGCTAGGCCATAGAAGGCAGAGGGTAGCAATGGAGGGATGCTTTTCTAATTGGAGGGCTGTGACCAGTGGTGTTCCACAGGGATCAGTGCTGGGACCTTTGCTCTTTGTAGTATATATAAATGATTTGGAGGAAAATGTAACTGGTCTGATTAGTAAGTTTGCAGACGACACAAAGGTTGGTGGAATTGCGGATAGCGATGAGGACTGTCTGAGGATACAGCAGGATTTAGATTGTCTGGAGACTTGGGCGGAGAGATGGCAGATGGAGTTTAATCCGGACAAATGTGAGGTAATGCATTTTGGAAGGGCTAATGCAGGTAGTGAATATACAGTGAATGGTAGAACCCTCAAGAGTATTGAAAGTCAAAGAGATCTAGGAGTACAGGTCCACAGGTCATTGAAAGGGGCAACACAGGTGGAGAAGGTAGTCAAGAAGGCATACGGCATGCTTGCCTTCATTGGCCGGGGCATTGAGTATAAGAATTGGCAAGTCATGTTGCAGCTGTATAGAACCTTAGTTAGGCCACACTTGGAGTATAGTGTTCAATTCTGGTCGCCACACTACCAGAAGGATGTGGAGGCTTTAGAGAGGGTGCAGAAGAGATTTACCAGAATGTTGCCTGGTATGGAGGGCATAAGCTATGAGGAGCGATTGAATAAACTCGGTTTGTTCTCACTGGAACGAAGGAGGTTGAGGGGCGACCTGATAGAGGTATACAAAATTATGAGGGGCATAGACAGAGTGGATAGTCAGAGGCTTTTCCCCAGGGTAGAGGGGTCAATTACTAGGGGGCATAGGTTTAAGGTGAGAGGGGCAAGGTTTAGATTAGATGTACGAGGCAAGTTTTTTACGCAGAGGGTAGTGGGTGCCTGGAACTCACTACCGGAGGAGGTAGTGGAAGCAGGGACGATAGGGACATTTAAGGGGCATCTTGACAAATATATGAATAGGATGGGAATAGAAGGATACGGACCCAGGAAGTGTAGAAGATTGTAGTTTAGTCGGGCAGTATGGTCGGCACGGGCTTGGAGGGCCGAAGGGCCTGTTCCTGTGCTGTACATTTCTTTGTTCTTTGTTCTTTGATGATCTATTCTTGGAAAGTCTTGTCCAGAGTGGCTCAGTTTGGTAGCACTCTCACTCTCCAAGGTTCTGGATTCAAGTTCCATTCCAGGGCTTGAGCGTAAAAATCAAAGCTGACACTCCAATGTAGTACAGGGGGAGTGCTTCACTGCTGGAGCGGCTGTCTTTCAGATAATTTGATTTGATAAATCGAGGCCCCATCTGTGTGCTTTGTTGGATGTAAAAGATCCTGAGCGCGATTCACCCGAAAAATGACTAAGTGTCATTTTGGGCACGTTTGCTGGTGTGCTTTGCACCAGCTGTAGTGGTGAGATTGCAGCCTCTATTCACCTGCACTTACTGCACAAAAATGAGCCCCCATGTGAATCTCGCCGTAAATGACTCCCTCACTATCTGATTTGCCTGTCTCCCACCTCAGCTCCTCGCCGCTAACAAGTTGAACTGCTTTTGAACACATCCTCAGCACTCACTCCCAATCAAGACACGAGAAAAGACCTGCTCCTCGTTTGGGGATGCTGACCTGGCCAGGCTTCTCGACGCCATGGATGAGATGGGGAACGCTGTTCCCCCTAAAGGGTCAGAGAACCACCAGCAGGGTCAGCAATGCCACTGGGAGACAGTGACAGCTGCAGTGAGTGCAGGCAGCATGACCAGGAGGATAGCTGTCCAATGTAGGAAGAAGATGAATGACCCCCTATGAGCTGCAAGGGTAAGTTACCACCTCTCTCCTGGCATCAGTCGTGCCTGCCAGCCTTCAATTTCCCAACACAGCCCACTCCCCACCCCCATAATCTTCTGGCTGACACACTCCCAACATCTGATCTCCGAGCCTGCTCCTCGGAAGCCTATGACACTCAGCATCACAACCCCTTAATGTCTAGGTGCAGTGCCCAATACATGCCACCTGTTAAAGACCCCATGACACATCAAGCGTGCAGCTCAGAATGCCCGCTATTTGTCCCCGCAGGAGAAGATAAGAGGGAAAGGGCGATGACGAGGTGGGATGCCAGCAGCCAGAGTCCTCATTCCCTATGAGGAAAGGGCATTGGTGATCGTGGGGTTGCCCAAAGAGAGAGCAGTGACCAACAGCAAGGTTGGTTTGCGCCAGAGAAGTGAGGATCCATTGTCCCTTTATCGAGATGATCTGTCTCATGTGAGTTATTGATGTCCCACAAAATTATCCTTCCATTTCACTGACCACATGTCCATTGTCTTGCAGGATCATCATCTCATAAGGCTGAGCCATCCGGAGTTGCTCCCCCCCCCACGCTGTCACCCAAGTGAACACCTCTGAGCAGAGCTCTGAGGAGAATACCGGCGGCCATCCTGGGTCTTCCACCAAGGAGAATAAGGCAGCCTCCAGTTCTGAATCCCCCCCCCCCCCCCGCCAATACTGGCACATCTCAAGGGTAGTGGGCAGAGCAGGGGGGCAGAGCAACGCCTGTGACACAAGTAAGTTGGCCAGGGCACGCTGGCTCCAGGTCCTCCAGAGGATGTCTACCAAGAGCATCAAAGGTCAGGATGTAGAAAGCAGCAGGTTGGCTCCACCTCTGATGTGCATCGTGGGGACACACCTATACGTAGAAGTAGACCACGGAGGATCAAAAAGAGTGAGGAGCATTGAGTGGTGCCTTCTAGCTGCATGCCGGTAATTGTAGATGGCTACTTACCTTCTCACTTTCCCTCGGTAGCCATTGTACCAGGTTCCCATTTTTGTAAAGGAGTACTAAACGATGCCTGCGTGACTTCTCGCTGAAGAGTCGGATGACTCCCGGGAGATGTGGTAATTGACCGCTACAATCTACTTCATGTTAATATTTTTGAAGAGGAGCAGGGGAATTATCCTGACCAATATTTATCTTTTCATCAACATCATAAAAAAATATACTGCTGTTTGTAGGAGTTTATTGTGTGCATATTGACTGACATATTTCCGACATTATTATAACAGTGACTACACTTCAAAAGTACTTCATGCGCTTTGCTATATAAATGCAAGTCTTTCTTTCTTTTTTGGAAGCTATGTCAATGTTCAGTCTATCAAGTTCCATGTCAAATGCATCGTACTTGCAGATGTTATTGACCAGCTGCAAGTCATCAGACAGTCCCATGCACATGTGAGACTCTAAGCTCCAAGCACCCATTGAAGCAGGTCAACATTGGCAGGTTACTCATTACTCGCTTGGGCGATACTTGAGGTGGGTGGTAGCTGACCAGTGGAATGCAATAGTCCCTCCCACTGTCAGATGGAGCACCCATTTTCTATGCCAATTAAGTTGGACCTATCACTCATTCCTGCTGTCTCGCATGTGTGCTAACCTCTGCAGCAAAACTGGAATGTCCTCTCCAGGGTCAAGTCGGGGAAAAATGTATGGAGACCCTGGGTTGCCAAAACATCAAGGTCTCCCTCTCGATGTCTCCAATTGATCAAAGGAAATGAAGAGCATCACATTTGATACTGGCTAGGTTGCAGGAGTGCAAATACTGTTGTTGCTGATTTTCTCCTTGGTTCTGCTCTGTTTTATTACCTTTGCTCTCAAGTCACCCGGTATCTTTATGATACCGCCACGAGGTTCAAGTCCGAGTAATGATCAATAACCCAATACACCGATTAGTAAGATTTAAATCAAAGCACATTTATTATACACAGTAATCGCTACTCATGCACAAATTCTACGTCTAAGCTACTTCTACAACTAACAGGGCTATACTTAACTTCGGACTGGCCCACCAGGTCAGGGGAACAAATGGCCTTTCGTTCGGGTTCTGAGTCTGCGGGATTCGAAGTTGGTATGAATTGGTAGCTAGGAGCGCCTATCTCGTAGCGAGCGTTGAATTAAGACTTACGTCAGTCGACGATCACTGCACCGGTCACGGTCAATGTTGGTTTGTGTTGCTGGGTGACCCGGGCAGGGAGAAAAGAGCGATTTGAACTTGGGGCTCAACTCTTATAGTCCCCAGGGGCTTCCCGCCTTTCGGGGCGGACCCTGTACCTGGTCCCAAGTGATTGGACTTTGTCCCAATCGCTTGATTCGATTTTCTCCAATACTGGAGCGGTTCCCTGATCGATGGGCGGTCTCGAGGTGCTCGTTCACCTCCTTTGTGATGGCTCCCGCTGGCGCCGAGGAATCTGGCTTTGCTTTGTGTGTCCAAAATGTTACTTATTGTTCCCGGGGATTGCTCATCAGCATGCAGATGGCTGCTACTTTGTTATGCTGATGGCCGCTGGTATCGATGTTGTCTGGCCTGTGCAGAGGTAAATACACAGCAAACCTGCAGCTGCTGGTTTCTGTCTTGTTGGCTGACTTTCCCATCAGCCTTTGCCGTTCGCCATTTTAAATCGGGAGTTGGCCAATTTAGGTGGCTACACTGTAAGGAGGCAAAAGAAAGGAAACTGTGATGCATGTATGTAAATAGTTGTGGCCGATCAATTTGTAAATAGTTTCAGTTTTACTTTTTATTTTTGTTTTCTCTTTTCTAATCTCCTAATATTTGTTCAAATTTGTTTTGCATACCAAAAACTCAATAAAAACATTTAAAAAAAGAAATCCAAGGATTGAATTACGGAAATTCACAGAAACACTACAGTGCAGAAGAGGCCCTTTGGCCTATTGAGTCTGCACCGACGCATGATAGACTCTGACCTGCCCACCTAATCCCACTTGCCAGCACTTGTCTCATAGCCTTGAATGTTATGGTGTGCCAAGTACTCATCCAGGTACTTTTTAAAGGATGTGTGGCATTCCGCCTCCACCACCCTCCCAGGCAATGCATTCCAGACCGTTACCAGTCTCTGGGTAAAAAGGTTTTCTCTCAAATCCCCCCTAAATCTCCTTCCCCTCATTGTGAACTTGTATCCCTTCATAACTGACCCTTCAACTAAGAGGAACAGCTGCTCCCTATCCACCCTGTCCATGCCCTTCATAATCTTGTATACCTCCTCAATCAGGTCACCTCTCAGTCTTCTCTGCTCCAGAGAAAACAACGAAAGCCTATCCAACCTCTCTTTATAACTTAAATATTCCATCCCAGGCAACATTCTGGTGAATCTTCTCTGCACCCCTTCCAGTGGAATTACATCCTTTCTATAATGGCGATTCTGGTGGCAACCAGAATTGCACGCAATACTCTAATTGTGGTCTCACCAAAGTTCTATACAGCTCCATCATGACCTCCCTGCTTTTGTAATCTATGCCCCAATTGATAAAAGCTAGTGCCCCATATGCCTTTTTCACTACCCTATTAATCTGCCCTGCCTTCAGAGATCTATGGACAAACAAGCCAAGGTCTCTTTGTTCTTTGGAATTTCCCAGTGTCAGACCTTTCTTAATATACTTCCTTGTTAAATTACTCCTGCCAAAGTGTATCACCTCACACTTTTCAGGGTTAAATTCCATCTACCACTTATCTGCCCATTTGACCATCCTGTCTATATCTTCCTGTAACCCGAGACACTCAACCTCACTGTTAACTACCCGGCCTATCTTTGTGTCATCCGCAAACTTACTGATTCTACCCCCCACATAGTCATCTATGTCATTTACATATATGACAAACAATAGGTGCCCAGCACGGATTCCTGTTGTAAACCACTGGTCACTGGCATCCAGACACTAAAGCAGCTGTTTATCATCACCCTCTGTCTCCTACCACTAAGCCAATTATGAATCCACTTTATCAAATCACCCTGTATCCCATGTGCATGTGCCTTCTTAATAAGTCTCCCATGTGGGATCTTAGTCAAAGGCTTTGCTGAAATCCATGTAAACTACATCAACTGCACTACCCTCATCTATACACTTGGTTACATGCTCAAAAAATTCAATCAAATTTGTTAGGCATGACCTCCCTCTGACAAATCCATGCTATCCTTGATCAAACCTTGCCTCTCCAAGTGGAGATAGATTCTCTCCTTCAGAATCTTCTCCAGTAGTTTCCCAACCACTGACATGAGGCTCACTGGTCTGTAGTTCCATGGCTTGTCTCTACAACCTTTCTTAAATAGTGCGACCACATTACTGTTATCCAGTCCTCTAGCACCTCCCCATGGCTAGAGAGGAATTAAAAATTTGGGTCAGAACCTCGTCAATCTCTTCCCTTGTCTCCCACAGCAGCCTGGGACACAATTCATCCGGACCTGGAGATTTGTCCACTTGTAAGCCCACCAATACCTCCAATACCGTGTCACTCCCTGTGACAATTTGCTTAAGAACCTCACAATCTCTCTCCCCAAGTTCCATAACTACCTGCTCATTCTCTTGGGTGAAGACAGGTGTGAAATATTCGTTCAACACCTTACCAATGTCCTCTGGTTCCACCCACTTGGTCCTTAATGGGCCCTATCCTTTCCCTGGTTATCCTCTTTCCATTGATATACTTACTGAATATCTTGGGATTTTCCCTACTTTTACCAACCAGAGCTTTCTCATATCCCCTCTTTGCTCTCCTAATTGATTTCTTAAGTTCCATTCTGCACTTTCTGTACTCCACTAATGCCTCTGCAGACTTGCTCCCCTTATACTTGTTAAAAGTCTCTCTTTTCCTCTCGTCATATCCTGAATGTCTCTGATCATCCATGTCTCTGGGTTTATTACACCTTCCTATTACCCTCGAGGGAACATATTGGGCCTGTACCTTCCCCATTTCATCTTTGAACACCCCCCACTGCTCTTCTGTAGGTTTCACCACAAGTAATGCTTTCCAGTCTACCTTGGCCAGATCCTGCCTTATTTTGTTGAAATCTATTCTGCCCCAATCCAAAACCTTTTTTGCAACTTGTCCATTTTATCGTCCATAACAAATTTAAATTGAACCATGTTGTGGTCGCTATCACTAAAATGCTCCCCCACTAATACATCAACCACCTATCCGGCTTCATTCCCCAGAATTAGGTCCACCCTTGTTGGATCCTCTACACATTGAGGTAAAAAGTTCTCCTGTATACATTTTAAGAACTCTACTCCATCTAACCCCGTAACATGATGGCTATCCCAATTAATTTTGGGAAAGTTGAAATCACCCAATATAATTACCCCCTTATTATTTTTACACCCCTCCGCAAATTGCGCACATATTTGCTCCTCAATTTCCCGCTGACTGTCTGGGGGTCTACAATAAACACCTGGCAACATGGGCAGCACGGTAGCCTTGTGGACAGCACAATTGCTTCACAGCTCCAGGGTCCCAGGTTCGATTCCGGCTTGGGTCACTGTCTGTGCGGAGTCTGCACATCCTCCCCGTGTGTGCGTGGGTTTCCTCCGGGTGCTCCGGTTTCCTCCCACAGTCCAAAAGATGTGCAGGTTAGGTGGATTGGCCATGATAAATTGCCCTTAGTGTCGAAAATTGCCCTTAGTGTTGGGTGGGGTTACTGGGTTATGGGGATAGGGTGGAGGTGTTGACCTTGGGTAGGGTGCTCTTTCCAAGAGCTGGTGCAGACTCGATGGGCCGAATGGCCTCCTTCTGCACTGTAAATTCTATGTTGAACATAACTGTCCCTCCCTCCTCCAATTTAACTGAAATGTATGGGTTATCTTTGCAGGTGCCTCTTGATCTCACCTACTGTATGGGATCTTAATATGTCCCAAACCAATAAGCTGCATTCTGCACATAGGCAACCTGGCCACCTATGCCACACATTACTTCACTCATCCTCATCCATCCAACCATTGCCATGGACATACACAACCCTGCACTGCTTCGTATCCCCGCCCCCACAAGGGCCAGTAATTTGTTCTCAAACTTTGCTTTCGAACAGCACTGACCCTTGTTCGTCTATTAAGCCATTCTACTAAATGACCTTCATGCCACTATTAATGCCTGCATTAGTCTTTAACATCATCATTGCCACTCCCTTTGTCTTGTGTCCATGACATCTTTGTCAAATCTCTCCTGAGTTCCTACCTTTCCCAGACCTATTTTGCTCCACCTGCTTCAACCTCTCTCTTCAACAATATGAATCACATCAGAATTATGCAGACTCAAAATGTTAACTGTTTCTCTCTCCACAGATTCTGCCAGACCTGCTGGGTTTTTACAGTATTTTCTGTTTTTATTTCATACTTCATTTGTTTTTTTTAGAAAATTCTTTTCCCTTTGGCTGCTCCACAATGCGGCTGCTGTGGGCATGTCCTAAAATTGCGTCTCCACAACACGGCTGCCATCACGTGCTGATCCAATGCCCTCAATTATAAGGTAAGAAAAGCATAGGTGGGACACTCCGTCCTGCAAGGCCCGTTTTCTGGCACAGCGTGCCCCCCCCCGGTTGTGGGATCCTCCATCCCAGCAGCCAGCCAATGGAATTTCCCATTGTGGCCAGCCCACACATTTGGGAAATCCAAGAGCGTGGGTACGCTTCCGGCAAAGTGGAGGAACCCGCCAATGGAGAATCCCGCCACATGTATTTGTGGGCTAAAAACTTAAGATTGTCTACTTATGAGGATATAGTATGCAATGGCAGAAAAGGGGGATTGACGTAATCCCCCTGAGTGTGTGAGGTAAAACATGAGGTGGGATTCTCCGTCGGCCATGCCAAAACCAGGAAAGGCAATTGGGCGGAGAATCGGTCGTGAGGCCAAAATTGTGGCCGGCGCTGGGCGTTCCCCAGAATGCCATTCTCCGGTGCCTTGATGGCGGCGTCAATGCGTTCTACTCCACACGTATAGTAAACGCCGTCAACATATCATTAGCGGGCCTGACCCGGTATTGTCCAGGTCCTCTGCGATTCTCATCCTCCGCCGTGTTTCACTTGTGGATTCAAAAATCGGGAAACAGGTACCATGGCCGATGAGGGAGAGAGTGGACGTAGGTCCTGCAGAGGCACGACCATGGCACTGGTGGGGCGCAATGTACACAGTAGCCTCTACCAGAGGGCACCGGATGGGGACTGTGTACTGCGGACATGACTAGCACCAGCCAACGGCGGCCCTAGCAGCACGGATGGGAGCAAGGGCCAGAGGTCCCCACGGTGCTGGGCACCGATGGCGCATGGGATGTGCAGAGAAGAGTGCCAGGGGGAACAGCCAGGTGTGGGGATGGAGGAGGGAGGGAGACATGCTGGGGCAGGGTCTGCAGTCGAGGACACCATGTAGCCCTTTGGACCCGGTTGGGCACGAGACACCATGCGAACATGTCGGATTTCTCCCCTACAGACAATGGACTTCGGAATTCAACCAAGAATGGTGGCCTTCATTCTGGCAGGGGGCTGCAGCTGCATTGCGGCTGTACGAGCTGGAACTGCTTGAGTACCGGCACTGTAAGCGGGTCAATATACAAGGCAGGAGGGTGATGATAACCCGCTGTGAGCATCATGAGATAAACTCACAGTGTCTGCCACCTGTGCCCAGGCCCAGTTTACGGCGGCGGGTGGCAACCTCCTTCCCACCCCGGGGTACAGGGTAGTCCACCTCTCCTTCATGTCAAGCAGGTTCTCGAGCTCAGCATCAGCAAACCGGGCTCCGCCCCCTCAAAAACAGCATAATCGCTGAGTATGCCTGACGCCATTGGGACGGCCTCAGGATGTCACCTGAGGCTGTCCCCCGATGCTCCGCCCCCGATGGTCCGACTTCCAGGCGGCATGTGGCGGGTGTGCTCACAGTTTACGGGGACCTCGTGTGACGGCTGCGGGCTGTGCCCAACACCGCCACAGTCAAAGAGGGAGCCATTCCGCAGGCCGGGAAGGCTTCGGTGGGGGCTGGGGGGACTGGTCTGGGGGGGCGAGGGGGGTTACAGGGGGGCACTATGTGGCAGGCAGGGTCTGCACGTGGCCAGCGCCATGTTGCACAGCACAGCCGCCGCAGGTCGCTGCCGAGGGCATGCGCGTCCGCGGACCCGGCATTTCTCCATCCGTATTTGCAGGTAAAGCGGGGGTTTTATGTGGCGTGGCTGCTAGCCCCCCACCGGGTGGAGCATCGGTGCGGGGACGCCGCCGACGTTTTGGTCGTAAGACCAGACACATGCTCCGGACATAACCTCAACATTGGAGAATCCAGCCCTTAGTCTCTGAAACGGAGAATCCCGCCCATGATTTTTAAGTCATTTTGTATCCTGGGTGTTCTTATACTCCACGATCTATGGTAGTTACATACTCAAAAAAACAAATAAATTTGTCAAACATGATTTCCCTTTCATAAAACCATGTTGACTTTGATCATACTATAATTTTCCAAGTGAATTGTTTTTAAAAAAATATATATTTATTAAAGTTTTTTAACCCAAATTTTCTCCCTTACAAACAAACCCCCCCCCCCCCCTCGTAACAAAAAAAAAAGAGAAATCGCGCAGAGCAAGATATATACATGGCAAAATGATATATTTACAAAGCTTTGTATACTGGCCCTCACCCGTACGTGCCAGTTTCCCCAACCCTTCATGTTATCTCTTGCTCATCCACCCTCCCAGGCAGTCCCCCCTTCCCCCCCCCCTCCCAGGACGTCCCCTCCACCCCCCTCGCCCCCCCCCCAAGGTTGCTGCTGCTGCTGACCGACCTTCCTCTAACGCTCCGCGAGATAGTCTAGGAACGGTTGCCACCGCCTGTAGAACCCCTGCGCAGACCCTCTCAAGGCGAACTTAATCCTCTCCAACTTTATGAACCCAGCCAGATCATTTATCCAGGCCTCCAGGCTGGGGGGCTTCGCCTCCTTCCACATTAGCAAGATCCTTCGCCGGGCTACTAGGGACGCAAAGGCCAGAATGCCGGCCTCTTTCGCCTCCTGCACTCCCGGTTCGTCCACTACTCCAAATATAGCTAGCCCCCAGCTTGGCTTGACCCAGACTTTCACCACCAGAGATATTGCTCCCGCCACTCCTCTCCAGAACCCCTCCAGTGCCGGGCATGACCAAAACATATGGACATGGTTCGCCGGGCTCCCTGAGCACCTTCCACATCTGTCCTCTACCCCAAAGAACCTACTCAACCTCGCCCCCGTCAAGTGCGCTCTGTGGACCACCTTAAATTGTATCAGGCTGAGCCTGGCACACGAGGATGAGGAATTAACCCTACCTAGGGCATCAGCCCACAGACCTTCTTCGATCTCCTCCCCCAGCTCCTCCTCCCATTTACCCTTCAACTCTTCTACCAGCGCTTCCCCCTCTTCTGCATATATCTAAAGGCATTTCCCGGGGGTAACTCGAACTTCTCCTCCAGTGCCCCTAGGCTCGCAAACGTCCCGTCGATGAACAGGTCCCCCATTCTTCCAATCCCCGCCCGATGCCAGCTCTGGAACCCCCCCGTCCATCTTCCCCGGGACAAACCAGTGGTTACCCCTGATCGGGGACCACACCGATGCTCCCATTGCACCCCGGTGCCATCTCCACTGGCCCCAGATCCTTAGCGTTGCCGCCACCACCGGGCTCGTGGTATACTTTGTCGGCGAGAGCGGCAGCAGTGCCGTCACCAACGCCCCCAGGCTCGTTCCTTTACAGGACGCCATCTCCATCCTCTTCCATGCCGCCCCCTCTCCCTCCATAAGGATCATCGCCACATTTGCTGCCCAGTAGTAGCTCCCCAGGTTTGGCAGCGCCAACTCTCCTCGGTCCCTACTGCGTTCCAGGAACCCTCTCCTTACTCTCGGGGTCTTATTCGCCCACACAAACCCCATAATACTCCTGCCTACTCTCTTAAAAAAGGCCTTAGTGATCACGATGGGAAGGCACTGAAACACAAACAGAAACCTCGGAAGGGCCACCATTTTGACCGACTGCACTCTACCCGCCAGCGAGAGCGGTAACATGTCCCACCTTTTGAAATCCTCCTCCATTTGCTCCACCAACCTCGTCAGATTCAGTTTATGTAGGGTCCCCCAACTCCTGGCTATCTGGATCCCCAGATACCGAAATCACCCCTCCGCCCTCCTCAGCGGTAGGTCCCCTATCCCTCTTTCTTGGTCCCCCGCCTGTAACACAAAGAACTCACTCTTCCCTACATTGAGCTTATAGCCCGAAAACTCCCCAAACTCCCTTAGAGTCTGCATGACCTCCACCATCCCCTCCATTGGATCCGCCACGTACAGCAACAGGTCATCCGCATATAGCGACATGATGCTCTTCTCCCCCTCGGACCACCCCCCTCCATTTATTAGACTCCCTCAATGATATGGCCAATGGTTCGATCGCCAATGCGAACAACAAGGGGGACAGGGGGCACCCCTGCCTCGTCCCTCGGTACAGTCGAAAGTACTCCGACCTCCGCCGGTTCGTCACTACACTCGCCATCGGGGCTCTGTAAAGGAGCTTAACCCAATTGATAAACCCTATCCCAAACCCAAACCTAGGCAGCACCTCCCAGAGGTACTCCCACTCTACTCGGTCAAAGGCCTTCTCCTCGTCCATAGCTGCCACTATCTCCGCCTCTCCCTCCTCCGATGGCATCATTATCACGTTTAAGAGCCGCCGCACATTGGTGTTTAGTTGCCTGCCCTTTACAAATCCCGTCTGGTCCTCGTGGATTACCCCCGGGACACAGTCTTCGATCCTCGTGGCCAGCACTTTTGCCAGCAACGTTGCATCCACATTGAGGAGCGAGATCGGCCTGTACGATCTACATTGCAGTGGGTCCTTGTCCCGCTTTAGGATCAAAGAAATTGTCGCTTCCGACATTGTCGGGGGCAGGGTCCCCTCCTCTCTTGCCTCATTAATGGTCCTCACCAGTAGCGGGGCCAACAGGTCTGCGTACTTCCTGTAGAACTCCACCGGGAATCCATCCGGTCCCGGGGCCTTCCCCGCCTGCATGCTCCCCAAGCCCTTGCTCAGCTCCTCCAACCCAATTGATGCCCCCAAACCAGCCACCTCTTGATCCTCCACCCTCGGGAATCTCAGCTGATCTAGGAATTGTCTCATCCCCTCTTCCCCCGCTGGGGGCTGGGATCTGTACAGCTCTTCATAAAAGACCTTGAATACCTTGTTTATTTTCGTCACACTCCGAACCGTGGCTCCCCTTCCATCTTTGACTCCCCCTATTTCCCTCGCTGCCATCCTCTTACGGAGCTGGTGTGCCAGCATCCGAATAGCCTTTTCCCCATACTCGTAGGTCGCCCCCTGCGCTTTCCTCCACTGTGCATCCGCCTTCCCTGTGGTCAACAGGTCAAACTCCGTCTGGAGCCGTCGTCTTTCCCCAAGTAATCTTTCCTCCGGGGCCTCTGCGTATCTCCTGTCCACTCTCAAAATCTCCCCCACTAACCTCTCCCTTTCCGTACCCTCTGACTTATCCCTATGAGCCCTAATGGAAATTAGCTCTCCCATGATCACTGCCTTCAACGCCTCCCATACCACCCCCACCCGCACCTCCCCGTTGTCGTTGGCCTCCAAGTACCTTTCGATACACCCCCTCACCTTCCCACACACCACCTCGTCCGCCAGCAGTCCCACATCCAGCCGCCACAACGGGCGTTGGTCCCTCTCCTCTCCCAGCTCCAGTTCCACCCAGTGCGGGGCATGGTCCGAAACGGCTATAGCCGAATACTCCGTCCCCTCCACCCTTGGGATGAGCGCTCTACCCAGAACAAATAAATCTATCCGGGAGTAGGCTTTGTGTACATGGGAGAAGAAAGAAAATTCCCTGGCCTGCGGCCTTGCAAACCGCCATGGGTCCACCCCCCCCATCTGATCCATAAACCCCCTAAGTACCTTGGCCGCCGCCGGCCTCTTTCCAGTCCTTGATTTGGAGCGGTCCAGTGCTGTATCCAACACTGTATTGAAGTCCCCTCCCAGTATCAGGCCTCCTATCTCCAGGTCCGGAATGCGACCCAACATGCGCTTCATGAATCCTGCATCATCCCAGTTCGGGGCGTATACATTTACCAACACCACCCACGTCCCTTGCAGCCTACCGCTCACCATTACATATCGCCCTCCATTGTCCGCTACAATAGTCTTGGCCTCAAATGACACCCGCTTTCCCACCAATATTGCCACCCCTCTATTCTTCGCGTCCAGTCCTGAGTGGAATACCTTTCCTACCCATCCCTTTCTTAACCTGACCTGGTCCGCCACCTTCAGATGTGTCTCTTGGAGCATGGCCACGTCCGCCTTCAGTCCCTTTAAGTGCGCGAACACTCGAGCCCTCTTCACCAGCCCATTCAGGCCCCTCACATTCCACGTTATCAGCCGGATTGGAGGGGCTCTCACCCCCCCCCCCCAACGCCCCGCCGACTAGCCATCTCCTTTTCTGGGCCAGTCCCGTGTCCACGCCTCCCTCACCCTCCAGTCCCCCAGAGGGGGGACCCCCGTCCCGACCACCTCTTCTGTATCCCATTCCCTTTCGGCCAGTGCAGCAGCAAACCTTTCCCCGCCCCCCTCCCCTCCCCCCCCGCTAGACCCCTGTCTAGCTTTTTTACTCCCCCCATGTCACTCCCGTAAGTCAGCTGACGTCTGCTGACCCTGGCTTCCCCCGCAGTCCCATTGACCTCCCCGCGTGGGAGTCTCCCAATCCATATGCATTCCTTTGTTCCCCTTCCCACCTTTCTTCCCGCGTGCGGGAAAACACCCCGCGCTTTCCAAAGCCCGCTCCGCCCCCTCTGGCGCAGCTCCTGTCGCGGCCTTGTCTCTCTCCCCCAGCCCATGTAACATTTCCTGCGCGTGATTGACCCCCTATATACAACAACCATCACACATCAAACCCCAAAACATCCCCCCCACCGTCACAAACCCTCAGTTAGAGTCCAACTCTTCGGCTTGTACAAAGGTCCACGCCTCTTCAGGCGTTTCGAAGTAATAGTGTTGGCCCTTGTATGTGACCCATAGTCGCGCTGGCTGCAGCATTCCGAATTTCACTTCTTTCCGGTACAACGCCGCTTTGGCCCGGTTGTAACCCGCTCTCCGCTTTGCAACCTCCGTGCTCCAGTCCGGGTATATTCGGATCTCTGCATTGTCCCACTTACTGCTCCGCTCCTTCTTGGCCCATCTCAGGACCCACTCTCTGTCCGTGAACCGGTGGAACCTCACCACCATCGCCCTTGGCGGCTCATTTGCCTGGGGCTTCTTCGCCAGCACCCGATGTGCCCCGTCCAACTCCAGCGGCCTTGAAGGGGCCTTCGTGTCCATCATCGCCTCGAGCATCGTGCTCGCCTATGTCCCGGCATCAGCCCCCTCCACTCCCTCAGGGAGACCCAGGATTCGCAGATTCTTTCTCCTCGACCTGTTCTCCAGGTCTTCGAGTCTTCCCGCCCACCTCTTGTGTAGCGCCTCGTTCTGCTCCACTCTCACCGCCAGGCCCACAAGCTCGTCCTCGTTCTGACTGATTCTTTTCTGTACCTCCTGGATCTTAGCTTCGTGGGCCTTCTGCGTGATCCCGAGTCCTTCAATTGCCGAAAGCATAGGTGCCAACATCTCCTTGCGCATCTCCTCGCGCTGCTCCTCGAAGCAGCGCTTGATGAACTCCTGCAGCTCCCCTTTGTCCCTGGCCCCCGCCATTTTGTTTTCTTTCCCTCGCTTCTCCCGTTGCTCCAGTGCCGCTCCTTTGGCCGTTACACTTCTGGTCCGTTTCATAGAAGTTGGCAGTGTTTGCTTCACCAGTCTGCCCCAAAACGTCTATGGAAACTCCTGAAAAAGGTCTGAGAGTCGGTTCCAGACGGGAGCTGCCGAATGCGCGACCTACTCCTCCATGGCCGCCACCGGAAGCCTCGTCCCTGCTTCTTCAATGGCCTTGGTAGATCTTTTCACAGTTGTTCCCTCTGCTGCTAGAATTCACCTTTGATAGAGTCAAGTCAGATTGCAGCTTTAAGCTTGCCCTTCCCCCGCCTGCATGCTGGAAGAGGCTTTTGTCTAAACCTGCAGCCAAAGCCAAATGTTTTACTGTTTCTGCCGGGTCTGGCAGCCAAAAGACATAACATTCCTGGGGGACACTGTAAGGGGAATGCTGCAGTCTTCTTCCCACACCGGGAAATGTCAAACAAATGCCGTGGGGGCCCTGTAAAAGAGCCCAAAAGTCCGTTCCAAGCGGGAGCTGCCGAATATGCGACCTAGCTCTGCATAGCCGCACCCGGAAGTCCCTCCAAGTGAATTGTTAAGACTGTCTTAACAATAGATGCCAGCATTTTTTCAACAACTCATGTCAGGCTCACTGGCCTGTAGTTTTCAGTTTTCTCTCTCCTTTCTTGAATAACAGTGTTTAATTTGCTAACTTCCAATTTCCTGAGATTATTCCTGAATCTAGGGAATTTTGGAAAATCACAGCCAACTCATTCACTATCTCTGCAGATATCTCTTTGAGAATCCTAAGATGTCGGCTGTCACGTCCTGGGGATTTGTCAGATTTTAGTCCTGAAGTTTCACCATTTCTTTTTCTCAGCTGATATTAATCATCTTAATTTCCTAACCTTTTAGTACCTCGATTGCCCTCTATTTCAGTCGCAACTATACAACCACATTTGATTATGAACACAGGTATTCATGTAGTAGCTGAAACTGTTCTCCAATTGTGACTTCCATGAAGCACACTCCTCTAAAACAGAGCTCCTCACTGCAAGGACCTGTGTTGCCTGTATATTATTTGGCTGGGGGAAGGGGGAGTGCCTCTTATGAGGCCTCATTCTTCTTTCTTTGGTCTCCGCCTGCACCTCCTCCACTCTGATGTCAAACAATGAAATATGCATTGGGAATCCCATATCTCACACTGAAAATTTTAAATATGGGGTTGCACAATCACATAGTCAGAAACAGTCTCAATGCTGGCCATGGAAGAATCAAAAATAAATACTTCAACCCTTTCCCAGATTCCATAATCCTTAATTAAAGGTTCTTCACACTTCAGGCTCAAGCCTTCCTCAGATTTGGCAGCCTTATTTGATCAAGGAAACAGATGCATCTTATAAATCCCATTCAGTTACTCCTGGCACCTTACAAGTTGAACTTCCAGAATTTCTGCACGCCATGGGTGGAATTTTCCCTTTCTTTTGCAGCTTCAACCAGTTCCATTAAAAGGTCTGCCCAGTCACTTCTTGGACCAAAGCAGAGGATGAATGCAAAGAAGTCACCCGTTGTCTCTAGGAGGCCTACCTCACCGGACTGTTGGATGCTGTAGAGGCAAGACATGATGTCCTATACTCACGCACAGTCAGGGGACCATCGAGCCGGGACACCAGCCCAGTATGGGAGGCGGGAGAATGCTGGGGCATAGCCAGTGAGTAGTGCCCGGGTACTGCCTGCGCATGACCCTCTCCCGCCAGGCGATGCACTCACCTGAATTCCTCCGGTGGGTCTGCCTGTCAGATGCACGCCGTGGGAGAGCAATCATAATTCATGTCAGCATACCTTCTTGCCGAAATGAATGGATAATCTAACAATGGGATTATCAGGCATAGAGGTCTGATAATTATATTCACATTTATTATAATGGGGTTCCCAACATTGAATGTTGGGATTACTGTTATGTCACTGGAGGGGGACGGGGACAATCACAACGAGACTTGCTGTGGACATAAAATGTGATTTGGATCTCACACGAGGTTTTCCATTCCCATCAACTAATCCCGAGAAGAACGGGAGTGGAAAATCCCGGATGTTTCTGTGGTATCTATTTTATAATATGTAAACCTATGGGGAATAAGAAAATGGTTAAACTCCGAACTGGTTGCCATAGGAAAGACAGTTACATTACTTTTAGAGCAGAAACTGATTTCAATGATTTCCCTCCTGTTTACCAGCCCAGAAAATACAGTTGCATCAATAGTACGTCCCACAATTGCTGTAAATAGGGAAACATCTCTCTGGAACTTTCCAATCTTATTGGATGTAAATTGATTTGTTGATAAATACTAGTTTATTGTCCAGTGAGCCACTCAAGTTCTGTATCATAAGGCTCTTGATCTAATCTCAAAACACTCCATCAAATTATTACAATTTTCATGATTGGAACACAAATCAGTCACATTAAGCGGCGCTTAGACATTCTCAGATACACTCAGGATTAGTTCTGTTATGTCCAGGTAGGAAAAGGGAATCTAGTATTTTGTTATCAACTTATGAGGTTCATTTTGGTGCCGGCCCTGTGAGGATCTAGTAAATCATATATTGGTGACCGTTTAGTAGGATTTGTGGTTCCCTGTAGGGTTGTTTGTAATATATTTGTGCTGGTCCTTTGGAGACCTTGTATGTGAGACGCTGATGCTAACCCTGTAGAGATCTGGTTGCAGACTGCTAATTCATTTTGCAGGGAGTTGCTGACTAGAATCTTTTGCTAAATTTTTGAATGGCTTGATATGTCGAGTAATACTGGGTTGCTTTTAAAGTACCAAATTACAATTGAATCTGCCACAGGAAGAATGCCTCTTTGAATATCTTGCCAGAAACGGCTTATATTACATGTATTTCCTGAATATATGCAGCACAGTGTGTGTGTGGTGTGTGTGTCTGAAGTAGGTCTTCTGCAGGAGTGAGCCACATCTTACTCCATAGCTGGATGGATACTGCGCTTGGTACACTTGCCCAGCTCTCACCCAGCTTGAGCACGGAAACACCCACACCCCAGTAAATGAATCCGTTCACAGGTTAAAGTGAAGGTAACATCTGGGCTGGTGTTTATATGTAAAGGAATCTTACCTATCTCCAGTTACCCTTTCTCAAGTACAAAAACAGCTGTCTTCATGAATTTAATAGAGGAAATGGTATTCCCTTGCTGGTACAGAAAGCATCAAAGCACATCGGTGTGAACTGCTTATCAGCACAGGCACAGAGGTACTGCAGATCATCCACTGCAGTTGACCACACCGCAATCGCCTTGGCTTGTCAAGCCACTTGGAGCAGATGTACAAGGCCGAGTGAGTGGGACTGACAAAACAAAATCCATCTCTACTGTAATCAACTCATGCAGATAGTTCTTGCTAATTCCTTCAAAGCCCTGAAGACTGTGTATTGTTTTCCCTCATGCAGCTACTCACCTGTTCTCAGCACTGATGGGGACTATCTCCTCATGGGCAGCACAGTTATCAAAGAGCTGAGCACTTTGGAGTGTGCCTAATTGACAATCCGCTGTAAATGGGCCAAATGTGGACAAGCTTCCAGACTGGCCAACATGTGAAAACCTGGACAGCAAATCATCTGTTGTGGAGGTTGATCAAGCCATCAGATCGCTACCCTCAAGGAAAATTCCAGGCTCAGATAGGATCCCAGTAAAAAATTACATGTCAGGGGACCCCAGCTAGCCATCAAACTCATACAATTACATTACAGAATATGGGATCAACAAACCATTCTTCGGGAGTTCAAGTATGCCGCAGTTGTTCACTTGCTCAAGCAGGGAGTTACGAGGGCAAAAAGAGGTCACAAAATGTCCTTGGCAGACAGGATTAAGGAGAATCTCAAGGCATTTTATACGTATATTAGGAACAAGAGGGCAACTAGAGAAAGTGTTGGTCCACTCAAGGACAAAGGATGGAAATTATGTGTAGAACCAGAGGAAGTAGGTGAGGTCCTTATTGAGTATTTTGCATCCGTATTCACAAAGGAGAGGGACACGTTGATTGGCAGTGTCTCAGAGGGATGTGTAAACACTTTAGAACAGATCGTTATTATGAGTGAGGAAGTGTTAGGTGTGCTAAAAAGCAATAAGGTAATAAAGGTAGACAAATCCCCAGGGCCAGATAGCATCTATCCCAGATTACTGAGGGAGACAAGAGATGAAATCATTGGGCATCTAACAGAAATCGTTGTGTCCTCATTGGCCACAGTTGAGATCCTAGATGATTGTAGGATAGCCAATGTTGTACCCTTATTTAAGAAGGGTTGCAAGGATATTCCGGATAATTATAGGCCAGTGAGCTTGACGTCAGTGATAGTGAAATTGTTGGAAAAGATTCTCAGAGATAGGATCTATGCACATTTGGAAGTGAATGGTCTTATTAGCGACAAACAACATGGTTTTGTACGAGGGAGGTCATGTCTCACTAATTTCATTTAATTTTTTGAGTTGGTGACTAAAATGATTGATGAGGGAAGGGCTGTGGACGTTGTCTACATGGACTTTAGTAAAGCATTGGATAAGGTCCCTCATGACAGGCTGATCATGGCAAATGATTAAATCACATGGGGTCAGGGGTGAACTAACTGGATGGATTCAGAACTGGCTTGGCCATAGAAGACAGAGGGTAGCAGTGGAAGTTTTTTTTTCCGAAGTGGTGTTCCGCAGGGATCAGTACTGGGACCTCTGCTCTTTATAATATCTTTAAATGACTTGGAAAAAAACATAGCGGGTCTGATTAGCATGTTTGCGGGTGATGCTAAGATTGCAGGAGTTGCGGATAGTGATGAAGATTGTCAGAGAATACAACAGGATACAGATAGGCTGCAAAATTGGGCAGAGAAATGGCAGATGGAATTTAACCCGGACAAATGCAAGGTGATCCATTCCGGTAGGTCCAATTCAGGTGGGAGCTATAAAATAAATGGCAGAGCCATCAGGACCATAGAGACACAGGGAGATCTGGGCATGCAGGTCCACAGATCCTTAAAAGTGGCAGCACAGGTGGAAATGATTGTAAGGAAAGCATAAGGCATGCCTGCCTTCATAGGACGGGGTATCGAGCATAAAAGCTCAAAAATAATGCTGGCAGCCCAGGTGGCCAGATGCCGCAGAAGACTGTAGCTTTGACGAATGCTGGAGGCAGCACCCCATGTGCAGGGTACCATTGCACACCCTGAAGACCCAGGCGCCCACCAGGCTGAGGAGGAACCTAGAGGGGGACGCCAATGATGGCCCAAGGTGTACTGGATTTGTCGGTCTTTCGTTTTCTTAAAAAATATTTCATTCAGGCATTTGTATAAACAAACATTAAACAAAACAAAGAGTAGAAGTGAAATTGTACAACATAATAAATTAGCAACACCCACTCCCCAAGCCCTCCCTTTCCTCCCGTCCTGCCTTTCCCATTTTACTACCTTACCCCCCTCCCTCCCCCCCTGCTGACACCTCAAACGTCCTTAAAGAAGTCAATGAAAGGCGTCCACCTCTGAGCTAACCCGTCGACCGATGCCCTCAAGACGAACTTGACCTTCTCCAACCTCAGAAATTCTGCCAAGTCACTCACCCACTCCCCCCGTTTTCGATGGCTCTGAGTCCCTCCACCTCAGCAAAATCTGTCTTTGGACAATCAGCGAGGCAAAGGCCAAGACATCGGCCTCTCTTGCCCCCTGGACGCCCGGGTCTTCCAACACCCCAAATATCGCTACCTCTGGACTCGGGGCCACCTTCACCCCCAATACCTGGGACATTAAGTCCGCAAACCCCTACCAGAACCCCCTCAATTTTGGGCATGCCCAAAATATGTGGACATGATTCAAGTGCCTCCCTACACACCATCCACACCTATCCTCAAAGAACCTACTCATCCTACCCACCGTCATATGCGCCCTGTGGACCACCTTAAACTGAATAAGACTGAGCCTTGCACACGATGAGGACGCATTCACCCTTCTCAGCGCCTCCTCCCATGTCCCGGCCTCCACCTCCCCCTGCGAGCTCCTCCCATCAGGGCTCCCTCCTAGTCCATCCTTCTCCTTGTAGAAATCGGACACATTCCCCCCCCCTATTCCCTCCCTCGACAACAACTTAACTTGCAGCCCCAAGGGTGGCAACCTGGGAAAGGAAGGCATCTCCTTCCTCACAAAGTCCAGGATCTGCAAGTACCTAAAACCAATCCCCCTGGGCAGCTTGTACTCCTCCTCCAGGTCCTCTAATTTCGCAAAGCTGCCCCCTACAAACAGGTCCCCGAATCGCTCAATCCCTGCCTGCCGCCACACCCGAAGCAAACCAATGATTATTACAAATCGGTGCCCACACCGAGGAACACTCCAGTCCCATATGCTGCCTCCACTGCCCCCATATTCTCAAGGCCGACACTACCATTGGACGCAACTGGAGTACCTTGCTGCAACATCGGCATAGGCATTGTCAACAGTGCCCTTAAGCTCGTTCCCCTAAAAGAAGCCACTTCCATTCACCCCCACCTTACCCCACTACCATTTCTTGACCATAGCAATATTAGCCACCCAGTAGTAATTCATTACATTCGGCAACGCTAACCCCTCCTCATCCCCTCCTTGCCCCCACTCCAAAACAACCCTCTTGACTTCCCCGCCCATACAAACTCCAAGATCAACGTGTTAACCTTTTTAAAGAATGACTGCGGGACCAAGATCGGGAGGTTCTGAAATATAAACAGGAACCTGGGCAGCATGGTCATCTTCACTGTCTGCGCCCGTCCCGCCAACGACAATGGCAGCACGTCCCACCTCTTAAAATCCTCCTTCACCTGCTCCACCAGTTGAGTCAAATTTAATGGGGGTGATTCTCCGAGCCCCGCTCCTTCACCGGGTTGGGGGGGGGGAGGGGGGGGGGGCCTCCGATGGGGTCTGGCCTGCGATCGGGGCCCACCAATCGGTGAGCCGGCCTTTCCCATCCCGTGCCTACTTTCTGGTGCGGCCGGCCCCTGAACACCGACGCCATCTTGAGTCGGGGCCGACGCGCTGAAGAAGACCCCCGCGCATGCGCAGGTTGGCGTGGCGCCCATTTGGCGCCGCGAAAGGAGGCTGGAGTGGCGTGAGCCACTCCAGTGCCATGCTGGCCCCCTGTGAAACGCGACGGCGTTCACGACGGCGCGAATACTTGGGCTCCATATTGGAGAATCGCCCCCAATTTATGTATTGTGCCCAACTCCTTGATACCTGGATGCCCAAGTATCTGAAACTCACCCCCATCATCTTAAACGACAACTCCCCCAACCTCCGCTCCTGGCCTCTGGCCTCAATGGGGAACACCTCATTCTTTCCCATGTTCAACTTGTTCCCAGAGAACCAACCAAAGTCCTCCAAAATCCCCATAATGCTGCCAATGCCCCCCAAAGGGTCCGAAATATATAACAGCAGGTCGTCTGCGTACAGCAAAACCCTGTGCTCAACGCTCCCCGCAGAATCCCTTTCCAATCTGTCGACACGCTCTAAACGCCATAGCCAATAGCTCTACAGCCAAGGCACAAAGCAATGCGGAGACCAGGCACCCCTGCCTTGTCCCACGGTGCAATCCAAAATATCCTGAACTCACCCGTTTGTCCGCACACTTGTGACTGGTGCCTAGTACAGCAACTGCACCCAGTCCACAAAGCCCTGTCCAAACTCAAACTGTCCCAAAATCTCCCACAGATATTCTCACTCCACCCGGTCGAAAGCCTTCTCCATGTCCATCGCCACTGCCACTTCCACTTCTTGCTCTCCGGGGCCATCATAATCACGTTAAACAACCTCCTCACATTTGCCGACAACTGTCTCCCTTTCATAAACCCCATTTGGTTCTCACCTATCAACCCAGGACAGTCCTCTATTCACGAAGCCAACACCTTCGCTAACAACTTAGCATCCACATTCAGCAATGATATTGGACGGTATGATCCATACTGCTCCAGATCCTTATCGCTTTCAGTATCAGGGAGATGGATGCCTGCGATAGTGTAGGGGGGAGTTCCCCCTTTCCCTAACCTCATTATATGCCCTCACTAACAATGGCCCCAGGTCCCCCCAAAACGTTTTATAAAACTCCACCGGGAACCAATCCAGGCCCGGGGCCTTCCCTGCCTGCATCGTCCCAATACTCTCCATCACCTCCCTCAACCCAATAGGGGCCCCAAACCCTGCACCAATTCCTCGTCCACCCCGGGAAACTCCAACCCATCCAGGAACCATCACATTCCCTCCCTCCCTAACCCCCGGCCAGAGGCTCTGACTCATACAACCTCCATTCACCGGGTCCAGCACCACCCGTCCTGTCCCATCCTTCACTCTACCAATCTCCCTTGCTGCCTCCTGTCTCCTAAGCTGGTGGGCCAACATCCTACTCACCTTCTCCCCATACTAGTATATTGCCGCCCTGGCCCTCTGCAAACTTCCCCGTAGACACCAATCCAAACTCCATCTGGAGCCTCTGCCTGTCCCTCAACAACCCTGCCTCTGGGGCCTTGGAGTACCTCAAAATCTCTTCCATCAGCCTTGCCATCTCTACACGTTCCACCTTCTCACTATATGTGCCCGAATTGAGATAAACTCCCCCCGGACCACCGCCTTGAGTGCCTCCCACAGCATGGCAGCCATTAACCCCCCCCCGGTCATTCAGCTCTGCGTACCCCTGAATGGCGGCCCACACCTGCTCGCACGCCTCCTTCGCCCTCCACCTCCCAAACCTCCACAAGTCCACCCCACCCCCATACACTCCATAAACCCCTTCAGCTCTTTTGCCACCACCGACACCTTCCCGCACCTCGGGCTCGACCGGTCCAAGCTTGGCTCAATGACCGCGTTTTTTTAAAAAAACATGCTCAACTGGTGCAAGTCCAGGTCAGGAATCTTCTCCAGCACCCGCTGCATAAACTCCACATCATCCCAATTTGGGGCGTAAAGGGTTACCAGGACCACTGCCTTCCCCTGCAGCTTCCCACTAATCCTCACAAAGCTCACCTGCCCCCCGAATCTGCCACAATGTTTCCCATCTCGAACGACATCCGCTTGTTCACCAACACCGCCACCCCCCTCGACTTGATGTCCAAGCCCGAGTGGAACACCTGCCCTACTCATCCTTTCCTCAGCCTTGTCTGATCCCCTATGTTCAAATGCTTCTCTGGTAGGAAAGCCATGTCCGTCTTCAGACTCCTCAGCTGCGCAAACACACATGACCGTGTGACCGACCCATTCAGCCCCCTCATGTTCCACATGACCACCCTGGTTGGGGAGGGGGGGGGGGGGGGTTCTCCCCACCCTAATCCCCTGCCAATCAACCATATCCCTTTTTGGACCAGCACCCGGCCCGTGTCACATGACCTATCAGGCCCACCCTCGGATGTCCACCGTCATCACTCCCTTTTCAGCAGCGCCACAGCAACCAGACCCTTGTCAGCAACCGCCTCCCCCAAACAAAACAACAACCCCTTCCCCCTTCCCTGCACCAACCACCTGACCACCCCAACTGTGCTCCTGTTAACTAGCCAGCCCAGCTAACGTGGCAGCACCCGCCCAAGGCCTCCAAATCTCCTACCCACCCCACTATTCCCCTACCCCCATCCGCACTCCCTCAAGAAACAAAAAAACAGAAAAAGATTCATTCCTCCTTGATGCTCCCCAAGCACCCCGCCATCAAACCCAACAAAGCATTTCAAAGGAGAAAAAGTTTTCCAAGAACAACAAAGAGAAAACACCTCCTCAAAATTTCAATGTCTCCTTCTGCCAGTCCATTGTTCCTCAAAAACCCCATCACCTCCTCTGGCATACCAAAATAGTATTCTCGATTCTGGAAAGTCACCCAGAGGCGGGCCGGGTGCAACACTCCAAACTTCACCCCCTTCATGAAGAGGGCAGCCTTAGCCCGGTTAAACCCGGCCCTCCTCTTCACCAGTTCTGCACCCAAGTCCTGGTACACCCACAGCTCATTCACCTCCCAGGAGCACTTCCTCGTCTGCCTCACCCACCAAAGAATCTTCTTTGTCCAAGAAACGGTGCAACCGCACCACCTTCGCTCTTGGCAGCTCATCTATCAGCGCCCTGTGTGCTCGGTCGACCTCCAGAGGCCGATCAAAGGCCCCCCCCATCAGCATTTTGGCCACATACAATCTGGCCTCCGCTCCTTCAATGCCTTTAGGCATCCCCATGATCCGCAAATTGTGCCTTCTGGAGCGGTTCTCCAGATGCTCCACCTTCTCCTTCAGCCTCTTTTGGGTCTCCTGCATCACCCCCACCTCAGCCACCAGTGAGGCGAGCTGTTCCTCATGCTCCTTCAATGCCTCCACTTTCTGGATCGTCTGGCCAGTGGGACTCCAGCCTCTGCCCCACTTGAGCGGCGCTACCACCCTTGCTAGGTCCTCCAGGGCATCCCTTCTCTGCTGGCTGAACTTCTCATTTAAGAAGTCCATGGGCTGCTCAGTTGATCACTGGGTGGGCAGAACAGGCCCTTTGCCCTCCGCCATCTTAACCTGTGGCGCACGAAGATTCTACTGCTCCACCTGCCCCCTTCTTCTTGACCCACTCCCTTTTCACGGGTCCATCCACCAGCCACACCAGAGGAGTTACACCATTCTCCTGGCATTCTTACACCTCTTTTCATCCGAAATTTCGAATGTGTGACCGCTCACTCCATGACCACCGGAAGTCCAATTCGTTGGTCTTTCGAGGAGATGATGGACAACATTTGTGACAGGAGACTCAGTCTCAACAAAAAGACAGTGCGGTACCTGTGCCATGTCCTCGCGGACTCAGCACCCCGTGGTGGAGGAGGAGGACACCGTTCTCCCGGTGGCCATGAAGATCACTGCAGCCTTGAACATTATTACCACTGTTTCATTCCAGCGCTCCAAAGCGGACTTGTGACAAGCTACAGTCCACAAGTGTATCCGTGAGGTCACGGATGCCCTGTATGGCCAGGCATCAGACTTTATCAAATTTGAGCTGGACCAATCCCACTAAGATGCCCGGGCAACAGGATTCTCTGCCAACGCTGGGATGCCCCCGAAGTCCAGGGGGTAATCGTTGCACATATGTTGCCTTACGCGCACTGGGACACCAGGGGGTACCCTTCATTAATAGAAAGGGTTCCACTCCCTGAATGTTCAACTTGTGTGTGACCACTACCACTGGATCATGCATGTGTGTACACACTTCCCAGGGAGTGTGAAGGACCACTTCATCCTGGGGCACTCGGAGATCTCCGGCAACTTCGAGGACAACACCAGGATGATGGGTTTGTGGGGGATAAGGAGTACCTGCTGAGGTCCTGGCTGATGATGCAGCATGGAGGCTGGAAACTGAGGTGGGGACCCTATATAACAAGGCCCATTTTGCCACCCGTGCTGCCATTGAGCGGAGCTGAACACGCACGAACAGACTCAAAAACAGCTTCTTCCCCACTGTCACCAGACTCCTAAATGACCCTCTTATGGACTGACTTCATTAACACTACACCCTGTATGCTTCATCCGATGCCAGTGCTTATGTAGTTACATTGTATATGTTGTGTTGCCCTATTATGTCTTTTCTATTATTCCCTTTTCTTCTCATGTACTTAATGGTCTGTTGAGCTGCTTGCAGAAAAATACTTTTCACTGTAGCTCGGTACACGTGACTATAAACAAATCCAATCCAATCCAATCCATGGGACTGCTCAAAATGCTGTTGTGATGCCTGGACCCGCTCTAGTGGTGCACTGCTGGACACCCCACAGAGGGGCTTCCACTTTGTGGTGGTCTGCTGTGCCCTCCACAACCTGACACAGCAGTGGGGCGACATGCTCAAAGTGGAAGAGGAGGTATATGCGGTCTCCACCTCCTCTGAGGAGGAGGTGGACCAACAGGGGATGGAGGACAAGCCCCGGAAGCATCCATAGATGGGTCCGGGGATGGAGGACAGTGGCGACAAGGATCCGGCATGCCTCTTCCAATTCTCATAGGACGAGGCTTTGTCCGTCAGCTCAACTCCCGCCCCCATCCTCCCCACCATTCCCCTCCTTCCTCGCCATTCTTCTCCTTCCCCTCCATTCTCCTCCTTACCCCCCCCCCCCCATTCCTCTCCTTCCCTCACCTTATTCTCAGATCCACCCTCCCATACCACACTCCTCCCACACCACACCCCTCCCCATCCACTACCCTGTTCCACCCTCCCACGGTCTGTCCAACATCACCCCAGGTTGATGGGACGGTGTCGACACTGTCAGCGGGTCAATATACAAGGTAGGAGAGTGATGATCACTGTGAGGCAAACTCGGGTGCCCTTATGTCTATGCCAAAGTTAGATTCCTGTTTTTCTGCTGACAGCGCGCTCACACCCATTCTCTGAAGGAGGTCTGCATCATGGACCACTGGGCCTGGGGGCAGGGGGTGGGAGTGCAGACAGGCCCGCTGTGAAGATTAATGTAACAGAGGCTGCACATGTATCAAGTGTAACATGTATTAATTGTGAACATTGGACATTTTTATTTCCCCTAGCTACATATAGTGACTCCACCCCCTGTGCCCACTCAGTGCTCCTCAATCTTCTTGAGCTTACTTTTCATCGTGCTATGTCTAGGTGTGTCCCCAGGATACTCATCAGACAGTGGCAGTCTGTTGCTTTTCACACCCTGTGGCCTTTAATGCCCTTGGTGGGCGTCCTCTGGAGGGCATGCAGCCGGAGGGCCCTGGTCAAACTTACTGGTGTCACTGGCTTCGCTGAGCAACCCTGTTCTGTCCACTGCCCATGAGATGTGCCGGTGTCAGGAGGAGCGGATTCAGAAGAACTGGGGACTGCTGTCATCTCCTTGGTGGCTAGCCCCAGATTGTCCTCCAGAGCTTCCTCCTCCTTGATGGTGCCTATAGGGCATGGGGGTCTCCAGGTGATGCAGCGGCAACTGGCGTGAGCTCCAGAGGCCTCTGGTTCATAAAAATACAGAAAATTGGAGGAGCAGGAGGCCATTCGGCCCTTTGAGCCTTCTCTGCCATTCATTATGATCATGGCTGATCATTCAACTCAATAGCTTAATCCCTCTTTCCTCATATCTTTTCATCCCCTTCGCCCAAAGTGCTATATCTAACATTTCTTGAAGGCAAACTGTTTTGGCCTTAACTACTTCCTGTGGTAACACATTCCACAGGCTCACCATTCTCTGGATGAAGCAATTTCTCCTCAGCTCTGTCCTAAATGGTTTACCCCATAGCCTCACTGTGACCCCTGATTCTGTAACACCCACCATTGGGATTATCCTTCCTGCATCTACCCCGTCTTGTCCTGTTTCAATTTTTTAAGTTTCTGTGAGATCCGCCCTCATTCTTCTAAACTCCAGCGAATACAATCCTAACCTATTCAATCTCTCCTCATACGTCAGTCCCGCCATCCCAGGAATCAGTCGGGTAAATCGTCGCAGTACTCCCTGTACAGCAAGAACATCCTTCCTCAGACAAGGAGGCCAAACCTTAGTGCAATATTCCAGGTGTGGCCTCACCAAGGCCCTGTATAATTGCAGCAAGACATCCCTGCTCCTGTACTTGAATCCTCTCACAATGAAGGGCAGAATAACATTTACCTTCTTTACTGCCTGCTGTACCTGCATGCTCACCTTAGTGACTGGTGTACGAGGACACTCCGGTCTCATTGCACATTCCTCTCCCCATTCATATGCCTTCTCATTTTTGCTACCAAAGTAGACAACCTCACATTTATCCAAATTATATTGCATCTGTCACCCATTTGCCCACTCAGTCAATATGGCCAAATCATACTGAAGGATCTCTGCATCCTCCTCACAGATCATCCTCCCACCAACTTACTGTCATCTGCAAATTTGGAGAGACTACATTTTGTTCCCTCATCTAAATCATTAACATATATTGTGAATAGTTGGGGTCCTAGCACCGATCCCTGCTGTACCCCAGCAGTCACTGCCTGCCAATTTGAAAAAGACCCGTTAATTCCTATTCTTTGTTTCCTGCCTGCCAACCAGTTTTCTATCCATCTCAAATACACTACCTCTAATCCCAAGCGCTTTCATTTTACACGCTGACCTCTTATGCGGGACTTTGTCAGAAACTTTCTGAAAGTCCAATTATGCCATATCCACTGGCTCCCTTCGTTAATTCTACTAGTTATATCCTCAAAGAATTCCAGTAGATTTGCCCCTTTCATAAATCCAGGCTGGCTCTTTCCGATCCTGCAACTGTTTTCTAAGTGCTCAGCTATAAAATCTTTGATAATGGATTCTAGAATTTTCCCCACTACAGACGTCAGGCTTACTGGTCTTTAATTCCCTGTTTTCTCTCTACTTCCTTTTTTAAACAGTGGGATTACACTAGCAACCCTCCAATCTCCATGGCTCTGCCTGCCCTGGCCCCTCTCCACTGTCTGCACCATGTTAAGCCCAGCTCAAGAAAGGCACCCTTGCTAAAGGATGAAAAAGGAAGCATTTCAAAGACACCTTGAAGGCTTATCTCAAGAAATGCAACATAGACGTCAACTCCTGGGAGTCTCTTGCTCAAAGAAACTTACATGGAAAAACCTCCTGATTAAAGTGACACAATTCTTTGAGAACACCTATCTGCAAGAGGATGTCCAGAAAAGGAGCCTGGGAACAGAATGCCTGTGGTCGCGAGTACAAGGACCAATCCCACCTCCTGGAAACAACTGCCAAATGTGCGTTTGAAGATGTGGCTCTAGGATAGAGCTCATCAGCCATGCAAGGATCCACAGATCACATGACCAGTGACACAGTTTCTTAGGTGGACAATCATAGTTGTGATTGCCGAAGGGAAGAAGAGAGACTCATTTATGTTTACCTTTCTATCTTCCTTTTTGTTCTCCCTTGGTGGAGAATCCTCTCTGTCATGAATGTAAGAAATTGATACACATTGGATGGGATTCTCCGTCAGCGGAATTCTCCATTCTGCCGGTAGCACACCCACACCTGCAGGTTCCCCAGCGGAGAGAGGTGGCCACAATGGGAAATCCCATTATCAGGTGGAAGGACGGAGAAACCAGAGGATGGTGAGGACGCGCCGCCGAGGAACACACAGCTGGCGGACGGAAGAATCCCACAGATTATATTTCATATTCATGGCAATAATGGTACTAAAAACCCTGGTTTAGGACTTCCGGTGACAGGGATGCGCTAAGTCGCACTTCAGATGGCTCTACTCCCATGAACCGGAAAATAGGCTCTTTCACCCGAATGAAACCGCTAATACGAAGGATGAAACATCCCTACACCTCAATCATTAGCAACACAAAGGGAAAATCCCGAACAACAGCCACCTCAGAGGTTGCGTGGAAACGAGGAGTGGAAAAAGCCAGGAGAAACAAATGGCTGAGCCTGAAAGGGAAAATCGCCGATCAGGAAACTGATCGAGGCGCCAAAAAATCCAGATTGTGGGCCTGCTGGAGGGGATCGAAGGTAGGAACCCATGGACAATGTGTCCCAAATGCTGGGCAATCTGGTGGTAAGGGATAGCTTCCAAAACCCACCAGAAATAGACAGAGCCCATGGTCGCTTCACCCAAAGCCCAGAGCTGGGAACAGCCAAGGGCGATAATCGCCAAAATGCACCGGTACCAAGACCGGAAAAGAATAATAATAATAACCTTTTATTGTCATAAGTATGAAGTTACTGTGAAAAGCCCCTAGTCGCCACATCCTGGAGCCTGTTCGGGTAAGCTGGTACGGGAATTGAACCCACGGTGCTGGCCTTGTTCTGCATCACAGACCAGCTATCTAGCCCACTGAACAAAACCAGCTACAAATCCTGCACTGGGCGAGACAGACAAAGAACTGTAACTGGGAAGGTCACCGGATCATGATCAACCAGGACATTGGGGCTGACCTGGCCAAGCGCCGGGCAGAATTCAACAAGGCGAAGGCCGCGCTGTACAAGAGCGGCGTAAAGTCAAACTCTGGGTCACATTCCAAGGCAGGGGGCACCTTTTCATGGCCCCTCCCGTGGACAAGTTTGTCCTGGAAAATGGGCTTGAAAAACGGCAGTAGGGACAGCGGTGAAGAGATCATCGGAAGAGACCTTGTGTGTTTATTTGCTAACAGTGAACCAACTTGATGAACACTCTGCACGGGACTGCACGGCCTCGTTCTGGGGACGAGGGAGGATAGAGAAGAAGGACAGAGCAAGGGCAGCAGAGGTCAGGAAAGGGTGAGGTGAACAGCAGGGAGGGAGCTCAGAGAATGGGCGCACAAGCCTCAATATTGCTGATACTAAAGAAAGACAAAGACCCAACAGAATGCCGGTTTTACAGACCCATTTTGCTGCTAAACATAGTCGTGAAAATACTGGCCAAGATCCTAGCCAAGAGGCTGGAGGACTGCTTTCTAGAGGTGGTAGAAGAAGACCAGACGGGCTTTGTCAAGGGTGGACAGCTAACATCGAACATCAAGCACCTGCTGAACATGATCATGACCACATTCGTAGAGAGAACATCAGAGGTGATTGTCTCCCTGGACGCAGAAAAGGCCACCGACAGTCGGATGGAAGTACCTCATAGAGCGGTTCGGTCTTGGAGCAGGGTTCACCGCTTCTGTACACTGCTCCCACAGCGAGCATACTACCAGCTCTAAGTACTTACGGCTGCACAGAGGCACAAGGCAGGGATGCCCGCTGTCCCCGCTGCTGTTCGCCCGAGCGACTGAACCGTTGGCGATCATGCTTAGGGGCAGCAAAGAATTGGAAAGGGATCAGGAGAGGAGACAGAGAGTACAGAGTCTCGCTCAATGCAGAAGACCTGCTTCTCTACATCTTGGACCCGGAAAGCAGCATGGAAGGAATTGTGGCGCTCTTGAAAAGGTTTGGAGCCTTCTTGGGCTACAAACTCAACCTGGGTAAAAGTGAGGTCTTCCCGGTGAACACGCAAGGAGCAAGGGCGAGCTGGAGGGAATAATGCTGTTTAAACAGGCCTGACACACCTTCTGCTGCCTAGGGATCCAAATCGCTCATGACTGAACAGGGATCCACAAATGGAACCTGACCAGCCTGATGGAGGAAGTTAACAAGGACCTGCAGAGATGGAATGCACTCCCACTCTCCTGGGCAGAGATAGCGCAGATGATCAAGATGAACGTACTGCCTGTGTTCCTCTTCCTGTTCAGGCCCATTCCGATCTCCATCTCCAAGGCCTTCTTCAACTCATTGGAAAAGCTGATCATGGTGTTTGTGTGTGTGTATGCGGGGGGGGGGGGGCAAGGATCCCTAAAAGGATACTGCAGAGAGAGAGAACCATGGGGGGGCCTAGCCCTCCCAAACCTGCAATATTACCACTGGGCAGCAACCGAGGAGCAGGTAAAGGGGTGGTTAAAAGGGCCAGAAGCCAAGCAGGTGCTTATGGAGGAGGGCTCCTGCAGGGGGACTTCCCTCCGGGCCTTGGTCCTGTCAGCACTTCCATCCCCACTAAATAAATACTTAATGAGCCCAGCGGTGATAGCAACACTCCAGTCATGGAACCTGCTGCGACAGCACTTCGGGGTAATCGACATGTCCGATAAGGCCCCCATCTGCAACAACCGTAGGTTCACACCCGTGACGATGGATGCCCGTTTCAAAAGGTGGAGGCAGGTCAGGGGGACACTGACAGTTAGGGACTTCTACACTGACAACAGATTGACAACACTCAAGGAACTAACAGAAAAGTTCCAGCTAACAGGGGGAACAAACTAAGATAAATGCAGGTCAAAAATCTCTTGTGTCGGGAAACGAGGACATACCCATGTCCACTACAACAATCGTTGTTAGAGGACCTACTGGACGCGGACATCCTAGGGAATGGGAACTGCGGCAACATGTATGGGCAACTACTGGAGAGGGCTAGCACACAACTGGGCGAGACAAGAAAAAAGTGGAAGGAGGATTTGGGATTTGAACTAGGGTGGGGACTCTGGAGCGAAGCACTGCACAGGGTCAACTCCATCTCCACTTGCACAAGGCTAAGCCTAATGCAGCTGAAAGTGGTACACAGAGCCCACTTATCTAGAAACCGAATGAGCAGGGTCCTCCGGAGGTGGAGGACAAATGCAAATGGTGCCAAGAAGGCCCAGTCAACCATGCCCACGTGTTCTGCTTGCCCCAAACTTGTTGGGTTTTGGACATCTTCTTTGAGGCAATGTCCATGGTGGTGGGGATGAGTGGAGCCTTGCCCAAGAGTGGCAGTCTTCAGGGTATCAGAACAGCCAGATCTCTTCATGGGGAGGAGGGCCTATACCTCGCCCCCACAACCCAAAAAGATGTGCAGGGTAGGTGAATTGGCCATGCTAAATTGCCCCTTAATTGGAAAGAAAAAAATTGGGTACTCTGAATTTATTTTTAAAAATTAAATTTAAAAAGCTGTAATTAAGGTATTGTAAAAGAGTGAGGAAATTATTCATTCATTCCAATCACTTACTTGGTCACAAATAAAGGGCTAATAGAACATTGTTTATATTTTGGATGGTTCTCTGGAGTGTGGCTAATTTATGAGGCATGTGGCGGGATTCTCCCGCAACCGGCAGGATGGCCCGACGGCGGCGCCAAGAACGGCACGAACCACTCCGGCGTCGGGCCGACCGGAAGTTCCGGAAACCTCCGACCCAGAAGGGGCTAGCAGCGGCATGACGCCAATCCCGACGGCGTCACCCGTCACAGACGTGCGCGCGGCATTGCAGCACAAAAGACGCACCGCCGGAGTCTTGGCAAAATGCCCGCCCGCCGCGCAGCGCTGAGGTTCCAGGAGCAGGACATCATGGTGCTCCTGGACGGCAATGGAGCAGAGGAGGGAGACGCTGTACCCCGGACACAGCCGCAGGGTCGCACCTAACCTCAGCCGGCGCCTGTGGAGGGAGGTGGCAGATGCCGTCAGCGCCATGGACGTAACAGCCAGGACAGGCAACCAGTGCCACAAGAAGGTCAATGACCCAGACAGGGCAGCCAGGGTGAGTAACCCCCTCCCATTCCTCCCCCCCCCCCCCACCCCGCCGCCCAGGAAGGGTGGCACAGCCCTAGCTGAAACAACATGGCTGCACCCACCCATGCAGGCTGCATTGGCAGGATGGGCTGTGAACCTATGCCAACATACACACAACTGCTGATCTGCAATTATGCCCATCTAACACTATTGCCATTTATCTCTGTCAACCCTCTCTCCCCGCCCCCCCCACAGAGAAACACGGCCATAACAACCGGGAGCGTGAGAGGACTGGAGGGGGTCCACCTGAATTGCGCCCCCTCACCGTTCATGAAGAGAGGACCCTGGACCTTGCAGGCGGACCTGAAGACTGGGAGGTTGCGGATGCAGAGATCGGGGGCGCAGCACCAAGTGAGACCCCCCACTGCCTGCCCCCTGGAGGGGGTCCACCTGAATTGCGCCCCCTCACCGCTCATGAAGAGAGGACCCTGGACCTTGCAGGCGGACCTGAAGACCGGGAGGTTGCGGATGCAGAGATCGGGAGCGCAGCACCAAGTGAGACCCCCCACTGCCTGCCCCCTTCACCCCATCCCCCATCTGCATGTCTAACCATGCATGCTGTATTGTGTATTGCAGGACCAAACGTCGACCCACCCATCCCTGCCGATGCCGACCGCCCCAGGACGTGCCAGGGCGCGCACAGGACATGGAACGACCTGGGCCATCAGGCATACGACGCCCCCACCCAGTGCCAGGGTGCCCACGAGCCAGGGATAGACCCGGACCGTCAGCGAGGGGTAGGGCAGCCACACCAACAGGCCCCTGTCCCAGTCGAACCCAGGACAGTGACACAAAGAACACAACCACCTAGGACACCCACACACAGGACACAACCACCCAGGACACCCACGTACTGGTCACACCCACCCAGGACACTGACACACAGGACACAACCACCCAGGACACCCACACACAGGACACAACCACCCAGTTCCTGGAGTTACCACACCCACCCATCGAACCGATGCAGTCACGGACCCAGGAATGATCGAAGGTGGTGACGGCCGGCTTGCAGCAGCTGCAGACGCAGGTGGAGGAGTCCACCCGCATGCAGGAGCAGGGAGTGGTGCCGGTCATGTGTGCACCCAGGCCAAAACCGCACGGGTGGCGTCAGCGGTGGAGGCAATGGGTGCGACGGTGTCAGACATGGGGAGCAGTATGCAAGGTCTGGGGCTTTCCATGCAGGCGGCGTCCATGGCCCAGGACATGGCTGCCCTCTCACAGGCAGCCATGAGCCAGAGCCAGCTGCAGATCGCAGAGGCGCGCAACGCCGTGGCCCAGTCTCAGCAGGCCATGGGCCAGTCTCTGCAGGCCATGGTGCAGTCCCAGCAGGCCATCGCTGAGGGCATCAGCGCCATTGCCCAGGTGCTGGCTGGCGTTGCCCAGACACAGACAGGGATGACCTGAGCTCCATGGCTGCAAACTTGCAGACCCTTGTTGATACCAGGGCGGGCCTCCAGGACTGACAGCGCCAGGTGCCGGGGTTGCGTTGGGTGCTGGATCCGTTCACATTCCCGACCCATGGAGAGGCCCGGGGGCCATCGGGCACCCGAGGGAGGAGGAGGTGCTGGGTCCCCCTGCAGGGGAGGTCCCGGAACACCGCGACACCTCGGACTTCCCCCCCCTTCCATCCCAGGTGCATCTGGTGGGCAATGGGCAGGACAGGCTGGCAGCTCGCCATCCCAGTCGCCCGAGTCGCAGTCTGGCCCATCCAGGCCGGGCTGCCCCAGGAAACGGCGCAAAGGGGTCCCCTAGTCACAGGGCAGGAATCACACAAGTCCACCTCCAGCACTGCTGTACCGTATGGGGAAGCACCTAGATGTAGTCATAGGGCCCGTAAGGCCAGAAAAATTGACACTGAGTAAGCTGGCATGGGTGCAGGGCACAGATTAGTTATAGGGGCTAGGGCACGTGTTGTCATAATATACACCAGTATATCATGGTGCAGACACACACTGATGGACACACAGCAAGACCAATCAACACACACAACACCGCAGCCAATCACCAATTAGAGCAAACTCACTATATAGACAGAGGGCATCAGAGTTCCCGCTCATTCAAGATGCAGCTTACAGTTTACAGCAAAGATCTTCACCATGCGCTGAGTGCATAGAGTGGTTAGGACAGGCATCGGTCTTTAGTTTAATCTAACATTGTGTTAACCCACAGTGAAAGTATGTTCAACAGTTTCTAACTTAATAAAATAGTGTTGTACTATTTTAAGTGTTGGTGGCCTGTATGTGTTCCACGGATCCAGAGCACCAAACACATCATGATACCAGGAGTTGAGGGATGTTAGAACTTCTTAGGCCTAACTGCAAGTGATCTGCCTTCCACCAGCACACAGTCATCCTGAAAAATGGACAGCATCCGCCCGCCGCCGCCGCTCCACATCACCGGTAACCTGGGGGCCAACTGGAAGATATTCAAACAACGCTTCCAGCTCTACCTTGAAGCCACAGATCGGGAAGCTGCCTCAGACACCAGGAAGATCGCTCTCTTCCTATCCACGGCCGGGGAAACATGCCATCCACATTTTCAATTCTCTCACCTTTGCTGATGGCGAAGATAAATCAAAATTCAAGACGGTCCTCCTTAAGTTTGACAGTAACTGCGACATCGAGATGAATGAAAGTTTTGAGCGCTTTGTATTCCAACAGCGTTTGCAGGGTATGGATGAACCTTTCCACTCCGTTCTCACCCACCTCCGCATCCTTGTGCAGTCGTGTAATTACGGGCCCACCTCCGACTCCATGATACACGACCCGATCATTTTCGGTGTTCAGTCGGACCCCTTCGCCAGCAGCTCCTCAAGGTAACGCAGCTCACCCTAGCGATTGCCATCGAGACCTGAGTGCTACATGAACACGCCACTAATCGGTATTCCCACATCCAAGCGGCTGAAACGCCGTGGCAAGGTCCCCACGGGGCAGAACGGGTCCAAGCAATCGAGCAACTCCAGGGCCTCAGCCTGGATGAGGGTGGCCATTTCGCGCACTTTTTGCGGACTCCCGCGCTTGTGCGCACCGAACGAGGGGACGGCAACGTCGACGAATGTACTGCGCAGGCGCGCACCACGTACGACCGCACCGCGCATGTGCGGTGGCGCAGCGAACGTACTGACGCTACAACGTGCGGCAACTGTGACTCCGCCCACTTAAAGCGGCAATGTCCTGCCAAATCCCGACGATGCCGGCGATGTGGCAAACTTGGCCACTATGCTGCTTTATGCAAATCAGCTCAGCCTGCCAACTCTCGTCGCTCCAGCCAGCCCCGCAGGAATGTCCGGGCCATTCAACCCACGGTCACCGAGCCCGATTCGGACCTGCTCTCCGATATTGACACTGAGGACCCGAAGCCGCCTTTTCGAGTCGGTATCATTACAAAAAACAGGGTGTCCCCGAAGCAAAGAATCCAGCCTCTATCGGTAGACAGCATCGATCCGGACGATGACTGGTGTGCAACCCTTACGGTCAACCAGTCCCAAATACGATTCTGCCTGGACACTGGTGCCTCCGCCAATCTCATTGCCTCCAAAGCCTTCGTGTCAAACTAGCCATCCTGCCATCAGCCTACCAGCTATTAGATTATAATGGCAATCCCATTGCTGCCAGCGGCTCATGCCAACTTGAAGTGACGCACAGGTCACGCAAAGCCATCTTTCCCTTTGAAATCGTGAGCACCTCGAAAGCCTCCCTGCTTGGCGCACAGGCATGTAATCTGTTGACCCTAGTTCAGAGAGTTCACTCTCTCTCTCCTGCTGATGCGTCTGCCTTTCAGGACACTGACTTCAGGGCGCAGCCCGACGCCATTATCAACCAGTACCATGACGTCTTCGAGGGCATGGGCACGCTCCCATACACCTACAAGATTTTATTGAAACCGAATGCCACGCCTGTGGTGCACGCACCTCGCAGGGTCCCAGCACCCCTTAATGACCGCCTCAAGCAGCAGCTGCAGGACCTCCAGAACCAAGGAAGGATTTCCAAAGTCACGGAACCGACCGACTGGGTCAGTTCCATGGTATGTGTAAACAGCCTTCCAGCAAATTGAGAATTTGCATTGATCCCAAGGATCTAAATCGCAATATTATGAGGGAGCACTATCCAATTCCCAAGCGCGAAGAGCTCACATGTGAGATGACTCGCGCCAAGCTTTTACCAAACTCGACGCCTCAAAAGGATTCTGGCAAATCCAGCTCGATAAATACAGCAGGAAACTCTGCACATTTAACACCCCCTTTGGAAGATATTGTTACAACAGGATGCCGTTGGGATCATCTCTACATCAGAAGTGTTCCATAGGATTATGGAACAAATGATGGAAGGTATTGAAGGTGTTCGCGTCTATGTCGATGACATAATCATTTGGTCCATGTTAGTCGCCTCCAGCGCGTATTCAGACGTATACATGAGCATGGCCTCCGCCTCAACAGGGTCAAATGCTCTTTTGGTCAGACAGAACTTAAGTTCCTCGGAGACCACATCTCCCAATTGGGTGTGCAGCCGGATGCGGACAAGGTAGCTGCCATCACAGCTATGAAAACACCAGAGGACAAGAAGGCGGTCTTCTGATTTCTGGGCATGGTCAATTTTTTAGGGAAATTCATCCCGAACCTCGCCTCTCATACCACGGCTCAGGAACCTGGTCAGGAAGACGACAGACTTCCAATGGCTCCCTGCCCACGAGCGCGAATGGAATGAACTCAAGGCAAAACTAACCATGGCCCCGGTCTTAGCTTTCTTTGATCCAGCAAAGGAGACCAAAATTTCAACCGATTCCAGTCAATCCGGCATTGGGGCAGTGCTCCTTCAACGTGATGAGGCCTCATCATGGGCCCCCGTTGCATATGCGTCACGTGCGATGATCCCCACGGAGCAGCGCTACGCGCAGATAGAAAAGGAGTGCCTGGGCCTTCTGACCAGTGTTGTTAAGTTTCACGATTATGTCTACGGACTTCCTCAATTCACCGTCAAGACCGACCATCGCCCGCTGGTCAATATAATACAGAAAGACTTGAAAGACATGACGCCTCGCCTCCAGTGTATTCTTCTCAAGCTCCGGCAATACGACTTCCAGTCGGTATACACCCCAGGCAAGGACCTCATCATTACTGACACTCTCTCCAGGCAGTCAACACTCCATGTGACCCAGCGGGATTTGTCTGCCAGGTTGACGCCCATGTGGCATTCGCGGCCTTCAATCTACCTGCCTCGGATGAATGCCTCGTTCAAATTCGCCGTGAGACGGCGGCTGACCCCTTGCTACAGCGTGTCATGCGCCACCTAACAGACGGGTGGCTCAAGGGCCAATGCCCTCAATTCTATAATGTCAGAGATGATCTGGCGGTAGTAGACGGGGTTCTTTTAAAACTGGACCGCATTGTCATCCCGCATAGCATGCGCCAGCTTGTCCTGGAACAACTACACGAGGGCCACCTTGGCATGTAAAAGCGCAGCCGACGGGCCCGAGAGGCAGTGTACTGGCCCGGCATCAATGACGACATAGCCAACACAGTGCTCAACTGCCCCACTGGTCAGCGCTTCCAGCCGGCCCAACCATGTGAGACCTGCAGCCCCATGAGTTGGTCACGTCACCATGGACCAAGGTGGGCATCGACCTGTTCCACACGCTGGGTAGAGACTATGTCCTCATCGTGGACTACTTTTCGAATTACCCAGAGGTGATACGGTTGCACGACCTCACCTCGTCTGCAGTCATTCGTGCATGTAAAGAAACCTTTGCTCGACGCGGCATCCCGCTCACGGTTATGTCGGACAATGGCCCCTTCGCCAGCCAAGAATGGTCCAACTTTGCCAGGCGGTACAATTTTGCCCATGTAACGTCCAGGTGAGGGTGGTAGGCAGGTGCCATACTGTGCTGTCCGTGCCCATACTCAGCGATTCCCTCACTCCCTACTCTGTGATCAGTGCGGCTATCAACGGACCCCGCTGGCCCAGCCGGCAACGGTGGGCAGCCTCCCGTCCATGTCCAGCCCGTCTGTCCTGTACATTTCCCCCATCCTCATCATCTGGGAAGGCTTGCCCTTTGTCCTCCCCCTCCCCCTCCTCTGCCCCCAGCACATCGGCCCCCTGCTGGGCTATGTTGTGAGGACGCAGCAGACCATAAAGATACGGCCGACCCTCTCCGACGGGTACTGAAGGGCCCCTCCAGAGCGGTCCAAGCACCTGAAGCGCATCTTCAGCAGCCCAAAACACCTCTCGATCATACCCCTGGTCGCTGCATGGGCATCGTTGTAGCGAGTCTCCGCGTCAGTCTGTGGCCTCCATACAGGTGTCATCAGCTACGACCGCAACGGGTAACCCTTGTCTCCAGCAACCAGCCCCTCAGCCCGTGGGGGAGGGTCCCTCGAACATGGCGGGGATCAACAATTGTGCCAATATGAACGAGTCATGCACACTGCCCGGGTACCAAGCGCAGACGTGCATGATCCTCATGCGGTGGTCACAGACCACTTGAATGTTCATGGAGTAGGTCCCCTTCCTGTTCGTGAACACGGCCCTGTTATCCGTTGGTGGCCGCACAGCGACGTGCATCCCATCGATCGCCCCCTGGACCATGGGTATCCTGGCCAGGGCAGCGAAGCCTGCTGCCTGGGCATCCTGGTGGGCGTGGTCCACAAGGAACTGGATATATCGGTCTGCGATGGCATACAGGGCATCAGTCACTGCACGGATGCACCTGTGCACCGAAGCCTGGGAGGTGCCGGACAGGTCCCGACTCGGCGACTGGAACGACCCCGTGGTGTAGAAGTTCAGGGCCACTGTAACCTCGATGGCCACCGGGAGAAGATGTCCTCCCCCAGTGCCAGGTGGTGCCAGGTGTGCCATGAGATGGCAGATATAGGCGACGGTTTCCCGGCTCATCCTGAGTCTCCTCCTGCATGCCCGGTCCATGAGGTCCTGGTACGACAAGCGGCGCCAATACACAAGGGCCCTCAGCGGGCGTCTCCATCGCCGTGGCACCACCACCTCCTCGTCCTGTCGGGCAGGCAGCTCTACAGCCTGGGCGGCACCCACCTGTCCCTCTGCGGCACGCTCCTCTGCGGCAGCCTCCGCCGCCTCCCTGGCATGCTCCTGCTCCAGCTCCCATAGGGCAACATGTAGAAGAGCGTGTTCCCTCCCCAGCACTCCCCATCCCGGCAACCCCCCTCCCCGTCACCCCCCCTCCCCGGCACCCCCCCTCCCCAGCAGCCCCCCCTTCCCGGCACCCCCCCCTCCCCAGCACCCCCCTGCCCCGGCACTCCCATCCCCGCCACTCCCATCCCTGACACTCCCATGCCTGACACTCCCATGCCTGGCACCTCCCCTCCCCGGCACTCCTCATCCCCGGCACTCCCCATCCCCGGCACTCCCCATCCCCTCCCCACCCCCTCCCCACCCCAACCCCAACCCCCTCCCACACCCCTGGCACTGACCACGATCACCGGCACGCACCCTCTGTTCTGGGGAGCACCCTCCACCGACACTCGCGACCCCCGCCCCCCACCCAGCTACGACCAGCATGACTGGTTGATGCCGTTAAAAAGCTTGTTTAATTTTCACGCCGCCCCCCCCCCGGGGATTCTCCGACCCGGCAGGGGGTTAGAGAATCCCGCCCATGATATTTAGTCCCAGCTCAGCAGTCCAGGTCTGTCTGCAGTTTTGCAGTCTGTTATAAGATTTTTAGTTGAACAGCTGTTTGCCATTGGATTTGAGTCTGACAAGACAGTAGTGTACTGGATCTGCTCTTGAAGGGGTCTCTCTCTACAAGTATCTCCACAGATAACAGTAACTTTGTTAACTTTATAAGTCGTATTTGAACTGTTTTGGGTTGCTTAATTGGAATTAGTAGCAGGTGTACATAGTATGTTCAAGTTTTTCCTTTTATTTAAGAACTGTTTAACTAATAATTGTAAAGCTATTTCTTTTATGTTATTGTGGTTAATTCCATGTTTAAATTAAAGTTTGTATTAACATAAAAGTTACCTATTGATCACAATTTTTAGGCACTTTGGAAAAGAAATTCCCCATGTGAAAAACGCCACGCCTATCGCACAAAAAGCATCTGATTCACCTGTTCCAGAGGTGATCTAAGCACTTCAAACAAGGGCTCGCTGTATTTAAACTGCTCCACAGCACTTTCTCACCATCAAGCCAGGAGGATGGCAGCGAAGGAGCATGTGCCCTGCTTCACGGAGGGACACTCACTTGTCTGCTTGATGCTGTGGAAAAGAGAAGGGGAATAATCTACCCTCAGGCTGACAAGATAGTAAACTCCACCTGGAAGACGGTGCCAGAAATGGTCAGTGGCAGCAACCTCCACAAGAGGGCAGGGATGCAGTGCCCCAAGAAGATGAATAACCTATTCTGTTCTGTCAGGGTAAGTGTTGCCTGTATCCTCTCTGCACTCCACCTTGCCACTTTGGAATCTCACCTCGACTCCACATGCTGCCACCTAGCAGGGCCCCAGCAGCTTACTTGTCCCAAGCTTTCTTACACCCTTGGCACTCCTCTTTTGAGAGCCCCTCTCTGCTCCCCCACCATACTCACACAGGCCAGATATAATCAACATCTCACCCGCCAGGCGGCTAGCTAACTTCATCTGTGCTTGTCTTCCGACAGGATAAGGTTTCTTAAAACTGCCGAAAGCAAGAAAAGACAGATGGTAGGGTGCCCAAAGTTGAAGATCCTGACTCCTTTTGAGGAGAGAACTCTGGAGCTCGCAGGCTGACTCCATTTGAGGAGAGAACCCTGGAGCTTGCAAGGGAGAAGCAGGATCGGGTCTGTGCTGAGAACGAGCTGGACCTGCAAGGGAAAACTGAGGAGCCACTACATGTTCATCCAGATGACCAAACTCAAATGAGTTCTGTGTTTCCCAGACCTTTGACCTGGCCATGTAATAATACCATGTTCCCTTCCTTGCAGGAACATCACTCGATTAGCCTGGTCCATTCACCAGCAATGTCCCACCGCCCACCCTTGACACAACTCGGAGGAGGTGTCGAAAGAGGATAGTGAAAAAGCATCATGGCTATCACCTGCATCATCCACCATCACAGAGGCACACACCTCGTTCTGATCTGAGCAGGCAGTCCTCTTGGTCACTATCTGGTGACAAACACGCTGCTTCTGATGCACATCAAGTGGAAGAAAGATCGTCCCAGGGATCGGACAGTTGAAGGTCTGCTAGATCCTAGGAATCAGCTGTGCTGCAGCCAGATGTCGTGCCTCTGAACACGATCGGCCCTCAGCTTTTTGTGATGTAAAGACAGAACCGGGAATACCAGGAGGGAATGTAGAGACACTCCTGCGACCGCAAGGCCGAATACAGGAGTCCCAAAGCTTTCTGTCGCTGGAGATTGTGTCAGCAAAGCCTTGCGCCCAGTCAGTACAGCAAGGGTGGTGTCCACAGTGGAACACCTGGGGCCAGATCCATGGTGGGAGAATTCCGAAGCATGGTCCATCCCTGAGGGCCATGGCTTCAACTGCATGGTCCAGACAATAGTGGGACTCCAGCAGTAGATAACATTTAAGCTTCTGGAACACACTCCAGCTGTCCCTCCATCCCATGGAGTAATCCAGGTGCCCACATGCACTTGGAGAGAGGAGGATCCGCGGGAGCACAGCCTGGAGCCTTCTGTCCAAGTCACTACAGCGGTCTGTGGACTCCGCACTGGTGTTGTCAATCACAACCCGAGGGGATATCCCTTGTCAATAAGGAGTCATTCCTGTAGCCTGGGGTGTTCCTTGAAGATTCCAGGGACCTGCCACTGGCTTAGTATGCAGCTGTCATGCTTGCTCCCTGGAAAACTAATGTACACATGCATGAAACGCTACTGGTGGCTGTCCACCAGCTGGACATTGAAGGAGTGGAACCCCTTCCAGTTGATGAAGGGAACTCCCTGGTGCCACGTGCATGGACAGCGACATGGGTGCAATTTTTCATACCCTGTACGTGTGGCACACCAGCTATGTGCCTAAAACCCATCGCCCTCTCATCCTGTTGGGCCTGATCCAGGTCAAAGCGGTTCAGACCCATGCATCCAGTGCTTCAAACATCTCTTTTTTTTATTTTTTATTTTCACAATTCCCCACTTGTGGTATTATCATAACTATCAGCATTGCAAAGGTTAATGTAGTGTTGAGAGTAGCCACTAGAGGGAGCTACATTTACAACTATATAAAGCAGTGATGCTAGACCGTGGGGGAGGAACATACGCAGGAGTTAGCTAGTGAAGGAGCAGTAGATGAATGTAGTTAGATGTTATTGATCAATTGTATATTCTTAAGGACTACGTGTCGAATCCCAATTTAAAGTAAATAAAATCAGGTTAAAGCTATATTGTGGTCTTTGTGAACACCATGCCAACCATCCTGAAATAAGCAACACAAAGAACACCACACCACTCTCCCAATAGTGCCACGTACTCACCCCCTACCTACCACTCCCTACCGACCCGGTGCCCTCAGTGAACCTCGGTGTGTGTTGCCTTCCTCGCTCTACCACTACGTCTAGATGTGTCCCCAGGATGCATGTCAGAGGTGAAGGCAGCCAGCTGCTTACGACATCCTGTGGCCTTCGATGCCCCTGGTGGGCATTCTCCGGGGCCAGAGGGCCCCAGCTCACTTGTCCTCGCACATGCACAGCCGTGCTGCCCTTTCCTGTGTGCTGGCTGTGAGACGCGGCCTGATCAGAAGGGTGGAACTCGGAGGAGCTGGTGGCCACCATCGCTACTCCATGGGACGGGTCTGGGTTGGCACCCAGCGCCTCTCCTCCCGGTCGCTGCCCTTGGGGCTCTGGGGTTCACCGTGGGACGGAGGGACAGCTGGTTGAGCCCTGGCTGCACCATCATGTCGACACCCTCGGCAATGCTCCTCAGTGACTGGGACATGCTCTGCAGTGTTTTGGCAATGCCCACCTGCAACTGGGACAAGTTCCGCATCACCTTGGCCATTCTCATCTGAGAGCAGGACATGTCCTGTAGAACCTCATCAAAGTCAGCCTGGTACTGGGTGACATCCTCCAGCAAGGCAGATATTCTGCCTAGACCCTCGGCCACGGCCGTCATCAACTGCGCAATGCCTTGCACACCTCCACTAATGGCGCCGACGTCATGCACCAGGCTCTTCACTGCAGTCGCCATCCTTGCAGTGTTGGCCTCGGTGCCATGCATTGCTGGCGACACCTCCTGTGCCCGTAGCCTCTGGGACTCCGTGAATCTGCTCAATCCAACCTGCTGGTGTGCCACTGAAATTTCCCTCTGAATGTCATGGCTGCATCCTCACGTCTCCATCCGCTTCGGGCAAACCTCGTCTACAGGTTCAGCACCAGGCTGGGACCCAGCTGGGTCCTGGGATACAGCAGATCTCCGACTGCTGTCTCGCCTGGGGTTTCCAGTCTCCACCTGATGTGCATCAACAGCTGTGTGGTGTGCACCAGATTGTGCCCCAGAAGCCTGACCACTACTAATATTTCCCAACGAGGTGCGTGTATCTGCGCTGGTGGAGGGTGGGGGTGACAGCTCTGATGCCTCGATTGTTTCCTTCTCGGAGTTTCCTCCGAGGTGCTCCCCTGGGAGGCTGGAGAGGGAGCCACCTGGGATGGGCCGGGGTCATTGGCTGGAGGACCTGCGGGAGAATGGACATGTGGTCAGTGGGAGGGATGGTCAGTCAGTAAGGTAATAACAACTTACGCTTGATAGGTCCTTTGGCTGGGGCCCGGTGGTTCTCACTTCTGTGGTGTCCGCCAACCTCCGCGTTGGTGACCGCTGTCCTAGGCCACCCCAGTCACCTCCAGGGCCCGCTCCTCGAAGGACGTGAGGATTCTTATGTCTGGCATCCCACCGCCATTCTGGGCCCTCACTTGGCAATTGTAGAACTTTACCTGAGGAGACACAGAGAGGGCATCATTAGCCACAGGTGTAGTTCACAGTGGTGGGAGGGGGGTGTGAAGGAAGGGGTGGGGAGGGCGGTTGAAGGGAGAAGGGGTGGAGGGAGGGTTGGGTGGTCACATGGAGAGTTGGGATGGATGCTCGTGTGGGGGCGGTAAGGTCACTGGGGTGGGGAAGGGGGTGGGCATTGGCGTCTACTCACTCATACTACCCGGTGTAGGTCATTGATCTTTTCCAGCACTGGAGGCCAGTCCTCCTGGTCACACTCCCGGTGCTTACAGTGCTACCACCTCGTCTCATGCAGCACTGGCAGCCCGGTGGCTGACCCTCCAGGACCCTCGGGGGACCAGGATATCTTTCCTCGCCACCAAATCGAGGAGCCTCCGTAGGTCTGCATCTTGAGACCGGTCTCCTGGGCGCCATTGTTGCGAGCTGGCTTTGCTTGGCTGCGCAAGAGGTGTTTAAGTGCTGCTCTACCTGGTTAGCGGGAGGCCTGGCAAGCGTGGTGCTGGAGAATCAGCTGGCGAGCCGTCACCTTCGGCGAGAAGCCCGTGATGCCTTTTAAGTGGACCAATTAATGTTGAATAGCATTGCTGGCCTTGCTGGGCTGTGTGCCGGGAAGCTCGCGGCAATTCCTGTTCACTGCAACACTGATGCGACCATCAATTCACTCAAAGACATGTGGAGAAGTAAACCGTGGTTTTGATCAGCTTAGAACTGAGCCAGCCTGTGACCGGTACAACACTGAAGGAGGCCCCGCAGGTCAGCAGCTCCTATACTTCCTGAAAAGGGGGTGGAGCCATGGGAAGAGCCCGTACATGCCCCAACACATCCCCTGTGGGTGAAGCCACACAATGGCCCATACGTAGAGCCCACAGGGTTAATAACATAACACAGTGCACTGGTGATTTATCAGTAATTATACATTCACCACATTCACCCCCTGTTTAAAAATGAAACCCGGCGGGGTGACGGGTTCATAGATTCAGTCAGTCCGGTGCCCGGATCGTACGTTGCGACCGCCGAAGCACTGGTGTTGCAGCCGCTTCGGGTGGCTGGGGAAGTGGGTCCAGAGCAGGCACAGGCGTAGACTCTGGGCGCAGCTCTTCCGGAGCTTAATTCCTGTGGACCGGTGCGGCGGGTGGGAGGGAGCACGGGAACCATCTAGGGGTGGGCGCTGAACATGTGAGGTTGGACGGGACATAGTGTGGGGGATGCAGTAGTGGGAGTGGTGTTGGAGCCTGCGGGCGCCAGGTCCCGGAGGGAGATGCTATCTTGCCGGCCCTTGGGGTGTTCGACGTACGCATAGTGTGGGTTGGAGTGCAGGAGCTGGACCCTCTCTACCAGGGGGTCGGTCTTATGGCTCCGAACATGTTTTCGGAGGAGGACTGGACCTGGTGTCATCAGCCAGGGCGGAAGCGAGGCCCCTGAGGTAGCTCTCCTAGGGAAAACAAACAAAGGGTCATGAGGAGTCTGGTTTGTGGCCGTGCAAAGGAGGGACCGAATAGAGTGGAACGCATCGGGGAGGACCTCCTGCCAGTGAGAAACTGGGAGATTCCTGGACCGCAGGGTCAGTAGGACGGTCTTCCAGACCATCGCGTTCTCCCTCTCCACCTGTCCGTTTCCCCTGGGGTTAAAACTGGTAGTCCTGCTCGAGGTGATGCCCTTACTGAGCAGGTACTGACGCAGTTCGTCGCTCATGAACGACGAGCCCCTGTCGCTGTGGACATACTGGGGAGACCAAACAGGGTGAAGACACTATGCAGGGCTTTAATGACAGTGGGGGTGATCATATCAGGGCAGGGGGTGGCAAACGGGAAGCGGGAGAACTCATCTATGATGTTAAGGAAGTAGGTGTTGCGGTTATTGGAGGGGAGGGGCCCTTTGAAATCAATACTGAGGCGTTCAAAGGGCCGGGATGCCTTTACCAGGTGGGCCTTATCCGGTCGATAGAAGTGCGGTTTACACTCCGCACAGATTCGGCAGTCTCTGGTTATAGCTCTGACCTCCTCGGTGGAGTAGGGCAGGTTGCGGGCCTTGATGTAATGGGCGAGCCGGGTGACCCCCGGGTGGCAGAGGTCACCGTGGATAGCCCGTAGATGGTCATCTTGCGCGCTGGCGCATGTGCCGCGGGACAGGGCATCTGGGAGCTCGTTGAGCTTCCCAGGACGATATACTATATCGTAGTTATAGGTGGAGAGTTTGATTCTCCACCTCAAGATCTTATCATTCTTGATCTTGCCCCGCTGCGTATTGTCAAACATGAAGGCAACCGATCGTTGGTCGGTGACGAGGGTAAACCTCCTACCAGCGAGGTAGTGCCTCCAGTGCCGCACGGCTTCCACGATGGCTTGGGCATCTTTTTCGACTGAGGAGTGTCGAATTTCGGAGGTGGTGAGGGTGCGTGAAAAAACAGCTACCGGTCTGCCTGCTTGGTTGAGGGTGGCGGCGAGAGCGACCTCTGAGGCGTCGCTCTCCACCTGGAAGGGGACTGACTCGTCCACCACGCGCATCACAGCTTTGGCGATGTCCGTCTTGATGCAGTTGAAGGCCTGGCGAGCCTCGGCTGCCAGTGGAAAGAGGGTGGCCTTAAATAGTGGGCGGGCTTTGTCCGCATACTGGGGGACCCACTGGGCGTAATAGGAGAAAACTCCAAGGCACCTCTTCAGGGCCTTGGGACAGTGAGGGAGAGGGAGCTGTAGGAGGGGGTGCATACGGTCAGGGTCGGGCCCTAGGACCCCGTTTTCCACGACGTAGCCGAGGTTGGCTAGCCTGGTTGTGCGGAAAACGCATTTCTCCTTGTTGTAGGTGAGGTTGAGTTTTTGGGCGGTTTGGAGAAATCGGTGGATGTTGGCGTCGTGGTCCTGCTGATCATGGCCGCAGATGGTGACATTGTCCAAGTATGGAAACGTGGCCCGCAGCCCGTACTGGTCCACCATTCGGTCCATCGCTCGTTGGAACACCGAAACCCCGTTCGTGATGCCAAAGGGGACCCGGAGGAAATGGAAAAGGCGGCCGTCTGCCTCAAACGCCGTGTAGTGGCAGTCCTCCGGGCGGATTGGGAGCTGGTGGTATGCAGACTTCAGATCCACCGTGGAGAACACGCGGTAGTGCGCGATCGGATTTACCATGTCTGCAATCCGGGGAAGGGGGTACGCATCGAGTTGCGTAAACCGGTTAATGGTCTGGCTGTAATCAACCACCATCTGGAACATTTCCCCGGTCTTGACGACCACCACCTGAGCGCTCCAGGGGCTATTGCTGGCCTCTATGACCCCCTCCCGCAAGAGACGCTGGACCTCGGACCTAATGAACGTCCTGTCCTGCATGCTACACTGCCTGCTTCTGGTGGCTACTGGCTTGCAATTGGCGGTGAGGTTTGCGAAGAGGGGGGGGGGGGGTCGATTTTTAGGGTCGCGAGGCTGCATATGGTGAGCGGGGGCAGGGGCCCCCCGAACTTAAGAGTTAGGCTCCTGAGGTTGCACTGGAAGTCGAGTCCCAAAAGGAGAGGAGCGCAGAGGTCTGGAGCACATATAGTTGAAAATTAGCGTACTCAGCGCCCTGTATTGCTAGGGTTGCAGTAGTGCACCCTTGGATTTGCACCGAGTGTGACCCAGAGGCGAGTGATATGGTTTGTTGCGTCGGGAATATTGGGAGCGAGCAGCGTCTTACCATGTCTGGGTGAATGAAGCTCTCTGTGCTCCCGGAGTCGAAAAGGCAAGGTGTCTCGTACCCGTTAACCCGGACGGCCATCATGGAACTCTGGAAGTGCTTAGGTCGCGATTGGTCCAGGGTGACTACGCTGAGGTGTGGGTAGCCGGCAGCGTGATCGGAGGTGCTGGGGCGGCCCCGCGATGGCTGTCCATGTAGGTCGTACGCATCGAGCGGCGTAGCAGATGGCGGCCAAGATGGCGGCGCCCGTTGGTTGAGCGTGGTGGGCGGTGAGGAAGATGGCGTGCAAGATGGCGACCCCCATGGATCGCACGTGGCCGGCTGCTTGGGGGAGGATGGCCAAGGTGGCGGCCCCCATGAGTCGCACATGTTATGCGGAGGCGGAGTCGGCAGACACGCTGCCACCTTGCGGGGTCTGTGGGCCTATGAGTCTGTGGATCGGGTCTGTGAGTTTGAGTTCTTAGACCTGGCCAGGCAGACCTTTGCAAAGTGTCCTTTTCACCCGCAGCTGCTGCAGTTCACGTTGCGGGCCGGGCAGTGGGGGGTGTTGGGACTGGCCGCAAAAGTAGCAGGGTGGCCCCCCATGATGGCGGACGGCCGCGCGGCACAGGCCTGGGGTAGTCTCGGGTCGGGGGCCCACGAGGGGGTCGCGTGATCGGCCGGGAAGCAAGTAAGGCTCTGAAAAGCGGCCTCCAGAGAGGTAGCCAGTTTTAACGTGTCGTCCAGGCCTGGGCCCCTTTTTCGAGCAGGTGCTGTCTCACATAGTTCGATCGGACCCCCGCCACGTAAACGTCTCGGACGGCGAGCTCCATGTGCTGAGTGGCCGTAACGGCCTGGTAGTTACAGTTGCGCGTGAGGGCTTTGAGGTCGCGTAAGTAATCATCTAGCTACTCCCCGGGGCGCTGGCGGCGAGTGGTGAAGACTTGTCGCGCGTATACCTCATTCACAGGCCGCACATAGAGGTGTTTGAGTAGTGCGAGGGCCTCTGTATAGGAAGCAGCTTTGTGGCACAGAAATGCGATGGCTCACCAGTGCGTGGAGGAGGCTCAGCTTCTGTTCGTCAGTGACGGATGGCGTAGACAACGCGGCGAGATAGGCCTTGAAGCATCGAAGCCAATGTGAAAAAATTAATTTCGCCTCCATGGCCTGTGGATCGAGTTCTAGCCTGTCAGGTTTGAGGGCTGATTCCATAGTATTTTAAGATGATTACATTAATGCGACCATCAATTCACTCGAAGACAGGTGGAGAAGTAAACCGTGGTTTTAATCAGCTTAGAACTGAGCCTGCCTGTGACCGGTACAACACTGAAGGCAGCCCCGCAGGTCAGCAGCTCTTATACTTCCTGTAAAGGGGGTGGAGCCATGGGCGGAGCCCGTACATGCCCCAACATATCCCCTGTGGGTGAAGCCACACGATAGCCCATAGGTAGAGCTCACAGGGTTAATAACATAACACAGTGCACTGGTGAATTATCAGTAATTATACATTCACCACAAACACCTAGGAATGTTTCCGGAGAATCGCGCCCTTCGAAACCTTTCTGTTAGATCTCGCCCCATAACCACAATGTTCATTCTATGGTTTTGGTTTCCACGGAGCTTAATGTTTGATCTGCCAGTTTGGTCTCCGCTGGCTTTGTATTTTGTCTGGGAATTTAGTCTCCATTTGATTCAGTGTTCCTTCTGTGGCTTTGGTCTCCACCTGACACATTTAGTTTGTATTTATTAGGTCCAGTTCTCTGAAGCTCATGTGGCTATTTTAACCCTTTGATCAAACAAATCCTGCATATGTTATGACATCATTACTTTGAATATGGACTCCCCATTCGTCGTCCTTCCAGCAAATTTAGAACAAGTTTGTAGATTCCTTTTGTCTACATCTTGTATACATACTTGTTTTTCCTCCCATGTGTAGTAATGAACATCACAATCTGTGGGTGTGCCCTTTATTTAGACCATGAGAGCCACTAACCTCCTCATAAACTCAGAGATTCCAAGATTCATTGCTTCAATAAATGGTTCACACATGTGATAACTTTGGCATCTAGTCAGCAGATGCAGGAATTGTTTATTAGTGTAGGCCACTCTGACCCATGAGGTAGTGATTATTGAGTTTGCTCAGATTCACATGTTTTTTTTTGCTAATTTTCTCTCCTTCTTCCCTCCTCTCCGTCAGGCACTGGGTAATCATATTTAAATTTATTCAAATCCATTAAAATGAGGTTCTCACTCTTGTGGGCAAAATCGGGAAACAGAATCTCTCCAGAGAGAATCGTGTTTTCTGATTCTCTCCGGATTTCCGTCCGTGTGGTCATACTTTCTGATGATGGACGTGAGCTGAAATTCGCACCCTCCAGCTGGTTTTCAATCCCTAGCACAGGTAATTGCTGGATGTAAGCACTTTAACCCTCAAGATTATCTTGAATCTGTTCAGACCCATGTGAACTAGAAACCTCAAATTGAGTTTCAGAGACTGTCTGAACATCTGTTGAACATTTACACAAACAGGAAGGTCAAGAACAAAGATGATAAATGCACCAGTGGAGACAATGGATGTGTTGAAAGCACTGAGACGCTGAGACAGGCTCTAGGCCAATATTGCTGAGAAGTGTGATGGAAACAATTTGGCGTGCACACTCTTATTTATTTTACTGCCTATGCCAGGATTTCCCACAGAGTGAGAAGAGGACAGTCTTTCAGCATTTCTAAACTGTCTACTCATTGTATTAGAAAGATTGCAATGATCGTACTCCTTAAATTTCAGTAAATTTCCCTCATTGCACAATAGTAATCAAATTTACAAAGTAAAGGGATTATTTTTAACTTCAGAAGTCAAAAACAGTTGAAAACAATGTTGAAAAAAGTAAAAGTGAGGTTGAGCTTGTATCAGAAAGTTGGAACTAAGTGATGCTAGTTTGGGCTTCAAAAGCTTTTATGTTGTTCAGGGAAAAGGATAAATTGAGATATGCACTGGCATAGTTTTGAAGTCTTATAAGAATGAGCTTGAGTTACAGACAATGTGATGACTCTTCTAACAAAACTGAGGATGTAGGTAAGAGGAAGAGCATATTAGATGGTACTTGGAGCTTGAAAGAGAAATGGTTGTACAAACACTGACCACGGTAAACCTGATAAAATATAAGACCAAAAATGTTGCAACATAAAAATTTTAGAAGCTCAAAAAAATGATAGAGAGATTACCTATCAGGCAGGAAGCATTTTCTTGAATCCATTCCAGGAGTATGAGAATGAGTTAGAATAGCTTCCCAGATGTGGCAGCAGCATTCAAATATTGGACAGACTTGGCTTTATAAAGAATTAAGAGTCATTAAGAGAAAAACAAATGTTTGGCATGAAAGTCATAACTAAACGTTTGGAGGCTGCATTAACAATGGAGATTCAAATGCCATTTACAATCAGAGGAAATAGTGGGACAATGAATGTTAGCAGATGAAGAACTAAGTGTGCAAACATAAAAGATAGATCAGTTGAGTACATATGAGAGAGAAGCGATGGAACTGTGAAAATGAACTCCTTGCTCCCTGTGAATTGATGCGCCCGCCAGATTCTTGGCTACTTATACGCTTGGTGTAATTGAATTTTTAGGTTACATTCTTGTCCATGTCTCTGAATGAACGTTAGTTGAGGCGCATTGTGCTGTTCAAATATACTGCATTATAACAGAACAAATACATAATTCAATCACTGAGATCAGCCAAATGGACAGCAGTGGTTTTATCCGACATGTACATTCCTATCTTCCCATGTAATCAGCATCTATCTTACAAAAATTGTTCTTCTCACCCACTTCCTAAACAAAATGACAAGAACATTATTTGAACAAAAATGTTGCAAATACATAGCAGTCTTAGTGACTGAAAAGACTAGAAGTAAGTTTTTGTTTTAGGTGTTCCACATTTATCATAAATAGAAAATAACTGAAAATTATAGAACTGCAGAAAAAATAAAAGTTAGGGATCGGTTAATGTTAATTGCTATCACTCACCATCCTGACTTGGAAATATAGCACCATTCCTTCATTGCCATCACTCACCATCCAGAATTGGAAACATAGAATCATAGAATTTATCGTGCAGAAGGAGGCCATTCGGTCCATCGAGTCTGCACCGGCTCTTGGAAATAGCCCATGCCCCCACCCTATCCCCATAGCCCCACTGAATCTTTTGGGATACTATGGCAGTTTATCATGGCCAATCCATCTACCTCCACATCTTTAGACTGTGGGAGGAAACCGGAGCACCTGGAGGAAATCCAGGCAGACATGGGGAGAACGTGCAGACTCCGCACAGACAGTGACCCAAGCCGGGAATCGAACCAGGGACCCTGGAGCTGTGAAGCAACTGTGCTAACCACTATGTTACCGTGCTGCCCATTGAGTTTCTTTTGCAGACAGCCAGCATGGACAAGACCTGCTGAATGGCCTGCATCTTTGCTGTAATCATTCTCGCAATATGACCAGATGGGGAAATTAAGTTCCCTTTCCTTGTGGCCTACCTGATTTCTCTGCCTGCCCCCACAGTCCACCTCTATTATAACCAGAATGCAAGGATAAATGTATATCTCCGTTCCATCATCATCGCAGGGTCAAAATCCTGAAACTCCCTCCCTAAAAGCACTATGGGTGTGCCTCCACCTCAGAAACTGCAGCGGTTCAAGAAGGCAGCTCATTATAGCCTTTTCAAGGGCAATTAGGAATGGCCAATAAATAAATGCTGGTGGAGCCAGCAACGCCCACATCCCACAAATGAATCTAGCCTGCATTCTGGAAAGTAGGTAAAGGAAAGCAGCTCCAAGATGAAATGAAAGGTAGATAGGAGAAAGTAGCAGGGAAATTGGTGACAAATTTCAGGGATTAAACTGGATGGTCCCCAAAAACTATCACAGTATACAATTAACTCACACTTGTTCATTGTGTTATGTGCAGTAGGTTAAAATTTGTGCTGTCTGTTGCACTGATTATTTTGTGCAGCCAGTACTAGAAACTAGAAAGCCTTACCAGGCCACCCATGTCAGGATGCAACGTCTTTCAGCACAATATTTTATATGACAAAAAACAATCAGACCATATCCTAGTTTGTTATCAAGCTTCTATCAAGCATCAAGGGAGAAAATGAAAAAAATTTCACCAGCAGCTAGAATAAATAAACTAATAACGAACCCATCAGCACTTCACGATCCTTTTAAATAGTGCTAGTGATAGAATAGTTCTCTCCATGTTCAGCTGCGCAAGGTTAAGACAGGGCATTGGATAAGTATGGAGTTGCAAAATGACAGCAATATCTTCAAAATAACATGGGGCATACACTTGTGTTATTGTCTCACTGCCGTGAACAAATCACTTCAGCAAGATGACACGTGAGGCACTTCCTATCAGAAGTGTGTCCATTAATCTCAGATCCCATTTTTGAATCTTTACGGCTCTGTAGTAAAACCAGAGAGCAGTCGTCCAGAGAAATAAGATACAGTTGCTGAAATTTACCTTGAACTTGAAAAAAAATAGAAGTGGTAGAAAGACAAAAAGACAAAGGATGAAATTCTCCCATTCGGAGTGCAGAGGCAGACAGCTCCACAGTGCCAATCCCACCAATCAGAATAACGGGATCCACAGCCAGATTCGACACTTGGAAATTCATTAATTATGCACAAGCACGTTTCCCTCCAAGGCAGGCTAGCAGCTGATTCGTCCATCTGCCATCACCTGGCGGGTTCAAATGCCCCGACGTCATATTTATATACCAGTCCAGCACACTGGGGGCAGCACAGTAGCACAGTGGTTAGCACAATTGCTTCACAGCTCCAGAGTCTCGGGTTCGATTTCCGGCTTGGGTCACTGTGCGGAGTCTGCACGTTCTCCCCGTTTATGCGTGGGTTTCATCCGGGTGCTCCGGTTTCCTCCCACAGTCCAAGGTTTTGCCGGGTTAGGTGGAATGGCTATGCTAAATTGCCCTTAGTGTCCAACAAAGATTAGGTGGGGTTACGGGGATAGTGGGGAGGTGTGGGAATAGGGTGAAAGTATGGGCTTGGGTAGGGTGCTCCTTCCAAGGGTCGCTGCAGACTCGATGGGCCGAATGGCCTCCTTCTGCATTGTAAATTCTATGATTCTATGACTCATTTCATTCTCTCCAACCCCCATCTTCACCAGACCTTGCAGGATGTCAGCAACCCAGAGGAAATAGGGCGCAAATCACTCTGGACATTTTTCTATAAAGTCCAGAGTGATTCTTCATTTTGAAGGGGGCTTGCAGGGCCCCGGAGTAGTCGTTGCAGCTCTGGCTGCCGATATGGGGCCTTGCACATGACACCTCCCGCCAAGAAACAAAAAATAAACCATCAACTTCAAGATGGTTTCATTTTTCACATTTTCACTATTCTTTAAGAAATGTACACAGTAAATATACTTTATCGTTTAAAAAAAACAACACGCAACAGGTATAATAATATAGTCCATTTTTTTGTCTTTCTTCTTGCTCCAACTGAAATCCTTCTCGATTGACAGTCTCTTTGAACAAGAAGGTCCTTGCTCAATACATCCATTTCCCTACGCCTCGGCATTTCTCTTTAAAGTTAGATACTTAGTTCAATCTGAACACAGAGTCCCTTGTAATTCTCCAACACATGAGCATTGCTTATCACAGCTTTCAGGCAGTGTGTTGAAACTCCAATGCTCACTGGAATTTGTTACACTTCTTGAGCCAGTCCGTCAGTGGAGCAATCACGCTACAAAACGTTTGCACAAATGTTCGATCAAATCCACTCATGCCAAGAAATCGCATTATTTCCCTTCGTCTTGAAGGTATCGGAAACTCCTCAAGGAAAGTGACTTGGGCTTTTCCAAATTCCATTTTGGCTAGGTTTACCACCAAACCCGCCTCCTGAAGTCGATTGAATAACTCCATCAGATGTTTTAAATGCTCTTTCCATGACTGGCTGAAAATTACCAGATCGTCGATGTATACCGCACAATTGGGTAATCCTGAAACAACTTTATTAGTTAATCGTTAAAATGTGGCTGGGGCGTTTTTCACTCCAAATGGCATAACTTTGAATTGGTATATACCACCTGGAGTCACAAAAGCTGAAATCTCCTTCGCCTTTTCGGATAAAGGTACCTGCCAGTAACCTTTAAGTAAATCCAGTTTGGAAAGAAAAACTGATTGTCCCACTTTCTCAATGCAATCCTCCAAACGTGGGATAGGATAAGAGTCTGTTCTTGTAATTGCATTAACATTTCTATAGTCCACACACAACCATTGGGTACTGGCTGGTTTTGGTACCATCACTGTGGGTGAGCTCCATTGGCTGCATCCCACTTCAATTATGCCATTTTCAAGCATACTCTCAATCTCTTTATTAACCTGTGCCAATTATAAAGGGTTAAGTCTATATGGATGTTGTTTGACAGGGACAGCATTTCCCACATCTATATCATGTAAAGCCATTTTAGTACTTCCCAATTTATCTCCACAAATATGCCCATGTGATATCAATAACTCTTCCAGGTCAGTCCGTTTTTCCTCTGGAAGGTAACTCAACAATTTATCCCAATTTTTAAGAACATCCTCGTTTTCCAATTTAATTTGAGGTATATCAAATTCACAGTCATCTGGATTTGGTTCGTCACTTTGAGTTAGAATCATTAAAACCTCCTCCTTTTTCTCTCCGTCCCTTTCAAAGTACCTTTTAATCATATTCACATGACACACTCGGTTAGTCTTCCTTCTATCTGGTGTTTTTACCACATAATTCACCTCACTTAATTTCCTTTCAATCTGATAAGGTACACAAAACCTTGCTTTTAAAGGTTCACCTACCACTGGTAACAATACTAAAACTTTATCTCCACTGGCAAAACTACGAACTTTGGATTTCTTGTCCGCTACCCGTTTCATTACGTTATGCACCTTTAAAATGCTGTCTAGCCAATTCACCTGCTCTATTTAATCGTTCCCTAAAATTTGACATGTAATCCAATAATGTAAGTTCCGATTTCTCACTCACCAATTTTTCCTTAATCAATTTAAGTGGTCCTCTTACCTCATGACCAAAAATTAGTTCAAAACGACTGAATTTGGTTGACTCATTGGGTGCCTCCCTAATTGCAAACAGTACGAATGGAATTCCTTTGTCCCAATCCTCTGGATAATCTTGACAATAAGCCCTCAACATTGTCTTTAATGTCTGGTGCCACCTTTCTAATGCTCCCTGCAATTCTGGATGGTACGCAGTTGATTTAAATTGTTTTATTCCTGAGCTATCCATAACTTCTTTGAATAACCTGGAGGTAAAATTTGATCCATCATCCGATTGTATTTCTGTGGGTAGTCCATATCTAGTAAAGAATTGAAGTAACTCCTCCACAATCTTTTTAGTTGTAATATTACGTACTGGAATGGCCTCTGGAAACCTAGTAGACACATCCATTATAGTCAAAAGATATTGATTCCCACTTTACCTTTTAGGAAGCGGTCCTCCGCAGTCAATTATGATCCTTGTAAAAGGTTCCTCAAATGCTGGAATGGGTATTAAGGGCTGGTTTTATCACTGCTTGAGGTTTCAGCCTTATATGGCAGTCGCTGGTTGTAGTGATATGCATCACTGTATGTACACAAGGGGTTCATGTAAATACACTACAACTAAGTAATCACGAGAGGGAGCACCAGAGATGTTTATATATATATAGACAAACAAGAAGTCAACACACTTCACAGGAACGGCAGCTGGTGAGCAGGACACAGACAGGCAGCTCAGATATAACATAGTATAAACATTCTTAAAACCTTTTATTGAGGTTTTTGTAATGTACAAACAAGGATAAGCATGGACATTCATTTGAAGACAAAAGAAAAAATGAAGAGGGATATATACACATCGGTCGGTGTTATTTACAACAGTCGTCTTACATTATTTACAATGGTTGCAGTTTTCTGTGATATGTGTCAATGGCCTGTGATATTTTCGCGCAGAAAACTTTATCAGCCAGGAGGGTCATGTCCAACCTCCATGGGGGCTGTTGGGCGTGGCCCGTCTCCAACCTCACACCTGCGTAATGCGGTGCGCGGTTGGAAATTACAATCCGCTCTCACTCGCCCTGGAATCACCGATTTCCCCAGTACAAAGAGATACCTGAATATACATTGTGTACTTGGGAGAAGAAGGAGTACTCCTTCTCCCCTGGGTGGGTGAACCGCCATGGGTCCACAGCCCCCATTTGCTCCATGAATGTGTTGAGTTCTTTCGCCATGTTGGAGGTCTTTCCTGTTTTAGGATTCGACCTATCTGTCCATGACTCCTGTACACAGTGAAAGTCCCCCCCCCCCCCCCCCCCCCTCCCCCCACCATGTTTAGTCGGTGTGTATCCATGTCGGAGATTTTCGCCATGCTCTTTTTAATAAACTCCGTGTCGTCCCAGTTGGGAACATACACGTTCACCAGTACTACCGGTGCCCCGTCCAGGTCACCGCTGACCTTGACGTACCATCCCCCCTGGGTCAGTATGCAATCCTCATCGCAGTAAACACCGTCCTCTTATTTAGCAGTATGGCTAACCCCCTAGCCCTCATCCCGTAGCAGGAATGGTAGCACTGTCCCACCCAGCCCCTCCTTACCCGCAGTCGATCCTTCTCTCTCCTGTATATCCCTTGGAGGAAGACTGTGCCGGCTTTCAAACTTTTCAGGTGGGCAAAGACTCTGGATCTTTCACTGGGCCATTAAATCCCCTGACGTTCCAGGTGACTATCCTGATGGGGGATTTTTGTCTCCCCGCTCCTGCAGGATCAACCATACATATCTGGTGGACGTGCCCCTGCACTCCGGGGTTTCCCTTTGTTAGGGGACCGTCAAAAATTTCCACGGTCACCATTCTCCCCATGAGGTCGGGTCCATGCACTCCGTAGTTTCCCTTTGTTCAGGGACCCTCCAAAGTGGTTGCTTGTGGAAAATGCCAAGTCTCCACGTGTGGCCTGTTGTAGCCAGCCTAATGCCCTCGCTCTCTCTGCTCCAGTGTTCCCCTTGTCTTTCCCCTTTCTTCCCCCTCCGTCTTCCTCCCCCCCTCCCTGTAGCTGTCTTCCCAAATCTCCCTTCCCTGTTACTTCCCCCAGTCGTCCCCCTGTTACCGATGTCAGCACCCCCCTTTCCAGGCGCTTTCCCCCTTGCGGGAGGTGCGCCCCGGACTCTCTCTCCTACATGCTTCCCGGTGCTAGTTTCCCCGCTGGTGTGGTGGCCCCCCTCCTGGGGCTAGTTGTGCATCCTCTCATCACCCATTCCCTGAGCTTCTTATCTGCCGTTCCCCTCACCTTCTCCTGTGCTCTGCTGCCCTCGCTCCTTCCTTCCTCGCTTTTCTTCTTCATCCCCAGAATGAGGCAATACAATCCCGCGCAAAGTGTTCAACATGGTAGTTCACAATTGGTAATTCAGAAAGTAGAAGTCTCTTCCGATGAGCTATGTGTCGCTGTTCCCGCTGCCGTTTCTCTAGTCCGTTCTCCGAGCTAAACTTGTCCGCATCCGCAGGGGCCATGAAGATGTGCTCCCTGCCTTGGAATGTGACCCACAGCTTGGCTGGCTACAGCATCCCAAGCTTTATGCCGCTTTTGTACAGCGCGGCCTTCGCCCTATTGAGTTCTGCCCGGTGCATGGCCAAGTCAGCCCCAGTGCCCTGGTAGATCCAAATCCGGTGACTTTACCAGTTACAGTTCTTAGTTTGTCTTGCCCAGAGCAGGATTCGGTCTTGGTACAGGTACATTTTGGCGATTATCGCCCTCAGCTGTTCCCCGGCTCTGGGCTTTGGACGAAGTGACCGGTGCGTTCTGTCAATTTCTGGTGGGTTGAGGAAGTTATCCCTTCCCACCAGGTTGCACAGCATTTGGGCCACATAGTCCATGGGGTTCCTACCTTCAATGCCCTCTGGCAGGCCCACGATCCGTAGATTTTGGCGCCTCAACCTGTTCTCTTGGTCGTTGGTTTTTCCTTCAGACTCTCCTGTGTTGCGACCAAACTTGCCACCTATTTTTCTGGGGTGACGATCCGTTGTGGCTTTTGCTAGCTCTTTAACAGTTTTATCCTGAGCTTCCAGTCACCTCTCTACACTATCTAGGACCACCAGCATAGTCGTCAGAGCTTCCGCAACCGTACCCCTTGACCGCAGCTTGAATATTTGTTTTTGTGTCTTCCCGATGTTCTCTCAATTCTCTTGAGAAAAACATCCTCCACCCATCCCCTGATGTGAGGGGCTCCTTACATGGCGGGCAGGTCCTTCTCGCTCTGGCGAGGCCTGAGCTTCGCCGCCTCAGCTGTTTGTTCCTCTAGGATTTTTCGGCTCCTAGTTTCCACATGGCCTCTGGAATGGTTGCTGTTTGGCATTTTTCTCTCGGAATGTTGCTGGTTGAGGTGAAGGGATGTTTTATCCTTCTGCTAGTGGGCTATTTCGGGTGAAAAGAGCCTGGGCTGGATTCTCAAATTTTGCTGGGGGCTAGCAGGGAGGCAGAGTAGAGCACCCAGCTCTAGCTGCTGATACGGCCCAGAGAAAGTGCTTCATGGCGGATGCCGCTCGCGGACCCGGCCCGCGAAATAGTCCCCCCCCTTCGTCCGGCTCGCGCACCCCGGACCACCCCACCACAGTGTCCCCAGTCCCGATGTCCATCCCTGCCCATGGATCGGCCCTCCCCTGACTGTGGCGGTGCTGGGCTGAGTCCGCAGCCACCACGCTGAGTTCCCGGCGGGTGAGACCATGAAAAACCCACGCCGTCGGGAACTCGGGCGGTCAGGGACGGAGTATCGCGGGGCTAGCCTCAGTCAACGTACAGAGGCCGTGGATACAGCATGCGGCATACTCTGCGAGTACCACTTTTCAGGACGGAGCATCGCGAAAACGGCGCGGCCCTGATTTCGGCATCGGAAAATCTAGCCCACTATTTTTAAGGTTCGTGGGAGGAGAGTCACCTGATGTGCGACTTCTCAGCACCTCCCCGTCACTGGAAGTCAATATGGCAAAAGAATAAAGTTTTGGATTTCCTTTCATGTCATATGAATCCAACACTTGAAATAAAGAATAATGGTTTTGAGAAATAACAGACTCGAGCAACATACTTTGGGAAAATAGGCAATCCCCAAAACTCTTGTCCAAACCTCAAACACACAACAAAATAAAAGTAGGGCGACAAATATACTGATGTGAAGGAGAAATGTGGAGTGAACAGAGTAAAACTGAGGGACAGGCCAAAGAGAAAAATAGCAATGAAGGATTAGAGACAAAGCGGAGAGAGATAAAGAGAAGAGAAAGAAAGAAATAAAACAAAATAAAAGTGAAAGAGCCCAGAGATAGCAGTGAAGAAGATAGAACTGAAGGGCTGAGAGTGCTATAAACAAAAGATAAGGGGCAGGATTCTCCGTTGGCCACCACCGAAATCTCGAAACGCGATTGGGCGGAGAATCGGTTCCGATGGCAAAATCGCGGTGGACACCGATTTGATGCCTGTAGCGCACAAAGACTCCGTGAGACGAATAGAGTGAAGTCGATGAGGCTTTATTAAGCGTGTCTGTTCCCCCGCAGCTCGATAGTAGAATGGCCTGCGGGGGAGGACTCCGGCTTCTTATACTCCGCCTTCAGGGCGGAGCTGGAGGTCAACGGCCAACCAGGACCCGGGATCTGTCAGCCAATGACATTAGGGCTTCCAGTCCCACATGACCCCCAATACATACTACCACATTTACCCCTTGTCAAAAATGAACCCGGCGGGGTGATGCTTCGTATGGTGGTAAGGGTTTACAGGGCTGGTCCTGGGAGGAAAAAAAACATTCACATAGCAATACAGTATTGTACAATTTTGTCCTGTTTCAACTATTTACAGAGGGTATAGGGAGAAAAGCAAAATGTTCTTGTGAAAAAGTCCATATTTTGATTTAGATCGATGCCACGAGTCGGTCGGGCGGTCTGGTCGTCCGTGTCGATCGCCTCGGCCCCGGTGGTGGTGGTGGTGCTTGTACCGGTGTTGTCGTCTCCAGGAGCCTTACGGTTTCAGCTTGGGCTTTATTCTTGGTCGGGCCTGAGGGGAGGGGAACCGATCCTCCTGGGAAGGGGGCGGTCGCGGGGTGCGGCGGTGGCAGGAAGGGGGGGGTTGGGTGAATGGTGTCGGGGGGGTGTGTGTGTTGCCGGCGGGCACCAGATCCCGCAGGGAGACCGTGTCCTGTCGGCCGTCGGGGTACTCCACGTAAGCGTACTGCGGGTTCGCGTGGTGGAGGTGAACCCTTTCGACCAACGGGTCCGCCTTATGTGCCCGCACATGCTTTCGGAGCAAGATGGGTCCTGGGGCCGCCAGCCAGGTTGGCAGCGACGTTTCAGAGGAGGACCTCCTAGGGAAGACAAGGAGACGCTCATGAGGCGTTTGATTAGTGCTCGTACATAATAACGACCGGATGGAGTGGAGAGCGTCCGGGAGGACCTCCTGCCACCGTGAAACTGGGAGGTCCCTGGACCGTGGGGCCAGTAGGACGGCCTTCCAGACCGTGCCGTTCTCCCTCTCTACTTGCCCGTTCCCCCGGGGGTTGTAGCTGGTCGTCCTGCTTGAGGCTATGCCCTTACTGAGCAGGAACTGGCGCAGCTCGTCACTCATGAAAGAGGACCCCCTGTCGCTGTGGATGTATGCGGGGTAACCGAACAGTGTGAAGATGCTGTTCAGGGCTTCAATGACTGTGGCCGCGGTCATGTCAGAGCAGGGAATGGCAAAAGGGAAGCGGGAGTATTCGTCCACCACATTAAGAAAATATGCGTTGCGGTCGGTGGAGGGGAGGGGCCCTTTGAAATCGAGACTGAGGCGTTCAAAGGGGCGGGAAGCCTTAATCAGGTGCGCTCCATCCGGCCTGAAAAAATGCGGTTTGCATTCCGCGCAGATGTGGCAGTCCCTTGTGACTGAACGGACCTCCTATAAAGAGTATGGGAGATTTGCGGGACTTGATGAAGTGGAAAAACCGAGTGACCCCCGGGTGGCAGAGGTCCTCGTGGAGGGTTTGGAGGCGGTTAATTTGTGCGTTGGCACATGTGCCGCGGGATAGGGCATCGGACGGCTCGTTCAGCTTTCCGGGACGATACAAAATCTCATAGTTGAAGGTGGAGAGCTCGATCCTCCACCTTAAGATCTTGTCGTTTTTGATTTTGCCCCGCTGTGCATTATCAACATGAAGGCTACCGACCGTTGGTCCGTGAGGAGAGTGAATCTCCTGCCGGCCAGGTAATGCCTCCAATGTCGCACAGCTTCCACTATGGCTTGGGCTTCCTTTTCCACTGAGGAGTGGCGGATTTCTGAGGCGTGGAGGGTCCGGGAGAAAAAGGCCACGGGTCTGCCCGCTTGGTTAAGGGTGGCCGCTAGAGCTACGTCGGAGGCGTCGCTCTCGACCTGGAAGGGGAAGGACTCGTCGATGGCGCGCATCGTGGCCTTTGCGATATCCGCTTTGATGCGGCTGAAGGCCTGGCAAGCCTCTATCGACAGAGGGAAGGTCGTGGTCTGTATTAGGGGGCGGGCCTTGTCTGCGTACTGGGGGACCCACTGGGCGTAGTATGAAAAGAACCCCAGGCAGCGTTTCAGGGCTTTTGGGCAGTGCGGGAGGGGAAATTCCATGAGGGCGCGCATACGTTCGGGGTCGGGGCCTATTATCCCATTGCGCACTACGTAGCCCAGAATGGCTAGCCGATTGGTGCTAAAAACGCACTTGTCCTCGTTGTACGTGAGGTTCAAGGCTTTGGCGGTCTGGAGGAATTTTTGGAAGTTGGCGTCGTGGTCCTGCTGGTCGTGGCCGCAGATGGTTACATTGTCGAGATACGGGAACGTGGCCCGCAACCCATGTTGGTCCATCTCCCGTTGGAAGACCGAGACCCCGTTTGTGACGCCAAAAGGGACCCTTAGGAAATGGTATAATCGCCCGTCTGCCTCGAAGGCTGTGTACTTGCGGTCACTTGGGCGGATGGGGAGCTGATGGTAGGCGGACTTGAGGTCCACGGTGGAGAAGACTTTATATTGGGCAATCCGATTGACCATGTCGGATATGCGGGGGAGAGGGTACGCGTCTAGTTGTGTGTACCTGTTGATGGTCTGGCTATAGTCTATGACCATCCTTTGTTTCTCCCCTGTCTTCACTACTACCACCTGCGCTCTCCAGGGACTATTGCTGGCCTGGATTATGCCCTCCTTTAGTAGCCGCTGGACTTCGGACCGAATGAAGGTCCGGTCCTGGGCGCTGTACCGTCTGCTCCTAGTGGCGACGGGTTTGCAATCCAGGGTGAGGTTCGCAAACAAGGACGGGGGTTGCACCTTGAGGGTTGCGAGGCCGCAGATAGTGAGTGGGGGTATTGGGCCGCCGAATTTGAACGTAAGGCTCTGTAGATTGCATTGGAAATCTAATCCCAGCAAGGCGGGGGCACATAGTTGGGGAAGGACGTTTAGTTTGTAGTTTTTGAACTCCCTCCCCTGCACCGTTAGGGTAACTATGCAGAATCCTTGGATCTGTACGGAGTGGGATCCTGCAGCTAGGGAAATCTTTTGTGCGCTGGGATAGGTGGTCAAGGAACAGCGTCTTACCGTGTCGGGGTGGATAAAGCTCTCCGTGCTCCCGGAGTCGACTAGGCATGGCGTCTTGTGGCCGTTTATTAGCACCGTTGTCGTCGTCGTCTGGAGTGTCCGGGGCCGAGCTTGATCGAGCGTAATTGAAGCGAGACGTGGTTGTAGTAGTGGAGTGGGGTCCGTTGTTGCCGTCCAAGATGGCGTCGGGGATGGACAAAATGGCCGCCCCCATACATCGCACGTGGCTGGGGGGTCACAAGGTGGTGGCGGGAGTGGACAAAATGGCCGCCCCCACGCGTCGTACAGGTCTGGGGGGGTCCAAGATGCCGGCGCCCTTCCTCCCCTCGTGGTGGCCGGGACCCAAAATGGCGGCGTCTGCGGGTCGCACATGGGACGCTGGGGGGGCTGGGGAGCGCTAGGACCGCGCGGATCTCCCTCACCGGGGACAGCGGTGGTCGGGACCCAAGTTGGTGGCGCCGGCGGGTCAGATGTGGGGCGCGGGGTGGGGGTTAGGGGGGCGTTAGGGACGCGCAAAACTCCCTCTTCTCCGTGGAGAGTGGTGGCCGGGACCCAAAGCGGTAGCGCCGGCGGGTCATACATGGGGTACGGGGAGGGGGGTTGGGGAGCGTAAGTGGCGTGCAGGGATCCCTGTTCTCCCAGGACCGCGGTGGTCGGGACCCAGAGCGGCTGCGCCTGCGGGTCGTACATGGCATGCTGGGGGGGTTGGGGCGCGTAAACGGCTTGCAGGGCTCCCTGTTGACAGCGGCGACCTCACGGGACCGGCACACAACCGCGGAATGGCCCTTTTTCCCGCAGCTCTTGCAGATAGCTGCGCGGGCCGGGCAGCGCTGCCGGGGGTGTTTCGCCTGGCCGCAGAAATAACAGCGGGCGCCCCCGGTGCGACTCGGCGTTTGGACCGCGCAAACCTGTGGGGTGTCCGGGGGGGGGTGGGTTTGTCGCGACGGGTACGTACGGGACCCAATGGGCTGCCGCGCGGTCGGGGCCGTAGGCGCGGGTATTACGCGCGGCCACGTCTAGGGAGGCTGCTAGGGCCCGGGCCTCTGCGAGTCCTAGCGACTCTCTTTCTAGAAGTCTTTGGCGGATTTGGGAGGAATTCATACCTGCCACAAAAGCATCGCGCATTAACATGTCCGTGTTCATTTGCGATCACCGAAGGGCAGCTGCAGGCTCGTCCCAAAATCAGCAGCGCGGCGTAGAATTCGTCCATCGATTCTCCGGGACCTTGCCGTCTCATCGCGAGCTGGTAGCGAGCGTAGATTTGGTTAACTGGGCGGACATAGAGACTTTTCAGTGCTGCGAACGCCGTCTGGAAATCGTCCGAGTCTTCGATGAGGGAGAAGATTTCCGTGCTCACCCTCGAGTGCAGGACCTGTAGTTTTTGGTCTTCTGTGACCCGGCCGGTGGTCGTTCTGAGGTAGGCCTCGAAGCAAGTCTGCCAGTGCTTGAAGGCTGCTGCCGCATTCACTGCGTGGGGGCTGATCCTCAGGCATTCCGGAATGATCCTGAGCTCCATAGTCCTTTTTAGGCACGCTTAATAAATTGTAGCGCACAAAGACTCCGTGAGATGAATAGAGTGAAGTCGATGAGGCTTTATTAAGCGTGTCTGTTCCCCCGCAGCCCGATAGTAGAATGGCCTGCGGGGGAGGACTCCGGCTTCCTATACTCCGCCTTCAGGGCGGAGCTGGAGGTCAACGGCCAACCAGGACCCGGGATCTGTCAGCCAATGACATTAGGGCTTCCAGTCCCACATGACCCCCAATACATACTACCACATTTACCCCTTGTCAAAAATGAACCCGGCGGGGTGATGCTTCGTATGGTGGTAAGGGTTTACAGGGCTGGTCCTGGGAGGAAAAAAAACATTCACATAGCAATACAGTATTGTACAATTTTGTCCTGTTTCAACTATTTACAGAGGGTATAGGGAGAAAAGCAAAATGTTCTTGTGAAAAAGTCCATATTTTGATTTAGATCGATGCCACGAGTCGGTCGGGCGGTCTGGTCGTCCGTGTCGATCGCCTCGGCCCCGGTGGTGGTGGTGGTGCTTGTACCGGTGTTGTCGTCTCCAGGAGCCTTACGGTTTCAGCTTGGGCTTTATTCTTGGTCGGGCCTGAGGGGAGGGGAACCGATCCTCCTGGGAAGGGGGCGGTCGCGGGGTGCGGCGGTGGCAGGAAGGGGGGGGTTGGGTGAATGGTGTCGGGGGGGTGTGTGTGTTGCCGGCGGGCACCAGATCCCGCAGGGAGACCGTGTCCTGTCGGCCGTCGGGGTACTCCACGTAAGCGTACTGCGGGTTCGCGTGGTGGAGGTGAACCCTTTCGACCAACGGGTCCGCCTTATGTGCCCGCACATGCTTTCGGAGCAAGATGGGTCCTGGGGCCGCCAGCCAGGTTGGCAGCGACGTTTCAGAGGAGGACCTCCTAGGGAAGACAAGGAGACGCTCATGAGGCGTTTGATTAGTGCTCGTACATAATAACGACCGGATGGAGTGGAGAGCGTCCGGGAGGACCTCCTGCCACCGTGAAACTGGGAGGTCCCTGGACCGTGGGGCCAGTAGGACGGCCTTCCAGACCGTGCCGTTCTCCCTCTCTACTTGCCCGTTCCCCCGGGGGTTGTAGCTGGTCGTCCTGCTTGAGGCTATGCCCTTACTGAGCAGGAACTGGCGCAGCTCGTCACTCATGAAAGAGGACCCCCTGTCGCTGTGGATGTATGCGGGGTAACCGAACAGTGTGAAGATGCTGTTCAGGGCTTCAATGACTGTGGCCGCGGTCATGTCAGAGCAGGGAATGGCAAAAGGGAAGCGGGAGTATTCGTCCACCACATTAAGAAAATATGCGTTGCGGTCGGTGGAGGGGAGGGGCCCTTTGAAATCGAGACTGAGGCGTTCAAAGGGGCGGGAAGCCTTAATCAGGTGCGCTCCATCCGGCCTGAAAAAATGCGGTTTGCATTCCGCGCAGATGTGGCAGTCCCTTGTGACTGAACGGACCTCCTATAAAGAGTATGGGAGATTTGCGGGACTTGATGAAGTGGAAAAACCGAGTGACCCCCGGGTGGCAGAGGTCCTCGTGGAGGGTTTGGAGGCGGTTAATTTGTGCGTTGGCACATGTGCCGCGGGATAGGGCATCGGACGGCTCGTTCAGCTTTCCGGGACGATACAAAATCTCATAGTTGAAGGTGGAGAGCTCGATCCTCCACCTTAAGATCTTGTCGTTTTTGATTTTGCCCCGCTGTGCATTATCAACATGAAGGCTACCGACCGTTGGTCCGTGAGGAGAGTGAATCTCCTGCCGGCCAGGTAATGCCTCCAATGTCGCACAGCTTCCACTATGGCTTGGGCTTCCTTTTCCACTGAGGAGTGGCGGATTTCTGAGGCGTGGAGGGTCCGGGAGAAAAAGGCCACGGGTCTGCCCGCTTGGTTAAGGGTGGCCGCTAGAGCTACGTCGGAGGCGTCGCTCTCGACCTGGAAGGGGAAGGACTCGTCGATGGCGCGCATCGTGGCCTTTGCGATATCCGCTTTGATGCGGCTGAAGGCCTGGCAAGCCTCTATCGACAGAGGGAAGGTCGTGGTCTGTATTAGGGGGCGGGCCTTGTCTGCGTACTGGGGGACCCACTGGGCGTAGTATGAAAAGAACCCCAGGCAGCGTTTCAGGGCTTTTGGGCAGTGCGGGAGGGGAAATTCCATGAGGGCGCGCATACGTTCGGGGTCGGGGCCTATTATCCCATTGCGCACTACGTAGCCCAGAATGGCTAGCCGATTGGTGCTAAAAACGCACTTGTCCTCGTTGTACGTGAGGTTCAAGGCTTTGGCGGTCTGGAGGAATTTTTGGAAGTTGGCGTCGTGGTCCTGCTGGTCGTGGCCGCAGATGGTTACATTGTCGAGATACGGGAACGTGGCCCGCAACCCATGTTGATCAACCATTCGGTCCATCTCCCGTTGGAAGACCGAGACCCCGTTTGTGACGCCAAAAGGGACCCTTAGGAAATGGTATAATCGCCCGTCTGCCTCGAAGGCTGTGTACTTGCGGTCACTTGGGCGGATGGGGAGCTGATGGTAGGCGGACTTGAGGTCCACGGTGGAGAAGACTTTATATTGGGCAATCCGATTGACCATGTCGGATATGCGGGGGAGAGGGTACGCGTCTAGTTGTGTGTACCTGTTGATGGTCTGGCTATAGTCTATGACCATCCTTTGTTTCTCCCCTGTCTTCACTACTACCACCTGCGCTCTCCAGGGACTATTGCTGGCCTGGATTATGCCCTCCTTTAGTAGCCGCTGGACTTCGGACCGAATGAAGGTCCGGTCCTGGGCGCTGTACCGTCTGCTCCTAGTGGCGACGGGTTTGCAATCCAGGGTGAGGTTCGCAAACAAGGACGGGGGTTGCACCTTGAGGGTTGCGAGGCCGCAGATAGTGAGTGGGGGTATTGGGCCGCCGAATTTGAACGTAAGGCTCTGTAGATTGCATTGGAAATCTAATCCCAGCAAGGCGGGGGCACATAGTTGGGGAAGGACGTTTAGTTTGTAGTTTTTGAACTCCCTCCCCTGCACCGTTAGGGTAACTATGCAGAATCCTTGGATCTGTACGGAGTGGGATCCTGCAGCTAGGGAAATCTTTTGTGCGCTGGGATAGGTGGTCAAGGAACAGCGTCTTACCGTGTCGGGGTGGATAAAGCTCTCCGTGCTCCCGGAGTCGACTAGGCATGGCGTCTTGTGGCCGTTTATTAGCACCGTTGTCGTCGTCGTCTGGAGTGTCCGGGGCCGAGCTTGATCGAGCGTAATTGAAGCGAGACGTGGTTGTAGTAGTGGAGTGGGGTCCGTTGTTGCCGTCCAAGATGGCGTCGGGGATGGACAAAATGGCCGCCCCCATACATCGCACGTGGCTGGGGGGTCACAAGATGGTGGCGGGAGTGGACAAAATGGCCGCCCCCACGCGTCGTACAGGTCTGGGGGGGTCCAAGATGCCGGCGCCCTTCCTCCCCTCGTGGTGGCCGGGACCCAAAATGGCGGCGTCTGCGGGTCGCACATGGGACGCTGGGGGGGCTGGGGAGCGCTAGGACCGCGCGGATCTCCCTCACCGGGGACAGCGGTGGTCGGGACCCAAGTTGGTGGCGCCGGCGGGTCAGATGTGGGGCGCGGGGTGGGGGTTAGGGGGGCGTTAGGGACGCGCAAAACTCCCTCTTCTCCGTGGAGAGTGGTGGCCGGGACCCAAAGCGGTAGCGCCGGCGGGTCATACATGGGGTACGGGGAGGGGGGTTGGGGAGCGTAAGTGGCGTGCAGGGATCCCTGTTCTCCCAGGACCGCGGTGGTCGGGACCCAGAGCGGCTGCGCCTGCGGGTCGTACATGGCATGCTGGGGGGGTTGGGGCGCGTAAACGGCTTGCAGGGCTCCCTGTTGACAGCGGCGACCTCACGGGACCGGCACACAACCGCGTAATGGCCCTTTTTCCCGCAGCTCTTGCAGATAGCTGCGCGGGCCGGGCAGCGCTGCCGGGGGTGTTTCGCCTGGCCGCAGAAATAACAGCGGGCGCCCCCGGTGCGACTCGGCGTTTGGACCGCGCAAACCTGTGGGGTGTCCGGGGGGGGGTGGGTTTGTCGCGACGGGTACGTACGGGACCCAATGGGCTGCCGCGCGGTCGGGGCCGTAGGCGCGGGTATTACGCGCGGCCACGTCTAGGGAGGCTGCTAGGGCCCGGGCCTCTGCGAGTCCTAGCGACTCTCTTTCTAGAAGTCTTTGGCGGATTTGGGAGGAATTCATACCTGCCACAAAAGCATCGCGCATTAACATGTCCGTGTTCATTTGCGATCACCGAAGGGCAGCTGCAGGCTCGTCCCAAAATCAGCAGCGCGGCGTAGAATTCGTCCATCGATTCTCCGGGACCTTGCCGTCTCATCGCGAGCTGGTAGCGAGCGTAGATTTGGTTAACTGGGCGGACATAGAGACTTTTCAGTGCTGCGAACGCCGTCTGGAAATCGTCCGAGTCTTCGATGAGGGAGAAGATTTCCGTGCTCACCCTCGAGTGCAGGACCTGTAGTTTTTGGTCTTCTGTGACCCGGCCGGTGGTCGTTCTGAGGTAGGCCTCGAAGCAAGTCTGCCAGTGCTTGAAGGCTGCTGCCGCATTCACTGCGTGGGGGCTGATCCTCAGGCATTCCGGAATGATCCTGAGCTCCATAGTCCTTTTTAGGCACGCTTAATAAATTGTAGCGCACAAAGACTCCGTGAGATGAATAGAGTGAAGTCGATGAGGCTTTATTAAGCGTGTCTGTTCCCCCGCAGCCCGATAGTAGAATGGCCTGCGGGGGAGGACTCCGGCTTCCTATACTCCGCCTTCAGGGCGGAGCTAGAGGTCAACGGCCAACCAGGACCCGGGATCTGTCAGCCAATGACATTAGGGCTTCCAGTCCCACATGACCCCCAATACATACTACCACAACGCCAAATCGCAATTCCCCGACACCTCGACAGCGGCGTCAATGCGCAACGGAATGCACGTACAGTAAACACTGCTTGCATATCATTAGGGAACCCGACCCGCTATTCTCCGGGCCCTCCACAATTCTCCTTCGCCGATGGGCCGAGTTCCCAACAGCGTGGTTCATTTGTGCTTTTAAAAATCGTGAAACCAGCATCGTGGCTGCTGAGGGAGGAAGAGGGGTACGGAAAGTGTCCAATATCGCCATAGTTTTTTGACAGTTGTGCCATTCGCCAGGCCGGTGGGAGTAGCGGGGGAAGTGGCCAGGAGGTGGGCTGTGGGGTCGGGGTGGATGGACATGGAACACCATTGCCGCAGCTGGCAAAGCAGCCATACAACTGCACACGCCGCTGACAGCCCAATGTGACCTTAGTGCCACGGGTTGTATAGGTGTCCCTCCAGGCCACCTCCCGGGTGCCCTCTGGTACCAGCTGACCCATCAGCTGTATGGACGTGCCGTAGCACAGCCATCTTGTTGGCTGTGTGTGTGGATTGTAATGTGCAAGCTTGTCAGCCTCCCAAGTGTCAATCACAGATCCGGCGAATCCCGCACCATTTTTGATTGGAATCAATTGTGTTCCACGTGCCGCCGGTGCTAGCTCTTTAACAGTAACGGAGTCGGTCCAAGTGTGGCGCAAGTGCTGTCGTGAAAGTCCACAAATTCTACAGAGGCATCAACACTTAGAAGCGGATAATCACGCCCGAGAAATAGAACCAGAAAAGGAGACGGAAGTGAATAGGTATACCATAACAACATTTATGAGGATGGTGGAAGTCATGTCGGATTCATTCCTGGTTTATTTCTTGTGGATGCTGATACGCGATTTTGGAGATTTTCTATACTTATTCAAAGCTTCGGTACTCTCCAGGGTATGGTCTGGATTACTTAGCATAAGAGAGGCCTGAGCTAAAGCCCTGATGGACATGGAGTCAAATCCCACCACAGCAGTTGGTGGAACTTAGATTCAATTAATTAATTAATTAAATTAATTAAAAGGTAATAATGGTCATATAAGGCAATATGGTTTACAAAAAATGAGACGATCTGCTACCCTTGCTCAATTTGACCTACAAGTGACTCTCAACTTCCCTCTGAAATGGCCAAGCAAGCCATTCATTTGTACCAAAACGAACACAGTGGTTAGCACTGCTGCCTCACAGCACCAGGGACCCGGGTTCAATTACGGTCTCGGGTGACTGTGTGGAGTTTGCAGTTTTCACCGTGTCTGCATGAGTTTCCTCCGGGTGCTTTAGTTTCCTCCCACAGTCCAAAGATGTGCAGGTTAGGTGAATTGGCCATGCTAAATTGCCCCTTAGTGTCCAAACGTTTAGGTGGGGTTACTGGGTTAGGCAGATAAGGTGGGGTCTAACCCTAGGTTAGAATGTTGCTGCAGACTCAGTGGGCCGAATGGCCTCTTTCTGCGCTGGAGGGATTCTGTGATTCTATGAAAACACTACCACAAAGTTGAATAAACCAGACAGACCATCTGGAATCACCACAAGTAATGGAAACAAAATCACACCCAGCTTAGCTGACCCTACAAAGCCCTTTCCTTACAAACAGCTCAGGCCTTATGTCAAAATTAGGAGATTTGTCCCATAGACTAGTCTGACAAAGTGGTGCTCACTGAATCATAACTTAGAGATGTCCCAGCCACCACCGTCACCATCCCTGGGTATGTCCTGTCCCACTGGCAGGACAGACCCACCAGAGGAGATGGTCCAGTGTACACATTCGTGACGGAGTTGCTCTGTGTGTCCTCAACATTATCACTGGACATAATGAAGTCTCATGGCATCTGGCCAAATATGGGCACAGCAATATTTACCTTCTTTCAATGATGAATCAGTACTCTTCCATGTTGAACACCAATTGGAAGCAGTGTGTAGCAAGGGCTTGGAATTTACACTGGGTGGGTGATAGATCTACCATGCGGTTTCAGTAGCACTTTGCGACTACTGGAACTCAGTAGAAATTGAAGTTAAAACTTCTCAGGTGTAAATAGGAATTGTTTTATTTGTCTTCTATTGATACAATTGAAAGTCATTTGAAAGGCAATTCGTAGACAATTTGAAGCTTTCAAAGAATCACAGAAATGATCTTCTTGCTTAGGCAAACAGGTCGCAATAACTTTAGAAGTCAAAGTCTGAAAATGAAATATGAAGATAGTGAATAGTTCAGATCAAAGTATAGATGATTCATGAAAGAGAGAGAGAAATCCAGCTCATGATCCAGCTCCAGCTCCAGCTAAAATAAATGGCCGAACGAAACTTCACAGCTATGTTTCATATCTGTCTTTAGCCATCTAATTACACCCCAATATAATCCTAATTGGTTTTGGTTAGACTCAAACACATCTGATTTGACGGCAAGCCGTTCATCTTGAATATGCAACATTAGTTCTAATTGTTTCGTGTCTGCAGACTTGTGTATGTCAAGGAATGCGATATTGTGCTGTTATCAAGACCAGTTTGAACTGGTCTTTTGCTGACTTAGCTGTTATAACAATAGAGCCTTCATGGTACTGTATTGTTGCTATGCTGTTGCTATAGAGCCTGCCCTGTCCTTGGACACTGTCTTGAAAAATGTATTCATTAGTTCAGTTGAAGTGTTTGTTTTGATCTCTACTGCTTTTGCATGTATCAGGTTCTTTTTGTGTTTCTGTTGTTTTTATGTTATACTGTCTTGCTAGAATAATGGGGTAAAGTGAATTATGCTGTGTTATGCTGTTTTGTAAGCTGTATGTTTTGAGATGACCTGAGGTTATGAGAGTGTAGAAATCCTTAATTTAAAATGGGTAAAACTGGGGCTTAATATTTATCCTAAATAGCTATCTTTTACCTATCAGGTGTGTAAGGAAATAGTTGACTTCTACAGTGGGGAACTTCCACGTTCATCACCAAGAGTGGCTCTGTAGCACTACTACTGGTGGAGTTGGCAGTCCTGAAGGACGTATTTGCCAGAATGGGTCCAATGCATCTGATTGAGGGAAAAAACTGCTTCATCTCATCCTCATCAATCTACCTATTGCAGATGCATCTGTCCATGACAGTATGATAGAAGTGACCAGGATACAGTACTTGTGAAGTCCCATCTTCCCATTAAGCATACCCTCCATTCTGTGGTGCTGCCACCATCCTAAATGTGATAAATCCAGAAAAGATCTAGCAGTTCAAAATTAGGTATCCAAGAGGCACTGTGGACCATCATCAGAAGTAGAGTTGTATTTAATCACAATCTATAGTGCCGTAGTCCAGCATATTATTTGTTCTACAATTACCATGAAGCCAAGGGATAAACCCTGGGTCAATGAATAGTGCAGGATGGCTTGCCTGGCACAGAACCAGGCATACGTAAAAATGAGGAGTCAATCTGGTAAAGCTAGAACTCAGGACTACTTACAAAACAATGAAGCAGCATGCGATAAACAGAGCTATGCAATTCCACAACCAACAGATCGGGCGGGATTCTCCGGAGGACAGTGAAATCGTTTTTCAGGTTGGACCATCTTCCATTGCTGAGTTAAGACAGAAACATTGTTTACAACCAGTTTGTTATAACCCCACGAAAACCACGGCCATGACCCGGTTAATCTCCACTTGAGCCTCGTGGAGTGCAAGCTCCCCAGCTGAGGGGCGGAGGCCCATCAACAGGATAGTTAACTGAGTACCATCAAAGCCGGCCCAGGTAGGAGCCAAGCTGCAGGGAAATCCCGATGGGACTAGGACTGTTACTTGTAAATTCGTTCATCGAGGAAATAAACCTTGTTTTTGACTTTCCTTTCTGGACTGCTCCATGATTACTAAACAGTCCTTCAGTCCTGCTAGTCAGACCTCAATTAAAGGGACAGTGCGAGATCATGAGTGGTTTTGGAATATCCCAGAAAACCAACTCCTGTCTGTTGGATCTTCCGACAAAATGTTCAATGAGCCATAGACTAGCCTCCATCCTCTACAGCTTGATATTTCTGTGCCATTCACATGATTAGAAAAGTTTCAATGTTTACCCCTTTGTCTTGACTGAATCACAGATGCACGAACTTTAATATCTTACTCCCTCCGCCTCAAAACACATTCTCAAGTAAAAGGTTCAAAGAAATTAATTTGCACTTATATTGCACCTGTCATATCTTTAAATATTCCCAAAATGTTTCAGAACTAATGGATTACTTTGAAGAGCAGTAACTGTTGTTTCATAGCAGACAATTTGTGCAATGATAGGTACCACAAATAGCCAATGAAGGAGCAATGCTAACTATGAATACTCCTTAGTAGTCTTCAAATGTGGTAGATATCCAAGTGAGAAGACAGACGCACTCTGAAATGGTAACACGGTGGCACAGTGGTTAGCACTGCTGCCTCACAGTGCCAGGGACCCGGGTTCAATTCTGGTCTCTGGTGATTGCCTGTGTGGAGTTTACACTTCTTCCTATGTCTGCATGGGTTTCTCGCGGGTGCTCCGGTTTCCTCCCACAGTCCGAAGGTGAGCAGGTTAGGTGCATTAGCCATGCTGAATTGCTCCTTAGGGTGCAATCGAACCAAATGGAAACTATGTCCCATAGCGAGTGCCTTTAGCCGTGCGTTTCTTGGCACTCGCAGTGCTGAGGAACACAACACTGTCTAAAGTGGCTCCGATTAGCGACGGGGCCTCAGCGGACAGCCGAGGCCACATTGAGTCCTGTTTCCTGCACTGAGGAGCGCCGCTCACCGAAACTCCTCAATGCAAGGAGAGATCGGGACGCCATTTTTAAATGGTAGTGCCAGACTGGCATGAGTGCCGTTCCGCCTGATCCCCATTTGTGGAGACCGTTAAAAATGGTGTCCCGACCTCTCGCTACACTGGGGAGTTCCGGTGAATGGAGCTCATCAGTGTGCAAAACGGGGCTATGTGCAGCCTCAGTCATGCATTATCTGCTGAGGCCCCATCTGTATCGCGAGTCGCGTTGTACAGCAATGTGTTTCTCGGCACTGAGAACACCGGGAAACATGCAACAAAACGCACTCGCTACGGAACTTTGTTCCCAATTAGTTGAATCGCATCCTGAGTGTTGGCTAAACCAGTGAAAAATTCCCCGGGGCCCAAAAAGGTGACTGTGTCATTGGATAGCATGGGGAACTCACCGGCAGAGTCGGTGGGAAACTCCCTGAAAAACCCGCCACAAATGAATTTAGAAATATTTCCATTGAATTCCGCCCATTGTTTCCCAATGTAACATATTAATGAGAAATCAGGGTAATTAGGTAATGGATTTATTTCTTAATAGAGACCCTGATACAGCATCAGATGTCCAAGTAAAAGAACAACTGGGCATTAGCAACTACAATATTTTAAGTTTCAACTTGATGAGCCAGTATAACATCACCCAAAATATAACGAAAGTACCAAATTCCATGAGCTCTACACTTGAAAGTGGTCTTCAATCGGAACAACTGGGGAGCCCCATCTGGTGTGGTTATTACCAACACATGAAAAAATAGAATACCTTTTAAACCATACGAATGCAAACAAAAGCTTTAAATGTCCCTGGAATTCAAAGAAACTGTCATAATATATACCAGTATATTATGGTGCAGACAAACACACACACACACTGATGGACATGCAGTGGGACCAATCAGCATACACAACACCGCAGCCAATCACCAGTGAGAGCACACGCACTATAAAGACAGGGGACAGGGAAGTTCCCGCTCTTTCTAGTAGCAGCCAGCTCGGAGCACAGAGCTCATAGCCTGCAACACAGACATTCACCATGTGCTGAGTGCATCACCTGGTTAGGACTAGGCAAGGGTCAACAGTTAAAGCTGGTATTGCATTTACCCACAGTTCAAGTATGTAAATATAGTTAACCTTATAATAAAATAGAGTTGCACCACTTCCAGTGTTGGTGACCTGTTTGTGATCCAGAACACCCAACACATCATGGTACCAGGTGCAACTTCCAGGCTGTACTGGACAAATTCGGCAAATACTGTGAGGAAAACACACTCCAACCAGCAAGGAAAGGTAAGAGAAGCGCCAGTACTCATATCGAGGCCGAAATCCCGGAACAGAGAACGATTTTGGTCGGCGGCCATCTTTCTAAAGGGACTGCACTCGCGCAGTTGCGTGACGCCGCGCATGCGCAATCACGAAAACAGCCATCAGTAAAGGAACCGCGATCTGTGCATGTGCAAATGCCTCCTACGTGCTACGTCATAACGTCAGAGGCCCCGGACCACGTCCATTTAAAGGGGAAACGTCCCAAATCAAAGAAAAAATCATTTAAAGCTGTAAAACAACCTTCCTTCACCTGGAATGACAGCACAATGCCTCAAATTGAACCAGGAAATGAAATAAACCTCCGAAGAACCCTGCAACAAGCAGTTAGCTACCCCCAAACCGAGTCCGATTCCGACTTCCCGCAGACCAGTGACACCGAGGACCTGAGGGAGCCTTTTCGAGTCGCTGTTATAACAAAGAACAGGCTGCCCCGAACCAAAACCACCAGCCGCTGTTGGTGCACAGCATTGATCCAGACGACGAGTGGTGTGCCACCCTGACGGTCAACCGATCCCAGATACGATTCCGCCTGGACACTGGTGCTTCCGCTAATCTCCTAGCGTGGTCAGCCTTTCAGACCTTTGGGGTTAAACCACCCATTATTCCGTCGACCTGACAACTAGTGGACTACAATGGCAACGTCATTCCTGCTACCGGTTCATGCCAACTCGAAGTGACGCACAACTCGCAAAAAGCCATCCTTCCCTTCGAGATTGTGGGCTCCTCGAAGGACTCTCTGCTAGGCGCACAGGCGTGCAAACTCCTAAACCTCGTTCAACGAGTACACTCTCTCTCTCCAGAGGACACGCCTGCCTTCCAGAATGCGGACTTCAGGGCGCAACTCAATGCCATCATCGACCAGCACCGCAACGTTTTCAAAGGCATGGGCACGCTTCCATACACTTAAAAAATCTTGCTCAAACAAGTCGCCACGCCTGTGGTTCATGCACCTCGCAGAGTCCCAGCGCCCCTCAAGGACCGCCTCAAGCAGCAGCTGCAGGACCTCCAGGACGAAGGAGTGCTCTCCAGAGTGACGGAACCAACCGACTGGGTCAGTTCCATGATGTGCGTAAAGAAGCCCTCCGGCGAGCTCCGGATCTGCATTGACCCAAAGGATCTGACTTGCAACATAATGAGGGAGCATTACCCTATCCCCAAGCACGAGGAGATCATGTGCGAGATGGCTCGGGCCTACATCTTCACCAAACTTGACGCCTAGAAAGGATTCTGGCAAATTCAACTCGATAGGTCCAGCAGAAAGCTGCGTACCTTTAATATCCCATTTGGCAGATACTGCTACAACAGGATGCCGTTTGGGATTATATCGGCATCAGAAGTATTCCACCGGATCATGGAGCAAATGATGGAGGGCATTGAGGATGTGCGCGTCTATGTTGACAACATCATCATTTGGTCCACCACCCTGCAGGAGCATATCAGTCGCCTCCAGCGCGTTTTCAAACGAATACGGGACCAAGGCCTTCGTGTCAACAGAGCCAAATGTTCCTTCAGCCAGAACGAACTCAAGTCCCTAGGGGACCACATCTCCCGGATGGGTGTGCGGCCAGATGCGGACAAGGTGGCAGCCATCACGGCCATGCAGAAGCCAGCGGATATGAAGGCGGTCCTCCGATTTTTGGGCATGGTCAACTTCCTGGGGAAGTTCATCCCCAACCTCGCCTCCCATACCACAGCTCTCCGGAACCTGGTCAGGAAGACGACAAACTTCCAATGGCTTCCCGCCCACGAGCGCAAATGGGAGGAGCATAAGACCAAACTTACCACGGCCCTGGTATTGGCATTTTTTGATCCCACGAAGGAAACAAATATTTAAACGGATGCCAGCCAATCCGGCATTGGGACAGTGCTCCTGCAACGCGATGAGGCCTCATCATGGGCCCCCGTTGCATATGCGTCACGTGCCATGACCCCCACGGAACAGCGCTACGCGCAGATCGAAAAGGAGTGCCTGGGCCTGTTGACTGGGGTCGACAAATTTCATGATTACGTGTACGGCCTCCCCCAATTCACTGTCAAGACCGACCATCGCCCGCTGGTCAACATTATACAAAAAGACCTGAATGATATGACCCCCTCGCCTCCAGCGCATTCTGCTTAAACTCCGGCGGTACGATTTCCAGCTCCTATACACCCCGGGCTAGGACCTGATCATAGCCGATGCTCTGTCCAGGGCAGTCAACACCCCGTGTGACCCAGAGGGGTTCGTCTGCCAGGTTGACGCCCATGTGGCCTTCACGGCCTCCAATCTGCCGGCCACGGATGAACGCCTTATCCACATTCGCCGCGAGACTGCGGCTGACCCCCTACTACAGCGTGTCATGCGCCACATGGCGGACAGGTGGCTCAAGGGCCAATGCCCGCAGTTCTACAATATCAGAGGCGATCTGGCAGTAGTCGATGGTGTCCTCCTGAAGCTGGACCGCATTGTGATCCCGCACAGCATGCGCCAGCTCGTTTTGGAACAGCTACACAAGGGCCATCTTGGCGTGGAGAAGTGCCGACGGAGGGCCTGAGAGGCTGTGTACTGGCCCGGCATCAATGAGGACATCGCCAACACAGTGCTCAACTGCCCCACCTGTCAGCGGTTCCAGCCGGCCCAACCACGTGAGACCCTACAGCCCCATGTGTTGGTCACGTCCCCTTCGTCTAAGGTAGGCGTTGACCTATTCCATGCGCTCGGCAGGGACTATGTTCTGATTGTAGACTATTTTTCGAACTACCCGGAGGTCATACGCCTGTATGATATCGCATCATCGGCGGTCATCCGTGCCTGCAAGGAGACCTTTGTTCATCACGGCATCCCACTCACTGTGATGTCGGACAATAGCCCCTGCTTCGCGAGCCAGGAATGGTCCAACTTTGCCAGCAGGTACAACTTTGTGCATGTGACAGCCAGTCCCTTGCACCCCCAATCCAATGGCAAAGCGGAAAAGGGCGTCCACATCGTCAAACGGCTCCTCTGCAAGGCTGCCGATGCAGGATCCAACTTCTACGTCGCCTTGCTGGCCTATCGTTCGTCCCCACTCTCCACAGGCCTGTCACCAGCCCAGCTGCTAATGGGTCGCACCCTCAGGACCACGGTGCCGTCCATTCACGTCCCAGATCTCGACCACATTCCGGTCCTTCAGCTGATGCAACAGTCTCATGCACAACACAAGGCGGCGCATGACGCTCAGGCGACTGATCTCCCTGCTCTGGCACCGGATGACAATGTCCGCATCCATCTTCCGGAGGGTGGCTGGTCTGCAACTGCTGTGGTTCTTCGGCAGGTGTCTCCTCGCTCGTTCCTGGTTCGTCTGCCAGATGGTTCCATTCGCCGCCGCAATCGGCGTGCCCTTCGTCTCGTTCCACGCTCGCTATGTGATCCTCCACCGGTGCCACGCCCTCCTGTTGTCCCCAACCTGGACTATCTGGAGATTCCGAATACTCTGCATCCTCCTCACTCTGCCGTGGCCCAGCCCATTCCTCAGCCGGTGGCTCCTGACCCACCCTTGAGGCGGTCAACCAGAATTTGTCGCCCACCTCAGAGACTTGACTTATGAGTTTTACGATGTTGGACTCTTTGACCTGTTCAGTTATCCTGATTCATCGTTCCAGTAGATTGTAGATAATGTTCATTTCGTTGTTGGTGTGACACCCTATTTCTCGGCACCAGGCACCTTCCCGTGTAAATAGATTAGCCTCACGTACATAGTCATGTAAATAACACGCACACACATAGTCAGGTACATTCACTACACGATATTTATTGTCACGCAGGCAGACATTCTTCATATAAAAGGGAGGATGTCATAATATACACCAGTATATCATGGTGCAGACACACACACACACTGATGGACATGCAGTGGGACCAATCAGCATACACAACACCGCAGCCAATCACCAGTGAGAGCACACGCACTATAAAGACAGGGGACAGGAGAGGTCCCGCTCATTCTAGTAGCAGCCAGCTCGGAGCACAGAGCTCACAGCCTGCAACACAGACATTCACCATGTGCTGAGTGCATCACCTGGTTAGGACTAGGCAAGGGTCAACAGTTAACGTTGGTATTGCATTGACCCACAGTTCAAATATGTTAATATAGTTAACCTTATAATAAAATGGAGTTGCGCCACTTCCAGTGTTGGTGACCCGTTTGTGATCCAGAACACCCAACACATCAGAAACCATAAGGTAAAACAAAGCCAGACTAGTTTAACAAGGACTCAAGGAAAAAATACGTCTACAGAAATAAACAAAACAGAACAGAGAGAGGTGTAAAGGTCAGCTTAAGGCAACCAAAGCTACTGTCAGAGCAGTCAAAAGATCACGATAGAAAAGATAGCGTATAGCTGTAGTAGCAATAGCAAGACATTTTAAAGTTATTTTAGGGACCCAAGGAATTTAATGACACACAGTGAGGGTCTGGATTCTCCGATTCTGGGGCTATGTCCCCACGCCGGAGTGGGAATGGTGCCAGAAAGAATGGCGTAAAATGGCCACCCATTCCCCGTTTTGCTGGGGGCTAGCATGCCAGCAGCGTAGAGCACCCGGCTCTACATGCCAATAAGGCTCTGAGAATTGCCTGGTCCATGTTACATGGCAGAGGCTGCTCGCGGACCCAATCCGCAAAATAGTGTCCCCCCCTTTGGCCAGCTCGCGCACCCTGGACCACCCTCCCAGTGTCCCCAGCCCTTAATAAAGTCTCCCCTTCCCGTGGATCGGCCCTCCCACGACTATGGCAGGGCTGGACTGAGTCCGCAGCCGCTACACTGAGTTCCCGACGGATGAGACCACACGCAACCAAAGCTGTCGGGAACTCGGCTGGTCGGGGGCGGAGCATCGGAGGGCGGGCCTCAGGCAATGTCCTGAGGTCGTCAATACATGTCGCGGAGTACTCTCCGAGTGGGTGTGGAATGGTTGTGTGCGTGCTCCTGGCCAGCATCCCCCCACCCCCCCCTATCGGTGAAGCATGTCGCGACGAGTGCGCTGGCCTTGGTGATGGCGTTGTGCGGCCTCCCAGGCATGCCCGGGACCCATGTCCCGTTCATTGTCCCCTTCCTCCTCATCCTCCTCCAGCGCATCGTTCCTCTGCTGGGCTATATTGTGGAGGATGCAGTTGAACGCCACGATGCGGGCCACCCTCCTAGCCTTGTACTGGATGGTCCCTCCAGAGCGGTCCAGGCACCTGAAGTGCATCTTCAGGATCTCGACAACACCCCTGATCGCCATATGGGCATCATTGTAGCAGGTCTACACGTCAATCGGTGGCCTCCGTACTGGCATCATCAGCCACAACTGCAACGAGTAATCCCTATCGCCCAGCAGCCAGCCCCGTAGCCGTGGGGGCGTGCACCTCAAACATGTCGGGGATCACCGAGTTTGACAAGGTGAATGCGTCGTGCACACTGCACGCGTATCGGGCGCAGGCATGCATAATCTGTATCTGATGGTCCCACGCCAGCTGAATGTTCATGGAGTGGTACCTCTTCCTGTTTGTGAACAGCGGCCTGTTATCCGCTGGTGGCCGTAGGGTGACATGCAGCCCATCGATCACCCCCTGGACCCGGGACATCCCAGCGGTGGCAGCGAAGCCCGCTGCCCGATCATCCTGGTGGGTACGGTCCACAAGATCCTGTATGTACCGCTACGCCTGGGCATAGAGGGTGTCAGTGACGGCGCGGATGCACCCATGCGTCGATGCCTGTGAAATCCCGGAGAGGTCCTCCTGGACAGGGTGTCCTCCCCCATACCCCTGCGGTGCCAGGTGTGCCATCATTTGGCAGATATGTTTGACAGTCTTCCTGCTCATCCGCAGTCTCCGTCTGCATTCCCGGTCCGGAAGGTTCTCAAATGACATGCAGCGCCAGTACATGTGGGCCTCATCCGGTGCCTCCTTGGCACCTTCTCCTCCTCCTCCTTGGCCTGTCAGGAGGGAGGCCCTCCAGCCTGAGTGGCTGCCAACTGCTCCCCCTGCTGCCCATTCCTCCGCTGCAGCCTCCGCCTCCTCTTATGCTGCCGCAGGGCTTCATGCAGGGCTGCGGCCATCGCCACGGCGCCAGCATCGCAGGTTGACGTCCAAAAGCCATTATCCTCTGCAGGGGATGAAAGGCAAACATGTTAGCATGGCACATACACCCATGCCCAACCAGGTGCCATGGACTACACAGTGGCCCCCGGTTGGCACCGCGGGCCCCACTCATCTGCGAAGGTGTGTCTCGCACGCATTTTCCACAGGTTTCTCTGGTCCTCAGCCAATGAGGTTGCTGGATGGTGATCGCAACACCCAATGGATTGCCAATTGCAACTCTGCAGAACACCAGCCACCCCCACCACCCTCAACCGGCCACCGCAGCCCCCCCCCCCCCCCCCCCCCCCACCCAGGGTTCATTCTCAGGCGCATTGTCCGCACGTAACATTATCCCATATAAGATAACGGCAGGAAATCTAGGTGCCAGAATGACAGGCTTCATCTGGGCAACCCACAACAATCGATCCATCTGAATAGGTCGATTATCTTCCGATCTTGATGCACTAAGCGTCAAGAACCACAAAGACATGTGAGACTTTAACTAAGGCTTTAATACACTACATAGGAAGCTTACTTGACACAGACAGCCCCAGACAAAATGGGTCCGGTCACAGAAGTTGATCTTATACTGAACTCCCGGGGGAGTGGCTAAGGCGGAGCTCTCCGTGGCCAGGTCAGGTTACATACAGGTGACAGAACCTCTACAGAGCTACAGTACAATACACAGTACCATACACAGGATTACAGGGCCACGTTACACACAACTATTATATAACTATGTACAATGCTAGGGAAGTACAGTGGTGTATCACCACATTCACCCCTTGTTTAGAATGAAGTCCGGGGTGAAAATATGGAGTAGCAAACGCAGTGAACAAACAGTCCATCAGGATGACGTCGATGACGTTGAGGAAGTACGTGTTGCGGTTGTGGGTGGGGAGGGGCCCTTTGAAGTCAATGCTGAGACGTTCAAAGGGGCGGGTAGCCTTGATTAGATGCGCCTTGTCTGGCTTGTAGAATTGCGGCTTGCACTCCGCACAGACTTGGCAGTCCCTAGTAATGGCCTTGACCTCCTCGACTGAGAAGGGCAGGTTGTGGCCCTTGATGTAGTGGTAGAACCGCCTGACGCCCGAGTGACAGAGGTCATTATGTAGTGCCCGCAGTCGGTCATCCTGTGCGTTGGCACAAGTACTACGGGACAGGTCATCAGGAGGATCATTGAGCTTACCTGGCCGGTATAAGATAGTATAATTGTAGGTGGAGAGTTCGATCCTCCACTGTAATATCTTATCATTTTGATTTTACCTCGTTGTTTGTTGTCGAACATGAACGCAACTGATCCTTGGTCAGTAACGAGGATAAATGGTTTTCCGGCCAGGTAGTGCCTCCAGTGCCGGACGGCTTCCACTATGGCCTGTACCTCCTTCTCAACAGAGGAGTGACGGATCTCGGGGCCTTGGAGTGTGCAGGAAAAGAAGGCGATGGGCCTGCCCGCCTGGTTGAGGGTGGCACCCAGGGCAAAGTCGGAGGCATCGCTCTCGACTTGGAATGGTGCAGACTCGTCTACCGCGTGCATGCCGGCTTTGGCGATAGCGGTTTTTAGGAGGTGGAAGGCCTGGCAGGCCTCGGGCGGGAGGGGGAATGAGGGGGAACGGAGGAGGGGTCGGGCCTTGTCAGCGTACTCGGGCACCCACTGGGCATAGTAGGCATCGCCTCAGTTCTTTGGGGCAGGTAGGAATGGGGAGTTCGAGAAGGGGGTGCAGACGGTCGGGATCGGGACCGAGGACACCGTTCTCCACCACGTAGCCGAGTATGGCGAGGCGGGTGGTGCCGAAAACACATTTTGCCTCGTTGTACGTGAGATTGAGGCGTTTGGCAGTTTGGAGGGATTTAGTGAGGTTGATGTCATGGTCCTGCTGGTTGTGGCCGCAGATGGTGACGTTGTCCAGATAGGGGAAGGTAGCCCGCAGTCTGTTTTGGTCCACCATCCGGTCCAACTCCCGTTGGAAGACCGAGACTCCATTGGTGACGCCAAAGGGTACCCTAAGTGTGTTGGTAGAGGTGGCCGTCCGCCTCGAAGGCCGTGAAGTTACGATCCTCCGGGCGGATAGGCAGCTGATGGTAGGCGGATTTCAAGTCTATGGTGGAGAACACCCGGTACTGTGCAATCCGGTTGACCATGTCAGATATGCGGGGGAGGGGATACGCATCAAGCAGCGTGTACCGGTTGATGGTCTGACTGTAGTCAATGACCATGCGGTGTTTCTCGCTAGACTTGACTACCACCACTTGGGCTCACCAGGGGCTGGTGCTGTGAGCAATGATCTTTTCTGAGAGAAGGCGCTTAATTTCCGCTCAAATGAATTGGCGGTCCCCGAAACTGTAACGCCGACTTTTAGTAGCCATGGGCTTGCAGTCGGGGGTGAGATTAGCAAACAGTGAAGGGGGGGGGGGATCCTGAGCGTGGAGAGACTACAGGTGGGACCCGGGGGGGGATCAGGGAAGAACTGGGGGTTGGAGACCGTTAGGGGGGGGATGGGGCCGTTAAAATGCAAGATGAGGCTGCGCAGGTGGTATTGGAAGTCCAGGCCGAGGATCGCGGCGGCACAGAGGTGAGGGAGGACCATGAATTTGAAATCCTGGAACACCACACCGTTCACTGAGAGGGTGACGACGCAGTAGCCCGAAACTTCGGCCGACTGGGAGTTGGAGGCCATGGAAATATGCCTGCGCGTGGGTAGTATCTTGAGGGAGCAGCAGCGCACGGTGTCCGGGTGGAGGAAGCTCTCCGTGCTGCCGCTGTCGAAGAGGCAGGTAACAGTGAAACGATTTACCTGAACCTCCATGGTGGATCTGGCAAGCTGATGCGGTCGGTCCTGGTCGAGGACGATGGATGCGATGGTGGAGCTGTTGGAGAAGGGTGCCGGATCCGGGGAGCGGCCTGCGGAAGAAAGTGGCGGCGCCCAGGCGTCGTAGGCTGCTGTTGGAGGCCAGGTTGCTGTCGCTGGCTGCATCTCAGTTGTTTGCAGCATTTCGGTCGAGTGCGCAGGACCGGAAGTGACGATCGGCGGTGGACCAGAAGTGACGTAAGTCGGTGTTCCGGGCGGGGCCCATGCAGACCACGTGGAGGGAGGGCCAGAGGTCGAGTGCCCAGGACCGGAAGTGACGATCTGCGGCGGGGCGGACCCGGAAGCGACGATCGGCGGCGGACCGGAAGTGACGTGCGGCGGCCCGGAAGTGACGTGCGGCGGACCGGAAGTGAAGGGAGCCGGGCCGGGGATGATCAAAGATGGCAACGCCCCTGCATCGCACATGTCTAATAGCGAGCCGGGAACGGAGGATGGCGACACCCAGGAGCAGCAGGCCGCGGTGTTGGACCCCGAGGCAGCAGTGGAGCGGTAGACGTTTGCAAAGTGGCCTTTCTTGCCACAGGCTGAACAGGTAGCATCTCTAGCAGGGCAGCGTTTCCTGGGTGTTTTGCCTGGCCACAAAAGTAACACTGGGGCCCAGGCATTATTTTTACTGCTGGTGTGGCTGGGTGGGCCGTGACTTGCTGGGGTTGTTGCTGGGAGGTAGCAGCCACGTAGGGGACGTGGGCAGGCGTATCGGAAGTTTGTGCAGGCGTGTAGGACGCATTATTGTCATAGGCTGCCTGTTGGGCCTCTGCCATAGTGACTGCCGTGTCCAGAGTCAGTGTAGTTTATGCCAGTAGGAGTTGGCGAATTGGGACGGAAGCAATGCCGGCTACAAAGGCATCAAGCGCCAGGGCCTCAGTGTTCTGCTCAGCGGAGACTGCTGGCGCGTTGCAGATGAGCGCGAGGGCACGGAGGTCCCGAACGAACACGGATAGGGGTTCACCCGGCTGCTGGTGCCGGGAGGCGAGGCGGTGGCGAGCGTAAATAGAATTAACAGTTCGTGCATACCGGCTTTTGAGCTTCACGATGGCGTCGGCGTAGGTCGTAGTTCCCGTGATGAGGCCGAAAAGGCCGTAGTCGAGCCGTGAGCACAGGAGGTTGAGTCGGACAGCGTCCGTTTTGGCGAAGGCGGAGGATGATTCCAGGTAGGCCTCGAAACACCGGAGCCAGCAGGTGAAAAGGTGATCCGCGCGTGGAACGTGGTGGTCGAGCGAGAGCTTGTCGGGTTTCAGAGCCGCCTCCATTATAACAGGTGACAGAACCTCGACAGAGCTACAGTACAATACACAGTACCATACACAGGATTACAGGGCCACGTTACACACAACTATTATATAACTTTGTACAATGCTAGGGAAGTACAGTGGTGTATCACCACAGATCTCCTGTTCACAGGACAGGCCCAGACATGCCCCGGCTATTTGTCTCTGTCCAGTGTATTTGAACTTGGCTGTTTGAATTCCCATCAGATCTGGCTGACTTTGGTTTTAATTCAAAGTGTCCAATTCTTAATTTTTAGTGTCCAATTGTATACTATACCAGGCTTAAGATTCACGCCATTGGCCATTTTACCACAGATTGTTGAGGGATCCTATGCGAATTGCAACAATCTTCACCACAGGACACTACAGAATACATTGTATTATTTATTTAAAGTTAAAAGTGTCAAACTGGATGTGAAAAGTCTCAGCTAAAATAAGGGTCTGGATTCTCCGTCGGCGGGGTCCTCCATTTCGCCGACAGTGACTCATGCCCTCGGATTTCCTGACGGCGGTGCAGGAGGGGGTTCGGGACCGATTTGCAGTGCGGGAGGGCGGGGATGATTTGCAGTGTTGGGGTGGATGCAGGCCACGGGACTCCGCTATCAGGTCACTGCACAAAATGACGGCCCGATATCGGGATTCACCCGGGAATCCCTCATATTCCACGCCATGCATAAATTTGGAGGACGTGGGACACTGAATTGCATCCTGCTTTATGGCCACAAGGGGATCATAAAACTGCTGCAATTCAGCTCCGGCAGGAGAACATAAGGTGGGATTTTCTGATTGCCAACACCGAAATCGCATGCCACGATTGAAAATGAAATGAAATGAAATGAAAATCGCTTATTGTCACAAGTAGGCTTCAAATGAAGTTACTGCGAAAAGCCCCTCGTCGCCGATTGGCTGGAGAATCCCTTCTGTTGCCAAAATCGGGGGCGGCGCCGTTTTTCAGTTGCTCGGCCCCCTCCAAAACTGCGTGATTGCTGCGTATACGGGGGGGGAAGAGAGCCGTTCCACTGGCTTCAGCGCTGGCTGGGGGGACTGGTGGTGGGTGGTCCGGGGGTGGCGAGGGGGTTTACAGGGGGGCACTATCTGGCAGGCCGGGTCCGTGTGCAGCCGGCGCCATGTTGTATGGCGTGACTGCCGCAGGTCACCGCCGTGCGCATACGTGGCCACGGACTCGGCAATTCTCCGTCCATATCTGAAATGAAATGAAATGAAATGAAAATCGCTTATTGTCACAAGTAGGCTTCAAATGAAGTTACTGTCAAAAGCCCCTAGTCGCCACATTCCGGCGCCTGTTCGGGGAGTCTGGTACGGGAATTGAACCGTGCTGCTCATCTGCCTTGGTCTGCTCTAAAAGCCAGCTCTTTAGCCCTGTGCTAAACCAGCCCATCTGCAGGTAAAGCCCTTTACATGGCGTGGCTGCTGCTAGCCCCCCACCGGGCAAAGCATTGGTGCGGGGGCGGCGCCGACATTTTGGTCGTAAGATTAGACACATGCTCCGGATATAGCCTCAAAATCGGAGAATCCAGCCCATACTCTCCCAAACGGAGAATCCAGTCCAATGTTTTCAGCCTTCCCAAGACAGAAAATAGTGATGAAAAATCCTTTCTGAATACATCACTGGACTGGACATCAGCAATTTCACCAATCTTGTAAAGGAGCCTGAGTTGCCACATGTTTTGCTGCCCAGTAATGATGACTCCTGATTCTTCATCACATACAGGGGTTCCACAATGTCTTTGTCTCTGTATCTTAATCTTGTTGGACTATTACTTTTACTGTTGTCCCTCCTGGAGGATGGCTGGAATGTGATATCTTTAATCCATTACACTTCATCAGATAATACTAAAAGGGTGGCACAGTGGTTAGCACTGCTGCCTCACAGCACCCTGGGACCTGGGTTTGACTCCCGTCTAGGGTGACTGTGTGGAGTTTGCACTTCTCCCCGTATCTGCGTGGGTTTCCTCCGGGTGCTCCCATTTCCCAGGTTAGGTTGATTGGCCACGCTAAATTGCCCCTTAGGGTGGGTTACGGGCAGGAAATTGGGCCGAGGTAGGGTGGTCTTTCGAAGTGTTGGTGCAGGCCAGATGGGTCTAATGGCCTCTTTCTGTAGTGTAAAGATTCTTTGATTGTACGACTTGCCCCAGTGTCTAGCTTGAATTCTGAGGGGTGACCATCAACTTCTAATTTAATGCTCCAATAACTTTTTCTATTTCATATTAACTTCTGCTGAGAAGGTTATTTGTTTTTTCTGTGGCTCTTCCACTTCTTGGATTGTATTTAGTTTTGCTGTTATTTCTTTCTTCCTATGAGCTATAGGAACTTTGGAACTGTAAACTATTTTTATATGTCCTAACTTCCCACCATTGTGCACTCACTGCTGCTTGCACTCCAGGTCTGTGTGTCTGCTTGCACCCATAATTCTCTGTTCTCAGGCGAGTTTTTCATCGTCCTCTTCCATTTGGAGGTCTCTCAGCTTTTCTTGGGCCTTTATGCTCTTGTCTGTTGCCACCATGTTTCAGGTGGTATACATGAACAGTCAACAGAAACCAGCAGCTGCCACCATGTTTTGCTTTGGTTGGGACCTTGATGTGGTTTCTTTAGGACTTTTCCCTTCACTTATAAATGCTACCTGTCATGTGAGAGTACCTTTAAGAAAGGAATGTTTAAGTAATGTACCTTTAAGAAATGGAGCTGATCATATCACTGAGGTGATGTCAGAGGGTGGGGGGGAGCTGAGCTCACTTCAACTTTTTGAGTTTCAGTTTGAGAACACAGCTGGGAGTGTCTGTGTGTTTTGCTGTGAGCTGCATGAAGAAATCTGTTGATTTCTGCAATCCAAAGACTATAAATATATTGAATATAACCTAATGTGCTCCTATTTTTGAAGGTTTGAAGTCTTTTGGATGTTTAAAGGAACAGTTTGAAGGATTATTTAGTGTTGAAGTCTTTTGGGGTTATCTTTGAAGTACTGGGTGTTAAGATATTCAATGTTTGTTTTAAAAGGGTTAACTTGAGTTCATAGAATAAACATTGTTTTGTTTTAAAAGCCACTTGTCCATTTCTGCTGCATCACACCTGGAGAGTACGCCGTGTGCTTCCCACACCACAATATTTAAACACTTTGGGGTTCTGTAAACCCGGACCCATAACAATTGGGGGCTCAAGGGGAATAAAAGTCTATCGATTGGATTGGCTTAATGAAGTTAAAGACAGTGAGGGGTGAGCATATTGTGGTTGCTTTTCAGGTGTGGTATTTTAGTTTAAGTAGGGAGTGTGTTGTGGACAATGGCTCTTTCAGAGGCTCAGAAGTTTCTGGGGGTGGACACGGTAACACGCAATACCTTGCGGACAGAGACTAAAAGCAGACTGTTTGATTTGGCAAAAGGATTGCAGTTAACATTGCCTGGCAAAATGCGAAAAGATGAGGAACTTACCGCGGTAGCTGAGCATTTAAATTTGCCTGAGATACATTCTGACGCATTAGAAATGGCAAAGCTCCAGTTGCAGATTAAGCAATTTGAACACAAAAAAGAATTAAAGCAGCTTGAATATGCAACGAGAGAAAAAGAAAAGGAGAGAGAAGAAAGAAACAAAGAAAGAGATAGCGAAGAAAGGAAAAAAGAGAGAGAGTTTGAACTTCATAAAATGGCTATGAAACATGAAAATCAGTTAAAATTGGCAAACGCAAAGGGAAACATACAGTTGGATGAGGTTGATGAGGATAGTGAGACAGAGCGTCATAGTCGAAGACGTGGTGGGGATCTATTTAAATATGTCCAAGCATTGCCAAGGTTTGACGAGAAGGAGGTAGAAGCCTTTTTCATTTAATTTGAGACGGTAGCTGAACAAATGAAATGGCCACAGGACATATGGGTATTACTGATTCAAACAAAGCTGGTAGGTAGAGCTAGTGAAGTGTTTGCATCACTACCGGAGGAGGTGACAAAAAATCATCTTAGGTGCATATGAACTAGTGCCTGAAGCCTACAGATAAAGGTTTAGAAATTTAAGGAAAGAATTTGGTCAAACATACATGGAGTTTGAAAGGCTCGAACAGAGTAATTTTGATAGGTGGATCAGGGCTTTGAAAATAGACCAAACATATGAGGCTCTCAGAGGAATTACAGTTTTGGAGGAGTTTAAAAATTCAATTCCTGATGTAGTGAGAACTCATGTGGAAGAGCAGAGGGTTAAAACTGCGAGATTAGCAGCAGAAATGGCAGATGATTATGAATTGCTTTCGCACAGTGGTCTAAATTGCTGGCTTTGAAAGCAGACCAAGGCAGGCCAGCAGCACAGTTCAATCCCTGTACCAGCCTCCCCGAACAGGCACCGGAATGTGGCGACTAGGGGCTTTTCACAGTAACTTCATTTGAAGCCTACTTGTGACAATAAGCAATTTTCATTTCATTTCATTTTCATTTCATTTCAATTAGCTCATAAATCAAAGCTGGTTTCCAACATCAGTTTCAGCCTGTGAGGGATAGAAACTGGGGACATGAGAAATACTCAAGTGGTAAAGGTAAAGGTGATCTGATGGGAGATAATAAAGAGAATGTACCTCAGATTTAAAAAGAAATCCAGGAGCGTGGAAGAGAAATGAAAAGTTTCAAATGTTTTCACTGTAATAAACTAGGCCATATAAACTCACAGTGTTGGTGGTTGAAGAAAAGCACTGGGGAGGCTAATATGGTAAAACAGGATAAGACATTGGGATTTGTCAAAGTGGTAAAGGAAAGCCCAAGTGAAGCGAAGGAGCTGCAAAAGACTTTACAGCCTGATCAAGAGGTGATTGATCAGAAGGTGCCAGATGTCTTTAAAGAATTTACTTGTGTGGGTAAAGTTTACTCATGTGTATCAGGAGGAGCAGGTAAAGAAGTAACAATTTTAAGAGCTACAGGAGCTAGTCAATCTTTAATGGTAAGAGATGAGGAATTATGTAGTTTGGGAAGAATGTTGCCAGAAAAGGTGGTAATATGTGGAATTCAGGGTGAGAGGAGTAGCGTTACATTATATAAGGTACGGTTGGAAAGTCCAGTGAAGAGTGGTGAAGTGGTAGTAGAAGAAAAAGAGAAACTATCTTGTCCAGAAATTACAGTTTATCTTGGGTAATGATATAGCTGGATCACAGGTGGGAGTGATGCCTACTGTGGTTGATAAGCCAGTGGAAAATCAGACAACTGAAGTGTTGAAGGACAAATATCCTGGGATTTTTCCGGATTGTGTAGTAACAAGGTCGCAAAGTCACAGGTTACGACAAGAGGAGAAATCAAAGAGTGAAGATGAAGTGGAAGTGCAATTATCAGAAATGATTTTTTATCAAATAGTTGAAAAAGAACAAGAACGGGTGGAGGATGAGGCGGACATTTTTAGTTCAGGAAAATTGGCGGAGTTACAACAGAAAGATATAGAAATAAAACGGATATATCAGAAAGCATATACGGAAGAGGAATCTGAGTGTATACCAGAGTGTTATTACCGTAAAACTGATGTCTTGATGAGAAAATGGAGACCTGTACATAGGCAGGCGGATGAAAAGTGGGCAGAAGTTCGTCAAGTAGTATTGGCGGTAGGATATAGAAAGGAGGTGTTGCGAGTGGCACATGAGGTATCAGTGGGAGGTCATTTGGGGATAAGGAAAACTCAAGTTAAAATCCAGAAACATTTTTATTGGCCTGGACTACATAAAGATGTAGTTACATTTTGTCAATCATGTCACACATGTCAAATCATAGAATCAACAGTGCAGAAGGAAGCCATTCGGCCCATCGAGTCTGCACCGGCTCTTTTTGAAAGAGCACCGTACCCAAGCCCACATCTCCACCCTATCCCTATAACCCAGTAACCCTACCCAACACTAAGGGTAATTTTGAACACTAAGGGCAATTTTAGCATGACCAATCCACCTAACCTGCACATCTTTGGACTGTGGGAGGAAACCGGAGCACCCGGAGGAAACCCACGCACACACGGGGAGGACGTGCAGACTCCGCACAGACAGTGAACCAAGCCGGGAATCGAACCTGGGACCCTGGAGCTGTGAAGCAATTGTGCTAACCACCATGCTACCGTGCAAATGATAGGGAAACCTCAAGCAGTGATAAAACCAGCGCCCTTAATACCCATTCCGCATTTGAGGAACCTTTTACAAGGGTCCTAATTGATTGTGTAGGACCGCTTCCTAAAACAAAAAGTGGGAATCAATATCTTTTGACTATAATGGATGTGTCTACTACGTTTCCAAAGGCCATTCCAATATGTAATATTACAGCTAAAAGGATTGTGGAGGAGTTACTTCAATTCTTTACTAGATATGGACTACCCACAGAAACTCAATCGGATCAAGGATCAAATTTTACCTCAAAGTTATTCAAAGAAGTTATGGATAGTTTAGGAATAAAACAATTTAAATCAACTGCATACCATCTAGAATCGCAGGGAGCATTAGAAAGGTGGCATCAGACATTAAAGACAATGCTGAGGACTTATTGTCAAGATTATCCAGAGGATTGGGATAAAGGAATTCCATTTGTATGGTTTGCAATTAGGGCTGCACCTAACGAGTCAACCACATTTAGTCCTTTTGAACTAAGTTTTGGTCATGAGGTAAGAGGACCACTTAAAATGATTAAAGAAAAATTGGTGGGTGAGAAATCAGAAATTACACTATTGGATTACGTGTCAAATTTGAAGAAATGATTAAATAGAGCAGATGAATTGGCTAGACAACATTTGAAAGTTGCACAAAATGTGATGAAACAGGTAGCGGACAAGAAATCCAAAGTTCGTAGTTTTGCCAGTGGAGATAAAGTTTTAGTGTTACCAGTGGAGCCTTTGAAAGCTAGGTTTTGTGGACCGTATCAGATTGAAAGGAAACTAAATGAGGTGAATTATTTGGTAAAAACACCAGATAGAAGGAAGACTCACCGAGTGTGTCATGTGAATATGCTTAAAAGTTACTTTGAAAGGGAAGGAGAAAAAGGAGGTCTTAATGATTCTAACGCAAAGTGACGAACCAAATCCAGATGACTGTGAATTTGATACACCTCAAATTGAATTGGTAAATGAGAATGTTCTTAAAAAATGGGATGAATTGTTAAGTTTCTTTCCAGAGGAAAAGCGAACTGACCTGAAAGAGTTATTGATATCACATGGGCATGTTTGTAGAGATAAATTGGGAAGTACTAAAATGGCTACACATGATGTAGATGTGGGAAATGCTGTTCCTATCAAACAACATCCATATAGACTTAATCCTTTAAAATTGGCACAGGTTAACAAAGAGATTGAGAGAATGCTTAAAAATGGCATAATTGAAGTGGGTTGCAGCCAATGGAGCTCACCCATAGTGATGGTACCTAAACCAGATGGTACCCAACAGTTGTGTGTGGACTATAGAAAGGTGAATGTAGTTACAAGAACAGACTCTTATCCTATCCCACGTTTGGAGGATTGCATTGAGAAAGTGGGACAATCAGCTTTTACTTCCAAACTGGATTTACTTAAAGGTTACTGGCAGGTACCTTTATCCGAAAGGGCAAAGGAGATTTCAGCTTTTGTGACTCCAGATGGTATATACCAATTCAAAGTTATGCCATTTGACATGAAAAACACCCCAGCCACATTTCAACGGTTAACTAATACAGTCGTTTCAGGATTACCCAATTGTGCGGTATATATTGACGATCTGGTAGTTTTCAGCCAGACATGAAAAGAACATTTAAAACATCTTATGGAGTTATTCGATCGACTTCAGGAAGCAGGTTTGGTGATAAACCTAGCCAAAAGTGAATTTGGAAAAGCCCAAGTCACTTTCCTTGGCCATACAATCGGACAGGGTCGATTGGGCCCACGGGATGTGAAAACAAAAGTTATTGGGGAGTTTCCGATACCCTCGACACGACGGGAAATAATGCGATATCTTGGTATGAGTGGATTTTACCAGAAATTTGTACCAAATTTTAGCCGTGTGGTTGTTCCACTGACGGACTTGCTCAAGAAACGTAACAAATTCCAGTGGATAGCGGAATGTGACAGGCATTTGATGGCCTGAAGGCTGTGTTAACCGCTGCTCCTGTGTTAGTCATCCCAAATGTTACCAAACCATTCAAAGTGGCTGTTGATGCGAGCGATGTGGACGTAGGTGCGGTGCTTCTACAAGACGACGACGAAGGGCTAGAGCGGCCTGGTGGTTATTTTTCAAAGAAATTGAATTCTCACCAGAAAAAGTATTCGACAATTGAGAAGGAGACTTTGAGTTTGGTGCTGGCTTTGCAACATTTTCACATTTATGTGACCAGCAATCCGTCTGACACCATTATATATACTGATCATAATCCGTTGACATTTTTGGAGCGATTCCGGAATAACAATGCGAGGCTGTTTCGCTGGAGTTGATTGTTACAGCCATTTCATTTTAAAATAGTACATGTGGCACGACGGGAAAACGTGATAGCCGATGCTTTGTCACGAATGTGATGAACGGAAGGATTTCGGTTGGAGGAAGAAGAACGGGGGAAAAAAATGGACTATATTATTATACCTGTTTGCGTGTGTTGTTTCTTTTGAACCGGTAAAGTGTTTTTACAGTGTGCATTTCTTAATTTATGGTGCAAAGGTGAAAAATGAAACCATCTTGAAGTTGATGGTTTATTTTTTTTTCTTGGGGGGAGGTGTCATGTGAGAGTACCTTTCAGAAATGGATGTTTAGGCAATGTACCTTTAAGAAATGGAGCTGATCATATTACTGAAGTGATGTCAGAGGTGGGGGGAGCTGAGCTCACTTCTGCTTTTTGAGTTTCAGTTTGAGAATGCAGCTGGGAGTGTCTGTGTGTTTTGCTGTGAGCTGCATGAAGAAACACAGAGCTGGTCTGTTGATTTCTGCAATCCAAAGACTATAAGTATATTGACCGTAACCTAATGTACTCCTATTTTTGAAGGTTTGAAGTCTTTTGGATGTTTAAAGGAAAGGTTTGAAGGATTATTTAGTGTTGTAGTCTTTTGGGGCTATCTTTGAAGTAATGGGTGGTAATATATTCAATGGTTGTTTTAAAAGGGTTAACTTGAGTTCATAGAATAAACATTGTTTTGTTTTAAAAACCACTTGTCCATTTCTGCTGTATCACACCTGGAGAGTACGCCATGTGCTTCCCACACCACAATCTATTATAAGTTGTGGGTCGGTTGCAATCCATGAAACACTTTGGGGTTCTGTAAACCCGGACTCATAATATACCATAAATCATTATTTTAAAAACTATATTTGTTTATTTACAGATCTATATCCACACCTCGAGACACTGCACAAGGTACTTCTGCTTCCCACCAGATCTGTCTCTTAGTTATGTGACATTGCATTGCAGTTACATTAGTTACATCAGCATCAGATGCTCCTGATGTTAATCCTTTACAGGGGAAGTACATGCTCATTTTAGGCTAGGGCATATACAAAAGGCAGCTGGCTATCATTTTAAAGTCAAGAGTCCTGTGTCCCCAACACCACCCCCACACTACCCTCACCTTCACCATCACCTTCACCATCATTCTGGTATCCCCACCCCCAGCCAGTACCACAGCTGAAACCCTCCCGTGTGTTGAGCAGTGATGAGGAGAGCAGAAAGGATGGCAGCCCTCGACAAGACACGCAAGACACCCTGGAGCTCGAGTCCGAGGTTGACACTGATTTCCCGTCGCAGCTGTCTCCAACACCCTCCACCATCCCAGAGACACTCACCTCGGTTGGGCACTTTAGTGAAGAGGCTCCTGGGGTGCTATCTGGTGCACACCACAGAGCTGATCCACTACATCAGGTGGAGGTAGGAACACCCGAGAGACCAGACGGTCGGTGGGCGGGCCGGCCACAGGAACTAGCAGTGGTCCAGATGGGTTTCGGGCTTCTGGAACAGACATTCCCATCGATTGTGGAGATGCAGTCGCAGAGCCAAGGACTACATGAGAGGTTGTCGGTGAGCATCCAGTAGGTGCACCTGGAGAACTCCAACCGTGTGCAGGAGCAGGAGGTGGTGCTGACCATGCAGGTCACCCAGGCCAACACCGCACGGATGGCATCTGCGGTGGAGGCATGAGAGGGCAAGGTTTTTTGGCTATGGATCAGCATCTACAAGGCCAGGGACATTCTGTGCAGGCACTGGCCGAAGCCCAGGGCATGGTTGCCACCTCACAGGCAACCATGTGCAAAGGCCACCTGGAAATTGCAGCGGTGCTTCTAAGCATGGCCCAGTCACAGCAGGCCATGATTGAGAACATTGTCCACATTGCCCAGGCGCTGGCTGACGTGGCGCAGACACAGAGGGAGCTGGCCCAGTTCCAGAGGGAGTAGGCACAGGCACAGGCTGATATGACTCAGATCCAGAAGGTAGTGGCACAGTCAATGGGTGATGTGGCACAGTCCCAGATGGCGATGGTCCACTCCCTGTGCCCCATGGCCGCCAGTATGCAGACTCTGGTTGAGACCAGCGAGGGCCTCCAGGACTGGCAGGTGGTGGGAGAGCCTCACGGATTAGCTCCCCTTGCAGACCCATCCCATGGAGTAGGCCAGGGGCCAACGGGCACCCCGAGGGAGGGGGGCCGATGACGGTGATTCCCACAGGGGCGGTGCCGGAAAACCGCTGCACCTCGGACTGCCCCCCCCCCCTCCCCTCCTGTCCCTGGCACACCTGATGGGCAGTTGCCATCCAGGTCCGGTCGCCAACAGGGACCCAGGTCGCAGGGCGGGCATCACAGCAGGCCGCCTCCACTCCTGATATACCATCTGGAGATACACCTAGATGTCGCATTAAGGCCAGAAAGTTAGATACCAGTTAAGTCAGCACGGGTACAGGGGTGTAGAGCTTTGTTACGCCTGGAAGGACCCCGTGGCATAAAAGTTTCAGGGCGACCATCTTGATGGTCACCAGTAGCGGGTGTCCTCGCCCATTTCCTCGCAATGCCAGGTGCATCATGATCTGGCAGATATGCCGCAAGGTCTCCCTGCTCAGCCGGAGTCTTTGAAGGCATGCCCACTCCGGCAGGTCCTCGAGTGACAGGCACTGCCTGTACACATAAGGTCTCATGCCTACTTTGCACTTCTTCCTCCTCCTCAGTTTGTTGGGCAGCCGGCTCTCCACCCTGGGCGGCTGCCTCCTGTTCTTCAGGGGCAGGCTCCGCTGCTGCACACTCCGCTGTTGCAGCTTCCTCCTCCTCGAACAGCTCCAGCTCGTATAGCCACAGGGCATCCCCCAGGGCCGCGGCTCCTAGCAGGAAGGCCACCATTGCTGGTTGACAATATCCATTGTCTGCAGGAGGTGAACATGTTAGCAAGGTACGTACCCCCATGCCCAACCAAGACCACCAGGCTACATGGTGGGCCGGTTGGCACTGCGGGCTCTGTCCCCACATGCCCCCCCATCTCCACACCCCTGGCCCCATCGGCGCCCGGCACCATGGGGGCCTCTGGGCCTGGTGCCCATCCCTGCTGCGAGGAGTACCATAGGCTGGCGCTGCCCTTGCCAGCGGTACGCTCCATGGTTGTCGCCTGACACCTCTGTAGGGCCTACAGTGGGCGTTGCCTGATGCCCCGCAGGTGGCTGGTGACCGGTTGGATGGTGGGGGGGCATGGTGGAGAGTGGGATTCGGGGGTAGAGGGGGTCGTAGCACCCATACGGCCGGTGTCACTCTGCAGAATCAGGGGCCAGGGTGGATGGTCAGTGGGGTAAGCAGCAAGATGACTGCCTTTCAGGCGACGGTAATGGCATTCTGTGTTTGGGCACTGCCCCAGGCCCATGGGGGGTGGTGGGGGGTGGTCACCTTGGCCCCACGGCCCATCCATTCCCCTGTCACCACCACCCCCCCGCAACACCAGCCAGTGTTAGGACTGGCAGCCCACGGTCGCGTCTCCCTGTGTCCTACCTCTTCTCTCTCCCTCATCAGCCATGATGCCTGTTTCACGATTTTTAAAAGCACAAGCGAACAGTGCCATTGGGATTTCAGCCCATCGGAGGTGGCGAATCACAGAGGTGCAGGAGAATACTGCGTCTGGCTCACAAATCAAATGCAAACACCGTTAACTGTATGTGCATTCCAGAATGCATTAACGCCACTGTTGAGGCGAAGGAGAATTGCCATTTGCCGTCAAATCGGCGCCCGCTGCAATGTCAGCGTTGGAACCGATTCTCCGCCCAATCGCGTTTCCCAATTTCGCCATCGGCCGACGGAGTATCCTGCCCGTGAGGTTTCCATCCCAACACTATCTAACGGCAATCAACTGCCATTCACCTCCCAGCCTATTCCCACAGCACTTACAAAATCCTGGTCTGCATATCCGGAGTTTCAAAAAGAGTTTTGGCCAGTTGGGTGGTGGGGGTTGTGGTAGTATGTATTGGGGGTCATGTGGGACTGGAAGCCCTAATGTCATTGGCTGACAGTTCCCGGGTCCTGGTTGGCCGTTGACCTCATACTCCGCCCTGAAGGCCAAGTATAAGAAGCCGGTGCCTTCCCCCACATGCCAGTTTACTATCGGGCTGCTGGGGAACAGACACGCTTAATAAAGCCTCATCGACTTCACTCTATTTGTCTCACGGAGTCTTTGTGCGCCACAATTTATTAAGCGTGCCTAAAAAGGACTATGGAGCTCAGGATCATTCCAGAATGCCTGAGGATCAGCCCCCACGCAGTGAATGCGGCAGCAGCCTTCAAACACTGGCAGACTTGCTTTGAGGCCTACATCACATCGACCACAGGCCGAGTCTCAGATGAACAAAAACTGCAGGTCCTGCACTCGAGGGTGAGCACGGAGATTTTCACCCTCATTGAAGACACCCGCGATTTCCAGACGGCCTTCACAGCACTGAGAAGTCTCTACGTTCGCCCAGTTAACCAAATCTACGCTCGCTACCAGCTCGCGACGAGACGGCAAGCTCCCGGAGAATCGATGGACGAGTTCTACGCCGCGCTGCTGATTTTGGGACGAGCCTGCAGGTGCCCGTCGGTGAACGCAAACGAACACACGGACATGTTAATGCGCGATGCTTTTGTTGCAGGTATGCAATCCTCCCAAATCCGCCAAAGACTTCTAGAAAAAGAGTCACTAGGACTCTCAGAGGCACGGGCCCTGGCAGCCTCGCTGGATGTAGCCGCGTGTAATACCCGGGCCTACGGCCCCGACCGCGCGGCAGGCCATTGGGCCCCGTACGTACCCGCCGCGGCAAACCCCCTACCCCCCCCCCCGGACACCCCACAGGCTTGCGCAGTCCAAACGCCGAGTCGCACCGGGGGCGCCCGCTGTTATTTCTGCGGCCAGGCGAAGCACCCCCGACAACGCTGTCCGGCCCGCGCAGCCATCTGCAAAAGCTGCGGGGAAAAAGGGCCACTATGCGGTGGTGTGCCGGTCTCGCGTGGTCGCCGCCGTCCCGGGAGAACAGGGAGCCCTACAGGCAGTCTCTGCCTCCCAACCCCCCCAGCACGCCATGTGCGACCCCCAGGCGCCGCCATTTTGGGTCCCGACCACCGCGGCCCCGGGAGAACTGGGAGCCCTGCACGCCGCCTACGCCCCCCAACCCCCCTCCCCGCAGCCCATGTACGACCCGCCGCCGGCGCTCCCGATTTGGGTGCCGGCCAACACTCTCCACGGAGAGGAAGGGGTTTTTCGCATCCCGAACGCCACCCTCACCCCCGTCCCGCGCCCCACGCCTGACCCGCCGGCGCCACCTACCTTGACCCCGACCACCGCTGTCCCCGGCGAGGGAGCTGCGCGCGGTGCCAGCGCTCGCGGCCCCACGACTGACCCGCCGGAGCCGCCGACCTGGGCCCTCACCCCCGTCCCGCGCCCCACGCCTGACCCGCCAGCGCCGCCGACCTGGGCCCTCGCCCCCGTCCCGCGCCCCACGCCTGACCCGCCAGCGCCGCCGACCTGGGCCCTCGCCCCCGTCCCGCACCCCACGCCTGACCCGCCGACCTGGGCCCTCACCCCCGTCCCGCGCCCCACGCCTGACCCGTCGGCAATACAGCTTACCTGGACCCCGATCTCCGTCCCCGGCGAGGGACCTCCTCACGGTCCCAGCGCTCGCAGTACTGACCCGCCGGCCTTGGCCCCGAACACCGCGGTCCCCAGCGAGGGAGCTCCGCGCGGTCCTAGCGCCCGCGGCCCTGGCGCTCGCAGCCAAGGAACTCCGCGCGGTCCTAGCGCCCGCGGCCCGGGCGCTCGCAATGCAGGAACTCCGCGCGGTCCTAGCACCCCCCAGACCCCCCAGCAATCAATGTGCGACCCACAGACGCCGCCATTTTGGGTCCCAACCACCACGAGGGGAGGAGGGGCCCCGCCATCTTGGACCGCCCCCGACCTGTACGACGCATGGGGGTGGCCATTTCGTCCACCCCCGACGCCATCTTGTGACCCCTCAGCTACGGGCGAGGTATGGGGGTGGCCATTTTATCCATCCCCGACGCCATCTTGGACGGCAACAACGGACCCCACCCCACTACTACAACCACGGCTCGCTTCGGTTACACTCGATCAGGCTCGGCCCCGGACTCTCCAGACGACGACGACAACGGTCCTAATTAACGGCCACGAGACGCCATGCCTCGTCGACTCCGGGAGCACGGAAAGTTTTATACATCCCGACACGGTAAGACGCTGTTCCTTAACTACCTACCCCAGCGCACAAAAGATTTGCCTAGCTGCAGGATCCCACTCCGTACAGATCCAGGGATTCTGCATAGTTACCCTAACGGTACAGGGGAGGGAATTCAAAAACTACAAACTTAACGTCCTTCCCCAACTCTGTGCCCCCACCTTGCTGGGCTTAGATTTTCAATGTAACCTACAGAGCCTTACGTTTAAATTCGGCGGCCCCATACCCCCACTCACGATCTGCGGCCTCGCCACCCTCAAGGTGCAACCCCCGTCCTTGTTTGCGAACCTCACCCCGGATTGCAAACCCGTCGCCACTAGGAGCAGACGGTACAGCGCCCAGGACCGGACCTTCATTCGCTCCGAAGTCCAGCGGCTACTAAAGGAGGGCATAATCCAGGCCAGCAATAGTCCCTGGAGAGCGCAGGTGGTAGTAGTGAAGACAGGGGAGAAACAAAGGATGGTCATTGACTATAGCCAGACCATCAACAGGTACACACAACTAGACGCGTACCCTCTCCCCCGCATATCCGACATGGTCAATCGGATTGCCCAGTATAAAGTCTTCTCCACCGTGGACCTCAAGTCCGCCTACCATCAGCTCCCCATCCGCCCAAGTGACCGCACGTACACAGCCTTCGAGGCAGACGGGCGATTATACCACTTCCTAAGGGTCCCTTTTGGCGTCACAAACGGCGTCTCGGTCTTCCAACGGGAAATGGACCGAATGGTTGATCAACATGGGTTACGGGCCACGTTCCCGTACCTCGACAATGTAATCTTCTGCGGCCACGATCAGCAGGACCACGACGCCAACCTCCAAAAATTCCTCCAGACTGCCAAAGCCTTGAACCTCACGTACAACGAGGACAAGTGCGTTTTTAGCACCGATCGGCTAGCCATTCTGGGCTACATAGTACGCAATGGGATAATAGGCCCCGACCCCGAACGTATGCGCGCACTCATGGAATTTCCCCTCCCGCACTGCCCAAAAGCACTGAAACGCTGCCTGGGGTTCTTTTCATACTACGCCCAGTGGGTCCCCCAGTACGCAGACAAGGCCCGCTCCCTAATACAGACCACGACTTTCCCGTTGTCGACAGAGGTTTGCCAGGCTTTCAGCCGCATCAAAGCGGACATCGCAAAGGCCACGATGCGCGCCATCGACGAGTCCCTCCCCTTCCAGGTCGAGAGCGACGCCTCTGACGTAGCTCTCGCGGCTACCCTTAACCAAGCGGGCAGACCCGTGGCCTTCTTCTCCCGAACCCTCCACGCCTCAGAAATCCGCCACTCCTCAGTGGAAAAGGAAGCCCAAGCCATAGTGGAAGCTGTGCGACATTGGAGGCATTACCTGGCCGGCAGGAGATTCACTCTCCTCACTGACCAACGGTCGGTAGCCTTCATGTTCGATAATGCACAGCGGGGCAAGATCAAGAACGACAAGATCTTGCGGTGGAGGATCGAACTCTCCACCTTCAACTATGAGATCTTGTACCGGCCCGGAAAGCTGAACGAGCCGTCTGATGCCCTATCCCGCGGGACATGTGCCAACGCACAAATTGACCGCCTCCAAGCCCTCCACGAGGACCTCTGCCACCCGGGGGTCACTCGGTTTTACCACTTCATCAAGTCCCGCAATCTCCCATACTCCTTAGAGGAGGTCCGTACAGTCACAAGAGACTGCCACATCTGCGCAGAATGCAAACCGCATTTTTTCAGGCCAGATGGAGCGCACCTGATTAAGGCTTCCCGTCCCTTTGAACGCCTCAGTCTCGATTTCAAAGGGCCCCTCCCCTCCACCGACCGCAACGCGTATTTCCTTAATGTAGTGGACGAATACTCCCGCTTCCCTTTTGCCATTCCCTGCTCCGACATGACCGCGGCCACAGTCATTAAAGCCCTGAACAGCATATTCACACTGTTCGGTTACCCCGCATACGTCCACAGCGACAGGGGGTCCTCTTTCATGAGTGACGAGCTGCGCCAGTTCCTGCTCAGCAAGGGTATAGCTTCAAGCAGGACGACCAGCTACAACCCCCGGGGGAACGGGCAAGTAGAAAGGGAGAACGGCACGGTCTGGAAGGCCGTCCTACTGGCCCTGCGGTCCAGGGATCTCCCAGTTTCACGGTGGCAGGAGGTCCTCCCGGACGCTCTCCATTCCATCCGGTCATTATTATGTACGAGCACTAATCAAACGCCTCACGAGCGTCTCCTTGTCTTCCCTAGGAGGTCCTCCTCTGGAACGTCGCTGCCGACCTGGCTGGCGGCCCCAGGACCCATCCTGCTCCGAAAGCACGTGCGGGCACATAAGGCGGACCCGTTGGTCGAAAGGGTTCACCTCCTCCACGCAAACCCCCAGTACGCCTACGTGGAGTACCCCGACGGCCGACAGGACACGGTCTCCCTGCGGGATCTGGCGCCCGCCGGCACCACGCACACCCCCCCGGCACCATCAACCCAACCGCCCCCCTTCCTGCCACCGCCGCACCCCGCGACCGCCCCCTTCCCAGGAGGATCAGTCCCTCTCCCCTTTGCACCGACAGCTGAAACCGTGCGGCTCCCGGAGGCGACAACGCTGGTACAAGCACTACCACCACCGCCGGGGCCGAGGCGATCGACACGGACGACCAGACCGCCCGACCGACTCGTGGCGTCGATGTAAAACAAAGATGGACTGTCCAATGAACATTTTGTTTTTCCTATATCCTCTGTAAATAGTTGTAACAGGACGATACTGTCCAATACGGTACTACCATGTAACTGTTCTCTCCTCCCAGGACCAGTACTGTAAACCCTTACCACCATACGAAGCATCACCCCGCCGGGTTCATTTTTGACAAGGGGTGAATGTGGTAGTATGTATTGGGGGTCATGTGGGACTGGAAGCCCTAATGTCATTGGCTGACAGTTCCCGGGTCCTGGTTGGCCGTTGACCTCATACTCCGCCCTGAAGGCCAAGTATAAGAAGCCGGTGCCTTCCCCCGCATGCCAGTTTACTATCGGGCTGCTGGGGAACAGACACGCTTAATAAAGCCTCATCGACTTCACTCTATTTGTCTCACGGAGTCTTTGTGCGCCACAGGGGTTATGGCGGAGAGTGGGGTTCGAGGTAATGGGGTCGGAGCACCCATACGGCCGGTGTCACTCTGCAGAATCAGGGGCCAAGGTCGGTGATCAGTGGGGTGTGCAGCAAGATTGACTGCCTTTCAGGAGATGGTAATGGCATTCCGTGCTTGGGCAAAGTTGCAAGTACATTTTTAATAAAAAAATGTTTGCATCTTCCTGTTAGTATCAGGGGCTCTGCATGGGGAATGATTGCTAGTGGAGTTCTGTCGGCATCATTATTAGGGCTATTGCTCGTCAGTATCCTTATCAGTGATCTGGATGAAATCATGTGGGGAATTGTCACAGAGTTGCAAGATAGCAACAGATATGTGAGTGTGTTAGGACCTTAACAAAATGATCTAGATGCACTGCGGTACTTGGTCCAAATCCTGCCACATCATTTAAATAGATAACTGTAGTGTTGTGTATATGGGTGAAACAAGTGGAAACGTGAGCACCACACAGGATTGCAAACTAATAGTTGTTGAACGGATGAGTAGGTGTTTTTGGCTGTGAATCTTTAGATTAATTTGTTGAGCAGTCTGGTGAAAGGAGCTGCTGGAGAGATAGTGATAAATCGTGAGATGCACATATCATACCTTAATTCTGTCATAGTTCTTTATGAGATCCTTATTGAAATATTCTCTGAGACAGATGATTCATGAGTTCTTCACATATTCTTAGGTTTCAATGCCAACAATCATGATTTGGTGAAAATCATCTTTCATAAATACAGAGAAAGTGGGACATGAATATGAATGAGAAGACCAAGATTTCTAAGTTGAGTGTCCGACCAGATAACTTCCAAAAAGCTCTGTACAACTACAGATGACAACACCTATAAAGATAAGTCTCCTGTTACGACAGAGCTAACTGTAAGCATATATTCCAAATAAGGAAACTTCTTTACCCTCTTAACTATACCATCAGTGGTGTTGAGTTAAGCACAAGACCCTAATGTGTTACAAAAGCAAGACAGAGAAAAGCATGAACATAAGCACATCGTAAGAGTTGCACAAGAACACTAGCGTGTTACATAAAAGTTTTGGAGAGACACCTTTTTGTTTTGGATATATTTTATCTACATGTTGTGTGCTAAAGAACTATTTAGAATATATGGGGCAAGAATAATTTTATTCTAAATAGTCTCCAAAAGCATCCAATTCTGATAATATCAAGCAAGCAGCTACTTCCTGGCTCTGGTCAGTGAGTCATGATGTTTAGTTGCTCTTTTAATACCTATTACCAGGCATCATTACCAGATTGTTTCACTCTACCAATTTAATAAATAAATATTTTGGAGGGATCTAATGGGACCCCAGGTCCTGGCACTCACTGCATCTCTTGGCAGGCAGTACTAATATGTTTTGGTATCTCAGTAGTGAAAGCTGATTGAGAGCAGAGGCTGGGATACAAACTGAAAAAGTCACTTCATCAGCAGCTAAGTATGCCAACATCCACACAGTGTTGCCAGCTGGCATGTATGTCGTAGACCCCTTAAGTATGCCTAGTAACAAAGTCCCTGATTGCTCCAACTAAAAACAGCTTGAAACATAGACGTGTAACACTATCATATATGAAGAAAACATTTCTGTAAATTATGGTTGTCAGCTAACAGTGACTTCAGATTGAAATTCCTGTGTTTGGCCATGGTGTCAAGCTTTGGACTGTGGAATAAAACCTAGATGAAAAAAAATTGCTTTCATAATTTTTACAGAGCAACATAGAACACTCTGTTCGGTCACTGTCATCCAGCACTTGAGTAGTAATGCAAAGTACTCTGCGATTTATGTATATTAATGCCTACTGCTACTGTAAAAGTAGTTTTTTTATCAGAACACCACACCTCAGAAATTCTGGAATAGATGGAGACTTTTTTAAGGTGCACTACAAGAGTTTAGCGATGTTTGTGGGGAAAGTAATTATTTGAGTTTATTGGTACGGCGATTTCACAACATGCAAGTAAGGTCCTCATGAACAGCACTAAAACTCCCATTTAACCTTCACACATCTTACTTTCAGGGATATCTGTAGTGTGGCCCTCAACAGCAGACGCTGTAATTCCAGCATTTATATCTTTCCTTAATTCTCAAGTCGCTACTTTAAAGGCCGCACAATGCAATACCACTGATCAGGTTAGCCAAATAAAGAGAAGTCTTTAGCAGCATCTCTGACATGGGATAATCTCACCCACAGAGACCCGGTGACATCAGAAGCAGGGGTAAGTCAGAAATGCCAAAGATTAAAACTGTCCTTCCTGATGAGCTTTTCAAAGATCTCACAGATTGCCTAATGCTACTGTAAAAGTAGTTTTCTATCAGAACACGAATCTCAGAAATTCTGGGATAAATGGAGGCTTTGCTTTTTAAGGTGCATTACAAGAGTTCATCAATATTTGTGGGGAGAGTAATTATCATAGAATCATAGAATTTACAGTACAGAAGGAGGCCATTCGGCCCATCGCGTCTGCACCGGCTCTTGGAAAGAACACCCTACCCAAGGTCAACCCCTCCACCTCATCCCCATAACCCAGTAACCCCACCTTGCAGCTATTATGTTGCTCCATCCTCTGCTTTCTTAGTGGCATCATACATCTACTCTTGAGTGATTTTTGCTCCAAATGTTCCATATTTAATTAACAGGTTGAGCAGAATATAGCACACCTTGATTATTCTCAAAGTTTTTGCTGGGTTAGTGAAAGACAGTTCCTCATTCATCAAGGTACCAAAATCAACACTATGGTCTGCTTAATTATTAGTAGAGGGAGGTGGTAGCATTGTGGAATTATTATTTGTTATTTACAGCACAGAAGAAGACCATTCGGCCCATCGTGTCTGCACTGGCTGCCCAGAGAGCAACCTAGCTAGTCCCATTCCCCAGCCCTATCTCCGTAGCCCGCTAAATTCATCACTTTCAAATATATATCCAACTCCCTTTTGAAACCTATGGAATCCACCTCCACCACTCTCCCAGGCAGCACATTCCAAACTCCAACAACTCTCTGAGTAAAGAGGTTTCCCCTCATCTTACTCCGAGCTCTCTTGCTGACTATCTTGAAATTGTGACCCCCTCGTCACTGACATACCAACTAATGGAAACAGAATGTCCTTCTTTACCCTGTCAAAATTGTTCAGAATTTAGAACACCTCGATAAGGTTGCCTCTTAATCTTCTCTGCTCCAAGGAGAACAAGCCCAATTTCTCCAATCTTTCCTTGTATCTAAAATTCCTCATTCCAGGTATCATTCTAGTAAATCTCCTCTGCACTCTCTCCAGTGCTTTAACATCCTTCCTTAAATAAGGTATCCAGAACTGAACATAATACTCCAAATGTGGTCTGACCAATGATTTGAAGAGGTGTAGCAACACTTCCTTGCTTTTATACTCGATGCCTATTTATAAACCCAAGGATGCCTTCTTAATAACTGTTTCAACTTGCCTGCCCACCTTCAGAGAATTATGCACTTGAACCCAGACGTCCCTCTCCTCCTGTACTCCCCTCAAAGTTGTATCATTGAGCATATATTGTCTTCCCATGTTTCTTCTACCAAAATGCATTACCTCACATTTCGCTGCATTGAAATTCATCTGCCAGGTCTGTACCCATTTGTTCAACTTGTCAATGCCCCTCTGAAGTCACTCAGCGTTATCCTCAGAATTCGCTATTCTCCCTAGCTTAGTATCATCTGCAAATTTAGAGATTTTGCCCTCAACACCCACTTCTAAATCATTTATATAATCAGAAGAAACAAAGGTCCCAACACTGAGCCCTGGGGTACACCACTTTCAACTCGTCTCCAGTCTAAGAAATGCCCATCGATACCAACTGTCATTTCCTGTCTCTTAGCCAACATCTAATCCATGCTGCCAAGGACCCATCAATCCTAAACATTTTTAATTTACTAACCAACCTGCCATGTGGCACTGTATCGAATAGGAGATGTAAGGTAGGACCTGCACTACAGGTTCGCCAGTAGCTCCTGCCGGCTGGCTCCGCCCAGGGAGAACTGTATAAATATGCATGACCTCCAGTGCCCTGCCATTTCGCTAGCTGCAGCAGGAGGCCTCGCATCTGACTGTAATAAAGCCACAGTTGTACCCAACTTTAGTCTTTGTGCAATTGATCTTGCATCAATTTATTACAGTCAGATTTTCCACAGAATGGATATCCGAATTAAGCCCGATCGCCTGCAGCTGGATCCTCACTCGCCCAACGCCAGAAAATACTTTACTCACTGGCTAGCATGTTTCGAGGCTTACATCAACGCGGCGGCCCCCGCGCCAAGGGATGCTCAGAAGATAAACGTCCTGTACTCCAGACTGAGCTCCAGCGTGTTCCCGTTGATCCAAGATGCCACGACTAACACAAAAGCGATGGAACTCCTCAAAGAACACTACACACGGAAGGCGAACACGCTCTTCGCCAGGCATGTACTTGCCACCCGCTTGCAACTACTTGGTGAGTCCATCAAAGACATCTGGCGGGCCCTAATTCCACTTGTCCGGGACTGTGACTGTCAGGCAGTCACGGCCACCGAACACGCGAACCTCCTCATGCGCGATGCCTTCGTGACGGAGATTGCGTCGGACCGCATCCGTGAACGATTGCTGGAAGGGGAAACGCTCAAACTGGCGGAGACGAAAACCTTGCCGCTCTCCATGACGGTCGCATCCCGTAATGTACAATCGTACTTCTCCCGCTGCGCTGCCCACCCTTCTACCCCTTCCTACCTCTCTTGGACCCCGCCGACGACCTCCACAGCCGGGGCCCTGCCTTCGCAATACGCCTGCGCCACACGCCGATCCGCGCACCGCGGGGGGTCCCCGCTGCTACTTCTGCGGTCAGCAGAAGCACCTCCGCCAACACTGCCCGGCCCGCACTGCAGTTTGTAAAGCATGCAGTAAAAAGGGCCACTTCGCGGCTGTGTGCCAGGCCCGCGCAGTCGCTGCGATCCCGCCCACTACTCACACCAGACGCACAATGGGAGCCGCCATCTTCTCCTCCCGGGTCCATGTGCGACCAATGGGTGCCGCCATCTTGTCCTGACCCCGCAATGTGCACACCATGGGCGCCGCCATCTTGTTCCCCAGGGTCCTCGGACATCTCGACATCGGAACCGCACCTGCTCACACCCGAAGCATCCGTTGGCAACCTGCAGCTCGCTTCCATGACGCTGGACCAATCTCACCCGCACAACCTGGCCACCACATTGACGACGGTTAAAATCAACGGCCATGCGGCCTCGTGCCTGCTGGACTCCGGGAGCACCAAAAGCTTCATTCACCCAGATACGGTAAGGCGCTGCTCCCTCGCGGTCCACCCTGCCAATTAAAGGATCCCCCTAGCCTCCGGATCCCACTCCGTCCCGATCCGAGGCTTTTGTACAGTCACCCTCAGGGTCCAGGGCGTAGAATTTAGTAACTTCCGCCTCTATGTCCTTCCTAATCTCTGCGCTGCACTCCTGTTGGGCCTGGACTTCCAGTGCAACCTCCAGAGCCTCACCCTCAAATTCGGCGAGCCCTTAACCCCCCTTACCGTTTGCGGCCTCGCGACCCTCAAAGTCGATCCCCCCTACCTTTTTGCAAATCTAACTGCGGATTGCAAGCCCGTTGCCACGAGGAGCAGACGGTACAGCACCCAGGACAAGACCTTCATCAGTTCCGAAGTCCAGCGGCTGCTTAAGGAGGGAATTATCGAGGCCAGCAACAGCCCCTGGAGAGCCCAAGTGGTAGTCGTTAAAACTGGGGAGAAACACAGGATAATCGTGGACTACAGCCAGACTATCAATTGGTACACGCAGCTCGATGCGTACCCCCTCCCACGCATATCTGATATGGTCAATCAGATTGCGCAGTACCGGGTCTTCTCAACAATTGACCTGAAATCCGCCTACCACCAGCTCCCCATCCGGAAGTCGGACCGGCCATACTCTGCCTTCGAGGCGGATGGTCGCCTCTACCACTTCCTTAGGGTCCCTTTCGGTGTCACAAATGGGGTCTCGGTCTTCCAAAGAGAGATGGACCGAATGGTCGACCAGTACGATTTGCGGGCCACCTTTCCGTACTTAGATAATGTCATCATCTGCGGCCATTACCAGCAGGACCACGATGCCAACCTTGATAAACCCCTCCGCACTGCCACCCTTCTCAACCTGACCTACAACAAAGAGAAGTGTGTGTTCAGCACGACCCGGTTAGCCATTCTCGGCTATGTAGTCCAAAATGGCCTTCTCCGGCCCGACTCCGAGCGCATGCGCCCCCTCATGGAACTTCCCCTCCCCCACTGCCCCAAGGCCCTCAAATGCTGCGTGGGGTTCTTTTCCTACTACGCTCAGTGGGTCCCAAACTATGCGGACAAGGCCCGCCCACTCATTCAATCCACCCAATTCCCCCTTGCGGCCGAGGCATAACATGCTTTCGCCCGCAGTAGAGCAGACATCGCCAAGGCCGGGATGCGCGCAGTGGATGAGTCACTGCCTTTCCAAGTAAAAAGCGACTCTTCAGACATCGCCCTTGCCGCCACCCTAAACCAGGCAGGCAGTCACTTGGCATTCTTTTCCCGCACCCTTCATGCCTCTGAAATTCGACACTCATCCGTCGAGAAGGAGGCTCAAGCTATCGTTGAAGCTGTGCGGCATTGGAGGCATTACCTGGCCGGTAAGAGATTCACTCTCCTTACGGACCAACGGTCGGTAGCCTTCATGTTTAATAACACACAGCGGGGCAAGATCAAAATTTTTTAAATCTTGCGGTGGAGAATCGAGCTCTCCACCTATAATTACGAGCTCTTTTATCGCCCTGGTAAACTGAACGAGCCCCCAGACGCCCTCTCCCGAGGTACATGTGCCAGCGCACAAGTGGACCAACTCCGGGCCCTAGACGACAGCCTTTGTCACCTGGGGGTCACCCAATTGTACCATCTGGTCAAAGCTCGCAATCTGCCCTACTCCGTCGAGGAAGTAAGGACAGTCACCAGGGACTGCCAGGTCTGTGTGGAGTGCAAGCCGCACTTCTACCGGCCAGACCGTGCGCGCTTGGTGAAGGCTTCCCATGCCTCAGCGTGGATTTCAAAGGGCCCCTCCCCTCCACTGACCGTAACACATATATTCTCAGTGTGGTCGATGAGTACTCCAGATTCCCCGTCTGCCACCGTCATCAAGGCCCTCAGCACCATCTTCGCTCTGTTCGGTTTCCCCGCCTACATCCACAGTGACAGGTGATCCTCATTCATGAGCGATGAGCTGTGTCAGTTCCTGCTCAGCAGGGGTATAGCCTCCAGCAGGACGACCAGCTACAACCCCCGGGGAAACGGGCAAGTAGAACGGGAGAATGGGATGGTTTGGAGGGCAGTCCAGCTGGCCCTACAATCCAGGAACCTCCCATCCTCTCGCTGGCAGGAGGTCCTCCCTGACGCTCTGCACTCCATCCGGTCACTATTGTGCACCGCCACTAATAACACACCCATGAACGTGTTTTAACCTTCCCCAGGAAGTCCACATCCGGTGTGTTGTTCCCGACTTGGCTCGCTGCTCCAGGACTGGCCCTTCTCCATAGGCACATCTGACTCCACAAGGCCCTTGGTGGACAGGGTTCACCTGCTCCACGCCAACCCTCAATATGCCTACGTTGAGTTCCCCGACGGCCGCCTAGATACTGTCTCACTCAGGGACCTGGCACCGTCAGGTTCTACCCCAACACACACCCCCACCAATGCGCACCACCCCCCCCCCCCACCTCCCACCGCACCGCCAATATTGACCCCACCAGACCACCACCCCCCCCCTCCCCTTTTCCACACAAGAAGACGAAGAGTACTTCTGCATGCTCCCAGAGTTCCCCGATGACTGGCCAGCATCAGCACCGCCACCACCGCCATCGGTGCCACCTCCACCACCGCCAGCACCGACTTCGCCGCCACCATTACGACGATCCCAACGACGCACCAAAGCACCGGACCGGCTGAACCTTTGACGGACTCCAGACCATCAACATGGACTTTTCTTTCCCTACCACTTTACATAATTCCACTAATTGTATATAGTTTCACGTCACCCCCGCCGGACTCATTTTTAACAGGGGGCGAATGTGGTGATCCACTGTAATAGGAGATGTAAGGTAGGACCTGCACTACAGGTTCGCCGGTAGCTCCTGCCGGCTGGCTCCGCCCAGGGAAAACTGTATAAATATGCATGATCTCCAGTGCCTTGCCATTTCACCAGCTGCAGCAGGAGGCCTCGCATCTGACTGTAATAAAGCCACAGTTGTACCCAACTTTAGTCTTTGTGCAATTGATCATGCAACCAATCCTAAACATTCTTAATTTACTAACCAAACTGCCATGTGGCACTGTATCGAATGCTTTCTGAAAGTCCAAACATATAACATCCACAGCACTATCTTCATCCATTGCCTGTGTCACCTCGTCAAAATACTCAATTCAATTTGTCAGGCATGACCTCCCCTTGAGAAATCCATGTTGACTGTCTAGTATTACTTATTTTTCTCTAAGTGTATAATTATCTCATCCCACATTATGGCCTCCATCAGTTTTCCCACTATTGATGTCAAGCTGACAGGTCTGTAGTTTCCTGGGTTATGCTTTGTCCCTTTCTTAAACAACAGCATCACATTTGCAATCCTCCAGTCCCCTGGGACTAATCCTGTGTTTAGAGAGGTCTGGGCCTGGAGATTTTCTGTCAATAACTCCACACTATCTTTCCTTACCTCTCTCAGCGATCTAGGATGCATCCCATCCGGGTCTGGCAACTTCTCTACCTGGAGTGCTGCAGCCTTTTTAATACCTTTTCTTTATCTATCACTATACTGCTCAGTTGCTCAACACCCCATTTTCAACGGAGCCTTTGTCACCATCTACTAATTTGGTAAAGACAGGAGCAAAGGAGGACTTTCGGTAGGGCTCTGTAGGGGTAAGACATGCACGGGGCAGCTCCCGCCACAAACCAGGTTTTCTGGTGGGTTTTTCTCTTGTTTTGTGCTTGTTTGGCTGGGTTTTTTTTTCTTCCTCCTAATCCTTGTGGGTTTTTATTTTTGAACGGAGAGGAGGGGGAAAAAAAAGAAAGGACCCACGCAGCGCGCACCCGGAGGAGCGAGCAGGGAAAAAAGAGAAGAGGCCGCAAGGGACCGGACCGGTAAGCTGTGGCCCGGGGGAGGAAAGGTGTGTGAGAGGAGCCGGGGCCGGAGACTTGGAAGCGGCCGGGTAGAGTCGTGCTCCCCCCGAATGGAGCTAGCGCATCGGATCGCGGGCCTGCGAGCCAGCCCGACCGAACCCCCCCCCCCCCCCCCGCCCGCCCCGTCGCACAGCAGAATGTGGGCGGCCGAGGAGAAGCAGCACAGAAGCGGGGACCGAGCCACCCCCCCTGCACAGCAGAACGTGGGCGGCCGAGGAGAAGCGGCACAGAAGCCAGGACCGAGCCATCACCGCACCACCCCCCCGCACAGCAGAACGCGGGTGGCCGAGGAGAAGCGCCCCCCCCCCCCACCCCCCCCCCCCATGCGCGCCAGCAGGGCACAGGGCAAAAACGCGGGGCAGCGAAACGCGGGGCAGGAGGAGCAGCAGCCCGAGCCACAGTGGGGCCCGAGCCAAAGCGGGGACCAAGCCAGCAACAAGGACCAACCCCCCCGCCCCCGGCGGCAACCACCACGAGGGAGGCGGCGGAACAAAGGGGGTCTCCCGGCCCGACCACAAGCCTCTCTCTCTCTCGACCCTGGGTAAGTGAGGAGGAGAAAAAGAAAAGAACTTCCTCTTTTTGGGCGGGAAAAAAACTTTGAAAAGAAAACTATTAAAGGGACAGAAAATTCCTTCTCTCTTTCCACGTTTTTTTTAAAACTTACCTGAAAAGAGTCTTTTTAGAAGGGTGGAGGAGAAAATAGAAAGAAAAGGGGGGGGTAAAGAGAGGGAGGGGGGAAAAGAAAAGGGGGAAAAAATGTCAGAAGGGAGCCAAAGCAGAGGGAGAAATGGCACTAAAAGCAAACGGGGCAATACGCGAGCCCGCTCAGACGAGCTAATCGGCGCACGAAGCAGAGGAATGGAAGCCTCGTCGCAACAAAAAGAACTGGGCAGACAGGAGCATTTTCCCCCTGGGCCAGAGGGGAACTGGAACTGGAAGGCAGCCTTTGCCGAGGCCCTGAGGGAACACCAGCCGGAAAACAAGGCAGGGACTAGAGCAGATATAGAGGCCGCAGTACAGGCAGCCACGGTCAAGGCCCTGGCAGAGGTGCAGCTTCTCCTGGGCAGAGCAGAGAAGAAACTGGAAGCCCAAGAGGAGAAACTGGAAACCCAAGAGGCCACCATTAAGGAGCTGGAAAAAGCCGCGACTGATATGAGCGACCGGATCATGGCCCTGGAGAAAGAGGTGGCGAGACTGGGTACAACGCAGGGGAGCCTTAAGGGCAGGGTGGACGACCAGGAAAACTGCTCAAGAAGACAAAATATCAGGATAGTGGGCCTACCAGAGGGGATCGAGGGTAGAAACCCCACGGCCTACGTGACCGATATGCTGGGCAACTTAGTGGGGAGGGAAACTATAAGAAAATATAAGGCGAAAGCATTTACAACCATCTTCAGCCAGAAGTGTTGAGTGGATGATCTATCTCGGCCTCCTCCAGAGATCGGCAGCATCACAGGTGCCAGAGCTCAGTCAAATCAATTCACTTCACATAATACCTCGAAACTACTAAAGGCACTGGATACTGCAAAGGCTATGGGCCCTGGCACTATTCAGGCACTAGTACTGAAGACTTGTGCTCCAGAACTTGCCATGCCCCTAGCCAACCTGTTCCAGTACAACTACAACACTGGCACCTACCCAGCAATGTGGCAAATTGTCCAGGTATATCTTGTGGACAAAACCTAGGATAAATCCAACCTGGTCAATTACTGCTCCATCAGGCTACTCTCAATCATCGGTAAAGTGATGGAAGGGTTCACCAACAGGGCTATCAAGTGGCATTTGCTCCGCAATAACCTTCTCACTGATGCTCAATTTGGGTTCCGCCAGGCCCACTCAGCTCCTGACCTCATTACAACCTTGGTTCAAACATGGACAAAAGAGTTGAACTCCAGAGTGAGGGGAGAGTGACTGCCCTTGACACCAAGACAGCATTTGATCGAGTATGGCATCAATGAGCTCTAACAAAACTGGAGCCAATGGGAATCAGGGAATAAAACTCTCTGCTGGTTAGACTCATACCTGGCGCAAAGGAAGATGGTTGTGTAAACGGTGCCAAGGAGGCCCGGCCAACCACGCCCACATGTTCTGGTCTTGCCCCAGACTTGCGATGTACTGGACAGCCTTCTTCGAGGCAATGTCCAAAGTGGTGGGGAAGAGGGTGGATCCATGCCCGAAAGTGGCGGTCTTCTGGGTATCAGACCAGCCAGATCTATACCTGGGGAGGAGGGTGGATGCCCTTTGCCTTTGCCTCCCTGATAGCCCGCCGTAGAATCCTGTTCAGCTGGCGGTCAGCAGCACCACCCAAAGCTGCAGACTGGCTGTCCGACCTCTCAGAATCTCTCCAAATGGAGAAAATCAAATTTGCCATCTGAGGGTCAGACGACGGCTTCCACAGAACGTGGGAGCCATTCACCCAATTGTTCCAGGAACTGTTTGTGGCCAACAAACAAGCAGAATAATAGCCAGGTAGCCAAGAATCAGGGGAAAGTAGTCGAGGCGGGAGAGGGATGGTAGACCGGGGGGGAGGGGTGGGGAGAAGGAGAAAAGAAAGGCGAACCCCAGGAGAAGTGGAGGGGGGAGGGGGGAAGAGGGAGGAGACAGGGAACAATAGATGGGAACCAAAGAGGTGGGGGGGAGGCAAGGGAATGACAGTGGAAGGAGGGCAGGGGAAACAATATCAAACTTGGCATCTACAGGAGCAGAGAACAAGTAAAATACGGGCGAAAGACGGGATGAACAGCTGAAGCGGAGGTGAACGCGAAATGACAACTGCAGTGAAAACCGTCCGGGAGAAGCAAGTGACAACACCAACACCAGATCCATTCGCGTATTTGTGGTAGTATGTATTGGGGGTCATGTGGGACTGGAAGCCCTAATGTCATTGGCTGACAGATCCCGGGTCCTGGTTGGCCGTTGACCTCAAGCTCCGCCCTGAAGGCGGAGTATAAGAAGCCGGTGTCTTCCCCCGCAGGCCAGTTTACTATCGAGCTGCTGGGGAACAGACACGCTTAATAAAGCCTCATCGACGACACTATATTCGTCTCATGGAGTCTTTGTGCGCTACAATTTATTAAGCGTGCCTAAAAAGGACTATGGAGCTCAGGATCATTCCAGAATGCCTGAGGATCAGCCCCCACGCAGTGAATGCGGCAGCAGCCTTCAAACAGTGGCAGACTTGCTTCGAGGCCTACATCAGAACGACCACCGGCCGAGTCTCAGACGAACAAAAACTGCAGGTCCTGCACTCGAGGGTGAGCACGGAGATTTTCACCCTCATTGAAGACACCGACGATTTCCAGACGGCGTTCACAGCACTCAGAAGTCTCCACGTTCGCCCAGTTAACCAAATCTACGCTCGCTACCAGCTCGCGACAAGACGGCAAGCTCCCGGAGAATCGATGGACGAGTTCTACGCCGCGCTGCTGATTTTGGGACGAGCCTGCAGCTGCCCGTCGGTGAATGCAAACGAACACACGGACATGTTAATGCGCGACGCTTTTGTGGCAGGTATGCGATCCTCCCAAATCCGCCAAAGACTTCTAGAAAAAGAGTCGCTAGGACTCTCATAGGCACAGACCCTAGCAGTCTCCCTAGACGTGGCCGCGCGTAATACCCGCGCCTACGGACCCGACCGCGCGGCAGGCCATTGGGCCCCGTACGTACCCGTCGCGGCAAACCCCCTACCCCCCCCCCCCCGGACACCCCACAGGCTTGCGCAGTCCAAACGCCGAGTCGCACCGGGGGCGCCCGCTGTTATTTCTGCGGCCAGGCGAAACACCCCCGACAGCGCTGTCCGGCCCGCGCAGCCATCTGCAAAAGCTGCTGGAAAAAGGGCCATTATGCGGTGGTGTGCCGATCCCGCGAGGTCGCCGCCGTCCCGGGGCCACAGGGAGGATTGGGGAGCCTACGCTCCCCAATCCTCCTCCCCGCAGCCCATGTACAACCCGCCGCCGGCGCTACCGCTTTGGGTCCCGGCCATCACTCTCCACCCTAACACCCGTCCCGCGCCCCACGCCTGACCCGCCGGCGCCACCTACTTGGACCCCGACCACCGCTGTCCCCGGGGAGGGAGCTCCGCGCGGTCCTAGCGCTCGCGGCCCCACGCCTGACCCGCCGGCGCCGCCGACTTGGGCACAGACCACCGCTGTCCCCGGTGAGGGAGCTCCGCGCGGTCCTAGCGCTCGCGGTGAGGGAGATCCGCGCGGTCCTAGCGCTCGCGGTTCCTAGCGCTCCCCAGACCCCCCAGCACACCATGTGCGACCCGCAGACGCCGCCATTTTGGGTCCCGACCACCACGAGGGGAGGAGGGGCGCCGTTGTGCGACCCGCAGACGCCGCCATTTTGGGTCCCGACCACCACGAGGGGAGGATTCCCTCCCCTTCCAGGTCGAGAGCGACGCCTCCGACGTAGCTCTAGCGGCCACCCTTAACCAAGCGGGCAGACCCGTGGCCTTTTTCTCCCGAACCCTCCACGCCTCAGAAATCCGCCACTCCTCAGTGGAAAAGGAAGCCCAAGCCATAGTGGAAGCTGTGCGACATTGGAGGCATTACCTGGCCGGCAGGAGATTCACTCTCCTCACTGACCAACTTTCATGTAGCTTTCATGTTCGATAATGCACAGCGGGGCAAAATTAAAAATGACAAGATCTTAAGGTGGAGGATCGAGCTCTCCACCTTCAACTATGAGATCTTGTACCGGCCCGGAAAGCTGAACGAGCCGTCCGATGCCCTATCCCGCGGCACATGTGCCAACGCACAAATTGACCGCCTCCAAACCCTCCACGAGGACCTCTGCCACCCGGGGGTCACTCGGTTTTACCACTTCATCAAGTCCCGCAATCTCCCATACTCTTTAGAAGAGGTCCGTACAGTCACAAGGGACTGCCACATCTGCGCGGAATGCAAGCCGCATTTTTTCAGGCCAGATGGAGCGCACCTGATTAAGGCTTCCCGCCCCTTTGAACGCCTCAGTCTCGATTTCAAAGGGCCCCTCCCCTCCACCGACCGCAACGCATATTTTCTTAATGTAGTGGACGAATACTCCCGCTTCCCTTTTGCCATTCCCTGCTCCGACATGACCGCGGCCACAGTCATTAAAGCCCTGAACAGCATCTTCACACTGTTCGGTTACCCCGCATACGTCCACAGCGACAGGGGGTCCTCTTTCATGAGTGACGAGCTGCGCCAGTTCCTGCTCAGCTAGGGCATAGCCTCAAGCAGGACGACCAGCTACAACCCCCGGGGGAACGGGCAAATAGAAAGGGAGAACGGCACGGTCTGGAAGGCAGTCCTACTGGCCCTACGGTCCAGGGATCTCCCAGTTTCACGGTGGCAGGAGGTCCTCCCGGACGCTCTCCATTCCATCCGGTCATTATTATGTACGAGCACTAATCAAACGCCACATGAGCGTCTCCTTGTCTTCCCTAGGAGGTCCTCCTCTGGAACGTCGCTGCCGACCTGGCTGGCGGCCCCAGGACCCATCCTGCTCCGAAAGCATGTGCGGGCACATAAGGCGGACCCGTTGGTCGAAAGGGTTCACCTCCTCCACGCAAACCCCCAGTACGCCTACGTGGAGTACCCCGACGGCCGACAGGACACGGTCTCCCTGCGGGATCTGGCGCCCGCCGGCACCACGCACACCCCCCCGACACCATCAACCCAACCGCCCCCCTTCCTGCCACCGCCGCACCCCGCGACCGCCCCCTTCCCAGGAGGATCTTCCCCCGCAGGCCAGTTTACTATCGAGCTGCTGGGGAACAGACACGCTTAATAAAGCCTCATCGACTTCACTATATTCGTCTCATGGAGTCTTTGTGCGCTACTGTATTGCCCTCTGTAATTGTTCTGTCATTGTTTCTCCGGCACCCAAATGTATATGTACCTCCCCAGTTTCCCCCCCCCCCTCCCCCCACAAACAGATGCTTACTTATGTGTTAAAAATAATGTTGCCAATTGTACAGAGTTGCTCTTGTTGAGCTAGTGCAAAATACTCTACCAGTTATTTTATTCTAATTTTTTTTTTGTGCGTGTTTCCTTCTCTACTATGTATATATATATATATATGTATTTTATTTTGTGTACGTAATGGTAAATATACTTTGTTCAAAAATCCAGTAAAAAACATTTATGAAAAAAAAAGGAAGATGGTTGTGCTGTTGGAGGTCAATCATCTCAGTACCAGGACATCATTGCAGGAGTTCCTCAGGGTAATGTCCTGGGCCCAATTATATTCAGCTGGTTCATCAATGACCTTCCCTCCATCATAAGGGCAGAATAAAGATGTTCGCTGATGATTGTACAATGTTCAGCAACATTCACAACTCCTCAGATACTGAAGCAGTCCGTGTCCAAATATAGCAAGACCTGGACAATATCCAAGATTGGACTGAAAAGTGACAAGTAACATTTGCAGCACACAGGCAATGACCATCTCCTACAAGAGAAAATCTAACCATTGCCCTTTGCCATTAAACGGCATCGCCATTGTTGAGATGCCCACTATCAACATCATGGAGTTTACCAATGACTGGAAACAGAACTTGACTGGCCATATAAATACTGTGATTACAAAAGCAGGTCAGAGGCTAGGAATCCTGCAATTCACATCCTGACTCCCCAAGACCTGTCCACCATCTACAAGTTGCAAGTCAGAAGTATGATGGAATACTCCCCACTTGCCTGGGTGAGTGCAGCTCCAACAACACTCAAGAAGCTTGACACCATCCAAGACAAAGCAACCCGCTTGAATGGCACTCCATCCACAAACAGGCATTCTCTCCAACACTGATGCACAGTAGCAGCAGTGTGTACCATCTACAAGATGTACTGCAGAAACTCACCAACACTCCTTAAACAACACCTTCCAAACCCATGACCACTACCATCTAGAGGAACAAGGCAGTACATACATTGGAACACCACTGCCTGGATGTTCCCCTCCAAGCCACTCACCATCCTGACTTCGAACTATATCGTCATTCCTTTACTGTTGCTCGGTCAAAATCCTGGAACTCCCTCACTAACAACATAGTAAGTGTACCTACACTACACAGTTCAAGAAGGATGTGCACCACCACCACCTTCTCAAGGGCAATTAGGGGTGGGCAATTAATGCAGACCTAGCCAGCAACTCCCACATCTCCCAAATTAATTTTTAAAAGACACATGTTCCTCATTGTACCTGTGCTCCACTGGCATCTGAGAATACTGCAGAGTTGCTATGAAGGGGTGAGCTATCCTCCTTACCATTTGACTCAATTTACATCTGTCCATTACTACTACCATCACTGTTACAGTGGTTACAATCTATGCACAATCTATGGGACCATATTAATAATAATAATCTTTATTGTCACAAGTAGGCTTACATTAACATTGCAATGAAGCTACTGTGAAAAGCCCCTAGTCGCCACATTCCGGCGCCTGTTCGGGTAAAAAAAAGAGGGAGAACTCAGAATGTCCAAACTACCTAACAGCACGTCTTTCGGGACTTGTGGGAGGAAACCGGAGCACTCAGAGGAAACCCACGCACACATGGGGGGAAAGTGCAGAGTCCACACAGACAGTAACAAAAGCCGGGAATCAAACCTGGGACCCTGGAGTGAAGCAACAGTGCTACCCACTGTGCTACCGTGCTGCCCAACAGCTCAATAGTAGTTCCCTGCAACCTCTATCACCAAGGAAGTCAACAGCTTCAATATCATGAAAATACTATTGTCATCAACCTCCCCTGCAAATTAGAACATTCTGACAAGTACAGTGGGACACAGAGAGGGCATCCAATGTACAAAGAAGATGATAGCTTAGAAAAGTCCCCTCAGACCAGTTATTTTAAATATTAGCTTTAAGTAATATTCAAAAAGAATGCAACATAACTGATCTGCTTTTCTTCTGCATTTCCATCTATCTGGCAACTAACAATATCAAGTTTATGAGGACATTCCTCTCCTATCACCACTTCAGTGATAGAAAGTGACTCGGAATTGTGCTATTTTCATAAAAAATCAATGACTACAGTTCTTACAGGCACAATTTTCTTATAGTCATCCATCCCATCCCCATGAATGTATATTATGAAAATGAGGCAGTTTCCTGTCAAAATTAGTTATTGCTCCTTCGTCCTCATCCTAGGATTCCAGAAACTGGTACACAAGAGGCATGTGGAATGAGGAAAATCTGTCCTGGGGCAGGATTCTTGTCCTGATATGGGGGCAAGAATGAAGATTGTCACATATATAATTCCACTCTACCAACTATTGTTCCAGTTTGACAGCATCATCCCAGCCGCAAGACATTTTGCTGGAAGTTGCTTTGGGGGCCGAACAGCTGCCCACTAACCCCCTATCTCCCCGACCCCTATGGTAAGCTGCAAATTGATTGTTAGGATAGTTTAAAAGCCAACTATCGGAGGCCGTCTGGAATATTCCGGGCCTCGGCAGCATTGGGAACATAGTAGCTGTCTGAATAAAGCCTCCCAATAACACAAGGGCCAGTGCTCCAGGAAGCCTTTCAGGTTTCACACCCCCACATTGATGCCCATTTTTATTACCATATATGTTTTTGAAGTTGCAGTGATGGCACCCTCTGTCTCTCCCTTACCTACAAGGATAGATTGCAGCTGACTTCTGGTGGTGGGGGTGTACTGAGCGAATGCATGAAATGTGGCTCTCCTCCTGGAAACTTGAAATTAGGCACTTTTTGCCCCAAATTAGGCCGCTAAACCCGGGAAATCAAACCATCCTCTTCCAACACCTCCACAATGAACGAGACATGATTGGAAACAATTTAAGGAACCAAAAGGAAGGCAGAATCAGCAAAAGCCTGGAGAGGAAGATTGAGGCAACAACGAAAATGCAGGTCGACGAGGAATCGGCCGCTGCTGAACGGGATGGGCCGCCGGGCCATATGCCGGACTACCCCAGATAAACAAATGGATGGACCTCCTAACACAGGAGGTCCAATTGCACAGAGACCCCATCAAATTCAAAATTTTGGCGATGACTTCCGGTGGCGGCCATGAAGTGAAAGGTCGCACGTTTGGCAGCTCCCGCTCATGGTGGCTTTTTTGTGACTTTTATGCCGGATTATTGCAGGAATTTTGTAAAGTAAAGGTGTAGAAGTGAGAACAGACAGAGGGGACCCCTAGTTTATGGAGCTGCGGCCCAGAAAAAATCGAAAAAGGAGGAACCAGAAGGTGGTGGCGAGTGAGGAGCAGATATAGAGTGTGGAAATGGCAGATGCTCAGGGTCCAGCCCCGTCAGCTCAATGGTCGACGGTCCAGTTGGTGTGCTTCCTAAAGGAGAACGTAAGGAGTGTGCGGAGGACCTGGCCTGAGCGGTGGACTCAATCAAGGCAGTGGTTGACCGCGAGGAGGCAAGGCTGACGACCCAGGGACAGGCGATCCAGAGGCTGGAGGAGCTGGCGGAGGAATGTGAGGAGCAGTCCACCTCAATGGCAGCAGAGATTGGGATGCTGCATGACCAGCAGAAGCGACTGCTGGAGAAAGTGGTAGACTTAGAGAACCGTTCTCGGAGCAGAACATTCGGATCGTGTGTCTGCCGGAGGGAAGAGAAGGATCGGACGCTGGTGCATATGCGTTTGACAGACCATTGGAGGTGGACCGGGCCCATAGGACGCTAATGCGCAAGCCCCAGGGGGGTGAGCCCCCGAGGGCGATGGTGGTCCGACTGCATCGGCTCCTGGACAAGGAAAGTATTATGAGGTGGGTCAGGCAGATGAGGTGGTGTACATCGAGATCCGGGTGTACCAGGACCTGGGAGCAGAACTCGCAAAGAGGAGGGCGAGCTTTAATAAGGTCAAATCGGCCCTGTATAAGAAGGGCATAAAGTTTGGACTGCTGTACCCGGCCCGCCGATGGGTGACCTATGAGGGCTGGGAACTATACTTTGGCTTGGCGGAGGATGCAGTAGACCTTTTGAAAGAGAATAAACTGATAGAAGAAGGAGGGCCTTGAACTTTGACTGCGGGGAACCGAGTTATTATTTGTAAAACTTTGAACTTTTGATTTGCGAATATTTGACGTATTTCGGATGTTCTGTTTGTTTCTTTTCATTTTTTCGGGTCTGTTGGGGTTAGGTTAGTATATAGTACTTTGTTAACGGAGGAGGGGTGGGGTGGGCCTTTGTGCTCGGACCTTGGGAGGGATTGTTTGTTTGTTTTTGCTTCATGCCTTTATTTTGAATGTTTGCACTAAGAGCAGGGGGAGGGGAACCGTCAGTAAGATGCGAGGCGCCAGTGGCGGGGGCTGCCAGGCTAGCTGGGAGGGCGAGTTCACGGAAGCAAAGTGGGGGGTAAGCTGAAGACCAATGTAGGGGGTGAGGATGGGAGGGGGAGGTTGGGTTTGGGGGGGGGGGGACTAGACTGCTGACGGGGAGGGGATTTTCAAGGTGTTGGAGGAGGAGGGTCGATGGTGGTAGTTGCCTGAGGGCAGTGCAGGAGAGGTGCGGGACATGGGCCAAAGACTGGCCTAGGAAAGGGTATGGTTGATTGGCAGGGGAGGGGGCAGGGGGCGGGGGGGCAGCGGGGGCGGGGGGCGGGTGCCCCTCCCTGTCTAGGTTGGTCACGTGGAACGTTCGTGGACTGGATGAGCCAGTCAAAATGGCCCGTGTGTTCGCGCACTTGAGGCAACTGAAGGCGAGCGTGGCCATGTTGCAATAGACACATCTGTTAGGTTGTGGAAGGGATGGGTCAGGCAGGTTTTCCATTCGGGATTGGACTTTAAAACAAGGGCGGTGGCAATCGAGGTGAGGAAGATAGAGGCGGACCCCGGGGGGTGTAGATTCATTATGGTTAGTGGGAAGCTGGAGGGAATGGCCCTATACTGAGATGATGTTGAGTTTGTTAGGAGGGTGCTAGGGAAGATCCTGGACCTGGATTCACATCAACTAATTATGGGGGGGAGAATTTAACATGGTCCTGGATCTGGATCCGGGGCTGGATCGGTCGAGTCCCAGGGCTGGAAATGTGTCAGCTGGCAAAGGAGCTGCGGGGGTTCATGGAGCGCATTTGCAGGGGGGGGGGGGTGGATCCGTGGAGGTTCGGGACGCCAAGGAGTAAGACGTTTTCATTCTACTCCCATGTGCATAAGGTGTATCCTCCAGATAGACTTCTTTGTGCTGGACAAAACGCTGCTGACTGAGGTGGTGGATATTGAATTTTCAGCATTTGTGGTGTCAGACCACGCCCCACATTGGGTAGACCTGCTAGTTAGCAAAGGAAAGACCCAGCAGCCGCAATGGAGGTTAGATCAAGGGCTGCTAGTGGAGGATGTGGTGTGCGCGAGCGGGTGAAGGAGGCCATTCGGGGATAGATAAGGATCAATGACACGGGTGAGATCTCGGCTGGGATGATGTGGGAGGCACTGAAGGCAGTTATTAGAGGGGAGCTCATTTCAATTTCATCACATAAGGAAGGAGAAGGCTGAACGGGAGGAAAGGGACAGGCTGGTAGGCAAGATTTTACAGGTGGACAGGAGGTATGCGGAGTCTCCGGATGATGGGCTTCTGAAGGAGCGCAGAGACTACAACTGGAATTTGGGCTCCTGTCCACAGGACAGCTGAGGAGGGTTAATGGGGTGGTCTATGAATATGGAGAAAAATCCAGCAGGATACTGGCACATCAGCTAAGGAATCAGGAGGCAGCTAGAGAGATTGGGAGAGTAAACAATACGGGGGGAAGGTGGTGGTGGATCCGGTGGGGGTGAACGATGTGTTTCAGGACTTTTACAGTAGATTATATAAATCGGAACCCCCAGCCGGGAAGGAGGGGATGAAGCGATTCTTGGGGGGGCTGGAGTTCTCGAGGATAGATGAGGAGTTGGTGGAAGGCTTGGGAGCCCCAATTGAGCTTGGGGAGGTTACAGACGGGTTGGGGGTGATGCAATCGAGTTAAGCCCCGGAACCTGATGGATATCCAGTTGAGTTCTGTAAAATGTTTCCTGGGTTGCTGGGGCTGCTCCTGGTGAAGGCTTTTAATGAGTCCAACAAGTTGGGAGTGCTCCCCCCAACATTATCGCAGGCATCGATTTCCCTTATTTTGAAGCAGGATAAGGATCCAGAAAGTTGTGGGTCGTATATGCCTATCTCCGTTTTAAATGTGGATGCGGAATTGCTGATCTTGGCCACGCGCATAGAGGATTGTGTCCCGGGGTAATAGGGGAGGACCAGGCGGGATTTGTGAAGGGACGCCACCTGACGTCCAATTTTAGACGGCTCCTAAAGGTGATAATGATGCCAGTGGAGGGGCGCGAGGTCGAGGTGGTGGTGGCCATGGATGCAGAAAAAGCCTTTGATCGGGTAGAATGGAAATACCTGTGGGATGTCCTGGGAGGGTTTGGGTTCAGGCAGGGTTTCGTGGGCTGGATCCAGCTGCTTTATCAGGCACCGGTGGCGAATGTAAGGACCAACCGGGTTCGGTCAGAGTATTTTAGTCTGTGTAGGGGGACAAGGCAGGGGTGTCCACTCTCCCCACTACTGTTTGTCCTGGCCATAGAGCCTTTGGAAATGAGGATTAGGTCATCAAATATTTGGCGGGGGATAGCGAGGGGTGGGGGGGGGGGGGGGGGGAGGGGGGGAGCATAGGTTCTTGCTCTATGCGGACGATTTGCTTATTTACATAACAGACCCGTTGGGGGAAATTGCAGAAATTATGGGGATATTGGAGGAATTTGGTCGGTTCTCAGGTTACAAATTAAACATGAGCAAGAGCGAGGTCTTCGCTTAAAGTGGTGGGAAGGAGTTTTAGGTACCTGGGGATTCAGGTGGCCAGGGACTGGGGTCAACTCCAGAAGTTAAATTTGGGCAGGGCGATCGATAAAATGAAAGGGGACTTTCGCAGGTGGGACGTGCCCCCGCTGTCATTGACGGGAGGATACAGACTGTGAAGATGACAGTCCTCCCGAGATTGCTGTTTGTGTTTCAGTGTCTCCCAATCTTCAGCCCCAAGGCATTTTTCAGGAAGATGAACATGGCGATCTTGGGTTGTATATGGGCTGGGAAGGCCCAAAGGGTGAAGAAGTTCCTTCTGGAACGGGGGCGCGGGGAGGGGGGCTTGGCCTTTCTGAACTTTATTAACTATTATTGGGCGGCTAATATATCGATGGTTAGGAAGTGGGTAGTGGGGTAGGGGTCGGTGTGGGAGCAAGTGGAGGCTTGCTCCCACACCGCAAGGTGTGTAAGGGCACGAGTCTGGAGGCTCTGTTAATGGCACCTCTGCCGTTCTCGCCGGCTTGGTACTCCACAAGTCCAGTGGTAGTGGCAACCCTGAAAGTGTGGGGGCAATGGAGGCAGCACATGAGACTGGAGGGGGCATCTGTGGTCACCGATCTGTGATAACCACCAGTTTGCTCCGGGGAGCTGGACTGGTCTTAGGAGATGGCAGTGGGGAGGGATAGAGAGATTTGGAGATCTCTTCATTGAGGAGGGTTTCCCAAGCCTGGAGGAGCTAGAGGAGGAATTTGAGTTGCCGGGTGGAAATGGATGTCGGTAGCTGCAGGTATGGGACTTTGTCTGGAGGCAGGTTCCAGGCTTTCCTCGCCTCCCACTGAGGGGACTGCAGGATAAGGTGATGTCAAAAACAGAGGTTGGGGAGGGGAGGGTCTCAGAAATATATAAGGAATTGATGGAGTTGGAAGGGGTCCCAATTAGGGAGGTGAAGAGGAAGTGGGAGGACGAGTTGGGGAGGGGTGCGGCGGGGGGGGGGGGAGAGTTGGAAGTCGGACTATGGGAAAAGGCCCTGAGGAGAGTCAGTTCATCCTCGTCATGTGCTAGGCTTAGCCTGATCCAGCTCAAGGTGGTCCACAGGGCTCATATGACTGTGGCCCGGATGAGCAGGTTTTTCAAGGAGGTGGAGGACAGATGTGGGCAGTGTGGGGGAAGCCCGGTGAATCACAGACACATGTTTTGGGCGTGTCCGAAGCTGAGGGGATTATGGCAAGGATTCTCAGATGTCATGTCAGGGGTCCTGGAAGGGAGGGTTACTCCAAGTCCAGAGATGGCAATATTTGGAGTGTCGGAAGATCCGGGAGCCCAGTGGGGGAGAGAGGCCGACGTTTTGGCCTTTGCCTCCCTGGTGGCCTGGAGACGGATTTTACTGGGATGGAGGGACTCGGAGCTTCCAAAGTCAGGAATGTGGGTTAGTGACATGGCAGGGTTTCTCAAGCTAGAGAAGATTAAGTTCGCCTTTAGGGGTTCAATTCAGGGGTTCGCTCGGAGGTGGCAGCCGTTCATCGACTTCTTTCAGAAAAACTGACCGTCAGCAGGAGAGGGGGGTTGGGGGGAAAGGGAGGCATGGCAATGAAGAATACGGGTAGGGAATCTAATATACGAGTAGTCAGGAGATAGGGCGGGGGGAAGTTGGGTATGTTACTGTGAGGTTGTTGCATATGTCGGACCGCTCGGTTGTTTAGAGTGTTAAAATGTTAAAATTACAAATGCTTCAATAAAATATTTTCTAATAAAAAAAGAAATTTTGGCGATGGTGAAGGTGGCGGTAGCGGAGGCATTGGTTCCCTTTCAAGCGGTGCTAGAAAAGGCGGAGCGGTGACTGGAGACACAGGAGGCGACGATCAAGGACCTGGAGAAGGCTGCGACTGACCAGAGCGACTGGATCACCTCACTGGAGATGGTTGGTGGCGACACAAGGGACGCTGAAGGGGAAGGTCGAGCACCAGGAGAACCAGTCGCACTGTCAAAACCTCCACATTGTGGGCCTACTGGAGGGCACCGAGGCCAGGAGCCCCATGGGGTACATGGCCCAGATGCTGGGCAAGCTTGTTGGAGAGGAATGCTTCCCCAATACCCCAGACAGGGACAGAGCCCACAGGTCACTTCGGCCAAAGCCCAGAGCTGGGGGGCAGTTGCGGGCCATCATTGCGAAGCTCTACCGTTACCAAGATTGGAAAAAGATCCTGAATTGGGCAAAGAACACACAATCCCATAAGTGGATGGGTACGGTGAAGACAGGCACAAAATACCTGCTCAATGCTTCCATCATTTCCTTGTTTTCCATTATCTATTCCCCAGAGTCATTCTTTGGAGGACCAACACTCACTTTAGTTACCTTTTTCCTTTTTATGCACTGATAGAAACTCTTACTATTCTATTTTTATATTTATAGCTAGCTTTTTCTCATACTCTGATTTCCCATTCATTTTATTGTCACTCTTTGCTGGTTATTCAAATCTGACCAATCTTCTAACCTGCAACTAATATTTGTGAAATTGTGATATTTCTTTCAATTTGATTCTATCCTTTTCATCCCTATCTAGCTACAGATGACACATCTTTCTCAAAGAGACTTTATTTCTCACTGGGATAAATCTTTACTGAGAGTTATTAAATATCTCCTTAAAAGTCTACACTGCTTCGCTATTGTCTTACATTTTAACCTAGTTTCCCATACCCAACATTATCTTCCTTTGGTTAAATTTGTGCCACTCCAGACCAGCCAGAACTCTTTGAGGGGAAGCGTGGGCGATGTCTTGGCTTCACCTCCCTGATAGCGCAGCGATGACTCCTACTTGGGTGGAGATCAACAGCACCGCCTAGGGCTTTGGACTGGCTGGCAGATCTGGCAGAATTCCTGAGATTTTATTTTTTTAAATTTGCCATCAGGGGATCAGAAGAAGGGTTCCACTCCAGGTGGAGATAGCTCACCGTCATCTTGAAGGACCTGCTAATGACCAGCAGCTAGCGGTGTGGGGTTGGGAATCAGGGGTGACGGGGGTGGAGAACGGGAAGGTGGAGTTAGAAGTCAAGGAAGGGGGAGAAAAACCAGGGTGAGGGGAAGGGGGCAGCGTTAACACTAACAAAACAAAAAACAACAAACTGTTTGCATTACATCCATTGCACTGATGCACACGAGCTGTATGGTTGTGTAACCAAAGAGAAAATACTGGAAAATCTCAGCAGGTCTGGCAGCATCTGTAGGGATAGAAAAGAGCTAATGTTTCAAGTCCAGATGACCCTTTGTCAAGGCTGTATGGTTGAGTTGTTCTGCAACTTTTTGAATAAAAATCTATTTAAAATTAAAAAAAGATTTGTGCCACTCAGTCCAACACCCTGGCTTTTAGTTATTCTTAAATACGAAGAAAACTATTTAAAAATTATTTTTTGCTTATTTAAATGTAACTTTTCCCAGCCTTAAAAGAGCCCATTTAGCAAACAGTGATCTACTTCATAAATGTATTATCAAACACCCAATTCCATTTAACAACTACTTTTTTGAATTATTGTGTTTTATTTTGAAGTCTATAAAGTTTATGATTCAGATACCAAATATAATTCTCAGACAGGCTGCAGTTGAAGAACAGCAAATCACGAACAGGATCATTGGTCAGCAGCCATGGTGCACACCTACAAAAATCTGTCCTGGTCCACCCACGTCGACGCTACCACCAAGAAAGCACAACAGCGCCTATACTTCCTCAGGAAACTAAGGAAATTTGCATGTCCACATTAACCCTTACCAACTTTTACAGATGCACCATAGAAAGCATCCTATCTGGCTGCATCACAGCCTGGTATGGCAACTGCTCGGCCCAGGATCGCAAGAAACTTCAGAGAGTCGTGAACACAGCCCAGTCCATCACACGAACCTGCCTCCCATCCATTGACTCCATCTACACCTCCCGCTGCCTGGGGAAAGCAGGCAGCACAATCAAAGATCCTTCCCACCCGGCTGACTCACTCTTCCAACTTCTTCCATCGGGCAGGAGATACAGAAGTCTGAGAACACGCACGAACAGACTCAAAAACAGCTTCTTCCCCACTGTCACCAGACTCCTAAATGACCCTCTTATGGACTGACCTCATTAACACTACATCCTGTATGCTTCATCCGATGCCAGTGCTTATGTAGTTACATTGTATACCTTGTGTTGCCCTTTTATGTATTTTCTTTTATTCCCTTTTCTTCCCATGTATTTAATGATCTGTTGAGCTGCTCGCAGAAAAATACTTTTCACTGTTCCTCAGTTCACGTGACAATAAACAAATCCAATCCAATCCAATTCAATCCAGCCTGAACATTCATAACATTCCAGCAAGTAGCGAGTATCATCTTCAGGTAATCATGGATGCAGACTTTGGCAACATCTGTTCAAGCATCAGTGTCAAAGACTTTAAACGGTGCCAATGATCTCAAAAATAACTGAAACAACTGGGAACTCAAAAATGTGCTTTTAATCATTTCAAGCATTATGAGAGTGTAGAACCTTATTAAGTAGACAGACTCATTAAACAAGGAGACATTAATATGGCAGATTTGAGACATTACATGAAAAAGGAAACAAAAACAGACAAAAAATAAGGGCCCGTGGCCAGAAATGGTTTATTGGGCATGCACCCATCTGCTAAACAGTAATTTGAGAAGATATTCTCTTTTCCATAAATTGCCCGGCCAATGAATATAGCTTTCCTCCAAAGGAGAAACAAAAAATTGCTGCCCTATTCGAAAGTAAACATATTGCTAGACTGTAACTTTAACTTCTAATCAAGAGATAAAGGAATTATAGCAGCAATTAAAGCCAGGAGGAGAAATCGCTGGAGTAGAATTTATCTGCTGGTAATCAGTTTGGGAATTCGCCGAAAACTGAGGGAGGAGCCTTTTGATGGTCACAAGACATTATGCATCAGTGAAACAGGGGAGAAGTGAACCCAGTGAAACAGGGAAAAGTGAACCCATTGAAAGCAGTGAAGGACAATGGATTATTTCCAATGAAGACTGTGGGGAGCATGCTGTAATGTGCGCGTATGCAGTGTGGGGTTATCAGTCACGTTAGAACATTAATACAGGTTACCTTTTATGTGGTTTATAATATTTGTTGCCTACTAAGTGTCATGATATGCAAACATGCAACCAATGAACACTCAGAATAGGACACAACCAATGGGCAGTCAGGACACTCACCACAAGGGGGCCTGACATAAACACTACAAAAGGGATGAGGCACTCACAGCCTGCCTCTTTCCACAGACAGACATCTAGAGAGTTAAACAGGGTTGATCAGCAGCATCACATCCCAGCACGTGGCTTAGAGCAAGCTGGTCCAGTTAAACTGAGTTACTACAGTCAGATTAGCAGAGAGTCGAACTCATTTGAGAACTGTGTTAATAGTTCAATAAACACATTGAACTCATTTCAGAGTCTGGAGCATCCTTTAGTTAAGAATGCATCAAGTAGCAGCCTGTGTTATCCGAAGCAGCATTACACAACATGATACCAGGAGTGACAGTTCAATCTATTTAGTTCAACTCAGCAAGATCCGTGACAACCAGCTACTGAATACAGGCACAATGGACAAGATTCAGGCTCCTCATCAGCTCAGGACCACCGGAAATCTTGGTACCAACTGGCGATCATTCAAGCAGAAATTTCAACTATACGTGGAAGCATCCGACCTCAATGGCGCGACCAATGCTCGGAAGATAGCTCTTCTACTCACCACTGTGGGTGGCCATGCGATAGAGATCTTCAACTCCTTTCACTTTCCCGAAGGGCAGGACAAAACAAAGTACCAAACCATCCTGGACAAATTTGACAGCCACTGCGAGGTGGACAACAACCAAATCTTCGAGCGCTACATCTTCAAGCAGAGGATGCAAGGTAAAGACGAATCCTTCAACTCCTATCTAACTAACCTTAGACTGCTCGCACAATCCTGCAACTTCGGTGATATCACTGACTCCATGATCAGAGACCAAATCATTTTTGGAGTCCACTCTGATCCTCTGCGAGAGCAATTGTTGAAAATCAAGCACATGACCCTACCAGTCGTGATTGAAACATGTACTGCGCATGAGCACTCGAACAATCGCTATTCACAGAACAAAACAGCAGAAAGTGAAAAACAATCCTCCCACGAGGTGGAGTGTTCAGGCCATCTCCCGGATGCAGTGCCTCCACATTGATGAAAGCGGCCATTTTGCACGCTCTTCCCGGGGCCCGACACATGCGCAATATGATCAGGAACACGAAGCGGCCGAAAACAGTGCTGCGCAGATGCAGACGTCCGGGAACCACACCACGCATGCGCAACAACGCACTGAGCGTCATGACGCCGTCGTCATGATGTGTGCGAACTGCGGCACCACCCATTTTAATAAAAACTGCCCTGCAAGAGGCAAACGCTGTTTAAACTGTGGGAAACCAAACCACTATGCAGCCCTGTGCAAATCTGCACCATCAGGAGCCAGCGCTCCCAATTCCGACAGCGGCACATCAGAGGTGTGCAACACCGAATACATGACCCTGATGCAGGCTGTGCAACGGATCCAGATGATGAATATCTGGACAACACTTACCGAGTGGGCATTATTACGAAGTGCGAATACGCCACGCCGGACACATCACGAGTCCAATCAATCCTGGCCGTGGATTCCGAGGATGAATGGCATGCAGTGATGAATGTCTACCACTGCCCCATCCAGTTCAAACAGGACATAGGTGCCTCCGCCAACCTGATTTTGCAGGTGGACTTCAAGGGAATCAAGAAGCCCCCCACAATCCTTCTAGCTGCCTGCAAACTCCTGGCCTACAATGGAAACGCAATCAAGGCACTGGGGTCCTGCCATCTGCAGGTGTCCAGCCAACACACAAGCAAGCTTACGCTTCGAGATTGTTAAACCAGACAGGGCGTCCCTGCTAGGTGTGCATGCCTGCAAGCACCAGAACCTCATTCAAAGGGTCTACACCACAACGCCGTCCCATTCGGATCTCCAGGCCAGCATCACCGACATCCTAACCCAGTACCCAGATGTATTTAGCGAGATGGGCACGCTGGAATACGAGTATAAGATTCTACTGCGGCCTGATGCCAAGCTAGTGGTCCACGCACCATGACGTGTCCCTGCTCCACTGAGAGAACACCTGAAGGCGGAGCTCACGAGTCTACAACAAAAAGGCATCATCTCCAAGGTCACTGAACCAACCGACTGGACCAGCTTGATGATGTGCGTAAAGGGACCTTTGCATCTGCATTGACCCCAAGGATCTAAACAAAAACATTATGCGGGAATATTACCCCATCCCGAAGAGGGAAGAAATCACGAGTGAGATGGCACATGCTCGCTTCTTCACAAAATTGGACGCATCCCAAGGATTTTGGCAAATCCAACTTGAAGAATCCAGCAGATAGCTCTGTACCTTCAACACGCCTTTTGGCAGATTCTGCTACAACCGAATGCCATTTGGCAACATCTCGGCATCAGAGATTTTCCATCGCATCATGGAACTAGATGATGGAGGAAATAGAAGGGGTTCGTGTCTACGTTGACAATATCATAATCTGGTCCACAACCCCAGAGGAACGTGTGTCGCGACTCAAGAAAGTATTCCAACGCATACATGAACATGGCCTCAAGCTAAACAGGTCCAAGTGCTGTTTTGGGACATCCATGCTGAAGTTCCTGGGCGATCAGATTTCGCAACACGGTGTGCACCCAGGCACAGATAAAATTAAAGCATCGAGGCAATGAAAGTCCCCGAGGACAAGAAGGCAGTACTGCGCTTCCTGGGAATGGTCAATTTCCTTGGCAAGTTCATCCCGAATTTGGCCACACACACCATGGCCCTACGCAACCTGGTGAAAAAAATCAACCGCTTTTGAGTGGAAGGCAGAGCACCAAACAGAGTGGCTGGAGCTGAAAGCCAAGCACACCACTGCACCCGTCCTTGCACTCTTTGACCCAGACCAAGAGACTAAGATATCCACAGATGCGAGTCAGGATGGCATTGGGGCGGTGTTGCTTCAAAGAGACGACACGTCATCCTGGGTACCAGTATCATACGCGTCACAGGCAATGACACCCACTGAGACCAGATATACGCAGATTGAGAAGGAGTGTTTAGGTCGTCTCGCCGGCATCCTGAAATTTCATGATTATGTCTATGGCTTGCCAACATTTACTGTTGAGACGGATCATAGGCCTCTGGTCCACATCATCCAAAAGGACCTGAACGACATGACGCCTCGTTTGCAGAGAATTCTGCTCAAACTTCGGAGGTATTATTTCAATTTGGTGTACACACCTGGCAAGGAGCTCATCATCGCCGATGCATTGTCCCGCTCTGTCAACTCACCCAGTGAACCACTGGAGATCATCCAGCACATTGAATTACAGGTACAACTGTGTGCAAGCACTCTGCCAGCAACAGATGAGAAGATCGTTCTCATCTGAGAAGAGACGGCCAAAGATCCCCTGTTGCAGCGAGTCATCCACAACCTCAGCAATGGCTGGCAGAAAGGGCAATACCCTCAATTCTACAACGTCAAGGATGACCTGACGCTGATCAATGGCATCCTGCTCAAGCTAGACAGGATAGTCATTCCGCTATGTCTCCAGAGCATGATTCATGAGGGACACCTGGGCGTAGAAAAGTGCAGACGCAGGGCCCGGCAAGCTGTCTACTGGCCCAGCATCAACCAGGACATCACGGACATGGTCCTGAACTGCAAAACCTGTCAGAGGTTCCAACCAACGCAGAGCAAGGAGGCGCTCCAACCACACGACCTAGAGACCTCTCCGTGGTCCAAGGTTGGCATTGACCTATTCCACGTGAATGATCGCGACTATGTCTTAATCATCGATTACTTTTCGAACTATCCTGAAGTGCTGAAGCTGCCTGACCTCACCTCACGGACCGTCATCAAAGCGTGTAAAGAGACATTCTCACGGCATGGCATCCCGAACACCGTCATGAGCGACAATGGCCCGTGCTTCCACAGTTGAGAATGGTCCGCATTTGCCAAGAGCTACAATTTCAGGCATGTCACCTCCAGTCCGCACTATCCGCAGTCCAATGGCAAAGTCGAAAAAGGGGTACACATCATTAAGCAGCTCATCCGCAAGGCCTTGGACTCCACTTCCGACATACACCTTGCACTACTTGCCTACCGGGTGACTCCCTTGTCCACTGGCATGTCGCCAGCTCAATTGCTGATGAACAGAGACCTGCGGACGACGCTTCCAGCCATACACCTGCCCAACCTTGATCACCTCCCGGTGCTGCAGAAGATGCAGCAGCTTCGCAACAGCCAGAAGCAGGACTATGACGCACATGCCACCGATCTGGACGTGCTATCCCCGGCAGACACGGTCAGGATCAAGCTACCGGATGGTGGGTGGTCTGCTCTGGTTGTCATTGTTCGACAGGCTGCCCCCAGATCCTATGTCATATGAATGGCTGATGGCTCCATTGTGCAAAGGAATCGCAGGGCACTGCGAAAAGTTGCTTGCCCACAACTACTTTCCCCTCCATTTCCACATGTCGACTTGCCACCTCCAGACACCTCGAACCACAAGGCCACCAGTCGTGCCTCCCACTCGCCTGTCAAGACACCGTCATCCCCTCCACCACCTCTCCGGCAGTCGGCGAGGTCAGATGCAAGGCTCAGAGACTGGACTTATGAGCATTTGTTTTGTTGTTCTGTTCTGTATTCCTCAGTCAGTCACATTAGACAGACACATTCACATGTATATACATCTAAAAAAAAGGGGAAGATGTCATGATATGCAAACATGCAACCAATGAACACTCAGAATAGGGCACAACCAATGGGCAGTCAGGACACTCAGAGGTGGCATCACAACAAGGGGGCATGTCATAAAAATTACAAAAGGAATGAGGCACGTACACTCTGCCTCTTTCCACAGACAGACATTTAGAGAGTTAGACAGGGTTGATCAGCAGCATCACACCCCAGCGCGTGGCTTAGAGCAAGCTGGTACAGTTAGACCGAGTTACTACAGTGAGATGAGCAGAGTCAAACTCATTTGAGAACTGTGTTAATAGTTCAATAAACACGTTGAACTCATTTCAGAGTCTGGAGCATCCTTTAGTTAAGAGTGCATCAAGTAGCAGCCTTTGTTATCTGAAGCAGCACAACACAACACTGAGTAACATTTTGTTGATTTTGCTTTTAGTTTATCAAAAGCAGAATACTGTGGCAGCTGGAAATCTGAAATAAAAACAGTAAATGTTGGACAAATTCAACAGGTCTAGCAACATCTGTTAAGAGAGAAACAGTCAATGTTTCAAGTGCCATATGATCCTTCTTTTGGATTGTCTTTTTGGTTTGTTTGTTACAGTAAAAGTCTTAAAACATGAAATGTTGTCAAGTAATTCCTTTTTGGCGAATAGAAATTCAAATAGCTTTATAAAAGTTATCGGTTTCAATGGTAATCATAACAACATGTAATTTACAGTTCATACAAACTGTGATTTGCCTGCTAATTTACATTGTCTACATAATCTACATAAATTACATTAATTTACATTAATTTACATTGATTCTGATTCATGTTGAAGTAAAAGTTACAAAAAGTGAAACCTGTTCAGTAAATTCTTAATTTGGGGGTTTTACGATAAATTTGGTCCTTTCGGTTTACAGATGCCTACAGGGATCATAACAATCACCATCTTATCACCACAAAATCTTTCTGGCAATGCAGATTAAAACTACTACAACAACCCTCTGAAACCATGAACATATCAACATCCCGTGGGTTACAGTGACCAGAAATTTAACTGACCCAGCCTAATAAAATACTGTGACTACAAGGTCAGGTCAAAGGCTGGAAATTCTGCGGTGGGAAACTCACCCCCTGACTATCTAAAGTCTGTCCACCATACTCTAGAGCACCAACCTTGAAGTTTCCTTTCCCTTGTGTTCTATCACAGTTTTGGGCGTCACGATGGCACAGTGGTTAGCACTGCTCCCTCACAGTGCCAGGGACCTGAGTTCAATTCCGGTGACTGTCTGTGTGGAGTTTGCACTTTCTCCCTGTGTCTGCGTGGGTTTCCTCCAGGTGCTCTGGTTTCCTCCCTCAGTCCAAAGATGGTTAGGTGGACTGGCCATGCTAAATTGCCCCTTAGTGTCAAAAGGATAGGAGGGGTTACTGAGTGATTGGGATAGGATGGGGATGTGAGCCTAGGTAGGGAGCCCTTTCAGAGGGTCAGTACAGACTCGATGGACCAAATGGCCTCCTTCTGCCCTGCAGTGATTCTATGATTCTAACTTACCAAGGCTTTTTTGATGACACCTTTGTGGTAGTATGTATTAGGGGTCATGTGGGACTGTGAAGCCGTGATGCTATTGGCTGACAGATCCCGGGTCCTGGTTGGCTGTTGACTCCTGGCTCCGCCCTGAAGGCAGAGTATTAGAACCCGAGCTTCTCCCCGCCGCTCCATTCTGTTGCTGAACTGCTGGGGACAAGTCTCGCTTAATAAAGCCTCATCAACTTCATCTCTACTCGTCTCTCTCGTAAGTCATTGTGCGCTACAATTTATTAAGCGAGCTTAAAGGACTATGGAGCTCCGGATCGCCCCGGAATGCCTGCGGATCAGCCCCCACGCAGCGAACTCGTCAGCAGTTTTTAAACACTGGCAAGCTTGTTTTGAAGGCTACCTCCGAACGGCCCCCCGGCCGGATCACAGAAGACCAGAAAATGCAGGTCCTGCATTCGAGGGTAAGCCCAGAAATTTACCCTCTCATAGAAGACGCAGAGGATTTCCCGACGGCGCTCGCAGCACTGAAGAGCATCTACGTTCGCCCCGTGAACCAGGTCTACGCACGCTACCAACTCGCAACGAGACGGCAAAGTCCCGGAGAATCGTTAGAGGAATTCTACGCCGCGCTGCTAATTTTGGGACGGGGCTGCAGCTGCCCGCCGGTGAACGCGATTGAACACACGGACATGCTAATTCGCGATGCGTTTGTGGCAGGTATGAACTCTCCCCAAATCCGCCAAAGACTTTTAGAAAAAGAGTTGCTAGGACTCTCAGAGGCACGGGCCATTGCAGCTTCCCTAGATGTGGCCTCGCAAAACGCCCACGCCTACGGCCCCGACCGCGCGGCAGCCCCTTGGGCTCCGTGGCCCCCTGTCGCGACAAACCCCCCCCCCTCACAGGCTTGCACGGTTAAAGCGCCAGATCATCCCGGGGGGGCCCGCTGCTATTTCTGCGGGCAAGCGAAACACCCCCGGCAGCGCTGCCCGGCCCGCGCAGCTATTTGCAAAAGCTGCGGCAAGAAGGGCCATTACGCGGCTGTGTGCCGGTCCCGGGGGGTCGCCGCAATCCCCGGAGAAGAACGAGCCCAGCGCATCCCAAACGCTCCCCAACCCCCCATGTGCGACCCACGGGCGCCGCCATTTTGGGTCCCGGCCACCACGAGGGGAGGATGGGCGCCGCCATCTTGTGACTCCCCAGCCACGTGCGATTCATGGGGGTGGCCATTTTGTCCATCCCCGACCACGTGCGATCCATGGTGGTGGCCATTTTGTCCACCCCCGGCCGCGTGCGATTCATGGACGCCGCCATCTTGGATGACAACAAAGGACCCCAGCATCGAAGGCTCCACGGGGTCCGAAGAAGACGCCGAGACACCACGACCACGACTGGCTTCGGTGACGCTGGATCAATCACGGCCCCGGATGCTCCAGACGACGACAACAACGGTGCTGATCAACGGACACGAGACATCATGCCTGATCGACTCCGGGAGCACCGAAAGTTTCATTCACCCCGACACGGTAAGACGCTGTTTTCTGACCATCCATCCAAGTACGCAAAAGATTTCCCTAGCTGCAGGATCCCACTCCGTAGAGATCAAAGGGTTCTGCATCGCGAACCTAACGGTGCAAGGGAGGGAGATTAAAAACTACAGGCTCTACGTCCTTCCCCAACTCTGCGCGCCCACATTACTGGGATTAGATTTCCAGTGTAACCTGCAGAGCCTAACATTTCAATTCGGCGGCCCAATACCCCCACTCACTATCTGCGGCCTCGCAACTCTCAAGGTTGAACCGCCGTCCTTGTTTGCAAACCTCACCCCGGATTGCAAACCCGTCGCCACTAGGAGCAGACGGTACAGCGCCCAGGACCGGATATTTATTCAGTCTGAAGTCCAGCGGTTGCTGAAGGAAGGCATAATCCAGGCCAGCAATAGTCCCTGGAGAGCCCAGGTGGTAGTAGTAAAGACCGGGGAAAAGCAAAGGATGGTCATAGACTATAGCCAGACCATCAACAGGTACACACAGCTAGATGCGTACCCTCTCCCCCGCATATCCGACATGGTAAATCGGATTACCCAGTATAAGGTTTTCTCCACCGTGGACCTCAAGTCCGCCTACCACCAGCTCCCCATCTGCCCAGGTGACCGCAAGTACACAGCCTTCGAGGCAGACGGGCGTCTATACCACTTCCTAAGGGTCCCATTTGGTGTCACGAACGGGGTCTCGGTCTTCCAGCGGGAGATGGACCGAATGGTTGACCAGCACGGGTTGCAGGCCACATTCCCGTATCTCGACAACGTAACCATCTGCGGCCACGATCAGCAGGACCACGACGCCAACCTCCAAAAATTCCTCCAGACCGCTAATGCCTTGAACCTCACATACAACGAGGAAAAGTGCGTTTTTAGCACAAACCGGCTGGCCATCCTGGGATACGTAGTGCGTAATGGGATAATAGGCCCCGACCCCGAACGCATGCGCCCCCTCATGGAATTTCCCCTCCCCCACTGCTCCAAAGCCCTGAAACGTTGCCTGGGGTTCTTTTCATATTACGCCCAGTGGGTCCCCCAGTATGCAGACAAGGCCCGCCCGCTAATACAGACCACTACCTTCCCCCTGTCGACAGAGGCTCGCCAGGCCTTCAGCCGCATCAAAGCGGATATCGCAAAGGCCACGATGCGCGCCATCGACGAGTCCCTCCCCTTCCAGGTCGAGAGCGACGCCTCCGACGTAGCTCTGGAGGCCACCCTTAACCAAGCGGGCAGACCCGTGGCCTTTTTCTCCAGAACCCTCCACGCCTCAGAAATCCGCCACTCCTCAGTGGAAAAGGAAGCCCAAGCCATAGTGGAAGCTGTGCGACATTGGTGGCATTACCTGGCCTGCAGGAGATTCACTCTCCTCACCGACCAACGGTCGGTAGCCTTCATGTTCGATAATGCACAGCGGGGCAAAATTAAAAATGACAAGATCTTAAGGTGGAGGATCGAGCTCTCCACCTTCAGCTACGAGATCTTGTACCGTCCCGGAAAGCTGAACGAGCCGTCCGATGCCCTATCCCGCGGCACATGTGCCAACGCACAAATAGACCATCTCCAAGCCCTCCACAAGGACCTCTGCCACCCGGGGGTCACTCGGTTCTACCATTTTATAAAATCCCGCAACCTCCCCTACTCTGTGGAGGAGGTCCGTACAGTCACCAGGAACTGCCACATCTGCGCGGAGTGCAAACCGCACTTTTTCAGGCCGGATAGAGCGCACCTGATCAAGGCTTCCCGCCCCTTTGAACGCCTCAGTCTGGATTTCAAAGGGCCCCTCCCCTCCACCGACCGCAACACATACTTCCTGAACGTGGTGGACGAGTACTCCCGTTTCCCCTTCACCATCCCCTGCCCCGACATGACAGCGGCCACAGTCATTAAAGCCCTTGGCACCATATTCACACTGTTCGGTTGCCCCGCATATATCCATAGCGACAGGGGGTCCTCCTTCATGAGTGACGAGCTGCGCCAGTTCCTGCTCAGCAAGGGCATAGCCTCGAGCAGGACGACCAGCTACAACCCCTGGGGGAACGGGCAAGTAGAGAGGGAGAACGGCACGGTCTGGAAGACCGTCCTACTGGCCCTACGGTGCAGGGATCTCCCAGTTTCCCGGTGGCAGGAGGTCCTCCCGGACGCTCTCCACTCCATCCGGTCGCTGCTGTGTACCACCACTAACCAAACGCCGCATGAGCGCCTCCTTGTCTTCCCCAGGAAGTCCTCCTCCGGAACGTCGCTGCCGACCTGGCTGGCGGCCCCAGGACCCATCTTGCTCCGGAAACATGTGCGGGCGCACAAGTCGGACCCGTTGGTCGAGAGGGTTCACCTCCTCCACTCGAACCCGCAGTACGCCTACGTGGCGTACCCCGACGGCCGACAGGACACGGTCTCCCTGCGAGACCTGGCGCCCGCCGGCAACACACACATCCCCCCCCGACACCGATCATCCCCTCCCTGCCACCGGCGCACCCCGCGACCGCCCCCTTCCCGGGAGGATCGGTCCTCCTCCCGTGTCCGCCCAGGAGTGAAACAGGAACAAACACCGAAACGCTCCGGAGACGACAACGCCGGAACAAGCACCTGCACCACCACCGGGGCTGAGGCGATCGACGAGGAAGACCAGACCACCCGCTCGACTCGTGGCATCGGCGTGACACCAAGAATGTTGTTGGACTGTAACAAAAATGTTTTCTCTTACTAATATTGTAAATAGTTTCACAAACCTTGTACATAGCCCAGTGTAGGGCTAAAACTGTAATGACATGCCCGAAATTCTCCTCCCAGGACCAGCCTTGTAAACCCCTACCACCATGCGAACCACCACCCCGCCGGGTTCATTTTTTAACAAGGGGTGAATGTGGTAGTATGTATTAGGGGTCATGTGGGACTGTGAAGCCGTGATGCTATTGGCTGACAGATCCCGGGTCCTGGTTGGCTGTTAACTCCTGGCTCCGCCTTGAAGGCGGAGTATAAGAACCCGAGCTTCTCCCCGCCGCTCCATTCTGTTGCTGAACTGCTGGGGACAAGTCTCGCTTAATAAAGCCTCATCGACTTCATCTCTACTCGCCTCTCTCGTAAGTCATTGTGCGCTACAACCTTCCAAACCTGGAACCTCTGTTGTGTAAGATACAAAGGAAACAGGCACCTGGGAACATCACCAACCGCAAACTCCCCTCCAAGTTACACACCATCTGGATTTGGAAATATGTTGCTGTCCTTCACCATCACTAGATCAAAATCCTATAACTTCCTCTCTTAACAGCAACACGTATACCCACACAGGATGGACTGCAGTTGTTCAAGGTGGCAGCTCACTCCACCTTGTCAAGGGCATGCCTGCACTTGCCTTGCCTGCACTGCTCACACCCCATGAACGACTAATACTTTCTGCGAGAAAATATCACAGGCCATAGACGAGTATATTACTAATAACCAGAATGGGGAGGTCTCACCCTCCACATTCTGGGAAGTCCTGAAGGCTGTGATCAGGGGAGAAATTATTGCGTACAAAGCACGGAGAGATAGGGAAGAGAGGGTGGCTAGGCAACGGTTACTCAACTCTATACTGGAAGTAGACTGGCGATAATCCGAGGGCCCGACCATAGAGCTCCAGGCAGAGAAGAAAAAGCTACAGATGGACTTTGACCCACTCTCCACGATGAAAGCAGTACACCAACTCCGCCAAGCACGGGGCACCCTGTTCGAGCACGGAGACAAAGCCAGCCATCTGCTGAGAAAGCAGGCAGCCACGAGGATAATAGCTCAGATTAAAGACAGCAAAGGAAACTTAGTAGCGGGACCAGAAAAGGTCAACAAAGCATTCTAGACCTTCTACCGGGGGCTTTACACCTTCGAGCCCCCAGCAGATGGACTTGAGGATGAAGCAGTTCCTCGATGGACTGGCCATGCCAGTCGTGGGGGAGGATTGGGGACGGGGATTGGAAGCACCGCTAGAACTGGGAGAAGTCACGGAGAGTATTAGCTCCATGCAGGCGGGGAAGGTGCCGGGCCTGGACGGTTTTCCGGCGGGCTTCTACAAAAGATTTACGACGGTACTGGCCCCACACCTGCGGGAGGTGTTCATAGATTCACTGGCGAGGGGCACCCTGCTGCCTATGCTAGCACAAGCCTCAATCTTACTGATACCTAAGAAAGACAAAGACCCAACAGAATGCGGTTCCTACAGACCCAGCTCGCTGCTAACCGCAACCGTGAAAATACTGGCCAAGATCCTATCCAAGAGGCTGGAGGATTGCGTACCAGAGGTGTTAGCAGAAGACCAGACAGGCTTTGTCATGGGTAGATAGCTAACATCAGACATCAGGCACCTGCTGAATGTAAACATGACCTCATCCGGGGAGAGAACACCATAGGTGACCGTCTCCCTGGTTGCAGAAAAAGTCTTTGACAGAGTCGAATGGAAGTGCATCATAGGTACGGGCTTGGAACAGGGTTCACCACCTGGGTGAAACTGCTGTACAACGCTCCTGCAGCGAGCGTACAGACAAATACCACCAGTTCTAAGTACTTCCAGCTGCACAGAGGCACAAAGCATGGATGAACGCTGTCCCCGCTGCTGTTCGCCCTAGCGATCAAACCACTGGTGAGCACGCTTAGGGCGGTAAAGAATTGAAAGGGGATCCGGAGAGGAGACAGAGAGCACAGAGTCTCGCTCTATGCGGATGACCTGCTCCTTTACATCTCAGACCCGCGAAGCAGCATGGAAGGAATCATGGCGCTCTTGAAAGAGTTTGGAGCCTTCTCAGGCTACGACTTAACCTGAACAAAAGCAAGATCTTCCCAGTGAACCTGCAAGAGGGAGGGCCAGAGCTGGAGGGAATGCCACTGAAACAGGGCTGACACAAATTCTGCTACTGGGGATCCAAATCGCTTATGACTGGACGGGGATCCAGAAGTGGAACCTGACTAGCCTGATGGAGGAAGTAAAAAAGGATCTGCAGAGATGGAACACATTCCCACCCACCCTGGCAGGAGGAGAGCAGACGGTCAAGGTGAATGTACTGTCCAGGTTCTCTTCCTGTTTAGATCCATCCCGATCTACAGCGCCAAGGCCTTTTTCAACTCACTAGTCAAACTGATTGTGGTGTTTGTGCGGGGGGGCGGGGAGGGAGAAGAACGTATGGATCCCAAAGAGAGTACTGCAGAGAGCGAGATCCACAGGGGGGGCCTAGTCCTTCCAAACCTGCAATATTACCACTGGGCGGCGACCGCGGAGAGCTAAAGGGTGGATAAAGGAGCCAGAAGCCGGGTGGGTGCTTATGGAGGAGGGCTCCTGCAGAGGGACCTCCTTCCCGGCCCTAGCCACAGCAGCACTCCTATCGCCGCCCAATAAATATTCAATGAGCCCAGAGGTGATTACAACACTCTGGTCCTGGAACCAACTGTGACAACACTTTGGGCTAACCAAAATGTCCGACAAGGCCCCCATCTGCAACAATCACAGGTTCACACCAGCGACAATGGATGCCACCTTCAAAAGATGGAGACAGGCTGGGAGGACACTGACAGTTAGAGACTTCTACACTGATAAGAGACTGATAACGCTCAAGGAACTGACAGAAAATTTCGAGCTGATGGAGGGGGGGGGGGGGGTGCGGGAACGAACTGAGATACTTGCAAATCATTAACTTCCTACAAAGGGAAACAAGGACGTATCCATGACCACCACAACAATCACTGCTAGAGGACCTACTGGACACGGACATCCTAGGGAAAAGGAACTGTGGCGATATGTATGTGTGAGTACTAAGGAGGGTTAACACCCAACTAGATGAGACAAGAGAGAAGTAGGAGGAGGATTTGAAATAGGATGGGGACTCTGGAGGGAAGCACTACACAGGGTCAACTCCACCTCCACGTGCACAAGGCTAAGCCTAATGCAGCTAAAAGTGGTACACAAAGCCCACTTAACCAGAACCCAAATGAACAGGTTCTTCCTGGAGGTGGAGGACAAATGCGAACGGTGCCAAGAAGGCCCGGCCAACCACGTCAACATAGTATGGTTTTGGGCAGCCTTCTTTGAGGCAATGTCCACGGAGGTGGGGATGAGAGTGGAGCCATGCCCGAGAGTGGCAGTCTTTAGTCTTTGGCATCTCTGAACAGCCAGATCTATGCATGGGGAGGAGGGCTGACACCCTTGCCTTTGCCTCCCTAATCGCTCGCCGGAGAATCCTGGGCTGGATTCTCTGATTTTGGGACTATGTCCCACGCCAGCGTGGGAACAGTGGCATTTTACACCAGAACAAATGGCGCAAAACAGCCACCGATTCCCCGTTTTGCTGCCGACAAGCAGGACGGCAACATAGAGCACCCGGCTCTAGCTGCCGATACACCCGGATAATTGCCTGGTCCGTGGCCGCGCCATGCTACATGGTAGAGGCTGCTCGCAGACCCAGCCCGCGAAATAGTACCCCCTTCGGCTGGCTTGCGTGCCCCAGACCACACCCTCAAAGTGCCTTCAGCTCCGAACAATGTCCCCCCAACCCTTGGATCGGCCCTTCCCCGACTGTTGGACTGAGTCCGCAGCCGCCACCCCGAGTTCCCGAGGCCGTCGATACTTGGCGAGTATGCTGCAAAAGCGACACTGCCCCCCAATTTGGTTGGAATCGAGTATTCTCCAGCCGATCGCCGAATGCGATATTGGCGTCGGCGACCTGAGAATCCCGCTTTCTGTTCGGCTGGCGGTCAGCAGCACCACCCAAAGCCGCAGACTGGCTATCGGAATTTCTCCAAATAGAGAAAATTAAATTCAGCATCCGAGGGTGGGAGGAGGGCTTCCACAAAACGTGGGAGCCATTCACTCGGTTGTTCCAAGACTTGTTCATAGCCAACAGCCAATAAGCTAAAGATCAAGTAGTCACGATACAGCAGGGCGGGTGGGGGGAGAGGGGGTGTGGCAGAGGGAGGGAGGGCAGGGAGAGACATGGAATCCAACCATGCCCAACAAAAATCACGAGACACAGCATCACACCAACGTAACGAGAGCAGGGTACAAGAACAGACAAGCTAGATGACCCGGAAGGGGGGGGGGACAGGAAAGAAAGTGGGAGGGGGAACAGGGGAACCAGCCAGAATCAAAAGACTACTGGAGAACGAAAAACAGGAAACCGTAAAATAATGTAAGACGACTGATGCAAATTATAGAAACAGACTGATGTGTAAATATTTTTCTTTATTCTTTGTCTCCTAATGTATGTCCATGCTTATCCTTGTTTTGTACACTACAAAAATCTCAATAAAATCATTTTTTTTTTAATGAACGAAGAATAAAAAAAGGAATAATAAATTGTAGCACAGGAAAATAAAACTGATGAGGCAAGAGTGGGCTCTGTAGCGCCTGTTTTTTTTAATAGACACGATAAGGCTTCTTAAACTACAAAAATGATGCCCAGGATGAGTGTATATACTCTCAATGTAAGTGAGCCAGACATCATCACCATAGAGGGATTTACCCACATGCACCGGAAGAACTGCAGCAACATGTTGAGCGTGCATGGACCAACCCGTTATACTAATTTTATGGCAGTGCTGTCATTTTGGAACTTCATGCTCCAGCCAACGCTTTTCTTTGAACCTAGCAAAACATACCACTATGTTGAAGGTTCCCCCATATAGCACTATTAAAGTTGGCAGCCTTCCATCTTGTAAGGCAATGGTTTGTGTTGTGGTCAACCATGGGTTTTAAAAAATACTTTTATTGCAAGAAATAATTTTACAAAATATATCCACAGTAACCAACAAATACATGCAAATATGGTGCATGAATATCACCTTCAAGGAAAAATGAACAACTCACAGATGCCCCTCTCCACCTTCCTACACCCTCATTCTACTCCCCTCACTTCAAAACCAGACATAGCTCTCCCTCCCACTTCCTCCTTCCCTTATCCAATGGAGACCTGCTCCACCGACAGGACCTGGCCATAAATTTCTGAAATCTTTCCCTCAGCCATCATGGCCAGAGACAAAACCCTATTCAGGAGGGAGGCAGAACGTGCCACGGGAAACAACGAGATCTCCTTACGCAGGAAATCGTAAACCTGAAAATATCTAAATAAATTAGACCTCAGGAGTTGGAATTTATCGATCAGCTCCTCAAATTCAACAAATCTACCCACCACAAACAGATCCCCAAACCTCTTCAGCCCCTCCCTCCCCAGGACCTGAAAATCAATTCCAAACCCGCCGGCACAAATGGATAATTCCTACAGATAGGGGCTGACAATGACATGGTGCCGAACTTAAAATATTGCCTAAACTGCCTCCAAATCCTCAGCAAAGAGGCCACTACCGGACTCAAGGTAAATTTTGCACGGGAAAATGGAAGCAAAGCAGTTACCAAGGCCCCAAATCTAGAACCACAACAACGGCCCGCCTCCATTTTGCCGCCATATAGAATCCGATCCTTGAGCCACCCCAGTACCTTTTTAAATTAAGTAAGGCTAAGCCACCAAACTGTCTCTCTGAAGAAACACTCTACGGATCCTCGGGATTCTGCCCACCCAAATGAAGGAAGCAATAATAGAATTCCTACAGTGCAGAAGGAGGCCATTAGGCCCATCGAGTCTTCATCGATCCTCCGAAAGAGCACCCGACCTCGGCTCAGTCCCCCGCCCTATCCCTGTAATCCCACCTAGGGGCAATTTAACACAGCCAATCCACCTAACCTTATTGACTATAGCGAAAAATGATTTGAGGAGATAAAGGGGGAGACACTGAAAAAGAAATAAAAACCTCAGAGGAACATTGCTGATTGTGGAGCTAAGATGTGTGAAGCTATCAACAACCTTCAGCATCGCATTATCAATGTAAGAAGTCTTACAACTCCAGGTTAAAGTCCAACAGGTTTGTTTCGAATCACTAGCTTTCGGAGTGCTGCTCCTTCCTCAGGTGAATCATTCACCGGTCGGCTGGTCAATCCTCGCCAGCCGGCGTGGATTGAACCACCTACCTTACCGGCGGGAACAGACGGCACGGGCGGGCTCCGAGGTCCTGGGGGGGGCGCGGGGCGATCTGGCCCCGGGGGGTGTCCCCATGGTGGCCTGGCCGGCGATCGGGGCCCGGCGATCGGCGGGCGGGCCAGTGCCGTGCGGGCACTCTTTTTCTTCCACCTTCGCCATGGTCTTCACTACGGCGGAGGTGGAAGAGACCCCCTCCACTGCGCATGTGCGGGGATGCCGTGAGCGGCCGCTGCCGTGGCGCCAAAGGCCTTTCCCGCCAGCCGGTGGGGCGGAAATCACTCCGGCGCGGGCCTAGCCCCTCAAGGTGAGGGCTTGGCCCCTAAAGGTGCGGAGAATTCTGCACCTTTGGGGCGGCCCGACGGCGGAGTGGTTCCCGACACTCCATTATGCCGGATTCCCCTGCCCCACCGGGCAGGGGAGAATCCCGGCCCATGTCATTAATCATCCTGATGCTGATGTTCAAACCTGTGTTGTAAGGGGAACTGCTAATCTATGACATAAATTATATTGTATCACTGATGTCAGTCAGTCATTTGTTAAACTGTTGAGCGAGTGAGAGGTTGGAACACACCATGAACATGTTAGGATACGAGACCAGGTCTCAATTTGTCTTCAGATGCTGGATGAGAAAACCCAACAATTTGCAATTTGTAAAACTGGGAGGAAAGGATACTTCACCACAGGAGTGAACCCACTGAAAAATAGGGATCTTTTAGGTTAAAACAAACTTGATTTTAACACAGTATTAAACCAATTAATATCACAAAGAAAGCCCTACAATGAACAGATAAACAGTTCACAAATAAAAGGAAAAAATTAATTTATACCCGAGAACTTCACTATAAATGTTCCAACCAAGCAACCCCAATACAGTTCAAATGCCACTTATAAACAAAGTTATCAAAACAGGTATACTTGCGGTCTTCTATATAGAGACTTTTGGAGAAAGACTCTTTCAAGATCCAATACACTTTTGCCCTGTCAGATCCTTCTGCTCAACCTAACAGTATGTGGCAAAACTGCAAACCACAGACAGATCAGGCTCCTCCCATTAATTACATCATCTGTATCCCACTAAGGTGTCGCATGACCTGCTGAGCACAAACTAAATATAATCCCTCAAATTATCTATAACCCAAGGAACTATCCAAAATAAAAACACTATTCCATTAGCCTTTTATCTGTAAGTACAGATAAAGGGCTAATGGAGTAGTGTTTTTATTTTGGATGGTTCCTTGGGTTATAGGTAATTTGAGGGATTGGAGTAGACATACAGGGCATGATTCTCCCAATAATGAGTTAGGGCAGGATTATTCATTCTGCCAGCCTTGTGTATCTCGGCGGCCTGCCATTCGCTGGTGGCGGGATTCTATCTTTCTGCCGTTTGTCACTACGATTTCCCATTGTAACCACCTGGCACTGCCGAGAAACCCATGGGCGTGGGTGGACTGCCGACGGAAAAAGTGAATCGCAATGACCGGAGAAATTCAGCCGAAGTGTCATTTTGGGCGAGTTTGCGGGATGTTTCCTGCCAGCTTTTTGGGTGAGATCCAGACCTGGATTCACCCACACTTAGTCATTTTTTTGACGTTCGGGAGTTTCTCACTAGTCTAGCCTACATTCAGAAATTTTTCCAGCAGTGGGAAACTAAACTCGCAGCAAGACCAGCTCCTCAGAGATCAGGTGCCATTTTCAAAGGGTGCCCCGATCTCTAAGTGAGCTTGATGGTCCCTCACGCCACCCACCCATGGACAATGCCAGTTCCCCCCCCCCCCCAAAGTGAGCATACCCCATTATGGGGTCACTGAGAGCCTCCCTTTTTCAGCCTCTCCCGCTCTTTCAGGATCCCTTTCATGGGCATGGCCTCCCTCAGGCCCAGACCTTGGCAGTGCCATCCTGGCACTGCCAGCCTGTCACCCAGGTAGTGCCCTGGCACCCTAGAAGTGCCAACCTGGCACCCTCAAAATGTAGGATTGGCACTCCCTGGGTGCCCAGGTGCTAGGGGAGTGCCAGAGTACTGCCCTTCCCTGTTCCTGACCATCCAGGGGGCTTCAATGGCCTCTGAGATACCTGGAGTAGCCATCATACCTGGTTTCCGTTGGTGGAGACCAGTACTAATCGGCACCCGGTTGAGGCCTCGCTGGTGTGGCCGGTGACTCCCAAGTGCTGGGAGAATGTGGTCTCAAATAGGCTCATTTAAATATGAAAAACTGGAGGGCATGATCCAGATCACGCTGGGTGCCGTGGCTCGGTGACTCATGGATTTGGGCCTCTCCCGCGATGCTCCTGGAACAACAAGATTGGCTTTGGGTCAATGGGTTGGCAAAATTGCGCCCACAGTCTGTGTACCTTACTGCAATAAATATATACCTTAACCCAGATGTAGTGATATGCATATGCATTGTAATATATACAGTTAGATGTACGACCTCCGACTAGCAGATTGGGATGGTGATCCACCATGTGACTCCACAGATCGGGCAGTTCATAATAAGTCGTACTAGAGGACAGTCGCATGAAAAGTAGCTCCAGGTGAATTCACTTATTCGTGACCGTTGGTATTATAGTTAATTCGTTATCTTTACATGTGTTGGGGCAGCACGGTGGCGCAGTGGTTAGCATTGCTGCCTCACGGCGCCGAGGTCCCAGGTTCGATCCCGGCTCTGGGTCACTGTCCGTGTGGAGTTTACACATTCTCCCCGTGTTTGTGTGGGTTTCGCCCCCACAACCCAAAGATGTGCAGGATAGGTGGATAGGCCACACTAAATTGCCCCTTAATTGGACAACAAAATGAATTGGGTACTCTAAATTTTTTTTTAAAAAGAACCAGAGGTATTGGAAATGGTGGATGCATTGGAGGTCATCTTCCAGGATTCTATATACTCTGGAACAATCCCTGCAGATGGCAGGGTAGCTAATGTCACTCCAATATTTAAAAAGGGAGGGAGAGAGAAAACAGGGAATTATAGACCAGTAAGCCTAACATTGGTAGTGGGGAAAATTCTTAAATCCATTATCAAGGACTGTACACCTCTCATCCTCCCATTGTGATGCGGGGATGGAATGGTGCTTTGATGGACTGGACATGCCAGTCATAGGAGACAATAGATGGGGGACCAGGACACACCAATAGGACTGGGAGAGATCATGGAGAGTATCAGCTCCATGCAGGCGGGGAAGGAGCCGGGACCCGATGGGTTCCCGGTAGACTTCATTAAGAAATTTGCACCTGCCCTGGCCCCACACCTATGGGAAATGTTCACAGACTCGTTCGAGAGAGACATCCTGCCTCCTACGCTAACACAAGCCACGATATCGCTGATACCCAAAAAAGTCAAGGACCCATTGGAATGCAGATCATATCGATACATTTCGCTGCTTAATGTAGATGCGAAGATATTTACAAACGTCCTGGCCAAGAGGCTGGAGATATTCCTACCGGAGGTGGTCGCAGAGAACTAGATGGGCTTTTTGGCAGCTAACTGCGAACATCAGGTACCTGCTGAATGTAATAATGACCCCATGCGGGGAGAGAACACCAGAGGTGACCGTCTCCCTGGACGCAGAAAAGGCCTTCGACAAAGTCGGATGCAAGTACCTCATTGATGTACTGGAGCGGTTTGGGTTCGGGACAGGGTTCACCTCGTGAGTGAAACTCTTGTACAATGCCTCCAGGGCGAGCGTTGGGACCAACACCATCAGCTCTGAATACTTCCAAAATGGGGAGGTCACACCCTCCACATTTTGGGAAGCGCTAAAGGCCGTGGTAAGAGAGGAAATTATCGCTTTCAAAGTTCGACGAGATAGGGCAGAAAGGGTGGCTAGGCAGCAGCTGGTCGACTCCATATTGGAGGTAGACCGTAAATACTCAGAGGCCCCGACCGTAGAGCTCCTGGCGGAGAGGAAAGAGCTACAAAGGAACTTTGATCTGATCTCTACCAGGAAAGCAGTGCACCAACTCCGCCAGGCATGTGGAACCCTATACTGTCATGTGCGAATACCTTTAAGAAATGGGTGTTTATAAATGGGTGTGTGTATAAATATCTGTCGTGAGAGTACCTTTAAGAAATGGGTGTTTACTACTGCAGTGATGTCAGAGAGTGGGTGGAGCTGGGCTGTCTGTCAGCTTTTTACTTTCGTTTTTGAGCAGGCTGCATGGTGTGTTTTAGTTTCGTTTTCAGTGTGGGTGCTGAAGCCAGATAGAGCAGGTGTACTGCTGTTCTCTCTACCATTAAAAGACTATCTCGGGATCATATGGTGAATTCAGAATTATAAAGATTCTCAGTAGTGAAGTTAAGCCTGATGTCTTTCTGTTTTGAAGGTTTTTTAAGTCTCATGGATGTTAAAAGGAAAACTTAAAGGACTACTTAGTGTTGTAGTCTTTGGAGGTTATATTTGTATTAATGGTTGCTAAGATGTTCACTGTATGTTTTGAAAAGGTTAACTTGAGTTCATAGAATAAACATTGTTTTGCTTTAAAAAATACTTTTCCATTTCTGCTGTACCACTCCTGTAGAGTGGGCCGTGTGCTCCCCATACCACAATCTATTAAAAGTTGTGGGTCAGGTGAACTCCATGATATACTTTGGGGTTCTCTAAACCCTGGTCCATAACAATACGAACACGGAGACAAAGCCAGCCGCCTGTTGGCACAAATCAGGGATACCAGAGGCACATTAGAAACAGAACCGGAAAAGATTAACAAAACCTTCAAGGCCTTCTACCAAGGGCTGTACACCTCAGAGCCCCCAATGGGGGAGTCTGGGATGAAACGGTTCCTTGATGGACTGGACATACCAGTCGTGGGGGAGGGCAGAAAACAGGGCCTAGAAGCACCACTAGCGCTGGGAGAGATCATGGACAGCATTAGCTCCATGCAGGCGGGGAAAGCGCCGGGACCAGACAGGTTCCCGGCGGACTTCTACAAAAAATTTGCGACAGCACTGGCCCCGCACCTGAGGGGGATGTTCACAGACTCGCTAGCCATCCACGCTAGCACAGGCTTCAATCTCGCTGATACCTAAGAAAGATAAAGATCCAACGGAATGTGGGTCATATAGACCCATCTCACTGCTGAACGCAGGTGCCAAAATACTGGCCAAAATCCTAGCCAAAAGGCTCGAAGACTGTGTACCAGAAGTGGTCGCAGAGGACCAGACGGGTTTTGTCAAAGATAGGCAGCTAACCTCGAACATCAGACGCCTGCTAAATGTGATAATGACCCCATCCGGGGAGAGAACACCAGAGGTGATCGTCTCCCTAGACGCAGAAAAGGCCTTCAACAGGGTCGAATGGAAATACCTCAAGAGGTACTGGAGTGGTTCGGGCTTGGAACAGGGTTCACCTCCTGGGTAAAACTCCTATACAACTCTCCCATGCAAGTGTACGGACCAACATCACCACCTCCCGATACTTCCAGCTGCACAGGGGCTCCAGACAAGGATGGCCACTATCCCCGCTGCTGTTCGCTCTAGCGATCGAACCATCTCAGAGCAGAAAAAGCTGGAGGGGGATCCAAAGGGGCGGCAGAGAGCACAGAGTCTCACTCTATGCAGATGACCTGCTCCTCTACATTTCAGACCCACAAAGCAGCATGGACGGAATCATTGTGCTCCTGAAAGTGTTTGGCACCTTCTCGGGCTACAAACTCAACATGAGCAAAAGCGAGATCTTCCTGGTACACCCACAAGCAGCACTAATGGCACTGCAAAATGTCAGACAAAGCTCCCATCTGCAACAACCATAGGTTTGCACCAGCGCTGACTGACGCCACCTTTAAAAAGTGGGGACAGGCCGGAGGGTCATTGACAGTCAGGGACCTATACACGGATGGCAGGGGCGCAACAATGGACGAACTGACAGAGAATTTCCAGCTAGCCAGGGGGAACGAGCTAAGGTACCTGCAACTCAAAAACTTCCTACGAAAGGAGACAAGGACGTATCCACAACCGCCACGACAGACATTATTCGAAGAGTTACTGGACGCAAGCATCCTAGATAAAGGGAACTGTCGCACCATGTATGACCGACTGGTAGAAAGGGCCAACACCTTATTGGACGCAACAAGAAAGAAATGGGAGGAGGACCTGGGGATTGAAACAGGGTGGGGACTCTGGAGCGAAGCACTGCGTAGGGTCAACTCAACCTCCACGTGCGCAAGGCTCAGCCAGACGCAACTAAAAGTGGTACATAGAGCCCACTTAACAAGAACCCGTATGAGTAGGTTCTTCCCGGAGGTGGAGGATTCGTGTGAACGGTGCCAAGGAGGCTCAGCCAACCATGCCCACATGTTCTGGACTTACCCCAGACTTGCGGGGTGCTGGACAGCCTTCTTCAAGACAATGTCCAAAGTGGTGGGGATGAGGGTGGAGCCATGCCCGAACGTGGCGGTCTTCGGGTTATCAGACCAGCCAGATCTATTCCTGGGGAGGAGGGCGGACGCCCTTGCCTTTGCCTCCCTGATCGCCCACCATAGAATCCTGTTCGACTGTCGGTCAGCAGCACCACCCAAAGCTGCAGACAGACTGTCCAACCTCTCAGAACCTCTCCAAATGGAGAAAATCAAATTCGCCATCCGAGGGTCAGACGACGGCTTCCACAGAACCATTCACCCAATTGTTCCGGGACCTGTTTGTGCCAACGAACAAACAGAAGAATAGCCAGGTAGCCAAGAATCAGGGGAAAGTAGATGAGGCGGGGGAGGGAGGGATAGACCGGAGGTGGGGCGGAGAGCAGCTAAACCTAAGAGAAAAGAAAGGCGAATCACAGGAGAAGGGGAGGGAGGGGAGGGGGTGGAAGAGGGAGGAGACAGGGACAATGGAGGGGAACCAGTGAGGTGGGGGGAGGCAAGGGAATGACAGCCGGAAGGAGGGCACGGGAAACAATAACAAACTTGGCATCTACAGGAGCAGAGAACAAGGAAAATCCAGGCGAAAGACGGGACGAACGGCTAAAGTGGAGGTGATCACGAGACGACAACGGCAGCGAAAACCGTCCGAGAGAAGCAAGCGACAACACCAACACCAGATCCATTCGCGTATTGCCCTCTGTAATTGTTCTGTATTTGTTTCCCCGGCGCCAAATGTATATGTACCCCCCCAGTATCCCTCACCCCCACAAACAGATGCCTACCTCTGTGCTAAAAACAATACTACCAATTGTACAGAGCTGCTGTTGTTGAGCTAGCACACAATACCTTACCAGTTATTTTATTCTAACTTTTGTTGTTATTTGTTTTGTTTTTTGTGCGTGTTCCCTTCTCTTCTATGTATACGTGTATTCTATTTTGTGTACATAACGGTAAATATACTTTATTCAAAAACCCAATAAAAAACATTGATTAAAAAAAAAGCTCTGAATACTTCCAGCTACACAGAGGCACAGGGCAGGGATGCCCACTGTCCCCGCTTTTGTTCGCCCTGGCAATCGAACCCTTGGCGATCACTCTGTGTGACGCGGAAAGCTGGAAGGGCATCCAAAGAAGGGGCAGAGAGCACAGAGTGTTGCTCTATGTGGATGACCTGCTCCTCTACATCTCAGATCCACAGAACGGCCTGAAAGCAATCAAGCACCTTCTGAGAGAGTTCAGAGCCTTCTCAAATCAAGTGACTGTTTAACCGGCTCATTCAACCCTCTCACATTCCACGTGACCATCCTGGTCGGGGGCTCCCCACCCCCTTCCCCTGACGATCAGCCATATCCTTTTTGAGCCAGCCCCCTGCCTACCTCACGCGACCCTCCAGCAGATATCATGGAAATGAACTGGCAGCATAAGTCACTTGCCAATATTGCAATGAATAGGTATGGCTAAATCTCACTTCAAAATCTCTGCACCCATATTTGGACAGTAAGAAGTCTTACAACACCTGGTTAAAGTCCAACAGGTTTGTTTTGAATCACTAGCTTTCGGAGCACAGCTCCTTCCTCGGGTGAATGACAGATTACCCAATATTCGGAGGTTACCCAATTTAACGTCATGTTGCACATAATTCAAAGAAGCAGTAAGAAAATATATATCACACTAATATGAAGATATAGAAGTATATTAATATAACATAAATATAAAAATGACCTCCACCCAGAGACATAAAAATATACAGTTTACAACAAAACATTTAATGATTACCCCTCACAGTAATAACAAAAAGCCTTCATTATAACTTGGAGGTGGGAAGGGAAGGTGGTAGGTTATGGGGCCAGGAAACCAGATGCATAGGTTTTCGAGTGACCCTTCTATATTAATGGCATGTCAACTATATTGAGAAGCTGGCTGGCTGTTGAACAAGTAATCTTGCAGCACGAGGCCACAATCGGCCACCAAAGGAGAGTTAACATCGAGAAAGCAGCAGTCAACAGGTGGGGAGTGAGTGCTGGGAGAGGAAAGTGATGCAGAGAGAAGGGATCAGGAGGTAAGAGAAATAGGCATGATTGTGGGGTTGGAGTGAAGCAGAAGGGAGAGAGGCAGAGACGTAACTGGTCAGTCGGACATTTGGAGGGAGGGGTTGGGGGGAAGGTTGATTATTGAGTTAGGTGAAGGCGAGGGGTTTGGACATCAGGAAGGGAGCAGAAACCAGGAGGGAAGCACACACTGGGAGAGAATTTGTTTTTCTGTTTCCTGGATACAGAAAACCAAATTGAGAGGTTTGGAGAGGGGAGTAGATGCTGGTAGAGGGAAGGGAATTTGGGAGATGGTCTGTTTCCTGGTTGTAGGCTGCCAGATTCAGAGGCGTGGCTGGCTGTGAGGTGGATAGACTTGTAGCTCCAGGCTGCAGCCAGGCATCAACGATCAGGAAAGTTAATAGCACTGGGAGAAGGTAGACGCAGCGAGTGAGTTCTGACATCAGAAAAGGGTTGGGGAATGGATGCCAGGTGGAGGGCATTTATTGCTGGATGGAGAGCATAACTTTGGGGGAGGGGGGGGGGGGAGCAGATGCCAGGATGGGAGGAGTTTCCGGGAATGGAGCAGGTGCCAGGGGGGGAGCAGATGCTGGGAGAGGAACAAGCTTCAGGAATGGATGAGATGATGGGAGTGGTGGAGACACAGGAAAGATGTGGGTAATTCCTTCCTCATTCTTTAAATTGTTGTCTGTAAAATTCAGACACTTCGACCAGTTTATTATTCAAATGTTTTACCCAGATAGAATAGAATAGAATCCTAGAATCCCTGCAGTGCAGAAGGAGGCCATTCGGCCCATCAAGTCTGCACCAGCCCTTGGAAAGAGCACTCTACTTAAGCCCATGCCTCTACCCTACCCTCATAACCCAGTAACCGCACCTAACCTTTTTTTGGACACTAAGGGCAATTTAGCATGGCCAATCCACCTAACCTGCATATCTTTGGACTGTGGGAGGAAACCAGAGCACCGAGAGGAAATCCACACAAACACGGGAAGAAAATACAAACTCCACACAGACGGTCACCCGAGGCTGGAATTGTACTCAAGACACTGGAGCTGTGAGGCACCAGTGCTAACCACTGTGCCACCATGCCGCCCAGATACCCTTCTTTGCGAGATGAACGAAGGACAAATGCAAGTTTACAATTCAACGAAATTTATTATCAAACACAGTGAAACAGTCACCCCTCTTAAATTATCCCAACTACAGTAATACCAAGATTCTTAATACTACCCATGCCGATGCACTGTGGGTCCAATTTTCTGAGCCTTAGTTGTCTCAAGGCCTCCTTCTGCGAAGGTGGGTCTCGCGCACTACTTCCTTCTGTCCTCTAGTCTGCTGTTGAATCTTTTTTTTTTATACATTTAGAGCACCCAATCATTTATTTTTTCCCAATTAAGGGGCAATTTAGTGTGGCCAATCCACCTAACCTACACATCTTTGGGTTGTGGGGGTGAAACCCACGCAGACATGGGGAGAATGTGCTGCTGTTGAATCTTCTCTGTTGCCTCTGCGTTGAGTCTTCATTGGGGAGGCTCCTGATGGTTGATTCTTATTCCCTTTTTTGTGCCTTTCCAGAAAGGTCTCTGGCCTTCTGCCAATGAGGTCTCAGACAGGGGTCACAACACCCAATGGAATTGCTGATTCCAAAACTGCAGGACACCAGGGGCCCACCACAGGGGTCTATCTCCACGTATATTGGCCGCACATAACCTTACTCCATAAATGGGAAAGCAGGAAATTTGAGTGTCAGAAAGTCAAACTTCATCTTTGCAATCAACAACAATCAATCCATTTGAATGAGACCAATTATCTCCTGATGTCCTGTTTACAGGGCAGACCCATACTCTCCTCTATCTCTGCTCAGTGTATGTGAACATGGTTGTTTGAATTCTTATAGGCTTACCTATGGGTTGCGACTTAAAATGTCCAATTCGTAATTTCAAGTGTCCAATTGTATTTTGGGCCTAAAATTCAGGGCGTTGTCCATTTTACCACAAAATAGTTTTGTAAAACTCATGATAATCGGTTTTTATTTCTCTTCATTCATTGCCAACAAAACATGGATGGAATCATAGAATTTACAGTGCAGAAGGAGGCCATTCAGCCCATCGAGTCTGCACCGGCCTTTAGAAAGAGCACCCTACCTAGGCCCACACTTCCACCATAGCCCCGTAACCCCATTTCACCTTTTTGGACACTAAGGGGCAATTTAGCCTGGCCAACCTGCACATCTTTGGACTGTGGGAAGAAACCGAAGCACCCGGAAGAACCCATGCAGACATGGGGAGAACGTGCAGACTCCACACAGACAGCGACCCAAGCCGGGAATGGAACCTAGGACCCTGGAGCTGTGAAGCAACTGTGCTAACCAAAATGATACCGTGCCGCCCGCTATAATGACACTTTGGGACCATGGGGGGATTCTCAGTTTGGAAGTCAATGTTCTCCCACAGAGGTGAATAGCAACAGGTTTACACTCTCCCTGGGAGCGCAAACCGGCAAGCAATTCAATGTTCCTTGCCATGCAAATTTATGCATGACATGGAATATGATGGATTCCCGCGGGAATCCCGCTATCAGGCCATCATTTAATAAGGGGACACCCCCAGTGACCCCTGCAATGGGGAGATCCCCACAGCGACCCCTTTGAAAACAAGGAAGAAAACTTTAAAATCAAGTAATTTCGCGACCAACAGCCAATGCAGGTCAGCTAGCACACAATGATAGGTGTGAGTTAACCTACATAGTTTGGATGACTTCAAGTTTACCGAAGGTAGATTGTGGAAGACCTGTCAGGAAATCATTGGAATAGTGATATTTAAAGGTAACAAAAGGCATCATCAGATGAGCTGGGAAGGGTGATGTTGGGACATGTTAGGCGTGAAAATAGACTATCTTAGAGGGTGTGAAAATAGGATCAACAGCTTATCTTGGGGTCAAATAAGCCACTAAGGTTGTGAACAGTCGAGGTTAAATCTCAGATTGTTGCCAAAGTGAGGGATGGTATTGGTAGTTGTGGAACAGAGTTTGGAATGGGAACTGAAAACAATGGCCTCAGTTTCCCAAGATTTAATTGGAAGAAATTTCTGCTTATCCAGGACTAAATGGATTGGATTGGATTTGTTTATTGTCACTTGTACCGGTACCGAGGTACAGCGAAAAGTATTTTTTCTGCGAGCAGCTCAACAGATCATTAAGTACATGGGAAGAAAAGGGAATAAAAGAAAATACATAATAGGGCAACACAAGGTATACAATGTAACTACATAAGCACCGGCATTGGATGAAGCATACAGGGTGTAGTGTTAATGAGGTCAGTCCATAAGAGGGTCATTTAGGAGTCTGGTAACAGCGGGGAAGAAGCTGTTTTTGAGTCTGTTCATGCGTGTTCTGAAACTTTTGTATCTCCTGCCCGATGGAAGAAGTTGGAAGAGTGAGTAAGCCGGTTGGGAGGGGTCTTTGATTATGCTGCTTGCTTTCCCCAGGCAGCGGGAGGTGTAGATGGTGTCAATGGATGGGAGGCAGGTTCGTGTGATGGACTGGGCGGTGTTCACGACTCTCTGAAGTTTCTTGCGGTCCTGGGCTGAGCAGTTGCCATGGCAGGCTGGTATGCCAAATTTCCTTAGTTTCCTGAGGAAGTATAGGCGCTGTTGTGCTTTCTTGGTGGAAGCGTCGACCAGGGTGGACCAGGACAAATTTTTGGAGATGTGCACCCCTAGGAATTTGAAACTGCTAACCATCTCAACCTCGGCCCCATTGATGCTGACAGAGGGGCGTACAGTACTTTGCTTCCTGAAGTCAATTACCAGTTCTTTAGTTTTGCTGGCATTGAGGGAGAGATTGTTGTCGCTACACCACTCCACTAGGTTCTCTATCTCCCTCCTGTATTCGGACTCATCGTTATTCGAGATCCGGCCTACTATGGTCGTATCGTCAGCAAACTTGTAGATGGAATTGGAACCAAATTTTGCCACGCAGTCCTGTGTATACAGGGAGTAGAGTAGGGGGCTAAGTACGCAGCCTTGCGTGGCCCCGGTATTGAGGACTATTGCGGAGGAGGTGTTGTTGGTCATTCTTACTGATTGTGGTCTGTTGGTCAGAAAATCGAGGATCCGGTTGCAGAGTGGGGAGCCAAGTCCTAGGTTTTGGAGCTTTGATATGAGCTTGGATGGGATTATGGTGTTGAAGGCGGAGCTGTAGTCAATAAATAGGAGTCTGATGTAGGAGTCCTTGTTGTCGAGATGCTCTAGGGATGGGTGTAGGGCCAGGGAAATGGCGTCTGCTGTAGACCGGTTACGACGGTATGCGAATTGCAGTGGATCAAGGCATTCTGGGAGAATGGAGGTGACGTGCTTCATGATGAACCTCTCGAAGCACTTCATTACGACTGAAGTCAGGGCCACCGGACGGTAGTCATTGAGGCATGTTGCCTGGTTCTTCTTTGTCAGATGAACAGAAAGAGATGGGGCGGATTTCTCCGTCCCGCCGCACCAGATTTCTGGTGCGGCACGCAATCAGGATTCTCCATTTTGCCTGCTGGTCAAAGGGGTTTCCCATTGTGGGGCAGCCCCATGCCATCGGGAAACCCCCGGGCTGCCGGGAAAATGGAGAATCCCAACGGCGGAGAATTCAGCCTATGATTATCATAGAATTTACAGTGCAGAAGGAGGCCATTCGGCCCATCGAGTCTGCACCGGCTCTTGGAAAGAGCACCCTATTCAAGGTCAACACCTCCACCCTATCCCCATAACCCAGTGACCTCACCCAACACTAACGGTAATGTTGAACACTAAGGTCAATTTTATAATGACCAATCCACCTAACTTACAATACTTACAAGAGAGGGTTATTTTTAAAATTGTGTGTCTGGTGCATATGGAACCTGTTGTCATGTTTAAGAATCCTCAAACTAAACTGCACAAATAAAATTGCTGTTTGTCCAATATTAATAAGTATTCGCTGCCTATTATGCAACACCTGCTTTGGCACAGCCGGAGAATTTAAGTCGGTGAAATCAAGGTTATGAGGCTCTTAAGGGGTATAAGTGGAATTTAACTAACTATGCAGCTGCGTATAATAACATGATAATAAATTCAATAATTTTTTTTCAGCAGATACACTTTACACAAAGATCTCTCTATATATTTTAGAAGACATTCTAAATTAGGTTTTTTCTTTTACTTGTTTATCTTAGACAGAGTTCAGGAACAACCACTTAAAAATTAATCATTGAAAAAGCAGAGATTTACAAGGACCAAAATAAAATTAGTGCTTGAGGTAAGGTCCTAAATTTAAATGTGTTGATTTTAGCAGAACCTTCAGTAACTCCACTGAAGAACAGATGTTTGTTAAAGAAAAGCAAACTCAAGTAGACTTTTCCTACATTTCTGTATTTTCTGACCAGTACTTTTGAAAACCATCCGAAACAGATGGGCTATGAAGCTGAGGAGATGCTCCCTATGTTAATTGAAGAAATTTATTTATGCAGCAAGTGAGGAACAAATATCTATAAACAGTAAAGATAATACCGGGGGTGATTTGCAGCCCACAATCGTTGATAGAGAGAGCAGCAATACGGGCGGATAATCCGAAGAGAGTTGGAAAATGCAAATCTCTACGGAGAGATCGTGGGCAGGATTCTCCTCTAGCCGACGGGGCGGGCCGTACTGGCGCCGAGGAGTGGCGTGAACCACTCCGGTGTCGGACCGCCTGGAAGGTGCGGAACCTTCCGCACGTTCAGGGGCTAGGCTGGCGCCGGCGAGGCCTCCGCCGGCCAGCACGAGTTGGCGCATGCGCGGGAACGCCAGCATGTGCTGGCGTCATCCCAGCGCATGTGCAGGGGGGTTCTTCTCCGCACCGGCCATGGCGGAGGTTGACAGCAGCCAGCGCGGAGGGAAAGAGTGCCCCCACGGCACAGGTCCGTCCACGGATCGTTGGGCCCCGATCGCGGGCCAGTCCATCCCGCCGGTACGAACCTGGTTTTATTTACACCGGTGGGACCGGCCGAAAATAGGCGGCTGCTCGGCCCATCGTGGGGTGGAGAATCGCCGGGGGAGGCTGCTGCCAGCGGGCGCCGACCGACGCGGTGCGATTCCCGCACCCGCCAAAACCCGGCGCCAGAGAATTCGGCAGCTGGCGTCGAGATGGCGGGGCGGGATTCACGCCGCCCCTCGGCGATTCTCCGACCCGGCGGGGGGTCGGAGAATCCCGCCCCGTTTTTCTCAATTTTCCCCACCCCCCAGAGTCGCGTCACATCATTAATGCCCACAAAGGGTGGGAACCTCATTTAAATGGATTTTAATACATGTTTCTATTATTAACGGGCCTCCCTGCCACATGATTCTTCCTCAATAAATATTCATATCTTGGTGATGTGACATTTATGACATTTTTGTAAAACGAGCAACAGTCAAAGGGATCCCTCCGGGGACGCAACGTTAAGAATAGTCCTCAGGGGGAGAAGGACATGCTCTGGCATTGCCCCCTGACACAACCTGTGCCGGGGGCAGTGCCAGGGGCAGGCTCTCGTGAGATCCTCATGGGGGATTTCCATTTATGTGTGGTTGGTGGAAGAGCGGGCTGTGAAGATGGAACTTGCAGGCATGGGAGGGAGTAGAGCACACACTGAAGGGGAGGGGAACATCAGCAATCCTTCCGCAGTGATGGGAGGATCCCCCGATGATTGTCCAGGGTGGTAAACCATAAAGATTGTTGATGTAGGGGTGAGGGGGTAGACCCTAATTCCATATTATTGGAAGCCAGCCAGATTTAGTTAAGTGTACAGCCTTGCTTGTGAGACAATTAATAATACCTAATTCATTAATAGATATGTTAGAAAGGCTGGATATGTAATTTGGAACACAAATGTTTATGACTTTTGTAATTATGAGCATATTATTAACATTTGATCATTAATAAATAGGCTTTAAAAGTGCTGTGAGAGGCCACAAATAAAAAGAAAACATGAATGTTAACCTTGACCAGGAGGAGAACTGAATAGGCAATTGTCTAAGAGACCACAACACCACACAACAGAAGGCCATATTGATCAATTATTGGTTGAAGCCCAAGACTACCTCAAGATAAGAGATATAGCTTGAGGAGAAGCATTGTCTTAAAACAAAGGCAATATGTGTAATTAGCTAAAATCTAATGGGATAATTATTTAATTATTGACAAGTTATAGACCAATTGGCTATTTTTCCAACAACTGGCTAATGTAAAAAAGAAGAGTCCCAAGAAGCTATTTTGGGTAAGGATGGGTAGGGGTAGAGAGTCAGAGAAAGGCAGAGGGAGATGTGAAGAGAGATGTGAAGAAAAAGAGGGGAGTAGTGAGGGGGGTGGGTAGAGATGTTTACGAGGGGCAAAGGCAGAGAAAAAGAGAGATGGAGTGAAGATGTTCATAGAAAGGTGCTGAGATCGTTTTCAAGGTTTTTTGATGCTGTCAGTTCATGACCTGGTCTGAAAAGGGTGGTGAGAAGTCTGTTCAATTGTTAAAGCTAAGTATTCTCCTGTTACTGTTAATTGTTGTTCACTGATACTTTTTTTTTCTGATTTGTTGCCTTTATAATGGTTAATAAACTTTCTGAATTCATATTTTAAAGTGTTCCTTCTTGCCATATTCTTTAGAACCTGATGTGATTTGCCATTGGTGGGGATGTTGCAAACAAGTAAGCCCTATAAATCTTGGTTGAATCAGATAAAGATTTAGAAAAACACTTATAAACTTAAAAAAAAACGTATTGCACTGTTGCTAACTTTGGTTGGCTCTTAATTCGTTGCCTGTTGGGTCTTTACTGAATTTGCTCTGTTTCTATAACCTTTGCTCTAGAGTCACCAGGTATCTTTATGATACTACCACGAGGTTCAAGTTCAAGTACTGATCAATAACTCAACACACCAATTAGTAAGATTCAAATCAAAACACATTTATGATACACAGTAAATCACGATTCCCGTAACAGCCTCCCCGAACAGGGGCCGGAATGTGGCGACTAGGGGCTTTTCACAGTAACTTCATTTGAAGCCTACTTGTGACAATAAGCGTTTTCATTTTCATTTTTTCATTTCATTTCTCATGCATAAACTCTACTTTCTAGACTATTCTCTATCACTAAAAGGCCTATACTTAGCTTCGGAACTGGCCCACCAGGTCAGGGGAACAAATGGCCTTTTGTTCAATCTGAGTCTGCAGGATTCAAAAGCTGGTATGGACTGGTAGCTAGGAGCGCCTATCTCGTAGCAGGCGTTGACTGGAGACTTACTTGGTTGATGCAGCAGCTTAGGCAGTTCACTCTCAAGGGTTGATTCGAGTTGCTGAGTGACTCTGCCAAGAAGGATGAAGTGAACTTGGGGACTCTATTTTATAGTCCCCAGGGGTTTCCCGCCCTTTTGGACGGACCCCGTACCTGGTTCCAAGTGATTGGACTATGTTCCGATCACTTGGATCGATTTCTCCAACACTGCAGTTGTTCCCTGATCGCTGGGCAGTCCCTGAGTGTCCTTTGGCCTTCCTTTGTCTTGGCTCCTGCTGGCGCCGAGGAGTCTAGCTTGGCCTTATTCACCTTACATGTTTCAATTGTACCCGGGGATTGCTCATTAGTATGCAGATGGCTGTGAGTTTCAGTGCTGTCTGGGCTTTTGCAAGTTCTAATACACAGGAGATTTTGCACTTGCTAGTTTTTGCCTGTGTTGGCTGAATTTCCCTGTAGTCTTTGCAGACCTCCATTTTAAGTCGGGAAGTGGCCAACCCAGGTGGCTACAGCACCTAGTATAATTTTCCAGTTATGAGGAAAGGTTACATTTGCTCTTCCTAGATGCTAACAGCCATTTCTACTAAGAGATAAGACAGACTATTTTATCCAAAGTCACTGCTGCTTATCAAACTGTGAGAAATACATTGTAAAATGGATATATTAAAATAGTGTATGAATTCTATTTTATATAATTATTATGCTAATTCTGCATTTTGCTGCATCATTTTGGATACTTAAAAATGGCAATGGTTTAGTTGTGACACAATTGCCCCGAGTCAAAAGGTTGTGGTTTCAAAACCCACCAGGGGTATGCATATAAAATCTAGGCTGACACTTGAATGCAGTACTAAAAGAGTGCAGCACCATTGGATGTGTTGACTTTGAAACACTAAGCCAAGGCCTCAGTTAGTCTCAGGTAATATAAGATCCCTTGGCACTATTTCAAAGAAAAACTCCCTGATGTGATGGTCAACATGTATCCTCAACCAAAACCACGAAGACAAATTAATATTATAACATTATACAAAATTAGTATTATAAATGTAATATTCGCGCTACACAAGTGCCATCAAATAATCACCTTCTCCAAGTAAAGGGAATCCAATCATATTCCCTTGACATTCAATGCCAATGCCATTATCATTGCTGAAGCCCCGACTATCAACATCCTGGGGGTTGCCATTGACTAAAAACTTAACTGGATCAACCATATAAATACTATGGCAACACAAGCAGGGCAGAAGGTGGGAATTCTGTTTCAAGTAATCCTGACTCCCAAAGCCTGCCCACTATCTTCAAGGCATAAGTCAGGAGTTTGATGGAATACTCTCCATTTGTCTGGATGAGTGCAGCTCCAACAGCACTCACGACGTTTGACACCATTTAGGAAAAAGCAACCCACCTGATTGACACCCTACCCACCACTTTAAACATTCACTCCCTCCACTACTGACACATAGTGCCAGCAGTGTGTGCCATGTACAATATGTACGACAGCAACTCACCAAGGTTCCTTTGACTGCACCATCCAAACCTGCGATCTGTACCACCTAGAAGGACAAAGGCAGAGGATATATGGGAACATCACCACCTGACTCAACTGTATTGCCTTTCCTTCACTGTCACTGGTGCAAATTCTGGAACTCCCTGATGGGTGGCACGGTAGTACAGTGGTTAGCATTGATGCCTCACAGCTCCAGGGTCCCAGATTCAATTCTGGCCTCGGGAGACTGTCTGAGTGGAGTTTGCACTTTCTCCCTATGTCTGCGTGGGTTTCCTCTGGGTGCTCACGTTTCCTCCCACTGTCAAAAGATGTGCAGGTTAGGTGTATTGGCCATGCTAAATTGCCCCTTAGTGTCCAAAAGGTTTGGTGAGGTTACTGGGTTACAGGGATAGGTTGGAGGCGTGGCTTAAAGTAGGGCGTTTTTTCCAAGGGCCAGTGCAGACTCGATGAGCTGAATGGCCTCCTTCTACACTGTAAATTCTACGATTTTATGCTTCTTCACAACACTTGGGTGTACCTACACCTCATGGACAGCAGCAATTCAAGAAGGCAGCTCACGATCACTTTCTCAGGGGCAATTTGGGAAGAGCAACAAATGCTAACCTAGCCAGTGATGCCCACATTCCCTGAAAGAATTAAAAAAAGTCTGCCAATTTGTTTCATTGCTACTTGTGGAGCCTTGCTATATGGTAGTAAACCTATGCTACAATTGTGACTAACTTTGCAAACATAGAAAATAGGAGCAGGAGTCAGCCATTTTGCTCTTCAAGCCTGCTCTGCCATTTAATGTTTGTGGCTGATCCTCTATCTACATGCCATATTATCACTTTCACCTTGTTTAAATACTAAAAAATTATTTATCTCTTTCTTGAATACATTTAGTGACTTGGCCTGTAGTTCACTACCTTTTGAGTGAAGAAATATTTTCTCATCTCAGTCCTAAATGGTCCACCTTGTATTCTGAGACTATGTCACCTAGTTTTGGACTCTCCAACCAGGAAAAACATCCTCCCTACATCTGTTCGAATTTTATACATTTGAATCAGATCTCTTCTCATCCTTCTAAACTCTAGTGACTACAGGCCCAGTCGACCCAATCCCTCCTCATAGGACAGTCCTGCCAACCCTGGTATCAGCCTGGTGCACTCCCTCTATGGCAAGTATATTCTTTCATAGTGATAGACATCAATTCAGACGAGACACTGAGAAGCAGTGAACCGATGCTTTAATAAACTAAATATGTGCCGACCTGTAGCTCTTCCCGCACTGCAAGACTGCCCCAGATCACCAGGCTTTATACCTCCACAGCTGGACGGAGCCACAGGCAGAGCCAACAGCAGCACCAATAATAACATTCCAACAATACAACAGCAACAACCAATAACAGAAGAGCACTAACAATAAGTGTATACAACAGTGGAGATAACAATACTAATAGAACAGTAGAACAATAGTGAACATATATATGTCATGCAAGAGTACCTTTAAGAAAAAAGTGATGTCATAGAGTGGGTGGAGCTCAGCTCAGGTCAGCCATTTTGCAGGTTTTTAGTTTCAGTTTAAAAAAGAGCTTGGGGGGTGGTGTCTGTGTGTTTCTAGAAAGCTGCAAGGTTTGAAAAGAGCTTGGGGAGTGTCTGTGTTTTGCAGTGAGCTGGAATTGCTGTGATGTCTACCATGAAAGACTATCTCTGGGTTATTTGGGTGATTTAAAGTAAAGCCTTTAACCTGATGTGATACTGTTTAAAGGCGTTAAGTCTCTTGGAAGTTTGAAGGAACATTTTAAGGAGTTATTTACTGTTGCAATATTTTCTGAGTTATCTTTGAAGTAAGGGGTGTTAAGAGATCTAATGTTTATTTAAGATGTTAAGTTGAGTTCATGGAATAAACAGTGTTTTGTGTTTGAAAACCCACGTGTCCATAATTGTAATGCTACACCTAGGGAAAAAGCCGTGTGCTCGGAAAAGCAACAAGTCGATTAAAGGGAGAAGTTGGTTGAACTCCATGATACATTTTGGGGTTCTGAAAACGCCTCGCCCATAACAATTGGGGGCTCGAGGGGGATAAATGTCTATCTATTGGATTGGCTTTTGTGAACTTAAAGACAGTGAAGGATTGTTGCTTTTCCGGTGTGGTATTTTAGTTTAAGTGGGGAGAGTGTTGTGAACAATGGCTCTTTCAGAGGCTCAGAAGTTTTTGGGGATGGAGAATGTTACACGCAGTACCTTACGGACATAAACAAAACGCAGACTGTTAGATTTGGCAGGAACATTGCAGTTAACATTACCTGACAAAATGCGAAAAGATGAGGTAATTATGGCGGTGGTTAAGCATTTAAAGTTGCCTGAGATAGAGTTTGACTCATTGGAAATGGCAAAAATTCAGTTGCAAATAAAACAAATGGAACATGAGACAGAATTAAAGCGGCTGGCATACGAGAGTGAGAGAGAGGAAAGAGAAAGAGAGAGAGAGGAAAAAGAAAAGGAGAGAGAAGAAAGGAGAAAAGAAAGAATAGCCCGAGCAGAACAAAAACAAAAAGAAAGGGAGATACAGATCAGAGAAAAAGATAAAGAGAGGGAGTTTGAACTTCAGAAAATGGCCATGAAACATGACAATCAGTTAAAATTGGCAGAAGTAAACAGAAATGTACAGTTGGATGATAGTGATGAGGATAGTGAGAAAGAGGGTCATAGTCAAAGGCTTAGTGGGAATCTATTTAAATATGTCCAAGCATTGCCAAGGTTTGACGAGAAGGAAGTGGAAGCCTTTTTCATTTAATTTGAGAAGGTAGCTAAACAAATTAAATGACCACAGGACATGTGGGTGTTACTGATTCAAACAAAGCTGGTAGGTAGAGCTGGTGAAGTGTTTGCATCAGTACTGGAGGAGGTATCTGGAACGTATGAGGAGGTGAAGAAATCCATCTTAAGTGCATATGAGCTAGTGCCTGAAGCTTACAGACAAAGGTTTAGAAATTTAAGGAAAGAATTTGGTCAAACATACACGGAGTTTGAAAGGTCAAACAGAGTAATTTTCATAGGTAGATAAGGGCTTTGAAGATAGACCAAACTTATGAAGCTCTCTCAGAGAAATTATACTTTTGGAGGAGTTTAAAAATTCAATTCCTGATGTAGTGAGAACTCAGGTGGACGAACAGAGGGTTAAATCTGCAAGATTAGCAGCGGAAATGGCAGATGATTATGAATTAGTTCATAAATCAAAGATTGGTTTCCAACATCAGTATCAGTCGGTGAGGGATAGAAACTGGGGACATGAGAAATACTCAAGTGGTAAAGGTAAAGGTGATCTGATGGGAGACAATAACGAGAGCGTACCTCAGATTAAAAAAGAAACCCAGGAGGGTGGAAAAGAAATGAAAAGCTTCAGATGTTTTCACTTGAATAAACTAGGCCATGTAAAGTCACAGTGTTGGTGGTTGAAGAAAAGCACTGGGAAGGCTCATGTGGTAAAACAGGATAAGACAGTGAGGTTTGTTAAAGTGGTAAAGGAAAGCCCAAGGGAAGCGAAGGAGGTGCAAACGATTGTACAGCCTGTTCAAGGAGTAATTGTGAAGAAGGTGCCAGATGTCTTTAAATAATTTACTTGTGTGGGTAAAGTTTACTTATGTGTATCAGGAGGAGCAGGTAAAGAAGTCACCATTTTAAGAGACGGTGGCTAGTCAATCTTTAATGGTAAGAGATGAGGAATTATGTAGTTTGGGAAGAATATTGCCAGAAAAGGTGGTGATATGTGGAATTCAGGGTGAGAGGAGTAGCGTTACATTATGTAAGGTAAGGTTGGAAAGTCCAGTGAAGAGTGGTGAAATGGTAGTAGGAGTAATAGATAAACTATCTTGTCCAGGAATACAGTTTATCTTGGGTAATGAAATAGCTGGATTGCAGGTGGGAGTGATGCCTTCTGTGGTTGATAAGCCAGTTAAAAATCAGTCAACTGAAGTGTTACAGGACGAATATCCTGGGATTTTTCTGGTTTGTGTAGTAACAAGGTCACAAAGTCACAGGTTAAGACAAGAGGAGAATTCAAAGAGTGAAGATGAAGTTGAAGTGCAATTATCAGAAACGATCAGATGGTTGAAAAAGAACAAGAACAGGTGGAGGATGAGGCGGATATTTTTAGTTCAGGAAAATTGGCGGAGTTACAACAGAAAGATGGAGAAATAAAACGGATATATCAGAAAGCATATACGGAAGAGGAATCTGAGAGTATATCAGAGTCTTATTCCCGTAAAAATGATGTCCTGATGAGAAAATGGAGACCTGTACATATGCAGGCGGATGAAAAGTGGGCAGAAGTTCATCAAGTAGTATTTTTTTTTTAGAAATATTTTTATTCAAATGTTTACATATTTTCAACAAGCCCCCCGCTTACAGAAAAAAAGAAAAACAAAGAACACATAAATAAACATCTTACAACTACATCACAAATTCCCTCAATATACAAGCCCCCCATTAAGCAATAATAAGCACAGTAGAAAACACAAAGTACACCCTCCCCCTCCCCTCTGGATTGCTGCTGACCACCTCCTAACGCCCCGCTAGAAAGTCTAGGAACGGTTGCCACTCAAGGCAAATTTTACCCTCTCGAATTTAATGAACCCTGCCATGTCGCTGATCCAGGCTTCCACGCTCGGGGGCCTCGCATCCTTCCACTGTAGCAGAATCCTCCGCCGGGCTACCAGGGACGCAAAGGTCAGAATACCGGCCTCTTTCGCCTCCTGCACTCCCGGCTCGTCCGATACCCCAAATAGTGCGAACCCCCAGTTCGGCTTAACTCGGGTGTTCACCACCTGAGACATCGTCCTCACAATACCCCTCCAGAACCCATCCAGCGCCAGGCATGCCCAGAGCATATGGGTATGATTTGCTGGGTTCCCCGAGCACCTCCCGTACCTGTCTTCCACCCCAAAGAACCTGCTCAGCCTCGCCCCTGTCATATGCACTCTGTAAAGAACCTTAAATTGTATCAGGCTAAGCCTGGCGCAAGAGGAGGAAGAATTAACCCTACCCAGGGCGTCCGCCCACGTACCCTTGTCTATCTCCTCCCCAAGCTCCTCCTCCCATTTACCCTTTAGCTCTTCCACCGAGGTCTCCTCCTCCTCCTGCATCTCCTGGTAAATCGCCGAGACCCCGCCCTCTCCAACCGAGAGCACCGTATCCTGGATCCTGAGTGCTGGAAGCAGAGGGAACTCACTCACCTGCTGTCTTACAAACGCCCTTACCTGCATGTACCTGAAGGCATTTCCGGGGGGGAAGCCCAAATTTTTCCTCCAGCGCCCCAAGGCTCGCAAACGTCCTATCTAAAAACAGGTCCCCCATGCTTCTAATTCCTGCCCTGTGCCAGCTCAGGAACCCTCCATCCATCCTCCCCGGGACGAACCGATGGTTCTCCCAGATCGGGGACAAAACCAAAGCCTCTACACCTCACCCCCGTGGCGCTTCCACTGCCCCCAAATTTTCAAAGTCGCCGCCACCACCGGACTCGTGGTGTACCTAGTCGGCGGGAGCGGCAGCGGTGCTGTCACCAGCGTTCCCAGACTCGTGCCCACACAGGATGCCATCTCCAGCCTCTTCCACACCGCCCCCTCCCCCTCCATTATCCACTTGCGTTCATCGCCATATTGGCAGCCCAGTAATACCCACACAGATTAAGTAACGCTAACCCTCCTCTGTCCCTACTCCGCTCCAGAAACACCCTTCTTACCCTTGGGGTCTTTTCCGCCCACATGAATCCCATGATGCTTCTGCTGACCCGCTTAAAAAAGGCCTTAGGGATCAGGATGGGGAGGCACTGGAATATAAAAAGGAACCTTGGGAGCACCGTCACCTTCACTGACTGTACCCTACCCGCCAAGGAGAGTGGCAGCATATCCCACCTTTTAAACTCCTCCTCCATCTACTCCACCGGCCTCGTCAAGTTGAGCTTGTGGAAGGCCCCCCAGCTCCTGGCCACCTGGATCCCCAGGTACCAAAACCTCCTTTCCACTCTCTTCAGTGGAAGCTCATCTATCCCCCTTCCCTGGTCCCCTGGTGTACCACGAAGAGCTCATTCTTCCCCACGTTGAGCTTATACCCGGAAAAGTCCCCAAACTCCCTGAGGATCCGCATCAACTCCGGCATCCTCCCCCACTGGGTCCGCCACATACAGTAACAGGTCATCGGCATACAACGAAACCCGGTGTTCCTCCCCCCCGGACCAGCCCCCTCCAGTTCCTGGACTCCCTTAGAGCCATAGCCAAAGGCTCAATTGCCAAAACAAATAGCAAGGGGTTAGGGGGCACCCCTGCCTCGTCCCCCGGTACAGCCGAAAGTATTCCGACCTCCTCCGGTTCGTGGCCACACTCGCCACTGGGGCTTCATAAAGTAGCCTAACCCAACTAATGAACCTCTCCCCGAACCTAAACCTCAACACTTCCCAGAGGTACCCCCACTCCACCCTATCGAAGGCCTTCTCCGCGTCCATCGCCGCCACTATCTCTGCCTCCCCCTCCACTGTAGGCATCATGATTACGTTAAGGAGCCTCCGCACATTGGTATTCAGCTGCCTTCCCTTAACAAAACCCGCCTGGTCCTCGTGAATCACCCCCGGGACACAGTCCTCAACTCTGGTAGCCAACACCTTCGCTAACAGCTTTGCGTCCACGTTGAGGAGAGAGATTGACCTATACGACCCACACTGTAATGGGTCCTTATTCCGCTTCAAGATCAGCGAGATCAGCGCCCTGTACATCGTCGGGGGTAGGGCCCCCCCCTCCCCCCTCGCCTCATTGAAATTCCTCACTAATAGAGGGCCCAGCAGGTCCATGTAAAATTTCACTGGGAACCCATCTGGCCCCGGTGCCTTCCCCACCTGCATACTCCCCAGCCCCTTAGTCAGCTCCTCCAGCCCTACCGGTGCCCCAAGCCCAGCCACCTGCTCCTCCTCCACCCTCGGGAACCTCAGTCGATCCATAAATCGACGCATCCCCCCCTCCTCCGTCGGGGGCTCAGACCTATACAGCCCCTCATAAAAGTCTCCAAATACCCCATTTATTCCCACCGCACTCTGCACCGTGTTCCCCCCTTTATCCCTAACTCCCCCAATCTCCCTCGCTGCCTCCCGCTTCCGAAGCTGGTGTGCCAACATCCGGCTAGCCTTTTCCCCGTACTCATACACCGCCCCTTGCGCTTTCCTCCACTGTACCTCTGCCTTCTTGGTGGTCAACAGGTCGAACTCGGCATGGAGGCTTCGTCGCTCCTTGAGTAGTCCCTCCTCGGGGACCTCTGCATACATCCTATCTACCCTTAAAATCTCCCCCACCAATCTCTCCCTCTCTCTCCTCTCCTTCTCCTTGTAGGCCTTAGTGGAGATTAGCTCTCCCCTAATCACCGCCTTCAGCGCCTCCCAGACCACCCCAACCTGCCCTCCCCATTATCGTTAGCCTCTAGGTAGCTTTCAATGCACCCCCGGATCCGCCCGCTCACCTCCTCTACCACCAGCAAGCCCACATCCAGGCGCCACAGTGGGCGCTTGTCCCTCTCCTCCCCTAGCTCCAGCTCCACCCAATGCGGGGCATGGTCTGAGATGGCTACGGCCGAATACTCCGTGCACTCCACCCTTGGAATTAGTGCCCTGCTCATAACGAAGATGTCTATCCGGGAGTAGGCTTTATGGACGTGGGAAAAAAAAGAAAATTCCCTGGCCCCCGACCTGACAAACCTCCATGGGTCCACTCCTCCCATCTGGTCCATAAACCCCCTCAGCACCTTGGCAGCCGGCGGCCTCTTACACGTCCTGGACCTGGAGCGGTCCAATGCTGGATCCAGTACCGTGTTGAACTCGGCCCCCATTATCAAGCTCCCTGCCTCCAGGTCCGGAATCCGGCCCAACATGCGCTGCATAAATCCGGCATTGTCCCAATTCGGGGCATATACATTCACTAATACCACCCGCACCCCCTGAAGCTTACCATTCACCATCACATACCTACCTCCATTGTCTGCCACGACACCCGCTTCCGCACCAAAATCGCCACCCCTCGATTCTTTGCTACCAACCCAGATTGGAAAACCTGCCCGACTCACCCCTTTCTCAGCCTAACCTGATCTGCCACCCTCAAATGCGTCTCCTGGAGCATAACCACATCTGCCTTCAGTCCCTTCAGGTGCGCGAACACACGGGCCCTCTTGACCGGCCCGTTCATCCTCTCACATTCCAAGTTATCAGCCGGATCGGGGGCTTCCCCCCAACCCCCCCCCCCCCCCTGCCGATTAGGCATCCCCTTTTCTAGGCCAGCCACGTGTCCGCGCCTCCTGCACTCTCCATTCCCCCCAGCGGCAGACCCCCTCTCTCTCCGAGCTCCAGCTCACCTTTGGCCAATGCAGCAGCAACCCAGATTCCCCCCCCCCCCCAGCTAGGTCCCCCTAGCTGCGTTGCTCCCCCCATAGCACTCCCGTAAGTCAGCTGACTCCTGCTGACCCTGGCCACTCCCGCCACTCCATCGAACCCACAGTGTGGTAGTCTCCCCCCCGCCTCCTGTCCATCAGTGGGCGCTCCTCTCCAACACCGCCCTTCCCCCCCAGCTCTGCCCCCTTCCTTCCCTAGCGCGGGAAAAAGCCCGCGCTTTCCATCAGACCGGCCCTGCCCTCTCTGGCGCAGCTCCCTTTTGCGGCCTAATCCCAGCTCCCCCACCTCGGGCCTCCCATCTCCCCTCCCCCCAACGGGGCACCGTCCTTCCAACCACCGATGCCCACACGCTCACAAAACCCCCACTTCGAACCATTTCACCCTACCCCACCCAGCACCCAAGGAAACAATACAGAACAGAATAGAACATCCCCCAAAGCACAGTAACCACAGTAGCCCCCCGCGACCTCCCCTCACAACCGACCCTCAGTCCGTGTCCAGCTTTTCGGCCTGACTACAGGTCCACACCTCCTCCGGCGTCTCAAAGTAATGGTGCCGGTCCTTAAACGTGACCCACAGTCGCGCCGGCTGCAGCATCCCGAATTTCACCCACTTCCGATGCAGAACCGCCTTAGCCCGATTGTACCCGGCCCTCCTTTTGGCCACCTCCGCGCTCCAGTCCTGGTATATACGGACCTCTGGATTCTCCCACCTGCTGCTCCGCTCCTTTTTTGCCCATCTTAGGACATGCTCCCTGTCCACCAAGCGGTGGAACCGCACCAATACCGCCCGTGACGGCTCGTTAGACTTGGGCCTCCTCGCCACAACTCGGTGGGCCCCATTCAGCTCCAGGGGCCTCGGGAAGGCACCCGCGCCCATCAACGTGTTCAGCATCGTGACCACATATGCTCCAGCATCCGACCCCTCCACTCCCTCCGGGAGACCCAGAATCCGCAGATTCTTCCTCCTCGACCGATTCTCCATGTCCTCGAACTTCTCCTGCCATTTCTTATGCAGCGCCTCGTGCACCTCCACCTTCACCGTCAGGCCCAATATCTCGTCCTCATTCTCTGAGGCCTTCTGCCTCACCTCCCGGATCGCCGTCCCTTGGGCCTTCTGGGTCTCGACCAGCTTGTCGATCGAAGCCTTCATCGGCTCCAGCAGCTTTGCTTTCAATTCCGTTAAGCAGCGCTTGAGAAACTCCTGCTGCTCTTGCGCCCACTGCGCCCACGTTGCCTGGTCTCCACCCGCCGCCATCTTGGCTTTCCTCCCTCTCACTTTTCGCTGCACCAAAAACATTTTTTTCACCGCTCCACTCCTGGTCCAATCCATACAGTGCCGGGGAATCATACTGTCACCTTCCCACACTGGGAACCGTTGAACAAATGCCGCTGGGACCCTTCAAAAGAGCCCAAAAGTCAGTTTCTGGTGGCAGCTGCCGAACATGCGACTTAGCTCAGCATAGCCGCAACCGGAAGTCCCGTTCATCAAGTAGTATTGCGGGTAGGGTATAGAAAGGAGCTGTTGCGAGTTGCACATGAGGTACCAGTGGGAGGTCATTTGGGAATAACGGAAACTCAAGCTAAAATCCAGAAACATTTTTATTGGCCTGGACTACCTAAAGATGCAGTTACATTTTTTCAATCGTGTCACACATGTCAAGTGATAGGGAAACCTCAAGCAGTGATAAAACCAGCGCCCTTAATACCTATTCCCGCATTTGAGAACCTTTTACAAGGGTCCTAATCCATTGTGTAGGACCGCTTCCTAAAACAAAAAGTGGGAATCAATATCTTTTGACTGTAATGAATGTGTCTACTAGGTTGCCAGAGGCCATTCCAGTACGTAATATTACAGCTAAAAGGATTGTGGAGGAGTTACTTAAATTCTTTACTAGATATGGACTACCCACAGAAATTCAATCGGATCAAGGAATGAATTTTACTTCAAAGTTATTCAAAGAAGTTATAGATAGCTAGGAATAAAACAATTTAAATCAACTGCGTACCATCCAGAATCGCAGGGAGTGTTAGAAAGGTGGCATCAGACATTAAAGACAATGTTGAGAGCGTATTGTCAAGATTATCCAGAGGATTGGGATAAAGGAATCCCATTCGTATTGTTTGCATTAGGGATGCACCTAATGAGTCTACCAAATTTAGTCCTTTTGAACTAATTTTTGGTCATGAGGTAAGAGGACCACTTAGATTGATTAAGGAAAAATTGGTGGGTGAGAAATGGGAAATTACACTATTGGATTTACGTGTCAAATTTTAGGGAAAAATTAAATAGAGCAGGTGAATTGGCGAGACAACATTTGAAAGTTGCACCAAAATGTGATGAAACGGGTAGCGGACAAGAAATCCAAAGTTCGTAGTTTTGCCAGTGGGGATAAAGTTTTAGTGTTGTTACCAGTGGTAGGTGAGCCTTTAAAAGCTAGGTTTTGTGGACCGTATCAGATTGAAAGGAAATTAAGTGAGATGAATTATGTGGTAAAAACATCAGATAGAAGGAAGACTCACCGAGTGTATCCTGTGAATATGCTTAAAAGGTATTTTGAAAGGGAAGGAGAGAAAAAGGAGGTTTTAATGATTCTAACTCAAAGTGACAAACCAAATCCAGATGACTGAATTTGACATACCTCAAATTAAATTGGAAAATGAGGATGTTCTTAAAAATTGGGATGAATTGTTAAGTTACCTTCCAGAGGAAAAACGAACTGACCTGAAAGAGTTATTGATATTACATGGGCAAGTTTGTAAAGATAAATTGGGAAGTACTAAAATGGCTATACATGATGTAGATGTGGGCAATGCTGTTCCAATCAAACAACATCCATATAGACTTAATCCTTTAAAATTGCACATGTTAACAGAGAGATTGAGAGTATGCTCAAGAATGGCATAATTGAAGTGGGTTGCAGCCAATGGAGCTCATCCATAGTGATGGTACCTAAACCAGATGGTACCCAACAGTTGTGTGTGGACTACTGAAAGGTGAATGCAGTTACAAGAACGGACTCTTACCTATCCCACGTTTGGAGGATTGCATTGAGAAAGTGGGACAATCTGCTTTTATGTCCATCTTCCAGATATGGAAAGAACATTTAAACCATCGTATGGAGTTCTTTGATCGACTTCAGGAGGCGGGTTTGGTGATGAACCTAGCCGAAAGTGAATTTGGAGAAGCCCAAATCACTTTCCTTGCGGAGTTTCCGTACCCCCAAAATGAAGGGAAATAATGCGATTTCTTAGCATGAGTGGGTTTGATCGAACAGCTATGCAAGAATTTTAGAACAATACAGCGCAGTACAGGCCCTTCGGCCCACGATGTTGCACCGAAAAAAAGCCATCTAACCTACACTATGCCATTATCAATCACGTTTTGTGGCGCGATTACTCCACTGATGGAATTGCTGAAGAAACGTAAAAAGATTCAATGGACAGCGGACTTTCAACAGGCATTTGACTGCCTGAAAGCTGTGGTAACCAATGTTCCTGTATTGGAGAATTGCAAGGGGCTCTGTGGTCAGATTGAACTAAATTATCTGATTCTGAAGAAAAATGCCGAGGAGTAGAGGAATGGATGGATCGTGCAGAGACTTTGTTCAAAGAGACTGTCAATCGAGGAGGATTTAGGTTGGAGGAAGAAGAACAAAGAAAAATGGACTATATTATTATACCTGTTTGCATGTGTTGGTTTTTTTTAAAAACGAAAAGGTATATTTACTGTGTACATTTCTTAGTGGATGTGCAAAAGTGAAAAATGAAACCATCTTGAAGTTGATGGTTTATTTTTTTTTCTTGGGGGGGGGGGGGGGGGAAGTGTCATGCAAGAGTGCCTTTAAGAAATGGATGTGGAAGTGTGGTGGTATGTATTGGGGGTATTAAGGTACCCTGTGATGCCGAGAGGCTATTGGTTGATAGACACTGGGTCCCGATTGGATCAGCCGCCTGCTGGCTCCACCCAGTAAGGCGGAGTGTAAGAGCCCGGGTTCTCCCAGCAGCCGCATTCTGTAACTGTGCTGCTGGGGAACAAGTCTGCGTAATAAAGCCATTGTTTGACTCCTTCTGATCTCATCTCGTGAGTGATTGATTGTGCTACAATTTATTACGCAAACTTTTAAGGACATGGAGCTCCAAATCATTCCGGAGTGTCTGCGAATCAGCCCCCACGCGGCAAACTCAGCGGCCACTTTTAAACATTGGTTAGCGTGTTTTCAGGGATACCTCCGAACGGCCCCCAGCATACCTACAGAAGAACAGAAAATCCAGGTCGTGCATGCCAGGGTGAGCCCTGAAATCTACACGCTCATAGAGGATGCGGACGATTTCCCGAAGGCGATCGCCATGCTGATAGGAATCTACGTTCGGCCCGTCAACCAGGTCTATGCACGCCACCAGCTCACGACGAGACGGCAATCCCCTGGATGAATTCTACAATGCGCTGTTAATACTGGGGAGAAACTGCAACTGCTCATCGGTTTCGGCTAATGAACACACAGAGCTGCTGGTCCGAGGTGCATTCGTGGCAGGTATGCTTTCATCCCAAATTCACTAAGATTGCTGGAAAGAGACACATTAGGCCTCAAAGAGGCACGGGCCCTCGCGGCCTCGTTTGATGTGGCGTCACAGAACGCCCGCGCCTACGCCCCCGACCGTGCGGCAGCCCCTTGGGCACCGTGGACCCCCGCCGCGACCGAACCCCCGGGACACCCCGCCTCCCCGCAGGCCTGCGCTGCCAGAGTGGCAGATCACCCGGGGGGGCCCCGCTGCTACTTTTGTGGGCAGGGGAAACACCCCCGAATGCGCTGCCCGGCCCGATCGGCCCTCTGTAAAGGGTGCGGCAAAAAGGGCCACTTTTAGCAGTGTGCCTAGCCCGGGGGGTAGCCGCAATCTCCGGGGGAGAACCCCAAATTCAACCACCCCAAGCGATCCATGTGCAGCCAGCGGGCGCCGCCATCTTGGGTCCCGGACACCATGCGGGAGGGATGGGCACCGCCTTTTTGTGCTCCCCCGGCAACGTGCGATCGATGGGCGGCGCCATCTTGTCCACCCCGACCGTGTGCGACCCGTGGACGCTGCCAGCTTGGCTGACAACTAAGGACCCCGGGATGGACGGCCACACGGGGCCTGAAGAAAACGCCCCGATGCAGCAACTACGACTGGCTCCTGTGACCCTGGACCAGTCACGGCCCCGAACGCTCCAAACAGCATCAACGACTATATTTATAAACGGGTACGAGACGCCCTGCCTGATCGACTCTGGGAGCACGGAGAGTTTTATACACCCCGATACGGTAAGACGATGTTCCCTTCCGATCCACCTGAGTAATCAAAAAAAAATTCTGGCGGCAGGGTCCCATTCGGTAGAGATAAAAAGGTTCTGCATCGCGAATCTCACGGTGCAGGGGAGGGAGTTCAAGAACTACCGGCTTTACGTCTTTCACCACCTCTGCGCTGCCACACTCCTGGGATTGGATTTTCAGTGTCATCTCCAGAGTTTAACGTTTAAATTCGGCGGCCCTGTACCCCCACTCACTATCTGGAGCCTCGTGACCCTCAAGGTCGATCCGCCTTCCTTGTTCGCGAACCTCACCCCGGATTGCAAACCAGTCGCCACTAGGAGCAGACGGTACAGTGCCCAGGACCGATCTTTTATCCGGTCAGAAGTCCAGCGGCTGCTGAGGGAAGGCATAATTCAGGCCAGCAATAGTCCCTGGAGAGCCCAGGTGGTAGTTGTAAAGACGGGGGAGAAGCAGAGGATGGTCGTAGACTATAGTCAAACCATCAATAGGTACACGCAGCTGGATGCGTACACTCTCCCCCGCATATCCAACATGGTCAACCGGTTTGCACAGTACAAGGTCTTTTCCACCGTGGACCTTCGGTCCGTCTACCACCAGCTCCCCATTCGCCCGAGCGACCGAAAATACACTGCTTTCGAAGCAGATAGGCGGCTCTATCATTTTTTAAGGGTTCCATTCGGCGTCAGTAACGGGGTCTCGGTCTTCCAACGGGAGATGGACCGAATGGTTGATCGGTACGGTTTGCGGGCCACGTTCCCGTACCTCGACAACGTCACCATCTGCGGCCACGACCAGCAGGACCACAACGCCAACCTCCGCAAATTCCTCCAGACCGTGAACGCCCTGAATCTCACATACAACAGGGAAAAATGAGTGTTTAGCACCGACGGTCTAGCCATCCTCGGCTACGTAGTGCGAAATGGAATGATAGGCCCAGACCCCGAACGCATGCGCCCCCTCATGGAGTTCCCCCTCCCCCACTGCTCCAAGGCCCTGAAACGCTGCCTGGGCTTTTTCTCTTATTACGCCCAGTGGGTCCCCAACTACGCGGACAAGGCCCGCCCGCTAATCCAGTCCACAGTTTTTCCCCTGTCGACAGAGGTCCGCCAGGCCTTCAGCCGCATCAAAGCGGATATCGCAAAGGCCATGATGCACGCAATTGACGAGTCCCTCCCCTTCCAAGTCAAGAGCGATGCGTCTGACGTAGCTCTGGCAGCCACCCTCAACCAAGCGGGCAGACCCGTGGCCTTTTTCTCACGCACCCTCCACGCTTCAGAAATCCACCACTCCTAAGTGGAAAAGGAAGCCCAGGCCATAGTGGAAGCTGTGCGACATTGGAGGCATTACCTGGCCGGTAGGAGATTCACTCTCCTCCATGACCAACGGTCGGTTGCCTTCATGTTCGATAATGCACAGCGGGGCAAGATCAAGAACAACAAGATCTTGCGGTGGAGGATCGAACTCTCCACCTATAACTATGAGATCTTGTATCGTCCCGGAAAGCTGAACGAGCCTTCCGATGCCCTATCCCGCGGCACGTCTGCCAACGCACAAGTGGACCGTCTCAGAGCCCTCCACGAGGACCTCTGCCACCTGGGGGTCACTCGGTTCTATCACTTCGTAAAGACCCTCAACCTGCCCTACTCCATCGAGGAGGTCAGGACTGCCACCAGGAACTGCCAGATCTGCGCAGAGTGCAAGCCGCATTTCTACCGGCCAGATAAAGTGCACCTGATAAAGGCTTCCCGTCCCTTTGAACGCCTCAGTCTGGACTTCAAAGGCCCCCACCCCTCCACCGATCGCAACACGTACTTCCTGAACGTGATTCACGAATACTCCCGGTTCCCATTCGCCATCCCCGTCCCGACATGACCGCAGCCACGGTCATTAGATCCCTCGGCACCATCTTTACACTGTTCGGTTTCCCGGCCTACATATATAGCACAGTATGAAGTCTTACAACACCAGGTTAAAGTCCAACAGGTTTGTTTCGATGTCACTAGCTTTCGGAGCGCTGCTCCTTCCTCAGGTGAATGAAGAGGTATGTTCCAGAAACACATATATAGCCAGATTCAAAGATGCCCAACAATGCTTGGAATGCGACCATTAGCAGGTGATTAAATCTTTACAGATCCAGAGGTGGGGTAACCCCAGGTTAAAGAGGTGTGAATTGTGTCAAGCCAGGACAGTTGGTAGGATTTTGCAGGCCAGATGGTGGGGGATGAATGTAATGCGACATGAATCCCAGGTCCCGGTTGAGGCCGCACTCATGTGTGCGGAACTTGGCTATAATTTTCTGCTCGGCGATTCTGCGTTGTCGCGTGTCCTGAAGGCCGCCTTGGAGAACGCTTACCCGGAGATCAGAGGCTGAATGCCCTTGACTGCTGAAGTGTTCCCCGACTGGACGGGAACATTCCTGCCTGGTGATTGTTGCGCGATGTCCGTTCATTCGTTGTCGCAGCGTCTGCATGGTCTCGCCAATGTACCACGCTTCGGGACATCCTTTCCTGCAGCGTATGAGGTAGACAACGTTGGCCGAGTCGCACGAGTATGTACCGCGTACCTGGTGGGTGGTGTTCTCACGTGTAATAGTGGTATCCATGTCGATGATCTGGCACGTCTTGCAGAGATTGCCATGGCAGGGTTGTGTGGTGTCATGGTCACTGTTCTGAAGACTGGGTAGTTTGCTGCAAACAATGGTTTGTTTGAGGTTGCGCGGTTGTTTGAAGGCAAGTAGTGGGGGTGTGGGGATGACCTTGGCAAGATGTTCATCGTCATCAATGATGTGTTGAAGGCTGTGAAGAAGATGACGTAGTTTCTCCGCTCCGGGGAAGTACTGGACGACGAAGGGTATTCTGTCGGTTGTGTCCCATGTTTGTCTTCTGAGGAGGTTGGTGCGGTTTTTCGCTGTGGCGCGTTGGAACTGTCGATCGATGAGTCGAGTGTCATATCCCGTTCGTACGAGGGCATCTTTCAACGTCGGTAAACGTCTGTTACGCTCCTCCTCGTCTGAGCAGATCCTGTGTATACGCTAGTGACATCGAAACAAACCTGTTGGACTTTAACCTGGTGTTGTAAGACTTCGTACTGTGCTCACCCCAGTCCAACGCCGGCATCTCCACATCATACATATATAGCGATAGGGGGTCCTCCGTCATGAGCAACGAACTGCGTCAATTCCTGCTCAGCAAGGGCATCGCCTCGAGCAGGACGACCAGTTACAACCCCCGGGGGAACGGTCAGGTAGAGAGGGAGAGCGGAACGGTCTGGAAGACCGTCCTACTGGCCCTACAGTCCAGAAGTCTCCCAGTTTACCGCTGGCAGGAAGTTCTCCCGGACGCCCTCCACTCCATCCGGTCGCTGCTGTGAACAACAACGAATCAAACACCTCACAAACGCCTCCTTGTCTTCCCTCGGAAGTCCTCCTCCGGAACGTCACTTCCGACCTGGCTGGCAGCCTCGGTACCCATCCTGCTCCGAAAGCACGTGTGGTCACACAAGTCGGACCCGTTGGTCGAGAGGGTCCATCTCCTCCATGCGAACCCTCGATACGCCTACGTGGCGTACCCAGACAGCCGACAGGACACGGTCTCCCTGCGGGACCTGGCACCCGCCGGAGCTCCACACACCCCCACAACACCAGTGACCCCCTCTGGAGCCACACCCACCCCCCCCAACACCAATCACCCCCTCCCTCCCGCCGGCGCACCCCACAGCCGCCCCCTTCCCGGGTGGATCGGTCCTTCCCCCGGCCCCGAATAGGGGTATTGGAGCGGGAAGAGGCATCGCCTGCATCACCACCGGGGCTAAGATGATCGGCGAGGACGACCAGGGCACCCATTCGACTCATCGAATCAGTATAGTTAAGCATGAAATGCCTCTGTAAATAAGTTTTTGGGGTTACCCAGTAAAAGCGATATTGTAAGTAGTTGATATCGGAGCATAGCCGCCGTGTTAACGGCATCCTAGGTACTGACTCTGGAAACCCCTACCACCATACGGCCCACTACGCCGCCGGGTTCCTTTTTAACAAGGGGTGAATGTGGTGGTATGTATTAGGGGTATTAAGGTACCCTGTGATGCTGAGAGGCTATTGGTGGATAGACACTGGGTCCCGATTGGATCAGCCGCCTGCTGGCTCCACCCAGTAAGGCGGAGTATAAGAGCCCGGGTTCTCCCAGCAGCCGCATTCTGTATCTGTGCTGCTGGGGAACAAGTCTGCGTAATAAAGCCATTGTTCGACTCCTTCTCATCCCATCTCGTGAGTGATTGATTGTGCTACAGTAAGCAATGTACCTTTAAGAAAACAGTGATGTCATAGAGTGGGTGGAGCTCAGCTCAGGTCAGCCATTTTGCAGGTTTTTAGTTTCAGTTTAAAAACGAGCTGGGGAGGTTGTCTGTGTGTTTCCAGAGAGCTGCAAGGTTTGAAAAGAGCTTGGGGAGTGTCTGTGTTTTGCAGTGAGCTGGGGTTGCTGTGATGTCTACTATGAAAGAATATCTCTGGGTCATTTGGGTGATTTAAAGTAAAGCCTTTAACCTGATGTGATACTGTTTAAAGGTGTTAAGTCTCTTGGAAGTTTGAAGGAACATTTTAAGGATTTATTTACTGTTGCAAAATATTTTCTGAGTTATCTTGGAAGTAAGGGGTGTTAAGAGATCCAATGTTTATTTAAGATGTTAAGTTGAGTTCATGGAATAAACAGTGTTTTGTGTTTAAAAACCCACGTGTCCATAATTGTAATCCCACACCTAGGGAAATAGCCGTGTGCTCAGAAAAGCAACAAATCCATTATAGGGAGAGGTTGGTTGAACTCCATGATACAATTTGGGGTTCTGAAAACGCCTCGCCCATAACATATACCTTACGTAGCTCACCATATTCACCCACTGTTAAAAAAAAAGTCCGGCGGGGGTGAAAGGGACTCACAAGTTCAGTCTCACAGGAGGAAGAATTGTTCACTGTGAACGCCTCAGCTCCGGCTGCGGCGTGGACACTGGCGTCGAAATCATCGTCCGCACAACAGGGTCCCGAATAGGGTGACGACACAGAGGCAGGGCTAAAGGACCCTGTGGGAGATGTTGGTGAAGGTGTAGGTGGGGAAGTGGGTGGGGAGGTGGCTGGGAGGGGCACGGTGATAATGGGAGTGAGGACCCGAGGAAGCCAGGTCCCGGAGGAAGACTGTGTCCTGTTGTCCATTGCGGTGTGCCACATACGCGTACTGAGGGTTCGCGTGGAGAAGCTGAACCCGCTCGACCAGGGGATCGGCCTTATGGCTCCTCGCGTGTTTCCGGAGGAGGACTGGCCCAGGTTTTGTTAACCAGGCCGGGAGCAAGCCCCCGGAGATCGACGTCCTGGGAAAGACAAATAGACGGTTGTGAGGGGTCTCGTTTGTGGCAGTACACAGAAGCGACCGGATGGAGTGGAGCGCGTCAGGGAGGACCTCTTGCCAGCGGGAGACTGGGAGATTTCTAGACAGTAGGGCCAGAAGGACGGCCTTCCAGACCGTAGCATTCTCCCTCTCCACCTGCCCGTTCCCCCGGGGATTGTAGCTGGTAGTCCTGCTCGAGGCGACGCCCTTACTGAGCAAGTACTGACGCAGCTCCTCACTCATAAAAGAGGAGCCCCAATCGCTATGCATGTAGGCGGGGAAACCAAACAGGGAGAAAATGCTGCGCAGGGCCTTGATGACAGTGGCAGAGGACATATCAGGACAAGGGATTGCTAACGGGAAGCGGGAGTACTCATCAACAACGTTGAGAAAGTACACATTACGGTCAGTGGAGGGGAGTGGCCCTTTGAAGTCCATGCTGAGGCCTTCAAAAGGGCTGTAGGCCTTCACCAGGTGAGCCTTGTCTGGCCTATAGAAGTGTGGTTTGCACTCTGCACAGATTTTGCAATTCCTGGTCACAGCCCTGACATCGTCAGTGGAGTAGGGCAGGTTGCGGGCCTTGCCGAAGTGAAGAAGCCGGGTGACCTCCGGGTGACAGAGGTCGTTGTGGATGGCCCGTAACCGGTCTGTTTGCGCGCTGGCGCATATACCGCGGGACAGAACATCTGGGGGCTCGTTGAGCTTCCCAGGGCAATACAAGATGTCATAGGTATAGGTGGAGAGTTTGATTCTCCACCGCAAAATCTTGTCGTTCTTAATCTTGCCCCGCTGCGTGTCATTAAGCATGAAGGCAACTGACTGTTGGTCTGTGAGGAAATTGAATCTCCTGCCGGCCAGGTAATGCCTCCAGTGTCGCACAGCTTCCACAATGGCTTGTGCCTCCTTCTCGATGGAGGAGTGTTGAATCTCGGAGGCATGGAGGGTACAGGATAAAAAGGCGACAGGCCTTCCTGCCTGGTTGAGGGTAGCGGCCAGGGCAAAGTCAGATGCATCGCTCTTCACCTGAAATGAAAGGGATTCATCCACAGCGTGCATCGTGGCCTTGGCAATGTCGGCTCTGATGCGGTTGAAAGCCAAGCGGGCCTCAGCTGTCAGGGGAAAAATGGTGGACTTAATGAGTGGGTGGGCCTTGTCCGCGTAGTTGGGGACCCGCTGGGCATAATACAAGAAAAACCCCAGGCATCGTTTCAGGGCATTGGGGCAGTGGGGAAGGGGGAGCTGGAGGGGTCGCATGCGGTCAGGGTCGGGCCCTAGGACACCGTTTTCCACGACATAGCCAAGGATGGCTAGCCGGGTTGTGTGGAAAACGCATTTCTCCTTATTGTAGGTTAAATTAAGGAGTCGGGCGGTGTGAAGCAATTTGTCTAGGTTCGCGTCATGGTCCTGCAGGTCATGGCCACAGATGGTGACATTATCCAAGTACGGGAACGTGGCCCACAGTCCGTACTGGTCCACCATTCGGTTCATTGTTCGTTGGAAGACCGAAACCCCGTTGGTGACACTGAAGGGGACCCTGAGGAAATGGAAGAGGCGGCCATCTGCCTCGAAGGCAATGTACTGCCGGTCTTCTGGCCGGATAGGGAGCTGGTAGTACACGGACTTCAAGTCTACCGTAGAAAAGACTCGATACTGCGCAATCTGATTGACCATATCAGATATTCGTGGGAGAGGGTACGCATCGAGCTGCGTGTACCGGTGGATCGACTGACTGTAGTCGACTACCATCCGGTTCTTTTCCCCGGTCCTCACTGTCATGATATTCAAACACACACATCATGATAGACACACCAACAAACAAATCAGAACACACAACACCACAACCAATCACAGACAAAGACAGGAACCATATAAAAGCACAAACATGACACCTGGTGGACAGTATTAGCTGGAGACAAGGACAAGGACAGACCTGTTACACGACACACTCAGGGAGACAGCACGTGCAGAGTATTCAGAACGAACTGTATATAAGAGTTAAAATAAAATAGAGTCGTACCACATACAACTGTGTTGGCTCATCTGTGCACCAGAGCACCCAACACCACATGGTACAGGAGTGGATCGATACCTGCCGGCATACCTCAGTGTACAGAGACAACCAGCAGTGCCCAGGCAAAATGTTACAGCTCCCGGTTCCGCAGCCGCTCCAGTGCCACGGCGATCTCCGCGAAAACTGGCGGCGATTCCGGCAAGTGTTCGAATTGTTCCTGGTGGCAGCTGAACTCCAAGACCTGGAGTAGTGAAAAAATTGAATTTCTCCTCACCATCGCCGGTGCAAGGGCAAGAAAAATATTCACAAGGTTCAGGTTCTTCAGGAGGCAGCAAAGGTACGATTACCAGGCAGTCCTGGACATATTCTCCAAGTACTGTGAAGAAAACGCACTCCAATCGGCAAGTAAAGGTAAGAAAAGCGGCAGTACTCACCTCGTGGCCGGGATCCCGGAGCCCGAATTCCCAGAGGCCGAAATCCCGGGCCTGAGAGAGGGCTGGGTCGAGGTCGACGGCCATCTTGCTAAAGGTATCTCGCTAGCACAGTTGCGCGAGCAGTGTGCAGAGCTGGAAGTTTCGTTTGCGCGTGCGCGAGATGCTGCGCATGCGCAGTCAAGAAAACGGCCATCGGTAAAGGAACAGCGATCTGAGCATACGCAGTCGCTTCCTACGTGCTACATACCGAGCATCAGGATGTCAGAGGCCCCAGACCGCACCAATTTAAAGGGGAAACGTCCCAAATCCAATTTAAAAGGGAAACGTCCCAAATCAAAAAAACAAAAATCTGTTAAAGCTGTAAAACAACCTTCCCTCACCTGGAATGACAGCACATTGCCGCAAATTGACCCAGGAGATGAATTTGACCTCCGAAGAACCCTCTGACAAGCAGTTACCTACGCACAAGCCGATGGTTCCGACCTCGAATACTTCGATGACGATCTTTACAGTGTTTCGGGACCTCGCGAGCCTAATGATAGTTTTGTGGTCCTATACGACTATGACTCGGACGAACCTTTCGTGTTGCACATTGGCGGCCCCCACATTGAATCCGACGCAGATGCGGATTCATTTATCGGATTTGAAGATCTTCAACCCAGCAGATATGACGTCCCAACTTATCAGTGCCGGATGATGCTGCAGCCTGACATTAACAGATAGGGAGCGGTGCAAGCCCACGGAGAGCGCCCTGCTGCCACACAGAGCGTGGTCCACGTCCCGCTCAGCGTTCCCGACTCTATGAAAGAAGACATGCAAGACTACAGAGTGCAGTCCTTGCATTAACAAGAAGTGACTCCAGAGTCACAAGCCTCCACAGCGATCTCGTGGACAGACTCCACAAAAGAAAAAACGCTTGACTCCGATGCGCAGTCCTTGCAGGAACAAGACCATGAGGGTCTAGCAACCTCTCCTGACCAACCAGCGGCAGATGATGCAAGTCTGCCATTCTCACATGAACAGCACGAAGGCTATGACAGCCTACCACGCTCCACTGCACAGCAGCATGACCATGACGGTCTCTCATGCTACAATGAAGGGCACAGCGCTGATGACTGTTCAAGCCCAACTGAAGACAAGCCAAAGGAATCTCCTCTTCCAAGCCCGAAGGAAAAAGGTTCATGCGCTGACCTTCAGAATCATTGTAGCCGAACAGAGATTAATAATGCTGCACGGTCACAAAAGGAGCAGACTGAGGATTGCCAGTGTTTTAGTACGAAAAAAAAAATGGACAAGACATTGATCCTCAGTTAATGGAAATAACACAACCTGAATCATACCTACAGCAGGGACAAATGTCTCCCTTCAACTCAACACCGCAGAGTCCCAACTTCGGAGACCAGCAGTTAGTCAGTAATGACTCTTCAAACCTTGAGGGGAACATTAACTGCATTGAATCTAAACACACTCCACTGATAAATGAGCAGAACATTGGAGCAAGAATCCTGAGGACACCGACATCGAGTAGCCAGATAACGAATTTAAAACCCGCAGCAGTTTCAAGTGAACCAAGTGTGCTTTCCACTAATGGTGAAGATGCAGATAAGGTCGACCCGATTATCCATTGTACCACACTAACCCCAGTGATTAAACAGTTATGTATGGGGAGTATAATGTGGGCAATTGAGAACAGTAAAAGAGAGACTGTGACCATGCCAGTCCCAGCAAAATCAGACCCAGAGACCATGAAGGCATGTACATTAGACAAAGATACATATGAGGTACCTGAGAAGAAAAGTGAAACGGAATTGAGTTCCGGAGTCGGGAGGTCATGTTGCAGCTATACAGAACTCTGGTACGGCCGCATTTGGAGTATTGAGTACAGTTCTGGTCACCGCATTATAGGAAGGACGTGGAGGCTTTGGAGCGGGTGCAGAGGAGATTTACCAGGATGTTGCCTGGTATGGAGGGAAAATCTTATGAGGAAAGGCTGATGGACTTGAGGTTGTTTTCGTTGGAGAGAAGAAGGTTAAGAGGAGACTTAATAGAGGCATACAAAATGATCAGGGGGTTGGATAGGGTGGACAGTGAGAGCCTTCTCACGAAGATGGAAATGGCTGGCACGAGGGGACATAACTTTAAACTGAGGGGTAATAGATATAGGACAGAGGTCAGAGGTAGGTTCTTTACGCAAAGAGTAGTGAGGCCGTGGAATGCCCTACCTGCTACAGTAGTGAACTCGCTAACATTGAGGGCATTTAAAAGTTTATTGGATAAACATATGGATGATAATGGCATAGTGTAGGTTAGATGGCTTTTGATTCGGTGCAACATCGTGGGCCGAAGGGCCTGTACTGCGCTGTATTGTTCTATGTTCTATGTTCTATGAATGTTCTTTGGAAAATAGTACAATGTCGATAGAAACATTGGATCCTATATTCGAGACCATACATATGGGAGAATTTGGGGGTAATAAACAAGGTTCTGCAATGTCTGGGGGAAGATTTAAAATTCCAAAGAAGAAAAGCCCAAATGAAGGACAACGGCAAGACAATGACAGTCCACCGACATGGTGTGCACCACCAGATAAAAACGCTGACAATTTACCCAACCCTAGTGAACAGCAAGCTGCTAATGAGGATCTATCCACGGGATGTGAGACGAGTGACGACAGCATCCCACCTCCCATGCAAAAGGTGCAAGGTGACAGACCTCGCCTAGTGCATACCGAGGCATTCGACAATCACGGTGGGACCACTGATGACTGCGGTGGCGGCGCACCGCTTCCACCCTCGATGGCTCGAGCCTCTCCACTGGTCGGTGCATTCCTGCATGTTCCGACTCCAGAAGTGCAGCTTCAGGGAATCTCGGCTGCATCCAGTGAACCTGTTGGGACTCCGGACGGGGAGCATCGACAGAAGGCAGACCGGACTCCAGATGGGGAGCAGCCAAGCGCCGACTCTGATTCGCGCACGCCAGACCTTGCTCCGGACGGGCGGTGTCGCGGCCTCGGTGCTGGCACGCTCAGGGTGACGGCGGATGCCACGGCAACAGGGAATGGATCGCGTGGCAGTCCCACTGGGTCGGCAGTGGCGACCAGCACCGGCGGTCCAAGACGGACACACCAATTCGCGCCATCGCCAGACGTTGATTCGAGCGACAATTCTCTCTCCAAGGCGACATGCTTCGACCTTTCTCTGCGAAGTCGCCCTTCCGGCACAGCAGGTGGCCGGAACCAGCGTGCACGGTCTCGGCCAACTTCCACATCTGGCACATTCATCGCCTTGCATGACATTAGTGATGGTGCTACTTCAATGGCAACGACCCATCGGCTACAAGATGCCGTCCACCACAAACATAAAAAGAAAAAAGACTCCACCTTGTTCCTGGTATGCAGGGCGGATGGATTGGTGCGTAGGCGCAATCAGCGAGCTTTGCGCCGCCTTCCACGCTCGCAACTGAACCGTACGCACACGCCGGATCCTCCACTGGTTCCCAAGGATGACTTTGTGGAGATGCCACGGATCATGCCCCTTTCATCGCCACCCGTGACCAGGCCACAGCAGCTAAAATCCTCCCCATGCAGAAGCTAAGGCTGTTTCTGGGGCCTTGCCACCTGTCAAATCCAGGGCAAACTTTATTGAAGCAGACAAGTATTTTCTCTCTTTTGAGTTGGCATGCCAGTCGAAATGTCCCCGCATAGTCAGCACATCATCTGACTGTTTACAGAAATTAATTGATAGAATTATAGAGACAATATGTGGTTGTTCTCAAGGACCACAAACCGACGAAGGTGTTCAGTTGCAGATAATTAAGGCCTTACTAACTACAGTAACATCTCAGCACATAGAAATACACGAAGGAACTGTGTTGCAGGCTGTTAGAACGCGCTACAATATTCACCTGGCCAGCAAAAAAAAACCTTAATAAACCAAACCACAGCCAAGGCAACACCAACAAAGATGTTGAATGTTATATTTGCACGAATGGAAAAGTAGAGACTTCGGCAACAGCATCACCTCCAACAGTCCAATGTGAACCAGTGTGAACCCAAATCTCCACAGCTGAACCGGCTTGAGGACCAGCCTATTCTTGAGGCGGTCACCCATTAGACTGGACTTATAACGCTGTTCATACGTTCAAAAAGTTAAACACTACTGTATTATAACCTGTTGTTGTTTATCGTTCCAGATATCGTCTGACCGGACCACTGTTCAAGTTGGTTTTTTTTCTCGCATTCATGTTTTGTTATGGTACAACCTTGTTAGTGTGATGCACCCGACATCGCCCCATGTAAATAGTTACGTCATATACACATGCTGTACACAACACACACACACACTCTTAGATGCACTCACGACACGATTATATTTATAACCACGTAGGCACATATCTTTGTAAAAAGGGGGGGATGTCATGATATTCAAACACACACATCATGATAGACACACCAACAGACAAATCAGAACACACAACACCACAACCAATCACAGACAAAGACAGATACCATATAAAAGCACAAACACGACACCTGGTAAACAGTATTAGCTGGAGACAAGGACAAGGACAGACCTGTTACACGACACACTCAGGGAGACAGCACGTGCAGAGTATCCAGAACGAACTGTATATAAGAGTTAAAATAAAATAGAGCTGTACCACATACAACTGTGTTGGCTCATCTGTGCACCAGAGCACCCAACACCACACTCACGACCACCACTTGCGCTCTCCAGGGGCTGTTGCTGGCCTCTATGATCCCTTCCTCCAGGAGCCTCTGACCTGATGAAGGCCCTGTCCTGAGCACTGTACCATCAGCTCCGGGTGGCGACCGGCTTACAGTCTGGGGTGATATTCGCGAAGAGCGTGGGAGGGGCAACCTTCAGGGTCGCGAGGCTACAGATCGTGAGGGGAGGCAGGGGTCCCCCGAATTTTAGTGTTAGGCTTCTGAGGTTGCACTGGAAATCTAACCCGAGCAGGAGGGGAGCGCAGAGATGAGGGAGGACGTAGAGCTTAAAGTTAGTTTTCTCTACGCCTTGTATTGACAGGTTTGCGACACAATACCCCTGATCTGTACGGATTGCGAACCGGATGCTAGGGATGTAGTCTGCGAGACGGGGAGGACCTGGAGGGCACAGCACCTTACCACATCCGGGTGGACAAAACTATCTGTGCTCCCGGAGTCAAAGAGGCAGGACGCCTCCTGCCCGTTGAGTTTGACAGCCATCATCGAATTTCGCAGATGGTAAGACCGGGACTGGTCGAGCTGGACCGAGCTGAGGTAATGCGAAGGACTATCTGTGGCAGCAGCGTAATCACAAAATGGCGGCGTCGACGATGTCGGCCAGGATGGCGGCGCCCACAGGTCGCATGTGGCGTGACATGTCGGCGACGACGACCAAGATGGCGTCCTCCACGAGTCACACGCGGCAGATGACGCGTCGTAAGGGGGCGGTCCCGGCAGGCACGATGCCACGTTGTGGGGTCCGTGAGCCTCAGGCCGACAGGCTTTTGATTTTGGGGCTTTAGAACGGCTCAGAAATACCTTCGCAAAATTAGCTTTCTTGCCGCACTCATTACACACAGCGCTGCGTGCTGGGCAGCGCTGCCGGGGATGCTGGCCCTGCCCGCAGAAGTAACAGCAAGGTCCTCCGGAGCTGGCTGGCAGCCGTACAGCGCAGGAGTGAGATACGTCTGGGTCGGGTGATGGCTTCGTCTCTGACATCCCCGAAGATGCCGCGTGGTCGGACGGGAAGGCCTCAAGGCTCTGGAAAGCCACTTCTAATGAGGTAGCCAGCTTCACTGTCGCCTCGAGGTCGAGAGCCCCTTTCTCAAGGAGGCGCTGCCGGACATAGCTGGACCGGACTCCAGCCACATAAGTGTCCCGAATCATTAGCTCCGAATGCTCCGATGCAGAGACCGCCCGGCAGTTACAACTGCGGGCGAGTACCCTCAACTCACGGAGATACTCTGCGAGCGACTCACCCTGGCGCTGATGCCGCGTGGTGAGGAGGTGTTGGGCGAGGACCTCGTTGACCGGCCTCACAAACTGTTCCTTGAGTACATCTACAGCCTCCGTATACGAGCTCGCATCTCGGATTAACTGGAAGATCCGGTGGCTGACCCGGGCGTTAAGGAGACGTTGCTTGAGTGCCGGGGAAACCGCAGCAGTCGAGGATTCGAGGTAGGCCTCGAAGCAGCTGAGCCAATGCTCAAAGATAGCCGGCGCTTCAGCGGCCTGCAGGTCCAGTTCGAGACGTTCAGGTTTGAGGGCAGCATCCATTCTCAAAATTTTAGTTTATTAAATTGATAGACATCAATTCAGACGAGACGCTGAGGAGCAGTGAACCGATGCTTTAATAATCTAAATATGTGCCGACCTATAGCTCTTCCCGCACTGC